>NC_138824.1:115023171-117423171 GCF_965183815.1 Platalea leucorodia
CCATCGCTAGCACTTGTGCCCCAGCTGAAAACTGCCTCGAGATAAGATATGATTAATGTTCAGGAGACAAGCTTCCCGTTTCAGCCAAGCCGGTGGCCACATGCTGACTGGCGCTGGCGCAAAGGAGGCAGCAGTGACTGACGGCACAGGCATGGAGAGGCTTAAGCTGGTTGTTCAAACACACTTGCATCCTTCTCCTGCCAGGTCCCTCTGCTCTTTTTCTTAAACAGGGGCAGAAAATGCAACAGGTACCTAAAGAACTGCCGGGGCTAAAGACACAGTATCAATACGCACATCATCTGGACACAACACAACTCTGCTTGTCCAAGCAAGTCATCAGTAGATGGCCTGACTACCTACTGTCCCGGCTCTTTCCATTGCAGGGTGTGCAGACCTCATCCTTTAATCAAACTACGCAGTTATCACACAGTAGACTTTCAGCTGGTTTGTTCGTGTGCTCCATCTGCCAGAAAGGCAGTTGCCACTTGCACCAAGGGCACCTCATACGGTACATGGACCATATTCTACCCAAAGCAGCTGCTGATTTGGGGAAAATATCATGTTCTGTCATTCCCTAGTAAACCACAAATCCCGTTTACTTATAAATCATTTTGTCAACATCAAGAGCTAACTTGTTAATACTAAGCTCATTAGACAGCAACTCGCAGCCAGTCACCAATTTCTAGATGGTCCTAACTTATCCTGAAACAGTATGGATTTTTCTATGTTTATGTCTTGGCAGTAAAAAACAAAGGCATATGCAAAGTCCTCACAGTTTCCCAAGGCCAAAAATTCCTCCTTATGCACGTCAAAGGAATCACTGCTAATCCCAGATCTGCACAGCATTACCTCTTTCTTCATGGTCTTGCACCAGAAGTGACTCTCAATCAAAAGAAGAATCCAGAACTTGTCACCTAAACTCATTTTGCTGCATGAATGTGAGGACTACACAATCTTCACCAGGCTCATTACAACCTCCACAGAGAAAACAACTCCTCTCATACACGTGGTGTGTGTGTGTACCTCTCTGTTAACCTCTAAAACATGGGCAGGTTATTGCCCACAACTACTTCAATGCCTTGAAGCACAGAGAAAGTGGTTGAGCAAAGACAGGCTCACTTAAAACTAACACCTTGATGACCTACAAGCACATTGACAGGGAAAGAGCGGGCAAGACTCTATGCCATTACGAGGAAGAGAAGTTCCTTCGAGTAGCTCAGATTAATTTAAGAATTTAGGACCACAGGGTAAACCTCCCAGAAACTGTAAGAATACACTCAATCACCCCCATGCAAATTCAGTACACGTGGTCATATAAACGTAGCTCCACTGAGCCTACTTGTGCCTGCCCATCCACATACCTTGAGTAAGACAGTGCAGATACTCTTTCTCCTGCACTTTTGCCCCCCAGCTCCTATCACCACACACATGGACATTTTCCAAAGAACCAGTCCCTCCTGAAGTCCACTCAAAACAGGGACAGCCATAAAAGTCCAACCTTTTGCTCCCTGTCCTTAAAAAGCATAGTCAAGACAATCACTGACAAAGCACAACACAAACCTGAAGGCTCAGAGACTGAAGTGTTTTATGACATTTCTCATGTAACCATCCCCTGCTCTCCCACATCGGTATCTCCACCGACTATTCTCTTCCTTCCTCCTTCTGACAAACACATGGATAACAAACAGCAGCCATGACATAAAGGCTATTTAAGTAATTATTCTTTTTAGGTATTTGCAGAAATAATTCTAAAATAATCTTTTGCAATAGGCACGTTGTTCGCTACACTCATAACCATCACTTTCAAGAGCTGCGAGTAACACTAACACTTTTTGTCAAAAAGATAACTACACGTCCGTTAAACTTTATTTTTACTGCATCTAACAACACTTCAGTGTGTTTTTAATACAACAGGGATGAACAGCTGTCCTAGACAGTTCCTGATTTTGTACAACTCTTTCCACAACTCCTTCTCCAAAGTAATGGAGGAGACAGACACTTATGGAGGAGACGGACACTTATGGACACTGGTGAGCAGATTCAATCTGTACACAGCCAGACACGTGAAGTCTGGTTCAATTTCCCAGGTACTATTATGTTAAAAAAAAAAAAAAAAAAACAAAAACAACCCCCCCCCCCCCCAAAAAAAAACCACCAAAAAAAACCCATCACACACTTGAACTACTTGGTCCACCTGGGACTAGAACAACCTCTTGGCAAATTCTGACACACTTCCAGAAATCAGTTTGGGGAAAAAAAGCCAAGAGAAAAACCCTAAATGAACCCAAAGCCTAAGCTACAACTATCTGCTTCTGTACACTTCCCCTTGCTGCTCGCACCATTTCAGCTTCACCAGCATTAGTGGCATTTGCCCGTGCAGGTCGGCCGGACTGCTGCCAGGGCATTAGGCACGCTGTCGTGTAACCCGTAGCGCGCCATGACGTCACAGTGACCTCAGCTCAGCCTCAGCGCACTCCAGCGCAGCTGCCAACATCAGTTCAGCTCCACCTATGTTAGCAATGCTGGGAGCAGTCCATGTACATTATGACTGGAGTTTTAAGCACTTTACGTGGAGCGTCACTTACCTTAGCAGCAGCCTGTCTGCTCTAGAGTTCCTACTATTGTTAACACTGATAAAGATCAAAAGCTCTAGCAATAAGGGATTTTTCAAGAAATGTTTTAACAGTATTTCCCTAATATATGACAGGCTTCTGCAGCTTACTACATCACGTTAGCAGTTAACAGCCCCAGCATCAGTCAGTATTACATGCAGGAGTCCGGTGGATAATGCTAGAGCTTTCCACAGGCTGCTTCCATAGCTTTGCCTTCTCTCAAAATGTCATCCACTTTTTGGGAACTAGGTAATGTGTGCGGAGCCAGAGGCAATCTCTTTTCCCTTACTTCTCTGCGTTTATTTTTTCTAAAATTTAAATAGGGACATCAGCATGAACAACCATAGGTAAAAGACACCTGTATCAAAGCTTGCCAGCAGCCCATTCTTCAGAAACTAACCCTTGGGCGGGGGGGGAAGGATGTGGAAATAACGGATGGGAAGACAGGACCGAGAAGACACCAGTTTGTTCTTCAACATGTAGTAAACAGTGTGGTCACTGTTTAAGCAGAAGGCTTGGGAGAAATAACCCACCTATCAGTTCAGCACGGAAAAAAACAAGCACTTTTTCTTTTCATTTCAGCATCCCTTCACTGGGCTTCCAGAATGAAAGGTAAGAAACAGTCCTCAGGCATAACTCCTCAGGCTGCAATCTTGTCAGTTTTCATAAGCTAAGCGGGGCTGGGATGGGTCAGCACAGGACAGACCTCCGAGGAAAACCCAGTGCTACAGCAAGCAGTAATTCCCCAGCATGCGGCAAGGGGACATCACACACACGCCTGTCAGAATTGCTGGCAGCGACCCACACACCTGCCTTCATGTTAACCTTCACCTTCGGAGGTGTCTGGTCTCTCTCTCTCATCCCAAAGGAGCAGTTTTTCAAGGCTCCCCTAAGCGTTGCTACCGTTCCGACCAGTTTTCATTCAGGACTGCCACCACCAGCTATCCCTCTGCTCCGCTCCCTTCGGCGAGCCCTCCTGCTGTTTTACAGCACAGGTGCTCACCCCTGGGAGGCTCAGCACTGCAGAGCAGGCATTCCCGCAGGGGCAGAGCTGAAGAATTACTCTATCCCACGCAGCTTACTGCTGGGCAAGATGTGTGTCGAGGGGTATGCATTCCCGGTGCGCTGCACCTCTCATTTCTTTGCTTTTAGACCCACGTTAGGCATGTGAGATGTAGCACAACCTTTAGCAACACAGTGCGGTGCTTCCGTATACTGGTTTCCTAGTCATTAAATGCAGGATCTTCAGCAGAGCAATGACTCTTCTAAGGAGTAAGGCACTTCAAAGAACTCCAGCAAGCAAAGACTGCATGTACACAGTACTCCATGATGCTACATGATTATATCAAAGCTGCTGGGATGAAAAACTGACATTTGATAAATAACATGAGGTCACCTAAAAGATCTCAAAACCCTGCATGTAAAAATGTTATTTTGACAAGAAATTAAGCAATTGTATGATCAGGTCTATTACCAAATCCACTGCTTTGACATGACCTTATAAAAGTATGAAGAGCATGCAATTCCAATTGCTGCGGGATCCTCCTTCACCCAACACAAGATGTACGTGTTTAATATTCCTCTAGTTAGCCACGCATGTACAGCAAAGCCTAACGTACTTCAAAGTATTTACAGTACTGTATAAACAGAGCGCTATTTTCAAAGACTCATAACTGTCAAATCAAAGCTAGCTTTCACAAGAACATTCAGAAGCATTTCTGCTGGATGGTGGCTATTTGCCTGACAGTTTCAACTTTCTATCCCCAGCCACAAGAAGGTTAATTTTTTTTTATATATATATATATATATATATATTTTTTTTTTTTTTTTTTTTTTTAAGAGAGAGAAGAAAGCATTTTCTTGCTAACAAGCTGTCAAGCCATTTTGGCCTGAAGTTCTTTACTCCCTTCTCATGCATACATATAAACCATGGTGGAAAACTTCAATTCCCCTAGCAAAAGTTCCGAGAAGAGTTTCACCATACGTAAGACCGCCGCAACTCTCCATCGTAACAGCTCTCGCTGTAGAAGCTGTGCCGGCTCACCTCGACAGGCTACAGCTTTGTTTTATATTACCCTGCAAATACATTTCTAATCAATCCTCGAACAAAATCAGATTGGTATGTAGATAAAATACTGCCATTTCACAGGCAGTGGAACAGCAATATCAAGACACCTGAAGAAGTCAGCTTAGCAAAATGCAGCGAGCATAGCTCTGAGCAGCCTGAAAAAGGGTCTACTGCTTGATCTTACCCAGTGTTTGTATCAGTGAACCACTAAACCCGAATTTTCCTTCAGGTTTTGCATAATTCTGTACACACTGCAGAGGTGGCAAAGATGGCTTCATGCAACATACACGAGCAGACTTACAGATTTAAAGCCATTTGTAGAGCCTAAGTAACATGGTCGGGTAGATAAATCACAGGCACATGAAGAGGCAGGTTCTGTTCTCAAGTTCGCCACCAAAACCAACCCAACCTGGTTTTAAAAAAGCCCATGGGCCCCAGCCACCCTACTGATAAGGTAAAACAGGTGTCTGCACACTTTGTTCAGAAGGCATAGAGGACAACAGCAGGCACATGGAGACCATCCGGTGACAAAATGGGTCAGCGATTTAAAGCTCCCTTGCCCTGCTGCTATGCAGACAGCCCCACCAGAAAGCTAAGTAGCAAGAATAGAGTGGCACAGCTTTCTTAAGAGGCCGAACAGCCATGCAAACAGGACAACCAGCTCAGAGGAACTGCAAACCCTAGGAGCTGGGCAGGCAGCTGTATGGCTATCCGTGCCTGAGTCACCACTGCTCTGAACTCAATACAGAAAGAGGCAAGCTCTCCCTCAATTCTAGATGCAGTTAAATTATTGCGTATATCATACACTCTTTTTGCCATAGATTGTACCACTAAGGACCACTCAAAATCAGTATTGTTTTCACGACTACAGCACCCAATTTTCAGCGCACACTCAGAGGACATTGCTCCACCACCTCTCAGCCCAGCTTTGTTGAAAGAAATCATGTCACTGGTACAGCATATTTTCCATTTTCCTCCCTTCAAAAGGATTTCATTGATTCTGCCTAGGCTTTAAAAACAAACAAGCCAACCACCTTACTGTTCCACTTTTCATCTCCCTTCCCTATTCCACAAGCTCCTCAGAGGCCAAACAAGGAAAAGCTCACCTCTGCTTTTAAGTCTGTCTGAAAAGAAAAAAAAAAAAAGGATCTTGGAGCATGTCTGTCTACTCTAAAGAGATAACATTCATTCTTCAGATATAGTAAACTGCAATTTCATCACAGTCTTTAAAATAAATTCAATGAGCGTTGTCAAAGTAGATCAAAACCAGAGCGCTGAGATCCGACTCTGCGGAAGAGCAGGTAAGAACAACCCACAGAAGCAGGAGTAAAAAAAATATCAGAAGTCAGGTGGCGGCAGTTCACTTTTCACAAGGGCCACCATTTGGTAGCTCAGAGCAGGTTTCAGGATGGGTTACCAGGATCCAACCAGAAGCCTACGCAGTTTAACAGCACATCTCACACACTGATCTCAATCAAGTTTCCAGAGAAGTGTGCAAGAACCCAAACCCGGGCACAACAAACTATTCCCTCCCTCTCTTTCCCAATATAGAAGCACATCTGTTAGAGCAGAATAAAAATCAAGGTTTAGATCACAGGCTTAATACCTCTTCCAAAATTTCTACTGTCACTGATTATAACTGAATATTCTTCATTTTCCTACAGACATCTGATCCTTTTTAACTCTTGTTGAATTCTTGCTCCTGATGATTGCCACAGCATGAGTTTCACTGTTTAACTGCAACCATACTAAATAGTCTATCATCAATTTACACTAGATGTTCTGTATCATCAGGCAGTCTTGAAGCAGCAGAAGCTTTTCCATAGCTAAACCACCATAGTCGTCTTTTTGCCCTGTTTAAAGCTTCTTAAAGAGGGTTTCTCTTTTTATACATTGCATGTATGTTCAGAGATGAGAAACATTTTTGGCAAAAAGAACAAGGTAAGCTGAAGGAACTGTTCTCAGGCAAGGGAAGCTGTAACAAATAGGTGTAAACAACATTTAGCAAGTTTAGCAGACTCTTAGGGGTGTAGTTAGATGAGCATTCCTTTTGGCAGCAACACCAGCTTAAAAAACTGCTGCTACCAATATTTACTTCCAGCCCTGCACCACACTGTCTCATGTGCCTGTACAACCGTTTGCATAGCCAAACAGCGAACCAGTTTGGCAAACTGATGCAGGCTAAATATAACCATTTTTTTCCAGGCTACTTATAATCCAGATCCGTTCCTTGATCGGTTTCAGCACAGAGCCGCTCCAGCAGCAGTACCAGCACACACAGAGGGGTGGTGCAGAGTGGAAAGGGGCAAGCGCCAAGGACTCCTCCAAAGCCAACGAGCACCGAAAGAAATGCTTGCAGGCATGCTAACACAGGGTGGCTAGGCCCATAGCTAAAGGAATAGTCACAAAGTACAACCTCGCTTCTTCAAAAATATAAATTGAAGTCAACACCGGAACAGTTCGTTTGGATTCAGCACACATTAAAATGTCACCTTATGTTTTGCTATTGTCCTTAACTAGCATTTGTAAGACCACGTGGTCTTAAAGGCAACTCTTCAGAAATTTCCCAACAGATGGGTTTTTTTTTTTTTGCTCAAGTTCTTCAAGATTATCTGAAATTCCTAATTATGAATAAGGTTCCTGTTCTTCTGCACTTGTATAGTCCCTACCACAAAGGAGGTCCAGCTCCAAAATGACTGAACTTTTAAAACAGAAAACAAAAAAACCCTAACAGACAAGTAAAGGTACAAGGCAAAAACTATTTTAAATACGATAGGCAGAGCAGTGCTCAGACAAAAATGCAGCAATGAAATCTCCTCCCATTCACAAATTGCTCTGATTGCTCTTGCTTCGAGTTAACACCTTCATTTTGCCAACAGGAAGACTAGAGGGACTCCAGCAGAGCTTGTAAGCAGGAAATCCAAGCCCATAGCAAATCTGGCTGGGTTAAAGGACTTCGTATCTATGTAAACAGACCACAGACCTTACCGAGGCACAGAGATTTCTGTGAAGTCCAAGGCCACACAAACTAGATAGAAGGATTTTATGAAGGCTGCCCGCATCGCTCTGAATAAATTTTGGTAAACTTCTAGAAAGCAGAAGAGATCAAACCCTGCTAGGTAACACAACTGACATTTAAGATGGGAATTAGTGTGAATACTCACTTGAGTGCAAATTGCTCCACAGGATAAAGTTGTTGTGGGTTTGTTTTTTTTTTTTTTCTCCATTGAATTTACAAAAGACCAACAAAATTCCTAAGCCATAGGCACAGTCTGTAAGGCAACAGAATTGACATAGTATGTCAGGAACTCAAGAGGAAAAAAAAAAATCTAGAAAGAAACATGTAGAAATAGGTATGGAAAGTCAACACACTACAGAGTAGCAAGCCTTTGAATAGCTAGGTAATATGGATCAAAGGTACTCCATTATTATCCACCTCAAACATATAAACTGTTCAGAAAAGCTGTTGTATATGAATATTTTAGCCTTGTAGCTTATAGTTGCCTTAGTTTCTATATTTGGATATTTAATGACAAATGTAGTTTCTCTGGCTGTGGACTAACCCTAACTGAAAACAATCCAAGTACACGAACTGTAAAGATGAAATGCAAGATGGGGGGGAGGGAGGGGGGGAAGCACAGAGAAGAAAGAGTCCACACCCTTTGTATTCATAATATACAGAAGATATCTACAAAGTTTCTGGTTGTAGGAACAGAAACCTATTTATTTTCTTTTACATTAAAATTCATGTCCTGCCTAGCTTAGAAGACTGTGTTGACCGATGACAAGAGAGGAAAGCAAAACACCTCCCCAAAACAAAAAATAAAACTAAAGAGACACGTATACACACACCCCTAGCCCACAAAAAGATGGTTACAACAGTACTGTCATAGTCTAGCTACTTTCCCCACACCAGAGCAGATCGCAGTTTCTCTCAAAACATCTTTATTACATCTGTGAGCTAAATCTGTATTGGGAAAACTATACCGGGAAGGCAGCAACAGAACTTTTACCAAACATTGCCAAAAACCAAGTACACACACACACACAAAAAATACACCCCCAAAAGAATTTCTGATGTTAACCTGACCAAAGATGAGCAGCTGAATGGGAGGGGGACTTAGACAAAAACTTGTTTAGGGTGGGGTTTTTTTTGTTTGGTTTTGTTCACACTTATTTAACGTCAATGATTGATTAACATTTTGGATAAAGGAGGTCTTTGTTAGTGATTCAGCATCTCCACCCCTTCAATTAAGGTGTTAAGAGTTCACAACAGTGCAGTGAGACCCAAGATCCCCAGACCCTTCTCCACAAAAAAAAAAAAAAAAACAAAACAAAAAAAAAAACCAACCACACAAAAAAACCCACCAACAACCCAAAAACCAGATCAACAAAAAAAACGCACCCTCCCCACTGGGAAAATTCAAAAATCCCAAAACTGACATCGCTGCTAACTCCAAGTTAAAAAAAGAAAGCTGCCTTTCTTTTGTTGTTTGAGGAGGGGCCAGCAAAGGAGACAGGGAAAGAATATGAGCCCTTGAGCCATTTTTCTGCTCTGAGTAAGAAAAAAGGGCACATTCATTAAAAATAATCTCTTTGGAGATCACTGTTAAAAAAAAAAAAAACCAAAACGCACCACCACACAACAGAGCCATCCTGCCAACTTGTCCAAAATGGCTATAAAATCTCACCAAAGCAACCCCCTGTGACTGCCAGGAGAAAGCGGATCGGGCTGCTACGGGATATAGGCATGTGCGCTTCTGCTAGCGCAGCTCTGCTGCAAGCGTAGGGTGAACACAAAACAACTGTCTGTTAGCCTCTATTTAACTTCACCTGTTCAACACCTGTAACACCCCACTGTAGACAGCAACCGGGCATTACAGCCCTAATATCAAGCAGGAGAGGCACAAACAAAAAGAAGACAGGAATAAAGCTGTTTAGGTATGTTAATTCTTTCATTCCATACCCTGTGATTTTTTTTTTAATTTGATTTCATGTAATGCCTTGCCTAGCTTTCCAACACTTGTTTTTGTAATATTCTGAGCAACCACTGACCAAATATTATCTTCCAACAAAACAGAAGGGGGGGAAAAAAAAAAAAATCTACATCACTTTTTTTTCCTCCTGCTTTTAAAGCTTGATACATTTAAGGATGCTTCAGAGCATCCTATGATGTCTGTGTGGGCTTTTCACAGAGAAATCGAGGACAAAATACTTTCAAGGAAAATTAAAATGTTACTGGAACCCCTCAAAACGGGAAGAACTGTCTCCCCCGCTTCCTCCAACTGTATTTTGACAGTAGAGCAACTAGTCACCAACGGGGTGGCTTAATGAGACAAACTTGACTTGGCACAACCTTTTCTTCTCTGCCCCAGTCAGTAAGGCTAATGCCCAAACAAAGGAGAAGATGCTACTTTACAAGGTAAGGGCTACAAGACTTGATGCTCCTCTCCCAGAAAGTGAAGTTCATGGTTATTTCCAGACCAGTTTCAGAGTCCAAGTGAGGTTTGGCATCTGGAAAATAAAAGCATCTTCCCTTTCACATTGGTGGGCTGTTCCACAGTCAGCTGCCTACCGACACTTATTATTTCATACTTTCCTTCTTTGCTGCATGACAATTTCCTGATTTCTCATTTTGTTTACTATTAAACCACTAGCCATGTAATCATCCCATCTTAATATTTTATACCCAAATAACAACCCACAATTGACTGTCACATCAGATTCTTCCCATCTGCGTCCTCATGGTTTGTCTACCCTCCCAGAGTAACATCCACCTTCCACATCCCAAACATTCAGTCGTCAAAGGCCTTTTCAGTCCCATCATCTCATCACCTGCACAGTGGCCTCAGGGACAGAAAGTCGGACAGCACAGAAACACAGGGTGCTCTCTCTCATCCTAGAAGCGGAGACTTGCTGCTTGCACGCATCCACCTGTCCCATCACTTCCCTGAGTATTTGGGGTCTCCAGCGTTGTTTTTTCCCCCTCATCATCCAACCCTCAACCTCGCGAACTTGCAGTATCTCTATAGATTTAGCCTCTCTCATCTCACTGACAGCGTCCCGTACCCCGCTTTGCACTAGGCCAGGGCACAGACTCCCTTATGCACACATGCGTAGTGCCTCCTCTCTACCTAACAGAAACACTTCCAAATAAATCCCTGCCTAGTCAGATACTGCTCTTCTAGTCAGATACATCTCCCCTGCCTAGTCAGATACTGCTCTTCCCCACCACCCCTATATAAAGATCCCCTCCCACACTCTTAGTATCCCACAAACTCCTCTTCCACAATGATCCCTCATACCAGTTCAACACTACCTGCTTAGCTTCCCTGGATTCCTGCTCCCCTGAACTATCTACACTGCTCCCCAGCTCTGGACCCCTACAATTCCCTTTACAACCACACACATCACCTCCCTCGTGCTGAAAGCACTTCCTAACCCCATATTCTGGCTCCCAGTACCTCCCCATACCACAGTCCCACTCCCATATCCCTTTCTCCCAATCACTCAAGTTCCAGCGCCTCACATCCTCTCATCACTATGTCCATCCCCTTGTGTATCAACTTATTTCTCCCCATCATAGAATCATTAAGGTTGGAAAAGACCTCTGAGATCATCGAGTCCAGGCGTTGTTAACCCAACTGCCAGGTCCACCTCTAAACCGTGTCCCTAAGCACCACATCCACACGTTTTTTGAATGCTTCCAGGGACTGTGATTGCACCGCTTCCCTGGGCAGCCTGTTCCAATGCCTGACTACCCTTTTGGTGAAGAAATTTTTCCTAATATCTAATCTAAATCTCCCCTGGCACAACTTGAGCCCATTTCCTCTCATCCTGTTGCTTGCTACCTGGGAGAAGAGACCGACCCCCACTTCGCTACAACCTCCTTCCAGGTAGTTGTAGAGAACGATAAGGTCTCCCGAGCCTCCTCTTCTCCAAACTAAACAACCCCAGCTCCCTCAGCCGCTCCATCCACCTCTCCACGTCCCTTCCTGCAGACACCCATATTTCAGTTCTTCCTGCAACAAAGCCCCCCCATCCCTTCCTCACAGCACATCCCAGCTGATCTAACGTCCCACGTCCCATCTCCCACCCCGCCACTGCACGCTTCACCGCGTACCCTACTCCCTACACCCCTACCGCAGACCTTCGTGCCCCAGCCCCTCGCTCCAGCCCCAGCGCAGAGGCCACGCACCCGGTTCTCACCCCACTTGCACCAGCTTCTTTCTCCTAGGACAGCCTGCACCCCCAGCCCCAACAGCCCCTCCTATCCTACGTCCCAATCCCTCACTGGGATTAAAAACTCAGAACTACCTCTCTAATGCACCCAGCACCGTCCTCTCCACACAGCGCAGCCCCCAGGTGCCCCTCAGCACAGCACAGGGCGCTCCACACACCTGCTCGTACAGTATGGCACCATGCAGCACCCCACAGCCCTCCACGCAGTGGCCGGTGCCCCCAGCACAGCCCAGGGTGCCCCACGCAGCACAGCCACGCCGCCATGCCACGCACCCCAGAGTGCCCCACGCGTCCCTCCACGCAGCAGGAGCCCTAGGGCATCGCCTGCGCCCCACAGCATCCCGCACACCCCTCCACGCAGCAGGAGCCCTAGGGCATCCCCTGTGCCCCACAGCATCCCGCACACCCCTCCACGGAGCACAGCCCTAGGGCATCCCCTGAGCCCCAGGACACCCCAGACGTCCATCCACACTGCGCGCAGCCTCCACGGCACCCCTGCAAGCCAGAGCAACCCATACAGCCCTCCACATAGCGCAGCCCCCCCGGGCATCCCCCTGCACCACAATGCAATGCACAGCGCTCCCTACGCCCCCGCACACAGCACAGCCCCCAGGGCTGCCCGGGCACCCCAAAGCGCCCCGCAGGGCCCCCCGCGCAGCGCGGCCCCGGCACCTCGGAGCGCCCTCCGCCCCCCGCCACGCAGCACGCCCCCGGGGCACCCCGCGCCCCTCCGCGGAGCCCGGCAGAGCCCCGGGCGCCGCCGCCACCCGGGGGCAGCGCTCCCCTCAGCCGCCGGCGGCGCCCCCTCCCCGCGGCGCCCCCCCGGGCCTCCCCCAACTCTCAAAGTTTGGGCGGGCGGCGGCGACCGGTGCCGGTGCCCGCCCGGTGCCCGCCGCGCCGCCGCCCCCTCGCTCACCGCCGGGCCGTGGGGGAGGGGTGGGGGCCGCGGCTCCTCTCAGCCCCGGGCGGGAGGGGGCGGCGCGGCGTCTCCCCCCGCCGACGGCGGGTCCTTCCCCCTCCCGCAAACACACACAGGCTCCATTGTCCGCCAGCGCCTCCCCCCCCTCCTACCCGCACGCATGGTACCGCCCATCGCAGCCCCTCTCGCCCGCTCCCCCCACCCGCGCCCGCTCCCCCCCCCCCGCCCCGGTTCCCCACACCGGTTCCCCCCCCCCCCCCGCCTCCCCCCTCCCGCCGCGTCCCGCAACCCGGAGAGAGAGGAATGGTACCGCCCGTCGCGCGCGCCCCGCCCCGGGAATGGTACCGTCCCCTACTCACTCCGCCGGCGGGACCGCCTCTTACTCCCCGTTCCGGGCAGTGGTCTCGCCCGGCCCCCCGCCCCGCCCCGCCCCTCCCCTCCCCAGCCATCCCTTCCCCCTCGCACACGCTTCTCCTCCCGCCTTCGCCTACACAGTGGTAGCAGCCGGGCTCTTAAAGGGACAGGCCCGCCGCGCCGAGCGCCCCCCGGGCCCGCGGGAAGCGCCGCCCGCCCGCCCACCCGCCCCTCCCGGCTCGCCGCGGCGCCGCCCCCGCCATTAACATAGCCGGGCCCCCGCCCCGGGGCGGCCCCACCCCTCCTCGCCTTTTAAAGAGACCGCGCGCCCGCGGCGCCTCTTAAAGGGGCCGCCCCTCCCGCCCCCCCAACTCCCCTCCGCGGAGTCGAGCGCCGAGGGCCCCCCCCCCGCCCCGCTCCCCGGGCGGGGCCGCGCCGCCGCGGCGGGGGCGGGGGCTCGGCGTGCCCCGGTGCCCGCAGCCGCAGGGGAGGCGCCCGGTGAGACGGGGAGGGGCCGGCGCCCCCCGCCTCGCCTCGCCTCGCCCCGCGAGCACCTCGCGCTCCCCTGAGGCGGCGCGCGGGGCCCGCCCCCTAACGGCACCCCTAACGGAAACGGCGCGGGCCCCGCGGGAGGGGGGGCGCCCACCGCCGAGCCCTGCGGCCTCGCACGGCCCCGGGGGGCTGCGGGAAGGCGGCCGCCGGGGCCGGGGCCGGGGCCGGTGCCGGTGCCCCGCCAGCCCCTCCTCGGCAGCGTCCTGCCCAGAGCCGCCTCGGCTGCCAGGGCAGCTCGCGCCATGGCACCTTCGCCCGGCGCCGCCTCAGCCTCCCGGAGGCTTCCACACAGCGGGAAGCCGAGGCGGGCACTGGGCATGGCAGCCGGCCACCGGCACAGCCGTCATCCCGGCAGGGGCGCTGCCCGCGGGTGCTCCTTTACGGCTCGGTCGGGCCGCTGGCATCAAGCACCGAATTTCCCTTCCACGTATTTGTGAAGAAGGAAGGGGACGGGTGGGCATGGGCAAGGCGGGAAGGAAGCGGGAGGGAACTTCGGGAGGAGAAGCACGTTTCTCCTACCTGGTGGCTGAGCAACTTGACTCTGCCCACCAGCCGCCAGCGGGCTGATGGAGCCGCTGAGAGAGCCGAGGGCCTGTTCTGATGGGAGAAAGCACTGGGTTAAGCAGCAGCTTGCAACTAAGCAGGGAGGAACCAGACAGTAATGACAAACAGACACAACCTATCAACTCCTAAATGTGCTCAAGGGCCCTATCCTGAACAAATGCTCCATGGTTGGGGGATTAAACGGCAATGTAGTTTGAAACCAGCTGGCAGGTAAGAGTTTTGAAGGTTTGTAGCAATCCCCCGCCCTTTTCAGTCTGCGACTTACTCTGTGAAAAGAGCACTTTCAACATCCACTAATCCTTCTCCTTCACCTCCACAAAATGTTCTTAAAATGGGCGATCTTGTGGGTTGTAAGGCAGAGCTTTCCAAACCACCGGTGACACACAGATGCACAGAACCGCTGCAGTCTAACGAGAGAAAGCAGGCTGATCATTTTTGCATATCCGCGATGCCTGAATAACCTGTTTTGCCAATACAAGAAAAGTGAATAGAAATGCAGAGTGTGTTCTCCCTCTCCCTTTATCCTCAGACGACCCACTCTTCACCCTCTCCAACTCCCACTTTTAAATAACCCAGCTCTTTGGAAGGAGACCTTTTCAGCCCTGGGCATTCGCACTGGGCGTCGCTCTGGCAGATAAAACCACCTCCTCTCTCTGCTCAGCCCTCACCCCCCCAAGGGGCTTTTCCCTTTTTTTGTCCCTCTCTTCTCCTTCCCTTGTCCATGCCCACTTGGTAACATGGTTGAAGAACCCTTTACAACTTCCTGAGCGCTGCAACAGGAGCTAATTCGCACCTCTCACCCTCGATAGATACTCTTCCTTGAGGGGGATACTTCTTAACAGCGGTTTTCGGTGACTTCTGGTTTGCAGACCAGACCCCCTAAACGTTTCCCGCTGGACACTTTCAGCCCACTGACGCCTCTTGCCTGCTTCTCTCTGTTACTTTTTCCAGACAAGTCCCTCGGGCTACAGGTTCCCAGGATCCACCACCCGGAGGTGGAAACCGTTGGTCTCTGGCCAGTCCTTCCACCTCATCCGCCGGTGCCAGCCCTACGTGTACCTTGCCATGGATCACGGTAGCGCTTTCTAAAGCTGAAGTGTTGGTGAAACCTAACTGATCAGCTCCACTTGAACCACCGCCTTTGTTGCCATCAGTTCAACCCGCTCCTTTACCTGACGTATAAACCTTCTCTATTTTTACACTGATACGGGTCTTTTTGAATGTAACACCTACAGTTCCTCCTCTACGCATCCTGCACTGGAGAGGGCTCAGTGGACCGAGCCCAGGGAAGGCTGCAACGGCAGTAGCTGTACAGAGTAGAGCGGCCAGGCAGCAAAATACAGTGTAAGGGACAGATACGCCTCGCGGTGCTTTAGACAGAAGACCCACTCCTGCTCTCGCCGACACCAGGGACCCATCGTGGTTTGCTTAAAAGGAAGTTTGTTTCCCCTGGGCAGCAGAGGCTGGGATTTTGCTACGGAGCCTAAGGAAGCCAGGCACCCAACTTCCGTTTCATGAAGGTACCTTTGCAAATCCTACCCTGTGCTTCAATCCTGACACGTGCAACAGCGGCGATAAAATACGAGGTGTTAGCGGACGGCCTATTTTGTTCTCCTCCCTCCTCTGACCCGGTACTTTGCTGTCTTGTCCCTTGTGGAGTTAGACCAGGGGAAAAGGAGCATAAAATGCTACTAGTTCGCAGATGCTGTGGTTCCTCCAACTCCCCTCCCATCCCCCCGACCCCATCCCCCCACATTTCAAACAGTTATAAATGACTGTGCAACTCTGCAGGCAGCGGTCTCAAATAACCACACCAAGCCTCTCCCCTCCAACGGCTTTATGTCTCTTCCTTCCTCTCTTTGGGGCTCCGGAGAGCAACTATCAAGGTGTTTTGCTTCACTCTCAAGAGTTAAGTTGCTACTTCACCCACCACCTTTGGGAATCTGCCACAGCAAACTGCCACTGGCAGTGAATTCCCAAGGCAGGGATTCTCAGCCGAGAAATCCCTCCTGCTGTCCTCGAAGGGTTTTACCATGGGAACTGACGACAACGACCGGCTCCCAAATGATCTTAACCGCCATGACAGGTTATAAGGCAGGATTTCAGGAAGGGAGCCCCAGACCACGGGACCGCCACTGCCAGCCTCGAGAGCATCCCCCCGCACTGGGGCATTGCCCTCCCTTGGCCAAGCTCGTAAAAGCTGCCCCAGAGAAGCCAGCTGTCCCGGCTCTTTAGAGCACTCCGGCAAATCCAAGACCACCGTGGAAACATTACAGCTCTCACCACACTGTGTACACTCTCCTCACAACTCCCTGGCCACGGCAGGGGCAGCAGATCAGCCTTCCTATTCAAAAGCAGGGTCCTCTCCATTAGAGCGAACGAAGCCTAAGCCAAGTGGCTACAGGAGCCCCAGTTCTGCAGAGCAGACAGATCAGACAAGACAGGCCAGCCAGCAAAAGACATTTGCATTACACTTTCTATATATGGTTCAGAGCATGGCACACCCCAATCACGGCTTTTATTCTCTTAAGGGCCCGGCCCTGCAAACAATTTTACATGTGCAAGTAGAGTCCCACTGAAACACAATGGAGCTACTCATGCAAATAACGTTAAGAGCGTGTGGGGCTGTGGCTCCGTTTCACTATTCCATCTGCGGCAGACCCAGTTTAAGAGGATCCTGCCACACTCTCTCACAGTTACTGCTGCTCACTTGTGCCAGTTAAACCACTTATGTAGCCACGCTCATAGGTGAGCTGTCTAAATGATCCAACTTTTTCTTAAAAGCCTTACTAACAAGAACAAATCCTTAATGCCAGACCAGCTCCGATGTAGATTTCATCCCCACAAGCGGCTGAACTGGCACAACTGGAGGAGGTGGAAACATCTGAGGAACAGGAACTTTTGAAGACGGGATCGAGGGCAGGCGCAATGGCGACATGGAGCCTTAGCCTGTGAAGGCTGGAGGCATTGCTCTCTTCTGAAGTTACACCCTGCTCCTGACCATCCACTCTCTGAAGCGGAGCCTCTTCCCCAACCACAGTCGTTCCACGTGAAGCACGTTTCACCTCAAATGTGACAGCAGATTGAGCCTTTTCAGTCACGTATGCTTAAAAACCTTCCCTCAAGAAAATCTGTCACCATGAAGAAGGATCTGCCAACAGTCACTACAGCCAGCATCAGGGATGCGTGCTCGCTCCTCCTTGCAGGTAAAGGCTGTAGTCACCACGCGCATCTGTAGCCAGTCCACTGCCGCTTCTGCAGTCAAAGGATCCCTCGCTATTAGCTTTGACATGGCACATTTGGGCCATGCAAAGTGTTCCCTACAATTTTTTTTCAGTTTATGGGCTATTTTATCTCTAGCAACTCTGTGCTGAAATTGCATCACATATTTCCTGTCTGCTGAGGCAAGATTCCCCTCTTTCAGTGTGATTATAACCTTCCAGCAGGGAAGCTCCACTAACTCCTTAAGAGCTTTGCTCTCCGTGCTACCTCCCGCTTCTGCATTCATGTACACCTGCGCAAAGTGGGTGTAAAACGCTATCACTGTTGGAAGTGAAGAACACACATCATTAGGAGGATGTTTTGCTTTGTTTGTTTGCTTTAGGTTTGGGGGTTTTTTTGCCCCCTTTGCTCTGGTGTAAATGATCAGAGGAGCCGCAGGACAAGAGCGAGATCAGGCTCTATGAAATCTTTTTCTTAGGAGCTTTGAGTTTTACATGGCTGCGTGCTCTAATGAGCCTTCTGGAAAGGAAACAACCCATTTCTGTGAGGAATCCAGGTGATTACTGTTCGCATACCGCCGTGATCTCTCTGCACGGGCACAGGGGAGCTGCCTTGATGCATCTCGCTGCAAGATGAAGTCTAAAGCTGGACAGTGTGAAAGAGATGGGGAAGGACCACAGGGAAGGGTAGTTTAACACTCACAGTTAACTTGGAAAAAAAACCTTCTTTCAGAAAGTCTTTTATTTATTGTAAATCATTCCTAAAAGATTAGGAAATCAGGCCTGGGGGAGGGGGAGAGATGGTTGCGGCTTTCTTTCTAGTTCAGTGGCTTTTGGTATTACACATTACCCTGAGCCTCCCCAGTTTTGCTGAACCTCAGTCCTGCAAACACCAGAGAACATTCTTCACTTGGTTCGGGTGAACAGCCCCTCTGCGCCCCGACTTGCGCGGGACTTCACAGACTCACAGAGGAGGGAAATGCATACACATCCGTATCAATGTCGGTATCCATACGCGCGCGCGCACACCCCCCCAAACACGCATACGCACACCCCTACCTCTGTCCCCGCTGCTGGCATAAGACCACCTGCAGCTCACCTACGCCGATTACTACTGCCTCGCCGGCTGCACAGCGCACAGAGCTCTGTTAGGAACGAGACTGGCTGATGGATCCGACCAGCACTGGCTGCACAACATCACCCTATGGCAGCAGCGTGCAGATGATGGCAAATTCAGCTGGGCAAGAAAGGCCTTGCTCTCACTTTTCCTGTCTACACCGAAAAGAGAGAAACAGTTGATCTTGTGTTTTCCTATTTGCATATGAACATCCAAACAATCTGACGCTTACTCAAGTTTGGGCTGGAGCATGGAACCAGGCCTATGGTTAAAATACTCTTCTGGATCTCCGGAGAGCCTTCTAGTTGATCTGCCCCCCCTTCGAGACATGATCCCACATCAAAACTCTTGACGCGATGAACAAATCCCACATATTACAACACTCCAATTGCAGGAAGCTCTTGCCCTGTTTAGAAAGTCATATCTCAAGTCAATAAGCAGGTATGAGGCAAATACCACGCAGCCATAGAGATAAATGCTCAGCTTTATCTCCTACGATTAAAAAAAAAAAGAGAAGAAGAAGGAGGAGAGAAGAGATACTGAATCAGAAGGGAAATCAGGTAAACAGAATCTGAGGAAACATATGCTCATGCAACACATGAAAAATATGAATTCATACCAAAGAAAGGTGGGAAATTTTGGCATACAGGAGACTCCAAAATCAATGTTTGCCCAGGAACACTGCTCCTATTACACTGTCCCCATGTTTTACAGGGAACCGCTAACACACACCGAGTGCTGCGGTGCTGCCGGGAGAATCTGGCTGTGGGATCGCCTGACCCTTGAGCCTTTTAAAATTCTCAGCCATGACTTTACATTCCCCTTGTACGTGTACGACCATCTTTGACTTCAGTGAGAAAAGACATGGCAGCAGCTCAGAAAATTGCCAAACTCACCTCCTGCTTCCGTTCCGCCACCTGCCGAGCCCAGTCCAAGACAGCAAGCCCCCCTGCACAGCTGCGCAGCTACGTTCTCTGTAATGCCTGCCCCACAGCGCCACGGCACGCACGTGTGCACTTCCATGGTGTAAAAACCAACCAAATGGAATTTCATTTCCAAAGGAATATTTCTGAGAAAGCCATGACCGGCTGAAGAAAGCGCCTTTCATTAGGAGCATCCTTCTCACGGGATAAATGGAAGGAGGCTAAGTCTGCCCTCAGACAGACAGAAGAAGTCATCTGTCGCCAGCGCATACAACAGCCCTCGCCCTCTTGGCATAACAGGCTTTCTGTGCCTCCCAGCGCTGCTCCTCCAGCATCCGGCTGCTCAGGGTACCCGCCTGCCGTGCAACAGGGCAGCAGCGCAGGCGGGTTACACTCGGGGACTACAGCTGCCCCTACAGTCAGCACACAGGTGTCTGAGGGCAAAATTTTGCTCATGTCTCTCCTGCAAGGCTACAATAAAATAAAAATAACTTCAGCATGATTTCCCCCCTAGATTGCACACGAAGAAGAAATCAAGCCCCCACTGTACTGCAGACTGGCCCATTAAAGCGAATGGTTAAATTCTTGCTATGAAAAAGTAGGCGTTGTTGTCTGTTTTGTGAGGCAGAAATCAATATTCCCGCCTCCTCTCCTTCTGTTATTTCACCTTGAGATACTCACGCTCAGATAGATGAGATCTGAGTCTTACTCACTGTTACTGCAACTTTTCTCTCTCCAGCATCTCACAGGGTCACAGATGTTCCTGGAGTCCTAACCTGCCTGTAATTTACCACTCAGCTCCCTAAACTGAACACCACTGGTGACTGAAGTAGTGACTGATTTTCCTTCCAAATCACACCATTGCAGCTATTTCTAACTATTTATCTACACCCTCTATCTCAGTCATTTTGCTCCCTGTGTGCTCCAATAACAACCCTCTCTCTGCCACAGTCTCTTTCTTCTCTGGACCCCTATAATTCACTCCCTGGTGCTAGCCTCTTCCATACCACAGCCATCTCATATAAATGATGTTTTATTGCGAAATGCCCCCTCTGCTCTCTGTCTCCCTTTAATCTAACTGTGGGGGGTAGCTTGGTTAAGTCTATGAATTTGGGGGGAGGGAGGCAAGGGGGGAAGGACCGGGGTGACTGATGCTCAGCCCAGGCGAGCCTGAAGCAATGCTGGCTGGGGAGAGACGAGCAGGGTACGATAGGCTAGCGCCATACCTCCACAGCTGCTCCCGCGACCGGGTTTCCCTGCGGCAGTTCAGATTCAGGGGCCTGGACCGATTCCCGCAGATCAGGTAGCAATAATGCCAGGCTGACTGGGCCGTTCCGATGAGTCCTCTTGGATGCAGCTCTGTCTACTATCATGCCTGCCTCTGTCACCTAAGGATTAGACAACTGCAATATGCTCTGTTTGGCACCATGCTTTAAATCCATTCATAAACTGAAGGCAGTGCAGAATTCAGCGCTCCGTTAGATAAGCCGTGTCTCTCACCCACGATCATTCTCACATTTGTGCTCCATTTTTATGCCATCTGACCACTGGTTTCCAGACAGATTTTAGCATGTTCCTGTTGACCTCTAGTGCCTCGCACACCAGAACCCTCCCCACCTGAGAAATCACCTCTTCTATTTCCTAGAAGCTGTAGAGAAGACATTGGGTATTCTCGCACAGGTACCTAGGAGAGTAGAGTTGAGGGCTGTTCAGTCTTTAATTTGCCATTGTTTGCTGGTGACAGTCTGATGAAATTGCTTGAGTTATAATGAAGACAGTTTTCATTATCTGTCATTTAAAAATGTCAAGGGAGCTTAGACTGAATGGATAAAGGTGCTACCTGTTGTTTCAAATAGCTTTTGATGAAGGAAATACATTTCAAAAGCACCAGTCACTGATTTACAGGTGCTGTACAAAGATTACATAAAACAGTGAGATCCCTCCAAAGAAAGCAAGCAGATTTCCCCCTTGCTCTTTAGTTTAGACATTGGCTTATCATCAGTGTGGTGCTGACTTTCTTCTGCAGTAATCATCAGCGGCTTTCAGACCTGCAAGATCCTAGATGACAGAGGACTATACCAACAAAAACAGGGATCTTCATTATTAGAGGGCACTCAAGAGTCTTGGCTTAGCCACATACGTGCTTCACTCTCGTTCTTCCGCAATTATTTTACTTGTGCACTTTTGTGGTGCAAACTCTGGACCGCTTTAGCAACAGATGTCGTGACTGGACATAATTCTGCCCAAACATTTTGCTCGTCCCTCTCTGCTGAAGGTGTTGGCCTCCCACAGCTGAACTGCAATAACAGACTGCGTGAATGTTCCTAGTCCATCTGAGCACAAAATCTGCCAGCTTATTTTAAATCATATCTGTTTATTCCCTAGCATGAATACATCTGCTTACAATACCTGCCTTGCAGGTCCTGAGAGACACCGAGGACAGCATGTTTCTTTTCTGTCTATATCCTTATATTTTAGAGCATCCATCTAACGGTGAGATGGCGCTGCACAGGGGACCTGCCTCGGCAATGCGACTCTGATGGGACACACTCCCTGCGCCTCGCCTTGCTCACAAGATGGGCTGTTCCTACACACAACCCCTACCTTTTGCCTGTCCTTTCTGTCGAGCCAAGGCAAAATGAATGCCAGCAGCCCAGCCAGCGTGCAAGGAATGCAGGTCATCTTCTGGCTACAGTGTCTTTAAGAACCACTTGCATTTGTGGTAATTTATAGGAGTATCCAGCATCAAAGAGCGTAGCATGTAAATATTTAAACTCTGAAGCACAGGTTCAGAATCGGACAACAAAGATCGCTGCTGCTTTGTCCAGTTACCACGACTTCAGCCTGCCCGGGTCCCATGCAAGTCAACTAGCTTCCTCATCCAGGTCCCCGTTTCCCCCGCGCGCAGAGGCTGCGGTGTC
The DNA here is from genome assembly GCF_965183815.1 of Platalea leucorodia. Taxonomy (NCBI): domain Eukaryota; kingdom Metazoa; phylum Chordata; class Aves; order Pelecaniformes; family Threskiornithidae; genus Platalea; species Platalea leucorodia. The sequence continues at coordinate 115,045,665 of NC_138824.1, forward strand.
CCCCGTGGGGTCCCAGCTCCTGGTGGTGTACGTGATGTTCAAAACTAAGATTTGGTGGTAATGAGGAAGGAGAGAAGGACCGAGCCTTAGGATGGCGGACTCTGAAGTCACAGATGTGGGGAAGAAATACGAGTTGTTCTGAGACCAAATCATTTCCACGTCTTGTTTCTATTAGGACAATGTTTCCCAGGCACTTACTTGAGCCATCCTTACAAAGCATCTTCCAAAGAAAAGGGTTTATGATCCCGGCAACAAGTTCCAAAAAAACATGTCCCCAGCGCCCTGCTGCCATAAGCAAGCACAACTGCAATGATTTCAATAAAGCTGCACTTTCTGTGGCCCTAAGGCTATAACACTACAGTAAACAAAGCCAAATACCGTAAGCCAGATGCTTTAGGGTCTGAATTCAAGTTTTCAATGCCTTACACATACAATTCACCAAAAGATGGCTGAACCCACACCTTCTGCTGGCTGTCACGGAGCTCTCTCACCCGCCAGCAGGACACGGATCCCAGGGCCTCCTCCCGAGGCAGAGCGACGGCGGGTGGATCTCAGCCGGCTCCTGCCGGGCACCTCCCTTGTACCCCGCTCCTCTAGGCTCTGCGCTGCACCGGCGCTCCCGGCCTCCCTGCCGCGTCCTCTGCCCTCTCCAAAAAGAAACCCCGCACCCCACTCTAATGGCCATAAGGATGAGTTCGAGCAATACAATGCTGATGCTAAAATTAAATGACCTTACAATTTCAGCCGCTTACCACTCCAGTTTCTTCACTTCCCCATTATACAGCTTCTTTACCCTTTACACCTAAAACATCCAAACACACACCGCTCGCTCCAAGCACGGGATAGCTCCAGGCTGTGCCTGACGAGGTTTGGGATCCGCAGGCACGCGCTGAAAGCAGACCCACAGCTCAGCTAGACGACAGCGTACATCCTGGAGTAAGAAGGATGTAATGCTGGACAGTTGCTCGGGACTGAGTGAACACAGCAAATGAATGGTCTTTCCAGCTTCAGAAGTGGTCCCTGAAGGCCAGCAGTAAGGGACTTTGGCTTGATAATATAGTCTGGGGAACATACTGCACACAGATCCAGTGAGTAATGTTGAAAATCCATAGGCAAAGGAAGTGTTTTAAAACAGAGGAGGAAAATCTACTTGAAATCAATACCGTGAAGGTCTCTAAAAGGAAACACTCTGCAAAAAAGGACACATTTGCCACATATAAATCTTTAATGATATCTTGTAGTGCTAACAAAGCCTTTTTTAAAAAAAAAAAAAAAACACAACCAAAACAGATACCGTAATACACCTGATGATAGAGCAATCATCCTCAGATGGCAAAATATCATTTTCACACCTGGTAAATGAAATGACTCTGCTGCATCTCGAGGCCAGGGTTAGGGGCTAAGGTGAGCTGTTAATGGAAGGTTAGAGACGACACAACGGCTCTGCAGGGAGCACCTTTCAGATGCTCTTTTCATGTACAGTAGCGCGCAGTGATCAGAAGGCACCGGCGGCACGCACTGAAGTCACTGTCACTCACGGCGGTTCTAACTGTGCAGTCGCCAGTTGATGGCTCGGGTTAAGATAGCCGGCTTGCACGCCAGCGCTCCTCAGACTCAGGACAAGGCTTCCTCTCTTGTAAGAGCAATCCCGTATTCTTTCATCTCCCTCCTGGCATGCCTTCTGCAGCACACCAGGGTTAACCGCTCACTCTCTCCTGACAGAAGAAGAGTGAAGCTATAGAGCCGAGATGACAAACTTTTCGACCGCATACAGCTAGAGCCTCTGAGCCATTAAAAGAAAAGCATGCGGTGAAAATCAAGGAAAATACTGATCGCAGGCCGTGCTGGTAGGAGCCCGATGGCATTCAGAATCTGCCCTGTATCAGCACGCGAGACTGCTAGATTCAGGCAGAATGGCTACGCAATTTGCCAGTCACTTGGGAACAAGAGGGAAGTGAGACCTGTGGGGAGCCAGCAGGCCCCAGAGGTACGGATATTTACAACAAAAAATCCGAGTGGAATCAGCAAGAGGAAGAGGCAAGGAGAAATGCACCACATGCTCCAGCACCAAACAGGAGACGTGGCTTAACAAGACGCTTTAGAATATCCGGCTCCATAAATCAGACTGTGATTCCCAGTTCTTTAACTCCCAGCTCCCGCTGATTTCTGTGGATAAAGGGGATGTTTGGCACTCCCAAGATCAGACGCCAGATCGAATGCTTTTCAAGAAGTACACAGATGAGTGTGTTCCTGGTGAAGAAAGAGCTAGAGCTGAGCCTTCAAATGAGCAGAAGGAGAACCTCCTGCCCACAGACAGGAAAGTGGTAACCTCCTTCACTTCCTTTGTGGCTTTAACCTAAACCACAACTCCTCCCTTTGGGTTAGGAGTCTCTTCCACTCATTCAGATGTTTGTCAGCTTGTCTCTAATACCCAGCATCCGTCGCTGCCCCATAGGAAAAATAAGCTCTCCTCCTTTTTTCCCCTCTCCCACGCCCCTTATTGCAGTTTCTTTCCTAAACAAGAATGGCTTCAACGCATGGCAAAGCAAGTCTAAACTACAGCTCTTCAGGCACGGGCACAGAAGTTAGCAACTGCAACACGAGGGAGCCGGGAGAAAGGAGCCGTTGGCATACAGGCTACACCAACATCTGGGAACGCTGGCAGTCAGGAAACGTGGCTGCCAGCAGGAAGAGTGACGCCAAACCAACTCACAGGGCTCTTCCACGAGTGCGAGCACTCCTTCCCAGCCCTGGGCTCAACATCCCTCCTTCTTCCCCAGGGACTTTCAGAGCATGGACGAGGTGCTGAAAGCAGCAGGGCGGAGGGGGGGAGAGGGCAGGGAAGAGCTGTGCTGCCACGGAGGAGGCCCTCTGCCCGTGCATACCGAGGTGAGAAGGACAGGTCCCGTCATCCCTGGTGTGGGGCGTCCATTCGGGAGAGGCGGCGGCTCCCCCCTCACTGAGATCCCATCATCTGCTGAAGGGAGGTTTAACGATGTGAGAGACAGTGGCTCCCACCCAAAACCCAAAGGCGTAACCTTATGAAACCCAGGTGATACCAGGGGGTTTTAGAGTGAGTCAGGCCTTGTGAAAGCTTTGAGCGGTACTGCACAGGCTTTCTACCTGACAACCGCCTATAGCAGGTAGGCACAGAGGTACTCGGGGGGCAACCCCTATAGCAGGTAGGCAGAGAGGTACTCGGGGGGCAACCTCTCCCACTGCTCCCACCGCAGCCCACCAGGCAGCCACACATGGCGTCGAGCGGCGCAGTCGCTCCCTTGTCACCCCCTGCTCCTGGGACAGTTTGGGGTTATTTAGGGTGAAAGGCAATATTTTTTATTCCTTCAAGATTTTCAGAGATTTCAAATCATTGTTCTGTACCCGATCAGGAAAAACCCCAAAATCTTTTCACAGCTTATACCTAGAAACTATGAACAAGTGAGTTAAACACAAGATTTCATTTTGCCTCCTTGAAGCACTTTTTACATCATTTTGAAGCTTCAAAACTTTTCTCCATTTTTTTTCAAGATGGGACACGAAACTGGAATCAACTTTTCCCAAAAATAGCAACACTTTTGGCAAATCAGCAATTTTCTAAGAAAAATGTATCACTGGAGAAAAATCCTAACAAAACCTAGTTCTATTATTTCCTCCAAGCACCACACAAGAATATGCGTCCCTGGTCTAATTCAGCCTTAAGTTTCATAGCAACTCAGATTCAGACACATTGCACACACAGATATTAGAATATGCCTTTGACATCATGAGAGCAATGCAAAATAGTGTATACACAATATGGCCAAGCAATGCTGCTATGGAAACCCTTGCTTTGAATTCCCATATACGGGGTGTTTAAATTCTAACCCCTAATATTGCTTTAACAGAATTTATTATGTATTTTATTTCCTTGCTCAAGTTACCTTCCTCCTTCTGAATTCTCCCCCTTGGAAAAGAAAGATGTTTTTGTGGGTGAAGCAGAAGGCGATGAGATCTGAACTGCATTCCTGGTGCTGCCATACACACCAGCTCCACGAGCTACAGCAAGAGAAGTAACTGATTTGTGCCTCAGTTTCTGCAGCTGTAAAATGGAAATAAGCTGACGTCTTACTTTGGCTATGACTCGAATGTGCTTTGAAATCCTTTGTGACAGCCAGAAGATGCATGCATCCTTATTCCTATTTGTTGCTTTCTGTAGGCGAGGAGTTACTGTCCTCTACAGACCTATGCTGATGATCTCTCTATATTGAAGAACCAAATCAGGAAGTACAGTCGCCCACTCATGTAGCGAAGAGATAAGTAATAAAGCAGTGCACTTGCCAACTCCTAAGGAGGTGGTTTCTTAAAAAGACATAGGAAGCTTTCATGTTCTGAAGCTGACTAATTTCAGAAAGTTCCCGTTTCGCTCTCTTTTTCTTAAACTTCTTCAAAAAACGTCTGTTTACCTGCTTTTCTGAAGTGCCTTCTGCTAGGGAGGGTCAGACCGGCTAGATTAGAGGTAACGATGCTGGAAGGAAAGAGGACACTTTATCTGTCCATCTCCTCCGTTTGCGAGGTGCTCCTGGTGACCCCAGCGGTACCTTTCGGGTCTCACCCCGACAAGGAGAGGACGCTGCAGCCAGTAGCGCCCGTCTGAAACTCTGCCGCCTGCTTCGGGGTGCAGCCCATCCCGGGACACGTGGCACCACCTCCCGCAAAATCTGAGCAGAATGTGCAATCCAGTAACCATCACCCAGCAGCCAAACTCACCCGTGCAATCCAGTGATCGCAAATGCAGATTAAGTTACTTGCATTCGTCTGACGGTGTAATTGCCAGACTGCACATTCAAATGAGTATTTGTTTAACTGTGTGATATACAGATAGAGCTTATGCACTTGAGGCCAAATTCACCCCTGTTGTAATTTCCCTAACTCCAGTAGCAATTACTCAAAGGATTAATTTGGCCCACAGTGTTTCCTAGTATATGTGATTCATCATTTCTTTCCTATAACAAAGAATAATACACTGTTTCAATCAGTGGTGATGTCCTGGCCTCCTTGAGGCTGCCGGACTCCCTGTTTAATCAGACATAAAACAAATCACTTGCAGAGGCAGAGGCGTACAAGCATGCTTTAATTACAATATTGTAACACCAATTAGAGATCTATCTAATCGAGGACTCGGTACTTCCTACTCGGGTATTACTCCCATGTTGGGATAATTACTGCTAATTAAGCTTGGAACTAATTAGGCCAAATGATCTCATTTATACCAACATAGATGACTTCTAGGAGTTCACACGCACAAAAAAAATCCAAGGGTGATTTTATCATTCCTGGACTCATCAGCACTTTGCTTTTGAAATGGACAGTCCCTCCCCAGTGGATAAGCCCTGTTAAAACTAAAGTCCCACATCTCAGGTGATCTCAGATTCTCCCCAAGGTCGGAAAACGCTCTCTGAAGGCGTTTCAGTTGGTTGGCCCAAGTCACCTTCTGCTCTAATAGGTACAGTGGTTTAACAGAGCCGTGTCCCACCACGGTGTGGTTCATTCAAAACCTACAGGCCGCTCTCACACCGTTATGGTTACAACTTCTCAGCGCACTTCGTACTAACTACACAGCCACGACTGCTGCACAGAATAAGGAGTTTGCTGCAGGGCACTGTGCAGTGTTAAGACTTACAATAACTTTTAAAAAAATTTTCTTAAACACACCGATAGCCATATGTACTTGCTGCATGATTTGCATCAATGTTGCGTGTAATTAGAGATTACAGCCCAACACCGTTTAGTAACAGTGGCTCAGCTGTGCTGTATGGGAAGGCTGAGGGAAGAGGCTGACTCGAGCTAACGCAGTTCCTTGCAAAGCCCGTCTGTGCTACAAGACTCCCCATGTTGACAGTCTGTATCTAACAAAGTTGGCTTTACACTGCCGTCAGAAAAATAAAGGACAGCCCCTGAAGCTGTGTTTATGTTGCAGCTTCTCCTCCTCCCCTCCAACCCCAAAATTTCTGCACCAGCTCAGCACTGAGATTCTCAGGCAGAAGAGACACCACGGCAGCTACCGTTTAGACCTGCCCTTGGCTTATGGAAACAGTCGCAGGCAGTCAGCAGGGTGTTCCCTGCCTAATGCTGAGATGGCTGAACTGGTGGGTAAAACAAAGCTTAAAAACAAAACCTCTGGGCACTGCATTTTTGTCTGGGTGTTTTGGGGACTATGAGTCGGCCGGGATTTCAGCTGTTGCTTCTCACCCAAAGATGGCTTGCACCAGCAGCGTGATTTCCTCCTGCAGTATTTGCTGAGTGAAAGAAGAATGCCATCTCCCAAAGTACCAGTCCTGCCTCTCGAAGCGACTGGGCATCTTTCAAAGGCAAGGCAGGACTCGTATCCAAGAACTGGCTGGGAGCACCCATCCTGGCACCTATCCATCTGCACCACGAACTTTACAAACCTGCGTGGCCTCCTGTCCCTGGGTGCTCAGAGCACCTCAACGCCTCTGCTTAGCCTGCCGCGTCTGCTGAGGCGGCAAACTGGTGAGTCTGTGCTACCGGACAGCACAGGGACGTCAAGAACGGTTCAGTCACGTTCACTGCACAGGCCATCTCTCTCTCTGTACATCCCTTCTTCAGACTCCTGCCTCAAATTCAAGCCTTCCAGGATCCGCTTCAAGGCGCAGCATGTAGTAAAACCTGCTTTCTCTTTACTTTTGGCTTTCTCTCACCAGCTGCCTTTATTGCTCCTAAAGCTTCCTCCTAAACACTTCATTTTCTTATGCTTTCTCGTACTTGAGGTTGGAATCCTGAAGCTGTTGAAACCAGGAATTCACCATTGTCTGCAGGTCTTCTTCCAGCCTGCCCCTTTATCCTCACAGTGATCATTGTTCCCTGGTGAGTCACAGACACCCCCCCTTCTCCCCTCCAAATGCCTCCTGAACAATCTTCTCTTTTTCCAAAGCCTGTCAAAACTGAGCCCAGCAGGACTCCCTACACCAGCCTGACCTGGTTACAATACCTCCTGGAACTGATCTTCCAGCTGTCTGTGAAATTTCTGTAGAAGTGCCACTTCTTTATGCAGTACCATTAGCAGCAGATTAATAAATAATGCACAGGAATAACAAAATCCCCAATAAACAATGTGCTACTACTTCTCCTATTTTCTTAAGTGAACAACATGGATCCTAAATCTGATCTCCCCCTCCAGTTGTTACCCAATCCTCATCTCAACTACCAAACTCTCTCCTCCCTCCCCTGGCAAGCCTGTCATTCCACTCTTCCCAGCTGCCGAGGCCTTCGCTGCTACCTCCTCCAGCCCGAATACGCTAGCAGACATGAATGCAAGCATCCACACACGTATCGGGTTGCATGTTCAAAATGCACGTGCTTCCATACGCTGCAATACAGCAGCCCACGGCCCATTGAATCATATTTATTTGGGTATCTGCTGGAACCCTTGCAGGAAGGGGTATGTTGGAGGAGATCTTCTAATGGAAACAAAATCACTGAAGCCAGAGTCTGAGCAAGACAGTGGTAGATAGATGATCAGGGCAGTGCTCAGCAGAAGCACACATTGGGCCCAGGGGGCCTCTCTGAATGGCATCTTTAGCGTTAAAAGGGAGGAATTCAGGAGCTTTAGATCAGAAGTGCATCCCAGCTGGGCATTAGACTCTAATAAATAAGATGCTTTACACTGACAGAGTGCCAGAAACCTCCTAACATCCTCCCCAAGCTCCGCATACAGGCGTCTCTTCAGTCGACGGTGGTTTGGATGGCAGAAACCAAGCAAACAAGGTACCTGCGTAACAGAGGAGGGAAGGGAAGCAACGTCCTGGTGGAGGAACATCAAGTCACAGCCACTACAGAAAGCACCATGAATGCCCTGATTTGGGACTACAATGAGTCCTTCAGGACAGGGGCTGTCTCTTTCCGGTGCCTGGACAGCACACTGCACAACGCCTCCCCAGTCCCCTATCAGCACTTCAGTATGCAGCGTACAAATATTTACTGCCACCAGCGGCCTGCAAAGAGAGGCTGCCTCAGAAGGACCTCCCCAGGGGCATCTGCAGGGGATGATGGAGGTTTGAGTCAGCGACCTGAGACCCAGACCTGGGGAGCTCGCTGTGAGTCACAGTTCAGTATGTCCCCTTTCCAGACAGGTTTCCTCAGTTATTTTCAAACACCCACCAATTTGGGGGGTTTAACACACTTTTTCAGAGCAAATCCCATACTCCTATTCAGGGTCTGCCTACGTGCAGAGGTCCAGTTGGTGGCCGGTCCTGTATGGCCCTATATGGCCAACCCTATATGTGAAAAGACGAGGCAGAAAGCGCAAGGAAACAGACACAGGCCAGAAATAACCCATCTCTTGTTCTCCTGGAGCGCTAGCCGCAGGAAAACATCCAGGGTCCCAGCAGCAAGATGGCAGGAGAGTGGGGACACTGGTCCTGTCCCCTCCCATCCTGAATATCTGGGTTGGTACCAGCTGCATTTCCAAAAGAAAAGCAAAGGGGCTGCTGCTTACTGCAGGCAGCTGCCAGGTTCGTATTCTCAACCCTCCCAAGAGCCCTGGCTCAGGCTCTTGTTGCATAAGGCAGGTACGCATCCCTAAGTCTGAGGTTTAGAAACAAGATGTATTTATTTGTTATTATTTTCAGTTTTCTGAGTGCGGTAAAGGTCAGAACACTTATCTTCTGGGGTTGGTTCCTGCTCCCACTCATGTGATTCAAAACCAATTGAATGATTTTTTCCGTACTTCTCAGACAGAAAAAATCTAGTGGGAATGAAACCTGATACAGGGCATTTTCTAAAGAGGATCTGTGGGAAACGAGGATCCACCGCAATGGGAGGAAGGGGAGGCTTGCGAGCATTCCTGGGTACCGCCTCCCCAGTCACCATTAGGTGCAACGAAACGTAAATAAAGACGGGTGGGGAGGCCACAGCTTTTTACCTAAGTTTTAACCTAAGCTGATCTCGAGGAGTGGAGTGGACAGGACAGTATCACCTATGTGACACTCGCAGAGCTCCATTTTGGGTGAGAAGACTCAAGGACAGAGCTGCGTGTCCTGTGCCCTGTACACGGGCTGCTCCATAATCTCCAAGATTAATTTATGCAAAACGCGGGAAGACATGCTTTTTCCTTTTGCAGTGAATGACTTCATTAACCTTTCAGGAGCTTGCTGATAGTGAAGTAGAAGCAATGGGAAAATCACTGTTCTCGGGGAAAGGGACTTCTGCCATGTTGGTAACAGCACATACCTCAGAGAGGCCAAAGACACCAGCAAACGATGGACCCCGATCTAGTAATACTCTGCCTTCCCCCTCTGCTCTCCCAGACACCCTCCGGTCTCTGCCCTACTCTTGCAAGGGTCCTTCTCCCCTAGCTGCTGACAGCTCACAGCATGACCAGAGAGACAAGGAAGCCAGATGGGAAGGCAAACAAGGCAGAGGAACACAATTTTGGAAAGAGTCTGGAGAGAGACCTAGCCCAGAGGCAGAGCGGGAGGGAAAGAGCAGGTAAAACAGGTGAAGCCGGTATGGAGAAAGAGAGAAACGGCTGTGGGAAAAATGGGAAAAGGTGTATGGCACCTCGAATGGATACCATCTCAGCATGCTAAGGAAGGGTCGGTCTGTTGCAGAGACAGAAGGGAGAAATCAGGAACTGTCTGGTTAGGAGAGCTGAGGCTCGTGGCTTTTATGAGCCTGGGACTGAGACGTGCCTGGCAGGAACAAATGTGGTGCTACCCAGAAACTGAGCTAAACTCCACTGGAGGCCAGAAAGTCACCGTGCCCTATCCTGCAGGACACTGGCTGAACCTCAGCGCATGGCCATCTGCGTGATCTCTTCATGCCTTGCTGTCAGGAAGAGCTGACCAGCCCTGATTTGGCTGGTTCTCCCATCAGCCTAGCTGCAGCCACCTCTCCCTGCCCTGGGGAAAGGACTTCTCCACGCCATATGTCCCCGTTGTGGAAGGCCAAACAGAGCCCATGAAGGGATATCCAAAAAACCACCACCTTTCAAATGTCACTGCTGGCCAGGATCCTTGCCACAATCCTGTCCCTGCAGGGAGGTGGTTAAATAGGCTGCATCCACTCCGGCTGATTTGGAGGAAACCGTCCCGCGTCAGATAGTGGGATAGCCTCTGCATGGGATCAGGTGCCTCTCTTGGGCAGACGGGAGAGGGGTTCTCTCTAACGCAGTGACCCTGCTGCCCCTGGCCCATCCAAAGAGCAGCTCTCTTCCCCTGCTAAGCACAGGTCTCCCAGGAACCGAGCGCAGCTGTCCTGAGCCGCTGGCTGCTGGCTTGATGCAACTCCGCAACAAGATGCAGAGGCCTCCCCAGACGTTTGGTGCTCGTCCTCTCCCCCTTCCACCACGGCTTTCCCTGGCAGAACATGGGACCCTGAACTCAGCTGGGAGCGAGGCAGGGGGACAGTCACCCTCCTCTTGACAACCACAGACGTCTCGAGCAGCCAGGCAGAACACAATCCACGTTTCCAGGGCAGAGAGTCCAGAGCCAGGGGGAAGTTGGGGGAATGGAAGTAGGACAATGGGCCAGGACCCGAACAAGTCGCGAGGCCATGTCCAAGGAGGTAAGGTGACATCAGGAGACAAAATTTGAGACTACAGACTTCATCAGGCTCCCAGGGAGAAATAAAGCACATGGACATTGAAGTGACAACCGTGCTGCAGCTCAGAGCAAGACGCGAGGCAGCACCATCCAAAGCTGGCGGCACACGAGCAGAGGGAGTCTCACCTTGCTCTGTCAGAGGGCGACCTCCACCCCGCCTGGCCGGCGGCTGGGCCACGGCCGCGGCGGGGGGCTGTCCGGCCGATCCCACGCCCTGTCCTTCCCGCTCGGGCCCTGGCCAGCCAGCTCCCACGCGGCTGGGCTGCAGGGACACACAGCTGGGGACAACAAAGGGGGGTCCACAGCAGGGAGATACGCAAGGGAGGAATTTGGGGAATAAACTAGAGAGAGACGATAGGAAGAGTGTGCGGCACATGAATAGTGGGGGAGGGTAGAAGATACAGGGTGAGAGAAGAAAATGACATGAACAGAAGGAAGGGAGCTGCAAATAGAAGGGGATGTGGAAACAGCAGAGAGAGACAGATTGCAAGAGCGGTGGAAGTAGAGGAGACCTAGAGGGACAGAATATAATAAGAACTCTTAAAATCAGAGGAGAGGAGAGGAGAGGAGAGGAGAGGAGAGGAGAGGAGAGGACTTATGGTCTCCCCAAGAAGGAAGAAGAAAGCCCTGCACTTTCTTCTCCTTAGCTTTCAAAGCTTTTGCAAAAGCAGAGTGAAGAGTTGCCATTCTCATTTTAAGAAGGGAGGAACTAAAGCGCAGCGACCGAGAGAGGCAGCGAACAAGTGAGATGGTAGAAAGGAGCTTAGCTCCCTACTTAAAGTCTTCTGTCAAAGATACAGGCGAAGAACAGTCCTGACTTTCTTCTCCTGAGCACACCAGAGAGATCCCACTACCCAAAGACGGTAGGAAGAGAGCCCACTAGAAGAATGAGATATAACCAAAGCAGCATAGGAAAAAGAGCAGCACCTCCTCTTTTTCGTCAGCACCAAAGTCCTGGAGATCTGGATTTAGACATATTCAGAGTAAATTAAACTAGAACACACCAAAACCAAGCAATGTCTGAGTGCTTATGTGGAGAATTACCTGCGGGGAGAAGATGTTGCAGTGCGGGTTCAGGTACTTGCCAACCCTACCAGCTCACAGCCAGCTGCAAGGAAAACAGAAGTGGGGCGCGCAGGAGGCTGGTGACCGGGGCTCTGCTCCTGCAACGCTCGCTAACACCTTTCATTTGCAGCTTTTTTTTTTAAGCGTCTAATACTTATCCAGTTTAATTTGTACCACCTTTATGTTTCAACTGCCTCTATGGAAAACAAGGAGTTTGTGCGTACAAACACCAAGCCCCCAAACCCAGGTACGCCCAGAACAAATATAGTTTGTAAAGAGCGCTGAATAAACCAAATACCTGGTGCCTCTTTGCACTCCTGTACACACATGGGCAAACAGAGCTTCCCAGTTACTCATTGCACACAGGAACCCAAAGGATCCGCTATTTTCCTAACCTCAGACAACACTACTTTATGGCTTGCTAGCACAGGAATTGTCTAGGATTCCCTCGTCAATGAGTGACGAAGGTCTCACTGCTATAACTAATGTTAATGGCAGGTTGTGTACCTTGTTTGTTTATTGCCGAGGAGGAATGTTTGTCGTGGCTGTCAAGCTTATAAAAATATTTCCATGACTTCAGACAGCTTGGCATTTTTACATGCAGCTGAGAGAGTGGGTGAATGTACAGATGAAAAATTGAAGAAACATTATTAAGGGAGGAAAGAGAGTATCTCCTAGCACCACCAAGACGGCTTAGAAAGGCCAGAGAGGTCAGAGACATTTCTGAATAAAATGCATTTTTTTTTCCCCTGGGGGTTTCTGAAGAGCTGGCAATAATTAAGCATTACAACACCTTTCTGGAGTAGATAAGTCAGCTGAGGCCATCAGAGGTTAAAGGACTTGCCCGTGATCACACGCAGCAAATCAGTGGCAGAGAGGAGAATTAAACCCAACAGGCTTAGCTTCCATTACCCGCGTCCTACACCTACACCCCCTGGCTGAGGTTCGGATCAAAGGGCGGGAGCTGTGCTGACTGTGGACCTGACTGTTAAGCGCAGGTCCTCCAAGACAGTATAGCAATCGGGCGAAGAGCTGAACGGCAGGCATCCACCTAACTTAAAGATGGTAATTGTGAAAACAAGTGACAGAAGGCTGGGAAGCAGTGCCTAGTTACAAACCGTGGTGCCAAGTGGATTAAATATACATCGATAGATTCAATTACAAAGAACAGCATGCAAAATGGAAATGACTGCAGTCAAGGACCCCGGATGGCAAAAAATAACCCCAAAATACAACCACAGTTTTCGGTAGAAAGAAATCTGTACTTCCAGACCTCATGGAGAAGGTGCAGCCTTCCGTCTCCAGGGGGGCTGTCCCAGGCCACCCCAGGCAGTGAGCGGACAGTGACACCCAAGCCCTGAGGGCTAGTGAGAAGCCTGTGGGACTCAGGTTTAGTGGGCTGAGAGAGATCCGTATCACCTAATGCCAAGCAGCCGTTTGTTATCGCTGTCACCAGAGAACCCAGAGAGTGAAGTGGCGGCGAAAGTGAGCGATTCCCCGTCGTCCCCCCACCCACCCCCAGCTCACCAGGCCAGGGCTGAGATGCACCCACTGAATGAGGAGTGGGAAACCTGTTCCACACTTCGATCCACGCTGCCCTGGGCTGGAATATCCAAGGACAGGCTCACCGGTGTCGATATTCAGCCCTGCATCCATCTGTGCCCAAATGCACGTTCTGGTTTGGGGGGCTCTGAAAGTACCGGATTTGGCAGAAGGCAAGGCCAGATCCTGACACCACCGCCCCACTCCATGGCTCAAGACTCCTCCTCTGCAGCGGGAAGGGAAGCTCACCTCTTCTTTCTCCTTTTTCACCTATGCATTTCCCCAGGATTTCAGAGAGTTATGGAATTATCATTGTAACCCCCCCCACCCCAACTTCACCCTGCGCTTACCGCGACACATGTACTGCCCCGATCACTAGTAATGATTTAATTTCCTCCTCCTTCTTGGAGCAAAAATAGCAAGGATAATCATTCAGCACTCCATACACACAGCTGCCACCCGAAAAATGCAGGTGAACACCGTTAAATGGAAAGGCAAGAACAATCTCAGACCATTTTTTGTACCTGGAGAACTAGACCAGCAGTATTTTGCATGCAAGATTACAGGTCTGTGTGTAGTTGCATTTTCACATTCCATTACTGCAATTGCACACGGCCAGTTACGTGCCTTAGCAGCAGCTTACAAAAGCAATTGCTGCTAAACATACAAAATCCAGCCCTCAGATGCTCACGCACAAGACTAAAAAACCGGTCCTTATTTTTCTGCTACAGAAAAAACATGAATTTGCTAGCTGCCTGCCCCTTGTGCAAAACACCACACCAGCGTTATTTCCTTGCACTTGTATGTTGATCCGCATATTCATTCAAGCCTTGCAATAACCTAAAATACATACAGCATTTTGCAATTAGAAGCATCCCAAAAATGCAAAAAAAAGCCCCGGTTTTTGCAGAAAAAATTCTTCTCCCAGCAAGCAACTGTAACCACCTCTCCAGCTAGAATGTACTGTCTGTTTAAGGCTCCAGAGAAACACAGTGCTAACCCTTTAAGACAGTAAGAGATGAATACTTTTTTTCATTTAAACTATAGGGGAGTTTTACCTAGATAGACTGCAATTTCCTGAGCTTGAGTCTGGCAAAGTGCCCAGGGCTAAGACCACCCCCACCCCCACCCCTTCTTTTGGCAAAAATTACCATGGCGTTTTTAATAGTCAGAAGTAGTTTTTAGGGTTTTGTTTTTACAAAAGATGCCGAGACAAAACTCAGTTGTAAGCAAGCCCGGGCACTGCAGAATTTCTTCCAAGAACTAAACTGATGCGCGACGTCCTAAGCGTACTATCCCCAAATACCCGACCGAGGGATGGTTCAGTACTGAGTCAGAGGGAAGCGGACTGAATCACAAACAGCCATTCCTGCAAACTGCTCCCCCCCCACACCCCAAGTTTACAATCCCAGCAGTGACCAGGTTGCGGTTAGCTTGGGAAAGCTGATGAGATCACAGTCTGGGGAGATACAGCCTCAGACAGCCTCAAGTTTTTGTTAATCGGCTCCTTGTTTTGCATGAAGACACGGACAGCAGTTGTTACACCAGGTTTACCATATGTTTATAATATTGTTGTTATGGGAATACATGTACGGTCCGTGTCACTGGCAAGTTGCGCTGTTTTCTGCTGGAAGGACAAAACAGAATTCACTGTCCAACGGAGCGCCGACCGCGCGCATACTTCTAGCAAAATTTATCATAGCATGAGTCACGCTCGGTGCAAAACCACTCGCTTTGTTCATGCGATGGTGTGCGAGCCCGCCGTAGCGTCTGCACAGGAGCATGCGGCACTTCACAACCGTACGCAAGCGATTTGGTGCGCTGCTCCTGCCCTGGTAGGCGGGCAAGCATTACCCCCATTTTCCAGATTTCAGCAGATTGATCCGAGCTTTAAAGCGATTTGCCTAAGGCTGCCCATCAAATCTGTGTCAGGATCGCAAGTTCTGCAAGACCTCCATGCCTGTGACCACCGTTCCTCAAACAGGACCATTGAAGGATAAAGCAGGGATGACATTAACTCAGTTATGTACCTAAGTCCACATCACATAGCAGAAATATTTGCTTCCCCGCGCATCCCGAAATGGTGTTTAGGGCAATCAGTTTGCTTACAGGACACAGGGATAATGTGTTTGTGCGTGCCAGACTTATCAAAACTATGATGCCCGAGATGCCTGCACCCTTAGGTGTAGGGCAGGGAGCATCAGTGAGTGGTGCTCACATCTCCAGTGGGTAGGAGCAATGTCAGTGGCTCGAGTGGCTCTGCCACGCAGGAGCAGCACCGAGTGACTTGCTGAGGAGAAATCCTCTTGTCTGACAGCCCCCAAAATCCAGGCTGAAGGAGTGAAATACGTTTTGTTTACTGCCAGCCCCACCAACTCCTGAGCTGCTGCTGAAGATCTCGGAGGCGAGAGCAGCTGACTGGACCAACGCACAACCAGTTCAAAGGAAAACCGATTTACCCATTTAGTCTCCTTCTAGACATCAGCAAACAGCGTGAGAAATGGCCAACTCCCCTCCCCGCCTCCCTCCCACCCCTGGCCCTGACACGTTGCCATTTTCTGTCCCCGTTTCCATGCAGCTAGTCACATCCCATGCCGTAGTTGAGGAGCGGCGTGCAGGGTTTAATTGTGCACGCACTCTCCGGGGAAGGGCGGCATGGGATGCAACCGACTGTCCACAAAGGAGCGGAGGCAGGAGGCCAAGGCTGGTTATTGGCCTCGAGTCATACTTGCTGATCGGCAGGTCGAGGATTTTAAAGCGCATAGCTGATCAGATCAGCAGCTTGTCCTAGAAGGAGAAAAGTGACATAAAATATGCACAAGCCTTCCTTCTGTCCTGACAGCAGGTTGAGTTTTCAGATGATGTGGAAACAGCAGCCTGATCTCCTCCCCCCAACATGGTCTCCTCTTGCGCCTTTGCTGCAGCGCTGCCGTCTTGTTCCCGACTCCGGAGACTCCGCTCCCTCCCCAGCCTTCGTGCCGAGGCTCAGGCTCTGGCCAGGGGGCTCCACGCCACTGTTTTTATGCCCGTTCAGCCCTTGGCCTTTCTTCTCAGCATGCCAAGCCGGGGCTCATTAGTGTTCCCTGTTGTTAAGCCTTTGTGGCTTGAGCCCATCCAGCGCCAAGCTGGAACAGAAAGGGCATCAAATCCCCATCCAGGGCGTTGCTAAACTTCCCCGCGCTGCCAGCCCAGCTGGAATTCAAACAGGTGATGCCGGAGAGGAAAGGTGGAGCGTGCACGCGTGTGATCTGCGTGTGCGGCAGCAGCGTGCGAGCTCTGTCTGCAACATGCAGGCTCGGCTTCAGCTTCTTCCCAAAGAGAGCAACTTCGAGTATGTTTGACCCGAGATCAGTCCTCTGCATGTGTATGTGCATAACATTTTTATGGCGTCTCTTGTGCGCGCGATGTCTGCGGTATGTGCCTGCTCCGTCATGGGAACGCTGCTGTGAATGGAAAAGCTGAAACATGGCACACACTAGTTTTAAGCCTCAGCTGCCCTGTGCCTCACATCGTAATCCGTGCTATTGCAAAGTTGGCTGTCAAATACTACCACTACCGGGCTGATAGAATAAGCTATTACGTAAACTGAGGAAAACATGGGAACTGGGCCGTGTCCATGCAGGAACCACGCTCACAATGTGTGCACGTTGCCCCTCAGGAGGAAGAATGTGCTACACAAGCAGGTGTGTTTGCACAAACTTGCTGTTTCCATGCATGCGGAGGGGCTGGGTGCGCAGGAGCATTCGTGATAAAGCTTTATTTCATCCCCACGCATATTTTCACAAGGGACGGATATTTTGTCCTTGCTGTTGCCAGATTCCAACATAATTAACAGAAATTTACAGAGACATTTTAGCAGAAGGTCCCCCTACCAGAGAAACCACCCACGGAAAAGGCAAGCCACACGCTCTCCCCCCATCCCTCAGCTGCAACCCCTGTCCGAGTCACTATCACCCCTTGAGCTGGCTGCAAAGATCTCTTCCCCCAACCAACTGCCCCAAACTCTGCCGAGTCAGAGAACTCAACCTCTGTTTTCTTCCATGCCGAAAAGTCCTGCTAGATCTCATTCAGCTTAGCTACGCTCCGTCCTTGCTCGTATCCTGATTCAGTTCAAAATTCCCCCTCTTTTTAAAGCCCTCCGAGGAGCGGGTCCAAGGTCTTCCCTGGACATCCTTCCTCCCCACTCCCCCATCTGTCCACATCCTCCCTCCGCAGGTTTTCCACCCAGCGTCAGAACCATAGGTGCCAGAGCCTCCTCCTCCCCAGGTCCAGCTGCCTGGAACAGGCATTTTTTCTCCCTGCCTCACAGCCTGACAAGTCTCCCTTCGAACACGATCTGATACTTCTCCCCCTCCTCTGACAAAAAACCTCAGAGTCTTTCTCCCTGCTTCTCGCATACCTCCATCACTGGACTCTGACTGTAAAGCACGCGGGATAAAGGTATCGTGGAAAACGTTACAGCAAATCATGGGGGTTTGCTTTGATTCTTTTTCTGCTTATTTATTTATTTTTTGAAAGGAGGTAACAAGTCAGAGAGAAGCTGGCTGAGATTTCTGCCGTACATTTTTTTTGCAGCAGCAAGATCCTCCATCTTCCTTGCCGAATTGAATAGGGTCTCAGGACAATTTAGACTCCCTCCCCCATCTCCCATTCCTGCTCATATTCTTCAACACATGATGCTCTCCTCCCAGCCTTGACTGGGAAAGAACATATCCTCACTCTCCCCCTCTTTCGGCTCCTGCCTCGCTTAGGTTGTGTCAGGACATTAGGATGACGAACGTTCGGGCAGCTCAGATTCTTGTAGGTTATTTTTTAACAAAACAACTAGAATCAATGAAACCTGAATGACGGCAGATGACAAACTTAAAAGACCTCGCGAGGATGCACCTAGCGCGCTGGGAGGCTTTCTGCATCTCATGCCAAAAGGGAAAAATAACCTTCCAAATTTCAGCCGAACCCAGCGCCGATGCTGTAACGAGGCCGGGCGTGAGGAGCGGGGTTTCTCTCCCCTCCGCCTTTTATTTTTTTTTGCTCTTGCACGTTATCACCTCACCAACAGTAGGTTGTTAACAGCCACAAAACCTCCAGCAAGCGAGCGAGCGAGCAGGCTTCACGTTGCTGCTCTCCCGCCGAGCTAGATATTTACTTGCTGATAAACGGCAATTGTAAATACATCTCATTTAATCTCCCAACATCCAGGAGGGAAAAAACACCTCCCATCCCCGCGGCGGACTTTCGAGGCAGCGGGATGGAGGACTGACAAAAGGCCCCGGCTTTCCACCCTCCCCCGGGCCGCCCCCGGGGGCTGCAGCCGGGCAGCGGGCAGGCCGGCCGCCCCCGGCCCGCCGCCCCCCGCAAGCCGCCGGCACGGAAGCCAACAGGTGGAAGGAGCTTTTTTGTCCCTTCCCCGCCCGGTCCCGGCTCTCGCCCCGCGCCGGTCCCGGGATCGCCCCGGCCACCGCCATCCCTCCCTGCGCGCCGCCGCCGGGGGGGGGAAACTGAGGCACGGCCGCCGCCGCCCGCTGCGAAAACTTTCCGCCCCCCCCCCCCCCCCCCCCGCGCCGGGTCGAGCCGGGCCGATCCGAGCGGAGCCGGGCCGGGGGAGCGGGGCGGCGGGCAGGGGCTGACTGCGGCACACGCAGCCGCCCGCCCGCCCGCACCGACGCCGGCGCGCACACGCCGCCCCCCGCCGCTGCCAGCCGGGCCCCGCCGCGCCGCGCCGGGCGGGAGGCGGCCCCGGGGGCGGCGGCGCCAGCCATCGCCCCCCCCGCCGGCAGCGCGGCGCGCAGGCTGCCCGGGGGCGGCGGGGCCGGGCCGGGCCGGGGCGGGCGGCGGGGCCGGCGCTTACCTGCCTCAGGCGGCGAAGGCGCGGAGCGGCATGTCGGGGGGCGGCGGCGGGGAGCGGGACCCTGCCGGCGGCGCGGCCTGGGCTGGCCGGGCGCTAGGGCAGCATCAAGGCAACTTAGGGGGAACCCTTGCGGGGCCTATTGTCTGCGCGGGGCGGCGGGGCGGCGGGGCGGCCTCCCCCCGCGGGCGCCGCGGCGCTTGGTACGGCCCAGGCATTCATGCCAAGCGGCTTTCACACATGGAGGCTTGTCTCCAGTGGCTGCTGACAAGCCACAAACAAGGCGTCCCCCTCCCTCCTCCTCCTCCTCCTCCTGCCTCCTCCCTCCTCCTCCGGCCTCCTCCATGCGAACTCCAACTCCGGTGACAGGCGGGCGGGCCGGGCCTCGCCGCCGCCTCTCCTCGCACCCGCCGGGGCGCAGGGGCCGGGAGAAGGCCGCCCGCCGCCTCCCCGGGAAAATGGCAGCCGCCGGCCCCGGGCCTGGCCGGGAGGGTGGGGGGCTGCCAGCCCGCCGCCTCCCCCCGCCGGCACGCCGGCCGCCAGCCGAAGGGCCAAGGGGGAGCCCGCGGGGTGAATAACGCGGGCCCACCGCGGCCCGTCCTCGCAGGCGCCGCGCTAACGGCGTCTCCCAGCGCTCCCGCTCCTCCGGGGCCGCCCCCGGCAGGGGAGCCGGCGGAGAACTTGCCCGGTTCCTCCAAGGTCGCACAAATAACCTCGCACGCCAGACCGTGGAGACCCAGCCCCGGGGGCCTCGGGGTCAACTTCGCCCGCAGCCGCCAGCCCTCTGCATGGCAACGCGGCGGCGGGAGAGAAGGGCGAGGAGAGGAATCGCAAAAAACAAGCCCTCGTGGGCTCCCGAAAATTTTTGCAGCCCCCAGCACTGTAGACAGCAGGGGCGAGGGAGCCTAGTTCTCCGGTGGGAGAGTCTGGGTGTCTCCAGGCACGGCCGGCTCTGGCAACCCGAGACACCCAAAAAGGGTCTCGCCCAACAACGGGGCCACGCTGGGTCCGCGCTCGCGGAGATTTGGGCAAAGTTTTTTCAGTGACTTCAGCTGAGAGGGTTCCCCGGACGCTCGGGTTTGTACGCCCTCCGTCCAGCAAAAGCTAAACCAAAACATAGCCGGCGTGAATCATTAAACCGCGTGCTGCCTTACGTACGGGTTCAGCAGGGTTCATTCGGCCCAGAAAGCAAAACACGTGACCGACTGTCGTACGTTTCATAACTAAACCACAAAACTCGGTCTCAAAAAACACATCCCTGTCCAGGGACAACAAAAGTTTTTTTCTGTGAGCCTCAGCGGAAAAGGTCTGCGGAGCCCAGAAGAGTGTTGCACAAGCATCAGCTGGTTTCAGTTAATAAAAATAATTATAATAATCGCAATAATCACCACTTGGATAGCTTTTTTTGTCCAATGATTTCAAAGACATTTTACTAACCCGTGCAAGTATTTTTATCTTACATTTAACAAGTGGTAAAACAGATTCAGGCAGATAAAGTGACCTACCCAAGGTCATCTTCTGAACCTGTTTCAGAAGGGAGAATGCACATTTTTGAGCTCAAGAGCTCAACAGAAAAGCCACTTCCCAAAAATAGAGCTCCTGCAATCCCCCCAAACTGTAAAGTTTTAGACGAGTCAGGGTTTCACTGTGAGAAATGTTAACCAGGTCTAATTTGTAGCTTGGATACTAGGACAGATGCAAATGAGGTGCTTCCCAGGAAAGAGAAATAGAGGTCACGCAGGGAAGGAAGACTGCAACCAAGAACGGCTGGGGAGAAAGGAGAAGGGGAAGAGCAAAGCCAGGGGAGAAGGCTGGAAAATCAGAGATGATCTTACCGATTTCCCAGCTGGAAGAGCAGGGTAGTGCCAGGGGATCTGGGTGGAAGGACTGAAGACAATGCAGAGAATATAAAAAGGTGAAAGAACGTCCAGTCTAGAATTGGACAGGCAGGAAAACCAAATCAAACCACTTGCAGTTGGGCACTTGGGGGCTGGTAGAGCGTGCTCTCACCACAGCCGTGGGCAAAGGCGTCAGTCAACTCCCCTGAGCAGGCTGTGGGAAGCAGCGGGGCCAGGCACAGAGTCCTCAACGCCTTGGCAAATGCCGGGAGCATGGCACTACAAGTCCTCAGAAGAGGATGGCCACGATGCTCATCCTGTTGAAAGCAAGGACAGATTATATGCAGAGCGGTCATCCCGTCCGGCTTCATCTCCCACGGTCTCCACAACGGGACGTAGGGCAGCAGGGTCTGCAGCCGTGTGTGCTCTGTGCAGCAAGGCTCTCGCCCGTCTCCTGAGCCTTACATCCAGCTCAAGATTTCTGAGCCTTTTAAGGCAGAACAAAAGCCTTTCCGTATTGTCACAGGTTGAATCCTGATGATTTCAAGTACCCACATTCTGCTAATGGGGAAAAACAACCCAGGGCTAAACTTACCTTCTCAGGGAACGGCTGCGCCCCATAGATAGCCTTTCTCCACTGCTCCAAGTCTCACTCTTTCAGGTCGTTTTTGAACATTGATGAAGATGACTTGGTCTTCTTTTCCGGTCCCAGGACTTCCTAATGCCTAATCGGCTCTGGGTGAGGCCATATCTTCTTGCAGCTGATGAGAGCTGCTGCTCTTGGCAGGGTGGATTTTCCCTCTTCCTTCATTTCCATAACGTTTCTCTTCTGTTTACTTTCCCATTGCTCTCCTCATGGCCCCAATTCAGGACAGCATGTAAGCACATGTTTAATCTCATTGATCTCATGGCACTCCATGTACGAAGGAAAACATGGGTCCCTGTGCCCAGTGCCTGCTTATGAATTTTACATTACAGAGACGTGAGTCAGGAGTCAGAAGTGGTTGCTTGAGAGTGGACTGGAGAGTGGGCTTCCCCCTCCTCTCTGCTGAAACCCTGCACAGCCAGGCTGGTGATTCCTGCAGATGTTTCCTCTCCGCTGTGTGTGTGTGCCCAGGGAAGCCAAAACTCCTTTAAGAAAAATCATGACGCCTTTGGCAGAAGAGGTGAGCATGCCCTCTCTCTCCGAAACAGCTGGCAGCTCGAGAGCTGGACCATGTCCATGGGAGATGCAGACAGGAAAGCCCTGGGGCAGAGGAGGCAGCCCAGGCTGGGTCTTCCACATCCTCCGTGGGTGCTTTAACCCCTTTGGACACCATACCTTAAAAAGAAGCATCAGCCTCTCTGGGGGCTTGCACAGAGCCTGTCCTGGAGGCTTGCTCCTTTAGGCAAAGAGGCGTTTCGTGGCCAGCTCCTCCTGCTGCTGCTGTTGTGCTTAGCCTTGTCAAGCTGGAGGCTTTCCCAGATAGGTGCAGGGCAGAGCTGCTGAAGCCATGGGCCTCACTGTCAAATCTGATGGGCCTGAGGGGTCTGGGCATCCCCAGCACCAGGCATCAGCTGAACAAGGGTTTGCAGGATCATAATTTGCGCTCAGATGTCTAAAATTCACCTGTGTCCTGCTTTAGGAGACTAAGCTTCCTTTTATTTGGTTCATCTCTGGGATTCATTTCCCTGTCTGTCCAGAAGGAATTACAATGCCCCTTTCTTGCACTAACATTAATTTAGATTATATTGGGGGGGGGTTGAGGGGGAGTGGGGGGGAATAACACCTTTTCACTATGTGCATGTACAATCTCTTGTATAATAGGACCCCGACCGCAGTTATATTGTTTAGGTGGCTGCTGTAAAACAAGTAGCATGTAATAGGATAGTCTAGCTTCCATACATATGAATACACCTAAGTTTCCTTCTCTATGCACTGAAGCGTTCAGCTGTTCCCTCCTCTACAAATATATCAAGAATGTGTAAAACCCCTTATGTTTATCCCATTTCCCAAGCAGGAATACATACACCTGCACCATATAGATGTTCTGCGCATGCAGGGTAGACCAGACGCCTTTAGAGCGCGCTGGGCATACTGTACATATGCAGATCATCTGCACAGCATATGCACAGCAGGTCTGACAGTTTTTGGATTCATTAGACATAGTGCATGCATGCTATAGAGTTCACCTCCCCAGTGTGCAGTCGACCTATCCTGAATTTCCAAATGTTCAGCAGCCCAGCTATCTGAAAGGCCTGATGGGCATGTGGAAACTCTGAATAAACGTAAACAGTATTCAGATTTCATCCCAACAAAATTCCCAGGTGGAGAAAGATGAGATGTCCAGGGAAATACGCACACGTGGAAGCTCACAGTGCTGAAAATGAAGGGGTGGTTCATCTGTACCTGTGTAGCACCCATCCATATCTCTTCTGATCTATGCTGCTCTGCCTTGCCTAGGACTTGCTCTCCTCAGTCGAGTGCCCAGGCTGTTCCGAAAGCTGGGAGTTTTGTGCCCACTCTGCTACTCTGAACTTGCGTTGTGGCTCTCTGGCGTTGCCTGTACGCACACACCCCGTCTCATAATGGATAGGCTGGTTGTGATTGCTGCCTGCCCCTCTGTCCCGTGGAGTAGATGTTCTCAAATGCTGTGCTTGGTCACATTTCGCAGCACTTTGGAAGGTCCTTTGCTCAGCCCCATTAGTTTATCCCATTGTCAATACAGCCCATCTATTGCCGTAGATGCTTCATTCCTGGTCAGACCTCAGACAAAATATTCTTAAGAAAATCTCAGGAATCCCATTATGGCCAATTTTCAAGCCATCTGTTACTTTTCTTAAAGTCCCTGTTCTTGGATTCATGGGCTTATGCAAGAATCTCAGCCTTCACTAATAAAGGAAAAGTTACTTTTCTAGCTCATGAAAGGCTTCAGCACTGGAATAGCAGAAAAGGACCCTGAAATGATCGTGCATTTATTTTCAAGCCAGATTTCTGAGATCGTGCCCTGATTTGCAGGCCCTGCCTCTCAGCATTGCTTTCTGGGGATGACCTTTTAGACCCTTCTGCTGGAGGCAGAGGAGGCGCCATGGAGTGTCTGGAGAGGAGGAGAAGGACGGCTCTGGAGCGGTGCACTGGAGAAGTATCCTGAAGTCTCCTCAGCTGGAGGGGGGACCGTTCCTCTTGCAGTTGCATTGTTTTATGGTGGTGGCGTGCAATGAGATGGTGCCGGTTGTGGTTGTAACCAGCAGGCGGAGCTGAGCTGAATAAACAAGAGCGAGCTATTCATAGCCATGAAGAGGGCAGAGCGCTCCTCTCCTAGCAACACAACCAGAAGAAGAGAAGAGCTCTGCCCAACTGGTGAAGAAATGTGTGCGTGAAATGTTGATGTCCCTCCCTTGCCGAGCAGTTCCCGCTCCATCGCTGTGCGATGCCTGGAGACCTCTCACCTGCCCTGCTCCCTCGCCCCAAAACCTCTGTTGGATCTCAGTGATGCACTCGTGCAAGTGGTGGCAAGGCCCGCTTTCTGGGGTTTGATCAATGAAAACGTCCTTTTCTGGTTTAAAAAGACAAACAGACGAGAGGTGAAAGGCGGGGTGCAAACCTGCGCCATGGGCTGCAGCAGCCGGGAGCTCCTCACAAGGGTAGGAGGAGCAGGGACGCACGCTGCCCTGCTGCCTGTCTCAGGGTGGGTACTGGACCATCCTTGCTCCAGAGTACCCACAGCCAGCTGGAGGGCTGCTCCGTCATGCCATTTCTCTGCTCACTTCTCCTTATCGGAAGGCCAGTTACATCAACACCTGCACGTAGGGCCTGATTTTTTTTTTGGGGGGGGGTGGGTAGGAAATCCTAGGGCATAGCTCTGGAAGCTTTGGGTGCAGGTATGTGATGAAGCCCACGGCAGGGGAATAATACCAGGTAAATGTGCAGGGACGTTTTGCAAAGGAAGCTAGCACACCCAGCCATTTGAAAAATTAGGCATGTAGTAGCAAGGTACTGACAAGTGTTCCACACACCTGTAACACCGCCAGTAAATCAAGCGAAAGCATTTGTCAGCTCGTCATTAGGAGAGTAATGAGGTAAGTACAACAGAATTTAGGGCAAGCAAAGAGGCCAGCATCCGTCGCAGGAGGTATCGCCAGAGACAAAGAGGAGTCAAAGTTTAAAAGAAAACTTACAGAATCATAGAATACCAGGTTGGAAGGGACCTCAAGGATCATCTGGTCCAACCTTTAGAGTATAGACTCCAAACAGAGGGAACCCAGTCCCTAATGAAGAGCTTCCCTTGCTCTGACCTCTGCATGGTGAAGACATACAGCCTCTGGGAAGGACCAAGTCTGCCTTCCTCCCGCTACTGCCACGAGAGGTGCCGAGTCCTCAGCCCTCAGGACCACACGCTTGTGATTTCACCAGTCCATACGCATAACAAATGCCTCCCAATCAGCATACAGGTATTTTGATTTCTGGCACACCACGATGAGCAGATTGTTGACAGACATCTTAGTTTTCCAGCAAGTTTTCAATCTGTGAATTTAATAAATCGTTGGGAACAAAAAAGGAGGGGGGGAATCACAGGCACAATTACAATGTCTATCTGAAAGCTGCATACTAGGCTTCCAGATCTCTCGCAAGACATGCCACCACTTGAACTCCAGGAGTAATTATCTTTTATGGAGTTTGGCGAGGAGAGAGGGCCTCGACTCATAGTTTGCCATTTGGTTGCAAACTGTTTGCTACATAGCAGGAGAATGATCAAACCCAGGAATGCTGGGTTCTGCTTCTAGCTATAGGACCTAGAGGCTAAAATAGCAGAGGGGCCAACCGAGTCACATAGATTTAGCCCATCCAGATGACAGGCAGAGTAGCTGAAGGGGTAAGAGAACTCTATTCTCGTCTCTCTTTGTTTACTTTGGCATTGCAGGAGGGTTAGGTGTGCAGGGGGTCACAGACCGAAGCCTTGGTCAGCAAATAAGGTTAGGAAGTGCCCTGAAATATAAGTGAAATAGCATTAGGGGAAAGGCAGCGATGTAAAGTGTGCTTGCTCCCTCAGTGCAGCCTCCCTGAGTCTGCAGGAAATTCAGCCTGGGACTCTCACTTAGTGTACCTGATTCAGCTGAAAAAGCAAAAGCCTGGTACAGCTAAGAGTACGTGATAGAAACAATGATAAGGCAAGAGAGAGCAAAGAAAAAGGAACAATTGATTTAATGCCTTCTTCATTTGTATTTAAATAAATAAAGATGCCAATAGAAGGCTCTAGGCACCTTACCACACAATTAACACAACCACAGAGAAACCAAACTACACGCCACTCCCAAGCAGCATGAAATGATTATCCAGAATGTGCTCTGTCACCTCCCAGAGGAAAAAAAGACTTGTTCCAGCCCTCCCAGCCTCTCTCGCCAAAGGGTGCCATTTGCAGTATGCTTGCCCCATGGACTTCTGCTGGGAAAGAGGGACAGCACGCCCTGCAGAGCTGCTGCTACCCTGCCAGGGACCCCCCTCACCCTCTGCCTCCCCATGGACCGAGGCGACAGGCGATGCTCCTAGTGACTAGCGCATGGGAAGGGAATACAACGTGATGCCCTTCTGTCCCTGGTATTGCTTAGCAGGAAAAATGTTGGCTCGCCCAAGATCCTGTTGACACTGAAGAATTTTGTTGGCCCTGGCATAACAAGCTGGAAGACTTCTGTGTCCGAATTAAAAGAAAGAAAAGGAAAAAAAAAAAAGTTATTTCACCGGCAGTTATTTCACTAGCAGGACTGTTACACGCTCCAAGCTCATAACGTTGTTAGTATTTCCACCACCACCATGCAGTTTGAATTGTTTCTGTTTTCCATTAGCATCTCTTGCCCAACGCTGCAGCTGCACACACACCCCTCTCCCCGCCAGCGGGGCCGGGGCTGGAGCTGACAGTCCTCCCGCTCCCGGCCCTCAGCTCAGCGGGGACAGCCGTCCGCCTTCCCCCTGCCTGCACCCAGCACTTCCAGCAGGCAACCAGCACCGACACCGCTGCCCGAGCCGGGCTCTGCGAGGCAGGGGCACGCCGGGTGCCAGGGGTTTGGGCAGGCCTCTGCCCGTCTCAGGTGCGGTGCCTGGGTTAAGGGCCGCATGCCAGCCACTCGTCCTGCACGGCAGCGGTTGCACAACGGGCAGAGGTCCATGCTTGCGTCCAGGTGGATGAACCTAGATTACAGCTGTTAACCGGCTAAACCAATTGCTAACTCGCTGTCAGAGCTGGGGCAGAGTGCTCCAAAGTCACCTGCGAGTGAACGGTTTGTGCCGTAGAAGGGTCCCTCCTGTCCCCTCTCGCCAGCCCCAATGATCCCCACCAACCTTTCGCCCAGGAGCCCCTGAGGTGGTCGAGGGCTGCAGGGTGAGCTCAGGGGCACACATCAGGCCGGGACAACAGATCAGGGACTGGAATGAGGCAGAGGAATGGCATGTACCTCTGTGTGTGACGGTCCAAAGAAACCTAGCAAAGCTGGGGCATACGGCTAGGACCCAGAGCAAGGGGGCGCAGAGGCTGGGGTGGGGACAGCAGGGGAATTAAAACTTCAAACTGCAAACAGGTGTTTTATTGCTGTTTTTTTTCCTGCCCAAATATCTGTTGCTATTATGAGGCAAATTAACAACCACAGTTGTTGGAAAGAAACTCTGCTGCTGTAACGGCTCTCTGCTGCCGTTAGCCTGAGCTACCTGCTCCAGATTCAGCATGAGCTGGTATCTAGACTGTCTAGGTTCTTGCAGAGCTACTGGGTGGCAATCCCAGACTGGCATAACGCATGGTGCTGAGCACTGCCAGGCCAAAAGAAAGAGCCCATCCATGTGGGCGCAATAAGGACCAGCACAGTAGCTGGTTCTCCAGACCTCTGGCAGATCTGGTGCGAAAAGAAGCGCAGCCTCTGCGTCATGTGTGAGCGGGGTACATGAGACTGACATCAGCTTCAGCCTTTGTAGCCTGGCAGAACTTGAAAGCGCAAGTGGTCTTGAACCAGAGATAGTGGTTTTGCTAGGTTAATTCTTACATCTCCTCAGCTCTGGCTCTGCCCCCATATTTGACCTCTGACCGTCTGCTCTGACAAACACATAAAGTCCTGCAGCATGAAATTACAAAGAGAAGGCTTTCAATACTCCAGTTACTTCCATTTGTCTTTGGGTTCTCTGCAGGTTCACAGTCACCAACCACAGCAATAACCAGTGATCCTTATGAAGCAAGGCAAGGTTGCCAAACTGGGGGCAGGTCCGAAGGTCCTTGGGAATCACAGTTGGATACATCTCTACAGTGATGGGGATGACACCTGGTGACAAAGTAGTCCTTTTGAAAGCTACACCTCACGCAGCTGGCAGGTCAGCCAATGCCCCAAAGAGCCAGTCTGCATGGTCTTGCAGCATTGGCCACCTCAGTGACACCGACACCTGTGCAGTACAGAGAGTTAGCTCTGCTGCTGCTAACTCTCCCAGAGCATACAGGCGTAGCAGAGCTGGTGGGACACGGGTCCGGTACTAGTCTTGCTTCCTCAGTTCAGTAGCATGCCTTCTGTAACAAGCTTCACCCTTAATACCGGGTGCACAGCTTCAAAAAGGGACCGTGACTCCATGGGATCAAGGCCTGAGCTATGAAGTCTACCAGGCTTCATGGTGCTTGCACAGGCATAGTGGCTTGGGTCTTCACCGGCATGGACATCCTTGCACCACCTTTTGCATCACGGTGTCAAGATGTTTGCAATATCCAGGGAGAGAAAAACGGAGGAATGAGTGACGTCAAGAGATTTCTCTCTGAGGGTGGGGAATCCAGAGGGCTCGCCCCAGAGTGATCTCAGGTATGTTTTGTCACCTGCCCCAGTGCCAGGTATGCTTCAGCATGCACACTCACATACTTCCAGCCTGGCAGTCATCGTCATGTGTCCCCTTAGTGAGCACTGCCCAGCCCCGAGCCTTCTCTTCAAGTTGCCATCAACCACCAGAAAAGCTCCTGCTCTGTTGTCCCTGGCGGCCAGAGCTCACATTCGGCAAGCACAGCCCAGCAATCCTGCAGGAAGGCGTGCTTAAGTCAAGGAGCTGAATGTCTCTCCTCCCTCATCCAGCAATTATTCTGCTTCCTCTCCTCATTCTCGGTCCCCAGCCCAAGTGCCTCTGCCTCCTCACATGCTGGATGCGGTCCCAGCAGTGCTTAGCCCTGTGTGTCAGCTGGGAGCACATGCAGCCGCGACATCAGGCACGATCCCTGATCCCAAACAGCACCAGCTGTCACCGCCTCGACCCGCTGGGACCCGGTGGACGGGATTTTTCTAGTTCGCGCGTTCTGGCCGCCTCAAGCCTCAGAAACCCATCTGAGCTGTGCACTACTTAGCAAGCCCCAGTCCTAACCACCATCCCAGCAAGAACAAGCCACAGTTACTGCACTGCCTGCTCGGGGGCAGGCAGCGGGCAGAAGGAAGGGGTGACCCTCCCGTGGGTCAGGGAAGCTCCTGGCAGTCTCTCAGCAGGCCCCTGGGCAGTGGGCTCACCCGTCCACGTGCTGCCAGCGATCACCACACAGGTGCCCAGCAGAGCTCTCCGGGGAGCTCCAGCGGCACACGTGGAGGGGAGAGTGAGCCAGGGCGGGTAGGATAGATGTACTGAAATTCCGTGGGAGCAGGCATGGAGGGAAACCCTTCCTATCAAACATCCAGCCTTGAAATAGTATGGGTGACCTCGTCTGGCTCCCAGTGTACTCTAAACACTGGCAGGTTGATGTCAAAACTACACTGCTTAGGGCAGAAGAGCCTGGCCCACTTCCAATGTATTTCCGCAGGAGTCTCTTCACTGGCTCCAGGGAGGACTGCGTTTGGGTCTGAGGGAAGGAGAAAAGATGGGATGCGGTGCCACCATGGAGGAATCAACCTGCCCTTGTCAAAGCCATGTGGCCGTTCTCCTAGAGGCAGAGATAGCAAAGGGAGGAAATCCAGAAAGGGACAAACTGACATCTGGAGCTATCTGGCTCCATAATTCTTTGTCTCTCCAGTATTTATTGTTTGTACAACAGCAGCGATTAGTGCCCCCACCAATGTCAAGGCCTCCCTGTACAAGGCACTGAATAGGCATAATGAGAAACAGCTCCTGCCCTGAGCGGCTTGACTGAAGAAGAGAGTGAGGGCACGGAGAAGGGGGACAGGGATGGGAAACGACATGCTTATGGTGGCAGGGGCCAGGGGAAGAGCTGGGATCACAGACACGGGTTTCTCCGCCTCCCTTCTCTCCCTCTCCCCCAGCCCAGCGCCCTCGGCAATGAAACCACACTGACACTCCTCCACCGCTCGGCACGGCTGCAGAGTTAATTAGTTAGGTCTGTGAATTAGTTAATTTCCAGGAGCGGTTCTTTCATTACAAACACCACACAGCAGGCATTTTACATCTACAGCTACAAGAGCAGCCTGTAAGCCCACAACCCTTTGTCAAGAGTAAAAAGAGAAAACAGTCACAGTCGATGGGAAGAGAGTCAGGAATAAGGCGAGGGCAGGGAAAGATGGAAGCACTACAAGTTCTGCAGAAGAATGGAGGCATTCGAAAATACCCAGTCATCTCCAGAGCCCGAGCGTGCTGCACGCTTGCTTCAGCACAGCAAGATGGTAAAGAGGGTGGCTCAGGGCTACAGGAAGCCATCTCTAACAGTTATTTGGATTCAAGCACTTTAGACTCATTACTAAATAATTAGGGAGCCCATCCTGGCCCAGAAGTCACATCTTTCCACATTGACTTAAGCTGAACAAAGCCTTTGGATTTCCATCACACCGGGGTCCAGAGGACCAGCAGCGCGGGGGCTCTAGCGGGGCTGGGGGCCCCAGAGGCGAGGAGCGGGCAAGGCAGAGGAAGGCAACTGCGGGCAGGGGTGGTGGAGAGGGGCAACAACTGCAGCCCCCAAGAGCCCCTGTGCAGGAGCAATGGGGAATACTGGGGCAAATACATCCTTGGGGAAGGACTCCTCCGGAGGGGTGAGAGGCTGCAGGAGGAACGCTCAGAGAAGAGGGCAGCTCCATCTGTAAGCACAGCTGAGCTGGGCCTCAAAGCTCAAGGCAGCCCAGTAACCTGCCTCCAACTGCTGCGAGCAGGAGATGCTGAGGACGAGCAAGGACAGGGAAAGGGAGAGTTGCTGCGCCGTTGTGGCATACAACAGGCAGGGAGCGACTGCAAGTTCGGTGGGGGGGTGTCTCCATGGCAGGGAGCTGGGGAGGGATGGCTAAGGCACAGGGAAGTGTTGGGCAGTGGGAAAGAGGGAGACGGAGAAGATATTTTAGAAAATAATGGAAGGGAGAGATTAGGAATGGAGAAAAAGGAGATCGATAGGTCTCTAGAAGATAACGCAGTAGGGAAGGAAGAGGCTTTGGTGACAGGTGGTGGTGGAAGAACAAAGCAGAATAAAAGCGAGGCGGTGTGAGAAAGAGAGCGTGAACGGAGTCAGGCTGAAATGAGAGACTGAAATAATGGTGGGGAGAGCACCCCTCAGACACCCTTCAGAAAGGAAGTGACAAAGAGAAAAAAGGAAAAAAAAAACATAAAATGCAAGGGAAAGAAGTGGATATCGTTTTATTATCGAGTGGAAGGTGACGCTGGCGTGCGGGAACGCAGTGATTGAAAACCACAGGCAGAATGGCGCAATTCCCCAACACGTGCTTGCACACCACAGACACAAATAACCAGGGGATGCAAGGATTGCATCTTAAATTGGGGCGATCCCCAGAAGAATGGCCCACCACCTTTTCTACTGTGTTTTTGTGCTGGGCCTAGAGCTCAGGCACCGATCCACCCCAGGCAAGAAACCCTGTGTCGGTGCCCCCCTGGCTCTGCAGCCTGCAGGAGGGGGATGCTGCTGCCTTGCGACTGTGGATGCCAGCCTCGGAAGCACACGTATCCTGCCTGCGGGGAACCAGGGCGCGGAAAACATTGGACTGCTTTGAACAGCAAGGAGCTTTGTCTCCTCACCTTGGGTACTCTGCCTTTCGCCAACGCTGAAGGCTTAAAACAGCCACAGGGAAACAATGTGACCACCACTCAGGGTCTGCCTGGGCTCCCCAGGATAAGCACGAGGCTGGCCTCAAGACATAAAGAGAGGAATCCAAACACCACATGTCTATGGTCCCTGCTCCAGTGCTCCTGCAAGGGTATTAAAATCCATTTTCCCCTACAACTTCCTTGTTAATATTGCTAGCTGTCTGGACTGGAAGACGTGACTCAGGAAGAGCCTGTGGACGTCTCGCTGAACAGGGAGGAGAGCAGCGAACATCAGAGAACAGAGATCCCATCCCTGGTCCTACAGACGCCACCCGGGAAGACCAGCCTGCTGCTGCTCTGGGGGAGGGCTTGGGCAGAGGAGGGCTTGCACGCTCTGCCGCATGCAGTGGGTGTCTTCACTGCGGGGATCAAACGCATCATTTACAGCTGCGACTACCAAAGCCAATCTTTTGGCTTTTGGCTTCGTTGGTCAAACTGGGGGAATCTCCCAAGCGCTTGTACTGCTAAAATAAGATCTTGTTCACTGGAGATTATGCATCTCTTTCCAGGCATATTTTGTTAGCAAGGGATTAACTAGGAATGTTGACATTTAAGTTGTTGTCACTGCGTATTTGAGGCCGAGTGTACATTAATTACAGGGCGGTACGGCTCACAGCCTCAAAGCTCCTTTTCACCAGGAGGAGGGACCCAGGGCTGTGCATCCCCCTGTGCGTGTGTGCGAGGGGTCGGACCTGCGGGGCATTCCAGCAGGGGCTTCAAGGGGACAGATCAGGCGTCAAGAGGGGAGTCCTGCGCTACAGAGGCAGCCTCAGCTGACACCACATGAAGGGGAACGGGGTAGCATACACTGAGCACGGCCACTGTCATTTCAGGTGCCCTGCAGATGAAGGCAGGCATCATCTTTTCATGTTTAAGCAACTGGGCAATTACTAGAGGTTCTTTGATTGCAGAACCGTATCTATCTCCAAAGGAAAAGGGGGGGGGGGGGGGGAGGGAAAGGATGATGCCACTTCAGTGGCTCGCATCCCTCTTGGTGCTGGGATGGCGGGTGACAGCCGGGGGGTTGCTCCCTCTCCTCCTGAAAGGTCCTCCCGGCAGTGTCGAGCCTGGGCCTCTCGGATGGCTCTGAACTAAACCGGCTCAAAATGTCAGTACAACCATCCATCAAACCTCATTCACGCTCAATTTCGAATCTCATTACGATCCAAAAAGGCACAGGCAGAAATTCACAGTTTCCTGATCGTCCTAGTATTTCCAGCACGAACGCATTCAGAATACCGCAAGAGAAATGGTGCCTCGGCAGAGGGACATATGGCAGCGACAGAAAGAGCCGCTCCGGTGCAACCGTTCAGCCCCGTCTCACGGGGGGGAGCCGCGGGGAGGGCGGCGGCGGCGGCGGCGGCGCGGAGCTGGCGGGGGCGCGGGGGGCCGGCGGAGCGGGCAGCGAGAGACAAATGCAGCTCAAGGGGAGAGGCAGCAGCACCGCCACCCCCCAAAGAACAAAGATACGGGAAGGAAAAAAAGGGGGAAAAGGGGAAAAAGGGGGGAAGGGGACGGGGGGTGCGCGCCCCCGCGCCGCGGGGCGCTGGAGGCGGGGCCGCGCCTGCCCCCTGCCGGCCCCCGCGGCGGGAGAGGGCGCCCCCTGCAGGGCTGGGGGCGCGGCCGGGCGGCCCCGCCGCCCCCGGGCCCCGCCGCCCGCCCTCGCCCCCCGGCCTCGGCCGGGCCCCCGCTCCCCGCCCGCCGCAGAGCCGCCCCGCGGCGTTCCGCCTTCTCGCCCCACGGCTTCTCCTGCCGCCGTGCCGCACTCGCCTCTCCCGGCTTCTCCGGGCCGAGGGCCGGCATCTCTGCTGCTGCCGCGGCTGCCGCAGGGGGCCTCCCGCTGCCTCTGCAGGGCACGGCAGCTGCAGATCGCTGCCCACATCTGGGAAGCATGGGGAGCCCTGGTCACCCAGTGAGGGGAACCGGGGGGATACACAGCCCTGGTTACCCAGTCAGGGGAACCGGGGGGATACAGAGCCCTGGTTACCCAGTCAGGGGAACTTTTGGGTAGGTAAGACCCTCCTCAAGGGCAGTGAAATGGAAAAACAGCTTTTCTGGAGAGAATCGGAGAGAGCTAATGTACCCCTTTCGCTCTGCAGGCGATGTAGCACCACCGCCAGAGAGCGAGGAAGGGGTTGCGTGGGGAAGGCGGACACAAGCCTGCAGCCCACCTCCGTGGCAGAGCTCAGCCTGCCCTGTACCTTTGCTCCCAGCGCACGTAACACAGGGATGATCCATGGGATCATCCCGTAGGATAAGGGCCATGAAGCCCCAGCAAGGGACTTGAGCACTGTGATGAGCAAGGCCACCAGAACTGAACAGGTCTGACTCCTGCCGCAGTGGAGGGGGGCATCTTCACTTACAGGGATCACATGAGGTGGCTGAGGTCTCTTGAATCGTTAACCAAGTAGTACGAGCTTTGGGCCTTTTATTTTATTTATTTTTTCCCTCTCTGTGTAAGGGACTTCCTCACTCCTCCTCCTCCTCCTCCAAGCAACGCGAGCAATTTGAGAGGCCGGTTCATCCCCGCAGGACGAGAATCGCCCTCAGCCCGGTGCCGGGCGCCCTTGTGCTGAGCGTGGGGCGCAGCGGCAGCGGCAGCGTGGTTAACTGCCCCCCGAGGCCCTCCCGCCTGGGTGCAAAGCGAAGAAGGCAACTGCCTGTTTACAGTGGGAGGGTGCAAATTAGCCTTCTGGGAGAGCCGCACCGCTAATTTCCCTGCAGCTCAGGGTTGGGAGGGGGGGAGACCTCCAGATGAGGAAAACAAGCAGGAAGGCGAGTGTCTGCCATTTCCTAGGGGGAAAGGATTCAGAGGAGAACTGTCTGAGTCTATTAACTGATGCTGGTTCCTGTGGAGAGATGGTGGCACACCGGTTTACTTCAAATAGTCTGTTTCCATCTCTAATACCACCTTCAAGCATTCAAACCCAGCCACATAAAGCTCCCTCCCTGCTACCTTCTACAGCGTGTCTCTCACCGACGATTTTATTTTCATAGCGGGAGACCCGAAGCGGGGTTTGCAGTAAATGAAAAGAACCGTGTCCATTTGCATGGTTGCATAATCGCGTTATACAGGGATCTTTCAGGCGCTGGAGAGCAGAGCGAGAGAGAGAGAGGAAAGTGGGACGTCACGAGTGGGAGCTAAAAGCCAGATCTCTTGATGAGATCAAGGAATAGATGCGAAGTCAGTCAGATGGAGAAATGTCTGGATAGCTCTTCCAAACTGCGAGAGTCGCAGGCTCAGCTCGGAACATAAACAAAGCAAGATGTTTCTGGGGGTTGGGCTAGGTTTTGTATAAACTCTGTTTCCTCTTCCATCATTGAAACCGGATGAGAAGAACAGCCTGTAGCCGGGATCCTTTGCCTCTCTGCTGAGGGTTTACACAGGGCTCAATTCCCAGGGCGGTCAGGCCAGGACCTTTCACCACTGCAGAGTGAAAGAAAAATCACTCATGTCCGTGCTGCTGAATGGGAAGCTGAAGCCGAGCGTCGCTGAGGAGCAGTATTATGTATTCCAGAATACATGTTTTCCTCTTACTAAATGCTAATTCACCAGCACTGACAATTTTCCCTTTTGGATTCCCCAGTGACCGTCGGTTAGCCCAAGCCTCAGCCCGGGGTCACCAGAACCGCAGCCCTCTGAGACGGAAAGCATCACTCGAAACAGAAACACTATTAAACCAAAATGGCAAATTTTCACAGAAATTGAATATTCTCTGAAACAAGGGAAACCAAAACCGGGCAAGTGTAGCATCTCCATTCTAAGGATGAGAAATTTATTTTGAAACCTAGCATCACCCATTTGTTTTCCCATTACCCTAAAATTCCCGCCGCCCCTCCCTTACCCCGTTGTTTGCTCTGATGTCAGTAGCAGGAGGATAAGAACATCTCCACAAACATTTCATGGTCTGCTTTGTAACTCAAGTACTTCTGCGAAATTTTTAAAATCTAGGACATTTACCCATCCAAACCGTTTGAAATGTTTAACCATCTGAAGGATTTCTCAGCTGCTTCCTTGAGTGTGAAGTCAAACATCGCCTATCCTGCGGAAAAGGGAGAGTGGGAGGACATGTTTTTTACATGTTGTACCTCCTCGCCTCCTTTGCACAGTCTGATTTCTTGCTCACGGCGTAGGTAACGAATACAGTACTTAAAGGAGATCTATCCTCAGCCAGAGAGGACAAGGGAGCCACAGGTGCCCAATCTAAATTAACTGTCTTACCCCTAGGTGCAAAGCTGTCATCACCAGCCCCGAACCTGTTACACGGAATAAAAGGCTAACGTTAGAGGCACAAGAGAGCCTTCCCTCCCCGAGCAACCTGCAGCATATGGCAGCGGGAGCCCACAGGATTTCCAGTGGCACGAAGCACGACTGCCAGGGGCTGCCTTCCCTTTGACGCTTGGGCCTTTTTGCAGCATTCGGGAAGTGTGAAGAGGCAACAGGCGAAATGCAAACCTGGCCCACTGTGCTCACATTAAATTCCTCGACATGTGGTGTTTCATGCGAGTAGGATAGCTGTCAGACGTTGCCTCTTGAGGACACGTTCCTCACTGGGCTCAGGCTGCTCAGAAAATCCTGGATTCCTCCCCCAAGCCAGGCAGCTCCTGGTTACCTGTCTCTAAACTGCTGTGCCAGGTTATGCCTGCTGCAATTGCACTTTAGAAAATTAGGGCATTTATCTGTACCTCTGTGCCCAACATAGACACAGCTGAGCTAAGTCTATCTCCTTTCACATCCTCACCACAGCTGCGAACTCCCACGAGAAGCACCTAAACCTCTCAGGGACTGTGAACAGCCCCAAGAGTGGGACTGAAAAGTAAGCTGGGAGCAGTGTGCCCACAGTGCACATTGCCCTGGAGGGGAGGGATGCCTGAGTTAGCTGGAGATGAACTTGTTCAGGCTCTGGAAGCAGACTAGGAGCTTTGGAAGCAGCCTAGGAGGTACATACGGATGCCACTTGCAGCTGCAAGCCACCTGACATAAAACATGATGCATTTGGCACTAAAAAGGATGGGTAACTGTTTTACAGATTTTGCAGGAAGCAATACATTGCAAACCCATCACTTGAGATGTGAGGGGCCAAGTTATCTGCAACGTAAAGATGAACAGGACCTTTGCATCGAATTTCCTACTAGTGTTCTGGCTGGGATGTCAAGAGGAGGAACAAGACAGTATTTTTTTGTGATGAGAATCTTCCTTTTTGGCCTGGACTGTGCCACATACACCTTATACACTGAAACAGGGATCAGGTACTAAGTAGGGGAAAGCTCTGAGCAGGACTCAGTGAGAGACCTTTTGAAGCTGCTACAAAAAGCTAACATCGCAGCAAGCTCATACCATGCCCCAGGCAAAGGGGTTAGCCTGAAGTTGCAAAGGGGCAGAAGTGGGGTGACTTTGCCTCTGCATTGCTCAGAGGCTTTGGCTCTACTTGTGGATGAGCATGTCTTCTGGATAGCGCCCATGAAACCGGTACAGAAGAGTACAAGGAACAGGCTCGCTCCAGTTGAAGCACAGTCCACGCAGAAAGCAGGTTTTGCTGCAGCAGCAGTCCAAGCAGGAGAGCTTGGGTAGCAGCGGGACACCCCAGACATGCTGAGTTGTTAGGAGTTGCTGATGGCTAAGGCTGACATTAGGAAAGCATGTACCGAGGCGCTCACCAAGCCACACAGCCATAGAAATCCTTCCCACTGCAAGCTAGCCATCCTGTTCATGATACACAAGCAGTGCAAACACCAGCAGACAGCTACAAAAGCTACTACATGAGCCACAACAGCCAGCAGGACAGACTCCGTGCCAGAATAAGTCACAGTGAATCAGAGCTGCATGATGTGGCTAGCGTAGGAAATGGTTTTCCTGTTTCGAAAATGTTCACCAGTGTAGCTGGAACAGAGGCAGGCAAATAGCAAATGTCTATGAGACAAACTGCCAAGGGAATAACACTTGGGTGTACTGGATCAGCTCTAAAATTGAGCGCTTTCCTCATCAGTGTCACTGCAAAGATGACCAAAACCACCAGGAAGAGTAACACCTGAAGGGACAGGTGGCATGGAAAGCCTAGGAAAATGAATACCGTTGTTAAGGTTTGATTTCCCATTCATGCAATGATTTTTTTTTTTTTTAATCTACTGGCAAAAAGGATGCAAAAAAATAATCAGTGTGTAGACAGTGGGAATATCCTGTGGAAAAAAAACTTAGCTTTTCTAAAGAAGTTTCCAAACAATGGGCCAGATCTCCTTCAAAGTGACATTTAATCAGAAGAAAGAAATGGAGCTACTCAGATTTAGTAAGGAAGTGATCCTATTGTTCTAATGTTATTTTGTTTTACTGATGTTATAAGAAATTGTCTCCCTCTGGTTTGGATTTTTCCAGACTGGCACAGGAGAGATACAACAAATGAAGAATGCCAGTAGGACTATAAATGGAATAGAACTGTAGTTTCTACACTTAGTTATGCCTGCATCTCACATACCAGAACAAAAAAAAAAAGCGAGGGCGGGGGAGCTATGGTGACATGGAGTTAGGGCTGAGAGTATGTATTAGTAAATTTAGGGTAAGATACACCCCAGAGCACTGTAAACCCTCAGAGCTTAGTGTTAACTTTAAAAAAAAAAAAAAGAAGATACACCATAGCTCTGGAAATGCAGAGCTAAGGGCACCCAAAAGAATGTGATTTTGTTCTACAGTGCCACTGTTGACCAAGAGCATGATTATAGTTAAGTCATGTTGACATCTGAAGCCAAGGACCCTACCCTCTCCTGTCAGCCACCACAGTAATTCCCCATGGCAGTGGGAATCCATATCTGCATTTTCAGGTATCATCTCCCTCTTTGGATGCCTCTTAGGTTTAACCTTGAGCCCGCATTGCAAAATTTCCATTCGTAGCACATCAATTAGTTACTTCCATCCATCCACAACAGTTTTCTATCAAGTTTACATTTCCATCTTCATCAATATATTTTCCAAATCTCTTCCATAATTTAAACATTTGAATATTCCCAAAGATATGCATTTCATAAGAGATGAGTTCTGCCTCGTCAAAGATCTCACGCTCACTGATTCCAACCTGTCTCAATAAATACACACATGGGTAGTTATTTTACTTAACCTTAAAGCAAAGCAGCTCAGCTTTGTTGTGTAGACGGTCCTTATATTTTCTTGTTTTTGTGAATTTGTATACAGATAAACAACATTCAGGATCTGACATTTCACTTTGATTGCAAGTTGCTGTAATTAAGAACCAAAGCTTTATGAATTTTAATCATCAGCTGTAAGTGGTACATTATCTCTAGTTCACAATGAAAGCAATCAAGTGGACAAGATATTTTTAGAGACATTACTGTGGTAATATTACATTAAGTAGCGGTTAGTACACTATTTTCACACCCAGTGATTTCACACATTAATGCGGCTATAGATCAGCGTTAATGACAAGAGAAAGTTATTTTTCAAGTAGTATGAGAAGGGTGGTTAAAAGAGCTACTGGGGATTTACACTTCAGCAGCAGGAGGGGCACCCCAGCGGGGCTGCAGCTGAAGACGCTCCAGCAGCATGGGCTGCTTCTACTTCTCCTGGAAACCAAGGCAGAACGTTGTCCTAAACGGATACGGGTTAATGACAGGGGCAGCATTTTCTCCCTGATTCTTGGGAGGGAAAGAAGGACAGGAGGGGAGGGCAAGACAAAGTACCCCAGTGCTGGCACTTAACCCCAAAGCTGGTGAGAGAAATCACATACCGCATCTTGCCCAAGGCTGCCACTTCAGCAACACAACGGTTCCCCCTTTCAAGAAGGGCACAGTAAAGAACAAATCAGAAACACCCTACAGCTTAAAGGAAAAAAAGGCAGGAAGTCTGGCACATTTTAAAGTATCCGTGTATGGTACTCCACGTGGATACAACACCACTGTCTAGATAAACCTGTAAATACAGACATCTCTTCTTTCAAGGCAGGAGGAACTAATGCACAAAGCACACGGCCCCAAAAGGAGCGCATGTAAGGTACTATTGTCTCGCTGAAGGATACCAGTTCATCCAAAAATTGTTTGCCTGAAACTAGGGCTAATGAGAAACACTGTTCTGGGGAGGAGAAATTCTTCCTTCTTCCTGGAGTCTCAGATCTGGGATAACAGGAGAAGCTCCAGCAGCCTCACCCCAGACCTGCAGGCCATTTTATTTTACTGCAGAGGTCCTATAAGGATGGCAGGGCTGCGATTCAGAGAGCTCAGCAGCTAGTTGTACCAGAGAGAGAGTATGCTATGTTGTCTGGGTGTTGTCTGGGTGGCAGACAGCTGTTGTCACAGCATCTTGGATTCTGTTGGAAAAGCCCTCACATAAAGCCAGTTCAGCTCCACAGAGGGCGGCACACGAGAGGCTGATGCCTCTGCAGCCAGAACTTGCTGATACCAGCATCATGGCAGCACTCTGCAATTCCAGTTCAAACCACCTGGTTACGCAGGCCAGATGTTGACGACAGCTCATGTATACAGCATATGTATACGGCATCCAGATGCAGCGATATAACGGCCTCTTTTGTAATTTCCCTCACACAGCACCAGTTACATCCCAGTAAAAGGTCAGCCCTCAAATTCAGTCCAAAATTATTGGATTAAAATTATTTTAGTATAGAAAGATTGGACCACTACTGCTCTGTGATATAGAGAAGCAGTATGGAAATACCGATCAGACTTTAGGTACATGTTAAAATGTCCCTTATGACATTTGCCTTCTTATTTTTATTATAGGGTAGCCCAAAAAGCTCTGTCACAGAACAACCTGAAGTCGCGGCACAAGCAGAGCTCCAGGTTTTGCACCCCAAAGTAAGAGAGGAATCCTACATTTGAGCAACAGGTAATGCTCTCTGTAAACTAAAGAATTATTTCTTTCTCAGGATCCTATAGATGCCTTCAGAAAGCAGCATTTAACTACATATTGGGGGCCTATTGGACAGATTATATTCACAGAAGCGCCTCTGCAGTGTACACAAAGACTGTACAACTTGGAAAAAAAGGATGTTGAAATAAGAAATAGACAGAACAGGAAAAGGTCTACCTGAGAACCTGAGAAAAATACACACTGTTAATATACCTATACAGAAAAATCCAATATGCTGTTTGCTCATTGCCTAGCTTTTGAGGCTCTGCTGGGTTATTCCTATGTGGAGAAGAAACCAGTTGCATCAGCAAAGTGTTTCTTGATACACAGCCTCTGTCTTGCATTCCAGTCCCGTTTCCCTACACGCTGTGGAAATACACAAAGGGAGGTGGTTTCCCTCTACAGAAATTGGAGTCTGCCTTTGGAGCAAGCAATGTCTCTTGTCCCTTGCCAGGCCACGCTCCAAACTCTTTCCATGGCCTGTCCCAGTGGCAGCTCCCCAGGTCCCCGTCCCCTCTTTTTCAAACAGGTAATTTGAAACCAATGGCTTACCTTGTGCTCAAGGCTGTGGCTTGGGGCACAGGCTTCATCTGTGTCCTCTTCCACTATGGGAAAGAAAATGCAATTGCTTCATCATTAGTTCAGAGTGGGGATGATTTATGTATCCATCTTTGCCTGTAATTAAAAACAGATAATGATAGGAAAACATTAACAACAATAATAATGAATAAAGTTTATAACTGAGTGAGAGCATTCTTAATTATGTATCCAGACCTGTATGCATAGAAAGGTCTGCACTTATATCACACAGGGTTTTCTTCACCTCTTCCTTTTGCCTTTCCAGAGTTACTTAGGTGTAAAATCCTAATTTGGCATCAGTTGACACATGCAGAGGTGTCTCTGCTAAGTGTGAGAGACACAGGGAACAGACACCTGTCATTCCCTTACATCAAAATGCAAATTCCTCCTTTGGACTTCTGTACAAACTGGGACTCAAGTCAGTGCCCTGTTTCTGACGGTGCCACACATGGATGCTTCAGAGGAACGTGTAAGAATGTCCCCAAGAATCACAAAATCATTGAGGTGGGAAGGGACCTCTGAAAATTGCCTAGTCTAACCCTGGTCAAACAAGTAGAGCAGGTTGCTTAGGGCTGTATCCAGTCAGATTTTTAATATCTTCATGGATGGAGACTCTGCAATGTCTCTGGACACCCATTCCAGTGTTCAACCCCTCGTCACAGTAAAAAAGGAAAAGAAAAAAAGGGTTTTCTTATGTTCAGACAGAACTTCTTGTCTTTCAGCTTGTGCCTGTTGCCTCTTGTCCTTTCACTTTTTACCATGGAAAAGAGTCTGGCTCTGTCTTCTTTACTGCACCCCCATCAGGCATTTATACACATTGATAAGATCCCCCTGGGCCTTCCCTTCTCCAGGCTGGACAGTCCCAGCCCTCTCAGCCTTTTCCCATATAAGAAACGCTCCAAGCCCTTAATCATCTTTCTGGCCCTTTGCTGGACTTGTTCCAGTAGCCCATGTCTGTCTTGTACTGGGGAGCGCAGGACTGGACACCACTCCAGATGTGACTCACCAGTGCCACGCAGAGGGGAAGGATCCCCTCCCTTGACCTGCTGGTGATGCTCTTCCTAACGCAGCCCAGGAGCTGTTGGCCGCCTTTGCCACAAGGGCACACTGCTGGCTCATGTTCAACTTGGTGTCCACCAGGACCTGCAGGACCTTCTCTGCAAAGCTGCTTTCCAGCCTCTCACCATGCCTGTACTGGTGGCATGGGGTTATTCCTGCCCAGGGACAGAGCTTGGTGTTTCCCTTTGTTGAACTTCATGAGACTCCCGTTGGCCCATTTCTCCAGCCTGTTGAGATCCCTTTGAACGGCAGCACAACCATTTGGAATAACCTGCCTTTTGCAGAGCCCTCTTCCTGATACCAAAAAGTTAGAGGTTGGCTTAAATCTTGAAGGTACAAGGCATCATTACCTTGAAAAATTCAAGCACTCCTCTTGGTCATTTGAATGTCTAAGCACCCTTAGAAGTATGTCTGAGAAGTACTTAGCTACATGCAGATCAATGTACCCTCAGTACGAGATCACTGTATGACTCAAAAGTCAAAAGTAGCAAATCATAAGAGCTTTTTTCAAAGAAATAAAACCTTTAAGGAACTGCCAAGCTTTCTACAGAGGTCGTACCTGTTCCAAAAGACTTAAATCCACAGTTTTTTTTCAACAATCTGCTGAGACTATTTCTGTAACACTCCAGCTTTAAGGCCAGGGGGTGTGTTGGCCTGGTAGCTGTCTGGCAGGGTGCCATAAATACTTAAAGCATTTCCTTGAGCAGATTGTCTAACTTTAAATGTTTATGGATTTTACAGCTAGAGCATGGATCTTCTACAATCTATGAGTAAATTCTGCTGTTAGGCATATTCTACGCTTCCCCAGCCTTTGGAGACTTTTCTTCGTAAAAGATTTTAAACTTGGAATGTTTCACAACCTGGGAAAGCAAATTGTTCTTGATCATCATTTGGGGGAGAGGGAAATTTCATACCCAGTGAAGCTGCTGCTACTTCTCCATCAAACTGGAGAGATGCATCAAGCTGGATTTCTGTAGAGAACTCTCCCAGAACTTGTATTATTCAATATTTTCATTAATGACAAGAATGAAGGAACAGAGGCTGAGCTTATTAAACTTTTAGATGGCACCTTGCTGGGAGGGGCTGCAAATATGCTGGAAAACAGACTTAGTATTTAAAACAGCTTTGATTATCTGAGAAAGTCTGGGGAAAAAAAAGATGTTATTCAAAAAAGACATGCAAAATTCTACAGTTACT
The DNA here is from genome assembly GCF_965183815.1 of Platalea leucorodia. NCBI lineage: Eukaryota > Metazoa > Chordata > Aves > Pelecaniformes > Threskiornithidae > Platalea > Platalea leucorodia. The sequence goes on from NC_138824.1 coordinate 115,089,268, forward strand.
TAGGAAAAATCAGCTATTCAAATGCAGTAGACAGGGGCAGGACTAGCTACACGGCAGCTACAATGCCAGCATTGGAAGACACGGTTTGGACTTACCATGGAAGCAAGTCCAAAATGAGCCAAAAATTCCTACAAGTCTGAGCAGGCTCCATCACTGCATGTCTTTAAGAAAAGGGCAAATGTTGGTCAAGAATGACAGCTAGCCATGCTATCGGATAGAGGGATGGACTAGAAGGCATCCCAATGCATCTTTCAGTCCTATTTTCTGAGTTTTCAGTGATACTGTATTTGACAAGAAGTTTCACTGCTTGTTTCAGACTTGTGGGTGTCTCTGAGCTATGCCCTATCATCACTGACAGACCGTCTCAGCATCCCTTTTAAGATAGATCTAGCCCCCCAACGACAGGAGGTAACAAGAAAAACCAACAACTGCTGCTTTTGGAAGTCTCTTCTAGATCTCCTCTGTGATCAGTAAAAGCCTTTCTCAAATTTTCTGCCTAAATAAGTCAAAATCAGTCCCTACTTTTTCTCTTTTATCCCCCTTTCTTTAATTTGCACTTTTCCCCGTGCTTCCCACTTCTCTTCTAGTCTTCTCAATATATTTCAGTAACCAACAGTGCTATCAGGATTTATCTTGCTTTGAGGACTGAATAAGCCAACTGCTTTTAGCCTTGTGGGTACTCTACACAACACAGCTGCTTGAAGCACCTGGTCCAGGGGCCTGGATTCCTAGCCCAAGGATATTCTTTTCAGTCCTGTTACAAGAAGATGTCCCAGGTTGCTGTAGAGGAGCACAAGCCATCTGTTGAACTCTGCCAACTGTTTCAGATCTCTTCTGGATGCATGAATCTCTTGCTTCTCACATCTTCAATAGCTGGTAATTATTCACCCTTTATAAACTGTAGGGTTTACCTGACAGGTGAAGTACAACTATTATTTTTGTAGCACAGGCAGTGCAGGGGGTACTCTAAGGTCATGTGTTCCAGTTGCTAGCTTAGTGCCCACTACAGATTGTGATTAGTCTACAGCAAAACAAGGACAATAAGGAATATACCTTATGGTCTGCAATGGCCTTGAAAGCTTTTGAAATCTCTGGCATCTCTGATGACCCTTCTATAATTTCCTTATGCTTTCCCAATCTCCCTCCATGTATCTCACCTTTTATTTTTCCAAATGCGGATAGAGACTGATCAACTTTTTCTACAACCATCCCCTTTCTTGTTGGTGATAGCTCATTCGAGGTGGCCAAGTCCCTGAACTGCTCTCTAATCATCTGCACTACAAGAACATCAGAGTAAGATGTGATGCTCTGACGTTACAGCCAATGTGCTAGTCATTTAAATAGTGTAGCGGGCTGCAAAGTTGCAGTGGAAGACTCAATGTCTAAAAGAGAAGTTCAGCTCTGATAACTGTTCAAGTCAATGGAACTGTAATAGGGATTAGGTTAGCCTGAAGACTTTTGTCATGGCAAACAGTTCTCAGAAAGCAGGTTGCTCTCTCCCCTCAACTCACATTGACACAGGTACTGAAGAATACAGCTGGTTCATAGACCAAAAGGTGTGCCAGACCTGAAAGAAGCCTACCACAAGCAAGAGGCTTAGCGAGAGGAAGGATTTTTTAAACCTTGGAGAAGTTCTGATTTGAATTTGCTTCTCCCTGATTTTAATAAAAGCTTTAGCTGAACCAGAAAGAACATTCTAGATGGCCAGCTAAGAGGGGTATCACCGTGAAGGGAAGATCCTACTCCTGGGAAGACGTGAACTAGTAATGCTTTGGAGACCTTCCTATCCTATTAGATATGGAATAAGAAGTTGTCCATCTTACTGCCTCTTGAGACCCAGTTCTTATAAAGTTTGAGGAAACTAAAGTAAGCACCATTAGAAAACAAGGGTCAGTAAGTGATAATTAAGTAGCTTGGGGATCTATTAAAAAAACTTTAGAAATCAATGTTTACACTATGTAGTTACAAATTAGCTGCAATGGGCATTGTTAAGAAACCATTTTTATAAGACAAACACTGAACGTGTGCACATTAGAACAGTTCTCCCATGATTAGAAATCACAGCACAACTCATTTTATCCCATCCCTAAATTAGAAACTTAATGCCTCAGTTTATTAGCAGAAGGAAATTCTATTACATTCAAGCAACGTTAAGATACAGAAAAGCACAATTTTTGTTCAGCTCTGCAAAAAAAGTAGTTGGAACAAAGCTGCTCACAATTACAGTTCAATGCTTCAATGATTTAACAACTTGAATGAATTAACGTCTACGGAGTCACAAACATCTAGGAATTCTCCAGCAATGATGGTCTTCAGGAAACAAAGTAGCTGGAGCAATGACACTGGTAGTGACAAGTGCTAGGGCTTTAGGAGGAACGAGAGCCCTCTCAACACTCAGCTCTTTGTACATGAACACGCCATTTGTTGCCAGTTGAATTAGCACGTAAGAGCTCCCATATTCTGCGTTGTTCAGGAATTACTCCTAACCAGGAGCCCCAAAGAGCTTTGCGTTAATCGCTGTCTGAGCTCGAGCTGATGGGTGCTGTTCAGCACGAGCCTCCGTGCAATGGCACCTCCTCTGAGAGCTTCTGAAAGGTACAGGTCCCCAGAGCTTCCCTGGGGAGCCAAGTTCAGCTGCACCCAGCTAATGGACAGTGGCAAGTACATACAAGCTGTCTGTACATACAAGCTGTCTGCTCCCCCCAGTAAATGTCCTGTTGTCCCAGATGTCCTGCGTTGTCACCTGTGTCCTCTGGAAAACCCACACCATGGTTAGTTAGCAAAAAGCCCACTACTTCTAGCTGCTTGCCTTTCTGGACTACAGCCACTCTAACCTGACACTGCCACTGTGAAAGGCAGCAATTTACACTCTCCCACCGCCCTCTGCAATTTGGGAAAAGCGAATCTATTTCTCCCCAGCACGCACTGCCTACAACAACCACTTCACATGATCACAAAGTCTCCACAGAGCACGCCCCATCTGTAATTGTTGTTTCTTGCTGTTACTATGCATCTATATCACTTGTGAAATGCTGCCAATCCCAGACTACAAATTCATACCACATTTTTGCTCCACTTTTTCTGTTTACTTATCTCAACCAACCCACCCGTACTATGATATCAGTTTCTGCTAGCACAGATGTGACAATCCACTGGAACTGAGTAGTGCCAGAAGTGCAGCAGATTGACACTGTCCCCTTTCTGGCAGTATTTTGACATCGCTTTCCACTGGCGTGGTAGATGTAGGCACTGGGGATTAGCTGCGATACATGTAAGCTTGTACTGAACTGCAGTCCATTGACAGACGTTATGTATATGAAATCCAGTGTTAGCAGATACAAGTGACCTGCTCGCTTATAATGCTGTAGTGCCTTCCAGTAAAGACTACCCGGCGATATGAAAATGGCTGCTCAGGACTCCCACATCAAGCTGATGCAAGCCTGCTTCGTTAACTTCCTTCTAGAGGGTGAGTGTTTTCCACCAGCACGCGCTCCTCCATTTAACATCACTTGTATTTCTGACTATTGAGGGAGGCAGAGATGTCTTGCGCTGCCTTCAGGCTCTAAATGGTTTTCTGTATCTTTATTTTCCTGCAACACTTCAAGGATCAGTTTTCTTCATGCCTCAGAGAAGTGGTATCTAAATCGTTTTAAACTGAAACAGGGACAGAATAAGCTGTGCAAATCATTTTCTAGTAGAACCTTAATTACATCCTGCAGTGTCTCGTCCTCAGCAAACCACTAGCAATAAAAGTCTGCATTTCATTTGAGAACCGACAGGGCTGGGTTTTTCTGTTTTGTTTTCCCCAATTGACATATACATAATCTAGCCTGGGACTTTGTTCCACAGCATTTTTGTCAAAGGCACTAGAGAGTATGCCTGCAACTACTAAATCTTTCTCAGGTTCGCATTCAATTTGCAAGTTATACAACTGTAGCTAAAGAAAGAGACGTTCTGTTTGCAGGAAGGTGTTTGCCAGAACCCCACTGGCAATGGCAAAAAGTGATTTATGATCAGTTTTAGTTAACATGGCCTCTCAAACAGATTTTTAAAAGTCTTTACAGCCATGGCCTAACGCCAAAGCCTTTTCTATAGGAATGTACTCAATTTTAGCTTGTGTTGATGCCCTGCGACACAACTGCAACGGCAAATGGGTACAAATATTAAATACATCCTCGTGATGAGGCAAAGGGCCTGATACCTTCCGAATCTACCGGATCCCCCCATGCTCCACCATTACAAATCTGTGCCTTTTCCAGCTTGTTGTTTGTGTGGGGGCGTTGATGACTTTTAATCCCTCATTCATTCTTCTGCACAAAACAAGAATCCTACATTTTCTGCACTCCTCCAAAGAAAGGTGGATTCGCCTGTTCCCATTTTCAGGGGTACAAATAAAAAGACTTAAATATAGTCCTGGCCCCATGTTTATATGTGCACTTACACATACAGTTCACACTAAACCGGTGTCCTTCTTCCCTTTCGGGGCTGCTACACTCTGTTGCCATTATGAAAAATTATTTATAATACTGTCATCACTGCCATGAGCACAGGCATCCCCTGGCACATACAAATTCCTCAAGGGGTGAAACGACTGCAGTTCTTGCATCTTCTCTCAGGCACCAGGTGTAGTTGGTTTGTGTTGTTCCCACAGCATGCACAACTACTTAAACTTTGACCTCAGGCTTGAGCTACAGATGCCTTGCCCACTTTTTCTTGGATCCTCCATTGTTTCCATTGCCTTCACAAACCCTCAGGCTAGGCTGAGGGCTGGCTTACTGACTTCCTTCACTGGCAGACTCCGATGGGGTTTCATCAAGACCAAACTCTGGGATCTCCTGCGCTTGTTTTGCCCAGTCCAACTCAGCTGTTCTGCAGGTCCTGCAGAGTCTTAGTCTGAGCCTTAGTTCATGACCCCAGGCCTCACTGGGTGTTGTATTCTGGTACTACACTTCTCATGCAGTGCTCCAGTTACTGTAACGGTCTAATAATTTGCCTCCTTTGCATAAAATAATTGAATATTCAATACCAAACATCCCCAAGCCAGGTACTGAAGATGTGGCCAGCTTTCCTGAATCCTGCCAGCCACAGTCCAACACCTCCACAGGGCTGAATGTTACAGGACACAGCCCAGAGCCAAAGGGAAAAGAAGCTCCACGAGGAGCTCACCAACAGGAAACAATCTTGACGCTCTAGAAGCCGTGTGGCTTCTTATGGGAAAGACTGGGCTCAGCCCCAGAAGCCCTGGTAACGTCAATCACAGGTTTTGAACTTCAGCAGCCTGTATAGCTTCCTCCCTCCGCTGAGCTTTGAGCGGAGCTATCTAAGCCTTTTGCGGCAGCCTAGCCCCACTGATGATCAAGCGTGAAAGCTATAAGAAGAGCCACACATCAGCTACCTCACAACTATTGGAAGCTTCATTTATCATGACTGGGTATTTCCCCTTTTACTAGCATCACCTTTTATATCTGCAAATAAACCTTCTCTAGTTGTCCATACTTCTGGAAAACTTCAGTGCAGGTAGGATGGCCGTTCTCCATAAGAAAAAATTGCCATTCTTTGAGGAGCTCAGAAAACCTAGGACTTCCATCTAGCACAAAAGGATGAATTAAGGGAGAAAGGCCCCCAGGAGCACCCCTGCACAAGCAGACAGTAGCAATTAGACAAGGCAGACCACAGCTCTGAGAGAGACACAAGATCTAGAAAGCACATTTCCTTTAGCTCAGTCTTATAACCAGCTTAGAGAACCAAACTCTTTCCCAAGCACCCCTCTTCTAACCTATGTTGAATATGTAAAGCAAGGACACCAGACTTACAGCCAAGTGATTTTCCACTCCAGGCACATGGAACATGATGAAAGTAAATTTGTGGGTGTTTGTGCTTGATTTGGCAGAGAAAAAAAATGAGGGAGGGATTGTGTTTGAGGGAGGGTATCAAAGATCAGAGCCAGATGCTCCTGCACAGAGCTCTGGATTTGCAGGAAATTAAGACGGCAGAGAAGGTGAGGCAAAGGCTGTGTTTGAAGTGAGAGTCAAGGGGTTCTGAAGCTTACAACCATCCAAGGTGCTCGGGGGGAACTACAGCGCATGCCAAAACCACACCACAGTGGCCTGGGGTGCTTTCATTATACAAAGCCTGGGAGAGCAGAGGCTGCAAATGTAGCTTCAAAAGGAGCTTCATCTTAAAGTCTTAGCTCTCAGGGGCTATTAAGCATTTTTGCTGACTACCACTCCTACTCTTTGCCTCAGAGAAAGCACCCGAAATAACCTTTGCTACAGAGTGAACTACTACAGCTCAACTGGCTGTGTAGGAGACTAGCAGGGAGCTGTGAGAAACAACCAGAAACAGTGTTGGAACAGCACGCTGATGTCTCTATTCAGTCAACCAGGAAAGAAGCAGGAAAATCTGGTCTGGAACCTGAGAGGGAAGACAGAAAACTGCTAGAAATAATGGGTGGATTAGCCACGTAGAGATGGCTAAGACTGAGTGAGGCCAGTGGAGGCAAATATAGATATATAAGAGTATTGGCAATTTTTGCTTTTACCTTACTTAAGGTTTACGCTTTTGGGGGACTCTCCAGACCAGCCTCCAGTTTTGGATCTATGACTACTGTAGCTGCAAGGGAGACTGTAGAGGAAAAGGAAGAAAGCAGACCCGATGCAGAAATCAAAAGGAAGACAGAGGGACTCTAGGAGAAGATGGAAAGAAGAGATTAATTCCCCTGATTTGTTTAAAAATTCTTTGGCTGTGCAACAGGAGTTTAGGATGAGACAGCCAGAAGTACTCAAGATTTTCACTCTAGGAAGCTGTTACTACTAATAGCAGATAATGCACACAACATTCACTTATTCCCTCATAGTTTACTCATACAATCACCCAGTTACCCAGTTGGAGGACAACCCCAGCTGTATACTCAGTAGAGGGTTGTGCTGACACGCTAGCAACTTCGCAGTAGGTGTTCAGAAAGTCCCTCAAAGTCATTTATTTCAATGGATGTACACATAATCCTGCCATCTTCGTCTGCATATAGCAGCGCCTGCCCTACAGTCACACAACCCACGGCTGATACCGGTATTCACTTGTGGCCTTGCACAGATTGAGCAGACACTTGGTGCCTGGAGTTTATCAGCTCTTGCAGATTCAGGAGGACTACCAGTCTCTAGAATTTATTAGTCCTCGGGAAAGCTTCACACTCCTCAGCACATGCTTTTCCTCTTTGGTCTGTTTTCTGGTAACTATTTCTCCATCCAAACCTACGGATACCTACAGGACCAATTCTGTTTCACACAAAACAGGCCTTTATAACAAGTTGAGTTGGTAGCTTTTGGGGCTAATCACTCAGCCTTCATGCTGTAGGTACAAACTTAACATAAATGTGGCTCCTTCTTATTAATGAGCAGCCACGGCACCTCCTCCTGGAATCTAAAACCTCCAAGGTGGATCTGGGCTAGGAAAGATGAAGGTTTAGTGTTCGCATTTGAATACATAGACCCCACAAAGAGAGGACAGGCCTTCCCACACTCAACCTAGGGAAAAACATTGATTGACTGGTACGGATTCATGTTAGGACAGTGTTTGCTCAGCCCCGTCCTTTCTTACCTGTGTTAATTTGGCTGCTTATCAGCATGGTGATTGCATCCAGCACGGTGTTAACGAGCCTGTCTCCTGAAGGCTGACTCGAACACTAAGTGGAGCGTAGTTCTGAAGACTGTATTCTTAGAAACCATTTTGCAAAGAGGAGGTCCTGTGCGTTATGTTGATGGCACTCAACCACCAATTCTCAGTCCTGCTGTTTCTCTTCTTTCTTGCAGTCCACATCCCTGAAGCTCCAGAGTATTTTACACAAATCCATCTAAACCTTTATGCCATAACGAGATTCATGACTTAATCCTAAATGATCATATTGAATCAGGCCTTGGCAACAGCAAGAAGTCGGGCCAGGAGAAGGAGCCTCTTACCGGTTGGGCAAACTGCTTCATGAATTCAGGTGTCCAGGGAAGTTCCCCCGCAAAAAAACCCAAAAGGAGCGGGGGCCACCAGGCTCGCGGGGCTCCTGAGCCGCACAGGAGCGGAGCGAGGAGATGATTTGGAGGGACTACCACAGATCCACACTCAGGTCTGCTCTTGGCAGTGGATATTTTTGCAGCACAGTCCCCATCTACTGTGGCCCCCCCACGCCAGTGCCTGCTGCCACAAAAGCTGCCTGCTGTCACGACATGGCCTCAACGGGGGTCCCCCCACACGCAGCCATTGAGTGGGGAGGGAAAGCGCCGCATTGAGGCGCCGCGGGAACTACAGCTCCCATCAAGGCCCGCGGCACAAGGCCCGCGGCTAGCGCCGCCATCTTTGTGCGGGGCTGAGGGCCACGGCCGCCATCTTTGGTTTGGCGGGCGGCGGGTCGCGCATGCGCAAGGCCCTGCTGGCGGCGGCGGCGGCATGGGGCGGGCAGCGCTGGCGCTGTGGGCTCTGGCGGCGGTGGCCGTGTGGCGGCTGGAGCCCTCCGCGGCGGGCGACCCGGCAGGTGAGCGTCGCCCGGGGCCCCTCACTTCGCCCGGGCGTGCGGGTGTTGCTGGGAGGGGAACGGGACGCGGCTTCGCGGCCGGCGGGGAGGGTCGGTGGCCCGGGCGGGAGCCCGCGCGTCCTGTGAGGGGGCTGGGGGGCTCTCGCCTCCGCCCGGCCGGGCAGCAAACCCGGCACCCCGTGGTGGCCGCCGGGCCGAAAGGGAAGCCTCGGGCTCCTCCCGGCTTCCCTTTCAGCCCGGGGGCCGTCGGGGTGCCCGACCCCCTGCCCCATCCCCCCTCAGCTGCGTGGCCAGAAATCCTGTTCAACTCCCGCTAGTTGCTCTGATAGTTTAATGCGTTCGTTCCTTTAACTTTTCCCTCCTGTGTAATTTAGATGCCAAATGGAAAGCCATAACTGACCAAATTAAGACAGCGGTGGAAGTCTATGAGCCATGCGTAAAGGAGAATTGTAGCTGCCACCAAAGGTGAGAGGCTGGTTTCCTTTTGACTGCACAGGCCATGAGAGGGAATACTTTTGCCAGCACTGATGGGTGGGAATTAGCTAGAGACTATTTGGGCTCTGAGGTATCACATCTACAGCCGTCGTAGGTCACGGTGCTTCAAAGAGGGAGGTTATTAATGGTTATTAATGTGTGAAACAGGTTGGCCTCAACAGAAGGTGTGTTCACCTGCAAACTGATCACTCTCCTTGTTGTCCTCTGTGATTGAACAACAAACACTATGTCAGCATCCCCAAATGATCACGCAATAAACCTGTACACGGTGATATTTCTGTGTCAACAATCTACGTCTGCCTTTTCTCTCAGTGCAATGTTGCTAACAACTCTTCCTCGTGGGCTTTTAAAAGTGGAAGAAAACAAGTATCTGCAAAATATTTTAAAATTGCTAGATTGAGAAAGATTGTTACAGAACACAGATTCATTTGGTGTGATAGTGTGTTGTACTTTGCTCACTCCCTGTGCTTGGACAGGGCTTCCAGTGGAAGAGGGGAGGGGAGAATTGGAGGAGTGCTCTTTCTAGGGAGTTCAGCTCACTGCTTGTGAGAATTGGAGTGGCAGTGGATATTCAACTACCTGATTTTCATGTGACCGAAGTATGATCCAAGAGGAGCTCATTCAGGAAGACACAAGTCCTGTTTATTTTTTTATAACTATGGAGCATTATGCAAAATGCCAGCACTCTGCCTAATCTTCCTACAGTAATATAGTGCAGAGAGCTAGAAACTTGTATGTGGACGCAAGACCACTGTAGGTGGTACAAGTGTAGACATAGCCAAACCAAACTTCCCGTCTGTTCCCACTGGTAGAGCATGACTTCAGCATGGAGAATATTACAGGTGCATAGGTCATCGCTGTTAATGTGGGTAGGGACTGTAGGACTGGGTTTTTCTGGTATCTCTAAGCAGTGTTTTTATTTGAAGTGGAAGAGGGAGTACAGGGAAGAGTCAAAATATTCTTTTGTCCTTAGGATTTGGATTCCAAATGGAGAAACACAGATGCCCAACTTTAAGCCTCCTATTTAAAAAATACCAGATGTGCTCAGTAATCCTGAGGGTGAGAAGAGTGCTATATCGGCTTTTAATATCAGATGAGTCGTGTTGGGCAACTGTTTGTACACTCTGTTTGGAGTTTTTGATCTTCATTGCTCTTGAAATATTGATGAGGAAAAGTCTCTTCTAGTTTAGCCTTCCAGTCTTTTTCCTCAGTTCCAATTCAGATACAGCCTAAAGACATCTCCTAATCTTTAAACATACACTGCACCATCCTCTGCCCACCTTTGAGAAGAACATCTTCCCAAGTGGTTACAACCTCCAAACCTGCTTCAGAACGTGACAGGCAATAGTAACATGAAATTAGGGTTGCTGTGGATCTTGAAACCTAGTTTTCACTAAAGCAGTAGTTTATTTAAGGGTTGTTGAGGAGCACTGCTGTAGTGACAGGCAGTACAAAAGAATCCAGGAAGATAATACAGCACATAGGCTGTGAGAAACTCAGTTCATTTTGACAGCTGATTTGGAGATATGTAAATATGCAGCAGAACACTGAAAGCCAGTACTTTCCCCTGTATAACAGATTCTACTTGTGTCTAGTCTTCTGTGACTCAGTGGGCAAGGAGCAAAGGTCCAAACTTGTTTGTTGCTACCTTTCAGTTGTCACTTAGGTTACAATGACATGGATGTGCCATAAAACTGCAACATTGCTCCTGTTCTCAAGCTCATTACATTTGCATCCCTGCCAGACTGCTTATCCTGTGGTCAGTCCATCTGCACAATGGCACTTCTTTATGTAATTTTACTGTTTTCTGCCTGATTATGAAATAGCAGAGTCCTGGAGGTTGGAGGGGACCTCTCGAGATCATTAAATCCAACTATTCCGCTCAAGTGGGCTTGCCAGGACTGTGTCCAGTTGGGTTTTGAATATCTCAAAGGACAGAAACTCCACCGCCTCTCTGGGCAGCCTGTGCCAGTGTTTGACCACCCTCACAGTGCGATCACCCCTGCAGTGTTGTATTAAACCAAGGCATTGATGCAGTGTCTACCAAAAAGTGGGGAGGACATCTCCATGGCTGTTGCAATCTGACAGTGTTCATTAACTGCTCCAAGCAGTTAGATCTGAGGACCTATAAACTGCATCCTCCTTCTGCATTTTCTTTTATACGTTAGGTTTATGTTTTCATACTGCATTCCTGGAGCTCACTGATGATGTGCAGGTGCCACAGAACACAAACTACATAGGCCTCTCCTCCTGGGCTGGCTTTCACTGCACACAGCATTATTTGGTGATGCTGCTCCTTGTGACTGGACTCTTACCTTCTTTTTCATGTATAAATAGCGTGACATTGTGTGAGGAGTTTGGTCATGGTGTGGCCCATCATTCATGGAAGGCCAGAGCACAAGCTTCGCAACTCAAAGGTTAAGTGAGCTGAAGGCTTTTACCCATAACCTGCCAGGGTATGTAGGGTCCTGTCTGGGAGAGTAACTAGAGTTGTCCATGTTGATTTAGCCTCAGAGTCCTGTGCTGGGCTTTCTGTTGGGGCAAACAGCACAATATACAACACATAGATAGTCAAAGAGTGAAACTTGGACCTTGGAAGAGCTGTTACTCAGAGACTCAAAGTGACTTAAATTCTCTGTTACGCCACATGTAGCAGAGCTCCTGGAAGCTACACGGAGCTTGTTTTAGCTAGAAGTCTGTTCTGTATAGTGCAGTAATTTAATGCACAGTATCCTTCCTATAGTACATAATAATGGCTGATTGTTTTGTTTCAGTGTCTGGAAGCAGGACCTGGCTCCTTTTCGAGGTGGCATTTCCAAGGAGATAATATCAGATGTGGTGAGCCGGAAGCTCGGGACACACTACCAAATCATTAAGAATAAACTGTACCGTGAGGAGGACTGCTTGTTCCCTGCAAGGTAAGAGCTGTGCAGAAGATCTCGTCTCCCTAGCTGGGGCACAGGAGTACTTCCAAATCTGCCAAGTTGAAAGCCACGGAGCACAACGATATTTCAGAGGTCTGAATTCCTTATCAGAGCAGGAGCCTAGAAAATGATGTATGAGGCTTAAATGTAGCAAGAGTTAAGTGTCATTGTTGCACTTTGGCATACAAAGAGTTGGTTGCTTGTGGGATCCCAGAGAAAGCTGCAGATCAGACCAGATTTAACAGGATTGGTTACTTCATTGGTGCCTGTACCGCGTTGGGGCTTAGAGGCTGCTATCGGCAGTTCCTAGCCTGCATTGTGGTGTGGCTCAGGCTCACCATCTCTTCTGCTCCTGCACAGAAAGGCAGGCCTGCAAGAGACTGCAGGATTGTGCTTTCTCCTCACAGCTCTTTGCCGTATGTCGTTTCTCCACAGATGCAGTGGAGTTGAGCACTTCCTTCTGGGGCTCATCAGCCGCCTCCCTGACATGGAAATGGTGATCAACGTGCGAGACTACCCCCAGGTCCCCAAGTGGATGAAACCCATTATCCCAGTCTTCTCCTTCAGTAAGGTGCGCACACCTTTAAAAGCTGAGCGTTTCTGAGACGTGCATGTCCTCCTTTCTCTTGGGAATGTATTTTTGAGGATGGTTCCCCACAGGTTTTCTTTGTGTCAAAATTGCTTGCTCTTTTTTTGCTCTTTGTTTCCTTTTGCTTCCAGTTTTCTGGCAGACAGACTTGCAGATTTGTTCAATAGAACGGTTTTTCCCCTCATTAGCTCCTCTTCCAGGTCAAAAAATGTACCTCTGCTGCAGTGGAATGATGCACAGCTGGATGGGATATGTGCCAGCATCGCTGTCATTTGCTACAGTGTTTCTGCTAAAATTGTAGCAGTAGTTTATCAGTATTGTTAAGGATTTTTGATCATCAGTCAGCTGTCACACAGTTAATCTCATTTAATATGAATATTTTAGTCCTCTTTTTTGGTACCACAGATAAGTGTTTCTTATCTTCTTTTCTGTAATATGGCTGTCTCCTGTGAACGCTTTTCCCTTGGATTCCCTTTTCCATCTCCAAACACGCACACGCACGCAGAGGCACACACACACAGACATTCGTTCTCTGCGTCTCTGTTCCCAGACTGGAGAGCCCTCCCATGTGTTTTCCTGCCTCTCCCATTGTTAAACCTGACTGTAGCATAGTGTCTCATCCTTTTCAACAAAATACCGTTACACCTTCAGCTAATCTTCCTTTGCCTTAGTGTATGCCTCATGTGCCCAAATCCTGCACCCTCACTACCTAACCCTGATCGTGATCCTGTCCTTGGCTGAAGCCCAGCAGACAGTAAGATGCAAAAGAAGCAATAAACCATTTGCTCTTCCTAGTTCAGGCCCTATTCTGTTTTGGCTAGCTTGTAGCATCTTACCCAGGTCTTCAGTTCACGCAGCCTGAACCCTAATACAATCCGTAACTATTGCCTAGTCTCCAGCCATCCTAAAACTCTCTCTAGAATTTCAATACAGCATTGCAAGCGCTGTCACTCAAGAACCATGTTCGCTGCCAGATGTAGTAGTAACACTAGCTGTCTTGCCCCTTGACCATTGCACAGCCTTAACTCCAGCCAGCAGGACCCAAGCTGATGCAGAGCAGGTTGCAGGAGTTTAATCTTTGCACCCGTATTCATCATCCTGCCCCTGGGTGCCTTGCAGGACCCCACAAGAAACTGAGTTCTCCGGTCACCATTGTCTGAGATTCTGAACTGTAACCTCAGCCCTGTCCTTGACTGAAACCCCGTGACCCAGGCACAGCTCAGATTTAACCAGCCAGCGTTAGTCACTGCCGGAAGGAGGAAGGCTCCAGGATGTATTCTGAGGCTGAAAGCATAAGGGATTGCAGGATTGTCCTATTCTACGTCTCAGAAGGTCCACCCTGGGGTGGTGGTGGATCTGTCATGGTTTGTTATCGATGCCTGTTTATAGCAAGACTGAGAAGGAGCAGATCATAGAACACTCTTATTTAAGTTGGAAGGGACCTGAGGAGGTCACACAATCCAGCACCTCGCTCAGAGCAGGACCACCGAGACCGGGGTGCTGCAGGCTGTGTCCTGCCCGGTTCTCACCATCCCTGAGGACAGGGTGTCCACAGCCAGTGTTTGACCTCCCTCAGAATGAAAACGTGTTTCCCAATATCTAATTGGAATTTCTCTTCTTGTAATCAAAGCCTGTTGCCTCTCATTCTGTCTCTGCACTTCTGAAAAGAGTCTGCCTCCAACTTCTCTGAACTCTCTCATTAGGTAGTAGGAGATGGCATTTAGATTCCCCCAAGCCTCCTCTTCCTATGTGTGAACAAACCCATTCCTCAGCCCCTGTTTATACGTCATGTGCACCTACCTCCTAGCTACGGTGGTGGCCTTGGACTCTCTCCAGTATCTCCAGGTGACAGACAGATGGATAATTGCATAGCAAGTTTATTGCTAGTGCAAGGAAGCGGCCTATAGTCTGGTTTCATGAAAGGGTTTAGTCTTACTTAAGTGCTGGCCTTCCCTCTGATTATATGGGAATTTAAACATCCAAATAGGAGCAAGGAACTGAAATTCTTACGTGACCTGGATATTTGTGACAGTGAATTGTTAAGTGATCTCTAGGAAGGCTGGAATGAACTGAAGTGTTGGAAACCTAAATGTCAAAGTGTCTATAAGTGCCTCTCTCTGAGGAGATAATAATGCCTCTTGACATATGATCAGTAGAAAACATTTGTAGCTACACATAGGCACAAGTCTTCAGAAAGGTGAGTGGAGCTCAGGTCTTCCGCTATTAACAAGAGAGATCCATGATAGAGCTGATTAGTAATTTTCTAACATGAAAGTCCCATGTTGTCATGCAGCAAGATGTAGCCTTTTTTCAAATCATTGAAACATTTCGATATTGGGTTGTCTTTATGTGAACCCCAGCAACATCGTGGTGGCCGCAGAGCTCTTGTGGCTGCCTATGGAACAGTAACGGAGAGAGCCGACAGAACTCCCAGAAGGGACGTTCCTTACTGGTGGGCTCAGTCAGTAAACTGAAGTAGATATTACTCTTATTCTTACGTTACTCTCCTTTTTCTGAAGACGCCTGAATACAATGATATCATGTATCCTGCCTGGACGTTTTGGGAAGGAGGACCAGCTGTTTGGCCAATTTACCCAACAGGTTTAGGGCGCTGGGACCTCATGAGAGAAGACCTCAGAAGGTATGTTTTGGAAATGGTTATGTGGGGAGGAGGTTTAATGGAAGACAAACTCACAGTAAAAAGCCATCTAGCACTGGGCAGCATTAGGGCAACGTTGAAGTCTAAGACCATAGGTCTGTTGGCCTGTGATCTGTCCTGCTGCCTCCCGTGAACTACATGCAGCCTAACTGCTGTATGAGAATTCTCCATGGAAACCTTGGATGATGTAACCAGAAGTTATAATTAGCTTCTCTGTTTCCAGCACTTTAGTAAGGAATGCAGAGGACAAAGTATACACATTCTTCATGCTGTCAGGGCCAGATTACTATCATTTTTGCTGGGATAGGGTTTGTCAATAAAGCAGCAGTTATCTTTTGCCTGCAGAAATCTCCCCTGACACATGGAAATGTTTTCCTTTGTTTCCAACTACTTCTCTAAGAGCTGTGGTTTTTTCACTGCAGGGATGATCCAGGATGTTTGTATAAGCTTCTGGAAGGGTAAAGGAAAGTCTTCTTTAGATCTGCTTTTACTTGCGTATTGTTGTGCAATAGAGAAACCTGGAATCGTTCCCAAGACTCAAGAGTCATTACTGGGCTTGAGAGTAAGACAGAAGACTCTTCTGAGAGTCTTTCTTTTGGCAGGATCTTTGTCTATTAGCAGAATAAGGGGCTGTTTCCCATGGAGAGTGACAAAGTGTGCAACAGTGAGTGAACATAGAAACATAATGAGAAAAAAACCCACCTTGATGTCCATCACTTGACACCAGAATGCAAGGTTGAATGTTTCCCTCTTCAAAATCTGAAGCTCTATGGGACTAATCATAGCTGAAGCCTAATGTGATGTAATGTAATGAAGATCCAAAGCATTTACTTATCCTTTCTTTCCCAGTCAACCCCACTTGTGTCACTGGGTTACGAGCAGATGCAGAGCTTGACCTGTGCAGATCAGTTTGGGGATCAGGACCTACATATCAAGCCAGGTGAAACAAAAAAGTGCAACAAAGAATTCCCCAGAGGGAGGCAGGTGACTGCACTGACAGAAATAAAACATGTGAACTGCTATTTTGAAGGAGTCGTTTAGATTTAAAATGAAAGTTATTTGGGAAAATAATCAACCCCTGTGTTTTAAATGCAAAACACTAGGTAGGTTTTTTGTTTGTTGTTGTTTGGGGGTTTTTTAATGGAAAATGGCAGTGGTTAGAAACTAGTCACAGCTAGTCACTTCACAACAGCGAAGTACAGGAAAATAAAACAACAGTGCAAAAAGCGGATTCAAATTTTAGGTAAATTTTAATACCTGTAAAGATTTAGTAAGGGGGTTGTGTGTAAGTCATTGTTTTGACTGAAAAGTATTCTGAAAAGTAGAATGTGCCGATGTCATGTTGCCTTAAACACAATATTCACAGGAAAACCTGTTTCATTGGACCTGGCTGAGAGTTTTTTCTGCTATAATGAAGAAAGTGATTTCCATCAAAAATGAAGAATAATAAAAAGAGATCATGCTGTGAAAACTGATGAGAGCGCTGTTTCGTGGTTATATTAAATCATTTATTGCCATGTATAAACAATATTTTCAGATCTGCAGAAAAATGGCCATGGATGAAAAAAATCTCTAAAGGATATTTCCGAGGATCCAGGTGAGCATATTTTCCTACAGCAGGAGATTCTACCAAAATATGCTATGACAGCTGTCTGTATGTAGAAATTTCTGTATCTCCAAGACCTAAACAAATGTAACC
The DNA here is from genome assembly GCF_965183815.1 of Platalea leucorodia. Lineage (NCBI taxonomy): Eukaryota > Metazoa > Chordata > Aves > Pelecaniformes > Threskiornithidae > Platalea > Platalea leucorodia. Next base: position 115,106,152 of record NC_138824.1, read on the forward strand.
CGGAATGTATTTTTTAAAAGTGAGGAAAGCAAGGCATTTTGTACAGCAGCATTCCCCCATTAGTGATTCTCCATAAGAACTGCCATTTGCAACTAGTTTATTATCAGAAGTCTAATATTGGAAACAGAAGTTGTGATGGATTTGCTACGTTATTTCTTAATGAGTAAAACTGTCACACTAGGAACAAGCTTGTTTTGTTCTGTGAAGGGAACTGCAGGTGCATGATACAAATTTAAAGATTTGATATTGATGTGCACGCTTCTTGCCAGTGTGAATACTTTATTCGCTATGCAAGTGCTCGACAGTGAATCAACAAGTATTCTTGCATTAAATTACCTGAGTGGTGGGGGATAAGAAAGTAGATTATTTTTACCCTCTCTCCAGCGACAGTTTGAAAACAGTGTTAACCCCTGCTCCTTTTTGTTCCTCCTTCATCTCCAGTAGGGATGGATTTGATGTCTTACTGGGTAGGCTCAGGAGGTGATGAGGAGTGAGTCTCAGGGATGTCATAACTTTGTTTATCAGTAGTGTTTTAAATTAGTGTCAGGGGGATCAAGTGCTGAAGATGCTTAGCATCTCTTAGCTCGCTCTCTGACATAGAAGAGAGTTAAAGTATTTGGCACCCATCAGGATAAGGCCTGAAGGAAAAAAAAAAAAAAATCTCTGCTGATTTGTCCTGGGAATTGCTTAAATAATACCATTAAATATTTAGTAAGTGAAATAAAGACACATGGCCTCACATAATTTCGGTACACATAACTCATTCTCTTCTGCTAGTATACCCTGAGACAGAAATACACTGTATGGTAGGCACTCATATAATGTTTTTGGGGCACATACGGAGGTCAGCCTCATAAAGAGGCAGGGTCTCGAGTCCTGTAGTTTGTTAGCTGTGTTGGATCATGCGGATTGACAGTTACTGATAGCATTTCTTTTGCAGAACGAGCCCCGAGAGAGATCCCCTCATTCTGCTGTCCCGAGAAAACCCAGAACTTGTTGATGCCGAGTACACTAAAAACCAGGCCTGGAAATCTGAGAAGGTGTGCGGGTGTTGTCTGTCTCCTGAGCGTGAAGGCCAGAAAGGGTAGCATTGCAAGATGGCTTTGATGATTGAGATGCATCTTGTTGGAGAGTTGTGAGTGATCCTCTAGAGTGGGGGAGGCTTGTAGTTCCCTTGATGGCTGCGTCTCTCTGATGGATGAAAGGAAGGAGTCTCTAGAGCCTGGCAGGCCAAACATTTTCCTTCCATCCACACTTTCTTGTTCAAGGAAACGAGCACACGTAAGAAAACGAGCCTGTGCCAATCCCTTCCTCCTCCATTACAACCAAATTAGCCAACTCTTCCCCTTCTAGCCCCAAGCTGCCTGTGTGGTGTTGTCAGTCTTTTTCAACCTTTTTCTGTCATCTCCGTTTCTTGGTCGTCTTGTTGATAACTTTCTGATAGCTGCTGCCGATCACTTTTTAGTTCCACGCTTAGTCTACAGTCCAGCTCTCTCCAGACAGTCTTGGCTAATCCAGTTACACTTGGCTTCACATAGCCCATTGTCCCAAGCTGTTTTCCATTCTGTAGCTGCCAGCTAAACATTATCATTTAATGTGTTTGTGCTGGCATTTGCTTACAGGCAGTGTGTAATTTACTGAACTTTTTTTCTTGTTTGAAGGGCTGGGAATTCTTCATCATAGTTATAAAAGCCCACTAGAGAAGGTTTTCTCAGAAGTGGGAATGGAGGGTTTTGAGACAAAGCTGAAGCTTTGTTTCTAACTGAGAAGGAAAACAAATATGAAATCACTATATAAAGCCTACTGATTTTGTTTAATTCTCTTTATTTTAAGGACACCTTAGGAAAGCCTCCTGCAAAGGAAATTCCACTGGTTGATCACTGCAAATACAAGTAAGAGTTTCGATTACTAAAGCTGTTCAAGGGCTATGGTGTAAGGTCTCATTTTATTTTAAGGTCTGATTCCAGCAACCAGCTCCATGCAGACAAGGAAGCTTGTGAAGGCGGTTGAAAATTGGGGAGCTTAACATGGCCTCTTTCGGTGTCAGCTTTCCCCTGTCAGGTCAGGAGAAATAAAGTGCTTTGGGGAAAGTAAAGGTCTTGCATCACTAATAAACATATAGATCGAAAATTTTATTTTATTTTATTTTAATCAAAAAGGCTTTCTATCAATTTTTCTTTATATTCCTGTACCAAGCTGTGTGTTCAAAATTATTTTTTCGGTGCTACGGTGATAGCATTACTGTCTTCAAAGACATAAGGAACTAAAGAATCATGTCATCGTGTGCATACTGGGGCAAGTGTTGCTGTTGGATGTACATAGTAAAAGAGAGAACCTGAAATACGATCAAGCAGGTACAGGATTGATTCATACTTTGTATGTTGTTTGGGAGAATGTGGTTTTGAATTACAAAGGTTTTTATTTTTTAACTACTTTAGGGAGGGGCTTTTGGTGTAATATTCTTGTGGGTTTCTGTGTAAGAAATATAAACTCTTAGTGTGTATGCATGTCTGATGTTGTGCTTTTTCTTTTGCTTTAGAATTACCTAGTTACAATTCTACCAGCTAGAATCTGCTGATGTAAGAGCTCAGTCATTTGGCTGGATCTGTGTTTTTGTGCAAATATGATTGACTTGTCTCATTTTATATTTCACTAGACTGTTGCCCAGATTTCTCCCTTCTGTTACACATAGACTTCCCAACTCCTGATGCCTGCTGAGCCCCTCGTACAGTATGGGCTGAGACATTCTCACAAGCTTTTGTCATAGCCCAGGGTCTGGTGGGGTCAACACGAACTTCTCGCTGCTTCCTTCAGTGTAGGTGCTACAGCAGGCTGTCTGAGAGCAGCCCTCAGTGACTTGGCTGAGGTGACAGATGGTGGGAGCCGTGTCTGGAATTGGACAGAGGCGTTTCCTCGCTTCCAGACCCCTGTTCTTGTTACATCTCTACATGTATTTGTTGAGTTCCTAATACAGTGAGCTCCTCATCCCTGCCTTGAGCTCCTAGGTAATACAAAGAATGCAAAATAATTTCAGACTTACTCCTTGTCACTTAGCACTGAAATAAGTTTAGCTATAATTCCCAACTCACCCAAAATACATGTAATACATAATTCCCATCTCACCCCAAATAGCTTAATTAAAGGAAGAACTCCCTTGCCCCAGCCCAAAATGTTTGACTTCAAAGATTAGTTATATGTACTGAGGGGTTTTACCCACAGGAAAAACAGCTTTCCATATGATTGGAGAAATGTGGGTTTAAAAAAGCAAGCAAGTAAGCAAACAAACATCCCTCTGAGATACAGTTTGCTAAGAGAAATCCCCCACCAGTCAAGCCCACTTTACTAACTTGGCAGAAAATACTGAAAACAAAATTGTGGATTCTTTGTTATCTGCAAAGTCCATCTGTTGTGTGCTAGCCTGTTTAACCTCCTGGGGTTGCATTCCCAAGTTAATATGAAACAATTACATTCAGTTTAAAGCAGGATCCCAGTGGAAGAAAAGAAAAACAAAAAACCAACTGAGATAGATGTGGCAAAGCAGAACAATGAACAGAAAAGCTCACTGCAAGACAACAGAGAATTGGGAAAAAGCTCCTTGTGGTAACAGAGTCTCTGAAGTGTAGAGTCACAGGATCAGCACCCATGTTGTGACCTTCCATGCCTTGCTGGCCGTTGCCCGTGAGGCCTCTTTTGGTTTGTCACGGGCAGGGGTCTTTATCAGAGGTAAAGCAGCACGCTTTGATTTTTCTCCCTTGGTTTTGATGGGCAGCAGAAACTCACCTAACACATCCTTAACTTCAGCTCACCTTTCCTGTGAGGAGCTTCAAATAAATGTCTTCCCTTTGTTTTAGCGGCAGGTGCTTGGCTGAGTGTGAGGGAGACCCCCCCAGCTGCTACCCGTGAGGGAAGGCTGACTGCTACTCAGAGCCCAGTTTCTTAGTGCATTTCCTCACAAAATGCCAGGTGTAACCAGGTCCCTCTCTTTGCTTCTCCTTTTAAAGGTATCTGTTTAATTTCCGGGGAGTGGCTGCCAGTTTCCGGTTGAAACACCTTTTCTTGTGTGGTTCACTCGTCTTTCACGTTGGAGAAGAGTGGTTGGAGTTCTTCTACCCCCAGCTGAAGCCTTGGGTCCACTACATCCCAGTCCGATCAGACCTCTCTAACGTCAGGTGTGAGACCCCAAGCGTGCTTAGTGGGGCATTGCGCGCCACAGGGAAACGCTGCTGCGTTTGGGAAGGCGGCTTGGTTTGTAGTACACTAAGAAGTGCCTCCACTCCGAGGCATCAGACAAAGGCTCTTGGAGGTCGTGCTCTTTTTATTACTGCCCCCAAAGAATCCTTCACTCATGTTACTTAGAGAGTACGGTTTCACTGGGGTATGGAGGTCTATCACCCTCGCTGAAATCGGCAGGCACTGGGCACTTCAGTTTCCAAGCGGGCCCTGCAGCACAGATAAGGGAAAGAGGAACGTATCGCTGGGCCAAAAATTGTGTTAGCTCCCAGATTTCAGCATGCCGCCCAGAACTGATAGGGAACAACTGAGAATGGCAGGTTTCTTCTGTGCTCTGAAATGAGGAGCACCAGTCGCTCACTCAGTTGTAGATCCTTAATCTCGTCTTCCGCAGTAGTTTAGCTAAGGGACTGCGTTCTCCATTGAGCTAGTTGTTTCATAGCACTTTTTTGGTCTTCATTTTAGGGAGCTGTTGCAATTTGTAAAGGAAAATGATGCCATAGCACAAGAAATTTCAGAGAGGTAAGTGGTGTGTCCTTTCTGGCTATCGGGCAGTCTTCCAAAGCACGTTCTTAGGCAGCTTTTGAAGGGGCTACCTATCAAAGACAGCCTAGTATTAATAGGGCGCGGTATAGCTGATATTCCGCAATGACAGCAGGAGGGCTGGAGAACTCGTAACAAGCAGGGGGAACGGGAGAGCAAGATGCTATGCTTAGGGCTTTGGTTCAGATGTGACCCGTGTCAGGAACCCCACTGAACGCTATCAGAAGTTGGGAGCTTTCGTCTCAGTATGAGGTCAGTTGACCCCTGGGAACTGTGTCTGCACTATAAGCATTATGTATCCGGGCTGGCAGCGCCTGGCTTCTGAAGCGGCGTGCGTCAGTGCTGCTCAGGCTGTATCTGATATGTGAAATCTGATATTTATTATCCCAGATAACAAATACCATCTTGAGGATAACAAAAGCACTGCAACTGTCAGAGCTGCAAGCATGAATGGGAAGTGTGACATTAAAATAGATGGTACAGAGCAGCGCGTGTTGTTTCTCATTTGAAACACAGAAGAGTGAAAGCTGATGTACATATAGAACAAAACCAAAGACTCTTGTAGAAACTGGAAATTGGTTCTGACTGTGCCTTGTGTGTCTCTAGGGGACGCCAATTCATCACCGAGCACTTGCAGATGGAGGATGTCTCGTGCTACTGGGAGCATCTGCTGTCTGAATATTCCCAAACCCTGACTTACAAAGTCAAAAGGAGGAAGAGCTACCGCGAGATCACTTCTGAATGGCTGAAAACAGAACTGTAGAGACTCCTCTGTTTTTCTCTTCAAACTGATCTCTGTGGAAATCTAAAGATCAGTGTATCTTCTTCTCTCAGACTTCTTATCCTTGACGCTAGAACTACAGGGAACAGCAATAGGCCGACTTTGAAATTTCTCCCGTACGATGGGACCCGGTTATACTCTCGCCGTGAGAACATTGAGTAGAATGTTGGGTTACGGCTATTTAATGGGGTGGTTATGCTCGTCTCTGGAAGAGGGTTGTTAGCATTTGGGACTTAGTTACTACCTGTCTCAGAATGATCCTAAATCCCAGTCAGTCAATGAGAAGCCTTTCTGTTAATTTTACTGGACTTTTTACCGAGTCCTCCATACTCGTGAGCAAGGTACACAGACTGTCAGCTACACTCAGCTGGGAGATACCTGCCCCTTTTTTTGTAGATGGTCAATGTTTTGCCACCCGTGTGATATCACTTGGGATATTAGGTGTTCTCTGACAGAAGCAGGTACTGGGATTTGGGGTAACCTTTTTAGATAGCTTAGAGCTTAGTTTTCTGATGCTTTATGTCAGGTTTCTAAAGAGGTTGATGGTAAGGCTTTGATGTGCCATTGAAAGGACAAATGGTCCTTGCGCAGTTGACCTACCTACCTCATAGCGGGGCGGCCGGTGGCGACGATGCTGCCAGGGCGCTAAGCCTGAGCAGCAGGCAGGCGGGCAGCTGGCACCCGAGATAAAGGCGGCTCATCCTCCGACAGAGGAGCGGGTGCCCGCGCAGCCATGCAGAACTGAGCCCCTGCTAGCAAGCTCTCCCGGGTCGGCTGGCCAGGCGTCCTTAAGAACCCAGAGAAAGTAGATGCAGTTAGAGTCAGCTCTTCTTTTTTCCAGATGTTCACAGATTCTCCGCTGTAATCTTTCTAGGGTTGTTTTTTTGGTTTTCTGTTGTTTTGTTTTTTGTTTTTTTTTGAAGCTGGTAACACGTCTGCTCAGTTCAGTATTCACTTTTCTTTCCCACAGCTGTTACACTCCTTTTCTCATCTCCTTCAGTCTGGTTGAGGGAACGACTTCAGCCACAGAGTGGCAGCTACTCCTCACATTACTCACTTTGAGTTCAGTCACAGGTTGCTTGTGCTCACTGTTAGTTACGCCCACTACAGGCTGCTCAGCTCAGAGGGAGTGCCATTTCTGAAATGCTCTGCGGCCCCTGAGTTGAGAGGCCTGGTAGGAAGCAGCATCTTCTCTGGCATCCAGACGGGTGCTCGCAAGAGCGTGGGAGGCAGCAGCGGGATCCCAGGAGGGCCGCTGCCTCCCAGGGGAGCACCCTTGATGATAAAGCGGCCTCAAGGCTTAGGAAGCGACACATTAATGGACAAGAATGATAGCAGCAGCTCAGGGTCTCCTCCGCAGGCGGTTTGGATCGGAGAAGAAGAAAACACTACAAGGAACAGTAACGCGAAGTGCACCTACACAGGTACGCGCTCGTGCGGGGGCCTCGCGGCACTGCCGAGCCCTGGTGTGGGGACGTAACCGCCGGACCTGTTTGTCAAGCGCCAGTTGCTGGAGCAGCGTGCCGGTTATGTTTCCTGCAAAGGAAACAAATCGGGGTATTAAAATAGCCTGGTTTCTGAGGAAAAGAGCTGTGCAAGAGTCGCAGGGGTTTTCTGGTTTTGTATTTTTAGTCAATGGAGAGGCTGAGAAACGGAAAGAGCTATGTATAGTATTTTTAAACGATTTTTAGTGAAGTGCTTTTGGAATAAAACAAATGAAAACGAAGTTTTGTTGGATGCATTGTTGCTTAATGAGAATTGCAGTAAAAGATCCGGATAGCCCGCAGCTGTTTCATAGAATCACAGAAGGCTTTGGGATGGAAGGGACCTTTAAAGGTCACCTAGTCCATCCCCCCTGCCGTGGGCAGGGACATCTACAACCAGATCAGGTTGCCCGGAGCCCCATCCAGCCTGGCCTTGAATGTTTCCAAGGATGGGGCATCTGCCACCTCTCTGGGCAACTGGTTCCAGTGTTTCACCACCCTCATTGTAAAAAATGTCTTCCTTATATCTAGTCTGAATCTGCCCTCTTTTCGTTTAAAACCATTACCCCTCGTCCTATCGCTATTGGACAGCCATCGCTGTTCCCCCAAGGACGGCGAAGCGTGCCTCTCTGGTTTCCCTCTGCCCCCGTAATACGGAGGGTGCCTCTGCCGCCAGCCGCGGGTGGCTGGAATGGCTCGGGCCTGTCCCCACCGGCGGCTTTCCGCTCCCACTCCTTTTTTTCCGCATTGCTGAACCGGCCCCGACCGGTTGCTCTTAGCAGAGAGGACGGGACCCTCGCCGCTCCCTGCGGGGCAGCGCGGCCCGGGCCGCTCCCGCCGCTCCGCTCCGGGCGGTGCGGTGCGGTGCGGTGCGGTGCCCCGCCGGGGGGCAGGGGGCGCTGCCGCGCCCGCCCAGCGCTGCCGCCGCCGCCGGGGCCGGGGCCGGGGCCGGGGCCGGGAGGGCCATGGCGGACGCGGTCGGCGCCCAGCCGCGGTTCGGCCGCCCCGCGCCGCCGCCGCAGACGGGCTGGGAGCGCCTCAGCGAGCTCTGGCGGCGGGAGTGAGGACCGGGGAGGACCGGGGCGGGGCGGGCCGGGGCGGGCGGGCGGGCGCTGGGCCCGGCGCTGCCCGCCGGCTCCCCGTGCCCCCCGTGCCTGGAGCCCAGCCCTACCCTTCCCTTGCAGCGAGCGGCAGCGGTACCCGGAGGAAACGGTGAACATCATCAAGTCGGCCTTCACCGCGGGGGTCGTCGGCTGGGTGTACGGCGGGCTGCCGGCCTTCTACCAGGCCCGGAAGGCCTTCATCGAGGGGAGCCAGGGGGAGCTCTTCCAGAACCGCGCCGACGCGGTGGTACGAGCCCGCCCGCCGAGCCGGGGCAGCCGGGGGGGAGGTCGGTCAGACCGGGGGAGCGGGGGGCACCGCACGTCGCCGGGCCGCCGGGGGCGGCCTCGCTGCCCAGGGCCTCCCCGGGGCCGCCGCAGGCCTGCGGGGCCCCGCAGCCGGGGGGGGTCCGGCTGCGGCAGGAGGCGCCCTTGGCGCCCGCCGTTGGCGGCGGCGGAAGGGTCGGCGGGCGGCCGAAGGGCCTGGTTGCAGGGCGGTGCCGAGCGGGCAGCTCTGCGCGGGCGTTAAGGGGGTCATTTGTCTCCAAACGGTCTTGAACAGTCCTTGGGCTGTTCCGTTTTGGTGTGTTAGAGGCCTCACTCCACAGCGTCAAACTGGCGGCGTCCTCTTCTTCATGCGAGTTACTTTGAGGCCATTTAAAATTCTTTTAGCTTACCACTACACCCCGCAACAAAGGACGTTTGTGACATTTTATAGGTGTGTTGGGGGTTTGTTCTTCGATGAAAGTGTTGGTTACCTGGATTGTTAGAAAAAAAAAACCTTTAAAAATCTGCCTGTTTTTACACATTCACTATTTAGATTTGGCTCCGACGTAGCGGCCTGCAAAGTATCGGTGCCTGGCTTCACTCTGTCCTTCTGCTGACTGCCTTGTGTGTCTGCACCCGGGCTAAGCCCTTACACTGCAGCCACTGGAAGAGAGAATTTATTTTCTTTCATGGTATTAACTGGAATATTTTTAATTTTTATGAAGCTTCTGCTTATCGCATCTTTTTAAAAGCCGCTTATTGTCAAACTTTTAAGCACCAGTGCTAAACTGCAGAGCTTGATGGTCTCTTAACGTTTGAAGTAGGTGGTTATTATTTACTTGTTATGGTTATTATTTATTAATGGTTATCATTTAGTAATAGTTATGAACTCATAATAATGAAGAACTAGTTTCTAGTTTGTCCCTGCTTTCTTCTCTGCTGCTCTCCTGTACTGCCCTCAGAAAGCTCTCCCCGTCCCCCCAGGTGTGTCTCAGCACCAGGATTAGAAAGACCAGTTGATGTTGCAAACTGGAATTAATTCTCGGTTTTCCCCGTGGTGGCTGGGGTAAACGTGAGCGGCTTTTCCTCTGAAGGTGACCGACTCGATCCCTGCAGGTCAGGGTATCATTCCCAAGCGACACCAGTCCCACGACCTGTCGCGAGTACCCCGATGGCAGCGGGCTGGTGGTGCGGGCGAGGAGGAGGAGGGCTGTGGTCTGTAACCTCCTCTTCTCTCTCCCGCAGCAATCGGCGCATCGTGCTGGTCTCAGGAGTTTCATCCGCTACGGCTGGCGCTGGAGCTGGAGGGTAGCCGCTTTTGTGACAATATTCAAGTGAGTGTTTCCCGGTGGCAGTGGGAGAAGAGCTGGCTTCTGCTGAAGCACTAGTGGCCAGGAGCCCTTCGTGCCGGCGGTGCACGCAGCTCCCTGGGAGACTGCTGGTGATTAACCGAGGCTCAAAGTGTTGCGTTAACAGCGAGTCTGATTGATAAGGCCTGAACATGAAGAGGATTTAACCTTTTATAAATATCCCAGAATTCAAGTCTTCTAATGAGCCAACACAAAAACTAAAACTGGAAAAGCCCTGTTCCGTACATCTAATCCGTGCTGTTATTGCCTTGAATACTGTTCTTCCCTGTACTTGATGGCTTCTTTCTGCTTTTGCTTCATCTCTTTTTTTTGCGGTTTTCTCTGGGAGGGTGTTACAGTGTGTTGGCTGTTTCTGGAAGAGCTTTCAATCCATCCTAATTTTTCTCCTGTTTGAAATGTCTCATTACATACTGTGTGTACACTAGCATTAGTCAGTGTTGTGAGTTTTGTGTACACTAGCATTACTCACCATTCTTTGTTCTTGTCCTCAAATGCTTGCAGATGATTGTCTTGTTATTAAGCAGTCGCTGAACATCAGACCTACCAGTTGTATGTATCTCTTTGGGCCTTCAGATTTTTCCTACGCACACAACCAAGGCAGAGATAACGATCCATTTCCCTGACTTTCTCCCCCAGATGTGTCAGTGTATTTCTGATAACATAGCATCAACCTAAGCACGCTCTTCCAAACAATGCCCCTTTAAACTAGGAATATCTCCTTCCGTGATGTTCAAAATGGTAAATTTCTGTGTAGTCCTAAACCTGGACTGACTACATCTGCAGGTGTGTTCTGTTTGAATTCCCCTTCTGCTTTTAGGATACCAGCAGTATTGAGAAGCATTATTTTATATTTCCGTCTCCCTGATTTTTTTGTTCCTTTCTGAATTCCTTCCTCGATCTCTCTTGGTTTCTTTGGCTCCTTCTGTTTTAGTATCTGTTCTTAGGTTTAGTTAGCGTATTGTTTGCTGTCTCTCCTGGAGCTTTTGATTTCTTCAGGTTTTCCTGGGCTTGACATGTAACCTTGTCATCTTCCACCAGATGTCTCCCCTGCAGTCAGACCACCCCCCTTTTTCACCACCCCTTTGTAAAAGGCTTTCGAAGATATTTGCCACTCAGCTCTAATTGTTTCTGTAAAGTCCAAGTTGGAGATTTTGTCCTGCAGTTGCGCGAATTTTGAGTTTCGCAGTTTCAAACCAAATTGTTTAATTTTACCTTGTGCAAAGGCTAGGGTGACGTTACAGCGTTGGGAAGGAGATCATCATCGCTGTTGACTTGTAGATGTCATGCAGGAGGCTCACTGAAGTGCTGCGGAGGATGTGGCTGCTGAACTGAGAACAGAGAGTGTTGGGGGGCTTAACTGATGTTTTGGGGGGAGGTGGTGCACCTCCCCTGGTGGGACATCTCATGCTGCAAGAGTAGGTGGCCCTGCTGACATCAGGAGTGTGACTTAGCTCTAGGGGTGGGGACTGTCCGCATCAAGGGAGGGAAGACCTTACTGACACACGGATTCAGCTTCTGGGGGTAAAGGTGCTACGTCAGGACTGACTGACTGACGGGACCTTTTCATTGCTCAGTTCCTTTTATCCTTGAATATACAATGGAAAAAATATCTTTGATCAAAAAGAGAAAGAAAGAATATCCCAGATCCAGGCCAGGAATCCTGGTGTCGCCCGGCCTCTGGCTCTGCGGCTGCCTGCAGTAAAGTTACAGAAATCAAGGCACGTGTGGCTGGCGCGTGTGCGCTCTGGACAGATGGGCAACGAGGCAGTTAGAGGCAACCTGAGGGTTGGCTTAATGAAATCCAGCTTTATTTCAGGCTATGTTTTGCTACCTGTCTTTTTCCATGTGCAACTGCTGACTTCTTCTGTGCCTTATCTTTGCAGCGCGGTGAGCACCGGTCTGTCTGTGTACCGCAATAAAACCACCATCAGTAATTTTGCTTCAGCAGGAGGTAAGACTGCTCTAACCTTGTGTACTTTTCTCGTTATGAGGAAGGGTGATAAGCAGAAAAACATCAGCAGAAATCCATATCTCTTGGATTTGAGCAGCTCTCTAGCTTCTGTGCTCCTGGGTTTTGTTTCCTGTTCTACCAACTGCCGTTGTGGCTTTGTTCCATTGTTTAACTGCTGCATGCCTTTATTTGTAACAGACAGATATCGATGCCCTTCTGAAACCATTGGGGAGTTTTGTAGTTATCAGATCACCTTTGAAATACTCGCTGGAGTTCTTTTGGGTGGAAAAAAAAAGAGGGGGAGGGATCACGCTCCAGCCTGGAGAGAGCTCGGTTTTACTTTCATAGATACTTAGCATTTCTTGGGGAGTTTTTCTGAAGCAGAAAGAGCTTTGTGCAGTGTTTTAGTGCAGAGCCTGTGGTGACTGTATGGTGAGGGTCCCTCCCGCTGGCCACAGCGCTTGGTTTCTGCTCTGTTAAAAGTAGATGTCAGCTCACCGAGAGGAGAAATGCAGCAAAGCAGCTCCCTCCATCTGTATGTGATGGCTGGTGGGGGGCTGTGCGTGGTTTCAGTGCGTTTGTGGGTTTTTTTTAGCCTTCACAGGAGCCCTTTTCAGAATGCACTTGGGCCTGCAGGGACTGGCAGGCGGCTTCGTGTTCGGAACAGCATTTGGGTGAGTTGCGACTGCTGCCGATGAGTGATCAACACACAGCCACTCTTTAAGGGTGTTTGTTGGGGGTGGCCTCACACACCAACCCTTGAATCATGGGTGGGACTACAGAAGCTTTCCTTCCTCTCTTGCCTTCAGGGATTTTCTGTATCATCTCTCTTGGGACCTCATGACGATGAATATTCTTCCAACCTTTAAACTGTTTTTTTCTTCTTTTTTTCTTGATTTGTGTTTTGCTGCTTCCTCAGTAATAAGAACTCAGTGCTGTTAATAGAGCATCTTGCTGCTATTTGCTTGTTAGAGGAGACACTAGCTCCTGTTAGATAGGAAATTATGAGGATGGGTTATAGCCATGTGTCCTGTCCCCCTTCCTTGGCGTGGTCACTGATGAGCCCAATGGTTGGGCACAGAACCGCTGGGCGTCCGTTTTAAGAAATTGTGTTGTCTGTGGGTGAAGGCAGGAGTGTAAGACACAGCTCCTGGGCTCCCTTCTCAGCTTCATCAGCAACTGCTCCTGTGGCAGCTCAGAATCCAGACGGTACACGAGGGGTGCTGGATGTCATGGTGACGCATTTTGAAGAAGGGGGCACTCTGGGAACTGCCAGCCCCTAGGTTAGGAATTTGTGTAAAAATGATTTTTTTACAAAATGGGCTCCATCAAAGCCAAAATGTGGAGCAGGAGCCGTTAGGAAATGCTGAGGAAGAAGCTGCGTGGTTGGGCTGCACGGCCCATGCTGTAAGGTGGCACATCTCTTTGCGTATGTCTTGCAGTCGTGTATCTCCTAAAGCTCCCTGGGGCATGGAGGAACCTGTGGTTCTCTCTCTGGGGCTCTGTCCGTCAGGACAATGACCTCTCAACTCAGGAGAAGTCTGACTTTTCAAGCAGAACTGAGATTTCTTCTCAAAGTACTGACTTGTGAATATCCTCACAAGTGAATCTGGGGATCTCGCCTGGACGAGAGGCTGAGCTTTTTATGTGCTACTTAGCACCGTCAGGACAGTGTCGACTGTGGGCATGCCTGGAAGCAGCCTAGGGAGCTTTACCAGTGAAAACACCTCCAGAGCTGGACAGAGGCTAAGCAGGGCTGTGACTGTCTAAATTATGGGTTAGATGATCTACAGGGGTTGTTTGGGCACCCTAAATCCTTTCACCCCTTTGCCCTGTGTGTGCCTGTCAATGAGTAAATTCAAAATATGTTATCGAAGGGGCTACAGTGAGTCACAGCTGAAGACAGGCTGCGTTTGGTGGCTGACGCTAGAATAGGAGCACCTTAGGCTGTGGTGCGACGTGAGCATTGGGGAAGGTTACGCTCCGTTGATCTGGTGGCTGGCCCCCGCATGCTCCTTTTGCTGATGCCGGTAAGTTATTACTGTTGTGTGTCCCCTGGGTGACTTGTGACTCTTCTGTTTCCTCCTTTAGGATCCCTGCAGGCGGCCTCTTAATGATAATGCAGAAGCTTGCTGGTGAGACCTTGCAGGAGAAGAGAAATCGCGAGCGCAGGGAGCTGTATGAGCAGAAGTTAGCGGAGTGGTAAGGAACAGCAGCTCTGCCTGTTCGAGTCTTTGACTAGAAGCGTGTCTAGGTCTGTGTGGTTCAAACATTTAAAGAAACCATGACACACTAGGTTTTCTAAACCTCGGTTCTTCTGCTCTTGGTTTTTGGTGTGTTTCACATACCAGGCTGAGAACTTCTTCCCAGCTTTAGATGTTGCTGCTTATTTGTAACAAGGTATTTTTTTCAAAATTCATGCCCCGCCACGGCCCAGTAACTCTGCGCCAGTTTTTCACTTTTGCAGTGGCCGAGAAGACAAGCGGGACAAGCACATTAGTATTTCTGTACCGAAATTGAGAAAGGCCAGAAGTCTGGCTTTTCCTTCATTGCTGCCTTCCTTCCATCCCCGTTGAAGAGAGGAAAGAAGAAGGATAGCTGGAGGCTTTGGGGAGAAAAGGCTATGGCACTCGTTCCGTGACTTACTAAAACTCACAAATAGTCCCAGTTCTAGAAGAAGCTTTTCAAGAGCTGAGATTCTGCAGCGATGCCTTTGTCAGGAGGACACAGGCATAAAATGACTTTGCACCCTCTCTTCTCTCATTAGGCAATCCAGGCTCAGTGTGACTGAAGTCTTAGGCCAAACGGAAAGCAATGCCCAGGGAGGACCGGAGACAGAGAGAGCAAGAGAATCTCGGAGCTACTGAGTCTTCCCCAGATCTCTGTTGTAAGCAGCTACAAAGTATTTTGATTCTGCTCGTAAAAGTCTTCAGTCGAGGGGTCATGGAGGTCTTCTGTGAACACAGTTATATCCTGTGCACTTGTGAAAAAGCATTTTGCTGAAAACATTGTTCATGGATGCATATCACTGCACAAGAGCTTGGAAGGGCCAAACCTGTTCCACCTGAGAAGGTGGAAATGCAGACTCTCTGCAGACTAGGAAGTGTCATCTAGGTTTGGCAGGCAGCGAGGGGGCCCCAGAGCCTTGTCTAGAACCCATTTCACTGCTGAAAATGTCCAAACCACCAGCGATGTAGAAATATTCAAGGTAAAGGAGCCTATGAATAGTTTGGATGCTAAAGGTCCCCTAATTCCGAAAGCTGATGATGCTCTGGTGGAAGCTGCTCTGCTGACAGCGCCTGACGAACTTGCTGTCGAAGCGCAATACAGGCAGCACCAGAGCGAGTGGTGCTCCTCCTCCTCCTCTCGCCGTCCCTCTCCCACAGCTTGGTTTGGCCTGGCTGGGAGCAGTGCTGTTTTGCTGATGGTGGTTTCTTCAGGCTTTTTGCAGAAAAACACACTTGATTCCTACAGTACTTGAGGTATTTTGTAATCAATGTTGAGGAAGGGTGGAGGAGCTGGGAAGGATACAGAAATACCCTGAAGAAGACATGTTTTGGGTTCTTCAGTAGAAGTGTGGCTGAGGGGGCCATGGAAAGGATGACTTGTTTCTGGTGGTGATGGTGGAAAAACTGGCACTGTGGGCAGTTTTAACAATAAAAAGGCCTCTAATTTCATTTGAAGGTTGGAAATTAGGGGATTACCTTTGGGGGAAATGTGGTTCAAGGCGCTCAATAAAGCCATCTAGCAGTGGTGATTGTGTCCATAAGCTCTTTATGTTAGTACAGTATTTTCATTAGAGAAACGTACTTGAGTGATACCCCATGAGAAGAGCTCTATCTAAGATCCCACCAGCGAGCAATGAAGTCTGGCGGCGGTGTCAGACATTCCTCTCTCTGGGCAGTAACAAAGACAAGAGCCAGGAGAGCGCCAGCTCTGTCTGTTATTTTGTACCAGAGATGCACTGTTAAGTCATAGCTCTTACCTATGGGTAGGGCTGAAGTTCATGTCGTAACGGCCTGGGCCCAGAAGGGCCAGGCGGCCCGTCACCATTTCCCTCAAAGCAGAAGGTCAGAATTCCGGTCTCCTTCCTTTGTTGGAGTTTTTTTTTCTCCTATTAAAGAGATTTACATCCAGGCAGGGGGCTGGGTCTCCTCCCCAAAAGAAGAGTAGTCAGGCTGTTCTGGTTGAATGCTTGTCCCTGTTACAGCTGATTACTGTTGATTGAAATATGAACAGTTGATTCCACAGAGCGTCTTCCACCCACCCAAAGCAGATTTCTGGCACAGCTTGCTTCCAAGAAGGTGTTGTGGTTTTTGACTTCTGAAATGAGCATTTTATTTTTTAAACACCTCAGTGTAGTTCATTTTTCCATTGAAGAAATGCACGTGTTTCGGGGTTGTCATCAACCAGCTTTGATTTTCCTTTTCTATGGGTAAGCGAAGGATGTGACTAAGCAGAGGTATGGCTATGTCTCTCCCCCTCCCTGGTTTGAGCTCTGCATGCATTGGTGACAGCAGTGTTATTGTCCTCTGCCCCCTCAAAAAACAAAATAGCAGGCCTTTCCGAGTCACCTTTTTGCCATTGTGGTTACACAGCGATGTTTTATCTTCTTCCTTCTCTTTTTTTTGCTGTTACATCCCCGCCCAATATTGCACACTCTTATCTGTACAGCAGTTCTGATGACATTTAGCTGTGTCATTCCTGTCTTTCTCTGTTCCTATTTAGTGGTATTTGATGTGATGTCTAAAGAATACTGATTTTCTTGTGTCTGACCATTGATGAGGGATGGGCTTCCATGGGAGGGCAGGCAGAGCCGAGGCATAGCAGCTGTGTGGATTTTCTCTCCGCGCGAGGCAGGAGGGGCTGCTAGATGTCCTTATGCTACCCATTAGCAAGGGGAAGCAGAGACTTCCATCTGCACTCAAGATTAGCAGCCATGTTTTGCTGTTTCCTGCTGAATTCAGTTCCCTGCACTTCCTCATTTCTTGTATTCAAAGTCACTGTCCGAATGGGGAGTGAAGAGTTGGTTCAGAGCTTATTTTTTTTCAATACAAATGTAAGGGATTCTCCATACCCCCGCTCCCCCCTGGCCCCAGCAAAAGCACAGCACTGAAGTTATCAGTCCTCCCCTTTGGGAGTAGGTAACACAAGTAGCAGGGCTACAGTGAGAACATCTTACACTGGATTTTGCTTTTGCGGAGACCCTCCCTTTTCAGGAGGGAGAAGGGAAGACCTGTTGCAAACCGAGTGTCGAGCACCATAGCTACACTGCTCAGTTAATCCCTGACAAATTGGCAGACATGAGATACGTGGAAGCTACACGTTGGGTACCTGAGTGCCATTTTGTCATTGCTGTTGAGCACGCCAAACAGAGCTGTGTCTTGGTGCCAGCTGTCCCTGTTACAGCTTCGCCAACCAGCTGCATCACCTACCTCCATGCTACGCAGCGGATGCTTTTAGCAGCTGCGCAGTGGTGGCTGGGGCTCATGTGAGTAATTGAAAGGCTCTGCCGCTTCCCAGCACATAGAACAGACATCTTCTATTACTGAGAAAAGGAAACTGAGTTTACTGCCCCCTTTTTTTTTTTTTCTTTAATACAATTAAAGGAGGAACCCCAGGAAAAAATGTTATATACAAAATACCCGTGATAAACAGAGCAGCTCACCTGGTACAAAGACCCAGATATTAAGCTGAAAAGGTCTCACAGAAACCATTTTTACGCAATTCACTGAATACAGCATGAGGCAACAGAAAACACGACTCATAGTGTAAGTGCTTAAAGGAAAAAAATAAACCAAATAACCTGCCCATCAAGAATGTGAAAATAAACTGATGCTAGACATATTTGTTAGTGGGACTTTTTGTTTCCTTTAGAAGGAGTTACTTAAAGTGTCACAGGAGTCCGTGGTGATGTGGAACAGTTCGGCACACTGCAAAAGACAAACCCTTCTCCAGGAGGCTGTGCAATCGTCAGTCAGGAGCAGAAGTGGAGCGTGGGAGAGTCAGAGGGAAAAATGTTGTGCCGGTACAACTGTCAGAGTTGCGGTGTGGCTGGTAAGGTGGAAATGCCTCGTGGTCATAGCAAGGAAGGAAGCACAACGTTGAAAGTGAGCAAAGTAAATACAAAAAAGAGGGTGCTCAGCCTGCAAGAAGCTAGTCGCTTGCTGGAAAGAACAAGCATAGACTGAAAGAAAAGGAAACTTGAAAAGCATGAGACACCATTGCCCATGCACCAGGTCCTGCAATAAGGTCAGGCTGCCTTTTGGAAACACTGCTTTCTCTGTCACCCACGTTCTGCTTGCAACCAGAACGCACAAGCGCAAAGAGTGTCGTTTCCTTATCCCCCACCTTGTCTCCTTTTCTCTGTCAAAAAGCCCTCCATAAGAATGTTCTGAAGTTCCCCTTTCGCTTCATACAATGGGAAAGCAGTAAAAAAGCTGATGGGGCAGCATGACTCTGCAGGAGTAGAAAGGGAGCAGTCTCTTATTTTTTACTAGCACCTCGATCTCTTAGCCTCTCATAGCTCAATCCTCTATAAACCGCTTTTAGTCCTATTTCCTCCAGCAATCTCTCTCTCAATATGTACCTGCTAGGAAAAAGTGAAATGGATGGAATATTTTGTTGCTGTGTCCTAGCAAGATAAACAGCTCAAGCAACAAAACATCCCACAAAGAGGACGGCATGGTGCTTTCAGACTTCGGTCTGCCCTGTTAACTACACACATGGATAGAGCAGTAAGGGAATGGGTACAGCTTGCCGTGGGACAGAGCGAAAGGGAAAACCAAACCTGTCAAACTCAGGGCAGGGCTGAGTTAGGTTAGTATGCAGAGTTGCTTAGGAAGCTTGTTGGGGCTTGGGGCTTTTTCCTCTTTTCCCCCTCAAAACAAGAAACCACTTTTTCCTACACAGTAGGTAAGAATATCACCCGGATCAGATGAGTCCTATCCAATGTCAGCATACTGTAGGGAACTTCCTTCAAGTCCCAGCTGGGTAGAGAGAAGGCTGGCAGAAAGCAGTGGCATTCAACGCAAGGTAAATCCCTATGTCGCTGTGAGAGACTCCCAAGAATCTGGAGAGCCCACCCTAACAAGCATTCCTGGGCAAACGTACAAACAAAAGCAGACCTACGTTTATGAAGCAAGGCCCTGAGTTACATTTCATTACAGTAGATACATGCGAGATAGATAACCACTGAGTGTTACAGAAATTTAAATGGGCTTTACAAGTGTGGGTAGGAAGGAATGCATATAAAAGCTTGTACACGTGTACGTGCAAAGGTGTGCACACGCATGCACTCGCACACACCACCACCAGCGGGCTGCGCCGTGTCTGATATGCTCCTGTGTCTCCGAGTAATTTAATGGAGGAGCTGTATCTTGTACCCAGCTTGGCGATGCCATCCTTTCCAGAGAGAAAGGTTATGAGAACTTCTGCCACTGCTGTAGCTCAGCAACATCAGTTACCTGTTTGCGGCAGATGCACCCGGCCTTCGTTACTTTTCGTGCCCTTACAGCCCTCCTGTGACTGGTGTCCTGTACACAGTCGCAGGTAAATGGAGCCTTTGGCCAACGGCAACGGACACGACCGGACATGACCACGGGCGAGATTTGACTAGGCTATGAACAGGGTCCTGCCGGGGGGCAAATGGAGTCAGCCCTCCTCGGAGCAGCGGGCTTGCAGTGGGGGACTCTCCCCTTGGGTCGCACCGCCGCCCAAGGTAACTCCTCACGGTTGAGAGCCCTCACTTTATCAGGTGAGAGATTGCGCGTTCCGAGTCGTCATTCTGGAGCTTAGGAATTCTTAAGTCGGCTGCGTAGTATTAAATTCCCTTTGGCATCCCAAACCTGTGGTTTACTAATGTTTGTCAGAGTACCAAACACTTTTGATTAGAATAAATATTATTTTTGGTTACATCACCTGCCTAATTGGGCTTTGTGCTCCTCCACGAGACTGTTAGGTGTGCCATCGGTAGGTATCATTCCCTAAAAAGTCTCATAGCACTGTAAATAAGCATGAGGCATATAGTCCCACCTCAAGGTGCTTTTTCATCAAAAGCGTGTGCATTATCGCCTCTTTAGGGGAGAAGGGACATGTGTCTGTAATGGTGAAGTCCAAATCCAAAGTCCTGCAGCACAAAGAACAGTACTGGCAGATACCTGTGCATGGCTGAATATAAAAGAAGTTTTAGCTGCTCCCAGTCACAACATGGAGGCACAGCCTGACCTGAGATTGTGTGTTGGGGTCTGGGGTCTCCCAAAGGCCAGCTCTGCGTTACTGAAGGGGTAGGTGGGCGAGGGCTACCTGCTAGGGCTTCTGCAGGCCCCCTGGTTTTCACAGAGGCAGCAAAAAAAGCCAGAGGATCCCAAACTCTTGAACTGGTGCGTCGATGCTGACGACTCTTCTGCTGCCCCATTGCAGGAACACGGAGGGTCCTCCCAGTTGGAATTCCAGCGACCCCCGCTGTAACGAGACCACCCCGCAGCTTCTGTGGCGCAGGTGGGGTTTTGTATTCATTCACACAAGCTTACGTTGTCAGTCTTCTTGAGCAGTTTTCTACTGCTGTCATCCCCTTTCGGAGAGCCAAAGGATCAACGCAATAAGCATTGCTGTACAACGAACGGTGGGGACTGCAGTGCGGAATACACAGGATAAGAAACCTGAAAGACACAAAGAAAAGATTTTACTGATTTTTTTCCCCCCTCCTTCTTAATCCTAAATGTAAGCCAGAATGTTGCAGAGCCGAGACAAACGGGGATCAGCTGCGATAGCCCTCCACAAGAGGGCTCCTATTGCAGTAAAGAGAGAGCTGTTCAGAGCTAGACAGCTCAAGACAGGCACTACAGTGAGCTACAGACCGGCTCAACACTTACTGTGAACAGCTTTGGACCGTACAGAGGTGCTATCCCTCTGCGAAGTGAGGACGCCTAATGAATGCGCTACCCTATTTAAGCAGCGACAGGACATGGCTCAGTGCACCACATGGTTACGAGATGACAGTCAGCCACGAAGGAAGCACAGCTTCCATCCCTGTCCACAGGCAGCCCCTCCCAGGCACCGGAGTTGGGAAACACCAGCCACTTACAGAAAAAGCCTGGCAAACTTTTATAACAAAAGAGGAATGTGGCAGAATGGATTTATTCAGTAGGTGAACTCCCGCCACTCCCATCACAAAACCCCCCAGAATTCATGCTAACCAAGGCTCTAGTATCTGTTCCAGACAGGGCCTTCCCCAGAGGAAAACATGAGTGGGTGGTCAAGTTTGGAAATGAGACGAGTGGCCTGAATGATAGTTTCCCCTCCTTTCCATCTCAAAAACGTTAAGCTTTCAGATTACTGCAATGCACAGCGTGACAAATTCATGACTTCTAGGACTCTACAGCTGTTACTCTACAGCATTACCCTGGCAATTCAGCATGCTGTGGCGAGAGCAGGAAATGCAGTCACCTGGATAATGAGGTGAATAAGAACAGTTAGCTGCTAATCTTTCCTTAAGTCTCTTGACTTGAAAAATGTCTTTCTGGAGGACACAGCCCTGAACACAGCTGAGCTTTCAAGCCCAAATGAATATGATGCTTTGTAGTCATAAAACCTTGGTAACCCAGACGTTTCCCCACCCCATCCTTCACAGCACCTCATTATCAAAAGTGACTGTTTTTAAAATACAAGTGTTTCCTGAGCAAGTCTTAGAGGGGAAACTTTTCCTCCTCCATTCCTCCAGCTGCTGAAGGGAATGGAGATATCTCAGAAGTGGACTGGCATCGCTAATCTTACGGGGAAAGCTGGAGTTGTTCTCTTGTTCCCCTCTCCCTCGCCACCATTTGGTCAATCCTTCATTTCTACCATCAGTGATGTTCCCATGTTTATGCACCAGATCAGGAACATGGCTCACAGGGCGTCAGCCAGAAATAACCTCTAGGGGATGAAGCCACACGTGGGAGCTGTAGTAGCGATGAGCTACGCCCAAATGAGTCCAACGGGACAGGAACTAAAAGACTGCCCCGTTCTTAGCTGGAAGGCCCATAAATGAGCACGAGGGCAGTGGCAGGGGGTGTCACTGCAGACCCTGATGGATGGATGACCATGCTACAAACCCACCTCTCAGATATTAACCAGCTTCCTTACACGGGTTCAGAGGAGACACTAACAGTCAAAGTTGTCAAATGTTCCTTTTCTTTCATCTCTCTCTCTCCATCCCCATTTAGTCCCTAAAAATTTATGTTAATTAAGGAAATGAATGCCACAAAAACTTGCACGCCATCCATGCAGGCCCCATTCTATGCAGGAAGCAGCTTAGCAGCCCAGGAAAGTTGGTCCTCTAACATTTTTCACTAGATTCGTTTCTAGAAATTTCAAATAACCCAAACAAAGCAATGCCCCACAAGCAACATGAGCGTCATTCCTCTAGTTACCTGACCGGGAAACACCACGTGTCTGAGTTGGCAGCAGGGCTCTACCACTTTTATTTACCCTAACGGACAGCACACACTCATATTAAAAGCCATACGTGGTTTTGTGAGCTAACATCACATGAGAATCTAATAGTATTTGAGAAGCTATTTTGCCAAGAGAAGAATGGTGAAGAAAACTACCTGCAAATGCAATCTGGTCATACAGATGATGTTTCAGATGTCACTTTGGAGCTTACGGGTGGCTTCATACATTCTTTCACACCCTCTTCCACTGAATCCTGAGGCTTACAACAGTGAGAACAGACTGAAAAAGAAGATCCCTCATTAGTATTCAGAATTCCAGAAGACATAAAAGTGCTGAACCCAAATGTCTTCTTCAACAAAGTAAAGTATAACTGACAGTGGGAAGAAAGCAGAGAAGAAATTAAAGAAAAAAATCTTTTAGGTCTAGTTACTTCTATGTTTCCTTGGCAGGGCTCATCCCTGCAGTACATCTGAACAGGGCTGGCCCAGAGCCATAGTCTGATCTGATAGAAAGCTCTCTTATATATAAACGTTATCTATAGAGTGTCATATGGATAGAACCATTCTCATTAGCACAGGGCTAGGACCTCAGCCTGGCACAAAGACAGGTTGGTACATGCTAAGACAAGGTCAGAAGGGAAATAACAGTAAAAGTTACATGTTGCTAAATGCAGTTTACCAAGCAAGTGAAAGGACACCGGTGTTAGAACCAGCCAGCCAACTCTTTCAGTGCTTTAAACGGAGTTCAGATTAAACAGATCCCCTTACTATCTCATCTCAGCATCTATCAGTGACTTTTGTTTTAATAATTCAAGTTGAATCTCTCTGTACTATTACAGCAAATTGTACTTGCACGAATTTTGCAACATGGATCCTAAGCTATTCTTTAAGTGAGCTCTAATCTCAGTCTAATCTTGGTGCTTTGTGTTAAATCAATTGAAAAGCCCAAAAAAGAAAAATCTGGAGAGTTTCCATTCTTAAATTACTGCAAAGATAGGCTTTGAGCTCCTCAAAGTAGGGGGTTGTGAACCTCAACAAAGCATCTACATGTTTTGGTCACCACCACAATCATGCATCTGAGAACTCATATTTCCGTTTTGCTCTATCTTTCTATTCTTCCCTCCCACACTCCAGCTCTTTGAAGCATGGCTTTTTGAGCTCAGAAACCACTCTTAGCATCAAGGCAGCTCCTGACTCAGCTTTCCCTATGCCAGAACAACAGAGGTGCTCTCAGACCTATTCTGAGCTCCCACGATAGCTCCCGAAAGGTGAGCTGTAGCAACACCAGCAGGAAGCACTCTTAGGACAGCTATTTCCCTCCCCAGACAGGTGGCAATGCACAGCAGCACCGAAACATGACAACTGTACAAACTGGGAAGTTGGACTGAAGCTCTAGCTTCAGTTTCTTACAGTACATACCTGGTCTGGGAAGCAGCTGTACAAAATAGCACCACCTGACTCGGCAAATCTATTCCCTGTGTATATTAGGAAAATGGGACTGAAAGGGAAATTCCAGTTTATGCAGCCACGTCCCATGCTGTTGCAGGTGATCACATTCTACCGCATTAGTATGCTTTTTACATCTACTTTAAAAGCAATTTGGTTTCTATATAAAAGGCTATCTCAGAATGCTCCAAAATCTTACTAATTTAATGGTAAGGAAACTTTTAATTTCCAGCCTATATTCGTTTCGATCCAAATCTTCCAATTCCAGTTCATTTTCTCCTATAATTAGAAGTTTTATTATCCATGCGGCTAATGGCACAGGCTGTGATCAGCTGTGATTTTCTTGGTTTCAACCTGCTTGCTGCTTTCCCATTGACATAGCCCCAGGGAGCAGCAGGGCAGACCCAGCACTGGTGTCATAGGGGCACATGAGTGGAAAATGAAGAGGTGCACAGGTGTAGTTAAGAGTCACTGCCTTACAGAAGCTTCCTTTCTTTGTGATAAAACACCCAAAAGAAAATTAGCCCAGCCTGACTCAGTGGTCACATTAGTTTTTGAAGGGATGTTGTTGGTGAGGAGGAGAAAAGAAAAAGAGTAATGCTACCTCCACACCTCTGACTTGGGAGTGAACTTGCCTGAAGTTGAAATAGAGGCAGCAGAAGACAAAAGCATGACAAACTTACCAGTGTCCCTAAGTGAACTGAGTCCCTGCTGCCTAGCAAATAACCTCTTTCCAACGGGGGATACCACTGTGACCATGATGAGCTAAGACACTCAGACTGGTGGCTTCTGGTTTAAGTGGGCTGAACACAGAGCGCTGTCAGTGTGGGATTCTTGCCTCCAGACTTGACTTCCCCAGTGACCTGACAGAACTTGATTGGGTGATATTTATAACGTGTTGCGAGGCCTGCTGCCTTTCTCCAGGACTGCTTTTCAAAGCTGCTAACAGGGTGTGGATAGGACATCTACTGCTGTTGACTTTCAACACTGTCTGGATGCCCAGCTGCCTTTATAAATCCATTAGATGTCTACCTACATCTTCAGGGGCTTTCTGGCTAGGTCAGCTTAGACATGATTAGGAGCAACAGCTAACAGATGAGATTTTTTTTGAGCCACCAAAAAAAAAAACCACCCATCTATTCAGCTGCCAGCTAGTCCTGAGATGCTTGAGGTGCCCTTTGCCATTGAAAAACTCCTGGAGACATGTCTGGAGTTACTGAAGACTTCATGGAGTGGGACAGGGCACCTCACCTGTGCCATTCTTGGACACACAGATGACAGATCCATCTCTCCTGATCGGGTTTCTCCTAAAAGTGGGACATATTGCTATGCTTAAGTCCTTCCTGTGGCCCTAGCATTCTGTATTTTTGTAACTTTGGCTCTGTGACTTTTCTGAGGGGTGGTCTAAGTAGGGTGTGTAGAGCAATCCAATTTTGGAACTATCAGTGCTCAGATGTATCTATCCTGATCACCAAGATTCTTGGCATCTTCAAGCATCTTAATACATAAAAATGGACCTTTATGAATCTCTTCAATTCTGTATACCCCTGATTATGGAAATATTCTGATCTGCTGTCAAAACTCCCCATCACCCCTTCACTCTCAAACCTGAACCCTAGAGCTGCCTGCACACAAAATGTAGGAAAGTCCTGAGCTGGACTTAGATTTTGTGACAGTAGATGCTGCATGAAAAAAAAAAAAAAGGAAATGAGAAGAAGGTACAAAAATACCTAGTGTGTCAGTATAGTTTCTATAAATGTGTATTTTACATAGAAACTCCATAAGCAGTAAGAGACTGTTTCTTGAAAAAGGAGCTACACTTACCATGCCTTGGGAGGTATCTTGCTGCTAGGGTGATAGCCAAAATGAAGATGATGATGATGATACTTGAAGCAGTAATGACATTATAAGATGGAGGCACAGTAGGGACAACACAGTCATCGTTTTTTTCTGAAACGGAAGAAATAGAACATAAATAAAGGGCCCAACAACATATTGGCATTTTCATGTAAAAGCAGGTATGTGAATTTTGGTGGTTCTGGCCAAATTCGAACTCAAATATTCAGCCCGAAAATTTACCTATTCAATAAACAAACAGATAAACCTGGCACCTACATTTTTTCCATTCCCCCACATTTGCTATGTGCTGAAATTTTTAACACATCCACAGAATCTGAAATGCTGGGTCTTTGTCCACAACAGGACTGAGACAAGCAATATTTAAAAACACATAAGCTGTTTTTAAAAGAAACTGGTTAGGCTTCGTGGAAAAGCCTGAGTCCCTATCTAGAAAACTACCGTTCTTAAAGGTACTCTGCAGTTTTTCTTACTGTTTTCACCAGATTTATGCCTAGTTTTTTTGCCTCTGAATTTACAGGTGATGGAGAATGATGCATTAAACAGACTAGGATAGACTTTTTTCGGCATAGCTGGACAAGAGTGTTGTGGCAGAGTTCAGTTTCAGTGGATCTGGAGCCTTTGGCTTTTCACCACTGGAGACGACCATTCTGCCACTTGGACATTAGAGTAGATAACAGGCCATTCCCGTACCGTACAGGACAACTCTAATTCAAGAGGAGGGACAGACTTGGTGCATATTCATAGGTCTTCAGATTTTCATCCTCTGCATCTGGCACAATTAAGCATCATTCAACTTCTAAGACACTAGCCTGAGCCGCTGTACAATCTTCCCCTCCCCTCCTATGTTTACCAGAGGCTGTATTCTGTCTGGAACTCCATGCTCATGAAAGACTTGTTTGGAGGAGCATTTCCGTCATACCAAAATGGGAGTGGTTCCACATCTTAAAAATCAAAAAGTGGGGGTTTTGTGACTGCTGTTGTCACTGTTGATTGCACCCTCCTCTGAGAATCTGTGTGACAATAGTGTATTACTATTATTACTTTTTTTGTTGCTTTCCTTTTCTACGTAGTACAATATTCATAACCTTCTTCCATTACCATCTCTAGGGACATTATGCACTACATCCAGCAATAACCAATATTCATAAAGCACTAGTTTCTGGCATTCGTCCTGAAGCTGAATGGCACCTCTCCTCACGAGCCCCTTTGATTTTAGTAAGATTGATGAATAAGGTACTTTGATGAATAAGGTAAAATTCCCTAGGAAAAACAGCGCTTCTCTAGCTTTTTGGTAACAACATGAAAAAAAAAAAATCCTTTTGGCTTTAAGAATTTTCTTGCAAATCCCCTTCTACTGCAAAATATCTGGATTGTAGCATGTTGCCTTCCCTCATGCTGTTTCCACTTGTGCCTCAAGCTTTTCAAAGCACAGACTTATCTATTATGTTATCACTTTTAAGCCATGCACAGTGATGGAATTTTTTCTGTATGAGTTAACCCTATATTAAATATGTGTATGAAAGCAGAATTTTGTCTAGATCCCAGCTGACAGTTTCTGTCACTGAGGCAGGAACAAACATGCTTGTTAAATGGCAAAATTCTTTTTAAGTGCAACCTGTGGCTTTTAAGGCACACGCATTTCTCAAGTCCCGCCATTCAAATACCAGGTCTGTGTCACGCAACTGGCAGCGAGACCGTGCTGGTACAGAGGGGCACTGAATGGTGGCAACCCCAACCCGTGGGAGCCACCAAGGCTGCCACCACCAGGTCACACCGGGATCCAGTTGCCCTCTCAGCCCAGCTGTGACTCACGGAAGAGCAGCAGGAAGACAGAGCCATCTCTGCTTGTCAGTCACTGTCACAACTCTCCTCTCCCACCCCCGCTGTCTTACAGCCTTTGAAATATTTTGGTGTGCAGCTCACAGGCAGGACCATTGGGTCATCCTTGCTTGAACAGATACACAAAATCTACCACTTTCTCAGAGAGGCAACTCAGCAGATTCAACAAAATGGTTTTGTAACACAAACTATTAATAAAACCTACTCAGAAGCAAACTGGTGGACTTGACAAAGCCATTGTATTCAACAGAGCAAGTGAAGCTGACATCTTTGGTCACGTTGAGCCACAGTTTGCCAGTGACGTTGTACAGGCTGAGGCTGGACACGGACACCCAGCTGGTATTCCACACCACGGACATGTTGTTGAGGACTCCAGAGATTTTGGGTTTGGGGAAACCTCCATGAGAAGAACAGCTTACCACCATCTCAGTTGATTCACAAGAATGAGCGGATACTTCTGCTGTTATGTTCGGCTTACTGAAGTCAGCTGAAGCAAGAAAGATTGAGTTACCATTCTGTCAGATTACAGCGAGGGCTGCAGTCCCGATCACCCACAGTCAAAGCAAAGACTCCCCCACAGGGCATTCTTCCTCTATCATAATCTGTTTGGCCTTTCTTTTGCCTTAGCACCCCCCCCACAGCCTTGACTGGATATGGCCTTGGCCTTTGCTTCTTTTCCTCCCTGGGTAGTATGCAGACTTCGTGACCCCTCCTCTCCAATGCCGCCATTTCTCTTTACATACAGCAGTTTGTGGAACAACAGAAGGAATCATAAAACAGGTAGGAAAAATACAGGACTGAATAAAAATCCATCTTACAGGCAATGGTAGACAATTTCCTTTTCCCCTCCCTCATTAGTCCCTTCCCAGCAGCCCGTCCCTGCTGGGGAAGGAGGCGAGGCAGCTGCTGCTCTCTCAGCCTGGATGGCCAGCAAGCAGCTGAATTACATTTTCTGCACGAGAGCCCCTCCAGAAGGCCCAGCTGAGAGCAAGACCCAGTCATACTACTCATTGCAAAAATACATTGCAATACACAGGTCCTCTCAGACCACATTCTCACTGGACTTTTTTCTCATTGCCAAAGACAGTTTTCAGAGGTTTCCCACCCACAGAGCTTGTTCCATGCCTTCCCACCCAGTCAGATGTATTGCTGTAAGCGTTTGTGAGGCTGCATGGTGAAATGGATGAGAGGACTAATATGAGTGAAGAAGGAGAAGAAAGGTGGTGTCTTTTAGCCTGCTTCCCTTTGCTACTGTGGTTCGTGGTGTTACTGTAAACAGTTGTGTTGGTACAACTGAGGATGCCCACGAGTTGCAATAAATGACCCAGGGTGAGGAGGAGGAGGCATGGGGTGGCAAAGGAACTATTTAAGGCAACTCTCCCACTGCAAAAATCTCTGTGGGACCACATCTTTAGCAAGAGAGGAACCAGTCAGAAAGAGAAACTCAGCATGTGGCTTCCTGGTGGGCATAAGTCACACCAACGCCACCGCTGCCAAAGGGACCGAATTCTCCCTCCCACCCCTGCCAGCTGTAGGCCCGTAGCCGCACACCCCCTCAGGCGCTCGCCCCAGCCATGGCAAGGCCAGGCAGAGAGCTGCAGCAGGTTGCTCAGCTCACTGCAAAACGACCCCTTCTGCGATGGCTGCCTGCCTGCCTCACCGTTTGACCACAGGCCTGCTGCGATAAGGCAGACAGCCTTGCGGTCATAGCGCATCTTCCACAGCTTATGCTGACCACGAGCCCACGGTCTAGGCTACCGACTAACTAGTGAAAGAAACTTGCTCAACATTGCACAGCCAGCCAGTGGCAGACAAGGAGATCTCCTTCCAGGCCCACTATCTGTTGAGCAACACGGCACTGACATCCAGTCTGGAAAGTCCCTTCAGACATCCCAGCCGACTTCACCGAGGCTCTCTGATCAGTCACTAGGGAGTAACACCTTTCTGCCTCTCGCAGGGTAGCCTGATTCCAGCAGGGGCAAGGGGAGCTTTCCCTTTCCTGATCCCCGCAATAACAGATCCCACTTTTCCAAAGGGAGCAGAAGTCTACCACAATTATTACAACTGGCCTGTTAAGACAGCAAAGGGATTTCTGGACGGAAAGACACTGGAATATTTGCGGAGAGGAAAAGAGATCTGTTGTTTCACGGTTTTTGTGCAGTTAACTCCTCAGCCCTCACAGCTAGAGAGGGTGCTGGCAGCGCACTTCCCTTTTTTCATATTGGTTCCCAGAAAGATCACTAAATTTGCCTCCTTGCACATATGCCCACCATGCCCTCAGACAGGCAGGCAATGGCCAGACCTCAGGAGCTTGTTTATTTTGCTGACAAATCTCATTCCAGATGGGGAATGCTCATTCAGCTGGCTTGTCTGGAAGATTCCTGGAACTCTCTGCTGCTAAAGGTATTCAAATGTATGTATATATTTATATATGTCACCAGTATCTCTGCCTTTGGTTGAAACCAACCGCCACAAAAACAGTGGTGGAAATGGAAAATAATGTCAACGGAACTTTTTGTAGCCTCCAAGAAAAGATTCAGATTCGTTTTGAGCAAAGGAACTCGGGTTGTTTCTTTAAGGTAAAAAGCCTCAGATCTCCAGCTGAGTTCAGCTGTAGGTTGTGGAGCTGCAGTGTCGCCGGCAAGCTGGCCATCCCCCCGGAGAGCCTGGGCTCCCAAGGGGTTGGATGCAGGGCTGGGATGCTGCTGTGGCCACAGAGGAGGAATGCCACCCACCCCATTCCTCTTTTGGCTTGGACGCTTCCCGCGCACCAAGGGCTTGGTCCGTGCTTTGCCCAAAAGACAGCAGGGGGCAGAGGCGGCCCAGGGCACCCAGCAGCAGTGCTGCTGGGGAGGTGCCCAGGGAGGGTCCTTGCCCAGGAGCGAGGCATCAAGGGGAGGATGGTGGGCTGGTGGTGGGAAAGGTGGATCTTCTGTACCTGGGGCAGCTTTGGAAAGGTAAGGAGGGAGGACGCTAGAATGGAAATACAGGGGCCTTAACGCACCTTCCACCACTCTTTTAGGCTTCCTGATGAAAGTCTATCTGCTACACTATGACACTAAGCTTGGAGGAGTGTTTCTTACCCCCAGAGGCTGGCACCAGAAAGCCTCAGGTATCGGGAGGCAATCCACCTACCTGTAACGAAGAGGGTGACATGCTCATCACACACAACTGAGTTCTGCGAACGTCTGCGGTGCTGAACCACACACTGGTAAGAGCCATTGTCCAGGATTTCCACGGGGGAGATCCACAGGGTGAGGTTCCTGGTGTCCATCTCTGTCCGGTTCTCGTACCGCTTGTGCTTGGAGATCATGTTCCCCTCCGCGTAGGCAAGCACAACCTCTGTGATGTTCTTCTGCCAGTAGACCCGGTAGTTATGTAGGCTTTCTGAGCTGGGAATTTCATGACAACAAAGCAGGCCGACTTTTTCTCCCACTTTGCTTTTGACTACTTTCTTCTCCAGTGCGTAGCCTGTAGGTGGGGGGCAAACAAAAGTCAGTGAGACTTGTGCCAGGACCTGCTGCGTCGAGCTCACCTCTTTCAGCTCTGTCTGTGCCCACTAATGTACCTCATCACCCACAAAGCTGTTTACAGCTTCGGCTCTGCACTGAGGGGAGGCCTGCCTTGGCATTGCCTTTTACGTGATGTTCCAGTCCTACTTAGGATCCCGAGCGAGTGGGCACACAATGATTTCTGCATGGATTACTGAAGGCAAAGGCAGGAGAGTTACCTGCCTGAACAGAAATTTTGCTGGCCCCTTGAAAAAACCACACCTCAGAGTAAAGAATTGCCATTATTCATGTAAAGGGATAAAAACATACATGCCCAAACTGCTATCTCCTCCGCTCTCCCTGTTCAGAGCTCAGGGTCTGGAAAGTCTGTGTCACCCTCCAGTGGGTTTCCTGCATGCCAAACAGGGCCACACTGGACTATTAGTTTGGGGGTTTGGGCTTTTTTTGGAAGGGTTTTTTTAAAGAATAAAACCCAAACCTTTCAAGATCCCAGTAGCTAGAAGCAGCCCTGCAATGATAAACAAAGGTTACAGCCACGCTGTCCTCAGCCTCCTAGTATTAGCAAATGAACGATTTTGCCTAGTCTAGCTAAAACAAATGTATATTTGCAAAGGCCCATTGGCCTCGCTTGGGATTACTTGCGAACCAGCACATGCATTCCTCAACTCCTGCCCAGCAACCTCATTGGTGCCATACCTAGTATACAGGCATGCGCCTACAATAACAAGCTGAGGCCCTTGCAAGGGGGAAATTCAGTACAACTTTGACCAGGTTAGCAGTAATCCCCCTGCTTCACACTGCGACTGCTAAGCACGCCGCTCCCATGATCAGCCCTGCCTTCCCACTCCCCTTCCTCCTTCCAGTGGGTAGGTGCTCACAGGGGCCAGGACCTGGCACAGGAGGGAGCAGCCTAGCAAGGAAGCTGTTGCTGGAAGAGTCGCCCAGGACTGACACACGGTCCTGTGCTGCAGCAAGGCCAGGGCAGGTGGCTGGGCTTTCGCCTGGGCTCGTGCAGCCTTGAGGATGATGCTTATCCCTGCGCGCCCTCCTTTGTTAGTCCAGAAGGTCGGGTTGCTTTACGTTTGCCCTGCTTGCCTCAGCCTCGCTACCTTAGCGCTCATCTCCCGTAGCGGAAGGGGGATACCAATCTGTTGCACTCCATTGACTGAGAGCAGAAAAACAAGGAAATAGCCAGCCTTAGGACAGAGAAGATTCAAATTCCCTCTTCCTTCCCTGCAGAACAGATCTCAATAAACACGGCTGAGAAAGCAGGAAAGTCCTGACCAGGCAGTGTATGGGGAGAGTGCAGCATCAGCCATCGATGGAACTGAGAGCCCATGTGCAAAGCCTCAGCCTGAAGCATGACCTGAACACTTGACAAAGCTGAGCCTAAGAACTGCCACCCACCCCCAGCAAAACCTGGCTGATGCTGGCTCACATGTTATTGTCACTGCTAATGCCTACCCACAGCCACGCCGTTCACTGGCACAGTGTGCAGCGCTCAGGGTGTGACCGGCGTGCTGTGACATTCAGATTCAGCTGAAGTGTCCAAAACAGCCACAAGCTTGTTGCCCACCAGGTCTTATTTGCTTAGAGGTGACTCACAGACCCTTAGGACGCTGTCACACAGCCGGCAGCGAGGCCCCTGCAGCACGCTGACCTGTGCACCCTGATGACGTGCCTTGCAGTCCTCCAGCCACCGGTGCTGGAGGGAGACCAGCAGATGCTCAGCCTGATCTTGGGGCAGCATTGGGGCTGCTTGAGGAAGTTTAGCCCAGGCAGAGAGCTTGGGACAGAACGTGAAATAAGTTTTCACCCCCTTCCCCTGGGACACACCTACCCCTGTCCCACCCACACGTTTTACATTAAATCCATAGGAAACACAGTAAAAAATACTGGGGAGGTCCTGGCAACATTATGGAATGCTTTAATACCAATTAAGTAGAATATGTAATTAAACGATCAACTTCTCATTTAACTGGTTTCCCTCCACCCAACCACTTCATTGGTCTTCCAAAGGGAAAGACTCAAGACACAATTCTCTCCCCCGCCACTACCTGTACTTCCCCTTATAATGCACTGCAGACTACGAGCAGCCAGACCAGGGCAGACCAGGAGCCCACTCAGCCCGCTGACCTGTGTCAGCCAGCAACTGGTAGCAGAACGGTAGAAAAAACAGT
Organism: Platalea leucorodia; assembly: GCF_965183815.1. NCBI lineage: Eukaryota > Metazoa > Chordata > Aves > Pelecaniformes > Threskiornithidae > Platalea > Platalea leucorodia. The sequence goes on from NC_138824.1 coordinate 115,139,151, forward strand.
TCTTCCACACTGCGCGGGATAAAAACTGCCATGCCCTGACAACCTGTGGCAGTCACGAATTTAGGGATTTCTTGACACTGGCAGTTTAATCCCTACTGCTAGACCTACCCTTCACAAAGAGATCTTTCCCCTTCAGGAATGCATGTATATTTTTGGCTTCTACAGCATCCTGTGATGATGAGTTACACGGTTTGATTACATGCTGTGTGAAAAAGCATTTCCTTCTGTTCACCTTAGAAGCATCCCACTTTAGGCTGTGATTCTTGAAGTTCCTCCTCCTGCGTGCCTGTGTGCATTTGTGTGTGTGCGTGTGTGCGCACGCGCGCGTTTTTTCCTCTCGCCCTCATCTTCGCTCGTTCTCACAGTTCAGCTCTTACTATTGCTGGAGAGATTCACAAGAGCAGCCAGTCAAACTTTGGGATTGTGGAGCCCAATAAAGTCAATTTTCTATTTTCTTTTGCAGCAATAGGGGAAGAGTAGGCGTACAGTAAATGTCAGGGTGACATCACATCATGAGTTGCATGAGGTTCTCCACGCCTTGCCCCTAAGAGTCTCCTTTGCAACCAAAAGGAGAACAAAAACCTCCTCGGCAGTACATGTGCAGGGGCTGGAAACTCCTGCTGATGTCACATCTGTCCTTAAAAGGCTCTGCACCCTTGAAACTGCAACCTGAATGCTGCAAGCCTGAAGGAACCAAAGTCCACGAAGAGTCATTCAGCCCCACAAAAGTCCCCTTTCACTTTAAAGGTGAACTGCAAAGCAAAAATGAAAATTCAATTCTGTCCCATTTCTGTGCTGAGTGCTCTCTGTAACCAGGCTGTGGGGGAGGTATCCACCGTGGAAATAATTTTTCATGACTTTTCTAGAAAAAAAGATCCCTCCTCTTCCCACGTCCCCTGAAGCCCCCCCACTCCCTTGCTGTGCACACACGTTGCTCCATCGCTGGAAGCCCGCGGTGTGTGGCAATGCTGAACCGATGAAAGGGCTGACTTTGTGTTCCCCAGGCAGAAAAACATGTTTCATTCAAACTACGCGTGTGCCGCAGATGACCCGCATGGCAGGGCTAACGAGAACAGAAAGGTAAGTGTAGAAGAAGCCTGTCCTTTCTTGTTTGCTCCAAGAGTCAGCAAGCAGGAGAGCTGTTGAGCCTGTATCCCTATTTCCTTCACTCCTTGCCCAAGTTGTGTTTCAGAAATTCCCCGGCCACAGAGAGCTTGGTTATCCCGGCCACGCATACAGTCAGGCAGTATGTGAGGAGCAGATTGCCTCCGGGACAGAAGTCCTGCAGAGACATTTGACTGTAAAAGGCAGTAAAAGACCACGCCATGCTTTAGAGAAGCAGCGCTGAACTGTTGGAAACCTTCAGATAATTCCCAGTGAACAGAAACCGCAAAGCCATTCTCTTTCCCCTCCTTTCCCCATTGCTGAACTGCTTTGCCTTTTTTTGATCTTACCTTGTGTTACCTTGCTTCGCACACAACCCACAAAGCAATGCACGTGAAGAGAAAGGTCCTTCTTGGTTGGCCTGGAGTCCTTTGCCCCCCCCCCCCGTGTAAGCAGCAGGTAAGACAGTGGATCTGCACATTTTTTCAACTGACAGTTCTGCAAAAAGCTCTGAGGCATATTGTTGGTCGCCCTCCAAAACCAGGAGGGTCGAAACAGCCTTGTGTTGCTTTTTTCCCCGTAAGGTCCCCTATTTATCTTTGCAACAGCAGTTGGTCTCTGTACTCTTAAATTATTGGCATCACTGACTTTGCCTAGGACCACGCACCCAGGATTCCCGCTCTGCCAGGGCACCAACACTCTTCTTGCCCTCTGCCTGGGCATGGGCTGGAAAAAGGGACTTCACTCAGCTCCGGGAGTCGGTGCACACCATGTCGTAGCAAGGCAAGGGCACTTCTGGTAACCAAGCTGGGCCAGCTGGGGAAAACATGTCTCATGGAGCTGCAGCTTTCTCCTGGCAGCCGTCCCCTGGGGTCAGTGCGGGAATCACATCAGACAGTCCCCGAGTAATTCTGCAGCTCAGGCCTCTCGTTTTCTGTGAATAGCACATTTGCCCCAAACTTGCAGGATTTATCCTTTGAGGACAACTCTGTATTTTGTGGGGATTTCTCAGTAAGACAGATAATCAGTTGAAAAATTGAGAAATTTTGAAAAGCCGAGTCTGTAAAAGACTTTGGTCTTTTCTTTATCCCAGGTGATTTTGCCACTGAGGAATCAGATTCTCCCAAAGCTTTCCGTAGAGTTAAAATTCAGCAAACATCCTGCGCTACACTGGAATACATGAAGAAATGCTTCGTATTTAAGCTAAAACAGTGTTGTGACACTGTGAATACACTGATCACAGAAAAGACCCCATTAGATGCCCAGATAACTTCTACGTGGAAACATCATGACATTTCAGCAGCACATAAAATCATTGCCTTCCTTTGCGTTTTGCTGTAAAGACCCCGTGAAATGAGAAAGGTGGGATGAAACAGAGAAAAGCGGGTGCTGGCAGGCCCTGCTGGCCATGCTCTTTAGGGAGTCCGTGACTGCATACTAACCTGGGCACGAGTGCCTGGCAAGGCTCCCAGGCTTCTTCTACCCAGACTCCACTTTGGCAAGCGGAGGCATGCAAAGAGAGGTCTCAGCATGCAGAGAAAGGAGGAGCAGCCCTTTCCCCTTGCACAACCCCAAGCCCAACCTTCCGGTCACAAACCGCAGGCCCGCTGCTACCCTTCAGCTGCTCCAGGCTGCTCTGGCAAAGCAAAGCAAAGCAAAGCCACTGCAAACCCAGCTTGCTTCGCTCATGACACAGTGACCTCTTGCGAGGTCATGTTCCCTTGACTCATCCCAAATGCGGTGAGAGAGAGGAGCAGAAGAGAAGGCGTCCCAAAGAAAAATAGCGACACACTTCACTCGGCCGCGGTTCTGCTCAGTCTCGCTTCCCTGTGCCCACTCACGCTAGTCAAGCGTGCCCGTGGTCATTAAACGACGGGATTAATCCTAGCTTACGATGATGTCTTGGCTGGCCTGAGGAAGGAAAACAGTTTAAAGAGGTTTTTCTAAAAGTTCAGCTCTGCTTGCTTCTGTGCCGTAACCTTGGGGTGCCCTGCTTGGAGAGGTGTACCAAGGGCATGGCGCCCCTTACGTGGCTTTATGCGCTTCCCATCGTCACGTTGCCACATTCCTCCTAAACAAAACAGTAACCTTGCTTCACTCAGCTCTATACTGCATGATTTGGCAATGATTATAATTTCCCCATGGTGTTTTGGTGCTTGACTCCTTCAGCAGCCTTCGTTCCATTTTAATGCTGTTTTGTTTCACATGCAAAGCCTTTAGTGAAGAAATCCTTGAAATCATGAAGCGGCTGTGAAAACCAGGGACACCTTCCTGCATCTATAGGCAGAAAGACAGCCCACATTTGGGGGTGCGCACCAATCCCATTTTTTTTTTTCCAGCAACATGTTAACTTGAGGCCTTATTGATGACGAATGAAATTATCAATGTTATTTGTCTCCCTGAGCATACTTAGATAAGCAGCGATGTACTGTAGGTAACACTCATTTCAGAGTGGTTCACAGGGCGCGCTCAACACACGCTGGTGTCCGATGCGATCCCAGTTTCTTAGACACACACTACTCCCACTGAAGCCCTCCCTCTGACTACGGTTTCCTTTGCAGGTTGCAGAATGAACGCTCTGCTTTCTCCAGTCTTAATTGCAGCTCACCAGAAAGCAGATTTCACGCCCCCCTGATAGCCTTTTTGCCACGGAAGCCTGCAAGGCAACGGGGAATGAAAGGAAGTGCCAAGGAAGCACCGTTACTGAGTCACGGCTGTGTCATAAACCTGGTTTCAAAGGGAAGGAAACTCCATTAATCACAAAAAAGTTCCATGATCTGCAATTAGCAGCTGAGAATACAAAAGGGAATCTGAAATACTTTGGTAACGGGGCTTGCTGCAGCGCTGGGGCAGCTCCAGCCAGCCTGCACCCCTCCCTCTTGCTCCTGCTGTGCCCAGCTCCTGTTTCTGTACTTCTTGAGATAAAGATCTACTGCTTTCTGAGTCACCACTGCCCCAGCTGGGGCAAGCCCACCGCCTGGGTATGTCCAGTCTGCTTTGTTTATAACATGAGTAAGATCTCAACACTTCACAAGTCAGTCAGCAAATTTCTGGCGCTAGCCAGGAGGTCAGATCCAAGCAAGGAGCTGAAGACGAGACGCCAAAGTACTTGAGGGCGAGGTGGGGACTATATTGTGTCTTAAGATCTTCCCCTTTGCTGCGGAGCCCTCCACATGGGTGTTGCTCAGGGAGGAAAGGAAGGAGGGCTTGCTTATCTCCCGTGCTGCATAGTGGCAGGGACACCAGCGATGGGGACAGAGAGACGTCCTTGACTTGGGTAAAGGAGCGAAGGCAAGAGTCTTTCTGAACCTTCCCCTTTTCTCCATTCGCAGCACGTGGAGCGGGTGACCTCGCTAGAATGAAAAAGGGCAGGGGCGACACTAAATCTGGATGTCCTCAGACGATTTGCATGTTTTAGCTCCTTTCGAGATCAAATTCCTGCAACTGGCTCAGCACTCTTAAAATTTCCCGGTTTGGGGCCAGAAACTAGATGTGGCAGTTGTGTAAGACAGGCCTTTGGGGGAGATTTGTCGCATACAAAGACGAAAATAAATTTGTTAATTTTTTCCCCTGCAGAATCTGTCCCTCGCTGACTGGATCACTTCACACTTCCTCTATATTTATCTCGCAGCTGAAGATGTTCTCAGATAATTTTCCTAATTCCTCCAGTACCACTGCCATGCATACTGCTGTCCTCGGAGCACAGATGTTGAAGTTGAGGTCCTCCCCACTGCTTAAGGCCCCAGTTTTCTTCCGTGCTTGCTAAATCTCACTGCCTTTTGTGCTCCCCAAGTAGCCAGCCCACTCTTGAAACTAATAGAAGGCGAAAGTGCCCAGTAACCAGGAAAATCAAGTATGATGCCTCTCACATAAACCCACTCAAAATTAGGAAAATTACAATTTTTTTTTTTTTCTTTTTTGCTTCTAAAGTACTTGTCCACAGTCATAGCAATATTCACCAGTGCAGCTAACAATGCTACAGACCTGCCAGCCCTCATCTTGTTACAAAAGCCTGGTCCCTGCTTGGGCACTAACTCACAAATGCTCTGAAGGCAACAGCCTTGACAATAACCCCGCAGCTGGAGGAGAGATTAAGCAGCCCTATATAAGAGTGCAGCATGGCGAATGGTAATTAACTTCAGGATGACTACGAAAACAAGACCAAAGCAGCCCAGAGGTGTCCGAAAGCTACAAAAGCCACGGAGGGAGCGAAATGAGAGAGGTGGGCAGGGGCCGCCCGAGGCACCGGCTGGGAGCACCGCGGGGCAGAGCGGCACAGGGAGGGGGCTCTCTCGGCTGGTAGGAAGCACCATCTGATGGCGAGGTCTGCTCAGACCAAAGCACTTCCCCCGGCACAGGGATGAAATCCTTGTCTGCCAGGCATTTAAAACAACACCGGAGGGGTATTTGCTACGGGGAGAGCAGCAGTGCACAGAGAGACTTGCCTCGATGCTCTTTTCTAACAACTTTTTATACGATACGGTGGCATTCTGGGCTTGCCAAAAGGTGAATCTCTTTTGAGCGCTGTATGGCTAGATGTGCCACCATTAGCCAGCAGTCAGCACTTTTATTTTCAGCCAGGGAGTCCCCTGGGACCAATGATATTTTAAAAGCATAACAGTGAAAAAGCAGAAGCAAAGCCTGTGGCATTTCCGTGTTGGGAAAGATTTACATATTCTCAAATGACCTCCTGAGACTCCCGATGGTGATGTCCCTCCAAGGGGACAGAAAAGCTACAATTAAACATAAAGTTCATCTGTTTAAAAACAAAACCGACCTCCTTTTGCCATGCAAACAGACTTCACTGCCTTCAGCACATTTGCCTTGCCACCTCATGAAAAACGCCACACCTACATGCACGCAGGGCTTATAGTAGGGAACACATGTTAAAAAGGAAGGAGAGTTTCTCTGAACATGGAAATTCTCCTCCAGCCTGGCACGACCTCGGGGCGCAGCCAGATGACAAACTGGCACCGATCTTGTGCCTTCCCCACACGAGCAGAGGGGATCTGGCTCCCCTTTCCCTTCCAACCTCACGTGCTCCCGCTGCTTTCCTTGCAGGGCTTTCCAGAGGCAGGTTCAATACGCCACACTGGTGTCAAACAAGGGGAAGAAAAAAAAAAAAAAAGAAACTTTCTGGTAAGCTGGAAGGTGAATTAGATCATCCAAGGAGGATAGCATAGCCAGAAGCAGAGGAGAGAGGAGCAGGATTGCACCTTTCAGTGACAACGGCCTGTTTGGTCCCCTCAGCTGTGCTGCCTGTCTGCATCCCCCTCTGGGGTACACAGCGTCGGGTGTAAAAGCAAACTGGCACTGAAGAGAGCGGGCTGACCCCCACAAAAAAATAACTCATCACAAGCAGGGCAGGGGGATAACTCCATCAGTGGCAGCCTTCATTTATATCAATGATGCCTGTTAAACCATGCTTCTAACTCAGAATTGAGGCAGTGACGAGCAGGAAAGGCGTGAGGGCATACAGGGTGGCAACTTCTGCTGGCAACCTAACGCAGTGCGTAAAAACTTCAGCCCCAAACTTTGCATGTTTAAATGCAGGAATATCTGACATTCACATTGCAGAAAGGTTACAAATGTCTCAGTGATCCAAGAAATGCAAAAAAGCTGTTGCCCTCAGACTAATGTGAGCTCACCAGAATTACCTGGGTTCATTCTGATCTAACTGGAAAAAGGAAACAACGTGGGTGAACGTTCGACCAGTAGCTTTACGAACTCAGTATGCAGGCATATAACTGTATTTTGACTGTGTAAGAATGTAGCCTGTCTGCGTTTCATTTTCTGTGTTTTTTCTAAAGAATTCTTTCATTAAAAAAAAAAAAACAAAACAAAACCAAAAAACACAACAGAAATAGTAAAATAGTCTATAAGCAAAAGCAGGAGCCTTTAGTTGGGTTTCTGTTTCTCCAGACAAGTTGTTAGAGCAGGTTTCACTCTGGATAGACAGACATACAGAAAAGGAGTTCCTTAGTTCTGCTGCTCTTGGTTTTGAACCAAAGACATTTCTTTTCTGCATGTCTGGAACAGGAGGAGACAGAAACTCATCCGAAAAAAGAAATCAAAAAACCAGCTGAAGGCAGCAAGAGCAATAAGACAGAAACTCAATTTGCATCCAGTGATCAAATGGGCAAATCTGGTACGTAAAGAAAAATTTCTGCCATCTCCACCCTGAAATCTGCCCTAGGCACAACTCATACTGGAGCTGGCACGGAAATTAGCCGCCAAGCACCTAAAGCTCATTGCTAAGCACTTCAGTATTTGGGGGTGGCCACGAAACAGGGAATCTTTCCCGTTCTCAACCCTTTTTGTGCCTTTCTGAAACCCAGCTCCACTCCGAGCTCTTTGTTGGCAGTAACATGTGAGAGGGGATTCCCAGAGTGAGTTACTTGTGAGCCAGCGCTCGCTGGCAACGCGAGGGAAGTGGCTATTCCCCCCCTCCCCACTCTCCAATAACTCAGAAAAGCTGTAGGGATTTTCCTCAAAACTTCCCAAAAAAGTCACCACTGGGAAGAAACCAGGAACTAGACAGTCCCCAGTCGGATGAAGAGACTCCAGGGAAGCCTAAAAGGAATACTCCATGGACAAAACCCGGGCTCGCTGGGGCCCTGCAATCAGTGGCTATGCCACGCATGCACACAGGGCAGGGAAAGGTCGTACTGGGTGACTTCTAGCAACATTTTCCTAATACAACAAACTGGGACTGAGAACATCCTGATGCTCATCGGTAGGTGTGAAGGTGCAATGGCAGGAAAAAACCAAGCCCATGGGGATACCAGCAATGCATTCAGACCGTAAATAAGTTTGCGCTGTAATCAAGGCTGTTCTGCCACTTTTCCACTGTGCTGAGACAGCATGGTGTTCCTGCACATCAGTGCCTCCAGCAGCAGATGACATCTCAGCAGCAGCTCTAAATTACACTGGCATTTCAGTGGGTCACCTCAGGTGAACCCCAGAGTAGCAAAATTCAATTCAAGGGGAAACAAACGTATCTGCGTAGCTTGGGCATACACCATTTCCTATGAACTACAACCTTCAAATCATCCTTTTTAATTAAGACCCTCTTAAAGCCGCCTTCTGCTACGATGGAAAAATTCAGCCTGGCATTTCCTATATTACTATTTCACTCAAGTAGGGCGTACAGAGAGCACCTGCTTTCATCCTAGCATGCTACGTGACCTTTTGGAGTGCTACAGCACGGAGGTGTGCAAGCACCAGAACACCTGGGCTAAGCCCAAAGATGCAAGATGCAGCCACAGGCTCTGGGTGCCAGCTTGGACTGTGCCTTGATATGGTCATGATCAGTCCCACATGGGGCCAGTTCTGTAAACGCTGACCTTGGTGACTCGCTTAACAACACGTGGGAAGTCACTGGCAGGGCCGTGGCAGACTCCCTTTCTGGGCTTCACCATTTTGCCACGACAAGGTCAGAAGTTGGTCCTTGTAGTCCCTGTGGGTGACCTAGGGAAGGCATCACCTACAAGTGCCGCTAAAGCTTTTAAAATCACTCGTTTGTGGGTAGTGTAGCATGTATTTTCAAGGGTTGCTAACACAGGAATACCTCTTTTTGGAGAGAAAGGTGGCAGGGTGTGTACGCACGCATACAGAGGGAGAAAGAAAGCGCATCAGATGTGCTGTCCTTGTCAGCCTGCCAAGCAACCCGCTCCCGAGGCACCAGGACTTCCACAGACTCAGTGTGTGGGAAGCATCTAACAACTATGCCCCAAAAGCTGATATAATGCTTTTAAAAAAGCCTTTTTTCCACTCTGCCTCTTGCAGAATTAAACCCCAGAATTTTGTAATCGACCAGATTTGGAGAAGTAAATCTTCTCAGCCAAAGGATGACCAAACCCTGCTGGCGTATGGATTTGTGCCTTGTGTTTCCCAGCCCAGGCACTTCTCCCCACGCCTCCCAGCCCATTCCCAAGCCCTCGGTGCCGCCACGCTCCTTACAGCCCCCTCACAGCTGCCTCCTGCCCTTTCCGCCGGTGGGGCACAAGGAGGGGCAGGGCGAGCTCCGGCTGTTTGGGTGCTGCCCGCAACTAGCCAGGGGCTTCTGTGCAGTGGGCAAGGATACCGCATCTCTGCCAGCTCTGCCTCCCTGTCAAATTTTGCAGGGGATGTGAAAGTTACGAGCAGGGATCTAAAGAAATACGGAGAGATGGAAAGCAGGATAAACTATCGTTCCCTTGGTAAGCCATATCAAAAAAAGTACAACTACAGGAACACCTAGTTTTCTGTTATCAAACTCGTATTTCTAGTACTGGCTATTAGCACGCATCAGGCTTTATATCCACGTATTGCCAGTCTTTGGTCTTGCAATCAGCATCCTTTTTAGGGAAACTACATGACTGGTTAATTACCACATGCTCATAATTACATTAATAACGTACCACAAGCTCTTACAGTATGGAAGGAAAAACAGTTCTGCACATGACGGATTGTTTGCCCATTGCGGTAGAGGCAAAATACATCTGTGCTTGACACGTGCTTCACAAGCGCAGAGGTAGGGGAAGGAGTGCAGGGGAAGACAGGAGAGCAGAGATCTCACAAGTGATGTTTGAGGTGGTTGCTTTCTTCACAAGTGAGCTCTGTGATTCAATCCCTGTTAAATTCTCCAAGTTTTGTTTTAAGATTCTGAGACTGAAACTCAAAATGAAACTCAGCATCAAATATCTCCCAGTTTCACAACATCAGCATGAAAAGCTCCTAATTTTGCATCACTTGATTTTTAATCAAAGCCCCAGTTCAGCCCAGGTTTGCTCCAGAGTATCGTTAGCTGCAATGAAACACTAAAATTGCCAATAAGCACAACCTATTTTGCATCCACAACAAATCCCAGCTGAGAAGCGAGCTTTGTGCGGTTTCAAGGTTAACATTTCACACAGCCGGGAAGACTCATCCCAAGCCTCCTGAGGTCAGCGGGGACCTGTGGACCTCAGCAAGCTGTGCGGCAGGTCCTCGGAGAAGGAGGGGGGACAGCCCTTGCAGTCCTCCGATGGGGACTTGTGGTGTCGGAGAAAGCACTGGCTGCGCCCTCCAACCCACCGCCCTGCGCGCTCGCTTTTAGCCATCCGAAAAACTGCAGAAACTGCCCTGCCACCGAAGCCCAAGGGCCACGCCGCTTGCCTGCTGTGGGCGTCAGCCCCCCGAAAACGCCCTCCTTGCTCGCCCCGGCTGGGGTGGGTGACCACCTTCGCCGCCGTGACCAGCCTGGGGAGCCGAGAGCTCGCGGGTCCTTGGCGCCGTGGCCAGCAAGCCAGCCACCCCCAGAGCCTGCCCAGCCTCAGCCCTGGCAGCAGGCACCCGGAGGAGAGCCCGGGGGCCGCCGTCCCTCGGAGGCCGTCAGGCGGGCCCTGCCGCCCGCCGGGGCCCCGCTCGCCCCCCCGCCCCACGCCGGCCGCTCCCGCTTACCTAAGCTAAGGCAGAGCAGCACCAGGAGCCCGAGCCCCAGCCACCTCCTGAAGGCCAGCGCCGGCGGGGCGGCGGGCAGGCACGCCATCGTCCTGTAGCTCCTGGGCGGGGAGGAGAGGGGGACAGGGTCAGGGGAGCGGCGCCCCAGCAGCCGCGGCGCCCCAGCAGCCGCGGCGCCCGCCGCCGCGCCCCGCTCCTTCCTGCCCGCCGCCGCCCCAAAGAACCCACGAGCGCAGCGCCGGCCCGCTTCCCCCCGGTGCCCCGGGTACCTGCGGCTTCCCCTGGGGCGGGGGCTCAGCGCCGGGCCATAGGCGCCCGGCTCCTGCCGCTGAGACGCTGACTCCCCGCCGGGGCGCGGGGCAAGGCCGGGCGGCGGGCGGGAGCGCGGCCTCATAAGTCGCCTCACGCCCGCCCACGGCTTCCCGCGGGGCGTGCGTACGCTGCAGCGCCCGCCGGCCGCCCCCCGCCGCCCCGGCCCCGGCCCCGGCCCCGGCCCCGGGTGCCGCCTTCGCCCCTGGGAGCCGGCTGGGAGGCGCCCCCGGCGAGGGGCCGGGAGGGAACCGGGCGGAGGGGGCAGATGAGGGCCTGCGCCCCGCCGGCGGGCGTCGAGCGGGGGCTGTGGGCAGTGCGGCACCGCCGGGGCGTCTCAAGCTGGAGTTTAAAATGCGACTGGGTGAAACCGCTGATGCTACTGTGGGAATAAGCCCATAAAATTACATTTGAAATTAAAAAAAAAAAAAAACAAAAACAAAACAAAACCACACTGTCATTTCAGGCCCAGCTGGATGTAATCCATCAAGTTCAGGTACATAAAGAAAATTCAAGAAAGACCGCTTAAACCGCACATGTTGGCCGTCACGGCCGAGCACCCGGACAGGGAGCAGCCGCCAGACACAGCACCAGGACCAAACGGGCTCCAGGGAGCATCCACCAGCCCTGGCCAGAGAGGCGGAGGGAGCGCTGGCCTTCCCAGCACCGTGTCCTCCCCGTCCAAGAGCCACCCACCGCTCGCCCATGGCACCCACCGCTCGCCCACGGCACCCACTGCTCGCCCATGGCACCCACCGCTCACCCACGGCACTCACCGCTCGCCCATGGCACCCACCGCTCGCCCACGGCACCCACTGCTCGCCCATGGCACCCACCGCTCGCCCATGGCACCCACTAGCTCATCCATGGCACCCACCGCTCGCCCATGGCACCCACCGCTCGCCCACGGCACCCACTGCTCGCCCATGGCACCCACCACTCGCCCATGGCACCCACCACTCGCCCACGGCACCCACCGCTCGCCCATGGCACCCACCGCTCGCCCATCACACCCACTAGCTCATCCATGGCACCCACCGCTCGCCCATGGCACCCACCGCTTGCCCATGGCACCCACCACTCGCCCATGGCACCCACTGCTTGCCCACAGCACCCACCGCTCGCCCATGGCACCCACCGCTCGCCCACGGCACCCACTGCTCGCCCATGGCACCCACCGCTCGCCCATCACACCCACTAGCTCATCCATGGCACCCACCGCTCGCCCATGGCACCCACCGCTTGCCCACGGCACCCACCGCTCGCCCATGGCACCCACCGCTCGCCCATCACACCCACTAGCTCATCCATCACACCCACTAGCTCATCCATGGCACCCACCGCTCGCCCATGGCACCCACCGCTTGCCCATGGCACCCACCGCTCGCCCATGGCACCCACCGCTCGCCCATCACACCCACTAGCTCATCCATCACACCCACTAGCTCATCCATGGCACCCACCGCTCGCCCATGGCACCCACCGCTTGCCCATGGCACCCACCGCTCGCCCACGGCACCCACCGCTCGCCCATGGCACCCACTGCTCGCCCATGGCACCCACCGCTTGCCCATGGCACCCACCACCAGCCCCTTCCTCCTGCTCCCCCGCTCGCCCCAGCTCCAGACGGGGCCGGGGAGAGGCGCGGGCTGTCCTTGCTCTAAGGCCTGGAAGGGGAGAGCCCTCAGGAACAGGAGGGCCAAACCAGTCTGAAGCAAATCCTCAGCAGAAAAAACGACCACTTAGTAAATAAGAGTCCAAGGGAGTAAACGTGTGCTAAGTGATGTAGATTTGTACAGATATTGCACGCCCTCCTGCAAAATGAAACGAACCTGGGTATAGTGTAAGGGGTTATATTTAGCTGTAATAATCACAGTGAGAGGGTTACACACCAACAAAAACCTGATTTTCTTCAAGAAAAAAAATAAAGTGCAAATGCAAACCAAGATTAAAATAATTTATTTAAATGCAGATTTCTGGCTTGCTGATTTAAATTACTTTGATTTAAAGCACATGCATCCTTTTTATCAGAAATGATTTGCCATTATGTTGCTCCAGTTTTTCTTCATTACAGCTCCCTTGGATTAGGTGGAGTAGATGTACTGATGTAGAAGTGAATTGGGCTTATTGGATCATAGTACGAATCAGAGTTTTATTTTGACTTAACTAACCAGGTGGTATTCTATAGAGAAATCAAATGGCAGAACAAGAAGAGGTCACAACTTCTCTGTAGAGAAAAAAGTTGTTCTGTATGAAACGGCAGAGAGGAGTTTGCCATTGAGTCAGACTGGGACTCTGTGTCTCTCCGTTGAGGGGTTTGGTTATTTGGGCTCCAATTTAAATCCTGTACTTTTGTACTCTACCCGTGGATTTTCTAACAAACAGGACCGCCAGCACAGTTTGCAAATGCAGATGACACTAGGACCATGTGTTTACATACAAGTGTTTTCACGATACTCAGAGAAGAAAAAAATATCATGACTACCACCGATCCGTCCTCCCCTCACTGCCTGTCCCATACGGCTGGGCAGCATTTTAGGCAAACAGGGACTGTAACTCCCTGCAAGTCAGACGGGCTGTCCTGGTTTTGGCTGGGATAGAGTTAATTTTCTTCCTAGTAGCTGGTCTAGTGCTGTGTTTTGGATTTCAGATGAGAATAATGTTGAGAACACACTGGTGTTTTAGCCGTTGCTAAGCTGTGCTTACACCAGTCAAGGACTTTTCAGCTTCCCCTGCCCTGCCAGCGAGAAGCTGGGAGGGGGCCCAGCCAGGACAGCTGACCCAGGCTGGCCACAGGGCTATGCCATACCGTATGGCGTCATGCTCAGCATATAAACTGGGGGGAGCTGGCCAGGGAGCAGCGATCGCTGCTCGGGGACGGGCTGAGTGTCGGTCAGCGGGTGCTGAGCAATTGCATCGTGCATCACTTGCTTTGTATATTCTTCTTTTTTTTTTTTTCTACTTTATTTTATTTCAATTATTAAACTGTTCTTATCTCAACCCACGAGTTTTCTCACTTTTACTCTTCTGATTCCCTCCCCCATCCCACCGGGGAGGGGGAGTGAGCAAGCGGCTGGGTGGTGCTCAGTTGCTGGCTGCGGTGAAACCACAACAGGGCCCGTGCGCTTTCTACTCCTAGTCTAATCACATACCCTGCATCATTATAGAGTTACTGGCAGCCCTGTTATAGCTGTAGAGTTTACCATCTCACTTTCATTTTAAATTCAAGGTTGGTTTGTTGGTTTTTTTTTTAATATTTCTGCCATTAGCATATTACAACTAGAAAGAAACTCCAGCCTGTTACATCCACATCTGCATTTTTTGCTTGGGGTTTAACCCTGCTCTTAGACGAGCAGTCCCAGGGAAAGCGATTGAGCTCATCGGCTGCCAGTCTGTAGCAAGGAGGCATCATACCCCTTCTTACCCACAGAGAAACCCAGAGCAGCTAATTGCTTCATTAATGCTGCTTAGGTTTTAGATCGACAGCTGATCTCATGGATGCTCTTCTCGGTCAGAGCTCCTTCTCCTTTTCTATGTATCATGGCTCTTGGTATCTTCTCCTTCAGAGAGCTCCCTGATTGCAAGGAGACTGCAATAACGGAGAGAGTGTAGCAGCCAAGTGCTTTGTTCTGCTTTGATCAGAGGCAGAAGTCATAATTTTTCCATCACGTAAAGCTTCCCTAAGCACATATCCTTGATTCTTGGAAACCATCTCTTCAAGGGAAAAGGTATTATGCATCCTTAGGATGCTAACAAAGTTGAAGGACTCATACATATTGAAGTCACAGTTCAGAAGAGACTCCTTTATATGAGCACTGGAGTGGGTACTATAAGCCCACTAATTCACAGAGAAATCCCCATAGGAATAAGCTTTCTCACACGCTTTAATAAGCTTTCAGCATTTCATCTATACCTGCTGCAGAAACACGTTTAAACGGGTAGAAGCAGCATTGCAGCCTGAAAAGGGAAGCTTGGATTTAATAAGAAAGGGCCTTTAAATTCTGCTAAAAACAATTACTGTGGAAAAGAGGAAGATGTGAGAGCATCACACACACCGCATTTTTCCTTTGCTTTCACACAAAATCATTAGGAAAAAAGCAGAAAAGACAAATGAAATTTTGCAGCGTATGGGCTATGTAGAGGAAATTAATTTTTAGTCATCAGCAGTTGTGGTAGAAATCCTTTGCTCTCAAAGGGAAGGCTATATCGCTGCTAGATTTCTCCTGTAGACCCACTGACATCACCAACTTTTTCTAAACGGCAGAGCCACCACTGCAGAAATGCACCTCCAGAGCAATCAAACATCATTAATTTGAACATTTAGTGATTGGTAAAAACAAAAAAAAAACCAACCTCCCCCTGTTTCTCTGTCGACATCTCAGAGAAATATCAGAAAGGGCAGAACTGGCCAAACCGCTACTCTCTGGTGAGGATTCGTAACCACATTCCCTCCTACAGAACTGGGATCTCTTTTATTGGTTTTAATGCGAACGGACATTCCCGTCTGCGTCAATCTGAACTAAAAGCACATGCGCACGCTTTTAATACAAGAACGTCCAGGTTGAATGGGAAGTAACCAAGATGTGTTTCCAGAGATGTAAATCACCAAAAAATGATTGCACAAGTGCTCTAAAAACATCTCTGTCAGAGAAATGATCCCATTGCAGAGTAACATTTTTAGGAAGTTTTTTTTTTCACAGAATTATAGAATCATAAATCATTTAGGTCGGAAAAGACCTTTAAGATCATCGAGTCCAACCGTTAACCTAGCACTGCCAAGTCCACCACTAAACCATGTCCCTAAGTGCCACATCTACCCGTCTTTTAAATACCTCCAGGGATGGAGACTCAACCACTTCCCTGGGCAGCCTGTTCCAGGGCCTGACTGCCCTTTCAGTGAAGAAATTTTTCCTGATATCCAATATAAACTTCCCTTGGCACAACTTGAGGACGTTTCTTCTCGTCCTGTCAGCATTTGATGGCTCCAATATCAGCATGTGGAATACAAGGTATATGGAGTAATGAACTGAATTCAGCTGATAACAGTCATCTGTTCACCAGTGGAAGTAAATGGCACCTTTTTTTTTTTTTTTTCCCTGTAAGAGAAGGGCAGAAGGCAGCCTTAGCAAAGAGGTCCCAGCATCCTGAGAAGCTAAATTGTTCACACAAAGATAGACTGTCTCCTATGCAATGTCAATAACAAAAGAAAAAACTTTGTGGGGAAAGAGGAAAATCCAACAGTTTCATGTTACAGAAAAAAATCACTTTCATCTTACAAAGGAAAATAACAATAACAAAAACCCCACAGCTCAAGAGATTTCTTGTTCTTGTTTTTCCCCTAGCCGTCCCCAACCTTCAGACTGTAAAGCTGGCAGGATTTGAAGAAGTTAAATGCTTCACCTCAGCACAGATTAGAGCTCAAGTATGGTCTTGTTTACAGAAAAAGAAAAAGAGGACTTTCAAGAAACAAGGGCAGGTTTCACTTGTGCAACCTCCTTTCAGCAGGGCAGGACAGATGGCACCAACCGCTCAGAGCATGGGAGGGAGCCTGCCCCTCTTGTGCCCTAGGCCCTTCACTGGGAGCTCTCAAAAGTACTTTAATCCAAAGACGCTGCTGGGCGATGGCCCACTTCAAGGGGTTTCACGTTCGACGCGCACTGGTGCTCAGGCCAACTGAAGGAGGAAACCTGGGGTAGTGTCCCCGTGCGGGGCTCAGTCCTCTCCCTCTGTTCAGCAAAGGTCACACATCTTGGCTGGGGATCCCTCCCCTGGCACCATCCCCTAGGTACTGTGCTCCTCCACCACCCTGGGCCCAAGGAAGTCCTCACTGGACCTGTAAAAGACATTTTAAACCCGGGAGATGGGCTCAGAGCCAACGTTTGTGCCCTTCGCCTGTAGAGTGTTCTGGGCTCGGTGCACCGTTGCTCCGCAGCCCATCCAGCCTGATGCATGCTCCAGAGATCAGCGGTCCTCTGGCCTTCAAGAGAGGTTTGTATGCTGTGGCAGGCCTTTCAGAGGGCTAGCAGCTTTGCAATCAGATAACATCCAAGCTAGCAGACAGACTCTGTTTCCCATTATCACTCAGCTACTCAAATCCACAAATTCTTTAGCTCAGTAATCTGGAGGGCCAAACTCTGCTCTCACAAGACCAAGGCAGAGAGTCGCTGCTATCAGAGTGTGCTGGGGATGGGACAAGTATCACAAGAACAGTGCCCGGCTGGGACCAGAGCCCAGCAACACCCAGGGCATGCAGCACTGCTCGGCGCTGGACTGGCCATGCACAGACAGATAACATGCTCTGCTGCCATGGTGCATTAGAAACCACAGGTAGTATGTCTGCTGCGCCATGGTAAGTCAGGAGTGACAAATAAAGCTAAAAAAATCTTCTGAACTCAGAAACAGAGAGGGGGAAAGGTAGGCAATTCATTCAAGTAAGGTAAATGCAAAAATGCACCCATACTGTTTGGCAGGCGTAACTTCATCCCAATTACTGCGTGGATATTTGATTTACTGCTCAAAGCACCAGGGCTTCTTGCCAAAACCAAAGTTGCCTTAATAATCTGGGATTAGCTGCCTTCAGTTACCCTCACAGCAAACTGCTGTATGGGACCCACTTGATCATTGCAGGGTGGTGTTGCGAGGTATCACTGTGTACCCACCCCGCAGAAGCCCAGCATGCTCCCGTGGTCCATGCAGGAAAAAGCGAGTGGGTCGCTGCCCCGCAGCGTTGCAAGCTGGCACGCACAGTTGCCCTCATCCACCCCCTGCCCCCCCAGGCTAGTTCCTGCAAGCTCTTCCCTTGCAGCAGAGGTGGTTCATCTGCTAGTAAAGAGAACTCGATCTCCCACGGTTTCCACGCCAATGCGTGAAGACAGAGCAGCAGATAGCGCCGGTTCTCCTCCACAAAGCAGGCTGCGCTGCCGGCAGTGGCTGTGCCAGCCCTCCCTGCCAGGGAGTCACAGCCCTCGGCAGCAGCAGGCTGCGAGGAAGACGCGGGCTGATTTTTTGTTTAACATTTGCACCAACTATTTCAGCACATGGGTGGCTCAAACTCTATCGCTGGCTGTACCGTGCTGTTGTGCTGGTTGCTTTGTAGGCTTCTGCTGGCTCATAAGGGGCTGAGAGCCTTGGTCTTGTTTTCACAAGCAGCTTCGGCTGCCGGGGCATGGCAGCTCTGCAGGAGGAGCATGACTGTGCCTGAGATGGTCTCGTCCTGACTACCCTCACTGTGGCCCCGGCACAGAAAGCAGGGACAACACGGCACCACAGGCAGCAGCACTGGCTGCCACACCAGGCCAGCGATCAGGTAGACACCGCTGAAACGCAGCACCTGGTAGTACACGCGGTGCTGTATTTTCCCTTTTTTGTGCTATTACACAGGAGAGATTTAAATGCAGCAATGAGCAAGCATTGAAAAGGGACCTGCCTGACCTCAGAGGGCTGCTGCTGCGTGGTACACGCGCTTACAGCACGCTCCCGGCCCTGTTCTCCTGCCTCAGAGGGCTGCTGGAGCCCTGCCTCTCCTGGCAGGCAGAGCACCTGTGCTCCCTGCTCCGGGTGTTAGCAGTGCCAGAGTGCAGCTGAGGACAGACGGATCCCTGGAAAGCCTGCCTAATCAGGCATTTTACTATTTGGCACAAGTGACTGCATCATGGGGAAGATGATTTTCAATCTGGTTCCTATCCAGATAGGACAGTATTGCCCTGTGTCACCTGGGGAACAGAGCCATTCACTGGGCAAAAAAGTGTAAGGCTCTGAGTTGGCTTCAGAGTGGACCCCATGGAAGCGAGGTCTGAGGATTTTGGTCCTAGAGGCTCTGCAGAGGTCCATGGAAGTTCAAGCTGTCCTAATCATAAAACCACAGTGACAATGAGAAACTGGCACAGCGCAAGCGTAAGCAAGTAAATGTTTAAGCATGTGTGTCAACATGATGATGTGCAGATATGGAAACGCATGTGTAAAATGAATGAATCAAGGCATGAAGTAGCATGTTTGAGAAACAGCTCTTTAGATCTGCCTTCTACATGAGGTCTGCTGGGCATTTGTCCTGCCAACTTGAAGGAATTTGTCAATACGACTAAAGGCTGACAACCTGTAAGTGGGTTTTGCTCATCAGAATGTTGTTTTGATTTTAGTAATCCACATTCGATTCGCATGGTGCTTGGTTTCTAAGATGTAGGCTGGCAAAAATCCCAAGAATTACTTCCACACAGTTGATCAGAGAGAGGGACAAATCTCACCCTGGAACATTTACCCCTCAGTGCCCCCTTGGAATCTGGTTCAACGTGCTGACCCAGCAAAGAAAATAAATAAAATCCACTTGCTTTTCTTGGCCATCTTTGTGAGTTGCATCAACTCACTGGAACATCAGACGAGCCCAAGAACCAGTGTCAGCAGCAGGATCTGGTGGGCTGAGGGCAGAGAAAAGGGACAGGTCCCTGTTGGCAAAAGCCAGGCATTAAATCAGCTCTGACTGTTGTATATAATTTCACCTGAACCATTGCATTCGGACCTTTGCTGTCTTTGAGAGTGGAGTAAGGCAAATCACACCCCGTGCCCACTAAGAGCATGTAAATGAGGAGTTAATGAGAATCGAGGAGCATGCTGCTACCTCGCAGCCCAGCTTCCTACCTGCAATTTCCCCATATGGACAAGCACAGTGTTTGCAAGTGTGAATACCATTCTGACACAGATTTGTATCTATAATGCAAGACTGATTTCAATAGGAGTCACACCTGAAGAGAATAATTATACCCTCTGTTAAAAGCAGAGCTGAAAGCACTACCTGTAATCAGCGCTGCTAGGCATTGTTATCCTCTGCTTTGGTTGTGGTTAGGCTTCATTTTAACGGCATTAGCTCTGCTGGGATGAAATTTTATATACCAGGTACAGTTTAGACTGATCTATTAAAAAAAAAAATCCACCAAAAAAGAAAGAAAAGAAACATCTATTTCTAAGACTAACAGTAAGAAAATAAGAAGCTTTTTTCCCTTATGTCTGAGGTTGTGCATGTGTATCCTTACTGGGCTCTGGCTTGTTTCTGCGTTGGAATAAGAAATGAAATGGCCAGAAGAGCATTGTCAGGGACCCTGCTTTTTCCGACCTTATGAAAAAATATGCCCATATGTGTGTTAAAAACCATTAGCTGGTTGCGGTTTACATGTGCTCAGTAGAGGGATCAGTACAGAAAGCCTCCAAAACCTCCATCTGCAGCAAGGTTGTGCTGGCAACCTGCAGACTGGCCACTCCTCACGTTGGAGTAGTTTTCTTGCCAAACACATTTTTGGCAGATTTGCTTATTTAGAGACAGCTATGTATCTGTGCTTGCTGATGCATCCGCAGACATAGCTCACTCTAGTGTACACACAAAGCAGACAGCACTACGGGAAGTGTAAACTCAGGGCTTTCAAGAAGCAAAGCTCAAAAGGACTCAATTCCAGAAACCTGCCAGGCTGACATTTGAAGGTGGGAGGGGGAGTTCAGGAGAAAACAAATAAAAGCAAAAGCCCCCAAAGCCTAAAACAAGAAGCAAACCTGAAAACATCTGAACCTCAAACCTAAATGTGGTGTCCAGCTTTGGTTTGTTTCTTTTCCCTTCAAACCTAAAAAAGAGTGATTTTCTGTAAGTGCGGGCCGTGGGACTTCCCCCTTAACACGCGCATCACACTTTTTTGATGGAAACCCTTGGACCTCTGGGGCACAGGTACCTTTTACTTGGTTGTGCCTTCCTTCAGAGGCACCAGCCACTCGCTGGGAGGCTCAGGTGAGCCCATCTGTTGAATTCAGCTCCTCAGCCAATGTATCTCATCTTCCACTTTGGGCACTGGGAGAGGGTGAAGACCGAGGGGAGGCCTGAGATCTAAACGTGCTCATGAAAAGTCATGAGAGGAGACAAAGCGATCTCGTGGCACAGGTGCTGTGTTTGGCCTGTTCGGCAGGTGTGCTGCCCGTGCCCATATACACACAAGTTCCCTCTCTGGCATCCCACAGCTGAGCTCTGGTTTTCAGTTTTCAGTCTTCAGAAGAAGGCTGCACCATGGTCAGGACCTTCAGAAGAAGGTTGCAAGCACCACCAGCAACGCTAAGATTGCCTTTGGAAATAAGCCTGAAGCAAACAGGTCTGGAAGAGCTTTCCCAAGCACCCAGCCCTGTCCCTACTACTGCGAGGAAGATCTACCCCAGGGCAAGGTGGCACGCTGAGCAGTGGACACCCGGCATCGCCAGCCCCATCGGGTGAGGGTGGATTTGCAGCAGGCTCACAGGGAGGCACAGGCTCAGACTGGCTGCCCTCATGCCCTGGTGAGACACTGGCACCCTGCATTTTCCAGCATCGGCACCCTGCTGTCACTGCCATGGGGCTTCTCCCACACCTCTGGGCGCTGGCCATGCCATTTTGGTCTCTCCCCACACAGCGGGCTCTCCTCCCAGCCTGGCCCTCTCTGCCCTGTCCTCTGTCAGCCTGGCAGGGCTGCCCAGAGCCACCCTGCATGCCCACTGCGGGGGCCCCGAGCCTCCATAGCCACCCAAAGGTGCCTTTAAACCAGCTGGGGAGGTCTCATCTGTGGTCACCTTCGTTTTCTTTGGCTACACTGTGGTGAGGACTCATCATCAATCAATCAAAACTCCCCTTTCTCTGTAATTTCCGAATGTCAGGGGACAAGCCAGGAGCAAAATATCTTACAGCTGCTCTCTGCATGCACAAGCTTGCGCTTTGTCCTGCTGACTTTCACCCTGTTTCCCCTGTTCCAGTCTTCGGTGCCATCAGCTCTTCTTGTGCTGTAGCCTGAGCGCTCTCTGCAATGACTAGCCCTTCAAATCTGACCGAATCTGATTAGAGCTTGTTTTCCTGCTGGGTAAACAAGATCACCCCTTTGAGGAGCATCGTTAGTAACCCCTTTCCACCCTGCCTGCTTGCCTTTAGGCACAACCTCCTGACATCCTTTCTTTAGGTAAATCCTTACACCCACATTAATCCCCTGTTTCACCAGCTTAATGGCTTTGCCTGTAGCACTATAAGAAGGACTGCCTTTCTGAAGTCCTCTGTCTACATAGTCAATTACCTTATCAAAATAAACCTACTATGATAGCCTGGCATGAGATAGACTTAGTAAACTCATTTTGCACTTTATCTCATTTCCCATTTACCAAGGTCAGGCTAGTTGGCTGCTTGGAGATCCCAGCTCACATACCTCTCCAGCCTTGGCTTCTTAATGATAGCAATGACCTTTGTTATGCTTCTCTCCGCTGCTAGAAATTCTTACCACTGGACCGACTTTTCACCTGCCAGTTCCTGAACTTGGGGATTATGTTGCCCCTCATTTCCCCCTACCACCATCCACACATACAGCCGCCCCCTTTTCAGCAAGGAGCGCTATCAGATCTTCTGGTTTGCCTCCTCCTGGCCATGGCACAAGGCGCCTACGGGTTCCTCATACCAGCCTCGTTTATGGCTGGACACATTTGTGTCAGTCCAAGGATGGCCTCACCGGTTTCACTATCGCAGCCAAGACAACTTAAGCCACGCATGGCTAGGTTACATCAAAGCGGCTGGCATGTCAGGGATCTTCAGTGGAAAAAATGAGAAGGCTCTGGAGACCGAGGATGGGATAAGCAACATTTCACTTTCCAAGCACCAGTCCCAGTGCAAGCAGATGACTGAACAGCATGCAAAAAGATCTCACACTCCTCTGCCTCTTACAGCCCCCCAGCTACTCCAGCACGACGGCTGCTTTGACAGACTGGAGACCAACACGTTTCCCACATCCAGCAAACGCCTGCCCTGACACGAAGCCTGACCCCTGAGCTCATGCTCTTGTCACATCCATGTCAAACAAGAAGCCGTCCTGTGCTCCCACTGCTGAGGGTTTGGGGTGGAACACAGCAAAGGGGTCTTCCATACAGAATGAAAGCGAGAGTGTGATTTTCTCCTCTGCTCCAAACAGAAGTGACTCCTCAGAGGTGGTGCGGAGCCACTGTCATTGCGGGGCTATGGACCACAGCAGCACCAGACCTACAAGAGGGGCAGCACCCTCATTCCCATGCCTCCCTCTGTATCCTGGAGTTGTGCTTTTAACTTTCAACTGACTTTTGACAACACATGGTCTGACATATATCACCAATCAAATATGTTTGTTTTTTTTCCCCAAACCAGATCCTCTTAGACTCTCTCGCAGCTTTGTGCAGCCACATACCTGTCAGATCAGTGACAGACCATCTCCTCCCAGATCTCAAATGTTATCTCAGTTTTAAGAGCAAGAGGTTTCACAGTTAGCAGCTTCCTTTGCCTGGTGATTGCTGTCAAGAACTTGCCCGTCCTTTCTGCCAGACCAGGGCCAGTGTGGGAACACACCAGAGGGCTAACCACAGCACAGCGGTGTCTTTGGTGGCCTCCTCCAAAGGCTTAGTTCCCCTGCAAGTTTGGGTACATGCAGGGGGTGAGGGCAAAGCTGGAAGAGGGGAGGCCAGCAGTCGACGTCCTTGCAACACCTCCCCGCTCCTCCTTCCAGGAGGACTTCTCCACACATCATGGCAATGTTGCCATTGAATTGCATCACACAAAGTGCGTAAGTACAGAAAGGAAACAGGCAGATATTTTTAAGCCTTGTTAGAGCAATGGATAAAACAGCATTCAGTGGTCTTGTTCGTATGTTCCTCTTCTGTCACACACCAGCACTTCCCAATTCTCTGAAATCCAATTCATGAAGAATGAAATGCAGAAGTAACTTTTCAAATGTCATGTTTTGCTGTCCCTAAGCCCTTTCCCACAAATTCTTATGCTCCTTGGCTCTTTTGGTATAGGGCCAAAAGTAGGAGTCATTCCCAGGAACAGCAGCGTTTTAGAGGGATCTGGTGAAGAAACAGCCAGAAGAGAAAGGCAGGAGAGAAGGCTCAGGTCACAACCTAGAATCAGAGAAATCCCTGTGGTGGAAAATAACCACCCAATCAAACAACTCAAAGCCACTACAAGGCTTTTCCTAACCTATCATACCTAGGATTTTGCCTAGTCTCAGTTTAAGTCATTCAAGCGGAGGAAAGTCATCCTTCAGCCTGACAGGTGTGCTGTAAGTGCGCCCTGATAAGCTAACGGGAATTTCGGAGCACCATTCCTATCCGCCTGCTTCCCTAGACCTCAGCTAGTGCCTCTACCTCTTCCTCGCTCAAGTTTAGCTCTCACGCCTGTACGTAAGCTGTGATTTCCTTAGACAGCTTGAACACACTTGCAACTTGCTGGCAGAAGAAAGAGGGAGGAGACCCTACTCCCCCGCCTTTTTCCTTTCCTACCCTTATTTTTGCACTGTCTCTCACCTTCACCTAACTCTATTTTGGCAAGACGGAGGGCCAAACGGGCTTTACACTGCAGGTGGGTCACCCTCATAGCAGGAGGTGGACGCATGCAGCAGGAAAGCTGGAGGGAAAGAAGAGGAGCAGTAGATTTTGGAGGGGCCCAGTAGTTAATTTGCCTCCGCCGTAGTGTGGAAGCACTTGGTGCCTGTGTGAACCACACGGACTTGGCCACATCCGCTGCTGTTGCAACACCAGGAGCCTCAGCAGAGCTACCCCTGGGACCGCGAGACGCACTGCGCGCTCCGTCCCAGAAGGCTGAATTCCCGCTCCTGGGGCTGTTCTTCATGTTCCTCACACCTGACACATCTTTTCTGCGGCGCGGCCTGCAATTATGTTCCCCAGGCTCTATCTTTTCACGCAGAAAGGAGAAACCTGCTCTCAAAGCAGAAAGTACTTTTAACACTTTAAACATTGCTGCTTCTGCAATGCAGGAAGAGCATCACATTTCAAAACCTATAGTGTGATGAAACCTCCTCCCCTCCCATCACCAAGCGGCTGGCCGTGTTTAACCCACCACAGCCTGCTAGGGTTTATCTTCATTGGCAAATGCCAAGAACCTCCAAATTTAGCCCACTCGTGGCTGTAAGGTGAGTTGAGAGTGGCTGTAACGCAGGCTTGATGGGCCCCTCTGCTCGCAAGCATGACGCCCCTTGGAAGGGCTCCCCTGGGTTCCCGATACTCTCAGAAAGTACCCGGACACAATTGCCAGCAGCTCACAGAAAGAAAGCCGCAGAAGGGATGGCAATGCAGGCCCGCAGATGCCTTCACCCTGCAGGTGGGGAGCACAGTGCCAACACTGGCACACAATCGAAAATGAAAATGTCACTTGATTTACATCAAGGAGCAACCGGCCTGCCAGCCCTGGAGCCTCAGATCCACCGCTTGAGCCAAACCCCAGGTCCACAGGAGCCGGCTGGGATTGCTTCACTGATGTCCCCAGGCTCGAAAGCAGGACTTGCAGCCTGCTGGGGAGGTCCCTGTCCCTACACACTCCCATTTACCAACAAGCCAACTATAAACCTAATGGAGGGGCAGTAAACATGAGTTTGCAGTTCCTTTTGCTAGGTGTGGATGTGGGAGAGGTGATCACAGCCCTCAGCTCACCCAGGAGATGTTCCCTGTGTCACTGACCTTGCTGGTTGTCCCAAGTCGGCATTGCAGTGCCTGTCTCTCTGGTAAAGCAATTATCCTGCTTATCTTCTACCCTGCAGAATTATGGTTATTTGAAACAGTTACACTCGGTGGCGTTTTTTTGTATTTTTTTTTAATTGTTCTTTTAAAATCTATGTTAAAGAGGGCTTTTGGAAGCCTCCTGAGGAAAGTGGCAGGTGCCACAATGCACAGATCACACAAATTTTCCACCGTTTCCCTTTTGCCCTGGGCAGCAAGCCAGACCCTGTCTTGGACAGTTTGTGGAAGGAGGCAAGGCTGGACAGAAAGAGGCAGATATTTCTGCAGTGAAGTCTGGTTTCTTGATTAAAAGGCCAAAGTCCGGTATTCCTTGAAACCAAGCTGGTCAGACAGAGGCACCTCCACTGCTGCCATCTCCAAAACTTGCTTCAGCCAAGCCCTTCAAAACATCTCTCACTGTTCCCCAAACATGCCCACGCATGACCCCATGTCCAGCAAAAGCACCTTCGCAACTGGCTTCCCCCCAGGCACAGGCTGTGTTTGCAGCCAAGGCTCTCGCCTTCTTTTTCAGCTGTGCTTCCCCGGACGGGGTGGAGGGAGGTGAGGGTCCCCCACGTCATTACCACGGGAAGCCAGGCAACAAGTGAGGGTCACCGCCCCACCAGGGTTAGCTGGAGAAACCGAGGCAGAAAGCGCCCTGCCGTGCTGAGGGTGAAGGAAGGGCAGAGCCAGAGGCACCGGCTGCCGCTGGGTGCCCATCCCCTGCGGCAAACATCCAGCCCGAGCGAGCGCGGCAGCCCCGAGCACCCTGCAGCAGCGAGCGGTTCCCTCGCACGTGCATGCGGGGTCACGCACCGCTGCCTCACCAGCAATGGCTGCCCGGGCTCCCCGCAGTGAGCCGGCCAGCTCCCAAGCAGACCTCACGTGGCATTTGTTGCCCCTGTTTTGAATGCCCCTGTTATAGCGTATTATTATTTACTGGCCAATGACAAAGACAGACACGCACCTGGGGACTGAGAATTAGGGTAAGCCCAGAAATATTCCCCACTCAAAAAATGCCTGTCATTACAGAGAAAAAAGTGCTATTAAAAGAATGAGAGACTGTTAAGAAGTTAGCACTGGTCCAAAATGAACATGCTTGAGGGCCCCAGAATATTGCTTGGAAAGTCACCTTTGAACCTGGGGGGCAAGGAGAAGACAAATAGGAGAGGTGAAAAATGAGAATTCCAGATGTTCCCTTGCAGTCCCGTTTTGGGGACAGCTGTAGGAACAGGGGCACCGCTGTATTTAAGAGGGTGTTCTGTGCATTTTTGATGTCGACCTTCTTCCAGCTCTTGGCCTGAAGGCGTCATGTAATTCTGAGGAAATGTCCCACAGGGTCTAAACCAGTACGTAGCTCCATCACTGCAATGCTACCCTTCACAGCCCCTCCAAATAGGAGCCTTCAACCCTGGGCTCATCTAGAAAGGCACATTTTTTTAGTCAGAAAGAATTACCCTTTTTTTCCAGATGAATATGAAGGAAAATTCTGAGCCTAAGCGAGTGCTAACCACAGTGTCCAACACATGGCAGGGGCATGTCAGCGAGCTGCTCCGAGGTGGTACTTTCCAGAAGACATATCCTGGCCATTGGTCCACCACAGCCTAAATTTTCCATTAAAAAAAAATACAACAAAAACCCCAGAAAGGTGCAACATGGTGAGTCTTTAACTCTTTGCATGGCTCAGCACCAGCAGACCATCCTTGCCAAGGGGGAGCGGTCATGCCCACCTCCCCGCGCCATGGGGCGAGGCAGGGCAATGCTGCCCTGCACCACCTCGGAGCTGGAGGTGCTCCCTGGTGGAGAGCGCTCTCCTCGCCCACCTCGTGAGCATCCCGTGGGACTCGCACAGGGAGATCCCTTTGGCATCAATGCATGCATTGGAGCCTGAAAACTGCTGCCCTCCGCACACGACGTTTGCAGGCTCCTGCTGCTGGTTCCTGCTGCTGGCTCATCGCCCGCCGTCCGTCAACGAGCACCCCTTGACATTTTTCTGTGACACATCCCAGATGTCACTTAACTCCAATCCGTGTCTTGGTTTCGGTTTTTAGGAAGCTGAAAGAGCTCAGGAAACAATGATGAGATCCAAAGATCTCAGTGCTGCAGGCGTTTTGTGCTGATGCAGAGGCGTTCTCCCATTTTCCTGTCCCTTTGGGGAACCCTGCAACTTTCCCCTCCGCTCCTCTGCCCTTTGGGCTGCAGCAGAAGCCCTTCCTCACAGATAGCCAGCCAAAAGCAGGAGGGGTTTTCCCTCTCGCAGGCCCAAACCTTAGGAGAGAAAAACCCCGCTTTGCTTTTAAGCGCTGCACCAACCTGAGTAAATTCAGAGCCATTCTATATAAAACAAAACGAAGCAGAGAAGCAGAAAAGGTCAGCAGGCACCACTGGCGGTGCCGAGACACCGGCAGCTTCTTTTCCCACTTCCTTTTCTGTTACTATTTTCTCTACCAGATGCTTCTCAAATGCCACACTTGCAGCAGGGTGCAGAGGAGCAGTAGATATCCGAATGGGCACTGCATCGCGAACCGCCGCAGCTGCCGGGGCGGCCGCTCCTGTGCAGCCCTGTGCTCGCAGCTACCTGAAATCCCCCAGGGCCCCGCTCCAGCCCCCCGCTCTCACTTGCCCCCAAATTCCCCAGGGACTCTGCTCTGACCCAGCACTACATTTGTGATTGCCCTGAAATCCCGCAGGGCTGCAGCTCAAAAACTACCACCGCTTGCTCTCATAGGCATGGGGGGATTTTTTTCTGCCTTCGTGTAAGAGGTGCTGGTACCTTCTGGTGTGAGCTGGGGCTCTGGAGACCTGGTGTGTGGTTCGTCAAGCGACCACCGGTTGGTAAAAAGGTTTGGCCTCCACAAAATGCAGCCTGAACCATGTTCAACCCTGTTTTTTGCTCCTGCTTTCTGCTGCTGTCCCTTCCCTGCCCATTCACTTAGGTGGCCCTCAGCCACCTAACCACCACCATCGTTAAAATTAAAGGATAAAGCAAGGCAACGGCATCATCAAGCGCCTGAAGACGCAATGTGAAGCGGCACCGCTGAACGTAGCACAGACTAGCCCTGGTTTGGAGGAGGCTGGGGTCACCCGGGGGCTGAGCTGGGCCGTGCTGGGGGCTGCGGGGAGCGCGCTGCCCCGGAACACCGAGGGATGGGGCAGGCACATAGGCACGTAGACGCTGATGGCGGGAGGCTCCGCTCAGGCTGCAGGCAATGAATGCCGAAAAAGCACGGGGAAGAGAGAAACGGAGGCTGAAGCAGGACGGGAACCCCCGCTAAGGCCTCCCCCGGGCGCAGCCCCGGCCGCGCTGCCCCCGGCGGGGACCCGGCCAGGAGGACGGGGGCTGCTCACGAAACTGGCGAACAGTTTCAACAGAAAAAGCAGGGGAAATGCTGAAAGCACCTTTCATTTTTACTTTTTTTTTTTCTTAAATACAATATTTCATTTCTATGCAGTGACTTCATTTCCATGTGGCAGCTTCATTTCCGAGTTGACTGTTGAGCCTCTGAGGCCGCCAAGAAAGAGGCAACCCCGAAAATGAAAGAAAACGCCCATCTCCCTCCCGCGCCGCCGGCCGCGGGCCCGGCCCTCCGCCTGCGCAGGGCACAGCGAGCCGCGACGAGCAGGCCGCGGGCCGGGGCCCGCCGCGGGCCGTGCCGGCCTGCGCTGGGACCGGCACCCCCGGGCCCGGCGGCTGGAGGGGCCGCGCCGGCTGGCAAGGAGGGGCCTCGTCCGCCGCCCCGCCGGGCCGGGTCGCGCCGCCCCGGGAGGCCGGGGAGCGGGAGGGCGGGGCGGAGGCGCCTTAGGCAGCTACCGGACGCCGAGGCCTGCGGACGCCGTGCCGGATGTCCCCGGAGAGCCCCCTGCCGCTCCCGAGGCGGGGCAGGCCCCGGCGGCCCCTGCTCGCAGGCTTGGCTGTGTAAGTACCCGCCGGGGCCGGGAAGAGGCCGCTTCCCCCCGGCGGCGCGGGTCCCCTGCTCGGCCTGGGCCGGCCCCGCCGTCCTTCCCCGCCTCCGCTGCTCCCAGGCCTCGCCCTGGGGCGCAGGAGGCGCCTGATTTTCGGGGCAGGCGTCGCTGACAGCACCGGCGGGGACAGAGCCGGCTCTGCCTGTACGAGCGCCCGCCGCTGTAGGCGGCCTGTGGGGCAGGGCCACGCGTTGCCCAGAGCCCCTCTGCTTGCCGCCTCGGCCAGGCCCTGCTAAAACGGAGGAGCAATGCCTCCTTATCCCCAGGGTGCGAAGCCGCTGGGAGCTGACCTCCTTGCTCCTGTTGCGGGCTGCACTCAAAAAAGTGGTGAGCGTGGGTACGGTCACATAACTTGCACTCCTTCCTGCAGTCCTGCCCTTGCTTTTTGGTCTTTGACCCGGATACAACACGTCCTTGGC
Organism: Platalea leucorodia; assembly: GCF_965183815.1. Taxonomy (NCBI): domain Eukaryota; kingdom Metazoa; phylum Chordata; class Aves; order Pelecaniformes; family Threskiornithidae; genus Platalea; species Platalea leucorodia. The sequence goes on from NC_138824.1 coordinate 115,168,883, forward strand.
TGCTGCCACTGCCCTGGGAGGCCGTGGCCGGCTGCCCCTGGCCCAGGGCTGGGCTGCCCGGGAGCTGCCACGCACTGACTGGTGGTTAGCAGTAGAGGCTCGTACTGAACTGGGAAAGATTTTATTTTCAATAATCTCCCTCTCTTTTTTTTCCATAGTGTTTTCTGCGTTGAAGCAGTCCTGGGGCAAAAACTGTGTCCTAAGGCAATGGAAAAATACGTGGCATCGATGGTGCTGAGCGCAGTTGGTGACACACTGGGCTATTACAACGGGAAATGGGAGTTCCTGCAGAGTGGCCCAGCCATCCACAAGGAGCTGGCGGAGATGGGAGGACTCGGCAACATCAGCATCCAAGGCTGGAAAGTCAGCGATGATACGGTGATGCACTTGGCCACGGCTGAAGCCCTGGTGGCTGCTGGGAAAAACCCAAGTTTAGAGCATCTCTATTCCCTGATTGCAAAGAACTACAAGGAGTGCATGAATGACATGACGGGTAGAGCTCCAGGTAACCGCTCTGTAATGCTGTCTGGGCAGGGCTGTCCTCTCGCTAACCTCTCTCCCTTTCCTGCAGCATGGAGCGGAGGCTGGCCCTGGCTCTGCTTTTGGCTGTTCATAGCGTTAATCGTATTTCATGTCAAGGTGAAAGTTTTCCACACTCAGCACCTGTTTCAGGATGAACTAAAGAGAACAGAATAAGGCAAGCTGAAGTGGTTTGGGCTTTTCTGAACTAGACGAAAAAGATACTGTTTTGCCCACGTTTACAAAATAGTCTTACGGGCATGTTTGAGGCCTGGCCTTGAACTCAGGGGAAGGATGCTGCCTTTTGCACTGGGGATGTGTGTTTTCCTACACTCAGTGAATGAAAAACGCAAATTCAACCATGTATAAGGCGCATCCTGAGATGCTGTGTTAAAGCAGCGCATTTAAACAGAGAATTAATATAGAACTTCTCTTAATAAATTACACATAAAATATATTTAAAGGCACAAAGATCCATACTTGGAATAATTAAGTTTATCAAACCTAAAGTCTGCTTTTGGCTCGCTCTGCATGTCTACTTTCTGTGCCAGGACAGCCAGGCCACAATGGTGTTTTCTGAACCCTGTACTTCTGTCATCTCTCTTTTCTCTGCATAGACACAGTGGTGCTGAGTTTGGGTCACAGGCAGCAGGGACTGGCCATGTGTGGCAGTGTGCAGGAAGGGTGCCTTGACAGGCAGCAGTAGCCAAACCCCGTGCAACGTATTCCTGTAGTTCCTAGTTCACCCAGGCCTGCTGACCCAGCTCTTCCCCAAGGACCCTGTCTCTCTCTGCACTCATGGCCCAGCCTCTTCTGGATGCTTGAATTAAACTTAAATTGGAGCTACTGAGGCTGGGCCTCTGATTTGACTAGTGCAAGCAGCGTGAAGTATCCAGGAAACACTCAAATTCAGCAATCCTAGGCAGAATTTTTACATCGAAAAGAAAAGAAATTGCCTAGACTTGGTTATTTGGAGTGGCCAGAATATATGGAGAATGTTCTGGCTTGGCATTAAACATGGGAAAGGCCAAATCCTGCATTGCCCTCTTAGGGTCACTGAGCATAGTGTGACAGAGCTGTGCATTTCCAAGGTAAACCAGGTTGGAAACTCAAGCAGGAATTTACTCTGCTTACCTTTCCACAGTGACCTCCTATTCTCATGTACAGAACTACACTATCAGTACTCCTTAACACAGGTAGTCTCACTTGTCAGAGTAGCCTAATTAATAAAATATTTAGGAAGGGGTCATAGTGCTTGCCAGAACAGCAGGGGTTGGCAGGTTAAACTTCCGAGACACTCACTGCTGTTTTGGCAAAGGAGCATCTTACAGTTCCCCCAGCTGATGGGGTCTGCCAAGGTGGACTAACCACAGCTGGCGGTGAGACAGCACCTGGAAGCTATTTTTGTCTCCGCTATCTAAGCTTGGTGACTAAAACCTGAGGTGAAAAGGAGAAGAACCTAAAATTTAAATGTTAGTAATTAATAGCTAAGGATAACAGCACACCTGCTGCAGTCCTTCTGTGAGTAACTGAGCTGCAATATGCCCAAAAGCAGTTCCCATTTGGAAGTGAAGGATTTTAAAGTAAATTTGCTAGGGACACTAATCGGAGTGACAAGGAAAGGTCAGGTTATCTAGGTAAACAAAGAAGTGCAACTCCTTTAGTGGGTCCACGGATGCTTAACTTCATAAAATTTGGGGGGGTGGGGGGAAAGTAATGTCGAGAAAAAATGGAAGTCTGTTGGGAATATTCTTGCAACAGTGTTCTGGAGTGCTCCTGCTGCAGCCACAGGAAAGGTGCTCAGCTCTGAGAGCTTAAATCCTGACACTTAACAGTTCAATGCCCACTGATGTACTACCAAAGGGAATACCTAATCCATATCCTGAAAAGCTGTCTGCAGTCTGGAGTCTCCATGCCATATTGATAAATCCTAATGATAGAAGTTGCATGCAATAACTTCTTTTCGCAGTCCAGAGTAAATGGATTTTAACCCAAGGTGATGCTGTTCCGGCCAAAGTACGTACTCACTGGGGAATTGCAGCCCTTAAGGCTGAGAATGGAAAGTTGCTGCTGCAACTTTCACCCAACAGAGAAGCGATTCCCCCAGAATAGTGGGGGAAAGTCACGTTGCTCACCCACGCAAGGGAGTCCAGACCTGAAAACTAAAACCAGCAAGTAACAAAGGGATTCCCACAACGATATGAGTCACCAGACAGACGCAGGGTCCCTCAAGTATGCAGCCCCAGGAGAGAACTCGCTGTCTTAATTCAGTGGCAAGTTAATCCCTACATCCATTATTGCTCTTTGTGATGTGCCACAGCCCCCAGTTCATTGTTCTTTGCAGATAACAAAGCCCATGGATTAAGCAACACAAGCATGGCCATATTTCTTTTTTCATGGTACAACTACATCAGCCTCCACAGCTCTCCAGGAAACCTTCTGCTTCAAAACTCTCGAAGTCCAAGTCCTCTCCCTGTGGAATTATTTACCACTATGTGGTTGTTTTAACTCAGCTTTTTTATGTGTATTGATCAGTCCCAAACAACTGTTACCGTCTGTGCTCATGAAGAGTCTAAATAAGTGGAATGGAAGCCTGTTCCAGAAATAGTGTCCAGTGGTACCTGAATCTTTTTCAGGTTGTCTTTCTTCACACGCTGCTTTTTGTTTGTGTTTATTCTTTCCTTAGACCAGTACCCTCCTCAGGTTACTTTTAGTTTCTTATTGTTAGTACAAAGGATTCCTAACCAGGATTTGGTGGATTTCCAAAACAGGATTTCCTGATTTAAAAACTCCTACAGCAATTTCTTTGAAACCTGTTTTTAAAAAAAAGACCTTACAACGTGATTTCAGCGTGGTCTTCCTAAATCGGCTTTCAAATGTTTTACTATTTTAACTATTTAAAAGCATGAGGATAATACTTGTAATATGTCATAAATCACAAGAGTCTTAGTTACTGTGTACTGGTTTGTTTTACACAATTTTTTTCATTTGCAGGTTATCAGTAGTCGTCTCCTAAAGTAATACGCACAGGTTTAAAGCTGCAAATAAATTGTTATTGCAAAATAAGCACTCTTTCCTTACAGTTTAAGCCTTGTCATCTTCCTCGTTTTCTTTTGACTACAGTTAACGCAAGAACAATCTCACTTTTTATCAAGGACTGAGTTGCCTGCTCTCAACCTGCCAAACGTGTTCTGAAGAAATGTCTTTCTCACAGTTCCAGCAAGATTACAGAGTTCGTTTTGCTTTTATTATGCAGATTTTGATTTTAAGCTACCCTAGTCCCTTTACTCTCTCTCCTTCCCCTTGTCTTCCTGGCAGAAGGTCTGTTTTACCAGGAACATGTGCATAGGCTAGTCGGCACAGGTTTTTAAAAATGTGGCTGTGTTTGACATGTTCTTTTTAATGTCCTATTATAGGTCATAAGTGAAATGTTTAGTATAGTTAGGTTTTTGAAAAAATGCCTCAATTTTCTGTTAATCATTATAAAGTTGGAAATTATACTGATATCCCTCTTAACGATCTTGATACATAGCAGCCAGCACTGAATTAATAAACTACATGGAAAGCAGACTTAGAGGCCTGGACACGTTCCCACTTTGAGACATCGCAGAAACAAACTCCCAGGCAGTTCAGTTAGAGGCTGGTGGTGATGGGTCCCGGCAGAGCCCGGTGCTGCCCACACCAAATGCTCTGCCTGCTGCTTCTTCCAGCAGAGAAACATGGCCCCGCAATTCCCACTCCGTACATCACCGGGAAGAAGGATGTGTAAAGAACATCTGGACTGATCCAGGCGTTGGCTGGCTGTGTGGCACCGCAAAACCAGCAGGTCTTATCTACTGGGAAGAGCGTGAGGGTGGCATCGTGCGAGAGGCTGGTGTGGCGGCACGGCAGGCATGGACGAGGCTGGTGAAGTAGCAGGTCTGGTTTGTGCCTGGGTCACGCTGTGGGGAATTCACAAGAGCTAAAGCGGCCTGATGTTGTGGGCCGCGCTGATCGGCAACCCCTTTTTTCCTATGGCGGAGACTTGCATAGGCCGTTTCCATTCTCAGAGCTGGTTTCAGCTGACAGGCTTGTGGGGCGAATAGCCCGACAGCCACAGGACCAAGCTGCTTTTTCAGTTTGAGACAACCATTCACGGGGAGATGGTCTGCCCATTCACACTGCACAGAGGGCTGTATCGTGCGCTGATCTAATAAGCCTATAATGTAACAACGCTGTCAGAAAAGAAATACGCTAAAGACACTTAGACCAGAACTATAAAAGGATCCACATGACCTTATTCCTGACATCAGCCAGCCATTATTTATTTTTAGCACATGTCCAGAAGCCAGTCTTCAAGCTGTGCTTGGATGTGGAGGTATTTTGGTTACAAGGGTGCTGTAAATGCCATGTGCAGGGAAAAATACACCAAATCCTACTGCCAAGCGTATACGTGAAAGCACGGAAGTGAACAGCTCTGCAGAGTACTTAGTGTAGTACCTAGCTGTGATTAGCAAGCTCCCAGATTGTGGTGATCAAATTGCACCAAAGGTAATTGAATTGCAGAGTTACGTGAAGTTTCTAGACCAGGCTTCTTCCTTGCTACTCTGTTCTACTTAGTTTGACTTTCAGAGTAACAGAGCACCTGCAAGTTTATCAGCTACCTGTCCCGGTTAGGCAGCAAAGTCTAGGAGCAACGGTCTAATTTTGGGTGCATGAGCATGTCGACTGCTGCTGTTACCTGTGTGTCTGAGAGAGGACTAGGCATGCTGTGGTTAGGAGACGACTAGTCTTTTGAGTCCACTTTTGCCGTTGCCCAACACATTGAAACTTAAATGAAGCTTCTTGAAACCTGCCCTTGATTTACCTTTCTGCTGGAAAAGAAGTATTTAAGATTTGGCCAGAAAAGAACACTAGGAGACAAAGGCAAGGTAGAAGAGAATCAAAGATAATTTAATGTTTCAAGCCTGTCTCCTTTTCCTTGCACACAAGCATTTGGGCTTAGCTCTCAAAACTTGTTTCATGGTCTTGGCTGGGGAAGCTGTCTGGGCTCTGAATTTGGATGTGTTTGTGCAGATGGCTTTATCCTGTGAATGTGGTGGACTAACAAGTGAGTTTCTGAAGCAGCAGCACAGGAAGAAGCAGAGTCGTTTCTTTAAAAAGTAAAGAGCAGAACTATGAAAGAGACGGAGGTGGGCAAGGAGGAGTTACGGCGTGGCTTCCCACCAGAAGAGAGGCAAAATTGGGTGAGGGTGTCAGCTCGGAGCAGGAGAAAACTGAATAGCATGGAGCATGAAAAGTCATTATTTCTCGTAATGTAAGAATAAGAGGGGAATTTAAGGAAATTGTCAAGTGTCAGTTTAAAACAAAAGGAAATGCTTTTCATAAGAAAATCATGGCTCTGGTTACCATGGGATGTTAAAGGAGTCTGAAGGCATGAATGGGTTCAAGCTAAGGAGACCAGTTCACAGTGGCTAGGTCCACTGGGGCTTACTGAACACAGCATTTTGGATCCATCTCCTGACTCAAGCAGGCTGTGCTCCTCTGTCTGCTGGAAGTCAGGCGGGTCTTCTTGGAGAAACATTGTACTTGCCTCATTTTTTATAGTCTTTCCATAGTTATCTGTTAGTGGCTGTGTTTGGAGACGAGCTAGTGGGCTGGACAAACCTTTTGTCTGACCTAGTACAGTTGTTCTTCAGCTTATTGGAGTACGGTAAAGCCAGTTATGCGGACCGTGTTGTGGTGAGGGAGGTGCTACATTCATCGCTTTCTGACAAACTTAAAACTGCAGCCCGGGAGGTCTGAAAAACATCTGGTATCAGCCAGGCAATGGGAAAGATTCCTGGGGAGCATGTGGGGTCACTGTCTTTAAAGGTGCTAAACAACTGTCGGGAAAAAACGCAGAGGTACTTAGGCATGCCTTGGATCAGGGATCGATCTGATCTGATGGCCCTCCAACCATCCTTTATATTTATGTATGTCTGTCTAGATATCTAGGTACACGTGTACATAATATACCTAATATATATAGTATATATGTTTTATAGATAAGTTATGAAATAAATGACATGAAATGTAAAAACAAAACAATGAAAATTACAATTTAAATCAGCAGTGAAATGTTTTTTACTCCCCTAGACTATCTAATTATTTTCACAAACAGGAATTACCAGGTCTGCTTGGGAATATGCAGGATGCACCGGCAATTTTAAGGCAAGAAACATAGTGAGCAGACAACTGATGTTTTTACAGGGAAGCCCAAATCCCTTACAGAGAGTAACGCTTCCTTCCCTGCTACCCTGCCTGTCTTCCCTCGGTTCCTGAGCTGTGTGACCCTGTCGCCTACTGATGTGTGTTTCTGTTTCTTTCCTTTCTTTCTCGCTCGGGCTCTGCTGCTCCTGTCCAGGTGTCGTATCTATGGAAAACACCCCGAAGCTGGATCCGGGGCGGCCGGGCGGCTGGAGGATCCCGTTCAGCCCTCGGGCGGGAGGCTGTGGGGCCGCCATGCGCTCCATGTGCATCGGGCTGCGTTTCCACCGCCCCGCTGAGCTGGACACCCTGGTGCAAGTCAGCATCGAGAGCGGCCGAATGACCCACCACCATCCCACCGGCTACCTGGGGTCCCTGGCTTCGGCCCTCTTCACGGCTTTCGCGGTGAACGGCGTGCCCCCCCCAGCCTGGGGGAAGAGGCTCCTGGAGGTGCTGCCACGGGCGAAAGCCTATGTGCGGGACACCGGCTTCTTCGTGGAGGAGAACATGGGGCAATGGTGAGTTGTGCTTCCAGCACCGGGTTTTGTTAAAATTAAAATAAACCGCATGTACGAGAGGGCGAGCTCTGTTTATACTTCAGCTTCATTAATCACATTATGGTAAACTCCTAGAGCAGCACATGGCTGCCGTGGGATTGAATCGATTCAGAAAGTCTCTTTAAGTCCCCCAGGGGAAAAAAATACCTCTAACTTATTTAAAAAAAAAAAAAAAGTAAGTCAGATTGTGTTTGGTTCATGTAGTTGTGACTTTTTGGATCCAGTATGAGGTAGCTAAACTTGTCATCTCAAACAACCGTGATCTGATGAAAGATGGGAAGCAAGGCTGGGGAACAGCACCAGGCTTAGGGCTGAGCTCAGTCTGAAAGTTATAATCAAATCTGGCTGCAGATTCAGTGTGGCTCTGTGCACAGAGGCACACACAGACAGGGGCAGAGGTACTCTGAATTTGGGAGGATGACTCAGTTCTCGCTCTGAGCCTTTGAATCCTGTGCAGTACAACAGCAGCAGGTGCTGGGCTGCCTTCTCCCATGTGGCTGGAGGGAGGGGAAATCTAACTCACTGAAACATGTGCTTGTGCCTCTTACTGTAAATCATGTCCCTAGATTGACAAATGGGGGACGCCTACCATTTTGCGAGCCATCGCTCTGGGCTCTTGATGTGGCATGTTTTCAGCTGGCGCCCGGAGCGCCTGCGGGGAGCTCGCGTATACGCTCCTGCCGTGGGATGTCTCTTACAGCCCCTCCGTCCTGTCTCCTGTTCTGCAGGCATTACTTTGAAGAGCAATGGGAAAAATACCTGGCGGAGAGAGGCATATCAGACGGGGTCTCGCTGCCCACCTTCCCCCCCAAGTACGGTGTGGAAGAGAGAGACTTGTTCTACACCTCCCTCAGCTACAGTGGCTGGGGGGGCAGCAGCGGGCACGACGCCCCCATGATCGCTTACGACGCGCTGCTGGGCGCGGGGGACTCCTGGGAAGAGCTGGCTCACCGGGCTTTCTTCCACGGGGGTGACAGCGACTCCACCGCCGCCATTGCGGCCTGCTGGTGGGGGGCCATGCACGGCTTCCAGGGGATCAACACCTCCCTCTACACCCACCTGGAGTACAGGGACCGCCTGGAGCAGGTGGGCCAGGACTTGTACCGCATCGCCTAGGCGGGGGGCGGCAGGGCCCCCCGGGGGCGCACTCACCCCGCCTGCCGCCCCTCGCTCACTCGAGGCTTTGGAAACTCGCTTTGCAAACCTGCTGAATTATAGCACGTGAGCGTAAGCCAGAGCCAGGCCTCCTTTTTCTGTTTGTGCTTGTTGGCTTCCGTGGGGAGGCCATTTTGGAGGGAGCAGCTTGGGGCTTGTGGGCAGTGGGTGGGGGAAAGCAGTTACAAGGGGGTGTGATGGGAGCACACAACAGCGCGTCTGTCCTTCGAGCAGCCGAGCCCCGAGACGTCCCTCCTCATCAGCATGGCGGCTGCACGTCGTCTGGTCCTCAGGGGGAGCAGGAGCACCCGCTGCAGCACTGCCAGCGATGCTCCGGCAGCAGGACAGGCAGCAAAACCCACACAAGCTGCCCCACACCAGGGTTCTGCCCAGATGAGCATGTGAGAAGGGGTCAGGGACGCACGCAGGGAGGGGACGTGGGCTGGCAGAGATGCCACCCAGCAAACCGCTGCCCTGTACGGCTGATGGGAGTCCCGGGGACACCACTTGCCATCTGGCACCGAGAATGCATCAAGCTAAAACCTCTGCCCCTTAGCACAGAGAGTACAGCAGGTACAGCCCAAAGCAACCTACCGGGGTGGGGGGAGCAAACAGCCGGTTGTGTCCGGGGTCAACAGAGTTTTCTCATACAATTATTTTAGCAGGGGGTGGTGTTTTTTTTTTTTGTTTTAAATGAATGTGGAAAAAGCCCCAACCTGACAGCTGCATTGGCAGTGCATTCTGCACAATTTCAAGCACTTTTGCTATACAGGTAAGAAGAATGTATCACACTGCTTCGCTAATTCAGTTAATGGGGGAGTTCAAGGCTACTAACCAAACCCTTATTCAAGGCAAAAGTGGGTAATGAGAATTAAAAGGTTGCATTTTACATCAACTTAAGCAACTTCTGTAGTGAACTATGTTCTTCTGCTTACATCAAGGTTACTAAAGATTATTTGCTTAACGTTTGCTATGGATAATTCTATAAAAATTATGTTTTTTTTCTTCAAATCCAGACTATGACACAGCAAAGTACTTACTGTTTTCAGAGCAATTTCAAAAACAGCATAGCCTATTCAATAAATAGACCTGACATGCCTCTGTTCAATGTTCTAGTCTGTTATGGGATGAATTAAGGGATGGGAGGGAGAAGTATGAAGAGCCAGAGGGTTGCAAGGTGTCTGCAAGGTCCAGCCTGCAAGAGAGAGGAGATACCGGGGCGGGAGGAGAGCGGATGCATCAGGGGACGGGGCGGTGGGAGAGGGAGAGGCTGCCTAAGGGGGAGCGGGCGTCGGAGGTCAGCACGCCTTTCTTCAGGGAGTGCGTGTAAAGGCATCGTGAAAGCCCACATCTGACACAAACCAGCAGCAATAGGAATCACAATTTCAACACAGTTTACTACAGCTCTCAGGTGTGTTGTATAAAACATGTTTTAGTGCAACATAGTACAAAGTTTTTGTTGTGGTTTTTTTTTTTTAAAAAAATCCCGAACATTTTTCCATATCATGCATGGATAGGGTATCTCTCTTTCTTCTTGGGTTCGTTACAGAAAGTTACAGCAGAGAGAGTGGTTTGAAAAGCTTCGTGTTAAAACTCATTACAGGAAGAGTCTGCCTTATAAAAACAGAGAGAAGTTTGAGACTGGGCAACACACTGCCAGAGCAACGGAGAAATGTCACCGGCAAGGTACATTCAGGGACCGCCGTGGGAGCCGCTTCCCGGGAAAGCCGGGGCTCGGTGCAGGAACCGTCGGACTGGGAAGGGACCCGTTTTGGCCAGGGGGATGGGACCACAGCACGGCCCTCCAGGAGAGCCCTGCTCCGGGGCAGAGAGACTGGAGAGGAGGAGCGTGTCTCGGACGCAGCACAGTGCTCTCCCAGGAAAGAACGGCTCCTGCCGACTTATTTTCTCTTTTTTTTTCCTTTAAAGCTGAACTGAGTTGCAGTTCCTGCCCGGGAGCAGTAGGTACAGGAGATACTACATTTACGAAACAATATCCACTGGCTGCAGCTGCTGCTGTTTGCGCCTCAGTTCTTCATTTCCATTCACTTCTCATCCCACTCCTCTCTTTGCAGACTCCTTATCCAGAAAGGGAAGACAAGTGTGTGGGTGTGTGATACATATATATATATATATAGATAGATATATATATATATCAGTGTGATATTACGCGTATGCTGGAGCCAGTAAGCAGTTATGTCTCAAGGAGGCAGACTTCACAGAGGGACAAGTGAAATTTGGGCTTTCCAGCGGAAGAAGAAATCAATGCTGTTCTGATGGAGGAGCAGAGGTGGCTGACTTTGAATGCCCTGGCGTGGGACGCTCCGTGGCCATGTGGGTCCTCTCCCAGCTGGGAGAGAGGATGCGCAGTGCGGATCTCCCACCCGAGGCTTCTCCACCTCTGAAACGTCAAGGCATCAGGGTCTAACCGACTAGTGCTACAGAGCATCTGCTGAGGTCCCCTTCGCTTCACAAAGAGCAGTCCGACCCTCCGAGGAGGATGGCAGCTGCGGGTACGGCACCTCTCGCGCACGAGGCGGGGGGGTCCTGTGGCTGTGCCCATCCGCCCTGGGTGGCTTCAGCCATGCTGCAAAAAAATAAATGGCCGGATTCGCCAGGAAGACATCGAGGAAGACAACGAAAGGCCATTTTTGGCAAACATTTTTTTCCGCCAGACGTAACGCTTCAGGCGTATGGGGGGAGGAGGCGGTTTCCTCCACAGGACAGGGCAGGGGTACTTGGCGTTCGGGGGTATGGGAACTCAGGTGCCCCACATGGAGAGAGCCCTGGTTTGGTTCGTGAGAGCCATATCTTTCACAGAAAGAACAGCATTTCCTGCCACAGCGACCGCCTGTGGCAAGAGCCGGTGACTTTGCCAGGAGGGGGAGCCTAAGGAGGAATGGTTTCTCCTCCTGAAGCCCCAGGAACAAAAAAGGGCAGATGCACGCACACATGCAGGGGAAGATTTCTCTTGGCCCAAGGGGACAGGGAAGCCCGCAGGGCGCTGATGCGGTGCAGGCTCCTCGTCTTGTCCAAGCGCGCGCCAGGAAGGAGTGCAAGCCGCGGGGAAACTCGTGACGCGTGTGGTTAACCGGATGTCCCCGCTGCGTGGCGTGGCTGCACCTGGGCTCCTTGGCTGAACCATCCGGGGCTGTGACCCCAACTCGTGGAGCTTCCCCTTTCCCCCTTTCTAGAGTCATTACTTTGGTCATGTTGAAGTCCTCAGAGACAGGATCCAGCCACCGGTCCCCAGGCAACTGGGGCACAGAGGGGACCCGCCTCGTCAGAGGTGGCAGCGTGAACACCAGGGAGGAGCACGACTCTGGTAAGCTGGACCGTACGAGGACCCTCTTTGCTACCAACAAAGTCGGGGCTTTTACATGTCCGCCTTCCACCCCCCTCTTCAGATCCTGGAGACAAACTAAATTGCTTTTGTCCTGACCACAAGCACGCTGAATATTCAGTCTCTCCAAGACAGGGAACACTCCCAAAAGGTGAATTGCCCCCTCCTGAGAGAACAGTAAGATGGAGGCAAGAAGATGCTGAGGCTACAGCCAGTCTTTGAGATGAACCTCCCAATAGCCCAGCTAACCCCCTCCAGAGGCAGACCTGGCTTTGTCTGCTTTGGAAGAGGAAGGAGTTAGCGCACCTTGGGAAAAGACCTTCTTCACTGTGGCACCGAGTCTGAGGAGGAAAACCACAGTCTGTTTTGGAAAATGTATACATTTACTTCCAAAGAGATTGTCCCAGGACCAAGAGCTCCCTGGGAACTCCTTGCTGCGTGGAGGGCGGGGGAAGCCTGCAGTTCTTGGAGTGACTGAAAAAGAAACGACAAGAAAATAGTAACGGCCAAAAGGACAGCAACTGATGGGAGCAAAATTAATCCGAGAGGAATATCCGTTATGTACAGCAAGCACAGGGACCCTCCATCCGTTGGGGTGATGGGGTGTGTTCCTACGGGCGCTGGAGAAAGCCTTGGACCTTCCTGTCCCCGCCGGCTGGGCGCTCTGCAGAGCTCAGCCGCTGCGCCGGAGCACAGACACTGAAACAAATGAAACAAGAACAACAAAAACCACTCTGTTCCTTTGTGTTCCCGGTGTGTCTCTGCTTTCTCTCTCTGCGCGTCCCCCCAGGCACCTCTGCCTCTTTAGTCTATGGTTCCCGGGTGGATGCTGAGGACCGGCGGCTCTAGGCAAGTGGGAGAGTAGTTGAGGTGAGGCTCTTTGATCCACAGCAAGGGAACCCCGTTCTTGCCCTCCGAGTTCTTGCTGGAGTTTCGGCTCTTGAACCGCACCAGGAGGATGGTGATGATCAAGATGCCGAAGATGGGGAAGGGGTAGAAGAACACAAAGTAGAAGAGGGCATCGTTGGAGCAGATGACAGACTGCAGGGTGGAGCCTGGAAAGAGACACGGGATGGTCACATTTCACAGCTTCTCTGCAATGCGTGGCCTACAAACGTCTTCAAAAACATAAAAACCAGATGCTCATTAATCTGTGTCAATGCAGGAAGTGAGGCGCTGAGAAAAATACTAATATTGGTAAACAGCGCAGCAGCAAAAATCTATTGCAGGCCACGTTTTGGCTTTATTCCCCCAAGAGTTTCATGAGTGCTAGAAAGAGTCCTCCCTGGTGTGGATTTTCTGGTCTCTTATAAAGCAGGGAGCCTTGCAAAGCATCGTTTCCCTCAGCAGGGGTACAAAGAGGCACCACCCCAGGGGATCTCCCTTAAGGGTTCACAAAACCGTAATGACCTCAGCTATCTCTGGGGCCTCTAGACCATCCGATGGCTTTCAAGAGTTACTGGGAAGAGACCCTTGTGCCACAGCCTGTAGCCTTGTGCCAACTTCCAGGGTGTTTCCCAAAGGGAAAGGCTAAACCCCCGTGGGAGTCAATGTCCACCTGCTCTGACCTGGGACACACCAGGCAGTAAGTGCTGTGGGATGGACAGCCCTAGCACAGAGCTAAGCGCAGCGCAGCTGTGCGAGCCCAGCCAAGAGTTGGGCTACAAGCCACCGATCTGATTGGAAAAGCACCGGCACCACAGATTTGCCCTGGTGCAGGCGAGACCCAGTCCCACTCACTCCTTGGCCTTTCTATCCTGGCTGAACCAAAGACACAGGGGATGCCAGGGCCATGCCCCCACGAGGCGTGTCGCCCCTTCTCACCTGCATCCTGCACGTGAACAGCGACCGTCCCCGACTCCTCCTCCGCCAGCCGGTACCACACGCCGTTGGGGTCCGCCAGCCACTCCTCCACGCGGCACGAGTAGTTGCCCGTGTCGGCACCGCCGGCCTGCAGCACCGTCAGCCGGAAGAGCACCGCCGAGAGCCTCTGGAAGCGCAGGCGGCCCTCCCAGCGACCTGCCTCGGGGCTGAAGATGGCGTCGGGGCCCACGCTCAGCACCGCCTCCCTCTCCTCCTCCTCCTCCTCCTCGTCCTCCTCCGTGCGGCCACCCGCCTCTTTGGCCCGCAGGTTGTACCACGTCACCGCAAAGTGGGACTCCGGGCTGGAGCGGGACAGGATGCTGCAGTCCAGAGGGAAGGATTCCTTCTCCTGCACCGTGAGGTTGGCGGTGGCCGTGTCCACCTGCAAGGTGGGATCTGAGATGCCAAAGGGGAGAGGTGAGCGCTGAGCAAAATGCTATCCTCAAAGCCACCCTGCCCCGGCGCAAACTGACTGTCACGACTCCGGTGCTGGGCGTGATCCAAGCAAAACCCAAAGGCTTGATGCAGCGTGCCGAGTCCCACGGGTACCTCTGTGGTCAACCCCGCAGGCGCAGCGTCCTCACCTCACCGCACACCGCCCAGCGCAGGGTCAAACAGGAGCTGGCTGCGAGTGCCGTGCTACCACCCTGCCCACACAGGCCCTTGCACCAACTAACGGGCGTGCATGCGAGAGGAGAAAGCTGCTGCAGCTCATCCAGACGTGCTCCAAGACCATGTCAGGAAACACCAAGGTTTGGTGCATGTGCTGAGGAGCAATGTACTACTACTCCCCAGCTACTGGTGCAAAGAGCATTGCACTGCATGCTTATTTTTTATCTCTTTGAGAGCACTCAAAGGACTGGAAAATCAGTGTGACAGCAGAGGAGAGGCTTTTTTCCAGCAATTGGGGAAGTTATTTAGGTAAGAAAGAGGTTCCTCCATGGAGATGTCCTCAGCACAGACACAGCAAGGATGCTTCCAAAAGTCTCCCTCTCTCCTTTTTTTTTCCCCTAGTGCTTGCTGCAAGGCTAAAGAGATGTTTTTACCTAACGGAGATGATACAGCAGCCAGAACCCAAGATGAGTTGATTAAAGGCTGACTTCAAGAGCAATTAACATTTGGTTTAGTCACCTTGCCAGGGAACACATACTCCAGAGATCGCAATCAGTCCAGATCTAAGCTTTCATTTAAAGATTAAAAAGCCCGTTCCGATGCGGGAGCTGAGCAGGAAGGGCAAGCCGATAGCACACCAAAGAGAGAGGCGCTTTCTCCACCAGCGAAGATAGCTGGGCAAGCCCTCCCTTGCACAGGTCCCAGTGTCCCTGCGGGAGGGGGCCGCTGTCCCCCAGCTCCCATCAGCCGCGGGGGCTTCTCATTATAGCGCCTGCCTGCCACTGTTTAAATGGTCCCCTAAGGAAAAGCTTCATTAAGGCCAGAGCTCTTCAGGCTGCAGGCAACATGAGTTTTTTCAGTTCACATCTTCCCCAGGAAGACTCCTGAGCAGAAACAGGAACGAGGTAATTCCTGAGATTTCAGGGACTGCTGACGTAAAAAGGAAGACGGGAAGGAAATGGCTTATCAAAACCAACACAAAGCCTCCTGTCCTTGTTTCACCTGGGACAGAGTTAATTATTTTCTTCCTAGTAGCTGGTCTAGTGCTGTGCTTTGGATTTAGGGTGAGAATAATGCCGATAACACACTGATGTTTTAGTTGTTGCTGAGCAGTGCTTACACCAGTCAAGGACTTTTCAGCTTCTCATGCTCTATCGACTGAGAAGGCTGGAGGTGCACAAGAAGCTGGGAGGGGGCACAGCCAGGACAGCTGACCCAGACTGGCCACAGGGCTATGCCATACTGTATGGCGTCATGCTGAACAAAAAAACTGGGGCAGGTGGCCAGGGGGGCACGGACGCTGCTCGGGAACTGGCTGGGCATCAGTCAGCAAGTGGTGAGCAACTGCATTGTGCATCACTTGTCTTGTATATTCCTTTACCATTGTTATTATTTTCCCTTCCTTTTCTGTCCTATTAAATTGTCTTTATCTCAACCCACGAGTTTTACCTTTTTTTTTTCAATTCTCTCCCCCATCTTACTGGGGGAAAGTGAGTGAGAGGCTGTGTGGCGTTTAGCTGTCTGCTGGCCTTAACCACAACAGTCCCTCACCTCTGCAGGTTAAGCAGAAAGAGGAGAACTGCTGTCTGAAGGTGCTGAGAGGTTTTTTTTTTTCCCCCTTTGCTCATGATTGCAATCCTGAAAGATGAGCATGGAGATCCTCGCTAATGAGACATGAGTCACGAGCAAGTTTAGTCATTTTGTTAAGCACTGGCTGCTATGAAAGAAAAACAAACAACAACAAAGCACTTTTAGAAAAAAATTATCTTGAATTAGTGCACCCTCAACTCCCTCTCTTCTTCCCACTCCACATCCTTCCGCAATTCAAAACGAGCCTCAAGGATTTCCTCTGCCGTTCATTCCCCCCTCCATCAGGGCCGGCAATTCTCAGCCTGGATGAAGAGCTGCACTTACAACCCTGCGGGCATGCAGGGTACAGGGATTGCCTGGGGGGGCTCTGCTCAAGCCACCTTGGCCAGCTGAGTTTCCCAAGCAAGGACCTGGCAGTGGATATAGTTTTTCTGGATTTTAGTAAGGCTTTTGATACTGTCCCTCACAGCATCCTTCCAACTGTCCAGCTGTGGGATGAGCGGGTTCATGGTGCGCTGCGTGAAGAACTGGCTGAAGGGCAGAGCTCAAAGGGTTGTAGGGAATGGGGCTACATCTGGCTGGTGACCAGTCGCCAGAGGTGTTCCTCAGGGTTCAATTCTAGGGCCAGTTCTGTTCCATGTATTTATCAAAGATCTGGATGCAGGAGTTGAATGCACCATTAGCAAGTTTGCTGATAATCCCAAACTGGGAGGTGCTGTTGACTCTCTTGAGGGACAAGAGGCCTTGCAGAGGGATCTAGATAGACTGCAGCATTGGGCTTTGATTAACGGGATGAAATTTAACAAGTCCAAATGCTGGATTTTGCACATAGGACAGAGTAACACCAGGCATAAGTATATACTGGGAGGGGAGTGGCTGGAGAGCAGCTCTGCAGAAAGGGATCCCAGATCCCTTTCTGGTTGCTGGTTGACAGCAGGCTCAACATGAGTCAGCAGTGTGCCCTGGCAGCCAAGAGGGCAAACCGCATCCTGGGGTTATCTAACACAGCCCAGCCAGCCGGTCAGAAGAGGTGATTATCATGCTGTATTCAGCGTTGGTGCGGCCTCACCTCGAGTACTGTGTGCAGCTCTGAGCCCCGCAATTTCAGAAGGATGTTAAGGTCCTTATATGCGTCCAGAGGAAGGCAACAAAGCTGGTGACAGGGCTGGAGGGAGTGTCCTATGAGGAGCAGCTAAGGACTTTGGGTTTGTCTAGTTTGGAGCAAAGGAGGCTGAGGGGCAACCTCATTGCTCCCTACAGCTTCCTGAGGAGGGGACGTGGAGAGGGAGGTGCTGAGCTCTTCTCCCTGGGATCCAGTGATAGGACACGGGGGAATGGTTCAAAGCTGCACCAGGGGAGGTTGAGACTGGACATTAGGAAGCATGTCTTTACCGAGAGGGTGGTCAAACACTGAACAGGCTTCCCAGAGAGGTGGTCAATGCCCCAAGCCTGTAAGTGTTTAAGAGGCATTTGGACAATGCCCTTAACAACATGCTTTAACTTTTGGTCAGCCCTGAAGTGGTCAGGTAGTTGGACTAGATGATCATTGTAGGTCCCTTCCAACTGAAATTATTCTATTCTACTCACAACCCTTTGAAACTGGAGTTTCCTCCCTGGTTTGAACTTCTGTAGCACTTTTTGCCCCACTAGATCCTGCAAAGAACAAGAAGCACCTGCGGTGATCCCTGATGCCTGCCTCCCTGGGTCTGGGCATGGCCAAAATGGTGGTGTTAGGCGGCAGGATCCACCTGAACCACTATCACCGGCAAGAGGGTGGCCAGGAAGCCCGTAAGTACCCCCTTGTCCATACAGAGGCAGGCTCCTCATAGCCAACTCCTGCCCCATCAAGAAGCCTAAGCCCTCGTCCCAACTGACAGACAAACCCTTGGAGCTGCACACCCTCCATCTGCTTCTTCACCCACAGAACGGGGAGCAGCAGCGTAAGAAACTGCCTGGACACCAGCAAGGGTCTCTATGTCCTCTGCTGCCCTCTTTTCATGCAAGGACCTTGCCCATGGGGCGCACGCCTGGGAGGCACAGATAGCTTCTCCTATCTCATTCTCAATCAAAATGGGAATAAAATTGGAAGCCTATCCTATTGAATCTGCCAGAAGTGCTGTAAAAAAATACATTTGCAGATGCAGTGGTGACAAAATCCCAAGCCCATCTAGCTGTGTTTGCAGAACTTGCTCTATGCTCCTTCCAGAAAAGCAAGGGTGCACCCAAGACATGCAAGAAAGCATCAGCACAGTCTGCAGCGCAGCGGTCTTGCCCTCTGCCCAGACCTGCTGTCGATGACAGACAGATGGTCACCCATGCATTCAGTCCAAGAGGGCAGAGCGCTGCTCAAAGCTGTTGGCACGAGATCCTCCTCACCTGGCTGCTTGACGGTGAGGATGATGAGTCCGGAGAGGTCCTCTGCCCGCTTGTACCAGCGGTCGCTGGGGTCGAGGAGCCACTCCTCCACGCGGCAGTCGTAGGCCCCGCTGTCCCGCACAGTGGCGTTTTGGATGGAGAGGAGGTAGAGACCCGGGGACGGGCTCTCTAGGTGCAGCCGGCTCCGCAGGTCGCCCAGCGCTGCCATGTCCCCGTAGCGCAGGGTGCTCTGCCGGCTCAGCCGGGCCACCACCTCCTTCTCCGGGTGGCCCGGCCGCCAGACATACCACTCCACCGAGAGCTGGGACGAGGGGCTGGTCCGGCTGCTGACCAGGCACTCCAAGGTCACCCACTGGTTCTCCAGCACTGTGATGTTCTTGTGGGTCTGGTTCACCTGCAGGCGGTTATCTATGGGAAAAGGCCATTAGAAATGCAAGGTGATGGAGGGCTGCAAGGGTCCTTTGTCTCCCCACAAGCCCTTCCTGCATGGCCACAATCCTGGGGTGTGATGAAAGAAATGAGGAAGGGGAGGAAAGAAAACGATGGAGGAAAAAAAAAGAGGAGGAGAAGAGAATAGGACTTGTGTTTTTTAGGGTCTTCTGAAAATCTCAGGCTAGCCACCACCAATACCTCATTCAGCACAGGGAACTGGAAACCCACAATCTCCCAGTAGGACCTGGGGGGGTCCTGAGAGCACAGACACCTTGTGAAGGGAGGTCACACCTCAGTCTTTTCTCATCCTCCTCCTGGGGCAGGGCAGTAGCCTGGTCACACCCCGACCAGTAAGCCCTCCTGTTGTGGGAAAAGGGGAAAAAGAAGATGGAGAACGGACAGCTGGTTATGGGGAACCACCACTGCAAAAGGAGAAGTGGCACAAGGGCAAAGTCACACACAGTGTTTTGCTGCCTTGGGAATGTCCCTGGTTTTTGCTCCACAATTTCACTGACAGATGGGGGGGTCATTGCAATCAGCTCTTTTATGTGAAATGACGTGTTGTATACTCCTAACTCCTTCATGACTTCTTTCCAGGGGCACAGTCTGGGCTTCCCTGGTACGGCTGCTGCAGCAAGCAACGGGCATCGTACTTCCCAAAGAGAGGTGGGTGATGCAAAGGAGGGGGCAGATCCCTGACCACCCCACAGCCATCTCAGGACTTTGCAGACAGAAACGAGGAGCTGGGACCAGCAGCGAGCAGCATGCTCTGGCCTGCTGTGATCCCTGCACCACCAGGCAAAGCTGCGCTGGGGACCACACTCAATCTCCCTCTCACACGCCCATCCACAGAGCTTGTGTCTAGCCAGCCAAATCCAGACAGAGGAAATGCCTTAAGCATCCTAGTCCAGCCCTGCTATCCAGGTGCGTCCCTCCTGCCTGAGGGATTTTATCCTCCAGAAACAGGCACCTGGAGCAAGTGGGGACAAGGCAGGCTTCCTGGTGAAGTACTGATGCTCTGCCTCAGCAGCACACATGGGGTCCAGGCTGCTCTCAGAGACAGTGCTTGCCTCCTTGCCTCTCCACTTTGCACAAAATGAGGGCTCTGTCCCCAGCCTGTCGGGGGCATCTTTAGCTCCTCCGTCAGCCCACCTTTACCAGTGATGTCCGCTGCCACGGAAACCACCCACAGAGCAGATTTCTCCTTTCCTGGAAGCCAGCTCCCCACCTCATTAAACTTGTTACTCATATCTTACGTGCACAGCACAGAAGGAAAAGAGAGAAGGCTCCCCGCGCCTGCCAGGACAGAGGCACAGAGTAAAATTAAACTGTGCAAAACATAAAGATGCTTCCCCAGGCAGGCACATACTGGTTCTCTCTCAGTAGGTCGCTAGTCGACACTCTTGCTACATGATGCTCCTGAGGATAAAGAAACTTGGCTGGACACAGTGGCTCTCTAGGTCATGGGGGACAGACAACCTTCATGTGGGGACACTGAAATGCACACCAGCCCAGCCTAAATGGAGGAGGGTCACGTCAAAGAGCAAAAACGTTCCTCCTCATGCAGGGATGTGCAGGCGTGAGGATGCAAGGAGGGAGGTGACAAGGCTGTAGCAGAAAGAAGAGCAGAGCATCCCTGTTGCCCCAGCTCATGAGCTGTGCACAAGAGCCAACGCCAAGAGGACCCCACCGGCGCGGCACGTGGTACCTGGCTGCTTGACGGTGACCTCTGTCCGCCCTGACACCTCCTCCGCCAGCTTGTACCAGGCATGGTTGGGGCTGAGCAGCCACTCCTCCACGTGGCAGTAGTAGCTGCCGCTGTCTCGGACCTCCGCTCGCTGCACCGTCAGGCTGAAGAGACCCCCCGACGCCGAGCGCTCGAACTGCAGCCGGCCCCGCAGCCCCTCCTCCTCCGCATAGGTGCCGTACTCAAAGGCCGAGCTGTGGGTGGTCTTGAGGATGAGCTTGCCATCGGCATCAGAGGGCTTGTGGACGTACCACAGCACGGCGAAGTGCGAGTCGGGGCTGGTCTGGGACTTCACCGAGCAGTTGAGGGGGATGGGCCGGTTCTCCACCAGAGTGATGCTCCGCTTCGACTTGCTCACCTGCAGCTTGGTCACTGCAAGGGAGGAAGGGAGAAGGATGAGGAGAGGTGGGTCATTAACATAGAAAAGAAACTCACCCGGTTTGGAAAGGACCAGAGAGTCCTCCCCTAGCTGCAAGCATGGCTGCTCTTGCCTGGGTCTCACTTGCACTAACCTTTAAGACAAAGGAATTTAGATGTTCTCCTACCAAATCTTCTCTCTTCTTTCACCCCCCACTCTACTCCTGGATCCTCCCACCGTGTTCCACAGCAGGAGGCTGCTTTTTCACAGTTTGCCCTTTAAGAGATTCCTTTTCTTAATTCACCGTGGTCTAAGGCACCAAGCCTAGCAAGAAGACTACACCCAAACTCAGTGGGTTTTTTCATGGTGAAATCATACCACTTGCACCTCGGGGCAATGAGCTGTTGCCCTGTTCCAGAGAAAACCATTTCCAGGAAGACTGAATTAAATGAGACTCTACTGCTGTCACATGCCAGCCACCTCAGTGACACGTAACCCACAGGCACGCAATAGCTAGGGGAGCAAACGTGGGCACAACTGGAAAAGAAGAAAGAGCACCAGACTGGAAAGGATCAGCAGGGAGCAAGCTCTGCTCCAGCAGCCAGGAGATCTGGCTCCAGGTCCACACGGACCGCACAGCCTGGGACAAGCCGCAGGCGCTGTCACCTCCCTCAGCTTCCCAAACGCAACTGCAGTTCCCACGCGGGTGGCTAAGTGGTCGCACAGCGTCGAGGATGACACGGCAGTGTCCTCAGCTCTTGTCCCTGCAAGGAGAGAGACACGCTGGCTTCCAACTCCTTTCTCCCTGCAGGAGCGGGAGATAAAGCCTCTGCTGCGTCTGCTCACCCAAGCCTTGACCCAGGGCTTTCCCATCTGCAGGGGAGGACACCAAGCGCCCTCCTGTGACACTTGTGCTTGGCGTGCCCTGAAGCCCTGCTGCGACACTTGTGCTTGGCGTGCCCTGGACACACACCGCTCCTCCCAGCAGCTCTGCCACCGCCTCCCCTCCTTCGCCTCTCCTGGGCGACCAGCACCTCCTCTCCAGCGCGAGGACGCAGGATGCCCAGATCTGACAGTCCAAAGGGATGAGCCCTAGGCTGAGCGTGAAGCACAACACGTTACCCAGGACATGGCAGCTTAGTCAGGAAAATGGGGGGGAGGTTCCCAGGAACGGGGGCAGTGTGCGAGGGGGTCCGGCAGGCAGCAGGTCCCCCCAGCACCCCTGCAAGCAGAGCCCCTTCCCAGTGCACCCTGTGACGGCAAGCACCGCTGCTCAGGCATGGTTTATAAAGGGTGTCCCGACAACCAGCGGGTCTTCAGCAGCCGAGAGGCAGAAGGTGGGTACCCCAGACCTGCTCCAGCCCAGCCTCTCCCACTGCCTCACGTGGCAGCTCCCCTCTGAAAGGGGGCGTGCTGTCTTGCTGCCGGGTGAAGGGATTCTGCTGACAACTGGTACATCTCTTAACGAAACCTAGCAAGCACCCTGGGCACGAGTGGCACGACAGAAGTGTGGCACCACAGGCATGAACAGCTGAAGGCTGCCAGGGGAGCTGTGCCCATCCGCACCCTGGAAACCCGTCCCACGCATCCTGTGTTTGCCGGGAAGCAACGCTGTCTCCTCTCTCTCACCGAGGCATGGGCTCCTCTCTGTGCATCACACTTTGCTTCCAGCTTCCCCTGGGCCCCGGGGTCTTGGATGCCTGTCGGCACAAGCGATGAGAGACGGGGCCGAGGGAGAGGACGGGCACAAGCAAACAACATCAAATGGGAGGGAGGAACTCCCACCACAGCGACACTTTCTGCTCGAACACAGCATCTGAAATAGGCATCCTGGTAATGCATTAGATGTTCCCCTGGAGCCTGGATTGCCCGCGGCTTTAATCAGTATGCTAATAAAGATTCAATGGCTGTGTTACGGGTATGGCACGCAGACAGTGGAGGGAGGGAAGGAGGGAAACAGTCCCTTGTTTTTTCCTCCCTGGGGACTCGAACCTAACGGAGAGATTTAGCATCACCCTGTTGTATTTATGCCGTACCCCAGACACGCTCCTTCCCCTTTGTTTCACTTTAGGACAGCAGCCTTAGCCACCCCACCCACACTCTTCCCACCTTTTTGGCTCACCGTTGGTTAAGAAAGGTTATTTCAAGCATTAATCAATCTTCTGAGTCCCTGGGAGATGAACCAATAAAGGGGAAGGTGATTCTCAGCAGTTTCCTTTCTCCCCCAGCCCCCTTTCCAAACAGTTTATTTTTAATTGGTACTGGATTATTTTCTGCAACCGTTACTAAGGAAACCTCTGTTACCATAGCAACCGTGTATGTTAAGTCAGTAGCCCTATATCTATTAAAATGCAGTATATACACATGCTGCGTGTGGTGGGGTTGCTCAATATCAACACACACACACAGCCACAGAGCAAGCCAGGGTATGCACAGACTGGAGCTGCTGAGATGCAAGCATCCCTCCCAGCGCTCCTCCCGCACCACAGCACCTCCAGATGAAAATGAGGAGGATGGGCACGGAGTATTTGTAAGCCCGGCATTTGGGGCAACCGACCTGCACCTCACAGGTGACAGATGTATTTCACTGAAGCAGTGAGGGATTGTTCCTGGACCATAATCAGGGCAATTCTCACTGCGTACAAACAGCACGGACCCTGAGGTCATCCAAGGCCTCTTGGATGGCCTCCCTGCAGCTCCTCCTGCTTCCATTTGACACTTGGGAAGACGCCTGCTTTTGTGGGGGTGATGGGGAAGAAATCTTATTAACTCCAGCAAAAATGAGATCTAAAATTCAATGCACACACCCCAGCCCTCCAAGGCCTCCCTGGCGGCTGTGGCAGCCAGCATTCAGGAATTTGCCCACGCATGTACGGTGTCCCCCAAATCTTGATGAGATGATTGCTTCTACTGCTGCTACCAGTGGAAGCAGCAGGCCCTGGCAGGGAATTACAGGTCTTCCCTTTGCTAGACTGCACGTGCCCGCACAGGTTTGTAACCATGCACAAAGTTTCGTCTAGATTAGAGGTATCAGTGATATATAATGACACCCCTGCCAATGCACTTCTCATCTAACATGACTTATTTTCCTAACGGAGGCACGCCACGGAAGATGCAAGTGCAGGTTTTGTTTCCCTCCCACAGAATTAGAGAGGACACTCTCAGTCTTTTCCAGTCTGTGAACATCAAATGCCTCCCTGTCCAGGCACAGGCTCCTGCATAGTAAATGTGCACCTACCTCTTCTTCATTACCTTTTGCAGATCCTATAGAAATAATTCGGGGCCTTTACAGGCCACAGGCTGAACACTGCTGAGTTGGAAACACTGTGGCGCACAGGTTACTTTGGGGCAACTTCACCTTGGGGCTACAGGCTGGTTTGCTTGCTCATGCAGGGCAGAGATCCTCTGCCTGCACTCTGGTTAAGCATGGGAAGCTTTGGCGGCTGCTCACACTTCTGCTCTCCCACAGGAGGAGAGGAGGGAGGACAATCAGCCACCATTCACAGATATGCAAACTAATCCAAAAGGCTCATCTTGCACTCGGGAACAATAATTTAAAAGAAAAAAAAAATCCTGAAGATAGGGTTCCAGGGTGATGGTAATGGTACAATCCAACGCCAGGGAGTCCCATCTCTTTCCATCCTGGTGGTAAGTCTCTTCCAGCGCAAAGCAGGTCTCGCTATGCCCCGTGCAGCTTCCCAGGTCATGTTTAAAGATGCCTGCATGACACAGAAATGATTGTAGCTGCTGGTGCATGAGTGAGATTGCAAGACGACTGACACCCCAGGCACTGAGCCAGCCGAACCTCACCCTTCTGACATGGGGGAAGCTCCCTTTCCTGGCTTGGGGATTTGCCTGGGCAGAGAGCCAGGAAAGGGCTCGGCCTTCAAACGCTGAGTCGATCCAGCCTGCCCCAGGGGCTGGGGTTTTGGTGTGTCAGGGCAGGGCTGCTCCAGCCCTCTGTCAAGCCGTGGAGGCGGTGGGCGCAGCGATGTGAACAGGCACGGTTACATGGCATTTTCTGCTGTGCTGTCAAGAGGCCGATGTTCTCTTAACAGCCTCTCGAACATCTGCTTAGTGAGGGAAACAGGTGCACGTGTCTAGGTGAAGTTATCGTGCATATCATCTGCAAACCATAATCCTGTTGCCACAATGTCTCCTGGCTCCCTGGAGGGTGCCAGTAAAGAGGATATCATACCTTGATGTACTGTAATTGGCCCTACATACGCTATTAAGGCTTTCAATTTACACTGGCAACAAGTCATGGTTACAACCCTCATATTTTTTTTTAAGCTAGCCTGGTCTCCCAGCCACCGTGAAGCCATGCAACCTGTGTGAGGAACGCGTGTAGGCATTGAACTCTGCAGCAGAGCTCGGGCAGGGGCCCTGCAGGCAGTGCAGGGACAGAAGGCATCAGCTCTCCGATGGCACGGAGACACACACCGCTGAGGGCATCCTGCCGCATCTGCTGGAGGAGCTCCAGGAGGTTCGATGGGTGACGACTCGTGCTGGAGCCTGGCCAGGACACGGGGGACATTACAT
The DNA here is from genome assembly GCF_965183815.1 of Platalea leucorodia. NCBI lineage: Eukaryota > Metazoa > Chordata > Aves > Pelecaniformes > Threskiornithidae > Platalea > Platalea leucorodia. The sequence continues at coordinate 115,194,205 of NC_138824.1, forward strand.
GCCTCTTAGTGTGGAGAGGCTGGCAAAGATGCTAGGTGTCCACCGCAAGCCCATACACTTACTAGACACCTCACCTCACAGACCGTCCTCCAGCATCACAGTCCCTTTGCACTCATTTCCAGGCTGAGGAAAATGTCCCCGCTCATTTGCAGGGACACGCGTTGTCTCAGGATACCTGCGGCAGCCTCTGGTCCTCAAAGCTTGCACCTCTGGGCTGGGGGGCCAGGTCAGACACACCTTACAACCACAGCAGGCTACGACACGGCTAGGTGCTCTCCAAGCTGATATACATGGTAGGGGTTTTCTACACACTGTCAAGCAGGCAATCGGTCTCCTGAAGCTGGGCATGTGGTAAGCACAGTTATACAAATATTTGAGGGAAGGGAAAGCAGTCATCAGAGGAGGAGGACAGAGGCAGTGACCTGATTCACAGCTTTTCTGCTGACTCGCTGCCGTGGTGCAGCCACTTGGCTCCCTCCTCTCTGTTTCCTAATCATCAAGCAGGGGTTACAACACTTACCTTTACTAAAGCACTTTGCAATCTGTACCTAAAAACGGTGTGATAAAAAGATGCTCTGTCTCAGACTCCTTACATCATCTTCCCTTGTAGGCAGCAAGAAAATACAACAGCAGGAGTTCACTTCCCACCCGGGAGCCACTATTACCAAGTCCTGGGAATGGCGATGTTTAATTGCAGCTGAAGATACCCTCCCCCCCAAAAAAGCCCCATACAAAACCCCAGCGTGCTGCCCTGCAGCGGAGGAGGAGGGGGCTGCCGGCTGGGGAGAGCCAGCTCCGCACGAGCCAGTGGCCATGGCGCAGAAAGAGTGGGCAGGACGGCCACCAGCAGCCCACAGAGTCCCCGGGGAGCCCTGTCACCGTAGCGGGGAGGCGGTGTCCCACTTTGGAGGCTGCTGCCCTCTGGGGAGAGCTCCTCCAGAAGACGCTCTCGCCTGGAGAGAACTGATGAAGTGTTGCAGAAAGTTTTCCTGGGGAATGTCCTACTTTTAAAAGCCCCTGCTGGGATTTCACTGTGCTGAGGTGTGTGTAGGGGGGGAGCAGAAACGAGGCCAACCCAACCCGAACCCAGACATGGTTTAATACCACACACGGGGTTTAGCAGGCCCATCGGGATAGACTCATTTCCAGGAGCATGGTCCCAAGGCAACTCTCCCTGGGAGGAACCCAGCTCTCCCCGGCACCCTCAGCATACAACCCTGAAGGGCACCGGCCAGGCTTTCGGCACAAACTCAGCTGACGCCTCAGCCTGCGGTCACAACCCACAAGTGCCTCATCGTTTCCCTCACTAGGGCCCAAAAAGCACTCGGTGCTCAAATTCCTGCCTGGAGATGTTTGCCTGGGATTCAAGGGACCCGTGTGCAGGTCGCTGCCCTGCCACAGGCTTAGGCATGTACTAATGCTCGGCACCTCTGCCAGCCCTTCTCCCTTCCACAAAGCAGGGCTGAAGAGCCTCCTCCACCTCCACACATGTTGCAAGGACACCCGCGGTAATGACCGTGGGGAACTGGGGCAATGGGATTCAAGCAAGTACATGCCAGCCTTCTGACTCAGTGTGGCGAGGGGTGGGTGACTCACGTTTGCTAGGTCAGCTGAAAGCAAATCAATATTCAAAAGAGAAAGATGCACGAGCCGTTTCAGAGAAGAGGCATCAGAGGAAAGGCATTTGCAGAAGGGAAGAAGATGAGATGCTCCTAGGAGGATCTTGCTTATTAGGCTTAACCATGGCATAGAAATTACAGCAAAGACAAAGACTTCCAGTGCCAGGGCAGCCTCCCCGGAGATGGCAGGAACATGGCTGCACAGCTCCCAACTCCTGTTACTCTCTTTTAACAGAACACAATTCCTCCTGAAACTGGATTAGCAAGGTTGCAAATTGCATTAGCCAACATGGGAGGCTGCTGGTGCAACAGGAGCAGGAGAAAGGGAAACAGCATTAGACTTTGCCTGCCATTATTACTGCCATTATTAACTTGTCACTTTACTGTAGTGTTCCTATAACAATGAATTATTGCCTGCAAACAGGCTGACATGATTGAATTACTGGGAGAGCAGCTCCATGGGAAGGAGAGACAACGTTAACCCTTTCCTGAGGAAGGCTCAGCTGCTGCCCCCACCCAGGCGGGCAGACAAGAGCTGAGGCTTCCACTTTGAACACCAACCTGCCACCTTGACCTTCAGCAGCGCTCGTTTCAGAGCAATGCCAAAAGTTTCTACAGTCCCCAAACTGCTCAGGTCCCGGTTGCAGGTGGGCTGCTCTGGGTTGGACATGCAAAAAAAAGCAGAATATAGGTCTGTCTGCAACAGCAATAAAGAGATGCAGCTGGAGCTCTCCTATCTTTGCAGGTCTTCCTGCACCCTCGCTAGCCTATTAATTTCGTAAGGCTAAATCCTCGCTTTTGCATGCTGCTCCTTTCTCATATAGAGAAGATCGGTCTCTGGACAAGCCACCAAACCGACTGACTGCTAGTCTAGATGGATGTGGGTCACCTTTTTCCCCCTCCCCCCTTGCAGGGACAGTACCGTCTCCTTGCAATCAGACAGGCCATTAATCCGACTGCCCTCTGCACTGCCCAACGCCCCTGGAGAGACGATGTGATGGCCCTTTCCCAGAGGGCTGTGCCAGGGCAGAGCCCCTGTGTGGAGCGGGAAGGAGCAGGCATGCATTCACCCACCCCGGCCATGCCCCTTGGCGTCCCCCCTGGTGCCACCCAAATGCTACCCCCACTCCCCCGGGGTTCGAGAGGCTTGAGCCTGCCTGCCTTTGGTCTCCTCCTCCCTACATGTACTGCTCATGTTTTGCTAAAAATCAGCTACGTGACACTTCTCTCCCAAATTTACAGTTCCTTATATGAATGCCACAAATGCAGCACGGACTGGTGGGTGCTCCCAGCCCCAGGAGCCAGCCTAGGGCTGTGACCCACCTCCTCTCAGGGACAGAGACAGGCCAGGAATAAACCACCAAGTGACCTGCATTTCAGTACGTTCAGCAAGTTGCTGCAAAGTCCATAGCCCAGCAGGCACAGACCTTCCCCAGACTCACAGCCTGCCGCTGCAGCAAGATGAGCTGGGTACTTGAGTAGCCAGGCACATCCACCCCCATCCCAACAGCCCCAGCCCAAAATTGAGCCCCAAGCACAGGCACGCGCCCCGAAGCACACTGTACGACTGTAACTTGGAGAAGTGCAGCCTTACGCACTCGAAATGCTGATGGTGGGTGCTGTGGCAAAGCAGAATGGGCATCTCCCCTCGTACCCTCTGGTGGACCTGCCTCCATCAGATGCTCTGCTGTACCCACACCAGCTTCAGCCCCACAGAAGGTGAGCACCGCATCAGCCAAACCTACTGACAACCGGTCCAATGCCTCCCTCTCCCCAAAAGCAGCACAGTCAGACTGCTGACCTACCAAACACATAGGTAGCGGGCCAAGTCCATCGCTGCACACCTCATGCCGTGGCACAAAGACTGCAGGCGGTGACAAGGACATCTGCTCAGCTAGGGGACAGCCTGGGATTACCAGCCATGCCACACCGGAGTCTGTGGAGCAGCTAACAAACTAGCAGGTAACCAAGCGAGGCCTCAGGGAAGGATGCATATGTGACCCAGAAAGTCTCTTTAAAGCCCGGAAGCCATACGTCTGTGAGCATATATGGAAAAGGCTGTGTGTGTAGCCGCAGGGATGGAGAAAGCTGGGAAGCCCACAGCCTCCAAGGTCTGGCCATGGATAAGCCAGAGACCACCGGCTGAGACATGCCGCTGGCCTGGGAAAAGCAAGAGCTTCCCCAAGAAACAGAAACCACGTCTCTCTGAAGGACAGCAAGAAACAAATATACCCCAAAGCAAAATGCCCCACAAACCTAAACTCAGAAACCTTCCTGCCAAACCCTGCAATGAAGGTAAAAGTTCTGCAGAAGAGAGGAGGGGAGGGAGGAATAAAAGATTGCCAGCATGAGTTGTGCCTGCTGTCAGAAAACAATATACGGCTCACTGATCACTTGTAAATTAAAATATGGAGATAGGATCACTGGAAGATAAATTCAGTACCAAGCTACAGCCACCGAGGATAAAGAATGAAAAAAATAACATACTGAGATATTTAATCAACCCCTCATCAGAAAGATTTCAAACAAAGGAGCGCTCTGTCAATTAGGAAAAAAAAGTAATTAAATGTACCCGAAGAGCAAGTTGTAACATATACAGCAGCACCACACACAAACTCCCATGCCAATCTGGAGGCTGGCCATTAATGGCTGAATTTCCTAACAGAGTGTCAGGAAAATACTTGAGAAGTTTGTGTAGGTGCACGCTAAGAGCACAACTGCACCCTGTAGCACATGGCTGACTTTTGCAGGCACTGTATTTGACTTGAGCATTTTCAGCGGCTACTGATGAAAAGCTGGCTGCTACGCAGAGAGAGACAAGATGCTGCGAGTGGTATGAAATGCCATTTTCTTGTCATCCAGAGAGCAAGCTCTCCAGACAGACCTCAGGCAGCACCACAAAGTCTTTTGGACGCTGCCCGCACGAGCCCTGCCAGCCCTAGGTTGTCAGTGCTGCCCTCCGTGCAAAGATGAAGTCCCCTGAGAAGGACCAAACTGAATCCATCCAAGAGCTAGCTCACTCTACTCACCTTTAACTATTCCTTCCCACTGGGTTAATTTTCTGCAGGTTTAGTAAACTGAGCTGGCGCACAGCGGGATCGATGCTGGCACAAGGAATGGGACAGGACCATGCAGCCAGCAGCACGCATCAGGGAGGAGGATCACCTCCTTCTGTGCAACCAAGTGCTAGATCAGCTCCACCTGCACCCTAAACGCTCACGATACTGCAGCTCCAGAAATTAACTGGCAAATCCGTCTACTGCACGGAAGAACAACCAAGAGAAATGAGCCATCTGTTGTTTCTCAAGAAATTGTCTTCTTGAACTTCTTTAGGATAGAGGAAGTATTAGAGCAGGATGGACTACAGATCCATCATTATCTGGACTCCCTGCTTCTCTATTATATGGAGCACGGAAAAGTGTAGGAATGTTCTTTAACAGCATCCTAAAGTCCTATTTAAGCAAATAATATGGCCCTGGGAGCCAACTTTTACATATACATGTTAAAATAAAAGACTCTGAGCCATAGGTTCAGCATGTCCAGAGCCTGCCATTTTGCTGTAAGGAAGCAGACCACAGGTTCAGTGAACCCAGGAATTTAGTCTCCGACCGATGTCAGAACAGGTAGAAACCCCAAAATAATCAGCCCTATATGAACCAAGGTTCTGGAAAAGCATTCAGATAAAAATTGCCCTTGTTTATTCTGCTGACACAGAGGTATTAATCTCACAAGGTAAAATCACCATGGGAAGAAACGGCTGGGTTGATTTGACTGAAGTCGCTCCCTTTACGTGGGCATCGCTGCACCACCTGGCCACGCAGGCCACTGTCACGTTGAAGAGCAAAGCCATTGTGTCCAGACAGCTGTGTCCCACCAGCAGAAGACACCCCCAGACCATCAGTCGTACCAATGCTCATGAAGGCAAGAACCAGGGGATTTACAGTAATCGGGGCTGGGCCACCTCTTTGCCTGGCTGCTCAGCGCCGTTCTTCTCAAAACAGGACACAGCCTGCCTGTGCAGAGGACTGATGGGGAATATGTAGTTTCTCATCCCAGGAGAAGCATCCCATGTGATACAGAAGCTAGAAAAACAGCACAGGTCCCATGCACAAGGGTGGACAGCCAAAGCTGCTGCTCAGGCATGCTGGGAGGGACACCTGGGCTGGGTACCGCTCTGACTGGAAGGCTGAGAATGCAGCAAGAGAAAAATCGTGCTGCTGCAGCACTGAGCCTGCTAGTCCTGAGGCCGCTCACCGTGTGGAGACCAGCAGGGCAGCAGAGGGGCTGGGGCTCCATGTGTGGACCGGGGAAGGAGAACGGTGGTCAACACCTGGCTGGAAACCCGCTCATCACCCGTGCTCCTTCACCCCCAACGGCTGCCCCTGCTGACTCTGCTTTTGAAGACTTCAAGGACATGAGGGATGGCCAAAGCTTTAGAGATGGACAATGTCTAAGTACTGTTCACTGCAGAGTATTTTAGTCCAAGGATAGCAAACAGGGAATCGATGAGAAGCTAAAGTGTGTGGAGAGAAGATGTTCAAGACAACATCAAAGAAGTTGCATGGGCACAGACTGCAAACAGGCTGACATGGTGGTTCTGTACGTGCATGCTGCAAATGGGAGTGGAAAACTGCTCAGGAGATATCAAAGAGAGAAGCAGAGAGTGCTTTGAAATCGAAGTGAAAAAATTGCTCCTAAAAAGTAACCTTGAAGAGAGTTAATTTGAACAGAGCAGCATATTCTGAATACAGCTCAGGTCTCCTGGTGTTGTCAGGCTTGTTCGGGAGCTGAAAAGCAAGACTGCCCGCAGTAAGGTCAGTGGGCCCAGGCAGAGCAGGCCGAGCTGGGTTAGGGTCCTACTAGGTGCAAGGATGCATTCCTGCCCCCTCCACCCTCGTGAAATGCATCTGAGATGCTTCATGCATTTAAAATCCAACTTCTCAGGTTATGCCCTTGGGTGCATTTTGCAGGCTAAAGCCCCAAGGGAAGCCCTGAACATAACTGATTGCAGTCAGCTCAACACGCTTGGCTCTGACAGAAACATTTCACGGGCAAACCTGCCGGGGAGCCAAGTATCACTGCTCCCAGATGGGAAACCAAAGGCAGGGGGAGGTGAAACACAGCTTGGACCCTGCAAGGCCAGTGTCAGCATCCCCAGCACGGGGTCAGGAACGCTGCAGTGCATCTGGCACGAGCTCCCTTCCCCTGCTGCTCATGCCGATGGGCTTGTTTCCATGTGGCAATGTTTTTGTGGGATCAAGACAGCATTTGCTCTTGTTGCTTTGGCTCCGCTAACACCAGTGTAACCTTATGCCCACGTGTGACCTGCATCGGGCCAGATTTGCCCAGCTGAGTGATGTGGCGGAGCACCTCTCTGATACCCATGAGTGCGAAACCACAGCCAGCTTTACGAGGCCAGCCAGCAAGCGCCCCGCTGGGAGCGGGGCAGGGAGAGCATCCTCATGCGGATGCGTGCCCACGGGCGAAACCCCACCTCAAATCTCTATTTACAAACCAGTGCCCAAACACTAGAGGGTATGTTACGCGCCACACCGGCAGCGAGAAGAGGAGGCTCTCAGGCGTGCGTGACAGTGATGGCACATGGAGAAGATGGCAGACGGGGATGCTGGGAGCAGGGTGTGATGGCTAAGTGCAGATAAAAAGCACCCCAGGGTGCTAGCCTGGGATAAATAACTGTGCCAAGGAGGCGGCAGCAAGTCTAAGTGGGGAAGCTGTCCCAGGAGACCTGGCAAGTGTGGGGACAGAGCTCCCCAGGACGAATGTGCAGGGGTAGGAGACTACCAGGGGTACAAGGTGGAGAAAGCAAACCCACCTGTGCTACCTTGAAAAGAAAAAGGGCTCCAGCAGGGCTAATGCTCCTAAAAGGGCTAATGCAGGTCTATGCAAGGGGACAGCCCTGGGTCACGCAACACTGAACCCCTTCATTTTGTCTGTTCAGTGTGCTGGAAGCTGATAGGAAAGAGCAGCAGCTCGGAGGCAGAACAGCAGGTCTTACCCCACTGGTGATGACGGGAAAGGAGCAAGTCCCCGAGCACCCAGGGGAGAGGAGACTGCTCTGCGCTGCGGTCGCGGCTGCTGATGAACAGCCTCCTGTCTCTCCTGAGCACCCCCTGAACTCCTTCATCACTCAAGCAAGAGTACAACTATTTGCCAGATGGAGCAGGCAGCTGTAAAGCAGGGAAGCAGCGCTATTCTACAGAGCAAAACCACTCTGGGATCAAGCAAGCAGCAAACTTAAGCTTCCAGACTTCACTGCTGTAAGGAAGTTTCCAGCTCATTAGCTTTCCTTGTTTAACTTTATTGCTGGATGCTGCCAGCAGCAAAAAGTGTCAGGTATTTAAGCAGGCACTTTGTGGCCCTTGAAAACCCTTGTTTGAGCCTCCATTAAGAGTCTGGGAGAGGTCCGTACCCCACTGGACACCCATTGTAGAAAAGGCATCTTTTGCATCCATCCATGAGAGGATTCCTTGCATGCAGATGTTACTAAGAAATGAGACGGAAGAAAGGCATTAACAATAATATCTGATTTTCATTTGTTGGGGAACGCCTCTCCTTATCCTATGTGAGTGTCTTGGCAATTGTTTGAAAATCAGTCCTCCTTTCCTGACATTAAGCGTGCCATAAAGCAGTCTGCTTTTCCAGTTCTCCTCTGCCTCATCCCCTCCTCATCCTCCCAGCATCCACAGCCTGTGCAGTTACAACCATCACGGAGTATTCAGACACAAGGACGAGTAGCGTACTGAGCCACCTCTCTGCGGCTGCCAGGGACGGGCTTGGACCAAGAGGTAAGGGTCCTCTGCTCTCCGCTCCTTAGGTTTCTCCAGCCACTGCTACCCCAACGCCACCAGGCTGCTGTCAGTGGTGGTTTCTCGTGGATGGCAGGAGAGCGGCAGAGCGCTCTGCACCCACCCTGCTCCCAAAGTAAGGTTCAGGCACAAGCCTCCCCCTTCTCCAAGGCCAGCTGAGGAGCCTCCACTCTCCCTCTCCACGATGGTTTCAACTTGACAGCTCCTAATAAACCAAACTTTACGAAGGAGCCCCCGGAGAGCCCCTGGAAGCTAATTAATGCTCTAATGAAGAGCCCGACTGCTTTGTTTGCTCGATGGCTCCCAGGTCAATCAAGCTGCTGTAGCCTGGCTTGCAAAAAAGCAGCGAGGAGCCCAGCACCCCTGGCATCTGCTCGGTTATCATCCCCCACCACCTCCTCCCACGTTCATTACTGTCAAAAACCCGGCAGCAAGAGGGCAGATTTATAGAGGCGACTGCAGCTTCTCCCCGTGTGACTGCTCCAGGATTAGTCACGAAGGAACCGGCCGAGGGACGACGCGAGGACGGAGGGGTGGGAAGAGCACAGAGGCATGGGGAGATGGGTGCTCTGCAGGTCGGGATGGGCAGGTCTGTGCCCGAGTACCAAAGGGGTGAGGGGGTGCTTGGGGGGCTTTGCCACAACCTCCTGCTTGTGTGAAAGCTCTGCTTTTTTATTCTGCTGTTGCCAGAAAGACTCCCCAGCGCTCAGACCCCAGGCCCTCTCAAAGCTCTGCCGAATCACCCCCTCGCTTGTGCTGCAGGGGAAAGACAAGTGCGGTAATGCATACGAGGACAATGGTAATTTAATACACCAGCACAAATCTGCTCAAGCCTCCTTGCCAAGAGTCCTATCCAGACGTCCTAGCCTGCCCAGATCTCAGCAGAGTCCTCATCATGCACAGCGCCGCCAGAGACTGTCTGCTGCCCTTGTCTGAGTCCCGCAGACCGCACGGACGCACACCGCTCCCAGACAGTACCTCCCGTCTCAGCCACTCCATCCCTGACAACCTGGCAGGGAGAAGCAAGATCCAAGAAGGAGCCGAGAACAGAGCACGCTTGGCAGCCCTTGGGTCTCCCCTTGACCCACGTGCATCTATCTACCACCTTCCTCCCTTGGGCAGGACCCAGAGCCCAGGCACCATTCCCCCTCCACGCTGCGTGAGGAAGGGGGCAGAGGGCAGCGAGGGGGTACTGCTCAGCCGGCATCCTCATGCTGAGAGCTCGGCCTAAATGCAAATGCTTTCAGAGTCACCTGGGTTCAAAAGGAACCGCCTGCACCTTTGCCCCCCTCCTAAAACCCAAGATCAGCAAGTGCCAGCGAGTCACCACAACTGTCCCCTCCAAGGACAGGACACATCTGTCCTGACTGATCTCTTGCAGATCAGCCCGGTAAAGCTTGCATGAAGGATGCTCTTCCCCGCCTGGAAAGGGGCAAGTGCGCAAAGGGCAAGGCAACATCTCTAGAAGGGAAAGTGGTGGTGAACCCTCGGGGGAAAGGGGTGGTGAGCCCTTGGGGCAAGCCCCGGCTTTCGGGGATGAAAAAAACGGGGTTTCAGAGGCAGGCCAGATACTGCAGCGGAAGGGGAGCCCCAAACACAAGGCTGCTGATGGGAAGAAATCTCCACCCCTGCAGTTGGAGCTCGCTCCCAAGCTCAGCCTGCGCTCCTCTGCGTGGTCTCCTGCCAGCTTTGGCTTCGGGAAAGCAGCTGTCGTGAACCGAGCCACACTTTTATTGTTCCTCCCCCTCTGCTGCAACATGAGCTCACCAAGAAACAAACAACAGGCAGCTCGAGAGATGGAAGTAAAAAGGAGAGCGCTGCATTGTAAGGACATGAAACGGCCACAGGTGATCTAGCTGCTCGCCAGTCTGGTCCACAATCCTGCCCGACAGACCCCCACACCAGCCTGGATTTCTGCCCCAGCCTACAGAAGTTAAAACCCAGCACTCGCCCTACAGCAGTGCAGGTCGCTCTCCCTGCAAAGCACACAGGAGCTACCTGGGGCAGCGTGCCCATACCTGTGCACAACTCTCCCCCTACTTTGCAACCCAACTCGTGCCGGCTTGCATGACAGCGAGGAGCAGGCCATGAAAGGGAGAAACACTGGAGCTTCAGATCCTACTGCTGCTGCTGCTGAGTTTTCACGAACCACCAAGTGATGGACAACATACCCTCACGATACCTAAATTCTCTGTAAGCTCTCACATGTGCAGCCAGCATCCTTCATAGGGCTCTTCCTCACGCTGCCAGTCCTTATAACTGCATCATGCCCAAGGGGCCAGGAACGTCACACTCAAAGGCCAAACCTGGCTCCAGATGCCGTGCAGGGCACTTCTGCCATCCCACCTACGGACTTCAGAGCTGGGTTAATGCTGCCATTGCCTGCCTTATTCACTCCCTCCTTCAGGAGCTATGTGTTTCGTTTCTCAAATACTGCTTGTTTCTTCCCAGGAGTAGGAAAGGACTGGAGTGTTTCAAGCTGCTGGCGTTTCCTCAACATTACCGGTTGGCCACGAGACAGCCGTAGGTGAAATTACTTTGCAGCCACATTAATACATGCAATTCAAAACCAGCATTGCCATCTCTGCAGTTACCACTCAGCACGGATGACAACTACAAACACGACCCACTGCAAAAGCGCCAAGGAGAGACAGCCTAGCACTGAAACAGCAAACTGACACACCAGGAGAAGCTCCAGCACCCTGTCCCTCGAGGATGTGGGATTTCACATAGCAGAGAGATTAATGAAGCAATCAGAAAGCCACTATTTTACCTTTCTCACCTGAACACACTTTAAAGGCTGACATATATCGATTGCCACATCTGCACCTGGAACCTGTCAAGGAGAAAGGTCACTCTGACAAACAGGGAGCAGGGGTTTAAGAGGAAACTAGAATCTCAGCATTAACTTACAATCTGGAAACACATGCTGGCTCAATTTGCCAAAAGGCCTCCAGAGAAGCCTTCTTTATGGTGTCCCTTAGTGGATCGGTAGGGGAGATAGTTCACCCCGAACTCACTGACATATGGGTCCAGGCGGGAAGCCGTGGCTAGTGGGCAAGGGAAAGGCGAAAGCTAGGACTACGACATCCAATTGCAGCCTGAAGTTATGTCATATTAAGGTGACTACAGAGCCACAGACTTGGACTGACAGAGCTCTCAAGTGTTCAGTCCTTCAGGGCTCCTGAATGACCCCTTTTGAAGAAGCCCCGGATATTAATCTGAAAACCAGTATCTGCTTCATCAGCACAGGTCTGACTGTGGGGGCACTAGGATGTTCATCCCAAGGCAATCCAGGAAGGCGCCTCCCACGTCATCCTGGCTCCTCTTTGGGGATAACCCAGCCAAAGACCCAGCAATGACACGACACAACACTCTGCAGCCTGCAAAACCAGAAAGAACCACAGCAGTCACTGGTACGACTGCCGGCATTGCATTCACGGAGAACATCAACCACCCACTCTCAGAGGCTGCCTGGGACATGGGAACAAAACACAGAGAGCACAACCGTGGCGCTGGGGATGCTCTGAGGAGCCCCCTTTTCTCCTCCATCCTCTTGTGGGTCATAAAACCACAAACATTATGCAAGGCTCATTGGACTGACAGCTAAGATTTGTGTAGCTGTAGTTTGTTGAGTAGCAGGGAGGTAGGGAGAGGTAAAAACCATAGAGACCTATGTGACTTGTTCTGTTAAGGCATCACTTGATGGTTACTGCTCCAGTAAAGAAGAACCAGCTGCTAGAGCATGGTTTAAATGTCCTTTAAATGTCCTCCTGGCCACCCTGAGCTGTGACTCTTCTCTTCTGGAAGCTGTTATCAAGGATTTCTCTTTCTGTCTCACACACATATGCATGCACAAAGACATGCCATGAAGAAGCATATTACTCCAGGGACCAGAGCCAGTCAACACTGTTTCCTAGGGAAATAAGCTAAAATGATGAACATCACCAACCTGACCTTGCGAGCAGTAAAACACGTATTACAAGGCAGGATAATCAAGACAAATGGAGAAGATTAACCTGGAGATGAGGGCAAGGAAGGAGGGAGGGAAGACAGAGGCGCTCATGAGGCGCCTGGAGCTCACAGCATCCCCTGACTTTTCCAAAGACGTGCTAAGGGTTGGGGAAGGTGGAGGAAAGTATGAAAAGGGCCACTGAGGGGAAAAACATAAAGGTCAAGCCAGAAGACAAACCCTAGGAAGGAGTCCCTCTGCACAGGAACACAAAGGGAGGACTGACCGTGCTGCAAGGACCTGAGCCAATAGCCTTAAAGGTGCTAAAAGCCTCACTCCAAACATCAACTCCAGCCCTAAGGCCAAGACAGCAATAAACCGTTCAGCTCAGCGATGGCCCAGAGCTGCCCTGACCATGCATCTTTGCACCCTTCATGGACAACAGAAAGCACCACCAAAATATCAGTGATAAGGCCTACAGAAGGCACCTAACTCTCTCCACTGGCTGTGCATGGAGCATAAACACCTTGTAGGTTTTCTGACTCTCCCTGCCAAGCCAGGTGTCTGTTGCCTAGCTGTTGCACACTCTGCGTGGGCACCCATAGCCTTGGTGACTTCCAGCTGGAAAGGGCTCAGTTTCTGGTGGGGATGAAAGTCAGGCTCTTTGATCACTAGCTGCTTTTGAAGATGCCTCCAGCAGAGCGAGAGATGCAGCCAGGTACTAGACAAAAGCTGCAGCACCTCACCTATGGCACGTGTGCACGTGCAGGTTTTGGCAGGCGCATGTCTCCCTTCTTTGATCCTGTTTGCCCTGTCCCTCTCCTCTCTTCCCCAGGTTAGTCTGCTCTGATGAATGGAGATGGCAACCCGAAAGGCACCTCCATCTCACAAGAACAGCCTAGAGACTGGACCGAGCTGCAGTCACCTCACCTCCCAGAAGAAAAGCCCATAAACAGCACATGAGGAGCAAAGAGAGGACCCAGTTCCCCAGAGGTGGATAAGGGAGCTCCAACATATCTGTGGCCAAAGAGCCGAGCAGTCCCACCTGTACTGTGCACACGTGTGAGACGTCAGTCACAGCCATGAGAGCAGTCCTTGCTCCGGAGAGACCACCTCAGCACTGGTACGTACCCTGTCCCTGCTACACACCCCCCAGCTCCTCTCGTGTGCTCTCGGCACTCACCTGGCCGCAGGACCCTGATTTCCAGCAGGTTGGAAGTCCTGTCCGCCAGCCGCGTCCAGCTGCTGTTGTAGTTCTTCCTCCAGAGCTCAGCCACACACTGGTACTTGCCGGCCTCTGTGTCGCTCGCCCTGCTGATGCTCAGGCGCACGTTGTTGCTGGACTCAGCCTTCTCGATGGCGGTGCGGGTCCGGAAACCCGTGTACCTGTCGCCCCACTGGACACCGCCATCGCGCGTGAAGGTGACCAGGTCGTGAAACTCAGTGCTGCCTGCTGGCTGGAAACGCCACGTCACCGATACCGGTACCCACGACGGGTAGTGGGGCTTGATGATGCACTGGAGGTCAAAGGACTCGTTGTAGGTCACACCAGGGGTGCGGGAGATAGCGGTCACAGCAAAGCCGGCCTCTGTGGAAAGAGAGAAAAGAGCTTTGAGAGACACCTGCCTAAGGAGGCCCTGCAGTTAGCACGCGAAAGCTAGAGCGTGGTCACTCGGTCACAGGCCTGGAGTAATCAGCCACTTGCGTTGTGTTGGGTTCTCATTTGCAATTGCAAAGTGGCATGAAAAGCAGTGACAAACACACACTTCAGTGCCTGCATAGTGGTGACTGCCTGCATAGCGGTGACTGCCTGTGTGAGTGCTGACTGCAGCGGCAGCAGGATCGTGCTCAATTTCTGCCCAGAGGAGCGAGATCCCCTGAGACCCGGCGGGCGAGCAGCCAGCCTCTGCACGCTGCCAAAGCCCCGTACGGAAACGCAGCAGCACAGTGGCAAGGGAGCAGCACCAGGCAGAGCAGCTACCCAGCAGCAGCCTGGCTGCTCGCAGACCCTGCGATTCACATCCACCTCTCGGGCAGGGGGTCCCCACCCCGTCCCCCACCCCAGGTCCGTGGCTGGTTGCTGCAGGTGAAGGAAAGATGAGGAAAGAGAGAAGTAGCAGCCTGCGTTCATGCATCAGAGAGGTGGCAACGGTTACGAAACCCCAGGACGGAGGCAACTGAAAGAGAGAGAAGCTGGTTGCTCCTGTTCTTCACACAGCACGGCTTTTGTTCTCTTCCAGATCACAGCTCCAGGATGGCTTTGTGCAGTTATTCTCACACATGCACCACTCCACAAGCCGGTCAACACATTTTGACTCATCTACTCCCAGCACTTCATTGCTTTAGGGGAGTTTAGAACCAGCAGCCTATTAGTAATTTGAAGATAACATATTCCCAGTCAACTGGCTTCCATTTTGGATCAGGACATTTCCATTGCTCAGTTGTTCCGAGCTGCAGAGAGAAAATATTTTCTTCTCTTCCAATCACTTCAATGCAGCCAGCACATTTAGCAAGGACCTTGTTTTCCACCAGCAGCATCCCCAAGAAGTGCTCCCTTCCCGGGAGGCTCTGCAGGGTGTCCCATGCCGGCTGGCAGCTCTCCTCCCTCCCCCTGCAGCGCTGACCATCCTGGCACCCGGCACAGCCACCACCGCAGGGGAGAGCCCGGCCAGTGCCCAGTAGAAACAGGAACATCTTCTGGATCAGTATGGAGCTTCCACTGGCTTGAAATTACAGTTCGAGAGATGAGCCAGCAGCTCACTGCAACCCACAGAGCTGCTGCCACGGGCCAGACGAGATGCAGCATGGACACTGCCATACCTGCACGCTTCCAGCAAGTGCCTCTGCGGCCCCACGGTGTCACCATGCCAGAGCTGGCGTAATTACTGAGAAAACAGGTCAGTCTTTGGGATTAAAGCCTCTTGCAACATGCTCAGTGATTACCCAGGAGAGCAGAGAGAGACCCAGGCTGTCTCCCCTGCAGGACTGCTGCATCTCATACCCACATAAGCCCTTACCTTCAGACCCTGCAGCAGCCCTCCTGCCCTGGCAAGTGTGTTACTGGGCCCAGCTGAGCCAGCGATGGCCCTAGAAAGGCAACTTAATTTCACCAAGACCAGGTGACTTTGTAAAGTTTAATCTCCAGTTGGCTTGGCCAAGGAAGCTTCATGAAGCGACTTCTCTTGACTGTCATGCAAAAGCCAGGTGTGTATCTCAGGTCGTCAACTCAACCAACACGCTCATGGCACTTAGGTTAGCACACAAAGGCCCTTCTTCCTTCGGGACTTGGTATAAAAGGAGAGAAGCCATGCATAAAAGCAGGCAGATTTTCTGCAAGACCTCCCTACAAGAATACAGCAGCCCCCCTCAGGGACTGAAGTCCCTGCAGGCACTCAAGATCCTCAGAAGTTCAGGGACATCTGGTCTCATCCGACAGCACATCTCTCTTCTGGCTATTGCTTCTGAACCACCCTGCAGATAGATTTATGGGTTTGAACATAATCTGTGCTGGTTCAGCTAAAGAGTTTCTTACTCTGGCAGACCAGCAAACGATTAGACCTTAACTTGAAATGTGAGTGTCACTAAATTTACTGCATTTTTTTTTTACTAGCAATTTCTGTAGCCATAAACCTCTCTTGCTCTTTCTTAGCAACCTTCCATTTGAGTTTCTCAGGACAGTTCAAAAACATTACGCTGAACAAAAAATATCAGATTCAGCAGCAATGAAACAATACTCAATATTTTCTCCACTAAATTTTCATGAGCTACTTCAGCGTTGCTAGTTATAGGAAGAGGACCTAGGAATTTCTCAGGACTTGACAGAATGTGCTCTACAGCTGGCGATTTCTCTGGGACAAGGAGCGGAGGAGAAGGGACAACTACCTTTCCATCACATCTTCTGGAACTGCTGGGCAATTGCAAGCATCTTAAATTTTAACAAGAGTAAAAGTGATACATTTTAAAACCTCAGCACTTAATCTCAACACTTCTACAAGTGGCAGAGTAAAGAGAAGGGCTGATATGTGGACTTACAGCAGGCCAAATGCTGCTGACCTCATGAGGAAGACGCTGTTGAAACCAGATGAGAATCTGCCTTTAGTTCTTTATGAACTAACGTCCCTACCTGCTTTTGGAAGCTATATAGCAAAGATTTCTAGCTCCAGACAGAACAGCCTCTGAAAGAAAGTCAAAAGTGAAGGGGAGGAAAGGAGGAAAAAAGCAAGATTTTAATCAGAATACGATACAACTTTGAAGCCTGGTCTCTCACACATCTTGCCAAAGCTTAAGATTAATACTGCAGAGAAGCCAAAAAAAGAACAAGCCAACCCCCCCAAAATTCCTATCTCAACCTTTCAATAGAGCTCCATGATTGTTTATAGCCCTGGCGTTCTGCAAATCAGTGGCCTCATGGGAGCAGTCATCCCTTCTTCAGTATCCTGCAGAGCACTTCGGGAACTAGCCCAGGACTTAATATAGCAAGGCCTGAGCAGGACCAAAGTAATTCACAATCCATGCAAAATCCCTAATGCCCTACCTGCCCTCTCCTAAACTGATGTGGTTTCACTGTGTTTGAGATGGAGGAGATCTTTGGCAGAGCAGAGCACCAGCTGCAACGATCCCAGGTTCTAGTTCGGCTTGGTCACGGACAACGTTGTAGTCCCAGGCCAGCAGCTCAGTGCCTTCCTGCAGAGGCAGTGAGGACCATTCCTGACCCATGTGTTCTGCAGGCTTCTGACGCTGTCAGAGATGCTCGCCATTTCTGGTGGCCAGGCCAACAGATGCCCAGCATTTTGCTCTCCTGGTCTGGTGAGCGGAGATAAGGTCCACCCCGGGCAGGCAAGGAGGCTCTGATGCCCACAGGCTGCTGACGGAGCACCACCACTGCACTGCCCATAGGCCGGCTCCAGTGCTGGGGCGACACGTCATGGGACTGGCAGCCTCTCGCCTCAGAAGGACGCTGGAAGCACTGCCCCTCTCCTAAGCCACCCTCTGCTTTGCTCCTGCCACAGCCACCCCTCAGACTTTGCCCCCACACGCAATGGGGCATGCAGGTGTTTTGTACCAACCTACCGGGAGCTGTGGGAGGGCTGCTGGGTACCTCCATTTTGCCAGCAAGCAAGGGCAGGAGTGCCAAGAGCAGCCCCGGTTATTCGCAGGCGACCTCCTGGGGGGCGCCGGGCACGCAGGGAGCACGGCCCCATGGCCCCCGCGCCTCGAGTACTCACCCAGAGCAGTGATGGACACCGGGGTGCCCGCGTGCCGCTCCCCAACCATCTGCCACTCCCCATCCAGTGTCCGCGTCCACTCGGCCACCCGGCACTCGTAGTGGCCCTCATCCGCCTTGATGCTGTTGAAGATCTCCAGGGTGAAGGAGCCGGGCCGGACCTGCTCCACCTGGATGCCCCCATAGCTGCTGCGCTCAGCGTACGAGGGGCCCGGCTGCAGGGTGCCCTCCCGATCCAGACGCACAATTTCGCTGCGCCGGTTCTGCTTGTCCACCAGCTGCCAGGCGACGGAGAGGCGGCTTTGGGGCCCGAAGCCCGAGCGCACGTTGCAGCCAAAGCGCAGGCTCTCTCCTTCCAAGACATTGCTGGCGTTGTTGATAATCTCCAAGGAGATGCTGGTCTCTAAGGAGAGAAACGCATACACACAGGGGAGATGATACACACTCGCCACTTCTCGGTCTGCAAGAAGGACGCTGCCGGCCAGAGAGGCTTTCTACCAGGTGCAGGAAACTGCCCACGCATTTGGGTCCAGGCACGTCTAACCTCATGCGTGACCACATCCAAAAACAGCCTGTGGGCAGCGAGCTGCTCCTGGTGACTTGCACTCAAAGCAGGTGTAGGCCAAAGCTGGGAGAAATCTCTCTGCCTATGGCTCACGAGACATTGCTGCATCTTCTGGTCACAGGTCCGGATGGGATCTCAGCAAAACTTGGAATTTGTGTTGCTACAACATGCACCGCATGCAACCGGCTCTGCCAAAAAAAGTTTCCAGCTCTCTGGGCTTTTCAATTCATGTCATCCTGATCACCATCTTGCCACGTCCATTCCTACAACAACTTTTGGGAGAAGCTCTCCCAAACTCCCATCGCTAGGGACACTAGAGGTAGCTATGAATGTTTGGTAACATCAAAAAAAACTGGTATCCTGAGCTTCCCAGAGATGTAAGGCTTTACGGCTGGTTTTTCAGAGATACTGAGTGCTGGTTACTCCTGCTGTCTTCCATCAGAGTTATGGACACTTAGCACCCTTGAAAAATCATCGCATTTGTTCCTAGAGCTGGTGATTTATCACATGGCAAGAAGGAAATCTGTCTGAAAGGTGGCTGTGCCTAGAAGTACTACATTTTAGACATTTGTCCACTCCAAGTTTTCTAGCTAGAGTAATTTTCAAAGCCAAACAAATGAGACCAAATGTTGGTAGGAGAGAAAAGAAATAGAACTCCTTTTGGAGAAGTGAGGAGGGAAAAAAAAGCTAGAGGAAAGGGCTGCGTTTCCCTACAAATCTAAGAGACAGGAAACAAACATCGCACAAAATCCTCTTGCAGCTGCCCTCTGCTTGGCCAAAGCCCACGGCCACGGTAGCCTGGGCACCACGTGTGCATGGATCATCATGCCACAGCTACCTGAGTTTCAGAAAGCAAAACAAGGAATGAGTCAGTGGACCCTGTCCTCTCACCCCATTATTTCTGTATTTGTCACATTTGTCTAACAAACATAAAAGGCACTCAGGCAAGCCTTCAGCAGGGTTGTTTTCATCAGGGTTGGCAGACACACAGTGATCATGACGGAGCTCCATGCTGAAGAGCAAACCAGGGCTCGAGGAGCACCAGAACCCTGGTTTTCTCCCAGTACAGTTGTCTTGCAAGACAGCTGAACAACAGCCACTGAATGGCCTGCAGGAACCTAGCAGCAATTAGGATAAACCAGGGCCAAGCTGGTCTCCCCATTACGCCTGCTGAGTACTTTAGAACACCCAGCGCCCTTCAGAGCAAGGCGAGGAGAGAGGTGTGAGGAGCAAGTCAGAGGCTGTCACACACCCCTTCAGCTCAAGGCCAAAACTCCCAGCTTGGGGCCATTACCAAGGTGGGGGCATGTTTCCCCACCTACGAACCTGACACAGATCCCTCCTTCTCTATCATCCCCTTCCCATCAAAAAAGAAAAAAAAATCTTGCCAGTTGGGATTTCAAGCCTTCACAGCATGCAAAGTCTTATCTTCACTGTTCCCCACCACCGAAGTCTGGGCACATCATGGTCTCACCAGCTAGCTGCCCAATGGCCCCCGGAGGGGATGAGCAAGTCTCTACTTACTGAGCGGCAGGACGGTGATGGGGATGTTCTTTGGCCGCTTGCTCTCCTTGTCGATGAAGTCCCCCGTCACGGTCTTCTCCCGCTCAGTCACCCGGCAGTTGTACTTGCCGCTGTCCTCAAGGCGGAGGCGGTAGATCTTCAGCACAAAAACGTTGTCGCTTTCTTTGGCTACCTTGAGCTGGCCCAGGGCCTCGCGCTGGGCAAACTCATTGTTGAGCACTGGCACAGCATTGGGCCCCAGGCTGGCAATGAGGGAGCTGTTGAAGGCCCAGGAGATGGAGAAGTAGCGGTCAGGGACGTTCTGTGCCTCCAGGATGCACCGAAACTCCACCGGCTCACCCACGATGTATGTCCGCTTCTCCGTCTCCAGCCGGACGCTGAACTCCTTATCTGGGGAGAGACAGACCAACTCACATCAGCATGGCAAAGCCCACCGGGACAGCCAGCACACCTCGTGCAAGGTATTCACAACCTTCCACTCTCTGCGTAGTCAACATCCCTCAGACACGTGCATCTGCAGGTAGAGGGGCAAGGGGCTTGCTTTTGCTGTGAGCGCCCAGACTGGCCGGCCAGCAGGAGAGGCAGCTTGCTGCCCAGCATGCAAGAGCTGCAAGGCCTCCCCAGCCATAACGCCCTTCCCCAGCCGTTACTCCTGGGAGCAGCTCTGCTGCGACACTAGCATCCAGTGGCACTGCGGGATGCAAGCTGGAACCTAGTCCTGCTTGTACCCTGCTCAGCCAGGGTTGAGAGGCAGAGGCTTTGGGGATACCGGAGGGGAAGAAAGAGCTCAGCTAGGTCTTTAGATCCTTAGCAGGAACCCATGCTGTGGGCTGGGAGAAGGATTTTAACTTGCAAATGGACCTTGTGCAATAGAGGAGTGCTTGCTGAAAGTTTTCGTTTTATTTTCTGCTGTGTCATTCTTATCTCCACACTTAGCAAAATTTGAATTGCCTGTGCTAGCACCAAGTGCTTAAGATGTATGTTTTAGCTCCTGTGTCAGCGCCAGCTCACTGGCCACGTCAGGAGACAGGGGCTGCCACCCAAGCTCCCTTCCTGCCCCAGTGTCCCCTGGTTGCTATTTGCTGACATCTGCCCTGCCCGCAGGCAGCGCTTGGGCTGGCCCCCTTCACCTGGCCAGCAGCCTCCCGAGCAGGGCACACGGCAAAGGAGGGAGCCAAGCCCCAGCCACCTAACAAGGCGCAGCCCCGTTTTCCGCCTCCTCCCGCCACCCAGCTGAGCAAGAAAAGGCAGAGGAGACACTGACCGGTGGCTTGCACGTTGACGATGGCGCCCTGGGAACGCTTGCGGGTCATGGCATACCAAGACTTGTCTGGGTCCTGGATCCACTCTGCCGCCTCACAGTAAAACTCGCCCTGATCTGATGGGTGGAGGTTGTAGATGGTGAGCTTTGAGGTGGTCTCCCCCACTTTGTCCAAGCGAACGTCCCCCGTGGCTTGCCGCTGGGCGTAGGCGCTGCCAGCCCGCAGGACGAAGTCGCGGCTGAGGGAGATGACCTCCACGGGCGCCTCGCTGCCTCGCTGCCGGTACCAGGCGATGGAGATGTGGCTGTGCTGGGCCGTGCTCTTGGACACCTCGCACTTCAGCTCCAGGGAATCGCGCTCCACTTTGTTCAGCGTCTGCGCGACCGCTGTCACTCGTAGCGAGTCGGGGATCACTGCAGCAAAGGGGGACGGGGAAACACAGCCCGAGGGTTAGCGACACTGAAACGCCGAGTCTAAAGCCCAGACGTTTTAAAGGAGAGCTGGGGGAGAGGTTTCTTTTTATGGTTGTAATTAATCGTTAAGTATTAGCCAAGCCCTGTTAGCTCACATCTAGTCCCCAAAAAGAGGAGAATTGTCCCCAAAGCCCTTGGTTGGGAAAGACCGTGACCTGCAGGACATACTCCAGCGCCGTAGTTAAATTCCTGCTCAATGGTACGGGGTTTACTATCACGCTGCAGAGCAGCACAGCTTAGTCATCCGCTTCCCATCGAGGCATTTCATCACAGGCGGCCTCCCCTCCATCGCGTGCCCCCCAGCATGCTTCGTGACCCCCCTCCTGCCCACGTCCTTCAGCCACCCCTTAGCCCTGCACCATGGTCTTTGCCCCTCAGTCACCGCTGGGGCCAAGCTAAACGTATTTAGTTCCTTTAATCTTCCCTCATCAAAAAGTCAGGAGATCCAATTCCCCTCTCCTTTGTTTGTATCGTTTCATGTTTTAACGACCCCCTCGGGCCACACGAAGGGGTTTCTGCATTCGGAGGGAAGTGGCTCCTCTGAGGGCAGCAATGCTATTGCAGCATGCCCAGCGCCCGCTCCCAGCACACACCCATGTCAAGGCGTTTGGTAATAAAACTGCTGGCTACTTTTCCAGTTGATTAACTGGAGGAAAGGAAGTACAGCTGCTAAAGTCAGGATGAAAAAAAACCTGCAGCCCCCCAACCTTGCTTGATTTTAGCAACCATCTTAATTTTAGCACGAGGTTCTACCACCAGAAGACAGACTTTCTTAAAAAGAAGCCTTTCTAGACTTTGTCGTCTCAAGAAACATCACGTGGAAAGAAGAATGCAAGCCTTCTCCCTAGCTCTGCAGACAAGGCAGTGTTAGCGAGCCTGTTAATGCCCACGGTTTCGCTGCGTACTGGTGGAATATAATTAACATATCTCAGTTTGGTTTCATTGACAGCACTGGAAGGTTTGACGAAATTAGCTGAGCTGCCAAAAGCTGCATCTGTTTCATTCAGGCACAGCTACAGAAAGCAATAAGCTGCAGTGAAGACAACCACTGGGATTATTTATGGCAGAAAAGTCAAAAGCAGAAGAGAGGAAAGAAAAAAGCCATGAGGTGGAGTAAATGAGAGGGAAACCTTCCTGCATCCAGCCCGGATGGGAGCATTTGTTTTTACCACATGTTCACTACCCAGGGAATTTACTGCCCCTGACAGGGAAAGTACCTGGTAAGGCCATTTACATCGCAGGCCATTGCCTCTGTCCCTGTACCCATAACCCTCCTCCCTCCTTTCCCCTCATCTTCCTCGCTGGGGCTCCCGTCCCCTGCTCACTGACAATAGCCTTTGGCAGACCACGGCCGGGATCCCGCCTCACTTCGCCTTTCCCCCTTCCCTCCGACTCTCAAACCAGTGGTGACAGCAGCAACTAACCTTGCCGGTTCATGCTGCCTGCACAATAAGATTTAAATTTCTCATTTCAAACCTTTCTGAATAATTTCCAGAGCTGCGCAGCTCCTTTCTCTTTGCCCTCTAGCCATGGGCTCTTATAACTTTTCTTATGTTATTTAAATAAATTAAGCCTGATCATCATCTTGCTGGAGTTACCCTCCTGCTGAGCTGCTTCAAAGGCAGAGCTCCTTGCTACACCAGCCTCCACACAACAGCTTATGGGGCGAAAGCGGGTATCTGTGAAAAGCGTGCCTGTCCTCCTTCCCCCAATTTGAGAGCCCTGCGCACCCCACCGGTTGCCTGTGTGCCCCCCCAGCCCTGCTCAGCAGCACGGCCGCTCTCTGGCTAAGCACAAGGCAGAGAGCAGAGAGCTGCTTACCCCGGAGCTCTGCGGGACAAGCCAGGTCATGCTCGAGGAGGGGGCAGGCGCTTGGCTTGCCAGACGCAGAGCTGCCCGCTCCCCGGGAGTAACGCCGGGAAGCCTATCCAAAGGCTGGGCCTCAAGCAAGCACTCGTCACGCCATTCCCCGAGCAAGTCAGAGGCTGGCACAGGCACCATTTTGCCAACTGGAACCATGACTTTGTATTTCCAGGTCATAACCTGGCTGGAGGGTTAGCATCTTTTACACAACGTGGCCAAGCTATTGCGAAACGCATTCCTGGAGAAAAATCAGGAGGCGGCGGCGAGCTGTTAAAGGCTGTAGTTTAACTGTGGCAATGCCTGACATGCTGTGTTGCGTTCCTCCTGCTCTTTTGGTTAAAAAAGCCAACCAAGATCCTCCTGGTTAGAGGAATCAGTAAGACCTTTTGGGTTGCACACAGTCTTGAGGCCGTTGTCTTAAATCAGCCTGACAGGGCCATGCATTTGGTCAGTGTCACCTTTCTAACCAGAAGGACTAGAGAAATGCTCGCTAAATGAAAGCCCAGTTTCTGAACGATCAGACGTCGGGAGGGACAGGCAAGAGCCCTGAGCTGTCCAGGCCAGTGGGAAGGCTCTGTGCTTCACACCACTGCTCTCGCGCTTGGCCAGTGATGCACAAAAAACTGTTTTAGTTACACTGCAAGATGCGCCTCAGGTACCAGGCTTGGGGTGGGGGAAAGCAAGTAGAAGGAAGGGGAAAACGCCGTTCTCAAGAGGCAGCCAAACGTGGCAGCAGGTCACAGCTCATTTCAGAAGCCCGATGAGCATTTCGTTTTGAGTGCTGCGGAGCACCGGGGACTCCCACAGCGGGACCGCAGGTCTGCTGGAGCTCATGCACCACCCCAAGGTGCAGACCCCACTGCCCTGTGCCAACAAGAGGGCTACAGGCACGGCTTAGCCCATCAGGCTTGAGCCGATCAGGCCTGGAAGTCACGGAGAGAAAAGCAAGCAGGGAACGCAGTGAAAGTGCTCTCCAGGGCACGACGACACATGCAGGGAGGTGTGTTATCAGAAGAGATGTTCCTCCCAAACCAGTTATCCTGCTCAGGCTTCAAGGGCATCAGTCTGCAGATCAGGACATGAGTAACTCTTTGCATGGCGTTCACCCAGGAGCCCTGGCTCCACTGCCAGCCATCACGCTGCTGAGCTGCCGGCACTCATCCCGCAGCCACCCGCCACGGGAAGCACCAGGGTTTCTGGGGGCACTCTGCAAGCTGAGCTCCACTTGAAAGCAAGGGTAAGCTTAGATGAGTCGTCACTGTGTGAAGGGAAGCAGGGCCACACCTGAATCAGAGCTGAGATGGATGACACATCCTCTTACCCGCTCTTTCTCACCCACCTCCTGCCTGTTTCTACCCCCTTTTCAACGTGCCGTCCAGGCAGCCTGCCTTGCGCTTCCCCCAGCATCCAGCCTTGCCTCCTCCTTATGCCCCAACACAAGTCCACCCCTGTAGCTGTCACGAGCCCCCGGAGGTGTCAGCAGAGCTCCCCTCTCTCCAGCATCAAGGTTAGGTTTGGCAGCTAGTGGCTGGAGAGGGAGAGAAGCGGCTGAAAAGCACTTGCTGGGAGCAAACCTATTGTGCTACCGCCATCCCTGAGCCAGTCTGCTGAGTCTGGCCACAGCTGACAGTGTTGAGTTTGTACTTACAGCACCAAAATATTGGATACTAGGAAAAACTTCTTCACCGAAAGGGCAGTCAGGCCCTGGAACAGGTTGCCCAGGGAAGTGGTTGAGTCTCCATCCCTGGAGGTATTTAAAAGACGGGTACACGTGGTGCTTAAGGACATGGTTTAGTGGTGGACTTAGCAGTGCTAGGTTAACAATTGGACTCGATGATCTTAAGGGTCTTTTTCAACCTTAACAATTCTATGATTCTGTGAAAAAAAGAGCAACAAATACAGCATTTCCTATTAGTCCCCAAGCTGCAGGTTACTGCAGAGGGCGCTGGAATAGGTACTCAGCAGTGGGTGGGCTGCTAAGCAGAGGGTGCTCAAAAGCACCCCCAAGTTTTGAGAGCTCCTGAAATATTAAATGTAAATATTGCCACTAGAGGGTGTCAGGGACCCAGCCAGGGAGAGTCCCAGGGCCCTGCTGCCAGGACAAGGAGGCGGAGGAAGGGGGAGCCTGGAGATGCTCCCCTCTCCCCCAGGCTGGTGTGCAGGGGCATCCCTCCTCAGGAAGCCTGCACACACAGCTCCAGCCAAGCCCACCTCAAATGCACACATCTCAAGCACTGAGCACTCGGTGACCTCCACAGAGTATTTAGAGATTGGGAATTAAGGCCGTCTACTTTAGGATAAGGAACTAGCTTACAGTCTCCCAGAAAACAAGCAGGGAGTAGAGACGAGTTCCCAGGTCTGGCCCCGGCACACACCTCAAATTCTCCAATGCGCTCTCCTCTGAGCCCCAGGACCAGCTGCGTTTCCAGCAGCTCCCAGCCATGCTGAACTCTGCCTCAGATGGACAAAGACAACTCGGGCCTCTCCCTTTTCCCCAGGCTGGCTCTGGTTCGTCCTTGGGTATTCAAAACCCCAACCACCCCCAAGGGCTAAGCTATCAAAGCTTTTATGTGCAAGACACAAACCAGAGAGCTACCAACATTTCATCTACTCGCAGGCAAGGCAGCAAACCTGCCTGAGATGCCATTTCCTTGTTAAGTGATGCAGGAGGAGCGTCAAGCCGGGCGCCAGAGGCTTCCTAGCTCGAGCTCGTAAAACAACACTGTGAAAATCACTTAGCACCATGGTAGCCTTACGCTGCAGGCTCTTAAGGAGTAAAACAACTTACACAGGCTGTCCAGCACAGTGGGACCATCTCAGGGCCACTGTAGAACAAGTAAAACCCACCAGCCTCTTCTTCCCTTGGATTTCTTTATAGCTTTTACCCACTGATACACTTTAGAGGCACCCTATGGTCCACCCTGTGTCCCCAACTGCCCGCTTCATACTACCTGGACAGAGGTAAGCTTGCCAAGAGTCAACTGTGAACTATTTATGAAGAACAAATACATATATTCCCTACTCCCAGGGAGCTGCTTCTGGCTGAGGCATACCGCTTCAGATTTTGCAGGGAATTAGTGCAAGAGTTATGTTTCCATCTGCCCCGTGACATCTTGTTGCCCCGCAGGGATCCCAGCTCAGCGCAATGAACCTCCTTCCCCAGCCCCTCTGGTTGTGCGTGCAAGACAGAACAAGCTGCTCAAGAGGAACCGCAATGCCAGTGCCACCAGTCCAGAGTGGAGAGCACTGGGAAGCGCTGAACGGCACCGCGAGCAGCACCGCGGGCAGGAGCGCGAGGCGCAGGGACACAGCGTTGCGTTATTACCCTCTGCAATCTGCTAACCCTCCTGCGGCCACCGGTGCCACGCAGGGTAGGAGGGTCTGCCACTAGAGCCACCCCGATGCCACAGAAACAGCTGGAAGGGACCTGTTCTCTCTCAGCCACTGCAAGCTCTCAGGGAGCCACGCTCCTTATATCCCTCCCCCCCACCGCTACTGATTTCCATTCCTTAAACGATCCCAAATATGCATTGTGCTGGTTTTGGCTGGGGTAGAGTTAATTTTCTTCATTGTAGCTAGTATGGGGCTATGGTTTGGATCTGTGCTGGAAACAGTGTTGATAACACAGGGATGTTTCAGTTACTGCTGAGCAGGGCTTACACAGAGTCAAAGCCTTTTCTGCTGCCCACCCCACCTTTGCAAGCGGACAAAACTGAGCAGATCATGCCGCTGGTAATGTCCTTTGCTTGCCTTACTTTTAAGTCCCAACTAAAAACGCATAGGAGGCCTGGGCCAGGCAGATGAAAGCTATGTTCCTGTTGTTGCTGCTTCTAAGTTTCCCCCGCTGCCCAAGGTCCTACCTGGGACCAGAATTTGAGGAGGCAAACCTGCCACCCCAAGATGTGCTTTCGCTGTGACTGAGGGTGTGGCGTCTCCGCGTAAAACCTTCCCTCTTCTCTTCCTTGCCTACCAACATATACAGGCTCCTGGTACCACAGGGAAAATGTAAAACAAGTGTAAATAATCTGGTTGGTTTGGGGATTATGTTCCTTCCATAGAGCCCCACCTGCACTGAGAAATAAGGATGGTTAAAGACCAGGTTTAAATGAAAGGCAGTTAAATGATTACTAATTGTTTAACTAAATTAAAAAAGAAGTCATACACTTCCCTGAATTAGTCAGTGAATTCACTTCAAGCTCCTGAAGGGGTGAGCAGAACTTGTGCTGTGGTCTAAAGAAAAGCAGTCAGAATATACTTTTAATCCTTGTGCAAACATTTAAGCCTTGCTTTCAATGAGAATGAAGTCACTTTCAGTTGCTGCGCAATCAAGAAATACAGGGCGAAGCAGTGCAGTCACCTGCAATTGTATCACCACAACATTCTGAGGTAAGAGCAGGAAAATAAAATAAAATGAAATAAAATAACACATCCCCAGTTTGCACCCGTGCAGTTTCTTAAAAGGGCAGTTTGTTACTGATTCAGCTGCTGACAGAAGGCAACAGGGGAGCCGAAGAGTTAAGTAAGACGGCATAGCAGTTGTTTCACAGCAGCAGTAATAAATCCTCTGATTACAATAGTATCCTTGTTGGTACATTAACGACTGGCTGGAACAATTATGCCGACAGAAATGCATCTCCCAAAGCAACTGGGTGAGTTCAAGCAGCCAGTGAGAAAGGGCGCAGGAAAAAAAAAAGTACCTAACGTAGAAGAAAGGGGAAAAGAGAATCAGGCAGAAGATGCAGAACTTGGAAATTAGGTCAGCTTTCTGACTCCAGGGCCTGAACTTCTCCTTGCTCGCTGCGGGCTCCGTTAGTCGCGCACCCAGCCTGCCCCGCGCGCCCCTTGGAGGCTGCCACTGCGCTCCCACCCGGGCAGCGGCAGAGGATCCCGTTGCCCAACCGGCTACCGCTCCACGATGCGCCTTGCGAGAGGAGCCTCCCGGCCGAAGCTGCGCACCCAAGCCGCGTGGGACCCCCGAGCTGGATGGTGCGGTCGCAAGCCAGCACGCCCAGCCGGGGCACATGGGGCAGCGATGCTCTCCCGCGGCTTCCTAAGCCCCACGCGAACCCACAGGGGTTGACAGCGGGTGCCCCATGGCCCCACCAGCAACCCCTTCCCTGTGCACTCAGGGCAGGCGTGCAAGGGAACAGACATGCTCAGCCCCAGCTCCCGCTTGTCCTTGATGGACCCAGGGGAGCTACAGCTTTCCCAGCTGCTCGCAAGTGCTTCGGCTCCAGCCGAAAGGACACCCGCCCTCCCCTTTCCCCCTGGGCTTTACTCTGGGGCTCCAGCCCCACCAGCGCAGTGCTGTTCAGAGCAGTTCTCCAAGCCTCCTCTCACCAGCAAGTGGCAGATGCTCCTCCAAAATTGCTGGTCCCCTTCCCTCAACTGCTTCAGATGCAGCGTGGCGGGTGCTGGGAGCACATTCACACCCGCTGCCCCTGTTTTGTTGTGCCCCATCGCCCCTCTGCCCTCAGCTAAGGCCGCTTCGGGGAGCAGAAGGCAGGCTCCTGCTAACAAGCTCCTTCTCCTCTCTCTACCCACCCCGTCCCAAAGCACTCCAAGGAGCATCTGGTTATTAGGACAGCTAATTTAGGTGGAGAAGTTTAAGTGACCTCATTAAAAGGAAAAAAAAAAAAAAAAAAAAGGCAGAGAAACCAGAAAGAGGTGGTAAAAGGACACAGCAGAACCCAGCCGGGAGAGTCATAATTTGTTCATTAAGCAAAAATTAGCCGGAGCATCGGTGCAGTGAACCCTGATGACAGGCAGCCCGAGGGGCAGAGATGCTGGGGACGCAGAGGCGCCCGAGCACAGTGAGCGGGTGCATGGCAGGGGCAGAGAGCACAGGCCTCACGTCTGCCTCCATCTCCCAGCTGTGGCAGGGAGGAAAACCTTTACTCCCTCCCACATGCACATGTTTTTTGCAATCCTGCTCTGTGAGATAGATGCTCGCTGTAAGGAGGAGTGTGCAAACCAGCCTCCAAGTAAAAAAAGGCATGAGGTGGTGGTGACAGAGGTGACATCCAAAGGGACAGGGGTTGTCCATTCCCTGAAATGGGGAAACTCGTGACAGCCTGGATATTCTTGCTCTGCTACCCAACACCTGACAAGACATGGTTCCTCGGTGGGCTCTGTATTTGGGCTCTGTGGTTGCAACGCACCCCATCCAGCAGGCTGGCACTCCAGGCGGACCTGGATGAGATTCAGGCACGCTGTGGCACTGCCCTGCCCCTGCAGCTCTGCCGAGGGTACAACTCGCACGCTAGCCTCTGCCTGGCGTGTCCCCAGCTGTGGGACCTCCCTATGCCCCAGCTGCATTGCTCAGTGACACCTGGACGGGCTGCCAGCCCAGCACGGCACCGCCGAGCACCTCACCGACCCCCTCCGAAACAGAGCCTGGGGGAGACATCCCGGGAGGGCAGCAGTGGGCTGCAGACCACCAGGCACCACATCGACCGCTCACCTGCGGAGGCAACAACCTCTGGCAGCAAGCCAAGGTGAGTCAGCTCACAAATCCCTCCTTCTCTGTCTCCCTCCCTCTTCTACAATCTCACCTTTGTCAGGGTTTTGCTCTCCCACTGATCCCGAGCTCCACCAGCGAGCTACCGCAGCTTAAAGCAAGCTAAAGCTACTGCAAACACAAGGGCAGAGCACATCAGCACGCACCTCTTCCCCCAAGGGTTAAGCTGATGCATTTTACTTAACAGCACTTGTGAGCTAAGAGCAGGGACATGGGAATTTGCTGTGGCTTAAGCTGGCACAGGGCAACCTGCTAAGCCTCCCAGAGCCCGCAGGACAGCCAAGGAAAGCAAAAAAAAAAAAACCCAGCAAACATGGAGCCGAGGAGCTGACGCAGCCTGGGCTCCTCTGAAGCTGTGTATGCAATGCTGTCTTGATGGCTTACACCTCTGAAGCTGAAGTGAAGAAATGAGAGAAATAGGAAACTTAGAAAATCCTCTTTTCTGTATTTTTTTAAAAGCCTTATTTCATTCAACCTAGCGCGCTTAGGCAGGCAGACAATACAAACAGCTGAACAGGGAGAGAGTCCTGTAGTATCGTTTAAAAACAATCAAAACACATCTCAGGCCATATTCCCCCTGGACTATAACAACATTTGTGGTGCTTTATAGTCAGGTGAGTTGCCCTTCTCAAAAATCAATTTTCAAGGAGGATTCTCCTCTACTTCAACTATACAAGTAAGAGCAGGAGCAACACTGGAGATAAGAGTGCAGAGCTGCTTTCAGAGATTAGTGCCCCTGCTTCAAGAGCTCGGCAGAGATCACACAGGAGGTCAAGGCATGCACATGAGAGCTGTTTTCCTTCATTTATGCAATAACGAAGGACTCGAGACCTTGCAAGCACCTTTCTCCCATCTGCCTTCTGGGACCTGACCTGTCCCAAGAGCTGAAAACCCTGGGACCCCTTCCAACCACCCCTTCTGGGCAGTCACTCCTTAAACTCAGCAGCAGGGATTTGCTTTTGCCTCTGGGGCAAGATGACACAGACCAAGACATGCCTGGGAGACAATTTTTGCAAGCAGCATTTTTTAAACTAAAAACTCTAGAGGCTCCCAAATGGAGAACCTGGGTCCACCCCCTCCAAAACGCACCTTCCTGCTGAACACACAAGAACGGAGCATTTCAGCCCTCACAAGCAATGCACCGAAGGAAGCACAGAATTAGGCTTTATTCTCTATTATCACCCAGATTTCTGTTCAGTCCAGGTCTGGGTCTTAAGTTCCCATGGGAAGACAAAGTGAAAATGCTGGCGTCCTGATCCATGGACAGGGAAGGAGAGACCAGAATCGCACCTTATTCACCTACAGATTACTGGGAGACATAGGGTGGCTACTAAGTGGACGAGAAAAGGTTTTGAAGTCTAAGAACAAAAAAATCCCCATACAAAGACAGTGGAAAGCTTTTCTTTCTCTAACAGTCCTGTTAAAAGCATGGAAATTATTCATAACCTATTATACAAACATACATCTTCACCAGACACCAACCATCTACTGAGCCACGAAGTCAGCGTGAGTTGGAGGGATTTCTGGGAGCTGGAATGAAGGATGTTGGTTCTTTTGGATATTTCCAAGCTGCTTTCCTCCAACAAGGTTTTGGCAGCTCAGAACCATTATTCTAAAGCTGGCACTCCCATGATGAATGAAAGGCACGATCTGGCTCTTGCAGGATGGAGTCCAAGTTCTCCAACCACGAGGACCACCTGCTCTCCTCCTGCACTAGAGACTGTGGAAAGCAGAATTAAGACGAGTAATGCAAATTCAGCCAAACAGTTGACAGACTTCTGCCATCTGATCAAGGTATCATAGATAAAACCAGGTAACATCCACTTCTGCAAATCTATTTTCCCGATGAGTTTTTTTTTTCTACTGTACTTCTGCAAATTTGCCTCTTATGCACATGGCTATGGTTGTCTCTCCTCATTAAGCTCTTCATGCTCCAAGCTTCTTCTAGTTCAGGTGGCGGCCATTCGGGGGACAGAGGATAAGAAGAGGGGAGGTGAAATGCTATGCTTGGAAGGGCTTTTGAGACTGTGCAAAAAAAAGTGTTCTCTTGCTCCAGTGTAGCAATCACCTAGTCTGGAAAAGCTAGTCTGGCACGCACGACCAGTTGACTTTCTGCATGAAAGTGCCTGGCATCTTTATATTGAGATCTTTTAATAAATGTATTTATTTTTATATTCATCGATCTGGGCATTTCAAAGCAGTGCCCTTCCTTTCTCCACCTCCTCCCATTCCACCTTCTCTCAGATTTCTGTGAACCTCTCTGGTTATCACCCGAATGACAAACAGCCACCATCAAGTTGCTCTCCCTGCAAAAGGGCACTGTCTGCAAGGCTTGAGCAGCATCCCCACACACAGCTACAGAAGGGGACATCACTTTTCCCTACAAACAGTGCTGTATTTGAAGGAGATGAGGAAGATAACAGGGCACGTCGAGGCAGTGGGAAGGGCAGTGAACAAGGATCAGTTGATGGAAATGACAGCTCTCCGTCACGAAGTTCTGCACTGCTTTGGCAAGGTGCATGAAGAAACTCTTTTGTTCACCACCTCTAAGGCAGCAGCTCATAAACCAGACAGACAGGTGGAAAGGATTAGCTCAATAGTTAAATTGCATTCCAAATGTTTTTGGAATGGCCCTTGGACACTTCTTATGTGGAGGGGGTGCAACAACTATCCAGGGGAAACTTTGCTGTTCCCCAGCCGTGAGTGCTTCAAGCAACCTCAATGAACTGACAGCAGAATTAGCCACAGAGGAACCACCAGGTGGTCTCCCACGACAGACGCTAAATGCTGAATGGCAGCATCATTTCAGAAAGAGATGGACACTTTCTCCAGCTTTACAGCCACTGGTTGCTTGTCCTGCTCACCAAGTGACCCCCACGAGGCAAGCAGCCCCGTAGGAAGATGGCTCGCTCAGAGCCAGCAGCACAGATGCACACCACTGACGGTTACAATCAGAAGGGAAAGGTCTGAGTCTTGCAAAATACAGGCACAGTGCTCCAAGTTTCCAGAATACCCCAAATCCTTTGCAGGAGCCAGTGGGCATTTAAAAATAAGCGTTCAGGAAATAAATCTCACATTAAAATAAGAAGAGGCTTTTGGTGCACCTACCATTAACCCAAAGGCACACACTGTATCAAAGTAGTGCATTAAAAAACCCACTCAAAACAGTAAAGAAAATAAGTCACAAAATAAACTAGTAAATAGGAAGTTTCCACGATGTCTCCAGTGCAGGATCAATATCACCGACTCCAGCACAATCCAGGATTTTATTTATAGCACTTCCAGCCTTCTACTCGTGAAGCCTCTGAGCGAGAGCCAAGCACAGCTGACACACTGCTGTCCCCACGTCTCCAGACAGCTCCAGTTTTCCCAGTTTCACCATTGCATCCGAGTGCAAAAGACTCTGCAAGCTGCCAGCTTCCCAGCTGCTATTCACTACCCTGTAAGTAAACGGCAAAATGACCAGCCCGAAGTATTTCACTTGCACTGCTGCTTCTCCGGAATGCCCTCGGCGGAGGTAGGCTCTGGAGTTTAACTGGCTGAGACACCAGGAGAGGCATGCCCAGGAACAGCAGCAGATACTCTGCTGGTTGCTGTCTGCTCAGCAGATCGAGGAAAGTACAACATAATGGAAATATCGCCAACTCACATCAGCCTGAAGAGACTCTTAAGCAGAAGGAGCGAAAGGGAAGCTCTTCTCAGCAGTTAACAAGAACAGGGGATCTCTATATGTCCCGGACTCCTATGAAAGAAAAATAAGGGGGCAAGACCTGAGGATAACGCTTTTAGACTGCTGAAAGGCAGGAGACTGCAGGACGGGCTTCTCACCACACCAGTATTTTTAGACAGTATCTTCTTGCATCTCTACCTTTTCTATCAGCCTCTGGCTGGTAGGCATCCTCAGGTTAACCTCTTCCCACAGATACTTAGGCCTCAAGAGGAGACAACAACAGGAAAGATTTTCCTGTAAACATTTTCCTTCAGCCACCAATGTTTCACATCCAGAAGTGCCACCAGCTCTGCCTGATCTGTGCCTCAGGCTGAATCTGCTCAGGACCTGCTTCACCTCCTCCTGCGCAAAGATAACGGCTTGTCTCACAAGCACCTGTAAAGTTCGCAAGCCCAAGATCGCTCATGCAGATGAGCTATGGTATGCAAATAAAGAACACATTGGGATCCTGATAAGATACTTATTCTTGCATTACCCTCGCTCTGTACTGTATGTGGGGGGAATAAGCTTCTCGCAACTATCTGATACAAGTGGCTTTTTTACAAGCAAGTAGAACTGGAAATCAAGACAGGTCGATCTGCAGAATTATGACCTATTAGTCGATGCGAGCAATCATCGCATTACCAAAAGCAGAGCACACCAATGACAAATGGTCAGAGCAGATTAATTATTTAACTCATGGCAGGTGCACAGACCCACAACCAATTTAATAGCTTTTTTTCCTGCCCCACGCAAGGAGGCTGTGTGGGAGCCTGGCTGATCCCCTCTTAGTACCACTGCGGGGACTGGGAGTCTGCTATAACACAGTCCCTGTGCACAGCTTAGTACCCAGGCAATGAGGCTCGCTGTTCATGCTGCACGCTCGGCAGAAGCATCACCCTTCTGCCTTAGCTGAAAAAAGAGCAGGATATGGTGTGTGTCCCTGCCAACGAAATGAGACTATGCAATTCCAGTGCGAGTCCGTGTGCCTGACTCCCACCTAACTTTAGCAAGTGGCTACTGCTTCAAGAGTGGCTAAAGCTCTCAAACAAATACTGAGAGATAGATAGCTGTCTCAGAATAAGTTTCACAGGTTCCATGAATTGCTGGAAGAGTAGAGGAGACACCCATCACATACTTATATTTCTCTGTGGAGAACAATGCAATGTTTGGTCAACCTTTAGACACCAAAGAAGTCATCTGGAAGACAACCATGGGGATACCCCAATCAAGGAAAAACAACGATTGCACTTTATTACTAGGAATTCAACCATGAAGCAAAACCCACAGGAAACCAAGTTTCACTAGTTCCTCTGCTCACATTTATTCTTCTTTTTTCCATAAAAGAAATCTTCTCCAAACTCAGCACTGGTATCAGCACGCTATGCTGTCTAAAACGGGGGACCCACTCATCCACTCAAACAAAAAACCCACCGAAGGTAGACTCAGGAGCCTTGTTTTGTGGCACAGATAGCACGTGCCCTCCCTCCTTGCCTATCAGTGTGTTGCTCCCTGTAACCTAGACATACAAAGCAGGACAGTTTTAAAGGCTACTGTACTTCAGATCACAGCTAAATTCCTATAAACATGACCTTCAAAAAGGAAGAAGAACAGAACTTCAGCCTCTTCCTTTTTCTGTTACATTAAAATGGCAAGAAAGATTTTTTTTTCCTTAATTATTCTGTTTTTTTTTCCAAAACCCTGCAGACTCAAGGGTGACTGAAAAACTAATGGAATCATGACAGCACAGAAGGGAGAGTGGGGAAATCAATAAGGGAAGGGAGCTTCAGTCGGACTCTTACAGCTCCCAAGTCCTGGCTTGTTTCTATTAACAGGCACACTTGGGAGAAAGCTTCCTTGGGAAAGACTTGCTACCAGCGGCCCGTTGGCAGAGATGGGAGAAGACTCCCAGCTCACGCCTGAGGCTCCAAACAGCCCCTCCAGGCACATTCTTCCCAATGCCACCACTCTATAGCAAAATAAATTATACAACAACACTGCACACTACTCCCCCAGAATAAACAAACAGGGAAGTGATTTAAAAAAGAAAAAAACAAATACCCTTGTTTAAGAAAAATGTTCATTCTTCCAGCCATCACTAGGAAAAAAAAAAAACCTAACATAAAAGAGACAGCTATTTCCCCTTAAAATTCATTGCAAGTTTATTTGAGTACGTGATCATCCTCAGACATTCTGGATCATCCTCAGATCTATTAAGGACTGGTTTATGCCAGAAAAATCCATGCAAAATCATTTCAGTTAAACTAATGCAGCCTCTTACACTTGTCTGTTAATACAGTTTTGCAGCAGACTTTAATCCATGCAGTTTACTTTGATAATTTAAGAAATTTAAGGGTGTCCACATAGTGGAGGGGTAACAAGATCGGGGAAAAGACACACAGGCCAAATGCAAAACTCACCACCTCATATGTTGCAAGTGAAAAGCTAATTCCTTTCATGCCACCAATGCAAATTCAACCCCCAAGAGTGCCCAAAAACAATATGAGAAAAATGTGAAGATTAAATTCCTAGGAGGCTGAGAAATGCTCCTCCTTTACCCAGAGAGCTGCTGAGGTGCACACCACCACACTGAGAACATCATTGAGAGCATGGCCTTCCATCGGCTTCAGTTCAGTCTGACGCAGGAGCCCTTTCCCATGGCCCACGGGACGTTTGCACCCTGGAAACACAGGCTGAGAGTGGGGAAGAGGCAGCCACATCCCCAACCAATGTACCACGCTCACCCTGAGCGCAGCGGTGGAGCCGGGGGGTGGATGTGCTGCCTAACAGGGGCTAGCAGCGATGAGTGGCTTGCTGAGTTTCACCTCCACCAGTCTCCTACTTTCTTTTTTTATTTTAGGCTATGGTCAGTTACGTCCCTGTGATTCAACCTTTTTTCTTTAAGGAAAAGAGTCATACATCTGCTTTCCACCTCTAGAGTTCATGGTAACTGCTGTGGTCTTAACCTGGACGTTGACTAACACACTGTTCACATAGGTTTTGAGATGACTTTCCACTAAACTATGCAGTCTCGGCTCCCTCCTGAAAACGTTCTCTCTGTGGAGGGACTGACACACGCAGCCCCATCCAGGCATGCACAGCGTGGATGGCAGCACGACTGTCCCTGGCGGGAGTCAGGCACACCACAGAGAAACTCCTCCACCAGGAGAGGAGGAAAGGCAAGGTCAGCAAACTCAGCCTTTCCCCATTCTGCTGTGTGCAGCTACTCACGGCGTCAGTCAGCTGAAGATGCCAGACAGGCTTGGGGCAACCGTACTCTTCTACCAGCCTGCCTGTGGCCACCCACTAGTGCAAGCAGCATCGCACCTCCCTGAAGCAGTCTGATGTCTTCATCTATCAGAGCCGTGTCCCATCAAGCCAAGAAACTCCGCCCAGTGCCAAGGACCTAACTAGGGACAAAAGAGGTGACCATCTTACAAATCCTCCCAGTAGCCCAACGGGAGGTTGGCTCCTCCTTAGCAAGCAGGGCGCCACGTCCCCTCTTTCCCAAAACCCCCAACCACCTCCATCGGGACACAGCAAAACAGACCAAACCATGGCAAACAGCCCCCCGCAGCCCAATACTTTTGGGTGGAGAATGGCAGCATTTTCCCAAGGTGAGATCAAAGTCCCTCTCCTTCACTGCCT
This sequence comes from Platalea leucorodia, assembly GCF_965183815.1. Classification (NCBI taxonomy): domain Eukaryota; kingdom Metazoa; phylum Chordata; class Aves; order Pelecaniformes; family Threskiornithidae; genus Platalea; species Platalea leucorodia. The sequence goes on from NC_138824.1 coordinate 115,231,391, forward strand.
GGCAGGGAGCGCCTTGCTGGCTGTGCAACCCCAGGCAAGCACTGAACCACCGCCTCTCTGGCCTCCCCGCATCTGGAGGGAAAGCCAGCGGTGCCCCAGGAGAGGCTGTGCTTATTATCAACAGCAGCAGCTCCTGACATATAGTCCCCCGGGAAGGAAAGGCTGGATCGTAACCCGCAGCCAGGTAGACCCACAAAAGGAGGACACCATCAGCTTTACATGCTCAGGAAACTTCACCTCGCTGAAAAAATAATTGCAAGGTTTGGGCTTTGTTTGTTTCTGCAAAGCCCCCAGTACCCGTCACATTACTAGGGGAGATTATGGAGCATCTCTGCTGACATGCTCAGCAGTATACACCTGCAAAAACCTCTCATTTTCCTTTTTAAATATTTCCCTCCTTCCTGTCTTCTGCTTTTTTTTTTTTAAATTATTTTCATTGTTTCTTTGCAGGCTCCTCATTTATCTTCAGACTCAGCCATTTAAATTTTAATAAGAGGCTTCACTGTCTATCCCCTTTTTCTTCAAAGGCCCTGCTTTATTTTTCTGCCTCTTCTCGGCCCCCCAGCCTAATTGTTGTTATTATTTTTAACCTTCAGTAGTTTCCTTTGCTTTCTTCTCTGTTCTAATCTCTCCCTGCTCCCGTTTTCCCCCTCGGTACTAAGTCCCTTTCATCCCTCACCTCCCTCTCGCCCCCGGCCAAGCATCCAAATACATGTGGACCAAGCGTAACCAAGCATAAATATGAAAGGGATCATCCAATTTCAGCAAAACGCTTGCCCCTACCTATTCAAATATTTGACTTGTAATGATTAAGCTCAAGAAGATCATAAATTTTTTCTTTTTTTTTTTTTTTTTTTTACAGAGCTCTGCAGGTCTTTAATAAACCTCAGCCTCCATGTCGATGGCAGCCAGGACTGCAGTTGCCGAGCTGTTTCCTATGCATTACAGCAGATTTGCTCCAAGGTAAGCAAGAGGGACGCCTGAGCCGGGAGCTTGAATTATAAGCGAGGAGATTTCATTCCCCAGTTGCTGGTTTATTGAAATTCAATGCCTCCCTCTCACCTGCTGCTTTGTTATGCTAACCTCTTCTGGCTGGCCTAAAATTTCCAGTCCATGGCGTAGGCAAGCAGCAGCACTCCCGTCAAAAACGGGGAACTGCGCCCCGCAGCAAGACCTGCCGGAGGAGGCAGCAGCACAGCCCCTTGCGCATCTCTGTCCCATCGCCGAGCAGAGGGACCACTCCTCCTAAACAGGGGTTGATATGGAGGTGTCACTAAAGGCTGGCCTCAGTGCCAGGGGACACCGGGCGATGGTCACCTCACGTACCGGCTGATGAGAAGGGCTGCAGGGGGCTCCCCTTGCCTTAGGGGAGGACTCGCTGGGGTTCTGAATCCCCTACACAGACCACTCGCCAGGGTCTTGCACCTTTATTGCACGCAACCTCACCATCCTCCAAACAGCACTACAGCTCCCACCAGATTTCTACCTTCCAAAAAGCATACGGGCTCGCGAGCCGCACCTGACAGCCCGCAGAGCTGTTCAGGGCAGAGCAGCCAGCCGGTGCCCGGGATGCCAGCTCCCCCTGGCCCAACTCCCCAGAGCCCCGTGTCGCACGCTGACGTCCAAAAAGAAAGATTAAACCCGCACGTGGCTCACAGTGCCCTGGGATAAGCATGTGCAGGAGCCGCCAGCCCCTTTCAACTGCTCCTCCCGGCCAAAAATGCAGAGGCACAAGGAGGGCAGATTGAGGATGCAGACAAGGAAACCACACTTGGCGTATAACAGAGCCCTTGCTGGAGAGTCATACTTCAGTTTGCAAATGTTTCATTGGATGCAAGCCCTCCTGAAGGGAAGAAAATAGTATTTTCCTTTTCCAAAATGGGAAAACATGCAAAAACTGAATCGTACGTGCCCCTGGGTGAGGCAGTAAGACAGAGCCCATCCTATAAATGCCCACCAAGGAGCATGACAGTTTTGACATAGCACTGCCACAGCACTGGCAAAAATACTGTGTCTGGAGAGCGGAACAGGACTGGAGTATGAAGTAATCTCCTAACTCTCCATGCCATCTCCCCATTTCTAGAGACAGAAGGCTGCTGCAAAGGGTAGTGAAAACTTCACTTCTTGCCAACCTGGGTGCACAAACCTGGTTGAAAAAGAAAACAGAATATATTTGTTTTATCAACACTTTGATTTCATTCCCATACGGTCACCTAGGTTTTTACACCCGCCCTCAACCACGGAGATGCCCTTGGTAACCTGGAAAAAGCCTTGGGTGAATGATTTGCTAGAGCAGGCCTACCACACCCTTCCAGATGCTGCTGCCCCGCGCCAGCGCTGGAAGGGGGCCCCCGCCTGCCCGGTGCACACCCACGCACCACCGGCAAGCACCTCAGGCTCCGCAGGGAAGGTGCTCGCATCTAGCGTCCCGCAGGAAAAGCAGGTCTCACCAGTACAACCAGCCCCGCAGCGGCCGCCTGCAAACTCCTCAGAGGGAAAGTTCTTGAAAACACCCCAAATTCCCCAGCATCCCCCTGGCTGCTTTCCCACAGGGCAGACCTCAAACCAGTCTCTCGCCAGGAGGAAATAAATAAATAAAATAAAATACACCCGTGTGTGGGCTCATGCAATTTTAATCAAACTAATGTCTGCAAAAAGGGGGGTGGAGGGGCGGGGGCAGGGAGGGATTACGGTGCCACTTGTTCAAAGCGCTCCCGTTTATTCCACATCTGCGATCCCTTTTGAGCTCCCAACAGCAGCGAGGAGTACGAGGCGTACAAAGCGAGCGTGTGGCGCGCGCTGAGCTGTCTCTTTGTTTTTGTCACCGTCTGCTGCTAATGTCAGCGAGAGCGCACTCCGGGGATCGATGCCTCGGTGATGCCTCGGTGCCGTGCCAGCTAATTACACACTGACAAAAGCACCCAGAGGGGGGAAAATGAAAAAAGAGAGGAAACCGAGCATCCTAAAATCCAATGGATAACTTAACAGGGGGCCGGGAGCTAGGGAGCCCAGACCTGCTTCCCACGGGGCTCGGGGAGAATGGGTAACACGTGGCGGGGGCACAGCACGCACCCTGAGCTCCATGGGGAATGGTCTTGCCCCACAGCAGCGCAGGGGCGCTGGAAGAGGGGAAGGGGACAGCGTGACAGCCCTGCCAGGCAGCAATACAAGGTGGTGGCAGAGGAACGCTGAAAAGGCAATTGCAGGCATCTCCAGGGGTCCTGGCAGAAGGAGATGGCAGCAACACGGAGAACCGGCCTGAAAAGTTTTGGGGACTGTTTCCTGCAGAAGCACGAGGAAAAGAGCTGGAGGTGCAGGAGAGGGAGAGGAGCTGGTGGCTGGGGGGGGTATAGCGATGTTTGTGCCAGTCGTGTCAATGCCTGGCCTGTTTCAGAGGTGGAGAGGAGCTCATGGCAGGAGCAGGAGGAGGGGAGCTCTGCCCCTCACCTGACCGCGCAGCCCTGCGAGCCCCCATCCCTGTCTCTCAGCTGGCCTGCTGCTAAGCCGGCAGTACCAATGCTCACAGGCCTTGCAGGGAACACGAAACACTTAATAACTGTGTGGAGGAAGCGGTCCATTCACTACAATACCTCCCTCTGAGATACCTGAGAGTCACCCACCACGGGGAGAGGCAGAGGCGACAGAGCTGCTCAGGAGCGGGTTCCCAGGGGGGCTCAGGTATTAACTAATCCACCCCCAGCCCCCCGGACCTGGCCACAGCTCCCAGACAGGGATTAAAGCCAGCAAAATGAGAATTTCAAACACGCATCCGGCAAACCCATGTGCATTCCCCGCAGCGGCAAATAATCAGGTGCCAAGAAGGAGATTAACCCTGCGGGACTGAAGGAAACAAAGGCATAAGAGCTGGTCTGTTTAAGAAGCTGCTGCTGCTGCTGCTTCTCCCAGATGAACACAAATCTGACCAGCAGGAACAAGGGCAGTGCCTGCGTGAGAAATACTGATTGCTAGGAAATATAAGCCTCTGATTTTATGCAGATCCACAACAAGCAGCATGAAGATCCCTGCAGTAGCTATTATGGCAGAGGTGGTGAGCCAGGTAGGCTCCTACCCAGGTTGTACCATGGGATGCATTGCTTTAGAGTTTATTTCAGCTGATGGTGAGCAGGCCACAGGGCCCCATGCACCAGCCCCTGCTCTGACCAGACCTATGGCAGGCAGTGCGCTGCGCCCTTGGGCACCGACTGCCATGCCCTGGCAAATGGGCAATGGCTCCCTGCTTGGGGTCAAAGCGATGCAGGCTACTGATGGAGCAGCAAGGCTACAGGGATGTCCTTTGCAGGTTGCAGAGCCTGATTATTTGGGGGGGAGAGATGGGATGACACACCAGCCAAAGTGGAGAGGTCACTGTACCTGCAGAGGTGGAGGAGCTATGTCCTGGTCAGCGTTCTCTTGTTGAGGGGACCACCCGTTCAAAGCTGAGACAGGGCAACACACAGGGCAAAACGAGAGGCTGCTCCTCATTTGCAGGCAGATGCAGCCCTTGCTTCTTTTGGGAGGAGGCCCTCCCTGCATGCTGCTGGCAGGCTAACAAGTGCGAGAGACTTTCACATGCTCCCTACTCAAGGGCTAGACGTGTGTCATGACAAGCTTCAAGTGGCACATCCCTAACGCTCGTGCTGCTGCAGCGGGAACACGGTTCCCAGTCAAGCAGCCTCCAGCAATACCACCTTGGGCTGTGATCTTGTCAGGTCTCATAAGCTTAATCAGGCTCTGCTCTGGATGGCGTACAGGGGTTTCACCGGCAGGCTGGCTGTCCTGCTGCTCCAGACAGCAGCCCTTGAACGCTCAACAGCAGCACTGTGTCCTGGCAGTCAACAGGAGGATCTACATTTCGGTCTTGACAACTTCAGCCAGCAGATAATAAGGGACAGGACGGGTGGCCCTTCGGGCATCAGCTCGGTAGACCTGTAATAGGACTGGGACTGTGGTGGCTGGCTCAAACCCATTACACTTTAGCAGAGATGGAAAGCACCTTCTAGCCTTTCAGGGAGGGGTCCAAGGAGCGGAGGGTTCTGGGGTGGCTCCTGGGGCACACATGTCATCTAAAACATCTTATAGTGCAAACTGTCCAGAGTTATCCACAGCTAGACTTAGCCCTACCAGAGCATCCTGTGGCCTGAACACACCACAGGAGATGCAAGTCCATCTTCCTGGACTGATGGTCTGCGACAGGGATGCCTGCAGAAACTCATCCCACCACTGCCGAGGGGCAGCTCAGCACCCATGCAGCACCCTGAGCCGGCACTGCGCTTATCTACAGCAACAGGCTCTGGCTAAGCCTGACCCCACAGATGCAACCCAAAGCCACTGTGCTGCTGCCTAGCCCAGCACGCCTCTGGTGGCCTGGCTCCTCCTCTCCCCTTCCCTCCATCCACATCAGACCCTCAGCAGGAGCCTCTTGAAACGGATGAGATCTGATGAGCCTGGTGTCTCCGGGGATGGGCACGCAGCACGTGCTGCTCTGGCCACAGACGCAAGGGAGCAGAAGTGATCTGTGAGTGCCAGGTGCTGGCATCTTTTTCCCCACCACTCGTCAGCCCCTGTGACTCACAAAGTCACTTCAAAAGGAGCTCCTCAAAGCACGCTGTCGCTGCCTCCAAATTCCCAGTTGCAAGGGGAGAGGACGAAAGAGTAGGAGGCAGCAGTGCAAAGGTAATTACTGCATCCCAACAGCCCTGATGGAAGACAGGACTGAAACCCCCACAGCCTGCTCTGGGGTCAAGAGCCTGAAACAGCCTCTAGGGCACTCAACGTACGCGTGGAAAGGGTTGGGGAAGAGCCCCCAGGAGGCACCAGCAGAAGGAGGCCAGGGCTCATGTCTCTGCCACCTTTGGGGCCTCCTCCCATTGCATGAGGGATTAAGGACACTCCTTCCACCCCAGCCACAGTCCCTCCCCGGTCATCCCCATGTGCAGCCCTCCCTGCTCCAGCACCCTCCTACACACCCTGCTGCTCTTTCATGACACAAAACCTCCTGTCCAAGGTCTTCCCACCTGCCACTTCCACACTCCCGCCTCCTCTTGCCTTCCCAGTGCTGCTGTTCCTGCTCCCTTTTCAGCGCTCTGCCTTTTTTTCCCCCCACCTTTTGCTTGTTTTTAACTCCCTCACCTCCACTCTCCCTCAGCCTGCTCACTCTCTGCCTTGCACACCTCCATTCGCTCTCCTTCACATTGCCCAGTCCAGCACTGGGATGACTACAACCTTCCCATTCCCCAGCAAGGGCAGGAGCCCCTTGATTCCTCCCGACCACACCGCAGCCAAAGGGCTCAGCCTTTGGCTCAGCTTACCCTGCACCCCAGGCACCAGCTTGGAGGCAGGAGCCCCTCACGCAAAGGGATGCTTATCCCCCAGGGCCACCTGCACCAACCACTGTCTTCCTCCAGATACGCTCATACACTTATTTGGCTTCAGCTGCCAAAGCTCGAGTGGAGCTTTTTGGATGATGGGCAGTGCTCCTAACTCCACTCAACAGACAAGGTCTGCAGTGCCACCACACAGGCGTGGCCTGAGCAGCATCCCCCGTCGGTGACACATTGGCCCAGGATATCACTGCAGAGGGAAGAGCCTGGAAGCATCCCTGTGGCCGTAGTGCATCTCCACGCTGTCCCATAGCCGCTGCCCCTCTCAGGGCAGCCTTTCTGGACAGCACCCACAGCCAGGGAGCTCCTCCAAGGCACAGAGCCTCTCCAAACGAACGGCTCATGCCTTTGGCAACCCCACCTCTCCACCAGCTTCCCCTTCCCTGTAGGCTGGCATTGCTGGGCCGGCGCTCCCACCTTCCAGCTGCGGTGCCAGGTGGGCCATCCGTCATGCACGACCACCACCTGCAGTTTTGCAAGGAGTCCTATCTGTGGACAGGTGGCATCAGTACACCTGAGAGAGCTCAAAAGGTGACAACAGACTGCCAGAGCGCCTGTGGTCATCTGTGGCATGCTGATGCAATTCTTCAGCGGACAAGGCTCAAGAGCCTCACATTAACCCTCTGATATAAGTAACCTGCTGCTTTGGGATCTTCTCTTCATTTCCATACAGCAGCACAAAGCCATAAAAAAAAAAAAAAAAAAAAAATTCGATCTCTCTAAATCTTCTCACCCTCAGTAAGTTGGGCATTACAAGTTACAGTCATGAAATGCATTTGGTAAGGAATGGTTTTATAAAAATCTTGCTCTCTTAAACAGGCAGCTAAAAATGAAGAATGGCAGGGTCTGAGAAAGTTAAGCGCTCAGAGCACATCGTGCCTAGGACAGAAGCATCCCTGCCCAGAAAACCCTGCCCGCTGTGACACACTTCCCCAAGACAGGCATCCCTAGCTACAACATTTCTTTGCAGAGCCGTAAGTTATCATTTTAACTAGTACGCAGTAAGGAATAAAGCCCTAAAGGGCGCAAGATGTTGAAACACAGTGTCAGGGAACCAGAGCAGGACTGAGCAGGGACGCTGAAGGGCATCCAGCCCATTAGTACCAACTCAGCCAACGACGATCCCTTAAGACACAGGCTCATTCAGATTTTAAATGGGGAGCAGAGCAGCCCCACCTCTTGCCACCGTAGGGCCAGAGGGTAAAATCACGCTTCTCTCAGTATTCAAAAGCGCTTTTGTTCAGGTTCACCCTGTTAGCTGTGGCTTTGCTCCTCTTTGTAGGCTCTCCAGAAACGTCTCTTGTTGATGGCAAGGGCAAGTGGGGCGGCTAATCCCATCCCATTAGCGTCCTCTGAAATACTCCAAGGACTGTGGACACTGTCTGGGTGCAGGTGGCCAGAAGGCGGCTCTCGCTAAGCCAGCACGACTTCTGGATGTGTGCACACAGCCCCGGAGCCGTCCGCCGTCAAGAAAAGAAACAGCCCGCGTGTGGCTTGAAAAGAGACTTTTCTCCTACAGGTACAGCTTTCCCAAAGCCAAGGGTCGCCACTGCTCTTCTTTTCTGAAGGTGGCATGAAAACCTTAAATTGGGGGGAACGCATTAGTGTAAACCCGACCGAGCGCCACCCCACGAGGGCTGGGGAGGGTGCGTGGGGCACCCCCAGCCCCGCCGTGCTCCTGGGGGCTGCAGCAGCACAGCCTCCGGTACCCCTGGGGCAGATACATGGTTGGTAGCAGCCACCCCCTCCTCAAATGATGAGCCAGCACCGCCTGCAGCGCTCTCACCTTCCTTGCAGCTCTCCTTCCCATTACATCTCCTATTTATAAACAGCTGCTCGGCAGTATTACTAATCAGTGCCACGTGGAATAATGTTACGTTTCCCTCAACATTACTATTTTATCTTCTTTCCTCTCCACCTCCAGCTGCTGCTTTCCTTCCACCACCCCCAGCCTGGAAAGCAATAATACATTCCTTTATTTTATCCAGGCTCTGCTTCTCTGGTAACGTAAACAATTTACTTATGACCCATGGAAAAAAAAAATTAAAAAATTAAATACTGTTAAACCCTCTTAAAATAAATACTTGCCGAAGGAATATCAGCTGGAGACTGCTCTCTGACTTATAATAATCCCACTGCGCCCAGGGAAATCCTCTTAAACTTATATCAGATAAAGATTGTAAAACTGTTATAGGGCTAAACTGGCAGGGCAGTCACAGAATCAAGATGGAAAATTTCTCCTCCCAGCTTCTCACCAGCAGGCAGCAGAAGTGGGGCAGAGACCCTCTGATGCTTTAAACCAGAAGAAATCTCCCCCCAAAGATGCTCAACAGCAACATCTCTAAATTAGCAGATAAGAAGCCCAAACCAGAGGGGAACCACTTAGGTTTCTGAGCCCTCCTGGGGGGCAGGACGGAACCAGTAGGCTTTCAACTTTTGTGCTATCCTATCTGACAGGACAAAAAGGATCTGATGTACGATCAGTAATGCTGCTAGGGGCTTTTGGGTTTGTTGCTGCTCTGTTTTGCCCGAGCACTGGTCCCCAGTTTGACTTTGTTCCGTAATTCTTCAACAAAAAGACGTGCATCCACACCACAATGAGCGTGGAGCTTTGTGGCACAGAAGCAGACTGGCTCAGCAATGGGCATTGCGCTTCCCCTCTGCTACATGGGGACTCGATCATTTGCTACCAGACCTACTTGTTCTCCAAGACGACCCAAGAAAACCATTGGCATCAACAGCAGAAACAGCTGCCCCTGCCTCTCAGGGCAGCAGACCAACAGATATACAGAGCAACCAAGTCTAAGGGCTGAAACTAGAAAACAAATAAAGCAATCCTCCAAGGGAAACAAATTAAAAAAAAAAAAAAAAGAGAAAATAAAGAGAGAGAGAGAGGAGTGGGAGGAAGGAGTAAGCATAGCAAAAACCTCTCCAGGGAGGCAGCAGGAAAAATAGGCAATGTGGAACGTGACATTTTTGCTGGTAATCGAATAACGGGCTGCTCCATCGCAGGATTTCTCAGCACTGCAGCTGGCTGGAGCCACAGGGACCGTATTCCACTTTCAGAGTTCACTGAGCAATTGCTAAGGCAGGGGACGGGTGCCATATGTTACCAGCTGCGCTCACAGTTATCGCTTTCCCCATTTAACGCTGAGAGACTGTTTGGAGGCACAGAAGCAGAGAAACCTGCACACTTCGTGCCTCTCCCCCGCCACCCGGTATTCTGGCAAAGCTGCCAGAAATGCCAAGAGGCTCCGCTGGCGAGTCCGGGAGCAGGTCCCCACGCCAGGGAGTCGCCAGGCTGTGCTGGCTGCTCAGCCCCGCCGGTACCCATCACAAGCGGGGAGGCGCAGGTGGAAGAGATGGGTGCCCCTCAGCCACCCTCCAGCGTGGTGGGCGATACGGCCGGAGGCAGCACCTGGAAAGCTGCCGAGCGCGCAGGAGGTGGGAGGCAGGTACCAGGCTCTGCCCATCCCACATTACAGCCCGCTGACTCCACCACCTGCTCGCCTGACCCAGCCTGGCTCCTTCTGGCTCTCCTTTTGTGCTCTTAATTTTTTTCATCCTCCAGAGCTTCTCAGTTGTGCATGTAGTGAAAAAGTAATCATTTGGGGGGGGTGGGTGGTGGAAAGAGGTTGGGGGCTGCCCAGAGCACATTGGGAAGAAATGTTAAATTCAGGATGGGAGGTGGCACCAGACTATTTCCAACAGCAGACGACCTTTTTCTTCCCATGATTAGCACACAGAGACCGACCTGAAACAGCTCCCTCACATGCGGAGTTCACTTTCTTGGAAAGGATGGAGACCCTAAGATTTGAACTCAGGGTCCCGAGTAATCCACCAGTGGTAGAGCTGGCCTTCAAACGCACCAGGATCTCTGGCTGAAGATTTTTCTATCCTAGTTAAAAATCTTTGCATCCTTTACCTCCTATCAGCAATGAACATCCAGACATTATGGCAATCTACACCAACAGCCTATACCATCGATCGCTCTTCTCAGAGGGACAGACGGAGAGGCATCCTATAAATAAATAGGACATTTAGGACTACCGAATACCTCATTTCACCGGGAACTGGCAAAGCATACGAGAGACGAGCCGGCAGGACAAGCAAAGGGGTGCGTGGGCTGAGCAGAGTGTTGCTTTTACAGTAACTCCTTCCAGGGCAGCAGAGGATCCCAAGCCTTGCGGCCTCCAGCCTCACTGACACCAAAGAGGCAAAGGGGGAAGAGCGAGCACCGCAGCCCCATCAACCTGAGAGATGCTCGAGTGGAGCCCAGCACGGCTGGAGCTGGCGAGAGAGCAGACCAGAGGGCAAGACTCCGAGCCTTCCTGCAAAAGCCTCTTTTCTGAAAGACTGCTTTAGTTTTCAAAGATCATTTTAACTGACTGGTCTGATTTTACTATTCAGGCTCAGTGCTGCACAGAAACCTACCCAAGCAAAACACTGCAGCTCTTTACAGTCTGAAGGCAAGTCAGCGTTTGGGCTTCTGTGCCTCCCTTCCTGACAAGTAAGAGACATAGAAAGTCTGGAAGCGAGAGGGCTCATTTTAAAGACCAGCCTAGATTTTCAAGCAGTATGAGGCTGTATTCATTTACATTTTTAGAAATGCATTTTAGAATACTTTTTTTTTTTTTTTTTACAATGCATAGGTACAAGCATACAGACACGCATAAAAAAAAAAGACACATATTCTTATTGCAAACCTTCTCCACACGCTGGCTAAATTTAAAAAAGTACCTCTACCTCAAAAAGGACAATGTAGGAAAAACATATGGAATACAGTGATGTGCCCCAAATGTGTCTAATGCCAGTTTTTTGAGAAATGGGTAGGTGGACAGGGAAAAAAAAGGAAGAATCAGTTCCACAGCTCAGAGCCCCCCCCGCAAAGGATGTCACCCCACCAAGTTGCCTGCAGTTTTGAGGGACAGGGCAGGAAGGCGAGGGAGAAAACACACCAACAGCTAAGAAAGGAGAGAGTGGATACAATGGATTATCCATTTTTTTCAGGTGCAGTCTGCCTAAAATTGGTTCCATTTCTCCTGTGCAGATAGAGGTGGAAAAGGGATGTCACATAGTACAATAATAAAGTAAAAATCAGGCAAGCACTTCCAACGGGAAAGAATAGGAGATGGCGTACTGCAACAAAACAGGAGTAATTGGAAGTGTTTAGCAGGAAAATATAATAACAGGACAAGATAAAGATACACAAAATAATGAGTGAACCTCGTCTAGCAACGTGAGGACACGTACAGAGATTTCCGTTATAAGCTTTCAGTTATAACCTGAATGGTATCTACAAAAAGTGTTCTAAAAAGCACAAGGAAGAATTAGCCCATGCAATTCATTGCCAGACTGTAGATGACTAAAGCCAAGATAAAAAAAAAAAAAAAAAAAAGACAAAAAAAACACAGACTGGAAATTTAAATGGGTCTTAGTGCCTTCCTCTTACCAGCAGGAGTTTGAAATCTGGAAGGGGCATGGAGCCTCTGGACTGGCCTCGCGCACGGCCACGCCGCAGCGGGCTGTCGGGAAGCAGCCCCCCTGCCAGCTCCGGAGCCGCCGGCTGCGGGGGGGCTGCAGCGGGCTCCCACGCACCTGCCCGGCACCGCGGACCACCGGCCCCCTCAGCCGGGCAGCGCCTGTTAGCCTCACAGCTTCTGCAAGGGCAAAACCGGGTGGGCTTAAGCAGCTATACTTTCAAGATATCAGAAATGACTAAGCAGGACTGGAGATGAATCCTATTCAGTATCATTACCAGGCAGAGCTGAAATATAAGCCTTTGTTTCTAACTCCCGCTATCTAAGGAGCTCAAAGCACTTCACAATTATTTAGCTTAGACTTTGTGAAAGGCTTGTATGCTATTATCCCTAATTTTACCAGCTGGAAAATGGTGAGGGAGATGGAGAGCGCCGCACAGGGACACGCAGCGAGCTGGCAGCACGATGCAGGATAGGACCTATATGCCTGCAGCCCCCCACTGCTCCGCAGCATAAGAAACCGGGTACTCTGGTTTGCTGGTGCAAGTCCCCAGGCTGTGCCCATAGGAACTGCCAGAGGTAAATATATTTACCCCTCCTCATCCCTTCCCCATCAACAGACAAACGCTCCCTTTCCAACCATAGCAGGAACAGAGAGAAAAAGCAGGGCAGCATAGGTCAATTTTTTTTTTTTCCAAGGCTATTACAGAGAGATTTAGGCATGTAAAGGAGGACAGTAAGAACAAAATACCCTGTGTCTAGCTGCAAAGGACCACCTAGGAGAAGGTATTTTATTTTTTTCTTTTTTAATGTCAGCTAAAGGGGAATTTGAAAGTGAAGGACATCTTACTCCTCTGGGGAGCTAATTACTGCAACAAGCACAGCCCAAACAGGCAAAGATGAATGTAACTCACAAAGCAGGAATTTCAACAACACCAATCCTAGAACTCACTTTGGTTAACTGATGGCTTGGCTAAATAAAACATACACATGCTTCACGGAGGTAGCAAAGCCGCCAAGATGGCCTCAGAGAGATTAGGACATCTGAGCTTAGGATCTCCAAATTCTGCCTTCGTACACCAGAGCAGAGCAATAGAGACAAACTCCTGCAACCTCTCTAAAGAAATAAAAAACATATGAAATAAAAAAAAAAACCATGCCAGAAAAAAGAATTTGGGGATGTACAATAGGTCCTTGCTGTTCTCACCTGGTTGAGGTCACCAATGTTATACCATTATTTAGCACTGACATCACCACTATATACCATTTTACACCTTTCCTTAAACACTCTCCCTCCCAACTGCTGCCCAACAGTGGTTTCTACTGCACAGCAGCCAAGCGGTTCATCACGGGATCACAGGACAATTCAGGGTGGAAGGGACCTCGGGGGACTGTAGTGCAACTATGGGGTCAAGCAGGGTCAGGTCTAAGGTCAGAGCAGGCTGCTCAGGGCTTGATCTTGTCGGGTCTTGAAACCCTCCAGAGATGGAGCCTGTGCAACCTCTCAGGGCAGTCTGAATTGCTCTCGTTTCGAATTTTGCCTGGTGTTGCTCATCTGCAAAAAGCCTGGCCTCCTCAGGACACAAGCTGCTTGCTCGTGTACAGTGACAAACACTTTCCCCTCTCTCTCAGGAGAAAAAGAAGAAGAAAAAGGCAGGATAGAAAGAAGAGCCCCCAAAGACTTCTATCAAAACCAGTAGATCCTTATCTGCAAGATTGCCATTTCTTTCTTCAACGCCTCCCTCAAGCAAAGCCACCTTCAGCCCAGTTGACGGCAGAAATAAACTAGCAGGCACCGAGGTCCACGTGCCCCACGCGAGCCGAAGTGACAGCTCTCACCCTGAGGCCCCCCGGGTTCCCAGGAGCAGACGGTGCTCTCCCAAACACGGCAGACCTGCGGCATGACTTTCTCCCTCTGCTCTGCACGCAGAGACAGATCACATATGGCAGCACTTGACAAAGAGGGGAAGGTGCCGGCAACAAGCAGCAGCAGCTGGTACAGACTAATAAAAGTTCTTTTTTTTTTTTTTTTTCTTTTTTGCCTGCTATATGCCCTTTAGCTCTCCATAGAGAGATTCTGGAGATTTTGGTTGCAAGTTCAACAAGAGACCTGCTTTCTTCTCTCTTGAATGCTTGTCTGAGACACATGCAGCTCCTTCCCTTCCAGTGCTAAGTGTCTGGCCTGCATAAATCTTTCATCCACCTCCCACACCACCAAAGCCTCTGAGATGCACCCTACAGCTACCCTTCCCCTCCCAGCCGTGGGCTTGCAGCTGGCCACACAGTTACGTGCCACTGTTCAAGGGCACAGAGGACCCCTACAAGACACATTCCTAAAGGCATGGTCAAAGGATCCATGGACTGAGTTCTGGTCTGCAGAGAGCTGCAAGTGACTTGGGCAGCTCAACACTTGGAGATGAGACCCCACCAAGCACGGCTGCAGCCAGCACTGACCTCAGGCAGAGAGGCAGCTGGGTCTGCACCCCACCAGTGCCCTTGCACCACCACCACTCCTAAGCCTGGCACAATGCTGAAACTTCACCACAATGGGGCTGCCAGCCAAAAAAACCACACCCAGCCCCTGGGAGCCATTACAGCCAGGCAGGACCCAGGGGAACAGGTCAGAGATCGAGGAACCAGCCTACCCGGGCAGGGTGAGACCAGCGAGAAACAGCAGAGAGCAGAAGTCTGGCCGGGCCGCGAGGGTGGACAGGGGAGCCACTGAATAGCATCTAGCTAGCACAAATCCTCTCTGCCCCCATTTCACCTACACCTGGCAGAAAGGAGACACCAGTGACCACCCCTGCAGGCACCACCAGCTCCGCTGCAGCTCCTGCCCACTGCTGAGACAGCCGTGTCTGAGTGCTGCTTGTTTCTCAAGCCTGCACCGGAATTGGTCCTTCCCACTCTGCGGTACCGCAGACATTGTGGTCTCTCCCCCCATCCAAACCCCTTTCATTTTTTTGCTTTAATTCATTTAGGATTGATGCTGTACAGCTGCTTCCCCCAAAATAAAGAGTACAAGAGCTGTGACCTCCTCAAGTGCTTTGAAACCCTTTCTCCTGCTCTGTCACTACCTGTTTAAGAAAAACCTCAAAGCTTGATTTCTTCCCTCAAATCACTTACTCTGAAAAAGAGCTCAACGTTTTTGGGAGCACAGATAAAAAAACCACTGAGATAAAAGTCTGAAGCTTCTGAAGAGGTTAGACCTGGGCCTCTTTGCTGTTATCTAAGTAAGGGTACAGGCACACAAACAACTCGTTGCAGAGATATAGTGGAGTACAAATTTGTAGAGACTCATGCACTCTAAAGTAATTGCCACGTGCTCACTTCTGCCCCACAGCAAAACACAAGTTTATTTACCCATCAACATAAGATGAGGAGCACAAACCAGCATCTCAGATTGCACAGCACCCATGAAGCTTTACCACCTAAATTACTGCACAGAAACCTCCTCTTCTGCCCCTATTTCAAGAGTTAAGACAAGGGATAATTCCAGCGACAATCTGGAAAATACTCCTGTCCTGCCAGTGGTGATGCTACGTCACTGGGATGCTGCTTTCCTTCACCTGCAAATCCTTTGCTGTCCTTAAATTCTTCAAAAAGCAAAGGAGCAGCCCACATACTTCTTGCAGCCAGCAACAAGCAGGCCAGGACCCTGATACAATTGCCAGTCACATGTGCATGGTCCCTAGATCCCCCATTTAATCGATCTAGTTTTTTAACTCCCCTCTTCAGTATGCCCAAGCATCTTCCCAGTTCAACCACAAAGCCAAAATGTCCATCAGTTGCTCAGGAACCCCATGGGGGAAGTTTCCAAAAGCAGCCAAGTCTTCAGCTACTACTGGAAGAATTCATTTCACTCAACACCAGCTGCCTAACCCAAGTCTAACATCTAGGCTCTCTCTTTAGTCAACTTAGAGAAGGATGCACTGAATTTAAACAAAGACGGGTTGCTCTCCAGATTTGTCCCTCTCTGTCCTCTGACCGCAGATATTGCCTCAACATCTACCTTAGGCAACGTGCCTGGTGTTAGATGAGTGGGAGGCCTCTCGTGAGATCTTCTAAAAATCTTTTCCTCCCACCCTGAGTAAAAGAGCATGAACTAGCCTCAGCAATTTCGTGTCAGCCTCAGGGAACTGAACTGCAAAGGCAAACAATGGAGTTGCAGACTTTGTACGTGGGCTAATCCTTTCTCATAAATCAATCGCAAGGCCATGGTTCCACAACATCCTGTGGAGCTGCACCCGGTTTTTTTGCCACCTCCCTCAGCCCCTGCAACTCAGTCTGAGACGTCCTAAATTACTCCTCCTAACACATCTTGCAGCCCAGGTATAACTCCCTCTTCCCAATGATACAGCTCAGGAGGAGATGAGAAGAAGGGTAGCAAGATACAGAAAGACTTATTTTTGAAGCAGCTGAAGTGAACTGAAGACTGGTGGAAAAGGTTAAGCCTTCATACAAATTTCCCCATGGCAGAAGGCCCTTGAACCACATTACTGGCCTCATTCCTAGTTTCAGTGAGATTAGCACTTGTGCTGCATGCTTAAATTCAGATAAGAGTCCCACAGAGTGCCTGGGGAACGCTTCTTACTCCAGGCCATCAGAAGACTTCAGGTCCTCAGAGTGGTACTATGAAGCAACCATCCTTCTATTGAGATATGTTCTTCAGCAGACTAGCAATCAAATAGAAGGAAAAAAGCGCCTTTTTCTAAGTACTAAGGGTGATTCAATTGCTGTGATTGTTACAGAGAATCACAACTTGTATTTTGGATACTTCACAACAGAACTAGCAAATCCTATGACTTGGAAATAAGCGGCCTTAAGTGGAAATTAACTCTGTATGCAAGCGTTTCCACGCTTCTGTGGAAGGACAGGTTGTCTAGGCAGCACCAAGGCTCTAATGCATATTTCTGTTGTTTTTAAGCATGCCTTTGCTTGGCCAAGATCTCGATGAACCAAAAAGAACCTCGAGTGGAGACATCAAAAATGGGAGAGGGACAAACAGCCATGCTTGCTGTTTGTGAGGTGGATGGAAATGTACTTCCCTGCCCAACCGGCACATCTTTGAAGCTGAGAAGACTATTTTTTAGCAGCTGCAGAGCCCTGGATACATAGCCCTCAATGCTGCTCAGATGGCAGCAGCAAAGACACATCCCAGCTGCTCTGCGGCACGCTGAGACGTCCCAGTGCAGACAGCAGCCCCATATCTGCTGCACCAGTGTCCCATCCAGCTCCCCCTAAGCTCCCAGCTCCCCCATCACAGGGCTGTATGGCCCAGGTGAAAAGGGGAGACTCTGCCTTCAGCTCTTCCCTCAAACCACAGGACACAACAACTCAAAGCTCCCAGAGCAGCAAGTCTAAAATCAACACTGCTCCAAACCCATCCATTTCACACAAAAACGGAGAGAACAGAGATGCTAACAAACTTATCTCCCTCCAGGCTTTGCTGCTGCCAAAAAAGAGCCAATCCATCTCATGAGTCAATTAAAAATTCATAACTGGGTGAAAGAAAAAAACAAAAGTTTGGTTCTCTTTCTGAGAAAATGAGAATAATAACTCTCATTTAGCTCTCATGTACCTCTTCTTGCATACTGTCTGCAGCAACAAAGCCGGCCTGAAAACCCAAGACCTGTCGCTGAGAGCTAAAATGACAGGGGAAAAAAAAGGGCGCATGCTCTGCCCAGCCCTGCACAGAGGAGCCCGTTTCCCCAGCAGGACTTCAGGGCCTGATGGGGCTGAAGTCAGCACTGATTCATGTGAACACGAGCCAGAGGGGGAAGCCCTCTGTAAGGGCTTGTTGTCTACAGGTCATCGCAGGGGGCACTCTGGAAAATTCAGTTTCTGTCAGAGTTTGGTTAAACCACAGAAAACACCTATGCATGTACCCACATTCAAAACACAAGTGACCCTAAGTCACTTCTGAAGTGAATTTTCAGAAATGAATTAAGCTAAACCAAATTAGGGCTCCAAATTCTGAGCGCAAGCATCCCTGAAGGAGCATAATGTGATTTAACTAATCCACTAAAAGTTACTTTAGATCAATTTTCTTGAGCATCCCGGACACACGTAAGCCCCGAAGCCAATGTCCTCAAAGGGTGTCTACGGAGTCCCAAATCTTACGTGCCTTGTACCAGTGGCAAGGGTGGGACAGAGCAAAAGCATCTGACCCAGCAAGCCCCAGGCTGGCCACCAAAGAAGCTGCTGAGCTACGGTTAAAACCTGGAGGGCACTGGCTCCCCAGCCCCTGGGGAGAGCAGCGGAGAGCTCCCTGCCGCCCGGCCATCGGACACGCTGGCTATGCTCGCCCGCAGCCCCGTCCTGCGCCGTGCCCCAGGCTGGCGGCTAACCCAGGTACTCTCACTTGCTCTAACAGCTCTCCTGTAAGGACCCCAGCTCACGGGCTGGGCTGGTTTCCACTGGGTGCAGCTGCAAACCACAACTACCACAACCCTACCCTGCCCCCAGGCACTTTTTTTTCACCCAGGTGCTGGTTTTCAATGGGTTTCACTCCCTGAGGTGACTTTACAGTGGCAGCGCTGACTCAGACTTGTTTAAACTAAAGGGGGAACCGCAAACCTGGACACCTGAAGCAAATCACGGAACTACAAAAAAAAAAAAAGATTGAAAAGAGTATTCAGGCGTCTACCTCCCAACTGCTTATGGACATCAGAAGGGAAAGCAGGCAGCTAAATAAGTGCCTGTACCCGGGCAGCGGGGCTTTGCCTGGGAGAGTGGCTGGGCTGGCACCTCCGAAGGGAAGGAGCCAATGCACACAAGCGGGAGGCAAGGAGCACAGCGCAAAGGAGGGCTGCAGTGATTTGAATTCACACCTTGGCTCCTTTCACAACAGGTTTCCTGTGTCAACA
The DNA here is from genome assembly GCF_965183815.1 of Platalea leucorodia. Classification (NCBI taxonomy): domain Eukaryota; kingdom Metazoa; phylum Chordata; class Aves; order Pelecaniformes; family Threskiornithidae; genus Platalea; species Platalea leucorodia. Next base: position 115,250,120 of record NC_138824.1, read on the forward strand.
CGGCCTGAACCAGCAACACCCTGACCAGCTAGCATGGCTGGATAATGCCAAAGCCGTTTCCAAACCGGAGACCTAGGGGCTCGCAAATGTCTCCTAAGAGAAGCAAGCCTGCTGTCTGTGGGCTTAAATCTGCTAGAGGGGTGTCTCTGCAACAGAGGAACCCTTCAGCCAAAGAGTTTGATGGAAGCTATTTGACTGCTGTTAGCCGAGTTAGAGACTTCAAATCCAATCCCATTTTGAGATACAGAAAGCAAGCTGAAGGTTGAAAAGGTCAAATCGGCTAGTCAGAGAGGTGCTGTGGAAATACTCCAGATTTTAAAGAACCTGTTTTCAATTTTTCTAACGCAGACACGAAAAGAAAACCAAACCAACTCCCCACATTCATCTACAGACAGCTCAATTTGATCAGTGTGCTGGTTTCAGGAGGCATTCAGCACGGCACTCTGTTAAGAGCCTGAAGACGACCATCTCTCCTGTTCCCTTTACGTGCCGCTCGTTATTGCTCCTTTCTTCCCCGCTCTGCTATTTCGACACCTTTGGCACACAGCTCTCTCCTCTGCAGCTTGTGCCATCTGGAGCAGCCTCCCTAACCCTCTCTCTCTGTGTAAATCAGTTCCACATCTCTCTTGCTTTCAGCCACAGCTTTACACGTTCCTCTCTCCGGCTACACTGCCTGGTTTCTCTTCTTAGAGCCTTATTACTAGAGAAAGCTTGATTTCTCTTATGTCCCTATACCATGATTTCCTGCAATTCACACCACCACGCCACCTGCTCTCTGCTCCTGTTCTCCTCACTGGTGTTTTTTCTGATGGCTTATGTGCACTACATCACACATGGGGGCGTTTCACGGCTTTCTGCTGCACACTGGCTGGGAGATGCCCCGTTGCCCCAGCCATGCCATTAGCAGGACAGCTTACCCACGAGGTTCATCTTGGCGCTGTAACTCCCAAAGTACCTCTCGTCGGTGTTGGGCGTGTGGCACTCATACTCCCCAGCATCCCGGTCCTGCAGGTCGGTGATGTGCAGCAAGACGGCGTCCCCCTGCACCCGCTCCACGTAGATCCCCCGGCTGCGCACGCGCTGGGTGTAGATGGCGTAGGGGAAGGAGGGGTCGACGGTGCTGACGATCTGCACCTCCCGCTCGGGGGCCGAGGGCAGGTAGATGGACCACTGGAAGTTCTGCTCCGCCGGGCCCTGGTAGCCGCTCACCTTGCACCACAGCGTGATGTGGGACCCCTCCGTGCGGTAGAGGGGCCCTTCCTGCACTGCCACTTGCCGCTGGGCCAAGGCCATGCCTGCGGGAAGAGAGGAGCCCAGCATTACTTCTCAGCAGGCAGCCCCCGCGCCTCCCCCCAGCTGTACCAGTCCTACCCCTTCTGCGGCTGCGCTCAGCAAGGCAAGCCCTCGCACCCCATTTTACAGCTGGCACACTGGGCTCTGGCACAGCACCCCCTCTGCCACGTTGCAGCTTTCTTGCTCACCCAAGTGAAGTGTTTTTTAAAAGGCCCCATGAAAAAAGTGGTGTTGAGATAACATAAAACCTTTCTTTGGTAGCGATAAGAATCCAGGCACAAAAAGATACTGCGCTGCATAGCAACAAACCAGAAAGCCAAGCTGACAGGGCTTTGTTTTCAGTACTACTCTTATTTTCCAACTCCATCATCCCACGGTCCCAGGCACAGGTTGCTGCTAGAGGGCACTAGGAGATGGCCGGCGGCCGCTCTGCAGCACCCCAGTGCGGCTGGTGGGGCTCCCCATTTCGGCAGCGGCTCCCTCTTGTCCTAGCACAGCCCAACCAGGACCATCTTCCACCAGGAGAGGGGCCCATGTGCAAGCCCGGAGGCTACGCTCCCTCTCCTTGGGTTTTCGGGCCGCCCAACAGCAATGCCACAAGCGCTTGTCCTCCATCAGCAAACCCGCCAGAGGCTTCGGCTGGTACAAAATCCCACTCTTTTTCCCCCAAACCCATCATGCCTTCTCCAGTCTCTCTGTTACGCTTGCAAAGGCATACGGGGAAATACCATGTTTCCGGCACTGCCTTCCCAAGCCTATTTGAAAGGAGTATATTTAGTACATAACAAAAACAATTAAAGTTAATGGAGAGAGTGGGCATATTACACTCAGACTTACCGCCCCTGGCTGCTGGAAATCGAAACCCAGTACTCTGCATTGTACACACACAAACTCTTGCAGCACCGAACAAAGACAATCCCGCAGCACGGCGACTGCGATCTGCTGTATTTTTACACAGATTATGGATGGCTGGCCCTTGGGCTCATGGCACATTACCAGCACAGCCCTCCAGGGGCCAGATAAATTACAGCAATCTATCTTGTTTGTTGCTACATCAAAGGCTTGAGGTCTGGAGACCACGGTGGGTGTTCATCGGTTATTGAGTTACCAGCAGCATGTGCACATGGCGAGGCCAATCACCCTGGCTTCTGTGACTGCTTGCTTGCCATCATAAAACAGCAATAAGCCGATTTAAAGCGGGTCCTGCATAATCACGTTTAGCAAATTTTATCCTCTGTGTGCGTGTGCACGTTGGGGTTTCCCCCTCCCCTCTAATTTTTGACAACAACGTTCAAGTCCAGAGAAGAATTTAATCTTTCAAAAACCAGCAACTTGCAGGTGGAAGAAGTAGCCTGGCATCTGAGGATTACTGACTCAATCCCACCCTCTGAACATGGATGTCCAGATACAAAGTTTTTTCTTCACAGCCAGCCTGGACTGGAGCCAGGAGAGAGAGTTCTTACCAGCTTAAAACAAATTGTGAAAAATGGGTTCAGCACATCCATCAGGCCATGCAGCTGAACAGATGGAGTGCAATTCAAACTATTAACTTGGGCTCAGCTCGCTGCTGCTCCAAATTATGTTTCTTCTTACTCTTTATGAAATAATGTGACTTAAGGGGAGGACGGGGAAAGCTTGCACGTTCAAAACAAACGGGGAGAGGAACAACAGAGGCAAACACTCCCCCACTGTTTGCTGTACCAATCTCTTCATCCTGGGGAAAGATACCACTAGAGACAACTAACACATCTAAGGTGCAGACAGCCTCTTCTCTCACCCCATAAAGGCCAAAGGACAAAGCAAATACTACAGCCTTTGAAGTGAACTGTTTTTAAAGCAGCAGGAAGGGCAAGATCTTTATTGCACGCTTAAAGACAGCTCGTAATACAATTTTTGTATGCACATGTAGCCTTGCTACAGCAGACAGATACCCTGCATGCAATGACACAATTAAAATTGCGTCACAAAGCAAATACGCGGTGGTAGTAATTAAAAGTTGCTCACACAACACTCATTCAGGTATTTCTCAGCTGAGTGCATGACCTTGTTTTGCAGGCTTTTAATGCAATGCTGTTTTTTTTTTTTTTACATAGGAATTCTTTGAGGAGTTTTCCAACCATCCAGTTGAAAAACATCATTTTATCAGAGACACGTATTGGCCCTTCCAAAGCGTGCCGGCGAGATCACGACCTCGGGGACCCACCGCGCTGATCTCTGCGCCCCGAGGCATGCAGCCTTTTGGCAGGTGTCAAATCCCACCGCCCTCATGGCCAGCGCTAACGTGGGCTTCCTTCTTCCCTTGCCAGTGGTTTTTGGGACCTTGCCTGTAACCAGGTTCGGAAGAGACACACTTTCTACATTCCTCCTTCCCTACTCCGTCTTGCACTGGATTGCTGCACCTTCCTGATCCAGCCAAAAGCGAGGTAAGAGCCAAAGAGCTCCTTGCTTCCCGTTCCGGCTCCCGGAGCCCAGGCAGCTGAGGGACAGAAGCAGCCGGTGCTGAAAAAGCCCTGCCCAGCTCCAGGGTGGAAGGAGGACAAAGCAGTTGGGGTTTTGCTACAAATTGCAGCGAGTTGCTGTTCAGCTCCGAGAGGTGAGACACAAAGGCCCAGGAGTCGGTTGAACAGGGTGGATCTCCAGAGGGGCAGGGAGCAGCACGTCCTCAGTGCTCTTCTCCCTGCCTGGCCGCAAACTCCTGCTCCACCACAGATGGGCTCAAATGATTTCCAACACTTAGAAAAACCCGCACAGCAGAAGCAGAGATACTTCTCCAATAAATCATTTTAACTGAGAAAGGGAAGGACAAAAACAATCAGCCTGAGACAGACATCCACCACTACAAGTTTTCTCCTCCAACAGTTAACTTTTTGCATGGTGAAGGGTGTTTGGCAGTTTTCAAGCTCTGGGAATTGCTATATCCATGAACACGCAGTATCAAGCAAAGAACTGCATTTCTTAGCGAGCAAGCGTTCTGATTAACAAAAATAATGCGCCTGAGATCCCATTTTAAACTCTTATCCTCCCCTCTCGAAGTGAGAGAAGAGCTCACTGGAGGAGGAGCTGTGCGCTCCACACCTCCCCTAGGACGCCCAGGAGACAGTTATGGTGGCATTTGGCTGGTACTTCACTGGCACAGCTGGCTTTTAATTGCAAATCCAATATAATTTACTGACAATGCAAGGGCTGATATGGAGGAGGTAGCGAGCCAAGAGCTACTTTAAAATTAATAAGAAATGATAGGTTTGCGCATCTGTTTTTTTCCAAAAGGCAGCAAATCCCCCACGATAAGGAGGAAGCGTTCCCTGATCCTTATCCCCTACAGATGAGGGCTATTGTCACTGGCCTTTTGAGCTAAGAGCAAGCCAAACAACAGCCAGGCAGCTCTCAACGCTCCCGCTGGCTTACCCATCTCCCAGGCCCCGTCTGGGAGACAGGAGCAGGCAGCGGCAAGAGGGGATGGTGCAGCCGGGTGATGAGACTCAAGGTCATGCAGCAAGGGGACCCTGCGGGACCCAGGGACCAGCAGATGCCCAGTGCCAGTGCCTCCCCCATGCCAGCCTGCCCAGCAGGCTCCAAGGACACTGCAAATGGCAGGAGAAGCAGCTCTGAAAGGCAGGTGAAAGCCAAGGGAGAAACACAATATCAGGGTCACCTGGCTGTTCGCATGTCCCTTGTCATAGCACAGCCAGAACTTCAATGCCTCTCCATTCAACCTATGGGCAAGAAAGAAGCATTGAGCATCCCTGCCAGCCAGGCACCTCACCCAGAAGTGCTGTAGCTCAGCTTCTGAGTACGCTTTGTCTTTTGCAAAAGCTGCACCTTCCCAGCAACATCAGCTCACTACCGCAAGATCCGACCTTTCCATGGGGAGACATGCAGAGTTCAGAGCTCAGGTTTTCCAGACATGACTGGTCATTTCAAGTGCCTCATTTGAAATACTTTGAAGATGCCCCATTTCAGAAAGTGCCAAACACTTATTCTTTGGGAAGGAGGTGGACCTTCAGATCCCTTTCAGAAGAACAGGCGTGCAAAATTGTATCTGAGAACATTGATTCAAGGCTTATCGCAAGGGATAGGTGAGCGTAATGAAAGAAAGGATGGCTCTGCACACAGAAACTCTGTGTGCACAGCACTGACACACCAAAAGAATAAATAAAAACCGGGGACAGAATGGCCAGGAACCTCTTGCACAAACACTCTCCCCATCTCTGAGAGTGCGGGTTATGCCCGCACCACACTCAAAGGCACCACAGCAAGTTGCATCAAGGTATCTTAGATATCAACAATCACAGCCAGCAGACCTTTAATCGAAAGGAGAAACGTGAGCTCTTGGAAGGAGTATTATCCTAGGTCTCTAATCATTAGAGAGCAATTAAAAAAAAGTCTTTATATTTCCCGTATCTTCCAGAAGCATAGGGCTGACAGTGCTGAACACCAAATGGATTACATAGCTTGAGGGGATGTTTCTACCCCTGCAGCTTTACAGCAGTTTTCCTTCACTTAGAAGCTCTAAAGCATTATTTGTCAATAACTGATAATGCTAATCCTAAATTTCCTTTAAAAATGACTTTGGGCCTTTGACTACAACTATTAGACAGAAAACATTTCCAAAGAGATCCCTCTCCCTACTCTCCCCTTCCCTTGCACAAATACACAGCGCACATTGTTTTTTTTTTTTTTTTTGTCATCATTATTGTTTGTTCAACTTATAAGTGCTCCCGAAAAAGTGTCAAAGAGCAACAACGATGATAAACACCAGCGAATGGCTTCTACCTAAGAAATAACGGAGCAGATGAGGACTCTGGCCTGGAAAAAAGATGACTTTGAGAGGATCTGGTAAAGGTCTATACGAATATGCATGCCATGGAGAGGATGGTCAAGAATTGACCATTTACCATCTCTTCCAGTTTAAAAACCAAGGGCTGTCAACCGAAACTGGTGAGATCCAGCTTTGTAACAAGTGAGGCAGTTCTTGCAGCTGCACATAGCAGACCTGGGGACATCCTTGCCAAGGGATGCTGTGGACATGGAAAGTTTACATGGGTTGAAATGTGGGTGGGACAAATACTTGAAAGAGGACTACTAAATAGGTAGATCACATCAGGTTTGGGAGGCTCCCAAAACAAGCTACAATTGCACAGCTGTCTGCCTACAGCTTTTTGAGAGATGATACTGAGCTAGGTGGAGGACCCTTAGTCTGAACTGGTACAGCTGTCCTCATGCCCCTTCACAACCCATGTCAATGCAGGCTATACTCTTCAGCCATACAGGTCACATCTGGTCTGCAGACTATGCATTGGCTATACTACAACAGAAGATAAAAAAGGCACCATTTCAGCTTTTTCTCTAGAAGCGTGGCTATCTCTGCTCTGAACACAGCCAACTGAACTGGTTCCCCCAAAACACCCTCAGAACTGAGGCAGGAGCCTGTGCCCGTGTGCAGGGAAGGGAAGGGAAGCATGCATAAATCCTATTTGGCTATGACAAATTAGCATCTGCAGCAGACCACAGGACCTGGCAGAAAGTCCCCCATAATGAAGACAATTCAGACACGAGCACTAAAGAGCAGTTATGCTAAAGCGTCTACTTCCTAGCTTGAGCGATGCTCTGGGCACGCACAGCCCGAGAGCAGGTGCAAGCGCCAAGTGCATCACAGGCTGTGGCAACTGCTGCCCTCCCGCAGGTCCGGGGCTGGCTCAGGCGGGAGCGGTGCGGGAGCCCCGGCTCACCACCCGGCTGGCCCTGGCTCTCCAACGCGCGGCACGGTTTGAGGCGAGGCGAGTGCCAGCAGACTCTTCCTCTGACTGCATTCAGCAACTTCAGCCTGGCCCAGCGCCACAGGAGGCAGCGGGCATACCTGCACCCCGCTCCGACTGCGAGGCGAGGAAAGGATGCCATGCTCACAACAAGGAAACAGCATTTCCATCCAGTCCAAGGGCGCTGTTGCTTTATTAGCCAGCGTTGTTAATTTGTTGCTTTCCCCCCTGCCTCCCATATACTCGCAGCCCACCACGAACAAGGACGGCAGCCTGCAGGGCGATGCCACAGCCTGCAGCTCACGGGCAGCAGGCATGGGGAACAGCAGGGCAGGCAGAAGCAGCCTTCGAGCTGCAGCAGTTCATGCGTTGGCCGCTTTCACAAAGCAACGGGGAGCACACAGTTAATTGTAACCCAGCAAGCAGGGCTCCCCTGTGACTTGCTCCTCCTCAGCGTTTCCATTCCCCTACCCCAAAACAGGAGCATCGTGCCCTGCACAGGCCTTTGCTTCCAGCCAGTTGCCCAGGGACAGTTAACATCCTCCAAGCTCACCTTCCCTTAGACATGATGCTTCCCAGGGGATGGCCCTTCCTCTCTCCCTTCTGTCCTCCAGGGAAGATGCAGACGGCTCTTCCCAAGACCAGCCCCTTACTTAGCCCTGCTGTGGAGTCCAGAGAAAAAGCAGGGACTGATATCCACTAAATGGTGTTTCCTTTCAAGAAGGCTCTTCCAAGCTCACCATTGTCCAGCCACTGAGAACACTTCCCCAAGCGGCCCTCTTATTTTTCATCGGCTGAAGACTAATGTAATCCCTATGGGAGACTCTGCCCCAACAGGCAACACCAAACAGAGACCATCTTCTAGCAACACGCACCTACTATTCTGTGAAGTCTCCTGTTAACGCACACAAACAAAAATTAGGTTCGAGTTTAATTTTTGCATAAATGAGTCACAGCAGGGACAATCTCTGTACACTGCAACCTGCTGCCAGATGGAAAAAAAACAATGCTATCAGAAGAAAACATGTGGTAACCCCCCCCTTATTACTGTAAAGCCTCATTCTGGGAAAATACAGTATTTTGCTTGATGTGTTTTTTGTCATGCCAAAGGAGTTCACTGCACTGAAAGGCTGGCTGGAGCCACCTGCAAAACAACTCTGTCCCTATCCTCCACCCTTTTGCTTTGATGTTTAAATCTGCTACCAAGGGTGCCTGATCCCCTATCCTCCTCCTCCACTCCTGCCACCATCCCACCACTCCCAGCACATGGACCGTCCTTCCTGAACTGACTCAAAAAGCTGTTCATTCCTCATTCAAATTCCTCCCACTGCTGAGCCAACTAAGGATGGCTAAGTAGAGAGGTCAGCCAGGAACAATTTATACAATAATTGGTATGGAAATATCACAATCAGTGGGGAAATATCAAAGCACGGGCAAACAAGACAGGAGCCGCCAATGGAGCTCTTTGTTCTTCCAACACAACTGCTTTCACTCATCTCTGCTAGCTGCTCCCTCTCACAGCCGCTCACTTCCACAGCAGATGTTTACTGTCTTTTAAGAAAAATGTTTTCAATAAATATGAAAGAGGTGACATTTCTTTTAATCACCATAGATTGTTCTGGCCTGTGACTAGCTTCCCAAGTTCTGACTGCAAAAGAGGTCTTGTACCTCTGTTATAATTATGCATCCAGTCAGACATCCAACCCCCTCGCCAAGATCAGAGTCATTTTTTATCCTTTGGTTCTTCTCAGATCTGGTCCGTATATTGACAGACAACTACTTTACTTTCCCCAGTACACCATTGGTATTCTACAGCTGCACAGTGTTAAATGTGATCTGCCCTTGTGATTTTTTTTTTTTTTAAGCAAACCTCATACTATATGGATGTCACATTCCTCTAATTGCTCCTTCTCTGTGTCTACAATTATGCACGTTAAAATATGCTAGTTTTAACACCGCCTTAGTATGGCATATTCTTGAGCCACAGATCATCTCTATTACTACAACCTTTTAACTTTTGAAGATGCTGGAAGGAGGAAGGAATAATTCATTATCTACGTTGGACACTGAGAAGACAAGAAACAACAGGCTTGGACTTGAACAGCAGAGATTCAGGTTGGACATGGGGGCTAGGTATATTTTTAACTTCGCAGAAGCAAGGAAAGTGAGGGACCAGAGAGACTGCTTTGTGAGGCTGAAGTCTCTCACACTACAGCTCCCTCTGACAGACGTTTACCTTCTTCAGGAATACCATAGGTGGAGATGAACCTGCCCTGGGGGACGCACGACACGAGATCTCCCCGCTCTTACAGTTCTATCGTTCTCGATCATCCCATCAGAACGTAGATTTAAAGTTACTTGGCTGCACTGAAGTCTGAAACTACTCTTTAATCTGAAAAGTCACAGAGCCAAGCGTCCAGAAGCCAGCCAGCTATGCCTGTGGTCAGAGAAAAGAGGGATACCCCATATTAACAACAGGAAGGAGGATGGCAGGGAGCCGGTCTGCACACGGGTCCCTGGGCTCGGCAGCTCGTGGTGCTCAGCCTCCTTACTTCACACGGGCTTTGAAGAAGCTGGTAGATCAAGGTGTACCTGGTGCAAAAGGTGAATAACAATACATGCTGATGTACGAGGGAAAGACTGAGCTGACTGTCCTCCTGGTTCAGACTCACAATGGTAAACAACTGCTGGGGGCTCAACTATCTTTGTGCAACACAACTACTGCTTATTATAGCTTGACCATTTTCCTGCAAAGATGCTGAGAAAAACAGTCCCTTATAATCCACAATCCTTGTATTCCCCAAAGGAGATGCCAGTTTTGACTAACCCGACAGAATGGCAGAGAGCTCCAATAGCACTATAGGCTCTTTTCTGTACTTAAGGTAGAGCCCTTCCCGTGAACCTATTTAATCAACTATTTCTCTTCCTCCAAGGTCAGAACAGAGCCGTCCCAGCCCTTTTCCAACTCTCAGATCAGCATGTTCTTCATATACCATACCATCATTACGGGAAAAACACGCAAACAGAAGCTCCCTGGCAGATTATACTTATCTTGGGCATACGCAGGCAGAAGTGTCGGTTTGCCCACGCACCACTTTAACTTGCACTGCTCCTTGTGTCTTGTCCTCAGGAGCTTCTTCTTTCCTACAGCCCACTGAATACCTGCCCTAGTGACATACATCGCTACTGCTGGTTCCAGGTCTGGTTAAGCACTGCGATACACAGCAGCGTTTACAGTGGCCTGCTGGAATGCCCAAGGCAATACCTACTTTTATATTTTCCAATGAAAAGCAGTGATGGCTTCATTACTGCCTTCCCAGCCTGAGCTTTGAAGCTGTAACCACAGGTACTCCGCTGTAAGATTTAGTATAGACCTGCACAAAAAGTGAAGTCTCCCAAGATTCGTATCTGTGTTTTTTTCCTTCTGTTCTTTTAGCTCTTAAAATACATGCAAGGACACACCATTCACCCTGGCGCCTCTAGTACTGCTCCCAGACCTCTAAAAGACGCAGCATTGTCGTGCTAGCACCAAAGCCGTGAAGCATCAACACACACTGCAGAACACCAAACTCTCAGCTCGTATGTGTTCCCAGCCTACCAAGAGCGGGGGGGAAATGAAATTGTTTGAGTGACAAAGCTAGGCAGGAAATTTCTGACATAGTTCATTATGCCCTGCAGCCTCTGTATTTCTTTTTATTACCATTCTTTAGTCTTCAGGTCCTACATGTTCAACAGCCAGGGTCACTCTTAGAATTGTCAAACGTTATTCCCTGCGCGATCACTCACTCCCAGACAATAAGAAACTTCATTTTATTTCACAGTCAATAATGTTTTAATGTCACTTCTTTTTTCATTTTCCTGCATGCTCTGCAATCCCTCCCAATATTAAACAACTGAATGCTCCTATTATTGCTGTAATTCACCTCATAACATCCCAGATGCTTAAAACGCTCTCCCAGGAGAGAAGAGTGTGGAGTCCCAAATCTCACCTTCACGTTATCCTTGCCAAAAGGAAATAGCATTTACCACCTGGTCTTTCATTAAAGGAATTCCCTCTCTTTCATGAAGAGGTCTCTCAAAATACTTCTGATCTGCAGAGAGCTTGGTTTCTTGCTTTCCCTCAAATTTGCTTTTCCTGAAGAAAGGCAAAGCTTCTTGCTCTGTTCATTTGAAACAAATGGAGGGAGGGAGCACACACAAGGGCCTCCCCTTACCTCCAAAGAGAGGCTCCAGTGTTTTGGCCCATCCTTCCATACTCCTGGAAGTTGCTTATTTGGCTTCCTTCCCCTCCCCTTACTCTGAGTGACTCTAGGTCTTGCCTTACTTTGGTAAGGATGACGTTTAGGACTTCATCATTCTGACTTTCTGTAGGACCTTTACTTGCATGCTTGTTCTTCTGGGCTAGGGCCAGAGCATCTCCTTTCCAAACTCCAAATCAGCTCCCTCAATTAGCCATTTATGAATTGCTCAATCCCAAATCGTTTGCTTTCTAAGAGGAGACTTAATGATCTGTTAGATATGGACAGGTTTGAAGAGCTGATGAACCGCACTGCTGCACACCCCTCTCCCTCCCAAAGGACGCTGTTCTTCCAGCATGCCAGCTGTATCCTTAGGCACGGACTCTGCACCTGCTCCCCATCTCCTTTTGAACACACAGTTCTGTAGAAGTGGCACTGCAAAAAGTTATGAAGTGTAATATCTAGAAATGAATGCAGCCACAAGCAATGGCTCCAGCTTCCTTCTGGCATGTTAAAGAAACATTTGTGCCCCTCAGCCATGGCCATTAGCATGTGAGAACATCCAATCTGCAAGGCAAAGCTCCCATCTTGTACATCTTCTTCAGCAGAAAGAGCTTTCAGGTAAAGAGGAAATTAAGTTATCCCCAAAGTCAAGTGTATTGGCTAAAAGCATGCATTTCTCTAAAACAATTTTCCCACCCCACCATAAAGGATCACAAGAATACAAACATGGCCGTACACCAGGAGGCAATTTCCATTTCCCCCCCAAATTCCTCTGGTTTCTTCTCTGTTCACTAAACACCAGCAAGATCCTGCCCCTCAAAACCTCTGTGATTCAGTTAGACACCTTCCCTGAGAAAGAGACACAGATCCAGGGAGATCCTTCAGCTACCTGCTGCCTCTTATTGCTAATTAAGATGTCAGAATCCTTCATCTCCTTACACTGTAATTTATTAGTTTGACAAGCTACAGAGTCTATCAGCAGTTGTCACCAAATTACCAAGGCTCCCATTTCCAATGGGAGGACAGGTGCTTTCTCATATTTGGAAAGGAAGAAAGAAAAAAAAAAAAAAAAAAAAGAGATGCAGAAGCATTTACGTTACTATTGCTTCCAGTCTGTGAGGCGGAAAGGTGCAGTCATTCCCTCTGTGCACATTCATAACACAATACTATCACCAAGGAGCAAGAAGGACAATCAGACGCAATTCTCCTCCCTGGGGAGGAAGAACCCCATGCACCAAGGTGGACTGACCAGCTGGAAGGCACAAGAAAACACTTTTTTTTAAAACAAAACAAACAAACAAACAGTGAGGTGTGACTGAGGATTGGCACAGGTTTCCCTGAGAGGTTGTAGAGCCTCCATCCCTGGAGATATTCAAAAGCCGTCTGGACACAGTCCCGGGCAACCGGCTCTAGGTGGGCCTGCTTGAGCAGGGGGCTTGGACGAGATGACCTCCAGAGGTCCCTTCCAACCTCAACCGTTCTGTGAAGGACACTCCAACAGGATTCCGTTTGCCACTGCTACAGGCTCTTATTTGCCTCAGCTCAGCATCAATCACCTACTCAGAGCAGCCTCACTGTGTCAGCTCCCATGTGGAGAAAACAGTGGCAGAAACACCCTCATTCCAGGAAATTCAGTTTAGAAATGTGGTTTCACAATGCAGTTAAGCTGGTCTAGGTACCAGCTACATGGAAAAAAAGCAGTCTTGCTTTCTCACTCGCTTTATTCCTCGCAACGTACACACTCCTCTCCCCATGCTTGACCCCCATAGTGAGCTGAAAGAAGAATGACCCAAGGAAAGAGTTATTTGTTTCCACTAAGACAGCAAGAACACTTTTTTCCTTGGGGTTCGGGGATGGGAGCAAACAACCCTTTTCATCAGCAGCTGGGATATTCCACCAGCTCAGCCATACTGTGAAACAGCACCTTCAGACAGGGGCAGCAGATGGGTCGAGAGAGGCCGGGGAGCAGGAGAGAGCGAGGCAGCCTGTGAGGAAGCGCCATGGTCTCTCTCCGCCGGGAGACCCTGATGGCGGGTCCCTAACAGTCCTTGTGGCAAAGCATCAGGTGAAGCAGTGCTGCAGCTGCTTGCTGCAGGCTACTCCCAAGGACACAGAAGAAAATAAAAGGGCTCCAAGTCACCATTTTTAGCACACAGCCCTAAGAGCAAGGGACTTAATGAAGCCTAGCTTCCTATGCCATCAGGAGGGAGGCTGTCTCCGAGACTAATGATTTGACTGCAAGCTTCAGCCGGAGGTTTTGCTACGGCTGGCACAGTCATTTGGAGGCACTGCTAGAGCCCTTGAAGAAAACGGTCTCCTTCAGTCCCCTGCCACCCCCCCAGCTCTGCTCCCTACTCTTCACAAGACTTGCAGGAACTCGTTTATCTCCAAGCTCTCTACTCCCATCAAATTTGCGTGCAATCGGCCAAAGGGCTGCCAGGTTATCCAGGAAGGGGCGGCAGACAGGCAGCACGATCAGATAAGCCATCTTTCTCTGAGAACCCAGCCTGAGGAAAACCAACAAGAGGCAGAGGCTAGGAATTGAAAACCACACAGACGGAAGAAGAGCTAGAAAAGACATGGTAGAACAAGGTTAAGAAGGGCTTTTAAAGGGAAGACATGCATCTTGCACTTGGCAGGGCGGAGGAGAAGGAACTAATTGGAGAGTTCAGGAGAATGAGCAGACAACAAAAAAACCTGAACAAATTTCAGAGGCAGAGATGGATAGGAAGTGCTGCAGCTTACACTTCTTAAGCAGAAATACTCAGGGGAACATGCACGTAATTATGCACCCGAGAGAGAGGTCAAGATTTTAATTTGAACAGAAATATGAATTCATAACATCAGCAGAGAGAGGCCAGTCCAATTTTTATTAGTGGATAAAATTACCAAGAGGCAGGGACTATAGGAAGTGTGGACAGGATAACAGAAAGAGGACCTTATAACAAAAACCGAGACCCTGAAGCTGGGCAGGGTACAGTCATGAGGATGCAAGAAAAGCTCTGTTAGAGAGGCAGGAGATGGCAAAGACACCAGGACTCGGAGGAAACCATTCCAGAAAGAGACCAAAACCAGTTATCGCAAAGGCAATCGCTAAGTCAAGGAAGGTAATCCTGGAGCACGACTGAGACGTAGAGCTATTAAGAAAACCCTTGCAAAGTAAATCACAGAGACAGACTAAACCAGCAGAGAGCTGGGAGGCAAGAGCTCCAGACAGAGCATCCCATGGGGCTTGCAGAGGACAGAGCAGCTGCTGAAGGAGGAGGGGATAAAGCAGCTTTGCACTGAGAGAGAGGCTACGAGTAGCAAAGCAAATGACAGAGACAAGGGAAAATGAGCTGGGACATTAAGGGAAGCAAAAGGGTTAGAAAATCTACCTCAGTGAAAAGCACGGAGAAGGAGGGAAGCACAGGGCAAACCCCCAGGTAAAGGCAGGCCCTTATTTGTATGCCAGTCCTCTTTGTAAAGTCTCTAAGGTTTGAGGAGCAAATCTGAAGGTGGAGAAGGGGCTATCCAGGCTGAGGGGGGAAAGTATCATTAGTGGCATTCAGTGAAGCAAGAGAAGTAAAAGCGTTGATGAGGAACAAGGCAGAGGGAAGGAGCCAAGCACTCTCTGAGATGGGGAGGCCGGTGCGGTCGGGGGACTGATGCTGGCGGCACGCCACTGCATGACAGCAGGAGCAGAGGCAGCAGATGGTGGGGCCGGGAGACGGCAGAGAGGGCGGAAAAAGTGTCCCAGGGGTGGAGGCAGATGCCACTGCGTTGGTGGTGTAAGCAGCTATGGGGGACAAATACTGACAAAAGAAGAGGGGTGGGGGGAAATCCAAGTCCAGGGTGCAAGAAGAAAGGTGGCACCAGGGGTGGTCAGGGAGGGGGAAAGCAGAAAGACCCCGAAGAGGGAGAGTGGTGTTGGCTGAAAACCAAGACAAGCAAAAGCCTGGCTGGCAACACAGGTACCTCGTTATGGCATGGATGATCTAGGCACAGGGAGGAAGGATCCTGGACTAACCAACAGCACTTGCTGAACGAGAGGGGCCCCAGCCCTTGGCACCAACACAAGAACTACACACAAGAGATGCAATGGAGAAAGGGACATGACCTTAATGACCGCAAGTCTCACTTGATGTACGGAGTCTGGAAAAAGCTGCAAGTTGGATTTTTTCAGGATTATAGCATCAGCTCAGCAACACCACACCTCGGGCACAAGTCCAAACGCCCTCCTGCCTCCCAGAGCAACGCGTCTCGGCACCCACATGACGAGACAGGGCAGCGCGGCCCGAGAGATGCTCCAAAGGCAATACACCCCGACTTCAGCAAGAGCAGACTTGCCCCTTCGTAGGGGTGCAGGTTTATCTGTAGGTCTAGAAGAAAGCACAGTCCCGGTTTCTAGACACAGACTACGTGCCTGGGGGTGACTAAACAGCATTTGTCACTGAACAGACAATCTTTCCCAATCAACTGAGAAAAGGGGGGGATGTGAGGTAAACCCCTCCTCTGCCGATACACCGCACTGAGCATCCTCTGCCTACGCTCCCTGATGAGCAGACGTATGCAGAAGTTTTGATCTTCAGCTACTTACTTAGCAGAGCCTAGTCCCCTCTGATCAGGGAGTTAAGGAAAGGCTTACATAGCTACCAGGGAGGGAGGCTTTTTATTTATCCGATTTCAACATGCCCAAGTTATCAGACTCTAGAGGAATTCAATTAATGAGAATAAAACTCTTGTTTGATGCAAGTCTAGAAGGGTGGGGGTTTTTTCTGTAAATACCTCCGCCCCAGAGATTTTACACTGATTATAAGCCTTAACAGCAACTGACTGATGCAAGTTGAACAGATACAGCAACCGCATCAAAACGCCACACAGGCTCCAGACCTGTTGGGGACTGGCAGAGCTGGAGGAGACCAGCACAGAGACAGGGAGCAGGGCAGGAGCAAGAGGGAGCCGGGCCAGGAAGCTGGCAAGAGCAAGCCCAAAGGAGCCGCTGATGCCATCCCCCCTCCTCAGTTTACTGCAGCGGACTGCAAGTTGCACCAGTTGCATGTAAGCACCCACTAGCACAGCTTTGTCAGTACCTGCCCGCGGCAGCTATGAAATACCACTTCCAGACATGGAGGCAAAATTAAATGCCATGCACAAGCTCGCAAGGCAAGGCCGGAGCACCACTGGCACATGGCTGCTCCCAGTAAATGTCCCAAAGCATGCAAAAGCCACTCCTGGCGCCCAAAGCGCCAGCCATCCCAGGCTGGGGAGGTGCCTTCAGGCCCACCGCAGCCGCCTGCTCCCCGCCAGGCCCTGGGGAACGTGGCACTCGCTCCTGCCAGGGCTCCCTGCCAGGGCTCCCTGCCAGCACAGCATCCCCTGGGTCTCCCCATGAGGAGGGAGGACGACCCGAGGGGGCAGCGGGCGCGAGGGGACTGGGGCACGCATTGACTCAGATTTCTGTCTCAGGCCCGGCCATGAAGGGGAAGGCACCAAGATGTCTCCACCCGGGACAGAGCTGCAGACGGGGGGCACTGGTGGCCCCAAGGCAGCTCCGGCCTCACTGGCTCTCTGCTGGGCCCCGGGCCCACTCGCCCACTGCTGCCCAGCGAAGCGGCATGAATGGGTCCCAGCCCGCCTCCCGAGGTGGGACCGAGGGGCTCTGGCAAGGCCAGGGGTTGACCCCCGCACATTAGTATGGCGATGGGTCACTCCTTGGCCCAGGCTAGCCACTGGCACCGTGAAAAAAGGGGAAAGAAGGAATTCTGACAGCAATATAGGCTTTAGAGAATTTTACTCAGATAATCCTCTCCTAAGTTTGGCCAGCTGGCTTTAAAGGGAACATGAGGAGGAACATTACACATCACTGAACCGATGGGAACCAAACACAGGGTGCAAAACTCTTCTCATACAAACTTTTTTTTTTAAATCCTGCCATGAAGACAAGCATGGCTCCCAACACCGGCTTCCAGGCAGTGCTCGTCCTAGGAGAACTACCCAATGTTTATTCAATGCACATTTCACTAAAACCCGCATGGTTACATCCAGCCAGGAGACCGAACAAACATCCGTAATTTCTTTTGACACCTCCTAGCTACACTGCTCTGACAAAAGCAACCAGAGGCGTCCAGTACTATTGTATGGCAAAGAAAAAAGAAACTCCCGCTCCCTTACTAAACCCCTTCAACATAGCGAGTGAGCAAGAGGGAGGAATCACAGGCTGAACCAGCCAGAGTCCATCAGCTGGTTAGGAGAGCACCAATAATACCTCCTGGCTGTATACTTGGGAAAAAACACGTAGGTGTTTCTATACTCTACTTACGCAGAAACCTCAGGAACTCTTCCTCCTCTTCCCTAAGGGAGATTCAAGACATTTGAGGTTTAACAGTTGCAACAAACAGTCTCCTCTTACAAGAGAAAATATTCAGGAACAAGATAACAAGAGACACAGTTACTGAAACAGGATGAAAACACGGAAAAACCCTCTGGGGTCTAAGCACTGCCCTAATCACTGCAGACTGCTACTCAGAAAATCTGAATTCGAGTATACAGCTCTCATCATCACTTGCAGATCGAATAGGAATGGCAAGATGCAAATCTTGCTGCCTGCAAGAGAGGTAATCTAAGCCACCATTTGTGAGCAACCTGCTAGCAACGCCACAGCCCCTGCAAACCCAAAGAAATAAAAATCTGCAAATGCCCTTGATCTTGCATTCATTCCCCAGTAGATTACTGTGCTAACCCAAACATCGCTACTTTTCTGTTTGGGGGAGTTGAGAGCACAGTCCTTATTACACTTGAAACGGCAGGGGAATATATTCTCTATTCAAATTTGATTGCGGACATGGGAGATGGGTTAAAAAAAAGGGTTAGAAGGGAAATAATGCCAGCTATGCTCCTTTAAAATAGTTTTAAGAACAGTATTTGACTTATTTCACAGCCAAGAGGTACAGCAATTCTACAAAGCCAACTCAAAATTAGCAGATACATTTTCCCAGTACACTAGAAAAGAATGCGGATGCTAAACCCATTATATAGACAGCGAAGTGTCATCAGAGCAAAGAAGGTAAAAATAGCGAAATTATCTGTAAGATGACTAAGCAAATGGATTTTCAAAAATATGCTTTCAAATACGACACCCTTTTCTTAGAGCTGCATACATCTGTTTAGCTTTGTTAATTTCTCAATTCTTTCTTTTGATAATTTATTTTTGGCCTCCCACTAGCATACTTCCCCAGAAGCCTCGCTTCACCCCACCCACACTCAAGACTCGCATCCACATACGGAGGATGATTTAGAAACTGATGCTGATCACCCCAGAAACTGCAGAGAACCTCTACCACAGCATTTTTGGGATCACGTACATGCATCTCTCTCACATCCGTCCATCCACTGGAAAACTGGATTCTTGCTGTCTCCCACCCTCATTTCTACCCCTTCCTCATCACCCCCACCTATCTCGGGGGTCTTCATGGCTCCACTGGCATCTTCCAGGACTGATGAACCCTCCTTTCTCATGCGACCCCTGCTCCCATCATGTTTGCAGGCGAGAAACAGCCCACCTCTTTTTCAAGCCACCGCCAGTGCCCGGAGGAGGAGGCTAGATGTTGCCACCTCAGGAACAGCAGTGGTTAGAAGAAACGGGAGGCGCAGAGGCAGGTATTGCTCCTGCAGCTGGGGTGGGAGCCGCATCCCCCAGCACCTCTCCCTCCCACACGTGCTGCCAGCGCCCAGGCTTAGACGCTGTTGGCCTCAGCTACAGCCACGCTCCTCTGTGCGTCTCCTTCTCTTCCACCAACACCCAGATGCCTCTAAAGAAAATTACCCTTTCCTTAGATTACATCTCTTTAGGGACTTAGTTGGCCTCCACACAGCTGCAATCGCTGGTAATCTACATTTCCGAGGTAACAGCGGTAGTTGGTGCTTGGCCAAGCCTCCCAAGTCATTCCTCTGCCATGCCAAAGCCCTGCATGTGGCTCCCCTCCGGCTCCTTCTCAGGGAGGGATGCGTACCTGCCAGCACCCCAAAGAGCCGGCTCCTGCTGCCTGCCCCGACCCCTGCCGGGAACCCAGCCCTCCTCCTCCAGCAGCTGAGCACAAAGCCCTGGGCTGCCCTTCCCAGCAAGTGGGTTTCCAAGGCTCAAACCCATTACATCGAGATCATTAAGATGCTTTTAGTAACATATCCCAGTGGATCTGCTAGAGCAGCTATTAGGTATTTGACACACAGTAAATCTTCCCTCATGCTCACCCCTCTCATCCTTAGATCCTCCCCCAAAACAAGCCAGCCAAAAGATGGGGACAGACTGAACTACACAGTGCTGTGATCCAGATGAGAGCCAGAAGTAGGGTGGCACCAGCCCAGCATGGGCAGGCCTCCGAGAAGAGGTGACAGACCTCTTGAAGACTGACCCCTTGCCCGCCCTACGCCACCCCACGCAGCTCAGGGCAGTCTCAGATGGCTTCCCCCCCTCCACCAGGAGGAAACCAACCTCCTTCCCACCACACATTCGCTGCCACCTTCTCCCCTGCAAAGGCTGAAAAAAAGTCAGTCCAAGCACCAGGGCCAGGCACAAATCCAAACAACTGCTGCAGTAAGCGCTGCCCTTCCCTCGCATGGTGGTTGCAGGGTAGCGAGGGTCCCCTGCCAAGCTCCCTGGGAACGCCCAAGCCAAAGCAAACCAACAGCAGACCCGTGTGCATAGCAACTGGCAGCCTTCATCCTTTACTTTTGTGGTTATTCCATTTAAAAGATAAATGAGATTATTTCCCATGGCTTGCCCCACAAAGGCAGAGGAAGCTGCAGTGGAAGCAAGTTTTTTAGCCTCACCTCTCCCACCTTCAGCAGTGGAAGGAGGTGTACTTCCAAGCCCATCATGGGAGAGCTCTCGCTATGGAGGGGAAAGGGGTTAACCTGCAGCTGCAGAGGGACCCTGCAGGCACAAGTGGAAAATTCAAGAGGAGTGGATGGGGTGTAAGAGCAGCACAAACGAGGAAAGAAGAAATCAAAACTGGGCATCTCAGGCAAGACTTAAACACATGCAAGAAGGCAGACAGGATCCCTCTATACTCTAATGACAACAGCAGTACATGAGAGGCCACCTCTGAACACACCTCTCCTTACATCCAGGCAAGGGGAAGGAGGTGGGAGAAAGAGCAATCTAAGATGAGAAGAAGGAAGGTGTTTTGATATCTACGTATCAGGTAGATTTACAAGCAGGTAGATTTACACCCACCATGCAGCCCTTCAGACTCTGGACAACCTCTGCCCTTCTGCAGTACAGGCATCCGAGGCTGAACTCTGATCCCTGCTCACAGGCAGGGCACCTGAAGCTGCTCTTGTTCAAGTCTGCCTTATTTGCAGCAGAGAGGAGCAAGCGCTTGGCGACTTAAAGCATTTGGCAGCTACACACTCTGGATTAGATTTAACTACCGACTAGCTCATGGCATGGGACTGATTAGATGTTAACAGCTCCTTACATGCCAGTGACCCATAGATTAACTGTGCTGCTGTAACACTGATGGCTGGAACGAATCACAGCAGCTCCCAGTTACAGTCACACGGGCTATGCCCCACAAGCAGAGCATTACACGGTGGCAAGGAGAGGCTGGTCCCATTCACGTAGGATAAGCGAGACAGCTTCTGCAGGTAAGTAACACCATAGAGCTCAAAGTAAAAATCAATTTTCTTCTTTTCCTAACACCAAGAGTGAAATCAATCAGGGCAGAACAATCTCTTCCATGCTACGCTCCCAACATGTATAAGAAAAAAGCAGCCTACTTGCTTAACGACAGCAAGCAAAACCTCAGCCCTAACGCTGCACTTTTCCTCAAAAAAAAAAAAAATAAAAAAAATCCCATGACACCTTTTAAGCCACTCTTTCTACTTCAAGGAGCCAAGAGCAGAGACAGAGAGACTTGCCTACAATTTTATCACAAGTCAGAAGAAAGCACTGGAATTTGCATGCTGTGGCTCCTGCTGTAGGCACCGGATAACACTGCAGGCATAAAGGTCAAACCCTTCAGCAGGAGCTCTTCAGATATTGTCTGCAGGCCACAAGCAGTCAGCAGAAAGCTGGGAGATGGCACGATGCCAGCCCAGTTTCTCTTGGTATCCATGCCCTTCATCGCTAAGCGTCTTAGCACCTGGCAGGGTGGTTAAGCAATCATCCCCTGCGAGAGGGAGCAAACATCCCTCCTCTGTAACGGGATTAGACAGCAGAGTAGGAAGACGGGGTATGGAAACCTCCAGGAGAGCAAAGCAAAGCTTGACAGCATATTCAGGAGGTGGAGGAAGGCAAGGACCAAGGATTGTATGAGAAGGGAGGGAGCAGAAAGCTCTGAGCCAAGGAGATGAAATGATATGGTGAGAGGGGGCAGAGTACTTTGAAAGCACACCGGAGATAAATGAATTCAGATAATTGCTAAGAAGGGAATAAATATTAGTAAGTACTATAATTACCTCAAACACTTTACAAAGCTGTAAGAAGAAACATGACTAGAAGAAAGGCTGGCACACATGCTCGTTGGGAGCTCCTATTTCAAGCTAGCAAGAAGGAACCAACAAGGCCTGACACCCAGGTTGGTAATTTCAGCCTGGCAGCCAGCCACAGCCCTTTGGCTAGATCCTAGGTACTGGGTAACTTGAGTTAATAAGTGCCAGATTCCAGCAGCACAGTTTTCTGGAGTAAAGAGCTTCTAGGTGACTTCTGGCAACAAGCACCTGCCTTCTCCTGTGGCTCTTACTCAAGGTCCAGCTCCACTTCCAGAGAGATCTGGAGGAACCTGGGCAGATCCCTGTGTCCCTGGTGATGGTGCTGAATGGAGACAGAAAGATTCATCCAACAAGTGAGAATCTCAATTTATCTAAGCAGACAAATCTTGATACCCACGCTCTAATGAGAGATCGGAGCTCTTCTTTCCCTGAGAGGCAAACAGAAACCTTTTTGCTTTTTTGGGGCTCAGTATCTCATCTTCAAGCCTCCCTTTCTCTGAATGCCTCAGAAACCGTCCATTTCACACTGCAGCCTGGGTCAGTGCCGAGCTCCTCTCAAACGCAGGACAGACATTTAGCACTACAGAGTCCACAGAAGGCGGCACCTACCTCACCCCGTGCTCCCAGCTCCCTTTGACAAGCTTATCAACTTCTACACAAAGCCCAAAAGCTATAAAAGTGACAGTGTGCCTCAGGCAGAGAGATCAGGGATGCAGTGGGGGGGGTCGGGCAAACAACAACCACCAAGAAAGCAAACAAAAAAAAAAAATCCTCAAAACCCCAGATGCATCACCCATTCCCTGCTATTCCCCTGTAATCACAACGACTCCAGAGGGGAATGCATCTGCCGGGAAGCGAAGCTATCTGTTCTTGTGTGCAGAGTAAGGAACACCGGGCAAACAACACCCATTCCAGACTCATGCCACTAGTTAAAACAAAACAAATCCTAGCAGCGCCACAACAGCTCTACATCAAAACCACCTCCAGCCACGTCATCCATCTGATGAGCTGTTTTGCAAGGGCCAGAAAAACAAAACCCAGAACACCAAACCAAACAACCGGCATTAGAGTAACGCTCGACAGCGCTAACGGCCATGCAGTTGCTTTGTGGCATACGCTCTGGATTCAGATGGATTCTACTGTCCCAACGGGGCCAACTTTGTTGCCAGAAACTGCACAGGAATCTCCTTATTCCTGCACTTCAGCAGCAGCCTCAGCCCT
Source organism: Platalea leucorodia (assembly GCF_965183815.1). Taxonomy (NCBI): domain Eukaryota; kingdom Metazoa; phylum Chordata; class Aves; order Pelecaniformes; family Threskiornithidae; genus Platalea; species Platalea leucorodia. The sequence continues at coordinate 115,273,104 of NC_138824.1, forward strand.
TCCTGACTGGCAAAGTCTTATGGCTGCCAAGATCAGAAGAGACAGGAGAAGCGCAAGATGGTTTTTCGAGTCCCAAATGGAATCAACAGCTTGGTAGGAAAGGAGAAGTCAGCCAAGAGCGGTGGCAGGTTCAGGAACAAGAGGACAAGTAAGGATGGATCCTCACTATCTCCGTTTCTTTTGTACTCAGGAGCCTTTGATGCTGTAAAAGTTATGGGTGTGGTGGAAGGCCCAGCATTTGGTAAGATCCATCCTCCAGAGCCTGTTCTTATCTATCTTTCTTATCAGTCGGGTTCTTCACCTTCCTTTTCCTCCTAGCACTTTCCCTTGGCTCATCTTTTCCCCACTCCTCCACTTAACCATGGGCCACCTCTTCCTTCCCTGTGGACTACCGCCCAACAAGAGCGGGAAATGGACCTGGAAACGCCAAGGAACCAGCAGCAGAGAAAGAAGGAGCCGTAGGAGGGTACAGGCAGTGGCTTCAGCCATAAGCTGCAGATCAAACAGTAGGCACGGCGGGGCCGGCAGCCTCTGTCAGGAGCCGGTGACAAGCTCCTGAGAGCTAAGAGAGCGGCTGTGGTCAAACACTGGACTCACCTCACCCGTTCGGCAGGGCTGAGCAACTGGTCGCACGCCCCAGACCCATGGTACCAAGGCCCTGGTGCATGAACAGCAAACTGGGCTAACTCAGCTAAATGAACCCAGTGTGCTCTCCAGCCACCTGCCTCCCCAGCACCCCCCTTGCCCTGGGCCCCCATAAACATCTGACAGACCACGTGAAAAACAGACCCGCTTTGAAGTCAGACAAACTCCCCAGTCCCGCTATATATTTACTGGTTTTGCCAAATTACTTTTCAATCCAAGCAAGTCCCTTGAACCAGTTCCTCACATGAGCACCCTGGCCTACAGGCTCCCCTCCCCACGCCGGCCAGGGACCAGCCTGGGACAACTCCTTTCAGTAGCAGCACTGCTTTTTAGCGTTTGTGCAAGTACTGTGCAGCAATAGTACAAGTCCTGAGTGCCAAAGCCTCTCCCTTTTCGAGAAAAGCTTCCCACCACTTAGCTGAGATGGTTTGGTTTTGTGCTCACGTTCAATTACTTCTTGAAATGTGACTTTAGCAGCAGCTAGGAAGGCAAGATTTCCTCTTGTCTCATTGCCATTTGCTAATTAAACCTCCTAACGACAAAAAGCTTACTAACGTATATCATTGGAAACATGTTCTTAGTACACTGATGGAGACAGGGTGAGCAACAGGTTGGAGCTGGAAATGACATATATGCACGCAGACATCCTAGATCCACCGAAGGCAGCTGCAGACCCAATTTCTTTGCCTTGCAATTTGGTCAAACCCCACTTTGTCGAGAAAGGCTCCGTTTTAGCCTCTCCATAGCTGATAAGAAACAGATGCTAAATGTCTCCTAACATTTAACCAGAGAACTATTCCTTAAGAGGATTTTATCTGACTAGGAAAGAGATGCCAATATAAAAATGGAGTCGAAACCAATTTAGCAGGTTATCATTAAGGAGTATTTAGCAACTTAAAAGCCAGAGGCAAATCACAATACTGCAGTTTTCCAGACGCTGGCTGGAGGGCCTAAACGCCCTTGATACCAGCAGACAAGTCAAATCACGAGCAGAAGAACCCTAGCAACAGGAAGAAAACCCAATTGTGCTTGAAAAGCTTCCCCCTCCCTTTCAGGCGATTTTCCTGGTGCTGTAAGTTTCTGGGCAGGGTCTGCACTCTTTCAGGTTATAGCACTCTGATTCATCTCAGTTAAAGCAAGTAAAACACCTCTGGCTTCATGCTAGACTGTATAACCTTTAGGACAATGGCTGAATCCATGGCTGATTTTGTAGGGGTAGGAAAGAAGCCAAAAGGAAGAACTTTAAATTAAAAAAAAAAAAAAAAAAAAAAAAAGCAGTTTCCTGGTCCAAAAAATTCAATAAGCCTCCCAACACAGAAGCAATGCTCTCCTTCCCAAGCTCCCCATGACCCTCTCTCTCCTGCCCCCCTCCCTGTGGGTCTGCAGGGCTGTTTATTCTGCCTTTCACTTTATATAATGCGTCTGGTGAAAGTCTTCAAGTACACATTCGATTTACAATAAAAACTGCTTTAATAAAGACAGCTAACTTGACAGAAGGTCAACTAAAAGAGGACAATTGGCATAAACCAAAGCCTCCTGTGTAAATAAACAGGATTCGCAGGAGCCTCAGGATGTCAGGCAGTCTGGCCAAGACTGCAGGGAGGGAGTCTCCTCCGTGAAGAATTACATTTGGGGATGCGCAAGAGCGGAGCCTGCCAGCCCGGCACCGACGGCCGCGGCAGCTTCCCACCACACTCGGGCAACCCAGAGAGCCGGCTGAACCGCATGCAGAAATGAGGCAAGAGCCGGGGCCATCTGCAGAGCCCCCGTCCGACAGGTTCCCCAAAACCAGCAGAGCCACAGCCCACCCCAGCACACGCAGGACTGGTGCGGGTCCGGCACCACGCACCACGGTGATCTACAGGCAGCAAACACAGGGGCGACGGCGGCACAATCGGCTCGCAAAACAAAGCTCGCGGTGGAGCGCTTGGGCAGACGCAGATGGAGAAAGCACGATCTTGGCCACCGTTGCTAACAATGCATCGAGGAGCAGATGAGGCGCCAGCAACACTCCTGGGCCGCTAGCTTTGGTAAACAAAACCAACCCCAAACCCTGTGTGTGCAAACACCCACTCTCCCGTTTTCTCCGTCTGTTCCCCTCCAGCCCCTGCGCCTGGGCAGGCAGCAGAAGAGCAGGAGGGTGCGACAGCAGAGCACTTGAGCGGCAGTCAACTGCACACCGCCGCTGCTCCCCGGCCAGCACCCCTTCCCCTGCGGGAGATGGGCCTTCAAGATCATCCCTTCTTCCTCCGAGAGTCGCCTCTGCATCGTTATTTCACTCCAACATGCCATTTACAAGTGAGCTGCAGTTTCAAGACCTTACGCAGGCTCTACTCCTCTCTAGGAATCGCAAATAAATCACCAATTACTATGCATGAATAGAGAGAGGAAGAGGGTAATGAGTCTATGTACATATATACATATGCAATGTTTGAACACAAAGAGCTGTAAATTGCATTCACAGGTGGTATTCTGGAGACTGCAGGAGACTCAAAAGCAGAACTATTCATAAACCAGTCACCGACATGAATGAATTCAGCATTCCCCAGAAGCCTATTGTGTTTCCTATATATTACACTATAAATATGAGGAGTATCAGACTTTGCATCCCTGCAAAAAAGAAGGTAAATCTTGCAACTACACACAGGATTAGCACTGGCTGGCACAAGTATTAATGGTCTCATCGCTGCATGAGGATTATTTACAGCACTTGCTCTATTTTCCCATTTTGTACTTCCTGTGATGAAGTGCCACTTGTTTAAAGAACCCTGTAACAAACACTGCAGCAAGAGGGGAAAAAACAGCAGAGATCTACAAATGTTACACCCACGTGCCAGATGTGGGTTTTCAAACCCTGGTTTTGCAGTTACTTGGATTCTAGTAGCTAGTTAATGCTTGATATATCACATTAAATCATCCACCGGCTCTTTCCGTAACCACGATTCCTCCTTCAGCAATTCTAATGAGTTAGCAAAAGGATAAGGAAAAATTGAGTTGCATTTCTTTTCCTGCATACTCAACCCATAGTACCTTATCCATATATTCTAGCATTAACATTACTTGTTTGGAAAGCAACAGTCTTTTTCCAGCCAGGCAGAGATTTATGTTACGAAATAAGGCTTTTTACTCCAGCCTCTTCCCCACGAAGTCAAATGATGGCTCAGTTTTACAAACAGCAACCTAAAGCGCTTTTGTGCAACTCAAGGCTTTGCAGCACCGTCACACATCCCCAGTTTTGTTAAAACCAGCAGCTGGGCAAATGCAGATCAACTGTCTAAAGAAATCCAGGTGAAAAACACCACAGGAAGACTAACTCCAAGCACACACGTGGTACACTTCCTACCGTTAGAAACGGCCTCACGTTTAATGCAGGGAGGCCAGCACTATGTTTTTACAAACTAGGTACATCCACGGGATTTGGGGACCACTGAAAAGCAACCGATTCTCCATACGACGGAAGACACCTTGCAGCTCATCCCCCGGGGAGGGCGAAGGCACGTTGGAGCCGGTTTTAGGTCAAACCCAGAAAGCCAGCTCCTGCAAGCAGAGAGCCGGGACGGCCGCGGCAGCCGGCCAGGCGCTGGGCTAGCGCCGACAGCGGGGTGTACAGCGCAGGCCTGGCGGGTCCCACTTCTGTACCGCCGCCGTAAGCCTTCGGCAAGACGATGCCCTCTGCTGCTATGCCGCCGCATCAGCCGGGCGCGCTTCGGAGCAGCGAGCAGGCAACCGACCGCTCGCTCGCTCGCTCCATATTAGGAAGACTTAATCCAGAACGGTGTTATTGTTCTTCAACGGGAGAGATTGAGCGTGTGAAGCCAAGGCAGCAAGCAACTGCCGTTCGTCTACACCCATCTTGCAGGCTGCGACAGACTGCCTGCACTCGTGGAGCAAAGTCACCCTGGATAAACTTAGCTTTACGATGTTTTTTTTCAGGGAACACAAGGAAGAAAGCTACTGTTTAAGGGAAGTTTGAACCCTCTCCAAAACCATTTCAAAGAGTCATCTCTCTTCCCCTTTCCTAAAGACAGACAGAGAGCATGAAAAACCACACACACACGCAAATTAGAGACGTGGACGCACGACTGCAGTTGAAGTAAAGATGTTCTTTCCAAATTGGCAGAGCAGGTATGTGACAATTCTCAAGACAGTAAAATTGCCAGCCTTGCTGCTTCTTCCCTGAATAAGCATTAATGCCAGCAGAAAATCTCACCAGTGAAAAGGCAAATCAAAACAACTCCGAGGTTGCTCTATACATACACAGGCAGCAAACAGCGTGAGGGTGCCGTACTGTATTTTCCACAAACATTCCTATCAACTCATCAGTACTGAGCCAGGCACACGGGCTGCCGCAAAAAACGTAAGAGGCATTTTAATCATCTTGTATTCTGCTTTTCCCAAATTTGTAGGAAGGGATCTTGCATTGCCACAGCATCTCCCACCCAGCAGTGGGGTCCCACAGGACTTTACAGAGCTGTGTACGGTCACCCCTGGGCAGGCACTTGTGGGATGGGACAGAACCACACGCTTAACGGTTCACAGGGTACAAAACGCAGGCAGAAAAGGAAGAAAGGACTACAGGAGGAGTTTGGGGAGACAGCACAAAGCAATCAAATTGCATTTTACGAGAGCAGGGACTGCCTTCCCTCTACGTTTCAACGTGCTCTTTGAGAGCCAAGAAGAGGACTCTCTTTCTGCAGCCCGCCTTACCCCGGGCATCTTCTCTGCCTTCGTTATGCAAGCTCAACACCGACCCCTAACTCCCGACCCTCACGGCTCCCCTCCGAGCCGTCCCCGAGCCCAGCACGGCTCAGCCCCGGGCCGGCCGCTCGCCCTCCCAAGTTGAGCCCGGCGCGGAGGAGGCGCCGGTGCCGGTGCCCTCCGCTCCCACGCCCCGGCAGCCCGCTCCGGCCCCGGACCCCGCGGGGCTCGGCCGGGATGCTCACCGGCGTGTTGCAGGTGGAGGTGAAACCCTGATTTATTTTATATATATATACATGTACATATATATTTTTCTCCCTCCGACCGCAGGACCAGCGCGGGCAGTGACAACTCCTGGGGGAAGGCGCCGGGTATTTTCGGCAGGGGTGACCCCCTCCCGGAGCCCTGCGAGGGAGGGCGCCCGCCGGGGGTTCCCGCCCCGCCCCGCCCGGGGAACCCCCGTCCCGTCCCGTCCCGCCCCGCCCCGCCGGCACTCACCGAGGAGGAGGAGGGAGGCCAGCGGCGGCCGCAGGGTCCGCATGGCTGCCGGGGCGCGGGGCGGCGGCCGCCCTTACCTCCCGCCGCGGGGCGCCGCGGGGCGCCGGCTCCCGGGGCAGGCGTCGCGCCGGGCCCGGCGGCACAAAGGGAAGGCGGCGGGGCCGGCACGGGGAGGCGCCAAGGCAGGCGGGGGCATCGCCCCCGCAGCGGGGCGGCCGCCGCGCCTCCCCTCCCTCCCCTCCCCGCCGCTCCGCTCCGCTCCCCGCCGCCGCTCCGCGCCGACGGCTCCTGGCGGAGAGGCTGGAGGCAAGGGCGAAACCGCCTCGTCCGCGGCGCGGCACGAAAAAAACACGGGGAAGGGGCGGCGGGGGGGCGCGAAGCAACACCGAAAAGCCCCCACCCCGGAAAGTTATCAGAATCAGCGGGGCGCCGCCACCCCCGGCTCGCCCCGGCCCGCCGCTCGCCCGCCCGCCGCTGCCGCCGCCGCCGCGGGGTGCCCGGCGCTTCCTCCGCGCCGCCAGAGCCCGCCCCCGGCCCGCCCCGCCGCCGCCCGCTCCCCCCGCGGCGGGCGAGGGAGGCGGGCAGCCCCCGGCCGGCGGGCGGGCGCGCTGGGCCGGGCCGGGGCCGGGGTGCCCCCGGCCGGTGGGCGCTGCCGGGCCGGGGCGGGGGGCCCGGCTTTGGGAGGGTGGTGGCGCGGGGCTGCGAGGCCGGGGTCGTAAAAGAGCGCAGGGATAAACCGGGTTCCTTTGTTTTAAGGGAAAAAGAGAGTCCTCGGGCGCTCCTCGGAAACCCGGCGTCTTGGGAAGTGGCATAAACGCTGCCTTTTGTTCCCATCCCAACCAAAAATAACAGCCGGGCTTTCCAAGTTTCGGCCAACTCGCGACCGTCCCGCTGCGACGCCGTGACCCAGGCCCGCATGCAGGGCTGGCGTTAATGCCAGGCTGCCAGATGTGCGCCCTCCCCACCCGCCGGCACTGCTGCGTTTGGGATGCTGCCCGGGCAATCAGCGCTACAATGTGTTAACGCCAGAAATGCATCAAAAGTACATCCAGGAAACACTGAAATGCACAAATACGGCAACACTGGGGACTGGGTTTTATGCTGCTTGTAAATAAAAGATGAATGAGAAAGCCCTTCTCGAGGGCGCAGATGTTCAAATGTCCTTGCAAACAAAACCCCTAGTTGCTTATTTGCTCACAAAAATAAGCAAAGAGGCCAGGAATGACAGCAATAGCAGAGTGAGGCACCCTCCTAGTGCTCCAACCCTGCAAGGACCCCTCGCAGGAGACCCTTCTGCCTACACACAGCGTCCCCAGTGAAGTCTTGGTGATGTAAATGCAGGAACCCAGCCCTTCTGGGCCACGGAAAGGCAGAAACCAGCACAATCCCAAGCCGTCTAATAAAAGATGCCAAGTCCTTAGAAGCTGTATGCAGCAGAAGTCAGAAGCTGTCTGTATTACCATATGGACCCGCTTCCCGGCGTGGCTGTCGTGGCAGATGCATTGGTAGCCAGCTCCTGGTGACCCAGCAAATTCTGTTTCTGCAGGCTAATAATGTTAAGCCCTGCCATTTTCAGAGTGGGAGGTTTAATTTGCAGCTTTGTCATGCTGTCTGCACGGAGGAGCCAAAGAACAGAATAACCGGAGACGTGCGGGAGAGAAAGGGTTAGCGTTGTATTTGCACTGAAAATGAAACGTGTGCTTTGGCCCTTAAGCTTTAATTACATCAAGACTGCCTTCAAGTGAGACTTGGAAAAGGAACAGAGGTGATGATAAGAGTTGATAGAAAATACCAGTCTATTTGCCTTTTCTCTTAGGTGATTTGAGGGCTGAAACGTCATCGAGTGTAATATCGCTCCGCTTGCTCAATATTTTTCACGCGCAGCCTCCTGTTCTAAGTCCTCACGGGGAAGCCCATGAGTATTCAGAGCAAGCACCGTGGGGCTACTTTGAAGTAAACTTCCACCATCTTTAAATGGATGCAGGGTAAAGATTGTTTACTCTGATGCTTCAGAAGATGTATAACTAGAGAAATAAATAATAGCAAAAGAAAAAAAAAAAGGCAAATTAAGAAATACAGGGCACAGGCAGAAAAGAGCATTTTTTCAGGATAAACTTAATAAAAAGGAAGCATTAAAGCTTGGTGGTAGAAGAGAGCTTTTCTAGATGGCGAGGGATATAGACCACGGACCCACTACCTTCCTATGCGGAGAAATTATTTCCATCTCCAGCTGAAGAGACGGGGAGGAAAACACTGGCATGATGCAGGTGAGCTCCCGGCGCAGGTCAGGGACGGCAGACCCCTGGTTTCTTGGCTCTGAATACATTGCTTTCGCTAGTGGAGCCTGTCACAAGATAATTCAAGATGAATTTGGGTGCATTCTTGCTGTTTCCAGGCATTGTGTGACTGCACAGTGTACGAGCCTAGCAGGAGCATAAAAACGCCCTGCAAAAATGTTATCAGAGATTCACTAAACATTCCCATCCCCTTCTGAGAGCTCTTGCAGGGTATTGCATTAATGCATAGTAACAATAAAAATATAAAAAGACCATGGAAATGACATTATAGCATTATAAGATTAATCCAATTCCAGTCAAATTAGATTATAATAAGAACTGTGTGTGCTAAAGACTATTAATGGGAACCTGTGTTTCAAAAGCTTCATCACCTTTGCGCGTGTTCTCCTCCCTGACCCCAATAATAAGAATAGCTCAGCGTTCACGAGAGCGCCCTTCTTCAGGGGACGTCACAAACAGCTTCTCGTCTTTTGAGGAAAACATCGGCCTCGTTCCGGCATCGCGGGGAAACTGAGGCTCGGGCAGGGCGGCTTTCTCAAACCTAGGGAGGCAGCCAGCCCTCCCTCGGGCTTGGCTCCAGTGTTTTGAGCTCCCGCAGTGGGGCTCTGACTCCCTGTGGACATCCGTCCATCCGTCCGCGTGGTCTACTCACACGGCTGAATAGGAACGAACACCACAGTCTCCTCAAAGGCAGAACTGTTTCAAGCACAAGGTTACTGAGAAGCAGCTTTCCAGGAAGACAGATCTGGGCTGCCTTGTACTCCCAGCACAACTGAGTCATTCAGGAGCGCCGGCCTCAGCGGCAGCCAGATCATTTTGGTCGGGCCATGCGGTTGCTCCTTGGCAGTGGGATCGCTGTAATAGCTGGAGGCAGACGGGCATGACTCAAGCGATGCTGATGATATACACATTAGGTCGCAACCCACACCGCCGTCTTTCTTGTTGCTCGGTCACTGCCAGCAGTCTGCTCGGGCTTGCTTCCCCGTCGCTCGCCTCGGCAGGCAGGGTTAGAGGCTGGACACTGGCAGCACGCTCTTGGGGCGAAGGGGGAATGATCCCGTGTGCTGCCGTTTGCTGAGCTGCTCCGTGCTCATACCAAGTCACAGGTGCTTCCCATCGGCCCTGCCTTTTCTAGCAGGAGAAACACAACCGACAGGTGCCTGCAGCCGGGGCGAGAGGCGAGACTGGGCGGCTGCTGTGTGGCTGAGGGCCATCAGGGTAGATGTCTCCCAAAGCTCTGGGCTGCCAGAGGCTGCTGTAATGCAACAGCTGTGACTGGGAGCTGCATCCTTTGCCCTGGGGAAGCAAAGTGACGTCAACACGCAGACTCCGAACACGCTGCTCGCCCGATGTGCGCAGGCTTCCCATGACCCACAGATGAATAGTGAAGTTAGACTATTATCCAGCCCTCAGAGAAAACGAATTTGGCAGAAATGCAACATATTTAGATTATGAAATAAGAATGCCTGTCCTTCTTCAGGACAAAACACTGCACGCCCCCAGGTGCTGGACCCAGCGGGCATTTACCCCACGCCTCCGTCAGCAGGCAGGGCAGGGAACAAGGCCCAAGACAGATTTGCAGCCTTTAGATTTTGGAGCAGGTGGTAACCTGTGTGGCTAATGGTAACAGAGTACAGCAAAAAGGGGACTGGGCTCAACCAAGCAAGGCAGACCCCTGTCTTGTTTTCAGCAGGGCAGGAGACTCCTGACTCCTCTGCAAGTCAGGAGGAGTGATTTCCTTCAAGTATGGGAGGAAAATAGTTACGGGGGGGAAAAAGAGGAGGGGGAGATTTAACTGCAGTTGCAGGAGTGACTCCCTCCCTGAGGGCAGCGACTCCGACCGGAGCTGGAAAAGTCTTTAAAAGGCTGTATCGCTCATAGAAGGGGGGTTGTATCCGCATCTCCCTCCTCTCAGAGGCCACCTGAGTGCTTCAAATTGAGCAATCAGAAATAAAACCATCCAGAAACAGAAAGCACTTTAAAAAAAAAAATTGTCCTACATGATTTGCCCAAGATCACGCAACACAAGCCACAGAACTCAGGGTCTTCTGGCCCCTCCAAGCCTGAAGATGTGCTTGGGGGAAGGTCACAGCTCCTCTGCCACATCACGAAAGGGAGAGGAGACCCACCTAGAGCTCAGGGCTCAAGTGGGGAGGAATGGCCAGAGCCATTTAGTTTGACTGAAACATTGCCTAAACCATTTTCTCCAGACCTTATTTACACTGCGAAGATTTGAACATCAGTTTCACCCAGAGGAAAAAGAAGATATTTATATTTAATGGCCAACATTTAAGCTCCTTTAAAACGAGCTGAGAGGCTGCAGTTGGAACAGAGAAAAAATCCTAACTGCCCTGGCACAAAGCAGCAGTGCTGCCATTGCAGGGAAGCTGGCATCTGTAACTAGACTGAGGTTTTGGGTCTAGCTCAGCCTAGATTGCACCCCAGGACCAGTATGCCAGTCCGCAGATGGCACCAAGGCAGCTCCCAGGAGCCCCGTGGATGTGAAGGAGTTCCCATTTGTGTGCCCTGGGCAGAGGGCTGAGGAAAGGGAGAAGGAGGGAGAACAAAAAAAAAAAAAAAAAAAAAACCAACAAAAAACCTGTTTAAAGATAGATCAACACATTTCCAGATTTTCAGGACATCTGTCAGCAAGCCCCAGAGTATATGGCAGCTAATCCCTTTGCAGATTTTCTTTTAACTGTTGCTTGACAGAAGAGTATGCCAATTTTTTCATAAACGTCCCCATGTCTGACGTTGCGCTCCGCCTGAGGTTATGATCTATCTCCGAGAAAAAACATTATACTACCAGCTTGGGAAACATCTCTCTGAGAAACATGCAGCAGCTTCAAGCTTGGGAGTATATGCGGAGCAAAAGATGTTTCCTGAAGATGAAGAAGGCCAGAGGCGAGGCGGCTGCCTGACTAGATAACCACAGTGCTCCCACCTTCTCCGACACCCCTGCCGGCTCGCTCTCTGGTGCAGGGGAGAGAGACGGTGCTGCAGGGCTGGGCTGATGGTCAGCTACGGCTTCAAACCCCTGCTAGAGAGCTGCAGAAGTCCTCCTGCGTGTCCCTTCCAGACGCAGCTGGAGCAGCAGTGCAACTTGGTGCGCACTTCAGGATCTGCGAGAGCAAAGAGCCAGAATCATGCAAAGCTTCGTTTGTTCCTGTTTAATTCTCAAACGCTGTGTTTTGTTGAGTTCAGCTGTTGCATCGTTCATCTGCTAAGGGCAGGCAGAAAGCAGTCCATAAGACTATTCTTCCGTACCGCAGTGGTAAAATGTCTTGCTCCTGACATGGGCACGCACAAATTACAGGGGCAGAGAGCCCTTGGGTGCCAAGAGGACTGGGCTCATTAAGCACAGATGACAGAGTCAAGGCCCCAGGTACTCCTCGGCAAGCTGCTGTAGGCTCTGCTCTGCGGCCAGCCAGGCCTGCAGCTGCTGCTGGGACCTTCCAAGCTTCTGTAGGCTCTGTCTGAAGTACACGCAGGAATGAACACATTGTTTTCTGCTTTCTAATCCTACCTACCAAAATTGAGCTCAAGTCCCAGTTTTGTGATGTTTTGCCAGTTAATCCAGACCTCCCCATGCTTTGAGCAGGTACCTGAATAAGGCAAGTGAGTAAAAGGCTGACTCCAAGCCTCATGATTACTGATGAAGCAGCAATTTATCTTTGTTTTCTTCCCCCCCGGGAAGAAAATTAGCATAGAAAAATGGGCAAATGGACATTTCCATTATCAACTGTTTCAATGGCAACCAGCAAAAAAATGGGTGTTTCTGCAGTTAAAAGAAAAAAAAAAATCACCTTTGCCAAACACACTTTTAGCCTCCCATCCCGCAAGACTTTCAGCTCCTGGTTGCACTTCACATTTTTCCACAGAATCATTTTGAGGAAAGAAAAAACTATTTCCCAGCCTGATCTAACAACGTAAGACTCTGGGTGTGTCTGAATTCTTTCTAAACAGTCCTGGGCAACTGTACAAAAAAAAAAAAAGCAGTCTCTCAGCTGCTGTCATTTATCTTAAAACACTTCTTTCATTCAGTTAGCTATGATAAGCACTTTGATTGTTACTCTGGCAGAAATATGTAATCATTAGGTTTCAGAGTCCACACCTTCATTTCTGCGATTGAAGCCAATTCATTGCTCTGTCAGCATTGCCCTGACAGCAAGATAGCAGCTGATACAGGAAGACAGCAGCAATTCTGCTTGCATTTTGCTGTGGGCATTGGTCACCTTTATGTAATAACCAAATGATTCGGGACTCATATAGGAGAGAGAAGTCCAGGACACCATGCCCTTACTCCCAGGATTGTTTTGCATTTCACATTTAAGAATCATTTTATAAGCCCTAAAATATTCATGACAGCAGGAATGAAAGCCCAGGAGTCTCACCTTCTACCGAGGTTCCTGAATGTTAAATTGTGAGACTTGCTCCCCCATTCATCCCCTCCACCAGCTTGTTTCTCTTTCTCCCTCATATTTCATCTCCCACTCCAAGGAGCACACTTCCATGGGATCTCCGTTCCCAAACGCAGCAGGCTTTGCTATCTCGCCTCCAACCTGAACTGAAACCACACAGCACAGGCAGCCAGATACCTGCCTGCAACACAAGCAGGCAACCAATGGCTTCTCTACTACACTGCAAATGACTCATCACCTCCAACTTTTCAGCTCCCAGTCTCCCGAGGGAGGCAACAGGTTTTGTGCATTAGCGCTGCAGCCAGGTATTTTAAATTAGCTCACTGGCAGAGCAAGCACTGCCCCTTCTCCTTGCAGGGAGCTATAGGTAGGAGCTTGCCCAGGCATCCCTGTACCACCCTTACAACAATAGAGCAGGCAGGCCTGCAAATGAAAAAGCAAACCCACACCCCCAGAACAAAATGGAGAACTTTTCTGGAGAACCAGGAATACCTCTCTCCCCCTCCTCTTTACTGTCACCCCCTTAAATTCTTTGCAGAGGAGAAACTCGGGGGGGGACGAAGCCATGGGTTTCAATAGGGAGCAGGGGTGACTTTGGTTCACTGCTTTCCCTCTTGCCCACCTGACAAGATCTTGCACCCCCAGAGGCATCATGCCTGGGGAGGCGAAGGGGCCATCCAGCTCCAGGGCTTTCTCAGCCCTCTCGGCTGAGCCCGCTGGCAACATGCCCGTGAAATGTCAACAGCCGGCACGGTTTTGTGCCGATTCTTCGCTTCCCAATGCCACTCGCTTGTGTGCTGAGAAGAGCTCCTCTGCCACACAGGTGACATGATATTTGCTGCTCAAGAATGAGGAAAAAATAACTTCCCATGTCCGAAAGCTTGTTTGGTGTCATCCCTTCCCTGCACCCTGTCACTTCTTCATAGAGGCCCTGGCCGTGGGGAGGAGGGAGCCCAGGCGGCCTTCTGCTGCTGCCCTCGCCACCCTCTGCCTCCTGCCCCGGCAGCGCCTGCCTCGCTGGAGACGAGGTGGGCGCAGGGCAAAGCTGGGAGAAGAGGCAACAGGTTTGTGGGATGCTTATTGCCAGGCTGATTTGCTGTCCTCAGCAATTTGCTGCCTGAAAGCTACCGCTGTGACTAAAGCTGGCCCCGATACAGGTGGTTACCAAATCCTAGGAATATTATCTTACTCTCACTTTACCCCGATGGAAAAGACAGCTCAAGGGACAGAGCAGGAGAGAACTGAGGTCGTGGGTTCCCCCGAGGCAGGAACCGGTTGTGGCCCCCTCACAAACACCCAGGGGAAGCCGGCTTTGACTCGCTGTCAGCCAAATCACCCTGGCCAGCCAGCACGGACAGGTTTTCATCTGCAGCGCTGAAACCATCCAGATCATCCTGCCCATGTGGAAATGGGATTTAGAGCAGGGCTGCAAAGTGAAAATCTGAAATGTTGCTCCAGTAAAACATATGCCAGACTCCCTTGCTAACCTCCTTGACAGATAAGCTATAGCAGAGCCTTCTTCCCCAGGGGAAAGGGGGAACTGTCACTTGCCCTAAAAAGGCTTATGGCTCCAGCCAGCGGAGTTCACCAGCTGCTGTTTGAGAAGAGCCGTTTGCTCTGCTTTGTTTTCTTTCAAGTGCTGTTTGAATTCCTCTGAAGACAGGCGTTTCAGGCCAGAGCTAGTGCTGCAACGGGGCAGCCGGAGCTGAGGAAGGAGTGTCATCAGCTGCCTGCTCGCCAGCGGCAGCCCCCACCCCAGGCACAGGATAATCAGCTAGCTACTGCACCCCTCTTTGCCTCGGTTTCCACCCCAGTAGGAAAAAATAATGCTCGCTGCAGCGTTTCATGAATTTTCTAGCAAGCACCCCTGCCAGAAGAGGAAGAGCTGCCAGTACCTGCACTAGCACTTGGGCGGCTGCATGGACACAGAGACAGACCTCACCTGAGAGGTCTCGACAAAGTCAAGAAAGACCAGATTTGATATCATCATACTCCCGAGACAAAAAACAATGAGAAAAAATACCCAAAGCACTCTGTTAGCAAAACAGCAAGATGGGATTTTTGCCAGTGTGTCACAGATCAGTGACAGCACCCGAGAAGGGGCAAGACAGTTTTGCAACCTGCTTATAAGCTAGCTCCGCTTCCACCTCAGCAGTCAAATACAACAGCATTATAACACAAGCATGGCATCATCATGTTATTTCACAATTCACACGGATGGGATGGTCCTTAACATTCATAAGAGTACCAGCAGGACATGAGTCACCCTGTCTCTGAGGAATGGGGTGATTTTGGAAGCTGCCATAATCCCTAGGAGCAACAGGTACGGACCGGGGTCCCTGTGCAGGTGGGGCAGAGAAGGGAAGAGGAAATGCCCTGATTCACAGTTATCGATTGGTAAGCAAAGCAACGGCAGATGGATATGGATAGAGGAGCAATAAGAAGCCATGAGGCAACGTTAGTCATCGTGATTAAGCCACAAGACTGTCTACATTTGCAGTTATTTAGTTTACTTGTTTGCAGACACACACGACAGGAACTTAGAGGAGACGTGAAAAGAGATGACAACAGAGTATTGTGGATGTTCACAGAGGTCTCCTCCCGGGCAAGAATGGTCATACAGTTACAACCCAACAATGTTTGTGTGAAGAACTGTGAAGGGAAGGCCAGCACAGGTCTCCACGCCTCCCAGGTCGTTTGGAAAAGGGCAGCCCAGGAACAGCTGAAGAGCTGTGAAGGCGCGGGAAGTCAAGGCAAACGAGGGGGAGCCAAAAAGCCAAGCACAAGGGGGATGACCCAGCCCAGCATCACTCTGAGGGGTGTCTTCAGAGCTCCCCTGTCAAGGCCAGAGGAAAAGGCGCTGGCCATTATGAGATGTGAAGAGTCTGGATAAGTGTTTCAGTGACTAGGGAAGACTGCACATCAACAGCATGATACAAGACAAGGTTGTGTGGGTGAGAAGACAGCAAGGCAGCTAGGGTGGAAGGACCAGGTGCATGGTGGCCCTGAGTGCAGGCCATGCGGTGTGGTGTGGGGAGACCGTGAAAGGCATCAGCGGGGAGGACTGTGGGCAAGAACGGGCTGGCGTTAGCATTGCTCAGCTTGAGTTTTTGACAGCCATCCATAAAGAAACTTCTTGGACTAAAGAAGATGGATATAAAGATGAGCCACAGGTTGACTTGTGTTCAGCATAAAGGTAGTGGTTGGAATTTCATTGGTAAGTCAGGCTGGGGAGCTGAGACAAGTCCTGTTCTACCCTCTCAAAGAAGCAAGAGAGTTGTTGAGGAAGGAAGGTGGCAACGTGAAATATAGCAGGTTTACTTAATCTCCACGACAGCATTTCCACCTGAGGTGCTCTGCAGGGTCTGAAATGAAAGTGCCTATGTTGAGAGAGAGCAGGAAAAATTAAGAGTGGGATCTGTGGCTCCATATTTTGCATATCTTTCCCTCCCTCGCAGGTCAGTCAGCAGCGGCCCCACAGCAGGTACATCCTGAAAAGCACAGCAGCTATCCTTCACCTTCAGCACACAGCGGTCCTACATCTGCTCGATGAAACCACCAGCCCTCTTGCAGGGCAGCACACGCATAAAGTTTTGCAGGATAGGGCTTGGAACAGGACAGAGTGGGATACGTGTTAGGAAGGACTCATCACACTGAGCTATCCCATTTGTGGTACGGACCTTGCAGTCCTGCCAGACAGAAAGCAGCATAACTAGGTAGAGCTTCCCAGAAGGGAAATTACAGTCCAAATACGTTTTCTGTATAGGAAATCCAAAAGAAGAAGAAGGAAAAAAAGAAGCCCTTATCTATATTTATAAGACGAAGCTTTTCCTACACGAATAAACCTCTTAACACATTTTTCTGGGCACTGAGGTTATATATTTAATAGGTTTTTCTGGTATCACTTAAAAGTAGATCACCACCATGCAATGACGCCTGCTGCACTCTTTTTCTGGCATCCTCACTAGCTCCCTTCACCCGTGCCCCCAGTAACTAGAGCACCGTGTGTTATTCTCACCAGACTGCAAGAGAGGATTTTTCCTTTACTTAGGAACTTTTTCTACAGAGCTACTTGCTCACCTCCTTTTTTTGGCCCTCCATGCTTTCTTCTTTCCAACTTAACAAAGAACAAAGGAGACACTCTCCAGAAGAGAAGGGAAAGCACACACCCCACTGAAACCCTCCTCCTAGCTCTTCATTAGCATCCTGGGGCTGCAGATCAGCTATTCTGCCCCCGAGCGCGGAGCACAGATAGCAGAAACATGCACAGGCCTCCAGTCAGCCTCAGCGCAAACGAGAGCCTGGCCCCTTATGCCTTGGGCAGTGTGGCTAACACCTTTATTGCACCTTTACAAAAGTTTGTAGAGCAATGGAAAAGCAAGTAGCTGCCTTATCAGCATTCCCAGGTTTTTCCACTCCCTACTCTTTAACTACCTCCTTGTCTGCAGAATAGCTCTCGAGGCCCAAGCACACGCATCCTTTCGAGCAAGGCCCTGCAAATTACTGATGGACATAAAGTATACAAACCAGGTCCTGAAGAACTAAACCCTGCAGGTCTATCTCATGCCTGAGCCAAGACTACTTTGGTTTCCTCCTTCCTAGTCCCAGCAGTTCTGCATTTCAAGGCAAAGAGCAGAGCTCTTTTGCCATGGCAGAAAACTTTGATGGGAGAGATGTTAGCTGTAGGTAACCAAAGAGAGAGTGCATCCGTCATGTTCAGGGCCAGCTCTGTGGAGGAAGTGCTTTGTAACCAGTACACTCCTGATTTCCACTTTCCAGACTTGGCATTTGGACTTTTGTCTAACCTCTTTCCCCTTTCTGCTATGCTGTGGGCAGAAGTTTCATTTTGTTGCTTTATTGTCTCTCACCTCCTTATTAAATACAATAAGTTAAAACCACTGCCTTTACAGCCATCTCTCAAGAGGGAAGAAGTGAGTTACTGTGGTGTCACTCCTGTGTTCCTGACCTAGGAGAAGAAAAATTGTGGGACTGCTCTCTTTTGCCTCTGCAAGGAATAAATATCTTGCACTGATTCTTAAGCTGTAGCTCACTGTAGACTCCTCTCTGTTTCCTCCATCCACTTCCCACTCTTTAGGACAAAATAACTGCCTCTTCATCTCAAGAGATTTATCTATTCACTTTCGTGCATGGACAGAAAAAACATTTCTTCCCCCGCAACAATGCAGCTAACTCTGGGGTAGAGCATGACAGCTATTTCACAGCACAGAAGGAGTGGCAGGGAAAATGCAGTTGTTTTTGCCTGCAGAGATGGAACAGCAGATTGGAATGGCAAAAACTGCAATTTAACTGGAACCTTGAGAAATCCTTCACGGTTTTCATAATTTAGCCCAAAGAAAAAAAACTGCCTGTAAAGGCTAGATCGCCAAAGCACGGGCTGACTCAAAGGGAAGGGCTCTGTTTAGTGAAGTACAACACTATCTACCATAGCACCCACATATTTCTTAGAAGTCTTTTCATCTACCTAGTGAGTAAGCCCATTTCTGCTTACTTGTGAAACCAGGCAAGCTCAAAGGCAGGAGCAAGAGGGTTGCAGGTGAAATAGAAAAGGTGTGGGTCGCTGCTCCTTCGCATGACCCAGATGCAGCTCACAAGGCAGCCATCTCATCTTACCTGATTAGAGGGTGTGATACTCGTGTGAGAGCTGATCACAAGCACTTTTTCTCCTGGTATTATTTGTAACAGATAGGCATTAGCCAACACTACCCCTTCCCCCCACCGTTTCCCTGCCCAAACCTGCTCCAGAAAAGGAAAGCTTCAGCAGAACTGTATCCCCACCGATGCTGGTTCAGGGACTGCGCCTGACTGGGAGCACACTAAGGTGAAAGTGCCTAGGTATCACAGCGATTAGCTCAATATAATTATGTGCTCAAGACATTACAGATAATTTGGGGGTTCTGAGCTTCTGAGCAGGCAAAAGCAAACCCTCTCTACGCTGGTAAGAGTGGAAGGTCGGGACATGGGAGAGATAGGTTAGTTAAGCCTTCAGTGGGACCTCATATATTGATGTCATTCATGTATAAAAAGTAGTAAATAGAGTAGATGTTCTGTGCATATCCTCAGGGAGAAATCCAGCTAACAGCCCTGCGCCATCCCTGCCTGCCAGCTTCATTTGCTGCTCCTTCGGTGGGAGGCGCACCGGGAATTACACACACAAACACATCTCCGCATGACACCGGGAGTCAGAAGGGGGAATATGCTCCTCGATTTTGCGCAACACCGGGAGCCCCAGCTCCCATACAACTCAGAGGAGCACTGGATGTCCTTGCTCTTCCTGATGGCATCTCTGTGGTCCCGGCCTCCTTCAGCAGCCAGCAGGGTGGTGAATGTCTCTGCTGGAACTAATTTTCAGTACAGCATGCTTCTCTGCCCAGCAGCTTCATGCAGCACAGTACCAAACATCTACTGCACGAGAGCAGCTTGCCAGAAACACACCACGCAACAGTTCGGAGTTATCGTCTCATCCCCGCGCATGGCTATACCGCTTTTCATAACATGGCCCTGGCTCATGGTGCTGGCTCTCGCGTGTTACAGCACAGGGCTGTGTGAGAGGGCTCCCAGGAGACAAGGCAAAAGATCTGGGGACCCCTGGGGACCTGGGGATGTTATAAACAAAATCTGAAGACTCAGAAAGGTAGGCACCTCTCCCACTGCCAGAAATTAACTCTAGGGAAGATGCAGGATGTGACTTCCAGTTACTTCCAAGCCACATGTGCCCTCTCTCCAGCCCTGGCCATTTTTTTAATTCATTTGCCTGGAATTATTTTGCAGCAGAGGTCTCTGACTGAGCAAAAGAGGCTGGATGAGAAGCAAAAGAGTGACTGCTGCATTATGCAGCATCCAGTCACAACAAGGGAATTTGATTTTGATCTGCTTGCTGAAGTTTGCTATTTCTACTCTGGTACCTGGTGGTCAATTCGCTGCCAACATCTGTATAACATCAAACATTTGCATCCATATGGAAAATGTATAATTAAAGCTTGCTGCATACAACTGTGAAAACTTTCTCATATCCTCCCTAAATTGCGCTGCAACCCCCAGATGAGGGCTGGGAGCCAAAATGGAAAAAGTCTGGCATAAATATTTAACTAACTTGAGATAAGTATTCCTCAACTATTAGCTAATTATTTTGTGCCAGCCGTAAATGGCATCTGGTTCGTTAGCACAGGACACACAAGGATGCTGCAGGTTGGACACATACGTGGGAAATGAAACGTGACTCCATGCTAATTAATATTAATGAATGGATCGAGAACCAACATCTCTTTGAAAATATGTGCTCAACAGGAGCCCGAGTGTGATTCATTATGATTATTGCTGGGGTGACAACCATTACCAATCTCAGAAAAGCCTCTGTTTCATGTAGCATCTCCTTGGGAAGGACTTAATTGGCTTCTGGAAGAACTGAGGATGAACAGGGGAGGTGGTTTCAGACCAACCTGCAGGTATGCGTTTGATTATCACCCTGGAATAGGAGTAATAGTAACGACTCCTTTTGTGTGTGCACGCGCTGAGATTCCCTTGCTTTGGCTGGCTTGCTGAGGCAATAGCTGTAGCCTGCCGTCAAAACCCTGCCGTGCTTATTCCTACCCCTCCAAACTCAGTCCATCCTTTCAGCCCTCAGTCCCTCTTCCTCCAAACTCAGTCCCTTCTTCCCCAGACACCACCCACTTTGCTGCTGTTTCAGACTGCCTTGGCAGCCAGCTAGCTCAGCTCCGAGGCCTTGTACCTGAATTGAGTGTGTTTTGCCTGGGAAGGAGAAAGTTTGTCCTCTCTTTTACCCAGCATCTCTCTGGGATGTGCTCACCATGGCGCCAGGGGAAAGGCTGGATGGTTACCAGAGCAGTTTTCTTCCTTAGCTAATATACAGCCATGTGATAGGAACTGCCAAACATTTCTCTTCCCTTCTTTCAACTCTATGTGGGTTGCTCTCCATTCCTGAAACACGCTAAGCCATTAAGAGAAATGTTTGTGCTCATACGGAGGTGTTGAACTCATCATCACTTGGTAGCCAGTTGCTTTGCTTAGCTATCAGGTCTGTACATCACTTGGCTCTAGCACTGAGCGCCTGTGCTGATAGATCTGCAGCTTTAGCAGGGCTCAAAAGGAAATGGTAGACCCTCTTTCTTTGGTTAAGCCTGTTCAGTCAAGGAAAAGGTCTCCAAGTTGGTTTATGCCCTTGAAGCAGCTCCTGAACTTGCATTATTATATGCATTTGGGAAGTATATTGGGTTTTTGGATTGCATCAATCTTTTTGCTACCTAGGAATTACCACTCATCCCATCGTTCACCAACTGTTTCTCTGCTGTGTTCTCCATTTCTCAGTCAATTTTCTACTAACAGCCAACTAGTCCACCAACTAATTTCCCTCTGGTCTTGAGCAAACATCAGCAAAAATCAGGTGAAGCTGAAAGCCTGGGCTGCTTTACGCTATAATTTTCCTGAATCAGGCAAGTCCCAAAGACCCACTAGGACCAATCATATAACTCCAGAAAGGGAAGATGACCACTGTCTCTGAAGCATTATTGCAGTTCCCGTTACTACAGCTTCAGCATTGCCACTCCTGCATTATCTTCACCACTCTCTCAACTCTTTGTAAAATCAGTCATGTCACTGAAGACTAACAGAGAGAGAGAGCAATCGATGTGCAACTTGTGTTGTGGGCTTATAATGGGAATCGGAAACTGGATCTAAGAATCCTTCCCCAGGGTAGTCCATCATGTCTTGTGACTTTGTGTAAACCCCTTATATTTCCTCCCACCTTGCTCAGGACTGGATGGAAAACTGGGTTAACAGAAATGTAAAGAATCTCTCAATGCAGCAGAGACTGCTTCAGAGCCAAGCTTCCCAGGGGAAATAAATTATGAACAAAAACAAACAACAGCACAGCTCAAATGATTCCTCCCCTCACCACAGTCCTGAGATTTCATAATTGCTCCCTTCATGGCCATTTTGGTTTGTAATATGCAGAGTAAAGATTTCCATTATAGCTGTGTTTACTTAATCACGATAATTTTTTTAAGTGAAGTTCAGGCTGTTGAAAGCACCAGGCTGCCAGCCCCAAGCAAATTAGCCATCAGCTAGTTGCACTAGAAGCTGCTCTGCTATGATCTTTAGCGAAAGGTTTGCTCTCCAGCAGTCTCTTGGTTCTCACATGGATCACCCACCTCTGGGAGTGAGAAGGCTATTTACCACGTTATGCCCTTGGCCTTATCAGGCAAGATAAGCAGGGTTTTGTGTGTGTGTGTGTGTAAAAAAAATCAGTGTCTGGGAATGGGATGATCATATAGACATCCGGGACTAGTCTGAAGTCACTCAGAGGGCAGCTGGACAACTGACAAATGCAGAATTCATTTCAGAAAGCAGTAGGACATTGACTACATCTGCAACATAGTCTTTCCAGTGAGGTTACATTGAATATTCTCATCGTGCATGGCAGAATATCCTGGCATGAATATTTAATCACACAGGGCAAATACAAGTAGATTGAAATTCTAGGTGATGACAACTTTCAGATGACCTGGGCCCAGACTAGAATTTATGATTTCAGTTGGGAAGGCTCCACCTCCCATTCCTGTCCTCCTGAGCCATTGATCCCCTGGCATGGGAACTGGGAAACACCTCAGCCTTTATAAAAGCAGCAAGAGCTACAGCACAGGGGACTTAAGACAGACAGGACAAACACGTGGAAACAGAGGCAATACCTGCAGCTGCTGGAACAAAGGCACTTCCTTGGTCGGGGTGTTACGAGATTTGCCGTCACTTGAGGCTGTCAGCAACATCAACATTTTCTTGGCAGTCTCATGGTTTCCAGCATCCTGAATCACTATGCTCAAAACCAAACCAGATTTCCATTGCCATTTTCAAGCTGGATTGACCTGAACTACTGGACAAAGCCACCCCATCCTGTGTGCTTGTAACCTTTGGGGAATAAAAGGTCTAGCTTCTGAAACAAAACCCAGGAGTGCAGTGGATGGGCTTCCTTGGCCCTAGTGGATCTAGGATCCCCAGCAGAGATCTCAGATTAGTCTAGTGGGCCTGCTTCACATAGGCCTTCCTGCAGGTGCTCCACCGTCATGCACCACACTTCCCAAAGCCTTTACAGATGAAAGAGAGATGGGAGAAAAAAGAAGTGCATGTGCATTGGTTTTGGGGGAGACTATAGACCAGCTCTGTCATGATATCAGGTGCTCAAATCCCACAGAAACAACAGAAAGCAGACACCTCAGTTCTTCTGACCTGAAGCTACTACAGCACTGGGACCCAGTGCATGATCAAACAAAAAAGATGTACATTGTCAAGAAGACAGGGCATTAACAAGCTTATTCCTTTCTGTAGTTAGAAGTGCAAATTCCTCTATTCCGTTGTTTAAATAACTGTAACTCATTTCATACTTTTTGCTGATAGGAGTATAATTCGGTCATTTCAGCAAGGGTGTCGGGCACCATGAATGGTCCCTGCATTGACAGCTCCAAGTATTATCCTCATTTCCTAGTGGGAGAGATTCAGAAAGTTCAATATCATCTCTGTTTGCAGAAACAAATCCACATAAAGTGAAGCTATCATAGCAAATTTTAGTGAACATGTTTGTGTCACAGAGAGGTGGAGGGGGGGATGCAGGAGAAATCTCACTATGCAGGCAACAGGCAGAGATTAGAAGAGCACCAAGTGGCCAGGTGGTTAGGGAACTCACTTCTGATTTACAATTGCAATGATTGCGATGAATAGGGAGAGTCTCTGATTAAAGACATGTCTGAAAATAACAGTAATGATTTCCACTTGTATGCCTTTGATCAGACAATCTCACAGTATTGTATAAATGAAATCTCCCAATATCTCTGCGAGGTTGGAAAGCCTTCTACTGACATGAACATGTCAGAAATAAATAGCAGCTGAATGGTGTTAGACAGGTGACGGCTTAGATAATTCATCCTCTCTTGGAAGAAGAGCTTCTAGAGATGGAATTTGCCCCAATTATAAGAGAGGAATAGATCCTCAATATGAGCTATATTGGACTACATGCATAAAATACTGTGCAAAATGATCATCCAGCCCATTCAGTTCTCATTTCCGTAGGTGAAAGTGCCAATAAGGGAACTAATCACCTGTCTGTAAGGATGATTTTAAAAGATGGAGACACTGCCCATCAAGAACACCACTGGGACTCATCAACACTGATCAAAGAGGCTGCTGGTAACCACCAGGAGGTAAGAACTGTACTTTCAGTCACTGTCTCCATAGGATTAATTTGAATTAGCCACCTGGAGTGGAAAACGTATATCCGTTACCATGCCCTTGTGCGTTACATTCCCTGGAACAAAATTGTACAGGACCATCACATCCAGCCATAAGCCTGATCTGGAGAGTCCTGGACACATCACCCCACCTGCCTCTTTGGAAACCAGGAGCCATCTAGGCAGCTTTTGCACAGGTTTCACAGGGCTTTGCAGCTAAATCCCATCCAAGGGCAGCAGACATCACTGAATATTTCTCTCGCAATAGGGGAGGTGGACCCAAAACTGAACAGAGTGTATTGTTTCCTGTGGTAAGGCAATTTTTTTCTATTTGGAAAGCTTCAAACAGTTATGTTTGGTCTTGCTGGAGTACTGAGAGGGTTAAATATGGCTCGGCACTTATTTCGCTTATGATTATGTTCGTCCTCCTCTCACCAAGAAAGAACTCAAAATACATTCTGATATTCAGATCTGGCTATTTTAGTTTGCACTTTTCTCTATTATTCAGTGAATATGAAATTACTTTTCACTGGTTCAGAAGCTATTTGTATAGTATTTTTCAAGGATAAGTTGTAGGGGTCAGACACCCCAACTTCACTGTTATGGTTGATAACCATAATTCCTGGTCCTCCTCAAGAGCCAGTAATAGGCCGCCTGCATTAATCCTATTTAGATGTTTGATTTGGGTATATCTGTCAGCAGACAGATTATATAAATACAAGGTTTGATGAAAAAATCCACATACTGAAATATAACCAAGTGCAGTTTTACCCCTGGTCAAGAAAAGGAAAACATTACCCGGCTAGTCAAATGCTGGAGATGCTCTCTAGGTGGCCAGAGGGACCGCTCTCCAAAAGATAAGGCAGTCCTTAATCTATTTAGGGCAATGTCAAAACATCACCCTTAATAACTTAGAATTTAAATATATTTTGTGAGAAAAGATTAAATCTGCCTGAACTCTCCAAAAGCCTTCACAAAGGAGACTAGATCTAAAACCAGTGTGTTGTTCCTCCCTCGCTGCCACTGTCCCCTGCCCTGGGGACACTCTCCTCCAAGGGGGCACAACAACATGGATAAAACCCAAATCTGTTCTCACCCGTGTGCCCCCAGCAGCAGCTGCAGTTTCTGGCATCTGCACATGCAACAGCCCAAGCCCCGCTGTGTGTTGCTTGTCCAGGTCCCCCGAGCCTGACTGGCAGAGGCACCTCTTGGGCTCCTTCCTTGACCTGTTTCACTATGAGAAACTCACAGGAAAACGTCCACTTGCTTTTTGAGGGGTCTTTATCTGCCAAATTAAAGCCCCAAGCAGGTCAGACAAAACCCAGGCAGGTTTCAGCAGCAGTGTTAGGCTGGTTTAGCTGCCAGGTGAGCCTCTGCCTGGCGGGGTGCTCTTGGTGGGCTTTGGGGCTGGTGGGTACGTAGCCCTGGCTCCTGCCATGGCTGCAGTGAGGTGCAGGGCAGGCAGCGGCCCTGGGCATGGTGCACAGGTGGGGATGTTTGAAAAAGTGGGTTGGTTTGGCCACAGCAGTGGAAATGCTGAGACACCACAGAGCCTAGAGCGTGGTCGGGGCTGCGAGGACCAGGTCCAGCCAGGAGGGGAGGATGGATGGGCCACGTGGCCCAACACCCGCTGCCACCCTGTATCTGCAGAAGCAGGGCGTGCAGGCAGGGATCCTCCACCCCAACATTTCGGGGGCTGTGGGAGCCAGCTAGGCTCAGCACCTCTCTGCATGCAGAGGGGATGGAGTCAGGAGCAAGTTGCTCCACGGTCTCCTGGAGCAGAGCAAAGGCCTTCCACCAACAGCAGAAAAGTTAGCTATGTGAGCCCTCCAGCCAGCTAGCCCAGAGGAATGGCTGTAGGAGCACATTGAGCTCTCTGATTGTTTATTTGGTAAGGAGTCGCTAGCAGCACTAGCCTCAGTGAGCATCAAAACACCCTCAGCTCCTTCTGTCCCAGCCTCCCTCACTGCCCCGCTTTGCACTCTCCTCTTTGAGCCTAGCCAGGGTTTGTTAGAAAGAGTAAAGCAGAGCAGTTATTGCTCTCTCCACCCGATTCATCCTCTTACCACTTTCTGTTCTGCTACCAGGTGCTCTGTTAAGTGGGTCCTGCTGTGTTTAACGGTCTCCCTCCCCGCCCATCTAACCTACTTATATATTTTCTGTGAGCCTGCTAGCCTGGTGATATCGCAGGTGCATGGTCTCTGACAGCTGCTCCAGGAAGGGTCATGCAGCTCCTGTAATTAAAACAGGGCAAAAAAGCAATTCCTCTGCTTACCTGGAGGGAAAAAAAAAAAATGGGGATGAGGGGAAGGAGACCCTTAGCTGCTAATATGAGGGATAACAAGACAAGGCTTGGAAGGTCTTTAATTTAGTTGTTAAAACAGTGTTGCACCAGAAGTCATCAGGCCCTGTGCTATTAACAGATCACTCAAGTAACATTAACAACTGTGCTTATATATGGAAAAAGTATGGTCACATCTGATTTCTTTGGGCCTTCTTCCCTCTCCCTCACTTCCCTGGAATAACTCACCAAGGTCTGGCACACCAAGCAGAGACTTCTACTTCAGTTACACCCGTTGTTGGCACCTCCAGTTCTGCAAACAGCAGAAGCAGCACTCCTTAGAAACACCATTGAGCACAAATCTCATTAGAGTTTGTCCTGCCAATTAATTACCTGGGATTTTTATAGGGCTGTGTATACGCTGCTGCCATCCTCTGCATTTCTTTTAGCGTACATCTGTCTGACCTTGGTGTATTTCAAGTGGAAACTTCTCGAGGCAGACAGATATCCTCCTGGGGAGCACATGCACACCGTGTCCCTGCTACTGGGAGAGTCAGGGAGGAATTTCCCAAATGCACAGGTGTTAAGCTGGTGAAAGATCCAGACTGGTGTTGTGCCAACATTCTCTCTGTCCTCCGGACCAACACACATTGGTGTCCCATTGAAGGTGAACATTGCATGGTCCTATTTGACACCATGGTGGCACTGCGCATCGTCAGGGCCACCTTTGTATCTGACTGCCCGCAGGCCGCAGCGCGGGGTGTGTGGGAGCTGTGGTGCAGAGCAGCGGTGTTTGCACCGCGCGCTGTAGGAAGGGGGTGCGTTCCCGCTGGGGTGGGGGCACGGAGAAGGGTAGGACAGCTAGGTTTCAGAAAACGGAATGCTGGGATGCTCTGCTGGAGAGGACCTGGGGCATGGCTGTGAGTTGTGAAAAGGCTGGGAGAAAGATGGGACCTGAAGGGTGAGGGAACGGTGGGACGACGCTAGAGAGAGCTTTCATGAAAGGGAGGCAGCCACAGAAGGGGACTGGGAGTTTAAAGCTCGCTCCAGGCTGATGCTGACAGCTGGTGCATCAACACAATGTGAGGGAAACCTCTATTCCTTATAACCTGACAACAGGGGATATGGTCCTGTGCCAGGGGCTGAATCGGAGACATCATTAATATGTCTGGTGCGGTCTCTGTGGGAGTGCCATAGGGTAATTCAGGTTGTGGGTGTCAGAAATAGTGCATTAATTATGGGGGGGAGGGGGCTGTAATCAGAAAAAAAGTACAGGATTTTTCTGCAGGTTATTATGAAATCACTTAAGAGAGCATGTTGCAAGTCATTCTGCTGAGGAACAGAGGATCCAAAAGAGAAACTGCTGTAGGATGCTGAAGAACTCGTATACTGAGTAATTTGGAGAATGGTGCAATGGAAGTTTATGAGTACCTTTCAACTGACTGACTTTGAGAAGAGGTGGAAGCAGAGGCCGAAGGATCAGGAGTGCAGAGTCCCTTTTCTCAGCAGAGCCATCTGTTTTCAAATAAGCTTGCAAGTACTTCATTAGTGGTCTCACAAATGCCGGATGGCTGAAGCAATGCCGCTCTATAAAAAAAGAGACTCTAAATTAGCATAAAATAAGGGGATTCTGGAGACCTGCACCGAAACATCATAAGTCCCTGTAAAATCCCCAGCAATACCCTTCAGCACTCTATTTTCACTCTACAACTCTCCTGAAAAGATAGGAGCATAAATAACAGACTGTAAGGAAAGGAGGGGTGGCTTCTTGAAACTTCCCTCTGCCAGGGAGAGCATTGCTAGAATAAACCCTCAGTTTGGACATTGAATGAAAGAAATCTGGATCTGGCAGGCAGGATGGAGTTAAGGTTGCACGCAGATGTTGGTGGAGCCTTCTGCTGTTTTCTGTCTCCCTAATCTTGTTTCCAGAGATAGCAATCAGATGTTTAACTTTTATTTTGGTGCAGTAAACTAACCTCGCTATTAGTTCTGTCTGGTAATAAAGTGTGGTCTCTCTATAAAGAAGATTTGCAAGTCCCCTTTTTTTTTTTACAGGGCTTGGAGATCTTTTTTCAGGAAGAGTAAAGTGTTTTCCAAGTCTTTCCCAGCTAGAGTTAATTGTGGCATTCCCAAGAGCTGGGACACAAGTTTTACATCTTCCAGCAAGGGTTGGGGCCCAGTAACATTCGTTGCTACACCGGGAGAAGGGAACTTCCTTCAGCGTGTAGCAGGAGAGGCCAGGAGCATGGCTTCTGATGCGGAGAATAACCTGCTCGTAAAAAGTGACTGTAAAGGATCCTCCAGGCTGGGGAAGATGAAGGTACTGGATGTGCTGGACAGGCTGGCCTCTATATATTAGTCCAATGGGCCATGAGGCTCAGAAGGAAATTTGGCCATTATTTCTTCTGACAGGGATGGAGGTAGCATGGGGCCCTAGACACTGAGTTACCCATCCTGCCACAATAATTCTTCCCAAAATGCCATCATTCCTGAGGCCATTTAGCATTTCAGCAGTTGTTCTGATCTACTCTGGGCTAACACTTGCTCAATAAACTATAATAAACCTATTAGATAGGTTTGCTGAAGTGTACTGCCAGATTGGGCCGGGGAATCTTAGAGTCATTTTTCATTGCATTCGGTTACATCCAAAGTAACGGACCAACATGAATTAATGTTGATGTGATGGAGTGGTGCGGTCTGAAAATGACCTTTTCCTTTTATCCTCACACTATTTTCTGAAAGCTCTTCTTCTGTGGGGCAGAGCTGGGCTGTGTGCCACTGCAGAGGGGTCTTCTCCCCAGATGTGATATGCAGCTGCTGTTATCCAGGTCTAGGGAATGACGTTCTGGCAGTTTCTAAATTATAAGAGAAAGAGATTTTTTCTCCTCAGTATCTGAGGGCTTTTAGTATCTACAGTGTACCCTTTTCTTTATTAATTAATGTTATGTTTAAAACATAAGTAGGTTCTTATTTCTGCTCGCTACTTATTACAATGCCTCGTCAGCACTTCAGCGCCTTTCCTTTCCCGTCAGCCCCAGAGCTGGGTTCAACCCTTGATGTGTTAGCCCTGGTCAAAATTGCGGCTTGCAACACCGGCACCTGTAATGCAAGGGCCAGGGTAACTCATAACCCGGTGGGGCGAGCCCTGGGTTTACCCACACAAGCGCAGACGAGGAGTACCCAGCCCCGTGGCTGCTGCAGGACGCCCAGTCCCAGGGCCGGGAGGTGCCCACCTGGCCGTGGTGCCCCGCAGCCACCACGCTGTGCTCCCTGCCCAGCCTGGCACCTGCGGCAGGGGGATAACACCAGAGCATATTTTTTTTTAGCATGTTAACTAGCTGAAGTGATGTCCAGAGGCAATCTTTTTCACCAGTCTTGGTGTTATACCTCTGTTAGGACTAATGCAATTAGTGTATTTTTTGCTAAAAAAAAAAGGGGGGGGGGAATCCCCCCATAGGTCTGGCTCAGCACACCCAAGCAAGCTGCCTGCCTCGGCTGGGCAGGACGCCATCACCAGACTGGGCTGAGGTTTAACCACCAGCCAAAGAGGCGTGGGTCTCCTTGCCGCCCTTCTCCGGCAAGGCAGGGCACGTGGGGGGCGTGGGACGGAGGAGGTGCCGCGTGGGCACCGCCACGCCGGCGCTGTCTGCGTGGCCCCTTCTGTCCTCGGCGAGGAGAGACCCCTCATTAGTCAGCAGGAGGTGTGGGCAGACGGGCGGGCGGGAGTTCGCCTTCCTCCTCTAAAGCACAGCTATATTTAGAGGCAAATTGCAAACAAAGCAACGGTGAGCTGCTGCCACCCATAAATTATCCAGCTGCGTGGGATGCGGAGGGGCCCGCGGACACCGCCTGCCGCTTCTGTGCCGGTGGGAGCAGGCGAGGGACCAGGAGGGAGGAGATATTGCTTCCCCAATACTTGCGCGGTTCCCCCCGCATCGCCCCGGCCCCCCATCTCACCCGCGCTCCCCCTTCCCCAACCAGCCCCGGCAGCGGGAACGGCGGCTCAGCAGATGGTTGCCATGGGTTACCTCTGCGCCGCAGATATTCCCTTCCGAAATAGCAACGCTAATTGAAAACAGGGGCTCCGCACTGTCACTTCAAGGTTTGCTTCGGCAGGCTCGCGGTCCTCGCCGGCAAGGCGCAACCGGAGCTTGCTCACCGGTGAGCTGCAACGGCGCTGGCAGGGCTCACAGCCCCCAAAGCCTCCTCGCAGCCTGGGTGGCCTCACGGCCTCCCTTGCACATGACGTGCTCAGGACTAAGGTTGCTTGCCCACAACATGATCTGGCCCGATGGGGAGGACCATCATAACGCAAAACCTGGGGAATAGGGCCAAAAGAAGGGGACGGCAACCCTTGGCATGTGGTGGCCCCACTCCGCACAAGACGCATAAGGCTGTGGGTGGCAATATCTAAATGACAGAGGTGAAGGCCATGCCCAGGGTTACCCAGGTGGTCAGCAGCTGAGCTGGGAGCAGATCCCAGCTCTTCTGAGCATGGTCCTGTCCTCACGCTCCCTCTGGTGAAACAGTGCTTTTAAGAGGAATTCAGTGGGGCTTTTCAAGATGCTTTGCCACACTGACAAAAAGCTGGCAGGGTGACCACAGCACAAGGGGGATGGTAATCAGAGAGCGGGGGTACTGGAGGAGGTGTCTGGTGGGGTGCTATGGGGATCATTGGTAGGCTTCATCTTACTTTAACCTATTCCTTTTTTAGGATGATTAATGTTCAGTCAGTAGGCTTGCAAAATTTAGATAGTGTAACCTGCTGCCACCAATTAGCAAGATATTTCCATTCTGCAGAGAATTCTCAACCTGTAGTGTAGACTATCATTACAGGTACAACGTCTGCCAGCAATGAGGAAAGCTGGCCTCCTCCTTGGGGGAGAGACCGCTTCTCCCCATCCCACGCTTGGCGACTTCCCGGCTCTTTTTCAGGCTGTATCCCTGCCGTGCTGCGAGGAAACTGTGCCTGCCGGGCCCTGGGCTGCTCTGGGGATGCGCTCGCCCCTGCTTGGGAGACACGCAGTACGGCAGGGGCGAGCATAGGAGGGTCTGTGCAGTGCTGTTCTTGCAGTCTGAGCATTAGCAATGCTGTTTCTGCATTGAGTTATTATGCTTCTGATCTATTCAGCTCCCACACTAGTAACATTTACCTAGGGCTGCACCACGTTGCACACAGGTAAGACTTTGCCTCTAAGGTGGCAGATAGCCCATTCAGTGTATCTCCTCTTGTGTGATCCCTCCGAAGGCGCAGCTCTGCCTTCTTTGATTCCAAACCAAACTTTCTCACCTCCTACTGTTTCAGTGCTAAGCACTTCTGGGTTTGATCTCTGGCACTGCAGGCATCTCCAAGATCTGCTCCAATATCTTGTCAGGGTTTCTTGGTCTTTTATGTGAGCTGAAGGACATTTGAAAAACTCTGCTGCCAAAATCAGGGCCTAAAGGCTGCCTTAGCATCTCTTCTTGTCACAGCCCTAAAAATTGAAAGTATACGAGACGTAACTTCAATCTTTTCATTTTGTGAATCATTTGGGGGGAGCAAGATCCTTGCTGGGAGCTTTGGTGCCCTCCCAGCACTGCCCCTCTCATTTCATTGCCATGACTCCACAGGTTCCACAGTGCCCTTGCTCCAAGATTTGCAAGTTGTTCTGCTTTAAAAGCAAAAAAAAAAAAAACCAAAACCCAAACAAAACCCGAAAAGTGCTACTCCAATTACTGCTATGTGATCTTAACCAGCCCTCTTAGCTCCTGCAGGGTTTGCTTTGCCATCTTGCAACAGACAAACATTGGATGTTGAGACACTTTTCACATTAGAGAAACCCATCAACAAACAGAAAGGCGTAGCATGAACACATTAGGTTATCGAATTTGTTCTGCATAAGGCAATGACATCAGGAGTTTGACATCATCTGTGACATCTGGAAAGCATCAGAGTGCCTGCAGTGCAGAGCAAAGTAGCTTGGCAGCGCTGCTGGGGGAATTATGCTGCTTGCAATGCATTAGCACAACGGGCAATGACGTGCTGGACTGTGGAGGCATTATATGATGCACTGGAGGATGACAGGTCTCTCTGTATCCACACAGGCTGCTAAATACCATCCAATGTGCTATGTTGTCAGAAAAGTATTATACTGCTAGGAAAGCTCAGAGGAGGTTTGACTTAGCAAAAACTGAAAGAGTTTAAGATGTCTTTCTTGGCCAGATGTCAGCTAAGGGTATATAAGTTCCTATTCTACAAGTATCCTAGGAGGTATAATGACCACAGTGGGAAAGTAATTGCATCCAGAAACCAAAAGGAGAATTGATAAATGGAGCAAGATGAACTTGAGTTAAAAAAAAAAAAATTGGATAAAGATTTTCCTAACAGCAAAATCTGTTGAGCCATAAAAGAAGGAGCTCCCCTGGTTGAGCCGTTTAAGAGTAGACTAGAGGACACGGTGCACACTACTCTCTGGAGCAGAGCAGGGAGCACACGCCAAGGAACAGATCGTTTTCTTTAGTCACAAGCCTGTATCATTGGGAAGGCAGCCTTTTATTTCCCTTTTCACAGCCACCAGAGAACCAACGCTGGATTTTCATGTCTACCTAGCTCAAGTCTGGCAGGACATGAGCAAATTTTCGGAAAAGCAGCCAAGTCTTACAGCACAGTGTTGCCAATTACTCCCCAGAGCAGTCATCTCTTGCTCTCAAAGGCACGCACTGCAGTGTGGGGCTCAGAACAGCAGGGCCATGGCCACTTTGCTGGCTGGCCAAGCATGTCTCATTAACAGGGATTCATCAGCGCTGTTGTTAATAATGCAGGAGCTGCTTGTCTCTGGGGGAGTTCCTCAGCAAAAACTGCGCTGCTTCTGTATTTCAAACACAGGCTCTGCTGGTGTGATGAGCTTCCACACTGACAAAGCATTTTGGTTATTTGTTATTCCCAAACAGCATCTCGGTGCTGAGCAGTGACCAAGCTGAGAGGTACATCCAGAGCAGAGGAGAGCAAAGCCAGCCCTGTGCCAGTCTTGGACCTACCCATGTCTCGGCATCATCAGGAACCAGTATGATTGCTGATGAGAGCGCTCTGGTCCCAAGGTTGTCTTTGGGGAAGGCAACAGCAGGAGTCTGTCCTGGCATTACTCTGCTCCAGTCACTCCACTCCACTCCACTGTAGGGAGAGCAGAGGGACACACAGTGATCTGGCTATCTCTGACCTCCTCCTCTTTTTAGGATGATCTCCCTGGAGCCTTTGTGGTGGCTTTTACAGCTCTGCCGGCACAGGAGAAACTGTAGTTGGGGCTAGACTCTCACATGAAATTGCTTAGTCCTCCCAGTATTTCAGCCTGTGTGACGGATGGAGCAGATGTTGTAATTCCCTGTTAGAATCACTTGGAAGCCTTATTTTGTCATTACCCACTTGTATATGGCAGCATGTGGGATAAGGAATAATTTCAGGCTGTATGAGAGGGGTGCTCTACCATGCCCTCTGTAAGGCTAGCCTGCCCGCTGCCAGCCTGTGAGTTCTGCTGCTGGTGGGGCTGGGCAGCCTCATGATGGAAAAGGTGCCCTTTAACATTCACCCAGAGAGGAAACCTAATAAGAAGGGACTTTAAAGTGAACAACCTAGCAAAGCAGCCTATAAAAAAAAACAGCCAAACCTGCCCTTTGGCCGCTGTAGGCTGTTCTTCAGCCAGGCATCTTCGGGCATGCATGGAAGCAGCAATCTCGTAAAGAAATAATTGCCAGGGCCTGTACAGTGGAGTTCCCCAGGAAGCATGAACCTCCAGCCAGGGCAGTGTGCCCATTAAAAGCAACCGTTTTGATTGAGGTGAGATACTACCATCCCCTGGGAGGGCTGAGCATGCTTTCTCTCATCTTGGCCTGGAACGTGGAAACAGCTACGCTTCCTGGCTCGGCTGCAGGGACACCACATGCTGGGGTGGGGCTGGGGGAGGAGACCTCTCCTGTCTGAGGGGGGGAGATGCTCTACCCCAGTTACTGTGGGCACCCAATACAGCAGCGGGCTCACATGCAGGAGGTGTGCGTGGTCCGTTCACGCTACCCAGTGCCTGTTCCAGAACGGGCACAGAGGTTGCATCGCTCTGCCCTCAGCCATCACACGGAGGGATGAGGGCAGATGGCTGCATGGATCAGCCTGCCATCTGGGACTTTGTCATACCTCCTGCCCTGCCACAGACAGATCCCTGCTGATGGGACCAATGTAAAGAAGGGAACACCATGGGCCAAAACAAAGAAACATATCCAGTTTCAGAGTCAGCTTGGCCTCTCAGTGCAGCACAAGGTCCTGGGACAACCCATGCTTCAAAGCACATTTGATGGTTCACCCTTCGAGAGACAAGACCTTACTTACAGACATGCAGTGTGCATGGATGGGCAGCCCCGGTGGCAAGTGGTGTGATACATTGCCTCAGGAATGAAGGCAGTGGCATCCTGGCCTTTCTCAGATGAGCATCTCTCTCCCTTTTGCACTTAGGCCAGCAAAAGAAGGGGGGAGCATTGCTCACAGCACTCTCTGAAAGCTCTGGGGAAACTAACAATGTGATTGTAAAGTCTTGCAAAAATTCAAACTATTGTGATGACTTCAGGAAAAAAAAAAACAAGTCCTTACCTCTAAGTCTGGTTAACACCCATCCTGCTGCTGAGAGGGGCAACGTCCGTGATGCACATGGACACTTGGTGGAAGCAGGGAGGACATCAGAAGAACAGCTGTGGGGCCAAGCCAGCCCAGCTGCCTGGCAAGTGTTTCATCAGCTGATCATGTATTTCTGTAAGGAGCCAAGAGCAGTGCAGATGGGAGCCATACGCACGGCTTGTCTGACGAGCTGGGAAGTTCACCCTCTTCTAGCCCAGGGCCACAGCTCTGCTTCAGCCCTGCCTGGGGCCGGAGCAGTCTCGGGCTACACCAGCATTGTTGGCTTAAGACCCCAAAAATCTCAGTGCCTGGGAGGAAGCTCACCTTAGACCCATGTTTCCCTATGTGGGATGGATCTGTGGTAAGGCATAGCCAGACTATGGCCAGCTGCAGACAGCTCCCGCTTTCCAGAGAAATGCTTTCCAGAGTGGGCACTGCGGCCCTTCACACCTGCCTTGCTCTGCACTTTGCTCTGGCCACCCCCATGCTGTGGTCCCTGTCCCACCACTGCTTGTGTGGGCAGGACAGGTGAACGAAGGTGCATCTCTGCTCCATCATCCACATCCCCACAGCTCCTCTCTCTGGTGTCCGTACACTTGTCCTGGTATCTCAGCACTTCTGCGGGTTCTCCTGCCGTGCCCAGGTCACCCCTGGCAAGCTGCCCTCCTTTATGGCAGGGAAGAAAGGCTTCGGGAACTTTTAACTGGGAGCTGTAAAAGAAAGGCCTGGGGGACTCCCAGTGTCCTCAGGGTATGGTGCTTCTCTTTAGGGAGGAAGGGCTGCACCCCCAGCGTCCATTCAAAGCCCTTTCCATCACTCCTTTCACCTCTCAGCAAGCCCCTGTGGCCATTCAAGGAGGAGGCCCTGAGGTCCTTGCTGTACCACTGCTGATCTATACCAGCCCACAATACTCTGGCTATGCTCTGCTAGTGCCTAAAAACCCTCTGCCGTCCTCTCCGCTCTACCCGTGCTGCTAAGTAAACCATATCTAAACATAGAAAACTGGCTAGCTTGGGTTTGGGAAAGCACCCAAGAACTCAGATCGTTTCCATTCCCTCATCACACCCACAGAAAACTCCCGAGCTGTCCAGCCCAGTACACCAGGCACTTTACATGCCAGACTTGGAGAAATTACCATGAATTCTCATTGTGCCTAGGTATTAGCACAACAGCACTAGCCTTTCACCGTTGGAAAAAGAGGAAATATAAGGAACCCACAAAAAAAAAAAAAAGAGTGACGTGAAAAAAAACATCAGAATCTTTCTAAAAAGGTCCAAGCATAGGCACCAGTCTGGGAAGAAGAGCTTATTTTCTAACCTCTCCCTACCAATGTAGTGACTCGGACTCCTTGAACTCTGTATCTGTTCCTGGCAGCCCACAAAAGTAACGCCTTGTTCCCACAGGGACTTTCCAGTTCAATGCTTGGAAGAGCATCCATCAAGACCCTCAATTTCTGTGGAGTCTTTGAATTTGCATGCTCCCAGACACTGCCTGAGGCTCCCTGGGAAGGCTTGCGGGTCAGTGGCGGCAGAAGGACTTGGCTGCTGCCATGCAGGCTCCCAAACCTCTGCTTTCCCAGGCTGGGATGGCGCAAGGAGACAATGCACAATTGTCCTTTCCCCGTTGGGACTGATTAACGAAGCTCTGAAAGCCAGGACTGAATAACATAACTGTGAAACCCAGTTGCAGTAAGAGACCTTCCTAGGCACCTATGGGACCACTTGCCAGGTGCCCACTGTTGATTCAAGCTGTGGGGAAGACCCATTTTCTCTGCTGGTTTCTTGGAGCAGGCAGAGGGAGAGCAAGGTTCATCCTGACAGAGGTTAAAGTTGGGAGGAAGGAGGCAGAGAACAAGCCCTCGTTACCAGCCCTGCTGCTGGGACTGTACGTGCCTGCTTTCAGAGGCCAGATGCTGCAGGCAAACAAAGATCTCCTTACAGTTGTTTTAAAGCCTGAAGAATCTCTTAAGATAAACATCCTAAATTAAAGATAAAAGCGCTGTGGGTTTGCCGGCAGCCTCTGTCCCCCTCCCTGGGGATAAGCACTTGCCGCAGTCACACAGGCATCTTCCTGCCGTGCGCCCTGACCAAGGGTTGCACCCAAGGGTGCCCCTCTCCAGGGGGCCTGGGAGGTAACGAAATCCCTCTGCCCCGCTGCCTCTGCTCCCTCTGACGGCAGGTTCACCTGGAGCAGCGCTCTGTCCCAGTTTCCGTTTTCAGGATCTCTTGGGAGGATGTTAAATCCCAGCTAGCCCTGGCTGTATTTAAAGTGATTGTAATTCACATGGATTGGGCTGTGGTTATAAGCTGAATTACATTCCGATTTAGCAGCAGGGATTAAGGGTCTGCATTTTAACTTATTAACCCAATCCAAGTTAGGAGAATTCCTCTTGCCGCCCTGCTAAGCTCCTGTGCAAGGAAAGGCAAGGCTACATGGGGGGAGTGGGGGGGACAGGGAGGGATGGGAGGGCCGTGCCCAGGCTGGGTCGTGGCTGCACAGCTCCTGCAGCAGGGGGAAAGCAGAGGAAAGCAAGAACACAAAAGGGGCTACAGCAGTTGTTTAGTATTCCCTATGCACAGGACATTTCCTCTGCGTTAAACTTGGCAGAAAGGGGTACCTGAATGGTTAATTCCCCAGCTAGGAACCAGGGAGGTGTCTGCTGCTTGCAATCACTGCTCCAGCCTGGGCCAGTGATGCTCTGGCCCTAGGACCTCGGTTGTCTCCCTCCCCTGATCTCTGGAGATGTGTACGAGAGTTAACTCTTCTCTTTGGGCCGTACCAGTGATGGGACAGCTCGCAGAGACACTTGCTGCTCTGGTTGAAACACGCAGGAGCTGCACGGGCAGCCCAGCATACAAAGATGCCTGTTGTCACAGCTCCTGAGTGGGAGGCCCTGCACCTCCAGACCCAGGGTTACCCCACTTGGCTTCTCTCTCTTGCTGTCACACAGACAATTGAAAACAGCCCAGGCACGCTCTGGAAAACTTCACTCCATTTAATATTTAATGAAAACCCAGTGTAACTGTCATGTCCTTTTCTGTTTTCTCTTGCTAATGCTGCTGGCTGCACAGGTATCTGATTGTAAACAGATCCCATCTCCTTTCCACTTGCTTGCATCTCTCCAGCTCGGGGCACAGCTTGTGATACCCGTACTCACCTTCAGAGGATCTCCCCAGGGCAGCCCTGCCAAAGACAGCACGACTCCCTGCACAGTGCCCTCACCGCTCCGGGCATCTGAGGGCATCCCAACCCAGCCCAGAGAGATCGAGGGATGGCAGGCTCTGGAAATCTCACCCACCGTCACAGCAGGGAATTACAAGATCGCAGCAGCAATGTGGCATCCCACTTGTGTCTGTGCCGAGAGCCCGACGCTGCACGCCACATCGCTTTCATCTCCGGGCCCTGCAATTATTGGCAAGGAGGGAGGGAAGGCATTGCACTTTCATTCCCCTGCCTGTGCTGAACTGCTGGGTCGTAACATACCCTACTTGCTCCCACAGAGTGAGTTGCAACCAGAGCTGAGTAGATGATAAGGGAAAAAAAAGTGGGATGTGTTTTTATGAAACAGTTTTTCCTCACAAAACTAAGCAGCAAATGGCGGGGGGAGGAATAAAAAAAAGTTTTATGTTTGTCACTAACATTTTCAATTTAGTTCAAAATAATTTTCCTTTCAAAAAAAACCAACAAACCCAAAAAACCCAGCAAGAACAAAAAATGGTAGAGAGGAGGTTTCCTTCCATCCCTAAATGTGTTGTCACAGCAACTGCACTGAGACAGCTGTGAACGATTCTGCCAAGGGGGGACCTTTGGACCAGGGCTTACACTGTGATTTGGAAGCTGGTACCAGAGGCCCGAGAGCACCACTGCTCTTCTTCGTATGAATGCAAAGCTGAGTTACTGGGCCCTGTGGAGAACTGGGGGCTCTGCCCAGGAAGGCAGGAGAGGATCCGTCTTCCTCTGCGCTGAGGCCTTCCCTGCCCAGGGCGTGGAAGCGCACTGAGTCCAGGGCAGGCAATATACCACCTTGCTCCGCCACGAGACCCCTGTTTCTCCACACCCCATGCATGAGTGCAGGGCCAAAGAAGCCCTAAGGCTTGGTCTAGAAATCCCAAATCTGTTTGCAGTCATCCCTCTAGTTTCTTGCTTCTTGAACTAAGTGCTTGGGGGGTAACTCCTGGCAGTAGGGAGGAAAGAGAAGACCTCATTTCATGCCACCCTCACCTTTTCCCCTGGCCCCAGAAGAAAGGGCTATGCATGAATCCTGGCAGAGGATGCTCCTGCCAGCATCCCCCTCTGCAGTACAGACAGGAGCTGTGGGAAGGAGTCTCTGCCACCCACCGTATAACCCTCTGAGAAGAAGCAGACATGAAAAGCGTGTCTGCCGGGGAAGACCAGAAGCGAGAGCAGCACCTGGGAAGTGCTTTAAGGACGGGGCTGCCCCCGGTGGCCTCCATCCTCTTGAACCTGGTGGCAGAACATCCCCATCGCAAAGCATCCATGCCAGAAAACTATGCCCAAACCAAACCCTAAGGGGCAGGGGTGGCGACGGACCAGGACAGGGACCTTTCCCCACGGAGGCAGCTGCCACCGATGGGAAGCAGAGGCATGCTCTTGGATCTGCCGGCCGGTAAACTCTCCCTGCTGTGGTCAAGCGGAGAAATACCGTCTCCCAGGCCAGTCTGGCGTGCCTCAACAACAGCAAATTTACTTGAAGAAGAAAATGGCTTAACTAATCTTTGGTCACTCAGCTTAACTTCTGCCGCTGACACAGCAGGAGGTACTCACAAGCCCAATGGCTTTATTTATTTAAGTGTATTGATTTTAGCCTAGATTGGAAGAAAACAGGCGGATAAAGGGCAGGAAATTCCTCAGCTGTGAGAACTACACAGAGTACTAGAAATCAGATTTAAACTAGCAGATGAAAATACATTTGCCAGAACAAGGTAATGAATCATTCTGCCAGAAGCACAGACATCTGGCCAAAAGCCAAACCCTGCCCACTTAAAAGCAGCAATTTGGGGTATTAAGCGGTGACTGCATTCCTATCACTGACCATCATTTAATATAGCAGCAATGCTCAATGGCTCCCAACCAGAACCCAAAGCCTGCTGCATAAAAACAGAGCAAAACCCATCAGACCTTCCCCCAAGACCTTATTTATAATCAATGGCCTCAGAGTCAATCAGATTCAATAAGGGAGAGCTAGGCAAGAAGAACAGAGGAGGACAAACCCTACCAGAAGAAGTGTGCTCAGCTACACAGGCTGCTGTGCACAAGCAAAGCGCAAAGAGCACAGAGGCGTGCAGGAAGATGGCAAGGGGAGGGTTTTTGGATTTGGGTTTCATGTGTCTGCTCTGATTATCTGATTAACTTCTTTGTGATAGCCCAGTGGCTGGGACTCCACGAGAGAGGTCACCAGCTCTGCTGCCCGTTGTCACAGATCTTGCCTTAGTACCTCTTCTACTGGTGCAGTGCGACATTGTCCTGTAGAAATGGGCAGGGAAAGCAAGGGACCTGAAGGGAATCGTAAAATTAAATCCCAGGGGCTAGTGGGAAATGAACACATGCAGTCTCTGACACCAGTTCCTACCTTATCTGCCAGTGAGGAGACCTCGAGCAGCACAGAACGAGAAACCGGGCTCCCGGTGCAAAGACCTCTCCTTCCATGGGAACCTCCCGAGAGCCTCTGAAGATGTGGAGATATGGTGAAGGACCCATCCTGTGAACATAGAGGCACTGCTCCATGCAGAAGATGGAAGAGGCAGAGAGGTAGCAGAGGTGATGGGATGGCAGCCCTGCCTTGAGAGATGAATAGAAAGCACACATTGGATTTCTCTTCTTCTCCCAGCAAGCACTATGCTTCTTCCAGTGCTGGTGAGGCCTGAGCACCCTTGCCAGTCACCTATGGCTTTCACTGCTCCTCCTGCAGAAAAAGCCTTTGGCACGTGTAGTGAATAGGGAGGCAGGAGCTGTGCTGTCCCCAGTCCCTCAGACCCACAGTGGAAAGCCCATGCCCAGAAGCTGAGGGCCTCGGGTTCCCTGTTTGCAGGGATGGCAAGAGGCTGTTCGCTGCAGAAGGGACAGCATCGCCAAAGCCAGGAGAAGGGCAGCATTTGGCTCAGCAGGGAAGCAGACGGAGCAACAAGATAGGCACCAGCTAGGAGCATGTTTGAAAGCAGGTAGCAGTACAGTTGCAGCAGGATAGAGCTCAAATTTTTCCCAGCTGTAAAGGGAAATTTACCTGGTTTAAGGTAAACTTTTGCATGGCTAACGAGCTGTGGACTGCCATGTCTATACTCATAGCAGTATGTGAGCAGCAAGCAAGCCCGCCAGAGCTTGCATCTCTGTACCCTCAGAGCAGGCAGCCAGGGAAGAGCCTCCCCCGCCTGCGCCACGTCCCCATGCCCTCTGCTGTGACAGGCCTTGAAGGCAGGTGACTCGCAGCTACAGAGATGGAGACTCACTTCTGTCTCGCAAGGGCAGAAGGGATTCTCCCCAGCAAGGTCGGGCAGGTTATTATCAGAGCTAACCAATATTCCCATAAACAGTCATTACTCGCTGCCCTGCAGGCACTGCAAAGGGCAAAGTTTGTCCCTGTTGTCGAAAACAAAGATAGGAGCATCCGATCTGATTTTTACAATCCGAAGCCCTAGCGACCCATCTAAGCCCGAGGCAAACACACAGCAGGAAGAAGCTTTGGGAAAACCAGATTGCGTCTGTGGAGCCAGAATCCAAACCGAGATATGCAGAACCCAGATACCTGCCAAGCAGTGGACCCGGCATCCTTTAGTTACACATTTGCTAGCCAATGTGCTGAATTGTAAAGGTGTTTTCTTGAGCAAATTGTTGATTTGCCTCCCCTCCCACTGGCAAAGCACAGGTGAAAGACACTCAGTGCAGCACTTTGCGAGAGCCTCCACTTAACCCAGAGCTGCAGGACTGAGCGTTTTCATAGAAGCACCATCTTCCCCTCACACCTGAGCATCGCTGGGGAGGAAAGTTCAGTTCTCAGAGCCAGGGGGAGCTGCCTTATCGCTTGGCAGGGGTTTGCACAAACCTTATTCTCAGTCCATGCAGGTTTTCAGGCTCTCAAGCTTTGTTTTGCATTCTGTATGCAGGACAAGTCCAAACATCAGAGCAACCGCAATCTAAAGGGGCAGATTGATCTGCTCTTGCATCAGAGTTGCACTCAAGCAGTAGTTTCTTACAAGGAAAGGCACTCTGACACCGTTCATCCAGCACAGTGGGAACTTGGTTAAAATGCTAATCTGCAGACAGGGTTAAGATTGAACTGTATTTTAATCTGCCATTTTTCAGATGTCACTAAACGTGATAAAAATCCCCGAAACTATGGATCTCACCTGTCAAATCCACAGCTTGCCCACAAAGGAGTCAGTGGGAATTGTGCTCAGCACTTCTGGAGAAAGACAGGCAGGCCATCTCAGTCTCTAAGCAGGCAGCAGGTCAGCCTACGTTGAAATGGCCAGCTATTTTCCTTACGCAGAGGGACCACCACATTGCAAATGGTGCCCCAGAAACATGGGCTTTCGTGGCGCAGGGAGGATTTTTGTTCTGCCAGCACTGCTTGGATCTGGGCCCAGGCCGCGCACCTTAACAAATCCTTAAAATAAACCATGGGCAGATTTGACTTTGTAACAAAACCTAATGCCAGCAGAGTTTCGCTTCATTTTGAATGCTGCTGATTTCACTCTTCAAGCCCTTGACCAATTGGGAGAAATTGGCAAAGGGCTCTGTTTAGTGCTGCACACATAACCGTGCTCAGCGAGGACACGATGCAACGACAGAAAATGGAGAAAAGCGCTTTTTAGTTATTTAAATACGTCCTCTTACATGGTGCTTTTGCCTAAGAGGAGGTAAGGGTCCAGGCTTTTATTTGCACAAAGGCACCACGAAAAGGGCCACCAGAGATGATGAGCATCATGCCCAGCACTTGAAGCCTGGAGCAGAAGGTCCTTTTGGGCTGTGGCTAAACAGCATGTTACCAGAGCGCTACACCAGTGTACCTGCTGCTCTGCATCTCACGGCCAGACTTTTCAGAGGTGCTGGATATACAGAGCACTCCAAAACTTCTCTGAGTCACAGGCAGAGCATCCCAAACCCCTTAGCCACTGAGGGGTCTTCCTGGATTTCTGAAAACCTGGCCTCTCTTGCTAAGTATATTAAATATTTCTGGGCATTTCTGGACTCTCGGTGGCCTCCTAATCTCTGTTGAGAGAAAGCTCCTTTAACAAGAGGCACAGCCCACAACTGAGAGCCTTCATGGCTTCCAGAGGCATAGGAAAGACACTTCCAAAGTGTCCAACACCACCAAGCTGTCTCAAAACCAAGCGATACCTGACAGACACATGAAGATCCCAAGCACCATCATTCTCTTGCTAATTTACTTACCAGTGCTGCTGAGCTCCCTGGAGCAGTCTCTTCAGACACCTCACAAGGGTTCATAAGAAAAAGCCTCCTTGCTGCTGATGTGTCCAGCTGGCTTTCCCCACCCCAGCAGGCAGCAGTTCTGCTACAGGGTCTCAGGCGAATGTGGTCTCCATGCTGTCCTGCTGCAGCATTGCCGCAGAGCCCTCCCGGGCTCCTCGTTGAAAGCCAAAACCAGCTTCACCTGCTAAGGCGGCATTTCTCAGTTTTAGCTGGCAGTGAGGGACTTCCCTGTGCTTGCTTTCCCTGTGAGGAGCTGCTGCCAGGAGTGGAATGCGACCCCAGAGCTGCGTACCGTACTGTACCACTGCCTGCTCCTGGCCCGGCACAAGCCACCGTGGGATAGCTCCAAGCACCTGGCTGGCCGCAGCCGAGGATGCGAAATGCAAAGGTTTGTTTGAGGGCGTGTGGCTCCTTGTGCCGTTGGCAAGGTGGGCTCACTTCTCAAGACCTCTTTTGGCCCCTGGGAAGGAAGAGGGGTCCAGCTGGGTCTGCTCCCACCTCTGTCCCGGTTAGTGCTCTTAAGCTGGCACAGGCAGTCCTGGCTATTGGGAAGGCCCTCAAATGACACTGCCCTAGAGAGGGCTGGAGGGACTTTGGACTGTCCCC
The DNA here is from genome assembly GCF_965183815.1 of Platalea leucorodia. NCBI lineage: Eukaryota > Metazoa > Chordata > Aves > Pelecaniformes > Threskiornithidae > Platalea > Platalea leucorodia. Next base: position 115,316,885 of record NC_138824.1, read on the forward strand.
TTGTATAACCTATAGCAGGAACGTGTGGCCAAAAAGTGGGGCCACAGCCGTGGGATGCAGCACCCTTGCAGAGGCATTACCAAGAGGCCATAAGGAGAGACAGCGGGTGACCCGAAGCAGCTCACTGCCACCCAGGTTAGGAGCGTGCATGCCCAACCTCCTCCTTTGCTGCAGCCTTCCCCAAGTGAGGTTTGGGCAGCCTCCTCCCTAGCATGGCCACTCAGCTCAGCATCCCCACCTTACCCTACGGTGCCCAGAGAGAAATCTGAGAGATTTCATGCTTCAGGCTGATTTGGGGTAAGTTTGCCCAGCCAGCCCAGTAATGTGCACCAGAGAGCCTGACGTACCTGACGGCGTGGGAGCCCGGTGCCGCTGGCAGCTGCGGGTGGTGGGGAGGCTCGAGCATCTCCAAAGGAGAGGGTGGGAGGATAGGGAACAACTTCACCAGCCTCTGGGGAAAAAGCTTGTGGGACTGAATCCAAAACTTGAGGAGGGTGGTCTGAACCTGCCTTTGCTTTAAGTAACCTGGAAGTTAGCAAAGAGGAAGGATGGGGTTTTGCTAATTGTTGAGGTGGCTGGCAGCAGAGAAACAAATTCTGGCAGGGGAGAATTTATCCTCTAAGCTTGTTATCCTGTCAGAAAAGGAAATGAGGTTAGTTGAGGCTCATTTGTTTGTGACGAACTCCTGTCTCTTACTATTTATCACTGTATGCCATTACCAGCTGACTTAAGCCGAGTGAATCATAGTTATGACGAGGCTGGTGGCAATGCAGAGAGGAGGGAACAGGGCCCCAGAGCATCGCCTCTCCCCCATCTGCCTCTGTTCCCCCAGAGTCCCCCAGCACAGGGTCTATCCAGGCTCCACCTTGGGCTGGAGAAGCACGTGGCATCGCTGGTCTTTTCAGAGGGGAAATGTTCAGTTTGGTGCATCAGTCTGAGGCTTAGTCTGGGGATGAGCAAACATCTCCTGTAGGACTGAGTGCTCTTCAGTGTCCTGTCTGCTCCCCAAGAGCCCAGGTTGCCGCCTTGTGCACACCAGAAGGAGCAGAGGGATTAGATGAATAATTACACATTCAACTGCCTTTGGAGACAGAGGATATTGAGGACCATAGGTGCTATGTCCAACTTTCCCCAGGGACTGCCCAGGCTTGAGTATCAGGCACACTCCCTGACTGAAGACAGCCACATGCTGATGCTGCACGGAGGAAAGCTGCAGAAAGGGAAAGCTTCATTTGGAGGGCAGCGAAGCTCCTTCTGCGCTGAAAGATGTGGAGGCACACGCCGAGGCAGCAACAAGCCCAGTGAGACTGGAATGAGGTTCCCAAGAGTTTCACGGTGGGTCTCAAACAATGGCAAATCAGAGGACAGGAATATATTTAACAACCGTCTCTGCTACTTTTGTGGGCCTTCTCTGATGAGATGACACATTTACTTGACACATATCACACCTACCACTTGACTCCAAGGCTGACTCCGAGTCAACTTTAGGGAGGACTGTTGTAAGGCATTTGACATTCGACTGTACAACATTGTGATTAAAAAATTAGCAGTATATAATATCAATAAATCACACGTTAACTGGATTAAGCACTGGCTGACAGATCTCAACAAGTAATTGTCAGTGGTGAATCATCTTCAGATGGGAGTGTTTCTAGCAGGGTTCTTTGGGGAGCTGCTTGAGGCCTGACACTTTCCAGCATTTTCATCACTGGGAAGCAAATGCAAATCTCAGTGCTGTTACAGTGCATAAATGACAAAGAGATCCAAAGTGATGAATAATGAGGAGCACAGGGCAACCATGCAAAGCAATCTCTACAGCTCAGCGAGCAAAGCCTACTTAAACAAGCGGCATTTTACTGCAGAAAGTTGTTCCTGGAATAAGGAGTGGCAGGCAGGCTCCTAGGGTGCCATGTCTGGAAAGCAGAGGCTCTGCGAAGGATTTTGGCGATCATGACAGAATATGAACTAGCAGCATAAAGCTGTGGCAAGAGGGTGATAACGGACATACGCTCTGGGAATAATGAGTAAGCGAGTCATAGACACCTTTGATGCATGTTAGCAAGACGAATCCCAGCTCACTGCCTCTAGTGCGGTGACAACACCCTGAAAAGGTTGCTGGAAGAAGAGGAGGAAGACGTACGGTAATAGAAGACTGAAGAACAGCATGTGATGGATACACAGACATGACACAGGCAGCACATAAGTGCTAAAGCCTTGCATACATCATGTGAAGAAGGGAAGGCCTAGGTGGAAGAAAAAGGTGAATAAAAATCAGATGCAAGGTGGGTTTTACAACAGGTAAGACATGTTCTGCACAGATGATACTGCTTTGGTGAAATACTTTCCTAGACAAAGGCACAGCAGTAGATCTCATCTGGACTTCATATAAAACGTCTGTAGTGGAAAATTAACAGTTAAGCCAGCAAAGCTGAGGATTACTGCAAGCACGGGAAGATGAGTAGCAACCCAACTAGAAAGAAGCTGGTAGCGGGCAGCGTTGAAAGGAGGACAGGATGAAACTCCTTTCAGTCTGCTCTTTTTCTTGCTTTCTGTTTTTTAAACAACCTTAGCACAGAAAAGCCAGGGGTATGCTAATGCAATATTTTGGTGACAAAGGGGAGAGCGTTGCCCATAGGGTGAAATACTGAAATACTCAGGAAGGAATAGATCACTGTGAGGAGCCTGGCAACTAAAAACAAATAAGAGACAACAGCCCAGAAGCTAAGGTCTGGCAGCCAGGAAGAAATAGCTTAAATTCCTCTCACTCGGTAGAAGAATAGCAACTGAAACTGGAGGCAGAAAAAGAGAGACTTGGGCTCATTAGCACACTTTTTCTCCACTGGTTTCCTACCTGACTTACAGCTGGGCTGGATGGGACTGCCTGACAAGCACAGGTACAACATTGGTTTAACCTTGCTGTTCACAGAGTGAGGCCGTATCCCTCGCCTTCTGCGTGCTGCCCAGTAGTCTCCCCAAAGACTCAATAATCTCTTTGTGGGCTATTCTCTTGAGACCATGCTTACAGCATCTGGCTTCACATCATGTATTAATGAGTTGATTTTCACTGCAGCCCTGTAAAATAGAGCGGAGGGAGAGAGGGGTGAGACTAAGACACAGAGATATCTACTAGTTTTGGTAACACAAAACGTCTAGGTAATGAGTTTTTTTACCTAACGCTTGATATGCTCAGACAGCTCTGTACTCCTCCAAAGGAGACCCCAGTATCTCACAGTGTCCAGAACATGAGGAGCATGCAGCACACGCAGCAGAGGTGGCCAGCTGGGCATCGCTTCACAACTCCGCGTGGGAAATAGGTGCAGGGCTGACTGCAGGTCTCCGCTGGGGCTGGAGACATTTGCATTTCTCAAGCATAGCAAGACTTTTTATGAACATATTTTTCCTTAGTCTCGCTCTGAGAAAAAACTGAATCAATTTTGCTGAAGCTTCTGTTTAAAGGGAAAAAAAAAATTAGCCTAGGGCAGACATTTGGCATGGAAATATTCAGCTGCGACACTCGGGGTCTGGCAATACTACGAGCGACTGAGAGGAAGGCCTCGGTCAGCAGTGTCTGTCGCCGGCGTTAATGGGGGCACCCCCAGACCTGCCCAGAGGAGTGGCATGGTGCCACTGGGGCTGTGCAGCCGCCGCAAGCCCGGAGGCTCGCTCGCCCTTTCATGCCCCTTGGCTGAGACGGAAGCTGTCAGAGCGTCAGTGTTGCCTTCTGCCCGAATAATGGCATTTCCAGCAACACGGCTGTGAGGGGGCAGAGGTCCGGCATTGATCGGGAGGTAAGAGCTACTTATTGGATTAAGGCTGTTTCCTGGAGGAGTTTGCTCTGGCGATCCCTGTCCAAGAGCTAGCTCTCCATAATGGACCTGTCCTACGGTGAGGGGCCTCCCACCAGGAGCCTCTAGGCTCCAGACACAGGCATTAGGATCTGAATTTCCAGAGTGTTTAGCATTGTTCTGGCCAGTCTTCACTTTTTTAACTCAGACTTTACAGCAGCACGGGAGAGCACGTTGCCCCGGCACACCAGGGGTGAGGGTGCTGCGTGCAGCTGCGGCAGCCCGGGGTGCAGTGCTCTCATCCCCTGCCTCCCGGGCACGGAGGAGGTGCAGCAGTGGGGGAGAGCCAGGAGGTTCCTTGTACATGCCCAGGGGCAGCCATTTGCTCAGCAGCCTGTGCTGCTGGGGGCAGGAATGGCAGAGCCTTTTTGGAGTGGTTTCCAAGGCAGGATGCTCCTTTCTTTTTAATGATACCCATGTGGCTGTGATTCACAGTCATGTCTGGTCTCCAGTTTGGGAGGAGCGTGGTGGTCCCCCAAACTTTCAAAAAAAGCCTCCCAAAACAACAAACAACCTGAAACCAACAGCAACACTTTGTTTTGGACAGAACCAAAGCAATTTGCCAGCTAAAGTTGCATTTTTCTGTGAATAAACACACTCATCTTCCCTGCATCCCACCAAAGATCTGCTAAGATCTATCCAGGACTTCTGCAGTGAAGCGATTTGCAGACGTGTTTCCCTGCGGAAAAGGAAATTAAACTCATGGGCTCCAGCCACAGATCTTCTCACTCTTATGAGCCATGTATGCCTCAGGTCTCCAGGTTTTGAAAACCTTAAGGCAAAACCTCAAAAATCCTATAAGAGCAAGGCTGTCTAGACTAGATGAGTAGAAGAGGGAGGCTGGAGCCTTTAGGGAGAGAGCGAGAAAGAGGGAGAGCTTTCCAGCTCTCCTCCCAGATGGAGGCAAGCAGAGGAAAAATTAAAATCTGTGGGTAGGATGCTGGTCAGGACCTGACATTGGCTGCATGCTCATAGCCCATGTCCTCTCCCTTCACTTCAGTTTTACAACAAGCAAGGCATGCCAGCAAAGCAACGCTCCTCCCCACCAAAGCATGAGCGCAAGGCTTGCTGCCGACAGCAGGACTTGCCAGCTGTGCCCAGGTCCTTGCCTCTCTCCTTGGAGGGATGCAGGAGGGGACAAGGCCAGCAGCAGAGCCGAGCACAGACAGGAATAGCTGTTTAAGAGTGTACTTCGATATTGTGGCATGGAGGAGCTGTCTGCCTCCAAGCCCTGGGCTCACTGTCAGGGATGCCCCGTGGAGGAAGGGGGCCAGCACCTGGCCAGACATCCCAAGGTGTAGGGCAGGTGGGAAGGTTGCCAAGTCATGACAGGGTGTTAATTAAAAACAGCAATAAAGGTGGCAGCAGTAACACCCACTCCTCAGAGCGAATGGCATGGCTCAGCTTGCGGGGCAGCTGCCCCAGTCCGCCCAGGATGCGCCCAGCTGAGCAAAGGGACAGGTAACGTCCCCTTCAACCACTGCAAAGGGGTGCATGAAAAACACATGTGGGTCTCTCGGCCAGCAGAGCTGCCAATCCCCCACATTTCCCAGGACCTTTCATACAAGCCAAAATCCACCTCTGTAGCCTGACCCAGAAAACTGTTGTTCCCTCTCTTCCTTCACACTGCTGTGCCTCCCTCCCAGAGACAGGCGGGTTTCTGTGCCAGACCTGCCTCCTGCACCTTCTGGACCTTGCATGACGGAGCAAGAGTTCACGGCTGGAAAACCTGTGCTTGAACCAACCATTTGCGCTGTACCTCTGTTTCTGCATGCAGGGGTAATATTTATAACCCTTTGTGAAACATCCAGACCCTCTAGAAGAAGTAGGGCTGCTCAGGACTGAGATGTTTAAAAAATAAATAGGTAAGGAGAGCAGTAAACTAGCCTGGAGAAATGTTGACATTCCCAAGTGCTCATTCAGACAAAGAAACACCTCCTGCCAACTGTTAGCACAGACCTTCTCGCAGGTGAGGGACGTGCCAACCGGTCGGGTGGCTGCACAGACCAAAACTGAGGCAGATGCTCTAGCTGTGGGCCTCGAGGAACCACCTGCACGTGGCCCCTGCAAAGTCTGGCTGGCTATTTTGGGGAGACACACACCTTCCCTTGCAGGGTGACCCCCACTGCAGGCAAGGCAGGCGCTGCGGCAGCAGTCTGTGTGCTCAGACATGCCCTGCCTGCTCCCCAGCTGTGGGGGATTGCCCTGGGCTCCTCATTGCCTCCAAGGGCCTGTTTCTCCCAGCATGGATGCTGTCGCTGTCTGTTTTCCTACTGCTGCGTGGCTCTGGCATGACAGCTCTTTGACCTGCTTCCCCACAGAGCTGAGCTGGCAGTGAGGTGTAGGGAGCCCCATAACGCCAGGGGCCGAGGCTGGTGAGACGGCTTGCTGCTGTGGGAACAGCTGCTTTATTAATGAGGGAGCTGAGCTGCCCTGCTCAACCCTGCCTGCATCGCAAGGACGTCCCTTGCACTCCTCCCTGCAGGGACGGCCGCCAACTGCCTCCCCCTGCCGCCTCCTCCTCCTCCTTCTCTCTGGGCTGCCAGCAGCACACGAAGCATCCGTCTGACAGCTGGGGCCAGCACCCCACCCAACCCATTACTCATTTTCCCATCGAACCCAACAGGACCGGCACGGTGACTAGAGAGCCTGAGTTTCCCAGTCCACATGGGGTTTCTACCCATCCAGCCCTGCTCCTTCACACAGGGATGGAGGTCCCATGTCCAGGCCTTTTTGAACTACTCATCTCTTGTCAGGTGAGGATGCAGGCGATACTTTGCCCGAGCGAGACCCGTGAGGGCAGACAGCCAGCAGCCACCAGTTGCCCCCCAGCAGGGGGGCAGCTCCCCATGGCTTTCACCAGACAAGCACTGCCGTGCAAGCTGGAAACACAGGGATCTGCTCTCCCCGGAGCAGATCAGCCACGCTAGTGCTTCAGCACGCAGGGCTGCGCTTCCCTGCTCAGCGCTGGGCCATCCGTGTGCCCTCCAGATCAGGGAGCAGCAGGTTCCCGCTGCTCTTACCCCCGCGCGACTCGAACTCCACACTTCAGCACTAGGACCCTCCACACTCCTCCCCGACAAAGGAAACACAGCTCTTGGCAGGCCCTTGTTATTTCAGCTAAGGCTCATCAACCATCCTTCTGTCACTAAATGCCTTATTATGTGCAATTAATGGACTGACTGAGAGCAGCTACAAAGTCGTTCTCCCCGTGAACCGATGGAGGCAGCTGGGTTACTTCTAGTGACTTTCTAATGCTGCCAGCTTCATTACTAAATGCAGCTGTGCAAGGGGAGAGAGGGAGGGAAGGCAGGCAGGGAAGATGAAGCAAACGAGTTAGCTCAAATCCAGCAGTTGAGTTAGCTAAAATGCCTCCAGGCAGCGTGGCAAAGAGCTTCCCGCCATCCCCGGGGCCAGCACGTCCCTTTGAGGGACACTCAAAGGCTGGTCGCCATCCACAATTACTTACAGGCAATTGGTGGCTCCAGCCCTGCCCCACACAGATAGGTCTTTACTGCCGTCTTTAACTTTTTTTTTATTATTAATAATACAACAAGAGGAAAGAGAGATAAGAGCAAACTGACAGTGTAGGCTGAAACAGCTAATTTGACTGTAGCCAAACTGCACTCAGATGTGCAAAGCAAGAGAATAATTTCCTCTCTCTGATCTCTCAAAGATCATCCTCTTAGATGTCACCATTACACTGGAAAACAGTCTGACTCTACTTGAAGTCGGTGTCCCTTGACAATTAACCTATATGTGCACACCCTTCCTGACTTCTTTCTGCAGCACGGGTGTGTGTTTTGAACCACTACTAGGCTCCCCACGTACGCGACTGAAGACAAAAACTAGGTAGCAGAGGGCTCCCAAGCCATTCCCAGACAAAAGGACACCGGTCTCATTGGAGCGTGGCACTGAATTAATCTGCCTTTAGTAATGCCTTGTTACCAAAAATAAGAGAGTTACAGCTGGCATTTATGCAATCAATTCTTCCACTGTGCTAAGGCACTTCCTAAGAACTGAGTGATAGGGAATTTGTTGTAGCTTATTTAAAAAAAAAAAAAAAATAAAAAAAAGGCATTTCATGTATTTTAGGTCCCTCTGCTTTACTTTCTCTATGTAGAAAGCCACGTGCCCTTCTACCAAAGGACCTCTTTTTTTTTTTTTTTTTTTTTTTTTTGAGAATGGGAAGTACAATAGAATATCAGACCTGTAGATACACAAATTTTGGGGCCAAATTCATCTCTGAGCAAGATGGACCTAAGCCCTTTGAAGTAAAGGGCGAGGCAATTGCTTAGATTAATCCTAATGACCCAAGCCAGAACTCATGGTCAAACCCTTGCAGGGTTTCCAGCTCTTGAGCAAATGTAGCCTCAGCAGCTGTTACATTTTGGAAAGCAAAATGAAACCCCAAGGATTTGCCTTAAAGCAATTTACATCCATTCTAGCAGTAAAACGCTCTGCTTTGAATATTAACAAAGGCCTGGACAGCCTGTCATGGCTACAGCTCTGAGGGATGCGAGTAGCTCTTCCTTTGCTCTGCTAGGCTTAGACTAAAGACTGAGAAGTGGAGAAAGCCCCGTCTAGAAACTTTTATTGGGACCCTCATCGAAGCCTGGCAGGAGTTAAGATGGCAAACATGGGCTTTTGGAGTAAAAGTCTCAAACAAAATAATGAAAACTTTCCTTAGAGAGGAAAGACAGTGCAAGTACTGCATGAGGGGAAGAGCCACGCAGCCACACGTCCACTCCAGCATCGGGTGATGAGGATAGGCACCAGCCGCACGGCACAGAGCTGATGGGAAGCTGCAGCCTTCTTGCCCCTTCCCTCTCCCTGCGCACCCAGGAGATCCTCTCCTGCGTCCGGAGATGAGGAGAGGAAGCATCAATGAACCTCAGTCAACCAACTAAAATGACTGGGGCAAGCAGCTTCCCAGGAGGTTTGGATGGCAACGCGTCCGTCAAGGGCCAGACTTCGCTCTCACACCCAAGCGCACAGCAGCTCTCCAACACGGCCAGTCCCGCTCCCAGGTTTGCTCCCAGTTATTCTGGCATGATTCAGGACACGAGCTGTCTGCCTGTGAGGTAGTTTTATAATCTTAGCCCTCTTCTCCCTCCTGCTTCCCCCCCCCTCCACCTACAGTTTACCTTTCCTCAGCAGAGAGGACTTTTCACAGCACCACCTAAAAGAGTAACAAAGGGACTTTCTGCACATGTAACCCAAAGGAAAACATGAGATGCTATTTTCCACTTCAGCCAAGATGTCTTTTTAATACTATGCAAGCTGGGAGCATCTTCAAGGCTTTGTTGTTTCTTAAGCAGAGGGGGAAGCACTAAAGGTTGAATTTGAACACTGAAAACATTTCTTTGAACTGGCGAGATTTACCAGTGTGCACATGGCTCCCAATACAGATGCACACTTGGGGGGGGGGGCAGAAAAAGAAGAAAATGGAAAACATATCTATTCCCCCTTGGTTTCTGTCACCATTTGATTCCACCGCACTGCAGTTTTACCAGGGAAATTATTGGGGAAAAGGGAGTTAGACAGCATTTCCCTGACAGCAGCTTGTCAACCTGTTCTTTGAGCGTCAGGAAAAAGAGCTGCATCTCACGTCTTTAAAGTGCTGTTCAGCCACGCCAGAAGGGAAGACACATACCCAGGCTCCCTGGGGCCACGTGCCCGTCCCCCCTTCTCCCTCCCCAGAGCTGCTGCCAGCGCACGTGGCAGACCCACGGCCTGCGCCCCCCCAGCCGCTCGGCTGCCCAGCCCCAGGGCTGTCTGGTTTCTCCTCGCTCCGACCCCGACCGAAAGCTCACCACCAGCTGCATCCAGGGGTGCTGCGCTTCTCCCAGGGCTGGAGAAGCAGGCGGGGATGCTTGGTTAAGCAGTCATGCTGCTTACAGTGCAGTGTGAGCTTTCCTCTTCCCTACTGGCTTGGCCCTGGCTGGCACAGAGAGGAAATCGGAGTGAGATTCTCTGACATCCCACCTCCCCCTGGCCTCACATAGTATATAAGGGGAGAATAAGAAATGTTTCTGATGAGAACAGCAGCACGAGGTTCTCTCACTGTGAGAAGAGGCACGCGATCCCTGACAGCCCTCTGGGACAACTCAGCGCACCCCTTATTACGGTAGGTCTTCGAGAGGAGGCTCCATCTATCTTATCTGGAGTGTACAGCACTGACTCAAGCCAGCACTGCTCTGAGCTGATGGCTCCAAAGAGCCTAAGTATTTTGAACACGGAGCTGACACTGTACAAAACCCCCATTGACTCCATCCCACGTTATCTGGACAGGGTCACCATTGCTCTGGCAGCCACCGATATTATTGGAGCACAACAAAACCCTCTGCTGCTGAGCCACTGCCTCGCACATGCTTTGAACCCAAAGAGCAAGACCACCCAGATAGTTTCATTTCAGAAGGAAATATCTTCCGGGCTGTAAATAACCTTATTTTTCAAGACCCTGCTTTCTAAAGATGAAATACCCCAAGCCAAGAGCGGGCATTTCTGGAAGTGCGGGTTTAGTGCCGGGAGAGGAAGGGATGCAGTTAGCAGCTGCGATCAGGTTATCTCCTGTGATGTTTCCCTGGCAACCAAAAAGCTCAAGGTCTGGGTGACAGTTGCAAAGTGTAATAGTTCTTGAAAGCCAAAATATACATATTTTGTCAGTTAGTGCTGTGTTTCCCTTGAGATAGGCCAAAGGATCAAAAAGAAACTCCACTGAGAGCTGATTAGCCTCCATGTAAATAGGGCAGACAAGTAACTTATCAACATAGCCCAGCACCTGGGGGTCAGCACTGTTTCTATATTGCTTGTGCGCCTAGACAGCCACCATTTATTGAGCACCTCAAGATACCGTTTAAAAAGTGTAATTAAGGGAAACAAAATACACCTGGGACACATCCAGGAACTACCATACAAACACCAGGCTAGAAAGCCAGAAGGAGTGCAGGGTGCGGTGGGGGAGATGGGAGGGGAGGGAGAAGACTTGCCTGCAGCCATGGAGCGAGTGAGCAACAGTTCTTTGGTTAGGGCTGGAGGTCTCTTCTCTACCCCCGCTATAGCCAGTCCGACAAGCTACTGCCATGCTTTCACCAAAAGAGTTTGATCCCCACCCCAAGTGCTCCTATAGGACTATACCAGAAACAAACTCACCGTAGGCACCAAGGCATATATATATACCCTCTGCATTGCCCTTCTCTGCCTTATCTTGTGACTAGCTACAGCTGTCGTGGGAGGGCACCCGAAGAGGATACAAGGCCAATCAACTCACATTCCCACCCCTTTCCAATTCTTGCTGCAAGGGGTGCACTAAGTTATAGGCAAGAAACAGCATTTTTTTCTCCCTATTCCTAGCCTTTCTACTGGGAACATTTATAAGGTAGCAGCTCCAAGTGGTTTCTAGCTCCTTTATACAGGCATTCAGAGCAACCATGCATTGGGCCCTCGGCATCAAGGCTAGGTCAGCTTTTTTTTCACAGGATCATTTCTCTCTGTTTTTATGCCCCATATTCCACTGGAGCTGCTATCCTTTGAAAATCATTTTGCAATATGAATTTTCCTGTCTATTTCTGAACAGCGGCAGGTGTGTGAAGAATCACCCTCCAGGTGATGCTGCCCACAGCTTAATAACAGGGTTATGCATGTCTTCTCAGATGAGGTACTGAGGTGTGAGTTGTAGCTTTCAAGACAAGAAGGGTTTGTGAAAACAAACTTCTGGTGGTGGTTACATCAAGGGCAAGAAACTCAAAGCTGTCCTGCAGCGTGGGCAGAAGTTGGCTGCTGCAACCTAAACATCTGAGCGTGTGTTTTCTTCCCCTCCCTCCCCGTCCCTCTTGCTTGGTTCCTTTTTGTTCAGGAGGATCTGTGAACAGGAGCTCCCAAAAGCCTAACGACCTGATCAGGTGCTATTCTGCTCCACAAACATTTGCCTCTAGGAGGATAAACAAAAATACTGGCTCCATGGGAGCCATATCTTCAAGCTGCTGTTTGTGGTTGTGCTGTGCAGAAGGCTCAGGTTGGGTGATGCTGGGGATGTCCAGCTAAAGGACACGGCATTCGCTTGGCTCCTTGGCTTTGAGAGACTGCTGAACAGTAAAGCATAGACCCCCCTCGTCCCCAGCAATCTGTTGGGGTCAAACTGCAGAATTACGGGCACGACGCCAGGGCTGTGCTGCTCCCGGTGCTTGTAAAAGCAGATGGTGCTGGCTTCCTCCATAGGCGCGTGGCTCGGGTGCCAGCCGCGCAGTCTGGACAGGACAAGAGGTGCCTCCAGAGAAGCGCTCTGTCCAGGTGCACGTGAGCTGCTGTGTGGTCCCTTTAAGACAGTTTTGCTGCTGTGGAAATATTTATAGGAGGCTCATCACCATGGTATCTGAGCACTACTGACTAATGGGGCGTATGAAATGCGCCTGGTTGTATTTGTTATTAATTTCTTTAAGGGTGGATTTTTTGACATTTTGTTTTTGTTCTGTGCTTCAATTTGGACGTACTGCTTGTGTGTATAGCACCTTTCATAGTGGTGTCCCTCGAAGGCACCGTGGAAGAGATGAGCATTGGGAGCGAGGATAATTAAAGGAATGCTGTCAGCCAGTTCCATCCCCAAGGTTTAGAGGTGGTTTAAAAAAGGAAAGAGGAGGGGAGGCAGGGATGGTATTAAAGCCATCAGGAATTAAAATGTTTTCATCGCTTAAAAATAAGAATTCAATGAAATGGGTAAGTCACCATTTCTCTCTGCTCCTGGCATGAAAGGAGGAAAGTGATACTGAGAAGACCGTGACCGCTTGGACCAAGAAGAGTGAAGGGAGGGGAATCAGCAGTGGTACCAGCCAGGACGAGGGATGCTTTCAAAGTGTATGACTTGAACACGCTAGGATTTTTTTTTCATTTTAGCTAAAAAAAATTATATTGGCAGTGGTCCTAGAGTAATAAACCCTGATGAAAAAACAGAGTCAAAACTATGACTTTTCTTTGAATAGACAATTTTGCTGGTGCAACTGCATAGAGCTGAATACTTCCGTTAGCCCCTTGGCCAGATCTGGCCAGCTGGCAGCTCCCTTTTGCCAAGGAAGCCTTTTGTGAAGACAAAAAAAGCACATTGCAAAAGGGAAGTGGTGTAGAGCAAATCCTTGCTGCAAGATCACAGTCACAGGGAAGTATTTTATGGTTTTAGCCTTTCCACAAAGGGACTGCTGGAAAAGGCTCTCGATAGGCACCCGTGCTCTGTGCTGTTCTGTGCGATGGCCCCCAAGGGCTGTTCCACTAAGCACCTGGATCAAAGCATCCCAGCTATGTCCACAATTCTGGCCTTTCCAGCTCTTCCTAAGCATATCCACATTGCCCCTTCCAGCATTTACAATGCCCCTGACTCACCCACACTACATGCATTTCTGGATGTAGCGTGACTGTCACTAGAGCAAAAAAAATGCTCCTAACAAGAAGTGATAGAGTCAGAAATCCAGGGGATTGCCCCATGATGTCGACATATTCTATCTGCATTAGTACCTAGTAGGCAACAGAGGGGCAAATGCCTGCTACCCTAAGCTTGCTCGAAAGCTCCAGACCTTGGAGGCTCCAGGGCTGGAGCACAAATCCCACGCTGTTCCTGGCGTACGATGCAGGGATGAGGCACCCTCTTCCTGGGGCGCCTGCCCTCTTCCTGGCCCAGGCTCAGCAGATCTCAGAAGTCTCCACAGTAAGCAGGACAGGTCCACACACAACCCACGTTTTGCACCCAAACACAACTCACTCCCTTTGGGTTTGTCTCTCCTGGTGAGAAAACACGGGGGCCAAGCACCATGCGGTTTGGAGAGGAAATAGCATGTGTGAGCATGCCAGCCTGCAGCAGAGGGCAGCTTATTCCACTCATCCCTTCTTCTCCATCCTTGAGCTGCCTAAAACTCAGCTCTGGTTGTTTCTTCCTTCGCCTGTGAGCATAGGCCTGGATCTGACTTTCCTTTACTTTCCAGGTGCTAGAAGAGTCACAAAGCCATCAGATCCTGGGGAAACGGGAAGAGATTCCACCTTACTGCGGCCATGGGAGATGGCCAGCCTGCCAGGTTAGACCTGCAGATTTGCCTCTGCTTAGAGCTGTTTTCCAAGCTTTCCACAATGGAGTCTTTTAACGCTGTGTCTGAAAGGCGCAGGAAAGTCAGCCCAGATCCTGAGAGAAGCCTGACAGGTTTCTCTTGCTGGGCCATGTGAATGTCCATGTTACCCCTTAGCTTTTAACAGCAGAAATCAGATCCTGAAATAGACTGGATAAACACAGTCAGTCATTTTGCAGCCCTATTTATGCCGCAGGACTCCTTCCACAAATCCTTACAGTGAGATCAGGTTGCCCACGGAGTCAAAAACTGCCTTGCAAAGGTGAAGATAGGGTCCAGCTCAAAGACTGAAAAATGAGCTGGAAAGGCTGCAGTGGCACACCTTTTGGAAGAAGTCAGCACGAACACAAAGGTCGCTTTGCCCTGGAACAACCGCGTCCGGGGCTCCACTTTCTGTGATCACCTCCCGCTTACAAACACAGACCTGCAGCACGCCCTCAGCTCATCACTGCCCACTTGGAGGACCTGCTAGCCAGCACGCCCCTTTGGGTAGCTCCAGGGCAGCCAAGTGGCAGGGACGTGGCAGAGCACTTGCCGAAGCAGCGATGGCTGAGGACGGGTGAGAGCGTTTGAGGCAGGAGGCCAGTAGGTGAACCTGGATTACCCCATCTTTGCCTGGCCCTTCAGCACACCCGACGTGCAGCGAAGCAGCTGAAATGAGAGGAGGCAGCTCTGACCTGGAGCAGCCGAGGAGCACGTGTGTGCGTGAGAGGCTGCCAGGTCGCAGCTGCCTGCGCTGCAGGCAGGGAACACGCCATGGAGCGCCGGCGGCAAGCAGCTGCCTGATGCCAGGGGAGCCAGTGACTCCACCGTCATCCCTGCACCGAGCCATGTGAGGGCAGCCACAAAGGGGCTTCTCCCAGCTCCAGCATCATCCCAACAGCTAACACTCACAGCTTCAGGGTGGAAGGGAGATTGACAGTGCTCTTTGTCCGAGCAAAGGCACTGGGCGATTTCTATGCTCCCTTGGCCCAAGGATTATCTCCTACTTTTTCGCCCTGGGAAGAGTTGTTATTACTCTGTGGTCTGATCCTCCACCAGCTCCTTCTTGTGTGTTTCCCTTGCTCTTATCTTTATAATCCTCGGCTGCTGGTCTTCAACAGCTACGCTTTGAGATTGGAAGACTTGCAAGGCTCAAAATTGGTTTAACTCTTTCTTCCCAACAGCAGGTTCATTTTAAGTTGTCTATGTGACGGTGCTAATGGCACCCAAACTCCCCTGGACGGCACGTACCCTCTCCTGTCCTCTGTTAGCTCGGCTCCCCCAGCACCTTGGGATGGGTACAAGAAGGCATCTTTTCCACTCTCCCTGTCCTTTTCATTTAGTTTCATCTTCAGACCTACAGTCCTCCTTTCCCTCCCCTTCCCCACTCTCCCACCTTGCCTACACCCTAGTCCGCTGCCAGGGGCCAGCTCGTGCCCCCTCCTGGCAGCCATTCCCCCCGTGGGGAGCAGGGCCGACACCGAGGCAGGTCCAGAGCGGCAGAGGGGGGTCCCACCAGCCCCGCGGGGATGATGGCAGGCAGACCCACCATCCCCAAAGAGAAAGGCTGCCGTGTTTTCTCCCAGCTCCCCGCCGAGCCCTGGTGTCCCTGTCCCCTTGGGCTCAGGTGCCAGGGAGGCAGGCAGCGGTGGAGGCACAGGGGTCTGAGGTCTCGCGCTCAATCTAATCAAATCCATGTTTTGACTTCCATAACACAATCCTTTAAGCAGCTCATAACCTGGGATGGGCTGCATTCCTTAGGCAGATAGGTTATTCTACTTGTGGGAGGGTGGGGGGAAATAAACTGCCATTTTGCAGCAACTATTCTAATTCAGCAGTTCACTGGTAAAACGCTTTCTGATTTGTTTAGTTGTTTCCCAAACATCTTGAAGTGGTGTTGTTTCAAGATGAAGTTCTGTTCTGAAAGAGAGACATCCAAAGAATGCAAACAAAATGTTATTTTAACCTCAGATATCCACTTTTCTTCAGTCCAAATTTTTAATTTGATCACCAAACAGAAAAAAAAAAAAAAAATGGGATTTTCACACAGCCTTATTCTGTGAAAGGTAAGGTATTAACAGGCAAGACAATTCTGTGCAACTCACATCCTTACCTTAGCACAATTCTTTTTAAAAGCACCCAGGACAGATTAAACATATGAATGCTCACAGCACCTCAAACTGGGAATGCGATTAGTAACTGATTTATGTCTTCTGGTAGCACGGCAAAGGAAACTTAAGCAGCAAATAAAAGCAGATTCTGTTTGCTAGCTTTGTTACCTGCTCTTCTGCAAACACACCAGCAAGATGTAATAGCAGGGAATTTTAACAATCTTGTGTTCATTAAAATAATAATTTTCTTACCATTTATTACTTATTATTTATTATAATTTCACAGTCCTCTTAGTCCTGCCACGTGGAGAGGGTATGCTGCTGACCCCACTGCTCCTTTGTATTGGGGATGATATTTTGTTTGGCTCTGCTTCCTATCCTCCTGTCTTGTTTGGCAAGAGAAAAGTCCTTCCATGGAGGTATGTGCCTCAAGGCACTTTCATTGCCTGGGGATGGACTTCTTCGCCTACTCCTCCCAAGGTCTGGGGTAACATCTAGCCTATAGTGCCCAGAAGAAAAAGGAGAAGGTGCCGCAGTGAGTACATGCTAACCTGACATTTTGTATTGTTGAACATATGAAAATGTTTTCAGCATCCTTTTTTAACTCTGCCTAAAGCAGCTAGTATACTGCATAGATTTTGCCCGCACAAGCGTACCCGCCTGGCTAGAAGAGACTTAGTTACAGCAGGACAATTGCTGTGTGGATGTGATTTGAATTCTTTTGCTGCCAATCATCACAGGCAAAACAACAGGAATAGCATTTGCGTGTCAACATTAGGGATTTTGCAGCATAATGCATAATTCAGTCAGTTAGGTGTACAATATTTCTCTCCTGACGCTGTTAATTCTCGCCAGCAAGACTCACCTTCTCACCCTGCGATGTGCTTTTAGCCGCTGCTTCCATCAGACAGTCCACAAGGATGCTAAGAACATATCAAAGAGCTTACAGTTAAATCGGATCCCACAGAAACAGGCGTGCCACGCAATTCCCTCCCACCCCAAACGTGTATTTCATAACAGGGAATGGTATTTGTTAGGATTTTTATATTTACCTCTCCCCATTAGGTTCCTTTGAAGCTGCTCAGCTTTTTGGGGGGAGTTTCAAATCCCAGCACACTGGCAGGAGCACGTGCTCGGCAGTGGTCCCCCTTTCAAAAGCCTTTGATTGCTTAACAGGGAAGCATGTTTGTTCAAATGCCCTGGGAGCCCACCCTGGTGGGAACTCACCTGGAAGAAGAGTTTATCTCCCTCCCCTGGTGTGTTTGCCTAGCTCCAGAGATAAGCTATCAAAAGCAGTTTCTTTGCTGGGGGAAGAGGGAGAGGAGGAAAGGAGGAGGGAAATCGATACTGGTATCCGTTTGTCAAAACATTAGGCCAACTGATGCCTTCGGAAGCACTTGGGAATGCAGGCAGGCTATTGAAAGGCAGCGTTTTGCAGAACTTGATGATTTCAAATTGAACGAGACACAACTGTGAAATGTGTCTTGGAACAAGCAAGGAACCTCAAAAAAAAACCCAAATAAAAACCCCAAACCAAACCCAAAACCCACTAAAAACCACGAAAAAACCACCAATCTGTGACTAGGTGAGTGCACAGTCCTTCCTGACGGGGTGACATTGCTCCTCAGCAACCTCACTGGTGCCCAGAGCACCCAAGAAACTCAAGAGATTTTTGCCTGACAAGCCCCAAGGACTAAGCTCCACCAAAACCCCAAAATACAAAGATGACAGGCATAGGATGCCCCCATTACTTTTGTAATGGAGTGCCACCAGGAAAACCTGCCCTGCCCTCTGCTCCCCACCAGTCAAGGCTTGGGGGCTTTAGGGTATATTACCCCTATATCATGCCAGCTATCTCTGCTTGCAGGTGATATGGGGAGGCTAGGTGACGTGCCCAAGGCCACCTGCCCTCAGGTGCCCACGGCCACTGCTTGGTCCCTCTGTTAACACTAGCTCCTGATGCTTCGCCTTCACCCCGGGGGGACCAGGGCTGCTAAAACACACTTCATGCAAGACCAAGTGCCTGTCACCAGCTGCGTTGGATTTGTCCCCAAGACCTGCGACAGACAAGCTGGCCTCTCCCTGCTGCCCCAGCACAGTGAGCCCTGGTCCTGCCTCCAGAACCGGTGCCTTGCCCGCCCCATGCAGCTTGGCTCTGCCCCTCTGATTTAGGGAGCTGGTGCGTGCTCTGCTAGCTTCAGTCGCTGTGTAGCATACTGTGGCTGACATGAGCAATAAGGGACCGGCCTGAAAGCTAGTGCATTATAAATGATTTATTGGTCTAATAAAGAGCCTCAAATTATCCGCTGCCTCCTTCCTTTCCCCCCTCACCCCAAGGACCAATACAGTACTGTACAAACATTTTCCACCTCACATTATGTAATGTCATAGAGAAGAAAAACAAGTATACAGCCCCCCGGAGAGCCACCCGGCTGGTGGCCCCCCCGTCCCCACGAGCGGGCTGGTAGGCAGCAGCCTCCGATGCTGCAGCGCAGGCATCATCACCGTGCAGCTGGGGCAGAAACAGATCGCTCCACGCACGGTCACGGGAACCGTTTTGCTGCTCTTCTCTTCCCCTCCGTAACGCCTCTTGCCTTGGGCATCCCAGAGAAAATATGAATGACCTGCCCTCTCCCCAGAGCCTCACTGTTCTCCTTCGGGCTGCCGGCAGCTGGGGGTATCCTCTCCTGCCCGGCCACGCGGCCCCTGCCTCTCGCCCCACACAGGGATGGGGCTCTTGCAGTTGAGGGTTTGTAGCCCCAGAGCCAACAAAAGCCAGTTGTGCTGGAGGGGTGGCCAGGCTGGCGACTGGAAGACCACATTTATTTTAGGAATGGAGGATTTTGTTCCTGACATGGGAGCCCTGGTAACTCATCCAGCCTCCTACTCATCATCCTCATCTCTAATCCATATACTACTCCAGCACCATCCTTTTCGCAGCAGTTGATACAAATCTTTGGTTGATAAAGTCTGGGAGCTTGTTATCTACTATACAGATGTAGCTTTTTTGTTCAGCTCCTCGGGGACCTTCCGTCCTCTCCATTTAGCTTAACCTCTTGCATGCCCTCATGCTGATTACTCCAGGCAGAGCCCTTTCTCGAGACACATCTCTATACGAGCCACGCTAGATGCTGGGAGAGCACAGGGTCTCTTTCCTGCGCAACGATTCAAGCCCACAAGTTCTTCCTCTCATTCCAGCTCCTTCCAGCTCACTTGAACAAGTCACAACTTCTCACCATACACAGAGCAGGAGTAATAAATTAACCTACTTTAGGTGGCTTGCAGGCCTTAACAAGTAATCGTTGCTAAAGGGCTCGCAGAGCCTCAGAAAGTGGCACTGTAGAACAGCAGAATATTATCATCCTCATCATCATCTGCTATTATCCTGAAGATCATGAGGTCAGATGAGGTGAACTGAAGACAAAAAAAACAGTCTTAAGTATTCAACATCAAATTATTTGAAGTGTGGCAAAGGAAAAGAAAAAAAAAAAAGGATAAAGAAAAGCTACAGCTAAGTTGTCCTTCCAGGCATTTTAGCTTCAGTGTGCGACAGGAGCCGCACAACTGCCAGGCTGCCCCCTCCTCTCCTCTCCGCATTCGG
This sequence comes from Platalea leucorodia, assembly GCF_965183815.1. Classification (NCBI taxonomy): domain Eukaryota; kingdom Metazoa; phylum Chordata; class Aves; order Pelecaniformes; family Threskiornithidae; genus Platalea; species Platalea leucorodia. The sequence continues at coordinate 115,336,530 of NC_138824.1, forward strand.
CAGGGAGCATGGATACTCTCCCAGGAGAACCGGGCATCCCAGGGCCCCCCCGCACCTCCCAGAACCCTCACCAGGGCTGACGGCTTCCCAGGCACAAACCTGTACCTGACCCCACGAGGGCTCCTTAAGTCGCACTGGGCCAGTGGGACCCAAAAATGCTGTTCACCAGACAGAAAAAAAAGAATTGGGTAATGCGGACATCAGGGAACTGAGGGACACCTATCTCGGGCCTGGATTGCTTGGCCAGGGTAAATAAGGGAACAAAAATTCTGGGAATGATGTTATAAAAGGTGTATTTTGAGTACTTGCATTCCTTACAAGGCTGACCTATTTATAAGCAGAGGGACTTTAGCCCCTGGGAAAAATTAAATAATACTGTTAGGAAACAGGTACCGCGTGGACAGAAGCGACCCATGGTCTCTGCTGCACGCGCTCCGTGGGTGCCCAGGCAGTCCATGGGCAACCACACTGCACCGTCCCAACAGCTGATAGTCTTCTCTTACCTTTACCCTAAAGGCACATAGCTACACCTCAGCCTGCGGTAGAGCCGAGCACGGTAAGCGGGACTGCCCTTAGGGAGGAAACACAGTCAAAGAGGAAACTTAAAAGCCTTCGCCCTGTTGCCTCTAATAGACCCAGCCCTCCCCGTCTCGATTACTGCGCTTGGTGCAAGGGTGTGCGCAGGGGGGGACCTTGTTTCCAGATGTCTTGGTAACAGCAGATCTCTAGACAGAGTTTGTTTGTGTCTTCATGTGTTTTCTCCATTTGAATGGGAAGATGGTAGAGATACATTTGAGCAAGCATGCTACATTATGGTTTCTGATGGTACTGATGGGCAGGTCCCAGGACTGAAATCCCCAGCCCGGGAGCAAGAGAGGACCACAAAAGAGGCCACGGCTGAGCAGCTGGGGGTGAGTCAGAGCATCCCCCCGGGCGCACACTCTCCCCACGGGTAATGGGGGTCAGCCGAGTCTCGGCAGGGGCATCCCAGCTCACACCTCTCCCTGCCTCCCCAGCCACCCAGCCTTACCTGCCACCACGCCACCCCAGCGCCTCGGCCCTGCCAGGTGGTTGCTTGAGCCCATGTGCGTGATGATACCTCCTTTGCTGGTTATTTAAATGAGTTTCACACCTCATCCTGATTTCAGACGTAAAGGGTCCCATTTCATCGTGCACAAGGAAATACAGCAGAAGCCCACTTGCCCTTGCTGGGAGGCCTCGATGTGATGTTTTTGGGTGGTGGTGGAATGAGACGCAGCTTGATTTTCTGGTTTGGTCCTACCCACTCCCCAAAGCCCTTGATTCTTTTCCAGAGTGGAAAGATGCTTGTATCCACGCAGTTTCCAAAAACCTCTCCCTCGGGTATCTGAGATGAGAGGGAATCTACACCTCCTCTGCTCATACGTCTCATCTCTTTCACCAGAGAGATGCCAACTCCTACCTCCATCAGCTCACGTGTCATATTTTCAGACACGCTCACTGGTGCTTTCTGCCTTGTTGTCCCTCACGCTAGAGAAGACTTCCCATAAACATCTGAAAAATTGTATCCTCCTCCTCCTCTAAATCCCTACTGTAGCACACCTGAGGACTGCAAAATACTTCACAAGCCCCAGGCTGCTGCTGTGCCGAGGCTACCACATATCACGCTGACCAGTACGGTCCCCTTACCTTCTTGCGCTTCTTCCTCCTCTGCCAGGAGTCCTCCTTACCTCTCCCATTTGCTATGTAGGCACTCTGTGGCAGGAAACATCTTCTCAGGTTTATGATTTTATAGTACCTTGCAGAAATAATCCAGTTTCGTGTTCTGAAATACGAATGGGCTCAAAGGTGCTAGATAAACGCATGGAGGCTGGACCTGTGTGCAGCTATGCCAGTAGAGGGTCCAGGCAGGTCCATTTGCTCAGGAAGCCTTTGAACTGGTGATTGCCTGAAGATGGGAAGGTTTGCCTGAGGACACATCAGTCTGCTTTCACCCTCTCCATATGCTCCTTCCCTAAGTGTTTCCTATTAGTCCCCACCAGTACACCACAGCTAGGGCCAGATAACGGTTCAGTGGGTCCCAGTATGCCCGTTTGCATGTTCTTTTAACTGGGGCTGTAACAAACTGCAAGCAAGGAGAAGTCTGATTATTAATAATTGCCTACACCTGTCTGCTCCCTTCTGCCATCATCTGCTGCTCTACACTGCATAGGTGGAAGAAGGCTGAACTTGCCTAAAGCTGTAACAGTAGAATTCAGTGGCAAAGGGCAAAATTTTAGGATGCTAATTTCTCTTAATCTACCCCTTTCTCTCAAGGAGAGAGACTCCTATGGAAGGCACTCAGACTCCAGAGCATAATTTCTTATTACTTTATGTTTGACAGCCAAACCAGAGCAACTGCTAAAAGCAACAGAGATAAGTAGAATATAAAAATGCTACCAAATAAGAACACTTATCTCTGTATACTCATCAGCTCAATATAAAGGACTGGGTCTGAAGAGCACAGGATCAGGATCTGGGACTCCAGGGAAGAAAAGGCAGCATGGCGGGACGTTTCCACTGACAGTCAGGAACTCCTGGAAAATACCTGGGAGGTGGCTCTCCACACGTGAGGAGGTGCTGCACTAACGTAGCACCAGGGAGGCCACCTCTGCTCTCCCATGCCCTCCCAGCCCTGGCAGCATATCAGCAGCCCCCTTCACCTCCCTCGCAAAGAGCTGGCTGTCAAAGAAATCGGAGTAGAAAATTTTAATCTAAAGTCAATTTAAATGATATCAGCATGCACTACCACTCTTTGAACAGGCGCTTCATCGCAGGCGGCTTAATTACACCACGTGCCCCTGCATATGTGGAGGTACAGGGAGGCATGTTATCCCCCACCATCTCCCCAGGCTCCCCTCCACCGTGGCAGCACGGGGGCACCCGTGCATGGTCCCTAGCGCCGGGCTGAGTTACGACCCCGCACATGCAGAGCAGCCCTGGGACCCAGCACGGCGAGCCCTGCGCCCAAAGGCACGCTGGCCCCGGTGGCAACCCGCACGCTGGCAGATTTGCTGCCCGCAGGAGGCAGGCACACCGGCTAATTGGTCACCTCCTTGACAGCTCCAGTCTTAACGCTCATACTCCTTTACATAACCAGGGTGATATGAAACTTGCTACGGCTGGTTTGGGATTTCTAGGGAGCTGGCGCAAGTGCTGGTGGAGCTTTATTATTACTGTTATTTATCATTATTTGCATTACAATAGTGCGCTGGGGCCTCTGTTAGGATTAGGACGCAGTTGTCCTGGGTGCGGAGAATATTTAGCCGGAGACTTGCTGCTGGGAACAAGGTGTGTGCTTAAACTCCCTTGGCAAGGCACTGCTGTGAATACAAAAGAGTCTCTAGCCCAGTAGGTTTTAGTCTTTCCAACTGCCTTAACGTTCCCCGTTCTGAACATGGCACCTCCTGAGATCCACCAGCCTTAGGAAAGGCTTAGAGGCCAAGCAGGGGTACTTTTATTTCTGATTAACAGAGGATCCTGGCCATTCCCTCACCACCCCCAGGATTAAAAGGCAGTCCAGAAACCAAGGAGACACATCATAAAGTCTGCCAGGACCCCCAAACCCAAAGAAGAGCCATGCTCATGTTTGGGTTGGCAGTGCCTCTCTGCACCGACGCCGCAGCAGGACGGTGGTGGGCACGGCTGGTGGGGAACAGCTCTGCTCTTGCAGGTCAGCCCGTGGGCTCCCCGCCAAACTGCTCAGCTCTCATCACAGTCATGGGGAAGGAGAACAGCGTGGAGAGACCGTGACCTGCCTTGGCTGCTGCCCATCTCCTGAGCCTCTGTGTGGGTTGTACAGACAAAACCAAAGCCAGAAGAGCTCAGCAGTTATTCTCATTTCCACAAAGCAAACACCCCAAAGACCCAAGACCTCCTAAGGCATAATATGGCAGATACCTAATGGCACATAGCAGTGCCAGGCAACAGCTTAAGAAATGCAGTAATGATTGCCCTGTTACATTATGACCACTTTTTGCTATTTATTCAGCCCCATTAGCATTTGTCAGAGCAAATGGAAACCGGTCACTGTCTCAAAGAATTCAGTCTCTTTCAATTGTCAGGCCATAAAAATTCAGGGTGTGGGATGCAGGGATAAGAGCTGAAAATGCAGTTGAGAGGGTGAGGAGATCTGGTGTAACGTGAATGTCATTACACACATTAAATCTGACTAGGACATCAGGCTGAACACCCCTGTGCTTCAGACATTGACCAGAGTATCTCTGGTGACCAGGTCTCATTTGGGTCATTGTTTCTCCGCTGTACACCATTACAGCCTTCATTTAGTCAGCAGCACCACCACTCCTCACAGTGGACAGGACCACAGCTGGATACAGAGCAGAAGAAAGAAGCTTGTAGCCCCTGTGGGACAACCACAGCAACAAGCAATTTGATGTCTGCCTCCCACCCAAACACTGAGTCTGGCCAACCCTTGTGAGCTATTAAAAAATCTGCTGAAATTATACCTATGGGAAAGAAAGGGCTGAACCTGGCAAAGACTTTCCAGACTGGTTCCAGGTCGCAGTCAGACCAACACTTGCAATATGAGCGTCCTGCAGCTGCCCCCAAGCAGAGTGAAGTGGTCAGGGTCTAGCTAGCGAGGCTGGGCACCTTGCTTCCCTCTGCACCAAAGCTGCCCCGTGCACTCTGTCCCCTGGCTCTGAGAGCGGGTAGCTTCTTCCATGATCAGCTGCCATGGGCAGTGCACTCAGACTCTTTGCTTCTTCCTCTTCCACCTGTAGGTCTTCTCGCTACCTTTAGGACCAGCGAGTGAACACAGCCCTCCCTGCACCATGAAGCTCCAGCCAGATACCCCATGCTGCACTCCCAGCCACACGGTACCAAGTGTGATGTGACTGTATGCCCCTGGATAAAAGATAATTTAAAATGCTCAATGCTGAAGGGTAGTGAAGTAAAAAGCTTCCCCACTAGGCTCACTTGGCAGTAAATTTATTAGCAATGGGACTTCCTAGGTAACATAGGTGGAAGAGGGCAACTTGCTGGTATATGGGGAGAGACAGGTTTCCACTGCTCGATCAGCTGGCAAACCTCAGCGGAGACCGTGCCTCCAGCATTCAACAAGCCTGGCTCAGCATGGAGTAAGTGAATCTTGCTGTATTTAAAGAGATGGTCTCAAGGGTTCCCTTTTAATCTCATCTCTGTTTGCAATTCCCCCTTCTGAGCCTATGAGCAACATTTCTTTCCCCTTCAAGTGCTACTCTGCACTGTTCAATTTTCTCTTCATCCCTCCCTGCCCTCTCCTTCCCTCCGCTATCCCCATCCCCATGTTTCTTTAATGGAGCTTGAAATTATAATACGGTGATTCAGCTTCCCTTCATGTCTGCCAAGAGTCAGTGGCGCAAGCCTGGAAATAGGGCTTGCTGTTTTTTCTCAGCCTTGTCTGCAGCAACCTCATTGCTCGCACTGTGAGGCTGGGCACCTTCTTCCTATCACAGGTGGCAAGGAGAGGAACTTCCCCAGGAGCTCCTGGCGTTGGCCATGGCCCGCTGAGCAGTCATGGGACGCAACGCGCCAGGTCCAGAGCGCGTTATTGCTCGCTGGGCGTATGCGTGTGCATTTGCTGGGGGTTGTTTGAGCTGAAGGGCCTGGGAGGTGCCAGCTGGGGTCCCAATGCTCCCTCCCCTTCCCAAAGCCTCATGCACTGGCTGTGTCAAGGCTGGGACTCACCCAAAGCTGATGCCTACACCTGCCTCCTGAAAAGCTCTCAGGGCTTCCCCTCTCAGGCATTGACTTGTAGCTCAAAGATTTGTCTCCTGAAAACATAGCCTCTGTAGGTTACACACAGGTTACAGCCTACATTTCCTTCTTGGTAGTACAACGGCAGAGCTGCAAAGTCATAAGGAAATTTCCTTCTTGTCCCCCTGATGCCTGTGGCTGCCCTCTGACACCTCTCACTCTCTGCCCTGTCCTGGTCCTCGTTGTTTTGGCTCTCACCCCAACAGATGTGCAGCCCCATGTTTCCTCTTCTCGCTTCTACTCCCTGCTGCACAGACCTCACACTCTTATCCCCACCTTGCCTCAGTCCCCAGTTAACCACTTTCCCTCTCCCACCAGCATGGCATGCTCTATGGGAGAAACATCTGCCAAACCACCTCTCTGCCACCAGCCCAGTCTTGCTCTACTCCTTTCTTTCTTTCCTTCCAAGCAATGTTCCTCCTCCTGAACAGAGAATTTCTTCCGCCACCAACACTTTGCTCCCTTTCCTTCACCAGCCTTCAGGTGTTGCAGCTTTGGAGTCACAGTGTTGACACTCTCCTGGAAGAAACAGTGTGCAGTCCAGCTCCTACAGTAATTCCTGCTTGTCTTCATCCTTTCTAGATGCGCATGTTGTCTTGGCTTCATTTTGTCACCGTCTTTCCCACCTGCTTCTCTGCTCAGCCCTTTCTCTTGCCTTTCCACTCAGTGCCCACACTTTCTTACTGCACATTTGTTCATAACCCATGCTTTAAAAATCCACACCATCTCCTTCCTTTGACTTCACCCCACTTACCAGACCATTTTCTCTCTTGCATCATCTTCATCCGCAGTCTGTTTGCTTTTCTCAACCCCTTCCACTGCAGCCTCCGTGCCCTCTCTCCCCTTCCCGCAGGATGTACAGGGGTCTCAGGGACAAACGCGCTGTGTCCTGCCCCACGTCTTCCCGAAGCAGAGTGGTGTTGTGCTCTGTTCTGGACACTCTCGTGGCTTGCTGAGTGGCAGTGCTACGTTCAGGTGTGCTCCCCTGCAGTCCAACACCTCTGTCTCGCCCAGGGATGAATGTCAATGATTAGCAATAATGACTTCTGCCAAATTCCCCTTTACTTTTGATGGCCATGATGTCTGTCAGCAGGCAGTTAGCCTTTTCCTCCATGCAGTGAGCAGGAACAAAGAGGCATTATATGGATATGTGTGCGCATGAGGTGGCCATTACCTTGAGGACTTCCAGAGTCAAACAGCATGAATTTTTATGGCTCAAGCCTGAAAGCTGGACTGCCTGCTAGAGAACAGGCACATGTCCCCTGTGGGTCAGCTGCAGGCAGGGAACCTGCATCTGCTGAGCCATGAGTTATGAGTGAATGTGCAGCAGTAGGGATGTATGGAGCGAATGTGTACGTGCTGAGTAGGAAACATCGTTCAGCAGGCCGTCAGCGTGGCTGGGAACACGCGGGGAGTAACGAGAGCGTCTGTGGGTACCGTACCGCTACCCACAGCGCAGACCGCTGCGGTGTGCGAATGCGAGCGTGCGCACGTGCTTAGAGCAGCCTGGACGTGTCTTCTGGCCTTTCAGGTTAATTGATTTAGGAAGCAGTTAGACTTTTCCTCCATTAGCGAGGCAACTGTTTCTCCCTAGAGCTTACCCAGGGACACTTTCCAGTAACTGTTCAGATAACAATAAATGATGCATGAGCTAAAGATACTACGTCAATAAGGAGAGGTTGTATAATAAACAGGAATTACATGAAGGGAAGGGAAAATAAAATCCCTAATTCAATTCATAAAAGTGAAATCCTCTGTATAAAAGGCAGAAAGCTGGACGCTTTTGAAGACCTGGCCATTTTTAAGAAGCATTAGTAATCCATCTCATCTATCACTTCTTAAAAATCCTATGTAATGGTAGCTCAGCCAAGGCAAGACTTTGCTATTGGCAACGTACAGGAATGTGAGCAGTATCACTCTGAATAGACTCAGAGCCCCATAGCATCCCTTAACACCTGTGTGCCAGAAGCCATTGGAGCCCTCTCAGATAGGTGCACCTGATGGCAAAGGCAGAGAGCAAAAGCCAGTTGTGCCCCCATGTAGGGAGAAGGCATTGCCGCGGGACGACCAGTATATCCCAAGCCAGGCTCTCTGATCACCAGACTACTCTTGGTCCCCTGTACGTGCCCTGAAAAGGCGAGTTTGCTATGTGCACTCAGGATTTTCAGGCCTGTAGCAGCTGTATCAGAAGTCTGGGTTGTAGCTGAATCCAGCCCCAAATCAACACGCAGTTACAGAATATGCCCCCAGGAGATACCAGAGCCATGGCAGGGAAATCCCAGCAGAAACGTCTTTAGTCATGGCCTGTGTGCCTCTCTGGCCCCCCTATACTACACTACAGAGCGAGCAAGGACCACGGCAGTACTCAGAAATCCAGAGATGGGGGTTGACAGTTATACTACGCTAGAAACAGAAGGGTTAAACTATCAAAAAGCGCCTTTTGTTCTTTCCTTCAGTCTCATGCAGAACCCTGCTTTATAGGGGGACACAAATAAGGCAAGAGGGGAAAAGCATATGCATTTACTAGTCCCTCCGGAGCTGTAACTCTAAGGTCTGTCAGTTAAAAACCTCATTTCAGATTATTTTAATTGCAGGTAGAGTTGTTTAATGGAGAGTGTCAAATGGCTGCTGGACACTAAGGTCATGTTTGCATGAGACAGGTGCTCTGCTTTGGCTTACTTTCCTTGTTGCAATACACAAGTTGCTTCACATGAAAGTGTCAACTTCAGCAATCTTGGTGTAACCCAGGGCTGGAGTCACAGTGGGGGGAAAGGGAGTCCCTGTCCCTCAGAAAGCCTGCAGGGCCAGGGACTGAAGAGTCTCTTCTGCCTCCAAGAGATGCTTCTTTCTCATGCAAGCTCAGCTAGCATGCAAAACAGAAGAAAACCCCCCGCCACTTATTTCTTCCTCCACTTCCTTGCAGCTGCTAAGAAGACAGCCCTGCTCCTACAGACCTGAGGACACCTGCCAGAGCAATGTCAAGAAGGAATTAATTATGGTGACAACAATTCTGACCACCCTTGTGGTGGTCAGAATTGCTCAGGAAGGGAGAACACCTCTGTTTTCTCACCTTTTCACCTTTCTTTCACCCCAGGAGAAGCTTCATTTCTGGATAGTTCACGACAGGGTGACAGTAAGCGTAGAGCCTGTCCTTGCGCACAGCCCTTCCTCTTCACCCCTTAACATGAGGCTGCTGCTTTCTGGCCCACTGGGTGCTCATATTTCTCAACACCCTGCTCAGGAGGAGAGCCAGATCAGAGGTAGACCAGTGGCTCATTCCCTCTTGCAGTCCCTGCCCAGGAGGAGCTTGCCTTGCCAATGCACACATTGCCTGCCCGTTCCTCTCTCCTCTGCTGCTGTGTCAACACTCTTTCCTGCTGTCCTCTCCCAGAAGGAGGTGGGGGAGTCTGGATGGCCTGAACCTCATCTCCTCCTCAGCAAATCTGCAAGAAATCTTTGCTGTGGCCAGGGATGCTCTCTCAGGTTCATGGTGATGGACTATCCCCTGATAACATGACTGGTCTTTGCCCGAGCAATCCATCTCAGGGAGTGGGAGAGAAATTTCTGGCTGCTTTAGTTGTGTGGTGCCATTGCCTCTTTAAAATCATCCTAAAATCTGGAAAAGCAGGAAGGTTATTCTCCTACTATGTCACCTTCTGCCATGCACTAAGTGGCCCATACTGGTTTTGCTGACCTGCTTTTCTGTGCTCTAGCTAGCCCAAGATCCTCCTTTTAATGTATTCCTCCCTGGTTTCTCATAACCTGTGGCTCAGGGGCTTTCTAAGCTAGAAGGTATGTTTTTCTTGTGTTTAATAGCCCTAGGAGGTTTTTTCCATGAGTTTGTCCAAATGCTTTTTGAACCACGTAAACATAAACCCATAGCACACTGAGGCAGGGAGTTATCCAGATTAACAGCACCTTGCATGAGGAATCGCTCCCTGTTGTTTTGAACACTCAGCATGCTAGCTTCAGCTGTTACCCCTTTATTCTTGTAGGACAACAGCTAGGGAATGGATGTTCCCTGCTTGCCCTCTGTGTGCTGCTTCTGATTTTATAGACCTCTATCAAAAAGTATTCAGCAAATTCTCAGCTGAACTACTCAGCCTTTCCCAGGCAGGCTGCATTGATTTATGCCAGCTGGGGTCCTGGCCCTCTATCCTTACTGAAAATGCAGGATGACCTCTAAAGACTAGGTAAGCTTTGTGAAAACACTTTGTGTAGTGAAGGTCAGTGTGTGTCTCAGGCATTTTCTGTTCTTGCAACACATATACAGCTACAGTTTTCAGCTCAAAAATTTCTTTTCAAGACAAAAATGGCAAGTCAAAGCAGGCATGAATCCACTGACCAACAGCTGGTTACAGAGAAATTTTTTCCACGGCATTCAAAGGATGTTTCGAACGAGATGATCAGAGTCGCTCAGGCTTAATACAGCTTTACATCATTAACAGTTAATGTTGAGCCAGAACAGTGGAGTAAGCCGTACTTACTGCTAGTCAGATAGTCTGCAATGGCCAAGGAGAAAATAATCACTAAAGGCAAGAGGAGATTAAAGTGAGGTGACAATGTCTGAGTGCTCATTTTTCTGAAAATTGTAGATTTACTTGGTAGTGCTCACAGCCCATTTATTCACTAATACTCACAAAAGGAAGGATAATCCTTTTCCTTCACCAACCTGTTTATAGCAAGCCATCTCCCTTCCTTAACCTCAGCTCAAGTGACTGTGGGCACACGTCAAGAAGGGACTGGCCTTCTGCTTCACAGGTGGCACCAGGAGTCCAGGACACAGAGGTGCATTTCCCACCAAGGGCACGGCTCCCCGGTCTTCTGCAACCCAAAGGAAAGAGAGAAGGAGCCAGAGCAAAACCATAAGAAAAACAAGGAGGAAGCGGTGCTATATCTCCCTCCCAGCGCCCCAAGCTTGTTGGACATGCTGCCAGAAGCCCCTCACCAGGGAGACCCTCACCAGGCCACCGCAGGGGGCACTTGGGAGAAACGGTGTCCCCGTGAGCCTCCCCTGAAGCATTGCTCCTAACACAAACCTACATATAGATGATGTCATTTGGCCTTGAGGCATCACGGTAGGAATACAAGATGCTGCCTTAGCGATGCTGCAGCTTGCCTTTGTTTTCCAGGGTGAAACCATGAGGCCAGATTCTGGCCTCGTCGTGCCCCAACACCGCAGCAGAGAAAATCAAGCTCCTGAGGCTACCAGCTTGTGCGAGATAAATCAACGGCCGCTTCCCCTGCTACTGGCTGCTCTGCCATGCAGATACCTACACTGCTGGAGAACAGGTTACCCTGGGTACCAGACTGGAGTTAATTTGCAGTGCCGGCAACAGACGGAGGGTCCCTAACCCGTAGGTGAAACCTGACATGTTTTTTGATTCAAGCAGTCTCTGAGCATGGCAGGTTTTTGTGCTAATGATGACAGCCACACACTTGAACAACCACCACCCCCTCTTCTTGCAACAGTCCTTATTTAGAAAATAAAAAGGAAACCCAAAGAGCTCAAAGCCTGCTGATTGTTAGTGCCTGTGCTCCTCACCCACCTCCACAAACCACCATGGTGTCTGACCTCCGTGGTGACTGGCTGTACTGTGCCTAACTGCCTGTGGTCAAGAAGCACTTTTTTGTGCCAGAAGAAAGATTCAGAAGGGGAAACAGCCCTTCTGCTGCAGTTGTAAAGCACAGTTTAGCCAGCAAACTACACAAACCCGGGTCTGAGAAATAGCAATGGCACCCTGCAGCATGGCTAGCAGCAGGGAATACAGCCAGAGCATCCAGAGCGCAGCTGGGGTTTTATCCCTCCAAGCTGGTGAACCCAGGGGTGTACTGAAACCAATCAAGCTGCTTACATCAGAGAGCAGAAACAAAAATCCTCCTTGTGAGCGTGGCCAGGGAGGGAGATGAGACGTGGACAGCCTCCACCTGCCTCTCTTTGCCACAAGCGATCTGTGTTCCCGAGCCCCCTGCGTAGGGCTGAGATCCTTGCTTACAAACTACAGGCTGCTCACAACATTTCCTGATGCTGCCCAGTGTTTCCAGAGGCAGTCTCTGGTTCAGGGCAATTCATCTGCAAGGGATGCATTTATTTTTTTGAGAGCTACCAAGCAGCTCTCTGTCCTGTCTTAGGAACTAAAAAAACTCAGATCTTCAGTGCAGTTCAAAGTGGCCCTACAAAGACAGAGCCCACTTTTGGAAATGTGGGCTGTGATGCCAAAACAGACTGAGGCTCTTGACAGGGATGCAAGGAGAGGTGCGCTCTCCCAGGCAGCTGGATATTGAGGCTGGATTGGCACTGTCCGATCGGCACTAGAAATAGAAACTCTTGGTTGGTCCCTGCAGTCAAAACATCTGCTTCACACCTCTTGGCCCTGGGACCTCGAGCCTGAATTGAAGTGCAGTTCTCAAAGGCAACGTAGACCTAAGTACCTCTAAAAGTAGCAGACAGAACTAGGATTTCTGCATGTACAGGGCATACACTGCAATAATTTTTATTTCAAAAGCACCAACTTTTCAAAATATCTTACAAGTGAGATATCCAGCAGCAGGACATTTGTGTGTGTCCGTGCTTCAGTGACAGTTCTTTGCTGTCCAGTTAGGCGATCCTGAGAGTAACACACTATTGGGCTACAAAGTTCACACACAAGGGATCTCCTTCATGTGAAGGGAGTTATACTGAGGCCCCTTTACCCCTTCACCAATATAAGTGGTGAAAGCAAAGCACTGAAAGAGGTAACAGCAGCTTTTATCCCATAATAAGAACCTGAATAGACACTAATTCTGGTATTAGAGTGCCTTTTCTTGGTTTAGCTTATGCAGATTGTGGAAGGATTTTTGCTAAACCGAAGAAACCCAAACCCTCAGTCACTAGCACCCTGGGATGTAAGAGCTCAGGGCGGGAGGTGAGTTGCAGCAAGGTAAAACCCTACCTGACTAGCTACACCTTAGTATCTGGTAAAACTACTGCATATAGACAAGGCCTTAGTTTCAGCACAGGCTTATCCCCTCCAGTTATGTGGTCTCCCATGCCATACTTGGCCTCTAGTTTGACATTTATAAAACTGCCCCCACACTTACCTCTTCTAACCTACCTGCCCCTCTCTGTTCCCCTATGCCTCATTCACAGATAGGGCCCTCTGCTCTGGTCCTTGTTGCTGTGGCAGACGACTTGATGTCCACCACTGCTCAGAAGAGCCTCTGGCCTCTTTCACCAAGTGTCCAGCCCTCCTAAAGCTTCAGCCACCCAAAAACAGTTTTCTCACATTTTCTGTTCATCCTTTCCTTCCCTTTCCAGGGATTGGAACCTACCAGGGACACAGGTGGAGTGAGAGATGCCATACACACTAAAATACTGGGAATCCCACAGTGCCCTTGAAGGGCTGGAGAACGAGGAACTCTGTCTTTTTGTACCTTTGGGCTGAACGCTCGGATCCCCCATCAGATGCCAACGCAGCGATTGAAAGCTGCTTGGCATTATTGCTGTTATTGTTTCACATTGCCCTCCTTGATGGCGCATTAGATCTCGTGCTGAACAAATGCCTCGGTGCTTGCCGGAGCCCGCTTTCCCTCCCTGCAGCCCCTTGCCAGCGCTGGCTTTTGGGGTGCCAGCTGTCACTCGCTCGGCATCCTTCCTACTGAGACGCAGGCATAGCAGGGCAGCAGCAAAGGCACACAGGCAGAAAGACAGAGAAAGGCATTTGGAGAGCTGGAGCGGCACCAAGGGAGCGAGGAATAGCAAGCGAGGAGAGCTCTTCAAAGAGGAACATCAAAGCATCAGAGACGGGGAGAGAGCTGGGAATGACAGATCTGGTTTAAAGAGCCATCTATCTCCCAGCTCTTACTATGTAAATTACTCCTGCTCACTGGCTGCCGTTGCTGCGGAGGTAATTGCTAATATTTTTTGGAAGCACATCCTCTGTGCCAAGACACCAGGCCTTCTGTCCCCCTCTCGCAGTGGTGTCCGTGGCAGGGATGTCCCCCACTGCATGGGAGCCACACTGTCCATGGCATGCCAGGGCAGTGAGCTCCTCCTCAGGATGGGACAGCTGGACTGGTAAGGGCGGGGGGCCATCGACCTGCTCTTTGGTGGGCCCATTCTCCACCTGCCCTCCCTGGCTTCCAGGTCTCTCCACAGGCTTCTCATTGTGCTGTTACACTCAGTCCTCCCATCCCGTCTGCCCACATTATTGCATCTTCTCCTTCTCATCCTCCTCCATCCCACTTCTCCTTCCATTTCCCACTCCTCATCCTCCTCTTCTGGGGGCTCCCTTGCACCCTGGCCCCTTTCCACCTGAGTACAAGTCTGCCAGGAGGGTGCCTTCTTCACAGAACAGCACAGTGGGGGGAAACGGATGCTGGCGAAGGCTGGAGCCAGCGACGTTGAAACAGAGAGGCTGAGGAAACCCTCTGTGCTTTCTCTTGTCAGGTTTACAGCACTTGAATCTCCCAGTTGAAATGGAGGCAGAACATAGCACCCAGCCCAGGACCAAGAAGGTGGATATCACCTTTTGGAGTTTCTCAGTCAGCCTGTTCCCCAAAGCCAGAGCTTCTTTCTTTTGGAGGAGAGATAAGTTTGCTAATGTCAATGCTTTGAAGTGAGCCAAGACAAAGCTGTTCACCAGAGACTTCCCCTTTCCCTCCTGAGAAGACCTGACTCCAAAGCCAACCACACATGCCCTCAGTGAGTCCCTCCTTTCTCTCCATCCACTCATTCCCCCCCCATTACTGAAAGCTGGATACCTTCTCCCTTCCTCACAAGGGCATGTCCCTGTGGTCCCCTTCCACATCTCAAGCACCCTCAGGCTCAGCATGAACTCTTCTCCCTATTCCTCCTCCTCCAGTTGCCCTTCGCTGACTGTTTCGCACCCCTGGGGAGGGATAAGCACAACTACAAGTTAGAGGAGAAAAGCAAATGACTATCTGGGGAGGGTGGGAGGCAGGGGGTTACTGCAGGAGAAGGTGGAAGGACACAAGCCCACTTATCTCTGGGAGTCTTCCCCACCCTTGATAAAAAAATCAGGGATAATGGCTCACCCCAGTCCCCATAGAAAGTAGAGAGTTTGGATGCACCTCCCTCCCAAGGGTTAAGACGTAACACGTTTTCTTCCCCAGCTTCATCTAGCTCGGTGGAGGGAACAAGGTCCTGAAATTCACCTTATGGGCTGAAAAACAAGCATGAGAAATTGCAGCCCAAAGGGTCAATTTTCCAGAAATATCTAAGTACCCAGGAACAGGGGCTCAAAATGAAAGTGTCTCTCAAGCCATCTCTTTCCTTCACGACTGTAGTGTGATAATAAGGTGCTTTTTATGTAAGTGACCTATTTTCCAGGGAAGCCAGTTCTCCGAGCGGGGAATTGGAAAATGACTAGTGCAGCAGTTTCATACTTTAATATGTTTTCGTTCTCCGCGAGCAACAAGCAGCTACTGTACCCAGAGGATGGAGGAACTGTCTGCTCTCATCAGGGATGCTCCCTGGTGCCCAGCCCAGACAGGAGGCGAGCCCATGCCACGTGCTGTGCAAGCCCCTGCCAGGCAGAGCTTTCCCTTCGTACCTGCTGACAGAAAAGCCTTCCCTCCCTTCCCAGCCCATTCCAGCTATTTTTCTGTAAAAGCCACTAATGTGAGGCTGGAGGAGGAAACTGAGGAGCCAGAAAGTTGCACAGAGGGGGAACAGTGAGCTGGCTGCGGGCTTCAGGATGAGCTGGGAAGGAGGGGCCATGGCTGGTGGCGAGCCCTGGCTGCCCACCATCAGCGGAGCAACATGGCAGGGAGGGTGGCCAGGCGTGCTGAATATAAAACAGGGGGGAAAAGGGGGGGCTGTAAAGGGAAGGAGGTATGGACACCCCTGTAGGAGGCTGAGCACCAAAAAGACACTGCCTGCTGGGAGACAGATTGTGTGCTTCGAATTTCATATAAGCCCAGAGCATGGCTTTAGGGCACGAAATGGGTTGGTTTCCCAGCTCAAGGAGAGCAATTCCTCAGGAATCAAACCCAACTCACTGCCCTCATCTCCCAGAAGTCGTGTGGCATGCGGGCCACTGGACACCAGAAATCAGCCCTCTCATGTCCCGTCTCCTAACTAAAAATTGCAATAGCCAGAACACTGCCCGTGAACCACCTAGATAGCACAACCAGATGACGCTCACAAGGAAGATGAAGCCAAATTTCCTAGACATGAGAAGCCCTGTTAAGGCTTGGGTCCATCCCGTAGCTGCCGGGAAGAAGGGAAACGTAAAGGGGGGGGATTGGCACAAAGCCTCTGTGCCAAACACCTGCAGTTCACTCCCACAGTGATCCCAGCTGTGGCATGGCTACAACCCCGTTCCCACGCTTCACCACACAGTGCCTCTGCCCCTGATGCTTTGACAAGCACAGCGGACCTCCTCCACTTATGAGGGGCCTTGTGCGAGGGAAGAGGTAGCAGTGGTCCCCCAGCATCACCCAGCACCCCAGCATCACTCCCTGCGGCTTTCGGAGAGGTGTGAAGCCCCTGCCGAGACAAAGCTTGACCTTCCTTTGCCAGATGCTTTGTGCAACCCCTGCCGGTCTGCGTCCGCTTCTGGCAGGTTGGCACAGGAGCAGCAGGAGACATGGCACTCTGCTCCTCCCCACCACATCAGCTAGGCAGGAAAGCGTAATTAGGTTTTGTCCAGCGGTGAAATAGTGCCAGCATTGTGATTCATTGTACCCCAAGGAGAAGGGGGAGAAGTACGTCTCTCTCTCCCAGAGGAGCTCCCTTCGTATTCAGGCACGCAGCACTGCAGCAGTTACACCCCACTCACATGCTAAGGGTTCTCCCTTTGCTAAAAACTCACATTTTTAAAAATTAAAAGCCGTGATTTTGGCATGAGAGATGCATTCACCAGGGACAAGTTTCAGCTCACCAAGCTGCTGTGAATCGTAGACCCCTTTGCCCCAAGGCATCAAGAGAGATTAAAAACCATTAGTACACTAGAAAGACAACAGCGGTTTAATCAAAACATCTTGGGAGCAGCTTATGAATACTGTTAGCAGGCAATATTTTCTAGTGTATTTGTCTCTCATTAAGAAGAGCCTAACTTAAGCAGCTTCCTTTTGAGTTTTTGCTTTCTCAGACTTGAATTTGGCTTAATTGCTAGCGCACAGGCCTGGCTGGCCACTTGCCGCCTTCTGTTGCTCCTGTATCCATCACTGCAGTTCAGCATTCCTGATTTTTAGCCAGGATGCTGATTGTGGCCTCTTTTGTTTACTGGTTTCCTTCCCCTGGTATTTGCAATTCTAAATAAGTTGAATATTTATTACCAGCTCGTCATTTTATACCGAAGACTGAGCTCTCTCCAACACGCACACCCAGACAGGGTCCCTGGGGTGAGGGGTGCCTTCCTCTGCTCTGCTGTGGCCCCACAGGCAGTTCCCAGGGACGGCCAGGGCCAGAGGTGCTACCTCTGGATTCACAGAGAGGAAAAGGCGTTTCTCAAAAAGAGATGGCCAAGACTGCGCTCACTATGCGTGCCCTGGCAGGCTCTGCAGGGCTGGCCTCTTCCCACCTGGTCCTCACCTGGAGAGAAAGACCCTGCATTTCCAGTGCTAGGGTAAGGGCTGCCTTTGCTCGCTGGCCAAATGCTTGCTGCTGGCCTCTCCCCCTGGCTGAGCTGATACCAGCTGGCGACACCACACGTAGGCTGGGAAAAGCTATGCTGGGACTATATGAGAAACAGGAGCAGGTAGGAAGAGCAAGGCTGATGTGATCAGGGACAGCTTTGCAGGGAAAGAAGGCTGGAAAATCCTAACCACTGGGCTGTTGCTTCCCTTGTCCACTGCGCATGGCTGCAGAAAACAGCCCTGCTGCTGTGCTGCGGCTTTCCAGTAGCGCCATGTATGGGGGAAACTGGGCAGCCCAAAAGGAAGCTGCTGCAGAGCAGCATCCAGCAAGGTGGTACCCACTCTTGCATCATGCACCAGCTGATGGGTACCTGATCCGTGCCCTTCTCCCTCTCCCCTTCCCCGTGTCTGACAACCACAGAGAGACATCCTTTGGTACAACTAGCACAGAGCGTATCTGAAACCTGTGTTGTGGGAGGTTACCCTTACGGGGTGCAGGTGACCTTCCTCCAGTCCCTCTTGTGCCCATGAGAAAGTGCACAAGCTAAAACATCAGAATGAAAATAATTTCTTTTTGTATAGTATTAACAGCTAAAGAAACCTCCCCTTCCCAAACAAAACAAACAAAAAAACCCAATCAAAAAAACCAAAAACAAACCAAACTTCCTCCTAACTCTCCAACAGAAAGAAAGAGACATTTAGAGCAAAGATGCTGAAATGGAACAGCATGCCCCTCTGTCATCCTTTTTCTGACAAAATTGCCACGATTTTCACACCACTAGGCTAATATACACCATCTAGCATTTGTCCAATCTTTTTTTTAAATAACCCAATCATGGAGAAGCTTCCATCAGTTCCCCAAGATGCTGTTTTTCAGCCCTGATCTCACCACTAAGAAATTCTCCTGTTCTTCAGCCTACATGTTGTTACGCTTTATTTCATCGCTCTAGTTAGTCCACCTGCCAGCCGTCCAACACACCGTCAGAGGGCTGCTCAGTTATAGCGCCTTGACATGCCACCGTGTGACTCCCATGAAATATAGGGCTGAAATTTAATCTACGTGCCTGTAGCCCAAAGCTATTAAGACCAGGTTGTAGATTTATAACAACACACTTTTTCTCCTTGTCACTGGCCCAAGGACTCAGCGCCTGCACCTGCACTGCCGTGACCCCTGGGACCCGGGCTGTTGCTTGCCCGTGCCGCCTGCCTGTTCACTCAGCTGGGACACGGGAAGAGCGGCGAAGGAGGAGGAAGCCTTGTAGGTGACACCTATGCCCCGGCAGGCCTGTCCCATCTCCCCACGCAGAGGTATCAGAGCAACGTGACAGCCCAGGGTCCCTCACTGGCAGGCAGCAGGCACAAAGGAATTTGGGGTCAGGCTGCCCCAAATGGGGACAGCACAGGGGTCATGTCTTAGGTCACACCAGGACCAGGTCAGTCAGTATATTCATGCTTTGGGTGGCTAACAACATGAAGGGTTCACACTGACCTTCCTTCCCTGCTGAGAGACTCATCAAGCCGAACACTTATCTCTCCAGAGAGGTCCCAGCTGCATGTCTCTATCCTGTCTCCAACCTCCTTAACGTCATAAGGCCATGAGAGGCTTGAGAGTTGCTGCAACAGCCATGCACAGCGAGCTTCGGAGCACCCCAGCAAATGATAAACGTAGAGGGAAACCACTCCTCTGACTCTGCTCGTCAAAGAGGCTCTGGGTATTCAAGGCTCTCAGAAGATGAGCTGGGCAACCTGCTCCCATCGCCTGAGCCACAAATGCCGTTTTCCTGCACCCTCCAGCCTGGCATGCTGTGGGAAAGGCTGATCACCATACAGAAAACCTGAGTTACCATATTCATCAAATTATAACACACCTTCCGGCTCCTTCACTGGCTCCCATTTTAGGAAGTCCTCGAAATCCCGATCAGGGTAAGTCCCTGGGTAACAGCAACGCTCCTGAGGCCTTTGTACTTTCAGCCAGCAGAAGATGGGATAAACTTGTCTCTCAAGGAAGCTGCCTTTGTATCAGCTTACATTTTCCTCTCTCCTGAGGAACCATGCAAGGGGCAGGAATTCACTCATCCAGCACTCAATCATCTTGGGGCTGTGGGTCACAGCTTCTCCCTGTTTCCCCCCCCCCGAAGTTATTGTATAGTAGAAAAGACAGGGTGTTGCATGTGTCCAAAACACATTTATTAATGCTGATATGGAAGATCAGGACGCAGGAGTGGTGGACCCCAGATTACAGCATGGTATGCCTCAGCACTCACAAAACCCACTCAGGCTTGCCGAGTGGCTCGTAGGGCACAGCATGCCATCGCCCTGCCTGTACATCCCAGGCCCATGGCACAAGGTAGCACTGGCTTTGCAGATGAGCCTAAACTGCTTGGAAACCTCTAGCGGCTTAAGAGGCCAGGATTAGCCGCCCCTGCCTCACAGCACAGGGCTTTTTGTCTGTAAGAATTAGGGGCAGCGTGGGGAATTTCCAAACACATGCAAGAGCCCAGCTCCTTGGAGGCACCATCTCATCTGCACGCTTGGCTGTGGCTCTGGCGCTGGTGGGGCAACTCCACCCTGCAGACCTCTGCTCCTAATGAGCAAAGCCTTCTGCACATTTCACAGATCCACCACATATAAACAAGTAGGTCACTCCTGTAATCTCTTCAGCTGGGTATTAAAAAGCTTGTCCAAATTTAAGCTTGGGGTGTGTCAGCCTTATTACTCTCAAGGGCTTCTGTTGTGTCTGGCAACACCAAAGCTGCTGAAGTTAATGAGAGTGTTCCCAAAGGCTGATGAGTGCCCTGCATCACACTTTCCTTGACTCTCTGGCCAAAATGCACCTGCAACAGAGCCCAACTGCCCCAGTCCCAAACTGGGGACCAGGGAGCCGGGGACTGGACAAACAGGCTGCTTTTTTTCCAAGCACAGGGCACTCTGAGTCCACAATGAGGGACTCCCAGGCTGCTGCCAGGAAGACAGAGAATTTTCTGAAAGAAATACTGCCCGGCATTTAGCGGCAAAGACCCTGATTTTATCAGAAAATATAGATGTGTGTGAACACGCGGTGAGTGATGGCACGCCAGAGCAAGACAGCACTTTGTTAGCAGCCCAGCCTCTGGAAACCGGAGCCCATAAGAGAGCTGACTCCAACTCAATATTGCGCAGCAAATTGAGGGTGCTTGTTGCACACAATGCAATAATTGTATCTGGGTCTAAATGAACTCGGCAGTCACTCCAGGATATAGTTATTATTACAGTTAACGGGAAACTAACACCAGTTACTGCTCCAAAATGTACTCTTTCCTTGTCTCCTGATTGGATACCATCACTCTCTTGCTCCTAACAGTGATTGCTTTCTGCAGCCTCCATCCATTTTCCCTGCAACAAATACAGCTGCCTGGGTTTTTGACTCCTTCCTCATTGCATTGATCTAGCTCACATTTCTCTCCCTCCATCCCACAGGCACCCATAGCCTCCAAAATGTGATGCCCAGGCCAAAAATCAAAGCAGTGAATTTTCACCAGGCAAACATACATCCAGATGCTGTCACTCAGACACAGGGGACATCACACCACTGTGGGTATATGCCACTGGTCAAAACCCTTTTACAAGCCAGTAAGGGCTTATATCCAAAGAACGAGCTCACAACAGTTTTTCCAACATAAATTCCTTGCTCTGGCCTTTGAAATGATGCTGCCATAAGATTGCCTGTTGTGGTCTACTGACAGAGTCCAGAGATTTGCCTGCTCTACCATTCTCCCCCTGCATCTAGGTCAGTATTAATGCCACCCCTTACCAAAGAGGAGAGCAAAGCCCCAGAGCTCGGTGGCTTTCTGGGGGATGCAGAATGAGCTGGTGTTGCAAACCCTGGCCCTTATTTTCCCCAAATGCAATGCCTCACTTGCTACTTTTGAACATTCACTTGCAACCACAGCATCTCTCTTAAGGAAAAGACAGTTAAAGATTTCAGAAATCAACACAAAATGCTGTCCCTGGACCCCGCTCCTGCACTCTCCCCGCAAGGGTTAGAAAGCCAGCGGGGAGCAGGGAGGATAACCACCCTTCCTGCCCCTCCACCAGCAGCCTGCTCCACGCACGCATGCAGGGAGCACCCACGTATGTTTGGGGCGTACGGAGAAACAGAGCATGTGCTTCCCCATCATTTCAGGCACAGGTAGGCAGGTGCCCAGGTGGGTCCTCTCATAGCCCGCATGGGTGGCATGTCGCAGCAGACCAGGCTGTGCAGCTATCTCAGCTGTGAAGCACTGCTGAGCCCTTCACAAGAGCACCAACTCTTGCTCTGTGTCTACAGAGCGGAAATTACAGGCAAAGCTAACAGCCAGAGGCTCCGGAGCCGCCCCAGCCCGGCAGCCCCTGTGCTCGCAGGGCTGCCCGGCTGGGGCTGCCCGGCTGGGGCTGCCCGTGGAGCACCGCAGGCTGGTCCCCAGCCAGCCTCGCCACTGACAGTGCCTCGACGCCCTCTCTTGGCAGCTGCATTTGCCTGTCCACCGTTTCAGCTCCTCTGCCTTGTAGGAACCACCGGCTCTTACTCTAAGAGACGGGCAGGGATGCTTGCCTGCCGGGACCAGCAGCGAGGACCACAGAGAAGCAAATAGGAAAGCAGCCAGCCGGAGGGTGAGAAGATGCGGGGGCCTTTTCTGACAGCCGATGGCTAAGTGTTAGTAACAAAGAGAAGAGGACACGGACCTGCGTTTTCCCCTGCTTTGTGTGTGGGACAGGACATTCACACTCGCACAGCGCTAGACACCCACCAGCACCAGGCAAAGGAGGTGTGCGGTGAGTGCTCGATAGACCCTCGCAGCTGGCTAGGGAGCCTCCGAGGGAAATGTCGAGAAAGGGGGAGGACTTTTGTTCATTCTGAAATCAGGGAAGGGTTTCATAAGCTGCTTCCCCTGTAAAGCAGAGCTAGAACACCATGGTACCGGTGGACCCTTATCTTGCTGGAATGGTCTGCACGCCACAGCTAAAACCCCAGGCTGTCCAAGCAAAGCCCTGCTACCGCTCAGGCTGGTACGTGCTGGCCGCTGGATGAAGAGCTGCATGGCAGCTCGCTGGTGGCTGGGTTTCACCAGAGATTTCTCCTGGGCAGTTCTCTGCAGGAGCTGCCCCAGCCTTGCAAGGGATACGACAAATTAAAGTAGCTTAGGTCATTGGCTCCCTCTGTCTGCTGCTGAGACACCAGGTAGACAACCCCGTAGTGCCAGCCAACCCAGTTAATCAAACGACGCTTAGCAGACCAAATAATTTGCACCAGTGTGATTTGTCTGACTGCATGGGATAGATAGGCCATCAGCCGATTTGCCCACGGAGGCAGAAAGGAGCCAGGCAGTCATGGCTGGAAAAGCCCAAGTGCAGAGTGAGGCTGAGAGAGAAAAAGGATGGAGAAAAGACTGCACGCTAGCAGATGAGGATTTTGGCAGCGGGGAAAGCAATCACTGTGTGTGCTACATATACCTCATGGCATCATTGGAAGGCTTAATTAATTAATAAGGGCCCTGGGAAGTTCAGGTGCTACGGGAGAGCAAGGCAACAGCACTGATCCTGTGACCACCACAACCTGCAAGGCAAGCTGCCCCGGGGGCAGGGGGGGAAAGAGATCTGTCTTATTTAGATCAGAGCGATGCCAATGGGCTTGACTGATGCAGGAAGAGGAATTGCACCTCTATGTCAAGAATCTTCTTTATCTGACTGTTTTGGGTACAAATAAGAGTAGAGAGATCATTTTGACAGCGGCGATGGGATTGCTCAGAAAATAGACCTGTGAAAATTGATTTCTGAGCTCACTGTTAGGGGTGGGAAAAAAAGAATAATTTCAGGCTGTCCAGAAATGCAGATTTTCCAGTTTTCTTGCTGACACCTACCATGGAAAAAATAAACACCGTGGGTTGGCTAAATCCTTGTTTTTGACACAAAAATTCAGTGCCATTTACTTCATTTCCAGTGCTTGTGTTTTGCTTTATGCTTTTTTTTTAAAAAAAAAATCATATTTCACAACAGAACATTATTTCAAAATGAAAAAGTGAAATGTTTTGTTTAGAAACTGTGGGAATAAAACATTTAGATTGAAAAAAAGCCACCCTCCATTATTTAAGCCCAAACTATTTGTTGAACTTGACATGCATTTGCAAATGGATTCAGTTGCCCTGAAAATTGAGGGTTTTTTTTTTTTTTCCTTGCTGATAGCTGCTTCGGGGGGTGGAGGGAAAATAGCCTATTTCTGCCTTGGAGTTCATTTGTTCTTGAAGCTCTTTAACTCAGCTGGAGTCAGAAATGTTCATCTTCACTGTGGGAATGACCAGGCTGCAAAATCAGCCTGGAGGCGAGGGGTGACAAAGGTGCATCACCCCGTGCAGCTCCTTGCAATACACTCTGGCACAGGGAGGGCTGCAGCCCCTTCTGCTCTGGTACCCTGACACCTCTCCCAGGACATTAGAAGACTTAGGATTGCACATGGAGACCTGTCAGGGAAAGCCTCTGGGAGCTACAGCTCCCTGGAAACGCTGTTTTGCCACAAGGGATGTAAAAGCATTTTGTTTCCAAACAATCTCTCATGAGAGCTCCCCTCGGCACAGGGCCCCTGTACCACGCCACTGCGCTCGGCTGGGTGGCTTTCGTTAGGAGAAGCAGCAGCGAGGTGTGAAACCTGGCTGCAGGACACGGCAATGCAATCCTCCTGCCCTAATGCCCCTTCCTACCGGGAGGGCAGCATCTCTCTTTATGGAAGCGGTCTTCAGCACTCATCCAACATTTCTGCTGTTTATCCTACTTTGCACTTCTAATTAAGCTCCTTATTAAAGCAATTAATTCTCCAAACACAAAACTGCAGTGAGTGAAAATTATTACCAACCAAAGGCTGTTTGGTGGAGTGTGGTAAATGAGTCGCAGAGCACTGTAGCTTAATCCTGGTCCCTGTGGGTAAGGACTGTTGCAAGAAAGCCTTCCCCTGCTGCTGGAAGGTTTTTTTGCTGGGGCTCAGCAGAGGACAAGGGCAAAGAGAAACACAGAGACTGTCCTCCCCTGGGACTGGCACAACAGGAGCCCCCAAACCTCATCTCTGACAACACAGCGTGGGCATCCTCTTATTTTGTGAAGTGCTGTGTACATTAGGGTTTAATAACAATCTCAGGACTCGGGGCTCCAAGGCCCGAGGGCTGCTCTTCTGCACTAGTGTTAGAGCCATGCAAAAATAAGACAGGAGGCCATTCCTCCCTCCAGAAGCCATCCCTTCCTCACCCCTGGCTGCCGGCTCTCCTAGACCTCACCCTGACCATAGCAGGGAAGAACTAAAGCTTCTTCTTTTGCTATTTAGATGTGATTATCTTTTACAGCATAAGGAATCTTCTCCCTACAAATCTACAGTTCCCAAAGGCAGGCTGTGATAAGCCCTACCCTTAATTCTGGCCTCCTCCAAAAGAAAAGAGGTGGGGAAGAAAGAGCAACACCAGAAGGACGAGAAGTAGCTGGGGCTGACAAGCAACCCATCTAGCACAAGGAGGAAATTCCCCTGTACTGACTGCCCTGCTTAGAGCATCCCAGGATTTACCTGAACAGCAGGGCAGTGAGAAACATTTATAATGTGGTGAGTGACAAATGTAAGAAAACTCCTTTTCCTATCCTCACCCTGCCGATACCCGTTGTGCGATATTCAAAGAGTACCTGCTCTTTTTTTAGGCAGATACACTTGACCAGCTAAGGCTTTCTTTCTCTCCCTTGAGCATCTTCCCACTCCAGACCTGCTGAAGCGGGCAAGGCACCTTTCCAGGCACCCACAGCAAGCGCTTGGCCACCTCAGTGCCTATCAACAAAACTGAGAGGATGAGCCCCAGCACCAGTGAGCCAAAAGCAGTGCCAGTAGCCCTGCTGTCCTTTAACTTCATCCATCCCTTTCCCCAAACCTTTCATTCTCTGGCTCTACCACAATGTAACTTCCAGTTGGCAAATATCCCATTCCCACCACATGGTTCCTTTTCCCAGGGGGATGCTCCCTGCTGTGGTTTGGTGGACAAGGCAGTCCCTGAATTGGGAGCTGCCACAGGGCCAGTCTGTCACTAGTCCATGGCAAAATTACCTATTCCTGTCTCCAAGTCTCCTTCCCAGCTCTACTTTCTCCAGCATCTGGATGCAAACAACCTCTAAAGAGAGTTCACACAATTTACCTTGTCACAGCCCACTTGGACAGCAGCTCCGGCTCAGGCATTGTCCTATGGAGAGGGCTGGATGCTGTGCGAGGTAGCCAGCAGACAAGCCCTTGCACCAGCTCAGGGGATATTATTTTAATTATCAGACACACAGGGAGCCCTCCCAGACCACTGCAGGAGAGGCACACATTCTGCCAGGAGGGAACCACTGCTCTCTCCGCACACAAGCACATTTTGCCCCCAATCAGGCTATAAGCCCACATACCCGTTAGATCAATTAGGAGCACCTGGGGAGGGAGAGGCCAGCATTTTTGAAAAGAGGGCCTGGGGTGCTGGCACACCCAGCACCCACAGGTGATGTGGGGATTCGTTTGCCCTACCTACCTAACCTTGAGCTGTCGGTATTTCACAGGAGCTGGGGTTTTGTCCCTCTCCTGCTCTCACCCCAGAGGCAAACACAAAGCACTGCCCATACCCCACATCACAGCGCTGCGCAGCACCACAGCGCAGCCTGGCCACGCTGTCACCGCGCCACCAGGACATAGCAAAAGGGGACACATCTCCAGGGATTAACAGGCTCCCTGGCCAGCCAGGAGGAGGTACAGCCCCTAAACCCTGTGCAAAAAGCCCCAGAAAGACCCTACCAGCAGGTGAAACTCTCCTCTGGATTTCTGCTGTCTGAACACTGTCATTCAGGGGGAAACCCGGCTGATACGTGCCTAGCACAGCACGGGGAGACAGCAACGTGTGACAGGCTGTGCCACATGCTCCCTGGAAATGGCCCTGCCTCTTGCCCTAAGCATAGAAACAATACATCTTTATCCATTTTTACAGCCATTTCTGGGTGCCAGCTGTGGAGCAGTGGTGCAATGGGAAGGCTGCAGAGGAGCAGGCTGCAGCAGGGCCAAGCAGGTGTCCAACGCCTGGCATCCCTCTCCAGGTCCTCATCTCATGCATCAGCTGGAAGGTTGCGAGGGGGAGCTAAGCCATAGAGAGGCTGGCTGCTACTAATAGTGTTGCTGCTTTTCATTTGCATTTGAGAGCAAAAACCCTGCTTCTTCTAGTCACATGCTTTGGGCTCCTCAGGTGACCATGAGATGGGCACATCTCCGTGGATCTGTAGAAGAGAAGCCTGTCAGACAGCTGTGGCACAGCGACACGCTAGCTAGAGCACAGTGAAGGGGAAGATTTGTGAGGCATTAAAAACCTGTGTTGAAACCTGGCCAGTCTGTGGCCGGTTGGATCAGCTTGTCACGTGCTGGTATTGTCCTCCAGCCACTGCAAGCAAAAGCAGGAGGGCGGCCAACCCCTAGAGGCCTGGCAGCCCCCCGTGCCGTGATGCGGAGGCCACACAAGCCAGCTCACGGGCAGAGTCGTTAGTTAAGTTTCCTACTGGCATCCCGTGCCGCTGTGCGGGGTCCAGCCGAGACCCCTGCTGTGCACCACCTATGGCTCACAGATGCAGTCAGCTCTTTCTTGACTTGCAGGAGCCCCTTTCTCCCAGGAGAGGGGTGCGGGCACGCTTCACAGGGCCAGTGCAGAGGAGCACGGCCCCTGCCAGCACTGTACGTGCAGGAAACGGGCTTTGCTCTCCTTCCGTCCCTACAGACACCGCAGTCACTAAACCTGCAGACAGAATAGGACAAAACCTGCCTAAAATGCCCCCAAACCACACAGGCATTCACTCCTGTCTCTCGGGTTCAACTGTAGCAGCCGCAGCTCCACCTTTCCTTACATGGCTCTAGCCAAAGCCAGACCCCTTACACGTCCTCCAGACTTTTCCCTTGCACGGCACCAAGCAGAGGAACTTCTCAGAAATGCTTTGTGAGTGTTTAGTTCCCCCACCATTGACTCTGGCATGTCGGGGACCCTTTTTCCACCAAGGTTTGAGTGATCTCCCAGCAGCTTGCTTTCCCACACCAGGCAGAGCCAGAGCACGGCAGGAGGGGACCTGCCTCTCCTGGGTGCCCCAGAAGGTCCCATCTACCCCTCGCTGCCAGAGGCTCTCTGCTGCCTGCAGGAGACCTGCTGTCTGTCTAGAAGGGGCAGAGCACCAAGTCCTCTGCATCGTCAGGGCAGGCACTTGGCACACACTGCATGCCTGTGTCCTTAAGCAGGAAGGTGGTGGCTCCTGACCTGGCATCAGTCCAGGGGCCTCTCTGATTTTGATGGAATTTGGGAGACTGCCCTGTTGGATGTATCAGTGCTAGGGAAGGTGGTGCCTTTCTTTCACTGCCAAACGGACAACCCCTTTCTAAGGCTGCCACCAGAGAGGCTGGTGCTGGGAAAAAAACTCCTTCAGCCAAATAATCCCACTCATCTGTCTGTCAGGAGGAGAGGGAAAGCAGCAAAACACTTTGGGATGTCAGCCAGGCGCTGTCGTACAGCAAACAGCTGGCTGGCTCTCCCCCAGTGACAAAAACGCAGCAGCCTCGGCATGAGGAGCAGAAGTATGTGGCGTAAGCCGAGGGCTGAGCACTGCTTGGTCCTTGGCGTTTGGGGGGGAGGAGGACTGTGCTCTTCCAGGTGCTGCTGCACCTCAGAGCAGGAGACGGATAGGAGCCGTGCCATCCACGAGAGCAGTCACATCAGCAGCAAGCCACCTCCATCCCCCCCTCCCTCCTCCTCTGCCACGGCACTGACAAGCCTTGCAGAGAGGCAGGCAGCCCTTGTGAGAATAGCCAGGAGAGATGTGGGCAGCGCTCCAGGGGGTCAAGCCATTTAATGAGAAAGTGAGTTGCTGAAACAAGCCTGGGCATTAGCTCCTGTACAAAAGACCAGTCGAAATACCGGTGCAGCACCAGTGCTTCCTGCACCAATGTGTTCTGCAAGGCTGTGGGCCTCCAGTTGCACCTGCAGATGCTAAGAAGCAAGGAGGCAAAGGGCAAACACCCATGGGCCAAGCAAGCCCCAGCAACTCACGGGATTATGTCCTCTAGGACATGCAGCTACATAGGAATGGGGTGGAGGAAAGGTGGCCAACCAAACCAGCAGCCATCCTTTTGTCTTCCTTCAGGAGGGGATCTAGCCTCGCCCTGGGGAATAGGCAGGAGCAGACAAGAGCTCTTCATGTGACTCCAAAGTAAGTGCTTTACTGTAACCTAGAAATCAAAGAATCACTATTTTGAGAGGCAAGACAATAGCAAGGCACTCATTTTTCATCAGCCTCTGATCTCCCATAGCTCTAATTGACCTCAGCAGAAAACACAGATGTGCTGCACTTCTAGGAAAAAGAAAAAATCATGCCTCGGTGTTATCTCGGATATTCCCAGGAGAGGTAATAGCCAGAGAAAGTTGGTTGTTCATGTCTATCCACAGGAGGTTTGTGTCCGCAAAGACATTTCTATTGGATTTCTGGCTGATACCAAATGCATCCTCTTTGATGTGCATTTTTGGGTCAATGCACACCAACGTCCTCCGGGTCCCCTTTTATCCTACACGAGCTGGAGAACCATTTCTGATGGGAGAACTCATTTAAAAATTACTCCAGAAAGCTGATCTCTGTCTGTACTCTATACCCCCTGGGGAAACAGGCCCCAGCAGACATCCCAGAAGGTTTTCTGCTGCCCCGTGAGCCCAGCGCTACAGAGGGACAGGAACAGTGCCAATGAGCACTCGGTGCCTCTTGCACATCATCAGAGCTGTGCTGGGTATTCATGGGCTCCCACTTGCACAGACGCTGTAGCAGTACCTCCTGGCTCTTACTCCTCGCTCGGTATTTCTTCCCATTGCCTAGGACTTGTCTTCCCTGTTACAGGAGAGGTTTGCAAGCCTTTCAGCTTTCAGCAGTGCCAGCTGAATATTGAGGCTGATTTTCTTTATATAGATGCTGTTTTTCTCTCCCTATTAGTGGTCTCTGGAAGCTCCCAGGCCAATTGTTTGAGAGCATATTTTATAGCTGCATGTGACAATCAGGAGAGAAAATATGCTAACGCACTCCCAACACAGGAGCAGAAACGCCAGGTCAGACTGTGGGAAAGGCAGCAGCCTCCCAGAGGCAGCAGCCCTGCAAGGAGAAGCAGCTCTGCATGGGTCACAGAGAGCAGGTCACCAGCCATGCCGGTGGCACGCCGGGCTAGGAAGGGGCCAGGCTTACTGAGCTTTTAAAGAGGAGCATGGCTTTCCCTCATGCAAAGAGTGGCTTTGCTGTGGAACGAGGCAGTGGGGAGACACGGGGGAACCACAGACCCTCCTGGTGAGCTTGCTTGGTCTCCATCCCTCCTCCCCCCAGCTGTAGGCACCGGAGTGAGGCACAATTGGTGACAGGACAGCGTGAACACCTCGCATTCACAGCTGGGGCTGGTACCTGGCATCATTTCAGACTCAAAGGAGAAAAATTCTTATTCCCTGCACCTCAGAAAGGCAGCACTAGGGTGGAGGTTAGGTGCTGGGGGAGGATGAAGTCAGAGGCAACAGGTTTCTGGACAGTTTTGGGGGTCAGATTACTGTTGGGAGAAGGAATATCGTAGGCTGAACTTTCCCCACACCTACCGGCTGTACATAACTCAAACAAGCCTGAATCTTCACACGCTACCCAAACAGATAACCCACGGGTTACACGCATGGAGGCACACAAACTTCTTCTCCAGTTTCAAGGAATTCAAAAGGTGAAATGGATTCTGGCTGTGTTAGGGAGTACAGAGAGGAGGATGTCATATTTTCAATCACTGCTTACGTCTTGTTTACTGTTCCAGCCCTGGGAAGCACACAGCCTCCTCATCGAAAAGCTTTTCTTCCCTCACATCTTCATTCATTAAGCAAGCTGTCGACAGAATCCTGTAAGCACAAAGCCCAGCCACAGCAGTGGGCTTGGGAGACTGCTTTATTTTTAGAAAGAAAAACCTCAAAACTCCATATTTCTCCGGAGAACTAACTCTAGAACCATTACTAGTAAAAGCTGCCTTGAAATCAAACTGTTCTTAACGATGGTGTTTAGCAGCAGTTTCAAGACTCCAATGCTCTCGCAATTTTGTCAGAGGAGGGGAATGCTTTTTGGGGAAGGCACCCAGGGCCAGTGAAGGACTGTGGCGTAGGCAACATAACTGGCCTTAGCTTGCCCGTCACCGCTCGGAGCAATCTCTGGTGCCTTTGCTCACAGGACCTGGCATTTCCCCTCTGGCTTTGTGTAATGCACCGAGATCTCAGATTCCTAAGTGGTTTGCAGTGCACAGTCCTTTTTTCTCAGTAACTCTCTCATTATAGGCCAATTTCAACTTATAAATTCATTTATAAGCCAGTCCATTTGTGCAGACCGTCTTGCTGGAAGCAGACTTCTGCCTTTCTCCATCTCTCTCTCTCCTCCGCTGAAGCCCCTAATAAGGACAAGCACATGTGAATCTGGGACATCTCTTGCCTATTGCTTGCGTGGGGCAGGGGCCAGCACCGGGCACAACTTCATCTAGGAGCTGTGGGCAAAATCAGAAGGGGGCTGCATAGCTGCAGCAGGGAGCCACTCTTGCTGCCCAGCTGTCTCAGGGTAAAGGCAATAGAAGTGATGGTGGCTTCTGCAGACACAGCCATGCCCAGACCCACGCTGCCAGATCGCGCAGGCAGGGATGGGTTCCTCCTGCCTGCAAGAGGTGGGCAGGGGGCTGCTCCCAGGAGCCACCTGGCGAGGGGCCACAAAGCACACTTGCCCTGATGCTGCTCCTTCTCAGCCCTCTCCAAGGGAGCAATGCAAGCCCCAGCATGCTCCGGCAGGGATTCGTCTGGAAGAGGAAGCGCTTGCCTCGGCGCACCTCCGTCTATCCCAGGACTCCCCTCCCAGTGGCTGCGGGATGCTTTCCCATCGTTAGCGCAGCCTCGGAGCAGCAAACCGGGTACCAGGGACAGGAGCGACCACTGCCTTCGGGCAAGGAGGGACAAGGGAAAGGGGAATACGAGGGAAACTCGGTAGCAAGAACGTTGACCTTGTCAGGCCCAAGAAAAGGCATGCATCCTTCTCCAAAGCAAAGGGGCTGCGTGTGGCCGGCCCCCCTGGCTAAACCAGGCTAACCAGTGATGGGTCACTGGGTTGGCCTGAGCTGGAAACTGGCCCTGGGTCTGTAAAGACGGGCCATCAGTCACCTCTGCCACCATGCTACCGAGATTACATTGGCTGCAAAGCAGTAAGCAGGAGGAGGAGGAGGAGAGGGTGATCTCTGCCTCCCCGGGGCGGCAGGGAAGGCTGGCGGGGAGACAAGCCCCCGGGACCCACCGCTGCCTGGCTGTCCCCAGCCCGCAGACTGCAGTCCTGGGGCACAGCCGCCTCCCCCAAACCCGCTTTATTTCCCGGGAAACCCCAGCAGATGGTGCCAGACTGTCGGAAACCCTCCGGGAGCCCGGCCCCGGCTCCAGCTCGGCTGGGGGCCCCGGGAGCTGCCGCCTGCCTCCCCGCTCCCGGCTGGCAGCGGGGCCAAGCGGCGGGGCGAAGTTTTGGGAGGCCTTGCATTAACCCCTAGTAAAATCCCAGAGGCTATGAGAAGGTCAGCACCCACCCCTTTTAATTCAGCCAACGCTCCTTGGCCAGCGTCGCGTTGTTTCCAACACTATCAGCAAAGATCAGGGGGAAGGCTAACCAGGCAGGTGCCCTGGTGGGAGTCTGTTACAGACCACCCACCCAGGAGGAGGAAACAGGCGAGGTATTCTACAAGCGCTTGGCTGAAGTCTCCCAATCTCTAGCCCTTGTTCTCGTGGGAGACTTCGACTTACCAGGTATCTGCTGGAAATACAACACAGCAGAGAGGAAGCAGTCTCGGAGGTGCCTGGAGCGTGTGGGAGATAAGTGCCTGCCGCAGCTGGTCAGCGAGCCGACCAGGGGAGGTGCCCGCTGGACCTGCTGTTCACGAACAGAGAGGGCCTGGTGGGCGATGTGGTGGTCAGAGGCTGTCTTGGGCTCAGTGACCATGAAATGATAGAGTTTTCAATTCTTGAAGAAGTAAGGAAGGGGGTTAGCAAAACCACTACCCTGAACTTTAGAAGGACAGACCATTTAGGAGTCTGGTTAACAGAGTCCCTTGGGAGGCAGTCCTGAAGGGCAAAGGAGTCCAGGAGGGCTGGACGTTATTCAAGGAGGAAATCTCAAAGGCGCAGGAGCAGGCCGTCCCCATGTGCCGCGAGTCAGGCAGGCGGGGGAGAAGACCGGCCTGGCTGAACAGGGAGCTTTGGCTAGAACTCAGGAAAAAAAGGAGAGCTTACGCCTTTGGAAGAAGGGGCAGGTGACTCAGGAGGACTACGACGATGTTGTGAGGTTATGCAGGGAGAAGATTAGAAAGGTGAAGGCCCAGCTAGAACTTAAACCGACCACCACCATTAAAGATAACAAAAAATGTTTTTACAAATATATCAGCGACAAAAGGAGGGCCAGGGAGAATCTCCCTCCTTTATTGGATGCAGAGGGAAACTTTGCCACGAAGGATGAGGAGAAGGCTGAGGTACTTAATGCCTTCTTTGCCTCAGTCTTTAATAGTCAGACTGGTCATCCTCGGGGTTTTCAGGCCCCTGAGCTGGGAGATGGAGATAGGATGCAGAATGAAGTCCCGGTTGTCGAAGAGGTGGCAGTCACCAGCCTGCTCACGAACTCAACCATGCTCAACCTGGATGCTCACGAGTCCGTGGGGCCAGATGGGATCCACCCGAGGATACTGAGGGAGCTGGCAGAGGAGCTGGCCAAGCCACTCTCCATCATTTATCAGCAGGCCTGCTCAACCAGGGAGGTCCCGGATGACTGGAAGTTAGCAAATGTGACGCCCCTCTACAAGAAGGGTTGGAAGGAGGATCCAAGGAACTACAGACCTGTCAGCCTGATCTCAGTGCCGGGGAAGGTCATGGAGCAGATCATCTTGAGCACCATTACGCGGCACGTGTGGGACAACCGGGGGATCAGGCCCAGCCAGCATGGGTTTATGAAAGGGAGGTCCTGCTTCACTAACCTGGTCTCCTTCTATGACAAGGTGACCCGCTTAGTGGATGAGGGGAAGGCTGTGGATGTTGCCTACTTGGACTTTAGTAAGGCCTTTGACACTGTCTCCCACAGCATTCTCCTGGAGAAGCTGGCTGCTCACGGCTTGGGTAAGTGCACTCTGCACTGGGTTAAAAACTGGCTGGACGGCCAAGCCCAGAGAGCGGTGGTGAATGGAGTCAAATCCAGTTGGCGGCCGGTCACGAGTGGTGTTCCCCAGGGCTCAGTGTTGGGGCCGGTCCTGTTCAACATCTTCATTGATGATCTGGATGAGGGGACTGAGTGCACCCTCAGTAAGTTTGCAGATGACACCAGGTCGGGTGGAAGTGTCGATCTGCTGGAGGGTAGGCAGGCCCTACAGAGGGACCTGGACAGGCTGGATCGTTGGGCCAGGGCCAACTGTATGAGATTCAACAAGGCTCAGTGCTGGGTCCTGCACTTCAGTCACAACAACCCCATGCAATGCTACAGGCTGGGGGAGGAGGGGCTGGAGAGCTGCCTGGCAGAAAAGGACCTGAGGGTGTTGGTTGACAGCCAGCTGAACATAAGCCAGCAGTGTGCTCAGGTGGCCAAGAGGGCCAATGGCATCCTGGCTTGTATCAGGAATAGTGTGGCCAGCAGGACCAGGGAGGTGACAGTACCCCTGTACTCGGCACTGGTTAGGCTGCACCTCGAGTGCTGTGTTCAGTTTTGGGCCCCTCACTACAAGAAGGACATGGAGGTGCTGGAGCGTGTCCAGAGGAGGGCAACAAACCCGAAGACGGGTAGACGTGGTGCTTGAGGAGATGGTTTAGTGGTGGACTTGGCAGTGATAGGTTAACAGTTGGACTCGATGATCTTAAGGGTCTTTTCCAACCTTAACGATTCTATGATTCTATGATTATACTTTCCAGTGCGACGTTTGGTCCTGAGTGAGCAGAGCAATAGAGTTTCCCCCCTCCCTTCTCTTGACTGCTCTGGGCAATTTATCTCGATCCTCAGTGTAAAATTTTCCTTTGCACCATTTCATCCTATTATTCCAGCATAAATCAGGATCATTTCCATGTCGAATGCCAGCAGAGGAGCACCAGAGCAGGGAGGGGAGTTTCAGTGCTGACGGCAGCTCGGCCCGTTCAGAGACTTTCCCCTGTGCTCAGGCACGGGGACAGGGGGCCCTCCCTGCTGACCCACCAAGCCAAAGGTTTTCAACTGCTTGTGGAGCCCAGAGTGCTTTCCAGGCTCGTGTCAGGAGGACTGCCGGCAGGCAGCAGACTCATGTATCTTAGACCCCAAAGAGCAGGACAGGCGTCCCCAGGGAGCTGCACAGCAAGGACTGAAAACTGCTGACCTACAAACAGCCACATGGGCTTTGGTGCTCCCAGCTGGTGGTGATGCAGTCACGGCTAAACAAAAGTCAGCTTTTAAATTACAGAGCAGAGAGCCCACCCGTTTCTCATCTACGCCCAACAGCTGGGATCACCCACATGTAATTTAAAACCGTGACACCACTGTTCCAGGCATGCCGCTGAGACCTGGAGCCTGGGAGAGCTGAGCGAGCAGAGCCCCTCCGGAAAGCAAGGCTGGGACCAACAGCCCGGTGCCCCAGGACGGGACATACTGCTTGAGCCTGAATGTAAGAGCTGTCTGGCAGAGAGCTGCCCGCTCAGCTTTGCTTTCCCCCAGCAAGTGCCCTCACCTTCCCTCTAGTCCAGGTGCTCATACAGGGCACTGTGTCGCCAAACCCTGCTCTCTAACCTGAGGGCTTTTCCCAAGCCTGTCAGCTGGATCAGGTGGCTTTGCATGCTGGAGACCTTCCCCAGTCTGACCTCCAAGCTGCTGCTGCTGCTGCTGCCTAAACGGCCAGGGAGCACACAGCCCCAGCCCTCCCATACACATATGAGCCATGCCCCTCTCTCCTCCCTATACACACTCCCCGAGCAGCACCATCCCAACGTCCTCCTCCAGCAGGCAGCCCAGCTCTGTGTCCCCAGCCCCCCAGCAACATCCTCAGGATGTGGCCACCTTACCTCTCCCTTGCAACCTACAGGCCCGAGCATGCATAACTCTTTCCTGCTTATTTGGGGATTGCAGTTGATTCAGCCTTGCTTTGTAAACATCCCTGTCTGAAGCATCCTCTCTGCGCTGCTCCTTGCAGCCTGCATGCGTGTGTGTGTTGTCAGTGTGATCGCTAGCCTGGCTGGCAGGGATCCGGCAGCAGGCAGGCAGTGCCATCCCCAGCAGTGCTGCGAGGTGTTAGCAGCCACCCTGCAGCTGCCAGCCTCAAAATCACCTGCAGATCAAGCCTCACTCCAGCCTAGGTTTATTTCCAGCCCAGTTTCAGCAGGAAAGAGGCCTAACAGAGCATTTTGCCCATCTCTGTGGGTGTGTGCTCACCGCTCTCTCTTCAAGTTGCAATGAAATTTGATTGAGGGGGTTGCAGTCTTGGCTATATTAAAGTCTTCTTGACTTATATCCTTATTCCCACAAATGTAGGTGAGCAGGTAGAGGATTGAGACCCCATCAGCATGCTGGCATTTGCTTGGCTGCTACCAGACAGTTATGGCTCTCCAGGGCACGGTTAGGTATGTCCTCCCCATGGGGGCATTTTTAATCACAGGCTTCAGCTTGTTTAGTTCTTGCTGGGTTGCTGCCCCCAGTGGGGCCTGCGGTCACAAACCACGACCTCCGTATTGCAGCGAGAGAAGAAGAGACATCACCCAGCAGGACACGCTCCAGTCTAAACATCACCACAGCCGAGAAATCAGGAGCAGAAAAAAAAAAAAATCGAGTACACCACTGTGATTTTGTGTAGTTGACCTCCTGATAATTCCCTCTGTCGGTATTACCTCTCAGCTTCCAAATCCTCAGTTTTACTCAGAAAGAGGGAGATTTCTTGCAAGACTTTAACTCTTGGCGTTAGACACCTAGGAAAGGCCTGTCTGGGACAGACCGATGGGATGTCTAGCCCAGTCTCCTGCCATGGCCATGAGAGAGAGCACACGGGGTGACCACTCCCAGGGTCTGTCCCCCTGTCCTCCCGCAGTACCTGTCATCGCAGAGCCAAGGGTGTGAGAGGGCACTTCCCATCCCTTTGAGCACCCAGCTCCTGAGCCTGCTGTCCTCCAACGCCTCTCACCCTGCCCCGGGGCAGCAAGGGCCAGGCATCCAGGACCTGCTGCGTGAAGGCGTGCTTCCTCTTGTAGCTTTTTTCAAACAGGTGTAGGAGTTTCAGTGAGTGTCACACGGTGGCTGTGCTGCAGGGCTGGGTGAACAACAAGTCCCTGTTCACTGCCTCTATGGTTTAGCAAACCTCATTTGCATTCCCAACCAGCCGCCTCCTCTCCAAAAACTGAAGTCTTTTCACATCCCTCAGACATCAAAGGATGCAGTTAGGGCTATGGGAGCCTAACCTGCATCCCTGAAAGAGCCAATATAACCACATCTAATTCCATACCTGCCTTGGTATTCAGGTAATTGCCCCAGGCTGAAGCCAAGGACATGTCCAGGGGGGCCGGTGAGACACATCTGGGGAGCTGTGGGGGGACTCAGCCTGAAGACCAGTGTATAAACTGGTGTAGATATGGCATGCACCCATCAACTTTAACCAGGTGACAGCTATAAGTCTGGCCCATGAGTCTTTGACTGTGGGGACATGGAAGGTTTTAAGAGAAGTGAGAGAAAGCCATTCTGAAAACGGCTGCAGGACTGGAAGTGTCACATGAACAGCCTGTGCTGGTGCAGTGTGGTGTCAGTTGCTTGCAGTTTGGGTAGAGGTTTCATATCACACCACAGGACTCTCATCGTGTGTAGCCTGACATTTCTAGAGCAGGCAAAGACGGCAATGAACATCAGTGCATACATAAAAAGTGCTGGAGATATTATCTGGATCTCCAGATGGGTTGCATGAGGCAGTCATGAGACTCCAAGCTGGCTAGACTCCTACAACAATGACAAGCAAGAAAAAAAAAAAAAATTCAGCAGTTCATTGGCTTTTCCACATACCTCAGGCCTTTGAAGGGACAGAGGTCACTTCACAATGGTCCTTTCCTGGACGCTCTTCAAAAGTTTTTGTTCCTCTTTGATGAGTTCAGCCCTGCTGCAATGATGTCCTTCATAAGAAGGCCAACTCCATCACCAGCAAACCTCTCTTTCCAGGCTGATACTTAAACAAAGGTATTTCAAGCATACACAGGGTGTAGAAGAGAGGGGGAAAGGAGAGGAGTTTATGCAGGGCTGATATGGGAGCTTTACCCTGGCAGTGACATTAAATGTGCGTGACACAGCTGAAGACAAACGTGTGTTAACAGACAAACACCGCCAGGAACAAAAATGAGATGAAAAGGGAGCTAAAGAAAGCAAACACCATGAAATTCGCACTACTCAGAGAAATGGTGTTATCTTATTGCAACCGCACCACAGCTGCACATCTGTGGCCGTGCCGTGTGCTGCTGTGCACGGCCCTTCCTGGGACAGAGTTTACAGTGGGGGACAACATGCTGTGGGGTGGGACAAGGGACAGGACATAGACCAGGCAGTACAGCTGTGTTAACTTCTTTCCAGGCAGCTGGGATGAGACACGAACACACAGCATGACCGTATCAGCCTCCTGGCCACATGTGATGAGCCCTCCCACCACCCACCCCAACCACCGCATTTAGCTTTCAAGGCTAAAACACCACTTGTCCAGGGCTAGGAAACCTCAGTGAGAGCTGCTGAGCAGCATAAGACATTGCTCGATAGGCCAGACAGGAGGGAGAGAAACAAAATGTAGTGGCAGCTGCCAACCAAATTATGGATGGGCCAGCAAGCCATCCAGTGGGTTTGCTGTGGTGGACTGCAAAAGGGCCTATGATAAATCCAAGATTCCTGACTTGAATTTTTGCTGTCTCCCTTGCCCTGGTCCTGACCACCTCTTTCTTTACTCCCCAGCCTGAGACACAGAGAGAAAGTGTCAGTAGGTTGCAGATAACGCCACTGCATCAGTTTAGGCTCAATGTATGTTTGAGGTACGGGTAGAAATTTTCCGTGTGATGGGAAAAGCAAGCTAAGGGAGCATCAGACTGACACCGCAAATGAACCTGGCGTATCTATGTGTCTGTGCTGGGTCTCCTTGCCCCTAGCAGGGAAAGACCACCCGGCATTACCCCTAACATGAAATACCCTTGGAAGAGTCACAAGCTCTAAAGCCATGCCTCCTCACCTCGTGCTGCCATTCCCAGGGTGGTCTCACACTCGGGCACCTTGGCACCCTTGTCAGCTGCCCTCATGACATTCGCCTCCTTCCCCTGTGAAAGTAAAAATACCAGATCCAAACACGGGCACTGGTGAGAACAGAACAACCTCCCCAAGGTGGGGAGCAAGGCTGGGAACTGGGTTCCCACTTCCCTGGTCCCTGGCCGCCCTGCCTGGACTCTCATGGCACTGTTACTCCACGGGGCAGCACGTCCCTTCCTCTTCCACCCCGCTGTGACATGAAGCAACTCTGGTTACTCCTCTGGCCAGCTCTGCTCCCCAACACACACCAGCGAGCCATCGCAGTCCTTTCTGAAAGACAGGTAGCTCTCACAACAGTGAAAGGTTTTAAAAACACTTGCAACCATAACTCTGGCCAAGATGCTGCACGTGAGAAAACTTAGGAAAAAAAAAAACATCCTAGAGTCATGTCAAAACTGTATTAAAAAAGTCAAACTTCCGTAATGCATCAAGATCTAAACTAGCCATCCCTTAGGGCTCCAGCTCAAGCATGTGAAATCCTCTCTCCGTCCTTGGAAGGGGAGCACCCCAGGGGAAAGCAGATCAAGAAATCCTGAGAAGCACTGAGGAAGCCTCAGCGGGCTGCCAGCAGCAGGGACCCAGCTTCAAGGGCACTGAACTTCACCGCCTGGGCTAAAACACCATGTCTCTCAGCTTGGGGGCAGTGATCAAAACCATCGATCTCCTCTGATGGCTAGCTGCTAGAGCTGAAGACGGACATGTGTATGTGTACACAAGCTGTCAGCATGCACCGTGCTTGTAATGACCAACTACCGATAACCTGCTCAGGAGGAGCCCAGGCTGCTCTAAGGTTTTGGACAAAGGACACCACCAAGCTAATGAGCTGCTGAGCACCGCAGCACTGTTGACCTAGCTACCAGCATCTTAAATAGACAGAGATTTTCAGTGTAGACGCACAGTATTCGCAATTCATAACCATAAAGACATGCACCCCTTCCCTTGAAACAGGTTTAAATCCTGAAGCCAAGGCCATTTGCAAAGCAAAATAACCCAGGTACTTCTGCCTGCCTCCATGAACCACATGACTGGCAGCCAGCAGTATATCAGACTGGCAGAGGAGGGAAAGCTGTCATTACCTGGTATTCAAACAGCTCACGATTTAGCCTGCTCGTGCTCGCCAGAATTTAGGCTGCCTCAAACAGGAAGACCACAACCTCAG
Organism: Platalea leucorodia; assembly: GCF_965183815.1. NCBI lineage: Eukaryota > Metazoa > Chordata > Aves > Pelecaniformes > Threskiornithidae > Platalea > Platalea leucorodia. The sequence continues at coordinate 115,376,392 of NC_138824.1, forward strand.
CCAAAACTAAGGAACTTGAAGCAACTTGAAAAACTGAGGAGTAGCAGGAAACCTGGGCCAGAGCAGAAACATTAAATACAGTTCACCTTGCCCACATGCAGAATCAGCCGTAATCCAAGTGTCTCTGCTGACGCCCAGGGGTCCCGATGAGCAACTCGTTCACTTGAAGATGCAATGCCAAGAGACACAACAACGCCACAGAGGAGGTGTTGGGAATCAGGTGGAAAAAACATTTTTCAGGGCCTTGACAGTGGCCCAGAGCACTCCCACTGCAAGAGGAATTTCTTTAAAAAGCACTCTCGCTGGGGATTTATGAGCGAACATGACTGTATATTTTACAGTACATTCTTATGGCCTCATCGGTCAATAATCTGCATTTAACTCAGTCCCTTCAGAGTGTGATGGGCCATAACGCTTGTGGAACAGCTGCTACATGCTGAAATAATAATCAAGGAAGCAGAGAGCAGAGCTGATAATTGACTCTGCTAATGTGCAAGTCGGGACTTCGAGTTATTGATCAGATGTGCTTCGGTGGCTTATCAAGAGCCTGATCTTCCATGCCTGGAGGTTATTGACTCCGCTGTTACCAAGAAGGGGGTCCTCTCTTCTCCCTATATACTCCCTTTTTTGACCATCACCTATTCTGGATTTCTTTCAACATTTCCTCTGGGACTGGTCTAACACAGACCCCTGAAATTGCCTGGCAAAGCAGCTTTGTCCCTGCTGCCAGCCTGCTGGTGTCCTACACACCCAGATCTTCAGTATCAGGGACATAAACATGCAATGCTGAGGAGGCAATGACTCACTCCTTGGTACCTCTTCCTGGCAACATCCTTGACATAGGTATCCCCTCCCATCAACCTCTTTTCCTTCTACCCTCGAAGTGAATCCATCACTTTTACCCCTTCAGGTCTTCCACCCACCTCTCCTCCTCCTTCTTGAGTAATCTAAGCTTCACTGCAGCTTTGGCACATTTATCTCTTTCCCCAGAAGTTACCATGCCATGGCTGATCAAGGTGTTGCACTGGCACCTCATCTCCCACACCACCACTGACCACCTACTTGCCCACCTCCTAGCCAGTGTTGGAGCCTTAGCGATAAGGCACTTCCTGCACTGTTAGCCAGATGTCTGCAGCCACGTCTTGAACATGCCCTTGCAAAAAGCCTGGTGAAAAAGCTAAATAAATTATGTCAGACAGTTCTTCTTTCTCAGCTAATTCACCGGTTTGTTCAAAGACTTGCAAGAGTTCAGGAAATGCAGTTTCCTTTTGCAGAATCTCTGCAGGTTGCACCTCCGAGCAGTCTTACCCGTGTAAGCTTCACGGCCAATTCTCCTAATTTGCTAGGTACTGCATTCATTTGCATGCATGTCAAACAGGCCTGTAATTCTCCACATCATCCCAGGAGCCGTTAAAAATGGGAGTACAACAGTCTCCATCCTTATCAAATGCTGCTTTTTCTTCTGCTTTTTTTTTTTTTGTGGCGTAGTTTTTTTCTTCAAGGAGAGAAGAAATATTTCTTTTCGAGATGCAGCCCTTTCATCCTCGTGTTCCCAGAGACCTCTTGGCTGTACGCCATCATGACCTGGCAGCTTACCGATATTTATACAGTCTGGTTGTTCCAGCTCCTCCTCTCAGTCTCTGATGCTATCTCATGCTCTTTGTCCAGAAAAGAGCAAGGTCTGAGTAAGCACCTCTAGAGCCACCTTTGTAGTGGAAACTAATGTGAAGGAATTATTTAGCCCTTCAACATCATCTTTAGTTTCCTTAATTACTCTCTTTTAAGTACAAGTGAATCAAACAATCCTCAAATATTTAAGCAGACCTCCTGGTATGGGTTACTTGGGAAATCAGTGCTTTTACACCTCTAGGCTTCTGCACGCTTAAATGCATTTTGATCTTCTAAGACTGGGAAAAATGCTGTCCAGTGAAGGGCATGAAGGGCTTAGTCTGGGTTGTCCAAAAACACTTATGAGATGTTCTAAGCAAGTACCTTCACAAGAGTCTTTAGCAATTCAGTGAAGGAAGGTAAAAGAAGAGTCAGTGGCTGAAATTTAGAGCCAGACAAGCGCTATCAGGAAAAAAAGCCATGTACTTTTGCTGGGAAGATAATTACCCACTGTAGTTCACTCCAAGGGAGGGGCTGGAGTCTCTCCGTCTTATCATCTTCATCACAGCAACACCATTCAGACCTAACATAAGATACCTGGGTGAAAAACTCTGTCCCGACCGAGGTCAGCCAAAATGCTCTGGCGGCCTTCCCGACTCCAAGTCCCATGCATAGCCCCCCCGACGCACATCGCCGCGCTCAGCCCCTGCTCCCTCCAAGACACCAGCCAGACCAGCCGCTGGGAGCAGCCATGCAATGTGATTAATGGCCACACAGCACCTAAACGGGTCCTCTCACTCTCCTACATCACCCTGAAAGGACCTGAAGAAGGGCAGGCAAGGCGTCCCATGCCACCATCCCAGTGCAAGGAGTCCTCAGGGTCCCTCAGGGCTAGATGACGTGCAGGCAGGGCTAACGGAGAACCACAAGTTGCTGGCCCTCTGTAAAAGCTTTTAAGAAGTGACTAAGAGAGGTGCGACGTGTGGCCTGCTGACAGGGTGGGAAGACAACCACAGTGCTGAGCTGTCAGTCAGGCGGCAGCTGCAAGTCACGCCACCAGCGAGACTGAGCCAGTGGTGGCGGCGGCAGCCGGCGGCACCGCATGGAAGTGGTTAGCTGCGCTTCGCCTCCCGGCACACACGACTACCAAGGCTGGCCTGCCCGGCGGTGGGGCAGCGAGCCCCCCGGCAGCGCCAGCCCCTGCTGGGGAGGTGGTCTGAGCAGCGCGGCCGGTGCCCAGACGCATCCGTGGGTAAGAGGTCTCAGATGCTAGCCTGGGGAGCACAGGACCTCTGTCTGGCGGTGAAATGACCACATGTTTTGTGAACCGAGCTGCAGCGAGAGCTGGGGGCTGCCCTGCAGGAGAGCGGCTGCGTCTCGCAGCATGCTCCTCCTGACTTAGTGTCACCTTCGCCAAGCTCAAAGCTGAACAGATGCTCTTCCAGGCCCAGGCAGAGCCCCTTACAAGGCCAGCAAAATACTTCTCTCTCTAGCTAATACTGATTTTCAGATATGAACTTCTTCAGCCCACAAAGATGTGGCAGGATCCTGCTGGCAATTATGTTGGTTTCGACCACCAAACCAAAAGCCCATGGTGATTTCTTCCAGATTTGCCATGGTTTGGTGATTCTCAACATTCTGAAGCAACAAATCATGGTTTTAGTTTGACTTTCTTGTAGATCACCCTGCAGCCTTCTTGTCCGTCTCTTAACCAGAAACCCTACAAGGACCCTCTCTTCCTTGGATCACTCCTTACTGCTCTGTGGGCCATGGCTCTTGGGCCAGTGTCACAGCTCTGCAAGCCACCCTTCTTCAATTCCTCCTGAACATGAATCAAAAACAGAGACTTGTCCTAACCCAGAGTTGGATTTCAAAGGAAAAGATGGGATTCAACAGCCAACGGAGCTGATAACAGCTAATGGACTTCAGGTGGAAGTCTGGCACTCCTCCCTGCCCACCATCATACCTCTTTGTGGGGAGGATGGGACAGATTGAACTTGCCAAAATCTAGCTGAAGAGTCCATAGGTTGCTTCCACCAGATGACAGATGTCCCGTGGGCTCTGCTCCCCCTCTGTCTGCAGAAGAGAAGCATAGCTTCCCATCCAATGCCAACCTGCCAGATGCTGTGGGACACACCCATGTTTCCACAGCTCTGTATGTCCCTTCTCATTTTCCAGGCTGTCTTTCTGACTGGATTCGTCTACTGCCAGATGTTGCCCACCTTGCTGAGTCTGTAGCTCATGCAGCTGCTAGATTTTCACAGAGGTTCAAAGTTTTTACCAAGAGTAGCAAAAAGTTGACAAGATGCTTGCAGTTTTTCTGTGGCTGACAGAGTGCTGAGTTGCAGCAAGGGGAACAGGAAGGCTCTTGTTCAGCTGGCTCCCATGATGCCTGAAAAGCTAAGAAATAGCCAGGCAGGCAGGGGAGCTGAGTGGGTCAGCTGAGGGTCAGCTCTGCAACTCAGAGATGTGGAAGTTGGGGATTTTGAAAAGAAAAATGGCATTTTACAGAAGACGACGTAAGCAGTTTCCACACAAGCATCAGGAAAATACTTTCCAAATGCCTGGGCCAGCTGGACAGAGCCTTGCCTGGAAGGTGGGTATGCATAGAGCCCACGGTGGCGGGCAGCAAATCTGCAAGGCAGGAGCTGCAGCACTGGTGCTGGTGACCTCCCCCAGCCCCAGGCCTCAGCGCTTCCCACGAGAAAGGAGAAGCTGCTGCTCTTGCAGAGGTGTGGAGGCCACATGTCACGGCACCTTGAGGTTCCTGTTGCATCAAAGACTTCCTGACTGACATTGCAATTACTTTGTCCACCCTCAGCATGCAAACAACCCCTGCCACCCGTGCTTGGTGGCTGGCTTCCCTCTCCCCAGGGTGATGGCAAGGCACTGCAGCATGGCAGCCAGCCCAGTTGAATAGTACCCTCTGCAGAAACACAAACCCTGCATACAAACCATCCACCCTTTAGGGCTCTCCTGACTTTGGTTGGATGGAGGCACTCAAGGACCAGGGTGAGTCCTGGTGGACAAGATGAATGCAAGTCAGCAGTGCGCCGCTGGAGCAACAAAGGCAAATCAGATCCTGGGCTGCATCCGCAGGGACATTACTAGCAGAGATAGAGACGTGATCATCCCACTCTACCCAGTGCTTTTCAGGTCACATCTAGCGTACTGTGTCCAGTTCTGGTCCTCACAATTCAAAAAGGACATGGACAGACTAGAAAGGGTCCAAAGGAGGGCCACAAAGATGATCAAAGGGCCGGAGAACCTGCCCTATGAGGAAAGACTGAAGGAGTTAGGTCTTTTCTCCCTGAAGAGTCAGTGGGGACCTCCTCACAGTTTTCCAGTACCTAAAGGGTGGCTACAAATTAGGCAGAGGCTCTGTCTTCACAAGGAGCCACATGGAAAGGACAAGGGGCAACAGGTACAAGTTGCACCAGGAGAGATTTCATCTTGATATAAAAAAATACATTTTTTACAGTGATGACAATTGATCACAGGCACAACCTCCCCAGGGATGTGGTGGAGTCCCCATTGCTGGAAGTTTTCAAGATGCAAGTGGACAGGGTGCCAGATAATCTCGTCTAGACTTCCTTTCCCACAAAAGGCTGGACCAGATGATCTTTCGAGGTCCCTTCCAACCTGGGCTCTTCTATGCTCCTATGAGACTCGTCCTGTCTCCAGACCCCAGCCTCCCTCCAAGTCTGTGCACCTCCTGGACCCTGTGCAGCCCCACTCCCAGGCAGTTCCCCTGCTACCCAGGGACACTGCCTCCAGCCATCCCTCCCAGGGTCCCCTCCCCTGCCTCTTACGAGGGGGAACCATGACTGCCCCGTCCCCAGACAGTATGTGTCCTTGACAGGAGAAGTGTTGTCTCTACTTGCAGACCCCTCTCTGCTTCTTTTCTTCTGCAGGAGGGTTTGTTCCCTCGCTCATCCCCTCATCTCCTCCTGAAAAAGCAGAGAATAAAAAGGGAGACAAGCCTGCCACTTTGGTGCCCCTAGTCAGAAGGGTGCAGGGAGTGGGAAAGGCTGTATTTAAGAACCTACCTGAAGGATTTTGGATATCCCACCCACATACCCATTCAGCCGGTAGATCCAGACTCCTCTGTGTCATTTATCCTAATCTGTCCCCTTGCGCTGCATAGCAATCACCCATCACCAGGAGATCACACAAATCCTACACCCACAAGAGCACACAGATCACCAGTCACAACCCTGTCCCAAATAAATCACGGCTAATCTACCTGTTGTAGAGGAAGAGGCAACAAATCTCCTGCTGACCAAATAGAGCCAGGGAAGTGCTTTAGAAAGAGTGCTGCAAAACATGGCCAACAAGGAAACATAGACTTTGGCTACAGGGCAGCTCCCAGCACTGGAGAGACGGTGCTGGTAGTTACCCACAGGTTTCACCATACGTGTGTGTACGCATCTCTGTTGCCCACCCTGCCCTACCTGAATTCGGAAATAGCTCCCCTCCAGCTCAGCAAGGAACATTTCTGCACTGGATTTTCTAACCTCCGTCCCATCAACAGGGACCAGATCTGGGGATGCTGTGCTGGATCACACTGTTCTGGATCTTTCATCCTGCTCCACAGCATCTGCAAATGAGATGGAGGTGTAAATGTCTGATCCAAACCTGAGCCAACTGCCTCGAAGGTTCAGAATGAGTTTTTGGTCCTAATCCATTACTAAATGCTGGAAAGTTCAGAGTGCCTTACAAGCCTGCTAATGAAGCAAGTGCAATAGGGAGAGAAGTAAGAATCCCATTTCTGTGCCAAAAAAAGTTAATTCAATTTTGTAGAGAAACTGCATAGTCAATACTGGGCATCCTGTGATCACTCGGTTCCAGTCTGCTCTTTTCCTTCCCTAACAGGATTTTCCCAGTACTACTTACCTCATCAGCCTTTCATTGCTACTAAGCCAGGATTCCCAGACAATCTGTCCCACTGCCTCAAAACAACTTTCTGTCTATCACTAACAGGTCTGCAGCACCCATATGTCCTGCAGCCTCCACTGCTAACAACAGTCTTAATCTTCTTCCTTAACACCGGTTATCAAAGTAACACTCTGAGGCAGGAATAGATGCTAAATACCAAATCATTAGCAGAAAACAGAACTGATTATGAAAAAAATAGCCAAGAGTAAGAGATCTCACACTGGATTAAAAATAGACTTTTTTTTTTTTTTTTTTTTAATTCATTCTCATGACTTCAATTTGGCATGCAAACAGCAGGCTTTGCAAGCTCAGAAGGGAAATGTGGCTGGCTCGGAGGCCGGCAGAGATGCCCCGCCTGGGGATGTACCCCCCCAGCTCACGCCTGCAGCGTGGAGGAAGGTGTGCCCAGCACCACGGCTTGTTTCGTGGGCCTGGGGCACTCCGAGGGGAGATCTAGACAAGACCGGCTGGGGAGTGAGCAGGGTTACCTTCTGCACTGGGTGGTGGTCACTGCTCGGTATGTGGGATCAGAGGCCCCGCTTGGACCAAAAAGGTGACAAAAGCTGCTCTTCCCATGCAAATCTGTTCTACATTTTGTGTGCTGACATAGGGCATGGGCCTCCTCAGTGATTTGAAAGCATCCAAGGAGAAAGACTGTCCATCAGGCACCTGCAGCTCCCCTCATTGGTCTTGCTGGAGGGATGTAATTTCCTTTGACAGCATCCTTTCCATAGACTTTGAAAAGCTTGGAGCTGAAAACCACCACCGAATGAGAGACATAACTGCTGCCATTACTAGCGTGTGCTTTTGATAGTATCAGCATGGCAGGCACCGACAAAACAAAAAATTTGTCCCAAAGCGGGGAGGAGGAGGGGAGGATGCCTGCAAAGCGAGTGTGGCTCTCAGCAAGCACTAAGAAACAATTGAATCTCCAGGAGATGAAGCGTGTCTTCCATCTCCCTGTCAGAGAAAATTTTGAGAAAGAATAGTTTCCAGCTGTAAGGGAAGACTGAAGCCCAGCAGTGCTAAGGGGCAGTTTCAGCTGCTGCTGCCCCTTTGCTAATGACCTGGGCTCCAGCACCAGCTTCACCCTCAGTGACTGTCACCACCCCGCTGCACATCAGGGCCCGGTTCAGCGACAGCACTGGTGGCCTGGTGGGTGACAAGCGAGGGAGATTGTTCACAGGGACTCAACAGCAAGTCAACAGTTTCCACGTCGAACATTACATTAAGATGGATCATTTAAATGCCTTGAGAGTTTATTTTGGCTGGGACAGGCACAGGGGCTCAGGGGAGGGAACAAGAAAACTAGATACAATTTCCATGAGGATTATTTGTTCTTCAGCATCTGAAGAGAGTCCCAAAGCGCTATCACCAGTAGGTTCAAATTCATTACGTGAGGCTCTATAGTGCTGCTGGGAAATGCTGGGGGGGGGGGGGGGGCTGCAAAGAGACACCTCCCCAAATAAAAAGTTGAAAACCAGTGTGAAATAAAGAGGGAATAAGAAGATGGAAAGTTTGTGCGAAGAAGAGCAGCTGCAGCTTGGCTACACAAAAGCTTCGTCTATTCCAAGTATAGCAAATGGGAATAAAACTCTGAGTCAGACCTTATTTGTCCTATTAATTTGGCTGAGTATAAAGTCACAACAGAGGGAAAAAAAGATACACAAAACAGCCTTAAATAGCTTAAACTAAAACCAATCATTTACTAGCACACAGTCACAATAAAAGCAATTAGCATGCAAGATATTAAGAACCTATCCCATCTTTAAAATGTCTATGGGCCATAAATAGAGGTGCACAAAAGATAGATTAGGAACAAATCTTAACCTCTTATGCCATCAATTCTCAAGTTAATTATCTGATAATCACCATGGCATTCATTTACAGAATAAATATCCCATGTAAATTTAAATCTGCATGTAAATAGAAAAAGAGTTAATTAACGAAACAATAAAGTACCCAGCAATGTAAACACTCTGCTGACTCCACTCCCCATTAGTGGGAAGAGTCTGCTGGAACTTTGTGCTGAAATCCCAGACTGAACCACTGAGGTCTGTGCTTTTAGCAGCAAAAGCAACACGTGCTGTCATAAAAAATAAGCTGCAAGTTTGTCAGTGGTGAGGAAGCGCAAGAAAGCCCGGATCCCAATTCAACACAGCTTGTCCTTATTTCTATCTCCATCAAATAAAGCACATAAGCCTCCATGGAAATCACATGCTTGCAACCAGAGCTGAATAGGGATAAGCAAAGAACACGCTTAAATATTTTGCAGAATTAGATCCACAATCTTCATTTCATACTGCAATAATTCATTTGCAGAAAAATCTGTTTCTATGGAAACTTATTTTGGGTCCAGCAGAGAGATTTTTTCCCTTTGATTCTCACTTTTGGAGTCAGTCTTTCCTCCTGTCTCCTTCTCTAGAGATGTTCTAAAAAAGCAGATTTCTGATTTCTTTGCCTGTTTCACAGCAAACTACTGTGTCTAAGTTCCCTCATTTGTCAAGCAAAGAACATTCTCAACTATGCTATTGTGAGGGTGTGAAGTCCTTGAATGGGTGATGCTGTAGAAAAAGAAAGGATAAGCTAAAAACTTCACCTTGCCTAGTGGCCTACAGATTAACTCTACTGAAAGAGGATTCTCATGCTTTTGGAAGCATTTTTAGAAAAAAAAAAAAAAAAAAAAAAAGCCCTGATAAGCAGTATAAAAGGAAGAGAAAATATGAGGGGGTATGTGCCTTCTTTTGCATCTTATACAGCTATATGTACAGCTATGAAGTAAACATAGCGTAAGAACTTTTAAAAAGTCCAGATGGTCAGACTGTCTACTTCCTCATCTTGTCTAAGCAATGGCCAAAAGCACAGGCAGCAGACAAAAGTAGAGCAATCATATGTGATACTTCCCCAAACCTCTACCAATCCACAGCTCAGGACTTACCGGGATGGCTACTTCATGGTTAGCAACGCTCAGTAGATTCCCTTCTTGTTCGTTTTCTCCTGGAAAACACAAAATTACAGCACAACATCCCATAACAAGGAGCTTTCCAACTTAACTTCATGTTGTGTGAAAACCCTGCTCCTTTTCATTGCTTTCCTTTTGAGGCTGCTGCTGGCTAGCTTCTGCAGCGTCCCGCTGCTCTCATGCAGGGAGAGGAGGAAAGACCAACTGCTGCCAATCCTTTCCTTGCCACTTGAGACCTCTCTCACAGCCTGGGGTCATCTCCCCATCTGACTGCTAGTGAAGAATTTAATAAATATCCCTTTAGACATTCATTCTTCAAAACAGGTCAGATCTTTGCATGTAACAGAGGCTGAGGAAGATGCAGTTGTCCAGCATGAGCTACCAGGCTCCCAGATCACAGCTTCTGGCTTGATGACCCCATTCCCAGGAGCCTCTGGGTCTGCCCCAGAACGGCCTCGTCCGTCGAGTCACAAGTTTTGTCTTGTTCAAGTCCAATTAAACGTCCAAGTGATAGCACAAAGTGAGCTACTGAGCCTCCCATACCTTTGCCTCACCTGGGGAACACACCAAATTGATGTTCACACTCCAAGACCAAAGAGCAGGATGACCTTGCATTGCCTGTACAGGATGCGTGCCTTAAAACATAAATGCTTACTAGCAGGACAGCATGTTCATAGCTTTCTCTCTAGGCACAGAGGGGCTAGGGGCTTAGCCACAAGCATAGCTCCCCAAGGATGGAAAGCAGGGGACTTTGTGCCACACTGATGGTGGTGAGAGTTACCCCGCGACATCCCCATCCTTCCTCCCTGTCTCTTTAGACCTTCAGTAATTCCTCTCTGAATTGCCTGCCTCTCCTAGCATTATCAGGCAGAAGCGTACGTCCCACTTCATTAAGCCTGTAAGCCACTGGCTGGATGATATCTGACTTGCATCCGTTTGCAATTTAAAACGGGCATTTGCTTCAGATCAAAGCGGCAGTGGCAGCAGGAACAGAAATTAGCATCTCACGGTCTCTCTCTCTCCGGTTTCATTGCCACAGTGTGTCTCCCTCATTACCAGGGAAATGAAACGTCTTTACAGTTCAGGCTGCCTCTGCCTTTTTATCCCGCGGCCACCGCGTGAGGCATTACTGCCACATTTAACAGCGATTGGTCATGGCCCTTCTCTTTCAGATGGGACAGTGGGCCTCTCCTCCCTATTAGCATCCCATGAGGGGGCTGCAAGGAGTCACAGCCCCTCGTCATTTGCTATACTGCTCCCAGCATTCACCCATTCATTCCCTCATGCTTAAAATAATGATAAAACCAATATTTTCCCCCTCACCGGTGAATTTTCACATTTAGTCGACAGTCCCAGAAATGAGTGCTCCCCCACCCCTACGAGGAGCAGGTACAGCACACACAAGGCCAGAGACCGGGTCACCCCCTGCTTCGCAGCCACCCCCACCGTGCTTTTCTTTCGCGATGGTCCCCAAGGAGGGGTCTGAGGATGGCACCCATCGTGAGGGCAGGCTCTGGCTCCCTCTCCCCTTGCTTTGCCCAGCAGCAATATTTATTAAATTCTTCACAGGACCTGCTCCCGGTGCCTGCAGGGGGAATGAGCACAGTGTCAATTAAAAGACAAAATGCCCCCTGCTCGGATCATTCTTTTTAAATAAAGCTGCTGATGGAGGCAAGTGGTTTGCAATGGCAGTAGTGAGCTTGCACCCACAAGTCCGTGGAGAGCTCACTGGCACTGGCTGTAGAGGCAAGCTCAGCTCCCTACCAACGTCATTTATAAACATATAACTCTCCTTAGAAACATACAGGAAAAAAATTGTAATGAGTGAATGAAAGCAAGAAAGCCCAGATGAGCACATGCTCAAATTTTTTTGCCTGTGGTATTCTGTTTCCTGACTGGATTGCAGAACCAAGTAGTGTCTGGGGTTTGCTTTCCTGTTTGCATTTCTAAATAGGAGCTGCTAGGGAACACCCTTATATTTGGCTTAAACAATGTCTATGAAAAGATTTTTTTTTTTTAGTTGCCCAAGCAGGTAGGGGGCAATTAATCTTGTCAGTCCCGCACCACCACATCCAGCCTCATTGCTGGTGAGTGCAGTTGGCTGAAAGGACGCTGAGCTGGTCCCTCCTGCTTGCTGTGGTAGCAAAGCGAGCCAGATACTGCATTACCTCTAGCACAACCTTCCCACCTCGAGCCCCATGGTTTATACTGCTTCTGCCTTGGAAAGCATCACGCTGGGGCAAACGCTGCCTTTTCCTGCCCTGTGCAACAGGACTGTAATCCCATATTATCTGCTGGAAGAAAAGAGGGAGGAGGCGGAGGATTAGAGGAGAAGGACCAAAAACCCAGCAGTGGGCAGATACAATGCAGGAGTTTCTTAGTGGTTAAGGAAGGTTTAGAGTCCTAGGAGTGGTTCTGCTTTGTCTGAGGTGCCAAAGGCCAAGGCCAAAGGACACACGAAACAAGCAGGGGCTGCAGGGACCAGCTGGAATGCAAAACAGCATCAAGTGAGACCAAAGCACATATCAAAACTGCATCTTTTATTTCCAGTTTTTAAATATTTTATCACAGGAATAAAACTGACTGTCAAATTTCAAAACCAACTCAGAGTTAACAGGAAGGAATGAAGAGATGCTGCTCGAGAGGGGACATTCCAGGAGGACTCCAAGTCATTTGTCTGGAAGCATTTCTTGAAAGTTTGGCAACCTTCCTCAACAACCTTGCCCTGGCGGTACAGGACAGCACACAACCACTGTGCCCTCTGCTCCCAGGGAGCCAGGCAGGGCACGAAACCCTGAGCCATCGGCTGCCAGAGGATGCAAAGCATCTCCTTGCTTGCAAGCCACTTCCCACCACTCCTGCACAGCAGCTCACTCATCACCCACCCTCCCTCCTCACAGGACAGAGGAGCCTTGCTGCAAAAGGTCCTCAGTACACCCATCTTCAGGTGCGAGAGTCACTGGTGTGATCCTTTGTCCCACCGCATGTTGGGTGAGCCGCCCCAGTGGTCACTAAGCGCCAGCCTTGCTCCTGCCCAAAGGCAGGTGCCATAAGAGCGTTCCAGGGGTTATATTCCCGCCTGTCCCACCCTCACGTCATCCACCTTCTGAACAGCGAGGGTCTGCCAAGCTGCAGGGTTGTGCTCGCTTGCCTGGGAGGCAGTGCTGCTCTCCCCTTGCCTTACAGTTTCCATACCTTCCTATAGAAACACAAGAGCACAACACAGCTCTTGTGTTTCTATAGCCCCATGCAACCGCTTCCCAGAGGATTAATTCCTCTTGGACCCAGCTCTGCATTGCCCTGTAGCCCCTTCAAGCTGCTTTAAAGCCTATGAAAGGACCCTGGACCTTCCCAGCACATGCTGCCCTCACACAGGACATTCCCTGGGCAAGGGCGCATCAGGGGGACGGAGTGCAACAGGGGCACTCCTGTGCTGCAGGGTCCGCACTGCTGCACTGTTTTCCCCCACAGGGCTATAACAGCTAAATATATATTTTATCAGCTGTTCTAATTTACATCACAGGCTGGACTTGGAAAAAAGGTGGCGATGGGGGTAGGTGAAGGTGGCCAAGAGCCCCGGCAGCAAAATCAACACCATCCCCTGACCCACCATGCACACACATCTCTTTCCCTCTCATACATTTACCTCATCCGAGTGAAATGTTCTCTATAAAAATAGGGCCGGTTTGGAGCTTTTGCTGTGATAAGTTACAACTCTTTCTAAGTTCACTCATGGAAAAAAATACATCTTAAAAAACATAGCCGAAAGGTTTGGCAGTGATCCAGCAAAGCCAGAATAAAAATAAAGAGGAAAAAACCCCACCACTGCAAAAACACACATTTTTCTTGCAGATGCTTTCATCAAGGCCCTAGGCACACTTTACAAACTTAAATTAAAACCTCTAAACCTGCATGAATAGAAAGCTGGTACTTACATAGGCCTCCAGTTAACGGAGCAAAAGCAGAACAGAAGAAGAAAGTGCCCTGTTGATGGACAAAGCTCTCTCTCTCTCTGCCCACCTTTTCCCCCCAGTCCACCAGACACAAAAATCTCGTGTTGCAGTAGAGTCTTCAGCTTTTTGCGTGCAATGGAGTGCCAAGGTGGCCGAGCGAGGGGCCAGCACGGGCTTGGGGGAGGCACCAAACCCAGCCAGGTCACTCACAGGGCTCGCACGGCTTATGGAGACTGACCCACATGTGCAACCGCTGCAGCAGGGTAGGGGATGTCCCACACCACCACCCCAGCACTCTTGTAATGAGTAGCAACCTAAATCAGTTAGATTTTGAGCAGAAGACTTGTCTTGATGAGGTTCATCCTAAGACACGTAAAGAACGGGCTGTCAAGCTGTCTGTTAGTGGTTTGCTGCAGTAACACCTGAGGAGGTGTGAGACACCAAGTGACAAGAAAAGGTAAAATTATTTTTAACAAGAAGGGGAAACTGAACACTCGCATGTTCTTAACTGCAGTCTTCAGTGAGAAACAGGGACAAAGTACTTACAAGCACCTAGAAGAATGCAAGAAAAAAGAAACTTTTTTTGGTTTGTTTTAAACAAGAACAGAGCATGTCAGACCTATCTAGTCTCCCCTGCAAGAAGGCTGCAAGCCTTGTGGGAAGAGGTAAGCAGCAGGCATCATGTATTCTTGACTTTACCAAAGCTTGTGAAGTATGCTCCCAAGGTACTCTTATGGGCACGCTAAGGAAACAATCCAAACAAAAACACAGAGGGACAGCATAAAATTGGTAGATAAACTATGTGCACAGATTAATTGTTAATAGTTTATGGTCAAAAATGGTTCCTTCTTTCTTTTCCCATGTCCTAACACAGCTACATGTCCTTTCTGTATCCCCTAATCACAAGCTGGGCGCCAGGCAGCCGGCGTACGGCTGGCTCAGAGCTGGTGGTCAGGAAACTCACACTGCAGCGGCACAACTCGCCTGCCTCCTCGCCTTCATCCAGCTACCACTTTTCATGAAACTTAGAGGAGTTTAATGTCCTGGAAGCATCTGCTTCTCTGTCAAAACAAACTGAAACTGGTCCATGAGTTAAAGCATTATTGAGACAGGACTAAGACAGACAGCAGGATCCTTCGCAAACTGGTGCAGAAAGCTGTTCAAGAGACCCATGCAAACGGTGCTTGAAATAGATAGGAAAAGTCAACAGCCTGAACACACAGCGGAGAAACAACTTGCTAGACAGCAAATCTGCAGGAGAGGAGCCTGCCGATTGCAAGCCAAGTGCAAACAGTGTCGTGCTGTCACATGTGCACAGAAAATCAAACATCCTACTGGGATGTGTAAATGGGACGTAACCCACAAGGCAGGGGGGAAACCTTTGCAGAGCGCCCCGCGTGCGGCTCTGAGCGCTCACGCCGTGGGAGAGACAGCTGGGGTCAGGACAGCAAAGGGAAAAGCTGCACGAGGTCCAGAAACATAACCCGCGGGGAAAGGCTGCACGAGCTGGAGCCAACCAGTACAGACAGAGGAGGTGGCTGAACCGGGAAACGGGAGCAGTAAGTCTTCAAACATGCAAAAAGTGCTTTTTCAAAGAGAAAGGGACTGAAGCAGCTCCCAGTCCCTTGGGATACAGGGCAGACAGCTTTTTCTAGCTGTAAGGAAAGTGAAGAACTCGAACAGATCATCTAGGGGGACTGTGGTGTCTCCTGCCCTCCCTCTGGTCAAAGGAAGAAGGTCCGTAAACATCTGCCATGATTTCCATATGGCTGCTTTTATCCAAGCATAGTGCTTTGAGCGTTGCCCTGACACCTGACCTTACAACTCGCTGGGACCATGGCTCACTTTGCACAATTAGGGGTTGGGTACCTTTCCTCTAATGCATCACCCAGCCAGCCCTCAGGTAGCACAGCTCTTCAGCCCTGAAAAGGTGAGTCTGAGCTGGATCCCAGGACATACAGCAGCTGCCCCACAAGCATACACATGGCTTTGCCAGGAGGAACAGACACCTTAGACAGCATCTTACTGGCTTCTCATGCCAAATTTCTGGGGCACAGCCTGCATATTACTCAGTGGCAGCTAGGAGGAGGACTCAGGTGGTTTTGCAGCTAGTGTAAGGGGCACATGCTCAGGAAGGCCCATCTCCAAGAGGGAAGGCACAGGGGTTCATTGTCCATCCAGCACGCAGGCCAGTAAGACCTCCTCTCTACCCAGGTAAGAGCCCTGGGGATTTACATATTCTCTCCATACTGCCCTAGGGCATAGTTGGGAGCCTGCCAGGATGTCAAGGCAATGGGAGGCTTGGTACCAGCTCTGCAGCACCTCAGCTCAAGAAGTGTCCCCAGTTTACTACTACATTACACACATAACCCTTTACAGATATAGGCTGCTCCTGTGCTGTAAGCTGCAGGTGGCTGATCCTGCTTGCATCCCAATATATTACAACAGTACAACCTGGAGGCGTCTGATGTGCAGCTTCCTGACTCACAGACAGCCCAGACACACGGGGCTGGATGCTGTCTTCTCCTACAGCAGTCCCAGCAAAGGAAGAAACTGGAATGTCTTTGTACAGTCATCTCCAAGATGGCTTGGTGTCCCCTTCTTCCTTCTGAGGTCTAAGACTCCATGCGAGTCCCTTTTTGGGTCAACAGGATTCCTTTTTTGTGGATGGTTGTGGTGCCCCTGCTATGGACTTTCTTCAGCCCCAGCCAGCCTTGCTCAGTCCTCATCTTCTTGTGACAGGTTTTGTGATGAAGACCCATTTTCCTTCTGGAGAAGATGCTCTTTGGGCACAGGCGCTCTCAGAACAAGGGGAGTGTCTGAGAGCTTCCCCAGCAAGGGATGGTCAAAGGCAAGTGCAATGCCTTAAATGGGACACCAACACTCCATTTCAGGCTCTGCCACTGGTTTTTAGCCTGCACACCCACATAGATTTTGTCAAGTCATCTAAAATAAGCAGCAATTTGATACTTTTTTGTCTCAGTGCAAAAAGAGCTGGTTTTTTCCCTTATACCTGTAGGGGAATAACACCACTTCCATGCGCACTGGGAGACACATACTGCAAGGACCTCAAATATACCACGATTAACAGAGTGTGAAATGGGTGGGCACCTAACCTAAGAGACAGGAACACCTGTTATGAAAACCCTGTTTGCTTAGTAATTCAAAGCTGCTTCGTTCCACTGAAAGTAAACACGCAATTTCAAAGACTCATTGCAAGAGCTACTGCAAAACAACAAAAAGCCCCTCTGCAAGTACTCAGTCCTCCTCAGCTGTCCAGCTCCGCTCCTTCAAGTTACATCTGCCATTATAGAGCAGCTAGATTTTCCTGACCTCTCCAGCCCCTTGCAGTTCCATCAGCTGGTCTCCTGTGACGTTGTCTTTTTTGCTTTTTCTGAATCTGAAGTACCAGCAGAAGCCAGCAAGGGCCAGGAGAAGGATCAGAACCAGCAGTAAGTACAGGATGAAGTTCAGCAGTGGTGGGGATGAGCAGATCTTAGAAAAAGCAGTTGACTCTGGAGGGAAAAAGAAAGAAAAAAAAGTGAGTGAGGCCCCAAGCTAGTTTGAGTTTCTGTCTCCTACTGTTTCTATAAGTTATTTTCTAATCATTTTCCCCCTCAGTCTTCAACACCTACCGATTTTTGAGAATTCATACTGGCTACCTGAGGAGAAGGGGGAGACAAACCAGGTAATTTGCCTCAATTTCTTGTTTTGGGAGGTCAGATAGGGCCCCAGCTCATTCAGCTGAAGCATCCCAACATAAACAGCACAGGTCTTCAGCTAACCCTTTCCAGGCTGGGCTCAGTAAGGAGAAGCCACGTACTCTTCACCGCCTGGGTCCCTGCCCGACACCCGTGACAGCAGGGTGAGGCAGAGGGCTGCCAGAGGCTGCACCAAAGAACAAGGAGGGACAAGAGAAAAGCAAAGGAAACCAGATCAGGGAGGTCCTGTCTCCCCCAGACACCTGCCCCTCCTTGCTTCTGCCTCTCTGCTATCCTATTGCAGCCATGCTGAGCTGCAGGCAGCTGTGAGCCCCATCCCCGGCAGCTCCTGCAGGCCAGCTCCCCAGTTGAGGCGGAGGCTGCCTGTACGGCTGGCAAACCCTCCACAAAAGACTGGGCTTGGTCAGCCCCATGCTAGCTGAAAAGCTGTTTGCAGTCTCTCCATTTTTGTCCCAGGTTCCTTACAGCCACCAACTAATCCTGGCCATCAAAATCTTCTCACTTGGCACAGTTTCAACATGACAGACTGACCTCAGATGCACCTGGCCTACCATGGAGGGGCATGCCAATTCCTTTGGGTCTGTTTTATCTCCCTCAAAGTGTTGTTCCTCAGTTCTCCTCCTTACCCAACACCTATGTGCAGATGCTTTACGCTTGCTCTGCAGAACCATGCTGAGCATGCAGGTCTGCTGATTTGAAGCTGTCCGTGGGGTACCCACGCAGCCTGGTGGGCTACGTGTGACCCTAGGGATGAACCAGCCTGAGGGCTACTCCTGGCTGTGAAACTGGCTTTTACCTCTCTACTTCTGAAGCTCTGCGCCCCATCCATATAGACAGAAGCATCGTTTACTCTCCTGTAGGAAAACAGCACAAAGTCTCCACTACATGAATGCCTCTGCAGTAGTAGGGAGGTATCCTTAAGGGCAGCATCAGGTATTAGAGATGAAGTTACTCCTGGTTCCAGGTACACTTGCATGTGGCTGTGTCCTTACCCCTTGCAAAACTCTGAAACATTGAAATCTGTGAGCCAGAGGGGCATTTTGAGATACCTGCATCACTGGAGAAACACACTCACACACACACACACACACACACACACGAAAGAGAGAGAAAAAACACCCAGCTAATCTCTTGGATTTTGTGAAAACCATGAAAACTACTTGGCCAAAACACTCATAAAAAAATTGGAGGAGAATTTTTCAGCAGTTACTGAGCAATTTCAGCAACGGTTACTCCACCAGTACCAGGTAACAAGAGACAGAGGGGGCTGATGAAGGAGAAATCTGAGTGCTAGAGGGAGCCGTGATGGACAGCAGCAGGAACATAACAGCAGGGGGATGAAGCTCTGTCAGTCCTTCCCTGTGCAATTAAATCCAGATTAGCTCTGCTGTAGGTGCAGAGCCATGTGAGTAGGCTCCGTGCCTGCCTGTGCCAGCAGCAGGCACAAGGGAGGGCTCTGCAGGGTCCCCCTGCGTTCTTCCACGTCGGTCAGCATTGCTATTTGCTGCAGAAGCTATAACCACGTGTGGGCACCCAGGCTGGCTTCGGGCATGGCAACTCCAGGGCTGAGGGCATGAGAAGAACTGCAGGATCATCTCAGCTGGGTGCAACATGGCTGTTTTCACCATTTATATTTTTTCCTCCATGTGCGTCATCCAAGCCTCCTATTTCCCCAAAGAGGCAACAAGACAGTACCTTTTTCCTGCCTGTTACCTCCCTAAAAATACTGTGTGTGCCTCACTAAAACCTTTGCTTATATTTATGTGAAGTTCTGTATGCAGAGTCCAGCTCCATTTTTGCATCCAGCATGCACCCCAACTCAGCCGAAGAGGACAGAAGCTGTTTTTAGAGACCTCACTGGAGAGGGACTTGCCAGAAAAATCACACCAAGAATTTTTTCCCCCAAACAGTTCGTGTTCTGGCCCCAATGGCATGACTGAGAGCAGGGGTTTGTGCCCATGGTCCCGCAGAGAGCACGCAAGCCAGCAAAGCGCTGCAGACACAAGTGCACTCAATGGTACCCTCTGGACCATGTGCCTCATGGTCAGAGCTCTTGGTGTCTCATCTGATCACCACCTCCAATGTTTACAATGCCAAGCACCTGGGTTTCAGCCCTGGCAGATTGATGGGACTGGGAATGGGATCTCATTGCCTCCCCCTGCCAGGCCCATAGCACGTGTCCCTTGAAGGGCTCCCCTCCCTCCCCTGGCTCCCAACCCAACTCTGGTGATCTCCCCAGCACTGACCCCTGCTGCAATCCCTTAGCAAGTCCTCCCAGTCCTGCTGCATCCTTGCCATTGCAGCCAGCATCACCAGCAGAGAGCTGCCATTATCCCCGCCGTGCACCCCAGCATGGCTGAGGGGAACCAGTGCGGGGTGAGCAGCCCCTCGTGCCCAGCAGCATTACCTGGCGGGATGGTGGTGAGCTGAGTGTACTCCGAGCGTGCCAAGGCTTGCAGAGCCCAGTCCTCCCCCTCGCTCTGCTGCTGCCACTCCTGCACCTGGCAATGATACACCCCGGCATCACTCTTCTTCACGCTGTGCATCGTCAGGCTGAAGTCACCGGCGGTGGGGCGGCGGAGCTGCAGCCTCCCCGCCAGGCTCTCCTGGGGGTACTCGATGGCACCGTCGCAGTGGAGGGTGAGCAGGGACCTGGTGTGGCCACTATCTTCCTCCCGAAACCAGGTGGCCGAGAGGCGGGCAGCAGGTGGGCGGGTGCCCCGCAGCAGGCAGTGCAGCGTCACCTCCTCGCCCTCCCTCACTGAGATGCTGCGGTTGGTTTTCTCCAGGTGCAGTTCGCGCTCTAAGGCAGGAGAGGCAAGCAGAAAGAGACATTGCGGTGTTGTGCTGCCATAGAAATACTCCTGTCTGCGCCTGCAGGCTGATGGAAATCTTCCAGAGTGAACCATGGGGGACTGGGATGGCCTCTTGGAAGACCCTCTGGCAGGACACCCACGGGCCCGTTGCGCCTGTGGCACATTCTCCCTGGGCTGTTCCCCCCCCCATCATCTCTGCCCTTTGTTCACAACCCTCTGCTGTAATACTTCCCTCCCCCTTCGAATAAGTGATGAGGAATCCTTTGGACCAAAAGCTATTTAGGAAGCTGGAATTCTCTGATCCACTTTATTTAGGGTTGCAACCATAAGCCAGGTCATGTTGAGAGAGAGGGAAGAACTGAGCCAGGGAGACCCACCGTGCACCCCAGCAGCGCAGTGCCCAAGCTGGGAGCAGCTGAGCATTCAGACTCGTTCTCTGTGGCTATGTGCAGCAGGGTAGGGAAAACTTTGTATCGTGCTTCAGGATGCTCAGGAATACCAGGAAAGGACTACTCTGTTCACAGCACTGTACAACCAACCAAGTGCACCATGCGTTGGAGGGAAAAGAAAATGCCACAATTCACTTTGTTATGAAGCATTAGACATCATCTGCCAGTGGCAAAAATACCAGCTTGGTTGGTTTGGGAGGATGTGATAAATCCTCCTAATTCCCTGTCCCTGAGAGGCACTGACACCTCCTGCATCCCTAAGTCTCAGATCCAATGCCAGAGCCGCTGGTTCTCCTAAGCCCTGACAGCTTAGGAGAGGGCTGGCGGGTGCCCCATCATAAATAGGTCCAACCTCCTCCAGCAGCACCTATGTGAGAGATAACCACTGCTCACCTGGGAGCTTGAACTCCAGCGTGGTCCTTCCCGATGCTCCCTCTCCGAGTTTGTGCCAGCTGTCCACCAGCCAGAACCATTCCTCTACCACACAGTAGTACCTGCCCTGGTCCCTGGGGTTCGCAGAGAGTATCCGCAGCCAGAAGACGTCGCTGGACACCCTCTGGCTCAGGAACCGGGACTTTTGTGTAGGAGAGCTGAACTCAGCCCCGTATTCCAGTATGCTGCTGTAGTCGGCCCTTACGATTTTTAGGGGGGTTGCATCTGCCGGAGGAGGAGGTAGGAGGTACCAGGTAACAGTGAACTGAGAATTATTCTGGGCAAACATGATCCTGCACTCAATGGCTGTGTCAGCACCACCGGCAATCTCCACAGAGCTCTCTTTCGTAGATACCTGAAGCTTGCTTTCTAAAATGGAGAAACAAAATAATCATGCTAGCTGCATCTGCCAATACAGGGATGCTGGCAAGGAGAGGAATAAGGCTGGCCTGAGAGACCTGCCGAAAGAGGAGGGAGGAAGAGGGTGCTCAGAGGATGAAGACCCATTAGGGGATGCGGGAGCAGGAGCGCTAAGGGAGGTGGGGGAAGGAGGGAAAGAGCAAATACACACACCCTTATTTGAACCATGGCGGGGAATCACTGGGTGCTACTGGGCAGGGGAGTAACGGAGGAGGCGCCTGGGGACCACGGGGCAGGAATGGGGGGATGGAGGCAGCTGCCGTGTTGGAGCTCAGAGGCAAAGGCTCTGTCTGAAGCAAAAATGTCTGTCTACCACTGCTCCTATTGGCAGGCTCACACATAAGTGACAAAACCAGCCCACAGCTTTGGAGGCTGTGAACAAGTGTCTTTTATCTCAGAGAGACTACAGAGCCTGCGTGGGTTTTGCTAACAGTCGCCATCTCAGGTGTTTGCTGTGGTTATTAAGGGGAAACCACATAACACGGTCCTGAACATCTGCTGTGATTATAGCCAGCAATTGTTCAATTTAGCGTCTCAAGACGCTCAGGAGAGGAGAGCTCTGGTGCTGCCTGCAGCTCTGCCCCCCGGCAGGGCACACGGTCGCTCCCGGCCGACGCGCCTGTGCTGCTCCTGGTTTGAGGCATCCCCTTCCCGCCACACATCACTTGTTGCTGTCACCTTTCCTTCTCCTCCAGCAGCAGAAAGGCTGCAAACTGGTCTCTTCAAAGGGCCTCCGACTGCCTGCATTTCTTCTCGGCCCTTCCCTCCGCGCTGAGACACCACCTCTGTCAGATGGGGCTAGCAGTCAGGTGAAGGACTACGCACAGATATCTACCCATGGGTAGACAGAAATTACTCAGCACGAGACACCATCAGGGTTCTAAGGGACTGTAGGCAGAGTTTCCATTCTCAGGATTTTCCTTGCATACGAGCTAAGCAGCAGGACGCCCTGTGCCACGGAGGCTGGGGGCAACTGAGCTCCCTTAAGCTCAGCCCCTGGGTGCTGGTTTGGGGACAGGCTGCAGAGGACATGCTGAGATGTCCCTGCGGAGCGTCTCAGCCCTGTGCCCTTGGCCGCAGGCTCAGCAGGGTGCTGTCCTCCGCGGCAGCTCCCCAAGGGATGCGACGGCAGCGGGTTAAGGGAGAGAGCCTGTGGACCAGGAGGGAGCTGCAGCTTCTCCTGCCGGGACTGATGGGGAAGAGGAACACCACAGGAGAAAGCCCACACATTTCCCCTTCCTTCAAGCATTTCTTCTTGAAACTCAAGCAATCCACTTCAGAGGCCATCACTGTCTCTCCTGAGGCCAGTCAATGCGAAATACCCCAACTGATGGCCCTTGACATCCCTGTGTATTGCCCCTGCCTCCATCTCGAATTTGCCAACAAAATCTCCCAGATCACATCCACTTACGCTGCTTTTTCTCTTTGCACCCTATTGCACTTCCTCCTCTTCTCTCCACACTGCAGACAGACACATTTTCACCAAAAGGTAGACAGTTTCCTCCATACTAGGCCTTGCATGTCCTTAAGTCCCAATAATCTGCTTACTGCCTCACCTCAGTGGTGAGGATTTCGGCAGTGACAGTCGCCAGGAGGTGGCTGCTCCCAAGGGATCAACAAAGTGCTGTCCTGCATTTCCCAGTGCACGTGCCCTGCTCTGAAGGAACAGGTAAGGGTAAGAACCAGAAGAGATGGGAAGGCAATCACCCTAATTAGGAAGCGGTGCAAATTCACCAGATCCACACACGCAGAGACCAAGTAGACTTGGGCATACTTAGGAACCAGACGCAAGTTGATGTCTTCCAATTTCAGCAGTGACAAGTGCACCCAGCCCAGAGCCAGCTTTAAGGAAGCACAAATCTTCAGAGAGGGAGAATCTCCCTCCTTGGAGGTATTCAAAACCTGCTCCGGGGCAACTGGCTCTAGGATGCCCTGCTTGAGCAGGGGGTTGGACCAGATGACCTCCAGAGGTTCCTGCCAACCTCAGCCATCCTGTGTTTCTGTGACAGGTGAACTGATCACACCAGAAAAAATAAGACACTTGGTTCTTAACTTCAGCTGCTCAGTACAGCAGGAACGATTTCAGCCAGCCTGCTGAAGTCCAGGAGGGACCCAGAAGTGAACTCTGCCAAAGGGAAAACTAAAAATGCTCCCAGGAATTTTAACTGGAGACTTTGCCTCCATTTCAAAGGCCACAGGAGAGGAGCAGGCAGGACCAGGGGAGGTGGTGGACATCAGGCTCAGCCTTTCCGTGTCAGACACATGGATGTGCCTTCCCCAGCTCCAGACGTCAGTGAGAGCATGCCAGAAGAGCAGCCCTGCCGCTCATCGCAAGCAGCTCTGCCACATCTCCCAGCAAAAAGGAGCTCCAGAAAAGTCAGGTGTGGGGCCATGCCAGACCAAAACGCGTGCCTCCCTCCAAGTGAGCTCCTCCTGGCAGCGCTGCTGCAGTCAGGCATGGGTGGGTAAAACCCAGGACCTTTCCCCAAACCCAGAGAGCCTGCCAGCACAGGAGACAGCAAACTGCCTGGGGGGGCCTCTGACTTGGGTATGGCCCGGCCTGACACCCCCTGGGGCAGAAAATACTCCAGAGAAGCAAAAGCTACTAGAGCTCAGAGAGGAGCCACAGGAACCACTGCTGTGAGCACTTGATTTTGATGAGAAAAATTGCTGTTACGCTCTCAGAGAACATCACCTCGAGAGGAAGCAGAACACTTACTGCAAAACCCCTTTCTTTCAACTCTAAATCTCCTCTCGTTCCTCTCGCTCCTGCTAAAGATCAATTACTGAAAAGGGCAGAGCAGCTGCCTGCGTTTTCCTTTGGCACAGAAAGACGTAGTGCTGTTTTCCCTTTCAATTTCAATTTAATTAACCAAGCCGAGCCTCTCACTGCCTGTGTTACTGTGAACCCTGCCTGCTGATGCCGCACTTTCTGCCCAGCCCGGGGGCAGCGGGACATGCAGAAGGGCACGGCTGCTGCAGCGACCCGTGCGGGCCAGCCAGCTGGAGGAGTGGCTGGTGCAAAGCCCCCCGTGGCTCACTCCAGAGCCATGGGAAGCCACCGCCGGCGGCTGCACCGAGAGGCTGGTGGAAGCATCCCTGCTAGGGCTGGGCAGCAACTGCCTGCCCAGGGCACTAATTATGGGACCCCACCAAGGGTCAGATGCTGAACTACCTGAGAAGTCAGAGACAGAAAGGACCTGTCCTCCTTCCCTGCCTGTTATGACCTTTCACGGACGTCCCTCCTGTCTGAAGCTACCAGATCCACCGTGGCATTTAAACTCCTGAAGTGCCGACTGACACCGAGTGGTAAATAAAGTGCCGAAGCAAAAGTCAAGAACTGGAGTATCTCTGCAGGCTCCTACTACGAGATTTTATATGCGAACAAACAGGCTGGCGATTTTCATAATTTGTAGCTTCATTTTCTGCAGCTTCGCCTCATCCCATTGCTGCTAGAGCCGGCTTCCTCCCCAGACTTATTCTCTACCTTCCCAAATATCCTTTGCTGGCTCATGCTGCCTTTCTCAGAGACACAGTACTAGAGCCAGCAGCCACCTCCCACTGCACATCACCCCCTCCCAGTTCCCACCAGCTTTACAACATTGCAGTATCCAGTAATGGCTGCAATACATTTGGAGCCAAATGTTTTAATATCTTGCTGCTCCGCTGCTACCATCTCCTCTGTGTAGATGATCTACAGTTACACCGCTCATCTTAATGCCATTTACATGACTAATGTACGCTCACAGCCGCTGTCTGTTGTCACCCATAGCCTCCCGTAGACCCCCCACCCCGGGCTGGCTGTAGCTCAGGTGTAACATGGGGCACCCCAGCACCCAGCTCCGCAGGGGCGAGGAAAGAGCAGCAGCGGAGCAGGAGGGAGAGCACCATGGAAACGAGCCCGAACAAGGAAGGGAATGTATCAGCTTATGCTACAGCAAACCCATCAGTTAAAAAACACAGAAAATGCATAATTTCAGTTCACTGGGTTGTGATCCCAAAAATCCAAGGATAAGAGGAAGGAGCACTTAGTGCATGAAAAAAGGAGCAAGAACTCTCCTTTGCTGGCAGAACAGACACTAGAAAAAAACCCAAACGTATTCTCCTGCCTGCCTCCACAGGCTCAGAGGTTTTGGCCGGGACAATCCCTTCAGTTCCTCCAGCAGCCCCAGCCGTGAGCGGGGCAAGCTGACACTGCGCTGCTGCCAGGGGTGGTGGGGAGCAGGCCCACGGCGGGCCGGGCGGGGGGCTGCGGTGCATTTGCAACATCTCTCTTCCATAAGAGGATGAGGCTCCCTGAGCGATGCTGGCAGGCGCGGCGGTGGCGCGGACCCTGCCTGCAGAGGTGGCCATAAAAGGGAACCCTGGGCAGGGCCCCCAGCCGTGCCGGGGAGGAGATACCTCTGCCCAGAGCTGCCAGCAGCTTACGGCTCAGTGCTGGCTCCCAGCCTGGCAGAAAGCCCTGGCACTTTCTCAGCCCACCTTGAATACACCAAGGGAAGCTCAGGGGGACAGACATTTCCCAGCACCATCTTCGGTGGCCAGTCTCTCTCCACCGCCCTCCAGAAGCCCACACCATGAGAGGCACCTCACAGCCCAGCATTCAGCTGGGCTCCTTGGGGGGACTATTTCTTCCCAGAAACAAGGCTTAAAATCCTAGTGGCAAGGCTGATCCCTATATGCTTGTCATAATCTGCAAACAAATAGACATTGCCACTCCCCAACACTGAATTTGCCTCCAGGAGCGTTGTCAGGAGCTGTGGGTGCTGAGGAAGAAAGAGGACAGGCAGCACTGTCTTGTGTGGCCCCAGGAGGTGACCTCTCTGGGGACACCCCAGCCATCAGTGGTCCTGGTTGCTCCTGGCGTGTTTGATGGATTTAAAGTCACAGAAGGAGAGATCTCTGCTGAAGAAGCGCCCATGGCACTGCTTACCTGGCAGCACCACCTTTATCCCCACGGCATTGGACCTGGCGGTGGCTGCCGGCTGGCCCAACGTCAGGGCGTTCCTCCTCCAGACCTCCACCTCACACTGGTACGTCCCCTCGTTGGCAGCCACGGCACTGTGGATGCGCAGCCTGAAGGAGGTGGCAGCCTTCGTCAGCTGGGCTTTCCCCTGGAAGTGTTGCTGCGCTGCCCCCCAGGCCACGGTGCCGTTGGGAAGGACCCAGACCAGCTTGTGGTAGTGGCCCGTGGGTGGGGTGGGCTGGAAAAGCCACCCCACAGACACCGGCACCTCCTCGAAGGTGTAGTTGGCGCTCACTTGGCAGACGAGTTCAAAACTCTGCCCATATCTGACGGTGGCAATTCGGCTTCTCAGTGTGACACGCAGACCGAGACCTGCTCAGGAGGAGAGAGCCCTTGGTGCTGGGACAGAAATCCTGCCCCATGCCACCTCGCCACCAACCTTCCCATGCAGCACCATCCCCGCTGCCCCAGCCACCACAGCCCCGTGGCAGCCAGCAGTCCGGCTGCTCCTCTGACGGTGCCGCTGCCCTCCGAGTTTCACCGTGCTCTTCCAGCCCCACGCAGTCCCTGGCCTCCCCTACCTCACCCCCCGCTCTCCCACCCCCAGCCCCCCGGCAGCCCTGAGTGCCCTCTGTCTTCCAGGCTCCCCAGTCCCACCCCGTGGCAGGGAGCCGGGGATCCTCTGCTGATGCTGCTGCCCTGATGCTGCTTCTTTTCACCCTCTACAAAAGCCTAAAAACTCCTGTGGCCCAACTGGTGCTCTCAGGCACCTGGCCCAGGAATAAGAAAGGAAAAACACCCTAAATCACAGCCAAAAGCTGCCTCTCCATAAAGGCACCCATTCCAGCAGTCAAAAGAAGAAATGGTGTGGGCATTGCATGCCAGGGAGGTTAGTGGCTCTGTACTCAGACAGGAGGGCAGGAGAAGCAATCAGATGTCAGCACCAGGGGTGTATCTCTGACAAAGGCCGCCGTACTACTCAGCAAGTGCCTTTGTTGAGCTTAATTACTGTAAGTAATTATGCTGCTAGAACAGACATTTTGTATTTCAAGTTAAGGAGACAGTCAGAAAGACCTGCTGAGCAAGCCACTGCCTTTTAGGTCTCTGGGCACTTTAGCTGTTGTGTCCACTTGTCTCTCTCAAAACATCTCACTCGAGCACCCTGCTAGAAACAGGGAAACTGAGGCACTCCAGGGCCAAGTGATCAGCCCCAGGTCACCCTGCAGCAGCAGCAGAGCTCAGGGCACAGCAAACCTCTGTCCTACCCACATGTGTCCACCTGCTCCTCCAGCCTTGCCTCCAGCATGTCCAGCTTGAAAGCCCAGAAACAGGGGTGGCCCAACTCACCCATGGAGCTGACTGTCACTGCTGTCTCCCCCTCCTCTGTCCAGCTCTGGCCTCGGGACCACTCCGTTGCTTCGCACCCGTACCGCCCGCCGTCGCCCTCATCCAACGTGTTGGGGATCACCAGGGTGAAAGCACCGGAGCCCACTTTCTCCAGCCGGAGGCTCCCCCGAGTCCTGCTGTCCCGGTAGGCGCTGCCCAGGCTCAGGGTGCCATCCCGCTCCATGGTGGCCACCGGCACCCGGGGACCCGGGTGCTGCGGTGGCAGGTGCCACCACTGCACAGACACGGGGCTGGTCGCTCCTTGCGCCTCGCAAAGGAGGATCAAGGCATCTCCCGCCAGGACCTGCGGTGTGCTGGTGGACACGGACAGGCGCATGCGGCTCTCTGCAAACAACAGTTACTGCGTGGGAGGGGGTGGTGTTATGCGCCTCAGAAAAAGCCAGAGATACTGTGGCATTAAATGGAGAGACTAGATAAATCTTGACATTGGAAAAAGAAAGGAATTTTTTTAAATTTTCAACCAGCCTTTTCTTATAACTTTGGAGAGGGCTTTGTGGGGTTGTATTTTTTATTTTATTTTTTTTTTCCTTCTTTAATGTCTTTCCTGAGACATGGATACATAAAGAAATACTTAAGAAATAGAGTCCCAACAGGCAGCTCCTGCTATATCAGGATAGCCATCATCTAGCTGTAGCAAGGAAACCAAGAGTCTCTTACACGCCTTTCTTAGAGTGGTTTCTGACAAGTCATCCCTCCAAACCAGAGAGAGCACCCTGATGGAAATGGCAATGATCCCCCCATCCAGAAGTACCTGTTCTGCTGGGTCGTCCTGTGATCCTCAGGAGTAGCAATAGGCATTGCTCACAATGTTCTGTGCCAAGGACACAGGAGGACACAGCCTGCCCAGAACTCTACCTATTTGGCCCAAAACTTATTGCAAAGAGACTGAGCTAAAGGTTTACACTTTGCTGACAGCTGCTGCATCTGTCATGCAAACGTTTGCCAGAGCAAGTGCTTTTCCCATTATTATCTGTCAAAATCTATGGCGCATTTGCGCTCTTACTGCAAACAGCAGGCCTGTTGCCCCTGCCAAGATGAGGGCAGACTTGAAGCGTTCCCCGGTCAGGGTTCACCACAGGTTTTACCCAGAAGAGCAGCCATTAGGATTTACTAACCTATTGGCTTCACATTGACTCGGATGCCTGATGACATATTGGTTTGGATGCTGTGAACGTCTCCAGGAGTCTTCACCTCTGAAACAGAGCAGTGGTACGTACCGTTGTCCTTCAGCCCCACCTCGTAAATGATGAGGACATAAACCACGTTGCTTTGCTTGAAAGCTCGGAGCTGCCTCAGCTTGGCTCTCTCCTCATATTCATCCTCCCAAATCAATACTCCATGGGGGTCAAACCTGGCCACTTCCACACCGTTGAGGAGCCAAAGCACTTGGAAGTGCCTGCTGCTGCTCTTCTGGGCTCCCACCACGCAATTTAGGTGCAAGGTATCCCCTTCAGAGAGGGAGGTTTCAGCAGCAGCAATGTCCACGGAGAGGTCTCTGCCTGTGGGCAATCAAAAGCAAAGAGGGTACTGGATGGCCCTGCCCATGCTTCCCTCCCACCTGGCAGCACTGACAGCTGTGCAGAGGGAAATGGGAGGGAATTCTCTATTGAAACATTTTGTTTCATTAGAAAAATGATCAGGATGGAAAACTCTGCCCATGGGGAGACAGTTGCCAGCTCCAGACACCAACCAGCAGTTGCAGGTGGAGGAAGCACCAGAGCCTTGAGCTGCTGAGCTCCCCGCTTTGGGGCAGCTAACCCCCCAGACCAGAGCACCCATCGGGATGGCCTCGGGCCACAGCCACCCCGCTCAGGCATCTGAACCGAGGGCTGCCCTAACCCAGCTGTTCTGCTTCATGTAACAAATATAACTTAAACCAGAAAGGGGCACCAAGGGGCTTTATCACTCAGTGGCGTGTTTAACTCTGCTGTCTGTGGTGGGAGGAGGTACATGGAGGGCTGGCATTCAAGTTGCTTGTCCGAATCTGATGCTGCTGGTCCCACATACTGCAGCCCTCACTGGCTGCTGCGGGATGTGGGCAAGAGATGCTCTCAAAGTTGGGTTAGTTCCTACAGAAAGCAGAAATGTCAAGACTTGTCGCAGCATGGGGAGGTTGGAGGGAAGCAAGAAGAGCTGGAGGTCATCTCCTAGCCCCCGTCCTGCCCCCCATACCAACCAGCAGCAGGTACCGAGCAAAGAGGGGGAGCACAAAGTCATCTTCTCCTTGTCAGACCCTCTTGAGCAGTCAGCTGCACCCAAGATAAGGACCCTGTCTCTGGGTCCTACGATACGATTCACCTTCCTCGCGGGGCATTCAAAGCCTCTGCCGCTAATGCCCCCTGGTTCCCAGCTTCAGCCCAGCTGGAGAGTGGCTGCTGGCAGAGAGAGACCCGTGGGGTGCCCTGAAACACTGCACCGTGACCCCGCACAGCGGTGGCACGACCGAAAAACAAGAGGCAGGACTGAGCCCCGACTCCCCGGGCAGGCCGCCTGGCTCATGCTGCTCCATCTCCTTGGGTCACCGTGGTGCCCCTCATGTCTAACAACAAGGGTAGGGCTATGTGCTGTAGTTTGGAGGTAAAACAGAGCAGCTCCCAGAGTGCCACTGGAAGGGCTCAAATAATTTATTGAAAGCAGAGTACCCTGTGAATTTAAACAATGGTTCATAAACAGTTTGCGAACAGGAATCCCAGCCGCTGCAGATATGTTTGGCATTCCCAAATATTTGCTGGAAAGTTTATAGAAACCGCTGGAGCAGCTGGCCATGGTCAGAGTGGTTGCCGGCTCCCAGTGCAACAGGGTGCTCAGTCCCACAGCCCAGGCTCTCCCACGGGGCACTGGAGGGAGCTCCCAGCCCCGCAGATGTGATGGAGGGCTCGTACGCCTGCCACCGTTTCCCTCTGGCAATATCAGCGACTCTAATACAACCACCACGTTGTCCTCTTACCACCATTGCCTCCCTTCTGCCCTTAATGGCTACCATAGCGCAAATATTAAACTCTGACGAGGTTTCTCTATTTCCAAGCAATTATGTGGCCCCAGTACCCGAAGCCACACACCACTGGTCATGATGAACCCTCTTAAACAAGCAGATGCAGGAAAGCACACCGACTGCCATTGCTTGCCAGGCAGCAGCATTGCTGCAAACAGTGCGTAGTAAGGGGAACAAAGCTTTGCCAGTCAGCCAGGTTTCTGGAACCGGGCTCCGACATTGGGAGCCTGCACTTCCCTCCCCCCGCCCGGTGCTTTGCTCCCCTGAGCTGCACACGGGGTGTTTGGTCCGTACCCATCGGTTTCTTTGGTTTCCTGCTCTGACTCACCACCCTCCCACGAGACACCGGTTCCCCTCACCGCCCCGGCTCTGCAGCCTCCTCCATCCGCCCCGAGGCACGGGGACATGGTACACCACCTCCCCAAGCATCTTTTCTGTGAGAGACTTGCTCCCATTTTATTACATACTACTGCCTATGCTAAAGGGCATCAACTACACACAGCCTTGCCTTGGCTCCATTGAGGTGAAACTTGCTGGTGGGACAGAGAGATTTTTCCCTTCCTCTGGACACAGCTGCCCACATGCAGCAGGGTGAGGGACTGCAGCCAGCAAAGAGCTTGCAGCAGGAGGGATGGTGGGCAGGGCACTCAGGGGGTAGCAGCACAGCACTGTAATCATCCCAGGGCAGTGGGGAGAGAGGGGTTTTCCTACCGGCCCTGGGCGAGGCAATTAAGAGCTTGGGGATGCCAGGAGCCATGGGAAGCTGCGGGGTAGAGGGAACAGGAGGTGCCTGGCAGGAACAGAGTGGAGCCAGGGAGGACAGGCAGCACTGGCAAGGGGCTGGTTTTCATACTTTCCTATTTTAACCCATCTCATATGTGGTAGCAGGTCTAAGTCTCCTCTTTCTAAATACCTAATACTACGTTTTCCTAGAGCATAAACCAGGAGCTTAGTGCACCCACTTCAAAGCACAGTCTGACCCAGTCTCATTGCCATCATATATGAACTACCAGGAAGAGACACAGGGATGGTCTATTAAGCAGCAACACCAGTTGCTCTGGAGGCCAGCAGACCTGTGACAGCACGGACAGACAAGCCACCTCCAGCAGACACCAGAGTCACGCAGCACATGCAGCGCACCCCCATGACCCTCGGTGCCCGTGGCCAAGGCGCTGCAACGGGCAGCTGACTGTTACGTACTTCAGTTTTTGAGGCCATGAGACCCTCGAGGCAGTCTAACACCGTGGTTTTCCACACACAGGAGCTTAACGCTGCCAAGGAGCCAGGCTGCTGCGGGCACACACTGCTCTCTCTGCTAACACCTCACGCGGCCCTGTGAGATTGCGTGATCGCTGCCAGCATCGGAGACTCAGCTGTATGAGCCTCTAAAGCAAGAAGGACCAACAGCTCCCAAACCAGGGGCTGCCATGGCCCTGAGCCCAGTCTGCCCCCTTCGTGCCCGACGGAGGCAGCCAGACCCACCGGTGGGTCCCTGGGCTGCGGTGGAGTCAGGCAAAGGCCACTGAAGGCTGCTGTTATAGGGCCCTCAGTGTGCAAAGGAGTTGGAGCCAACCTGTGAGTTTGCAAGGGCCTTACCCTGGCTCGTGACCATCAGCAAAGTCCTCTCTGTTTGCTTGCGGGAGATGTCCTTCCACGTCTCATCGGGATCCTGAATCCACTCGGCCGCCTCACAGTACAGCTGCCCCTGGTCAGACAGCTCCACTCCCCCGATGGAGAGCTTGTATGTGGTGTTCCCAACCTTGTTCAGCCGCACGTCCCCTGCCAGAAACCTCTGCGCGTAAGAGGGCCCTGGCCTCAAGACAAAGTCCTTGGAGAGAGTGAGGACCTCCTCGGCGTGGCTCTCTCCTGCTCCCTGAAGACGGTACCAGCCAACAGAGAGGTGCGTGTGCTGGGCGGTGGACTTGGACACCTCGCAGGTGAGCTCCACCGCGTCCCCTTCGGCACGGGTGAGGACCTGGGGCGCCATGGAAGCTGAGAGGGTGTCTGCGATCACTGGGCATGGGGGAGAAACACAGAGAGCAGCTGGTCACGGGAAAAATCATCTCTTGGCCTCAATGGGCAACCTGCTAGCCACTACGAAACCATGGCCAGGCCCTAAGGGATCTGACAGCGTAGGAGAAATATCTTTTGTAGCTGATTGACAAGGCTTCCATCAGCCTATGCCAAGATGCAAAGTGGTTGAAACCTCAGCAGGGAAGAAAGCACAGCGAATCTCTCTGCAGTATCCTCTTCAGTCAAACTACAGGCAGTATTAGTTAGGCAACCCCAAAGAGATTAACATCCAGCCCCTGTGCAGGCTGTTACAATACCAGGATGAAGGAGGAAACAGGGGTGAATACCAAGTGGAAGTACCATCCCACCATGTGGACTTGGTGGGCTTACAGTAGAGCCTTTCCCTTTGCCTCTCCACCCTGTTGCCTTCCCTCTCCCAATGCTCTGCAGGAGCTGCTACCTCCCCCCATCTGTGAGTATCCACCTTGGGTCAAGTCCCACACCCTGACCAGAGAGGACACCAACAGCTAAGGCAGAGAGCCTGAAAACTCCTGACCTCCTAAGTGCTTAGCTGTGAAATGCTGTGGCTGCATCAGGAGCTGAAGTTAAAGCTGGACCATCGGACAGCAGAGGCTTCCTCTCCCTTCCCTTGCCCTGGCTGGGAGACAACGGCCAGAGCAACCTGCAAAGGGACATCTGGGCATCCCAACCTTGGCCAGCCGGGGGTAGGATAGCAGTCCCACAGTGGGGAGAGAAGGAAAATTTGTGCCCACCAGTCCCATTAATCACCCCTTTCCCCAGCTGCCCCTCTATCAGAGACCCAGAGACAAGCACTTCTCCCCAGTGTAAAGGTGGGGACAGTGGAAGCCTGCCTGCACCCCTGCCCGGCAGGGAGCAAGGCTCTTTTTCAGGACCCACCTAAGAGCTTAGTCTTGGCGCTGTAACTGCCAAAGTACCTCTCGTCGGTGCTGGGCGTGTGGCACTCATACTCCCCGGCATCCCGGTCCTGCAGGTCGGTGATGTGCAGCAAGACGGCGTCCCCCTGCACCCGCTCCACGTAGATCCCCCGGCTGCGCACGCGCTGGGCGTAGACGGCATAGGGGAAGGAGGGGTCGACGGTGCTGACGATCTGCACCTCCCGCTCGGGGGCCGAGGGCAGGTAGATGGACCACTGGAAGTTCTGCTCCGCCGGGCCCTGGTAGCCGCTCACTGTGCACCACAGCGTGATGTGGGACCCCGTCACGCGGTAGAGGGGCCCCTTCTGAACAGTCACCACCCGTTGGCCAGTGCTCAAACCTGCCGGCAAAGCGTCAGCACATGTGGTGTTTGTAGGGGTATATGCTACCCAAGGGCTGCATGCCCAGAACAGCAGTGGGTCTGGATGTGCACAGGACTGCAATGTAATACTGAAAAGAATTGCTGTGCAGTCTCATTCTTTGAAGCACAAAGTCCAAGGGACTTCACACCCCTTGTAATCATCCTGTAACAACAGACCTCCAAACTTTCTTGTTTCCTAGCACACTGGGGGTCACACAACAGAGACCAGAGCATCATGGCCAGAGGGCTGTCAAGCCTGTTCATGGTTGGAGAGCATCTCTCAGCCAGCTATTCAGAGGGAGCGGCAACCAGGCTGAGATCACTGGAGGAAGTTTCTGGTGTGTTAAAATTAAGAGGATGAAGCACTCAAGGCCTGCACCAGCAGTGGGGGAAAGGGAGTGGGTGCCAGAACTGACCACTGCCAGAGACGGAGATGCAATGCAGAAGCCAAGGGACATGGGACAGCAGAGGGAACAGGCAGGCTGGGTGATGCAGAGGTGCTCCATGGACAGAAACCAGGGAGGGTGCAGGAGAGGGGGCCAGCAAGAGCTCCTCCAAAGGCAGGGGCCTCCGAGAGGCATCAAGGGCTCCCTCCATTTCTGCCTGCAGAGGGTTTGGGAGGGTGATGGCCACCCGTGCACCCTCCCCTCCCACAGAGCTCCCAGTGGTGAGTCACTCTGTCCTGGTGCCCAGCATGCATACCAAGCAATATGCCCACAGGATGTGGGCACTGCATCAAAAACCAACCATGGAGACCAGGCCAGGGAAGAGAGCTGGTGGTGGCACAGCCTAAGAAACCCTCAGAAACCCCCTCCCAAGGGAAGGGGGGGTGAGGTAACCCCCTCTGCACCAGCAGCAGCCACACAACAGGGGTATGCACATCCCCTCACCAAAACCCTGCCAGGGTCTGGGCTATCACTTTGAAGTGAAACCACGCTGCCAAAAGGAGAACACGCTGCTGCGCCTCTTGCCACAGCCACTGAGCCAGAGCAGCGCAGGCTGCGGCAGGGCCGTCCTCACTCCGCAGCCCCAGCAAGGTGCCCCGCTGAGCCACCCACCTGCAAAGGGCCCATCCACCCACTTCAGGAAAGCAAATCGGACAGGGAGACAGCCCACATCTCTGATCCATGCGGGTGCTGCTCCCAGCCCCAGGTGCTTTACTTCCCCCTCACCAGCCCCAGGAAAGCCCCCACCACCAGGCAGGGCACTCACCTAGGAGGAGGAGGAGGAGGAAGGCAGCTGCCAGGCACTGCGCCAGCCCCATGGGAAACAGCTCTGCTTGGGTCCTCTCCCAGAGGGGCAATGGAAGGCTCTCGTGGGCGATGGTGACAGCCACCCTGTTATTTTGAAAGCGGCTGGGAGGAAGCTGCCCAGCGGTGGTGGTTTCCTCTGCTTAGAAATGGCGGGGAGAGGTTGGGGAGCGGGGTGCAACAGCAGAGTAACACGCCTCTGGGAGGTGACAGCCGGCACCCCAGCCCCACACTGCCTGGGCAAGGGTGATGCCCAAGGCCCCTCCTGCTGCTGTGTGCGTGCCAGGTGCCCAATGCTACCGCTGTGGCTTTGCTGTCTGACAGCGGCTCACAGGCTAACCCTCTGCCTTGTGACTCCCGCCTTGTTGCATGGAGTAACTTGCTCCCTGCTGACAGAGGGGGCAAGGGGCCGGACCCCAGGGAGGGATGGAGGCAGATTTCCAGGGCTGAAGCTCCTCCCAGCTATTTATTTTGTGTAGCTGCAGACAGCAGTATGATGCCTCAGGTACAAGCTGGGTTGGCACAGCGCTTGCCGAGAACAGCTGACCAAGCTCTGCCTCGCAATGCAGTGGGGCACCCCAAGTGGGGTGTCTCTCCCACAGTACCCCCACCAGCCCATCGGCTACACGGGCAGGAGACCCTCCGTCGTAACAGTCAGCCCAGCCCAGGCAGTTTATTGGCTCTTGAAGGATCACCAACACAGCCAGAAATCAGCCGGGAACGCTCTGCTGTAAGCACATCCCATGGGAAGGCACCTGGATGCAGAGGATCCTGGACCAGCACTGCTTGCAGGGGTGGTGAGGCCGCAGGGAGCTGCACTGGGAGGGCTGAGGCCGGGAGGCTGCTGGCCACAGCCCCAGAGGCGAGCACTGTGGCTGCATCTGCTGCTGCGTGGCACCGCGCCGTCGGCACCATGTGGCCAGGGACATGCTGCTGCTCCCGCTGGCAGGTGCCAGGGACATGGTGGGAGGCTGACAGGGGCACATCCTGGGCAGGGGAAACCCAGCCTCTCGGGCATGCAGCCACACACTTAAACCAGAGACACTCTCTGAAAGGATTTGTTTGGGTATTTTGCAGGGGGGGTTGTTTTGGGGTTCTTTTTGCAGAAGAGATAGCGGCACAAAGCATTTACCCCTGAGCCATGCTGCTCTCACCGTGGTGCCAGGGCATCGACTGAATGACTAAATTAGCTCAGGGATCCACAAGCAAAAACCAAGCATAAAACAAGTCCTTTTGCTTGATCCCACAGGACTCCTAGAGGGAACGAGATTCATGTAATGAACCAAAACAAACACGAGGTCCCTCCTTTCCCCGTTTAATAAACTGATTCATATGACAGCCCGCAGGGCCAGGAAATGGAGGTAGAGACTCCTCGCTGCAAGGCTCGCGCCTCCATTAGCCGGCTCCTCGTCAGCCTGTGCACGCAGCTCCCGTAGCACCACGCAGCTCTCCAGAAAGCCAAATCCAGGCCAGCGGGATGGGCTGTCGCAGCAGGCAGAGGGCTCCCTGCAGGATTCACCTGTCCCCTGCCACCCACCCTCATAGCAATGAAATGGAGCAAAGGAACAGCACCTTTTGGGGGAAGAGGGTGCAACACAGGGCTGAAAACCATGCTCTGACTCCACAGAGGAGGTGAGCAGATACAGCAGGGGCTGGCAAGCGGTGGAGTGCCCCAGCACACCTGTTGGGGAGGAGGAGCCATGGCAGTAGGACACGGCCAGGCACATAGACCTAACTGCGTGGTAGGCTTCCGTTCCCTGCTGCAGGATGAAACGCTACCATCTTGGAGGCAAGGGATGAAGAATTTGCTTTCCAAGAGCAACCCACTACCAGCAGTGCCCCAGGGATGATCCTGCTGACAGTAAGCCAACCCACTTACCACTTTGGATGAGGGAAAAGCATTTCTGCTACAGCGACAGAGTAAATAGAAAGGAAACTTGGAGTTCCAACCTCAGTGAGCTTCCGACAGTCAGTGTGCATAAACACGCACACATGGGGACAGTTTAACTCCAAGCTTGCAACTCTAATGATGCATGAGTCGCTGTTTACATTTGCAATAGAGAAACCGGGGAGAATAGGATTGCCTGGCCCAGCCCTATCACCGGCAATGATGCTCCTCTGTGGACAAAACCAACAGCTCCCTCTTCCTTGGACTGCACAGTCTAAAACTTATTCTCTTCCTCCCTGGGAAATGAGTGCAACCAGACATACGGCAGGCTATTAACCACACAAGGCAGGGTAAAGGAAGAGGATCAGAGAATCCTTTACAAAGACAGCATTGTCATTAGAAACCACATCAGTGAAGCCAGATCCACAGGAAGAAAAGATCGCCTTGCCCTATTTTCCTGGGGAAGACACAGGATGGGAAGCAAGAGGGAAATACACCTCTTGGATAGCACAGAGGGTCCCTGCCCGTACCCACAGCAAGCAGAAGTCTCGCCTCCTCCAAGCTAGGCAGTGCATGTGCCCGTGCACCTCGCCTGGTGAGCTGACGCACTGCACCAGGGCCGTGGGGATTAAATGCTATTGACGCCCAGCCTTCAGCACAGCCTGGCCACCGCTGGCACCTGAGCAGCAGGGCCACCTCTCAGCCCACCCCAGCAGGGTACCACCATCTCCCACTTCCGAGCACAAAACCAGAGGTCAGGTTGCCCACAGCACTGGCTTTGGCTTTCACGTGGGTGTTGACCATCTTTAATTGCATGCCTCCGTACCCATTCTCCCTCCCTCTGCCTCCCTGGATGCCTTTGCGGGCACCCTTTTTGGATGCTGCTCAGCCACTTTGGGCCAAAGCTTTCCAGAAAAACACCACAAAAAACACAGCATGGAAAGCATTACCAAGCCCAGTGCAGCCAGGGTACAGTTAGACTACCTAAAAGAACACAGCAGCAATCTGCAACGCCCATGGGGACTTTGAAACCTCGCGGACAGACAACTGCTGACTGGGCGCTCCCCCTGCGCACTGCAAGGAGCTTGGGGAGGGATGGGGTAAGGCAGGATCCTCCCACAAGAAGGGGAGAAATGCTATGGACCTTCGATGAGGATGAAGGAGGTGACCCCATGGTCAGTGTTGGTTTTCAGAGGGAACAGACTGCCGAGACCCGAAAGCAATTAGGTGAGCATAGGGGAGATGCTGCAGCCCAGATCCCCTGCCTGGCTATATGGCCCCTGTGAGCCCCCTCAACCCATCCGGGTGCCCAGGGTTTGGCAGCAAGGCTGCTGAGCAGCAGACGATGCCAGTCTCCTCTGCCCACAGCCGCCACTCTTTTTGCTGGCTTCTACCCACTGCAGTAGAGGACACAGCCTACTCTGCCTCCTGAAAAGCAGCAACAGACCTCAACTTCCAAAGAAATTCAGACCTCAAATCATGTCTTCAGCAAATCCGGCTTTGCATAGTGGCTTTCAGCCACTGCTGAGGTTGCTTCCTCTAGGACTAAAAAAAAATAACCCAGCTCTTAAAAGGGAGGGTTCCCTCATGAGCTTTTGGCTTTGCTGTGCAACATCCCAGGTGAAAGCAAGCTGCTCTGGGAGGAGTGTGAGCTCTGGGGCCTCTGCTCAGCCCCATGGCTCTGCTGTCTCCTCACCCCCATCCGTGTGAGCCCTCAGCAGTGACCTGCCCTCCGCATCTCTGCTCACACAGACAAGCACCCCAGGGCTCCCCGAGCACCGAGGCGCAGGTGGCAAGGGAGCTAGAGACTAATTTGAGGCAGCAAGGTCCCAGCAGCGGCTGCAGGGGACAAAGACAACAGAGCCCTCTCCTTGCACGGCCTTCCCTGGAGCACCATGGATGGGAGCCCTGCTCCCCAAAAGCTTTTTTGGAGGAAAGGCACAGGGTGCCTGCTTGGCTACAAACACCTCGGTGCCTTGCAAAGGGCAGCCGCAAAGAGCTCCCTGCATTTCAGGCTGCTCTTGCAATCAAACAGGGAGGGGTAATACAGCCCAGGGGTGCAGGCTACAGGCAAGCTCTCCAAAAATGCCTCCTCTGCCTTTGCTTCACAGATCTCAGGAGACATGTCCCCTACCCAGAAATGCCATTGCCACATCCTCACAGTGCTCGGGGAGGGGCAGGAGGAGAGGGAGGGAGGTTGCAGCCTCGAAAGCGAGGGGCTGGCACTAGGCAGGGTGGGGGGACACAGGGAAGAGCATAGCATTAGCTGGGATAATCTGGCAGTCTTGGGGCATGCGCCAGAAGCCTACAGATAATCAGGGGAGCTGGCACAACAGACTTTGAAGTCTGCCATCAGGTTTTCTCAGCCCAGCTCAGACATCAAAGGCAGCTGGTTACTTCCCCCAATTATGGAGCGGGAGCCGGCTGGCTGCCTGGCTTCCCCAAGGCCGGCCAGCTCAGCCGCGATTCCCAGGGCACGCTCTCGTGGGCAGAAACCTCCTGATGGAGTACAAACGCCCAAATCCTCCAGCTCTTGCTGGAGAGCCAGGCTCACTTTGCTGGGAGCTCGCCTCAGAGCTACATGCGCTTTCGCCTTGGACTGTTGGAGCCGAGTGAGATCTCGGTGGATAAAGGTCTCCCCACTGACGTGCTGCCAAACCAAACCACCCGCCAGCCCCAGGGAAACCAGCCAGCCACGAAAACAGGGGGAAGCCTAGCAAAAGTGAAGAAAATAGCGACCTTTTGTCGTGGCGGTGGGAAGGACTGCTTTGGTTACTCAAATCCTGTGTGTCCTGGGCCCTCGTGGGACATGGCTCCAACGCACAGCAAGGACAGGGTCTTCATAAGCAAAAACTACAGCAGCACAGAAAGGCTGTTACAATTGTTTTGCACTGAAAAACACAGTATCATTGGTACAGGAACTGAAACAAATAATTAAAAAAAAAAAAAATTGAAATCTAAGAGCAGTACAGGCTGGGAAGCAGAGAAATACCCATCCTGTGCAACTGCAGCTTTCTAGGACTACGGCCGCTTTCAGTAGCGAGCAGCCAGGGCTAGCCTAGACGAAGAATGCCCACAGCTCTTTTTT
This sequence comes from Platalea leucorodia, assembly GCF_965183815.1. Taxonomy (NCBI): domain Eukaryota; kingdom Metazoa; phylum Chordata; class Aves; order Pelecaniformes; family Threskiornithidae; genus Platalea; species Platalea leucorodia. The sequence goes on from NC_138824.1 coordinate 115,416,613, forward strand.
GGTGAAATGGCGTTTGCTCTCATTTGCACCATCATTTCTACTGTAAAAAGGGAAACAAGAAAAAAATTGGCCAGGGCACTACAGAGGCACCAAAGTCCTTCAGGAAAGTGGGATGGGTTATTCCTGCTTCACTGCTGCAGCGGCAGGCAAACACACTTGTTCTGAACCTGCTCTGCCAACAGGACATAAGTAGAACCTGAACCACATGCCTCATATATCCTAATAAAAAGCACTCTTTAGCCTCACCCCATATTGTTTTTTTTTAAATCTTCTACCCACACAAAAGGACTGAAAAGCCTCACTCCTCTATAGCCATAGCTCCATCAGTCTTTGTAGTTTGGGCCAACAGTGCATTTCAGACATAAATCTCCTGGACATCTCACCTTCGCTGCAGGCAGCAGAAAGCTCAGGAGCAAACTGTGCCGCTGGGGACCAGGAGGGATGCTGCACCAAGGGAGCTAATTCATCTCCTCCCTGCCAGCTCCTTGCAGCACCCCAGGAATGAGCCAGCGGGTGCGACACCTCGGCAGAGGCATTGCTCAGCAGCTGCCCTTCCCTGCACCGCATCAGGTCATGCTCCTCTGGCTGCGGGGCTTGGCTCCGAGGCGGCGCAGCCTGCCCTCCGTAAATCCCGGCGATCCTCTGCCACAGCAGACACGGGGCCCGATCACGTCACCGTGCAGTCTGCAAGCGCGGCCCCCCTGCCCGGCTCGGCTCCTGCGCAGCACCAGGAGCTGCTACGCACCACCCCTGGACCTCTCCACGCTCACATTGGAAGCGGCATCAGCATCTTTTAAGCAAGCAGCATCATGAAAAACCATTTGAAGCAGAGCAGCAGAGGGTTGTGCCTGGTCGTTTTGGTTCCTGATGGACACAGCGAGAGCAGAGGCCAGGGAAGAGAGGAGGGAGGTTGAGAGGGAAAGAGGGAGAGCAATGGCAGCAGGCTGTTGTTCAGTAGGAACTTCTGTGGGGGAATACAGAACAGTATTATGTGTTGGGAGAAAAGCTAGGTTTTAATATTAAGCTGCTTATTTAGGTCTCTAAGTTATGGAGAAGCTGCACTTCAAAACTAATTAGATTGACAGTGCTTGGATTCGATTACAGGATTTCCAGAAGCAAGAGGGTTTAAAAAAAAAAAATTAAATAGCTGCCCTGGAAATGTTAGCAAGGGAATTAAACAGCCATTGCTGCAGCCAGTTGTTAAATACATCTAAGCTGGGAAAAATGACGACTTCAGCTGCCAAAACCCACTGCACCAGTGGCTGCAGTAGGGAGCTGCTCTCCTAACAGGCCTGAGTAAAAGATGCACAAAATATGTGTTTCCCAGTCGGAGAGGTAGCAGAGGGTCTCCAAGGCCCTCCAGGAAGCACGTGCCTCCCTCTGATGGCAGCGTGTGAATCTGAAAGCACGTGGATTTTTCCCCGCCCTGAATCAGCTGCAGTGAGCACAGCATCTGGGAGCCATAGGCAGGCAACTGCGGGGCTGGGGCTGACGAGGGAGAAGCTGTAGGTCCCGCAGAGCGGCACAAGGGCTGCACCGAGAAACCCTGCCGCCTACGTAGACAGAAAGTCCCATCCTTAGCACCCAGGACAGTAAGGCTCTGTCGGCACAGGCAGAGCGTGGCCACCCTGGCACTAAGAAGAACATGGGAGTGACACACAGCTATGCTCCTGAAGTGATAAAGCAAGGTAGCAATGGCAGAACTACACTTACAGCTCACCTATCATCAAAGCCTTCGCTCGCCTACCCAAAACAACTCGCTCTTTCCCACTCCAAGATCACAGGAAAACCACCAGTTTCACAAGGTCCAAGAGCAGCCTTTTTTAAAATCCCAGAACTGCCAACTTCAGTTCCTCTTGAAGTGCCTAAAGCATCCTTCATCTGCAAATATGAAGCTTCTCTCCAAGTAGACATACACAGCTGTCCAATGAAATTCAACTTGGGGCCCGAGGGGTTGCCAGAGTGGGACCTTGACTCAAAATGTAGCAATAACATGCTGTTTAGTGGTCTGGATATGTTTAGCTACCAGGCAGCTGTACCTGGCCATGCAGTAGATGTTCTGTTCCTATACGCCACCTTTTCACCCTCCTCAGCATCATCAGGGCAGAGCACTCTGTGCAACACCACCCCATGTTGCCCGCATGGCCGCACAAGCATCCCAAGAGCAGATCAGCAGAACATGGCGTAGGCAATACTGATGCTGCTGTTGCTGGTATCCTCCCTTCGCACTAAAGGAGGATGTCTTGGCTATAGTCACAGAAAGGCTAAGTTATATTTACACTCAGCCAAACACATTTTCTTCAAACAAAAGGCAGGGGCTGCAGTGAACTCCAGGGAAAGCCTGTGGGGTGCACAGCTTTGATTAAACGGAGACGCCAGGAAGAGTTACAAATGTACAAACTAGATCTCACTTCTTTGTGCTCGGCTTGTCAGTCTCAGTGTGAAAGTAACTCCTCCTTCAGTGTTGCCACTGAAGGGCTTGATAAAGGATGCACCCAGTGGTGCAACACAGAAGCAGTTATCTTACTTTTGCCTGACACCTTCCACCTAAGAGAGCCTGCAGCACCTCCCTGAGACTTGGAGAACATCTTTCACCACTGAAACGTGGGTCTCAGTCAAGTTGGGAAGAGGTGACATTCAAATGACAGGCTGCTGCCACCACTGACAGAAGGTAAGGGAGGGTTTAAACACAGCAATGCCATGCCCAAGGGTCCTGCGAGCCATCTTCTTAACATTGTATACAATCAGGTCGAGGAAGGGGAATGTAATGAATAGCAACTTACAAAAGACCTTTCTGGATGAATGCAGGGGACTGTGGGAGACAGAAAGGACAAGAGAGAGAAAAAGGTAATGGCAGCAGGCATGGACACCTCAGCACGCACCTGAAAGGCTACAGGAAAAGCCATCGGCTTCAAAAGGACCTTAACATCTTATTTCTAAAGAAAACGTATATTTCTGCCAGGCTGGGCCCTCAGAGCTCAGCTTCTGAAGGGGCTCTGCCCATCAGAGATGGACATTTCTGAGCTAGGGGAAGAGGCTTGTCAGCCCACAGTGCTGGGGTGAAGAGAATGGGTGCTGGCAGAAAACAGCTGGTAAGGTCTGTCCCTGTGGAAGAAGGCCAAACACCCAGTAGAAAGGCACATTATCCTTTTCATTGCTGTTAGACTCTTCTTATAGCAATGAATTTGCTCTAAATAAATACTTCAAGAAGCCTGGTCACTCACTATTGGTACAGCTACTAGAAGAGACAGCTTCAGATGGACTGGACGCTGTGGGTAACACACCAGGGACCTCAGCATGAGACTTGGTTGACTCCAGTAGTCACATGGCAGGACAGGTGCATGGCTGAAGACTAAGAGCCTGTGCAAGGATATAAACCACAATTAGAATGGATTGGATCCATCCTGATAACTGAAATCTAAGGACTATTCTTATGCAAAGGCAGAGATGTTAGACAAGAAACAAAATCGAGATTAAAATCCATCCTAATGTTTTCATAAAAATATTAAGTTAGTGAGAATGGTTGTTACAGAGATCTTGAGGACCCACCATCTGTCTCTTGGTTGAATAACGACTACAGCTACCTGCTGTGGCTTCCTCCCTCCCTCCCTCTCCAGCCCATCACTAGAGGGAGCTGCCATTACCTCATTTCTCTCAGCCCCTACCTGCCTGGCCAATGCTTTTATACATTTATCTTGACTAATTCTCATATCTTAGGTGAGCTGCGCTTTCCTTTAGCTAATGGTGAGAAACAGGTACCTTCAGGTTCTCCTTATTCCAAAATGCATGTCTCAAGTAGGTCAGATAAACTGTATTCTTTAGGTGTCTCTTTCTCAAGTCCAGGGTGGCTAGCCTGGGTGTTAAAGATGAATCCCATCACAGTTACCTTGAGAAATGACTTTGCTTCATACTAGGTACAGTGTTCAGCACAGTGGTCATTTGCCTGGAACTCACAGACACTGAGCAGCATTTGTGTTATGAAAGCAGGCCAAAACCGTCTTATTTAGAAAGAAAATCTGTCCCTTCTGCTTTGGCAAAGGGCACCTGAATGTCTCTTTGGAGTCATTTCCCCATCAGAGGTGCTTAGCTTGCATATTGTCTGGAGTCTGCATGAGGAAAGAGACTACAAAACATTTGTGTGCATGTGTGTGCAGTGCCAGCCTTGCAGATGATCATTATGAGTGGGCACTGGGCTGGAGTTCTGCAGCTTGAGCTCTCAACAGATGATTCAAGGATGCATTACAACAACATACCTCCGCTCTCCCTCAGGGAGATGAACGCAAAAGAGCATGGTCCTTCAGAGATGCAGAGATAAACATCGGTCTAGATGCAAAGGCAAAAAGAAAAGAACGGGAAACAAAAGAGGGGAGGCAGAGGGAACAAAACATGGAGGAAATGAGCAAGCAAGGTCGGGGACAGAAAGAGGATGTACCTGAACACCAAAGGGGAGGTGAGTACTACTGTACTTGCATTCAGAACCCGCGTTTGGCTGTAGCCATGTACAGCTTTCATATATCCAGGCAGATACTAAGCAGCATAAATATTTTCCCTGTTTACCACAGCCCTAACATCCCAGCCACTGCGCACCACGCCCAGGGCCTTTGTAGAGCTGAAGTCGGCACAGAGCAACAAGAGCCACAGAGGCAACACCAGTCCTGTCCTCTCAGACATCTCTGTGGGTTCTCGGATGCCCAGTAACTGGTACGTTCACATTGCTAGCTCTGCTGGAGCAGCTCTGGAAGCATCCTCCCTTCTCTCTAGCCCCACCCTTTAAGAAACTTTTGGGAATTTAGTATCTTTGAGACTCCTCGCCATCTGTTGAGTATGCCAAATCATTGGCAAGATCATACAAACAGGGAACCAGAGGGCATGATCCAGGTTAAGTTGCCAACAAGAACTACAACTTCACGTCCATCTATCTGAAGCTTCATTATTCACTTCTAAAGCCAGCAGAGGTGCACTCGGACTAAGTCTGTGATCTAGTCTAAGGCCCAGTACACGCTGGAGTTTATAAAATCCCACATGAACAAAGTATGATATAATACTAACTAACTTGCTTTCACAAAGTCTGCTTTGGGAAGTCCTGCCTTTCTACCCCCTTGGCAGAGGTGGAAGCAGACGTGCACTTACACTTCTGGTACTTTGTGGAATGCAACTCGGCTGCCAGGGAGAGGAGAACAGCTTGTCTCTGTGGCAGCTCTTCTGAGGGACCTGGAAATCCACAGAACCTGGCTTCCTCAATAACCCAGGCATTCCCCTGGAGCTCTCAGTATCAATCATCTGCTGGCTACAGCCTAATGCCGTTTTCCTCAGTAAAGGAAGGAGGTCTCTGGCAAAGGGCTGTCCGATAGAAGGCTACGTGCTGTATTTATCTCGCACAAGAATAAACAGCGGCTTTTTGTTCAGTTACCATGTTCCACAGCTTGGATCAGTTGCTAAAGGCTCCTTGAAACACCATCTCTCCTAATACCTGCTGTGCAGACCTCAGCCCCCCGCAATCATAGAAATGTGGAAAGTCCCACTGAAAAGGCAAAAGCCATACATTTCCTTGGAAGGTTTGCATGACCAGCTTCACCTTCACACAACAAAGAGGAAGCAGGTCTTCTCATGCATCTACTCAACTCCAGTCAGCTTCAGCCCAGTGGAGGTTTTAGGACTGGCCTGGGTTCTACCATGGAACAAGCACAGCCAAGCACATTGCTAGAGCCCGGTGCTAGAGAAGCAACTGAACACCCAGGCTCTGGCACAAAAGTGCTTTTCAGGCTGTCTCTATGACAGTAGGCAGCTAGGTACCTCTATAGGCAGGTAGCAGAGTTGAACCCATGACAGATACAAGGTAATGCTGGAGACTTGGTAACTCCCATCATTTACTGCAACACTCAGGCAGTTACTTGCAAGTATCCCCCTTCATCTCCAGATTTCAAGTTTTAGCTTTATTTTCTTTTTTTATAAAATCCTAGCATGCTTTCAAGAACTGTATTAAGATCCAGGTCATCCCAGGGAGTGGGGGAGGCAAGAGGATTTCATAAAGCTAATCCAAATTTCCCAGTAAGCTGTAACCTGCACAGCTAGAGGCCAAGAGCTGCTGTCCCAAAAGCATGCCACTCATTATTTGTGGGCATGTATGTGTTAAACATCTGCAGCTGCCAAAGGCTCTGCTGAGGGATCAGAGACCATTTATGATATTTCTCTATCTCAGCTAATGGTCTCTGTCACCCCTTAAGAACTTCCAGCTTGGTGCCACCTTCCTGTAAGCACACTCTACAGAGGGTATCTTTCCAGCTGCACCACCATCTGGAAAGAAGCCAAAGGTACACACCTTGCTGTCAACTGGCCTGCACTGCAGCCACCTCAGACAGAGCATGCACCCGTTTGAACGCAAACTGACCTTGCCAAAGCCTGTCTTGGCCTCCCCAAACCACTTCTGCCTCAAGCAACTTCTTGTTGGAAAGCAACTCACTTCCTTCCTGTACTGTCATGGTGTCCTTACATGGTTGCTGGGGGGGGGGGGGAATCCTAAATTCAGCCATTGGCAAGGTAAGCAGGAAGTTTACTTCCAACACCAGTGATTTTCCTCCTGGTACCTTGGAAATGAGAAGCCTCAGGAAGGGTTCACGGAAGACTCAACATCTAATGCCCACGCTTTACAGCAGATATTGAACGCACACTCCTAACTGTGACTCCTGGCCCTCAGGTAATCAAAAGGAAACTCCCCCAACAAAAAGGTTGACTTACAGTGGGGTGGAAATAGGACAGACTCAGAACACAATTACGTTCCCCAATTCATCACACAAATGTAGGCAAATATTTAAAACGTACTGTAAAATAGGGCTCATGCTTATTTTACAGGGTAAGCAGTGCGGGAAACAGGACTGTTAGGCTTATATTTGATACCCTCAACAATAGTGTCTGCATACATGCAAGGTACAAGGAAAGAACTGCCCATAGCTCAAACATCCAGACCCACAGCACAGACATAATCAAAAAGGCTCGCTCTTTATTTTAAACATAAAAAGAAACATTTTACACAGCATTGTTAGAACTATTCAGTACCTGCATTCCAGAATTGTGCCAAACACTTTATTTTATAACTTTGAAATTAAAACAAAAGAAAGAAAATATCTTGCCCTTCTGCTATTTGATGTTCAAGCTTGTCCTGGATCAAAATTCCAAGTGCCTGGAGGAATTTACCAGCTTAACCAGGAGATGTGGCAATGCAAACAGAGGAAGATCAACGTGAGCCCTTAGGATACTTTGACAATACCACAGGTTGCAGCAGGGAGGACATGGATGCTTGCACTGTCTCTCAGGCAGCTTACTCTCCTGATACTCTGCAGGTTTAATGCACAACCAGATGCACACACACCTCCACTCACACAAACCCCGGTCACACAGGAAATAATAAAAAACATGAAAAGTGACCTAGATTTTTTTTTTCATTAAAGATTCCCATTCTATTTTAAAAAAAGGGGATAATACAAAATTGGCACAAGTAGAGGGAAAGCTGGGGGTAAGTCTAGCCCCTCAGCTTCTAGCCTTCCAACTACAGCAAATACAGGGTAGAAGGGGATGCAGCATTGCCTTCCAAGGGGCTGGCAGCAGTATGAGCTAACAGCAAACTTGCTTCGCTTGGAACAACAAAGATGGTTTGTTATGGGCCATGAAGGAAGGTCAGCATTAGCTAAGGACATTGGGACCTTTCACTAGAGCAGGGAGCTCTGACCAAAATAACCCTGAGTTTTTTCCAGCAGGGAGAAAGTGTGCTATGTTGTGTGCTTGGGAAGAGCTGGCGGTTCCCTGCTCGTTCATTCCCTAATTATTGCATTGCAGTCATGATCCTCTCTCCCTAAAACTTAACCAAGAGCACATAAACACGGAGTCAGTCTGCAAGGACAGAAAGTGACTGATGCTGTGCTTCGAACTTCACCACCGCTACCACCCCTCCCAAGACGCCCCAATGCCACAGGCCTTCTGTAAAGAAAGCAGATGTTAATGCAAGAAAGAAGCTGCTAGATCAGTGTGGGAAGGACAGCCAGCATCCCAAACATCAGAATGGTGTTTCATAACATCCAAGGAAAAAGTAAGATTTCACTACAGCAGACAGATAGGAGAGGAAGAAAAATTCTTGCTGTCATAGTAGTATCTGAGTGAATCCTTTCCTCAACTCCCTTCCTTTGGAAAGCATCGCTACAGATTTCTGGGCTTTCACAGCAGAAGCTAGAGACTGCTTCTGCCCTGTTCCTCAGCAGAGGCAGCTGCGTCTGCCTGCAACATAGGCCTTTTCAGAGCTCTTCCAGAAAGGAAAACATCAGGCCAGAAAGAAAAGTTGCTATGAATGTTCAGGCCAAAGTCTTCCAGAGGTTTATAGGTTTTGGGTGTCCCAGTTCTGGAATACTACATGAAATGTCTTAGAGAGGCAAATAACAAGTTGCAAGCCCCAACTCTGCAAATCAAGTCCATTCTGAAGATGTCTCACATTCAGCTTCCAAAAATCATTGGACATCTCTATGCATACATATGTATACATATGTGACTGCATGTATGTTCGCATGCAGGAAGCAGAACAGCCTTGTAGAAAAAACCCTCATGTCAGCCTCAGAACAAAGGTCACAATGTAAGACGAGGGAAAAAAACCACAAAAAGAAAACTTACTGCAAAAAAAACTGGTTTTGAAATAGTGACAGTGCTGAGTGCAACGTTCCACAAACACAAACGCAAAATGAAGCCTTCATAGCACAGATACTGGACCTGCAGCTCCCCTGGAATGTGCAGTGGGATGAGCTATTACTAGAGCAGACCAAATACGTAACGAATGTCTAGGTTGGCAACAGCACACCACAGCCACTACCTTCCATAGATGCTCTCCTTTAGCATCTTTTCTTTAAATTATAAAAAAAAAAAAAAACATCTGGAAAGGACTGAGCCCTGGCCTCACCTCTACATTTCTCACCCTTCTTGATGCAAGCCAAACCCTGGCTGTGACATCAGGTTGCGGTACAGTCCTACTTCCTTGTTTGTTTATACACAGTCTCTATTCTGACTTTTATTGCTTAAAACACCAGCTGTGCTGGGAAGACAGAACTGCCTGGAAAAGGAGCTGCTCCCACTCAGGAGCCAGGTCAGTGTATGTGGAAGACCAAAGCAGGACTTCTATACTATAGCACCTAGGAATAGGTCTCAAACCCATGGGGAAAGCCCTGCTGCAGGCCCACACACAAGACTAGGATCATTAGAACCTGACAGATGTTTGCTGCCCTCTTGGGCTTGCTCCTATTCCTACCCTGAGCTGTACTTGAGCTACTGCAGATCTCAGACTCTGCTCACAGGTTCAAGGGTTACCACTGCTGGCAGAAGCAGCATTGGAGTCTGGTCTGTGCATTTGGTAGTATATAGTTTACGAGTCTTCTCTAAACATGATCAGTTGGCCAACTGCAGACAAAGATTTTTTTTTTTTTTTTTTTCCTTCCCCCCATAAGTCACACCATCACCAGTGGGGCAAGGTCTCCCACCTTTCTGCTGAGGCCAGCAGAAGGCTAGGCCTTGTCTCTAGACACCACGTGCCCCCCTGCCACAAGCAGAACAGGGTCTCAGGCACAACGTGAGCAGCTGTAATGGGGAGAAAAGGTGTAAGGGTGCGGGAGAAGGTGGCCATAAGCAGACATTCAACAAATGTTTGTCTGAGGATTGACTCTTCAGGGTTTCCAAGTTAGCCCCTATTCACCACAGCTAAGAGCTTTGAGCACTGAAAATAAAATAAAATTTAAAAAAGTTTTAAAAGTGTCTCAAAGACCTCCAGGCAAGTTATGTTTTGGGATTAACTGCAAACTGTTTGAAAGCCAGGGAAGAGAAGGCATGCTGACAACCATAAACCAATTCTTTGCTCGAACAGTCTCATGAGGCACCAGCAGAGCAACCTTCTCCAGCCTTCAATCCAATAGAGAAGTCTGTGAGATACCAAGGTGGACAGAGAAAGGGAACAGGATGGTGTGATGGGGGTAGAGGGGAAAAGTAGATTGGTTAATACAATGAAAGTCTAACACTTATACCAGTCCCTTTCCCACCCATCGCCCTGCCCATCATGCTTTCATACAGGGACATCTTTTCAAAACCCAGAGGGGGAAAAACCCCCACCAAACAAAACAAAACAAAAAAACCTTAGTGAATTTTGTCACAGGGCCCTGCTGAAAGAAGGCTCAACAGTTTGCACATTAGAAGGACATGATCCCTATGCAGAAAGTGCTGCTGGAAAAGGAGAACTCTGAGTCGCTAAATATGGCCTGAATGCTCTCAGGACATGATGTGTAACAAGGAGAAGCTTGAGGTCCAGGCTGAAATCAGAGAGGAAACGCACTGTCTTGTCTGGGCCTGTGAGCGAGTGTCTCAGCACAGTCCAAGAGCCCTGTGAGTCTCTCCTGAAATGCAAGTGTGTCTGGCTCCGACGCTCAGTCCATCTCCATCGACATTAGCCGGCGACGCTCTCGTCTTGTTTCCTGCACTTCCTTCTTGCAGCACCAACGGGAGCTGCAGTAGCCAATAAGGCAGGATAAGAGTCCAATGACAGTGGCCAGACCAATGCCAATCAACAGGGGATACTTGAAAGCATTCAGAACTGAAAGAGGAAGGCAAAGTTGTTAGATATCACTGAGAAATTCAGAGATCCTCTTTATTTGTTCTTGCCTAAAAAAGGAGAAAATCCCACATTATTCAGTCATGGGCAGATTAATTATTTCAGAAGGAAATTACACTAATTTTCCTTCTTGATTTCTGTCTTTTGAGGTTTGGAAAATTATTCTCTTACTGGACTCCCTTACCTCCTCACCCTAATTCTTGCTCCGCCATTTCAAAGCCTCAGGGAGGCTGAAGCACCAGCAGAACCTTGGAATGAGACAGCAAAGTAGAGCTCTTTTCCAAGAGGTATTCCATTACCTGTTCCTCCAAACAAAAGCCTTCCAAAGTTTCCCCATCAAAGGCAGACTGTGGCTTCACTCTTTGTAATATGTTTCCAAATGGCAAGGAGTGGAGTCCTTTATGCTTTGCTTGATTAGGACTACTTGTACAGTATATTCACTGCCCCTTGGCAACCCTGTCTAATCAACCTCCAAAAGTTGGAACCTAAACAAGAAATTTGATTTGTAGGCACCTACTGCTCAGTTGAAAAGCAGGGTCAAGAACTGTAAGGAGTTTGGAAAGTACAGTTAAAATAGTTATCTGCACAGTAGGGAGAACAAAAACTTCTGATTCCTTTCAAGTTCATGGAACTTCCCAATATGACCTTTCCTGGAAATATTGAGAAGAAAGTAACTAGTTCAAAACCCCTCCTGCATTAAATTTTCTTCCTTAGCTACATGCTGAATGCAGCATCTAGCATGCAAATTGCTTCTCATGAAGTCTAGCAACACTTGCAACTCAGGTTGGGAAGCAGGCAAGCCATTAAATGCAGGGAGCAGCACATCTTGTGGTTAGGAGGAGGAGGAAGGAGTCAGAGCTCTTTGTTCTCAGCTTTGATATTAAACCACAATGTGGCTCTACTTCAGCACACCCCATCTGCAAACCAAGGCTTCCTCCTGCAGGCAGCAGAAGGGTTAACACTTCGAGAGAGTACTATGCCTTGACTGAAAGATGCCCCAGCTATGCAAAACACAACCAAGAGGTGATCAGGAAAGAGAACATTCCAGTCTTATGAGTATGATCTCTTCAGGCCCACCTAGTCTACAGAATCTGGAATCAGAAGTTGCAAACAATAGAAAAGGATAACAAAATCTAATGAGATTATCACAGGCACCTTTAAAAATAGCCATGGGGAATACTTGTCACAAAGACACAACAAGGTGTTAAAAACAAATATTGCGTAACACATGTTGCAATCTCTTACCATCCATTTTCACAGATAAAAAGATGGGTTTGGCTTTGATGTCAGGTTCCCGCTGCCATACGCCAGTGGCAGATCGCACCCATGGGGTCACTACGCAGTAGTGGTTCCCAAAGTCGTGGTCCTCACAGCCATGCACACGGAGCCGGAATTCCAGAGGGCTAATTCTCTCCAGGCTGAGATCACTGCTCCCATTTCTCCTGCTCTGCGTGACAATCCCTCTCCGGTCCAGCGAGGCCAGCAAGACGGGCTCTCTGTCCAACGCAAAGGAGCGCACAGCAAACCAGGAGACGTCAAAGGACATATCATCTGCATGCGTGGACAAAGAAGAATTTGGACATGTTGGTGAGCTCCAAAGAGTATTCATAGTGCTGCTTTCTCAACAGAAAGGTTAATCTGCAAGGAGCATAGCCAACACTGGTCTGACAGTGGAAGAAAAAAAGAGAAGGAAAAAAAAAGGAAAAAAAGAGTCCCCTGAACATATCCTTCCTAGGAGGATTCAAGCAGTGAACTGCAATGAAATGCACTGGCATGAAGAAGGTAGGTACACAGAAAGGGTGACTTACTACAGGGACAGCAAAGAGGAGATTTCTTGCTTTCCTGCCTGCCATTCTAAAATTTATATTTCATCTCTGATCTAAGTTTTCACCAAGCAGGCCTAGTGTCATAGTAAGTTCTATAACTATGCTGAACATACATTGAAAAGGGAGTGGAAGTGCTAGGTATTTGCTAGCAGAAAGTGATTTGCAATCACTATCTTCGTGCAGGGCCTACGTAACCACGAAGTGAGAAGGCTCTTTCCTGAAGACTCCTTCCTTACATTTCGTGTGCCTAAATGAATACAGAGATTCTACACAGAGCACAAAAAATTAACTACAAAAATACCAAGCATTCAGGAGCAAAGCCTGACCACAATGCTTTTTTTATACATTTTTTCCAGAGTTGTGGGTTACTGTCACGCATCACCAGGCATCACGCCTTGTACAAGTTTTACCACCCAAGGAGATAGTCTATAAAAGGCATTTACAAAACCTTTAACATTTAACATAGCTGACAGGTAGTCAGAGTTCATCAACACATCTAGCTCGTTCTATGTTCATGCAAGATCCTATTGATCCCATTAGCAGATCTCAGCCTTAACCCTATTAGGCTGATGTAGCTGAGTACCTACTTTAAAAATCACTGCTGTTCTTTGCTAATGTGAACCCAGCAACGCTGCCAGAGTCTGAAACCTGGCATGACCTAGAGCATAGACAGGAAAGCCTGCTCACTTGTTTCATCAACAGGTCTTCCTTCCTGGCACATGAGCAAACCAACGGGCCCAAACTGGAAGCAGACGTTACTGTTTCTGTCCCGAGTTTTGGGTACTGGTAGAATATGTGCCTAGGGCTTAACCTTTTCACACCTAAGACAGTCCCAGTGACTTCCATGATGCATCAAACCTCCATTTGCTAATATTGAGATCTCTGAAAAATACAGTATTAGCAACCCAAAATTTAAAACTGATATTTCGTCTAATTGAGTTTGGTCTTCTCTAAACTTCCACATTTGGTCTCCAGGCTAATGGAAAAATTAAAGCCCTAAACCTGCTGCTGTACTCAAATTCTGTGGAGATAAGTGAAGACAATTTTTAAGCCTCCATCAGACAGGCTAACACTTCAGGAAGGAAGGGAACCTTAAAATAATATTTCAAAGTACAGTGAAGTAAAGGGACATTCTCAGCTCTGCTACTTGAAGTACAGCATCAGCTGGCCAGGTAGAACATTCCCTCTTACTGCAAACAAAAACCATCCACTGTTTCGGGTATAATTACCTCCCCTGTAAGATGCAGTAGTTTTACACACATCTTCAAAAACAACACGAAAAGATGAGAAAGGAGATGTTACTACCAGAGACGCTGGCTGATCAAACTGTTTTGAGACACCAGCCAATTTCCTGCCATGGCCAGCTGCTCCGGGTGACAGCACAGAACCTCAAGAGAGCACCTTGCCTGTTTTGCAGCCCTGGGTTTCCCAGTCCTACATGGGGGTCAGCATAGGTCGTATGGATCAGCAGCCCTCACAACAATCACTTGCCTATCATACTACAAATACTATTAGTTACTTGGCATAGCACTCGGACCGCTTCCCTTGAAAGCAAAGTTAATAAAAATTACCATAAACACATGTTCGGTTAACGGGACCAAACTTTGACCTCTGCTTTGTGTACTCATCCAACTGTCTGTGGGAAACAGGGCCTCTACTGGAGAGAGCTCTGTTTCTATAAACTACTCTGTCTCTGCTGCCTGTTTATGCCAAATACGGTAACAGCACCAGTCCACAGGCAGTCACGTTGGGAACAACCAATTCCTTCCAAAGATCATCAAGACTGCCATTAGCTCTTGTGCTTCCAGGTACCATTGGAACATACGGACATCTTCCAGGCTAAGTCCAACTATGCTGAACATACCGTTGTACTTGCTAAAAAAGGTTTAAACAATAAATTTAGATATTAAAAAAAAAATCCAGCCTTCAGATTCCCAGGCAACTTGCTACTTTGAGAATTCCTTCTTTTCAGTCTCAGTTAATTTGAGGTTCTCTTCCCTCCACATACAGAGATAAGTGCAGGCACTTGCTGTCATTTTCAAATAGCTGAATCTATCTTCTGTAATTACAACATGGGACAACAGTATTATGCCAACATATTTTATTAGTCAGTATACACAGTGTGCAATTAGTGACTCACTACAGACAGTCAGAGGGAGGATTTGGCTCTCTGCTCTTTGTCACTATCCTCCTTGAAATAGCTTAATACAGCAAAGTCATCTGATTCATTTCTATATATCTCTGGCTTTCATGCAATAAAAACCACAGGAAAATTTAGCAAAACCAGGACATAAATCAGGTGCTCTCTGAAGATCAGTGATGAACATGCCTAGCAGTTCCCAAGTGCTAATAAATATGTAGTTTTACTGACATAAAACAGGTCACACACTAGCCTTCCCAAAAGCATCTGTACCATTCCACATACACCTTGCATCAATGTTGACAAGTCACTCTCACAATTTTTGTCCCCAAACTACAAAAAACAAACCCAACCACAAGAACCACACTCACACTTAACACTACAAAGCTTTCTTCCACTGGTTCCTTCCATGCTCCACAATGCCCTAAGTAGTGTGGGACACCAGGACAAGGTGTCCCACATTAGAGGAAAGCATAACATCCCAGTGCCAAGCTCAGAAAGCCATCAAGGACCTCAGTGCCCCCAGGTCATATAACTCAGCTGTTTTCATAAAGGAACACAAAGCACTGGGAGCTGGACACTTCAGAGCTCTGTGAGCAGAGTAATAGTGGTGCTATGCTGCTTCCCCTCTCCAGTTATTGAGGATCATCAACACATAAAGCACATCTTTATGCACATTTCAATTTGACACACAGGGCTAAGCTGTCTGGGTCTTAGCTGCTTCCCTGGCCAATCACTCCTCAAAACAGGGAATCCTATTTCTAGACCAGCTCTTAGGAACAATACACTTCCACTGCTTAGAATGGAGCGCTCTCAGCATCTTGTTACAGTGCTGAATCACAATTTTGAGACCCTTTTTGTTTACTACATTTAAATGAGGTTGAATAGGGCTTCCTAGAGAGCTGAGCAAACCACTTCAAGCTATACAAGAGGTAAACAAGCTGGTTTTGTTAAATTCTCCAGAGTGCCCACTGGGTCTGTCTGGAACAGATAAAAAACCATCTCCTTTCAGGCACAGTAAGTAATACTTTTAAATCCCTAAGCACATAGCCCAAGAAGGGGTGATCTGGGAAGTCTAGAGAGATCGTTTGTGAAAATGTGTATTCAACAGAAGTATCAGAAGCAGCTTTTATATCTTCAGGGCACAGAAGAACTACTATTCTCCCCTGACACACACATACTCCCCTCATATCAATTCAAAACACCAACCACAGCTGCCAAGCCAAAGGAACACTTCTTTAGATGGAGCAGTTGCTGCCATGTACTAAGCGCAGTAATACACACTCCATTTCAGCAGGGTCTCAAAGAAGCAGAAGAAATTAAAGCACACAGCAGTCATGCCAAAACCTTTTCCACCCTTTTGAAAATCTCCCACAGCGTGGATACACACAAACATACACACACACACAGAGTATTATGAATTGCCTCTACCAGACAAGGGTCCAACCCATAAGTAACACTTCTAGAAACAAATGGATCAATCTAAATGTAACAAAGAAGGGCACTGACAAAGATCATTGGTCATTTAACTTTTCCTCAGCTCCTTGGAAGTACTTTATTTTTCTGATTGTGCATGCAAAGAGGGAGAAGAGGTAGCACCTGACACCTCAACTTATTACATGAAGCATACATACTAATCCACATGCATGCTTGCAAAGTTGAGTGCCTATGCGTGCAAAAGCAGAGCTGGCTGGCATACCAAGTGTGTTCAAAGTGTTTTGGATGGGTATTTAACAGGACATCCTATGAAATTCCCTGATCCTTCTTTGCTCACAAGAGAGCCCAAAACACAGCCCTGCAGCAGGTCTGACACCAGAAGAGCAGATGGCCTTTGAAAGCCATCATGCCCCTCAGAAGAGAGTCAAATGCAATTGCTCTGCTCTCCTTCCTCATCACATTCCCAAATGGAAAGATCATGTCTGTACTGCTGTCATCTGTTTTATTCCAGGAGATGCTGGCAACTCTTGCTCTGTTTATCCGATTACCTGGTGTAGGCTTTCCCTAACAACGTGCCTCATTTCCCCATCAGTATGAGACAGCGCTGTTATTTTCGCAGTCTGTCTAATGTTTGGCACTCATTTAAAAAGCAAGTTCTCCATTCCAGTTGTGAATTAAACTGTGATACTGACTCAGCATAGAGCCAGATCAGAGATGGGATATGGGGGAATAAGGTTACTACTGTGGAACTACATCTGTTTATCATATGAGCCCTTAAGGCGCTTCTTCACCTACCCTGCTCTGTTATCCCACTGCTCTAGTCCCCTCCATCTCTCAAGGCCAAGAAGGCGGACTGACAAGGCAAGTCTGCACACCCTACAGCTGTTGCATAGATTCCAGCTGTTCCCTGCAGCTCTTCTGCCGGTTTCTTCCAGAGGACCACCAAGGACTGGAGAGGGGCCAGCTTCTCAGGCCCATACGAAAGGCCCAGATGGGGTTTTTCCACACAGCATGGCTGGTTAGGCCCCAAATACTGCTCATTCAGCAACTGGAGGCTCAGACCATGGACTGAAAGCTTCCCTCAAAACCTGCCACAATGCCACGCTTTACTCCATTCTATGCGTATCTGTTGCCTGTGCCCCATCTGCGCTGTTACAGACTAAAAAAAAAAAAAAAACAAAACAAAACAAAAAAACAAAAAAAACCAAAAAAACCCCACTACGAAACTCAAAACAAACACCCCCCACAAAAATGCTAACCCAAAACAAACAAACAGAAAAAAACCCACAACAACACAGAGGCAGAGATCTGCCATGTTCAAGATGACATTATCCAGCTACGGAACAGATTACAGTGCTGACATTTAAAACTCTGCACTGGCTGCTCATAACTGCTGGAAACAGCATCATTTCCAACTCCAGACATCATCTATCAATTCATCAGACATCCATGAACCCTTATGAAGTTGCCCATTTAAAACTTAATTGTGCTGATGAGCAGCTCCTTGAAGAGGGCACCTTTTTACTTCGATCCCTCTGATTATCCTTACCTTGTCAGTGCTTCTCCCAGTCTCAAGCTACCAAACACACAAAAAACCATCACGAACCCAACTGCAGCGGAGCACTGACAGGAGAGCCCCACTGTTACTAAGTGGCCTCCTTTCAAGTTTTAAGTGAGTCAGGGATGCTGAGGCCTCTTTCACAAGGCAACCCCAAGCTTATTTTAGCTGTCGAACACCAGCAGAAGCAGCAGCTGCTCCCTACCAGCAATTATGGCTTTGCAAAGGAAGCCAGCTGCTTTGGGGACTGCCTCACGACAATACCTGTAAGAGCCTGGGCACACCTCAACTGAGAAGAGGCTTCCCGCTGAGCAGAAACCGCATGACAGACTGAGGTATACGTACAGGCATACGTCGCTGCTTACTGTGTCCAATATCCCAGGCTACGAATCTTTTGACAGCAATAAAGTTTACTCAGCTTTTCCTCCCTGCCAAGCATTTCAATAATACAATCTAAAGACTTCTATCATTTTTTCACAGGCAGCACACAACTCATCTGGCAAGTTGCTTCCCCACTACACTCAGACTTAATGTAGAACAGACACCTTGGAATTTCAAAGTGACGGGCTTTTACTAAGCTTGGTACTTCATCTCATCAGCTACTACATTGTAAGTAATATTTTCTGCACGGCACCTCTTTTGTACTGCGTTATGCATAGATTCCTAAGTTTCGCATGAATCATGACACCTTTATATTTAGGTACATACATTTATATATATTTATATTTACATACACATTTATAGATTTATTTTAAATACGTTTTTATATTCATATAGATACAGAATGACTTGAAAGAACACTAAACTCACTCCAAACTCAAATTTTGGGTATAATAATCAGAGTTATTCTCACAGCATTTTGATGAAAAGCAGCTCAGGCAATGCTTGGCAAACAGCTAGGTTTTGAGCAATTCTCTGAACTTTTCAGCTCCTCATAAAAAATTGCCTTTAAAGTGTCTGCTATCCTTTTCGCAGCAATTAGGTACTGTGTTTCTCTCCTTCTACACAAAAAATGAGGCTCACCTCTGAAGGCATCAGCAATAAACATTCATTTTTGGCATTTAGGCTGCAGTAGTCAATTATTGTGATTTTTAGATTTACATTAAGCCTTAAATTCACTCTGAAGCATGAAGCTGACTGGCCAGGTGACTAAGATTCATTTACAGATGATCATTTTCTCTTAACAGGTTTTGCCAACGGACCTCCTTTCCAATTAAAGGAAACAGGAACTGTTTTCATGGCCCATCTAGTGGTTGTAGGCTGAGATTGCCAGCAATGGGGTCAGTTGGTACAGACAGCACAGGGGGGTTTAGCAGTAAGAACACTTTTTTCCCCTCCCCTCAGAATGTGAAACAAAAAAAAAAAACTTGTTTTAAATCGGGCTGTGTAAAGGAAACATGCTCTCCTGTATTTATCTAGTTTTATAGGATTTTCAATGCTGGTTCTCAATTCTCCAGCCTCACCCAAGGGACACAGGGGTTTAACTGCTGGTATTATTCTGCCTGGTGAAGGCAAATGAGTTACAAGTAAAATAATTCTGCCACAATACCTGGCTCAAGTGCCATTCCTTCCATTGTGACGATACACAGCAAATCTGCCAGTTCACCCTGGTAAATCGTGGGGTTGTCAGAATGCACCGAGACATTAAACACGGGACCTAGAAAAGAGTAACCACAATTATTCATGACAGGCTTTTCTTCAGTGTCCAAAACCTTTCTTCCATGTTTTTGAAGGATTCTTTGCTAGTTTGTGGAGACAGAGCTCTGAAGTAGGGATAAACAATCATGTAAGTTTTCACAAAATAGTAATCCATTTTTAGGCATTAATTCCTGCACTAAGACAAAGTACCCAAACTGCCAGACCTGTCACGCAACACAGAGGCTGCTGCCCAAGTCTGCCTTCTACCGTCCTGCACAAAAGGAGACGGTCTTCCACTGGTGACTCCTCTTAAGAGCATGAGTTCAGGTCTTCAGGCTAATCCAGCATGGATCTTTTTGGCTGAGGCTGTCAACAGGAATTCAAGTTAGAGCAAACCCATATTTTAACAATACAGATGGTTCTGCTACAGAACTGAAACACAGACAGTACAAGAAGTGCATCTGATAACACTTTTCTGTGGGTTTTCCTTCAGGCTCTGCCACAGATAGCTGCTTCTGCAGAAGATGTCTCAAAGCCCAAAGGTACAGTAACTCCTTCAGTTGCAAAGTGGTGATGATACTGATGAGTATCATCAGTACTGATGAAAACCATTAGGCTGTTATGAAATGCTCAGACACCATGACAACATGTGGAGTTTGACTTCTGAGGTACAGAAGTTAAAAAACAAAACTTCCCCAAATTTTGACAACAACTCTCTCTCTGGTGCAAAATTAAGAAAACCACAACTCAGATATAGCAACATTGCTAGTAGTCTCTATTTCACAGGAGAGAAACTGAAGAATGTGTCAAGATACCCTTAGTGATTTCTCTACTAAACAAGGCAAAGGAGATGAGTAGGAAGAAAGCTAATGCTAATGGTGGCCTCCAGGATGGCTTTGGGGAAAGGGGCCAGGGAACCCAAGAAGGAACTTGGGACTCAGATTAAGAAATAACTTTTTTTACCCTCCCTGGACTCCATTAGCTGCTATCATTACCTGGCTCAGCTACCTCTGGGACAGCAACAAGCAGCACAGGAAGGTGGTTTGGGAGGAAAGAAAAGCTGTTGGAAGATCTGCCCTCCTCCACTCTGACATGCTACTGTTTTAGTACAGGAACTGTAAATTTAAAATCCACTGAAGAACAGTGGCAAACAATGCTTTTGATGGAGAACATTTAAGGAAATCATCCAAGACAACCCTATCGTCCCTTGCCCTCCCAAAAGGTTTCTGTGGAAAGCTATGCTGATAACTCACCACGCTGCACACACTCATCACATCGCTTCCAAACTGATGTTCTGGAAAGAAACTTGGATGTGCCATGAAGCTAGAGCTGTTATTTTTGGTGAAACTATTCTAGACTACAAGGGCCTGGCTTGTTTTGGTCAGCAGAGATTATTACACAGCACACTAAGAAATGAATTCCAATTCCAATGCAATAATTACTTCTGTGGCTTCCAAAATTCCCCCCACAATTTCCACATGGCACAATGTGCTGCTCTGTGTAAACTTCTTACAGCCCTCTTCTCTGCCCCACAAACAGTTGTACTTTGAACACAACAGCAGTGTGTAGACATATAATCCCAGAGGTTTGTACCCATTTTGACTCTAGAAGTCCTCTCTATTAAAAATTAAGATTACAAGTTACCTCACCAAGCAAGGGTAAAAGGGTGGTAGGGATGCGATACAAGTTACATGCAGACTACCAGCCGAGACTCCTACATGCTTATGCTAGAACATATTTAAGGAAATAAGAGACCCAGAATGCTTTGAAGTTCAGCTGTTCAGGTAGTGACTTCATGAGCGGGCTGCAGCCCTAACTTAAGCTCAGCACGATGGAATCCTTTTCTGGGGAAATGGAGAGAGATTAATCTGATTGCTTCCTCAGCCTCTAGCCAAACTTGCTCTATGTGAATTTGTTTCCTGACATTTACACACACACACCCTCAACCATATTCTCCTTGCAGCCTATTTGATTATTCGTCTTCAGATAAAACAAGACATCTTCCATCATTTTCTTTGGAGTTGTGCAGACAGAAGTTCAAGGTCCTATGGGACTAAAGGCAGCATGGACCAGGGCACTCCAGCCAACCGTAACCAGGAATGTCTCAAGCTGTGTGTGAACTGTCACAGCAACAGAAACAAAGAAACTATCAAAATCTGCCAGGAACATCCCTGCATTCCCAGCACATACCTTCTGCTGCACCGATCAAAGGCAAAACAGCACCATAATAATCCTGGTACTGTCTATAGCTCAGGGTCTATCCTAGACTCCCAGCAGCAAGTGAGGTGACATCATGCCAGAACATAGGACATGCTCTACTCCAGCAAACAGGCTCTGTCCTGGCTAGATGCTGGCAGGGATTGAGCAAGGGAGATGAACTGCATGATCCCAACTTTATCAGGCTAAGGATGGGCTGCCTTACCCCTGCCCTGGCAGGGTAAACAATACAGAGGGTACATATAGACAGGACTTTTCAGGCCCTATTTCTAGGTTGACAGTCCAGGCATCTACTGCATTCAACAGACACTGGCTTCAAACCCTGGCATGCCAAGAAACCACTAATGCAGAGCGGACTCTGAGCGCTCCTGGCCACTGAATTTCACGAGGGTAAAAGCTAAGCTTGTTTGGTCATTCAGCCAGGAAAGGCCATGTATCATGGTAATGCAGCACTCCCCGCATACTCTTCAGTTCTGGGTCACCAAGCGCATCTCTACCCTGCCTCCCATATGAAGAGTCAAAGCTTCCTGGGCAGTAAGAAAGCTGCTAGGCAGCAGCTGCTCTCTCATGTCATGATCACACTTCCCCTTGGTAAGCCACAAACAGTTATTTCCCTTTGGTTATTTCCCTACTAGGGTACATCTCCTGCAAATTACCATCTGTACCTCCAGGGAGAAATCACTGTCCTGTGTTAGAAGAACTCGATTTCAACAGAGAGTAAAGAGACATGTCAGGGGTTGTGCTCTTCCCTTGCCAGCTGAAGAGGGAAAACAGTTATTTTTTATTTTTTTAATCCTAAGCAAGCTTCATTAAAGTGAAAGCTTCTTGGTTCAGTCTTGAAAACTGTGTGGTTGCAACTTCCTCGGAGAAGCATCTTTCTTCTTCAGAAGTATCTTAGGCCCACAAGATCTGCCCACATGCCCCATGCCCTGGGCCTCAGGCTGCCCTCAGGCATGAAAGGACAGAATAAAGCATCTTCATAGTCGTCCCCACCCCGGCCCACTACAAAACCTGAAAAGGCAGGAGGCTGTTTTCAAGAGAGACCTGTTAGCCCTGAGCTGGACCTCAAAGACCATTTAATCCCCTACCCTCCACCATAAGGTACGCTTGAGTCAGAGCTGTAGTCACTACACAGCCTGGGAAAGATTCACAGAAGCTGACTACACAGCTTTAATCCCTCATTAAAAGTCATCTGCATGCCACCCTTCTCTATAGAAGGTTTCTGGTCTTGTTTTTGTTTGGTTTTATTCTAAAAAAACCCAACTGGCCAGTGCTTTTAACCTGATTATAACTTGCCTGATTTATGTCCCCAGCTTAAACAATTTACTCTGGCTTCAGCTGAACCTGTCTGACAACAGGATGAGAGAAGCAGGAATGAGCTGCATGCCAATCTCAAACAGCAGCAGCAGAAAACTAGTGTTTGTTAGTGGGTTACAAGTAAAACTATCGCCTTAACTAACTGGACATCTGCTTTACAGCAGGCTCAAGAAAAGCACCTAGGCAAAAAACAGCACCAGAGCAAACACAGGATGCTTCCAGACACATTTTCAAGGCTCCTGAGGACCTCCCAAGAGGTCACAAATGCGCCACAAAAACCTTCTGCAAGGTGTGGATCCTGTCGGGTTTTTTTTCCCCCCCCCATTACCATCACACAGCAGTATGAGGCCCTGGATCTGGACTCCACCACACAGGGCTTGGCACATAAAACCCAAGTGCTTTTCTTAAGTTTTTAGCCTCCAAGACAAAAAAAAAAAAAAAAAAAAAAAAAAAAAGAAACAAAACCTCTCAATCCCAAGCTTACAGATGCAGGCATGTGGTAACAGGCAACTCCCAGTAGACAGTGATGACACTATCAGGGTCTCAGCATCACCAAGCTCAAGCACTTGCAGTGTCACAGGAATGGCTGGGGAGGTGACATGAACTCTCCTTCGATGAGATCCCAGTTCATGCTGCATTAACACTGAGAAAAATAGAACTCTACAGATAACAGATGATGTGGCTTTGCTCACCTTGCCACCTGTACTTAACAGTTTGAAATATTGTTATTGGCACCTACTGGTCACTCGGGAGAACAAACAAACCAGAATTTAGTTTCAAATGCAGGGTTGACAGATCAAGTATGACCTGTAAAGCTCATCAAGAACAAAGCAAAGTTAACTGTAGGAAAGCTGCTCAGGAGTTCGAAAGCTGAGAAGTAATTGGATTTTAATAACTTCAGGTTTGAAGATAAGTGTCATGCCCTCAGCTAATTTGGAAACTAAAGAGCACAGATTTACAAAACAAACCAGTATTCCCAATTCTAAGAGCTAAAGCATCAACCTTCCACTAAATTGCCATCTTCTGCTGAGACCTTTGATTTCAACTAAGCCAAAATCTCTGTTCCTCACTATAGTAAGGCCATATGTAAGCTTAGATACAACCTCTAAAACAAGTTTTCTTCTTTATTAAAGTAATAATTTTATATTAAAAAGCATCTGCAGTAAAGATAGGAACAAAGTTTTCAGAGTACTTCTTGACTTCTGAATGCTTGAAAAACACTATATAGTTTTAAACAGAAAGTGAAGAAACTGGGGTTAGAAGTTTACTAGTACAAATCTAGAAGTGCTTAAAGAGAAACCACGTTCCAGGATCAGGACATGTTTGGTCTAATTTCTTCTGAATGTCCCCTTTTATGGCAGATCTCATTGCTCAAACCATTGATTTCATGCAACCCAGGAAGGAAACTCAAGGATCCAAATCCTATAGTGATACAGTTTTCAGCTAAAAAGTGCATTGCAAATTCTTCCACCTATGTAAATGAAAGGAAAAAGTGTTTATAAGCTGCGCCAAATTTGGTTTATTGCTTTGTGCTCAGATTTACACTGAACAGGCTGCAGGGTGGAAAGGAGGAGTTCAAGTTTATTGAGTTAATCTACTCAGCTTAAGCATTTACATATTGGAGAACAATTAAAAATCCTGAGCCCTATTTACCTGATGTCACCCCATCCTCCCCGCTTTCCTTCCCTGCTCAGCAATCCAAACACCTTCAATCTGCAAGAAAAAGAAGGGGGAAAGGAGGGAGAATAACCAAAAGCCAGTTCACATCTAGATTTACAACAGAGAAGATCCTAATTCCCTAGGTCCTAGGTGACATTTTGGCCTTTTCTGCATCATTTTAGCCAGTAGTTCTCTGCAAAAATAAGGTACAGTCTCTCCACAGACATTAGCTACCTTTATTTTCCAGACAAGTAAAGTAGAGCAGAGAAAGGTCAAGTAACCCAACTGACAACAGAGATCCAGAGCAGGCTGTTCCACCCAAGAAGCCTGCGCCCAGTCCGTTACCCAGCAGGGAGGCCACAATCACTGCATGCAGCTTGCCCATGTGCAATCAGCCAGCACCACCGACCACAATGGGGAAAAAACTGATGCAACCCACAAGTTCTCTGTCTTCCAAAATATTACTCATATCTGCCCTGGCACCAAATTGTTCACTCTTGAACCGAGAATCCCATGACTTGGTTTTCTCCAGATAATAAGCTCCTTCACCCACACTATTCCAGCCCCCTATCCACTCCCTGCTTCTTCATGGAGCTGTTCCCTAACAAGTTTTACCCCAAGCCTCATAATAGCTGTTACGAGAAGAAGCCCACAGTAGCTTAGTCTGTGGTTTCTACTTCCAGCTACAATTTAATGTACACAGGCACAAAGGCGCACAATGACAAAGCATGTTCCTGCCCATTAACAGTGGCTGGAAAATACCAGCCTTTCTTGCCAAAGAGTTTCTGCTATATTGCTCTTCATTCATTTCCATGATTAAGGTTTCTTTCCTTTAAGAATCTTTCTATTCTCCTGAAACTGAGTATCTCTCAGGGTCATTGCAGGGCATCACTTCATTTTAACTGCAAGTTCAACATCAATACTCAGCTCATATTTCAGCAGCTCTCAGTTTATCTCAGCTTCTTCCAAAGTGAATGATAATACATTGCTGTGCAATGAGCTCACATGCAGATGTAATCCAGAGCTGAAGATTTCATTGAGATGCTTCCCTTAAAGTTCTCTTTTATTTTTGCCTCGCCAGAGCTTTCTGCCCTCTGCTGAATGGCAAAGGGGGAAGCCAGCTCAGAGCACAGCCAAGCTCTAAATGGTTCTCTCTCATAACATACTTCTCAATACAAGATTAAAAGCTTCCTTCTCCCTGCTTTCCTCAAGGGAAAGGAAAATAAGCCACTTCTGTGGAAATCCCTGTGAGTGTATAGTGGGCAAAGACACTCTAAACACTAACCTGGGTTGCCGGGTTCAGGGTAAAAGGGGTAGAAAATTAAAGGATGAATGCCAAAGACAACTTTATAATGCCAGGATAAACCAGGTAGATTTCACAGAGCCCAGATGCCTCAGCATTAAAAAAAAAAAAAAAAAAAAGCTATAGGCCAGCTGGAGCCATTTGAACCAGATACCAGTACACAGACCTGCATCAGATAAGCACTCTGATCTCAAGCAAGTTCCCAGCTATTTGACTCCCACCTTTGCTGGCCAGCTCAGCTAAGGCTGCGGGCAAAGGGGAGCACAAAAAAAAGACAGCCTCTCTCATCCGCTGCTCAGCCCTTGCAGCACAAAGGCATTGCCACTGGAGCAACACCTCCAGGTTACCAGAAGAGATTTTGGGTTTGGTGGGTAGGATCACAAGTCTTACAAGAAGCTGTCTTGATACACTGGCTTCAGAAGAACAGCAAGGAACAGAAGACAGGTGTGTTCCAGGCTAAAAGAAAGACTATGTACACATACATCATCCAACAGCTCAGGAGGAGAGAGGATGCATTTGAGTTTCAGCAGAAATAATGCAATGAAATTAAGAGAAAATTTCAAGACAAGCACTGGCAGCTGCTCTTGTCCCTCGCGTTGCTGGGCAACCTTTGAAAAAGAGATGGCAGAACTTCTGTTCTAGACTGGGAAAACCAAAAAGAAGCACTGGAGAATACTGAAGTCTTCATATGGGACAGCTTTCCCCTGCCACTCAAATTAGCTTAATTTGCTTACAGCTACTGGACATACAGCAGGCATTCATTTTATGAAATTAGTCTAGTGATCCATGTTGTTCATAAGGCCAGACCAGAGGATCTGCAAGATCCTCTCTGGTCTTAAAATATATCCAGCAGAGAACAATCTGCCATTGACTGAATATTTGAAAACTAATGACCTGCTAGCCTCCTCCTCACCACCCCCACCCCCTGACTTCCAGTTTATGTACTTCAGTGGACAAAATCCACATTTCATTTTTTAGTTCAGAAAGTTTCAAACAAATGCCTTTACATTAACATTTCAGATCGCTAACCAAATGGAATAAATATGTCCCTCTGCAACAGCAAGTGGAGAAAGAAGAGAGGAGGTCTCTGCTTGCAGCCAGCAAGTTCTGCCTTGAATGGAAAGAATCTGAGCAAGACATTTTCCACAGATGTTCATGGAAAAACATTTCAGAGCACTGCCACATTTCAAGCCTATTGTGGCAGGAAACACTGAAGTTTCATGTGCGCAGTCCCCAGCTCATATATAAAAAGCTTACAGGCCTCCTGCCGTTCAGATAGATCACATTGCACAATGCGTATGCACGCTAAAAGCCCCTCCTTGAAACGTCACTCAACTCAGCGAGATCTGGGAGGGAGTCAAACTGGAAGACAGGATTTCCAATCCCAGCAAGCCTCCCCTCACCCTATCAAAAAGGGATCAATAAAAACAACCAAGAAAAAAATTCCTCCTGTGACTAAAAGCTTCATGTAAAACCCTTTAAGGGCTTCCTTCTGCTGAAAATGCTGCTTTCGTATTGATCACCTCCCCACTTCATTCCTCACGGTGCAAGCTGAAAAATGCTGTCAAAGTCCAAGCCTTCAAAGTAGGGAGGAGACTGGAATATCTTCTATTTTTCAAAGTTGTACTTCCTTATTATATCTTCCCCCCCACCTCCAGTCATAGTTAAAATGCCTTTCTGTTACACTTAAGTCAGGAAAACTTAATAAGTCAATTGCACTCTTAAGGACAAGCACACTCATAAGCTACTCATCACCCATTTAACTCAGGATTTAGCAGAGCAGTGCTCACCAGCTTTTACAGTTACCTGGAGAGCTGCATGCCCCTCTGCTTTTTCTGTACCGTTTCCTGTTAGTATCTTCCCTCCAATTTTGGGGAGGCTCTCATTCTCCCTAGAAACCACTAGCTACCTCAGCAGTTCTGCCTTTCACCACTCCCATTAGAGAAAAATCTGGCACCAGCTTCTTTCTCTGAAGAACAAGTTTGACAGCTGCCTGTACCACAGGATGCAAGACAAGGGCGTGATATCTGAGCTATGCTTTTATAGCTGCTCCATAACTTCGCCGTTTACCTCTAGCTCCCCGACTCAGTCACACTGCACCAAAGACAGTACACCTCAGCAAACAAAACCAAAGTAACACACTCACAAAACATCTTCTGTCTTGCATACCCGATTCCAAATAATTTGCCAGATAATAACTCCACAGTTAGTCCATTCTAACTGTGCTCATCACATGTCCTCATCATGCCCAGAGATGAATGTCCAGCAAGGATATCCGAGTGACAACTGAAGGACACAAAGTTCATCCACCAGTTCAAGAAAGGAAGGTATTTCAAGCTAGATTTTGCTACATGCCAAGATTATTCTGGGAAGTAGCTCTCCAGTAAATTGTGCCTGGGATCTCATTTCTCTCTCCATTCTTTTGTAAAGAATGAAAGGCTGACAGGGCTTCAGGACCATCCTGCCCCCTGCTCCAGCCTTGCTACTGGAATTCACACATTCCCAGGGCAGTGCTACAGGCTGCCTCCCTTTCTTCGCTTTACGCATCAGAAATCCTATCTGGGTGAAGAGGCTGGGAGTAAAGAGTGACAGCAAAAAGAAGTCAAGACTGCAACACGCACGCTTTCCTCCCTTGCATAGCTCACAGGTTTCCCTCTGAACCATGGATATTAATAGCATGCTGCCAAACTTTTTGGATGGGAGTTCTAAGTGACGTAACGCAAACAATGTTGGGAGAGTCACCAACCACCACTTTTGCGCAGGAAAGCCTCCACATAAGAGCTTGGAGGGGAGGGGTTTGGGACAGATTTCATTCTTGCTGGTTTCTTGCATCACCCCTTTGCAAATGCTGCTCTCCCACTGTGTCTGACCCAGATATCAAGAGTAATAAGGCTAAAACTGTAGCCCATTAAACCATCTTCAGAAGACAACAAGTCTACAGCAATATTCAGCTGTGACAGTGCTGCTCTAAGAGGCATTTGGAACAGAGGCAACTAAGATTATTTTCAAAACAGTAACTTACCATGAAACTAAACAAAAAGCCAACCAGAAATTACCTAGAACTGAGAGAAGCATTGAGCTGAGCCAACGTCCTCTCTCTGGCCAGCTTAGGTCAAGCTGCATCTTCATTAGGGTTTGTATCAGGGTGCTACATTTCAAAGCTTCTTACAAAGTGATGTCCTCATTGCAAAGCTGTCCCTCTACGCTCAGCCCTTCTCCTTTTCCCAGTGTGCCCAGTATAAGGAAGTTCAGTTTTTAGAAATCACCTCATAGAGAACAATTACCTTAGTTACGGATGCAACCAGAAGTCAGGCTTCTCCTGCCTAGTCACAGACAGATCTTCTAAGAACCCTACAGCCCCAATATTTTAAGCAGAATAATTCACATGAAGAACATGGGATGTGAGGAAAGATCTTGTTCCAAGCTGTGCTTGTGAGCAGGAATGGGGGAATGCAGAAGGTTTGAGATAAAGCAGCTAACTAGAGAGCTCCAACATACAATGCACCTTTGGGCTACATCAAGAGCTCTTCGAAACCGCTCAAGAAGTCACTAGCTGGGTTTATCAAATCATGATATGAGCCCCTCACTCATAAGTGCACCACCATTACAAAAACAGCTCTACAATACTTCCCACCCATGCAGTATGATAGTAAGTCAGTGTTAACGTGCATCTCTGATGAGCCAAATCGACCCTGTCCCTCTCTCCCTCCCCCCAACAACATACCAGGACAGGCACACTTCTCTAGAAAAATCTCAACAGGCAGGCTACATTACAGCTGAACGTGAGGCTTTCAGCAAGGATGTGAGGAACGGGATGCACTTCTGATACTGAAATTCATCCCAATTTGTGGAGCTTTGTAGTCCAGCCACAAGGGGCCTCTATGGTCTTCCAGAGGCAGGATACAGTTCCTGAAATGGCTGAAATGTTACCATTACCTTGACCTGACCATTTTCTGCAATTACATCAACAGGAAGGTGTGCTCAGGCAATTTAATGCTATGCTAATTGAGTCTGTTTTGGAACAGAAATCTAGTTTATATTAATGTTCTTCCAGAGCAGCCGCTACCTAACAGCAATCTAGTGATAAAGCTGGCAAATGTGGCAGCAGTTACTCCATACTGAGAACCAGCTCTGAGCCTTCAGGACCATAAAAGCTACATTAGTAAAGAAAAACCCAGGTGTTATGATTACAGCCAATTCATTAAACATCTTTCTGTAAACAATCAATAGCACAAAGGACACAAGTACCACCAAAAGAGACAAGCAAAGCCCTCAGCCATCATACCATTTGGAGACCCCTTCCATGTTCCAAAGAGTAGGTAAATTTCCCAGAGACAGGGAAACCACTAGGAGAGCAAAGAAAACTCTCCCTTTCTGGCTTAGACACACAGCTACCAGATTCTATACCAACCTGATGTCTGGAAGTCTATCTGGATAGGGTTGGATAAGCCATTCACTGCTTCACGCCACATGCCACCACCACCTGGAGACCAGGCAGTCACCACACAGCGATACAGCCCAGCATCAGAAATCTGGGTCTGATACATCCTGTAGCGGAACTCATTCTCCTGGACCTTCTCCAGAACCACACCGTCCACACGAGTCTGGTCTGTCCAGTCTTCCAGCCGCACTACTGAATCCTGGTTCAAGGAGATTATGCGAGTGGTTCCATTGGGATTTGACTGATCCGTCAGTGGCTTCTCAGCTGTAATGAGGACAGAATAGCGTGGCGTCTTGATGTTTTTCGAAGACACTTTGCATGTCATCTCAAAAGTGTGGCCTGCTACAAAGAATGGCTTCAATTTCACCGCCTCCACTGTAAGCGTGTAATCTGAAGATGGAAGGAAATAAGCAGCAAGAGAGGGGTTAATAAATAGGTGCAGATATTTCTGCAGCACCTTTTAATCTAGAAGATTACAAATAAGCAAAGTACTTTTTTTGGGAGAGACAAATCCCAGCACATTTATTTAAACACATATGGACATCCCAGAATGCTACTCAACACTGCACACACACCAGTACACAACAGTTTGGGTCAAGATGCAAGGATTCAAACGAACACCAAATACTGAACAATGCAATACACAGGTCATAGCACGACAGGACCTCCAGGACTTTTTTTATTCAGGGCTAAAGATGTTAGTCAGACAAGACTCAGAGTCCCACTTTCACATTGGATCTGCAAGAGCACCCTCAGCGACAGAGTACAAGGACACTGCTGAAGTTCTCACAGCTAGTGACAAAAGCTGCCACTAGCTGAATCGGCAGCACTTCGCGTAGCTACTTTTATTTCCCTTGAAAATCCACCCTAACAGCAATCCAGACACATTCAGTAGAACTCCCAAGATCAGCTGACATGTCATGACAACACAGTTAGTGATAACAGGAGAACTCTCCATCCCCAGCACCCCCATACACACGCCTCTGTGTTGAAGGAGTTCAGTGTACCTCTGCCTCCACGCATGTTCTTTTCCCTTCCTCTCACCCATTCACCTGAGTACAAGCCTACCAGAAGCCTCGATGTTTCCCAACAGCCCATTTGGCATCAAGAATGCCAGCAACACTTACTGCTCCGTTTCCTTTCCTTTCCTCAGCATTCTCCAAGTCTGCTGGCTCCTCAATCCCAAGAATCCCTTAATTACAGGGTTTGGGAAAATTATACATCTAGAAGCACAGCCCCAAGACACAAAAAAATACAAGCTCACAATAAGAAATTGAGAAAATGAGGAGTGACTGAAATCAGAACCAGATAAAAGGAAAGGGAGTTGCTAGTTTCCTGGCACTGTGATGAAGAGACATGCCCCACACTTAGGGTCTTCCTAAGGAAAGGGTGCTGGGGCAGAACACACAGCTTACAGCCTTACTTCCCAAAGTAGCAGTATTGCAAGCATTCAGCCAGTCCGTCTTTCCGGACTAATTTTGCTGGAGCATATTCTCCCTCCCCCCCTTTATTAAAAAAATGGGTATAGACACATTAAAAAAAAAAAAAAAAACCCTACACAGATCACCTTTATGCAAGGTGAAACTTCTCAGGAAAAAGGAAATAAGCAATGGTGAGATTGTTACACGTTTCCCAAAACTGAACTAAATGCAGTAATATTTATGCCCTCCCCACAAGAGCAACAAGATACTTGTCAAGATTACATTTTGCAGTGTTTTGCCTTCAAGCAGCAGTTTTCACAATGAGTAAACACAGCCCACAAGATGAGAAACCCGGTATGACAACTTTATATCAGTACTGTATAAAGCAGATCACAGTACAAAGCTATATAAAGAAACAGCAGGAGCAGGGAAGGCTGAGTTGCTTCTAGTGGTCTAGCTGAGCACAGAATTACTTGATACTCCACACCAAACCCTGACACACACTTCCACCCGCTAAGCAAGTGGGAATACAAGAGCTGCACATTTAGGCACTCGGGGTACAATGACAAAGAATCATTCTCTGCTCCCTTGTGTGAGAACTCATCATGCATCTGATTCTAGTCTTCAAATCCATTTTTTCCTCATTCTGTGTCCATGAGATTCTGATATCACCCTCTTCATAAGGTTGCAGCATTTAGGAGCCCAGCACAGGCCAGCTTGCCACATATTGTAGGAATCTAGTAGACAATTATATTTTTGCTCCAAAAGCAGAAGGACAAACAGCTAGCCATACTTTGCTGCCACATTTTGCTGCTTTCTAGGCCTTGTGAGGAGGCTCTGGGCAAAAATCCCTCCCGATACAAACGTTCTTTGTGCTCTTGATCGTTATGTCAGAGGGCTGGGTCCTAGACACCAAAAAAGAAATCTTGCATTTGGTCTCTCGTACATGTACTTAAGACAAATACCTTCACCTGATCAGAGCAGTACAGATGTAGCTGAGAAGAGACAACTCTCCCCACTATCTGTCCTCCAAATGCCTTACTTCAACTATTCCCTGAGCCACAGGTCAGGCAGCAGTACACAGGGGAGTGTCTTGTCCCCAGGAAGGACAGAACAAACTTTGTTCCTAGACATCTTTTCTTGACTTTCCATTTGAGGGCAACAGACAATGAGGCTTTTACCAATTATTTTTGCTAAAGAAAAGGAGAAAAGAGTGGTGGTAGCATGGGACAGCAGCAGAAGTGCCATCTGTAGAGTCTGTGGCAGGGAACATCTGAGGCCCAGAGATGCAGCTGGAGAACAGTGGTAGAACTCAAAAAGGTTAGAAATTAGGATGCTTAACAGAGAACAGGGAGATATATTCTTACGAAAGTCCTTTCAAAGGATTTTTCTACCTTTTAAAAACCCCAAATTCCTTAGGTTGGATGAATACAGAAGGATGAGGCACCTCCTCTTATGTGAGACCATAAGAAATGCAGACCAAAATAGAGAAGGGGACACAAAAACCAGCACATACAGATGGCTGAATGTTTCTTGTTGCAAGAAAGTCAAAAAAGATCAAAGGAACATTTCTGAATCTGCAATAATATTAGAGACCCACATATGTAGGAAAGTAAAACAAAACAAAACAGCCCTATATCCTATGAACTAGAAGAGCCTGGATCACCATTCTTAACAGTACAGTTCTGTGCCAAAATTGTTCTCCTTCAGTAGCAGCAGACAAAATGTAATTAGCACTCCATCACCCCCACCTAGAAAAGCATGTAGTTGTCTCTGCGTGTAAGAGTGCACATTATGGGAAAGAGAAGAAACCACTTAGGTTAGAAATAACAGTAATCTGCAAGAAAAGTTAAGTGGGAAAGGAAAGTTTCTTCATGTTAACAGAAACTACTCATCAGATCTTATAGCATAAGATGGGCCAGAGAGGTCAAAGAACATTTTCTTCTAAGAACTGCATCCTAAGATCTCATTTCTAGTCTTCCAAGAATTGCCAAGGAGTAGTGTCTTGACCGCTGCCCTGCACGCTTGCCCCTCCACACACACACACCTGCAATCCCATGCAGAGTCCCTCCTCCTTCTTGTAAAGCTCCATGAATGAAAGGCACAATAAAACACTCCCTGGTCAGTCATGTACAGGAGGCTGCAATCAGCAGAGTTTACATTGGAAAGTGGTAGGGGAAGAGATCCTAAGTAAACCATACCCAAAGCTTATAACCAGTTTGGGCGCTACTCCAAGACAGAGGGCTAGCAGTAGAAGAAATCCTAGCCAAATGATTCAGATAAAATTTGAGTAAACTGTACTTTGGAACCTGGCAGTGCATGCCTCTGCCTTCCATCACTGGCCGCGCCAAGTGGTTAAGCCACGCTATAATTCTCTTGCTCTCTACCACAAAGTGCGTGCTCAGATTCAAGAGTACTTCCTGGGTAGTGACCAAAAAAGAGTTTTCACCTAATCTAAGCCAGTCAAATTGCTAGAGAAGCCTAACAGCTACAAGGGCAAGGAGACCTTAGGAAACAGCAGACACCTTCCCTGCACTCCGCTGACTCCGGTCAGAAAAGCAGCCCAGCTAACAGTAACCTCAGAGCCTAACGTCTCGTCAGCAGCCCCAAGTAATGCCATCTCAATATTCATAAAAGCTTCTTCATCCCCCAAGTGCACTAGCTAGATTGCAAGTACAGGGAATGCAACAGACATTAAGGTAATGACAGCTTTGCCTTCGGAGGAGGAGGAGATTATACAACACCCTCAGGTACAATCGCAGCCCTGGCAGCTCTGACACAAAGAGCTCTGAAAATACAGCAGGCACGCTAAGGCCTGCACCGCAGCCTGATACCTGTATATACAACACAACGGCTCTCCCCACTGCTGCGCACACACAACTAGACCACCCCCACCCGCTCGCTCCCCTGCCAAGCAAAGAGCATGAACGCTTCACCCTCACGCAGCCATGGGCATGAGGAGCCCGGCCACCCCGGCTGGGACGCGTACACCTAACTGAATGCACTTTCTTGTTCCTACACCCAAACTGGCACGTACACCTGGCAGCTTGATGCCATGGGTATGGGAATTTCTTTGCTCAAGAGGAACTGCATGTCTGTACTATGCAGTGTCTATTATACACCATCAATGGTAAAGACAAGTGTGTGGCAGAAATATTACCTGTTCTGTATTCACAGGACTTTCTGAAAGATTAAGATGCCCTTGCTCCCAATTAAATGTGATGAGAGGGCCTGGGCAAGCATTTCATAACATTATGTTAAATACAATTATTTTGTAAATTAAAGACAGAAGTATTACCAAACCCTCAAATAATAGTTCCTTTGGTATTTGGAATTTCAGTTAAAAGATAATGTTCTCTTTTGCAAAGAATTCCATATGGATCCAAAGTTGACAACATTGGTTTAGGAAACAAGCACCAATTCTGCATTCCACTGCAAACAGCAGCTGTGTTTTAAATATAGGCAGTACTCACACTCAAATTAATAAATAAAACTATCTTTTAAAGTATCAAACTTTTTTCTGGGTTGAAAATTATCTACTGAGCCAGTCAAAAAAGGTTTCCTCCCTTCCTTTACCCGTTTTTACTGATTGGAATTTGTACTCTAAATAAGCAAAAACAACAATACAATTGATGCTTTCCATTTTTGAGGTGAGATGAAGATGCTTTCTTTGCCACGTTGGTGCAGGAGAGGGTAGAAGAAAGAGGGGAAGAAACAAATCAGGCAGACCGTGTCAAAAACAACGGTGATCTATGAGAGCGATTGGCTGCATTTGCAAAGCTGAGTAAGCAGAAAGACATGTGAGCATTATTGGTCCCACCAGAACAAAATAGAAAAAGAAGATCAAAAACCTCAAGTTCAAATGGGCAAACATACAACTTGTTATACAACACACACAAAAAGGACTTTGACATCTTCACATGGTGTTTACATTTCAAGCAAAGGCTTCCTTATCCTGAACATCTCTCTATGCTGACTGACCCGCAGATGCAACACAAAACCATTTCTCCTTTCTCAAGAACTCAGAACAACCTTTTCCAAAGCGGGATTTCTCCGAAGTCCTCCCCCGCGAGCACCACTCTAAAGTTAACACAGACGATGCAAGTAATGAAGTAGTCATAAGAAAAGCCTCTATGTAGGCACAGGCTATTCAAGGAAGAGGCAAATTTCTCTGCTCTCCTTAGGCGAACACGTGGGAGCCTGGCTGCTCGATTTTATAAGCACTGGGAGCAGTTAGGGACTCAAATCACCAGAGATACTTGTCAAAACAACAGTCAGAGAGCAGAGGCAGCAGCAGATTAACTCCTTCATGGCTGCTGGCTACAGCACTGGGCTCACAGCCGAGTCTGGGGCTCACGAATAGGGTAGGGCAGGGGACAGGGCAGGCAGAGAAAGGCATCTGGAGCTAGACTGCTGAAAGAGCGCCGGGGGGGCTGCGTGAGGGGTGGAAGGGAAGAAGCGGAAATCAAACCTCTATATTGCCTTCCCCTCCTTATATACATATAACATGCTTTTTCAGGAGGAGGTGGTGTTTGTAGGAGAGCTCACTTTCACATCATAAATCCCCCAACTCCAAGTTTTGCCAACAAAATGTACTTTTCAGCATGGGGACTATAACATTTACATTCGTGTTGCAAAATTAGCAGAGTTTTTGGAATAAAACCAGAAACAAGGGAATGTTCACACCTGTCACAGTTTGTTTTCCCTCAGAAATGTCAACACAGTCTGAGACTTTTCAACTCCAGCTGGTCTCTCTAGCTGCTCCGAAGGCGGTGATCCATTACGCGTGCATGCACATACACACATGCCGTGTTGTGGCATAACAGCTGAACTAATTGCGACCAGCATTCGGCATTAATGAGAGATCGCATTCCTGCTGGAGAAGCCACCTTCAGTGAAAAAAGTGACCTTTTCATCGATCGTGCTTTGTCTGGGGATGAAGGGAGTACTGAGCAAGCAGCCCAGCATTTCACTCTCCACTGAAGCAGAATCACAGCAGAAGCTCTCCAATTCGCTGTTCAGAGATTATCCCTAAACAACTTTACACTGATTTCAAACTACTTGCCTCTGAAATATAGTTCCCTGCCTTTGGCTGTCTGAGATAGACTCTTAAACAAATGGATCAGGATAGACACAGCTTAGCTAAGCACAGTTTTTTGCCAAAGATGTTACATCCTAGGTTATCCTAGTCCTTCTGTCCCTATCCAACAGACCCTCTTGCATGACCTCACACCTAAGCCAAAATGGTATCACTCTACAGGACATCCAGGATACATACATCCATTTTAAGCCAGTGTTAAGCGATTCAGGTAACTCTAGTTTCTAAGAAATGCTCCCAGAGTCAGTTTAAATACTGACCAGAGCTAGTTCACTGCTTCCTAAGAAAGGCCCAGATCCAAGCAAATGACGGAATGACTTTACTCTGCCACCCACTTATTTTTTGATACTCTGGTAGTACTATGCCCATGAACTTCCTCAGAAGTGTCTTCTAAGCATGGGCTTGTAGAAGAGAAAAAAAAACCCTCTCAAACTGGCAGACAGAGAAGACAAAGTGAGTGACCTTAAGACAAGCAAGATGCATTCTCGAGAGACCGAAATACTCCAAGTCATGAAAGGGGGCAATGACCGCAGCATCACTGCTGGATGCCACCCCTGCCACAATGACAGCTGGGCTCCTGGAAGTCTCAGCACAGTTTGATTGACATATCTCTGCTTTGCACTTCCACTCCAAACTGCTGCATAAAACTGGTGAGTGCTGTTAAGTAGTTACTTCCCTCCACAAATAAGAGGCCTTTACTAGTGTTTTTTCCTTTTCATAATACAGAACCCCATTTCCAAAGCCCATTAGCAGGCCTTCTAGTTGACCAGCCTACTCAAGAGGAAACTATCTCAGCTATCCAGGTCTTTAAGCAAGTAGGTGCAAGGTTCCTACCTTGTGTAGCCCAGAAAATGCTGACAGATGCAGAAGTCACATCTTTGCGCTTTACCCAGCTGTTGTTGCGGTGCCTACTCCATGCAGAGATGACACAGAAATAATCACCTCTGTCACTTTCTGAAGTCCACTGGATTCGTAAACTGAAGGTGTCAACAGCCTTTTTAGAGAAGATTATTTCCCCGTTCTGAGTCCGCTCTCTGCTCCTGTCCCCAAGCAGCAGAGTCCAGTCTGCATCCATCGTGGCCAGGAGTTCCTCTGTCACCACATCGTCACTGCGCAGGTGCTGCCTGTAGTACCAGGAAACTGTGAAGCGGGTGTTTGCTTTGGTGTCCTGTGCGTTTGTGATCCTGCAGTTGAGCTCTGTGGGGTCATCTGAAAACTTGGGTGTTTTAGAGGCATTCAGAAACACCTCATAGTCTGGCTCTACAGGAGAGGAAACCCAGAAGAAAGAGGTTAGAAGCTATAAGCAGAAGGGAGAAAGTGCCAGAGCTTATTAAGAGATACTGCTTACTTCTAACATCCAGTCTGTGAAAGCACCTGAGCTGGAAGCCAAGTGCCAGAATATGCATTTTTCTTACAAGACCTGGGGACTGGTGTCGTGGTTTAACCCCAGCCCAGCCGAAACCAGGACAACTGGGAACTTGAACTCCAGCTCTCAGACTTGTACCAGTCTGACACAAGTACCCCTAGGCCTGCATTTCCAAACAAGACCTTTCATTTCCTATGTCTAGTCAGACCATTTCAGAAAAATCAGGACTAAGATCTTGTTGAGCAAAATCATTCCCTTCTTTAGGCCTGGCCCCAAGAACCCACCATGTGGGTTTAGTTTCAGCCCAGCTGGTCACCTTTTGCACCTGTTCCAATGCCTGGGGCAGCCTGCAGCAACAGGAGACTATCTTTGGACTGACCAGAGACATCCCATTTCCCCAATTCCTCTCCAGGGTAAGAGGCCATTTCCCATCCTGAAACGTCATCTTTTCCACAGTTAACCAGCCCAACATGTCTTTAGGATATTGTTTAAGAATGGTAGAAAACAAGCCAAACCCCAAACACCTCACCCAGCCAACAAAACCAGGGGGCATGGATACCACCACTGGCACTGGCCACAGGCAGCACCAACAGCGGAGCACAGTACATTTCAGCGGGCAGCATAATAAATACTAAGTAGGTTAAGAGTTAAAGAGTCGAAGATGCGTAGATCTGAAGAGCTTCACAGTCTGAATAGAGAAGTACGTGCTGTACAGCTACGAGGCTGGAATACCTCAAGCTTGAAAAGGAGTGCCTGAAATTCATGGGTTAAGAAAGGGGCTGTTGTATTTAAATCTGAAATAGCCGGCTGTCCAAAGCCTAAAAGCGATAAGGCAGCCACATGACTATTTTCTCTCAGACTACAGAGATAGTAAAGGAAAAAGATTACAGCGAGAACCTCACACCACAAAGGAAATACATATTTATTTACTAGTGTTAGAATATTTTTCTGTCTTGCTGTCTACTATAATTCAGAAAAAAGACTAGCTTTCCAACTGTTCGGCCAATACTCATCACATGGCTTTTACATCGTAAGTGTATTCAGCACTCTATATTTATTTCTTGCTTTATGTTTTATTTGGCATTTTGCCCTCCTAGAAACAATTAACCAAAGCTATAATTGGGACAGAGAAGGCAATCCAAGGCTAAACTTAGGCTTAGCTCACCAATGAGCCAAGATAATAAAGCATCTTAATAGAACTGCTGCGCAAACTGCGGGCGCACGTGCACTTTTGAACTTCAGATGCAAAGGATAAAAACAATTGTATCAAGCAAGCTGGCTGCTATGTCAGCTTGCAGAAAAGATCTCTCACCATTAAGTGTTCTGCATGCAGTGTCCTTGCATCTAGCAAGAACAAGGGCATTAATACACACCAGACGCTAGAGTACCTAGTGATACCAACGGTGAGTTTCTGCAGTTAGGTAACACACAAGCATAAAAGTACTGTTCACCTAAATCTGTAGTACCTACTATCAGTGAATGTAAGTGCAGATTTCTGAGCATTTTCTGTATAAGTAAGGCAAAATAAAAAGAAAATGCACAGAATTCCTCTGCTGCAACCAAGGCATAGATTATTAATGGGGGCCAAACCCCACTTTTGGTGTAAGTCCCCATAGATCCTACAGCTAAAGTACTCTTCCCATCTCATTCACAAAAGACTAGTCTTCCCCAGGGCCTCATGATATATTGCTCACACTCTGCAATTTTCTTATCATTCCCCCTCGCCTTCCCTTCCTCCCCCAAAAAAGAAGGCGTTCAAGACCAATTAATATTTTCACAGCAACAAAGGCTATGAAAGCAGAAACTCTTCTCTAGACAGGAACACAAGAAGAAAAAAGCTGCC
The DNA here is from genome assembly GCF_965183815.1 of Platalea leucorodia. Taxonomy (NCBI): domain Eukaryota; kingdom Metazoa; phylum Chordata; class Aves; order Pelecaniformes; family Threskiornithidae; genus Platalea; species Platalea leucorodia. Next base: position 115,456,504 of record NC_138824.1, read on the forward strand.
AGAAACTCGAGTTCTTAGAAAATCACTTCAGGTTTGTTTTATTTGTGGGCCGGGAAAGGACCGCTAAGAAGAGAGTTTTGGCTTTGACAGCACCACTCCAGATAGGCGCTTCACCCTGACAGACACTCAAACAGAGGATTTAGAAAGAATAAAAGGCTGGCTGGATAAACCTCATTCCTCCACTCTGTCAGCTGTCAAAGAACAGCCTCACTGACAGTTCAATGACTTAATACTCCAGCAGCTCTTAACTTCCATTAAGGAGGAGGAGGAGTTGCTGAATTCTGGATGCAGTTGAAAACCTTGAATGCTGAAAATTTATTCTACTTTCCCTTGCCCTAGCAACCAAGCATCTGCTGAAAAGCAGATTTTATTTTCTCCTGTTCCCAAATAATGCCAACTTGGAATGGAAAGAGTAAGGAATAGTCCCACAGGTATGGGCACTACGAGAGCGTACATGAGCACACAGTGTACCTGTGCACACATGAACGTGTGTGCATGCATGCACACACACGGGAAGGAGGGGACACTCACAAGTTGAATGTGCCATCTGAATGGCTGAATGAGGACAGGGAATGAAGACATTCATCGCTTGCGCGCTTCTAGCACACATTACAAGTAAACTTGGAAACGGCCACGGCTCAACTGCTCTGTACAATGCTAAAATGCAAAGTTTAAAGTCATTGTCGCTGGGATTTAACCTTGTGACACAGCTATTTATTTCTGAAAACCAGGCTTCAGAGTGGGCTCTGTATATGCTGGCTTCATTCAGTACTTTTGTGTTGGAGGAGCTCTGCCTTTGTAACTGGACAGTACCACCAGTTTCTGACGACAAGAGGCTCGGAATAGGTACACTGAGAGGGTTTAGGCCCAGATACTTGCATCCAGTCAAAGCTTGGAACAAACACCAGGTACCACAGCTCTGCCAGTTCTCCCCCAGCTCACATCTAGGTTCATTCATGCTTCCAACACAACCAATACTCTGAAATTTAGCAGGTGCAGATAACCTACCTACAGCATCCTGCAACACCATCCTGAGTTTCATTGCTTCTAAATTGAAGCTATTCGCTCGCCAAGATTAAACTAGGAGACAGGATGGGTAGGCTGACATATCTAGACCTATCCCTAAAACGACAGGCTTTTTAGAAGTTTTGCTGGAGTTTCATTCTTAGTATTTCTCCCAAGTAACTTTACTTCTAAGGATATTTGCATATAGAGAGATCCCCAAAGCTTTAGAGTTCATCTGGGATAATGCAAAGCAAAGCTTTACAATCTGCAGCATGCATATGAGACAGTGGATCTCAAACAGATTTGTCTTGGGAAAGGGGTGTAGGGAAAGGTATTGTCAGCCTGCTCTTGTAGGCCAGGTAGATCAGATAAGCCTGTTGAATCTCCTACCTACAGCTTCTGTTCCTCATTCAGTCAACAAGTCTTAAATGAACAACTGTTAAACACAGATGATTCTAACCAGCCCCTTTCAAAAAAATGTGGACATTGATGGTATTAGAGCTGCAAGAAGGGAAAACCACCAAGAACAACTGGGAGATAAAAGGGGAGAATAAAGAGATCATCAAGTTTCTGTTTAAGTAGATTTTTTTTTTCCCCCAATGGTGAATTAAAAGAACTTGCTGGAGAAATGCTGGAGTAACATATGGAGGCCATAACTTCAAGTGCACAAATAATCCTTTGCTTGTCTAACAGGCTAAAAATCCACTCATCTCTAGGACTGAATGATGAAAATTGCACCACAGTTATTGGGATGTTAAATACTGCAGGAAAATCTGTTTTAGTGGCCACTATGCTAATCAACACTGCTAGCATTAAGTTAGCCACAAGCCAAGTCTCTCTCACTCAATCACACTACTCAACAGCTATGTGACATGGTCTCGTAAAAAGGACTCGTGTGTTGAGGGAGGAGAATAAAGCAGCCTAAATTCTGTTCCATTCTAAATCCATCAGTAGGATGTGGTGTCTCTCTAGTGATTACAACAACAAAACAAAAACCCAACAACTTTGAAAGCTATTAGAGTTCATTATGAAGTTTCCATTATAAATAATTTTTATGGTATATGACTCAAAAACAGGGGAAGCATCTGACATCACTGTGTTCAGAGCTCAGAAAGAATGCCTGTTGCTGGATCAGAGCCCTGCTAATGGTACGAGGGAGGTGAAAGGGGACAACATGACAACAGGGGCAGCTTCAGCCCCTAGAAAACAAGGCAGGCTTTTGAGCTCTATTTCCCAATTGCAGATTGTTCAATGACACCAGGAAGTGGAGTGAGTGGGTGGAACATGCAGTAAGGCTCCTAAAACCCTATAATGTACAAACCCCAAACCCCATAGGGTAGATTGGTATTTTTATATGTGGGAGAGACCCTACATATAGATGACAGATGCAAACGAGAGAGAAACTTGTGCAGAAGAGATTCTGCAAGGTCCTCTCCCTTTTCTGATGGGACCAAGGAATGAGTGGCACATTACCCATGTAGTCTCAAAGCAGAATCACTCACCTAATGCTGTCACCACCACACTGACTGGTGCAGATGTCCTCTCCACCACCTTATGCCAGCTCCCGTTATGCAGTGGTACCCAGACAGCTGCTTGGCAGAAGTAATAGCCAGAATCTTCCACATCCACATCACGCACCAACAGGCGATAGGAGTTCCTATCTACATGGCTCAGGCTGATGAGAGTTGAATCACTGACAACAGAATCATGGTCCATGCTCAGCAAAACCTGAGCATCTGACAAGGTATCATCAGGTGATGCAGAAAAATACCACATCACCTCTGCTTGGAAAATACCGCTCCGGTCTGTTGTGATGTTGCATGTAAGATCCAGGGAGTCTCTTTCGGTCACAGACACATTGCTTGTTGAGATGACCACATCTAGAGCTTAGAAATGAAGAAACAAAAATTCAAACAAAAAAAAATTAGTATTTTTTTTAGAGAGTCCACTGTAAGTCATCCAGGACTTCACATTGTATTACAGAAGCTTCTGAAGTAGCTCAGTAGCCCTGCCTTCAAATACCTGTTGCATATTGAGCTGCATGATCTATTACAAGGGAAGTACACCTTATCAGTCAAGCAAGAGATGCATGATGAGGCCAGGGGGAGGAAGGGAGGGAAAACAGGGTTTTTATAACTCAACAGCAACTGGTCCATGAAGGCTTTGTCCCAGTCACAGACCGCACGTCACCTTCACACAGCAGGAAAATGTGTACAGGATTTTCCGGTCTCGCAGGACGGTCAAGGTGTTCTGGGACTATCTCTCAGAAGAGAAAGTGTCCACTGAAATCACTAGGAAGTACATTAGAACTCAACTTGGTTTCTGCTGAAATAGAGCTCCTCTAACAGAACAGATTTAGATGAGAAGCAGCCACAGCCACATGTTGGAGTCCTGACTGACCTCAGGTGTGTTGCAGAAACATGAAATGGAAGCAAACAGAAGGCAGCAATAACTCCTTATACTGCTGACTCCTCCACTTACTGCTCTGACCAACACACACTGGGGACTTTAAATCAATGCCAGTAGCCACTTAAAACACATTTAACAAACTCCTCCACTGGCCAGCGTATTTTTTTAACATACATAACACGAATGGTCATAGCCAGCATTCAAACGGGACCTTCTGTATTCTGTAGGTTACCAGATGAAGTGTCAAGACCAGGAGCAGAAAAGCTGGCCTTAGTTACTGGCGAGAGGTGAACCAGGGGTGCTGCGTGTGTTGTTTGTAAACCTCACTGCAAATCATTCACCAAGTTACCTGGCTACCACATGTCTTCACTTGCTCGTTCCCTTATTCTACATTGCCTAAAGATTAGATTTGGATCTCAGTGCAGCACCATTCCCACAGTGTGTAAGGCAGCTGCTCTTAAATGTCTCAGCTGAGGCCAGTAGACAGGGCTGCTACAGCAGTGGCTCTTCTCGGCAGATCTACGACCAAGACCACAAGCAAGAATACAGATTCCTGCCTTAAACAGGCAGCTATGTCTCTGGTGCAGATTCGCGACTTCTATGTAAAACCATGTTCTACTACATAATAGGTACCCATCTGTAAAAGCTTTCTAGGATCATCATCAGGAATGAGAGACAACATATAAAAGCCAGAGACAAACTGAGCAGCCACAACTATTGCCGATAAAACCAAGCAATACTCATCTTGCCACTCACCACTTGATAGCACAGAGCAGCCAAGCTGAACAGAGGGTAGCAAGCCCCACCCAAGCGGTAAAGCAAAGTCCACTGTCTGATGAGTATCTCATTGGGACATCCCTCACTCTCTTATCATGGGATTGGAATCAGTAGGAAAGCCTAGTTAATTTAACAGACTAATACCAGAATACAAAATAAGACTCATCTGCAAAGTTAAGAGCAACGCTTCCCCAAGGAACGCTTCTGTCTTCATGAAATAGTGACGGGAATTCAGAATCTGGCAGTATATGCATACAGAGGGACTCTAAGAGAGTTTACCCATATGTATATTCTCAATGCTCCTTTTTTGGTTACAGACATGTCTGAGGGCCTCACTTAGTGTTATATACCTGTTGTGCAAGGAACTATTAAAAAAAGACATACAAGAACAAAGTCGGGCCCAAAGATGTCATGATTTTAGGAGATAAAAGTAATGGGCAAGTAGATAGAAGAGCAACAACAGGAAAAAAAAAAAACACACCACAGTTATACAAGTAACATATGCGTGACCTTTTTCATTAGATATGACAATTGATCTTTTGTTTTGGTGGGGTTTTTTGTTTTTAGTTTTGTTTCTACAAATTCAACCCCACAGTTTACAGCAGGTGAGAATGGGGGAAGTACAACAACCAAGCATACAATTTACAACTCAAGTTCATTTTAGCATGAAAGTGCAGAGGTTTCAGGTGTCAGCACAAGATGCTCTTCAAGTCCTACTACAGGATGTGTGGGTAAAAATTTCCACAACATTTTGCCAGAGGATAACATATCCCATTTAGCATAAAACTTTAAAAAAAAACCTTCATGCCTCTGACAAAGCGCCAGTGCTGCCAATGACTGAGCTACAAACAAAAAAAACCCCAAACAAAATCACACACCCAAACTACATTAAAAAACTGTACACCTACTGGTCTTGGCCATCCTCACTCTGTTTTTAGCCACTGATTAAACCCCACTTAAACCAAACTCTCCAAAAGTGTGACAAAATAGAGAATTACAGCTCTTAATTAAGCAAGCCCTGCCTCAGCAGAGAGCACCTGCAAGCTTTACTGTGTTAACAGACACCCTGAAAAACAGGAGGCAGATTGATCCTGTCAAATTTCACAGGCAAAGTACCGCCAGGACACTAAAACTACATCCAAATGAGCTAGCCAAAAAACTCAGCAGTTCTGGGTTCTTCCTATAGTGATTAAGGATTATAAAAATGAAAAGATACCCTTACTGTCTGAATACTTCTAAAGTATCATCATAATCTCACATTTCTGAGGGACCATCATCGCCTGCTTTTCTACCTACTGAGTGACAAGATGCGTCACCCCCTGCTTTCCTTCCTCCAACTAGCAGTGGTAATGCTAATGCAATTAAGTGCTTAGTGCACCTACTCCTGAAATCTACATGGGCAGGGATAGCTGGATATCCTCAGCACAGCACTGTATGTATTTTTGTCTCCTTAGTCAAGCGTGTAATGATATGTTTAACAGAACCATTACTGTCCTAGACCCCTGCCAACACGGTGGAGCAATCAGACCAGTGATCCAGTGTCAGTGATAAAAATCACTGGATAATTTGTCCTGTTAAATCATCACTGCCTTCCTCTTGATCTTTCTATGCTATTTTAATAAACAACATACAGAAAAGCTTCATATCTGTCACTGAAACACATGCAACTTTCACAGGGGAAGCACAGCTGTTTAGTGCTACGGGACAACCCTATGTTAGTAAGAGAGCAGAGGGAAGGTTTGGGGAGCTCAGGGGTTAAATACAATGTTTATTTAAAAAATATAAAAACCAGAACCAATCTGAAGTGAACTAAGGACGAGATAAAAATCTAGTCTGGCATCTAAGAGGTTCCAGTCAATCTTTCCATGCCATCATCCCCCTTCTCCCCAAAATAAAAGCTAGAAAAATTATGCCAAGCATTTTCTATTGACTCAGATGTAAACAGGCAAGCTATCCAAACAGCACTCTAGGTTCTCCTAGAATGTATCCTCATTTAGTTCAGCTTACCCAATTTCTGCTGTCAAAGCATCACAGTCTGTAGCTACAGCAGTGCTACGGGTTACGAGCTGTGACCCCAGCCCATCAGTAACACTCACCAGTCCGTTGGATCGCCACACTTGCTATCTCCACACTCTTCTCTTGAATCTTCTGCCATGAGCTATCTGCCCCTCTCACCCACTCGCTCACAAGACACTGGTAGGCACCCCCATCCAACGACGAGGCCTGGGATACAGATAACAGATACGTGTCGTTCGCTCCTGTGTCCAAACGGATATCTCCATTACGGTAGCGCTCTTCATAGCCAGAACCCGGCTGGAATTTGCCCTCATGAGTCAAAGATAGGATGTCCCGCCAAGTCGATCCGCTTTTGATCTGCCAAGTCACATGCAGGTGAGTGTGCTCCGGTGAGGTGGTAATTGCTGAGCAACGCAACTTGAAGGAGTCACCCTCAGACAGCCTGAGAGACATTGAGGAACGTGCTTTTGAACCACTCACTGATAAGCCATCGGAAATCACTATTTAAAAAAAAAAAGACCAAAAGAAACAAGCATCATAAAATGGAAGCAAGAAGAGAACACCCACACTGACCTGTTCAGATATGAGGCAATGAAACTACCACAGAGCAACACCTGGCCAATCATTCCTTCTTCCACACGTAAATATATTCCAGGAACAAGGAAATTCAGCTGAAAATCCATTAAAGGAAGTGCTCCACTTAAACAAGCCAAGACAAGCATTCAAATTCATTTATCCTTCCCCTGGCTTTAGTTTCTCATCCAAACATCATCATTCTGACTATTCCCATCCAGAACCATCTTGATTTTCATGGGAGTAAAAGATAAGACACTTGAAAAAAATAGTCTCCCAAGTTATTACTGAAGAACCCTAAACGAGAGAGCAAAGCTAGGCATGACTGCAGTATCAACATGCTAAAGGAAAAAAGGAAGATTACCTCCTTCATATAGAAAGATCCCTAAATGACACTATAAAAAAGAGAGAGAAGACAGGCTGTGTTTTTTATCTGAAGTTAGCCTCTCTACCCAGAGGCTTAGGGACATTAAATATTTGCACACATCTTCACAAAACCCACTGCTTAGTTTTCCCATTTTTATTTACATATTTACTAGACAGAAAAAAGGAAAGTGGTGTTTATAGTAAACAGCCTCTCTTTGCTTCTTTACCTCACTTGCCTTTGCTATCATACTTCCCAATTTTTTATTTTGACTTTAGGAGAATTAAACAGGAACAGGGAGAAGAAAAAAAAAAAAAAATCACAATGCTCATAAGCAACAGAAATTCAATATTCTTAAATGTACGTCTATAATCAATATCAAAAACAAACTTAGAGCACACCTCACTCTTCAGAAATACCTTTCACTTGGACCTCTGCATCATAATTTCCCTGAACGGTGGCATCAGTGCTGGGCGTAGAGCATTTGTATCTCCCTTGGTCAGTTGGCTGGATGTTTTTAATCACAAGTTCCACAGCATCGTTGCTGCTCCGTCTCAGTTTGATATCCCCGTGGCCCACACGTTTTTGGTACTCCTCAGAGGTGAAGGTAGAATCCCAGGTACTCACTATCCGCACGAAGTCGGTCTCCCGGGAGAACTCCCAGTCAAAGTTCTGTTCACTGGGTCCATCATAGTCACTAACATTGCAAGGGATCACCACCTCCGTGCCCACGACTCGAATAAGAGGACCTTTGGGCACCCTCACAACACGCCCTCTGCAGAAAGCTACGCAGGAGAATAAAGAGAGAGAGAACACACAGTTAACAAAGGAATTACCAGGATAGATTTTGACAAAAAAAAAAAAATTATTACATAGAATAAGGTTGGGCACCCCACTCTGCAGAAAGCTAGAGCTTGTAAGAACAGTATTTCCCATTAACATTTAATCTCACTGGAGCAGGAGCCCCTAAACACACCATTTTTAGTGTGGGCAATCTTTGTTTCATTGCTTATTTAGTAACACGTTAGGTAATGAAATACTGAAGGGAGAGAGAATTGTAAGGAGGGGGAAAGGAAGAAAGAAAAAAAAAAAAAAAAGAGAGAACTACCCATTGATCCAACAGGTAGCAGTTTCTCTACTACAAGCCAAGTGCTATGTTAGACACTTAAACAACATTAACAAGTGCTTTTTGTTACTACAGTGAGGGCATAACGTAATCAGGTATTTTTATAAGTCTTCTGTTGACATCAGTAGAGTGTTCAAAGTAGGCAACTAACTCTCCCCTAGCTTGAGGGCCATAAAGATGGTAAGTTGACTTTCTCCAAAAATGAACATAGTCACTTCTGCCCTGAAGGGTCATGGCTTCTTTAACACAGGTGAGCTTCCTTGCCTTCCTAATTGATTTAAAAGGAAGAACTGATTTCAACAGACACAGTTAGTTTAACAGATTCCTGCAACCACACCTGTTTCTAGCACACGTTTTCTCTTTGGTGGAAGTCCCAGAACATGGGAGCAGGAGCAGAGCAGGCTCCCTCCAGAGCGGAGGAACACACAGCGTTCAGACTGTGTTTTCTGGGACTGTCTCGCTAGAAGGATAGAACAACAACAGCAGTTCTCTGCAGAAGGCTGGCAAAGCAGTATGTTACGCTCCAGGCAAAAGTGTGAACCACTTAAACTAGCCAGAGAACCTGGCAAAGACACAGCAGGAGACTTTTCTGGTTGATTTGGCTCTGCAGCCCAAAGAATAACCCCAGCAGCTGCACATGGATTTTGGCAGGTTCTTGCTTCCCAAAAGAGCAAACTGCTTTGATTCAGAGTTCCAACCGGAGAAATCTTTTCAGAAAGAGAGGGGTACTACCTAAACTCAAGTCTTCAAACATGAACAGCCTACTGCATCGCACCAGCTCCATAACCACAGCAAAATATTTTAGCAGCCAGGTAGAAAAGGAGAAGCCAGAACACTGAAGGACAGATCTTGCTAAAAACAAGTAGATGGCCGTAACAACATCGAAAGCAGTTGGACCAAAAGGTTCATCTGAGATACCACAGAGGCAAAGCCAAATTTAAACAAACCACCTCCCAACACACAAAGTCCAGCAACCCACAACTACTCTAATTCACCAGCTACACTGGGAAAGCCACCAGCTAGTGACATGAACACCAATATACTTGCTGAGCCTTCCCCTCCTATCACTCTGTTTGTCTTCTTGCTGTAGATTAAGACCCCACTCGCTGGCTCAGAACCACCATGCCAACAGGTATCTAGGTGTGGGCAAAGAAGTTACTCTTGTGGAGAGAAACCACCCACTGGGGAACCTGTTATAAAGTGGAGCTTGTCACCTCCAGAGTAGCATGGAGAAGGAAGTGTTAAAGAATCAAGATTTCTGTGGGCATTTAAAAACTACACAAGCAGCTGTACACACTGAGCACAACTACAAGAGAAAAAGCATATTTTTATCCCCAGTTACAGCTCAACAAACAGTTGAGCCAAGGACTGACACTGTCTCTACCTCCCCGGCTCCTAACTCCCAGCATGCTCTTTGCTTTGCAGGCTGTTCACGTGTATAGGCTCAGTCATAACAGTCCAATTTCCTCATTGCCATGACCTTCTGTGTTCAACATTGGCACTTCATTAAACTTATTTGTAATGCAGACTGGGGTTAATCTCTTACCCCTTATATCCCTCCCAGAAGATGGTTATTATGTACCTGATCAAGTGGTTGACTAGTCCTAATAAGGAAGCTGGACTTCTCTGTACCATTTACATGTGAATTGAAAAGAAAAACCTCCACTGCCAATGTATTGTTCCACAACCAGATGTCTTTAAGGACATCTCTCTAAACACAAGCACCATATAGTAAAATCGTTGATACAGACAAATAACCAACAAAAAATAAAGCAAGCTGCAGGGCTCCAATGTATTTCCTCACCAGGTCTTAAGTTGCAGCCCCATTCAATCCTTCAACTTATCCTCTTGCAGAAAGCAGTAACAGCAGCAGGCAAGCTGTAAAGCACTGCCTGACAGCCAAGCCAGCCTCCAGCTGACCACCGTGAGAAGTCAGACCAGGATCCTGACTGAGGGCACTCCTCAAATGCTGACGTCTTTCTAGAAAATACTCTCCTGTGACACTAAAACAAGCAGACAACAGTTTTCCCTGTGTGTCTTCAGCTGTAGGCCCACATACTGTGCACTGCACTAATCCAATCTAGAGGTGACAAAGGCATGATAATGTGGCAAGGGCTGCAAATTTGTGTTCGAGATTAGCTCTGACAGCTCAGTTTCTCTTCTTCCAGGGTCATTAAAGACCCTTTGACACTAAATGAAGGTAGGGGGTGATTAGCACCTTCCTAAGAGAAGGCAGGCCAAAGGGAAAGATAGGGGCACAGGGACTTCTCAGCTGATCTGTTTGGAGTCTGTACTCTGCTGCTGTAAAGCAATGACTGTCCCTCTCCTCACAGCACAGTCCCACAAGCAATTCCAGTTTAACACAAAGTTGGAAGGAGGGCAGTGGAACAGGCTGCAGGAGAGAAGAGCGACAGCCTGTAACAGCTATAATTTACTTTACAAACAATAATATTTGTTACTGCTAAGATAAATTAGGATTCTCATAAGGCAGAAGCACACAGAGACAGCATCACAAGATAAGAGAATGAGAACTTCCTGCAGAGCAGCTGCTGTGCCCTGCCCATGGGTAAGGAGGAGCGTGCAGAGGGCAGACCCTCCAAGGGTGAGCTGCCTTTCTACATGACCCAGGAGGCTCAGTATGTAGCAAGCTGTGAGTTCAGGGTTCTGCTTTTTGTCCTGCAGCAGTCAACAGCAAGAGTATCCCTAGCTACTAAACAAGGTGTTATGTTCTTGGCTGTGCATTAGGAATTAACATTTCATGTAGCTGTAGCAGAAGGCACAGAGCTACAGACACTGATCTTGGCAAGAGGTGCACTCCATTTTACTTTGGCAGATAAATGAGGAACTTTTACAAATTATTTTATTCTTGCAGTGCCCTGTGTTACTCGCATACACCCCCTCCATCTTCCCAGAGCAATCAAAGTTCAGCTTTCATGATATGAAAGCTTCTAACTCTAAATTTTTTTTGAAACATTTATCAGGACACCTAATATATTTCACTGTTAATATAAGGTGACATGTTCTTAGTGAATTCACTTGAATCCCATTTAACTGTAGAAACAGATGGGGAAGGACAGAACAGTGTATATACTGGTGACAGTAAACAACAGAACTTTGACAATTCAGTATTTTTCAATATCACTGAGACAAAGATGTGTCTTTAGTAGGAACTCAATAACTGGCTCTGTATCATAAACTGCAATCAAACACCTTTTGGACATCAAACCTACCTGAGCACAAGACTAATTGCCTAAATACAAAACTTTATTTTTACAGAGTTACCAGACCACCAGATGAAATTGCAAGGAACTATTTTCCAAAACAAAAGGTAATGGAGTCCCTGTAAGGAGGCCAGCACACAAACACAAGGGATGGGACTTGTTACTTGGGGTCATTAGAGAGGTGACAGCACTACCAGGCAACACTGGTGCTTTTGCAGGGCTGGGCCAGAAACACCCAAAAAGTAGGGCAACCGCAGAGCCTTCATGGCTGTTTGTCAAGCACTTGATTAGAGGATTCTCCCAAGGGAACACATGAAATACTCCACCAGGAACATGGGCAAAGCATGGCTCAACGTAGAATAATAAACTGGGGCCTGACATATTAATAATATAGAGGCAAGATAGCCCAAGATACAGCCTAGGCAGCTTTGAGCTAGTGTTTGTTCCCTAGCAATGGTCCATGAAGTACTTAAATTAATTTGTCCCATCACCTCAATACACCATCTCATTGCTGTCATTAAATGAGATCCTTTCAAAGAGTAGAACAAGAAAAGCAGATGACTGAATAGATAGGTTGTGAAGTCAATCCGAGTACATTAAATAGCAACCTCTCATTTTTAGGATAACCAAGAAAACAAATCAGCAAACCTGTGCAGCATCTACAGAACAGGTGGTCTGTGTGAACTCTCAACAAGCTACACAGCTTCTCAAGGAAAGGGCTGGGGAGAATTTCCTCTTGCATTAGGGACATTGCTATAGACGAGGAAAGTCTTCTAGGAGCTTCATCTTCACACAGGTTTTGCATCTACGTTATCATTTATGCAAGAGCAAGATGAGAAGTAATCTGTGGAGTTGCCCACAAGGCTGAGAAGGTATTATTGCAAAGAACACACTTCTGCTTCAGCACTCTCTTACACAAGGTGCTTCCTCCAGCCTGCGCTAGACAGCTCTATTTAATAAGAAAACATGTTATCTTAGCAGCCCAGAGGAGGAGGTTGACTCTCTACTTCCACCAGCCAAAGGAAAATGCAATGTCACATGCAGTAGGAAGCCAATTAAAGCCAAAAAAGTAAGAGCTGAAGAATGAGTAAATTGGCTCAGACTAAGCACTCGAGCCTCTGCATCAGAAAGACTGAGAACACAAGAGTCCAGCTCCTCAACCAAGGCAGTCACGGGAGACACAGCGACAACTTTGCTGATGCCTTTCATCTCAAAAGAGATTTCCGAACAAAAATTGTTTCATTTGCCAACTGAACATTACCATGTCTGGGAAGGAAATACAGCAGCCCTTTCAAATTCACAACAGTTCATGACAGGAAAAAAAATACTGCAGCCAACTTTGCAAATGGTGGTAACATTTTTCCCTCCCTGAACTCCTCCGTTTATTTTCAATCTAGGCACCACTTTGCTGTGGCACTGTGTAAACGAGGGGGTTGAGCAGGGACAACCCTTCTTGTGCCACACTGGAAAATAAGCAATGGATTCCCTGCCGTTAAAGCAAAATGCCGAATCTCCCGCTTCTGTACTGCACTGCTTAACTACAGTGTTTGTGATGTATGAAGCCATTTTACAAAATGGAGGGGAAAAAAAAGATTTGATTTTTGTATCTTTTTTTGTCCCACCAAGAGACCTGTCTACACAAATCCTCTTCCTACATTTCAAAAGAGAACTGCTCAGGCTCCCGCTGGGAGGCCTTCAGCGACTTTCCCTAGTGAGCAGGCAGGTGAAGGGACAGACAGCATGCCACACATTCACAGGCTCTTCTCTGGGGAAGGAGAACCAAAGCATATCAGCATGGGAGATTATAATCGTTATCTCCAATCTTCCCCTTCTCCCCTTGCCTCTCCTCCCAGCTCCAGTTATCATCAGGCAGCTACACATCAAGAATGTCATCTGCTACTATCTAGGAGAGAAAGAACAAGTTACAACAAACATGCCTACAATGTTTGAAAACCTTTCAATACTGTTAACGCTTTTTGTTTTTAATATATAACATGATTTTCCTAGAAGTGGCATATTTACACAAACAGCATGTTGCTTTGGGATCCCCGCCCCCTTTTTAAATGCAATCAATTAAATTTTCTATCCTACACTGTATATGTACGAGAGGAAAAGTCAGAGAGATTAAGCAGAATAAAAGGAATTTCTTTAAGTACCAGAAATGCAGCTAATTATTGAAATTTCTTTACTGGTCTCAAAAGGAAAAGAAAAAAAAAAATCTAAATATGTGAGATCTCTTACCATTCCTGCTTAACACACGACAACATCATACTCTTCTTTCCAGTGCAGACACACACAGAGTAGGGGTTGGGATCTGTGCTAAATAAAGTGGTAGGCTCTTGCTACTCTTTCCAAATTACAAAATTTAGATCGCCCTAATCAGCAGAAGCAACTCACACCTTACAACCAGTCAGCCTGCACAGGGAGGGGAAAAAAGGGTTTCTTTACAAGAGACCAAATTTGATTCCTTATGTCAAAGCTGTAATCACCACAGTGCCCTGGAATCACCTGAAGTGCACAGGGCTCCCTCCACACCTTGCAAGCCAACAGTACTGTTACACCTCCCTGACTGCAATACTCCCTACCTAAAAAAAGACTGATAGATTTTTATGGCTTGAAAGATCTGCAGCATATCATCTGAAGATATCAGAGAAGAGGGAATGAAAGAGTCGATGAGAGAGACATTTACATTGTTCTTTCCCAGGCAGCTAGGATTCTTTTTTTAGATAACGTAGAGCTCTTATCAAAAGGAATTAGCCTGGGTGTAATTGCTTAAAACCCATTATCTCTATCAGGATGAAGAAACGCATACTGCATCTTAAGTGAAGCCTCAGAAATGCTATCAAACTGCAAGGCTGCTGGATTGCTCTAATCTCCATGCCATCCGAGATATCTCAGAAAAGCCATATCTCCAGCACTGGGTGAAAAAGCAAGTACCTTCCCAGTTGGACTCCATCTATACCATGTGGATTAAGATTCACATGAAACAATTAAAACAACATATTTTGCAGCACAGTAACGACCTGCTGTGTTCCCCATTCACCTCCCTCACCCACCACCCCCAAGAAAAGGGATTTCAAATGCACCTAAGCAAATCACAAGGCTTTCACTAGGACACAGTTCTTGGTTATCACAGAACCACAGAATGGTTTGGGTTTGAGGGGACCTTTAAAGATCATCGAGTTCCAACCCCCTGCCATGGGCAGGGACATCTTCCACTAGATCAGGTTGCTCAGAGCTCCAGCCAATCTGACCCTGAACACTTTCAATGATGGGGCATCCACAACTTCTCTGAGCAACCTGTTCCAGTGTCTCACCACCCTCATCGTAAAGAGTTTCTTCCTTTTGTCCAATCTAAACCTACCTTCTTTCAGTTTAAAACCATTGCCCCTTGTCCTGTCACTACAGGCCTTGGTAAAAAGTCTCTCTCCGTCTTTCTTATAACTCCCCCCCACCCCTAAGTATTAAAAGGCTGCAATATGGTGTCCCTGAAGCCTTCTCTTCTCCAGGCTGAACAACCCCAACTGCCTCAGCCTTTCTCCATAGGAGAGGTTTTCCAGCCCGCCTCTGGACCCGCTCCAACAGGTCCAGGTCTTTCTTGTGCTGGGGGCTCCAGACTCCACAAGCCTGTCAAGGTCCCTCTGGATGGCATCCCTTCCCTCTAGCAAATCAGCTGCACCACTCAGCTTGGTGTTGCCCACAAACTTGCTATGGGTACACTCAGTCCCACTATCTATGTCATTAATGAAGATATTGAACAGTACCAGTCTTAATACAGACCCTTGCGGGACATCACTTTTACTCATCTCCATTTGGACACTGAGCCATTGACTGCAACTCTTTAGATGCAGCCATCCAACCAATTCCTTATCCATCAAATAGCCCATCCATCAAACCCATACCTCTCCAGTTTAGTGACAAGGATGTTGTGTGGGACTGTGTCAAAGGCCTTACAGAAATCAAGGTAGATGATATCAGTTGCTCCTTCCTTATCCACCAATGCAGTCCCTCCATCATAGAAGGCCACCAGATTAGTCAAGCAGTTAAGTTATGCTATGGTGCATCTTTCTGTTTCCAGAAGTCCTTCTGCATAGCTGTTAGATGTTTGCTGCCTTATGTGGCTAGTTACCTAAGCTCTATCTGTCATCAATGGAGAGAAGCTCTCTGAAAAACTCTCCCACTGCTGTTTATAGTTAGAGCCTAGGGAGACAACCTCCTGAGCTCAGCAGAAAAACTAAATAGATTTTCCATGCTTCTCCCTAGCCCTTTTAAAAAAATTTAACAAACAAACAAACAAAAACACTACACAAACCAAAACCACCACTCTTACTCTAAAAATACAAACCACATCAGCACAATGGGCCAGATGACTATCCTGATCTGTTCTGCCCAACACAAGTGTCTGGATGATGTTACTTTGGATAAATACAAACTAATTAGCAAGTTCCGATCTGGAAACATCAGTCAAAGACCTGGTTATCTAAAAAGACAGGGACAGTAAGAGAACAATGCTTCACCATATAAAATACACTATATCACTGCAGATAGTCAGCAGATCACTGCCCAAAAAGATCTATTTTGGAAAAACTTCACTGAACTGTCTCACAAGAAGGAAAGCCTCCTTCCTCTACCATGTCTCTCTGCTAAGACAACTGCAACAGGCAGAATTGCCTCTCTTGCTGTCTCTTGGGCTACCAGGAATAAAGCACTGTTCACCTGTTCAGTTCCACCCCTTTGAAGACTGGCTGACTGGCATTTCTTTCACCCAAGCACACAACCCATTTCGATTCTCTGCCAAAATGAGCCACGAGAATTTCCCACAAGTGCTTCTCTGGATTATTCCTGCTACAACACAAGAAGAGACCAGTAAACGACAGCGGAAGCCTGTAAGGCAGAGATCAGGTTGCATATGCAGTACTAATTAGAGTTTAAAACACTAGCACCGGCTGCTGACAGCACAGATCCCACTGTGCACCACTGCTTCCCAGTCATGGGGAGAGGTGTGCTACTGGAAGGTAGAGCAAGGCATACGGCAGGTAGAGGAGAAAGGAAAAGCTATAGAAACCTTTCCCAGCTGTGCAAAGCAGAAGGCTAGTTTGTCAAACAGAGCGGCCCTTGGCAGGCAGAGAACTGTGGCACCACTGGTCCAAACAGAAAAAACGTCTAGCAGACAGAGATAATACTAAATACTGTGTTTTAGATTGCTCTGAATGTCAAGCAGCTCCATCACATATGATCTCTATTTCCTTTCCCTACCACTGACTAACAGTTGAAGATAAAAGGCTGATTCTAAAGAACTACTTCTGATAAGTCTCCAAAATGCAGCTGGGAGCAAAAGGGGAAGGAGAAGAAAAAAAAAAAAATGCATGCAAGAGTCAACATGCTGCTTCTTCCTGGGTCTCACCTGAAATACCTGTCTCTGCTAACAACCTTCATTTACTTTCCTCCAAGTAGTCTCACAGAGCTCCATTTTTACCCTACTCAGCCAGAGCAGCCCATTTAGGTTACCTGGTGACATCTGACCCAAAAAGTCCAGGGGCTCTGGAAGTGGTATTTAGACTGCCACGCAAGACAGGTGATTTTCTGTTGTTCTGCCTCAGAAGCAATTTGTGTTGCCAGAGGAGAGGTTCAATATGTTACATTCTAAGGAAAACAGTTGACAAAGCAGTAAAGCCCGCGACTCAAAGCTGAAAAGCTAGCACAGCTGGAAGCAGGTCTGCAAATATTTGCAGAAATGCTGTATCTAAACTATCTTCACATTTTCTTTAGTGGGGAGGAAGGACACAGGTTAAAAACTGCAATACTAATTCCAACTCAAGAAGAGTGCATACATTTACCAATATTTAGAAGAAGTCCTCAAACTGGAATATACAGAATTACCAGTGCTGTTCCGCAACATCATTAACTTGTACTTATCTGTTATCCTAAATCTTTCCCAACGCACTTGGAACTGAGCAGAGCAGTCCAAATCCATTCGCTCTATACTGCAGTTTCCTCTGGGCAGAGCCCAACCATTTTCTTTGCTCTGTGTGGAATGCAGCACACTACTAGGATTAAACTGAACTTTCTTTGGATTTAACTGGAGAAAACAATCAGACTAGAATAGACCATTTCTAAATCTGCTTCTACATTAACTAAAATCATACACTGAGTGTGAAAATCCAAGCCAAGACAAAAAATCCAAATCCCATACACGATCTTGTTAAACTATAAAAGCTAATACATTTTTCAACCAGCATGATTTTAAACAGGACATAGGACCTAGCAGAGGTGAGAAAGCTGGAAAGCTAGGAAAAAGTATTTTAGTCAAAAGACTTTTTTAAAAATGCACATATAGCAATATCCATGTGTTTCACAAACCTATAATTTCACAAATCATACATTTAAAAAAGGAAATCCTGGAATGCTCCCTCCTCCCCTCTCCCAAAAAATAATTTCCATTATTGTCATCCCCTTTTCCTCCCAGAGCAGAACGTATTGATTTTTATTGGTGTGAAGTAATCATTTGTTTTCCAAGTTATCTTTAATGTTAGGTAATATAAAAAAAAACACTCAAAATGCTTTCAAATATAAGAAGTGCTAAATCCAATATAGTGTCTTTTACTTTTCATTGACAATTGTACTACAAACAAAAAGCAAAACAAAAAAACCCACACCAACAGCTGTTTGGGGGCTTTTTGCATGCAGTTAGTTTTTTGGGTGGTTATTTTGCTTTGGGTTTTGGTGGGTTTTTTTGGTTGGGGTTTTTTTGTGTTTGGGTTTGCAGGGGATTTGGGTTTTGTTGTTGTTGTTGTTTTTTGGGTTTGTTTTTTTTTTTTTTTTTTTTTTTTTTTTACCTGCTTAAATTTGGTGGCACTCGTTCACCACAATTTAACTCAACACCCCATCCAAACCAGACAAAGTCCTTGTCTAAAGCCAAGTTAAGTCTAAAGGGGATTGGAAGATGAGATTAAAAAAGCCACATGCTTTCTTAAGCCAGATATTATTAATCTTAACCTCTACTTCCCCAAAAATTGTTTTTGGGGATCATTTCAAGTCTCAGTACACAGAGACTAGTTTCCCAGCAAGCATTCTACTGGATGGGCAAGGGCATCACGTAGGCTTCAGCAAAACCAGCAACAGAGCAAAGCCCAATTACAGAAGTCGGCAGCCACAACGCTGAACAACCCAACGCACATGTTAGGCTTGCAGACTTTCTGGCTGGGATCCTGAAGGGGAGTTTCACTCCGTTTGCATCTGCTGTTGTGAGAGATTATGGAAGGAGGCGGCTGGGCAGCAAGGCTGCTGGAACTGCTGACAAGGCAGCATATGGCACTGGCCCACCTTGGCTCCATGCTTGACAATTGATTTGCAGCCATAGGAGCCAGTGGAGGGATGGATCTCAGTGTTTATAGAGTAATCCTTTTCGTCTGTAATTTAATTATCTAACGGTCCCATCTTCACCATATATAATCTCCAAGCAAGTGGCCACATTAAAAATGCCAACAACCAATGCACACAGAATGGGTGTTATGGCATGGGAATGAGTGCCTGTGCCTTGTCAGCACATGCAGCTAAGTGCAGTAGCACAGCTATTGCCAGCTCTTTTGCTGCAGAAGATGTACTTGGACAGATTAACCGACTAAACCAAACTCATGCAGTACAACAGGAGCAATTAGGAATAGATCACAGGCATTCCTGGTTTCAGGCTTAGTGCTCATTTCACTGTATCACACTGTTTCTTTACATAAAGATGAAAACAGAAAGATACGTACAGCTAGGCAAAGAAGACATAAGCAAATGCAAATCAGACAGTTAGCTTGTGCTCTATCAACTGGTGTCCCCATAACTCAGGAGCCCCCCCAAGGACTTCATTTGGGCACCTACACCACCACCATATCCATACTACTGTCTGCAACCTGGAAAACCAGAGACCAATGTTTTCCAACCCTTCTCTCAAAGCCTATAGATCCAATTAGCACTCGAAAGCCAATTTCAGGTCATGCAGAGCAATACTGTTTAGTATGCTAATCTCCACAGAGCCTGCATGTTAGGAGCACAGATATTTTTCTCCTAGACAAAAAGAAATTGTACGCATGCGTGCACACACAGAGTATGATTTAAGAGACATCAGGGCTCTTTCTCCTTTAATACAAGATTTACATAACTAATTCTGTAATTGAGAACAGGACTGCAAGGTATTTACAGTACTTGTTGCTGCTGAGCTTTTATTATTTGCTGTGGCACTGATGATGAGAAACTCTCTTGCCCCAGAAAAGGCAGCTAGCCTGGTCTCTGGCATAAAAAAAAGCAGACGTGAAATTACCCGTTTCAAGAAGAGACATTTTTCATTACAGTATTGTTACCCTCTTGCAAAGGAGAGGGTCAGCAGTTTGGAGGGGGCAAGAGGAGGAAAGAGGTCCAGGTAAGAAAAAGATGAGAGGTCAGGGACATAAAACAACATCTAGAAGGCACACAGGGATTCCAGTCAAGGTCTTTAAGAGGGTCTGAGTAACCCCCACATAGACCGTTAAATAAAATTACCCCCAGATGGGTCTGCAAAACAGCTGGCTTTAAAAACAGGCATGCCACAGCACTCTTCCGTATTTGAAAGAGACAAATACCAACACAGACAGTTCTGGAAACACAGGAAAAAGCTTCACAAACAACATTCAAATCAATCTGGTTGGTTGCATCAAGACTCCTGAAAATTTATAATAAAGTATTATATCAGTAGATGGAACTCAAGACAGCCTGCTTATTTACTTCACTAATATTTAAAAAGCAAAAAAGCTTATCCCCCATCACATAGAAATTTAAGACTAGCACAACTGTCTACTTTAGCACCTGGCACAGTCCAAAAGGAGCAAAAGCTGTAGAAGGCAGTGGATGCTGAGGCCCCAGGAATCACACTACGCATGTTTGGGGGGTTGCATTGGACCAGGTTCAGTGCCATAAACCAAAGACCCGAGGGCACCTGAAGCACAGCAGATAACGCTCCTAGAGTGACACTTCTGGTTCAGTTACATCCAAAGGAATCCTAATTGCACATTCGTATTGCTTCCCAGTAAATAGCAATGTGCAGAAAGTGGGACAGCGAGGAGATTCACCTCAGAAATTGAATCCTCACCTCAACTAAAATGGTAATGAAGATGCAGCCTGCGTGCTCCTAAAGGATACTTAAAGGGCTGTTCACATTTAAGTTGAACTTCAGTGTGGAAATGGGAACTCCTCCCTAAATCACAAGTGTGAGCTAAGCCATGAACAAATGTATGGCTAGGATATGAAATCTACCCACACTTTGCAGTGTTGCTTATCCCTGCTCAACAACTTTAACAGCCAAAATTTAAAAAAAAACAAAAACAAAAACAAAACCATGCAAGAGTCAATTTTCTGGCACTCACTGCCTCCGAGAACTTGAAGGCAAATTAGCTGTGTAATTAGCTGTCCGTGCCCCTGAATTCTACCTCTAGAAAGCTGTTCTCACACATGAAAGGAAACAGTATTGTATGTGGCTGCTGTTTAATTTACCGGAAGATTAATTGTACTGGACAAAAAGAGGAGACTTTCTGGAATAGGTGGGCATGTTTGTGCATGTGGGCAACACGCGAGAGATTCAGAAACCAGGAGAGCGCTGAACTACCTCATGCAAGACATGCACCTGGTACAACTCCACTCCCAATTACCCCAGTCCTGGAGAGAAGCAAACACCTTTGTACTTGCACCTTCTAGAGCAAGCCCGAAAAAAGAAACACTCCACTCGTGTGACCAAAGTTAGCTGGTTCAAGAAATGAGGAGGTCCAATTTTTAAAAAAACCCTGAGCATTAACCTTCTGAGGAACCAAGTCTCTTTGTAAAGCTTCAGGCTCACAGCCTCAAGCCTGACATCACCTCTGAAAACCTTGCCCTGTATTCAATGCAGGTATTTTGTTATCTCCAGTAGCGAAATAGCACAGTTCATGAATTCAGTACCTGGCTGAAGAAGTCCAGCAGTCTTCTGGTATTTCCCATCACAAATTGAAAGTCTTTTCTCCCTTTAGATTATATGCCAGCAAATTTTCACTGTTACCCGTTTTGATTAACTTGCAGCATTTGCAGTAGTATCTACTTGTACCTCTACAACCAATACTGAATAACCTCCCTGGTATACACAGTAACACATACCAGTACAGAATGTCACACACATTTAAAGCTTTGGGGAGAATTTTATGCCATTAGACATTTGAGAAAACCCATGCGTAGCCGTGTATTAAAAGACTGCATCACAATATATTACTGCTTGGAGTCTTAGTAAAGTTTGGTATTCAGCCATTAGCTACTAATTTTCAGATAAGCATGCCTGAATACACATCTTAAAACGTTTCCTGTTATTCCCACTTTTAAGTATCTCAGAAGTATTTACTTTGCTCCTGTCATTGGCATGCTGTGTACAGGAAGGTCAACACCACAGGTGATAAAAGAGAAAGGGCAAGTTAACACACAGTCAGAGATCAGCTAATAGAACATTTCAGAAAACAAAACTTCAGAGGTAGCCAAATGCAACACCCACGAGCCAGCACACCCTTGGAGGAAATATCCAAGGTTAAACATGAGGATACCACCTCTAACTTTGGAAGCCTCCAAGCTACAGATGACCATGAGACAATACACTAGGATAGCAACAGGGTGTGCTCACTCTTCCTAGGCATCCGCTCTTGGGCACTTTTAGAGGTAAGACACAAGGCTGAATCGATCTTTGGTGTCAGCCTTCCCCCTCTCGCTACAGCTTTAGGAAGTAGGAGCTTGGAGGAAGCACCCTTTTACTACTGCTGCTCCTCAGTGGCACTCAGGCTGTGCCCAGCAGTGAGAAGAGAGACAAAAAAAAGCAATGAAAGAACACAGAATTTTCAAGTAACTCAAAAATCAGAAGAGAGGGAATCCTTTTGAGCATGAAACAAGAGAGAAGGGCGCACAGAGAACCAACATGACATTAAAATAGCAGGAGGAGGAGAATACAGTTTTTGAAAGACGCCCAGAGGGAAAATGCTTAATTGTTTCTTTTCTGCTCCAGTCTCCTTGCAGAGCTGTTCTAGGTTACACTATTTAATAAGACAACCTACATATAAAATAAGCAGCTGTTAATATTTGGGTGAAACTTGGATATCCTGAAATTATTCAGTAACTAACACTTATAATCAGCTTACATTGAAATAGACAGCAGACTGCATTCACCCTAGGCATCCTCACATTTGCTATGTTGGGAAGAACAGTTATGTCTCATAGTACATTGTTCAACACAACAAAAGACTCTACAGCCAGACTTCATCCCAAGAGAGAGCATGCCAGCCATTTTCTGGATCCTGAACCGGTACACGTATGTAGCATAAGAACTAAAGACAACATTGCAAGTTCCAAATACCCATTGCAAAAGCAATAGTGCACTGCAGACTAAGTCTCAGAAGTCTCTACCAGCTGCTGTATTAACACAAAGGAACAATTTTAACATCAACTGAAAAGCAACAATGTCTGGTGCAAACACAGCAGCTGTCTAACAGCATACAATATAGAGCAGCATGAGAACAGAAGTGGAAAGTACACCACCAATTTAGAAAGTAAAGGGTGTTAAAATTCAGCAAACAGCCCTCAGGTAACAAAGGGGATGTAGGCAATGCACAGGGAGAGCTAATACTCCCCAGAGTTACTTCTGATTAGGCCCAGAAAGCCAGAGCATAAAACACTGCTGTCCAATGTGCAGAGCAAGCCCTGATCCCTTTGTCAGAACATATCCTGCAAGCCATGTCAACTCAAAGAGACCTGTTCACCCAGCCTTAGCACCTGAGACAATACGAACTGACATATCCTTCAGAATGCAAACACAAAACACAGACCCATACCTAAGAACACAGAAAGAAAACAGAAACGTGAAATACATTTGTACCACACCAACCTGTACGCAAGAGGTGTTCATTTGGCACTTAGGCCTTGAACTCAAACTGCAAAAAACTAAACTGAAGGCCTGATCTCACAAACATTAACAAAAAAAGGATAAGCAAGAAAGGCACTGAATGCTGTGCAATATCAGGAAATTCCCCTTGCTCTCCTGCTTCATGATAACATCTGAAAAGATAGCACTGCTTGAAAAAGTCAGTGTAATACCTAAGCCCCAGTGGGCAAAAGAAAAGGAGTTATGCCTTCATTAATATTCCAAAAGAGACACAGTATACATGTAGTCAGACTTCTCAATGGATGGTTTAAAAATAAAGGATCCTCCTCCCAGCTCTGCATCTAGCCATGTCCAATGTCAGCAATCCACAACAATTTAAGAACCATAAAGACTGACAAGCCCTTCATACAAAAAATACAACAAAACTATTTATTTCTCATAACAACTTCTTCATTGTTTGTAAATTCGTACTTTAAAGCTTCAAACTACTATTTATACTCCCTGCTCACTTTTTATTTTACTACATCACAAAATCAACTGGGTTTAGCTCTCTTGTTGGTATGGCAGTCATAAATCATGTTAACAGCATGACCCTATAACAAAGTTTGTTTATTATTAGAGAGAAATCAGTATGTTACTTTCTTGTAACAGTAATAAAAGTACCTTAAAGGCACTCCTGCTGCTAGTGAAGACCTAAATAGAAGAAGGCACATACAGCATTTACAGACCTCTAGTTAACAATACAACTTTCCTCTCACCTCACCCTCTGCCTCCCCACTTAATTTTTCAGAAATAAGAACGGGTTTTGAGAGATCAATGATCTGAAGAGCATTTCTCAGGAGTTTAAACCAGTTAAAAATCCACAACATCAAATTAAGACATTTCAAAGAATTCAAGAAGAGGAGCACCCGCCCTAATGCAAAGTAAGAGCAGCCTACAAATGCCTCCACTCTTTGTAGTTTTATGACCTAAGCCTACCAAGAGTCAAAATGCACAGTACAAAGCAACTAGATCAAGTTTTGCCTTTCCCCAGACAAAACACAGATTAATTCAAGATCTTTGTCCCTTTCACAAGGACTAAATAAGCCTTGGACAAGGGACTGCTAGGAAGTCTCTTAAAGTACAGAAGTCCAGTCTGTCCCTAGATTGAAAAGAAGCAATCTTTGCCTTTATTGTAAAAGGAGATCTTTGCCAAAGAGAACTGGTGTTTTCTTAAAAAAAAGAAAAACAAAAAAAAAAACCCACCACCAACACCAGTTTAACACTTGAGTAATTATCTTCCCTGGGCAGTTTTGTTTAAGGCATTTGTATTTTTGCCTGCCCTGTTCAGTGTCCTTCTTCTGAGACAGATGCAGTGAGGACCCTCTGTAAAGTTTCACATGCACAGTTATACCTTTGCTATCATTCTGCATCGAGCTCAAACTCAGCTCAATCCTACAGCCTCTCACAGTTCTGCCCTACCAGAAGCATACACTCCAGTGCTTCCACCCATAGTGACTTTCCTGCAGAACAAAACGCCCAAGATGACCTGACAAAATCCTTGCTGGCATCCATACTTCTGATGCTGCAGAGAAGACTGTTTAGGTAGAAGTAGATTCAAATGGAGGGAAAAAGGCAGGCAAAAGATGACTTCATGCACAGAAACAGATGTTCTGAAAGAGGGCAAGACAGAGATTCCACTCTCCTAAAAACGCCAACAATATATACCACCAGATAAGCAGAATTCTGTCTAAATGAGTGCTATTCAAGTTTCCCAGCAGGTATTCACTGCCCTTTATCTATTTCGATACAAAGCACGCATGCCATCTTTTTCAAGGAAAAGGAGAACCACCTCAGTACAGGCAGGCAGCCTCAGGCTCCTGCGGCAGAGGCTACTGAAGCAGAGCCACAGATCGCGCAAGCTCCCACCAACCGTCCAAGCTATACTCAACATATGAACCTGCCGTCTCCAAAGAACGCCACAGCAGAACAAGAACACAGGTAGCCATACTTGCTCCATTTTGCACATCTTTAGAGAGCGTCCAAGCCCAGCATCACTTACCCATACACACTACTGCCTCTGAGGAAGTATTAGAGATCTATTTTAAACAGGGTAAATCTAACACTCAGGAGCAAATTTTATATCAAATTACAAGAGAGCGGGTACATGCAATTGCCTGTGAGGAATTCAGGGGTCTTGCTAAACAGACAGGAACAATCATCGGGATATTTCCTGTCATAATCTGGTGGCATACATCCAGGACTACACAGAGCTCTTAAAGGTAGGGCTTAAATTACCACAAGTTAAAAATCTCCTTGTATAGAAAGCAATTGTCAATTCATGAGCCTTTCAAATTTATAATGTGTGTAAAAACAACAGTTGATGGGGAGGTAGAGGGAACTGGTGATGTTAAATAGTACTGAGAAGCATTCAAATAACTTTGAAGGCCGAAGTTCTTCACTTAGCCCCGCAAACAAATCAGTCAAGAACAGCGCACACAGTCCCTTAACAGCCTCCATGTGCACGTGTCGGCCACAGCCGACACACATCTGGCTGTTTTGTATCAGAAACTGGGTGCTGAGCTCACTCAGCCTTGTTCAGGGAGCGACCTTGTTTACTAGAACGCCACCCAGTATCTGCTGCTATTTCACTCAGGCCAGCAGACATATGTTCACTCAACTGAAGCAAAACCAGTAACTCAATCTACACAGGCCCAGCAAAAGGTAGACACAAAGCTGGAATCATACCCACATGCTCAAAAGCAGAAAGCTCTAGCTTCACATTACCAAACTCCCTGAGACTAGCTGTCCTCCACCACCAATTCACAACATGGGCCCTTATATCAAGTGTCTTTGTCCTCCAACAATGAGCACAAGGCTTCAAGCCCAAAACTGTCCATCACATTAACCCTGTCAACATGAGAGTCTGACACTGAAGCAAGGAGGTAGGGGGAAAGAATACCTAACCTACAATCAGTTTTCTCAACAGGCCTTCAATACGTTTAACGCACACAGGTCCTAAGGAAAGGGTCCTAAGGAGGTCCAGCATGTGTCACTGCTAGATCTTCTATGACTCCATGGGCACCTCTTCTCACACCCAGGTACCCCAGGCGCCGTTTTTTCTTTTTACCACCCCTCCTGTGCACCCAAGGTCAAAAAAGACCTTGTGCCAACAGGCCAAGATGAAAAAATCATCAGCATGAAGGAAGTGCTCTTCATCACTATGCCATTCACAGAATCTGCAGCTTGGGCCCTTGCCTCCTCCCTGCCAAAACCTCCAAACATCTTCCCACCCCCATGCACAGCCTGCTCTTCTTCAAGGCTCACCCTGTAGCTCGGTGACTGATCACCTCCCAAGCAAGCAGCTTCTCCAGACACATTGTTTCAGCCCAAGTGGCAGCCACAGAATGTCTCATGTTAGCAGCCTCCTCTGAGGTGGAAACCTTAGTTGCAGGGCTTTAATTCCAAGAAATGTCTGTATACTTATGACAGTCACTTGACCAAAGTCCCAGTTTGGACTTCAAGCAAGATCCTACAGCAACAAGGCAGTCCTGACACTGGAGGATTACTGCTGACCCCGGACTGCCACTCATGTGAGAACAGTATTCATGCTGGACTTTGGCCAAACCCACATAATGCAAAGCAAGTTTTCACCCCAATGCACCAATACCAGAAGTGTGACAAAAGAAGAAAATACAGAAGAAAGAGAAGCCAGCAAGTTACTTTCATGGAACATGCATATGCCATCAAAGCACTGTAAGGGGACTAGCTTCTTATTCTGCGTAGAAATTGTTAAAGCAAGGAGAGGACCCACCTTACAGGTCTGGGTACAGAAGTGCCCGGTGCATCTGCCCTGCATCCATCTGCAGGTTACTAGCCTTTGCCCAGATGCACGAAGAGGTAAGCGTCTCTCTACAGCCTTGGACAAGGAGAAAAATCTCTCTGTATACATACAGACCAAAAGCTGACTGCTCACACCAAGAGGAGAGTCAGTGAGAAATACTTTAAATCACCTTTAACAGCTCTTTTCTAAGTAGCTTTGGCCTATCTCTGTTGATCCTTGTAGGTTTATGAGGCAAAGTCTGGAACAGGCACACACCCTGCGCCCTCTGGTCATAAGCAGGAACAAGGGTACCATCTGAAGTCTCATTTGTTCTCCAGCTATTTTGGAAGGACATCCCCACCCAGTAACTCTATTCACAGTACTGCAGCCGCCCCCTCGCCCCTCCCTTTCAGACTCAAAAGGCAGACACCAGCATCAATTCAGATGCCACAGCATAGCCTGCAGCCACATGCATCACACTTCAGTCCTTGTTTTAAACTCTGCGGGACACTACAATTAGATATTCCATTTACCTGCCAGTGGTGAGCAGAAAGCTTTGCCTAGAAAACCAGGGTATTTCAAGATTTGCTTGCAGAGCTTTGAGAAACTTGTGTTTTTTACCAGGGCTGTTTTTTCACGATAACTGCCCCAACACCACCACCTCCTGCAGACACACCTTTAACTCATCCTTCCATTTTAAACAAGCTATTCCCCTACTTCCCTTTCTCTCTGGGAAGTGTGTCCTGTTCCAGCACTCTCTCCTCACCTTCCTTCCCCCACCTCTAATTTCTAGCAACAGCCACACTTCTGTGCCCATTGACTCCTGGCTATATATGCTATTTTCTCAACCTTTTTTTAAAAAAAAAAATAAATAAATAAACCCACAAACCTAGGGATGTCAGCAGCTTTGCAACAATTGACAGGTGCCTATCAATACAGTTGCCAGCAACCAGGGCTTAGTCAATAGCTTTAGTGTCCATTCAACCCTGCTTTGTGATAGACATGAAAGACCCAGCCTTACCTTGCTACCTCCCACCTCCGGACAACCACAGTGATTTTTGTCTCCAATAAGCTGTCATGCTCTTTATTTTCTCACTGATGAAGCCTGCTCCAAGCACTTAAGCTCTCTAAGCCAAGAGGTACAGCATGTCTTGCCTAGAACCAAACCCTGAGATCAAAGGGAAACAAGGTTGATGCAATAGACTTACTACTCCACATTAATTTAAATCTCCATATGAACTGAATATGAACAAGCACACTCTACATACAACATAAAGACTCATTACATAGACATAAATTCCATCCACTGACACCACGTCCCAATACACCACGTGTCACTAGGCTTCTAAGGAACATAATGCTTCTTTTGGGAGATGGTGAGGTTGTAACATCTGGGTAAATAGTACGGGTGGTGCTCTGAAAGCACAAAATAGTTTGTGGCAATGGCAGAAGAAGATGCATCACCTCTCCCACCCACCCTCTAGCACTCGGAAGAGGATTACAGCACAGACGGAAAGACTAACTCCTTGCTGCTTATTCTAACAATTTCCATTAACAAATAATTGCCTATTTTCACCTCAGTATTACTTGCTGTATTCAAGCACAAAAGAGTACATGTACTGATTAGACATACGTTTCTTGAAAAAAGGGTATTGCAACTTAAACGATTATTCACAAATTATGTGAATCCTGTACTTTTCTCAAAATTATTATGTTTGGTACCCTGAAAATTTAGGAAGCATCCTCTATTGGTTCAGCATCTGTTTTGTATTTAGAAGCTATTCTTTGCAAACGCAGGGGTCACGCTGCTTTTAAAGCAGCTCCTGCCAATTCCCTTTTGCAGGGCAGATTTAATAGCAAATTCCACTGCCACAGGATTCACTGTGTAATAATGAAGGGTAGTGTGTCAATAGATGAAACTGAACACATCAATAAGAAACTGGCAGAGGTCCCCGTGGATGCCTCTCTTGCAAAAATCATTTTAATGTGTGTAGGAGAACAATGCTGTTACAGCCTGCTCAAAGATTCCCCACAGCCACATTGCATCAAAGACCGGCTGAAACACGATGCTAAATCTCTGCAGTTGGAGCTAACAATGGAACATGCACGGAAACAAAGTCCTTTACATTGGCAATTATTCTTTTTAAGACTGGCAAACCTAAGCAGAGCTAGCTTTTGTCGGAACTGGACTCTTGCTAACCAACACAACCCCCAGTAATGGTTCCACCAAACTCTTTAATGGCTACTGATACAGCAAGAAAAGAGTGACTCCAAAAGCATGAAAGCATGCAAACTGCAGTCATGGAGCAAGCACTACGCAGCATAGCTAAACCACATCTTTAAGAAACTCAGCAGAAAGGCAAGTCCAGACTAATCAAGCCTGTTAAACAGAAAGAGTGGCCTAAGTTCTTTACTTTTTTTTTTTTTTTTTTTTTTTGAGAGCAACTATAGCAGCAGGAGTTGTTTTACAGCCAGCATGAAGTAAAGGACAATGGGGGACACCTGGGAAAAAGCCTGAGAGAAGAACCGAGACCAGAGAACAAAAGTTAAAAACCATACATAAAGTTTATATTGATTTTTTTTTTTCAAAAGCCACATATAAGAAAGATGATATATATACTTTGTGTGCTACAAGCAGCAGACTCTCACAGCAGATATGATCAGTGATCCACACAGATCAGCACATTGCTCCAGCATTGGCCCATTTGGCAGAAGGGCGAGAGAGAAAAAAGGGAAAAAAAAAAAAACAACACATTTACAGAAGTCTGAAACTGGAATAAAAGGGAGGCTTCCACTTCTCCGCCCCAATTCCAGCTGTAAGCCCTTGGCACCTTAAAAGCAATGACAGAGTGCTTTCTCTAGGGACCTGAGACTAATTCCCTACCAAGCATTTATAAACTGATGCTTTTCCAAGTCTTATAATGTGGCCAAATTTGGACATTTTTCATAAGAACAGCAAAAGCCACGTTCTTGATGCAAAGTTAACTCTCCGGCCAAATTTCCAGCTCTTGCTCTAAAGTGTGGAGGTGCTAGAACTTCTCAGCTTAGCAGCTGAGATTATTATTTGTTCAAGAGTGAGGAGGGAAAATTGGCCAGAACATGGGAGAATTAAAAAGAAAAAAAAAAGCTACTTCCCCCTGCTCCCTCCCTTAGTTTAACAGTTCTAAATACTGGAGCTTTTTTTTTTTTTTTTTTTTTTGGGGGGGGGGGAGGGGGGTATTTCCTAGGAAAAAAAGTCAACCTGTGGTAGACACCCACCCCAGAAAATTTCAGCATGAATGCCTGAAGTCTTGCAGAATAATAAACAATTTAAGAGACGGCCCTCATAACAAAAAGTATCAAGCAGATATACTACAAGCATTGCTGGCTGCCCTGCCTATCAGCAGCTGTGACAGCTTGCCTGGGAGCTCCAGTCTTTAATTAGTTCTCATTCCTGAAGTTCACAAGTCAATTAATTCCAAAAACCATCCTCAGATCCTTTTTTAAAGGAAATCTTGTCCAGGACTTGGTGTCTTTCTTACTTATTCTTCCCATAGCTCAGCTAACAGTTCAGATCCTTTAGAGCATCCATGCAAATTCCATCTGGCCATAGAGATTATGACTAGTCAAATACTTCAGCTTGCTTCAGCAATTCTTCATATTTCTGCAGCAGTATTTTGCCATTGCTGCATACAAAAGATATTGTTCTCCAGACTGCTTCTTCAGACCTTGTCACCTAAGACTCTCCCTGCAACTTGCCTCATCTAGTATAATGAAAAGGAGCACAACTGCAACACTCTACCACAAGTTTCAAGCAGTCCCCATGACAATTACATCGACTCAAACCTACCAGCATTACCATACTGCTTTAGAACTTTTCGAGACTCAACAAAGGCATTTAGCAACGCTGGTTCTACCTTCTATCTAGCTCACTTTAAACTTAGTCAGAATGCCATAGTTAAAGTTGATAATTATTTCCACTGGAAACCCAGCTTTGAAACCTCTTCGGACTCCAAAGAAAAAAAAAAAGACCATCCTTCTTTCTGTCTCAGACTTCAGTTAGAAGAAATCAGTTATGCTTTACAATTATGAAAGCTTACATGTAAATGAAAAAGCCAGTTTCTGATATCAAACTCAAAAAAGCAAGAAACTTTAAGTTCCGTAACTTCTGTCTTGCTTCTTGTCTTATTTTAGATATGCTGATGAGCTGGAAAGACATTATTCAAGGCTTTTGGCATCTGAGCAGCTATTTTTCTGATCATCCTATCCCAAAAGCAGTTTGGTCTGAAACTGATTTTATACCTTTGCCCCTTGCAAAACCTAATGCATAAGGTGTATTAAAAATTTATCTCATTATTTTTAAAGCCCTTCTCAGCAGCTATTCAAGCCTTGGAAGAAAGCTACAATTTGAGGTTTTCTAAATAATTAACTGACAAAAAACTGGACAACTGGAGAACTTAGTATCTCATTGATAGAAGCTCATTCTTCTTTAGGCCAGGAGATACTAACAACCCAGACAGAAACTGCTTATGTTACAGTCTCTCCCTGCCTTGTTTGATCCAGTTTTGGGGTACGTTGTTCAGGTTAGGAACTAGGGTCATGCAGGAAACTGCTTATTATTCTTGGACAGAAATTGAAACATTGGTATCCCTAGACAATTTCACCTTACAGGTCTCCAGAAAACCAGACTTTATCACTTACTACTGCAGATCTTCTAACAAAGCAGAACATCTAGCAGGGGCCTGGGAAGTAACTGCAACATCTCCAATAAAAGTCAAATATCTTTTTTAATACTTCGCTTTTTTCTTTGCATTATGATATAGATTCTTATGTTATACTCCACCTAATATATTTCTTTCGAAACTACTAGACCTTGATAGACAATGACGTAAGCCCTGCTTTGACCCAGCTCATGTTAGTAATGTTTTCCTCAAGTTCTTTCCAACTTAACTTTGAAGTGATTGATCTCTATACATAATCAGAAAGAATTCACATTTTCAGATAACGTGTCCATTTCCCTTACTTCTAAAACACAGAACTCCACACAAAAAAAATATATCAGTGAAAGGCATCTAAAAACAGACAATTGAAATGTTCACTTTCTAAAAATATCTTACTGAGATATGTAACCATTTCCCTACTAAAAAAATATACAGGTCTGTTTTGCAGGTAAGTGTTTGACAAGGATTATGGAGACTGGGGGAAAAAAAAAAGGCAACAATAAAAAACAAACACACAAAACCAAATCAACCCATAAATTTATTAGATGTGAAAGCTGAAATCTCAAATGTCCCTGATTGTTTGTTTATACAGCTAGACGGCTAGATATATATTATTTCTTAAGTACATTCCCCTCTAATCAAGCGTGTGGCTGCATTTTTAAATGACCCCTACTGCTTACTTCAAATCTTGTTCAGGCAGGTTTATACCTCAGTTCAGGGATTAGAGCCAAATACAGCAGAGGCTACCTAAAGAGAGCAAGCTGTTGCTATGTTTAAATGCAGCAATCGAGAAACCTGGAGAACAAGGTCGAAGAATTTCGGAAAAAGCAACCAGACTCCCTAAAAAGGAGCCCTGGACAGGAACATACAAAGATGCAAGAGAGCCAGAAAAGGTGACTAAGCTATCATTTGCCAACCCAAAAGAACACAGGACGTAAAGGAAAAAACACTCGCTACACTGCTCGCCCTTTGATTCCCACATCTTCCCACAGCCTACACGCTAAAATACATCAGCATGGCAAAACCACATGGAAAGCGGTTCATCCTCAGCAACACCGCCTGCCCTTCAGTGCCTCACCAGCCCAGTTCCAACCCTCGCTACGTGCTTCTACTGCCTTAGCAGTCTGTAGCTGCTAGGACCAGGAAAGGCTTGTCAGTGTTTCCCCTTTGGGAGCCTTTTTAACCACCTCTAAAGCTGTAACAGAGGGAGGCTGGCCTAGCTGTCAGCTCCTTCTCTGAGTACCAGCGAGGATCCAAGCCTGCCTTCCTCCACCAGCAGGTAAGCAAAGGCCACCAGCACCAGCCCTGAGCTCACTGGTAGGCAAGCAGGCACCAGCAAGGGAGCAGGAAGCAGATTCCACTCTAACACACCTTGAGCGCTCGGTGGGCAATCATCCTGACATCGTCTCCCTGCTCTAAACCTTGAGGCTCTCCCATTTTCTAATGCTTTCACTTCAGCTGCAAATGCAGGGAAAGATTAAAATATGCTTTTCCTTGAAGTTCATGATCACAGTAACTTGTACTAATTACCAAAAGCTTTCTGTTGCAGAGCTTGAATTAAACCTTGATTCAAATAACTAATTGTTGTAGCTTCTGAGGAAAAGGAAAAAAAAAAATAATGAATTTCAGATACAAGTTGTAGGAAACAACTCTATTCATGTATACACAAGGCTCCTGGGGATCTGGCATGCTGGAACTGACTTTATCATAGCAGACAGCAAGAGTCACACAGGTCTAAACGGTAGTAAGAAAAAGGCCATCTCTGGGAAACCCATCATCAATGGTTTTCTCCCAGGATCTACTGAGTGCCTGCCCTCCTCAAGCCCCACAGCACTTAAACAAAACCAGCTTTTTTCAGATACACTGAAATTCTTACCTTGAATTCCAAATAAGAACCGGGGGGGGGGGGGTGGGTGGGGGGGAGAAATCCAGAAGCTGCAAGGCTTCCTGTTTACTTTACAGTCTGAGCCCTAGTAACCACCAGATACCTGTTTTGGTTTTTTGGATGTCTTGTCCTAGGAGGGATGTTTTGGTTTCCAGAGCATTTCACAGGTTGATTAGGTAGATTGACTGCAGAACAAAATCACACATAAAATTGGCAATAGCAGTGCAAAACGCCGTCATGCTCCCTCTCTTCTCAGGATCTAGCCACACCAGAGGAGGGAAGAAGAGAGAGAGGCTAGATCAAGCCTCAGTCTCAGGATCCACAACCTCCGTACCAAACGGATTATAACTGTACTGGATCCAGCAGAAAGGATGAGAAAACATTCTTATTTGTCACAGCCAAATACTTCAGCCATTTGCATCCTTTTGCTGGGTTATTTTGTAAAGATCTCAACAAAACAATCAAGTCTAACTACACGCAAGGGATGAACTCTTCTATGCTTCAACTCCTTCCCTCCACCTCCCTCATACAAGAATTCCTCAACACTTGCAGCACATTAGTTAACAAAAAGCCCCAACCTGTCTCTCTATTAAAGAGCTGATAGAAAACACATGTTCACAAAAGCATACCTTTCCCATCCAGAGTGAGAGGAACACCACCTTCCCAACCTCTTAACATTTGGAATATCTCATAGAAGCTACCAAGTAATGGTATCAGAAGATAGCCACACCGCAACACTCCCCACAAGTAAGACTGAAAGTTCCATTTTTTTTCCTGCACACAAAAGCACTTTCAATTTTAACAGCACCATTCAATTTAAAAAAAAAAAAAAAATCCCCAAAAGGCAACTCAGAACATCCAAACAAACCATATCATGAACAGCAGCCAGATATCTGCACATGGACATTTTAAGTTCTCCTAATTGTTTCGTCTGGAATTAAGAAGGAAACAACGTTCCTGTTGCATGTCATCCTTAATGGTTTTTACTTTTTGCTGCATGACCTCGAGTATCTGAGAGTCCTGATTTTTCTGCTTGTCCTACTAAACCATTCTTTTGAAAAATTTTATTCCCTTTCTGTTTCTAAACAAGAACACTAAAAGTGTTCTATCCAGTTCTTCACTGTTTCTCCAGCTGGCAGAGTGCCTATATTGTAAAGATAAGATGACTAACCTCAGCTGCAAGTAAGAGAAAGCACAGTGGACACCTTTGTGTGGTACGATCTTGACTTGTAGATAGACACCCCTCTGCCCCAATTGCCTTACTGCCGGCAAGCAGGCTCAGGAAAGAGACTGGGACCAGCCCAGGTTTAGGAAGCTGACTTTTCAACTGTAACTGTCTGCTCTGCAGACCTGGCTATGAAAGATTCAACGGCCAAACCATGAGGAAAGTGCTCTGGCAGACTTTAAAAAAAGAATTAGTCATAGCAATGTCAAAAGTACAAGCACAAACTAAGTCAGCAAATACAGTTTTGTTTAAAGAAGAGCGTTGTGGCACAGGGTTGGGGCACTGTGTAGTTACTCACTCCTTCCACCCCAAATCTGGAAAAGGCTCCCACTTACTACCTGCAATTAGTCAAGTGTTCTGAATCGAGAACTGCATGTAGTGATTTGTGGGGCATGCTCGCTCACCAGTGCCTAAAGTACTTCTGACTGCACAGAGCTGACACAGAACCGCTTAAATACGACGTGTAACTATCTTACCCGAACAATCTTCCTGTTCTCCAGTTAAACTCACTGCTACTTCAGTAACGCTGTTAGCAACAATGCTACAAGTCCGATGTTGAAGAAAAAAAAAAAAAGGGCAAAAAAAAAACCCACCGCTCACCCTTTTGTGTAGTTCTTGCTACAGTCTTTATTTCTGCACGCTGCCTGCCTGGCACTGACACCGGCAAGGAACCACGCCACGCGTTAAGCCAACGCCAGCCACGCAATTATGTGAACACGGCCTAAAGCATCACCTACACAATTATTCACTCTCTCTTCGCAGGAGAACTTCACGGCAGAGGCAGCAAAGCCCGAGAGCCAGGAGGGGAGGGCGCCGAAGTGCCGCCTCCCCCACGCCACCTGTGTGCCCGCGGAACCCGGGCTCCTGCTGCCGGCGTGCCGGGAGCGGGGCCCCTCCCGCGGCCTCCCCCGCGGAACGGGCAGAGGGATCGCCCCGCTCCGCCGGGTGGAAGCCCGCCGCCCTCGCCCTGGGGCGGCCACGGCCCATCGCCGGGGCGTGCGAGCGCAACTACGGCTACACCGCCGCCGGACCGCGGCCGCCCGCGGAGACCCCTGGCAGCGGGGAACCGCGCCGAGCAGCACCCCCGCGCCCCACCTCCGTTCTGAGGAGGCCCCGGAAAGTTTCGGGGAGGTGGCCGGCAGCAACCCGCGCCCCGGCCCTTGGAGGGAGCGGCGGGGGCCGGGGCGGCTGCGGAGCCGTTAGGGCTGCGCCGGCCGTTAACGCCCGCGGGCGGGCCGGGAGCGGGTGAAGGCGGCGACGGCCCGGCCAGCCGGGGGACGGCGCAGCCCGGCCCCCCGCCGCCCCTCGGAGGGCAGCGGCCCGGCCGGGCTCCGCCGCGCCTCAGGCGGGCACGGCAGGGCGGGCGGTTCCTGCCCGCCGAGGGGCCCGGCCCTCCCTCGCCACCTGTGGGCGAGGTGGCCGAGCCCGGCCCGGCCCCTCCCGGCCGCCCTCCCCGCTGCCCCCGTCGCGCAGCCCCCGGGCTCACCGAGCAGCAGGAGGAGGAGAGGCAGGCAGGACGCCCTCTCCCCGCGGTGCCCCATGCCGGCAGGGCTGCGCGGCTGCCTCTCCCTACGCGCGGGGGGATCGCCGGCGCACACGCTCGCCTCGCCCGGGGACCGGCGGCAGCGCGCTCCTCGGCCGGCCGCTCAGCCTCCCGCTGCCCTGCGAGCGCACGGAGCCGCCCGCCCGCCCCGACCGGCCGCGCCGCGCGGCGCAGCCAACCACAGAGACAAACTTTCCCCAGCGCCCGCCCCCGCGCGCCCCCGCCCGCAGGTAGCGGAGGCGGTGCGGGGGTCCGGCCCGGCCCGGCCCCCACCCCTTAAAGGGGAGGAGGAGAGCGGCCCCCGCCGCCTGTCCGCCGCCAGCCGCGGGGAGCCCTCGCCGAGCGGGGCGGCGGGGAGGGCGGCGCTGCCCCCGGCCTGCCGGGGCCGCCCGCACACGTGGCCGGGGAAAGCCCCGGTGCCCGGGCGGGCGGGGTCCTGCGGGTGCGCGGGGCCGCCATGGCGCCGGTGCTGCCCGGGCTGCGGGGCCCCGCCGCTGTGGTGCGGGCTGTGCCCGCGTCCGCTGCCCTCGCACGGGCGGGTACCCCCGGCGTGGGGGTGGGGCGGGGGCCCCTCCCCTCACGGGCACACGCCCCCCGCGCGGGGTCCCCCGCACAGAGCCACCCCGCGGGCTGGGGCCGCCGCTCCCACCCCGTCCCCACACGCAGCCCCCAGCCGCGGGTGCCCGCTGGCCCACGCAGGGAGGCTCCCTCACACCTGGCCACGCAGCCCTGACCGCGGGGTCCGCTCGTGGCCCCGTCCACGCACGCGGCGTCTCAGAAAACGCTACCGGGTGGGCCCACTCGTGTCCCTTGCCTCTCCAGCCGCACGCATGGCAGCAGTGGGCCTGCCCGCGCTCCTGCCCGCTGCCCCGCGCCGTCCCGCTGGCCTTGGGGCCTGTGTCAGCGCGGGCAGAGCCCGGCCGGGGCGGCATGGCCGCCCGCTCTGCCCCAGGCGGCGTGTGGACAGGGCCGCTCCTTCCCACCCGTGCCCGGCGGCCGCCCCACGACCAGCCCTGCCCTGTCTTGGGACTCGGTTTCTTTTCCCCTGCCTGCGCTCCCGTTTAACTCAATAAGGGGCTGCCGCCGCACGGCACTCATGCCACCGCTCGCCGCCTTTCTTGCCGGCCTGCTCACAGAGGTTTTTGTTTGCTCAGGGATGTAATTTCCTGTTTGTTTATAAAAACAAAGAACTGAGGCGCTGGCCTGCTCTCTAGTAACTTGGACAGTTATCTCCTCTTTCAATCCCTTTGCCATGTTAACTGCAAAATTGGTGCTCTCCTTGTGTGCATTTTGCTGTTTGCTGCCCAGGCTCCCTTCAGGCTACCTGATTTTCTGCTGTTTGGTGGAGCCAGATCCGTGTTATGCGTTTCTCTGTGTGGGGAACCTCTGGAGCCTATGCACGGTTTTGGGCTGCTGCTCCCGCACAAAATGGCTGGTTTAGGCTTTATTCTAGCGTCTCCAGCACACCTTGGTCTTGGGCATGCCTTAGCTTGGGCAAGTTTGTTTGCTCCCACTAGCAGGAAGTGCGCGCTGCGTTCATAACCAAGCATGGTTATCAGACTGGATTTTAGGTTGGACTTTGTTATTCATGCTGTAATGCTTTACAGGAGAGAGGGTGTTGCCTGATAGGAATGAAACAAGACTCTCCTAAAATTGCTGAGGAGAACTTTCACCCTCCAACCACAGTTACCTGAGCTCCTGCACACAGCAGATCTCTTTGCAGAGCTGCAGCCACAAAGCACCTGGGGGACACTTAGTCCTGTCCACACTGAAGTTCTCTGAGCTCCCAAACCGCAAATGAGGCTGAATCCAAAAGCAGGACTGAGAAAGGGCTGCCCAAACAAAAAGACTGTCTTCATCTGTGTTTACAATACCCTCATATGCCTGTTTGTTCTTGCTGCCTGTTTCCGATCATTCTGCTCTACCTCCTCCTTTGGCCAGCATTCAAACACATTTTTTCTTCACTGGAAAATATCACTTCTGTAAACCAAGACATGCCCTTTACGTCAAATTCAGAAAACAGGTTAGAAGATCTCTCACCCTTACTGGTCAGCTTCCGTCATGCTGGTTAAACTGCTGATTCTTCATCAAACTCTAGTCCTTAAGATATATCCCCTTGTGCCTCTTAAGCCTTGCAGTGGCAATCCTGATACGTACACATGGATGTAGTCATGGATGCCAAGTTCACTGTACGCACAAGGCCACTGATTTTGCAGGAGCCCCAGTCCCTGTTTGCTCTGTGCTTCCTATTCCTTGTGCTCTGTTGCTAGTTGAGGATCACCGATCCGGGACCTGAATTACAGTGCTGAAAAGTTACAGCAGTGACTTGATGATTTTCGTTACGTCCTTGGAAAGATTTTCCTTACGACTGTCCAATTTGGAACTCCCTATTGCCCCTACTGTAACTGCCAGATACGAGCACCTACTTCACCACTGCTACGCACTGTTATTCACACTGGTGAAAAGAATAGGTAAACCCCTGCTATCCTGAGCTGTGGTGTGTGATATTCTCAACAAGCGTCATCTCGCTCTTCTACTTTGTATTTAGTAAGAAGGACTTTCCCTCCAATATAGTCAGACTTCCAGACAGAAGGGGCCACTGTAACCCATTAATCTGACCCGTAGACACAAGCCGTAGATTTTTTTTTCCCAGCAGCTGGATCAAAGTGAGTTTGAAAGACAACACATCTTGTCTTAAAGACTCCAAGTAATGGCAAGTGCCTTACTCTACCTACTAATTTATTCCAGTATTTAATTATCCTTGCTGCTAGGAAATTGCTTCTTTCAAGGTTGAATTTGTCTAACTTCAACTTCGAGACATCAGAACTTGTTATGCCTTTGTCTACAAAACTGCACACCCATCCCATTTTCATGGATAAGTAACTATACATGGTGCTCCTATCACCTCTCCTTGCTCAACTGAATAGGTTGTTTTCTTTGAAGCCTCACATTGTAAGGTTCGGTTTCAGCCACTGCAGCATTTTTCGGACTCTCCAATGTTTCTGAGTGCTTTTTGACTCACAGGCACACACCCTGGATACAATGTCATTGTGGTCTATACACACATGCTGTGCACAGAGTAAAAATCATTTCTCAGTCATTGTTTGGTTTTCCCCTTCTCACATTCCTAAAAATGGAATTAGACCATTAACTGCCTACACCGCACAAAAAGCTTGTGGAGTCCATTACCC
This sequence comes from Platalea leucorodia, assembly GCF_965183815.1. Lineage (NCBI taxonomy): Eukaryota > Metazoa > Chordata > Aves > Pelecaniformes > Threskiornithidae > Platalea > Platalea leucorodia. The sequence goes on from NC_138824.1 coordinate 115,496,243, forward strand.
ATGTTGAATCCCCAAGTCTCTTTCTGCATCTGTGTTTTCCAAGAGAGCATCTTTATCCTGCCATTCATCGCCGATGTTCTTCCTTCCTCACTACATGGCCTTGCAGCAGGGTGTGTTAAAATACGTTTCGTAATGTTGTGACAATTTAAGCAGGTGTTTGAGATCCCTCATTCAATTTGAGAACCGTTTCTCTGAGGCTGATAAATCGCCAGCATAGATGACAGAAAGAGCAGGCCTGAAGCTGACCGCTGTGTTAGTCTACCTTCTCCTTCAAAGCCTGTTTTCTTCTCTTTTTTGCGTGTCCTACTTTCAATGGATTGTTATATGTATGTGATTATGTCATTTTTCCCCCTTGCCAATTCCATTTTGTATAGTTCAGCTATGAGAGCCAGACTGAGTCAAAAGCTTTCTCCAAGTATAAAGTCAAGACAAATATCTTCCTCTGTTTTTGTGCTTTCTCCATGTTTATTTATGAGATGCAGAGTAAATATGTGGTCAGTTGTTTGTTTCTCAGGAAGGCATCCCGTTTGACTTTCAGTGTTTAGCATGTTGTTGTTGTTGGGTAGATACCACATATAACTCATTTATTGATGATGCTGCAGAAACGTTTGCCTACGTTTCTTCATACCTAGATTTCTGCATAATGCATAGGTTGAAGGCATCTCTCATTTGTGGGTAACTAGATTAGCCAACAGAATCTCAGGGAAGGATTGAGATTGAAGGGTTATATTAAATAATACGCATGCACATATCTGCATGAACATGAACACACGCCGATCCTAAAGAAACCCATGTGGAACCACTCCCTACTTGCACCACGCCTCCAACATACACTTGCTAGCTTTTGCAAAGTTTCTCTCGTGACAAACATGGACAAACAACTCTTGGTCTCCCCACCTTGTTGCCTGAGCATCAGAGGACAAAGGCGAGTCAACTGCGTATCAGGCCTGCATACAGCATGGAGTGCAAGGGTAAAACAGCCTTCACAAGTCCCACGCATCTCCGACCAACAGCAGAAGGACCCACCCTGACAAGGACCCGGCACCCTGTTTAGTGGCAGGGGTTGCAAAAGTGCTGCTCACATGCAGTGCAGATTGCTGCCTGCAAACCTTAAGCAGGGGAGAAATCTTTTGGTCCCATTGCCTTACCTATGTGAGGCCCCTTGCTGCTGGTGTGTGGCAGCCATAAGCTCTCCACAACAAAGGAGAGGGATAGGCAGACTGGCAGATAAGGCCATGCTCAACTGCTCCGTCAGCAATGCACCAGCCACTAAGGGCAGGAACGGGACTGTCAGCGGCTTCCAAACTGCTTGCGTGAGAACGCCAGGGAAAGGGAGCCACAGCACAAATGTTGTTCTGGAGACATCTATGTGGGGACGTGCCGTCTCATGTCTTGGCTGCTCATTAAAGACCCTCTTCTCAAGAGCTAGGGATGTTATCCCTAGCATGCCGGCCAAATTCCACATTGCTTGATTTCATTCTGCCTCTAGGTTCCCTTTGTATTTCGGAGCGGGCACAATACTCGTCTTCATTTCCTCTCCTCAACTCTTGTTAAATTCCGCCTTGCTCTATTAAACAGCTTGCATGTTCCAGCCAAGGGGCTGCCCCATCACGGTTGTGGCTGACGTGAGCCCTACGCCCTCAAAGCTGTATGGTCGGTTTTGTGAAACGCTTCCGAGCATACCTGGAGGAAAATATATGCCCCCCTGTCATTCCTCTCTCAGTAGTTGAACAGAAATATGGGCAATAGCAGAGAGCTCACAAAGAACTGTGAAAAACTCAGCTTACCCATTATGTATTATGCATTAAAACCTGTCTCTATTGAGCTGTCCAAGATAAAGTCCTACTGGCATTTGATCAAAAGAGTAGGAAATTACCTTGATTTGTCCTGGCTAGAGCTGGCTGCCTCATATAAAAAGTATTTGTGAATAAATTATTTGCAGATTGATGGGGGAAAAGTGAGGAATTTATTTGATGAATATTGTTCAGCTGGCTATTGAGCTAACCAAATCATGAGGAAAAAATATTGGTGAATGATTTATTTGAGAATCTAGTGGAAATTTGACAGGAGAAAATGGTCAAACAAACTATTTGCCACTATTATTCAAATTCCAGTAGACCTGGGTAGTGTTCATGCACTAGTAAAGCACACCCTGATGCTTCGAGCCATGATCCTAAGAAAGGTATTGGAATATGAATTCAAATCTACACTCACCTTCTCCTAAAAGAGATTCTCCTCAACCACAGCCCAAAAGATACCTATTAATGAGCACAGAACAGATTCTACATTTGCAGGTATTTATTCTTATTTATTATGAAGACACGCTGGAAACTATCTTGCCTGATATAATAGCACTGAAAATTGAGTACCTTTTACTCCTCTACTGCCTCCCTTCAGTGGATCTCTAAGCACTTCACAAATTTCAATGGGTTTAATGTTACAGCTGTTCTGTGAGGCAGGAAAGCATAATGAAATCCAGGAAAAGTAGGAAGCGCACACCACGTGCTACAGGTTTCTTTACATCATAAACTCTCAGACTTCATGAGCGTTTTTAGACTAGGCTCCTTCCAATAGAGCACATCATTTAAAGACTGACTACATTTTTCAAATCTGGCTGCCTGAAGTTTGGTTCCTAACTACTTAAGCGCTCATAAACAGCTGCTTTATATTACATGCTGAGCTCTCGTTGAATTTGATGGAATTTTTGAGCACTAAACACACGAGGAGAAAACCCCATGTATCGTGGTATTTCATAGAATCATAGGAATCATAGAATCATTAAGGTTGGAAAGGACCTCTGAGATCACCAAGTCCAACCATTAATAATAAAGCATATTTCTGTGCATACATATAGATTTAGCAGCCTACCTCTAGATGCTTGCCTGCATGATGGTCTACAGGTTAGAGCCATAATAACTAAGAAACAGGCAGGTTGCAGAGACCTGTCTGTGGCTGTGGATTGCGCACCCGTGTCACTACACCACATGAGCAAACCACATGCAAAAAAGTTATCTAACCTGTTATGCAATAAATGAGACATCCTCCTACTTCATGCCTCTTTTTTGCACTTCCAGCAGCAGGGCTGCAGTCCCTCCCTCGCTTTTTGGTTAAAATTGTGAATGCTTGTTACCCGATATGAGGGGCTGCACTTCAAAGCACTAGATAGGTATTAAAGATTTGGTGTTAGATGTTATGGCAGCTCCCACTATGGCATGAACAGTAAGGATAAAATCAACACCCTATTCAAACTATTGGACATTTTCTTGCCAACTTCAGTGCAAACAGGATTTGATCTCTAGTACCAAACTGAGCATCAGCAACCAAAGAATTAGTGAACAGAAAGTACGTGCTAAGGCAGTACACGACAAAATTATCCCCCAACAACTTGCTGTCTGAACTCCTACAGAAGTGAATAATTAAAGAACTGATCTAAAAGATAGATATTTTTATGTAAGGAAGACTGAACATCAAATTAAAGATCTGCTGTCAGCTTAAACACAAACTATAAAACCGGAAATAAATATTTGTATGATTGCTGTTGATCATTAGAGGCAGTTTAAAATCCAGATTTACTTGGCATGATCTTTCTTCTCTTCCCCACTGGCATGTCTCCTCTCTTGAACTAGGAAAAATCAAAAGGAGTCAATTTTGCTTTCAGGTTTTCTCTCTTTCTGCGTTGTGACTGCAAAAAATCATAGGGGAGGATATTGCTCTGTTTTAAAGGAACAGTTTTCATTAGAAACAGAGAAGGAAAACAATAGAAACATTTCTGTTGGCATTTGTTTGTTTTTATATGGATTCTCCTAGGCAAAATTGAAGTCATGAGGGAGGGGAGAGTCTCTACTTCTAACATGAGCAGGTACAATTCTCGCCCTGCTCCAAATTCACTCTCTTGGTACAGTCCAGTTACACTCCATTTTGGGAACTTGCTTTTTTTCACTAAGGTCAATCTGAGCTTAGCTCTTCTTTGTGTTTTTTACCTGTGGGACTGCTGTCTTCCCACATCAGAAACAGGCTCAAATCCTTTTCTGACCTTGATTGCAATGAGTAGGACATCCATGCGATGAGGATAAATCAGATTAAATCAGAAGCAGTAACAGCGCGTTACTCTGGCAGGTCCCAGTACCTCACATATTGTTACCTTCTACTACACAAGGTGCATAACCCAACCTTGACTTTAGGCTATTCTGAGACACAGAAATTACAGAAACAAGAAGCTAGGAGGTCTATGACAATGCAAGACTGAAATGCTACACACAATATACACTGAGCTGTCACCTATTATCCTGAGTTGATTTAAAATAATCTGTAATCCAGGGATAAGAAGGGAGCACCATAGGATATGGCAAATCTTTCTCATACAGCAAGACAGTGTTGTCACTAGACCGAACCATGAAAGAAGAAACATGCTGTCTCTTCAAGAGAGGAATTCTAATTTATTGAACACTGTAGCTAAAAGAACCTTTCTGAGTGCATTTACATTAACAGGAGTTAATTAAGAGATTAGGCTGGAGCTGGTGATCATGACCCCAACAATCTGGGCACATTCTTTATTAACGGGAGCCTAGAAACAGGAAAGAGGCATGATATGAGCTAGTGCAGTCACCGCATCCCAAGGAGTGGAGATCTCAGTCCAAAGGGCGATCCAGAAGTCAGTCTTCCAGGGGTCTTCCCTCCCCCTGACGGGACTGGAGGAGATAATAGGAAGAGAGCTTTGTGTTGTCAGACAAAAACCAGGGAAAGTCAGTGAAGTCTCAATGTGTGTTTTTCAGGTTCATTTCTAACTTGCAGTGCTAAGCAAAGAGATTAAAGATGCAAAATACATGCAAAATAAAACCAACAGAAAAGTTCAATGACAACTGGCAAACTGAAACCTCTGCTTTTAACAGAGTTCCAGAAACAAACTCCAAGAGCTTGATGCACAAATAATAAAGGAGAGCAAAGCAACCTGTGTACTTCTTTTATTTCCAGTCCTTTTGGCATCCTAATAGTCCAGCATCTCCTGCCTATTGCAATTTGCTGTCTTCTTCCCTCTGCTTTGTTTTCACATCGGATGACCAGCTAACTAGCTATTGAGCCAGCAGAGAAAAAAAAAAAAAAAAAAAAACAGGTCAAAAACTGCAGATGACTCAGTGTTTGCGCCCAGGGGACATCAGATAACAAGCTGTTACAGTCTGTCTGCAAATCCACTGGTTGGCTTGTTATTCTTGAGTGTCTACATAAGGCCTCATTGCTTCTAGTTTGGCACTTTGCTCTTGACCCTGCAGCACTTTGGGGGTATCTGCAGCACAAAAGGCTCATCAGTGCATCCAGCAATTCTTCTCTGAGTCTTGGAAAACAGTCAGGGAAGCAACTCAAGATGCTAACTTCTCAGAGAAGCTGTGTCTCACCCCAGACCTTCAGATGAACCATCAGCTAGGGGCTCCTGCAGTCTGCTAGGACACTGCTCCATACATCTGTGCCTTTGCAAATCTTGCATCCTTGAGGACATTCACTTTTAGAAGGTGCTCCTGTACTGGCAACACAGGGGACGTGTCTGCCGATCATGTAGTTCACCAGGACAGCTGAAAAAAAACATCACAATGTAAACTACAGCACAAAGTCTCCTTGCCTACTCTGCGACCACAGGGACTGCAAGCAAGGAAACACATTCAGATTCAAATCACGGCATATAAAAGTCTCACTAATTTAGACCCAAGAGACTTCAGAAGAGGGCAGATTTTGGCTCTCTGTGAGAAAGCAGTGTCTGCATATAAAGTCACTGGAAAATGTCCAATAAGGCTACATATACTGCATCCCTCAAAATAAACTTCTGTGACTGGGGAGTAGTTGCTATTATTCATGAATTGGATGTCTTATAGCAGAATAAGAAGGTTTGGTAAAACCAGCGTGAATAAGTACTATTAGCATTGGTTTTAAGAGACCTTCGATCCAGCCTTTGCACAGATGAGTGAGCAAAACCAGGCAGGGCAGGTCTGCACAGGGGCTCTGGCTATTTTCTTCTATCCCCAAGGAAATCAGCATTTCTCCGTTGGTGGAAGGGATGACAGGCTGTGCATTCCCCACAACTCAGACTTCCCACGGGCTTTCAGACCGGCTCTTCACCCACCACCATGGCAGCAATGCTGTGGAGCGGTGTCTCCTGCGAGCAAGACGGCCCAAGAGCGACGGGGCTTGAAGAGTGAGGAAGGACTAGTGCGAAAGGATGTATCACAGCATTTCCAGAGCTTGTCATGGAGGATCAAGGCAGCTGGGTAGCCTTGGAGACAGAAATCGAAGGTGTGTTACGGGGATTTACATGCTGGTTTTGGAAGCCCTGTTTCAATTTAAGATGATTAGCAATATCTGTGAAATCCCTCAGGAAACTGACTCCTTTACGTTTTTATAAAGGCATCAGACAAGGCAGAGCCCCTTTCTTTTAGCAGGAATTCCCTAGCCAGTGGCTGGAGAAATGTGTTGCTTTTCTTCTTGTTGAGACTAGGCAGCTGCTGTGCTCGCTAGATTATAACCCAGGCTGCATGGGAAGATTTGATTTAAGGCAAGCCTGGCTGATGACTCTCTGCATGTAAAACTTCCAAACAAGGAGGAGGGAGCAGCTGCAATTACAGTTTTCAATTGGGAAGTGAGAAAATAGAGATAATTTCCGTTTCTACAGCAATGTGAATAATTATCAAAAAGAAAATGGTTGACTGGCAGCTAGAAGCCTTGCTCCTACTACCTAGAGCAATGGGCCAGTAACAGCAGCACAGATAAAATGCCTGGAGGGGTCCACTTCTAAATGTTAAATCTCCTTTCCCCATTCTCATGTTTGTTTGTTTGTTTTTCATGCTCACTTACTTGGAATTTACATTTTTTCCCCCAGAAAACACTGTGTTTTACAAAGTTTGCACGTGGATCTCTCTTCTGTGATTCCATGTTGTCTCTGCTTACATCTCAACAGCCGATCGAACAAGACTGCAAGCCATTCAGGCACTAAGCCTCTATTAAACCCTCCATCCGTTTCTAGATTAAAAGCAACAATGTTCATTCTCAAGAACATTTGAAAACCAGCCATATTTAGCAGGTGATGGGCACTCCCCATGAAGTGGCTTTCATGCAGAGCTAGTCTTCTGGTGCTGTCTCAGACAGGGACTTGTAGCAAATTTCATATATCCGCAGACTGACAAATCCATGGCAATAGCCTTCTCATGTGTTAATAAAATGCCAAGCCAATTCTGGAATCACCTTCTGGCATACGAATCTGGACTTATTTATCTGAATGTTGCCAACACTTCTGCTGCCACCTAAAAGAAGGTGGTGCCCCATGTGACGAACACCAGCTCAGCTGAGCTACCTGAACACTGCAGAACGAGAAGTCCAGTGGTGCTCAGCTGGTCTCACTGAAAATCCACTGAAACCCACTTAGCTACCAACACTGAAAATCCACAGGATCTGAATTAGAATGATCAAGCAGTCAACTTTAAAACATCAGTACAATCTGCTAATGAGCCCACAGGCTCTCAGAAATAATGAGCATTAAAGAAAAAACACCCTTCAGAAAAGAAGGTCTCACTGATATCTTCCATAGCAGGTAATGCCTTCTGCATTTCTTGTTGAGCTTTTGTAGCCAGTCTTCTCCGACTGCTCCTGTCAGCACATGTTGGAGCACATCTTAAGCCTATTCAAACGAACAAAAGAGGATGCCTCATCTTTCACTTTCTCCTTCCTCCATACTGCAGGGAATTACTGCTCTTCTCTTCTCCATTCTGCTTCTCATGTGGAGAGAGTCATCTTTAATTTTTTATTGCAGTAAAAATAATACAAAGCTTCATGAATGAAGCTGGCAAAATACAGAATAGGGCTTTACTCTTCATGCACAAAGATAAAATGGTAACATAATATTTAATCAGGGAGTGAAAGAAAGAGAAGTGAGTTCATTAACTTTTCCCTTGAGTGAAAACTCCTGTTTTCATTCTTCTTTTATTTTTATTCAAATAATTTGCAAGAGAACACCATCCGTATGCAAATGCGTATGTGTTCTCAGAATACAGCTTTCTTTTATATAGACGATCATGAACTCACTCCAATAAAGGGAAAGAGTCAGGATTTTTCCATAGAAATAATTGGCCAGGCAGCCAGCAGTAAAAGCTCTATTAACCTCCAATTATCTCTTCCACATTCCTGAGAGCCTGTATACTTCAGTGGACAGCGTTTTACAGCACTGGACATCACAGATCCAAATTGCTTTTACCCAGGTTTAATTTCCCGCCCCCCCACCCACTAGTGACAGCAGAAGAGGAAGAAGCAGCTTTTGCATTTAATTCTCCATGAAGCAAGATTCATGGTCTTGAGACCTTTGGCGGCTCCGTACTGGCTCTGTGAAGACCCGTGTCTTCACTTCTGGATGCCAACAGGAGCTTTGGATTTTGCGCTCAGAGGAGGGGCTGAAGGACAGACACAGAAGGACAGGGGAAGGGCAAACAGGCTTTGATGTTGAATGATGGGCAAACATCATTCAAAAGATGGCGTTTGAATTGTGCCCTCATGCACCAGAGACCTGGAAATGGGAATGCGATTCATTTTACAACCAGGGGCCAACGGCAGGGGAAAGGCTCAGGGTGACAGCTTCCAGCCACGGTTTGGGGGAACTCTGAGCCTTGGCACGATGGCTCACCTCTACCCCCCTGACCTGTTTAATAACCACCCATTACCAGCTTCCCGCCTCAGATCAGGCATCAGCTCTGACTCTCGTTAGGCATCCTCACCATGGGAAGACATGCTCTTGTCGAGCAGGCATTCCAGTTAAAAGAAGGCACGCGAGGAAGAACAGCCAAGGTTAGCAGTAGGAGTGCCTGTTCAGAGGCACTGATCTGGACCGTCCCACTGGGCTCCACCCCGACAGCTTCCCTGGCCGGACCCTGATGGCAGCGCGCTCCAGCCCTAAAGCACAGAGCACAATGACAGCACTGAAACAACTCCAGAGTTAATACATCCTGAAGGTATGCTACTTTTAGAGGAGCTTGTGTTGTGTCTCTTCCAAATGATCCCTCTTATGGGTGTTGCCTCCAGATACACCCACTTGGAAAGCAGTTTGGTTGAGCAAAAGTTTTTAAAGAGATGCAAACCCGATCATTAAAATAACCTAAGCAATTCCCACACCCCCTCTGTGACATAAAAAAACCGACCTTGTCTCCCATCACCTGGACCTGTTATTTCTGGATTCTTCCTGCTGTTGTTTCCTTTTAGATAACTGCATTATCAGAAGCCACTAATTTATGAGGAGCAGATGAAAAACAGGAGAGCCAGTCCCTTCCTTGAAGACATTACTTCTGTCAGATTAGTATGTGAAAAACAACCAGGAACTTCTCAATGAATCTTTCTGGAATATTTCCTAAGCAGCTGCTGATTCTTTCTGAGTAATAACAGAAAAGAAATCTGAGAGGAGAAACTGCAGCTGCTGCCACAACAGAGAGAGCTTATTATGAGACATTGCGCTCTTTTGTTTTTTCACTTCATTTGTTTGGGTTTTGTTGGGGTTTTTATTTTTGCCAGAGTGATGAATTACTATGGAAAATCCACACCAGGAAATTGATATATACCCCTACTGACAGGCAGGTTCCCGTACAACTGCAGATGATGTCAGCTATTTTGGTTAGTAACAATTTTGTCCCCTGTGGCATTTCCATTCCCTTGCTACTCAAGGGAATTTACTCAAATTTTGCGCTGGAGGCACCAAACTGGGTTTCGAGTGATTTGCCACCAGTGCCTGCCTCTTTCCAGTGCACACTGGCTCAAGTTACCTCCATTTACAGTGCCACAGTGCACCATAATCGTAGGTATCTTCTTATCTGCCTCCATGGTTAATGTGTTTCGATACTAAACCTTTCCGAGAAAGGATCATATGTGCATTGGATTTTTAGGCCCTATTATAACTGATAACAGGGAACAATGTCTGCAGTAAAATATGATTCCCAAGGCTGCACTTAAGGCAACCTTTCAGTCCTTAATTACCCAACACGGAATCAGAGAGGAAAGAAAGAAAACCCAGGAAAAAACGGAGCTCCAGGCATCTGCTCCCACAGTCCCTGAGGAGGAAACCTGAGCTGCCAGCCCGGAGTCCACCACCGCGCCGCGCTCCTCCTGGTCAGAAAGCGCGGGGGTCTTATGCTTGTCTTATACCCAGGGCCAGTAGGAACCAAGAGATTATGAAATGCGATATTCTCAGGGCAGACCTAGCCCAGCACTACCAAGAAAGGAAATTCAGAAAAGCTCAGCTTTTTGAAAAGAATTACCAAAGCTTTTTGAGTTCCATGAAATGCTACTTTACATTTGCATTACAAAGCCACGTGACACTGAGGCCAAGAACCAAAACAAGGAGGAATACCTCATATTGTAATATAGATGGACTTTAGGTGGCTTCGGGCATGCTACATGAAAGTGAGGAAACTTTTAGTCACCAGCAAATTTTGCTGAAGCACCTCTGACGTCCTCCAACCTCCTCCTTCACTGTCAAGCACCTAAATAAAATAAAATAAATTATACCGTTGAGCAAGTAGGTTATTTACCCCCTTAGATATTCCATGCTTTTCTCCACCACGGTTCACTTGCTGTGCAAGCTCAGTTAGGCATTTGTCAAGTCCTTTCCAAATCTGGAAATACTGATGTGTCACAGAAATATTTCTTTGTTCAGGGGTTACTGAGTGGATTAATTGCAGTAGCTCCTCAAAGGACAACTTAATCTGCATTAGCAACTCACCTGCTTCTCAGTGCAGCTACCATGCATGTGTTGGGAAGGATGGATGGGAAATTAGGAGGTTGAAATCATTTTTACTCTTCATGTCGCTCGACATGTCTTAAGCAACTTGCCTAAATGGCTAGCAAGTATTTGCCACAGCGTAGTTAAATGCATTATGAAAGCGAGTCAACAGAGAACCTCAGGCTGGTTTGGGGATTTTTTTTAAAACTTTCTCAGGCAATCAGCTAGACCATATCCTCCTAAGCAGCTTAGTCCCTAAATTATTTGTCGATTTAAAAAAATGTAGTTTTAACCAGCAACGTGACTTTGCAAACAGTCCATTGTATGTCTTGGAATCAAAACTGCTCTGTGACACAGACATGTTTCATTATTGAGTCAACAAGTTTCAATTCCATATGGCTTCAGTTACAGGAAAACTAACCGGAGCCTTTCCTTTCTTGCACAAAAGCATCGTCAGCTAAACTCCAATAACAGAAGCTTTATTTCAGGCATGTGCAAGGGCTGGAAAGCGTCTAATTGAATCTGATTTGATAGCTTTGCCAGTTTTAAAAATTAGTGTGGATTGCGATTTCTTCAGATGAAGGGAGGAAAAAAATAAAAGAGGCCAGATTCTGAGCTGGTGCCTGGGTTGATGACCTGGTCCCATTTTACAACTAGGAAAATAGTAGTCCTAGAAGGGTGACTCCCTAGGGATGCGACAGGGTGGTGTGTGGGTAAGCGGAGAGAGTTATGGACCAGCAAGCAACTCCTATACAGATGAGAAGTGAATGGGAACACCGCAGCACAGGGTTTTTGGTAAATCCGTGCTCCTGATTTTGGCAGCCATGGGCTCTCAGTTCTGCTGGCTCTGACACCAATGATCTTCTCATGGAGGCAAAGCCATCCCTAGAGTCCTGTATGGGATGACAGCAATTCAGTCTTCCTCCTGCAGCTTGTGGTCCTCAGCCAATGCCCACTCAAGTCAACAGGAATCTTTTTGTTGACTTCAAAGCACACTGACTAGGCCCCAATTTGTCATTAGATCTTTTGAGTGTAATTAAAGCCATATTGTGTAGAAATGGAGGGTGGACACTGTTCCTAGGATGATGCATTTCTCTATCATTGCTTGGTTAGTAGGACTGATGATGATAATAATACCGGTAACAGGAACATCCATTTTGCCTGTGCTGTGAGCCTGCCAGTAGCTTCCAGATGTTGGGTAATTTAAGGAATCATGGCCTTGCCTCAGTCCCAGCTTTACAAAGATTCACAAGGAGAGAAGTCTAAACCTTCCCTGCCTTTGGCATCCCTTCCCTTAATTGCACGGTCCCCTTCTTTTCACTAGATTGTCTCACTGTTGCTTGAGCCCTGGCTGTAAAGTAGGACATTTCAAAAAACTTGGTGCTAGGAGCCACTCTTTTGCTGAGATGTGACATTATTTGTCAGGGAGGCAGCGTGGTCCTGAGGAAGGGAACTGGGACCCAGATCTCTCTGAGAGTCAAACAAAATCTTTCTGTGGAGGGAAACGAGGTCTGAGGAGCTCCCTGCCTACAAGCCCAGTGTCTGCAAAGTTTCACTCCAGCTCTTTCCCTGATGACTCTTACTGTTTTTGACAAGTCACCAGGCAATTGCAGATCAAAATCACAAGCGTAGCCCCAACTCCAGCTGGCAGTGCCTTAACTGAGACTGGCAGCAGCTGATTTTTCAAACCAGTGAAAAGGTACAAGAACCTCACCAACGTATTGCTGGGAGGGATGGGGCCGTGCCTGCGGCTCTGGCAGCCATGAAGCATCGCAGCTGTACTGCTTGCAGAGCCAAGTGTGGAGACACACATGGCCGAGTCCTGCTTTCAGGTCCTCCTCCAGTACAGAGGAAGCACCGTGGCAGCTCCTGCCTTCTAACCAAGAGGCAGTGTCATTGTCCCGCTTCTCTCCATCAGCCTGCAGGATGGGGTGACAGCAGATCTATGCATCCTTCCTCCTGCTGTCTCATGGCAGAGGCTGCAAGATGCTATTCCCACCCTTTGGGACTGAGCAGCGCGCCCATTCCCATGAAGGACTGCTAACGCGTCCTGTGCTGCATCTTTTTTAGCTAGAACTGCCTGGGTACAGTAAAACGTGATAGGCTGTTGCACTTGCTCAAACTTGTATCTGTGTTTAATCAGGCCAGGTGCCCAGCTGTCTGCTAAAGGAAATCCTTCTGGAAACCACCGAGATGGGCTTTTCTTTATGAAATCTCATTACTGTGATAGGTGGTAGCAGTGTCTATTATGCAGGTTGGCATTATATTCAGTTTCTTCTAACGCTTCCTGACTTTAACTGGCTGGGCTGACATCTTCTGTGAGAGGTCTTGCCTCGGGCTGATGGATTCCTCAGCCTTTTGTACTACATGCTATTCAAATCCGGTTACTCTAGCCCTATTAATTTCCTCTTATGTCCTTCTCTAACACCATTATAATGCTGAAGTGCTTACAGCAACTCCTGCATTTATTATCATCAGCTCACCACCTGATGGGAAGAGGCAGTCATTTCTGATACCCATTTTGAGCTGCCTAGGGTCTGCCTACCCAGGGACCAGCACGTTAGCATAGCATTCAAGGTTCAGTTCTCCATCACTGCAGAGATCAGCACCCCTAGGATTTCAAGACAGGCACTGGGAAACAAGAGCACACAGAGGCAGTGAATACCTGTGAACGCCTGGTTGAAGTGATGCCCGTGATATCCCACAGGCACATGGCAGCGGAGGCAGAGAAAGTCCAGCTCTCTGAGACAGCACTCCGGTGTCTTGCCAATGAGACAGTCTCTTCCTTTAGCCTCCACCTCAATGACTACACGCCTTCCAGCTTCTCCAACAGAAGGAGTATAGGTCAACTGCAACAGCCTTCTCCTTCCTCATGTGTTGCTGTTCAGTCCCTCCTCAGCTGCAGTCTGTGCACTAAGAGAGGCAGGGCTCCAGGAGCTACAATAGCAAGCGAGTTAAATACTCATAGAGCCCAAAATAAGATTGCACAAGGCAACAATTATTCTGGCTGTCCTCCATTGCCTTCCTGTTTGTGGAGGGCTTGCTTTTGCAATCCTTAGCATTGTTCTTTTAGCATCGTTGTGCTGGGTTGCGTGCACGAAAGATGTCTAACAGAAGCTGGCCATCTTTTGTAAATAATTCTCAGTGGTAGCTTGGGGCCATATCTGCCAGGGTAAAGCCTAGGAGACAGGCAGTGGCATCCTTGGGAAGCCAGGGTGATGAAAATCTCAGCTCTGCTTCCTGTGAAACTCCAGCTGAGATCAGGCTGCCAGACCCCAGGCCCCCAGGAGAGGTGCTCATATTTTAGAGCTGCCTGGAGAGTGCCTCGGATGTGTGCCGTGGCTCTCCTCAGGGTCCTGGCCGTGCGGATGAGCACCCACTCAGAGCAACCACAGATCTCACCTGGAGCCAGCGTGTCCTCCTGCACGGAAATCAAGTGCAGGGAGGTGAGGACCATTAATCTCTTCTTACTGAAAAGCTGAGACATGGCCAGGATGGGCAATTAAATTCAGGTGCCAAAAAGACCTTAGGCTGAGATAATACAGATGTAGCTGCTGGTATCAGAGATCACATGCCCAAGAGTACTACCATTTATCCATCCTGGCATCAGGTAGCACTGGTTTTAGTATTTAAAACAATGTTTCAAGCCTAAATTCTTGCTGCAGCCATGAAATAACATAAATGGAGGCTCCCGGCTGACATGCAATCTCCTCCTCCTCCTTCCACTTGTGTCATGACTGGTCCTACTTTATCAAGCCTAGCACCTTCGCCTTCCACTCAGAAATGGCAGTCGGGATTTTTTACACTTATAAAAAGGCATCAAAGCGGATCTCACAGTCTATCAGAGCATGTGGTACTCTATCCTATGAGCCCATCTTCACTGCTGCACTGAGCAAAATGGGCAATTCTCCTTCTGCAAGCCAGCTATTCAGATTTCAAACAGGTTTGGGGTTTTTTTTCCTGAGCTGCAGTTATTACAAGCTCTGCCTTTTACAGGCGTGTTGTTGTGCTGGATCAGAAATAGTGATGCATGGCCACTGAAGGTTGAGCCCTGTGTTTTGCTAACGCTTTGGAAGACGATGCCATCTGCAACATGATTCGGATCAGTGGTTTAGTGAAATTCAGTTGGCAGGGAGTTATTCACCAAATTAATGTTTCAGAAGTTTTCGTGCTTCCAAAACGATGCTTCGCCTTCCCTCTCCCTCTGCTGTTTTCTTTCACATCTCAGTAGGTAGGCCCTGTCAGATGTCACGGGTGCCTCGTTAGCATGTCTGGATCAGGCAGGAAATACAGTCTTTGCCAGCAGAAAAACATGATGCACAGCTTAAAAGGGTGCACAGGGATCCTGCCCCTCTGATGCTTTGAGCAGGGCATTGAGGTGCCACCAACGGGCACACAGCGAGCATCCTCCCCTCAGGCACCCCATCCCCACGGCATCCCAACACAGAGGGGATCCTCAGAGCATATGCAGAACACAGTGTGGAAAGAAAATTTCAGTCTTTCATGAGAACCAAATTTTGTCCATCTGAAAACCACCATCGCGAATTGTCATGTGCCTCTGGGATGTGCTCCATTTGCATAAGTGAGAAGAAATTGAAAACACCTTTGATTTTAATACCATGTCAGTACTGTAGCTCCCTACATGCATCAGCCTCTTCTGGTTTACAAGCAGCTAAAGTAAGCTCAACACTCCTGTGCAGAGATGGACTTTGCAGACCTCCCCTCAGGGCAGGACGTCCCATCGCTTTAGGTGCTGCTCAATCACCTACAAAGCCAGTAAAGAGCTCACAGCCCTATGAAACACCTCACAAACGTATACCAGACAATTTAGACATGGGAAATAAAATTCTGCAGTACTGTTGTGTGCACCTCTCCCCAGCTGTTTTCTGAGATACGTTTTTCCATAAAATAGCTCTTGCGGTGGCAATTTTCCTCAGCACGCAAAGGTGTCTCCTTACAAAGCGCCAGCAGTGTCAGACACCCCTCAGATCTGCTACAGCATCTTAAGGACATGGGGTTTGTTTTGAATTACATCAGACCTTCTCTGGGTAAAACCACCTCCATATAGCATTATTTGTAATTGAGAAAAAGAGGTTAGAATAAATTAATTCTCATCACCATTGCAGATCTTCATAAGCTGCCCACTGCCACGGTAATTGAGCGCAACAATTAAGCAATAAAGACAGTTGTTTCTGAAGTACTTTGAACATCATAAAAATAGTTTTAATGGTTAAAAACCAAAGTGCTGGGAGCCATTACTGTGACAGCTCTGCAGACGAGAGCTGCATCCCAGCAGCGAGATGCAGTAAATTCACTCGCAGCAACGGTGGATCACTTTCGAAAAAATAGTTAGGTAAAACAGAACATTTTCATACCTGTACATTTCTGGTTTGCTGTTGATTGGACAGTGTGTCTGATCATTTCGTGCAGCAGAGTGACAAATAACTTAAAAAATTATTTCCTTGAAACAGTTTGGAAATATACCTGTTCTTGCCATATATTTCATCTGGGAGGCAATTTTCCCCTGCCCTTCTCCACATCAGCCTGGAGTTTCTGTTAGAAAGATGCGGTAATACAGAGAGACATCAGCATCATTCACTGAGTGAAAATACTGAAACAGCAAACAGTTTCTAAAAATAAAAATATAGTGAATATGTCTTTAGGTCTCTAAGGCATTATACGGTGACTAATCAGAGCAGTTTTCCTACCAAAAAGGGACAGAAGCAATAGAGATGGAATCAAATTTAATAGTACAAAATGCGAGGTCGTGCCCTGAGGGAGTAATAACGAGAATTTCTGCTACCAGCTGGGAGCTCATCAGTTGGAAGTGACAGAGGAGGAGAAAGACCTGAGCGCACTAGCCGATCAAATGACTGTAAGCTGGCAATAGCATGCAGATGTGAGAAAGACAAATGTGAGCCTAAGACATGTCAGATGAGGGATTTCTAATAGAACTAGCAAGATTTTAATGCCATTGCAGAAGTACAGAATATTGTATGACCACATAAAAGATGAATTAATTTAAAATTGCCTTTTCTGCGCCTTTCTCCCTTAGGATGACCAGGGGAGGAGAGAGCTTTCTTCTACAAGAAGAGACTAAATGAGCTTGGTTTCTTGAGTCTAGCAAAATGCAGGCTGGGAAGAGATATATTTGTTGCTTACAAATACCCTGGAGGGAAGTACCAGGAAGAGAGAAGAACTATTTGAGTGAAAGGGCAGCGCTGGCACAAGAACAAGTGCCTATAAATTTGCCAGGAATACATTTCAGCTGGAAATTAGAAGAAGTCCAAGAAGTGCATTTCTGGGATTGCCTTCCAGGAGGTTTTATCGGGACAAAAATCCCAACTCGTTTCAATGCAGAGGTGAGGCAGTTCTTTACAGATACCATAGCTACCCCAAACAGCAGGGGATTGGGCAATATGATACAGAAGGTCCCTTTCAGTCCTATTTTCCACCCTCCTCACGTGTCTATCTCATTCAACAACCTAAGATTTTGCACTGATGGTATTCAGCTACCTTTGAGCTGTCAAAGCTATCTGGTTTTCCTTGTTTTGCTGACTAGAAGAACTCACAGCTGAGGTCTGGTACTGTCCCCTGGCTACTTTCTGGCCCATTTTGTTGTGGAAATCGGTGACGACAATCCCAAGCCTGTTTCTAATGGACACATGCCACATGAGTCAGACTATCCACCACATCTATGGGGGAATGGACCAAAGGCTCCAAGCTGCCTGCTGCACTGAGATCAGCTCTGCTCCTGCCCAGGGTGGAGGGAGATCATTTATTATCCAACTGTTACTGTTGTTGCACGTAGAGACCTCACTCCTGCAGTGCGAGGTGCTACACAAGCACATCATAAATGACTCTCTGTGTTGAAGAGCTAGAGATGAAGCTTGGGACAAAGGCATGGGGAAGGGTGGAAAACTGCAATTTGCAAGCGCCAGGTAGATGATGAGCAGCAGCTCAGAGCAGCTTGCTTGGCAATTCCCCAGCACTCTATGCAGTGCTCACTCTTGTAAAGTCATCTGAAATCCCAAAGAAGCCCAGGCCAGATGCAAAAATTAGGGTGAACAGGTATGGCAGAGGATCAGGTGGTAGGGGCTGGGTGAGGTTAGGCACATGGCATTGGAGTCCTCACTTGAGACATTGGTATAATTGAAAGCTGGGAACCTCAGCCTCAGCCCCATGGAGATTAGCTAGATGGCTCTGAAGATCAGTATGCTCTGGCCACCCCAGAGGTGCAAAGAAGTTTGTCCTTGCTCTGCCTATAACAGGAGACTCTGGGAATCAACAGATGATCTCAGAAAGCGTCTAGATGCAAAGCATTAGATAAGGAAACCTTTTAAGTATGTTTCTTTGCTTTCAGACCTTAATATATCAGCACTGACCTTTGTTTTCTTTAACCTTCTCCCTGGCATATCACGGCCATCAGGTTGCAATACCGTTAGGGTGGTTGCTCTTTTCATGTAGCACTGTAACTTTATGCAACAATTTGTCACTGCAGATAAAACATCTTTGCTGTCCCAGGCGGCATGCAAGCTGAAACAGGCATGGCATGCAAATTCAACTGAAAGTTAAGAGTTCAAGCGCGCGGAGGAGTGTGGAGGAGAGAAAGGAAGGGGGGAGTGCTTCAGGAGGATGGTTTTGCAGAGGACTGCCAAGGAAGAGGAACAGTGCGTGCACAGGCCAGAGCAGGGAGGGCTGTCCAGGCACAAGAAACGCAGCACAGAAGGGCAAAAGTGGGAGCAAGGGATGCAAGGAGCCATATGGAGAAAGCCTAGAGAAATGCAGGGGAAGGAGGTTGGAGGAGGAAGTTAGAGAGAGCTAACAACACTGTGTGTGCACTGCAGGGCTCTGAAAGGAGGAGAAGGTGCCCAAGGGCGCTGTAGATAAACACGGAATGGCTGCTGCATCCCACCCCAGAGCCTCCCCTTCATTGCTAGGCAAATGATCATATGTACACACAGATCTACAAAGCATTTGGAGACGCTTCAAGGTGAAAAGCACCTATAAAATGACTTATTATTGTTGACATTAAGAAGCTGTGGAAGTCTTCACTCGGAAATGCACCTGGGTTTTCTCTCTTCCCAGCACAGATGTTATTCAACTGCAAATCTGCACGGGAGTTTCTTAAGTGCATATCTTTTTATTTAATTTGGCCAGTTGGTTTGGGTTCACAGCAGCAGAGTCCTTCCTGTGTGTTTGGACAGTACACACATAAAGCCCTTACTTTTAGCACAGCAACTGAATGTATATGTTTAGTTCAGTTTTATACTCCAAGCACTGAGCAAACCCTGAACAAATGCTGTCTTCAAAAACTGGCCGTGCATCCATACCAGTCAAACTTTCCATGGAGTCAGAACCTCAGAAATGCCTCACCAAGAGGGAAATATTGGCCTGGTCTGAATTCGTTTAAAGAGAGGAGGGAAGAAAGAAAACACATTCATCAAGTTTTGTCTAGTCTAATGATAGTGGCCTGAAACTCAACCTTCTACTTTTGTTAGATTTCATACCCTTGCTGACCAGCTACACCTTACTCCAAAGCCCTACATGGAAGCGAACTTGGAAGTACGACTAAAAGAAATTATATTCTTACTCCATCCTTACGGGTACAAATGCATCCTCCTGAAGTGGGCTCCCTGTGCTCGGTGCCCCTGAGGAACTCGGGTCTCCAGGGAACCTGGTTTATGAAATGAACAGGGACGGGGCAGCCCTTCTTCTCAGCAGGGCCTCAGGTAGTGCAAAGCAGCTCCTTCCCTCCCTCTCCTCCCATGAGAAGGGAATTCATCAGAGAAGTTGTGCTGCCATGCAGCAGGGCGGGCGATGAAGAGAGAGGCAGGCAGAGCGCACTGAGCAAGACATTTTCAGGACATGGGTGCAGGAGCAGGGAGGGAGCCACGGGGCAGCAGTGCAAGCAGGTAGCTGGCTGTGCGTGGCTCCTTGCACACAAAGAACCTTGAAAATCTCCGTAACTGAGTACCCAGGGACAGCCCAATGAGGACAGTGGGAGCTTGTGCTGCTCCGTCCCTCTACTGCTCTTGTGACTCCAGGCTGGCTGGGAGATAATTAAAGTTACCTTTAGGCTGGGGATAGGAGGAGACGACTGCATCAATGCCTTGTTGTTGATGCTATCCACTGGGGAGCCCACTGTGCCCTTGGAGAAGCCTCAGCTCTCCAGGGAAGGCAGGTTTTTTCTGTAAAGGGGCTGTGTCGGGGCATAGAGCAGGGCTTCGTTTTCAGGCAGACTACACTGGAATGATGCAGCGCAGAGCAGATGTCCAAGAGACAGCCAAGAGGTGGGACTGAGGCAAGGCACAGAGAATGAGTCACCCACTGCTGAAGCCAAGCAAGGGCTCAACGTTGAACCAAATTGTATAAGGCAAGAACAGGGCCAGAGCAGAGTGGGAAAGAGGTCATCCTAGCAGGGAAACAACCAGAGAGACAGAAGGAGGGTGAACAAAATCAGAAAACTGCAGGAGAGCAGGACACAAGAATGACCACGCTTCACCAGACTGGTGGGCAACCAGCTTGGTACGCTGTATGCAGCAGTGGCCAGGAGCAGACGTTTAAGGAAAAAGTGCAGAAAGGCCAGGAGAGGCGTAGAGTGTGACTTTCCCCAGAGGACCCTCCGGGCCTCTGGCAGTCCACAGCGTAGCAACTCCTCCAGCCAGGGGCTGCGCCTGCAACTTTAATAGCCTTCAGGGACCTTTTCTCCTCTGAACCTAATTGCTTTGCAAACCCCTCTGTGCTTTTGGCCTCCATCCTAACTGGCAGCAGTGAGCTCCACAGCCTGAGGGCGCACGGGGGGGGGAAAGCACCGGGGAGGGAGGGATGGAGGAAAGCTGCTGAGAAGTGAGGGAGGATGGAGGGGATCCTTCTGGGAAAGGATCCCTTGCATCAGCCAGTCCAACCGTTCGCACAGCACTCCTAAAATGGCAAATTGAGGTCACATCACTGTGGTGCACTCCCAAGCTCTCATGCCAGCCCCATGGAGGGTCCAAGACATCAGCAGTGCATTCGAGTGGACTGCCCCAAGCGTAACACTGTCAAAAAAGGGAACTATTTCTGAGGAAGAAAATGCCAAAACCAATGACTTTCAGCACCAGGAAGTTTCTTTCTCCTCCAGAGGCACGAGGAGCCCGCAGTCCCCACGAGGCCAGTCCCTCTCTGGGAGAAGGGCTCCAGGCACTTGAGCAGCCTGCACTGGAGTTCCTTTCTGGTCACCTCTGCACTAATCAGCGTTGGAGAGGCATAAACCTGCCCTGGGAGCAGCAAGAGGAGAGGAGAAAGGCTTTTTTTCCTCAAATGGTAGAGCATTTATTTTCCCCTCCAGGAAAGGGGCGGCAAACGAAGGTATTCTGCCCATTAAGAGAGAGAGGGAGAGAGGAGGGTGCAGGATTTGAGTTAGAAAAGAAACTGGCACATTACAGCAAGGGAGGCTGCAAGGTACAAGGCCACAGTGTAAAAGAAAAAAAAGAAAAAGGCATTCAAAGCCTTTACAGCATCCATCAAAGCGATAACGTTATTGCATGGTACGTTTATAGCTCCCTTGCAGCCGCGACAGCAGCTTTTCAGTGGGGCTGGGCTTAAAACGAGACCAGAGCCAGTTCTCTGCTGCTCCAGCACCAGCAGACAGGCCTTTTTTTTCCCCTGTGCACAGACATTTCCCAGCCCTTAGCAGTGACTCCAAAATTCATTTCACCCTTTAATTGGATTTCATGGAGGAGAGTGAGGCGCGGAGCGGGGCTGGCCGGGGCTGTAGGGGTGCCTGGCGCCCATCAGGGCGGCAGCAGATAAGGAGGGTTGGGACGGGGCCGCTGCGGCGGCGTGCTACCTTGTGGACCCGCGCACACGCGGCGGGCTCGGTGGCTCCGCTGGCCGGGAGCGCAGCAAATGCCCTATTTCTGGTGTCAAATTTCAGCCAGCGCAAGTCGCTTCCATTTCATCGCACTTAAAAACGGCTGGGCTTAACTAGGTCACATTTCCTAGCTGTATCGGAGGCGAAGGCTTGTCTTGCTTGAGTGATTTAACCACTCGAGAAGAATTTTATGAAGTGGTGCAGCGAGCACCTATGTTGAGCGATGACTCCCCTTGCCTTGCTCTGGAGGAGTGAAAAAGACCTGTGCAAGGGACCAAATGTTGTTTACAGCCCCACTTCTTTAAGATCCTACGTGATAAACAGCTCCTTTTCAGTGTTACAAATATACGCATCTCTGAGACGAGCTATTTCCAGCTCACGTTTTTCTCTGTTAGCTGCCAAGGCCCAACCTTTGCACGCTGCGTTTATCCGGCAGCCGTCTGCACCAGGCAGCGAAAGCCCCATGCAAAGAGATGCTGCCACCCCGCTGCAGGGTGAAGACGGAACCTCAGTCCTGGGTGCCGATGGGTAGGTGGAGAGGCAAGGATTAGCAGGCGTTTTGATGAAAACCCCAATCTTCTCTGCCTCTTTCCCCCAGCTATGTTGGTGACACAGCCCACCACCTCAGTCTTCTTTTGTGAAGAAGTCAGAGGTGGTGATAGCTCCCACGAGCTGGCTGATGGCCTCGTCCCGCTGTGGGGGCCACTCACCTGCCCTCCCAGCTCAGCATCACCTTCGTGCTGTGGCCGCTAGCATGCCTCAGGGAAAAGCTGCAGGGAGCCTCAAGGGCAGCTCGTAGGAGCTGCACGCCAGTACCTGCCATGCCAACTCCTAACCCCGACACAAAACATGAATGTCTTTGTGATTCACCGGCACGTCCAGTCCTACCCTGAATCACGCTGGACTCTTGGCGTGCACAATGTATCTTGCACCATCTCATCCCCCGGGCTGATGATGCACTGCTTAAAAGTGTCTATCCCCTTGCCCACATTAGCCATTTTGTCCATCACTGTCAACGGATGTCTCTTTGATTGTGGCTTATTTAGGAGGATAAACTGATTTGTCTTTATTTTTCAAACACCTCACCACAAACCTCCTCATACAAGTGGGAACAAGACAGGTGCTATTTTCAGTTTCTCTGCCCATTTTCTTTGCCTAGTTTTGCTCCTCGTTCCTCATCTACATTACTCATGCAACGAGAGGATGACTCCAGCCCATAATTCACCTGCTCTGCTTAGACAGCAGAAAGGTGGTATTTTCAGCATGGGTTTTTTTTTATCCTGTTCTTTATATAGCCAGCCATTTTGTTGTCTTTTGAGACAGCTGCTGCAGACTGAGCAGATGTTCCCACTGAACTGTGTGCGGTGACACCCAGCCTCCCCCCGCCATCACCCAGGCGGCTGCATTCAATTCAGGACCCTGCGAGGCAGCGGCGGCGCGGAGGCAGCCTTCTCCAACGTGTTTGTCAACAGCAAGGCTCGCCTGCCCCTTCGCCTACCTTGGGTAAGTCCCAACGGGTGCCCGCACAGTCTTCTCTAACCTAAATAATTTCATGCCATCTGCAAAACTTGCTGCTTCGCTGCTTCCCCCACTTTTTCAAGTCATTAATAAATATTAAGCACCAGCAGCAGGCTCACAGCTCACTGCCCAGCCTGCTCTCCCCAGCCCCGGAGGGAGAGCGCATCCCCATCTCCTTCACTCCCACCGCCCGGCCCGCCACCAGTGAGACCCCCAGCATTGCCTCCCATTGCCCCCCACGTCCCCACCTTGCTGTGGGGGGCTCCAGCCTGCACACCGCGGCTTTGCTGAGCTGGAGGGGTGCTTTGGCCCCCAGTCAGCCAGCATTTCTAAAAGCGAAGCGCAGGTTGCCCGACCTCAGCTGGCTCAGTCGGCTCCTCTGCGTTGCAAAGCACTCAATAATTCACAACGCTAAATGGCCCCTTTGGTTCAGACCAAGCTTCCCATCCCACGGGATGCCAGACACGGCACCACCAGCTCCTGTTACCACTCCTGTTTTACAGCCAGACCAGGACTGCAGCGCACGACAGGGGCCTCCAAACTGAGCTCCCGAAGGTCTCGAGGTGCTACCCAGCCCTCTGAGGATGCTGCTCCCCTTCCCATGGGGGAGGAAGCAGTGGGCTATGGAGGGAAACAGCATTCAAGTGGTCCACAGTGGTGAAGCAGTCTACCCTGGCTCTTGGGGGTCACCAGCGGGGCACCCACCTCCACTCCACACACCGGCACGCCTCCGCGTAAAGCCCAAGAGCAGGACAGGTTTGTTTATTGCCGCTCCCCTCCGGCCTTGCCCCTGTTTCTGCTTGTCCTGCCAGCCATTCCAGCAGCATGCTCTTTGCCTCTAACAAGCACCAGGGAGCTGTGGTACAGGGTCTTCTGCCCCTCTCCAAGCTTTGCAGGGGGGTCAGACCAGGGCTCTGCATGCATTTTGCACAGCCCACGATACGTTTAACCAGGCTTGCCACTGTGCAGGGAAATCAGCCACTCATGCAGACTGCAAAGCCTTGTTCAGCTGCTCACTTCGAGAGCTTAGTCACACAAAAAAGTACCGTGCATGCACAGAACATGACTTTAAAGCAATCAAAATGTGCTCAAAAGAAAGCCAACTTTGCAGGCATAAGCTGAAAGAGCTCTTCGTAGCAGAGGTTACTTCCCTGCCTAATTTCAGCCTTTCATTCTCCCAGGTTTTGGCCAAAAGACTGCTAAGAACATCCCTGCTTTCTTCCTGATAATCGGTCGAACCATGTGTCTTCACATTTTCCAGAGAAGGCAACCTTTCTGCACAGACCCAGGCCAGAACAGTGACCATTGCTTGAAAGATGAACATTTTGAGCAACTGGGGAGCAGAGTGTTAGAGAGAAAACGAGTGCCCCGGCTGCCCCTCAGCACCCCCCGCTGCCGTGCCCTCGCAGCCTGCCTGTCCTGCAACAGGGCACACGGCGAGCCACTCGCAGGGGACATCTTTCTCCTTGGAAGAAGGACTGAGGATGCAAGCAAGGGTAAAGCCTGTTTTCCTAAACACAGAAGGGAAACAAAGGAGAGATTTCCCATTCACTGTTTCAGGCTCCTTTCCTCTAAAACTCTCTAAAGTGGTGCTACAAGCCCTTCTTTGATGTTTGCTTACATCCTCCTTTATCTGCTTCTGTGATATTTTTGTGGCTTTTCTGCACAAAATGATGCAGCTCCTTCCCTTGCCCCGCACTGGCCTCCTGTGCATACACTCAGTTACTCTCATCTCTGGTCACACCTCTCCTCCCATAGCTCAGATACCTGACCCACCTTTTGTACCGCTTGCAATTTGGATAACAGCTCCTATCATTTCAGCTGTGTATTTCATAAAGGGAATGTGTTTGGGGTTTTTTATATGTATCTTGAAAGAGAGTGGCTATTAACAACAGCTCTTGCTGACCTCCCTGCTGCATCCAATTCATTCTTAAATAGCACAACTAGCAGGACTAAAATCTATATAAAAACAGTGCATGCTACCCATTCCTGAACGTTATGGTCTGAGGTTTTCTGTTGCTTTAAGGGTTTTTTCTAAGGTAGGGTCAGGAATGGAAGAAGAGCTTATGAGAAAGGGTTTATAGATATTGTGTTATTTGCATTACAACTACAAATCAAACAGGAGAGAGAAAATGAGTGAAAACTCCTTTCTTTTTCCAAATCAATTTGTAGTGCAAAGGCATTCATTATTTCGGAGTAATCTCCTTCTTACTATTAGACCTCACTATCAAACTTTTCCTAGACACATTCCTCCCCCATTGGTTAATGTTCATCAGATTACTACTAATCTTATCACAGACTTCATGGCACTCCTTGGAGAAAGTCATGCCCCCATCCCAAGCCCCCCCCGTTCTCCACTGGTAACGGGCTGATGCTGAACCTGAATACAACTGGTAATGCTTTCTCCAACATAGATTCAGATCTGATGGCACCAAAATCTTCATGGGCTCATCACAGCCTGCATAGCTGGGAGACCTTATTGCTCTCTACCGCTACCTGAAAGGAGGTTGTAGCAAGGTGGGGGTCGGTCTCTTCTCCCTAGTAACAAGCGATAGGATGAGAGGAAACTGCCTCAAGCTGCACCAGGGGAAGTTTAGGTTGGATATTAGGAAAAACTTCTTCACCGAAAGGGCAGTCAGGCATTGGAACAGGCTGCCCAGGGAAGCGGTTGAGTCCCCATCCCTGGAGGTATTTAAAAGAAGGGTAGACGCGGTGCTCGAGGACATGGTTTAGTGGTGGACTTGGCAGCGATAGGTTAACGGTTGGACTCGATGATCTTAAGGGTCTTTTCCAACCTTAACGATTCTATGATTCTATATAAAACACAAAAAAAGAGTGACCAACCAACTCTTCAGGCAGCCAAAAGGTTTCATTTCAGTACTGTCAAAATGAAGCATTTGGAACAATTTTTCATTCCTTTCTAAGCCAGAAAGGCTCAAATCCTCATAGATGGAATAAAGAAAATGAAATACATGGCTTTTCCTCTTCACTTTGCCATGTTTTAAGTTAGTTCATGTTTTCTTAATTTATTGTCCTGCCAGGGGGTTGCCAGGAATTGCCAGTTGCAGCAGACTCTGCTGAGTTTCCAGAGCGGAGGAACGAGGCGCTCACAACTTCCCTACCCGTGGGCTCTGCTGCAGTCCACACTGCCCCATCCAGGCAGCCGCCCAGCTTTCTACCAGTGCTTCTGCCCAAAAAGTGCCATTCTTAATTTTCCATGGATGCTCTCTGCATTACCAAGATCCGTTCCCTGCATGGGGAAGCCCTTTAGCCCATGCTGCGCTGCACAGAAAACTGTTTCCTGGGCAGGGGTCTGAGCAACGCAGCCTTCTGCGCTTTACCAACAGGTTATTTCCACCAGAATGCTAATCTAACCTAGCAGCTTTGCTGGCCTTTTCCTCTAGAAAAGGCTAGCAGTTTGTCAAGACGGAGCTGGCCCCGGGATGCCTGAAGCGCACAGCGTTGTAGGTGCCGCCCCACAGACGCATCATCCCTTGCCCACTGCAGCAGAGTCCTCCTCTGTCCTCTCTGTAGCCCATAATCACCCAGTGCTGCTGCCAACATCTGAATTGCAAGTTTACAGGCCGGCTAAATTGCCGTTCGCTCCCCACAGATCTCATTCAGCATTTCCACTATCACCCTCTCACTGGATATCCGTTTCAGATTAATTGGCCTGAAGATGGGGCAGCCTGCATTTGTCTGGATTGTTTCCTGCCCAAGCTGCTAACCTCGATAGATATAATTTTTTTAAAGGGAACATGTTGGCAGAGCATCAGAAAGGAAAACTCCCTGATGGTGCAATTATAGTTTAATGTGTAATAGCCATCCGGGAGACGCCGGGAAAGCCCAGGTGCTTTGGGCGTACAAAATGCAACTCACTGCTACACACGGAAAAAAATGAAAAACCCACTGGAGAGGACTTTGCGACAGCCAGAGGTGAATGGACTCTGTGTGAACCGATAGCTTATTTCCCTCTCTGCCTTTGACACCGTCGGCAGGGAAGGCTCACGAAGAGGAACGTAGGCCAGTGCAGGAAAGGTGGGGATACCTGCGGGCAGGGAGAGCCGTTCCTCCTGGCGATGGGCTAAGCAAGAAAATAACACCAACTTGCCCTGATCTTCAGTTCGGTGACATTGATGGAGGGATTAATTCTAACTGATTGACCACAACTTTACACTTCATATTGCTGTCACATATGATTAAAGCTGATCAAATTGCTCACTGCAGATAAATCCTCCGACAAACACAGCCCCGTTATCTGTCCCTGAATTATCAGCCAGCAGCCTGTCTACTTACGGACAGGATTGCTTTTCGGATGGCTGTGGCAAGCAGTTTGCGTGAAGGCTTTTTAACATATGGCTTAGTTGGGACCCTTTTGCTGAGAATATCCTGCTCCTCACTCACTGTTTACCTTATACCATTGGTCACAAAAGTCATCCTGTATCACTTCTAGCTAGGCGCCATGCTTCATACACGAGAGAAACGTCCTCTCCCCGTCGCAAGTTATTCACAATCATGCCGAATTGTTCCACGAGCCTATTATGCAACTGATAGGGCTCTTCAAAAAGGCTTTGAGAATAACGCCGGCCTGAGCATTCAACTATATTTATTCATATTACTCTATAAGATAGCTTGCTTTCGTGAACATCTTTGTGGGTAGAAAATTTTTTTTTTCAACAGAGTGTTTGGGAATAAAATGGGTCACAATCGCTAAGGAAGACAGTCTGCATGTTTTATTCACAAGCACATTTTGTGAACGTTTATTGCTACATACGGCCAGCTCTAGTGAAGATGGACATCCCTAGTTTTCCTTCTCATTTGCCCTCCCTTGGTTCTTATTTTTGTCTCCATGTATTAACTGCAACCTATTGACATTTTCAGCTATTAACTGAAGAAAAAAACCAAAAGAGTTTCCCAGAAACTATGCAAAAGAAAAAGTTTATTCCCTCCTAAACCTTTTCCTTAAATTCAATTATATTGCTCTCATCCGCAACAGGCTAATGGCCATTTACAGAGTCCATATCAGATGCAGCCGCACAGTTTCTGCTGAGCGAAAATTTCTCTGGAAAAATGCCACTTCATTTACCGGCGAGTTGGTTTGCTCAGTGCATCTCAGCTTTGATAGATTTTCACCAGCTACCATGCAGGATTGCCAGGATGAATCCCTGGCCCAGCAGCGGTGCCAGCCCTGTCCCTGCCTTGCGGGGAGCTGCCAGGGTCCCTCTTTGGCACTGTCAGCCCCAGAAGCTCTCCCAGCCATTTGGTTTCCCTGGCCAGGTAGCAGCAGCTGGGGTCCTGAGGACAATTTCTTTGTGCCGCGTGCTTACACTTCCAAGTTTTCAGGCCATACCGGAATGTTGGGAGACACAGTGTTGCCCTGACCAAACGCAAACACCACTGCTTCTCCGGTGGCTTTGGGCACCAGAAGGACTTCTTACAACCCCTGCCACAGAAGACTGGACAGGACCTCCTGTGTTATGGGAGCCCAGACTTTTGCTCTTGAAAGGTCTTGAGCCTCAAGCTTGTCACATCAGTGCGTTGGGCTCAGTAGGAGAAAACAGACCAAGAAAATATCAACCAAGCCAGGGGTGGGGAGGGGGTCAGAGCCTGTCAATCAAGAAACAGAACGGAGCCGATGTCATCCTCCCCTAGAAACCAACGCCAAGAGCGAGGGATGTAGGGAGCAAGGATGCGGTGCCCTGGATGAGAAGGAGGAAGATGAGAGGTTTCTGCCTTACCCAGCTCTGTTCTCTAAAGGCTGTTCCTTTCATCTGCTTCAGAAAGGTCAGTATGGAAAAGGAAAACGATTTTTTAAAAACAGCTCTAAGATAAAGGTAAGTACTGCTTTCCTTGAAGGCAAAATAAAAAGCCTCACTTTATTTATTTTTTCCTCCTCCACCTCCTTTTTTTTAAATAGCCCCTTGACTTTTACTTTATGTTACTATCTGGGGAAATATTCTTATCTGTGGGGACTTTTTTCAATGCTACTGCTCTTGGAGTCAGCATTTGATGTAAAGCACACGTGTGCAAGGATGGTTGCATGCGAGGGCACCAGTTTTCCACGCAAGCAGTGAGAAACAGACCCAGACGGTTACAGGCACAACAGGGCCAGAGAAACCATCCAACGCCCCCCCCCAGCTGGGACTGATCTCGCCTCGGGTACTGTCGCCGCAAGGGCTGCGGGGTGGCCATTGCGCAGATGGACCCAGGCAGGTCACTCTGCTGCTACGTCCCCATCTGGTACAGTGGGACCCCCAGAGGTCCCTGTGCGGTCAGGGGCCACCGAGCACACTGAGCGCCCCGTGCACCGCGGCCTGTCCCTCAAACAGGCCACCCAGCATCTCCTTTCCATCGGGTGCAAGGGAAGGAGACAGACTGGCAATGCTCCTGCAATTAAAAACAGAACACCCTCCCGCCACCCCTTCTGGATGAAGAGCTGCGAGCATTTCGCAAATCTTAATTTGTTAAGCAAGCCCCACAACTCTTCTTTGAGCTACTGAATTATTATTTCCATTTTACAGGCAGAGAAACAAGGACGGAGCGAGTGAGGGTGTTTGTGTGAGATCCCATATGTTCTCCATTACGAACCATTGTGCTTCCTGGCTGCAGCACGACCTGACTGAAGTGCTAAATAACATCCAACATTTGTTCTCTTCGTACGTCGAGACCAACCAGTAGCAGGAAGCACAGTTGCAAACTCATGCAAACCTGGGAGGTCTGGGGAAGGGTTTGGGCCCCCGACAGCACGTGTTCAGAGACACAGAGAGAAGAAACGCCAGACACATTAACCTTCTGTGCGACAAGATACACCTCCTACCAAGGGCTTGACAGGGCACGACTGCTTCTAGCTAGCAGGAACATTTGTTTTTTAAAGAGGTGGTTTCTAAGCACCTTCCTTTCTTCCCCTGGCTGCAAAAGGATGGGAGGAGAGATGTGTAGGACACCATCAGGAGAAGGGAGCAGCAGCAGCAGTGAGGCAAAACCACATGCATGAAGCTGTAGGACATCAAAGCAGGCCTCCTCCCAGCTGCTCTGCCTCTGGGTCCACACGTGCCTGCCCCACACGCCACGTTCCTACCATCCTTTCATCAGGGGGTCAAACCAGCGTGCAATGCAGCCCTTGTGCTTCCCTCAGTGCACTGACATATAGTCACTGCAGAGGGGGAAGGAGGCAATTATTTACCCAGCCGAAGCAAGGAGAGCACAAGCACGATGACAGGCACAGAGCACGCCGTCCCAGCCAGATACAGCAGGGAATGGCAAAAGCAGCAGTGTTTTCCACAATGAAGTGAGGGATCGTGCCTGGATGAGCACCACCACCCTTCTGGAGGGTGACGTGGGCATCCAAGAGTCTGGATGCGATCCACAGCCAAGCCAAACCTCTGACCCCTCTTACGTTACTGCAAAAGTCCTGCTGAATCCCAATAAACCAAGATTTATTTCCAAAGTTTCTCTACTCAGCAACACAACGATGCCTCACAGTCTACCTGCTTCGTTCGGGGGTTCATTGGGGCTTGGACTGGATGGCTTCCAGGGGGGTCCCTTCCTGCCTAAATTAAGCTTTGATCCTACAGTTCTCCAATTTTCAGGGAAGAGGTCTGAGCCAAAGCACCACTCAAGCGACAACACTGCTCCTTCCAGAATAATCACTTTTATCCTCAGTGCATCTTTCAGGGAATTGCTCTTGGTTTCAGCTTGAAAAAACAACATCCCTGTGGAGACACAGCTGCAGCTGTGTTAACATGGCTGGTCACCCAGAAACTTCTGAAGGAAAACGGGACCATTTCCATTCACTTCACAAAGAGGATGCTGCCTCACCCTCTGCTTTGAGCCTCAAAGCCATGGCAGTGGTATGAGGGAGGGCTTTCAGTGTGTGAGTCCAGATTACCCACACACACACATGCAGAGCCCAACCGGATTTCATAAGGAGGCTAAAAAGCTGTGGCCTCCCCATTAGCACCAACCGATCACCCTGCTTAATGCACGCATTTCACAGTATCTGTAGCCACAACCAGCCCAGACCCCAGAACACAGATTACCCTTGAAATAACGTTTTCAACCTGAATCACCTCCTCACGATTCAAGAGATATTTTCTCTCCTTGGGTAGTCTGGATGCTTATCTGTCACACAAAGTCAGTCCAGAAGCAAAGGCAGGAGCTGTGCATCAGACAGCATGTGCGACTGCAGGCGCTTAGTGGGTTTGTGCCTTTCACTATGAAGATAAGACTGCAGGCAACAGTAAGCTTGTGCAAAGTCCCAGCCAATGGTTACAAATAGAAATATACTGTGCTATCAGCCTCCCGGGGCTCTGGGGTTTCCAACGTCCTTTTCACAAGAGCTGACATGTATGGCTCTTTCAGCTTGCCTTGGAGGTCACTCCTCAAAACGTGGCCGAGTGCCATTCACCCACATCCAGCCCAAGCCGCTCATCTTCTCAGCCACGAGACAAATAACATGCTCCAGCTCTGGCTTGCCTTTCTCCTCTGTGTCTTCTGGGCTAACCTCTCACCTTCCCACTCAGAACAGCTGGCTCCATCCCAGCTCACATGTTTCCTAAGGACATTCTGGGGACTGTACCAATTTTCCACTAACACTGCGCTTTCTTTATGCCCAGAGGTCTCCAGGTCAGTGAGTCGCTGGGGATGGGGAGCTGAAGCCATTGCTCTACACAAGATACATTTGGCTCCTGTCTTTGGTTTGGCTGGGAACCCTGTGCAAAAGGCAAATGGAGCAGCGGAGCAAAATGAGCTGGAGATGCTCCCCACCATGGCAGCACCACCTGCAATCCCCTGACTTGAGCAGATGAGAGAGCTCACAGAAAAATAAAACAACTTACACAAAACCTGGCTCTGTTAGACATCAATATAACCGTTGTGACTCACCACAAGGTTGCGATGAAGGGATGAAAAGAGGGAAGCAAGTGGAAGTAGCGCTGGTGTCGCTGCTCTGAGGAGGTAGGCTGTCCTGAGACGACCATGCAGACAGGCAGCACAGCTGCTGGACATTGCTTCCTGCCTCATGCCTGTTCTGAGCAGAAAAGAATAAATAAGAAAGGGCAGAAAAGCAAAGAGCATGTGACCAGTTTAGGACTCTAACCCCAGTGAGACAGCCAGGAGACTGAGACCAGCAGGGGAAGAAAATTGGTTCATCATCAAGGGGGCTGCTGGCACAGCACTGCTGGGACAAGCCAGTGGAGGCCAGCTTCTCAGTGAGATGTCTTTGAATGTATTTCATCCAAGGGTCTGCCAGCAGTGTCACCCTCAAGGCCTCAAGGCTGTTTAGAGCAAGGTGGTACCGCTGTTAGGGGCACCACAGAGCCTGGCCATGCCTTCCCCAGGGGAGTCGAAGAGGCATCCTCAAAAGCAGGGCTCGCTCCCTCCCACACCAGGTTGCACCATACCACATCCCTTTCAGCTGAGTTCACACCCATTCATCCTGCTTCAGCAGAGCCTCCCACAACACATGGATACATTTGGGGTCAACACAGACAGAGAAGAGGGATAGATGCTTGGCACAGCTCCGTTTGCTGGGTATCACCTTAGTCCTGGGATGGGACACTGCTAGCATTCGGGTACACAAATACAGAAGCTGTTTCTGCACCAGGCAAATCCCACAGAGCCAACACATACCTCTCAGTATCACCCCTGCACACCCTTACAGCCCCAGTCTCCCAGCCTGAGGTCACTCACTCGGAGCAGCAGGAAGCTGTTATTTAAATGCAGAACACAGCTGGGAAAGCACCTGAAATCTGGCTGGGGCTGAAGCCCGTTCCCTAGGGCATGGGCCTTGCCCTACTGCAGAGGCTGGCAGTCTTGAGGGTCCTGGGCAGACCAGGCAGCAGCAAAGTTGCACAAAATCTCCCCAGGAATGGCTGAAGAGCAGTGCTGAGCACTCAGCATGGGGGTGAGGGGAGACTTTCACCACCTCCCCTTCCCTGATGCTGCAGTGCGGCACAGCCTGGCCACCTGCCCCTACTCCAGCAATCGGCACCCCGTACCACGAGCTGTGCTCTCCCAAAAGCTGCAAGCCTTTGCTGATGCCAGCAAGCCACCCTAAAACCCCTCCTGGCTGCCCGAGAGCCCACATCGCTCAGCCCCACCACTTGTTGCACCCCAGCTTTCTGCTGCTCCCTCAGCTCCGGCATGTGAGCAACCCAGCCGTCGAACGGGGCGGCAGCGCATCGCCCAGAGCCGAGGTGCGTGGGCGAGCCTAGGCAGGCTGGATGTGGCCACCCGGCCTGCCCTGGCAAGAGCAGGGTGTTTGCAAGAGCGGTTGTCAGGGTTTTTGCCATTGCAACAGCGATGGAAGAGATACTGCACCTCCCGAGAAGGAGCCCGGTCCCTTGCCCTGGCAGCACAGAGCATCCCACCAGGGGGAAATGTTTCGTCAAAATGCTGCATTTTGTACCCTTAAAATAGGGTAGGGGGGATTCACTGAGAGAGCACACACGGAGCCCATTTTAACAAGCCACACGTCGCCGCAGGAAAAAGCCTTGGACAAACACGATTTCAAGCGGCTCATCTGCAGCACCTTGCAGCTTAGTTGACAGCCTGAACAAGCAGGAGAGACAGGCAGTAGGGAAAACAGAGTCAGAAACAAGGGGGGGGGAAAGACCAGAGGAGCAGAGGCAGCCTAACAACAAAGGCTTGTCTGTTCAGGAGAAAGGAAAGTAAGTGTGGGCATGTGTGTCTGTGCAAAGAAAATGAGTACATTTATACTTGGAGTTCTATGGACTATGTGGAAAAGGTGCCTGTATATATACACAGTTTGTCGTACGAATTTATTAGAGCAGTCGATGTGTCTGTGCTTAAAAAGTGGAGATGTACACGTAAGTGTGAGTTATATGTGGGTTATCTGGGCATGGCTATAGAGCATGAAATGTTCATTGTGTGCGTGCACTGACTAAGAGAGCAAGGCGCGCACCTGAGGAAGGGAGTTGCAGGGAAGTGATGCAATTAGGGCATAAGTGTATACAGCAAAGCCACACAGCAGAGCATGTAAAAAGCATTTGTTGGTAGAGATTTCATGCTTGAATCTGCAAGTACCCATGAGAAGTGAGGAGGAAACAGCGCATGTTTGGGGGCTGGGGGTGAAAAGAGTGCATATCCACACACGTGAGACAGGGAAAGACCACGGGATGCTCGCGCTCCCAGAAGGGAAGCATGGCAGGGATGCTGTGCTGTGACCAAATGCATCAAAATTCACTCTGAACAAATCCCAGGAGCTTTATAATCTGGCTGATACTGGTGTTGCACCCAGCCACCCCTCAGCACAGCTGAGATTTGTACATTTCTCAGGCCTGGCACCTTTGATTTGAAGTCTGATGTGCAAAATCTCTGGCTTAATGTTTTCAGCCTTTGGAAAACCAGGCTTTTCAAGGAGCAACATCCAACCAGTATTAGCACAAAGAGGGCCAGCATGTAGCGGCGTCTCAAAAAGACAGCCAAGCCTGGCACTGCTTTCAGCTTCACATTCTTGCTTGCTGAGGTGGGGTGTTTTTTCCCTTCTTCCAAGCCCCACTGTGGTTTGAACACAGGTGCTGCTTTGCTGAAATCTGCATGTTTCAGGGAGCTTTTCAGGAAAAAAACAAACAAACAAAAAAAACCAAAAAAACCAGATCTGGTTTTGGTCCCAGAATTGCTGTGTGGTTACGCTATACTTGCATGTGCCCGTGTGTTTTGCAGATGAGCACATTGCGGGGCGCGGGCATGGGCATGTGTGCGGAGAGGGGAGAGAATTTGGGGCGGGAGGGGAGCGGTGGCTGGATGCAGGCGGGAGAGGCGCAGCCCGCTGCTGCCCGCACACCGAGCGGGGCTTTGCGCTCTCCTTTCATCCCACAAAGCAGCAAATTCCCAGGAAGATGAAAACGGCTCTCAGGGTTTGCGCAAAGGGCGGGGGGGGGGAGGAGAGGGAAGAGCCCAACAGCAGCCACAACCCTGCCCAAAACAGTTGTTTTCAGGTGCCCTCTCCTGGCCTTGCCGGGGTTTCTCCTCGGGTCGGGCCAGAGCGGCGGCGGCGCCCGCCCCGCCCGCAGCCGGCCCGGCTCCCCCGCGGCGGCCGGGCGGGGGCGGCTCGGGCCCAGCCCCGGGCGCCCCGGCGCGATGATCTGGCTGGTCCCGGCTGCCCTCGTTGGCACAGCACAGCCACCTTTCGGCAGCTTTCACCAAAAACACACTTCTAGGAGCAAATGTGTTTGCGGCCTTTTTTTTTTTTTTTCCTGACCGCCCCCCCCCCCCCCCCCCATCATTCCCATGTGTGGAGGGGGAAACCCACCAGGACCTTCCTCTGCTCACCATCAGCCTCGCAGCGCCGAGCTTCTGCAGCCGCCGTAGCTGGCCCTGTGAGCTGGAATAGTTAACCAGGGGGCAGGGCGTGCTTTTCACAGCAGAAGAGAATAAGAGAAATTAAACTAGGAGTCCTTTAGAAACCGAACACTTACTGTACTTAAGCAGATGTAACCTGTCACTTAATGTGCTTCCTGAAAAAGACTAGGAGAAGGGTAGGAAGGAAGGGTAGAGAAGGACCACATGAATGGGGACCAACACATACCTTCATAACTGTATTTCCTTTGGGACACCAAAGATCACACTCCATCACACAAGAACAGAAGTGTTTCAGAGATAGAAAGATGAAGGATTTCAACCTAAACCACAAGGAGCCACATAAAGAGGACAAGGGGCAATGGGTACAAATTGCACTGGGAGAGGTTTCATCTTGTTATAAGAAATAAATTTTTTACAGTGAGAACAACCAATCACTGGCACAGCCTCCCCAGGGACCTGACGGAGTCCCCATTGCTGGAGGTTTTCAAGATGCAACTGGACAGGGTGCCAGATAATCTCATCTAGGCTCCCTTTCCCACTAAAAGGTTGGACAAGATGATCTCTGAGGTCCCTTCCAACCTGGGCTGTTCTACAATTCTATTTAGAATACGGTTAAGAAATCCCTGCATCTTTAAAAACAAAAACACGCCAATGCTTCTCATTTGGGAGACTGCTTTCGGTTCCCTGTTGCCCCCTGCTCAGGCTGTGGTTTGCATTCCAGTTCCTCCACCAGAATTAGCAGCATCAGATTTTCCAGCATTCCCTCTTCTGTGAAAGGAACGAGGAGGCGCTTACGGGATGAAGCCATTAGAGGCCAGGAAAGACGTAAGATGAGCTGCAAGGCCCTACTCCCACCTCTGCCCTTCCGTTGCCGCTCAGCCTTGAACACATCCCAAATACTGTCTCTGAGATTGGGGTTTGTCTTCCGGAAGACAAGTCATCTCAATGTACCCTCTGTGAAAGTTCGGGGCAGCCGACAGGGAGGTTTGCCACGTGCTGTGTAAGTGGCAGAACATGTCTGAGCAGCTGCAAGAGGAACCAAAACTTGAACCTGATCGTAGCGGAGCTCACCAACAGAAAGTAGCGACTGATGTTGTGTTTTGAATACAAATCACAGAAATCAAGTGCTTAAGAGATGTCTCTAGCCTTGATCATTCAGATTTCCTTGGGTGCAAAACAAGATCCAAATTAGATGGGCACTTAACCATTATTCTGTTTGTGCGTTGGGCTGAGCTCTTTCACAGGCACAAAATACACTCTCCTGGGGGGAGGTACATGAGCGCCAGCTGAGTTCATGAGCTTGGATGAGCTCCCTTTAAGCCTAGCCTGTGATACGCAAGCCTTATAAAAACTGTGTATGAAGGCTGTAACAATAACAGCTTCCCCACTGCCTATTCTAGGGAAAAGCTTTACGGCCCCCAAATACTCCCAAGCCTATTAGTCAGGATGTAAATTAGCCCAAGGGAGGAGTAAAAGGCAGGGGAGGAAGGGCACAGAGCCATGGCCAGGCCATGCTCATGTTGTCCCACTAGATGACAGCACCAACATGTTCTTCTGCACCCCGCGCTCACACCAGCACCAAGCAGGTGGCTGCAGGCAGGGCACCTGCTGCCTCCACTTCTTGACCCTGGAGACAGCTGATAGCACTGCTGAACGAAGCACCAGGCCAAATCCCGCAGGACAAGGCTTCGTACAGGAGCTGCTAGGTAGAGCTGCGCTGTAAACTGCCTTCCCTGCCTAGAGGTGTGCTCCAGAAGCTGCCTAATAGGTGCTGCGCTTAAATAAAGCATTCCTAAGCTGTTGTCACCATTGTATGGCCAGCCCACAAATTCCCTTTCTCCTCCAGTGAGACCAAGCAGGCATCAGTCCCCTGAGCAGCAATGGGCTAGCTGCCCCTTGAGTGTGGGTCCGGCTTTGTGCCCCCTCCTCCAGCCATGCTGTTCACCACCCAAGGTACAGACTTTAGCTCAGGACCAGTGGAAATGGCCAGCTCTGGCTGTAAAACAGGCATAGCACAAAATTCCCATGCTTCATGCACACAAGTCCCCCCTGTCCCACAGAGAAGCATCATCTGTATCATTTCTTTCATCCCACCTTCTTACAGCAGGTTTTTTTTCAAAAGGATGCAGCATCTTCTTTTTATACCGTGGAGAAGCAGAGCTTTTCCTTCCCTTCTGATCAATCTAGGCCTGTAAACCATTCTTCTGTACTATTTCTTATTAGGGCTTCAGAAGCATGCGTCCTTCAAAACTTCAGGGGAGGGAGGGGACTAACAGTTCTCACTGCTTAACATGTGTATACACATGTTGAGTCAGTTGAGACAGCTGCTTGGGTGCCCACCGGTAGTGGTGGTTTTTCATCTCTAGATAAGACATCACGCCTGCACTTGCCTCAGGTGCTCTGTCACAGATGTCCTTCTCTAGCACAGATGCTTTGAGAGAAAGGAGATTCACGGCTACTTCTTCTATAGTTGCCATCTTGAAATGCCTCTCCTCACTTGTCGACATCCCCTCTAACCCTGGCACCACCTGTGGCTCTTCAGAGCTGCAGCTTGGTGGTTTTCCTAAAGCTAACCCAATTTTCCTGATGTGATGTTCCCAACGTCAACAGGGAGGTCTACTGCAGGTAACATTTGACATTCAGAAATGGACGCATCCAGCCTCTTTTCCCTAGAAGTTACCCAGGGCAAGCCTTCCCTGTGGTACAGGGATGCCAAGGAAGAGGGGCAGGATGGACAAGAATGAGCCTGATAAGAGAGCGTACTTTGGCAGCAATAGCCAGGGACATATTGGCTGTTCTCAGCAGTGTGAGACTAGGCAGCCCATGTGTGGCCTAAATTTCTAGGCAAGGTGAGATGTCTGATAAAGAAAGAGGGTGGGGACAGCATTTATTTCCATCCCGTTTTCCTTATTAAACAGACCTTCCTTTGGAAGACCTTGGATTCTCAGCAACTCCTCCAACACTCAGTATTTAATTTCCACTACAGGACCTAAAGGCTCCTACAAGTCACTTGCTGTGCAGACATGTTTTCTTCCTGTCAGGGCTTTTTAAAAAAGTTCATGTTACTTGGTTCCTCTTTGCAGTGGCTAGCTTTTGACTAAGCTTGTCTTCTTTTTAAATAGCTAAAAGAAAAACAGTCTATAGAAATTGTAAGTTCAGCAAAAGGGTTTTGGAGGTTTTTCTGGTTGAGTTTTGGGTTTGAGACACAGGCACTTCCCCTGCAATAGGAACCTCATCCTCATTCTGCCATTCACTCACACTGTCTCTGGCTACTGAAATCACATTGATGCCAACCAAAATTGAAGTTTTGGCTACTAGTGACTGGCGTGCCTGCAGCATGCAGGCCTTGCAATCACCCATATGTTGTAGAGCCTGTTGTCTGTACAGCCGTTCATACAGCCCAGCGTTGCACAGCCATTCTCAGAGACACAGCTCCCTCAGGTGGTGCATTTAACATCTGTAAAACCTCCAGGAAAGTAGAAATGGAATAAAACAGTGATGCTGGCGTAAATCAGTACCTCACGATTACTCCCTTCTCAGACAAGAGGAGAAATCAGGACCCCATCCCCAGCAGGAGTATGAACAGGAGCATCACAGTAGCATCCCAAGCCTACAGACTGCCCTCGCTCTCCCAGGTTTGCCATCTTCATAGTGCTCAGGGCAGGGAGAGCCACCAAGGGATGGGACACACCACCAGGGTGAGATGAGAGGTCAGGAGTAACAGCAGAGCAGGGCAAGCCCCCAGCCTCTGGCACAGAGCTCCTTTGCAGGGCAGGGAGCTCAGTGAGCTTCTGCCTAGCAGGACATCCCAGGCCCTCCAGTGAACCTGCCAGCAAACACAGGGGGGCTCTGGGGCACCCAGCCAAACGGGGAAGGGACAGACACAGGCTTTGGGAAGAGCCCATCATGGAAGCAAGCAAGGTGCATGCGTGTTTTGTGGAAGAAAAGCTGGAAACCAGGGCACCCTTATGTAGGAAGTCGTTGGCAAACAAGCACCCCTTCGTTTCATTCTCATTCTTCATGGGAAAGCTCACCTTGCCTTTAACAGAGGAAGAGGGGTTTGCCTGACTCCGGCTGCTAGCAGCAGCGGTCCCAGACTGTCCCAGCAGGCATTACATTTCAGCGTGAGGCTCCTCAAGGGCTAGTTGTCCTAATACACCGGCCTTACCGCCTGTCCCCATTCCACTGGTGTTCAGCCAGGGAGCGGTGAGCGTAGAAATGCGGTTCTGGGATGCCTGCAGACAGTTTTGTTTCAGAGCTGCTCCCCTCCGGTTGTCCGCAGTGCCGGTGCCACGCACCGCTCGCACCCCCTTGCCTTTGCACCGCGCTCGCTCACCTGCCCCACGCCGCCCAGAAGGGCTGGAAGCAAAAGCGGGTATTTGTGTGGGAGGGCAGGCAGCAACCTGAAATGCTTGCCTGCTGTTATTATGTAGGCAGAGAAAGCGCCTGGGAAATGCAACCAATGAGCACTACTATGCGGATAGCGTCTCTGTTGTGGGGTTATCTCTTCCTGTTATCTCAAAAACTATGTTTCAGAGGCACCGGAGGCAGAAACTGTCTAACAATAACACCCAAAACAAACGCACTGGCACCGTATTGAGGTCGGTGCTGCTGACAGCCAGGTGGGCAGAATCAAATGTCGCCTTAGTCATTTGTCTACCCTAACTTTTGCCCTCTCCTTCCCTCCGCGTGCACTTCGATCAAATCCCCAGCTGACACCGGTGATGCACATGCCGAAGGAGGGAGAGCCGGGCCTGCCGGCACCGCGGGCTCTGGGTGGACAGGGCTCACCATGTGCCCGGAGAGACTCGGGTAAGGGAGAGTCAGCAGCAGCTCTGCACCTCTCATGGCAGGCGACACCAATACCTGCCTCCTCTGCAAAGAGGTGTACCCCTCTTCTATCCTTTCGGAGCCAGGGATCGTTCCCGACGGCAACAGCTGACAACAGCAAGACGACCTGGAGCAGGGCCTCCTGGGGCAGGCATGGTGAAGAGGAACCGTGCTGTGAAGCCACAGGGGCACCTTGGAAGTCCCCTCTCGGCAGGCACAGTGTCCTTAAGCTGACGTGTGCATAGGTGGAGTGCTGAGGTATCATTCAAAGAGGAAAAATAAACCGCCCAGAGTGGGTGTTTTGTAGGAAAGGAAAGCTAGAATAGAAAGTAACGCTGCAGTAGTGCTGCCTGGGGAATTGTCACAAGAGGTGAGCACAAGGCAGCTGGTCCTGGGATTGAAAAAGGAGGGGGAAGCAGGAGGCCCAGCAAGGCATGCAATGCTTGCCCCCTGCCCAGAGTGAGAGCTCTGTACAGAAAGAGAAGCCCCATTCCAGAACTGCAAGCATGATAAAGTTACGACTCAAATCCTGCTCTGTAGTCATCCAGTTCATCTTCTCAAGCAACCATTTC
This sequence comes from Platalea leucorodia, assembly GCF_965183815.1. Lineage (NCBI taxonomy): Eukaryota > Metazoa > Chordata > Aves > Pelecaniformes > Threskiornithidae > Platalea > Platalea leucorodia. The sequence continues at coordinate 115,537,077 of NC_138824.1, forward strand.
TGTGCTTGCCTATCCCTCTCCGCCTGCCCTGTTGTCCAGTGTGCTATGTGCACAGAGCCTGGCTTATTCCCTGGGCGAGCTCAGCTCATCCCTGCCCTCCTCCTCCTCGTCAAGGAGGAAAAGTTCTGGCGAGGGGGCTGTAGGCTTGCATCCTCACCAGCTTGGGGTTGCTTGCCTTTGCCCTGCCAAGAGAACCCACTAAGGGTGAGAAATTTTGCTCGGTTTCTTACTTTCACTGCCATCCTGCCCTCCAAAGGGGAGCTGGCAGGCAGTCAGGGTATTGGCTCGTTCCTGGCCTTTCAGGACAGACATGTCAGGGGTGGCTTCCTTCTTGGCAGACGGTGCTTGGAGCCCAGCTATGGCAAATCAGCCCCAGCTGTGCTGGGACAGTGACTTCACCCTCTGCCCACAGAGCTGCAGCTCTCCCCCTCTCCAGCAGTGGAGCAGAGGGGGATTTCAGTTTGGGGTAAGCATCAGAGGCCCCTTGAGCAGCTGCTCTGGCGACCCTCTGCAAGCGTAAAGGCTAAAGCTGCACCCCTGAGGGAGGGAAGTGCTCCCACGGCCTCTGCTGATCCGTGGCTCAAGGCAGCAGCCCGAGCTGCAAGGATGGGAAAAGGCACTTTCGTAAACTTCCATCTGCAGGGAGGAAAGGATCACTTTGCTGGGGGAGAGGGTGAGGAGACAGCTGGATTTGGCATCCCTCCTCCAAGATGAGGGTGGGAGAGGATGCCAGGAGGCCACTTCGCTGTCATAGGGCCTCTTACTGTGCTCTCCTTCAATTAACTCTTATCTTTCTTCCCACAGCACAAGATAGGGTTAGTTCACAAGCTTGATAGCTACTAGAAACTGATCTTACCCAAAAGTCTAAGGCCCAACCTCTTAACATTGTCACTCGCAGCACATGACCAAGCCCCTCAGTCCCTCTGGGCCAGGGTGAGGGGATCAGAAGGCGACAGCCATGCCAGCCTGCTCGCCGCACAGCCGGCACCTGCGAGGAGCATTGGTGGAGCACCTCGCTCGCCTAGCTGAGCTCTGCTCCTGCCTATCACACGTAGCGCACCCCATGGAGGACTACGGTTTGAAAGGCAAACCCAGCATTTCTTAAGCCTTCTGCAAGGTTTTGGCATGGCTGAGGAGGTGATGCCCTGTCTGTCAGAATGAAGAAGGGAGCTGATGGGCAACGCAGTCTCAGCTGGGGTTTGTCTCTGTATCACAGCCTGAAGACCTGTTGCAGAATAAGGATGAAATTGGTGTCTTTTCCCCCATGGCATCATTTTGGCAAGCATTCCAAGAAAGACGTTTAAATGAGCCATGGTCTCCTACTTGACCTTTTACAGACTGAGGTTTTATTTTAGAAATGAAATTATCTAACTGGCTCCAGCACTGCCTGTGCCAGAAGCAAGAGAGCCTCCCTCTGGACTGGCTAATGCCCAGCTGAGATACAAGCAGGTCTTGTATACCTTACTAGAAAGGCCGAGTTTGGGCAGCAAGTGCTGCCGATGTCAAGCAGATTAAGACTGGGATAGAAGATTTGTATCTTCTGTATGATCAACCATTGCTCTTTTGGGTGCCTACTCAGACTGCACAACCGGCGAGCACTGACCACAGCACGACTACAGACCTGCTTGGATCACTCCTCCCATGCCTTCAGTGCTGGCTCTGCAGCACATCACCAAGCAAAACTGATCCCTGCTAACACCCAGGCAGCATAAGCCATGCCTCCCAAACCAGGGAGGGCAAGCCAGCGTCCTTACAGAGCACAGCTCAGCACGTCAGCCCTCTCGTCTCATTCCGCTTAACAAGAATGGGAAAAAACACTACATCTTGTGTGACTCACTGGTAGATGTGTCTACGAAAGAAGAACCAAGAAGGGTTGCAGAAAGTATCACCAGAGCCAAACACTTCCTGTTATTTCTTAGGTCTCGCTGTCAGCTCATTTTCCAGAACTGAAACACCCTCTGCAGCATAAAAATCTGAGATTTGAATGCTCCATGACACACATTCAGAAAAATTGCTGACTTTCCAAGTAGGCACCAAGTAGAACTCAGGACCGTACAAGCAGCATCCATTGCAGCGCATCAGAACAAACATGAGACATCACAAAAACAATGGTGACTATCAAAAAAAGGCGTCAATCAAAAATAAGTATTGCCCTGACGAGACTCTGTGCTCATAGTATTTTCTTGTCTGCCTGAGGGAGGACTGTTTTGGTGCAAATCCACCCAACAGGGCTAAATTCAGCTCTTTTTACTTAGCTTTGAGCCTCTTAGCACCTAGGAGAGAAACATTTAGCTGGAAAGCAACAGGGCAAGAGTCTAGTAACCCAGAGGAGGACTTGGTGAGTGGCACAGAAGCTGAGAGTGCTTCTCTGGTTACAGCAGCCAGGTGAAGGGCAGTACTAAAATACACACCTCCACACTTTACTCATGCCCACTGTCGTGGCCTCTGGCCTGCCCTGTACTCAGGGTGCCCGCTGGCAACCCCGCTCCCCAGGAAGGGGAACCAAGGGCAGCTTTTGGGTGTGCTCAGCCCTCACATGCCTTAAGCTGAGACAACAGAGGTTCCCACAGTTCACAGGGTGGTCTCAAGCCTGGTCTTGAGGGCGGGTTTGGACCCAGTTTGTGACCAACAGTAGAAAAGCTTCTTGCCTCCCGTTCCTATACTGGGCATGACTTAGCGTCATGCTGCTGTTCCTTGCCAGAAGAGTGAGTACACCTCTGTGCTGGGCCAGAGTCACCCCGGCACCACCTCACGCACGCACCGGTGCCCTCCTGCAAGGTCCTGTGGCAAGTGCCACCCCACCAGCACCAGCCCCAAGCAGAGGGGGGCCCGGGGCAGCAGCTGGTGGGAAGCCCAGGAGGGTCTCTCACAGGTACGACAGAAGCTCTCCAAGCCTCTGCAGTGGGGAAGGAGCATCTCCAAAGCATTCCTGCAGCTCTGTTAAGCTCAGGGTACAGAGAGCACTATTCAGTGGCAGGGGGTCCCAGGAGGACCCCGCTCTCCTCCTTAGGTCCCAGTAACCGTCCTTCTCTCCCAGGAAGGACCAGTGCTCCCATAACCACAGAGGAGTCCCAGCTCGGCCGCTTGCTCTGGAGAAGGCACCGATAAAGCTCTGGCCACGCAGGACAGGCAGAGCACGCTGCCACAGCAGGCAGGTGGGCACAGTGGCTGTGCTCACCCACACCAACCCGAGCCCACCAGCTGCCAGCACTCAGGTGACAGCCACTACCTCCTGGGGATCGGTGTGAAACCTCCTGTGTCCATGTTTCCGTGGCTCAGAGACCAAAACGTTTTTCTTGCCTCCTTTGTACCAAAGTGAGATCCAGATACTGAAGTACCAGCACAGGTGTGCAGGTGTGAACTAAGATCCTCTCCACTCACTCTCATCTTTATTCATTCACTACAGGGATATAGCCTATGTTACAAAATAAACCATGAAACGTTTACCAAATGCAACTTTAAATAGTGAAAGCCCTAAAACAAGCTGCAGAAAGCTAAGGCAAGAGCAAGTGACACTCCCAGGGCTGCGTCTGCTGTCGGAGTTCAAGCAAAGTGACTGAGCTCTGGAGGAGGCAGAGACCTCCTTCTCCCTGACAAATTACTTCCCTGCCCTTGTACCAGAAGATAAAAATAGTCACACTTCTAAGGAGAACAAAGGATGGCCATTTTAACTCCCCTGGCGTGTGTAGGATAGTCAAGCCTGAAAGAGGTACTACACGTTCTTCTGCCTAATGCCACAACGTGCTAGCTGGATGTCTCGTGCTCTGTGGCTCTCGCAGTTCTCTCCTCCTCCACCTGCGCTGCCTCTTACAGCAGGTGGGCTGGTGTACCCCTTCAGACATTGCTCTAAAAAGGTCTGTCCTCTCTCGGCTCCTCAGCTGTCCCACAGAGGCAGTTACGGACATCTCCAAGGACCAGAGGAGCGAGCAGTGTTTGTCCAGCACATGGAGGGCGATGCAGGCGCAGTTATTGCAGTCCAACCTCTCCCTTTGGGAGGGAGATCTCAGTAGTTCTCTATCATCAGCTGGTTATACATGAGGTGCTTACCAGCAAAATGAAGGGTCATGGTCCCTCACCATCAGCAGGAGGCCCTACGATGAAAAGCCATGTCAATTCAGACAATGCCACTGGTAATTAGACTGCTTGGCAGTTTGTAACGCTTGTTTCATGAGCCAATGGATACCAGACCTCTTCTATGACAAAAAAAAAATGTCTGGATAGCCAGACAGACCTATGCTGAAAATAAAGTTTCATTTTATTTGCCAGCAAGGAGTCACAGAAAACTGAGCTGAAACAGTCCTTGGAGAGGCCGTGTAGCACATTCCCCTGGCCCTCAGCAGGACGAGGATGCCTCACAGATGGTTGCCTCATTCACCCTTTGAAACTCCCAACGCTGGAGATCCTCTCCCAGAAATCTATTTTGGTGCTTTGTTTGAAGAAAAAAAAAAAAAAAAAAAAAAAAAATTCCTGACCTAACTCTCCTTTGCTGCAATTTAAGCCTGTGGTTTCTTGTTCTAAACATGGTAGATAAACTGAAAAGTTTACTCCTTTCCCACTTGTGTTTTTGCCACATGCATGCTTCAGGGCTCTCACATCTCCTTTCAGTATTTTCTTCTCTGCTTTAGATGACACCAATTCTTTCAACTTCAGACAAGCATTTAATTACATACAACTATTTGTTGATCCAGGAGGTCATGCATTTGATGCTGAAGCCAGAGGGCTGTCCTAATGTGTGGCAGGAGAAAGGAAAGAGATGTGACAAAACTCTGTAAGATCCTTAGGCCCATGTTGTCTCACCAGAGCTTTAGCTTCTTCTTGATATAATCCATCCAAAAAGCACGAAGACAACAAGGTGTGGTAAAAACAAGTGAACCACACTTGTTCACAGAAAGACACAGGTTTCAAGGCTCAATGCTCCGTACCCTAATATGGAGACACTTGAAGAAAAATGGCCACAGGGATGAATGCCCATCACCTTGAATCTCCTCCACTGGGTCTCTTCATCTCCATTTGATGCTCTCTCTAATTTTCTGCAATGAAAGCTGCCGTTCCATAGCTGAGCGTTATGCAAGGCTGGGCGGGAGGGGTTCCTGACTATTGGAAACTTTCTTTTCCCAGTGAATGGTGGAGCAGAGAGACCACTGTCCCTCTCAGGGCAGACGTTCAAGGTCTTTGTCTCGGGTGGTTTGTAGGCTGCTGCTGAGTGCGGGGCCTGGGCCGCGGGGGCACTGCTTGCTGCTGCACCTGGGGCTGCGGCAGCGGCCGCTGCTGCACGCGCAGCTGCTTCGGGGTAGGGTTGCACAGCGGCTGAGGGAGCTCCCGCACCACCATTTCACTGTCAGCCCGGCGAGCCTGTGGCATTCGCTCCTCGTCTGCAACGACAGAAGGACGTGGCAATCAGGCACTTACTCGAGTCTAAGCAGAAGTTGAACAGCCAGGGAAAAACGCTTGTCCCAAGCAAGAAAAAGACAAATATTGGTCTTACCTCAAAGGCCACTGTCACTCTCAGGTGTTCCTGCTACTCCAGTGCAGCAACGAAAATTACCTCTGCCTGCGCACCCTGGGCAAACCCAAAGGCTTTTTGGTTCCCTGGCTGAGGTCAAGGTACCTGGGGGCTTTTGGGGCAGCTCTGCCCTGTGCTGGGAGAACTGACTTTGCCAGGGCAGCCCCAGCAGACACCCCCAGCCTGAGCTGCTCTGTCCTCTTTTGGAAAGTGAGATGTAACCCCAGGAGGCAACATCAAAGCACTCTGCTCTGCCACTATCTGTGCTGGCATTTCCAGGCACCTGGAAGCCAGAGCTCCACTTTGCCAGCATTCATTTCCCCACACGTAGAAGAAGTAAATTCATGCCAGCTGACTTTTGATCACTGACTCACGATTTCTGAAATGTCAGTCAGCTTAGTTTAGGGATTGAGGGATTTACCTCTTGGGATGCTGATATGGCCTTAAGCCCACACCAAACTGTTTCAAAGAGGCTAGTCATCCTCTTATATTAGTTCTCATTTTCCCATACTTCCCTTTTTCTTAATTCTTGCTGAATCCAGACCCAAGAATTGAAGATATGCTATCACTGCACAGTTGAGGGAGTCAGGTATCCCACTCAAACACAAACAAACAGCCATAATGTAAAATAACACTCAGATGGCTATGCTCACACCAGCGTTGTGCTCATAAGCTATGGCAAGCCTTCTGCGATGACATCCTGTGGTTGCGTTCTGGTGAGCTTTCCCAGAGAATGGGGAAAGCGGTTGCCTGTTCTTCATGGTTGTAACTTTGGGGGGAACAGGAGGGCCATGGCGAGTTACCCACACTGAGGTGCAGTGAGGTTGCACTCCCCTCGACCATGGGACCGGTCACGCTCACCCTTGTTGTCAGCCTAACCACTAGCACCTTTGAGCTATCAGCTGAGGTTTCCTTCAGGCATTGCCCTCGTTATCTTGACAAAGACTGTTGTGGTGTACAGAGGAGCTTTTACTCCCATTTTGTAAGTCGAGAACCGACTCACGCAGAGACTAGCTGTTATTTAAGACTACACAGGAAGCCTGACACAGTGTGTGGGGGCAGGACTCTGAAACAAGCCTTTAACGGCAGAGGTGCTCCCCTGGCTGCAGGGCGACCTCCCTGCCAGGGTGACCTCCCTCCTGCTTTAGCCTCCCCTTCCAGGTGGGCCAGACAACTCTTCCTGAGTGGCAGCTCAGTATCCTCTGTCCACCCAAACTAGCAGCAATGCCCAGGGTTGCACTTCAAGGCAACCTCGAGTGAGAGCCCACTCTCAGAGAAGACTCTGGCAGAGTATGGTCTTAAAGAGGCTTATGGTCTTAAAGAATCTTAAAGAAATCTTAAAGAAATCTTGTGGTCTTAAAGAGGCATGTATTTTGGACAACAGACAAAATCTCTGCCCATTCTGAAAACCTCAACTCTTTAAAGTACCCCAAGTTGGACCTCCAGTGGTGACAGGCCTCCAAGGACATTGTTCTGTAGGGAGGGCAAATTCTGTGAGATGCCTTAGGAAACTCACAGAAAAGCTGAGTCCTTCTTGCCCCTTCTCACTATCTACAATGTTTCCAAATGTGACTAATGATTTCAAGGATCCTAATTTTACACCATATAAATTTAATGAAAAAAATCTGCTGCCGGGATATCTAATTGTGTATTTTAGCCCCACGGATGCTCATGACTGGTGGCCTCGGCCAAGCTTTAGAGGAGCAATTCTTCCCCCAAGAATAAAAAAAAGGGCTTGAGAACAAGAAGTCTCTTGTTCAAAGCATGTATCAGAAAGCGAGACTGGCAATGCCAGCCAATCTGCTGAGATCCACCATATGCCAAAACCAGGTTCTTGCTCATGCCAAGGCAGAGAGCATGCTCCTGCCCACAGGGGTGCTGTCAGCAGGGAGCTCTAAGATTTTAGGTGGCTGGTTAGCAACATAAAGCCCCTTAAACACTTACCATCATCTTCAAGTCTTTCTGCTTTCTTCTTCCTGATACAATAAATAAGCAAAATCACGAAGATGACAAAGAAGATTGCACCTCCTGCTATGCCTAAGATGAGATAAAGGTCCAGCTGGCCTAGTTAAGAGAATGAAAGAGGCTGTTAGAAAGAAAGAAAGAAAGAACTTCCACAATGTCTACGTAGAATTCTATATCTTCTTCCACTGACTGTAAAGGCAGCCCCAGCAAGAGAGCGCACCCTTTGCCTTTTCTCTGTACACAGCAGAAAGTTGCTGGTCCTCATTGTGGAGAATTTTGATTGCTCCCTGATGGATTCAAGTTCTGCAGAAAACTGAAACCAGAGCATTCATGTGTGACAGCTCATCTTATTTAAGTTACCACAAATGCCCTGCTCCTGCTAGCAATGGACCCTTTTAAGGACAACGAGCATCCAGGCAGTGCTCAGCATCTAAAAAAAAAAACAAAAACTTTTTAAGTACTTCCTACTGAGCTGGAAACACTGAGACTAGCTTGCTTCATAGTATTTTGGTACTTCCTCTTCAATTTTTGGCTGTACGCAAATTTAAAAAAATAGTGAAAAGGAAAAATATCCCACAGCCTCAAAACGAGAGTTCAGTTTGCCCAGTGAGCAAAAATTTATATGAGTGTTCCTTATTTTGGCCAGATAAGATTTGCTGGACACTAGCCTGCCTTTGCCACCTCCTGCTTGGGCTGTCCTCGTGGCACTCAGTGTTCACGCTCAAGCACAGGCACTGTGGAGCTGAACTCAGCAGAAGTGCACCTCCCTTGGCTTTTTGGGGGACAAAGCTCCCCAAAATCTGAATTTTGAACTGAACACCACACCCAGTGTCACACCATTATGATCCGTCCCTTGGTTTTGCCTTAACTTTCAAAACTTTTACGGGGTGTGGGGGGGGAGTGATGACTTCTTTTGCCTATCTAATAATTTTCAGCATGACCCTGTCCATTTAAAATGCAATTGCTTCAGTTCTTCTGCTCCATCTGTGGTTTAGAAGGCTGTTGCTTCAAGTGAGTAAGAAAATCCATGGTACATTTGAGCCATGTTCATCTGAGCCATGCAACCCCAAAGCTCAGCTAAGTTCTCCATAACCTCCCTCCTGATTTCTAGGCCAAGCTGGAGAGTCCAAGCAGCTCATTCTTCCCCTTGTGAGAGCACCCATTCACATCTACAGGTAGCGGGCAACAACCACCTTCATAGGTATGAAATGGAGAGGAGAAAAATAATGATGTGCAACTGATTTCCCCACCATAAGAATGTAAATCAAGAGCAAATCCCCTGAAATCAATGCCATGGCTTCATATACATAGGAGAAGATCCCAAGCCATATTTTCCAAAAATAAGCTGTTCATTTATGTTGTGGTAGCTTGGGTAGTTTTATACTATCTTACTGAAGCCAACTCTTTGGCTTTGGACAGATTGACTGAAGTCAACCTTTGGGAAATACCATTAGTTTTAAAGGAATAAAGGAGGATAAAAATGAGGGGGAAAGTGCTTTCTGCGTTTTGCAGACTGCTGTGTGGGATTAAAACACTTTCAAGCCCACCTCCCCACTTGCTCCTTTACTTCATTGGTCTACCACTAGTGATGGTTGACACCACTTGAGTCCGTCAGGATGCTGACACCAAAAAGTCTGTCAGGATACCTCTGGCAACTTTTGGAAGAAGAGTCGGCAGTGATGGAGGGGAGGAAGAAAATGACAGGATGAGCAAGAATCTCTCTGTCATTCATTCACCCCTCAGCCAGCTTGATCTCGCTGGCAGGCTGCAGTTTCCCCCAGAAGACTTCACCTCCAGCGGAAGCAGCATTGCAGTGCACCCCTGGGGCCTCTCTGCCACCCACAAGGCCCTTAACTCCAGAAAAACCTCTCCTCCTCTTCCAGCGATCCCCAGGCCTCACTGAGCATCAGGCAAAACACCACTGGCCACAGGAGAAGAGGTGGAGCATGGCCCACCTCACATCCCACTGTCCCCTGCTTGGCCTCCCTGCTGCTGGAGCAGGGGTGCCATAAGGGTAGCAGTGGGGCAGGCAGCAGCAGGGTGGGGAGGGTGGAGATGTGACAAGGCTGGGGAACGGCAAGCAGAAAGCACGACTCACATCCTGGCTACCACAGCAGCATTGGCTCCCGATAACTGCGGCAGCGTTAGACTCAGTACTGGGTACCGGGAACCCTCAATCTTCCCCCGGCACCTGGACCAGTCCTGCAGATATGTGCAACTGCGTCAGGCTTTCTGGGTCTGCCCTAGCAGATTCTGGCAAAAATAATTTTTTTACCTGAGCACTTAATTACTTTTTCAGCCTTCTTTTTGCTGACTTGGTTCTTAACAACACATGTGAACGTCCCAGAATACTGTGCGCGCAATTCCAACTTTGTTGCATTCTTTTGGATTTTTTTGCTTTTATCTTGTGTCAGTTCTATTATAAATGTTTCGTCTTTACTCTTCTGCTTCACTTCACACTTGACAGATATAGTTTTATTCATGCATTCAGCACTGAGGATTGGCTGAGGGACAGGCTCTGAAAAAGAAGAGAAGGGACAGGCACGTCTGAGATGGTTTCTCCTTTTGAAAACCTCCATTATTAGGCAGAACAGAGCATCAGCCCCCAAGGAGCAGTAAGGGAGTAACAGCAGCTAATGAAACCAGAGAAGAATGAAGAGCAAATTAGACCCCTACTACAGAAGTAACATGGCAATAATAAAGGAAATGCAGTATATTAGCCTGCACGTTTGGCCTAGCAAAGCAGAGCTGCACCACCACGGCTGGACTACTTTCAGGCTCAGCCTGGCTCCCAGCCAGGCAGGCGAGGGGAGGAAGCTGTGTTTTCGGGGGGAGGCAGCGGATGGGAGGGACTGGGAGCCACAGCCCCCTCCCACTCGGCCCCACTGTTTTGGTGCAAATGAAGTTGGCTCTGATCTGCCTGTGGCCATCAGGAGAGATTTCTTCTAAGGCAGGGCAAACAGCTACTTACGATGCTTTAGGTACTACCAAAGGCACTCAGCTAGCACGACAGCCACAGCATGAAAACCCATCAAAACAGAAGAGAAAACACAAACCAGACACCTCTTAGCTTTCAATGAGCTTATGACAGAGAGAACTGATTTCGGTCTCTTCTTATGTCCTGCAAACCACCAGCTACATTTCTGTTCCAGCTTCTCTATCACTGTTGGCATTGAAAGAGCCAGAAAAGCCTGCGGGGCTTTCCTCAGCTAGGGGCAACTGGCAGGGACATCAGATGGAAAAAATTTAATTTCTACCTTTTAGACCAGGTAAACAAAAACATGCCAGAGCCACCCATAGTTAGAGACAGTGTAAGTTATAGAGAGCATACATTTTAAAGCCAATAAGGGTTGCTTGATAGCAAATGCAGTCTAGGTTCACACTGTGACATTTGCAGCCACCCTTTCCTTGTTAAGCCCACTCCTCTTCTGCAAGTTGTAACCTGTCAGTCAGGGGAACACCCCAGTGTGAAACACTAGAGTCCAGGTCCTGGTGATGGACTTCTGTGATGATATCATCTAAACTATTATTTTTTTGGAACCACTGTTTGTCCAACCCTAGTAACAAAGTATAATCTGGTTGACAAAGGACTCTAGCACCTGACAGTTACTAAAGGACTTTATTTTCAAAACCGCTATCAGACATAAGGCAACCTCTCTGCTGCACGGTAGATGAAATGATGCAGCACATAGCTAGGTTGCAACCTTAACCTGAAATTGAACCCAGGACACCCAATGACAGCCCGGTGCCTTAAAGCTTAAGTAGCATCGGGCCCTGATGACTTCCTGAATTGGTAGACAGTTAGCAATAATAATTCCCAAGGCAGTGAGACACCCTCACTTTTCAGCAGTCTGTTAGCCACAGGGCCTCCCCCTGCGCAGAAACCATTCCAGCCCTCTTTGCTGCTGCTGCTGCCTCATTGAGGCATCATTTCTGTAGTACCACTGGTGCCCACAAACTCAAGAGGCTCGCAGAGCTGTGCATGCTGGCTGAGGAAGGACACAGCAAAATCATCTTCTTGCTGGGAAAAAAAAACATGCTGCCCAACAGCTGAGTGGTCTGGAGAGGTGACAGCAGCCATAAAGGACCAGAAGAGACACCGCCTTCTTCCCTAGTCATCCCAAAATCTTTGAGCTGCTACAGCTCTGATCTCTCAGGACGAGGTACAGCACAGGAATGGAAGCTGCCTTCATGCTTTGAACCCATGCAGATACAATCCCCAGGCGTGTGCTAAAGTGTGCTTTGAACAGTACAATCTTTGTATTTGTTGTGTTATGCTAGGATAGGGTGCAGGAGTCCTCTTCGCCTACAAATTCAACACCTATGATGGTGTATCTCAGGGGAGGTGACTGCTGGCTATTTTTCATGTTAGAGCAAAAATGGAATCGGATCTCATTGCCTAAATACAGGCATTTAGTGCCACCTGAGCTCTCCTCAGGAGGTTGGCAGATGCAACACAAGGTGCTCACCTTGCTGGAGCAGTAGCTAGAGACCGAAAGTCATAACTCAGTGCCTATAAAATAGCACCAGAAGTGCCAGAAGTGCACAGTGCCACAGCCACAGGTTGCTGTGCACCCACAAGAAGTTTCTGGCAGCATGGTGCTCCTGAGAGCACAGCTCAGGGCCCGAGGGGTCCTGGCACCACATGCGGTGCTGCAGTATGGCCGTCCGCACTCACCCTGCTGCCAACATGGACGCGCTCACGGCTGCTTGCTTGGGCACACGTAGAAACCTGGTGGCTGACAGAGAGGGGAGCCAGAAAGAAGCAGGGGACCAGAGGGCATCAACAGGAGCAAGAGAAGGGAGAAGAGTGGCAGACTGCTGTCAGTGGCGGGAGGAAAGAGGTACATCTCACAGAAGTACCCCCAAAACAGAATGGGGGGTAATAAGTGGGAAAGGCTGTAGGAGAGAATGGGAACACCAAGTCTTATTCAGCTATGCTAGGAATGGTATGGGCAGAGCAAAAACTCACCCTGAACAATGAACATTATGTCTTCTTCTGCCTTCAATTTTCCATCATCCTGATAAACAGTCACTGTGTACTTTCCACTGTCCTCTTTCACCACGTGCTCTATTTGCAGAGTCCCATTGAAGAGGATTTTACACCTGCACTGGTCCTTGTTCACATAGTACTTAACTTTGTTATCTTTTATCTGAAGCAACTTTTGTCTGTCTCTCAGCCACGTTGCATCATATATGCTCCCAGCAGCAGCGATGCTAAGAAGAGCCGTCTCATTCACTGCAGTGTAAATCCAGTTGGTGACAGAGCCTGTAAAGGGAAGCACAACCAGCTCGTCAGCATGTCTCCAGCAGACCCCGCTGCCATGCTCGGCAGCCATCACGGTGACCCAAAAGGCTGTCACTTGCTACCCCCTCTGAGCTGCCTCTCTTCATGACTGACGCTGTTTTCTTCCCCTGCTCCAAAGTGCCTCTTGATCATTCATTAGATGAATGTCAGCACCCAATTTAATTCTGGGAGGAGAGGAAGCTAAGAGTCCGGCTTTCAAAAGCCAGCTTTATACTCTGTCTGACTTATTCGGAGTAATTTTGGATGCCAAGATTCATAGCTGCCTGTGAACTTAACCCTGAACTTAACCATTCCTGAAAATGAGGTCACTTCGGCATGTTTTGCACGTGGCACCGGCTGGCGCTCAGAGCACCCATCGCTGCAAACATCACTGCGGACAGCAAGAACACAAACTAGTAGTGGCCCTGGACAGTAGGATCAGTTCGGCAATAACAGTGATGGCAATAACAATAATAATAATAATAGTGGTCCATGTCAAGCAGTGAGTGAGTGTAAGACACTGAACTGGAGGCAGACCCGGTGCTGCCAGCTTGCAGTGCGCCCTTCTCACCCATCCCAGGCACCCTGCCCCGCTGGAATATATCCACTTTATTTTTCTAGCACAGGATCACGGTGGGGCAAGTAAGGTGGGGAGAAACAAACAGCTGACCACATCCTATGAACGGATCGGGCAGGCACTGGAGACATTGGGAGATAAGCAGAGGCCCCAAAAAAATCTTTTCTCTTTGCAAGTCTCCTTTGATGGCAGGTCCCCTCTCCAGAACAGGTAAGAGTAGGTGCTTCCCAAAGGTGCTACCAGGACTGGGCAGCACTTAGCGTGTGGCTGCTGAAGGGGATATTCAGGAAAGCCAAGGCTGCTAAACATCACTCACGTTAGTACCGGTGGAGATGATGCACTCTTCAGGCTGTGCCTGGGTGGCTGCCCTCTCCCCTCCAGCCTGCCTTTGCAGGGCCCATCGCCAGTGAACCCGGACTTCCGAGTGCAAAGTTTGTCGGGAGGTCAGTTCAGGTAAGGTACTGTCTCCACCCCCGTGGCAGGTGTAAAATTTGCAGGAGGAGGTAGAAAAGTGCTCGCAGGTGTCAGGTGGGAGAAGCTCACTGACAACCCAATATGCACTCAGAGCCACAGCTTATTTCATTTGCCATTTTCTTGTGTTCATTCCTCTTCAATTTACAGGATAAAGTTGATCGGCAGGAGGGGATTTCTCTTCACATCACCAGATAGAGCTGATTCTGCTCTAATTTTATGTATTTTAAGCACTTTTTCCCCACAGAGAGAAAAAACTATGTTTATGCGTATTTCTGTTACAGTCCTTCATTCCTGGTATCTAGGACAATGATAAACTATATCACGGGGGGGGGAACTGAAATCCATTTGCTATTTCATGAAACTAACAATCTTAGCGATAATCAAAGAACTAAAATAGTGTGCCTCTGCAACAAGAAAATTAATACTGAAGGGCTTCCGGCAGTTCACCCCCAGTCTAAGGAGAGGATGTTATTTCACTATTGCATTTCTTACAAGGTATTTGATGTATCTAATGAATCATTCAGAAATCAAGCTATCCACCAAACAATCTTGGAAGCAGCTATCCTCCACGCAGATGACACTACAGATTATACCCAAATATTTGAATTCTGATACTTGTTTCTGGTCAGTCACGCACAGGTATTTAGAGCTAGTAATAGGATTTATTTACATAACAGATACTATCATTTATTTCTTCTCTCTGGAAGTGAAGAAAAAAAAAATTCTAAGTTTTCAAGGATAATTCAATGGCATCTCTATGGACAGACCACCTAGACACATCTCTGGATGTTTATCTGATTTCCATAGTCTTGCTAATGGAAAGTTGAGTATCATCTCACACATATGATACTAAAAATTTGTTTAGCTAATGAAACAGCATTTCTCCTAATGCCAAATGAAATGCACTCCAAGGGGCAGAAAGATCTGAACTGGCTGCATAGAGCTCACTTGCAGTCACAAGAAAGAGTTAAAAGGAAAAGCTCCCATAGTAACTTTAGAGAAGTAAGGAAGTCTTCGAAACAAGTTTTCCATTCAAGGGAATAATCTTCAGTTCTGCTGGGGAAGATGTTTTACATATCACATACAAAAAAAAAAAAAAAATCCTTATTTATCTATTAATTTTGTTCTGGAGGAAAAGAAAAGCATTAAACAGCCATACATACAATTTGTAGTGGAATGAACAGAGAAAAAAAATAAATCTATGCATGATTGTATTGTCTCCATCTCTTATAACTCTCTCTAATCTATGAGTTAACACCTTAATTAAGTTTTTAGATTAATATTTTAAAAAATAATGAGAGCAATAATATGCAAAATATAAAAGATGTATGTTTGCTGTTTTCACATCTTAGGCTTCAACTCCACTGAAGACACTGAGATATATCACTCTTTCTGTTAATATTTATGGAAGAATATAATTTGCACTTTCAAAAGATTTGCTCATCTTTGATAAGAAAAGGAAATTACATACGATAATGCACCGTGAACTGGATCTCTAATGTAGTACAAGCTACCTCAAGGGCAGAGAGAAAACTGCATGCTGACATTTCTCATTATACATGTGTCAAATTAAGGCTCATTAACTTAAAACCAAAACTGTTTACAGCTTATTATTGTAACTGGAATAGGAAACTCAAGTTCTGCTCTCCCCCCGGCTGAAAATTAAATCAAACAATAATAGCAATAACCCAAAGGTCTTCACTCATTGGGAAAGTGGAACTAGTTTCTTATCAGTAACATCCCACCAAGTTGTAAATGGTTTAAAAAGCAATTTTAACAATGCTAGCCCAAAAGAGCAAAAAACGGTAAGAAAAACTCACATTTTACACTGGGAAACAAAAGCAGCAAGCACTTCACTAGGAAAATCCTCCTAAAGTTCATTTTCAGGGTAAAAAAAAATCCAGTGTCGCCTTGTCTAATGATAGCTCCTGGCAGGTGAAGGGATTTTCTGCTGTGAGCAAGCCGTTGTGGGACGTGTCGGTACAGCCCTTGTGCCCTCCTCTCCTCCTCCCAGCTCTCACCCTAGCACTTCTTGTTTCTAGCACAGGCACAAAAACCACGAGCAGAAATGCCTCTCAATGGGGTGTTTTATCAGGGTGGGGACAACATGCGGTGACAAGGAAAATGCACACTAAAATGCAGGAATGCCCCTGAGGTCCGTCTACCCAGCTGGAGGACCACCCGGGGCCCGCATCCTCTTCAACATTCACCCGAAGAGTTCAATCAACTCCAGCATCTGCTTGCCACCATCCTAGCAGAACAGATGAGGTTTTTGGGGCGGGGGGGTGATGGGAATCCTTCTGCTCCCCCATAGCCTCAGCAGCAGCAAGGGGACAGCAAGCCCAGGATGCCCAGCAGGTAGCCGACGGCTGTTGGACAACGCATAGAAAGGAGACACACTTCCCTTGGAAACTGTCAGGATCAGCTTCGCGTCAACGTCTGATCTATGTGGGGCTGGTCAGTGCCACGCAAAGATGTCCTGCAGGCACGGCCGGCCATTTGAGCAAGCTGTGAAAGAGGGATGAGCATGGAAAGGGATGAAAACACTGCCTGGGGTCTAGCCAGAAACCAGCCCTGAAGCTGGTTGGTGTGGAAAAGATGGTGAGGAAAGAAGCTGGGACAAGGCATGGGAGTTAGGTGCAAAAACATGTGAGAAGCTAACAAAATCTTTATTCCTGATTCCAATATGAAACAGATGGGGTGGTGAGGATTTTGAATCACATCATCCCCAGCACAATCCGTCTGCTACAGTGGCCACTGAAATCTTCCAACTTTTTACTGCAGATGCAGACCAAGAAAGAAGACAGAAGAAAAGCTGTGGCACAGGAGATGTACAATATTAGATAAATCTTTCTCGTTCGTTCATGCCATTCTTCTTCCTTGAAGTTATAGGAAGGTCTTGTAAGACACCTCCCCTTCTCCGGCTTCGTCATCTTTTAACTGGTACTAACGCTGGTAAAAAATACCCCCTTTTTTGCGCGAAAGGGAAAAACTTACTTGCGGTAAAACACACTAAGGTCACAGTATTGCTGCCTCTCCGCATCGCGGGAAAACCTGCCTTTTCTTCCTTCTTTTATTATTGTTTCCTTACAAAGAACGCACAAGGGAGGCACACGCAAAAGGAGAGAGGAAGCAACAGCAGCAAGATGACATTTCTGTGCCTGACCTCTACCCTCTGTGGAGAAAAACAAGCCGAGGGCAGGGGCTGTCGTGCCCAGGCATCTCCCCAGCCAAGCAGACTATGCCGGCAGCGCTGGCCCTGGGGGGCTGTGGGGACCTCTCTCCCCAGTGATGCTGACATGGACAAGGTCTGCGTGCTTGGATATGCCTGCTTCCACCCTGAGCATCTACAGGACTTTGGGCAAAGGCAGCAACCCCGATCTCTCCTGCTTTTTTTTCCTGCAGGGTCCATAAAACGGAGCGGATGGAGGCCCTTGGGCATGCTGAAACCACTGCCCACACTTGCTCAACCTTGTCTCGCTTCTTCCTCAAGGCAACATCCCTCAAAGCCACTGCCTGCTTCCAGCATACCCCTGTGCTTTGTCTGTTTGTCGGCACGCTCGGATCGCAAAGGTGCTGGGGCAGGGACTGTCCTGCTCTGCACACATAGAGCCTGCTCAGTGCCATCCTGCTCGCTGGATACTGCCTCCTGCGGAGCTGCAGGGAGAAACTGGGATTGGTACAAATGAAATACAAACGGGAAGATGTGTGTGTGTGTAAGGTGAGGGAGAGAAGAGAGGTGAAGCTCCACAGCAGCAGAACAAGGCTTAAAAGGATGCCCTGTATTCATAAGAAAGGCCACTACTTTCCAGTTAATCAAGTTTGTCATGCCCAGATGCCCGCGGTCTTGTAAAATCACAGCTGAAATGACTCAGACTGGAAGCCCCTATGCTCCAGCAGACCAGTTATAGCACATCAAACATGGCGTCCTTTTTCCTGGTAGAACAACAGGTGGCCAGGAGCAAGAAACCACTCCTAAAGGATATTAGAGGTCTGTTCAAAAACGTGTTTGCTGTGAGCAGTAAGGAGGCACTCAAGGGAGGTGGTAAGGGCTCAATAGCTGATGCTCCCTGTCCACTGTGCATCACAGAAGTGACACCGGGCCTTGGTATTTCTGAGTTCTAACAAAAGCACAGCCGAGCCAGCAAAGGGGTGCACCTGCATCAAGGATTCCCCAAGAGATCCTGGCATGTGCATGGTCCATCCCACTGAGCAGCACCTTTTCTAACCAGCTTCGGAAACCTCCTGCACCATCAGACCCAGCTGGACAAGGAGAAAGCACCCTGTGTCTCTAACCTCAGCCTTCCTGCCAGATGAGAAGTGGGGAAATGGCAATATCCTTGCAGCTTTACCCTCCCTGTCTTGAGGATCAAGACAACGTGCTGCAGTCCTGACTGGGCTTTGATCACCATTTTCGAAGAAGGAAGGGATTTTCTGGATGTTACTGGGAGGGAAGCACTGGAAGAGCCTGCACTGATGTCTCTGTTTCCCCCCAAGGGAAGGCATTAAGGAGAAGGTGTCTGAAGGCAAATGGGTGTCTCTGGAAAGCACAGCAGCTTTGGCTACTGCCACAGAGGATCTCTGGAGGCCAGCATGTACCTTCAGCAATGCGGTGTGGGATGCACGTCCTGAAAATACCTACAGCAGGAAGCACTGGCAGAGCAGCCCCCCGCACCAACGGGTGATGCTCCCCAAGGAGCGGGACAGGCATGGCGAGAGCTATTGCTCACAGCTGTGTGCTGCCACAGCCCAAACACAGCCCAGGTTGTGCCGGGCAGGACGAGGCGAGGTCTGCCAGGCCTGCAGATAACCATGCCCTCATGCTCTTCTGCTCACTGCAGACACCCTCTCTCCTACCCGTTACACAGGAAGTAATGCTGCTGGGCTAAACGCAAGCCAGCTAGAAAACCACGGCACGACAGAAAAGGAGATGTCTCCCAGTACGGTGGTGCTGGACCTGTCTTCAGTTAGGCCTGTCAGCCCATGGCTGAGGATGCTTGGCCTCCAGTTAGCCCACTGCATTGCTAGACATCTCCATCTTGTGATGCACAGTAGAGCAGAGGACGGAATGCAGCCATGACAATGGGGTGCTCCTTTGCAGCCACTGCCATCTCTGTGGTATCGTTTCCACTGCAAAAGCCACAAAGTGCTGTAGTCATATACATTTGCTTTTGTTGCTCGCTCTCTCTTTTACTCTTCTGTTCTTTGTAATACACTAAGCAGTTTCCTCACAGGGAATGTAAGTATCATACTTACATTTCCATGTAAAGGTGACAGACTCCCACACATCTGAAGGCAACATCTCAAGAGACAATATGTAGCTGTTCCCAGCTCTAAGTCTTCAACCTAGTGATAAGCCAATAAACATTCATGCCTGAGGCTAATAAGAGAACATTATTAGATCTAGAAAGGAAGAGTACAAATATACTTAGCGTGTTATTCTCATGAAAGTTACCATGCAATAAGCCAGTGTGGATTTGTAGCCCATCTGATAATTTGCACCATCTCCTCTGGTAGGAAGCTTAGGTCGTATTAAATGGCGTTTGCATGTGACTCACTACTCTCCCCTGAAAGTACAGTCAGACACACTGCACTCACCACCACCTGAGACCCTCACCGTGAAAAATGATGAGTATTGCGAATTCACACCTCTAAATTTCTCACGAAGACAAGCCTTTAGTTACGCACAGTTTGTGGCGAGAACTCCAAACGTGATCTTGAGTGAAACACCAGAGGGGTAATACCCTGTGGAGGGAAAGCTTTGGATAAGGCTAACCTTATTCTTGGGAGCAATCCTGAGTTTGCACCCTAGCCTGCAAGACTAGTAGCTGGGCTCCATCTGGGTTGCCCTGGATGGTAGGTGAAGGTTTCACAATGGCACATTTCCTTCTCCTTTAGCATAACTTTGCAGGACGGGGTGAATTGTGGGCAGTGGCTGGAGTGGGGAAGAAGCAAAGTCAGCCCTGGCAGGAGGAGGTACCCCTGCACTGTGAAACGCCAAGGAACTGCTGGCTTCCACATACAGTTTCAGCCATTTGGCTGATGAAGGCCACATATCCCCTGTTCTTCACTTCTGCCTTACACAGACAAGACAGGAAGAAGTCCAGCTTGAATGAAGTGGTGCAAATATGAAGATCATGAAGTCAAAATAAAGCTTTGGCCAAAGGTTTGGTGGGGATGCTGACTCAGTGGCTTGGAGCCTGTTACATGCAAACTGAGAGCACTGCTTTGCCTGTACGCAGAGGAAATATTCCAAAAATAGTGACAGGGTGTGCCCTGTCAGCACTGAAACGGCTGTCTGCAGAAACCTGTTCATCCTTCTGTAAACAGAAGTAGATGGAAGCTTTCAAACTGTGACTCATGCAGAATAGTCCCTGGCTGATTATTTCAAGATAAATGGTTCCCTCATGATGTCCCTAATACCACAGCATCAGCCCCAGGTATTCTCTCTCAGACTCATTTTCTTCTTTTCTACCTGTGAACCTGTATCAACAGCCAAACCTCACAAAAGACGCCCAGTTCAAGTCTGGTCTGAAGGAATGTAACATCCTTAGACAGAGCAGTCTGCAATCTGTGGTTCACAACGACGACTGAAGCTAGAGCAGATGTCAGCATCGCATCAGATGATAGTTATTCTTGCAGATGGCACATTTCAGTCTTGCTTGTCTGACACTGATTTCCATCACCTATAATGATCCTAGATTTAGGATCTAACTTTCAGTATCTTATTCCAGTAATTTCAGTGACATTACTACTACTGCAAAACATGTTGCGGTCCAAGCAGAAGTTTGTTGGCATGATGCGGTCAATCTGCCTTCCTTACGCAAGAAGCCAGATACTGAACAACCTCTTCCAGTCTTAGCAGTGATAAATACATGAAGACCTGTATTAACTACAATATGCCCCTTCATCACTGGAGAGGGGATGGACTAGCTACCCAAGGAAGATATTAGAAGAACAGCTGCTCTTAGAAATATATGCAGGAAAGACAACTTGTTAATGCCATCTAAGTAATCTCTTTGTCAAGATCTGACATTCTCCAGAAATCACCAGCTTAAATGCAGGAATAACTCATGCCTTGTACAGTGTTTTATTCTATTATACTATTACAACTCTAGAGAGGAGTGAGGGACGGTCCAAAATAGGTAGGTGGGAGGATGAGAAGTGATCCAGGAGACTAAGCACAAACAACTGCATAATACATTTCAGTATTAAAGGCATTTGTTCCTAGGAGGGGCCCTGAATGGCCTTCATACAAGTCCCACACACAAAGGCCGTTCAGGGGCCCCTCCTAGGAACAAATGCCTTTAATACTCCCAACTTCGCAGCTCAGTTCCCCCCGCTGCTTCTCTGCCCCCACAACTTTCCTGTGCCCTGTGAACCTGGTTGTGGCCTCGCTGATGTCTGTCTGTTCCTACATACAGCCACTTCAGCTCATCGACCCATCCAGTCCTGCCAGCTGGACTGGCAGCTGTCAGGACAGAACGTGAGGCAGAAAAAGCAGCTGAGACCCTTGCCATGGCATGTTTTGGCTAGTCAGTGCAGCAGGACACCCTGCTCTCCTCGGCAGCCCTGAGCAAGCACGGGTGGCACACCAGGTCTAGAACCCGGTCCGGCCAGACCAGGCAGCACCTTCCCTCTCGCCTGGGTGACCCGGCCCCACATCGGGGCTGAAAAGCAACAGCAGACGCAGGCGGCCACCTCCTCAAGGTGCAGAGGCCACGGGGCAGTAGGACGGGCTCATCCCCGTCCCGAACACGCTCTCAGCTCTGCTGCCAAGATGCCACGCTTGCACGGGAAATGCCAGGCAGCTGCAGCAGGGAGCTGCGTGAGCGTTAGCAAAGAGTGGGCCTTTTCCACAGCAGGGGAAAGTACAGGCACAAAGCTGCCCGTGTTTCTAAACGTTCACAGCCCACGGCTCCTGTTGTCAGCTAGGAAAGGTAATGGCTAAGGTGCTGTGTCATTGCCTTTCTGAGAATGTTTGGTTTTTAAGATCTCAATAAGTCAGACAGGCAGGGGATGTTCTGCATAATGCATCTGTGCACTGGGGGATTGGAGGCAAGCTGTGGCTTTTCACAGTATTTCTACCAAGGCAATACATGAGGCCCAACTCCCTCTGTCACACTCCTGAGAGTCAAAAGGAAACCAGCATCTTGCAAGTTAGCAAGGTTAACAGTTTTGGTAAACGTCCTGCCTCACATCTTGGGCAGTCAGACATCCTGTGGCAGCCGGACCACAGCGCTCGCTGCAGCCCAGACAGACCTCGCATGCAGCACCCCATGGGGCCTCCCAGCTCTCAGCCACTCCAACACACAGGCTTGAGGCATTCCTGTGTGTCAGCAAGGCTTAAACCCATTTTACGGAGGAGGCCTATGTGATCACCCCAGCATTACAGATGGGGAAAGGAAGCAGAGGAGGATGACGTGACTTGCTAAGGGCAGCCAGCCAGCCAGCCCAAAGAAGGACAATAAATGGAACCATATGCTTCCATGACCCAAAATCCTGGCTCCCAACTACCTGTCTACAAAGGGCCATTTAAAAGCACCTTCCATTCAGAGCATCGATTGCCACAAGCAAGGTCTCAGTGGTCAGGGTCAGGATGGTGTCACCATTCTTTCCAGCCACCTCTTTTTGTTTCCATCATGGAAGAGTGGGCTTTTTGTTGACTACGTTTCACTCATGTCCACATACACCTTATGTCCTACATACATCTCATACACTCATGTCCTACATACACCACTTTCAGCAACTGAGTAAAAATTTGCTGAACCTTGGTGGCCACTTTGCAGAGCTGCAAGTTTACAGTGCAGCCTCAATGGAAAGTTACTGTGCATGCCTTGTGCCCACACAGGTAAGATGCACTGGGTTGGAACTACAGCTGCAGTGGTTATTTGTGTTATCTTGGAAGTTCCTTTAAGCTCTGCAGCATCAGTAATTTGGTATAAACACGGGCATTTACTTTCCTCTCTCACTGAGGCTGTTTAACCATTGGGGTTTTTTAAGATAGATGATATCAAATTCATGGCAGTGTTGACTCCTACTGATCTTCTCTCCAGCAAAGAAGGGCCTCTCCATCTACAGCTGATTCTCCAGAGAAAGCTGTAAACAGGCATTTGTATTTGCCAAATAACAAAGCTTTAAATTCTCAACAAAAGTTAAGGAAACAAAAGTCCCTATCAGAAACTAAATCTCCTCAAGAAAAAAAAAACAAACCAAACCTCAACAGCTGGGCAGGAATACGTACAAACAGAAGCTTAAGTTGCACAGCTTTCACTGTGGCCTTCTATGGCAGCAAGAGAAATCCTGACCCAGCTTGTACACAGGAAGGAAAGGGAACAGGCAATCTCTTACCTGTATTCAGGGTACTTAAAAAGCTGGCCGGGGTCCTGCCTTCCCACCACCCTTCTCCCATCTCATACCCAAAATTCATACCAGAAAGTGAGGTCAGGAGAAAAATCCTGAAAGGGCTGGCTAGAACTAGAGAACGGGGTGGTGGGGTGGAGAAAAAAAAGAAAAGGTATTTCCCATTTGCTGCTATGGGAAAAATTGTGTTTACTTCCCTTCTCGGGCTTATCAAAACTAGCACAGCACATTCTGTGCAAATGGCTCATGAGAAAGGCAGAGAGGAGTAAGGAGTCCCCGGTGCCCCAGGCTCAGCATCGCCAGAGGGGCTCAGGGGAGCTGTGATCTACCACCGGGAGAGAAGTGCACCCATCTGGGGAACACGATTCGTGCCAAATGTCAGCAAGAGTAGGTGTGAGGAGGAAGCAGCAGCGACTACTGCTTTCTGGAGAACGTTTTATATTGCCTGAAGAGCTGACAGGATGATGGAGGACAGACCTTGCTTGAGGCCCCTGCAGCCTCCCCACCCATTTAACAGAAGAAACAGCATCTATGACTGCCGTTACTCACCATCACTTCTGTACCCTCAGTCATTAAGCCCGTGCCCTTTCTTCCTCTTGGATCCTCTGCAGCGGTCACTCTGCTCTCTGCATCCTCCTCCTCCTCTTTCGGTCCTGCCACGGTTCGTCCTGTGAGCACAGAGACACCAGCAGCAGAGGCTGTCCCACCCAGCAGGTAGCTCCTGCTCCAGGCTCCGTGTGCCACCTCAGAAAAGCCTCAACCCACCCCAGCTTCTGTAGTCAGCTGGAGGTGAATTCAGACCGACTGCCAGGCAGTTGACTACCCATTCACAAATGTCACTGATCCCATCCCTGCTGTCTCGAATCCCCTAACTATAGGTTTGTCTGTTGTTTCAGAGGAGAAATCTCTGAGGCCTATTGCTCTGTGGTGGAAAGCTTTCACGGGAGTGCAGCGTAAACTCTGCATGCTCTTTGCTTCAAGTCATGCATTCAAAGTCGCTATTGCAATTCTTTTCACATAGACGAAAACACCATCACATCACCTTTTTCTTTCATTTTTTGTTTGTTTGAAGATATGTTATTACATGACTTTTAGTATCCAAAAAAACCGTTTAAAACTGTTTCACTCCTTAGTTTTGGGAAAATATGTTTTGCCCTCAAAGAGGGACTTGTATAAACCAGAGCTAAGACAGCAATGCTGGCAAGAGGACAGCCACTAAACTGTATTTCTTTATTCCATTTGCATATGATACAGGAGTAGGTAATAATTCTCTTTAATGTACTGTATTTGCAATTCCAAAAGATCCGCTGAAAATTGCCTCCAAGTAATTCTTGGTCTGTAACACATCTAGTTTCTGTAGTGTTAGACAATACTATCAGTCGTTGTCATCAGTTTAGGTGAGTTTTAAAAATTCTGCGTAGAATTCAGGTTCCAAGTTTTGCTTATTCTCTCATTTCCAATATTAACTATAAAATACACACTTTATACTATAGCCCCATCCAATATTTTATCATGGGTACTGGCTATGTGTGACATGGAGTATGCTGACCAGAAAAATAACTCAATTAAAAATAAGCTGACATTAGCCACCCATATTTGCTACCTCTACAGCTGGGAACCTTTCCTCACCATTAGTGTTTGGCACAAGGGCACGATGAACAGACCACAGATGTCCCCTGTGTGCCAGGACCAGCCCCTGACCCAAAATGCCAAGCTGCCAAGCACACATCTGTAGGTGTGTTGAGAGGTGAGGGGTATGGTCAGGTACCTAAACCTGCAAGCATCATGAATGATTTGATGAAGTCAGGCCCCTCATGCCCTCATGGTTGACAGGAGGATGGGGGAACCCCAGGGACGAGTAGCTGTCTGGGGCTGAAATCCCACCTCCTGGCTGAGGTTGGAAATACCCCCATGAAGATGCCAACGATGCTGTCGGCATGTGTAGGCAGAACTGCTCTGGACTCTTCACGTGCTACTTGAATGTAATCGCTACCCAGCTCCTGAGGGGTTGGGCCATATTTGAACACTTTGGGGAGGTGTCTCTGCCCCGCTCTCATCTTCCTTATCCTTTGCCCTCCAGGCAGTCCGCTTCGGTACAGGAGGTGGGGAACAGTGTCTTTAGTCCCTGTCAATAGTGGATGGCTGTGTGATTCAGCCACGTTGCTTGCTGGTGATCAAGAGGGCTGGAGGTAAGAGTGTCTCGGACCCAGAGCTGGCCAAGAGCTCCCCTTCAGCCAGCCTGGAGCCACACAAGTGGCGTTTGAGGGAGGCCAGCCAGAAAGATGCCGCGCTTCCCCGTGGTCCTGCACAGCCCAGAGACATCTCTTAACTGATCATATCCAAGTTAAATTAATCTTGATATAATTAACACAACACCTGCCACCATTTGCTTGCTGGGAAAATACAAATATTTAGAAGGGCTTCATCTAAGGGTCTTCTAGGTTCTTGGTAAAGACTGCTCTGCTGTCTCCAGCCACATCCCCTGCCTGAGAGATGGGTCACATAATCTTGCAGAAAGGAAACGCAGTGCTTGTTGTGAACAAAACCAACGCAGGATGCAGTAACTGGTTGTCAAAGGTCGCAGGGTCCCCACTGAGGGACGACGTTGTTTCCCAGCCTGTTTTACACCAGAGGACAAGAGGGCAGCATTGCATGTGCTCAGGAGGGACTTCACCACCGCTAGCCTCATACAGGCAGGGTTCGATTGCACCCAGACACTGAGCAGCCTGGCCAAAGGCACAAACAATACCCAAATGCTAATCCAAGCCTCTGCGATGACACGTCACCGAATTCTGCTTCCATCTCAGACAGAAATGGGTGATGCTGCTCTCCTTGCCCACTTCTGTTACCGGTTCTGTGTGTTTGCCTATGGAAGTCCGGGGGGATCTCACTTCTCCCTGCCTTGTCGTAGTCATACCTACACTTCTGGATCTTATAGCACCACCAGAATTTGTTGGTTAATGTTAAGGAAATCGTTTTGAAGATATGTATCAGTGACACTGTATCCGACATCTGAGTTACACAAGAACGCTTCTTGTTTGCTTATTTTGAAATGAATTGCAATAATTCATAAAAAGTGACACAAACTTACTATGCGCATGCCTAAAAATCTAGAGGTTTTTTTCAACTACACCAAGATTTTCATCAGAAGTTAACACAACCACTGCTCGCACACATCTTCAGTACTTAGAACGAACGTTTCATTTGCTATTTTAAACTGGCCCGTTATCAGTTTTGTCTATCTGCTCTCAGACTCACCAACTTCTACTCTATTGTTTCTGTAGAGCTGATGCGGCGGGGAGGGCTGGTCCTCCAGCTCCCCACAAACTGCTGGCTCTTGCCCTGGTGCCTCTGCCCCTGCGCTGGGCTCCGAGGGAGGACCCCAAGGGCTACGTACACAGCCACTGCGACATCAGGCATGGCAGCCTGGGGCAGAGATTGGAAAGCAGAGCACAAACTGTTTCATTACTGGGATGGTGAGCTTTACGGACATTAAAATCTTGTGGGGATGAGTTCATCCTGAACACGAAAGAAATCTAAAGCGATCATTCCCCTTTCTCTGCTCGCTGTTATACAACACATTTCTTTTCTGCTTTTGCTTTCACCTATGTCTTTTAAGTCAAATAAGATCATTCTCTGTTCTCCTTTTATATTCATAAACTGCACTAAAAAAATCTAAAGGGATCATTCCCCTTTCACTGCTCCCTGTTATACGACACGTTTCTTTTCTCCTTTTGCTTTCACCTATATCTTAAGTCAAATAAGACCATTCTCTGTTCTCCTTTTATATTCATAAACTGCATGAATTACATGATGAAAAGACTACATGTAACATTTCATGTCATTTGTTGCTTAGCATATGCCACAAGCAGATGGAAATTTTTCTCTTCCCACCGCGAAACATTGACATGGATACAAATCTAAACATCCATTCTACACAGTACGATAAACCACCGGTCGTTTGTCTCAGATGGGAAGAAACCACATCCCAAAACATCCGCATTTCCCACAGAGCAGAGCTCCCCTTGTCCTGCCAGCACTCAATGAGCAGAGGGATGGACCCTGCCCTACTCCCAGCCTTCCTCAGGCAGGACCAGTGGCCGGAGAGGACGGCGTGACTGGCAGCTCTCAGTGCAGCTCCCCTCCCCTGGAAAGCAGCAGCTCCCCACAGGAGGCCAGAGGCACCCAGAGGCACCCCAGCACCAAGGGCTCCCTCAGCAACCTGGAGAGGGTAGGGCTGGCATGGCACAGCCTCACCAAGGCCACCAGAAGCCCTGAAGAGGCAGCACAGCTCTGCTTCTTGTTGAATTTCTGATAGCACCATGTACATCCATGCCGGTTACTCTGCCAGATAGTCCCAGGCCCCAAAAGTATCCTCACTATTGCCTGGGTGATGCAGTGCCATTGTCAGGCTGGAAAACAACTGCAAATGCAAGCGGGTGGCTCCTTGGGGTGCTGGGTTCACAGGCTGCAGGACAGGATCACCCATGTCCAGTCACACCACTGTTCCAGGGCTAACCCTGTAATGGTAAAGTCAAGGGATTTTATATGATCACAAACCATCAGGACACTGGTTTCACCCACCATTTAGGCCCACTTGTCTAAGGGTGAGCATGACAGAGTCACCTCCTCCTTGCAAAAGGAGCTATGAGTCAAACATCCTCTCTCACAGCTAAGACGGCTTAGGTGTCACAAAAAAATACAGATAGATAGAGATGGATAAAGAAGGGTAAAACAAGACCATCTCCCTGCATCCCTTCCCTGCACCTCACAGTTCGGGCAAGGCACAGAGCAGGGTTTGGTGAGCTGCTGGTGCACACAGATGTGCAGGCACATTAGCACACACACTCCGATGGGGCCTAGTGATACGCCACTCTCCTACAGCCTCCCCTAGACTGACTTACAAACAAATGTCCTTGTGATCTCTGTTCCCTAGACTACCCAAGTCATCTCTAGTCAGCAGTAACTTGTTATCACCTTTCCTTTATTTGGCTGGGTGAAAATTTGGAAACCAGCCTGTACTTTCAGTGAAAACCATAAAGAAAGAATTATTAAATAATAGAACTTAAACATTTTCAAAACAAGTTAGAAAACAGATCTTTTTATTAGGAACGAAATCATCACGGCAAAAAGAAAAAAAACACCACCAAAAAAGAACAATAGCTGGGCGTGCACACATACAGTTAAAGGAAGAGAGCAGGCGGCACAACTTCTCTCCTGACCTCACAGGGACAGAAACCTTCACCCCGTTGCTGAAGGGCATCTCCAGCAGGGAAGGACAGAAAACCAGCCACGTCCTATCCACCTCGTAAAGACATCTCGAGTCTCAGATTCCCATCTCAATGGGAAAAATCCTTCCCAGACTGGGGTTACACTGTTGGTGTTGCTAACAGCTGCCAGGGCACCCCCAGCCCTCTCAGGGCTGACAGCAGCAAGACAGCACCAGGGCAAGCCGGAGCCAGGACGCACCAGCCCAGCGGGACACGGCTGGCCCAGCTCTGTCACCCTCAGCACCCGAAATGCTGGTATCTTCTCCAGTGCAGCTCAGAGCACAGTTCAGCCTTTGAAGCATGTACTGGAGTCGACTGTCCCCTGCCTGCCCCTGCCAGAAAGTGCAGAAGAGAAGCAAAGCTGACTACGTTCCCCCCATTTCAGTGACGCTGGCCCCTGTTCACCCAGCATCGCTGCCACTGTGCTGCCTACAGGCAGCTGCCACCCCAAGCGCTCGGCGTCACATTTTTGTCATTCAACTCACAGCCTTTGAGGAATGTTTGTACTGAAAGGAGATAGCGCAGCACCATGAGGAAAAGAATTATTATCTCCCTCTTACCGTGGAAAATCTGATTCCTACGGCAGCCTTAAAAAGCGGAGACAGGCTGAATCACCACCAACACAGCACACAAGATCCAAAAGTCTTCTAAACAGAGTCACAGGACAAGGAAACAACAAGAACAACCACC
Organism: Platalea leucorodia; assembly: GCF_965183815.1. Classification (NCBI taxonomy): domain Eukaryota; kingdom Metazoa; phylum Chordata; class Aves; order Pelecaniformes; family Threskiornithidae; genus Platalea; species Platalea leucorodia. The sequence continues at coordinate 115,566,206 of NC_138824.1, forward strand.
TATGGCTGGGCGTCACCGATGCAGAGCTTTGCCATGTACACAGACACGAAGGGCTTCCAGGTAAGCATGCAGCTGCTCCACCAGCTCCCCCGCCTGGGAGAGAAGTGTTCAGTTTGGTTTTGGTTTTGCTGGGGCACTTGCAGACATCGTTGGGTGGCATTTACAAGGCACACCTTAAATCCGTTTCCAAGGGGTTCATGGCACAATGTCGGCACAATATAAAACAGGGACAAAATGACAAGGGAAGACAGGAATGCAATACACATCTCCCCACCCCTTTTGGCCCTGATCTGTACCATCTCTGCGTTTACTCTACTACGCCTTTCTAGCCCACTGGGCTAGTTTAACAGCTACATGCGTGTCTTCCGACTACCAAAATGCACTTATACAGCAAATACCTTGCTCTGGCAGTGCACCCTGCAGCTCTCCCTATGGCCTGACAGCCCTGCAGCCCCTGGCAGCTTGGCCAGGGATTCAGCTACCTGCTGCCTGGGACAGTCCTTGCCCTCTCCTCACCTCATCCTTCTTCCCTCCTGCAGGTCTACCCCAGCTGCTCCACTCGCAAACCTCCCCTGAGCAGAACAGGACGTGCGTAGCAGCAAGACTTGCCTAAGAGATTCTATAAATTGCTGCTGTCTATGCAAATAACACAGCACTGAAAAAGCCTACATGCACAGGCAGATGGCCAGCTCAATCAGCTTGCAGTAGCTAAACCATTACACTAAAGGCAATAATGCTTGCACTGATGAATGATCTCAGCGTTATAATCAATGTTTCTGCCAAAATTACACACCCAAGCCCCAGGCACCCTTCTGCTGCAAGCAAGCAAGCTAGTGACAGAGCTGTTTTAACTCACTAGCAATCCGAGCAGTTAGGCTCTGGCGAAAGGTAACCGGCGGCCCCCTGCCATTGCAGGGCATCGAAAGGCAAGCAAGCCAGTATCACCTCCTGGGGTCTGCATGCAGCAGCCCCTACCACCACTCCTGGCGCCACGCAGCAAGCGGTGAGGGCCAAATCACAAAGGGTCTGGAGCTCAGAGGAACGATTCAGATAAACACCTGGCACAGCAGATACCTAGCTGAAACCTCCATCGAGCTTTTTTTGGAGGGCCTGTGAAAAATGCCTTGAAATCTCCTGAGAAGAGGCTTTCTCAGGACATTTCTGGCAGGTCCATGTTTCTGTCTGGGACTGGCAGGCCACCTCAATCCGCCTGTCATGCCTGCCCCTTGCAGGAACCACTGGCTGGCAAAGACACGGCAAGGCATGGGGCGGGCAGGGAGCAGGAGGAACTGCCCCTCTCATTTCAGGCTGTCCTCTAGGGCTCTGCAGTTTAGCCGCAGGTCTATTAACAGGCAAAGCATCAAAGAGCTGCCCAGTTTTGTTAGCGAACCTGTCAGCCCATGACAGTGCAGCCTTGAAACCACGCATGTGCTTTTCCTTATATATATATATATATATATATTTTTTTTTTTTTTTTTTTAAATGAGGTTAGCGGGCCTGACACCTCATGTCTTTTCCCTGCTAAAATTTTCCGGACCAATTCTTACACACAATGAGACTATGGGATGCAAAGGACGGGTGTCGTAGGCTTCAAGACAGGGTGAAACGGCAAGCATGCCAGATCAGTCATCAACTGGATCCGGGAAACAGTCCGAGGCATTTTCCTGGCTTTCCACATCAACTATGACCTCTGGGTCTGGCATTTCCTCAGGCTCCACCTCCACTGGCAAGTTTTCTTCCACCAGCGGCTGGGGCTCAACACCTTGACCCGTCTGGGCAGCATCTGGAAAAGGAGGGAGAAATGGTTTATAAGTGCTCGCACTATGCTCACGCTCATGGAAATCCTCCCCCCGGTCCCTGATGCTGCAGGCTGCCTAACCTGCTCAGTCCCCTCTCCCCAGGCATCTGCAAGCCAAATTTCAATTTTCCTTGTAACTACTCATTTATTGAGCTGTCTGTTGTGGCTTTAGACACTTCGGTGCTGAAGCTCTCTGGGCTCAACTGCGCAAAATATACCAAAACACCAAAGCCAAATCTACTCAGTTACACCTGAGTAATTAAAGCTGGCTAACAGCACACATTTAATATGTTCTCACCTAAACACTTTCCACACATACCTCTGCTTTTTACTTATTTGTAGAAAATTTAAATATGGGATACTTTGTTAGTTAAACTGACAATGTGTAAATTTTTATTAAAAAAAATCTACACTTTAAATATGTTAGTATTAAACAATGACCTGAATGACATTTTTTTTTTTTCTTTCTTGCACTGTGTTCATGAGTAGCATTTAATATTTTGAAAGCAGAGCAAAGCAACATCCAAGGCTAGACATAAAGCATAACTGAGCTGCTGAGAGGCTGTGCATGGTACAGTGAAGGACACCAGAAGTGGAGGCAGCAGCGCTGAGTCCAGGCCGTGACCTATGTAATGTTACTCCGGTTCACGATGTCTCTGCTAGACCTACTTCAGCTGATGATGGTGCATTACTAGGGAAGGTGCTGCCAGCGTTCATGTTTGTGAAACGAAATTGAGGGAAACATAATGCAAAAAGTGGAGTATTAATATCAAGCACTCACAGAACAGGAGATTTCTGAAAGGTTATCATCACTGCACTCTCTTGACCATACTGTGCTAAAGCTGTGGGGTTTTATTCTCAAATTTCTTTGAAGGATTTAAAATGTGACTGTACTCCCACTTCAGCCCCAATTGAAGGAAATACACAAGCCTCTGACTTTGATGGGATTTAGCTGTGTTTATAGCTCAGCTTATTGGTGGGTGCTGTCCTAAAGATGACTGCTTACAAAAACAATGCCGATTCTTAGAAAATGTTACTGATGAGAAGGGGGTGCGTGTGATAAGATTGCACGAAAACTGCTAAGTTTTGGGGAGTTGCTGGTTTTGAGATGTGTATTTTAGCACAGGAGATACTGGAACAGACAGTCTGCAGCCTGCTGGCGGTACCCTCTGCGGGATGCTTATGAGATGGATCTCGCTACATCTCATGGCTGGGTGAGGGCAAGAGCTACCCCTGTGCAGAAGCTGAGCATGAGTAAGGTACTGATAAATGACCTGCTGCAACTTCTGTCGTCTGGACAAGATGCAGCACCTTCCCTGCGTCAGTGAGTCCCAGGCCCCTCTGTACAGTCAGCTCCTCTCCCATCAGCCACACACATCCATTTTGTCCTTCACCCTCCTAAACAAGCTATCCGTCCGACTTAAAACAAGTCAAGCTACCCACCAGGCTTTGGAGGGCAGTCGGTTTGGGCAGCTTGAGCCTCGACATGGTCTCCATTGGGGGGGCTCTTCACACCTTCACTGGAGACCATGGACATTGTCAGTCCGTCATCCTTCTCCTCTGTAAAACCAAAACCGGAGACTTGAAGGAAAGAGGTCCCCCGCATCCCAGCAGCCTCGGCACGTTCATTGCGAGGCCAGACCACCAACACATGCTCGCGTCTCCTCCTCATGCGGCACTGGCTCCGTTCCCGGAGCAGACAGATGCTGAGTACAGAGGGCCATTGCCAACCCGTCAGAGACCAGCTTGGCCATGCTGGCAGGATCACTGCTTGAGGTGGCCCCACTGGGCAATGGCAGATTGCACTCAGGGACTGGTGCTGACAAAGGACTGCCATCAGAAGCCTTCAGGTCATTTCAGGATCAGACCTGAATGAGGCTCAATTTTCTTGCCCATAGAAAAGGTTTTACTGTGTTTCTTTCTGGCCAGGAGCACATGGTGGCAAGCATGAAGTGAAAAAAGGAGAAACAAGGTTTAATTCAAGACCCCGCTGGTTGTTAACAGTTGCCTATCAGCAAGCAGGTTTCTGCTCCACCAGGTCAAGGGAGGGCTGGCTGGAAGACAAGTAGCCACCCAGCTGAGATCAGTTTATGCTGAGGCTACTCCAACCCCAGCCTGCACAAACACGCTCCTCTGTGAGGCTCGTTCCCGGTGGCAGCAGCATTCTCCACTCACCTGAAGGCACTGGGATGAACTTGTGTTTCCTCTTCATGCAGCAACATATGACTGAGGACACAACCACCACCAGGATAACCGCACCCCCCGCACACCCTGCCAGGATGTAAATGAACCACGGGTACTGCAGCAGGTCTCCTGCAAGAAGGACGTGGCATCGTTAGTTACCAGGGTGGGCAAGCTTCTTTCTCCAAACTGGAGAAACCGGGTTAGAGCATGCGGGCGTTACTGTTGGTTTGGATCAGGGGAGCTGATACTGTGAACTGTGGCACATCATGATTTATGTCACATCGTTTATTTATGATATGGAATTTTTTGTTAAGAGGCTTGTGTGACTAAGCTGCATGCATTTTTTTCTGCCTACTCTGACCAGTAACATCTAAGATAATTCCTAAGTTTTAATCAAATTTAACAGGGAAGGTGGTGGTTTGAAAGATACTACATTTCAACAAGTTTTATGAAAACAGGCAGCTGAGAAGAGGAGGGAGACCTAAGCTAGCATCTCCTGCTGAAGGAAAAGCTGCAGTCTACCCTCAGAGCTTGTATTAGGCCCCAGAGAATCTACTTAGGACAGCCACGTAACGACTACGCCAACCTCAAAGCCAGTCTGATCAGAGCCTGCACTTCCTCAGGCACCAGAGACTCCAGCCACCCGAGTTGGAGCTGTAGGGAACCAGCTTCACTGCTGCTCGGCGAAGGATTTCTCTTTATTCCCCTTCCCAACCGAGATCAGGCGAAACGCCTAGCAGGAGGCAAAGGCTACAGATGGCTGAACAGAAGGCCACACACAAGTCGGTGGTTAATATTACCCAGCTCAGAGTCCCTTGCTCAGGGTTGCTTTGATGGGTCAGACTTGCACATACGTTGCTGCTGAGCAGGGAAGCTGGTAGAGGGCATCACAGACTTGCAGAAAAGAGAGACCCGTCCAGACTCGCTCCTTCACTGAGACAATTTGCTCCAACCTGGGGCAGCCAGTAGGAAAACTCTTCTCCCCATGTTAAAAAAAACCATACAGCTCAACTATCGCTATTATACAAATTCCTTAAAACTCCTTAGGTAAACCTATGCCATCCCTTTTTGAATCATTTGGCTTCTTTTCGGCTGCGCACACGCCTGCACAGCACCGCACTGCAGAAACCAACAGGCTCATTTGGAGCTTGTTTTCGAGACCCCAAACGCACAAATTGCTGCGTATCCCCAGAGGCCGGGAAGTGTTTCAAACGTTGCAGGACATACTACACGCTGCCATAGTCCACGTACTCACCAGAACAGCAAAAACAACCGTAGACAGGTGCTCCTGTGTGTGAAATCACATATACTCAAAGTATTTTTTGAGTGCTTGTTCCAGTCTCTTTAGGAACAGTTACCAAGTTAAAAAAAAAAAATCTATACTCAAAATTAAATTTTGAGTAAATGAGCAATAATTTCCCTAATAATTTTATTTCCTTTTTGATTAAAGCTTAGAGAATATTGTCAAAGGCATAAATACATGTTGGAAATATTTTTTCCTAAAAATTTGTCATTTGTTAAAAAGATCTTTTTGAGATAAAATATTGTGTTAAAAACCAGTAATAAACAAGTTAAAAAAAGCCTTTTATATATGTTGACTTATTAACTTCTGAATCCTCTGCCTTAGATCTTGCGTGATGAGAGCCCTTTGGTGCCTGGGAAGTTTACAGTATTTCTGCCAAATTGTTTTACACTAACAATTACTCAAAATTAATTTCATCAGCCAACAGGTTGCCCAAATAGGTGCTTTTACATAGATCTTATACCTACAGTGGAAAAACTATATTCATCCCTTTGCCTGGACATAATAATAACCCACAAAAATAAGGAACTAGTCTTTAATTAATTTAATTGAACTCATTTCTCTCTTCAACTCATTTTACTAGTATTCGGAATTACTGTAGTTCACTTTTTACAAATGTGGTTGCATTTGGTGACTAAAAAGTAGAATCACTGCTACTTTCTTGCTCTCAGACCCTTCCAAATACGTGTTCATGTGCGTGTCCATCCCAACAGAGCTATTACTAAATTCCCCTGTGGGCTTTTCAAGAGGAAATGGGGAACCGATATAGCACCCAGGGGACTGGGCAGCCACCCAGAATAGACAATGGTAACTGCCAGCACTCGCGTGATTTATCACAGGGCTTGATTGAAGAGCTCGTGGATGTTCACATCCTCACTCCCCAGTCTCTCAGCCAACTTGGGTCTGACTATGCTCAACAACCTCTGACCAATTTAACTGGACAAAATTAAGATTACTGCTCCACGATCACAAACGCCAAACTTGTACAGGTTGGCCAGCGGCACCAATGCGATCAGGCACGAACAGCCCATGGCATTTCTGCTGAATGCCAGCACACGATACTGGGTGTATGTCAGTAATTTGGCTTTCACACCAACCATATGCCAACCATAGAAGAAGAGACAGTGTCTGCTCTGGAGTTGCAGCATCTCAGACAATATCTAAAATGCTAGGTGCTATTGCACAGTACTATTTCTTTAGTAGCAAAGGTGATTAAATTAATTACAGCTAAATTAGTCAAAAAACCTTATGGTTAAATTATGCCACCCTGATGTAGTTTTCATGACCATCTTTGCTGTCAGAGAGGAGAAAAACCTTCACTCCTGGAGATGCAAATGAAATCACACCCAAGGTTATCTAATCAATTTTTTCATTTTCTTTAAATAAATGTGAGCTTACAACACAGACCAGTGCTTTGCATCATGAAGTTCTGGCAGTTTTGATCAGTCCTAGGATCCAGATTTTCTGTCTCTTTAAACTATAGCCTCATTCAAGCAGGCTGCTCGGCATTTATGGGTAGCTTGCAAATGGATAAAGTCACAGCCTTCTCACAGAACTACGTATCCAAGCAGGGACATGGAGGGAAAAAAACCCTACATTTCCTAAGTGAATGTCTTGTGTCTTTACCCCACCTCTGACGGTGTGGGGGCTGATGGAGAGACATTTGTATAGACTGGTAAATCTTTGTGCAGCTGGCCTGGATAAGGGGAAAAGAGACAAGGCAAACCACCTCAGCCAAGTCCAGCAGCGACAGGGCTGAATTAGCAGAGGTGTTTTTACGGGGACGTGGGAGAGACTGGAAGGCCATCTGGGTAATGGATGAATGTCAGCGTAGGAAGCAGCTCGTGTTTCTAAACTGGCGTAGGGGATCAGTGCACAGGAGGCTGCAAGGTCTGCATCACTGGGAGGTAGGAAAACAGATGGATAGGGATCCATCCTTGCTGCAGAGTTGGGTAAAAGGACCCCCCGAAAAAACTTTCATCACTTTTTCAACCACTTCTGTGGTTGTAGGCTGTGTCAGTCCGAGACACAGGAGGGAGAAGGAAGTCAAGGGGACACTTTCTAAAGGGAGGATGTGGTAAGTCTGGAAGACAGCTGCCAGAGGACAGAAGAGTGTGATATTATGCAGACACCAACAACTCCTTAGTTTTCTGCTGCAATACACTAAAAAAGAGATTTTCTGGACACGCCGTTACTCACCATAGCTGCAAGACAGCACAACGGGTCTGGTCCTCGTGATGCTGTTCCCATGGTAAACCTCACATACAAATTCCCCAGGCACGGTTTTGTCCAGACGAACCTTCTTCCCACCGTCCTTAACACAAGCTTCAGGGGCGCTCAGTGCGGTGCCATTCAGCAGCCACTGAAAGCTGATGCTCTCATTGCTGGCCACGTTGCAGAACAACTCTGCGGTCCCATTAGGGAAGCACTGGATAGCAATGGCCGGCTCTGGTCACACACAGCACGGGGCAACGGGAACAGGGAGGAAAGGGAGAGGTGAGGAGCGGAGTCAGCAGTGAACATGAGCTGGACAGGAGCTTCCCTTACTATCACTGCATTTACTGGTAGCCAGGGAGCACAGAAATAAGTAACCAGACTCTTCAGTGCCTGCTCCCAGCCCTGAAATGCTTAGCAGTGCCCACCCAACCCTGCTAGTGACTCTTGGTCTCTGTTTTGGGGATGCCACAAAAATCTGGCATCTCTTCATTTTCCTTATTGAAATTCAAAAAGCAAAAAAATAAAAGACCCTGATCTGAGAGGATGGTGAACCTCCCAAAGCATCTGCCAGCCAGAGGTTTCCTCTGTAATCAGCAGATACCCGTAGCTTCAGAGGAGACTCAGCCCTCTCCTCCACCAGAGGCTGGTACTTTTGCTGTCACTCTGCTGCTTCTTCCATTTTATAGGGGAACTAGTACAAATCATGCCCAACATCGGTACCAGCACCAGACACCCGCAGTTAGATAGGATGACCGATACTAGGACAATTTAAAACAAAGTAATGAATCATTGATCTTACTGCATTTTCCTGAATTTCTCTCTTTCAGTCTACTACAAGGAACCAACCTATTTCCTACATTTGCCACTTTGCAAATACAGACTACACAGAGAAGTGGTATGGTTTTATGACAGTAAGTCTCATATCGAGAACGTCTATGCAAACCATGTAAATTAGCTCAGAAATCACTTTCTTCAACTAAGACATCATTTTCAGCTAAAATTCACTGTCTTCAGGAATACCTTTGCTGTGAAATTGTTTCCCTGATTTAGGTGTGGCAACAGAACATAAGAGACAAAAGTTCCTAAAGCACATCCACTGAAATGGAGGTTAAACCCAGGACACTTCCACAGTCTTTGCCTACTTCCAGTCTAAGCCCCCGATCTTTGTGCCCAGGAATCACATCTTTGACCTACTCCCCGCGGCAGTTCCGCCTGTTTGCGCCCGAAAGGTGTAAGGATTCATTTGTCTTCACTGAGACCAGTTTGCTCAGACATTTTCATTACAATTTCATACGCTTCAGTTTCTCTTAGAAGCTGGTGTAAGTAAGTGAAAGCCCTGCAAAAGGACCAGAGCAATGGTCGCTGGCTGTCTGGAGCACTATTCAGCAGGGGGGCAAACCCATTTAAGCCTTCTCCATATTAACCAAAGCAATGATCCTGGATTCTGGATCCTGTACAGAAGCGACTTACTTTCTGTCTTCTCACCCTGCAGATGGACGGGCAGGCACATGAAGGGGAGCAGCAATTCTGAGGCCACATGGAGGACAGTAGGGAGACTGGCATGGTAAGGTACCTATTGCTGGTCTCTGAACAGACCCAGAAGATGCTGACCAAGCTGCCCGGGGGCACCTAAGAATCAGAAGGTCACACCTGGATTCCTTTAGTACCTTTCCTCGGCTGCATGAAACAGGGGAAAAACCCAGCACGCCTCAACCCAGACCTGCACAGAAGTCCAGTTCAGTTTCCAGAGCCAAGTCAGGTAGGGTTAACTCCTTAAGGAAGCACGTCCACAGGCAGCAAAATGCTGTTGGTCAGCGAGAGCTTTCGTGAGAGCCATCAGGAAGAGTACTCTGGAAATGGACTGAAATCTCCAGCTACATGTCTACATACTGTAGGCTCAACTTTACAAACACTTCATGCTGCTGTCTCTTACATCAGGGAAAAATAGCAGGTAGCTCAACTGACTGGTTACTTCAAGGAAGGCTCAACAGACAGGAGAGACTGACAACGTGGATGCAAAAAGCATCTCTTTTAGTTTACACTCACCATTACTGCTCCCTGAGGTGCCAGAGGCTTACAAAGCTGTTCCAGAGGCACCTATAGATCCTGCAAGCTCAAGCAGCCTCTTAGGAAGAATTTCAAGGCATCAGCTTCCAGCCAGGCTCACAAGTTCAAAAGCTATTTATTGCTAAGAGGGCCACTTACCAAATACTTCCAGTGTAAAAATTCTGGTGGTGTTGTGAAAAACAAACTCGTATTTTCCTTCGTCCTCTTTCTGCACGCTCCTCAGCACCAGGGAGCCATTCTGCAAGTTCAGGCATCTGCTGGCAGAATTGCCGCACTTGGCCAATAAAGTATCGTTTAAGACAGCTGTCAAGCAACTCACGTCCCTCTTGCTCATTCTGGAGAGGTTCTGCAGACTTTGAACTCCCACAGAAAAGACTGCTGAGCCACCACTGAGCACACCGGTGCAGGTAACAGAGCCTGAAAGGAGAGGCACAGAGTATGGGCAGCGAGATTGCCATGTCCATCCATCCCCTTTCGGCTGCCTCCCAGAAAGGCAAATGCCCAGGTGAGACATAAGAGGGACAAACCCACCCCTAGTGACAGGCTGGGGTCACCAGTAATTGAAAATCAGAGGAGTGGGAAGCCTTCTATAAAGGCCAACTTTCCCCCTGATAACACGGGAGTGGTGTGCACACCATGCGCACAGGGTGATGCAAGGTTGAACAGTGGTCTCTTCTCTCCCCAGATTTGACATGACCATCTACCACCCCCCCTCAGAGCTGAGAAACTGTGCAAAGAAAGATCCTCAGGGCATCCATGCCATGGATCTTGTACAGAGGGTAGCAAAAATGACTGCTGCCTGCACAGCTGCTTTTAGCCAAAGAGTAAGGACACAGTTTTAACTTGAACAAGTCTCACAGTACCCTTGCACATTATTAAGTTGCTGTACGCAAATCAGAGATGGGTAAATGGCAGGGTGACAGCAGCTCGAGGACTAACCCAAGGTCACACCGAGTGTTAGGAGCGCGACCACATTGCTCGCCAGCCCCTCCAGCCAGCGTTCTGGATACAAGGACCTTACGTTCTCTGCTGAAATGCTTTTACAGACGCAGTACACTGAGAAAGTACTATATTGCTAGTTATCATTCATTTACTAAAAAAATAATCTGTCTTACTTTGGTCTGACTGCCCCTTTCATGCATTAGCAGTTACACTATTTGATGTCTCCCCAAACCTGGTAAAGTCCTTAAAAGATCTTGGAGCAAAATTAAGGTGTCTGCTCACCTAGGCAAATCTGTGCCAACTTCATAAAGAAAAATCCCACTTACCATGAGTAACAGTTATTATCACCAGCAAGCACTGCAGAGTAAAAGGAGAGCTGAAATCCATTTTAAAGAGCTTCTTGCATCATATGCTGAGAAGACGGTCTGGCTACAGAGCTCAGTGAATATAGCGTTCAGGAAGTGATGTCAGAAGCAAGAGTGAAAAAAAAAGAAAAGAAACTCCATAGTGGACAGATTGAATAATGTTTCAAAATAGACCTGCAAGGTTTTGGGTGACTGAACTCGGGTTGAACCAATGCGAGCTACAATGTGCTCTGCAAAGTCCCACACCTTGGAGCTAGCTGCAAGTGTGAGAATAGGGCTGAGAGGTGAGGAGAGACAAAAATATCTCCTGGTCAGCTCACACCGTTTAGGAAGATGCTAATGCTGAGATAGGGCAAAGGCGAAACACCTATTTCTTTCATCCTTTTCCAGTTTATCAAAGTACAGCATGCCCACCCAGGGAAGAGAAATCAGTCCGGTCAGAGAAAGCACTGTACATGCGGACCAGCCGATTTTCTGAAATACCAACAACGATCGCTCACAGAGAGTCTCACCAGCAAGGAGGTGAGGGAGACAGCTCTCCCTCTGTACGCAAAGGCTGCATTGCCAGCCTGAACTTTGCTGGGCTCTTCCAGTGACCGAATGGTACCTGCCATGCAGGAAAGGGCTCCGCACAGCTGCCCCAGGCAAAGAGTAAAGGTTACGGGGCAGGGAAGTTAAGTTGCATTGCAAAACTAGACTGAATGCAGCCTGAAAGCCACCCCAGCTCTGTTTGGAGTGCAGATCCCAGAGACGAGACTGAAAAGCCAATCTTGAACAACCGCTGTGAACCGGTTATCTACAGGGCCACACAGGGCCAGATACTTGGTTCGTACTCTTTGAGATGGCTTAAAGCACACTGGCGTTTTGCACTGAGCGCCGAGGTGGATTACACAAGCAACGCAGCACAAACCATCTCGCTCGCTGGAGGAAGTAAACCACTATAGCATTAGGGCCAACATCTGGATTTTTTTAGAAGCACTTAGCAGATGTGCTGGGGAATAACTGTGGCAGCAGTTCAGGATGCGGCTGGGAATCTTATACTTTTATGCTGTTCTCTGGACACAGATATAAACACAGCCCGTTAAGGAAGCTCCACACAGTGGAATTACATGTATATACATATTTCTGAGAAATGATTAAACCCCTTGTGGTGTGGTCTGCACTATTTTTCAAACCATTTGGCTCTGCTTGATAATTCCACATTTCAGCCAGTGGTTGGCCCCTCTGACGTCTTAGCAATGACAATTACATCTCACCTCCTGCTCCCAATATCCAAAACTTACAGGTTTGTTCAAGGCTAACGTAGCACCATCCTGTCTTTATCATACATGCATAGGGCAGGCCTAAACTGATCTAAGATGTGACAGAAATAGCCTTCTCTGAGAAAAGCAGTGAAGTGAGTCTTCAAACACTCACAGCAGTGCAGAGGAAGGGGGAGAGAGAAAAGTATTTACAGTGAGAAACACTTTCATTTCCTTCTGTGCTGCTGAAATAAGATGAAGAAAATCTCTCTCAAATGCCACTGCAAGACTGGGTCTAACCATCTGCCTCGGATGTGCACATTCAACTTCATTTCACCTTCATGCTTGAAGGGCAAGCTGGTAGAGCTCAGGGTTGCAGTGCTGTGGTGGAGGCACAAGACAGACCAGACAGCATGTGCAGGGCCGCTTCAAAACAGCGGCCCAAAATGTTCAGAATCTCAGAAAAAACAACAAAATGCAAAAGGGTCTGCATACAGCCAAATCCAGAAAAAGTTCACCTTCTCCTCCAGCCAACGACAGCAGCCTCACAGAGCTCATTTACAGATTTGCAGTAAAATCAAAGAAAAATACAGCCTTTCTGCTGTAGTTCTGTTGTTACAGAAGTGACTCTGCATGACTGTGACATTGCGGTGTCCTGTATTTAGTCTCCCTCTCAGTGACTCCAGGGCAAATGAGTACATTTATGAGTTCAATATTTCTGACTGCAAGTGCCCCATACATCACGCAGTATATGAAGTCCCATTAGGCTCCCTCTGTCCCTCACATCGTCACTAGCTAAAAAAGAAAAAAAAAAAAAAAAAGAATCACAGCCAGGGTAAAGATGACAGCACATACACTGTCTGTGTTGTCATCAATCAGCTGCCTCCTCATAAGAGCAACCCCTCTCAAATTTCATATATAATCAATTTTTTAGATGAGATTAGACTAATTTCTAATATTGGCTAATGAATGCTCACAACACCCTTGGCTAGCCCGAGAATTCACTTCTCCTTTTTATATAAAGACGCATAAAGTTTTGTGTGATTATTGCAAACAAAAAACAGCTTGTGAGGCTTAACAGAAACCACAAGTAGAAGGGGGGGGAAGGGGAGAAGACAAGAACTTGTAGTTGGAAGGTGAGCTAAAATCGTTTTTACTTGGTGAGCTGCAAGCTCACAGGGCCATTTTGTCCTTTCAGCCACCGATAGCGTCATGAAAGGAGAATGGAGATTCATTCCTTACATGACATGAAGCATTGATAGAGCACGGGAGACTGGAAAACCTGAGCTAGCAAGTAAAGCAGGAAATAAGCTGTGAAGTATTATGAAGAAATTTGTACCTACTAATTGCACATCTTCCTTTCAATAGGCTGGTAAGCGTACGCAGCGCACCTATTTTTACTGTCGCTAATGCATGTCGGCGTTAACTGGGGAAATACACAGGCCTAGCTTCACACAGAGGTGGCAGAGCTAAGTGCCAGAAACTCAACACGTGGAAACAGAAAATAAGCCTGCGGTTCCAGCGATGCACAGAGCCGGCTCTGCGGGCTGCTGAGGGCTCCCTGCCCCAGCACCAGCCCCGGGGCAGGAAAAACTGCTGGCTGCTGGCCGTCCGCTCGTCTGTCCATCCAGCCCCCAGCTACACCGCGGGCTGCCGGGGCTGGTACAGCCTGGACCGTGCAGCACTGGGAGGGGAGAGAGGCCTGCAGCCGTGTTAGCTTACCTGTCCGATCCACACCTACAGCTATTCACGCATCAGGGTTTTTTTTTAAACACGGTTTGAGTGGCTCTCAGGAGAGTTTACTTGTGCAGCCACAAGGCAGGAATGGGGGGCAAGCCTGAGAGATGCTTCTGTGTGGGGGCAGCAGGACCCCAGAGACTGATGAAGATGCAGAAGCTGATGAAGATTCGTATTCATAAGACTATGAGTTCTTTCTTTGTTAAATGAAACTAGCCGGAGAGCTGTGCTTGAACTCCAAACTCTTTGAAATAGCAATAGCAAGCAAAAAATAGCAAAGATAAACACAGAAAGGTGTATGCTTACATGGTGATAAAGAGACTGTCATGCACTTTGCTTCTCTAGCAGCAAAGCTGTGAAATTACAGCTACTTTACAACTTATTTAGGAATTGGACGTGCATAATCAGGGTACTCCTGTAGATCACGTTCAGAGCAAGTGACTTTTGGACAAAATAGGCTGTACTGGCGTAGCAAGAAGAGTAACCAGGACCCCTGGTCATAGATGAAGGCATTCTTGTGTCAGGGACTCCACAGCCCTGCACAGAGCTGTAAAATGGAAATAAACCTGCATACTCCAGATTCCCAGTTACAGACAACCAGGAACATGGACATACATAGGATTTCCCAGACAGCCCCAAAGTACAGGCCTGCCAAATACCGTATGCTCTGCACGAGACCAGCTCCGCCGGCCCTTGTCCCACACGCTGTCCTGCAGCACTCGTACTCCACAGGTTTGTGATACCAGCACAGCAGCGCTGCTGCCCGGGACCCCGCACACCAGAGAGCCCGTCAGCCCGATCCGTGACATCCAGCCAGCCGCAGCTGGTTTACGTGGTCCTGGAGGGGCAGAGAAACCAAGAGGCTGTGTTGCAGCTGTGGATAGACATAATTTTACCGACAGCAGCCCGTTCTCAAAGCTGGCCCGCACCCCAAGCAGAGGTGCCACTCATCTCAATGGCTGCCAGATGAGAGGCTCTGCCCCGCCGCCTGTACCAGAGCAGAGAGGTCTCGTGTGGCAAGTCTTAGGAAAGTGGACAGGCCAGACACAGGTCACTGACGTTTCTCCCCACCTCCTGAAATCGTCCATTTGCCACAGTTTCCACAGAAAGTTGCATTCGGGGAATTTCTACTGACCAGCTCTCACCTGGATGCTGAATAAGGCATAGCAGGAGGAGAGAAGCAAAGTGGACTTTCATTCTCATTCCTCCTATCTCTGCCTCAGAGACAACCTGCAGGTGATCCCCCTTTCAGTTCGATCCATCCAGCTTCCACGGGGATGGTCCTCTGCCCTGAGGCAACACCCAGCCCTGCCTGGCACCCCACAGCCACTGACCAGCTGCACAACGTGAGGTTTAATCAGAGGCTACTGTGAGGGGAAAAGAGAGTGAAGGGGGACACATTGCCACACTATTCTTCCAGCACAAAGAGACCATAAAAAAAGACTGGTCCAAGTCAGATTAAAAGTTCACCTCAGCCATTAGCCTGTCTCCAAACACAGCCAGCGTCAGAGCCTCAACTAGAGACGCTGTCTCTGTGGCAGGGCCGTTTAAAGTAACACACATTAAAAAAAGCACCTTGCAGAAACATGCTGAGATCAGGAACCGCTACAGAAAGGCTCTGGTTTCCTGTAGTACCTCCAGGGAAGGAACAGTCCAACACTTGCAAGAGTCAGGGCCAGGACTTCTGGAGCTCCCGGGATGCCCCCATGGGGACTATCAGATCTACGGTGACGGGGCCCATGGGAACACTCTCTCTTCTTCAGAGCATCCATGCATATTTTCAGCTTTCCCTTGCCAAGGGATGGAAGGAACGTCCAAGATCCTGCAAAAACAGATGAGGACTGTGTTGTGTTGGGGGCTTAGCAACAGGGCCGACAAAAGGAAAACCTGTACGGATACCTTCTCTGAGCCATGAAGAGGAACCTGGGAGACCTCCCAGCAGCAGGTCTGCTGCACCTCAGACACCCCTCCGTGAGACACGTGCCACTGGCCCTTGTCTCACGCTTCCTGCCACAGCCTTCACTGAAGCTGCCTGGGACCCACCAAACCAGATGCTGCTGCTCTGTCTAAAACATACCATTCAAGGAAGAGTGCCTGGCAGGGAGGATCCTGAAGGGGCAGAGAAGATGAGACTCTGCATAGTACCCAGGGGCAAATGGAGAATCTAGTCCGCAGAAGCCCTCTGCTCAGAGTAACCCAAGCAGAAAAGCTCAGAGTAGCACTTTGATTTTATGCACACAGTGCCCACCTGTCTCACGTTCTGGGAGAGCTGATCTCTTTGCTGCCCTGCAATGCACAGCAGAGCAGTCCCATGCCTTCAGAATACAGAAATAACAAGCCGGAGAGAAGTCTTCTTCAGCTTCCTTTTCTGACAAGTTAAAATCCATGTGCCTGTCACAGATCCCACAATTCATACACAAGCTCCCTCTCTTCCCAGCTCTCTCTCAGATGCTGAATGAGACCGATCAGGGTTACAGACAGCTCAGGGTGAATGTCATGCATTCACCTCTAACACCACTACTGCTGAGCAGCTACGGGGCAGGGGGAACCCAGGCAGGTCCACCGAAAAGCAGACACATGGACGAGGCACTGTGCCACACTGCTTTTCAAGGGTGCTGGAGCACAGCAAGTGTTGAGTTCCAGGTACGCGGTCTGATAGCAGATATCATTGTGTCTCAACAGTTTTGCCACATACCCTCACCCTTCCCACACACCCTGCTTGGGGCACAGGCTCCGGCTGCGCCTCGTGAAGGCATCGACTCCATTGCTGTAGGTCCCAGCACCATCTACCATCTGCCATCTCACCTTGGCGCTCAACTACCACCTCACTGCCAGGTGAGATGAACAAGAACATAAGGATCCCAGTTGTCCAGGTCAAGCATACCAATCGCACACAGTCTCTCTGACATAGCTCTCCCAGTTTGGCCCACAATGACAAAAGAAAAAGAAGAGTCCATATATGGAATAACATCTAGAAGCTACACAATTTATATTTAGTACCACTGTGTGCAGGGTGAAATGCTTTGCATTTGCTTTGGAAAAAAAAAAAACCAAAACAAAACCAAACCAAATTTATTATTACAGAGCTATTCAGACCTATGGGTTCAATCATGCTCCTACATAAACAGAACTTAACTGAAGGACCATATCAAGGACAACAAGCACAGTGCCTCTACTCTATATGCGTTGGCCAGTTTTGCTAGTCAGAGGAAAATCTGTTTCTGTGAGTGGACAACAGTAGGAGAAGTCAAGTTAGGATCCAAGCTGCCACAGGTTGGGGCAGGTCAACAGTGGTTTTATTTTTCTTTCATCTAAACTCAGAAGACTCAGGTGAAGTTCAGCCCCCAATCAGCTTCACCTGGGCCTTGCTCAGAGGCTGCTGACATGTAACTCTGCCACCAGTGCCCCCAGCTCACTGCCCGTGGCCCAGCCTGCTCTTGGGGGGAACAGCCAAAATTGTCTCTGACAGATTCTCGGCTCCTGCCAACCAAGATGCTGCCACCCACTCACTCCTGAAGCACCAGAATTACTTGTTCATCTTTTCCTGCTTCTTCTTGCTTTGCCTTGCCTCATTTCGGCAAGGAAAAATTGACTTGGCAAAATCCCAACTTGGAATAGGAACTTGGAAGATTTCACTAATGTTGCCATGTTCAAACTAATCACATAAACATTATTTACACAGGCAAAGAGATTTCGTAGGTTAAAATCTCCCTGCAGGATTCACTCAACAACCTCTTAGTCTTACATCTGCTGTGGTCTGCTGCGGTTACAAAAAGGTTAATGCCAGGCTCATTTAAGAAAATCTTTCAACACAGTACAGAATGGGGACAAGAGCCACCAAAACAGCTTTACAACCACAAGATCGCAGGTGGTTAGGACAGGGATTCCCCACCCCATTACACTGCAGTACCATGGATAACCTAATGTGACAGTCAAGAGACTTGAAAAAGCAGCAAAAAACACTTTGTGCCTTTTGCTGAAGCTTTGCTACCAGACACAAGAAACTGCAGCCACTGATACCTGCAGCAAATTAGAGCATTCAAGAGCTTTAAGAAGCTTCTTAAAAAACCACAGATATACTCTTTGATCAAAAAAAAACCCAAACCCAACCAAAACAGCTCATCTAACTTTGTATTTCTTACTAGAAGTGCTTAGCAAATGCAGACTACAGTATTTAGAAAAACAGTCTTGTCAGCAGACTGAAATTCATTGTACAGGGACCAGAACTCCACTGGAAAAAAAAAAAAAAAAATAGGGGTCCACAAATAGAAAGAGGCTGAAAATCAGTGTTTTATAGGATCAAAGTTGGAAATATGGCTTCAGCATGCCAACTACAACTTAAAGGGCAGGTTGAAAAGTCCTTGGTCATGACGCTCTTTAACAAGGTAGCCCTGGATGAGGCCAAGACAGCAAATAAGTACGGCCTTTTCAGACTGGATTAAATTCTTGCATACCCCGAAAATCTGAAGCAAGTAAGATTTTCAGAAAGTGCAAGCATTTCTTCTGTGTATTTGGCAATGCCAGAAGGTTGAGATGTGTTTCTCCCCTGCTCAGTGGAAGTAGATGTGGCCTCCCAGACTGACGGCTCCCTTCATGGCAGGGAGGGCTGGGTCAGATCTGCATGGGGGAGAGGGTGGAACAGCGTAAGGCCCAGCTCGCCGCTGGTGGAGCAGTCCCTGCGCAGGTCCAGACCGTATTGTGACAAAGCAAGTCATCTCCATGGAAATACAACCAAAGTACTGCCAGATCTAAACCTTCTGAAACTCAGGAAGGCCAGCCTGAGACTGATTTTTACACCCTGAGAGTTTAAGAATACGTAGGGATTTCTACATTACATTTTCCAGTCCTCTGCAGCAGCACTTCTGATCACTTGCAAGCGTGGACAGCTATTGCAGTGGAGGCACATAGCCCATAAAGCGAATCTCTGACTATGCTGGCAGTGACCTTAAAGTACTCCCTGGACACAGAGGCATACAGATCAAGCTGATACTCACCTCTGGTTCTTTCCTCTAGAGCCCTTCTTCATAAACCTTTCTTTTTATCTCCTTGGAGACTGAAATCTGGGTGTATTCACCAGACGTTTGGAGCTGGGGGTCTCTCCAGGAGTAGAAGTCATGAAAAAAAGGCAACAGACCAGAATGACTGGTTTTCACAGCCATATATGTGTTCAGAATTTGAATATTCCTGCCAAGTAACACTTCTGCTGGGTCAATCTCAATTTATTCGGCTTTCACCTTATGTGCATTAAAGCAACAGGTATAGCATCTGGCCATTTTAGTCCCTGTACAAATCTTTGATATATCTTTAAGGCTTTGATTCATTCTTTCTGATGATTGAGGATCATACAGCATATGCAACTGTTGCTCTATTCCTGTTTCTCAGTTGTAGGCCTAGGCATATCTTGGATAGTTTTTGTTCAGTCATCTGGTATCTTCCTGCCCTCTCCTGACAAAAAATATCCCAAATACCCTACCTTTTCTTTACAGAGTTGTAATTTGACTGGGGAGACTCGATGGCCTTTATCAGCCAAAAGCAACCACCATTACTTGTGTCTTCAACACTATTTTTCTGAATTTGTACTTGCTACTAGCACATCATCCACATACTGCAGAGTTATTTGTTAACTCTATGTCATGTAAATCTACCACTAGGATTTTCAAAAATAAAGTTGGTGATCCTGCAAACCCTTGAGGAAATCTAGTCCGCGTTTAGTCTTTCCCTTCCTAGGTGAAGGCAAAAATATACTGAGATTCTGGAGGTACTGTTATACTGAAGCAAGCTGGGCACAAATCAATTACTGTAAAACATTTTGTATTAACTGGTACCATGGTTATAATTGTTGAAGGATCAGAAACTAGTGGACACAGTATGGTTACCCATTTATTTACTGCTTGTATGTCTTGGACAAATCTATAAACTGATTTTCCATCTGAGCCTAGTTTAGTTTTTTCAGCCAGCAAGATAGAACTATTATTATTCTGCCTCTTGGCACAAAATCTTCAATTATTGGTCTTATACCTTCCTTTGCTTCCTGAGATAATAGGTATTGTTTTAAGGAGGGAGGTTGGCCTCTCTTCATTTCTATCTGTACTGGATTAGCTGACCTTAATAACCCTACCTCTGCAAAACTTTGGGCCCATGAAATCCTAGGTACATCTTTGAGTTCCCAGGGTATTTCTATCCCTTCTTCAGTTGCTATAGCCGTCATAATTTTTTGCTATATTATGCATCAGGAGTCACAATGTAATTCCTTGTGGTGTACACTGCCACTCTGCCTATAATTTGTACAACAAATATCTCCCCACCAAATTTTCTGGTGCCAATCCCAACAGCAGAAAAGAATGATTAGCCGACCATGGACCTACCTGTACCATCATTTCCTCGGTCCTGGGTACAAATGTAGATTTACCTTCTCTTCCTACAACATTTACTTTACCCTTAATTCTTGATCCTTTGTGGGGGTTTGTTAATGTTGAATAAGCTGCGCCGGTATCTATCAGACATGGGTAAGTTTCATCTCCAATTTTCAAATCTATAATTGGTTCCTTAGAGTCCTCTGAGAGGACTGCTTTTGTATTTCCTTCTGCTGCTAGGGCCTGGGGATCTGGTAACCGTCACTGTTCATCACCTTCATTCTGCTCCCAATTGGTTTGATTTTCCCTTTGTTGCTGTTGTAGTCCCCTTCTCGGGATCACAGGGCATTCTCTTTTCCAATATCTTGGTTTTATTGCAGTAATCCTTTGGTCTTGTCCGATTTAGATTTCTGTTTCCCTTATTTCCATTATTTCTATTATTATTACCTCTTTGCCCCCTAAAATTCCTACCTTGCAAGGCAGCTGCTAACAAGCTAGCCTTCTCTTCCTGCTGTTTTTTCTTCCTCCTGCCTAGACTTAGCTTCATCCCTTCCATTATACACAAACGTTGCAATATTTACTGTCTCATCAGTTTCCCTTGCCAACCCAGAGAACATTGGTTAAAATACTTCTTAATATCTGGGGCCGCTTGACCTACAAATAAGGAGACAAGCAAAGACCCATTCTGCAGCGCTTCAGGATCAATTGCCTGAAACATTCGGGATCGTTTCCCCTGCCTAGTTAATGCCTTGTCGGCATTCTTTTCCTTTGTCCAATTAATCATTCTTCTAACCCTTTTTGACATAATCTTCATGCATCTAATCCTCCCTTGGTCTGATAATTCCTGCCTGGCTCTGCGTCCGGCCATGCAGCCCTAGCATCCAGAGCAGCAGCCTATTCTCTATTTTTCTGCAAAATCAACACTCGCTCTTCAGAGGTAAATACAGTTTCCAGTAACCAAGGAACATCAGACCAAGCAGGGTCATATGCTCTAAAAATTCCCCTAACCATGTGCTGAACATTTTTCGGGTCTTCCTGGAGTCAGGGCATTTGCTGCTGCCATACCGCCAAGGCTGCCGGACCACATGGCACGTGTGCCCTTGTTACGGTGGTGGCTGCCCCCGCCGCTGGAGAAGGAATGGTTACCTCCCGCAGCAGAGCTGGCACAGTTGTTGAAGGGAAAGCAGGAGGTGCAGAAGGAGTGATAGAGTCGATAGGAGACAAAGGAGACACAGACACACCTTGCATGAATAATAGTGATTAAGGAGATGCCTTAGTTTCATTCTTATTATTGATCTTATTTTTATAAGACTGGCTTGTATAATCGCTATTAGATCTATCATGTCGCCAATTATCCCAATGTACCAATAATCGATTTGAGCTGGGAAATGGTCTTCCAATACTAGCTTTAAAAGCTTTAGGCGGTCAAACTTAAAACTGCCCACTGACGGCCACTTTTGGTCTCCAGTCCCAAAAGCAGTCAGAGCCAGCCAGGTACCTTGACACAATTCCACAGCCCTTCTTCCTAACATCCCATGGGTATCCAGCAATTTTGCTCCAATTATTCCAGATTTCCGATAACTTTCACTACACCTTGTCGCGCTTCCAAATTAAAGGAATTATGTAGAATTACAGAAATGCAACTCACCACCACCTCACCTCTTTCTGCGCACTCCCTGCGACCGACAGAAATAGATGAACTCTCCTGGTCCGCAGGTCAGACGCTCCGCATGAGGCACTGGAGTTGACCAGTGGATGAGGGGCTCCCATCTGGGCTACTAGTGATGTGGGATGTTTGTCAACCAAGGAAGAAAGGGACACAAGGGTAGAACTGCAAAAGGTTTATTTCATGATCGTGAGACTCCTCCTCCATAAGAGGAGGAAGGTATCCAAAGGGATTTTCAAGGAATTTATACACAACTTGAAATGAAAGGCTAAGCATAATCATCCAATAGCACACGGACACACTTTTGCCCTCTCCCATCACATTTGGGACCTTTGAAGAATTCTCAGACATCCAGCAGTGTGCTGCCTCTGCTGCCTGGCCGTTAACACAGGACCTTCTGAGGTCCGGATACTCCCCTTAAATTGCCAAAAAAATTATTGTTTATTTTTCTTCTTCTCCTTAGGGCAATCTGCTAATGTTCCTTCTCACGATTGTTAACTGTCACGCTAAGCTCAGCAGCTATCTCTTTAATCACAAAAGCCAACAAAAGCCTCTCCCCCCAGCCAGGCAGCAAGAGCACCTCTACCCAGGCCAGCGAGCCAGACCACCTACACATGAACATCAAGCAAGCAAGAGCCATGCTGCCATGACCAGCCAGCAAGACAGTCTCTCCCTGGCCAGCCAACAAGCCAAAACCACGCTCTCGTAAACAGCCAGCCAGAGTCACACTCTACCGCCGGCCAGCAATAGCACCTCCCATCAGCTGGTCTACCAGAGGTATGATCAGCAGCCACCACAGATACTCTCTAAAACAGGCCATCAATAACCTCTATCCTTGGCAGGGAAGACTTGATACTGGCCCACAGGACGGACAGACAGAACCAAACTCACCCAAGCACCAGATAGCCAGAGCCCTAACCCTTACCCGAGCCAGCCAGCCAGAACGCTAGACGTTCCCTATAAGACAGACAGAGCGCTACCTCACTTTCCCAGATGGCCACCCACAGCCCTAAACCACTTGCCCCAGCTGGTCAGTTAGAGTCCTACCCCACTTACCCCAGCCGGACAGCCAGAACCCTGCGTCACTTGCCACAGACAGTCCCCCAGAGCCCTATATCACCTGCCCAGGCTGGCCAGTCAGAGCCCTAAACCATTTGCCCCAGCCAACCATCCAGAGCCCTACCCCACTGTCGTGGTTTAACCCCAGCCAGCAACTAAGCACCACACAGCCGCTCGCTCACTTCCCCGCCCCAGTGGGGCGGGAGAGAGAACGGGAAGGGTAAAAGTCAGAAAACTCGTGGCTTGAGATAACAACAGTTTAATAATTGAAGTAAAATAAAATAGTAGTCATAGTAGTAGTAGTAATAATGGTAATAATAATAGAATAATAATACAATAATAACATACAAAGCAAGTGCTACACAATACAATTGCTCACCACCCGCCGACCGATGCCCAGCCCATCCCCGAGCAGCGATCGCTGCTCCCCAGCCAACTCCCCCAGTTTATATGCTGAGCATGACGCCATACGGTATGGAATAGCCCTGTGGCCGGTCTGGGTCAGCTGTCCTGGCTGGGCCCCCTCCCAGCTTCTCGCTGGCAGGGCAGGGGAAGTTGCTTGATTGCAGCGCATGTTTCGCATTCATGGATAACCTGTGCGATAGTGTCCATGGTCAAGTCCACCCCTCGATCACGAGCCCATCTATACATTGCCTCTCTTCCTTGATGGCCTGAGGTGCCATGGGCCCACCAAGCTAGAAGTAATTCACCCTTATGTTGCCAGTCCAGATCCACCTGAGCCACTTCAATCTTAGCAGCCTGATCCACCTGCTGGTTGCTTTGATGTTCTTCAGTGGCCTGGCTCTTGGGTAAGCGAGCATCTACTTGAGAGCGAGCACTGGCCACTTTTCTCGTTCAGCAATGTCTAAAGCCAGCTGGGTGGCTTTCACCTCTGCAGACTGACTCCATTCACCTTCTCCTTCAAAGGTGGCTGCGACTTGTCATACAGGACTCCATACGGCAGCTTTCCACCTCCGATGCCTCCCCACGAGACGACAGGACCCATGAGCGAACAGGGCACGTTGCTTCTCATTTTCTTGTCGCTTATTATACGGTGGGGCCTCCTCCTCTGGCGATATTCTGAAATCTTTGCCTTCTGGCCAGTCCATGATCATTTCCAAGATTCCTGGGCAACTGGGGTTGTGTGATCAGCGTGACCCACTTACTCCACGTAGCATCAGTTGCGTGATGTGCACAGGGGACCCTCCCTTTGAACATCCAGCCCAGCACTGGCAGTCGGGGTGCCAGGAGGAGCTGTGCTTCAGTCCCAACCACTTCCAAAGCGGCTCGAACCCCTTCACATGCTGCCAATATCTCCTTTTCAGTTGGAGTGGAGCGGGCCTCCGATCCTCCGTATCGCTGACTCCACAACCCTCGGGGTCAACCTCGAGTCTCCCCGGCTGCGGCATCGAGCACATTTTTGCCATCTTGTCCTGCCTGTCCTGCTGGCTGGTGGAGACATGGCTGTTATGTTATTGATCACCTCCATTGGGATCTGGTGACATCCATCTTGCCGTTTTGTTCCTAGAAACTGGATCTCCTGTGCAGGTCCCTTGACCTTACTTTGTTTTATGGCAAAGCCGGCGTCCGGAAGGATTTGGACTGTTTTCTTCCCTTTCTCAGAAACCACCTCTTCTGCTGTGCTGCCCCACACTATGATGTCCTCAACGCATTGCAGGAGTTCCGGAGCCCCACCCTGTTCCAGTGCAGTCTGGATCAGTCCATGGCAAACGGTGGGGCTGTGCTTCCACCCCTGGGGCAGTCGATTCCAGGTGTACGGGACTTCACCTGCATCTCTGGAGAACTGGAAGCTGAAAAGGCCTTGACTGGTGTAAGCACAGCTTAGCAACATCTAAAACATCAGTGTGTTCTCAACATTATTCTCACCCTAAATCCAAAACACAGCACTAGACCAGCTACAAGAAAATTAACTCTGTCCCAGCTGAAACCAGGACACCCACTTGCCCAGGCCGGCCAGCCAGACCCATACATTACTTTCCCTGGCCAGCCAGCCGGAGTCCTACCCTGCTTGCCCCAGCAGGTCAGTCAGAGCCCCACACTACTTGCCCCGGCTGGCCAGCCAGATGCCTACCCCACTTGCCCCAGCCACCCAGCCAGAGGGCAACATCCCTTGCCCCAGCCAGCCAGCCAGCCAGGGCCCTACCCCACATCCCACGGCGGGTCAGTTGGAACCCTACACCACTTGCCCCAGCTAGCCAGCAAGAGCGCTAAAACACTTACCCCAGGTGACCAGCAATAGCATTACCCCACTTGCCCAGCCGGCCAGCCAGACGCCTACCCCATTTGCCCCTGCTGGCCAGCCAGACGCCTACCCCACTTGCCCCAGCCGACCAGGGCCCTACACCACCTCGCTTTCCTCCCCAGGCCCCACCCACATTCCAGAACCCACCAGTCAGCACGCAGGTAACAATCCCCCACCAGCCAATGAGGAGGTGGCTGCCAGAGGCCCCAGAAGCTTCTGGAACCAGCTAATATCCAGCCTTCCTAATATCCAATCTAATCGTGCCCTGGCGCAGCTTGAGGCCGTTTCCTCTCGTCCTGTCGCTTGCTGCTTCGGAGAAGAGACCGACCCCCCGAATACAAAGCCATAGATTTTATCTACGGAAAGAACATGTATTAAGATACACCTAAACAGAAAAACAGATTACAAACAATCCCAGGTCATAATGACGTTCAGGAATATCTTTTTAGTAATAGCAAAAAAAACTTTTATTCAATGTTCTGTAAGAAAAGATACTTCATGAAACATACAAGCAGCACCTTATAACTAAGATAAAGCCATCTTAAAGTTACTACACACCATTCAAGATAAAATTTAACACAGGCACTGCAGAAAATACAACATCTAATTACCAAGGCTGTTCATTAATGGCAGTTACATATATGGCTATAGCTACTTGCTAGCAACGTTCTGTTTTCTTTCCTTTCCTTTTTTACTTCCAAAACAACAGTTCCTAAATAAGAGCTGCTGCCTGTTCTTCAGTGCAGTTCCTGTCTCCTAATATACTTTGACCTGGCTCCTGCCTAAGCAGCACATTCTTCTAAGGAAACAACAGAAGTAAAATCATGTGTAAATCTGCCAAGTTAAACTGCGGTTTCATTAACACCGTATGTGTTAGATGAAGGGTTAGGCAAACCACCCATGTCCACAGAGCCGTTAAGGTGTTGGCCCTGTTCCCCTGTCCGTTCAGTCAGGTGCGTGGACCACCCAAGAGGAGATGGGGACTGAGGTCAGAGCCCTGATCTGGCCTCCAGAAATCCCTGAGGTCCTTCTCCTTTCAGAGTGACACCTCTCAGTGGAAGCAAAAGAGAAGCAGGGGCTGAACTCTTCTCAGGGTTAATTACCATGTCTGCTTTCCAAGGGGTTCTTCATGGGTTCTCCTGGAAAACCTTCAGCAAAGGGAAGAGAAGAGCATCAGCTCTGGAAAACAAACAGATCCACAGAGATTTCTCTTCAGGCTTCAAGCCAATTCTTCAAAGCAAACAAAGAATCAGATTTAGATGAGGAACAGCAGAATTGCAAGGTTAGCTATAAGCCAGCTGAGAGAGAAGGAAGGAGTCCAAACCTCAAGTCCAATACTGTGGACCTCTCTCCTGGCAAATCTAGTGTGAAGAACTGCATACTGAATCTCCAGACTTGCCTTCTGGGAGTCCCCTTTTGCTCTCCTTGACCGAAGCATACTGACAGGACTTGTCTCCTTCACTGCACTGCCAGGACTCTATGGATCCTGAAGGCACATGGTCTGAATTACACAAAACAACATAGTCATCCTTCAAGTCCTCAGATGCTGGAGGACTGCAGTAATTGAATTCTGCAGGAGCACAGTCATCAAATACTGGGAGAACAGAGTGATCAAAACCTGGTGGAAGGCAGTCCTCAAATCCCAGAGGACTGCAGTGCTCAAATTCTGGATGGGTGGTGTTCTCAACAGTTAGGGCAAGACACATTCCATTAACTGAAGCAGGCGGCTTTACAGCTTTCATATCTTTGAGCTCTGGCAGCTCGGGTCTTTCTCCATCTGGAAGGAAAAGAGTCAGTTGAGTAGACATCTCTTCAATGCCACTGACTAGGCAAGATTATGATACAGACACAGGAAAAACACACGGCCACAAGTTGGCAAAGGCTAGCCAAAGAATATGTGCAAAGCAGTCAAAGAATATGTGCAAAAGGACACCTGGCCCCTCTCCCTCCCCGGAGAGAGGGAAGCATGGAGGGAGAGAGGCCAGGTCAGCCCCTCAGAGAAGCTGGTGAGCTAGAGGCCGCTGACCAGCCACCAGCAGACACAGAGGCACCCTGAGCCATGTCTCACAGCGCACACTCCCTCACCGCTTGCACGCAGGGCTGGCTTACCCACGGCCAGGCTTTCAACAGGTATGTGGAAATGGGGGAGATGACAGACCCCAGGTGCGCACTTGCCTGCAGAACAGCACCCATGGGTGTGAGTGCTCGCAGCAGCTCCTCTATTTATATCGACTGCTCCTTCCTGCCTCTCACCAGCGCAAAGTCAGAGTGGACGCCTGTGGCTGCAGCAGGGCTCAGGAGCAGCATGCAGCCTGCTGGGCCCGGCCTGCCCACAGGACCTCCCTCGGCCCCCAGCACCCGCGGGGGCAGAAGGGCACAGCCCCTGCAGGCAGGTGGCTCTGCTCGTAGCTCCCAAGCTCAGGCCTTTCCCACAGCCCCCAGGGAAAGATGTGGGTGCAAGTGCAAAGGACATGGGGGCACCCGCAAGCACAGCCTGACCATCCCCTTGCAGGAAGGGGCACGACAGGGCACTCTCCTGCCTGGACAGCCAAGCACTTTGGGGCACCAGGGCCTCGCTGCCCACTCCTTCTCCTCCACGCTCAGCTCGTGGGAGCAGGGCTTCTGGCCAACAGCCCGCTCCTGCCTGCACTGGCATCTGCCAGTAACGCTGGGCAGAGCCACCCAAGCATTTTGGATAGGGCTGGCTGCAGCTCTGCGTGCCAAGAGGTAGAACAGGGCCTGGGCTTTAGCTCCACCGGCAGTGCAGTCCCCGACCACAGAATGGGGGAGCACTGGCCAAACAAATGGGGGAGCACTGACCAAACCGCCCTAAGCACAGGCCAGGTGCTGAGCACAGCGGCCCTGCATGGGCAGTAGCACTTCCCCTTCCCCGACCTGAAGGTCGCTTCCAATCCATTGCACAATTCAACAGGAAATTCTGGTAAAGCTCTTGTTTGATATTTTATTCTAGTTCAGTTTTTGTTTTGTTTACTTGCTTTTGCTTCCTATTACCTTGGAATTCAGACAGAAGAACATGTCATCTTGTCAGCTGTTGCTGGCTTAGCCTCTTTGTTGCTTCTCAGCAAGTCTTTACCGCTTTGCTCAGTGGAGTTTGTACCATCTAGTCCTGGCACACTGGGATTTTTGTCATTTTCTGAAAGGAGAAAAAAAAACATTTAATTGAAAACAAACTCAGACTATGGACAACAAGAAAGAGGGAGTGCAGATGTCACGTCCTGGGCTGACTTCTGACTGCCTTCCTTTAGACACTCTGCTGAAGCTACTTCTGGGACAGGAATGGAGGTTTTCATAGTATAAAAAAAGAAAAACACTGGCTCAAGGTTCAGAGTTCAGACAGGCAAAACGGCTTTGGCAAACACACCAGCACAGACAGTTTGTGACCAGTGCCTACAGTTACAGTATCTTCACCTGAACATCATTACAACTCCCTCTGCAAAGTGTTCCCATAGTAGTTCAACATCTTTTTCTCAGGCACTGGTTGATGAATCCAGTGCTGGCAGGAAAGTAACAAGTCTGGGGACTCACATGAGGGCATAGCTACAGGATGCTCCAGAAGTAATTATGGGCATCTGGGCTGAGTAACATCCTCCATGAGGAAGCATCTTGTTTAAAGCAGAAAGCAAACAAATGTCTACGTTTCACACCCAAAGCCAAGTTTCTAAAAATTATTAGATTTGTATATTTACTGAAAACTCAGAAAAAATGTAAATTGAAACCTAAGTCTCTGCCATGCCTCTCAAGTAAAACATCCGAGTTTCATTTCACTTTACCCACTACCTCCATCACTTCCTAGAACTACAAAACACAGCAGGAAAGGAGCCCCAGAAGATACATCTATTCCCTGAACCACCCAGTTCACATGTGACACCTCCAGCGTTGCAGTGCTCAGCACTCAAATGCAGGAATCACTTCTGTCCACAAGAGGAGCCATTGGACTCCTCACACACCCACCTTTGGGGTGACAGCAGGGTCTGCTCCCTTTGCTCCCTGCAGATCACATCTTGGTGTCGCGGGGACAGGGCCTCCAGGCTGATGTGCCAAACACTGTGCAATAGCCTGGCTCTGAGCTAGGGTGGAAACTCCTCCTAACAAATGGGAGGAACCGTGCAAGGATCACAAAGGGGAAGAGAGCACAGAGAAGGACAGAAGGACAGATGGAAGGATCACCGCAGTTAATACAGGAGAGATATTGTCTGCCCTGCACAGTCTGAACAACCCCCTCTGCCCAGAAAGCGGGATGCCTAACAAATGTGCAGGGCAACTGGAAGGAGGGAAAGCACCAGCCATTCCCAGGCAGCGAGTAGCTAACAGCAACCGTTAGTCTCTGCACAGAGGTGAAGAGGACACAGCCTGCTAAGCTAGGGCAGGAAGGACCTGAGACTGCAGAAAACTCATTATCTCAATAGTCCTAGTCCAGTGCATATGTGACTACCCTGGTATTAATGCTGTCAGCAGCTTGGAGTACTTTGAGTAATTTGGATCTTTCAAATTTCAGATACTTCTGTGCTAGAAAAAGATCCCCTTGATTGCAATAGACAGTTTAAATAAGACAATCAGGCATCACTAAGCCACACTCAGACAAGTCACACTCTTGGCGCTCTCTCTGTGACCAACAGGAAGCCACACGGTGGTGGATACTCACGTGAACAAGGACTGTTTTCAGCCCTTTCTTCACGTTCCTCAGGATCGTCTCTCTCATTGGTAAGGGTCAAACTTGCATGTTGAATGCTTTGTACTGCGATCCAAACTTCAGCCAAGTCAAGTAAAAAGCAGACAAATACACTTGAAACATTTGCAGGAAGAGGTGGAAGAATTCATACCCCACATATCGCCCAGTTCTCTATAGCTCACCTCTTACTAGAGGAAAGTAAGGCTCAGGAGCACATAACTAAAGATAATGGCTCTGACTTCAGTGTGTCTCACCACTCTGAACCATGAAGAATATTCTACCCACTGATCTTGTATTTTTCAGTCTCTTCATGCACACCACCCACAAGAATACACCCTCCCTCCAATTCTCTTTTCTCTCTGACCCTTCCTGCCTCTCCTCTGTTTAGCTTAAAGCCTTTCAAATCACTACCCACTCCTTCCCACCAAACTACCTTTTGTCTGCATTACCCATGTGCTGGACCAACTTTGCATTTGAACTGCAAAGTGCCTCCAGGCAATAACAGCTTCTTGTTAGAGAAGGCCGCCATCTCTCATCCTCTGGGCTGCACAGACCCACCCGCTCCTCACCTTATGCCTTGCTGCAGGGACCTGTAATTCTCAGTCCCATCTTGCCCCCATTTGGGTGTGAGCTACTTAAAACTGACAAACCAGAAGATCATCAATTTGTATTAAAATCTCACACAGGCCTCGGAGCTAACGGGGAGCTCCTGAGAAGCAGCACAGCTTCCTGCATGCTGCGCAACACTGCCATGGTTGAGCCCAGTTAACAAATGCTCACCCGCACAGCTCCAACCGTGACATGGTGAAGGTAACATCTCATTCAGGCTAGGGTCACTGACTCAGGAGTAAACACGGGTGTCCCACCACTGCCGGCACTCACCAGTGCTGTGCTCCCAAAAGTGACCGAACCCAGAGGAGCCCCACCAGGCAGAGATATGAGGCCTCATTTTACCAGCCAACGTCCCACCTCCAAACGACAAAACCACCTCTCAGCAGACCACAAAAACAGGAAAACGGCAGCTGCTGAGACCTCCTAAGGCCTTGCCGCAAGTCCACCCTGCAGACACACAGGACCAGCTCAGACGCTCCCAGCCCAGGACCTTGGCAGCAGGCAGGGCTGAAAGTCCTTCCACCAGTGTGGAAAAGCCTCAGGCAGTCAGTCCCTGCAGAGCCACGTGCCCTCACCAGCCCTGACAGCAGTGTAAAGCTGCAGCCTGCTAGTCTTAACTTAACTCATAGTAGAAACCGCACTGTCAGATATTCCCTGAAACACAGGGAACCGCATCTACACATGAATGTCTATTTAAATAGGGTATCTGTATTCTGAAAGCGTTGAATAGGATATCTTACCTGACCTGTCTTTGTGCTTCTGAAAATGCCATATCAGCGCAACCAAGACAGTAATAATTACAACTCCTAGTGACGCTATGACAATATAGAACAGTACATGAACAGGATTTCTTCTGAATGTCTCCTTTTGCTCTACAAGGAAAATTCAGTTGTAAAAAACACTTATGGTACCTTCTTCCTGCTGTACTATGTTAGCTTTATTGATCTTAATTATTTTTGCAACATCCTGTAAGTACATTATTGTCAGAAAGCTGACTTCTAAAATTAAAGGTTACCTTCTTTATTTTCTCTAAGGATTTTACAACCAAAGGGCCTCTTTTCACAAAGCACATATGGGAGCCTGTAACCCATGACATTGGGACAGACCTCAGCCAACAGCCTGGCTCACTGGCTGTTCTTTCTGCCTCACACCACCAACTGAGAAATCCGTAAGGTGTGACAAAAATAGCTAGTGAGATTCACACACTAGGCATTTTAGTATCACTGCGTGATACTCGAGTATACTTGTAAGTCTCTCTGTCGCTCTGGTTGGGTTTCTGTACCACAGAAAAATCCAAACAGTACATCAGCCTTGTGTTCCAGGGAGGTGCATGCAGCACTGAAGCAGTGCTCATGCCGTTTTGTCGGGAAGCTAAGATGCCACTGCCCAGAGCTGCGCTGGCCCATGAACACATGAGCCTGTTGGCATTGAATGAAGAAGAGGCAGGCAGGAAATGTGGGGGGTTTTTTTGGTTGGTTTTGGGTTTTGTGTTTGTTGTTTTTTTTTTTTAACAATAATTGTTTTTCTCTCTCAAATGTGTCCCTTGCCCAGTAAAAAGGCTAATTTTAGCCCAAACCAAAAAGTTGTATCAATGTAGCTACAATAGTTATATCTCTTACACTGTGAAATTTAGAAAAAAAAACTAGAATTGTAGGCAGCATTTAATTAAAAGTTTCCCAGTTTCCCCACCACGGTAACCCTTGCAGATGTGAAAGTGGATCTTTTCCCTATTTGGGGGATAGTCATAAACTCATTCACCAGAAAGTTCTTCTGATACATCTAAACCAGCTCTCATCTGAACAAAGGATATGGCATTTGCTGGCTAAAAAAAACACATCATTTTTGTATCACAGCTCACAGTATTTTCAAAATATATTGGAGTAACAAGCTAAAAACAAAACAATACTTTCTGCCAGCCTAGGTCTTTGGCTGGAGCAGTCATACTGGCAAAAGAACGCCCAGCTTTACCCAACAAGGCTTACCCTAGCTAGTCTTTGCTTCATCCATCTGGTAATTAGCTAATTGCTAGTACATTTGAGGCAGTCTCTTACAAAATCCATCTGGGTTTGTGTATTAAATCTGGATTAAAAAAAAACACCTTTGCTTAACTGAGACCCAGCATTTTTAAGTGATACTCACCAACTTTCACATCAGCGATGCCTTCGTAGACAGTTCTCCCATCTCTGTCATTCACTTCTACAGAATATCTGCCACAGTCACGTTCCTGAATCCTGTCTAGTCTGAGACTGTAATTAGACACTATCTCAGACCTGTTAACATATCCCTCATGGTACCAAAACCAAGAACCATTTGTCCAAGCAATTTCTGTGTTTTCTTTTTTCCAGACTACCTGGAGGAAGTCTTTCAGCTTTGTCTTTGTTAGATTCAAGAACACGGATCCACCAGCAAGTCCTGTGATTTCTTTAAATGTTTCCACTCCTGAGGGGAGAAGAACATATCTGCTCACTATTGGGATATTGTACATTCCCCAGAGAGTGACCACAAGCAGGAATATTCCTTGTATCTCTTGTTAACTGGAAGTGTTCTCCCTTTGCTATAGTTATTTGAAATATCGGCCTGAAATCAATACAGAGATATTCACTATAAGAGTGCTTTAATATCTTAACTTGTAATGAGATAGCTTTTTTCCATTTTAATAACATTTCTTCCATTCCATGTGCTTACACAGATTTTCCTCACTACAACAAGGTGGGCCCATGGGTGGGTAAGCTATAGGTTAATGGGACTCTGCCCATCCTTGAAACATTCATTGGTGCCACCTGCACAAGACTTGTGTAAATTGAGGGCAGCCCCTTTCAGACTTTGTATCTCTGTTACGGTCTCTTCTCTTACTGCAGCTCACATACATACCTCAGGTAGTGGTAAAATACCACCCCCAGAATGTTGCAGCAGGAGCACAGAGCTTAAGGTGAGCTGCAAAAGCTCTTGGGTACGTGGGCACCACTTAGCTCAGACCTCTGGGTCCGCATGGGTAAAGGGTCACTGGTACTGCAGGAGCTAACCCTGTACCTGAGAGTAAATTGCTCTATGCCAGCTTAAAAATTGTACCCCACATGCACCCTCAAACCACCCCTGCTCCCATCCTCCTCCCAACAAGAGATGAGGATGGAAAGTGAAGGGTATTGTGTGTGTTAAAAAGAGCAAAGGCAACTTGAGGAAGGACACACAGTGATTTGGAGCTAGAGCGCTCCTTCAAAAAACTGGACATGGAACTGCTCATGCCTCTCTGCTCAGGGTTTGGTTTTATATCACTCTCAAGAGCCAGGTCTTCTTGCAGAGCACTGCACTTTTGAGAAGGCTTGAAATGCAGCAGGACTTCCCAACATTAACTTCTAAGAGACTGCTTTAGCAACACGAGAACTACCCTCAGGCACACGATTGCCCCAAGCAGTCATTCCAGACATTAGCCTGCACACATAGAGACCCTCTCCCACCTATGCAAACTATTACGTGGCACAGGAGGGACAAGGCTGGATTGAAGCCTGGGTTCTTGTTATCAAAGGGCAATTTGAGCGGGATTCAAACATTAGGCACACCACAGGAGTCTGAACCCTGGTAGGACCCTCTCCCAATTTTGAGTTTTACTGGGTTTTCCTATACTTCTATTTTTCGCCATGCTGGCAAGTAAGCCATAAGCATGGACTGGCCCAGGGGGAAATGGACCACTCTTGGCTCACCATCTTGTTGGAATTCAGAAACCAGTAACCTTCTGAACACAGGCCCTGGAAAAGGAAACCTGCCAGAGCAGCATACACCATGTAAGCATTGTTTTCAGGATTTGCCATACAAATGAGTATCTCCTTGCTCTGCTACCCCCAGCCAAACTACACTTCTAGACTTATGTCCTACAACACAACTACACTCAGAGAATGGAAGGGAAGAAATGTGGGAATGTTTCTCTGGATATTTCATTCCTCTACAAAATACACCATTTGGGAAACGACCCCAAAGACAAAACAAGGCATACAAACAGTGCAAGGGCACCTACTGAAAACAGATCATCACACATGCATAGCACACTCAGACTTACTGTTCAGTTCCAGGTTAAAAGTTTCCTGATGCAAATGCACGCCATCCTGATCAAACACTTCTGCCACATACTCTCCCTCATCCCCCCATTGCATGGGGCAGCGGCTCAAGCTGCCGTTGGGGAACACACGGACTCTTTCGCGGTAGATGGCAGAGACATTTGCTGCCTGTCTTGTCTTGGCCACTCGCTGGTTGTCTTTCTTCCAGGTGACATGGATGTACCCATCTGACTGCGGGCAGTTCAGGTCAAAAGTAACACAGTCACCTACAAGCCCTCTGACAAGGTGCCCTGTTGAAAGAGAGCACATGCATATTTACTTCAGGGATGTAGAGGACATCATATATATTTGTTTTTTGAAATCTCAGAATAGGGAGGAGAGTCCTGATCAGCACTTTGTAGGTCCCTAAATCTCCACATTATTCCACTGTAGGTCAGGCTACATGAAGGCTAAGGCAGCTTTCAGTAAACCTCGCTGGACTGCGTTGACCTTGATAGCTATGTTAACACATTTCAAAATAAAGATCTAATCTTTCTAGCTCGTAAATTCAAGCACTGGATAAAGAGACAGAAAAAACAAGATTTGAAACAGAGTCTAAAATTAGTGCGCAATAATAAACAAGGAAGCTCAATAAGAGGTCAACATATTTAGGAGCTTAAATGATTGCATTTAAAAGTTTTAACTCTTGAGTTAACATCTTGTTTTTAGACTTGTAGCATAAGTGTAGATTCTAGTTGCAAGCGTAACAAACGTTGAATCAAAAATATAACATGCAAGCATTCTCATCCAGACTATCACATGAACTCAAAAGCAAAGGCAGAAGCTGCCAACCATGAATACATCATCTACACATCGTAACATAAACAAGTGTCTTATCCAGGCAGCCCAACACAGAAAGACAAGGACTTTAAAGTGAGAATTTACACCCACCATGCACACGTAGCTGAAATTTTCTTTGGTAGAGACAGTGCTGAGAGCTGTTGCACACCGTAGCCGTGTACCATCCTGCATCTTCTTTCCCGACCACGCGGAGCCCCAGCGTTCCATTAGGAAAGACACGAACTCGCTGACCGTGCCCAGTGTTACCATGTGTCCAGGGCTGCGAGGACATCTTTCCCTTGTGCCAGCTGATCCGAAAAGGCCGCTCCAATTGGTGATAGCCAAGGTCAAAAAGAACATAGTTGCACACTCTCCCATCTATCGTTGTCACATCACCGTAAGCTGAAAACACAGCACACAGAAAAAAGTCGTTACCAAACAGTTCAACGTAATTACAGCCGTAACTCAGGCAACAACACAGGTTTGAGAACATCACCTGGGAGCTGGAATTTAAGAGTGAAAATTGGGATTCACTTCCAAATCCAGCTACTGAAATGTATGATCTCAAACTAATCACTAAATGCTGGCTGGTCCAAGTGCCATAGCTTATGCACAGATGGTTTTGTACTGGTCTTCCTCCTGAGCAGTTTCATAAAGCTTAAGTAAGAAATTTCTTTAAACTCCTGTTAGAGATTTTTGAGGAAATAAAGCCACAAATGGCATAACCTGATGCATGTTGAAAAGTAGTCCTGACAGCTAATGAATCGGCCATCTTTATTCTTTGTAAATATGAAGACACAACTCATACTCAATTATTAATACCTAATAAGCCAACTCTGTCAAGTTATATTTGTTTTATTAGTATTATCTTGCTAGAGTTTATTACAGCACTCCTTCAAACATTAAATCTTTAAGAGGAAGCTGTAAGCTTAATTAATATTCTATTTTAATTGCTTGGCTTTTTCATATTCCAAATATACTGACGTAATTCCATTAGCTGAGGTATTTTATTTCCCAGTGGAATTCATTTCAAGCAGAAGCTACTTACAGCAGCAAGTGCACCTGTTACCTTACAGCAGCAAGCTAAAACACTTTGGGAACATAATTTTGTTTCAACCCAACGCTCGAATTTTGTCTTGATCCTGCAGCCAATAAACCCAGCAGCATAAACCTCTACAAACACATCCACACCAAACCAGATTTTCCATCCCAGTTTAGCATAAAAGCGTGCTGCTGCTAGGGAATTATTAAGAATTAAATAAATTTTCTTACCTTCAAGAATAACAAGTGCACACAATGCAGCCTGGAAGATGAAAATAAGTAACATTTTAGAAGTGACCTTTTCTTTGCTATTACATATACACTTCTTTATGGGCTTGTTCACCAGGAAACCTTTAAATCCTGCCAGCTTAGATCCCTAATGAATGATGTGCCTTGAAGTAAGAAGGTGCAGAGAAATATTTAAAGTACTCCTGCATGCTAATCATTTCCTTACCAAACCTGAACAGAGATTTCTCAGACAGAACAGCTCATTTGTTAAAAAAAAAAAAAAAAAAAAAAAAAAGCAGCTGTGGTTTCAACCACTGCCAGAACAGTATCAGCTATGAACTTGTGGGTAAGCTTCTCTTTTTTTCCACGCCACAAGTGCAACAGTGGAGGTTAGCACTATCAGAAAACTTTTCACAGCAAAAAGAGATCCAGGGAAAAGATGTAGCTGCAGGTCAACAAAGGAAGATTTGTTGCTGGAGATGGACTTGCATATCCATACAACTGCTCCTCTGGCCCTCTGCAAAAATACTCCCAACACTGAAAAAGCTCTTATTTGTGTTTGGTAAGGTGCATAGCTCTGTCATCAAAACTGTGAGGATGTCTGCAACAAAGAACTATATTACAGTTACCTGCAGTATCGGAGCTTTCCCCGAGGAAACAAAATTTATGTAAAATAGTGCAACACCATACAGCAACCCAAAGCAGTGTCATGCATCCTGCTCAGCTTCCACTTTTGCCTGAGCGGGTATGTGACTAACCAAATGAAGCCGCAGGAGACAGTGCAAAGCACTGCTTGATGTGCCAAAGGAGCATCCGTGAAAAAGTCAAACTCCAGCGAGTCTCTAGAGAAGTCCATAGTTCCAATACATCTCTGCCAGCTGAGTGGTCACCTCAGAAAGTAAATTTATTTCTGGAGTTCACAGAATCTAATTTCCCAGCCTGAGAGACATCCCATAAATTAGGGTGAAGTTTCCCTTTGCAGTACATGCACCACACCAATGCTGCAACCTGAGCAGCAAATTATTGATTGAACCTGTCTTTGCTGTCTCATGGTTTTCTCCAAATCACTGCCTCTGCTTCAACAAGGAACAAGGAAAACTGCATGTAGGGCAGAGCTGACACCCAGGATACGCAACAAAACGGACAGAACTTCTGGGGAGGAGAGCAGGTTGCCTCTCTTTCTGCTTGTCAAGCAACATGTTGGACCCAAACTCAGCAAGTACAAGGTCATAGAAGAGCATGCATGCAAGAGCCTTAAAATGAAACAAATGTCAGCTGACTCACTCTGACTATCCAAAATAGCTGCTTGCTGTGGTTTACACTCATATAGAAATGAGAGATGCATCTCAAAGGCAACCATTTGAAAGACCTCAGCCTGACTAAAAATATATGCTGCCATACAATCAGCAAGTCAAGCACTTCTCATGTGCAAACTTTACCAGAAAGCCTCCATATGCAGTAAAGGTAGCAACAAAGGTTATGTGTTTGACCATGTAATACAGCTGTGTGGGTCATCTTTACTGCCTTGTTTCAGCAAATATGGGGACTGTGAAAACCACAGCACTCTGAAAACAAACAACCTATGATTACACATTCAAAAGAAAAGGGAGGAAAAACTGCAAACTAGCTTCTTTCAACACAAAAGCGTTCAAATTAATAGCAAGAAACAAGCACAAAAAGCCAGCAAATACAAGAAGTCCAAACCACGTGCAGTCCTGCAGCAATTCAGAGATCTAAATGAATAGGGCGATTTCATGAAGCCAGATAAATAGCCAGATGCCCGTCAGTGCCATCAGCAGCAAACATCATTCAGCTTCAAAAGATCTCTGAAGGAGAGCAGCTACACCAATAATTAACATCTTTTGCCATAACAAAGATGGACAGCACACTGCCTCAGATGTGCCCTCTCCAGTATCAATCCTTGCGTGGTAGTCTACATCTAGACTAATTAAATGAGCTCCACAAGCAGTGCAAGTCCCCAGAGGCATCCATTCATCCTACTGCAGATTTACCGGTGATGGCACAGGTCCTCTTCCTTCCTGCCACACTAAACCGGTGATGTTCCTTGTTACACAGGAAAATGGCAGCACGTTTATTAGGTAGCCAGTGAGTGGTTGAGTCTTTACACAGCCCAAAAAAGCAGCAAGACTTGCTGAATAGTGGCAGTCGGTGTTTTAGCTATAGCTTTATCCTGGGTTCAAAATGGAAAGATGTTGACCTGCACCATTAGTCACACTGGTCTTGTTAACATCAGCGTGCCCTTCATAATTCTCATGCTATGATAAAGACGTGTGTATGTGCAGGTGTACATGTGTTTATACACATATTTATGTGCAGCTCTATTTGAGCCTTTTGTTTTAAGCTTTGTCTTGCTTGTTTGACCCTCAGGCAGTCGTTGTAATCAGAGAAGGCTCACAAGAAAAACAGCTGAGTGACTCCAGCCTCCCTTTGATAGGCTTGCTGTGCAAAACCTTCATGGAGTACTAGCCTCCAGTATTCTCTTAATTACCTGAACTGTTTAAAAAGTCTCCTTTGTTAATCGTTTCTTCTCAACACCCACAGACCACTGAAGCCCAAATAACTTGCATATACCACTACCTTTGGGCAGATAAGGCACGTGCATGCAATTTCAGGTACGCAGTTTCACTTAGAACTTGTCAGCCGATCAGTTCCAATCGAAATGAAGCTGCAATGGCACCCGAGGCTGCTATCTTTTACTTTGCGTAACACAATTACCCTGATGAGGCCGACAAAATACATATTTAAACAAGTAACCACGTTAATATAGCTCAATTCCTGGATCAACCGTCACCTAAAATGAAGTAACCCAACACCGGACTGCCTGAGGGAAGAAATGGGGAAAGACTGCCCCCTCCTGTACACAAACATCTTGTTCCCCAGATAGCTGAGAGCGAAATCCAGCTTTCTTAGCACACCTTGGGACATTTATCTAATTGAAATAAATTAACAGAGATAGTTAAAGCTGTACAAACAACGAGTTGCAGGTTCCCTCCGGAGAAAAACAGGTTTTCAAATATAGATAATAAGCACTTCATTCGTGGTTCTCCTTCCAATTCTTCCACAATTGTACAAGACATTTCACTTCACCCATTCTGGCTGGCTTCCCAATGCTGTTAACTGCCTGATGTGCCCCCGTACGCAGGACTACACCAGCACTATCTTGCTGCTTCCCAATAAACTGCTAGAAAAATGAATGCCTGTCACTTCCTCTCGCCTAACTCCTGCTGCTCAGTACACTTTCTGCATGTGTCTTCTAAACACCTAATCGATGCCCTGATACAGACTCTACATCCCCAGTGAAACTGCTCTCCCAGTTCACTCTGTCTGACACAAACATAAAAGAACGAGAGTACTGACTCACAAGTCACCAAGTACAATGTTGAAATACATCCAGGTATTAAAAATACACTAGGAGACAACTGCAAGCTTCAGCAATGCCAGACTCAAAACACTATGGCAGGGCACGATCTACGACTTTTGCCTTTTTCTTGAGAGCATTGCATTCATGACACTTAAGCAAGCCTTTTTTCTTCCCACAGACAGAAGTAAGAGAGACTGCGTTATACTTTGAGCAGTCTGAAGCGCCTCACTGTAAAACGTGAGGAACAAACTACAGTGCTTTACTGCAAAACTTCCACATTTTAGGGGCACTTCCCCTATATAGGTTGAGGTCTTCCTCTAGACCACCAAGATTACATTCTCAGTAATTAAAACTGAGAAATAGTAGTGTCGTCTGTAGATACAGAAAATTCGAGTAAGATGTTTACTAGAATATCATGTTCAGACATTTGCAAATAAAACACTGTTAAAAAAGTATGTAAACCTGATGTAAACGGTAACCTAAGTTACGCTGCTGCGGTAAGTGGATCAGAGAACACGGCAGCTGCAACTACGTGAACGCAAAGCTGCAGATCCAACCTTTCGGCTCAGTCGTCAGGCCGGAGATAAGCTTGACTCGAAGGGTCCCGCAGAGGAAGCGTCACCCCAGGCTTGCCTGTCTCACAGGCAGGCCTTCAGGCGGACCTCCAACTGACTCCGCACGGAAACAAGCGTCATTTCTCAGTGGGGACCGGCAGCGCAGGCCAAAGGAAAGCCAGAGTTCCCGGCTTACGTGTTGCCTTTCCCATCACTGCCCCACAGGTGCAAGAGGTCCTTCGCCCTTGCTGCTCCCTGAAGCCTCTCGCACACGCAGCGACCCGCCCGCTCCCTACCGCCAGGCTCCCTCGGCCGGCGGCCTCTTCCCGGGCCCCTTCCACACCGCCCCCTCCGCCTCTCCGAGCTGCTTCTCCCCTCCATCGCTCCCCTTCCTTCCAGATCCTCTCCGCCCTTCTCCGCGCCGGGCCACAGCCCCGACGGCCGCCCCTAACCGCGCCTCAGGGGAGGAGACCGCCACGGCACCCGCCGGCTCCCTCAGGGCGCGCAGGGCGAGCCGCGGCGCCAGGGACGAAACAACGGCGCCCCGGCCCCGCCTGCCGCGCCCCTGCCGCGCATGCGGGACCCCTCCCGCGCCCGCCGCCTAGCACCGGTTCGCCGCCTCCGCTCGCCGCCCCGGACCCTGGGTGCTGTAGTCCAGCAAGGGGCGGCGGCGGCGGGACCCCAGTTCCCGTGGTGCGCAGCGGCCAGGCGAGCTGCGGCCGTTGGCGGTGGGGCAGCGGGCAGCTGGCGGCAGGCGGCGTGGCCGGGCCCCGCCGCCGGGCCCTCGGCCGCCGGTGAAAAACCGCGGGGGTTGGGGCCCTTGCTTTTGAAAGGGGAGGCGGGTGACCCCGCCGGGGCTGGCGCTGGGAGCCACCTGGGAGCCAAGGGCCGCGATTCCTCGCGGCGGGAAACGGACATCTGGTGCTCCTGGTTGTGGGGAGCGTTCTTTGGGGTGGCTAACGGCTCTCGAGAAGTCCTTTGTAACAGCTGCGTGAAAACTCCGGTTATTCCTAGATACTGGGGGCTGGAGGGGTCATCAGCTACTCCTAGTCCTTCAGTTAGAGCGGCGTTAGGGGAAGACTGCACACGAGAGCGCAGAACTGGCCACAGCCCTGAAACTCAGAGGGTCAAGCGGGTCCGTGGGCACCGTCCTGCCAGCACGGGGAAGCGTCTGCCTGCCACCATCTCACGGAAGCCAGTCTCCCTTCCCCGTGGTGTGAGGAAACAGGCTGCAGAGGGGGGTACAAATACTTGGACTATTTAACTAGCAAGCTGTTTAAATTGTATCTGTCTTCTAAAGATGTGATAAAATTCAGCATCTGTTGAAAGACTCCTCGATGCAGTTTCCCAGTTGTTTTTCAGTCTTTGGGGTTTCTCCAGTTCTTAGCCCTTACTTGGCTTTGTAAGAGCACAGCCAAAGCAATAAATCCAGGTAATGGGTAATTAAGCAATCAGCAACTGAGATAAAGGCAGTCACTCCTTTAACTGACAAGTTTTATTGAGTACGTAGGTAAGTACATAAAACACAGCCTCCGTTAACAGGCTTGCACTAGTCCGTTGGCCAGCTGTCTCGGGAGCCTTAGGAGCCTGGGGGTTGTCTCCAATGAATTCACACAGAGATTCACGCAGGTGTGTTTGCTTGTTCTCCTAGTCCTCGCTCATATTTTTTTTCCAGTTACTCGATGCTGGGAATGCCTCTGCTTACTCACTGGTTGATCTTCCTCCCCCAGCTGTTACACTCCTTTATCTCTACAAGGGCTTTTTTCCTTATCTCTTTTTGTTTTACTTAGGGAGTCTTAAAAATCACACAACGACAGCTACTCTCCGTTTTGGGTGAGGGAAGGGTCCGTCACAGGTTCCTTACACTAACCGTCATGCATGTCAGCTACAGACTGCTGGTCTACAAGAGTGTACCCAGGCAAACCCCCAACGATTACTGTGTTTTACAGGGCAGGTTAAACATCAAACAGAGTAAATCTCCTCAGCTACATGTTACTTGCCAAAGTAAGTGGTGAATCAGGTACACAAACATAACTTTGATTTTGCATCTCATGTGTAATTGGCCAAACACATTGAGGTCAATTTGTTCAAGAAGGGAGTGCGTATCATCATTTGTAAACAAAAAAAACATGTTAAAAATAGCAGCTCCATGGATGCGCACCCAATTTTTTAAAAATTTCTATTTGGAAAATCTGTAATTTATCCAGGCGGGGTAAACTTGAATCAAACCTAGCAAGAAGTTCGTGGCAGCAAAGGGTTGCTGTTCCTGGGCTGCCCTGATCATCTGTTTGTACCAGCTTTGATGGCCATTTTAGTCCCAGTCAGTCATAGGTGTCCTTGAGTCTCCTGGCAGAAAGCTCTTCTTTCTGCCTCCATTTTTAAGGCTGCTAACAGAACAGATCTGATTCAATGCAAGATGCTCAAAGCAGCAGCTACTACCGAGACACAATATGAATGCCTTAAGCCGGAATCCTCCCAGAGTACCGGCACGTATTGTAGGCTGAAGAATGTATATCCCTGAAAGACAATAAAGTTGCCCCGAACGACTGAAAAATGGAACATGACACAGTGATGCTGCTAAGCTGTTTGGCAGTTTGCTTGTTTGCTTGTTTTTTCCATGAGCACATGCCTAGATTGGGGCAGCTGCATTTTAGCATTGATATAGCAACTGCTTGCTTTCCAATTTTTCACTCAATCTGGTGTGAGTTTCCTTCCTGTCATTCTTTTCCCTGAAATGTAATGGAGACATGGAGATACTCAGAACCCGACTGGACGTGGTCCTGGGCAGCCTGCTCTGGCTGACGCTGCTTCAGCAGGGGGTTGGACCAGACGATCTCCAGGGGTGCTTTCCAGCCTCAACCACTCTGTGATTCTGTAATTCCCGTATCAGAAACTATATTTCCAGGGAAAAAAAAGCTTTAAATACTTCAAATCCAAACCAAGGAATGACATTATCTTCTTGGAAAGCACTGCACTTAACTTTTGCAGTGTTAACAAGCAATCTTATCCAGGCTATGGAAAAACACGTGTGTTGATGGAGCTGAAATACTTGGAATAGTGTTTCCTGTCAAATGGGCTTGAAGAAGAGTAAGACAGCGAACAGCTCTCATCGCTTATTTCTCTTTTAGCAGCTGTCCCGAGTGGCAGTGCTCTACATATGAGTGATTAATGTATCACTCCACACCAAAAGCTTTCAGTGCAGATGAAAACGGTTGATCAATACGTAAGTTTAAGGAACACTCTTCAC
The DNA here is from genome assembly GCF_965183815.1 of Platalea leucorodia. Lineage (NCBI taxonomy): Eukaryota > Metazoa > Chordata > Aves > Pelecaniformes > Threskiornithidae > Platalea > Platalea leucorodia. Next base: position 115,610,023 of record NC_138824.1, read on the forward strand.
TGGGCAGCTGCAATCCTTCAAATGTCTTTAGTAACCTTCCTTCCGTCTATGCAGGTGGCAGTGTGGCTGAGTGCAAATGAATTACTGTAAAGGCTGCTGGGCAGGTATGGCATTCCTTTCGGCACTACAATACCAAGAGAACGGTAAAGCTGAAGGTTTGCTAGAGCTCACTGCAAAATGGAAAAACAGTTACTCCCATACGTAGTACTTCTCCCTCCTTATCTACCGTCCTTCTCACCAGGGCTTTTTCATTGCTTTTCTCCAACGAGCTCTTCATTAGACATAGACCTTTGGTCATTTCAACTGTTTAAGCATTGTGGGCTTTTTAAAGACAAAATACTTTTAACACTAAAAGCTTAGGACCTTTTAAAACTGATACATCAGCTTTGTCAAAACAAACAAACAAACAAAAAAACAAAACAGAAAGGGGACTTCCAAATCATTAGCCAGCTGAAGTTCAAAATCATCAGACAGTGAAATTGCTCTGAAGTAGTAAAAAATGGAGCCAAGGCTTGACATGGTGGCGTTTCTGGACTCGTACAGCTATTTTGAAATGGAGGAACTTTTCTAAGGGCATCTGTCTAGATTCAGGCAGTTGCATTTTAACAGTGATCTAGTAAATGCTGGCTTACCATTTTTATCAACCTGGAGACATTTTGCTTCTTTCCCTTTCCCTTGAAATATGGTCACATTAACCAATTAGTGCACTTTATTGCTTTATGCATTTTTAAGACAGCCAAACGCTTTTTGGAAGATTTCTCCCAACTTACCAACTTTTAACTATTGAATTGCCTGCAGGATGCTACACGTATGTTAACCCATAATCGCCCAGATCTTGGTCACAGAATCACAGAAACGTTTATTGGAAGAGACCTCTGGGGTCCCACCTCCTGCTCAAAGCAGAACTATCGCCAGCACCAGCCCAGGTCAGCCATGGCTTTGTCTAGCCAAGTTTCAAAAACCTCCAAGGACGAAGATCCAGCAACCAGGATTAATTGCCTCTTTCATTCTTTTGCATACATTTGTACTTTGGTTGTGAACATATTGATCTTCAACCCTCCACATGTCTAAGCAAATGTGCTATATGCTACAAGCATGAAAAGGATACAGCAGTGGGCCTCTCAGTTGTACTGTTTTGTAAATTGGTGGGGCTATGTTTTCCCTTTCGTTCTATTTCAGTATTCCCATCTTATTTTGTTGACAACCATTTCTCCATCTGTCCACAGCCAGGGAAATTACAGACTGCGAGTCTAATGAGCCCGTATCAGTCATCACTTCTCCAACAGAGAAAGTCTTTGATGCAAATTGATGCTTAAACCTTAACAAAGCCTCAGCATGACAAAACTGAACCCCGTTCATTCCTCTCTTATTGCAGTTCCCATACAGTTTAGGGCACACAGTCACTGAGGTTTCTGACTAATTGAAACCACTTGTGCCCTGCTAAGAATAGCTTGAAGTGGAAAAGGAATCGGGAGGCTTTGAGAGCGTTTCTCACTTTGTGAGTAGGAAAGATTTCCTGATTCCTGGAAAACCACTCCTTTCTGTGCCCTCATCGGAGTCCTCATCTCATGGCCAGCCTCTTTTGTACCACTGCTAAGCATGTACTCTGTATTTGGGTGTTTGAGCTCCTCGAAAGGCTGGGTAATCTTCTATGTTATCACCTTGGAGCAAGCGGTGGCTTGAAAAAAACCACCACCCAAAAAGGCAGCGTATTTATCAGCTGGGATACAGGGGCCAAGGTGAAAAGCCGCTTGTTTTTTATGACCTCGTGGAGTGAAGCACATCCGCTGCCTCCTGCCTGTGTCGGTGTTCAAACCCACTCCCGCTCCCCTTGTAAGGTGGCAGGGAAACCCAAATGTCACCACGGCAAGAAAACAGCAGACGTCCAGAGCCATGCTGGGAGTTGCCGTGCGCGGATGCAGCAGCTCTCTAGGCAGGCAGTTGTGCTCCAGTGCCCTGAAGGGGGTCTCCAGGCATGGGCCTAAGTTCAGAACTGCGAGGCCTAAGTTAACCCTTTCCTACGTCACCTACCGGGTAGGGAGAACTTCCCCTGATAAATGAGGGAAGGACTCATTTATCACCTCAGCTCTCAGGTTTCCTACCACATCTCATGAAAACGTGCAGAGTCATCTACCTTCTTCCCTCCAGGTGTGAGTTACATGGAGAAATCAAGGACAGCAGGCACTGCGTTGTAAAACCACGTGTACACTTCTTTCCCCTGGGGAAACTCCAAATGATACTAATTCCAGAACAGAGTGACCTCCCGTCTCCTCTCCCACCCCGCACGGCCCGGTGTCCTGACAAGGAGCTGCTGCCTGCTGTTGCGTGCCGTTTTCCACCGCAGACAAGCACTACGCGCCCCACTTCAGCTGCTTCCCTTCGGCTCCGAAGTTACGCTTGACAGTTCGATGTCAAAGCGCCTGACGGCGCCAAGGGAAAGCGCTTCAGCAAATGCCCACCTCCGCACACGGGCCACGCAACACCGGTGCTGTTTCAAAACCCAGGGGTGCGCGGGGACCGGCCTCCGGGCAACAGCCAGCTGAGAGGGGATGGGGTTAAGGGTCCGGAGCAGCTACAAACGCGAACAACCCGCCCCTCCTCCCGCCTGGCACCCTCCCGGCGGGCAGAGCCGCAGGCCATCAAGCCGAGGGGCCCGGGGCGGCGTAGCTGCCCCCGCACGGAGCGCAGGGAGCGGGGCGCGGGTCCGGCCGGCGCTGCGGGGTGCCCCGGGCGCGGGGGCTGCAGGGGCCTCCCGGCCCCGGCCCCGGCCCCGGCCCCAGCCCCGGCGCCTCCCGCTCCGCCCAGGAAGCGCCCTTTGCCCGCGGAGCAGGAAGCTGCTGCCGGCGCGCAGCGGGGCGGGCGCCGGGCGGGAGCGGGCGCCCTGCAGGTAGGCACGGCCCGGCCCGGCCCGGCACGGCCCGGCCGGGCCTCCCGCAGCCGCTGGGCCGGGGGACGGGGCGGCAGTGAGGGGCAGGGCCGGGGGTGCCCGCGGGGGTCCGTGCCGGCCCTCGGGGGAGGCCGACGGCGCTGACAGCCGAGGTTTCAACCCGTGTCGGAGCCTTTGTCTGCCGGCACGGCGGAGGAAGGAGCGACCCGGAGGAGGAGAAGAAATGCAGCGCGGAGAAGGGGAGGGCCGATTTGCCCCTTTTAAAGCCCCGCTCTGCTGTAGTTGCCGTCCTTGGCAGCTTGCATCCCACACCTGTAATGCAGTTCCCCCCCCCGTTCCACCCCTTTTCACCTGCCGCAGAGCAAATACATCTCTCTCCCCGGTTTCCACCCAGTGCTGTTGCAGACAGGCAGCTTTGCTCCCCTGCCCCTGCTCTGTGGAAGATCCTTGTTCCCGAAAGCCGCGCAGTCGCTGCGCGGCGGCCCTCCGTCCCCCCCGCGCCCGTCTCCCAGTGCCCCCCCGCGCCCCAGGCTGGGCGCAGAGCTGGGCGGGACGGCAGTCGCTGACAAGCGCTGTACTTTATGGACAAATCTGACAGTACAGGCAAGGGTGTTCTCATCACACCCGGGACAAGGCCAATACGTGCTGGGCAGATTTGTACAGCTGCATAATTAACTGCGTTTTGTGATAAAAACGTCTTCACCTTTTGACTTTACTGCAAGCCTTATCTATCCCAGATAACAGCTGGGGAGAGGAAGATTTGAACGCCTTCTTCTGAATTGCAGGTTTGTGCCGTCGTGCCTGGCATGACCGTGCGGAGAGCGCTTAAGCCACTGACGGCACTTCAGGAGCAGACTGCAAGATCCCAAGGAGCACAAGAAGCTGAAAGTATGGCGCTCTGCACGGGGATGAGTCCCATGACCTCCACAGCGTGGTACAACCGCAGGAGGAATGCAGAGCTGAGTGGTCGGAAGAGAAAATAAGTAGCTGTTTGCAAATAGCTAAGGTAAAGAACATAAATTGTAGGACCCAGCTACAAAATCTGTATATGCTATCACAATGCGAAAGCCATGGTGTGTTTGCAAAGCCCCTGCTGGAGGTCCAAATTAGACACCCTTCATATCTGGCTTTAGGAAAGCTGTGGATGTTGCCTACAGTAACCCCAGACACCCACGTACACCGATTCTTCCTATTTCCGTTTCCACGTTCAAGCAATAACCCAATACGGCCAAGGATATATTCTTCTGCCAGTCACAGGTGAAATCCCTGAGGGAATGTCCCCTCTGTTGATGAGGTTCGTCCCCTCCTTTCACAGAGATATGACTGTGATTGTGGGAAAGGCAGAAAGCCTTTCCTTACTCCAGACCAGCCTGTTAATTGTATAAAGGCTATCTGCTCTCTGCTGAGCTGCCATAGCAAATCTGAGCGTAGCAGCAACGTGTCAATGGCAACCCGAGCTAGGGAATTTTTGCAGAAGGGACCTCTTCCTTCTACCTTGTCTGCTTGCTTAGATGTTTCCCCAGGGTGGTTGTTATTGGACATTTGTCAGATGCTGATACCACCTCTGAATTGCTGAGGGATTTGCTCCTCCAGAGTTCCTGTTTGTTGATAGCTTTCAGAGAGAAACCCTGCTGTTTGTGGCTAGCTGCCTGGGGGAAAGGTCTCTGCATGGACAGGATTTTGACTCCTGCTCGAAAGCGGGGGTGGGCCATCTGGTACATATTGCAGCATGTGAATAGCTTGGTCGGCTTGTACTGCCAAACTTGCAGCAGAAATTCTCAGTAGCGGCAAAGTCCTGAGAGCTGTAGGGCTGCAGAAAGCAAACCTCCCTTTGTATATCAGCTTGGAACTGCCAGCAAGGATCCATCTGCAGGGGTGTTCCACTTCAGCATTCAGCAAATATTCAAAGTAGGGACTCAGATTATTAACTTTTAAGGCTTTTTTTTTTTTTTTCTTTTGCTAAGGCTTCTTTTTTGCTTATCTGATTCTTTTTTTCTTATGGTTCTGCAGTTTAAGATTGCAGTCTTTCTCTTTTGCTTGCTCCCTTTCTTTCTGTCCAGCTTTGCCACCTAGGATCAAAGACTTCAAGTCTGGTTTTATAGTTACTGGAAAATGAAGTCCAAAACTGTTCCCTTCATCTGCGTTGTCTCCTTGATTCTGACACTGTCTAATCCCTCGTTACCCATTACCTGCCGTTAAATAGCTGTTGGTGATGGATGAAGTGGTCCAGGACCAGGCACCCATCAGTTTGCAGTGTTTCTTTGCACCAGAGCCCATCTGTCCAGTTAGTCAATTCTGTCTGGAGCTTGAGTAGCTGTCCAGAGGTATTGGTTATCCAGAGAGATTGGTAGCTTGAAGCAGAGTTCAGGGAGTATATTTTTGAAGTGATGCAAACTAGTACTAAGTAACTATAAAGATTAAAAGGGGGAAAACAAAGTAATGTCTTAAATGCTTTAAAAAGATTCCCATAAGTGATCTCAGCTTTAGCTGTGATGCACATCAGTCTCCGATCCTAGGTTCATCCGCCTGGTATCCTTTCCCTGCCATCTTTGATTCTTACTTTTTAAAACAAAGTGGGATTTTTTCTTACCATTGTATTTTCTCTGTTCTTCCGCATTTTTCGTGCAGCAACTGCTAATGCCTGCCCTCTTGATGCTAACTGCTGTTGCCTACTGTTTGGCTGGTTTTGGCCTTAAAACAGTAAATACTGAAGGAAAAATTCTTGTCTTTGGTGCTGATGGCGTTTGTAAGAGCAGCCTGCCCAACAGTTGCATTCATGGCAGTTTTTGGAGCTCAGTATGGATGCCAGGCAGGGAACTAACAGAATCTGGCCAGAGCAGACAAGACATTAAATTGCCTGGTTTGTTGGATTTTGCTGCCTCAGCCTGAGAGTCTTGGAAGAGAAAGAAGAGATGAAGTAGCAAGAAAATCAGGTTCTGGTGACCAAAGAGTCATTTTCCATTTAAAATAATCTTAGGAGAGTCTTGTGGCTGTCATTATTAAAGAATTGTAAATATGGCTGGGTTTTGTTGTTTGCTTACACGTGTATCTATGACTGCTGTCAACCAATTCTGAGTGCAGCATGTCAGGTGTATGTCCTAATGTATATCACTTATCAGAAGAGGGGCAACCTCGAATCTCCTTTAAGGAAAGAGAAAGTACCTGACACCAGATGCCTCAGTAGTGCTCAGGATGTCCATAAATGTTTGCTTAGTTGATTCCATTCTTTTATGCAACCACTCTGCTTGTTCCCCATATTCAGCAGGGACAGTAGATTTTAAGACATATGACAAGCTTTTGCTGAATATTCAACTAAGATTACTTTTGTTTGCTTTCATAAGAAGGATTCCTGATTGCTGAACCTGACGTAACTGCACAGATGGACCAAGAAGAAGATCATGAGGCCTTGGAGGAGACATACATGGGTGAGGAATAAGTTAGATAAGCTTATAAACACAGAGCAAACAAAATGCTCTTTGAGCTGCCTCAGTTTAAGCCACTTTATTCCATGCAGCTCGTATGGAGACCTGCGCTTTCCCCCTCAGGGCAGGCAGACAGCCTGCCTTTGTCAGCCTGCTGTTAAGAGTGTGTATAAGAAGACAAAATATTAAGAAGACAAAATGTGAAGATTTCTTGGGGGCACGGAGACACCTGTAGCATTGCCCTTGGCTCTGCTGCGCGTGGCACGTCTGCTCTGGGTCGCATGGTGACGCCACACAGCCTCTCCTGCAGCTAGGTTTCCGTTTGCTCCCAGTCTTCCCTTTAGTGCTTCTCCTACCTGGTGCAGACCAGGCTCCCTAGGAGAACAGCTTGCCCGTTCTTTGCTGTGCTGCTTCCCAGTGAGATTCACAGTTAGAGTCGTACTTTTTTTCCAGGTGGTGAGGTAGGTACCCTTCCAGATCACCTTGCAAGCACAGATCAGCAGGACATATTGGCAGCAGGGTCCAGAGGAGGAGAGGAACACTTCGGGGACAGCCATGGAAGTCAGCACGGTTCCCCAGAGGCACGGCAAGGTGACTGTGAGGAGGAAGAGGAGGCCGAGCTGCCTTGCTCTGATATCAGCCTGGTGAAAAGACAGGAGAGGAGGGTGGCAGCAGCCTCACGGCGAGTCCGTCATGCAGAGCGGCCCACCATCTGCTCCGAGTGTGGCAAGGGCTTCAGTCGGAGCATCCACCTCATCCAGCACCAGCGAATGCACACCGGGGAGCGCCCCTTCCTGTGCGGGGAGTGTGGCAAGGGCTTCAGCCAGAGCTCCCATCTCATCCAGCACCGGCGGGTCCACACGGGCCAGAAACCCTACACCTGTGCCGAGTGTGGGAAGAGCTTCAGCCAGAGCTCCAACCTCCTCAAGCACCAGCGCATCCACACCGGGCTCAAACCCTACGTGTGCAGCGAGTGCGGAAAGATCTTCAGCGACAGCTCCACCTGCATCAAACACCAGCGTATGCACACAGGCGAGCGGCCCTACAAGTGCCCGGCTTGCGGGAAAACCTTCAGCCAACACTCCCACCTCCTTCAGCACCAGCGAGCCCATGACGGCGTCCGGCCTTACGCCTGCGGGCAGTGTGGCAAACGTTTTGGGCAGAGCTCTGACCTCATTAACCACGCTCGTACCCACACTGGTGAGAAGCCTTACAAATGCAGCCAGTGCGGCCGGGGCTTCAGCGGCAACTCCAACCTGATCAAGCATACCCGCATCCACACTGGGGAGCAGCCGTACCGCTGCGCCCGGTGTGGGGAAAGCTTTCGGTTCCAGCCCCAGCTGGTGCGCCACCAGAAGCACCATACCGAGTAGCTGGTGGAGAGGAAAAGGCCGTGTGGACCATAGGCAGCTACCTGGTGTTGGGAAGACACACAGCTGCTCCCTGGACACCTCGTACGGGGCGTGAATTCTGGGGGAGGGAGCTCTCAGAGCCTGTCCCCTTTTCTTCTGGGTAAATCCGTTTGTGAGCACCGCCCAGACACTCGAGCAAAGAGAGAGGCCGCTGCCGAACGAACTAGTGCATGTTCACTGTGGTGCGGTGGTTCTGAGCCCCTCTTCTGGGGATGGGGAAAAGAAAGGTGCTAACAGTATGGTACGTTCAAGGCCAGAGAGGATAACATAGAGACGTTCCAAGGATCAGTGCCTTTTTCTGTTATTTCTAGCGGGGAGTGATTTTTATCCCAGTAAAACCCAGCTAAAATCCGTACCTGTTTTCTGTACAAGCTGCCTGGGTTTTGCCCTCGCGGTAAGGGCACAGCCTGGGATGATCAGTCCCCTTAGAATCCACATCTCCCACTTGCCAGTATTCTTGGGTTTAGGTGGCGTTAGCATCTATTTATTTTAAAACCCCACAACACTGTGCTGGGTGCCTCTGCGTACATGTTGTGGGCCCAGCTGATGCTCTGTTGGGGCCACGTCTATGGAACGGTGTTTTTGATGGGTTGTATGGTTGTGAAATTGGCAGTTCCAGAAATGATGCTGCTGTCTGACAGCTTAGTCCTCAGCAGCAATTAAGTAAATTAACATCCTCATAGGTATTTCTCTCAGTTTCTTGTTTAGGTGCTTTTGTGGGTGGCACTTTATGAATGTTTTTATAAGGCTTTTAAAAGTATTTAGGGTTACTTTTTTAATTGTGATCTTCTAATTGTCAGTTGATGAACAGAAAAAGGATGACATTTGAAAAATAAGCGATGTCAAACTTTGATTTTATATTAAATGTTAAACATTTTTTCTTGCATAAAACTTTTTAACTCAAACGATACGGTTTTGAGTTGTTAATGATTACAAAGAGGTAATTATGACACTGATTTCTAGACTTTCTGTGATATTTTTGCGAGTGGTTTTGACATCCTTAATAATGACTTTCTAAGGAATATGGGGGAGGCAGGATTCTGAGAAAGCAGAAGGAACTGACCTCTGAAGAGATCTTCTTCACTTTGAGGAGCAGAATACTACTACTGGGAGTCTATCCTTAAAAGGAATTCTTGCTCAGGCGACCGCTTGGTACGGGGGAGGAGAGAACTGGCAGTAATAACAAAGATGTTAATATCTCTAGCACGGAAGAACTCCCTGTAATGAACGTGGCAGTGTATACTGAAATGCCTGTTCCACCCACGAAGCCAAACGGGAAGAAATCACAGTGTGCTTTAGGCAAGAAAATGAAGTGATCAAATCTGTTGTGCTTTACAATTTTTATTTTCAGCACCGCATATAGGCCTAATGCTAACAATGAGCTTTCACACAGAGATGAGCTCCCAAACAGGGGTTATCACTAAGGGCAAAGAGAACGTCCAGCTTGAATTGCACAGGATCCCAAGCAAGCAACAAGCAACAACAAGCAAGCTGAGAACGGAAGGAATGTGACTGGAGTTACTGGCTGAGTAAGGTGGATACATCCATACCTCCCTTAGCCACCAGCTGCTATCACAGAGGGCACAGCTTCATGCTCCATTGGCAGTAGATCTGGTTTAAGTCATTTGGTCTCACTCTACTCCCACCTTCCCCCCTAGAGCCTGAATTAAAACAGCTGTGCTGATTAACTGTTCACATGGCTGTGCCCCAAGTCAGATCCATAAGATGATCCGTGTTTTTTAAATGACGGACTTTGGAGAATTAATTCTAAACTGCATCAGTCCAGTCTAGACCACAGCCTCACAAGGAGTAGGGTACATAAAACTGAGAGCCTTGGTGTCAGAGGAGAACAGACAGTCCAAAAAGGAAATAAATAACACTGCCAGTATTGCTGTTAGTTCCCAAGAAACACATCATTTAAGATGCTTATTACTTTTTTTTTTTTAATGTTTCTAGGGAAGACTAGACCTGGAAAAGCCTGACACATTGCCTTTATTGTTTCTGCGTTCCCCCAGCCCCATCAGGAAGACGCATACCCCCATTGCCCCAGTACAATGGACACTACAATTCATTTCTGCAGTGCCCTTGCCACACATATGTTACCAAAATATGTATTTATTCTGAATGGTAGTTCTCCCCCATAAACTGGCTGAAAATATGTCTCTTGCCTCAGAGCTGGAATACCAGCCTATCGTGTTCATTTGCAGAAGGAGCAAAGCAATGCAGTGAACAGAACGGTGACATCTGCACAGTAAAAGGTGCCAGCGGCACATAAGCCAAGTGGTATTAGCCCAGGTGAACTCCTTCCAAAAACGCCAGGTTGCCATCTAGCTAGATGTGGCACAGACCACATGTTGGTTTTGGTGGGCCTGTGTCCTGGTGTCCTAGACATGTGGCTCGTGCAGGGTACCCTAGTGGGCAGCCTTCTTCAACTGGTGGTCCTTCAGGAGCAGTTAGTTACTGCACCTGGGCTACTGCAAACAACTTTACTCCAGAATATAGTATAGAATATAGTCCACTAATACATTATGTAGAGCAGATGATCAGGGACTGGGCACCCAGGTTCACTCCCTGGGGCTATATTACACACTAGTATAGACACAACCTAAGGGTACTAATCAGCTCAGTCAGATGATCAATATTCATGCAGCATTTGTGTTGCCGCTTGATGTGTTGAAGCACACCAGCATGCTCCCTTCCATTTTGCTCCTGTGCTTGAATTTAGTGCTTATCTGAAGGCAGCTGTTTTCCTTTTCTCCTCCAAGCTCTCACTATCAGCTGCTTCACAAACACCAGTGTCCTCCCTCATTAGCTTAAACAGTTTGTCCAATATTTTGACCATGGATTCTTTCTGTTTTTCCCATTAATCAGAACAAGTTTAATCATGAAATCAGTGTAATTGAGGTGCTCAAACAGGAACTCAGTTAAGCTTAGCTGCAAGGGCTGCTTCTTAATTGATTTGCCTGCAAGTAAAGTTGAGCTTTTCACAGAAGTGCATGCATCTCAGGTCTCCCAAGCGATACTTGGGATGCTACCCACACTCTTCCTTTCAAAGATCTTTGCAGTAGTACAAAAGCGTGTGAATGCTCTTCAAACACGTTTTGAAATGTGTTCTCTGCATGCTGCACATGCTCGAGCATTGAACTTTTAGACTTAATTCGTTTGAAATTCTCTAAACCCCCTTGTTGTTGGGAGCTCTGTAACTCCAGACTCATTGATATGATGAGGGAAGTTGGGATACTTGGGAATTGTTGCAGCTACAATGCGGCATCTTTGCTTAATTAAGAAGTGTCTCTCATCAGGATGACCGGCTGTCTATGGAGACCTCTTGATCACAGAGCTCTGCTGCAGTAACTTTCCTTTTACAACTATTTGCAAGAACCAGCCTAAGTTGCATCTTACCGAAACCGGGGAGTGAAATTTTCCACTCAGGGACCATACCGGCCAGAACAGAAGGCAGCCTTAGATCTCTCTTCTCAGAAATGAAAACAAAAATTGCTATATATAAATATATCTTTCTATTTTAAAAAACCCAACAAACAAACCACATTTCGCTCCCCCACTGCTGCTTAAAGCATACCTTAGGCTCCGAGTCTGCTACCCACACACGCTCTGTCACTGCAGTCGTTAGGTGGAGGCCTATTTGTGCGTGGGACCAGGTGCTCTCCTCTTGGTCTTGGCAGCTCAGTTCAGCAAAGATGCAGGTTCCAAGCTGCATCAGTCAGCTCTGGCTGCCCGGGGTGCACAGTGCGGTCTCTCTAAATCGGCCATGCTGGGATGCATGCGGACTGTGTTTTTGCTAATTTGAGTAGTTTTACTTCCTCGGAAATCCTGAGCGCTTGTCTGTGCTATTGGTTTCAGCTCAATGTGCCGGGGCTCCTAGTTCTAAAGGAAAATGTTCCAGGTACCAGGCCCACGCATCCTTTCTGCACACACTCAGTAATAGTAGCCAAGTCCACACATAAAGATTTGTAGGATCTGCATTTTAGGCAGGTATTCCTCAAACTTTGACTGTGCAGGCCTACCCTTCAAAGTCTAAGATTGCCAAAAACTTCAAAGAGAAATCCAGGAAGAGCTTAAATAGCTAAAGTAGTCTTCATTTTAGTAACCTCACCGTTCTTGCAGAATCTTACTGATCTGAAGATGAGAGAGGGGTTCCTGTTCCTCTTGTTGGGGATGCTGGCAGGGGCTGCTCCCTAAGGGGAGCCTATGGCCAGCAGCAGCGAGCCAGGCTGGGCTATGCCCTCCCCAACGGGGCACAATCCCACAGTGCCAGCGGCCCCTGGGCAGTTCTCTTTTGGCTGACTTGCTTTAACCATACTTAGCCCTACATCCTCCAGCGGGGGAGGGATGCCACTTGCATGGGCAAGTGTCTTTTCTGTGACTGTACACAGATTGAGTGCTGACAAATAGATGCAGTGGTCCTGAGGCAGGACACGGCAGTGTATCTGTAAGAGGTAAAGCCTTTAGCTTTTTATGATAAAGTTTTACCTGATCTCTACCTTACTGGAGGTTAAAGTCCTTGCCAAAACTTGCAGTTCCAAGGTGAGCAGGACCAAGGCCTGTAGAAACACACATTCTAGCTTTGCAAGGAAGCAGGGAACTTTAAGAGACTAAATAAATTAATTGTTTAGTGGGTTCTTGAGTGTAAAATGCCTCCAGTTGGAGCTCAAACTCTCACTACCCTGGAGTACCTATTCAGAGAGAAGTGTGCTGACTAAGCTGTTGCTCAAAGAGAAGATGTGATAACTGGGACATGAAAATCACCAACACCTGCTCTAGAGGGGCTAATGGAAACAAGCTTGAAATAAAACCAGAGAGGATTTCTACCCCACCATGAGGACTAACTGAAAGCACTGCACCTTCTGAAATAAGTGGTCCTGTGCCACTTTAGGCAATTTTTTTCAGGCTCGTTTCTCTGATTCAGAAATGGCCCTGAATCACAAACCTGTACCTACAGCCAAGAGCTCTGGGCCTGGACACAGAAGGGCCTTACCTGTGTGAGGGTAACCCCGAAGTTACTGTGGGAGCCGCAGGGGCGCCTCTGGCTTCTGCCTCGCTGGCATAAACGTTTCCCCAGCCAGGAGCGACTTCCCAGGGAGCTGGGTGGCTGCTCGGTGTTCCTGCTGCCATGGCTCCCTCACCTCCATTTGCCTTCAAGGCACAGGCACCTTTCCTCCTTCTTATAGGTTTCTCCATTTGGGGGGTGTCTTTGAGGGAAGGAGGAGGAATAAAGATGCCCAAAGAAACACCAAGCACCTTCACGAATGCAAAAAAAAAAAAAAAAAAAAAAAGATTAATGGCGATTTTCAGAGGCAAGCGTTGAGGTCAGAGATCTTTACCGCTGCACGCTCCGCGGGGCCAGCCCTCCACCGGAGCGGCCGCCGCCGCGGGAGAGCCTCCCGCCTGGGGCGGGAGCGGCCGTTACGGCCCGGCCGCGGGGCCGGCCGCCAGGGGGCGCCCCCACCGGTGGCGCGGGCGGAGCGGGGCTGCCCGGAGGGGGCGGTTAATGGCGGTGGCGGGGCCCGGCCGGGGCTGCTGCGGGCCGAGCAGGAGCCGAGTCGACTCCCCCCGCTCCTCTCCCCAGCACGGGGGTAGGGGGTGCGGGTACCGTTTCGGGTTACCTGGGGGGCTTGCCCTCAGCGCTTGCTCCGAGCTGAGGGGCCCGGTGGGGCCCGGAGGAGGGCGCTTGCCTACATGGCGGTTTTGGCCCAGGGCGCTGGCTTGGCAGGGCGCGAAGGACCGAGCCTGCGTTGTAACGCGTGTGTCTGGATCCGTATTTGCCAAGGATAAAAAAGCTGGGGAGGGAGTTCACCGCAGAAAATTGGAGTGGAGCCGTGATGCAGCCCGGCATCGGGGAGAGGCGTGCGGAGCGGGGCTGAGCTGGCTGGGGCCTGGCAGCATCGCCCTAGGAGGCGGGCGGCCCTGGCTGCCCCCCTTCCGCAGGGCGCAAGCTGGGGAGCCCAGGGATGGCGCGCCTCGCCCGGGGAAAGCCAGGCCAGAGCTGGCAGCTGCGTGCGCGTCTCCCGCACCCGGCGGCTGGTAGCGCCCAGCGGATATGAATTCTGTGATATGGATCTAAACGTGTACGTGCTGTTCGGGTTACGTCTGCAAACAGCGTGAGAGTCCGCATCCATTACTTACAACAGGGAGACGGGATCTGAATGAAGTGACTTGTTTGCGAGAGAGGAAAAACATCAATCCAGAGTACTGCAGACATAAGCACAAAGGGGTCAAACTGCCAATAGGAAAGAACGTGTCTGTAGAAAAAAGATAGTTTCCCAATAAAATCCACAGAGAAAAAGTTTTTAGGTCTGCAAAACCAAGGGAGAGTTTCTCCTTTCCGTGAAGTAGTGTGGCTCCATGGGGTACTTCTAGGGATTTCTGGCATGAAAGGAGGCTGGGCAGAATGTGCTCGTATACGTTATCCTGCGCGCTAGGTATGAAATTTATGAAGGGGTCTGCTGCTCCACTGGAAAATGTTTGGTTTATCATCCATTAATAAAAAAATAGTTGAAAACGGCTCGTCTATACTGCTCATTTCTTAGCAAAAAGTGGGCAAATTGTTTGCCCGCAGGATAATAAAAAGGCAGATTGGCGGTAGCTTTTCCTGCTTTTATTCTCCATGGTGACAACTCAAAAGCGACAACTTTGAAACTGCAAGCATGGCAAATGTATAATGCTTGGTAATTGGGGATGAGGGTGTGTCCCAAAAAGCTATAAAAGTGGTGTATTTTCATTATACAGAGTATTGTTATGTCCTTCTTCCCTCCATCTTGAAAATAAGTTTATTACCAGGGAGAAGGGCAATTTAAGTAAAATAACAACAGCCGAGTACAGCAAAGAAAGTCACTCACTCACTGCATAATTGGGGGAAAATGGCTGCTGCAGGTGAGCAATAGCAACAGAAAAAAAAAAAAACCAGCTCATTGATAAACAGCAAGAGGACCATACCCCTGGGCTGGGGCTTTGACAGCGCCTATGAAAAGTTAGCGAGCACTTGGCTCCCACCCCCCCCGAGTCTCCAGACTGTAGCTTGTACAAGCAGACCTGCAGGTGAGCCTGTGGGGATGCATGGTGGGGACGGTGCTGGTGCTCTGCGGGCTCTTTGGCTGGGACAGGGACGCACAAGGGGCTCCTTTCACCTCCGAGTTCATTTTGGTGCTTGGGGCACCGAGGGCACGGTGTTCTCGGAGCACTAGTAGAGGCTTTGCAGAAAAAAATACGTTTTTCTAGACAGAGTGAGCAGGTGTGGTGGAGAGCCACCACCAGGCATTAGAGGTTACAACCTGAATTTTGCTTTTAAAATGAGCCCGTCGACTTTTAATTCATACTTTTAAACTCAAATGTAACTAATAGCATCTTGGAATCCCATTTGCTTTCTACGACTCATGGAACGCTGCTTCTCTCTGCCACTGCTCTCACCAAGGACAATGAAAACCGAATGCATTTCCTTCTGTTGTTTGCACTTCAGAGCTCTGACAGCAGCTGCCCTGGGGCTGAAAACAATACTTACTCGTTTTGAAATTATGTTCAGCTCTCATTTTTAAAACGCTTCCAGTAACATCCCTGCTTGGGCTTGAGAGAGTATCTGGAGGGCTTGGGGTTTTGTTTTGTGTATTCTGTAATTTTTTGCTTTTATAGGGGGTAAAAGTGTCTTTTTACAAAATGCCACTCACTCTACATCTAAATTGACTGGAATCCCTAGGTGCAACGCTGAAGGTTAACTGGAAATAGCCAAGGAAAGCAGCGGGGTCAGAGAGGGATTACAAGCATGACAAAAAACGACAGGCAGAAAGGGAGAGGAGGTGAAGGTCTCTCCTGGCAAAGGCCCCCGTGCAGGCAGGGGTGAATGTCAAAAAGCAATCGTAAAGGTCACAAGAGAATTCATATGGGAATCATGGCAGATTCATTCCTTCAGTATTAGCTTACTTTATTCTTAAGATTTTCCTGCTTCTAATGCTGGCAATCCAGCTAGCATTTTAAAGATCGTATCAAAATGATAGCCATCCTGTCACATTACATAATGGATCTCTTTTCTGATCTCCTAGGCAATGGAGAAGGGGCTTTAGGAGCCCCAAGTGACGACGAGGGTGGTTTCCATGTCACAGCTGTTGCAGAAAGCACGTATGGCCAGTATAGCCCGATGGAGAGCCATATGGTCAGGTCCGCAGCATCTGGCTTATGCCAAAGGTCTCCTTGCTCCTGGACCCAGTCAAGAAATGAGCTAAAGCCCCTTTGGCTTCTGTTTCCACGTGTCCCAAACCCTGTACTTACTGATGCAGAACAGATCCTCACCCACAACCCTGTGCGAAAGCTCCCTGGAGAAAATGGAAGATAGCTTCAAGGGCTTTCTCAGCAAAACACTCTCCACAACATTAAATTTATTTTCAGAATAGCCCAGGCATGATAAACACTGTGGTGGTGTGTTTATGTACCTGCAACAGTCTGTGGTTGGGTTTGACTTGTGAAATGTTTTGTGATTGCTCCTTCTCAGGGATCTGTATTTGTACGGGGGCTGTCCTGCATCTCTTCAGAGAAGGAGCTTTGGGAGGGACCTTGGGTCAAAAGAGACATAGTCCTCTTCAAGTATATGGGGAGTTAGCAGTTAATCTGCTCAAGACAACCTGGAGCTGGGCTGGCAACTTGGCCAAGCAAAGCCCTTCTGCGCAATGTCGGATCACTGTTACTGGAGGAAGCTGGTCACACCTCAGTGGTGGCATCCATATGTGGTTAACTCTCCTGAAACCCCCTGAAAAAAAAAGTTCTGAGAATGCCTTCTCTCCTCCCTGCAAAAGGCCAGTTCCATCGTACAATGCCCGATACTTTCTTTGCTACTCCCTCCCACAAAGTTCTCTGGCCAGTTTTAGGTAACTCTGGAGAGGACTGGCATGTCAAACTGGCTTTGGTGACTGCAAAACCATCTGTCTTATTTCTGTTACAGGTGAACTGGTATTGCCCACCTGGAGGGGGCTTCTTGGAAAAGGTCAGGAAAGCAGTGTCACTGCTGATCCACGGGCAGCAGGCACCCAGAGTCACGAGCCAGAATGAAAACCACCATTCAGTGAGCTACAGAGGGACCCAGACCTCGCAGCAGGAGCTGGGACCTCTCGGGGACACTCGGCACACGCAGCTGCCGATGCTGGCTGCGGGGAAGGTGAGGTGGGCCTGGGGCACGCTGCCGATGGCCATCTCTGACCTAGTAACAGCAACAAAGGCTAGGATGCTTACAGTTCCGGTCCCCTGCAATATATGCCAGCAGAAAGACCTGAATAATTCTGGCTGCCTGTCTCAGGTGATGTATGTTGGACTTCCTCAAAATTTCTAAGTATTCAAAGTGCTAGTTTTGTTAATTTTCTATTTCAGTGGAAATGGAGTGGTCTGAGGATATTCACACTGAAGCCACGGCCTGGAATTTTTATAAGGTACTTCAATGGAATAGTGGGATTCTTGAGAATGCCATTGGTATTTATTTTCTCATTCCATTATGTCAAAACTTTTTTTCAGTAGCCCAGATCACATTTTTGACAGCACAGCCTAGTCTACTGCTGATGCTTGATCCTGCTGTTGCTCTAAGGGCTCTTTTTTTTTTTTTTTTTTTACGATTGTCTTCTTAGCAAGTCACTGTTGTGATGCTTCATTTTAAGGCCACGAAACCATCCTCGTCCTTGACATAACCCAGATATCCATATCCTGTATGAAAAGGATTTTAATTTTATGCCAGCAATAAAAATTGATCACTGGAAAATTTATAATTTGAGACCCCATAATAATCAGGCTCATTATTTTCCAGTGCCAGCATTCTGCAGGTATTCTGAGAGATGGCGTGGACACAAACCATTGCTTCTTTTCTGAAACAAGAGGCTCCTCGCAGCCTCTCAATCAGCCTCTGGCCCCCTGCTCCTCTCTGTTGCAAGAGCCACGGGTCATTAGGGCTGTGCAGCTGTAGAGATGGACGCCCTACTCTGCATCACCCCTCACTTTTTGATCTGGTTCATTTGGTGCTGCTGCAGACACATTTCTAAGGGGAAAGATAAAGATGGCCTGAGGACAGACACTATCAGTAACTGAAAATTCCTTCAGATTTGTATGGGGAGATAAGAAATCTAAAATTTTAGAGCAAAGGCAAAGCCAACTGATGGGTGCTGCCCAGATCTGACTTCAGGGAATTAAGACCTTGCAACTACTTATTTATAAGCTAGATACATAAATGGCAACTTCCTACACAGAGTGTACAAGCGTCCTAAAGTACCAGCAGCGAGCAAACAAAACTGATTCAAATAAATGAGGGGAAGGCTTATATTTTTAATACACACAACTCATTCCTGAGGGCTTGATCAAATAAACTACGGTGACTGAGATAAGGGACAGACATAACTGAAATGAGAAGGAGATTGCGACGCTCTGGCTTTCAGTAGGATTTAAAAGATACAGGTATTCAGAGACAGTTAAATTGCTGTTTTGGCCCCTTTCTGACATAGTCATTGTTGCAGATGCACTTTCAACTTTCTATGTAAAATGTTTCCTGGGTCTGCTGGGTGTCTGATGGAAAAGAGAGCAGGCTAAACTCCCTTGAAATTCACTGCATAGGGGTTCCCAAGGTTTTCAGACTAACAAAACATCAACATTTCTTGCTGTTAGTATCGTCATATGTCAGGGATGAAATGTTTAATTTAAAATAACATGTAGTGTAGCTCTGGAGACTTCTCAAGGCCATGGAGACCTCAGATGGCAACCACCTGCCTACCTCTTGTTAACTGTGCTGTGATTTTCCTAGGAACATACATTAAAAATGAGAAAAGATGAAAATATTTAAAATTTAGTTTCTCCAGCCATAACACAAGTAGATGTAGCTGGCATGTAGCTGGCAAATGTAGTTGCTAAGCCGCTCTCCCTATCTGAAAAGTCATGGCAGTCAGGTGAAGTCCTCAGTGACGGGAAAAAGGGAAACATCACACCCATTTTTAAAAAAGGTAAAAAGGAGGACCCTGGAACTACTGACCAGTCAGCCTCACCTCTGTGCCCAGTAAGATCAGGGAACAGATCCTCCTGGAAGCTATGATGTCCAGGCAATATGGATAACAGGGTGGATTAGAGACAGCCAGCATGGCTTCACAAAGGGCAAATTGTGCCTGACTATCTAGAGGCCTTCTATGATGGAGGGACTGCGTTGGTGGATAAGGGGAAGAGCAATTGATGTCATCTACCTTGACTTCTGTAAGGCCTTTGACATGGTCCCCCCACAACATCCTTGTCTCTGAATTGGAGAGATACGGGTTTGATGGATGAACTATTCAATGGATAAGGAGGTGGCTGGAGGGCCGCACACAAAGAGTTGCAGTCAATGGCTCAATGTCCAAATTGAGATCAGTAACAAGTGGTGTCCCTCAGGCGTCTGTACTGGGACCAGTACTGGTCAATCTTTATTAATAGCAGACAGTGGGACTGAGTGCACCCTCAGCAGGTTTGCGGATGACACCAAGCTGAGCGGTGCAGCTGATTTGCTAGAGGGAAGGGATGCCATCCAGAAGGACCCTGACAGGCTTGAGGAGTGGGGCCATGTGAACCTCAGGAGGTTCAACAAGGCCAAGCACAAGGTCCTGCACCTGAGTCGGGGCAATCCCCAGTATCAGTACAGGCTCGGGGATGAAGGGATTGAGAGCAGCCCTGCAGAGGACTTGGGGATAGTGGTAGATGAAAGACTGGACATGAGCTGGTAATGTGCGCTTGCAGCCCAGAAAGCCAACCATAACCTGGGCTGCATCAAAAGCAGCGTGACCAGCAGGTTCAGGGAGGCAATTCTGTCCCTCTACTCCATTCTGGTGAGACCCCACCTGGAGTGCTGCATCCAGCTCTGGGGTCCCCAGCATGAGAAAGACATGGACCTGTTGGAGTCCAGAGAAGGGCCATGAAAAAGGTCACAGGGCTGGAACACATCTCCTGTGAAGAAAGGCCAAGAGAGTTGGGGTTGGTCAGCTTGGAGATGAGAAGGCTCCAGGGAGACCTTATTGCAGCCTTTCAGTACTTAAAGGGGGATTATAAGAAAGACGGAGACTTTTTACCAGGGGAAATAGTTTTAAACTGAAAGAGAGTAGATTTAGATTAGACATAAGGAAGAAATTCTTTACGATGAGGGTGGTAAGACGCTGGAAGAGGTTGCCCAGAGAAGTCGCAGATGTCCCATCATTGGAAGTGTTCGAGGTCAGGCTGGCTGGGGCTTTGAGCAACCTGATCTAGTGGAAGATGTCCCTGCCCATGGCAGGGGGTTGGAACTAGATGACCTTTAAAGGTCCCTTCCTGCCCAAACCATTCTGTGATTCTGTGATTGTATGCCCCTGCAGGCTAATCCTTCTCCAGCCAAGAAGACCCAGGACTGGGATTTCCAAAACTACATTCATCACTAGAGAAGCGTAGGAGAAGAAGAAAGCCGTCCTTTCATCAATTCACCTTCTAGCATGAAAACTGCACTGTCATCAAATCTATGGAGATTACCCTTCCTCTCCCCTGACCATTCCTGCTGAACAGAAAAATATGGAAAAGGAGTAATACAGAAATGAATCTGCCATTTTTATGGAGAACTGCAGTGATGTTAATAAATCTAATGTTCAAAACAGTATTGCCAGAGTGAGCACCTGAGGCCAGACAGCTCCCCAAATTTCCAGAGTAACAACAAAGATGGCATTTCAGAGGCTGACAATGTCCATAACATAATAGGGCACTAAGTTGTTTCTAGGCATAATAGGGATCAAGATGCTGGACCTTAAAACGTTCTCATCATCTTCCCTCACGTTACAATTTTAGCAGCTAAAAATTAAAGAAAATTAAAGAAAATTACAGAAATGACTGCATTATACCCTATGAAAACCAGAATGTCAGGCTTCCAGATGGTGTGAAGCCCTCGCTTCTAAATTCAGCTGTTCCTGAGACAATAGCCACTAAAACCATGTCACAACTGAAGTGAATGGAATCGTTGTAAGTGAAAAAGGTGACTTTCAAAGCTTGTGTTCATCCACAGTGTTAATTCTTTTTCCATTGCTGTTACGGCTCTCTTCAATGTCTGGGAACAATGACCAGAAAGGAGTAATACCAGTAGCACAGAATGAAGATCTGCAGGTGCCCTCTCGCTGAGACTTTCCCCTTTTTGCTTCTTTAAAACAAAAAGGCCACTCACTAGGCAGAGACGTCTGGTGGTGCTGGAAGCAGAGCACCAGCAAGGCTAGAGCACTGCTTATGATATGGTGGAGTAGATATTCCAGCTTGAAGCTCTACAGGGTCACAGCTCAGCTGCAAGAAAACGCAACTGTATCAAAACAAATCACAGTTGGGGATGGGGGAAAAAACACATCATGCTCTCATCACAATAAAAGCTACTTTGATCCACTTTCAAAACAATACATCAATCTCACCTGCAACTCTCATCACACAATGAACAGAACTAAATATATTGAATAAACCAGCCCATAATTGTCCCTCTCTCTCTCTCTCTCTCTGTTCAGCCCTTGCCAAAGTAACACCTCATCAGTCCTTTTCTACAGTGTCTGAAAAGGTGTAGATTTTCTTTCACGATTTAGGGCCCGATCAGCTGGAGGCAGTCTGCAGCTGTAAGAACAAGGTCTCATCCCAGCATGGGGATGATACAGAAAAGGCGCTAAGTGTAAGTATGGAGACAATATTTAGTCCAAACAGAGAACTGAGGAGACAGAGAGAGCGACAGGTAGGCACACAGGCCTCTCTCTGCACATCAGACAGGGCAAGAGGCACAAAGGCAGTCTTGCTTGTAGTTCAGGGCTGCAGTGACAGTAGGGACGTGGTCGCCTTCCAGTGCAGAATGGATGGCGCTGGAAAGCAGGGTGCCAAAGAGAGCCCTGGCCTCATTTTCCTGGCAGACTCCCAGAGCCTCTGAGATTGAGTGCTGTTCATGGGAGTCTGTCTCTTATGAAAGCCTCTACTCCCCTGATGAAACAAACAATTGAAACAAAGAGTCCATGGCTGGTGGTTGCCAAGGTTCACGGAGGCCTCTCTTGCTTGTTGCTCTGTATCTTTTCCACCGCAGTCACCTCACGGTATCCAGCCCATCAACATGACATGTCCACAACCACTTTAAACCACGAGGGACATCCTCGTTGGGAAATCGTTCTGAGAGGAAAGAGAGAAATGTCAACAGGAAAGCACCCATGGAACACACAAAGAGGCAGATGTAGCTTTGACAGAGACACAACCAAACAGCAATAGCCTTGTCCGCTCACACCCCTTTCCTCTCTCACACATGCCACTTAAGCTCAGGCCTAACAGCCAAGCTGCTCTAGCGACAAGGTCTCCCCCACATGGAACAGACTTCAGCCAGCTCCCCTTCCCCAACAACCATGAACTCATCAGTCCTCACTAGACTGCGGCAGGATGTTTTGCACTTGCGGGTATCCTGTGTGAGGAACGCCTTTGGCCTGCATGGCCTGTACACATGCCCATGGGCATGCACCCACGGGAGTCTCTCATCTCACCCCTTTCAGAAAGACCCGAGTTCTCTTACACCATGCCTTGCTACTAGCACTGTCCCAGTCCAGAACAGAACCTCTCAACCCTTCCTTAACAAGGATCAAGGCCAAAGCAATGCCCCGTAATTTCTGTAAAACCCTGGGTAAGTTCCCTTCCCTACCATGATCCTCCTAAACCCTAGATAAACTCCCACTTCCTTGGATCACCAGGCAACAGATGCCAAAAATATCCCTTAGCTCCCCAGGCCCAGGCATATCTGCTTCTCCCCTCCATCATGGAGTCCTGTGTGGAAGCTATTTCCCTTTCTGGCCTCCTACACCCACAGTGACTGCCCTCTTCCCACAGCAACCACCCTTAGCTGGGGTTCCCCACACTCGGACTCCAGGCTCCACCGTCCTGGAGAGCCCCCCTGCCCCTAAACTCTGGTTAGTAACCCCTGCCTGGTGGGTCCCCACTCAGCCCGTTTGGATCAGGAACACCAGACATGGCCTCACTGTTTTCTTGGGGTCCTTTTTCCTCTTCTTGTCAGAGGCGTTGAGGTAGGCCTGCTCCCTGGCCCTGTACGACGGGCCTCGGCTCAGCTCCCTCTCGCTGTACGGGGGCAAGGTGTCCTCCTCTTCCTCCTGCTGAGGCGGTGGTGGCGGCTGCTGCGGCTGCTGCTGCGACTTCTCGGCTTTGTAGGTAGAGGGTGGTGACCAGGCATAATATGTTCCCCCTCCTCTCTGGCTGGGCTGTGAGCTCAGCTTTGACGGGGTTTCACTGAGGTCACCGCTCTCATCATAGCTCCGGGATTTCCTCTCCAAGACGCTGCTGAGGTAGGAGTGATCGTATTTCTGGCTCCCTCCGGGCGTCCGGCTCACCAGCCTGGGCAGGTGCTTCTCCTCATGGGCCCGTCTCCGGGGTGGGCTGTACGACCAGCCCCGATCCGAGTCCGTCAGCGGCTCTCGGTTCCCTCTGCTACGCTTGGTGTAGTACTCCTCCATGGAGCTATCCTGGTGGGGAAGCCCCCCGCTGCGGCCGCCGTGTGACTCTGACCGCTCGAAGCGCCGAGTATCCTGGCTGTCTGCCCGCCGGGTCCGCTGGCTGTAGGACTCTGCAAAGGCTGCCAGCTCGTCCATAGAGACGGCCGGCACTCCCACAGAGAAACTCTTACGGGACAACATCTCGGACTTGGATCTCTGCTGGCTGGAGGAGGGAAGGGGTAGTGTTAGACGGCAGGATTCGGCTGCGCTCATCCCCTCAGCTGCCTTCACAGACAACAGAGGGAAACAGGCATTCCTGGGGCATGAATCATCTGACCTGTTTTCACCATCTTCTGTAGGAAGAGATGTATCACATCCTCAAAATCCCTGCTTCTCTCTGATGACTGTAAAGGCAGCTTAGTGCAGATAGCTTGGGCTCTACGTGTCTAATGCTACCTGAGAGTAACCCTAGAGTGCACCTCCCTTGTCCTTCACTATGCAGGGCTGGACTTGCTTCTCCTTGGCCCCAAACTTGTAGGTCTATGTCCTGCTGGGAAAACCCAAGAACCTGGCTACAGAAGCTCACAGCAGGGCAATTTTGAAGCAGGTTTAAAGAAAGTAAGCTGACACAATAGCCCTGTACTGAGGGAAGGAAACCCCTGCCATTGCTTTTGGGAGACTGGGCTGCTGGTATGTGAGGGAGGGATGCGATATCTCTCTTGTAGGCACCAGAGTGCCAGTCCTTTATGCCTGGAGCACGGGTCTTGCTGCACCAAAGCACCAGGGTGTGACTCCTAATAAAGTGCACCAGCAGGTACAAATCTCAAGAGAGCACTTTGGGAAGGGTGCCTTGGTTTCCTATTGATCTCACTTTTACATCCCACCTGGGATGGGGCTGGTCGCTAGCTTTGCCCAGCTGGGTAGGCTTCAGCAGTCTTGTGGGAATCAGATTCATTCCGACCTCATCTAATGACCTCTCCAGATTTCATCTTTCTCTCTAACCCCTCCATCCTGCTAAGGAGAACCAGAGCAGCAGGAAATGGAGAA
Source organism: Platalea leucorodia (assembly GCF_965183815.1). Lineage (NCBI taxonomy): Eukaryota > Metazoa > Chordata > Aves > Pelecaniformes > Threskiornithidae > Platalea > Platalea leucorodia. The sequence continues at coordinate 115,634,246 of NC_138824.1, forward strand.
AAGCTACCAGTCCATCTGTCTCTTCTCCCTTCTTTACTACTTTGCCAGATATAGCTGCCTCCCAACACAGCACTCCTCACCTGTGCCGGAAACTGTCCCGCTCATCTCTGTAATCGGAGACAGCCTGTGATCTTGACGTGCTGCCGCCGCCAATCACTCCTGCCCAGTATTCAGCATCGCCATCCAGGTCCCCCGCAGGAGGCAGAGGTTTCCTTCGCGCCTGGCGGTAGGGCTGCCGGAAATTCAAGTCTTCTTCATGCAAAGAGCTGAGTTCAGAGATGGTGTTGTTATCTGCAGGGGAGGTTGCAGAAAAGAAATGAGACAGGTATCACCTGACAGCACGTGTGAGAGGGGAGGAGAGGACAGGAAGGCTGTGGTGAGCCCAGCTGCAGCTTTTTCAGAAAGAGGCTGAGCTGCCCTCCATTAGAAAAAAATCAAAATGGAACCCAAGGCCCTTCTCCAAACCCTTGACCAAACCTGCCCAAGACTCCTGGGGCTCAGTTTGGATATAGAGCTGCTGTTAGACCTACAGGTCTTCTGAACTGGTAGCCGGCAGCCAGGTGGGATATTCTAAGGGTATCGCAAATGGCATCAGATACCTGTATTCCAGACAACTGAGTTCAGCCTTCATGCAGAAATCCCCCCTCAGCCCTGCTTCAGTAATACATGTGAGCTCTCCACCCTCGCGAGGTGGGCACTGAGCTTGGTGGAACATCATCACAGCAGTTGTGCCACCTCCCCATTTCCTGGTGTGAGACAGGCTGGCTCTGGATTTGGCCTGACTTGCCCAGCTAAAACAAAACCAACCCCCTCAAAAAAAGATTAAGAAAAAAGTAAGAGACTGTCTGAATCACTGTCAGTCTCTACCCCGTCAAGCACACTGACATCTGGAGGCCTGACATACCAATCTGGAGAGGTCTTTTTATAGTAAATCTTGTGGGTGGAGAAGACAGTGTGCTCAGCAATGACTGTTTTAGAAGTATATATAATTTGTTCATTATGCCTAATCTGTACAGAGCTTTGATGTAGTGTCATTCCCTAAAGCCTTCACCTTCACTGATTTGCAGGATCTCACGCGTCTGTTTTAAATGAGCCTCTGCCAGTGCCTAATGTGGGTTAGCTCTGCGCAAGTCGGATGCTGCCCGGAGGAACTGAGCCCCCAGCCTGCTGCTCTCCTCCGCACAGCACAGCTAGAGGACAAAGAGCAGCACTGCAAGCCCACCTCATGCACACAGCTTGTCCCGCCTCTGCACCTCTGCCTCCTAATGCGGAAAGATCCTCACTTGGGTTTGTATTCTGACACCCATTAAGTGCAGCCTCAGCCTTTATTTAGGGCAATAAAGCTTGCAAGAGGCTGTCGGAAGACAGTGAGGAGTTCCACACAGAAGCTCAGTTCTGAGTTTGCATCATGTTCCTGTTCACCACCCTGCTCCTCTTAACCTGCAGTTGTCTGACTGCCAAGCCACGAGTACTGATGCATGTACCACCTCAGATCTTACGTTGACCAGTGTCACAAAATCTGACGATCCCCTGGTTTCTTGAATCTTTCTTGTAGTCCCTGCTCCCTCTGCAGGGCAACAGCCACTCCAAACTACCTTTCTGCATCTTTCAAACCACACTGTGGTCATTGCAGCCCACAAAATATGCTTTCAATAAAATCATCCCTCTCCTATTTTGCCATGCTGGGAATTTACAGGCATCACACTGTAAGACATATAGGAATTGTGAAGACAATATCCCAGCTATTATCACACCACAGGCTATAGAAGGCATGAGTATGGACTTGGCTTTTCAGATGTTGATGATCCAAAAGTTTAATTATCTGAGTGGACAATTTTCATGAGCATCTGAGTATCCCTCATCTTGTTTGCTCTAATTAAGGATGATAGGTAAGTAAGTGGCAGATCTTTAAAATCAGAACGTATCTGTAGATGCCTAAAATCTAGACTTTATCTGCCCTAAGTACCATATCCTGGACATCATATCCTAGAGGCTGGCTCTAAGGCAAAGCCAGTGAACTTTTAACTATGAATTTGCAGTCTTTTACAGGTCAGTGGAAAAAAAAAAATCAAACCATGCTTGTTCCTCACATCGTTCTCGCATCCTCCTAGCTGGGTCAAACTGAGCCAGTTCTTTCTCGACATAGTAGAGCACCTTCATGGAGTCCCTTTCCTTGTCAGTTTGGATCCTGTACCCTTTGCGCACTGCTAGGGAGAAAAGAAAAGCATTAGAGGAAAACACATTTAAGTCCAAGGAGACTTTCTGACAATATTGTTTCTATAGTTGAGCTCACATCTGCAGGCAGGTAGGCTGCATCTTCCAAAACAGACTGAGTCAGTCCTTTCTTCAGAAGAAATTTGTCTGTAACGTGGGATGTGAAGTTGCGAGCAGCCGCATCATTTATAAAGTTTGCAGTAACAGCAAAAATGCTTTGGAAATGCCCAATCTGTACAACCAAATGCATCAAATGGTGTCGTTGCCACAGAGTGATTCCACCTCCCACAGAGGATGGCAGAAGAGAAAAGTAGCACTCATTTCCCCTTCCTCAGCACTACAGAAAGGATTTGTCATGGTATGGGAGAAGCACTCCCAGAAGATCAGGCTTGCTCTCTGCCACAGGGGCTGCAAGCTCCAGGTCTCCAGGGGAAGCAGGTGGCTGAGCATTTGGGAGCTGTCACTCTGCAGGACCACTCCACCCTCCCAACCCTATGGATTCTGCTCACACAGGCTGAAGAGCATGTGGCAGGAGAAGCTCCAGAGATTACAGAAGGAAACACAGAAAGTCCCACAAAGCACATCGCACTGCTTTGAGATTCATACCGAATCCAATGATGGGGCCAATCAGGTCACTGGGTAACTGTGAAACTGCCTGCTCTGGCATTCTTTACATGCTTTATTTTACAGAAAAGGTATGTCTCACACATACATTAAGTGCTCGACTCCTAATATTACTCCATTTGCAGGTGAAGTCTGGACAGCTTTTTTGGCTTTTCCACATTCCTGCGTGTAGAAAACAAGCCCCAACGCACCTTGGCAGGCTAGCTCCATGCACACTTTACCTGCTGACCATATGAACAGCCTGACTACCTCGAGGCAGCTCTATAGTCAGCAAGCAGAGAACTCCACCTTTCAGGACTTTGAAGAAAATAAGGTTTTTATAGCAGATTATTTAAGAAAGGTCTCAGCCTGGGGCTATTTCAAGATCGACAGAAACACAGGTCTAAGTATAAAAGAGGACTACAACCCTCAAATTCAGCCTCATTAGAGAACTGTTGTGAGGACAATCCACTTAGCACTACAAAATGGAACCTGTCTGCCTTGCATGGGGTTAATATGTTCCCTTGTGTGAATACTGCAGTGTTGCATGAGTGCTCCTCTTGCGGCACGATTTAAATACTTGGACGGTGGTTTTGAGCCAACCTGTTCTTTCTGTTTTATCCCACACCCCGATACATCAAGATACTAACATATGGGTTCGGTAGTACGTTGCATAGTATGCACTGTGTGGGCTGAACAAGGACTTGGCAGAGGTATTCTTAGGCACCTTCTGTCCTAAACTGCTGTGCATGTGTCTGTGCACTATTAAATAACCATGCTCTGCTTCAGAAATGGCTGTGCCATAGAAATGGGTAGAATGATTCCTGTAATAATCCCGCAAATTGCTTCAGGAGGAAAGTGCTATACTGTGGGTTTTGACTGTGCACATGTAAGGTAACTAACTACATCTTGAAATATTACCTTGTATATCTGTACTTGGGAAAGGTATTAGATGTTAAAATATAGTATGGGTCTACCAGGGTCCTGCTTTCAATGTGTTTCCAGATAGCTTAGCTGACAGCAGTCTGGAGTTTCGCTGTGTTTTATTATCCCCACAAATGTGTGCACAATGACTGCAATGCACACAGTGATTTACAGAACACAAGGAACCCTGCCTCTGCCTTCCAAAGTGAAAGACCATCACGTCTCTTGAAGTGAGGTTGCTGCTATGAAGAGGGGCTGGACTGACTGGCCTCAGAAGCGATGACTCCTGCTGCACTGCACAAGCAACAGCCAGGCGAGTTCTCCACTTCACCTCACCATCGTGGCTGACCTCTGTCTGCTACCTTGCCAGGAAAGAGGCCTCTTGCTATTCTTTCTTCTAATGTGTCTACTAGGAGCTCAGCTAAGCTGCCACCTCATTTATACACAGGCCAGCAAACAACCATCAGCTGGAAATGACTCTGACCTACTAATAACCTTTGGGGAACTTGAACAGGCAGCTTCCAGACTCTGTCTCCCCAGCGCCACTACTCACACTGAGGCCAGGACAAATATCTATTTGGGCAACGTCTATAGCTCCTGGAACTGATGGAGAATTAGCTAGGCTTCATGCTAGCTTCATGCTCAACTTGCTATTGCAGCTGTGTATCAAAAGGCAAATGAATTTCTTGGTTAGTTCTGTAAGCATCTAGAAATTAACTTTGGATTTAAATCTGCAAAGATGATGGTGAACAGCTCATAAAAAGTATTTTCCATTATAGATGAAGCATATTTTGTCTCTACGTTTACTTATTAAATACTTCTCGCAATGATACTGAATGTTCAACTTATTAAATCTCTTTATTATTCCTTCATGTGAGAACCAAAGATATTATTGCTTCCTCCTCACACCCTTCTTCATCTGTAAATTGCTATAACCCTTTAATAAGGTCTGAATATTTTTAGGCCCATCTTAATTATAAGGGAATAAAGATGCAGAGATGTTAACCACCTGTCCAGAACCATTCACTGAAGTCAAAGGGAATGGAACATTCTTCCCTGTTAGACCACATTTTTTTCTCCTCAGCAGTTCATAAATTTCTAATGTTTAATTTGTGTTTAACTAGACACTTTTTTTATTCTTCTGTGGGTGGAACCAAGTCAGCCAAAACTGTAAGCTGTCTCCCTCTCCAGAAAGGACAGGACTACTACTTTTTTCAGACAAGTGTGGTTAGGAAGTAAATGATGTCTCATCCTTATACACTTTCCATATTAAAGGTCTGGAGTCCGGCTTGTGGATCAAAAGCTTCCCTGTGTGCACGCTTTAAGGAATCTATGCAGGAGTCTCGGGTAACCACTGCATTTAAAATAGACAGAGCATATGTCCTAACTTATGTGTTGCCAACACTTTTCTAAATAAGAGAGCTGAAAGGTGTTGGTTTTTTTTTTTCCTGTTCAGCCCTAGGTTTAGGATGGAGTTCCTAGGCTTCACTGGAGCTTTGCCACATGGCTTTTATGTAAGCCTAGACAAATTTTCTAAACATCCTCATGCCTGAGTTTGCTCACTAGATCACCTCACAAGGGTCATTTATAAGCACAGAAACTATCTAGGGCAAAGGCTGTCCTTTTTAGCCTGGCAGCCAGGATTAGAGAATCTCCCAGTCTCTGTCCCCCAGCACTTCCGATCCCATTTTTTTTTTAATAAACTTGACAGAAAGGTTGAAGTCTCAAAGATACCAAGTTTCAGATCAGACCTACACTGCCTGCATGGAGGACACAGAGACCATAATTAGCGCTCCTTCTGAGAAAAGGCCTTTATTATAAACTCAACCATTACTTGTTTTGTTTAGCTTGCTGTCTGGCCAACCAGCAAATAAGTAGCTTGGAACAGCCACATAATGTTTTCTCTTCTACAGCCTGTAATTAGGGGATATTCTGGCACTGTGGAGGACCCTAAGAGAAAAGGAACAGGGTGCAGGCTATCACCCTTCCTTAGCTCCACAGTTCACAGAACACGTTGAACAACAGGTGCATGATCCAGACTAAGGGTTTGTCCATATTATTGCAAAAAATATTAATTAAAAATGAAAAAAGCTTAAGAACCTCTGTTGTCTTGCCACAACAGTTAAAACTCTGTAATAATGGTTTTATTTGCAATACGTAGTATTTCCTGTCCTGAGCTGAGGGATTAAGTCCAGCCAGCTGATTTGGATTATGTAATAAATGCATCTTTCTGTGTAATGAACACGGGATGCTAAGAGCCAGTTCCATTTGGTTACTAAACGCATCCACAGTTTTTCATTCTGCATCTGTGTTCTGCTAGTAACATACAGCAGAGACAAGACCGGGGCTGTGATCTGAATCTTAAAAAAATCCCTGGAGTTCCCACGGCCAACACCATGCTCTACATGCAGTGACATTTTTCACGGGAGAAAAAAATTAAGCACTGGGCTGTCATTCATCATTTTCTGACAAAGGTTTTTGAATTGGATACGTTCTACTCTGGATCAGTGATTGATTTATTTCCTATTTCAAACTGCTCCATTCCAGAGCTCTGTTTTGATTTCAGTGGGAAAAAAAAAGTATGATTGTTGAAGAAAAATACTTTTTGTAATTCCAGAAAGGTTAATATACTGACTGGGGCAGTGGCAGGATGTGTAGAGTTGTTCCAAAAGCTTAATTATTTGATTATGCTACTTGATCTTGCCTTTTCAGAAGTGTCTTATCAACACATTGTCATGAGCAAATTTAACAATTGATAATTAGTGTGGTGCTTTGAACATGTGGCTGGATCAATGGCAAACACACTGTGTCAGTATGGTGACTCTACGTTGGTGAGAGCCACTTCTGCTGCAGCATGTTTGAATTTAGACAGCCACTCTGATCCTGAAATGCTAGCATGTGGCTAAATAGCTACCCTCTTTTTCCTTGATGGCAGCTTCCTTTGCAGCGGGAGAAGTGACCCTCACCAAGATAGAGTCATCATACTGATACTGTACTCCTGACATTGATCCACAACTCCTTTCTAGTTAGAAGCCTTTTATCACTCACATTTCACAAATGCAAAGGCTGAACAAAAAAAGTGGCCTACTGACTTCTGTAAGGTAGGGGAGGGGGTCCAGCCCCAAATGCGCTTGGGCAGAAATGCCGAGGGAGCATGTCCCCGTGCCCAAAATGCCATGGGGACAGTAAAACACGCTGCAGGAAAAACTGCTGCCAGAGGGCAAGCACTGCCCTACAGAGGGTAGGAAGAAGAGTTTACCAAGAGAGAGCAGCTTGCAAGGCATCAGCTCTAAGGGGAAAATGGCCACTGCCTCTGCTCTCCTGAAATCATCTTAATCCTTTTGTTCTCTGCAAGCAAATGTTAGCAGCAGTAATGAGAGGGGTCCCAGGCAGGAACTTGGCCTCCCATTCCCTGCTGACCTAATTAGGCTCCCACAAACTGACACTGTGCTCATGGCACTAGAAAAGTTGGACCATGTGGCCCTAAGGGATGCAAATGTCATTGTCAGAGCCAGGATTAAAATGCAGTTTCTATGTGTTTCTTCTGTTCATATCACTCTATCAGCAGCAATCCTTCCTCCCTTTCCCAGCCCTGCTCCCAGTAAGAGGACGGAATGTTGTGCCTGGCACTGCAAATTACCATTTTGGCTTCCTCCGCTGGAGTCACTTGGGGCTAAGGGAGGGGGGTGCGACTTATCCATCAGCACAGCAGGAGATGGGACACCAGCTACAGGAACACTGGGGATGTAGTATGGACCTGGCATGGAAGAGACTGCAGGAGGGTACCCAGCTTTTGCTGCTTTGCCTGCTACATACACTGAAAAAGAAAAAGAACAGCAGTCAGCATCACACCAGCCTCCTACAAACCCACGCAGCACAAGGCCGAAACCTGCACATCACCAACACTGGTGACAACCTAGCAGGAGACAACTGGACAAATGAAATTACAAGGACCAATCTGAATTTCTCTAAGCCTCAAAGTGCACTGAGGAGAGTTTAAAAAATGCACACGGCAGGTCAAATGAGCACTGGAAGATGCCCAGCAATTGAAAGACATTCAGGGTGTTACAGCCAGCATTACTGCTGCCATGATTTAGTGGCAATTCAGCTTTAAAAAAAAAAAGATGACTCAAGCAGCACGGATGAGGCTCATGAAACTTCACAGATCTGCCTGAGCCTGACCAGGAACCTTGCTGGGTTGCAAGGATTTTGCACTGTTGTAGAGAGCAGCTGCTTTGCATTGCCGGGAAGAAACCTCCTAGGATGCTCTTAGCTCTGACCCGCAACATTCACTGACACGACAACAACTTTGGAAGGGAAGCATGACACTTTGGAGAAGCGGGCACAGCTGCCAAGGCAGAGAGGGCTCGGGGAATTACATTTGTAATTAACTTTGAGCGCTCAACCATTGAGCAATAGGTCAGATGCTTCACTCCCTAAGAACTAGTTCTTTAGTCAAGCAAAGTGCTCAGGGCAAAGGAAGCAATATTAGCAGATTCTCCTCCTGTTCTGCCAGGGAGCAGTAGTGCAGGAGAAGACTTGCACCAGGCTTGGACAGAGTCACTCACACGCCCGGGGACAGCAGCAGGACTCAGGGCAGCAGGGGCAGCGGACGTAACAGCAGCAGCTGTGTGGGCAGCACTGGCACCAGCAGATCCCCACCAGGAGGAAGAACAGGAACGCCCCCAGGATCACCAGGCCCACAAAGACCCACTCTGGAAAACAAGGGGAGAAAGAGAGATACTTACAGGATTGCACATTGCTGTGGAAGGGAACATCAGCAACATCCTCCCCGGGGAGAGCATAGGGGCAAAACAGATGGGTGAATAACAGAAGTGAACTTCCTGCTGGTCTAGAACTACGTCCCTCTCTGTGTCAAAGCAGAAATGGCAAATGACAGTGAAAAATGGAGCTACAGAAATGTGGTCCCTTCCTGTGACGTCTCTGGCTGGCTGAGAGGCAAGCAGTACGGAGGCAGGAGCTCTGGTTCCCCAGCACAGAAACCCTTCGCCCCACAGCAGACCTGTACGAATGCCACAGGACGTACTTCATTGGCATTCGGATCTCATCAAAGACTCATTCTTCCTGGACATGTTCATGTCCTGCTTGTGTGTTTGTTCCCTACCCACATTCTAGTTTTTAATGGGACAAACGATGGTGAAAAGCATGCTATAAATAGCCCAGTAAATGAGCCAGGCCTGCCCCTTCGCAACTAGGCCCACGCATGCAATTATTCTTTTGAATGTGCCGAATGAACATCCTATTCAGGCGCTGCAGCCAGCCAGGAAACCTAACAACCACTTTCCCCCTACCACCCAGCTCCGCTGAAGCCTCAGATAATGTCTGCCAGGCCTCGAGAGGGAATGGCTGAAAAACGCCCTACAAGTAAAAGCACAGAATAGCTGGTCCACAAAAACCAGAATGGGGTTGGAAGGAGAAGGGGAGTGAGAAAAGGTTTCTCAAACTTCACTGCTGGGAAATCTGCAGGAGCAGCAGCCATGGTGGGAGCAGATGCCCAGCCTGTGCTGGGGCAGCTCCCAGCTCTGCATCTGGCCACACTGCGCTGTGCAGGGGACTGCGTGCACAGGGCTGCGCCTACCACCACATGGCAATTCCCCGGATTAAGGGAATGGTCAGTGAACACATCTGGACCAAGTAATTTCAAGACTTTGAATACACAGGGGGCCTGGAGTTCGTTTTACGTCAGAGAGATGCATCACCCTACCTAGAAGTCAGACCGCTAGTGAGGGAAAATCTGCGGGGAAAGACTCCAGGGGTACCTAGGTGGTTTTTCAACCACCTTGGAAAGATGGTAAGAAAGCAAAGAAGTGGTGGGGCTGCTTTGCAGAGAAAAAAAAAAAGTAGTAGACCACTGTTTCCAAACAGAAGTCCAGCGTTCACTGCGGGGTCTCCTGGTACATTATTATTTAAGATGAAGTATTGATACAAGGATTGCAATGTGAGTACAGAATCACACTGGAAAAATAGTGCACCTCTCACCTGCATCGCTAAGCTGAAAAGTCAAGGAAAAATATCAAACCAGAAGTTTTTTCTAGTTCTTAACAAAATGCAAAAATAAGAAGTGCCATTTTTGATTCATCCACAGAACGCTGTTTAAACAGAAGTAAAATTCTTTGCTTTGTTGGAGTTTTCCTTAACTCTTCTACAAACAATTCCTTTTTTAACACCATTTTTAGTCTAGAACTTACAATTTCCTTTAAAAATGTCAGTGAAAGATCTGGCATTTACAAATCAAAACACTTCATTTCAGAAGTGTCAAGTGAAATGTTTTATATTTTTTGAATATTTTATTTCTCTTTTGGCTGAAACAGATGAATTTCATTTAAATTTGCAGACAATTTTGGTCCTTGTGGAATAATTTTTTTTTGGTGAAGTTACTATATGCTGAGAAAAATTCAGCTAATGAATACGGAAATGGCTGGAGGGAAGTATTCATGAATGGAAAAGAGCTGAGAGCAGATTATTGATACAATTCCTCAAGTGCTGGTTCTAGGAACCAGCTTATTTAATGTTTTTACAAATGACCTTTACACAGAAAATAAGAATGTGTTAATGTGTCTTGAGGGTTAGAGGCACAGAAGCAGATGAAGACTGGGATATGTTCTAGAAAGGGCCAGTTGTCCTTGGGCCTAAAGTAAGAAACATGAAATGCAGCAATAGACTGAATTCCAAGGTATGCAGCAATACTTCAAGGTCACACATTCAAGTATTAAGAACAATTTCTGTTCTGAACAGACTTTGTTAGTTGAAAACAACTGAAAAAGAAGAGAAATGATCCAGTATACGATTCCACCATCGGACAACTGTAACTGCTTATGCAATACAGCCACAAAAATGGTAAATGTAATCCCATGCCCAGTAGAGGAGGAATTTCCAGTAGTGTTAAGGAAACATTAATGCCATCACACAAGGCCTCCATGTAACTGCACCTGAAGTTGCTGATGATATACAGCTCTGGTCACCTTTGGACAAGAAAAGATGAAATCAGGTCAGAACGGATGCAAAGCAGGGATTTGAGGGGATGAAGGGACTCGATAGCCTGCCTTGCAGCAGGAGAGCTGAAGCTCACTGCGTTAGTCCATTAAAAAGAAGGCTGAGAGCAGACGTAGCTGCTGCCTGTAAATATGCTAGGAGGATGAAAGCTAGGAGGAAAAGCAGGTATTATAGTTAAAGGTCTTACATAAATGGGCATAAACAGGCTACGAGTAATGTAGATGGAAGCTAGAAGATGCACATCAAAGAAAGCGATCGAATGGGAGAGAGAAAGGCCAAACCCAGGCTACTCTGAAGCTCACTAAGCTTATGGAAAGGATGGAATTACGTGGCGCTCTGGACAGCAAGATAGCAAGCCAGGCTATCCTTTCCAGTCCTGTACTTCCTAACCTATGCCAATCCAAGCAGGGCAGCAGCTCAGTGGCTTTTTCTTTTGCCATGTTCTCATCTTGCTCTCTACAACCATCATTGATACAGAGAAGGAGGTGAAGTAGTATCACATGACAGAAGTGGCCAGCCACAGCTATGCAATGAAGCTCAGGTGTCAAATCTCCAGATCTATTAGTGAACAGTTCGCAACCACTCCATAAAGGATAAAAGCCTGGTAGAAGAAAAAAACAGAGTAACTCCATTGTAAGTGTATCTGTGGTCTTTCTGAAAACGTTCTAGGAGTATAAAAGGAGGTCAGGTTAGTATCTACATTGCAAGATACTCACTCAGCACCAGGAGTGGATGTTTGAACTCAGTGTCCCAGTCACAGGGACCTATGAATCACGAAATATTTTACTTCACAGAAGTTAGACCATTTGCTTCTCTGATGAGGTTAAGAAAACAGCAAAAGAGCCTGCTGGCTCCTCCTTCATGCACAAAACTGGGATTCAACCACTTCTACCTGCAATTCCCTAATCCTTCCTCCAGTACAACTGTTATCTTCTGTCACAGTCCTTTCAGGTACAACTGTATAAGCCTAAGATTCAAATGACTACCCATCTGAAATGCTATGTGTCCTTGCTGTCTGGAAACTACTGTTTTGCGCTTGCACAAGCATCTGCTTTTGTTTATTCAGGTAACAGGCAATGCTAACAGCTGAAATGTGGTTTGCCGCTGCCTTTTACACTTTCTTGTCGTTTATACCCATGCATTGAGGGTTCCAGAAAGCTACCTGGCCAACACACAAGAATTTTATACCCGTTCAATAAAATTGTAAACAGTGGGGAAAAAAAAAAGTGTTAGGCAACAGAGAATCGACTTCTGTCTATGCTGAAAAGACCAAACCCTCTCCTGCCATGCTGAACTTCCAGGGAGCTTTGGGTTACACTGGAGACGGGGGAGTGTCTGCCTTCTCTCCGTTTGCATCTCTAGGACAGACTTGAAACCAGCTTCACACATTTATGTGGAGTTGCATTTTTGCACAAACGTGTGAAAGAAACACTCCTTGGGCACTGTCAGGGGATGATCAGATGACTCAAGGGCTAAATGTTCTCACAGCTTTTCCCTTTCAAGGACAATCTGTTGCACAGTCTTCTGTTTCCCCTGCAAGGAGTGCCAGAACTGGCGGCTCTCATTAGTTTGGCTAGCGAGGGAGTTATCATGGGCAGAGAGCTTTCATGTCTGGTCCAACCACCTGGTGTTACCTAGATAATGCCCTGGCCGTGCAGTGCAAGAGGGGCTGTGCCACTGATGGGTTGCTAACCAGTGCTCTATTTCTAGCACCTCCTGTGCTACCATCTGTGGTGATGGCCGTAACGGTACCCGCAGGATAGGGTCTGGGGAGCGGAAGTTACTACTGCACAAGAGCAGCTGATGTACAAAGCCATACGGGCACAGGAGGCTGCCACGGTCTCACAGGCTGGAGCGGCGTTACCTTTGTGATAGTGGGGGGAGAACAGAGAGCTTGATATAAAACCTCCCGTGAATAGTGCTGGCATTTCTGCTCTCACACTGATCCTGGCATAACATCAACCATCTCTGTATGCTGGCTCCCAGCACGGCCATTCCTCCCCCAAGCCCTCAGCTCTCTCAGATCTCAACCCAACACACTTTTTGAGTAAGCAATAGGCTTCTCCCTTTTTATCCCCAGATAAAACACACATAAGAATGAAATGTACACCACACAAAGATGCTGTAGAAGGATAAACAGACAAGATGACAGAGGACTGGGTGACTGAAGGGTGAAATGACTGAATACCTGGCATAATCTCCACAGCAAAACTGGGCAAGAGATCAGCAAGCAGCCCTGTCCTGCCTAGAAAAGACAGAAGGAGGAGAACAAGGAGAGAGGTTACTGCAAGAAAAACACACTCCCCAGCCCCTGCCTTAGCCTTCAGTCCCCTTCCTCATCAGCCCACTTGCACTCCATTACTTGAATTCCTATCAACCACAGATGTCATCCTGCTCGATGCCTGTTGTCTGCCTCTGCACTTCTGCCATTTCTGTGTCCTTGCATTTTATCTTTATCAGCAGAGCTGGGGGGAAAGAATCTGGAACAGAGCTTCTCTGATCTAGGCACAAAATGACAAGAGGGAGGTCCCCTTAGCATGGTTACACAGTAACATCTTTCTGGAGTTTTGCTCTACACATGCAAAAAGCTCCTGAAAATGCACGACAGCCCTCAAACAGAAGGATTTAGTTTACTTTAAAAATGTACTGATGTAGTTTGGATGGATGTGAAACATCTTTAACCCAAGGCCTTTGACAAGTCAGCCACATGCATCCAACACCCGTGGGTGGTGCTTTCCATGTGGGGCTCTGCAACTGCAGAGACAGCTCCAGGAAAGCAGTCTTGAAGTGAGTATGTGCTACTTATTTCAAGATGCATGAGCAACTTGGTGAGACTGTGTGATATAAGGCCAACTCTCAAGTGAAGCAAACCGACCAGGGAAGGATTCATGTAGAAATTTGTGGACTCGCTTTGCAAAAGGAAAATGAAAAAAAAAAAGGGGGGGGGGGGGGGGCAAGTCAACTTCTAATTTATAACTGAATACAAACAAAATCCAAGCCCAAAGGCAGCTTGGTGCCTATTTGTTTTGGCACTGAACATCTGGGATATTTCTAATACACAGCAAAAATCCTGCACAGTATTCAGCTGTAATTTACACACACTCGTGCATTGGCAGAACAGCCCTATGTGCAGCTGCGCTGCGTACTCTTTTATATAGCACCAGGATCACACTAGGTTTTTTAAAGACATGCATAAGGTAGCAGAGCTGCACTCTGAAGAGAGACATACATTGTGGCTATAACATAACAGAAGCAGCTAAGGGTAAGCCAGTGCAAAAGTGGTAGAAAGCTACCTTTAACCTCCCCACATGCCCTTCAGGTCCTGCACTAAGCAGCACTCAGACACAACGATGAACTGGATCCCAAGTTGCTTGGCCTCTAGTCTGTCCTTGCTTGGCCTCTAGTCTGTCCTTGAAGTGTGTTATAATCAAATTCCCACTGTCCGTTTTTTCTCAGTGCTTCAGCAGAGGTTCTGTAGAGATCAAAAATCCATAAGAATGCCTGCTGGAGCCCTAATTAACATACTCTGAATGCAGGCAGTGCTTCGCAACCAATTGCAACTCATCAGAGCTGTTTAGTACTCACAGTAACGTCATCATGATGAGGTGCTCCTGAAGCCTTAGCAAAAGATACAATGCTGATCCTTCAGATAATTTACTACTTTGAAGGAGGACTCTTGCCATCAGTCTACTGCAACATTTTCATCTACATATACAAAGAGTTTGATGACGTTCTTTGCAGTCCATTTTCTGGAAGGATCAAGTGTCCAAACTGCTCACAGCTAGCTTGTTATGGGAGAGTACTCATGTATGCTTTCTGCTCACAAGATATAGGCACGTATACAACACACGTGTGTGGCTCAAGTCTTGGGTGCCACAAGTGGGCTCCAAACACATGCAACAAAAGAATGTCTTGTGTCACAGTATGCTAGATTTACATTACATTCCACATGCATATTAAATATATTCCTTATTTTCCCAGCACGCACAAAAAAATATGCAATTCTCTGTGTGTGTGTGCATGTGAACAATGTACACGTGAACCACATGCACGCAGAACATATGGGCAGACACGGGCATGCAGCTTGCCTCCCATGCGTTATCATCTCCACACAAGCTCACGTGCAGCCCTAGTCTGAGAGCAGATGCCAACAGACAAATAGCTGGAGGTATGCAGCTAATTTAGGGCTGGGATTTGTGGTACCGGGGTAATGGAGTGACACCTATAAAGAGCAGAAGCTCCATCTCACGAGTCCAAATAGGCACCTGCTTTATTTTGAACCTACCTGAAGAGCCTCGATCCATGCTAGTGCTAGGTCTTATGGTGCCTCCTGATCCCCAGGAGGAACCACATGTTCAAGGGGGAAGAAGCACCCCTCAAAAATAACAGTGCTTGAGTACTTGGTAACTCATTACAAAGACAACCAAAGTAGTTCCTTTGTGCTACCTACAAGCAGTCAAGTATTTCCCTGCTTCTGCAGCCTCACTTGGTTCTGCTGAGTATCTGCTTGGGGAATTTGCTCCCCCTGCCCTGCCAGCAGGGCTCACACAGCCCTGGGGGCCCCAGAGCCACCTTCAGGGGATGCACAAAGGCCGGGAGGGTCCAAGGCAGCAGCGAACCCCACCACTGGCTCAGCCTGAACTCTGCCACTTTGACTAGCCCAGCCGACAGCCAGCAAGCACAAAGCCTGCCTCTGGACTGCCGTGCCCCCAGCAGCTTTCAATGCACCCCAGCTCTCCCCCCTCCCCATCCTGGGCCGAATTAATTCACCCCACCATGCACTTCCCCCGTAGCGGGTGAAGTGCACGGCGGTTGGCAAGGCAACGGGAGGCCCCCCGCTGCTGCCCCTCATTGAAGGCTTTCCTCCTGCCGCTGTTGCCAGCAACAAGTGGAGCAGAAGCCCCCAGCCCGCCAGCCAGCGGGCGCAGGGACAGGGCAGCTCTGGGGGGTCAGGGGCCACCGCTGACTCTTGCTTGCTTGCCCTGTGCAAGCCTGGCCCCGGCAGGGGTGCACCTCAAAGCCAGGCAGTAGCTGGTGGAAGGGAGATCAGGCCGGCATGGTGCCCAAAGCTGGGGCAGAGAGGGCAGGGTTTCAGTGAGCAAGGCCTCCCTTTGGACCTGCAGCTGAAACACCAGCCAGGAGGAGGCCACAGTGATCATGGCCACCAACCTCCTGGCTCTCTGTGCCCAGGCTGCTCCTTCTGTAGACATTAAGCTCACCTCACTTTTTTTTTTTTTTTTTTTTTTTTTTTTTAAGGAAACTTGAAGGTGGAAGGCTGGAGCTACAAAGCAGTTGGTGGGGAGAAAACAATTTAGTAAAACATCCGGCCAAGAGACCACCTGGCCACACGACCTCTGGACAGCAGCTCTGCCCGCCTGAGGAGGACGACTGCAGGCACTCTGAGACATGGCCGGGCACAGCTGCCAAGTCGCAGCTCTGCACCCCTGCAAGGGATACGTGTCCTCTGTACAAGCTCTCCCCACCGAGCCCCAGTAGACACCCGCAGGGGAAAGAGGGAATAGACGATGGCCCCGTTTACCAGGGCTGTCCCGGGCGGCTCTGTTGGAGCTAGGAGCTCGTCCTTGTTCCAGCATGGATCTGGGACACGCTCCTGTCTCTATTCCCACTGTGCTGCTGCGGGGCTTTACGCGCCCACAGCAGCCTCTCACCAGGCACCCTGCACACCCCGGGCCCCAGCCAGCCCCAAAGTGCAAGGCAGCCTGAGAGCCCCCAGTCTGCACTGGCAGAGCACAGCAGGAGAGGGTGGGGAGGAGGAACAGGAGAGGGAAAAGCTGAGGGGTGCAGAGCAGGTCCAGAAGGTGCAGAGATACAGAAGAGGCGAGCGAGGACAGGAGTTAATAGGCAGGAGGAAGGCAGGTGACAGAGTGGGAGAGCAAATAGCAGCTCAGGGAGGACCTGGAGTCAAGCAGACAATTAGCAGAGAGTCTGCAGAGAAGAGACACAAAAATAATTAGGGTAAGTGGTGCAGCTGAAAAGAAATGATGACATGAATAAAGTAGGCACAGGTGCAGTCAGGAACATGGCAATTGGGTAAATACGGGAACATGGTAAATACTGGCCAATTGCATGTGATATTTAAATGTGATAAATATTGGGTAAATATGGCAATAACTGCTGAATTGGTTTCCCTGTTGGGAGCTGCCTCTGCAGCCCTACCTGTAGCAGTGGGACCACAGGAGGCAGCAGCTACAGAAGGAACTATTTCTTCCTCAGTGGCAGAAAAATTTGCCAAGCCATGCCACAGCAAGAGGCCCCTGGCACAGGACACTGTCCTGAGAGGAGGCTGGATAGGACAGGAGAGGAAGCGTGGCCCTCGTAAATCAGATACTCTTCCAAGAAAGCTACTATGAGATTTATTGGGAGAGTATGGCTCTGCAATGAGTTCCTCCATGCTCCCTCTGCTCCGAGTAACTTTATCCTTTCTTCCCGTCCTCTTCAATTGGAGGGAGAAACAGCAGCAGCCCTTCTTGGAGATCAAAGTTTTAGCAGGCAACAAAGACCTCCAAGGAGGCTGTTGCCATGGCTACCTTAGTAACAGAGGTCTTTTAATCACGCCAGTCTCCTTTGTGAGCAGCGTGTGGCTGTCGCTGGCAAATAAGGAGGAAAAGAGGGGTAAAAAACCTTGGCAACAAGTAGCACTTCTAAATGGCGTGAAATAAATAACTAGGAGTCGCCCGGGCTAGGACAAGCAGGATTGGACCCAGATTACAAAGGTGGCAGCACAGTGGTCCGGGGCAGGGCAGCAGCACCTAATGGGGACAGGACGAGCACTTTGGGGGTGGGAGGACACCAGCGGCCTCCCTGGCATCAATGCTTTTCCTGGATTTTTAAGTGGAGGGCTCCCATGCCGATCACTTCCTTCGCCTGCTGGCACTACCCGCCTTCGCTCACAAAAGCGCAGCTCAAGGTCAGAGAGCCCTCGCCGTGAAGCTGCTCACAGACACCTCCCTGGGTGAGATCTGGCCCTCTCATCCCCAACACATGGCCAATACCACTGACATCTCTGCCAACCGCTGTGACCAAGTACTGGCTCGGAAGCTACTGGCAGCTTTTCAGCGAAACAGAGCAAAATTCTAAAACCATCGTCTTGTAAGGGAAAATTTTGCCAAGAACTTTTCTGTCTCCAAATCCACATCAACTTTTATAATACAGTCTCTCCCGGCACACAAGAGACTCCAAACCTGACTATATTTATAGCAGCTATTGAGTCACTTTGCTGAGTAAGAACTGTCTTATTAGCATTGCACACCATACGCACACGTCCCAGTAGAGATTTATCCTCTCTGAAAGCCAACGCACGTCTCTATTAGTACATTAATTACTGTGCAATATGCTGTGTGTACATGTATCTATATTCTTTCCTACCTATGGGCGTTAGACTTGATAAATTTTGGGTTTAGTCTGTATCAATATTGGCTGGTAATACAAACTACCAAAGATGTCAGTTTACCAATGTTAAGTCCTAGTTGACTTTGGAAAATAAGAAAAAACTCAAGTGCTAATTGTTGTTATTTAAAGCATAACAACAGTAGAAGCTGAAGCTCCTAAAAGATTAATTATAAAATAATATTTCACTAATATACCATTTATGTAGTATTAGCTGACAAATTGGACGAAAAAAAAACAAGGGAGGCAATAGCTGTCTAGCAAAGCACATGGATAACTAACCAAAGTATCAAACTAACAACTGGGATTAGCAGATCACTTTCCTACCTCTTCCAGGAACTTGACACATCCTTGGGAATGAAGCCACTGTTCTGTGAAGCATGTCTAAGCTACGTAAAAATCTTGTAATGTAAACATTGCTGAGCTTGCACAGACCTACACATTTCAGGGTAGTCAGCTGTGCCTAGCTATACCTACAGCCATTGCTCTGTAGCTGTACCAGCTTTGGAAGAGAGCAGTATAGCTGCTTTCACAGGACCCTGCACCTGATTAGTAAATTCCAGCTCTCAGAAAGGCTCACTAGGTTATATGCAATATCATGCAATTAAGCTAGACTGCTTCCTGATGTGAGCTGGGTCACATGAAGCTATGATGGGGTATCCACTGACACTGCCCTGTACTTCTGATTCAAAAGATTACACCAGGCACCCTGCATCCACTCCACTGGTACACTTGCAGTTCCCTTCAACAAAGGCTGCAATGAATGACTTTACTGAAGCCCACTGACATTCTCATATAAAAAGCAGTGCACAGGTGCTACCAATAACAGTTTGATTAATAGCACTGTCTGGGTTTCAAGAAGCAGGACACTCAGCTGCTAGCTACTAAGATAGAAACACAGACATTCTTAAATTAAGGATTCAGCCTTTTTGATTCAATCACATTAGTTCCAATAAATAAAAATGTATCAAGTTGCAAATGGATTTATTAGCCCAGCAAAGAGTTCTACATTTCTAGTAAAACACGAGTGCAGAGAGCATCACTTGAATCCTGCTATGGAATTGCTAAGCTCTGTTCTAGCCTAGTCCTGCTGCAGCAGAAGTAAAGTTCATACAGTTTCCAGCATGCTAGACCCTCTCTGGAGATCCCAAATGCCCCCAAAAAATAGTACTTTTTAATTTAAATTCTTTCTTTACTCTACAGGAGGTTCACTACCAGCCATTCTTCTTCTGTGTTTCTGAGGCACAGAGGTTACTATTCCTCTTCCCTTGCCTGCACTGATTCCGTTAGAGAGGGTTAAAGTCCCTGACTAAGCAAAACCTACTGAACAGTCTTTTCAGCAAAGCACATAAGCACATGCTTAACATCAGGTATGCTTTATAAATCCTATCAGCTTTGTTGAGCACAAATAGATATAAATAAATGCTTATATGCTTTTCTGAAATAGGCCTGAAATGAAGACAGCCCATGGGATTCTCTGATGCTGCCTAAGAGTTCTCCAGCCTCTTTGTGTGTCAACGTGACACATCCAGGTGACAATACTCAGCATGCAATCCCATCACGACCCAGGCTGACTGGCTACTTAGACTTCACTGGAAGTCTCTGTGATTGCTTCCCTAAGAAAAAAGTAATGCTGTAATTTGCTCAGGTTTTGGATTTTGCTCCAAGTTGTGATAAAGCAGCTTTTGACCAATTTTTAATTGTGCAATTCACTGCATAAAAGCAGGATCCTCCACTTCTAGCTAAGCAAATTTCCATTAATTTATTGATGCTATTAGGTATCTACCATTTTTGCCTCTCAGACCTTTCAAGGTTTCTATGTGATATTAAACTGCCCTGTCCAGCAGTATCTTTCTCTAACCTAAACACACCTTTCATCTTGGCATTAATATGAAACCACTAGAAGGGATATCTTCCTATTTCCTTTTCCATTCTGATTTTTCTGTCCTGCCCCACTGATAACATGAGTGGGTAGAACCTCTGCTCTATTCAAAATTCTAAGCTATGCTTAAATCATGCAGCAGCCCCAAAATAAGCAATGTAAATTGTCTTTGAAAGACCACTGTCAGCAGGGAGCAAACAGCAATGTGCTGTGGGAATCGTACTGTCTCTCACCGACACTATCCCTCCGCTGCTCCAACTGCTCTAAAAGGAAATCTGGGTTCCACCCAAAGAGCAGCAAACAGCAAAAGAGCAAACAAAACCCTTTTACCGTGTGTCCCCTAGGACTGTGGAATTGCTCCGATCTACATCTGTACTCACTGTCTCCCTGCAAGTCACTAATACTTAGCAGAGCAGTGGGATGGAATAAAAAATGTCCCAGAAGATGCCAGAATATTAAGAAACAGTATTTTCACCACTGGCTGCTTCCTCCTTTAGCCATCAATGTGGAGAGGTAAAGGAAAAGGAAAAAAAAATACATACTAGCAAAGGCAGAAGGAAAATAGTAAGGTGGGAAGGGGAAGGAAGGAAGGAAAATGGGTAGGTAACCTGGAATCACTCCGAAAGCTGGAATGTTGCCTCCATACACACTACCCAGGAAAAGAAATACACACAAGCTGCACCAAACAGCATGAGGCAGAACAAAGTATGCCCACGACAAGTATGCTTTCATGCTGCTGCCAAACTTAGCAGAGTGCTGCACAAAGTGCAAGGTCAGACCCAAAGGCTGTAGTGAACAGAAAAGCAGATGCGGTCAAGGTAACGCAGCCTAAGCTAGGTGTTTCCTCCCAACATAACCACAACAAACTGGGGCCGGGGACATCTTCAAGCCAGCCTCAGAGGTGGGGATTTCTTCGTTTTCCCCCCACATACTCTTCTGTACACACTGAAAAACAGATTCTTCCTGTTACCATGGCACTGTTTCATCACTGGTGTCTGAGCACAGTTGTAGACACAGATAAGACACTAAGTCCTGGACAGGAAGGTGAAGAAGGGACAAAATTCAGCAGTCCCTCACTACGCAGCCACAGTCAGCTCCTCTGGAGAGGCTACGTAACAGCTACAATTGCCACCCAGCAGAGATAACCTCACCTGAACTAACGCAGGTCAGTCTTGGGCCTGTTATTAACTAGCATATGATACACAGTCACACTGTGGATTTAGACAGGGGTATGACACTGTTTTCTGGAGGGACCCATTCTCCAGTTGTCCATTGCTTGACTGACATCTGAAGGAGTGAGGGGAGGTGATGGCACCGTTATAGTCACTCACCCAAGCCATTCAATCTGGTTTACTTTGTGATGACAACTACAGCTCCAAATATAAATGCCAATTAAACTCTGACCTTAGCCATGAGAGCAAGAGCACTTGACAGACATGTTCTGTCATATGCCTCTACATATCACCTACACACTATAGACCCAAGCTTTTTCACATTTTCTTCGTACAGAATCTATACACTCAAGAACCATGCAAGTATGCTGACCAGACAAACATTGATGTCAGCAGGTCTTAAGGTCTTAACTCATTTTACTCTCCTGGGGCAGTCTAGGGGTGAAGTACTACAGCTGGCTCAAGGCAGTGTCAACAAATGCCTCTGAAAGGCCCATTCCACCCTGCTTTTCTCCCCTAGCTGGGATGGGTGCTTTTTTGACCTTCACAGTGAGCTGGACTGCGGAAGCCGTGGCTGAAAGCTAACCCTGCAAATTGGAAAGAAACTGATCCTGCTCACCACGCTGCTCAAGGGAGCTTAAAAGAAACACAGGGCCAAGCATGCATACTGCAGAGAGGACAGGTCCTTTTGCTGGCACCAACAGCTTAGACCTGATTAGGGTGATTGTGAAACTGCCCCTCTAACTGGACAAGTATAATTAGGCAGACAGAAAAATCTGCCAAATTGACACACTCAAGCAGAAAAACACAGTGCTGCTTGACATCCTCACAGGTCAGAAGAGTGGAGCGAAGGGAATGTTAAAAGACTGGAAAAAGCATATGATTTGATGTCTTCTGGGTGTCTATTTTTAAAAGACTCTGTCTCAAGTGTTCACTTTGCTGCAAGTTTATTGTTTTATGCCTTAAAAACAAGGGTTCTGACTTTCCACAGCCCTGCACTTTCTGTAGTCATTTACGCCTGTGTAACGTGTGAGCAGTGTGGGTGTAAACATTACTATTCTGGTTTGGTAGTGTTTGCCACCCACTTTGCCTAGGTGTGAATGACTGCACAAGGTGCAAGGCAATGGTGAAGGTACTGCGGGGACTGTTTTACATAGATCTTACACCCATAGTAGTATGGTGCACAGATATGTAGAGAGAGCGAGAGAGCAGAAGGAAGGATACATCAGCTACCTGCTGAAAAAGCAATCTGGCAAGAGGGCTTACCAAGCACAAGCAGCTCCACCGATTCTTCATTCTTGCCCTCCACATCATCCGGTGTGATAATAAGGCAGTAATAGAGCCCACTGTCTCCCCACATCAACTTCCCAATCTGAAGATCTGCATCTGAAAGGCAAAAAAGAAAAGTCAGGCTTTCCCTCCAACACCTATAGGAAGAGTGAAGTGATGAAATCACTGGGTCCGTCTCCGTGTCCCAAATCCATTTCATTTCCTTACTAAGAAGAGGGGTTAACCTTATCCAGAATATCACAGTATGCAGAAAAAAACCGACAGGCTCAGGACTCTGTGGCTGTAAGTGGGAAGACAGGTAATGCCACAGAGGCAGCTCACTCTGCAAGTGCCGAGAGAGCAGGAGGAGTAACTAATGTCACTCTCTGTCCTTCCTATCACCTAAGGCCTGGGGTCCCAACAGTGTTCATGCCATGCAAGAAGGGCTTTGACAGTGTCTCCTCTACAGCACTTCAGCCATCTGCCGAAGAGGTTACACAGCAACAAAAGAAAACACTCCCCCTTGCTGAGGCTACGCTCCCCCTTGCTGAGGCTGATCACATGCTCTCCACACCAAGGAGCCTCCACTTCTGACTAGGTGGTCTCCCGAGTCAAGCAGAAGCCTTGTACTTTTGAGGGACAAGGTCTCTCATACAGCGTTCCAGACCACATGTTTAAGGACCCTGCCACTCCCCATCTCCACCCAACTTGACTTCACCCTTCCTTTCACACTGCCCAAAGCTGGGTTTAGGTTCATGATGGGGTAAGCTGGTGAAGTCCAGAGCTGAGCAAACATGACATATAGGATAATTCTGGTATTTTGGAACTGGGAAAAAATAGAGTTTGCAAGGAAGAAAAACCTAGCCAGCAAAGACTGAATTCATACCCCTCTTGCTGGCATCCCTTTGTTAAGGAAAATCTATATACAGAGCAATATGCAGAAGCCAGGAATAAAAACCTTCCACTTCATCAAAGGGAAAAGAATACTCTATCAGAGTTGGAGACCTACACGGAGTCGGATGAAGGGAAGGGCCAAAGGAAAGGACCTTTGGGTCTAGGGTTGGTTGGTTGAATCCTAAATGTCCGACATACAACAGCTCCCTTCCAGCAGCCTCTTCTAAGGGAGCTGACTGAACAATTACTGCCAGCTTCCAGTATCCCAAATTGCTAAGAGTCCATTCCAACCCCCACCAAGCATCACTGGGGTAGGAGAGTTACCGTGGACAATGCTGACATCTCTTTCTTTATAGAAGTCCCCTATAGTGACGGCAGATCCTTGTTTGGAGGCCACGACACGGACTGTCCTCCTGCTATCCACACAGTCCAGGTAGGGATCCCAGTCCAGGTTCCTCTTGCTCATTGTTTGTAAACCAGAAGTTGCCATACCCAAAGCTTCTCCCATCCGGTCCTGGCAGTAAGATTTAAACCTCCACTGTACCACAGCTGGTTGGGTGGAAGAAGTAGAGAAATGGCAGCGAAGCAAAGCAGGCTGAAACAACATGGCCACCTTCTTCTTCTCAGGCACGGTAACCTGCAACCCTTCCACCTCAGCTGAAAAACAAAAACATGAGCGTCATATGCCTTAGCATTGCTTGAAGAGGGAGCTACCGCATTTTATCATAGCATCATTCTCCCCATGAACATAAAATTAAAATGTGCATCTGTTTCAGGTGCTAGGGTGCAATACTCCTCAATGTATGTTAGCACAGATGTTGGCAGAAGTAATTTTGCGTTTTTCATAGCCTGCAGCCACAAGGAAAAATACAGCACGATGGGGCTGAAGGCTCAAATGTAGTATCCTTACGCTCTGTAGAGACCCTAACACAGCAGCATGACAATTCACGGCTTCTGTGGCAGGTTCACAGATAAGGAAAAGATATTTTAGGGATGGCCATACTCCACTTCTACAGCAGTCAGCCAATGGGCCAGATCCTGAGTTCATAACAATCCCAATGCAGAGTAAGTCACGCCCCTCCCAATTTCAGTGGCATCACACCTCCTCTTTGGAAGCCAGGCAGCACACAGTGCCTGGCCCAGCCCGTCACACACTGGTGCCCAGTTAGTGCTGCTTGCTCTGCCAAACTCTAGAGATGCATGAAGGAGTGGATCCAAATCATACAGCTCCTGCCAGGGCTGGCGTGTAGCACTAAGAGAAATTGCTCCATGTGGGAGGTGCAGAGAAAAATGGCCCAAGCACTCAAGTTTTTCACATTCCCAGGAGGAGATGGATCTCAACACATAATGTTTATCTACCAGCTGACGGGAGAGCTGCAGCCTGGAGCTGATGTATTAAGGCCTCAGAGAAGACGAATGGGACTGCTGCCACATCCTTGTGTAGCTTAGGGAGAAGCTGAGAGTCAGTGAGCAATGCCGGCAGAGAGCCCTCGGGAGAGTGAGGTACTCCATCTACCCACAGGGGAACGGCGAAACCTACAACACGTGCCTTTCATTGCTCCCGTCTTTCTTGCGCTGCAGGCCGCAATGACTGAGAGCCCTTGCACAACACCAGAAACACATGCTGACACTTCTCCAAGCAGGGAGGAATGAAAGACTGAGGACAAAGAAAGGCTTCCTGATGTTGAGAAGCAGCAGGAGAGAAGGGCAAATGCCAAGAAAAAAGAAAACAGAGTAAGGATAAAGTATCAGGGTAAGTATAGGAAGTGGAAGGATAAGCAGGATGACAACCATGGAAGCAGGAAGCTTACATTTAGCTGGAAGAAGCTGAAGAAGGTGTCTCAGCCTAGGTCAAAATAATTTCAAAGGGCTAGAGCTAGGTTGCAGGAGATTAAGAAATGATGTAGAGATGAGAGGAAATGGAGTCAGCAAAAATAAACCACCCACTCCAGAAACTAGAGATGAAAAGGAGATGGAAGCTGGCAAAAGAAAGTGAAATGACAGGAGGTATCTTTAGGATGGGGAAAAAAAGGCATAGCCTAAAGCACTGGAGCTTAAAGCAGACAGAGAGCAATAAATGCATCAACAGTATGACAACAGCAGGCATGAAGGGACAAGGTCAAGTTGAGACAGCTGCAGACCTGGAAAGCAAAAGCAAGCAAAGATCTCATGAACAGGAGCCAGAACCAAAGGAAAGTAGAGAAGCTGGACCAACACTGAATATTCATTTCAACAAGTTATCCATGTCCAAACTATAAAACACAACGAAGTCTATAAACACCAGTCAGGGGATAAAAACACAGTATGGACAGAACCTAAGGGAAAGCATATTTCAGAGAGGCAAGATAGTCACTGATACTAACAAAGAATTACTGATCTAGGCAGGATTTGACCCTGGGGACTACTGTGCGAAGGCTTGCAGCGCACAAGGGTGCTATGGCCTTTGCACAGGAATGCTATACTACGCATATAATGAATGCATGACATTATGCATATCATACTCATGCCATGTGGAAGTTGCACAGGAGATATCATTAGTTTTGCCAGAAGTGCCTAGACCCAAATCCAAACACTGAAGTGTGGGTGTTCTGAATACCACGAAACACAGCTGGGGTCCCAAAAAGATGCTCCCACAGGAGAGGCAAGGGCACGAGGCAGCTCCTCCACTTTCCCGAGGCGTAGGCAGAGAGATAACTCAAGAAGTGGCAGCTGGGACGTTTCTGCCAAGCCTCCTGTTCCCAGGGTCAAGAGGGGCCAAGCGGCACTAAGAGAACGTCACCACTTGCTTCTTAAGGTGAACCAAGTGGTCACGTTGTCTTATTCTCTCTTCTCCACAGACCTGTGCTTCCTGGGCTGCATCTGAATGCAAGAGACATGATGAACACCTTGAAAAATGAATGGGTCCAGGTCAGACGTGTATCTGGCAACTCCGTGCCTGACCCCACGCAGTCTGTGGCTGAAGCCAGCATGTGACACGGGCTGGTCAAGTGACTCATCACGTTACTTCAGCTTCAGGGATAAAACAGTGACACAGTGAATATTCAAATCTTTCCCTTGTGAACCAAGTACGCTGCTTAGTAAACACAGTGCTTTCAGCTAACCATGCACCGTAGCCCTCTTTCCCTGTTAATGAGATTAATGAGTTTGGCAAGCCGGGAACTGTTTTAATAAATGATTAGCTGAGATTTAGCAAATTCTCATCTGACTAACTTTCCCCACCCCACCCCCACATGAATGTCTATATCAAGAAAAGAAAACAAAAGCAGCTTTCGGGAAAACATAGGAATTCTTTTTCTACCCAAAAGCATTTGGGAGATGTGCAGTAAATTATCTGGCATCTTCCATATCCTACCCCAAGCTCTTTATTAACTTTTAAAGTATTCTTTTCGGATCCTTTCCAGAAATAGCATTTAAGAGCAACACAGTGCCTCAGACTGAGAGACTAGAGCAGCGGAAACTCTACATCTATTTAAGTCAAATTATATATAATTATATATGGCTGGACTGGGAAATTATACACCTGTTATTTCCTCTGCCAAAAAAAAAAAAAAATTACCAAAATCGATTCATGTAATACGTCACTGCTGTAACAGTGTCCATCAGAAAGGCCAACAGGATGCTCGACTGCCTGAAGACAAGATGGTGGCTTTACACCTATCAGTTATGTCCGTGCGATAGAGGTCTGCTTAGGACTTCCTCAACTTCAAGAAGAAACCGCTGACCTCAAAAATCTTCAAGAGATGAGCCAAGATAAGAAAAGCCTCCAATGTACCACAGGACACAACTCTGGGCTGTTTATACAGCAGAACAAAAAAAAGGTGAAAGATGTGAAAAATGATGACAAGCTTAGTGACAGCACCGTGGTAGCTCTTTGTCTAGTTTAATACAAGTAGGACTAAAAAGAAGCTGAATTGCGCTCTGCTATGTTTTGACTAATGCAGACAGAGCAAGATTAGCCCTTATTTCAAAATCATCATGGAAATGTAATTCCTGCACTCCAGAGAAGCAACCTGTTCATTGTGAATTTCACAATGTTTGAACTTTCACAAGAAAAATCTCGCTCGTGGGAGTCTCATGACTACGTGACAATTTTGCTTCCCTTCTTTCTTGTTCTCCTAAATCCCCAGAAAAAGGTCTGCAAATATTAATCAAGTGCATCTTAAAAACACAGATATCCTTACTCTCAGAAAATAAAAATAATCCAGGTATTTATGTGTCTGTGCATGTGTATATATACACTCCTGGAGAAAGAGCTTAAAAATAATCACACTTCAGAAATGTAATTGTATGGATTTTGTCTGTTTCTCATTGGCAACATGCATGTCTCCTTTCTCTGATTATTTTCCTGAATTATCCTCAGATTATGCATTCAAAGTATGCAATCAACATTACACACAAGCTATCACTAATACATTTTAGTGGTGATTAAAGAAAATTCAGGGAAGTGATTATAGAGGGGGATATTTGTAAGGGCGCATTTGAGCCTTGTGAGCCTGATCTTCATAAGCGCTTTCCATGAGTAAAAGAGAGAAGGCAATTGAGAAGTGATAACTTAGGCTCTTATTTTCCAATTGCCCTCCGGAGGAGCCTATGCCTCCCTGAGGCTAGATGAATCTCACAAAGACTTAGCTTCACTACACAGCCTTAAGTTAGCCTTTATGAATAGAATCATAGAATGGTTTGGGTTGGAAGGGACCTTAAAGATCATCTAAATAGAATAACGTTGATCTGAAGCACTAATCCCTGTAAATAATGGCAAAGCCAGGTACTGTAGTTCAATGGAATACGTCTCAGACTGTATCCTTCTAGTGCCTAAGATTTGAGTCCACAAGAAGGCAGCGTGCATTATTCTTCAGGTCAGCGTGGGTCTCCCTACCTGTGCACGCATCACGTCTCTTTGCAATTATTTGGCTCACATTACCACTTGCCTGAGGCAGTACAGCTGATGCTATGAAACTACAAAAATTACATCCCCCGATTTTATGCACCTTTATTGACAGGAGTGACAGTTGTGCACACAGGAGAACAGAAGTCCTTGGGCCCTGAACTACGCACCTCAGGAAAACTACTCCTAGACTATAACTAAGGGCTTTGGCAGAAAAGTGTATGTTCATTGGTAAGAGATAGTGCTCCTTGGGTAGTTTATATCACTTCCCCAAACAAACTGTTGGGCAAAAGGATGCTATATCTTTCTTTTTTGTGCCTTGGCTACTATGCATCAATTAACGGTGTTCTTTCCCCCACTGCTGAATACAGGCACACCATCCACACTTTCACATGTGGATCAAGCCTGGATCAGGAATTACAAGATCTGGGCTTCGAGACTGAAAAGTCAGAGATGATAAACAGTTGTGTAAACAGGTGAATGGAGAGCCAGTGGGATCACTGAGATTGTGTTGTACACATTCTTGCCTACTCATGCTGGACTAAATCCAATCCATGCGATTAATCAGCAAAAGCCATCACCATCAGATTGTGTTGAGTGCCTTATGGAAATGAATTGGATGTCTTGGTCTGGTTCCTATCAGACTTGTGTTCTTAGCTCTGTGGCCACTAATTGCCAACTTTTTTAGCCAGCAAGAAACCAATACTTAAATAGGTCAGCTGCAGCTGAGGTGAAAGCATAGTACTGCTTTTTACAGCTCCATAGCAAAACTCAGAATTTCAGCTCCCTAACTGCTTAACCTGGAAAGGGGCAAAACTAAAGCAGTCGGAGAAAAGCATGGCCTTGCACACCCAGCACTCACAGCACAGAACCTCAACACAAAAACACTCCATGTAGGACACAGCCCAGACTCTGCAAACTGACTGCAGCAGACACTGGACTATTCCTTGCTCTTCCCCATTCTCTGTGATGCTGTCCCCCAGGTGCCCCATGCTCCCGACTTCTCTAGGGAAGGACACAGCCCTGAAATGGCAAGGACTGCATAAGGGCTTTCACAAGAGCGCAGGACATTTCATGGGCTTTTCTAGGTATCGGTCTCTTCACCAGCTTCCCTGCACCCATTACACTCTCTTACGCCCTGCCCCTTTCACACATTCACAAAAGTCACCCTGGATATTTTCAGGTGAATTATCCCAGCTTTGGCCACCAGCTCAAATCTGATCACCCCTGTCTTATTACTGTCTGAAAGCTGTTACGATTGTCAGATGGCTCCTGGTTTACATCCCAGCATCCCAGAAATCATTCCCAGTACTATCACTCAGTAATTGGTCACCACCAGAAGCCTGAGAAAAGAAATGGGAAGAGTCTCTCCAAGCCTTGTAACACCACGCCATAACACCTGTCCTTGGGACAGCACTGGGATTTCCACTGGTGCCAGTCCCACTCAAGGTGATCTCACAGGAACAAAAAGTAAAAAAAATGTGAGATTTCTTCCCAGTTACACTACACTTACGCTGTGTGCAGCCAGTCAAGGGAAGACAAATGAATACTTTAAATCAAGGCAGATAAAACAGTCCATCCATTTCCCTGCCTTCCCAAGAAGTCTGCTCAGTTGGCCAGGAAACAGCAAAGCACAACTGTGCTCCAGCATGCCCCCTCTGCCTGCTCTCCTAAACTGTGGCTGGGAAAACAGAGGTAGTAAATCTACCTGCCTTTGAACCATACCATTGCATTGCAGTGGCTCCTCTGCATAGGGAGAGCAAACAGGTACCGAGTGCTAAATTATCAGTGAAAAATTACTTAACAGGGAGAGAAGATCACCTTTTAATGCGGACAGTCTTCTAATTGTAATCTTTCCAAGCTTAGCCTGAGTCATGAGGCGGAAAAAAATTCGCTCTGCTCATTCTGTAGGTAAAACTGGAGTTCAGTCTCCAGTGCAACACTTCTGTCTAGTTTTAAATGCATTAGGAATTACAGCACTAATAAGAATAATGGTAAACCCAAGCGGAGGATTCATTCCAGAATCGAGCTGCACTTAGTCGTTTACAAGAACCAGCTCTACCCAGGGGCTTAATGATATTTGACAAATTGTACCTTCTTTTTCTACAATGCGAAGAACACAGTGCCACACGTATCCTAACCTGTGTCACTTCACAGGAAGGAATAAAGGATGACCTGCTCTTCATCCTTTTGCTCTTGTTATTAAAACACTAGCTTCAGGCACGTGGGAGACCATGGCAGGGGGAAGAGAAGCCAAATCAAATCCACTACACCTCATGCAGGGTCTTTTGAAATTGCAGTGAGAAGTCACAATGCACAAAACCAAACAAAAGGTAAATGCAAGAGCCAAAAATTAAAGACAAACAAAGGACAGAGAGGAACTATTGCTGGGAGGAAAGGAACTGCAAGTGCTCATTAGAAATTTCTCAGCCCACCTCGAGGAGGGAGGAGGGGAGAGAAGGGGGCGAGAGCCTCTCTCTCTCTCTTTCTTGTTCCCTTTTGTCTCCCTGCTTCCTCCCCATCTTGCACTCTGTCTCCTACCCTAGCCCCTCCACCTCCCAACCCTCACTTCTCTTCCCCAGAGTGGAGTGTACCACTCTGGTTGGATTAGGGCTCCTTACCTTGATGCAGACCTTTCATTCCTTTGCACAGCCACTGGGAAGAGGAAAATCTTGAATCCATGTTTACTAGCCTCTCTCCCTTTTCTGTGCACACACGTAGACACTCATACGCACACATTTGCTTTCTCTCAGTCATGGAAAAGGACAGCAGCGCCTGCTCTATCACTGGGCGGCAGTGGCCAGGAGGCTGGAGGGGAGCAAGCTGACACCGGCTGCCTCCATCTCTCAGCACTCGGCTACGGCTAACCTGTTGCCTGCCGGAAGCCTTTGCCTGCTGGCAGTCGACAGCACCAGCGACAGGCAGTCCTGTCTCAAAAACCCAGGACTAGAGGAGACTGGAAGGTCTTCCTGCTGCAGCGGTACCTCTCTCTGCATAGACCTTGCACGCTCCAAACAGCAGTCGCTGCCAGTAATCGTGAACTACCTTTAATGAAGGGAGAAAGGTGTCAACAGCCCAGCCTTTTAGCTTGATGGAAAAGTCCTGATCTAGCCAGACATGTCCTGATAATGAAGCTCTTTAAAAAGAGGGAGGAATGTAATGTCATGTTTATCTACACCCTGTACTCCTTTACCCTGGATGCTATTTATCAGCATACTACTACGGCTA
The DNA here is from genome assembly GCF_965183815.1 of Platalea leucorodia. Taxonomy (NCBI): domain Eukaryota; kingdom Metazoa; phylum Chordata; class Aves; order Pelecaniformes; family Threskiornithidae; genus Platalea; species Platalea leucorodia. Next base: position 115,665,738 of record NC_138824.1, read on the forward strand.
GTTGGAAAGGAGTGGTAGTTGTGGGTGCGCTGGCACTCCAGACCAACTCAGTGAAGCAGGATACGTTCAGAAGCAGCCAAATGGCAGGGAGGGAGGCAGGGAGAGAGGCAAGGAGAGAGGATGAGCTGGAAGCTGCTGAAGCCCCAGATGAGGCCGTGAAACCCTGGAAGGGAGCAGTAGGCAGGCACCGGTGTTGAAGATGACTCAGAGCGAAAAAGCAAGGAAAGGGGTGGGTGGGTGGTGGGAGAGAGGTGTTATGACTAAAAGCCGAATTTACTGCTTGTGAATCCTAAATCTGAATAGGAAGAGGGAAGAGCCTGAGGTCTTTTTTGCGGGATACATTGGGAGGGGGAATATATGCCACTTAACCCAAATGTGTCTGTTTCTTCTTTCAGCCTGTAACCAGCCTGCCTGGCTAAGTCAGCCTGCTGCAGCTTTTCCTAAAGCCTCCTGCTCCTGCCTGTGCCTGGCTGCTGCACCGGCTCAGCGGAGGCAGATCCTGCCGCTGACCTGACAGGGCTCCCTCTTTCTCCCCGATTCCTGGCTGCCCTGCCGCCCTCATTCCGCTGTAATCCCTACGCTCTCCTTTCCTCGCTGTCCAGCTCTCAGACCCAGCCCCTTTTCAGCTTGTTCCCCCTGCCCTCTCCCCATCGCAGAGCGCTCTCTGCTCTGCTCTCCCCTCCGGCTCCCCTCCCCCTTGCTTAGGGAGGGCTTGCCCGACCTCTTTGGGAGCCGGCCGGGCAAGAGGTGGTTGGCGAGCTGCGCTGGGGGAGGCAGTCCCGTCCTGCGCCCACAAAGGCCTGGGCACAGCTGCACCAGCACCGGGAAGGCCGGATCCTGCCCCCCTCGAAGCCGGGGCAGAAGCAGGGCAGCCCCCTCATCTCACACCTCTGTCGACGGCGTGCGCGGCCAGGACACCGGGAAAGGAGAAGTTCCTGCAATTGTTCCCGGCCCGGCGTGGGCGGGCGGGGGGAGCCGAGGGCTGTCGCCATCCCCCCTGCACCGCGGCCAAGGACACTCCGGCCCCCCCGCGCTCCTGCTGCCTCCCCGGGCCGGCTCCCACCCTCCCCCCCCCAAGCGCGCTCCTCTCCCCGCCCCGACCCGCGGTAAACAGTGGCCTAAACGCCCCCCGCGGACAGAGGGGCCGGGGGCCCCTCGGAGCTGCCCTCGCGGCCCCCCGGCCGGGCCCGGGCAGGCAGGAGGCGCCGGCTGCCTCCCCCCGTCCCCAGCGGCACCAGCCCTCTCCGCGAAGTCTCCGCAAACTGCGCCGCGGGACGCCCCCGAAAAGCCCCCCACCCCACGCCGCCTGCCTCCGCAGCTGCCCTCCCCAGCCTGCCGGGGCACTTCCCCAAACCGCCCGTTTTCGCCCTGAAGAAAGACGTCGGGGCCGCCGGGCACCGGCACGTCGGGGCCGCCGGGACGCCCGTGCCCGTGCCCCCGCCCGCGGCCGGCAGCCCGCCGCCCTACCTGCGAGCCAGAGGAGGACGATCCAGCCCAGGACGTGCCCATCCATCTTCCCGCTGGCCCGGGCGGCGCGGGCGGGCGGGCGGCAGGCGCGGGGCGGGGGCGCCGCGGGGCGGGCGCGACCATGCCGCGGGGCGGCGGGAGAGGCCCGGGGGCGGCCCCGCCCGGCGCGCCCGCAGCCCGCTCCGGCAGCCGCCTCCCCGCCGAGGCGGCCGGGCTGGCGGCGAGCGGCCGCGCCGTGTGGCTCCGCTCCGCTCCTCCCCGGCTGCCGGCTCCCGCGGCGGCTGGGGGGGCCGCCTCGCAAGGCCGCCCCCGCGGCTGTCCGGGCGCGGCGGCAGGCGGGGACAGCGCGGCGGCGGGGGCTCGGGCGGGGGGCGCCGCCGCCGGGAGGCAAGCGGAGGGCGGCGGGGAGGGGACGCGGCTTCCCGAAACTGCTTCCCTCCCTCCCTCCGGCAGAGGGGCGTTGCGGTTGCCAGGTGCCGCTGGGGGTTTGCGCCGCGGGGTGCCGGAGCTGGCCTCGGCCTGCCGGCACCCCGGCGCCTTTCTCCGCAACTCCTTCAGCCGCCGAGCCCAGAGCGAGGCGCAGCCCCCGGCTCCCCCGCGGGGCCTGCAGCGGCCGCGGCCCCGTCCCGGCTTACAACTTCCCGAGTAAGCGCTTAAACACGTCCGCTCCCATCGTCTGTCCTCCCCAGATGAACCAAGTGTCTACCTTGGGAACTGAATGTAGACCGTGCCAATTCTGAATTCCCCTGGGGCTTCCACTTCCAGCATGGGCACTGCGACTAATTACCGTAATTTTAGATGAAGAGGGGATATAATTTTAGATGAGGAGGAGGTGTTCTGGCTGTTAATGATGGACAGCTGAGTTGTGGGGTGTTAAGTTTTCATGCCAACATGATATTGGAAGAGAGATGGCAGTTTTTTGGGAGGAAGGGGACAGCCGACTAGAAATACAGCTAAAGAAGATCACTTTTGAAAAGATGGATGTTGCTGTGAAATTAAATGGTCCTGGCCACAGCAGACCCACATGTATGCATACGTACTGTACTTAAAACTTCTAAACTTTCTGAGAAAGCAAAATAAGTCACTGGAATTATTCACAGGCCTAGAGCTGGCTAAATAGCAGCATGCTTCCTTTGGTGGCTCAGCACCAAAGCACCTTCCAACATGGCACTCACCATTCACAGCATCCAGCACAGCTTCCATTTGCGTGTTGTTCATCTTCGGGCGTTTTTCTTTAGGGCCTTGGCTGGTGTTCATAAGCAAAGTTTGCATTCTGCAGACATCAGTGGTCCACATGGGAGATGGGAGTAGTCTTCAACTTCTCGTCTGGAATCTGCCAAAGAACATAAACGATTCTGATTTTAGAACACGAAGTTGGGCCCCAGAAGGGAGCAGCGCGAGGCGTGTCCCGCTGCTAAAGGCAGGGTGCACAGGGATGCCTGCCGTAAAACTGCACAAGCCATTTGCCTTCTAGTGGGTATTTTCCAATCGCCTGTAGATTCCTCATAATTTTGCCTTTCAGACTAAACTTCTCTACAGGCAAGATAAGCTTTTTTCAAAAGCATGAATAAAAATAGATCAATAATTTCTGAGTGAAAAAGCAAACCAGCATGTTTGCTATGGTAAAAGATGTGTTGAAACATCTTGGTTGTTTTTGAACAGTTGTAGTCCCTCTGTTAATATAGTTAAAGCAGAATTAAGCAAGGAGGTAATCCCTAGGCAGCCAGTCCGTTTTTAAGTGTTTTATTCAGAGCTAGTCAATGTTATTTAAAAATACATTTCACATAGAAGTTTATTTTTATTCAACATTGCTTTAAAAAAAAAATACACACCCACCCCAATCAGTGTCCTGATGTGCCTCTGACCTGATACATTATGAATTTAACCGTTTTGCAGTACTAGCTAAAAGCCACTATTAAGAACTAAGACCCTGTTATGCTAAGTAACGTACATACACAACGGCGCACAGTGCTGCTCTCCTTCAGCACACAGTGATCTGACAGCCCGCTGCCTTTGTGCATACTTGCAGGTGGAAGGCAAAGTAGAAACTCTCGTTAGGGCCACAACTTCAGCCTCAAGAAATACATGTCATTCCAGAAAACTCAGATGGAGCTATAATACTTCACATCAGCTGAAGGCCTGCCTCGCCGCTGTTATGTATCTATAGGATGTAAACCATGGAGGTTTGTATGGGCTGAATTAAGACTCCTAAAAGGTGAACACAAAGCTATTTTTTCTCTCCCTCCCTTAACCGTTTTTCCTGATAACCCTCAAAATTTCAAGTGAAATCCTGGTGCCTTGCCTTTCTGTAACTTAATTGGCCAGAAGTCTGATCCAGAGTTTCCTGAGACAATGTTGTTGTTGATATTATCATCTCGTGTTTAACATTGGAGCAGTACAATCCCTTATGCGTCACTACCGTTAGCTACTCCTGGCTTTTTTTTTTTTAATCTACTCCAGCTTTTGGAAATAAATTTGGCATACGTCACTTTTGCTAAACTTTTGACTCATAACAAAGGAAGGAAAGATTTTCAATACAAGGAAGCACCATTGTTTTGCATGTAACGTTGGATTTATAGCTGCTTTGAAATTTTCATACACTCAAACTCACCATACGGTTCTTTTTCACTTAATGTGAGCTGTCATTTGAATATATGCACGTATGATGGATGCCCTGCCCGAGCCCTGAATAGATGTTCCAGATCTCTGCAGACCTTTGATCTGAGTATTGCAACATCTGAGCGGGCTTAATAGTTAATGTTGGGATGTTGTCTTTCATTTTAGCCAGTTCTTGGAGACAAAAAGCTGCATGACTGCAGTTAGCCCCATTTCACCTTCAAACAGTGGGTGAATTCCTATGCAATTAGCCAGATCACTTCAAGCCACAGCCCAGCGGGGATTCTCTGTCCTCTGAAAAACAGCATACTGGTAGACTTCAACCTTCATCTCCCTCAGTCACTTGACAACCTTGATACCAGATGACCAAATTCCCCATGCCTGTCCTGCATAATTTAGCCCCAGACTGAACTGGAAGAATATCATGCTACAACACCGTTTGATGTAACTGACACCGTGACTCTGTTTGGAGCAGTTCTCTAAGCAATGGGATCACAAATTCAGTGGAACAGTAGGGAAACAAAACAAACTCACTTTTTACTCATGCTGTAGCAGCTGCTGGTTCCTTTCTCTTCTTTTCAACTACTTAATTCCTCCCTCCTTTCATCTTCCAGTACCAGTCTTCTGTGGTCATTTCCTCTGTTGATAAGCGGAGTCAGCTTTTCAATAAGTTACCAGCACCTGGAATGATTTACACCAGCACCTCACTCAGAATGACCCATCTCAGCAACATCCCTGAAAACCTGCTATGCTGAGTGAAAGTACTTCTCTTCATGCGTACTTTTGTACATCCATTCAGCCTGCTGGATTTCCCTTGTAGAAATTTCCATAGAAACAGTGATTTCAACAGCTTTCTGGGATGTCATACTAGATTCAGCCATTAGAAACTGCTCTCTTGATTTAGTACTGAGGCCAGCACATTACAGAAGCTATTAGGTGACACATCATCAAATCATAGCATTTAGCGAGTCTCTTCAGAATAGCTACTAACTACAACTTTTCCTTGTTTGCTTTGTTACACTGGAATCTCTTATTAATCTTTGATAGCTTCACAGCAAGACATTGCTGAAATATATGCACTCTCTGTATATGTTGTTTTTTTCTGAGCTGCCTGGCTACAATTGATAGCACAATAATACAGAGCTTTTCCTTCCCAATAACGTCAGGAGTGGGTGATATGGATATATAAACTACTTTTGTTCTTAACCATGATGTTTGTACCAACAAATGTTTAGAATATTTAATGGAAAAATTTTACTTTCTCATTCCAGTGAACCTTGCGTTCTATAATACAAGTTCAGCATCGGAGAAAACCCAAGAGAACAGCATCTTTCTGTAATATTCACTCCTCTGTATAAATTTCCCATGCTGCTCCTGATCCTTTTTTACACTTAAATCTTCATTTAAGTAAAACACTAAGTGCATATTAGCAATAACATTTTGTGAAGTTATTATATAGGCACACAATCGTAAGCGAATCATCCCAGCTGACAATCTTTTGTGTGTCACTGTATGCAAAAATACACAGAATAGGCATGAGACAAACTCTGCTTGCATATCTACAGATAACCAAGGAGGTAACAGTTGTTAAACCCTCTACGGTGTTGGCTGTAGAGAAACTGTGGGCAGCACAAATACCTTCAGGGAGCTGGAGTTCACAAACTGGAATTTTGTGATTGTCTAATCCAACTTTCTTAATAAAATAGGCCACATCACTGTGCCACACTACATCCTGTTTGAACTACAGTGTTTCTGTTAGAAAAAGAATCACAGAATACTTTGGGTTGGAAGGGACCTCACCTTTCCCCTAATTTCATCCAACTTCACTTTCTAGTACTGCCAAGCTGGATGGAAAGGCCTTCTTAAGGCATTTCTGAACAGAGGTAACGACAGGCTATGATCAAAGCACCCTTTAACATTCTCTTTGGAAGTTCAACAGACTTATTTTGCTATACTCTTGAGCTAACAGCAGACCTGGGGAGAGCATCCCAGGCACAGTTGCTAAAAGCATGAAAGCAGAAGTACTACAGCATCATCACTCCTGCTTAATATTTCTTTGTTTATCCTTGCAGGGATCATGCTTTTAGTCCTTTTGACATAGCATCACATGCAGAGCTCCTCTTTGGTGGATATCCCACTCTATCACCTTGTAATTAACTATTCCCTCAATCTTTGTATCATTTGCAAGTATCTGTGATGACTGTATTCCTTCAAAGGTATTAACAAATAGTTAGTAGTATGCAGCCAAGAAGTGACCTAAGAAAGTTCTTGCAGAAAATGTGCAATTAGAATTCCTCATTGCAAATTACATTTTGAGACAATGTTTTAACTGGGGACTGGATGATCTCTGTATCGTTGCATTTCCTTGATTTAGTGTTTTGTTGTCAAGTCACAGGCCTCACGTGTCTGAATGCATTACCTTTAGTGACCACACTTAATATCTTTTTGATGCAATTACAAACCAATGTGACAGAATCTATTTTCTGCAAACCCATGTTGGTTGACATTAATTACATTAATTACAATTTTCTGTAATTCATTATTGAAGCAACTCCTATATCAGTGATTCTATTCCTTTGCCTGGAATCCCTGTCAGTCTGACAGGTCTATAATTACCCAGGTCATCTTACTTAGGGCCAGATCCAAAACAAGACTTCGGAAGATTTTTGGTACCTAACGTTTAGAACTGCAATCTAAAAACGCCTCATTCAGCAGCAACTTGAGACTGAAAGCACACGTGTACTGTCAAAGTTGACTACACGCTTACAATTTTCCTTCTCTGCATGCCCAGATAGTCCTGGGCACATAGACATCTAACAAGCACCCAAGCTAAGGCTTATATACGTCGGGGTTGTCGCAGCCAGATTTCCACTTGAAAACCTAGTCTTATTAGATATTAAGGATTTCCGGTATTTGTCCAGGATGCTGGAACAACGTGGTGGTTTCCCTGGAGCCACGGCATTGAAGATAATTGAAATTTATGGCGTAGAGGGGATGCAGCTGTACCACACGTGCAGCTGGTTGCCACGTACCTTGTAACAGGTTTAGTGGTTCTGGGGCGTGCTGGTCAGCAGGGTTACAGCACTTGCCCAGCAAGTCCCATGCATCCCACAACCCCATGACCTGCTGCACTGCAACTGCCAGCACAAACACTAATATTTCTGAAGAGCAGACAGAAGCATAGCAGCTCTCACTTGAGTTCCACCAGAAACCTGGGAGAAAGATGCTGATATCACCTGGGAGGCCTAATCCAGGGCATTCACAATAGGTCTAACACTCAGCAAAGCCCTGCAAAGGCCGGCAAGGGAACAAGGCGGGGGGATATGGCTTACCTTTTATAAAAAGGCCTCCTGACGCTTAGGTGTTCAAAGCTACATCCTTAATCATACAGCTGAGATGAAAGGCACCCTCCACTCCTTTTGCAGTTGCGGCACTGTTCAGAAAGAAACCCAAGATTCCTTAGGTGAAAAGGAGTGAGACCAAGAGAAAGGTGACGGCTATAGCTTACTGGTTAAATCATTCGCCTAGGGAAGGGGAAGCCTGCAGGCTCTGATCCCTGAAATGTTTATGCATATCAACATATGAAACTATAATAATTACTGTACTGGAAAGGCAAAGTTCCCATTTTGTATCACTCTCCAGGGAAATTGTAGGTTTAAATCCTCCATAACCAGGTTGAGAAAGACATCAACTGTGAGATCATGTGATAAAAGCTGGTCTACACACCCACGAAGGAGTGCGGGGGGGCCAGGGAGGGTAGCCTAAATTGGGGGTAGCCCAAATAAGACCCTGCCCTGGCTCCTCCCACACCAATCACAAGAGCCATCAGCCCATCAAAGGTGCCTATGTACCTAGGAGTTAAGTGTTGGCATATCAAGTAATTTAATTGAATTAAATGCTTTAAAAAAAAAGTAATATATAAATACTGGCACAACACTTGCTTTTAACCGCTGGAATGGCCCCAGCGCTACAAAACTTATTTACAAATCAGTATAAATGGTCCAGAGAACTCCTTTGCCAACTAAATTAAACAGCAGGCAATCGAAGAGTTAAAGCATGAGTTCTTTCAGAGACACTGGGCTCTCCCCAGTGCCCTGGGGAAGAATCCTGATGACATGATGCTCTGAAGATGATCTGCTCCCTGTTGTTTCTCTGCCCCCCACCCCACTTAGGAAAATCCTTTCTCTCTCCCCTGCTTATGAATTTTATTTTCCAGCCACACCTCTAGCCCTAGGAGAGCTATTACTGGAGCCTTCTGTTTTTCAAGCAGTTGATGCACACATTATCTGAATTTCTTTAAAAGGAAGGGCTGCTAAAGGGTGGGTCCCAAAGCTGCACACGAGAGAAAAGAACATGGTGTGAAGGAAAGTAAAACAAATGTGCACAGATGCACTCCTAGCAACAACTCTTACGGTAATATAACAATAAATACTTGCCTTTCTGCCTGAAAAACTAGACTCTGTGCAGAAGTTTGTATTTACAAGATACAAGGTATTTCTTGCAGTCTCTCCTCAGAGATTTAGCATTAACGTACGAGGAACTAGACCAGAATATAAATTATTTTCACAACAGTGAAAGTGATTTTAAAAACGCTCACCTGTTCTCACTGAGTTTACATCACGATTTTATACGTTTATAACAATGTGAGTGACTCCTCCTGTATGTTTAACAGCAAATTCAGTAAGTTGTTCACAAACATAAAACAAACTGCTTCACTGGATTTGAGCAAGACAGAATAGCATCCAGAAGACTAAACTGCGCCAGCATTTTTTAACCCTCAGAGAAACCAGCCACCAGTGAGATGCAAGAGCAATCTGGTCTGACCTTACCTGCCAGCACTTCCAGCAGTGACAAACATAATCAGCTAAGCCAAAGATTTAAGCCTAAACAACAGCTACCTCCTTTGGAGCTAAACAGACTTACATTACCTAACCAGAAGATGAAAAAAGCAGTTAGGCTGAGGGGAAGACGCAGAGTTTTCCAGTGATTTGGAATTGCATTGAGGTGTTTTATCCCCATTTTTACCCTCATGCCTAGGTTTACAGTAAATTCAAGAGGACTCTGGATAGAGGACTGGAAATAATCTTCCAAGTCACGGCTACACCATTCATTTTCATTGAGATTGTCTGGGTAACTCCACTGAAGATGGCTGCGTGAGAAGCGGTGTGCTGGCTCCTGTTCTACACTACGCAGGCTCTGGAGGAACTGCAACCACATGCTGTAGGAGATCCCCCAAAAGACAAGGGGAACAGTGAGGAATGTGGGAGACATCACACGCCTGGGACAAGAAAAACCTGGCCAGAATTTAATCAGGACCTATGCCAACACTGCCACTTCAGTAACCCTATCTCGGGTCAAACATAGGATCGTCTGTTGCAGGCAACCAGATTTCACAATTCCTTCTGTAAACTGATTAAACTTTGTTTTAAAGCCAGTTGTGGTTATTGCCCTGCTAATTTCCTTTTTTTTACTATGGCCAGTGAAGATCATTTGGTGTTTGAGAGAGATCAATAGAAAGCTTAAGGGGGGAAGCAACTTGTGCTGCCCATCAAGATGATGCAGATCAGATTATTTCCAGCCTTTATCTTATCTGAACTGTGACTCACTCTGCAAACTTTCAGTGAAGGAAGTGTCAATTATGTCAATGGGATAGATGAAAGGAAAAAAAAAAAAAACAACAAAAAACAACCCAAAACCACAAAAAGAGAGTCTGGACAGCAGCCTCAGTTTTGTATAACATGAGCTCCCAAATTATTTTTCATAAGCAAGTTTGCCTTTCCAAGCACACACATGCCCTCTGTCCTGATTTCACCTGTGATAATTTTCTTCCTAGTAGCTGGTATAGTGCTGTGTTTTGGATTTAGGATGAGAATAATGTTGATAACACACTGATGTTTTAGTTGTTGCTGAGCAGTGCTTGCACCATTCAAGGACTTTTCAGCTTCCCCTGCTCTGCCAGGTGCACAAGAAGCTGGGAGGGGGCACAGCCAGGACAGCTGGTTTAGATTGGATTGTAGGAAAAACGTCTTCACCGAAAGGGCAGTCAGGCACTGGCACAGGCTGCCCGGGGAAGCAGTGGTATCCCCATCCCTGGAGGTATTGAAAGGACAACCCGATGCGGTGCTTAGGGACATGGTTTAGTGGTGGACTTGGCAGTGCTAGGTTAACGGTTGGACTTGATGATCTTGAAGGTCTTTTCCAACCTAAATGATTCTAGGATTCTAACCCTGCTGTAGGCAAAGACACATTGTCAGTGTCTCCTTAGAGCAAGCAGGTGATTGTGATTACGATCCCACTTCCTGACTGCCCCTCTTCAGGGGGAAAAACCCCAAACCCAACCCCCTTCTCGTCTTGTTCTCAGAGGGTCGCTCTTGCTTTGCTGTGGAGTCTACAGACTGTCCACATCCTTCTTAACTCCTGATTGTCAAAACTGACCACAATAGTCTTGTCGAATTTTAAAAGAATCGGGGTAAGAACTCCCTGTCTTCATAGCTCTTGCTCCTCTGATTGCGTTCAAAAAGGAAATGTCTGTTTTGTTGAAGGGGATCACCCGCTAGCTCACATTCAGGCTTATCACAGAAAATATACTGTCTGAAGGCAGAGTTCAGGTTTGCCTTCCAGTCTGTGGTGTGACCTCATGAGTGTCGATGGTGCAAGAGCTCTTTAAATTCCTGTTGGATATTTATAGGAAAAAAATTAAATGGCTGATTCTGCTGTTGATCAATGAGAAGTCAGTGAGCGTAGACTTAGACTGGCGGAGAAACATCACGATTTGATTACAATGACTGACACTTCTGGAGATACCCAACCTTGTAGTGTGATGAAAAGAGCCGATGAGGGCTGAAACCCGAGTGAGAAAGCTTCGATGAGTTGGAGAATGGCTACTAAAAGTTGCAAATTGGAGGGTGTCATGGAGAAGGAGTTTCCAGAATGGGTTGTGAGCTTCAAGTGTCTTCCTGCTTATGAGGGGCAAAGTACGTCAACAGTGCAAATTCCTTGACCGCTGCTTCTGATTAGTTTCCATTTGCCAAGTGTTTAACTGCGGGAGCTTTGCATGCCTGCTGCGCTAACTAGGTGACTTTACATGGGAAGGGAAAGCTTCCAGGTGTCTGTCATTCAGTTCAGAGGGTACAAGAGGTGTCAGCATACCACATCCCTGAAGGGAAGAGCAAGTGACTGCCGATTTTAATGGTCAAAATTCCTCAACTTTCCATGTGGGTCATCACTCTTTAAAATACTAGTCTGAGATGTTTATCAGGAAGATCTCTGTTCTGGGTTTGCAATGGACTTCTTGACAGTCCTAAGTCAAGACCAATTTGCAAGGAATTCAGCAAGAAATGCGCAAGCTTCCTCATGCTTTCAAGCCTGCCCTTTCTCTCACACCCAACCACCAGCCCTGTGAACGGAGCCGCAAGCAAGGCTACGCAGCGAGGGAGAGCAGAGCCACGCCGGGTGCAGTAGGAGGTTGCTGGTGAGGGCTGTCGGAGCTGCCCGGTGAAGCCTTGTGCCGTGCCGCGGGCCCGGGCGAAGCGCTGCCGGGGCTCTCGGGCCCAGGGCTGGCTGCGGGGAGCCGCCATGGGCCTCACATATGCTGGTGGCCAGCTGCCGTGGCCGTGCCATGCCTCTGGGCAGTGGCTTCTCCTAGCCCGTTGATTTTCATTCACCCCATGGCTTTCTTCGGCTGTGGCAGCGGCCTTCCTTTTCCTGTCAGCCCCCATGGGATGGCTTCACTGCCCGGCTGCTTCCAGAAGCTTCTGGGGCCTCTGGCAGCTGCCTCCTGATTGGCTGGCGGGTGATTGCTACCTGCGTGCTGACTGGTGGGTTCTGGAACATGGGTGGGGCCTGGGGAGGAAAGCGAGGTGGTGTAGGGCCCTGGTCAGCCGGGGCAAGTGGGGTAGGCATCTGGCTGGGGCAAATGGGGTAGGCATCTGGCTGGCCAGTCAGGGCAAATGGGGTAGGCATCTGGCTGGCCGGCCGGAGCAAGTCGGGTAGGCATTTGGCTGGTCAGCTGGGGCAAATGGAGTAGGCATCTGCCTGGCTGGCTGGGGCAAATGGGGTAGGCATCTGGCTGGCCGGCCTGGGCAAGTGGGTGTCCTGGTTTCAGCTGGGACAGAGTTAATTTTCTTCCATGTAGCTGGTCTAGTGCTGTGTTTTGGATTTAGGGTGAGAATAATGTTGAGAACACACTGATGTTTTAGATGTTGCTAAGCTGTGCTTACACCAGTCAAGGCCTTTTCAGCTTCCAGTTCTCCAGAGATGCAGGTGAAGTCCCGTACACCTGGAATCGACTGCCCCAGGGGTGGAAGCACAGCCCCACCGTTTGCCATGGACTGATCCAGACTGCACTGGAACAGGGTGGGGCTCCGGAACTCCTGCAATGCGTTGAGGACATCATAGTGTGGGGCAGCACAGCAGAAGAGGTGGTTTCTGAGAAAGGGAAGAAAACAGTCCAAATCCTTCCGGACGCCGGCTTTGCCATAAAACAAAGTAAGGTCAAGGGACCTGCACAGGAGATCCAGTTTCTAGGAACAAAACGGCAAGATGGACGTCACCAGATCCCAATGGAGGTGATCAACAACATAACAGCCATGTCTCCACCAGCCAGCAGGACAGGCAGGACAAGATGGCAAAAATGTGCTCGATGCCGCAGCCGGGGAGACTCGAGGTTGACCCCGAGGGTTGTGGAGTCAGCGATACGGAGGATCGGAGGCCCGCTCCACTCCAACTGAAAAGGAGATATTGGCAGCATGTGAAGGGGTTCGAGCCGCTTTGGAAGTGGTTGGGACTGAAGCACAGCTCCTCCTGGCACCCCGACTGCCAGTGCTGGGCTGGATGTTGAAAGGGAGGGTCCCCTGTGCACATCACGCAACTGATGCTACGTGGAGTAAGTGGGTCACGCTGATCACACAACCCCAGTTGCCCAGGAATCTTGGAAATGATCATGGACTGGCCAGAAGGCAAAGATTTCAGAATATCGCCAGAGGAGGAGGCCCCACCGTATAATAAGCGACAAGAAAATGAGAAGCAACGTGCCCTGTTCGCTCATGGGTCCTGTCGTCTCGTGGGGAGGCATCGGAGGTGGAAAGCTGCCGTATGGAGTCCTGTATGACAAGTCGCAGCCACCTTTGAAGGAGAAGGTGAATGGAGTCAGTCTGCAGAGGCGAAAGCCACCCAGCTGGCTTTAGACATTGCTGAACGAGAAAAGTGGCCAGTGCTCGCTCTCAAGTAGATGCTCGCTTACCCAAGAGCCAGGCCACTGAAGAACATCAAAGCAACCAGCAGGTGGATCAGGCTGCTAAGATTGAAGTGGCTCAGGTGGATCTGGACTGGCAACATAAGGGTGAATTACTTCTAGCTTGGTGGGCCCATGGCACCTCAGGCCATCAAGGAAGAGAGGCAACGTATAGATGGGCTCGTGATCGAGGGGTGGACTTGACCATGGACACTATCGCACAGGTTATCCATGAACGCGAAACATGCGCTGCAATCAAGCAACTTCCCCTGCCCTGCCAGCGAGAAGCTGGGAGGGGGCCCAGCCAGGACAGCTGACCCAGACCGGCCACAGGGCTATTCCATACCGTATGGCGTCATGCTCAGCATATAAACTGGGGGAGTTGGCTGGGGAGCAGCGATCACTGCTCGGGGACGGGCTGGGCATCGGTCGGCGGGTGGTGAGCAATTGTATTGTGTAGCACTTGCTTTGTATGTTATTATTGTATTATTATTCTATTATTATTACCATTATTACTACTACTACTATGACTACTATTTTATTTTACTTCAATTATTAAACTGTTGTTATCTCAAGCCACGAGTTTTCTGACTTTTACCCTTCCCGTTCTCTCTCCCGCCCCACTGGGGCGGGGAAGCGAGCGAGCGGCTGTGTGGTGCTTAGTTGCTGGCTGGGGTTAAACCATGCCACCTCTCATCTCCTCCACTTTTCTACCGCATATCTCAAAACCAAACCCAGGCCTCTTAACTGAAGTTGGTCTTCATCTCTTTCTCCACTCCTCCCTGCATCTTCTGGGCTCCTACTTAATTATCTGTTTCTCCACTCTTTCCTGCATCTTCTGGGCTCCTACCTCATTATCTGTCACCCCCTATTCTCCCCTAGTACCCCAGGTCCTGTTAGCACTTTGAGCACTACTGGAGGCATCAGAGTAGGCACATCACCGTGATCATCTTGTCTCATGAAGTACCAGCTCCTCGTGAGCTCGCTGTCAGGGAGCAGCAGGCACCGGGCTGCTCCAGGAGAGGAAAGCTGGGAGCCAAGATGTGGGGGGCATGCAGGCTGCAGGGCAGGCACCTTGCCAGCCAGTGCCCAGCCCGACAGTGAGATGCAGTAAGATCCCTGTTTTGGCCTAGATGAAGTAGTTGCAACCAGTAATAATGTTCTCAATATTTTCAGAAGTCCCATGTACCAGTAGATGTGTTTTGGATATGGAATTCCAGTTGGTCTCTTCTTTTTCTGTTCCTTTTTTTTGTTTGTTTATACATATGAACATATACATAGGAACATATGTACAGATATACGTATGAACTGTGTTCAGTTTTGGGCCCCTCACTACAAGAAGGACATTGAGGTGGTGGAGTGTGTCCAGAGGAGGGCAACAAAGCTGGTGAAGGGTCTGGAGCACAAGTCTTAGGAGGAGCGGCTGAGGGAGCTGGGGTTGTTGAGCCTGGAGAAGAGGAGGCTGAGGGGAGACCTTATTGCTCTCCACAACTGCCTGAAAGGAGGCTGTAGCGAGGTGGGGGTTGGTCTCTTCTCCCAAGTGACAAGCGATAGGACAAGAGGAAACGGCCTCAAGCTGCGCCAGGGGAAGTTTAGGTTGGATATAAGGAAAAATTTCTTCACCAAAAAGGGTTGTCATCACTGGAACAGGCTGCCCAGGGAGGTGGTTGAGTCCCCATCCCTGGAGGTATTTAAAAGATGGGTAGACGTGGTGCTTAGGGACATGGTTTAGTGGAGGACTTGGCAGTGATATGTTAACGGTTGGACTGGATGATCTTAAGGGTGTTTTCCAACCTAAACCATTCTATGATTCTATATCATAGAATCATAGAATCATAGAATATCTATCTACATAAATGAATGTAGTGACTCTTTGTAAGGATTTTGCTAAATTTAGTATATAATTTAGTATATAACACTATTGAGAGTGAGACAATATAGAGGTGTATGACCCTTTTATTTTGAAAAATCAGTATATTGCCATTTTTTGAGGTTGGAGAGCCTGCGTTTTGAATGTCTATGAGAACTTGGTGCAAGTTATTGCTCCCATTGGGTATTTCTTTTCCTTCAGCACCCAAAGAACGTTAAAAAAAGCCAAAAAAATCCCCAAACAACAAACCACCCCGTCACGCTGCCCCCCCGGCCCATCCTGAGGTGACGGTTAACACCCGAGGTGTGGGCGGGGCGAGGGCCTCCAGGCCGGGCGGCCGTAACGCCTGACCGTTACCCGCCTCTTCCCGCCAAAAGCCGAGCCCCGCCCCGCCGGCGGCTCCTCAGGGCGCCCCGCCCCGAGAGGCGGGCGGGCTGCCATCGGGCCCGGCGGCCGCTCCCTCGGCGGGGCTGCCCAGCGGCGTGGCGGGGAGAGCCCGAGGGCCGGCGGGGTCGGAGCCGCCATGGCGCAGCGCAAGGGCTCCGCCAGCCCCTACTGCTTCTTCGTGCGCGACCAGCTGCCCGAGCTGCAGCGGCGCGGGCTGCCCGTCACCCGCGTGGTCGACGCCGTCCCCTTCTGCTCCCAGGCGTGGGCGGTGAGGGGAAGGAAGGACGCTCTCCCGCCCGCCGCCCCTCGCCTCTCCGGCCTCCTCCGGCGGCGAGCGGCCTCGGGTTAAGGCAGCTTCATGGCGGGGAGGGCAGGGGGGAGGCCCGCGGCGCGGTCCTGCTCCAGCCGCAGTGTGCCGGGGCCGTGGGCTTCCTAGCAGCTCACCTGCCTCTTGCTGGTGGGGAACCAGCACCCCTCAGGTGGCTCTGTGCGGTGGCCCTGTGCAGGTTGCGTGGTGGGCAACGTGTCAGTGTGGCCTTTCTGAGAGGGTAAACTAGCTGGTGGCTCAGCTGCCATATGTTTAGTGGCTCAAATGGGCATCTTGAGGGGCCTCAGCTGGCTCTAGCTAATAAGCACAAGACAGAGGCAGCTCTGGTATTTTTGCTGTGGGTAGTGGCATCCCCGTCTGGCAAAAGTAGTTTCAGAAGACCCCTTGTTTGTGGTGGGGCAGTGCTAGTTTGCCCTCGGCTGAAGATGCTTCAAAAGCACGTGCTCGCTAGGTGTTTTGAATCAAAGCTTATGGCTTTGTTAGGGAGAAAGCTATGGGAAATGTTTGAGTCAACGTTAGCAGTTGGCAGTTCTTGCCAAGCATTGATAATGTTGTTTGGAAATGCACAATTAATTTCTTATACAGAGTTTGTTACTTTGTGGAACTACTAGAAGGAAGCAGTAAACCCTTTTTTTAACAATTTGTTTTCCTTCAAGTTGCTGACTAAGGAAGAAAAGATGGCATACACAGAGAAGGCTCGTAAGTGGAATGAAAAGAAACGCTCTCAGAAGACAGTGAAAGAGGTAAATGCTGCAAAAGGAACACCCTTCAGTATAGCTAAATAAGAGGGGGAGTAAGTGCTGTTGAGGTTTGGTCAGCTGTGACATTATGGAAGATCACCTGCTCTCCATAGCCTCCAACGTCTGGAGGTTATGGCTGCTGTAGCAGTCCATACCATTATGAAGGTTACGCAGAAAATTGTTCGGTTTGAATTGAAGGTGAAAATGCTCTGTACCATTTTAAACCAGCACAGCTTGTTCCTTTGGGCTCTTTTACCAAGTAAAATGTAGTTCTCCAGCAACTGAGTTTTATGTTTAACAATATTTTGCAGTGACTGATTTACAATGGTTTTTTTATTTATAATACTGTAAATTGGTTTGACTTCTGGTCATAGGTTCATGTTGCTTTTGCTTTGTGCATGTCCTTAATTTAGATGGTCCTTGTCTGATGGCCTGAAACCACATTTTATACACAGCTGATTTGGCATTCTTGAGTGGCTGTGTGGTGCAGTAGGTCAATGAAATGTTGCAGCCTACACACAAAAAGTATAGTTACACCTTGCCATTATTTTTAGATTGGCTTGATTATGGAGAGAATAGTAATGCTATGGTGGAGGACAAAATCCCACAATATAGAAGTAAGCAGTTATGTTAAGCTGAATGTGGTTGTGGTCAGAAATAGTGCTAAACAGATCCCTGCTATTATTTACTGTCTTGAAAAGGGTGTGTGTGTGTGGGGGGGGGTGTCCCTTTTTTTTTTTTCCCCCTTCTGTTTGTCTCTCTCCCTCCCTCTCCCAGCAGTTCCCTGAAGCATAGTTTGCTTCAGAGTTTGAATTTTGTGAGGTGTCAGAAAACTTCTTATATTCCAGTCTTGGTTGGCAATGTAAAAACTTGAGTGTCAAAGCAAAGAGCCTGATTGAGTATATGGATAATACTGCATTTACTTCTTCATCCCATATTGCTAGATACTGACTATGAACTAGAAATTACTGGTGAGGGTAAATTTTAGGACTTTAAAAACACGTGATGCTAGAGAGAATGACAGCGTGATCGTAGTTCTGAGTAACTAGTAAATCCAGATTAGTTAATTTAGTCAATCTAAAGTAGTAGGTAGATGTTAGGCAATGTTTTCTGATTTTGGGGGCCTGCCTGTATGGGGAAGAGCTGTTTAAAATGTGATCATCGTTGTGTTATTTAGCAGGCTAGGGGTATGTAATTAACGAAGCTCCATTTTCATACATAATGGAGAGCTACATGAAATGACAACTAAGTCACAAATGGAGGCTTCTGTATTTCCTTCCACAAGCGATAGAATTTTAGAAAGCTGTAATCAGGGAAAGGAGTAATTGCTTTACCAAAATAAAGAGCATCATCCTTATTGCCTATCAGTGGAAACAGGGAAGTGTGTATGTATGAGATTATATGTGATTTCAATTTATTAATCACCCCACTGTACACAGACAACCACAGTTATTTTGTGTAGTGAAAGGTCTCTGTCATCTTTTGGAGGTGACCTAAGCTTACTTGGATGGTACTAATTCTTCATTTTGTTTTAAATAGTTCAAACTGATAATCAACAACCTTTGGCTAAGATGGTCATCTAGAATTAGTTTACCTGGATGTGGATGTTATTCCCAATTTGGGTCTTGAATGATTGAATTCTGTACGCCTGCCAGGTTACTCTTCCTGTCCTCTTCAAAGGTTATTGTTGTTCATGCATGGATTTGCAGTGGTTGATGGGCATACACGCCCCTCTTACTTGCTCTGTGCCAGCGTAATCTGATGACTTCCTTGAGGCTTTATCAGCTTTTCATGAATTCTATTCCTACTCAAAGGCAACTAACTCATGTGCCAAACTTTTTCCTAAAGTTTATAGAAAAAGTTTTGAAATTCCAATTTGAAAAGTTCCTCTCCTGTGACAAGTGGTTGAACCCAGCAAAATATTTTTTTTTTTTTTTTTTAAATTATATTTTGTAAATATAGCTGTAGTTCTTTCCGGTTGTAGTGAGTTGACCAAGGTACTAACATACCTATCTCTCTGTTAGAAGAGAAATCTTGCCTTCCTGGTTTGCAAGTACACAGGCACTTGTATATAAACTGCAGACTTGTTCCACCTAACCATAACTGTTAGTGGACGTCATACGTTCCTCTAATAGAAGGAGGTGAAGGACTTTATTGGGGATTAGTAGACTCTCTTGATTTTTTTTTTTTAACCTTCTCATCTTTTTCCAGACATGTAATCTGGCTCATCCGGTTCCTGCTTGTCCGACCACAAAGATGCCCAGTGTTACTTCTCTTCCAGATGCCTCTGCTATGTCTTGGAAGAATGATCAGGGTATAGTAATCTTAAAGCTGTTGATCCTGGTAGATAAAAGCTTGCCCTTTATAGATATTCTCAATGGTACCTATACAAAGGCTGTTTACATTTTGCTGATAGACATCTGTGTCAACTGTTTCTTTGTTTTAAACTAATGGTCTACTGCTGTAAAAAGGTCTTTTGTAGTGTAGAGGGAAGTCAGTGCAAATGTGTCCTGTCCATTCTGTGTGTCGTCCCCCCGCCCCCCCGGGCAAAACAATTCTGTCCTCTTGTTTTTTAGCTTGATGGGAGTATAGCCACTAATAGTATCTTTACAATTATTTCAAGGTTTTTAAGAAAAAGGTAATTCTTCAACTTCTACATTTATGACTTACAAGGCCTAATCCAAGTTCAGCATAAAAGAATACTTGTACCAATTTTAAAGGGTGAAGAGTTGTTAGATATCAGTGTTCAAAATTTGTATGGTAGAGGTGTTAAATAAAACGATGACCTGGTCTCTTTGGGAGAATAAAAGAGGGAATATGTACTTTGTCAGTGCTTTTATAACATCCTGGCTTGCTTCCTTATTGAAAGAACTCTTGGAAACTGAACCTTTCTTATCTGTACCCCCTCTTTAAATGGATGTTTTGATTAGAATTGAGTAATGAACACATCTGTAATCTTTTCCTCATGAATATTACATTATTCTGAAAAATGATAAATGGTAGTGCTTACAAGGTAAGTCAAGCAGCCAGTTAATATAAGCCCTATCTGTTGTGTGGTTAAGTTTCCACTCAAGCCTTTTACGTAACAAGTCTCTTGAACTATTTTTGTGTTGTCATGGTTATGGAGAGGCAGGAAAGAGTAGCTCCATAAAAAGTGTAATACCTGTTAGCGTCCTCCCTGCCAGAGGTCATGCTCCCCTGTCACTGTGATGCAAATCTGATCAGGCTGATCATGGTGGCTTGAGCTGACACAACTGATCTTGAAGCTGAATGAGAGGGATAATGGTAAGGGATAACTGAGATGCATTTTATGATGTTGCTCCTTAATATTTCTTGGTAAAAGTCCTGTATGGTTCCTGGTAGCTATATCCATCTTTTCATAAGGAAAGCAGTTCAAACTCAGGTAGGAGAGGTATCTTTCCTGTGACCCTGCAGCTTGTAGAGTTTAAGACCCATATAAGAGAGCATCAGCATTCAAGGTTAGGACAACTGGTGTTAAATGCCATAAAGTCTGATGCACAGCAGCATTTCTGTGTAAAAGCAGCTATACATCTCTATTAGTTAGTAGAACAAGTAGGATTTTTTGATGAGGGGCAGAAGTTAAGGGTAAGAATTAAATAGCTACCTTAAACTTCAATGAGAATGTTATGTGACATTCATGAAGAGAAGAATTAAGGTGTATTGTGAAATATTTTTCATAGTTGAATACTTTTTAAATTAGTAAATGATAACTTTATTTCTGAACACTTGCCTTGGCTATTCTTGCTGCTTTCTTTGGGAGCTCATTTAGCAGAGGAGAAGCAATCCTTTTAATTATCAGACTTCTCATCTCCTCTTACACTAGAAGATTATTGCCAGCTCATTTAACTTGTGTAAGTTACTGAATTGAGCTTGTGAGGCTGTTTTGCGGTTACAGATTTTATTTTCTAACTTTATTTTCCTAAAGGATGAAGAGACCTATTATAAAAAGGAATAGTGGTTCCTGTTGGATTCCAGGCCTGTTAACATTCTTGTGGGTTTGATTTTTTTTTTTTAATTGCTTTTATTTTTTTGGTTGTTTTTTTTTTTTTTTTTTTTTTCCCCTGATCTCTACACACAGTAGCATCTATGGAAGGTGTACCAGGACTACCGATACGCCTGAATCTTGCATAAGTATTAGTTACCTTGTCATCTCAGATAAAGATCTGTGTGCTTTACTTGGTCATTGCCCTGCTTTACTCACTCATATGGTAAAGCGCACCAAAGCTTTCACTGGATGAGGTGAGGCCAGGATGGCTTGCTGTAACTTCCGGTGGCTCTTCTGAAAATGTGGTGTTGTGGTTTGTTTTTCTTTTTTCCTTTCAGCTGTGGTTGCAGAAATCTTCTACTTCCTGAACATTTACAGCCATGGCAAACTGCCATCCCACTGTGAACAGCGCTTCCTTCCTTGCGAGATTGGGTGTGTCAGGTACTCCCTACAGAATGGCATAATGGCTGATTTCCATCACTTCATAGATCCAGGTGAGTTCCAAGGAAGGGAGACAAGAAGTAGTTCATCTTGCTTTGGGCTGAGAGGGAGGCTTTCTAGTGTCACTGCTGCCCAGATTAGATTTCTGGCACTAAGACAGGTTTATTTCTTTGACTATAAGTGGTTGGACTTCTTAAAATATTGGAGCAGTGCTGATTGTCTCTGAAGAGATGGACTTAAGCGTCAGAACTGCATGAAGCTTCAAAGAGGGTAGAATAAATCCAGGAGGACCTTCAGATGTTTGTGCTTTATATTTCATGCCAACAAATGTTTGTCTTGATTGGACCTAAACACACACGCTATACAATATGCTTTGTTTTTTAAAATGCCTATAACTGAAAATAACTTTTTCGAAAATAGTTGTGGCACTTGTACAAGGCCATAGGAGAAGATGAAGCTGTTCCTTTCTGTACATGAAACGAAGGTGTATAGTTGAGAGTTAAGGATCTGTCATTGTGGATGTTGGATGATGATTGTTCTTTTTCTCCCGTCTCCCCTGCTCTTCTGCAGAAGTACCACCACGTGGTTTTCGGTACCACTGCCAGGCTGCTAGTGAGTATCAATGGAGAAAAAGAATAGTATGCAAAGGTGTACAGTTTTAGACTCAGCTTATCTGATCTGTATCCAAGTGTTTTGTAAATCTACAGTTTTGCCTTCTGGGAACTTGTCAAGTTTCGAAGAGAAAGGAGTGACAGAGCAGCTTGTCACAGTCACCTTTTATATGTTTCTTGTACCCACAAATGGCAGAGTGCTTCATCCGAAATGGTTTTGTCAATGGCAGAGTTATTTGTATTTTGTCTTCCTATTTGATTCAGTAATAACTGCAGTATGTTCTTCTTAAATGGGACAACTTTGTGTGGCTTTAAATGCTTTCAAGCCCATCTGAGCAGAGTATCCTTCCCTTGATAGTCCTTGTGTATATCTTCAGCCTGAGGTGCTAAATCATAATAGGGTAACCCAAAAACACTAGTTTGTATTTAAAAGTTGTAAGTATTTTGCAGCTTTACATATATCAACAAAGTTAAAGTATTTATACTGTTGTTGTATCTGGCTTGGCCTGCCTTATTTCCCTTGTGACTCTTAAGAAGTGTTTACAGATTCCAGTTTGTTTCTATTAGGACGCTTCCTCCCCTTGTGTACAGAGGGAACAAACTTGGCCTGTGTTTTCCTATGTCAAATACTTAGATAATGGCCCTTTAAAGGGGTGGGGGGGTGGGGGTGTCTGTGTGTGTGTTTGCTCACAGCCCAGACCCGCCAGTCTTCTGCTGGGAAGCAAGGTTTTGATAGCTTAATCACAGACACTGCCTGTAGAGAAGAGGAGATGTGTGTGTTTGTGTGTATGCATATATGTATATAAAAAGATACAAAGGAGGGGGGAACTGTATCATGTAAGGAAACAGGACTTCTCATAAACCGTTTTTTCTTTTTTTTTTTTTTTTCTGCCCCCCCCCGCCCCCCCTTAGGTGATGCCACTCATAAGATCCCTATATCTGGATTTAATCTTTCACGTACTTCTTACGCAGTTGTCTTACGGGAGCTTCTTGAGTTTGTCCAGCCAGCCAGCAGTGTTCGGCCTCACTTTTACTGCAGGGTATGACCAAGGTCAAAGTAAGGTGCTCTGAACAGGTTGCCCAGAGAGGTGGTAGATGCCCCATCCTTGGAAACACTCAAGGCCAGGCTGGATGGGGCTCCGAGCAACCTGATCTGGTTGTAGATGTCCCTGTCCATGGCAGGGGGGATGGACTAGGTGACCTTTAAAGGTCCCTTCCATCCCAAAGCATTCTATGATTCTATGATAAATCAAAACCTCTAGTTTCACTTCTGTTGCATGACTATGGAGATACTTCACTCTAAAACCTTATCAGTGTGCAGATGAGTGGGAAAAGACACTCTTTTCGAAAGTTTTCCAGTTCCATGCACGAAGAAACGGCCCCTAGAAGCTAACCTTTTTATAAAGCAGAGACCTAATTTTCTGCCTTCTTATTTTCAGCCTGCACTCAGGCTCTAGTCTACTGACATTGACTTGGTTTCTGACATTGTTTTGACTTAGATTAAGGGCTTTTAAGATTGACTGAAATTGATTGTGCTGAATAATAGTCACACAATCCTGCTTGTCTAAAGGATGTTTTTACATTTTTATGACTCTTTCTCCATGAGAATACTGTACATCTTAATTTTTGCTCAAGTTTTGTTTGCCAATGAGCAAAACAAAACATTAGGATTCAGAGGCGTTTAAGCTTTGTGACAGATATGTGATGTTTTGATTCCACTCAAGCCTAATGTTAATCCTTAAAAAGGTGGGGAGGGTCAAGATCTTGGGCTCCATCCATAAATATAGTGCTCTGAAGAAATACGCATGAAAAAAAAAAATCTCAGAGCACTTAACATACTATAGTATGGGTTAACCTTTAACCTATCCCCAAACATTAGTCCAAGATTTCTCCTGGGGTTTGGTTGGAAAGCTTCTGTGGCATTTGGTTCCTCTTCAAGATAATTTTCAGGAAGAGTGTACATTCAATCCCACAAACATTGAATTTTATTTTAGAGGTGAGTTTTTCAGACATAGTCAGAAGTCTTGCAGATGTCAGAATTATATACTGTACTTCTTCAATGTGACTGAAATTTTCTTTCCTCTAGTCTAATGACAGATTCCGAATTAACTGGTGTCTCAATCGAATGGCTAGCGTAACAGGTGGGAAATGGATCATTTTTGGCCTTCCCTACCCCCCCCCCCCGCCCCGGGGAAGAAGGATTGTGTAATCATGGACAGGTTTATTTGTCTGAAAATCTTTGGGTCTCAAAGGTTTCATAAAAGCTGGTACTGACAGCGAGAACTACTTTGCATGCTTCTTCCTCTCCTTTTCCTCCCCATCAGTGACAGTAAAACAGGAGCATGTTCAGCTAACTGGCTAACGAGCACATCCATAGGATAACATACACTGTTTCTTGCTCAGCCAGTTAAAGGAGCACTAGAGGCAGTGAGATTACTGTGAAGGTGAGCGTATGGGTAACACATGGGAAAAACTAACAGCTTCTGAGCAGAGATGGCCTGCAAGTAGGGTACGTAGTTACTGAGGTGGAGAAAATTATGGGAATATAGGATGACCCACTTTGCTAGGAAGCCAAGTTTCATAAAAACCACTGGTGGAATAACTTGTTAAGGTTTACAAGAGCTTTGATGCTCTGGTAAGAGGCTGGGCAGTGAACAGGGACTGACTGAGAAGTGAGCTGAGCAGAATATTCACTTGACTATTTTGTTCTCCTGACCTGGATTTTCTCTGAGCTATAGGCATTGAGAGCCACCTGGAGATTCTTGCAGTAGAAGACCTGGTAATAGAACTGTACCGGAAGAAATACCAAAAGGAGCCATCCAAGACTTGGGTGTGTAGAGAACTGGATGTATTCCTGTGGGATTTCTCCAGTAATACCAGGTATGTTGAGTATTTTGTGGAAACGCGTATAAGCCTGATGTGTCTTGGTGCCCTACATATAGCTTATATGCTGCTGGGCTAGAATGTTCTGCAAGCCTTGTAATCAGAAATGCTTCTAGTCACATCATGAGTACAACTGGAAATGAAAAATACTTTCCCAAAAGAAGTGTAAAGATAGACAGCTTTTTAATGCTGAATCTGGGGCCTAATTTAAAGGAAGGGGTAAAAAATGGTAATAAAATATATTGTGCTATTTAATGGGCAATCATAGAAGTGAGAAGATTCAGACTCTCTCAGAAGCGTAATCTGGATGGGACCTGGCTGTTGCTATACATCAAATGCCTCATGCTGCTACTGTGATGACGGATATGTATGTTTACCCGTGGTATAAATCAAGTTCTCAAGCATAAGCATTAAACTAGATCCTATCTTTTTTCTACTGGAATGAATGTTCTTTATTACACATCTGGAATCCTATTTACTTTGTAGGATTTTTTCCTTTTTTTTTTTTTTTTCCCCTCATGTATCTTGATCAGTAAAGCTTTTCCTGCTTTCAGATTCTTCCGTGTTTGTACAAAGAAGTGGTATGTAGCTTGTGTTCCAGGGGAATATTTAGTGATGACGCAGTTAACTTAGAAATATACTTTAACTTTTCCTCTGCTACTGTTTTAAGTAAGAACCAATAATTTGATCTTAAATTTTAGTAGATCTTTAAAAAAAAAATTACTCTTGGAAGTCTGCTTACAGTATGGATTTTGGGATTATCAGTGTCACTTTATGTTTTTATAGTCAAGCAGTTTTCCGTTTCCATGAGTACCTTCACGCTAGAGGGAGACCTTAAGAAGAATGGGAAAATGTGCTTTAAAACATACATTTGGAGAGGAAAGTGAGGATATTTATACTAAGAGGAACTATTTCACATTGTCTCACATTGTCTCTTAGGACTCTCTTTTCTCCTTTCCCCCTACCTCAGCATGAAGCAGGTTGCCTGTTAAGCATGCCTTTTAACTCTGCATAAACCACTTAGAGCTTAGTTATTGAACACTGGTCCTCTGTGAAATTTTAAAGGTACTATATGGTCACTGAGACAAAAAGAACATCTTTAATATTTGTTTGTGTTCCTTCTGACCAGACCAACTATTCATGTTAATTGATGATGTAGATGCTTCTGAAATAAGCCTGAACTTTATTTCATGTAGGTGCAAGTGGCATGAAGAGAACGATATACTCTGCTGTGCTTTGGCATCCTGTAAGAAAATTGCGTGAGTATTGCTATAGAGTTATCTCCAGTATGATGACTTTTTATTTTGTTACAGATGCCTATTTTTGGCTCTGGCTTCTCTGACTGCCTGGAGCACTGTAGTTCTAGATCTTTAGTTTTATTTATTCCCTTCATTCCCAAGATTTTGTTCTATTTGTAACTTTCGTTGTTGTTTGTATGGCTTAGCAGTATGCTGTAAGTCTAAGCACTTAGATGTCATTTCTGTGATAGTAATGTCCATCACTCTGTAGTCATCCTTTCACTACCTCCACTTACTATGGGAGAGTTGAGAGAAGTGCTGATTACATTGGGATTCACTGTTTTTCTTCAGAGGTTTAGTATACCTGTATTTGGTAAGACATTCTCAGTATATTCTAGTATATCTCTACTTTGGAAACTTTTATACTGCCTTACATATAATGTAGATACATAAGGTTCTGTAATCTTTTTGGTGTGGGGAAAGGGAAAGTAAATAGTTGGGAAACAAGGAAATGCCATTTAAGATGTCAGTCAGTAGTAGTAGCACTTTGAGAGAGATAATAACAAGAGTTTTTTAAATGAAAGACTATTCATTATGCACTGTTATGCCTTGCAAAAAAATGTTGCTTTTCACACTTTTCAGGGGCTGCATTTGATAGTGTGGGGAAGCAGTTGTTTTAATTTCACGTGTAGTTGCAGAATAGGCTGGTGGGCTTGGAATGATGCAGGCTAACTATTCAGCTGCTGCAATAATGTCCTTCCGCCCTCTGTCATCTGCTCTGTGCATCTCAGTCTGTGGTTGCTTTTGTTTGCCAGTTGAAGAACTAAAAATGCTGTGCTTCTGTACATAAGCATTACAGCCCTCTTAGCCAAACTTTTCTTGTTTTCTTTTTTTCTCGATCAAGTTATTGCATCAGTAAATCTTTAGCTAATGTGTATGGAGTCTCGCTGACAGCAGCTCACCTACCTCTTCAAGACTCTGATTATGATGAAAGCAGAAATACCAAGATGGTGATACTGGATGCTGGACGTTTTCAGGTCAGATTCTTTAAACTGGTATCCTGTTTTATGTCTAGTTAACTCAAGTGTTCAAACTTGCAAATTTCAGGGTAGCTGTTTTCTCATTGGATGTTGACTTCTGTGCCGTATATTGGGCAGACTGATGAAAGAAAAATAATCACTAGCTGGGTCGTTTCTTGTGATTTTTGACCATAATTCATAGGCTTCATGGATAGTTGTGTATACTGCATTTTAGAAGACAGATATCACTTGCAATGTTTATTCCTTCATACAGAAAATGAAGGCGGAGGGTTCTGGATGTGACAGACATTTCGCTTCTTCAAGTCAGGATCAAGAGCTTGTCCCTTCTAATTGTGAGTTTGAAACTTTCACATTTGTAAGGGGAAAGAGGTATTTAAACTTCATCCAATTGCTGCTCTTTCAAATTTCTGGGCTTAGATGTTGCCTGTCAGTGGCATAAAGCTTAAACAACTCTGCATGAGCCGCGTTTATTCCTGCACGTGGATTTCACTGAATTTCTGAAGACATAAAGAGCTGCCCTTTTCATACTGGATGCAATCTTATGGTCAAAAAGGTCTCTCAAAATTTAGTTTTTCTTACAAATGTTGCTCTCTGGTTCATACCCCCTTGTTTTTCTGCTACATGAAGTCTGTTTTCATATGCTTAGGTGCTTTGAGACAGGGCCATTTTTAAAATACTCTCCTTGCTCTTAAGTCATTATATTTGCAGACTCAGCTGGTACTTGTTGCCAGTATTCTGTTATAGCTCAGTTTATGAAGACTGCTCATTTAAAATCTTCTTTTTGGAGATGAAATTTTAATAGAAGTCATAGGAGCTCGGTTCATCTGGTCAGTTCATGACTAATCTTCAGAGGAGCAGAATCAAGTTTGTAAGACAAATAACTGTAAGAATTCTGAGTTTGTAGCTTATTTTCTTGCATATAAAATACATGCCGAATTAAACTCCAAAACTGTTCCAATTATAAATCATGAGATCTTATGGTCTTGGTGTTTATAGAGGACACAACCCCTGTCTCTGACTTTTTGTGTTAGAGCTATTGAGTAGGTTCAGCTCCAGAGCATATGAAGAACAATTCCATTAATTTATGCAAGCTTTAAAGGCTGATTTGATTTGCAAACTGTATTTAATTTAATAGGTGATTCTCCATGTGGTGTGAAGACTTCTCTTTATGGAACAAGTACCATGCGAGGAAGAGGAATTACTCGATTGTTGAAAAGTGCATCTGATCTATCCAAGTCTTTCAGTAATTGAATATTTTTTTTACATCCAGGAGCGCTGTAAATTCTGATTTTCCTTGTTTCCCTAAGATAACCAGCAGTTTCTCCAGACTGCAGTTTTTCATCTTATGTGCAACCCTTGACAGTTCAAGTTCTTGTTAGAATGATAAAACTATTGACTGGATTTAAAGACGACGAAAATCTTGTTTATTATATACAGGAAGACTTACTTTGAAGGGACCTGACCGTTGCATCCTCTCTTTAAAAATACATGCCATGCTAGTTCTGTTTCTTAATGGATGGAGTACAAATTCAAGATCAATTAGTCAATATCATTGGATTAGAAGAACTCTTCAGTGGCCAATGTGACTTTAAACAAGTGCTTTATTTCTTCTTCAATAACCTCCTTCCCCTCTTCTGCATGTGGAAGATAGAATTTCAGTGCATAACAGCCTCTCCCCAAAAAGTGATGGGGGAGCTTGGAGGTATGAAGGGCTGCACTAGAGGAATTAAAAGTTTAACAGTCTTACGAGCAAACCTTCAATCTGTCAGTTCCAGCCATGAAGAATTTGAGTGGTTATTCAAGGCAAAAAAGCAGGCTTTCTATGTCTTGGAAGAAATGCAGTGGCAAATTTATCCATCTATTAATGTTCTTTTAGAGGCACAGACTATATACATCAGGAACAAGTACAACATAGATACTGTTTTTTCCTTTGTATCAGTTTTCTGTTTAAAAAACGTATTTCCCTCAAATTTACAGACTGAAGAGAAGTGTAGGTGTTATGGGGTTTTTTGAAAGGAATATCAAATTCTAACCGATATATTAATCTGCAGATATAATTTCACAAGTTTAGTCAGGCTGGGTAGATACCAGTCATAATTATTTAAGGGCACATAAAAACTGGGAGACTGACGTATCACTGGGAAGTTACATGTTGCATTTTGTGGAGGTACAAGTCTTGGACTAGTTAACAAAAAGTTGTTTGTTGTCTGAGCCTCATCCTTAGTTGTTGTGTCTTTAAGCAACTGATTCTCAGAAATAAGAGCTTATTTTTTTAAGTTGTTTCTCCATTTTGTTGCAACAGAGGTCCAGTTGTGAATTACTATTTCCATAGCAACTAACTGTGAGAAGATATTTATTTCATTCCTTGTAGCAACTGAAACTCAGATCATTCTTTTGGATAATAGGGGGAAAAAAAACCAAACCAACAAAACGAAACCCAACCGAAATAAGAGGTCAATTCATTTATGAATAAACTCGAGCGTGCTGATCAGTATGTTAAAAAAGGCCAATTTCTGGTTTAGTTGGAAACCTGTTACCATTGCTGTACAGCTAGTTGAGGCCCTTTTTCCAGTATTGTAGGATCACTGAACCATTTTGATGCCTAACAGTTTGCTTATACCACTAAATTTTCTTGAATTATTCTGTATTTCCTTCCTTTGAGGCAGCTGTTCTACCTGCTAAATTTCACCAGATGAGGACAATAAACCTCTGAGAGTGAGATTTACAAATGAAACATTTGGGAATGTTGTAAAAGTGTTAAGAGTGTCTATTTAGTAGTGGTAAAGGCTTCTCTGCATTGGAATAGAGTTGTTTGAGTTTAGAGTTTCTTAACTGACAGCCATCGCTGCATTGACATTTCAAAACACACAGAACTGTAATCTTTGAATTATTTTCAGAGGTCAGTGTTGCAATAAAAGTTTCCTGTTTCAGTTCTTATGAAGAAGAGAATTCATTAGTATTAAAATATTTCTTCAGTATCAGTGTAAGTACACAAACCTAAGAGCATTTGTTACTATGCTTAAGGTGTTACACATCTTCAGGACTGAGTATCTGAGCAGAAATGGAGAAGTATGGAATTAGGGTTCCATGGCATGTCTGTACCTTATCACCGGTAACTTAAAATGGTACATAAGCTGTAGAATATCTACTTACATGCTGTAGGCAGCGGGCTGTTAACTAGGCCAGTAACTGTCTTACTGTAATAACCAACAACCTGTGGTGTTTTTCATAATGAAAACTGTAAGATCTATATAACGAGAATGAGTGAGTATGCTAGCTTGATTTAGCCTGTTTAATACTATTATTCTGGATATATTGAGGGGGATCCCTAACAGCTATTGGAGGATGACAGAAAATTCTTTCGTTTTGGAGCTCTGTTTCCCTGTCTGTTTTGCCATTTGAAACTCTGTTTGATTTCTTGAAAAATAAATTCTGCTTAATAAACACAATACAGTAATGCTTCTCTCCTTTAAGGGAAAAGTAAAGGCGAGGGAAAGATGGTGACTTACAACCTTAGCACACTTCTTAAGTGCAAGGAATAGTACTGGTAAGGCACAAATTGTGGATCAAAATCAGAAAAAAATTCTCCCTGCTTGCATGACAAAATTCTCAAGGGGAAATAAAACAAATAATAAAAAAAAAAAGGGCAGAATGGCTCTTGAGCAGAGTTTGAGTGATGCAGCCTCGGAGCTTTAAACATGTACTTTCCACATGGTAAAAAGTAACTAACTTAATACTCTCTGCATAGGGGTGTATAGGTACCATACAAATTGAACTGCCTAAAGAATTGTTTTTGTAAAGGAGGCATCTAACAGATTCTATCAGACGTGACTTTCTGACCTCCTATTAGCGTAGCTTACTCAGTCCTGTGGCAGCAATGGATAAAAGTCATCCTGGCTTTGCATACGCATTAGAAAGTTAATAGGTTTTTTTGTTCTTGTTATACGAGTTAAGTAGGTGAAT
Source organism: Platalea leucorodia (assembly GCF_965183815.1). Classification (NCBI taxonomy): domain Eukaryota; kingdom Metazoa; phylum Chordata; class Aves; order Pelecaniformes; family Threskiornithidae; genus Platalea; species Platalea leucorodia. The sequence goes on from NC_138824.1 coordinate 115,696,560, forward strand.
TGTGTGTAACTGCTCTCTACTGTAAAGGTTTTGGCTAGGAGAACACTTGTCTGAGGGTCATGAAAACACAGTGGACTGTGGTGACAACTTTGCTGATCTAGTCTATGACATCAGTATATTAACCTGTAATCACGTATTTCTTCTGTTACATAATATTCAAGAGTATATAACGGATCTTGAAAAATAAAGCATGTTCCTGTAGAGTAAGCAGTAGAAGCTTCATGTAGTAGAAGCTATGAATTTGACTGTTACTTGTGCACTTCTGGCTTGCCTGCCTTCTCCTTTTGATAAACTGTAGAAACTAGGTATGTGGAAGAAGTTCCTATTGATTTGCTGTCTCTGCTCCAGCTAAGAATATTCTTATCAGTACCTTGTATTCTGATTTAGCAAAAATGTTCTCTTAAGTATATACATATATACTGTAGATACAGAATACCTGGTTTTGATGTCTTCAATTTAATTTGAAATTTGTTTTGGAAGGCTGATCTTACCAGTAAAGATCGAGGTGAAGAAGGCATTCAGTTCCTTGACCTTTTCCTTGTCCTTTATGACGAGGTCCCCATTCCCATTCAGATGCACCCACAGAAGTCCTTGCCCTTCATGTGCTTCACCAGATTTAGCTTTGGGTGGGTTTCGGCTTTCTTACCCCCATACCTGCACACTCACAGCATCTCTGTATTTCTCCCAGATCACTCATCTTGTGCTTCTACCTCCTGTATGTTTCCTTTTTATGTCTGAGTTTTGTCAGGAGCTCTTTGGTCAACCTCCGCTTGTTTTCCTGCTTATCTTGGATGAGGTGATACTTGAAAAATCAACGAGCTTGCCTGGACCTCTCTTCTCTTCAGGACCATATGCCACAAGATTCTTCCAGGCAAATCTCTGAACAGGCCAAAGACTGCTCTCCTGACATCCAGGGTTATGATCCTGCTTTTTTCATTCCTCTTGGGATCCCAAACTCCACTATCTCATGGTTACTGAAGTTAAGTTTGCACCCCAGCCTTCACATCCCTGACCAGTTCTTTCTTGTTTGTAAGTCTGAGGTCCAGCAGAGAGTGCCTCACCTCCTTGACTCCTCAATCACTTGTATCAGGAGTGTCATGAGTCTTCCAGTTGTCTGAAGAAGGCTTCATGTACTTCTTCCTGATAAGGCTGTCTACAGCAGACACCTGCTAGAATATCACCCATGTTGGTCTGCCCTCTATTCCTGACCTGTGAGCTCCCAGCTGGCTCATTGTCCATCCCCAGGCAGAGCTCTGTGCGTTCCAGCTGCTCTCTCGTGCAAAGAGCAACTCTCCCTTCTCGCCTCCCAAGTGTGAGAAAACAAGCTGGACGGTAAGTGATGTGTGGGAAGGGAAGCCTAGTCCTCTCTGTACTCCTGGGGCCTGTAGGCTCAACACTTGTGTCAGTTTCAGGATCTGCATTATAACCAGTTAAGCCATCAGAGAGTGTTTGCTGTGTCTAAAGTAAGATTAATCTTCATTACATCTTTAGCAATATGTTAGTGTTGTGGTTTACCCTGGTGTGCAGATAAACACCACGCAGCTGCTAACTCACTTCCCCCCTCCCCTGGTGGGATGGGGGAAGAGAGTCAGAAAACAGATAAACATCGTGGTGTGAGATAAAAGTGTAACAGGTAAAGCAAAAGCTGCACGTGCAAGCAAGGCAAAACAAGGAATTCATTCACTGCTTTCTTCAGCAGGCAGGTGTTCAGCCATCTCCAGGAAAGCAGGGCTTCATCACATGTAACGGTTACTTGGGAAGACAAATGCTATCACTTCGAACGTCCCCCCTTTCCTTCTTCCCCCAGCTTTATATGCTGAGCATGACGTCATACGGTGTGGGACAGCCCTTTGGCCAGTTGGGGTCAGCTGTCCCAGCTGTGTCCCCTCCCAGCTTCTTGTGCACCCCCAGCTGGTGGGGTGGAATGAGAAGCAGAAAAGGCCTTGACTGTGTAAGCCCTGCTTAGTGATAATGGAAACATCCCTGTGTTATCAACACTGTGTTCAGCACAAATCCAAAACATAGCCCCATGCTAGCTACTATGAAGAAAATTAACTTTACCCCAGCCAAAACCAACACAGACAGTCATCAAAATCTTAAAATGTAGAAGTGAAGGCAGTAATTTGGTGGGGATTGTCTGGGTGGAGGGTCTGTCAAATATTAGGTGTGGGGTATTGCTGTTCGAGTGCATGTCAAACCGGAGGAAGCAGTGCTGTGATCCTTGATCAGATGGCAGGGTTGATATTTGTTCCAGCGGGTGGGTTCTTTGTCAGCTACCTAGGCTGAGGTCCGTGCTGAGTCATACCCAAATAGAAAACTTGTTTCCATTTCAGGGGTCTTCAGCCATTACAGTCAGATGGCATTGCTGAAGGTCAGATTCTTCCAAATAAAAATTTGTGCTGGGTGAATAAAAACCTGTATTCAAGGAAGCCCTGTCTGGATTTCCTTGCAAAATAGCTGTTGTTTTCTGTTCCTGATATGTTTTTGGAAAGCTGCATAAATAATATGGAGGGACTGTACTTTTTGATTTGTTAGTTGAATTAAAAAGTGCTAATCCTTTCCCCTAGCAAGAATTTCAAACTTTCCCCAAAAGTGACTCAAGTATATGTGTGAAACTGAGTTTTTAATTTCTCATAGATAGATAGAAGTATATGCAGCTGACTGCAAGGCCTGTAACATCTTCCCATTTGGCAGAGTAAATGTACTGTAGTGGGGCAGGGAAATAACAAGTTTGTTATCTAGTTTCTGCCCTCTTGATGTCTTCTGCAGGATTATCATTCCTCACTTCCACCCTAGAATCAGCTGCCTGTTAATTTTTATTGCAATGATTCAGTAAAATGAAGAAATTGGAAATCACTTTTGTTAGTCTAACCCTGTATTATCTCTGTTCCCTCACTTTTCCTTGGTTCTGTCTTAGAAGCTCCCACAAGCTTCTCTAATTACCATTTTCAAATAATTTCCGTCATTCCCTAATGGACAGGTGAAAGGCAGGAGAGAGAAGTTCCAAATTCCCTTATGTTGGGCTATAATAAATTTAGTGCTAGTTCCAATGTATCCAGAATTAATCTTGACGGTTTGCTCATCGTACTGTGAACTCCTTCAGATAGAAGACTGCCTTGGTGTCTTTCCTGGAACAGATGATACAGATAAATAGAAAAGTAGTGCTGTTACTCTAGCAACAAGAATTGTGACATAATTAATTCTTGTCTGTCTGATCAGTTCTGAATTGTGCACTATACTGAATCTTGTAATAAGCAGTGGCAGTGCCGGCTTTTGTGTCTGTATAATACTGGAAATACTTCTCAAAATCCTGAGACGAGTGAGGAAGGCAGTGAAAGCAGACCGTGGGGCTTATGCGGAAAATGGGTAGGGGTGGAATCCCCGGGGGCCAGCTCCAAAGAATAAAGGTGTTCATTAAGGTTAGCAGTTCATTAAGAACAGTGTTTTCCAGACGCAAGAAAAGTCCAGGAAGGCAGGTAGATTTATCAGGAGACTGTCTTGCCTTTACAGGGAACTCATGGCTGCACCCTAGTCCTAGTGCAGTATGTGGGAGGTAGAAGCAGGTGTGGCATAGAGAGGAAAAATCCACAAACACTGGCCAGGCATGTAGGGATGGTTTTTGGAAAGCCAAAGCTCGCCTGGAGTTGATGCTTGCAAGGGATCAAGGTCAACAAGAAGAGCTTTTATGACTTTGTTAGCGGTAAAAGAGTGAACAAGGAAAAAGTTGCTGAATGGTGTGAGTGATTTAGTAACATGGCTGGAGTAACACAGAAAAGGCTGAGGTGCTCAGTACCTTCTTTGTTTCAGTCTTCACTAATAAGGTATCTCAGATCTCTATACTCAGGAGGGGTTCAGGGAAGAGAATACCAGCAGTGGATGAAGATCAAGCCAGGGATCAGCTGAGAGATCTTGACCCATACAAGGCCAGATGGGCTGCATCTGAGGATCCTGAGAAAGCTGCCTGGTATCTTTGCAAGGCTGTTCTCTTGGAAAGGTCACAGAGAACATGGAAAGTCCACTGCAATGGAAGGCAAATATTGCCCCCATCTGCCAAAAGGACAATCTAGGAAACCATAGACTGCTCAGCTCCACTGGACTCCTTGGAAAAACCATGGAGTGAGTCCTCTTGGAACGTGTTTTTGGGTACATGAAGCATAAGAGGGGGACTGAGAATGGTGAGCATGGATTTGTCAAGGCTAAATCATGCCTGACCAGCCTGAATGCTTTTCATGATAGGTTTGTGAATAAAAGGAGAGCAGTAGTGGTCATTTACCTTGACGTTAGCAAGGCTTTCAATGTGGTCTCTCACAGTATGCTTGTATCCAAGCTGGGATGTTGCAGTCTAGATGGGTGGACAACCAGATGAGTAAAAATCTGGTCCTGCTCTACGTGGAGGCCAGTAACAAGTTGGGGTACTGGAGGAGTCTATACTATGGCCTGTTCAGTGTCTTTAGCAGTGACCTGGGGGAGGCGATGGAGTTCGCTCTTGCCTGCAGAAAACACCATATTGGAGAGACCAGCTGATACGCTTGAGGGCAGGACTGCCATACAGAGGGACCTAAGCAGGCTGGAGGGGTGGGCTAATAGGAACCTTATGAAATGCAGCAAAGTCCTGCACCTATGAAGGAAGAAGCCCTTGCAACAGTACAGCCAGGACTGGCAGGAGAGCAACTCTGCTAGAAGAAAGCCCAAAACTAAGAATGGAATGGAAAAAAAAAAAAAAAAGGCAATTTGGAAGGTGAAATAGGAACAAGGGTGTTGATGAGAATACTTGCCTTGCAGGGTGTGTCAGAGGACTGGAATCCTGACTCCTCTTGATCTCCATGCTTCTCCTGCATTGTGGTGATCTGTATCTCCAGTCAGGTTGTTTAACTTTCATCTCATCACTCTGTTGCTCATAAATAATAGCAATTTGCTTGCAACATTCAGTAAACCTTTGAGTTCTTTGGATGAAAAGTGCCTAGATAGGAATAACTCTTAAAAGCTAAATGACTGATATTAGGAACAAATAATGAACATTTTTTTCCCCGGTAAGCCGTATAGTATATTGCCTTCAGCATGTTAGAAGCAAGTAAAAATGTTAATGTGAATGGAAACAATTAAAGCTGGGAAGTGAAGGAGCAGTGTACTGGGGAGATGTTCCTCCCTTTTAAACACAAGAGGGAAATGTGGTATAGTCCTGGTTAATGTAATTGCTTTGAGCAGTGCAGGGTGAGCCAATTTTTCAAATTGTGTGCAAGATTTCTGTCCTGCCTACTTTTCATTGTGTCGCTAGACTGATGCAGTGGACTTCTCTGCTTCCTTCATATGCTTCATTATAGAGTAAATGGCCTGTTGCAGGTTGCTGAGGTAGGGTCAGAAGGAAAAATGGATAATTTTAAAATATCCTCTTGATATGCTTGCCAAAACAAATCTTGCTAAGTAACGATGTGTCAAAATCTTACTGCGGTTGTTATTCCATTTGGGATAACAGATCTCAGCAGTCCTGCAGATGGGAAAACGGTTTGGTGAGGGCTTAAATCCTTGTGTTCTGGTTCTTCCTGTTCATGCACAGATAAAGCTTATATGTACGTATTCTTCCATGTGAAAGTTGAACATAACTAAACAGTAATTTACTATAGGCTGTGTAACGGAATTTACTTTTCTGCCTGGTCATTCATTTTCTGCCTACTTCCCACCTTTTGAGGGAAGTGAGTATTGAAGTTGGGTATATGTACATTAATTCTTTGGGATTACTTAAGTATTGCTAGCTTTCCCCATCTTCCCCCCAAACACGTTAGTGCTTCTTTAATTTTCTTTAAAGTTGTGGTTATACTACAGGCTCTTGGAGTTATGCATGCTGCAAAAGACACACAAGACACACAAGTAATTAATTCAGTCACAGAAAAACCTTGGAGTAAGCTAGGTATTTGAACATGTGTATTTCTGGTTGACTGAGTTTAACAAATTGGTTGAGGAAAAATACACGTAGCATTCTGATAAATACACAACTTACAAAACGTTAGTCTTTAAAAAATTATAGCAGAAGTGAAATATCTCTGCCGTCTCTCTATGTGTTGTCACTTAGTTTATTTCCCAGTGTAGAACTGAGCTTAGCATTGCAGAACGTAAGTAGTTCTGCTTTAATGGTTGTCAAGTTTGATTTTCTCGCTTTTTACCTGCTAGTTCTCACAGAACCTGCTTACAGAGAACTGAATTCCTGGTTTTGGGGGTGGTTATGTAATCTCTTCTGTATTTCGTGGCTAGTTTCTTCAGATAACTTAATGCAGATTTGCTCATCTACATTTTTCTTTATGGTTAAAACGACCAATGTGCAAATGTTTGTTACTTCAAGACTTCAGCTGACAAGCAGCAATTAAGTTTCACATATCCTAAGAGTGAAGAGTATGGGATAGGTAACACAGTGTTAAAATGGTTTGGAGGCCAGAGCCCGTTTCTGGCCATAAATACTTCTGATAATTGTCCCTCAGCAGAAGCCCTCTTCAGCCCTAGGGTATAGGTGTTTGTGAGGGAATGTGGAGTGCTGACTAATGTCTGTAACATTTATATAAGAAATAGCTTTTGTTTCACAGTAAAAACTTGTTACAATGTTAATTAGATAATTCATATTATGCTTGCTTGTTACAAAAGAGAATAAAATACATATCAGCTCTGTTTCTGAGCTATGCACCTCGGTTTTTATCTGCCTTCAGCTTCTGTGTGCAAAATTCTTTTTTAGTCATCCATTTTTGCAACGTTTTGTCATGCATCTAAACTAAGCACGGGAATAGGCCCTCAGAATGTCTTGCTGAGTTACATTTCAGGTTGTTCATTGCCAGAGAGATCTGGGTTTGTATGTATTTTGTAAAGAACTCTGGTTGTTGGTCTTTGCAGTTGTTACTAGTACAAATGAATAATTATATTTGAGGTACCATGTAAAACAAATGCAGTCAGAAAGCAAGCCAGAATAACAATTCTGGTTGTCTGTTTTGCGTCGTTCAGAATCTAGAAAATGCTGCCCATGTGTAGGAGCATATAACTTCTTTAAAGTTATATTTTAGATTGTTGTTACAGATTTAAAAGTAACTACTTGGGGGTAAAGGGTATGTGGGAGGCATTGCAGTGCGTTTCTGAAACTCCTAAAGTCGAAGATGCAATAGAGAGCTTTGAAAGGATAAATATTGTAGTGTAAGTCATTTATTGAATGTGGTTGTTTTTTTTTTTTAAACAAACAAACAAACAAACAGCTCTTAATTAGCTTTAATACCATATTATCAGTCTTTTGGACAAAGACAGGCAGTCCATTTTCTTCCAAAGATAAGATACTAGTGATGGGAGTTCTCTCCACATTTGCACACGTTTTGCATATACAGCGCTTCTGATTAAGTTGTTACAATTTTGAATAAAAAGGTACTTTTTCTCCTTTCCTCCCTTTTTTCTTTTGTTTTCTTCTTTTTATTAAAGATGTACTTGCCATGTACGTGCTCTCACACTGTCATTTTTTCAGAAGCACCAGCAGCAGCAATGGACTATTTCTGATTTAACCATGCAACAGTCAGGAGGAAAGGATAGTGTAATGAAAATTAGTATTTAGGAACTCTCTGAGCCGGAACTCAGAAGTTCAAGAATCTGACAGTATATAGGCTACCAGACTGTTTCTAGATCTTATCAGCTGCCAATTACAAATCCATCTAACTTCTTACCTTATCTAGTCCATTAGTATGCATTGTTGTTCCGAACAGGAGACTTTCATTGGTCATCTGTGATTTTTTTCCATATTTTTATTTATATGTGCATGTATAATATATACAAAGAACACATTTAATAAAATGTCCTTAAAAATCAGCTTGCTTTGGTCTGCATAAAATAATTTCTATACTGGACAATGCTGTAAGCTGTGACATTTGCATAACACCATAAACAAGACCACCCTTCCTCGATGACTTGCAGTTGGTGACCTTGAAACCTTCAATGGGTCTGGGGATAGAGCAACAACTCTGTTCTCCAAATAGACCTGACTGGCTTCTTTTTCCAGAAAGTGGGAAGTCGAGAAGACTGGTTATTTTTGGATGACTGGGTGAACAGTGTTTCACATGCATTTTTATGGTTATGTATTAGTACTTATTGTACATTAAGCACTTCTTTCCAGAGAGACAAGGATATTCTCTCCCAGAACTTGAAGGCAGAGCCATTAGCTTTCATTTTATTATTCAAAACAACCTTCTTGCAGTGAGAAAGAGGGATTGATTTCTTTTCTACAGTGGTGTCTGTGCCTCAGCAAATCCTGAAGATGGCATTGGCCTCCTGCTTCTTTCTTCATTCATCTTCAACATCATCCTCTGCTCTCTGATTCCTTGTAAGTGTCTCCCTGGGGGGTTCATTTATATCTTCTCGCTCCCTAAAACATTGTTCAGGAGTAGAGATGTTAATTAAAACCAGCTAGAATTTTTACTGAAGAGGTTTTGAGTTAGAATGGTTTTAGGCTGCTCTAAGCTGACCTGGAAGCATACCAAACTGAACTCCATAGATTAAGTCTTGCTGGTGATGCAAGAGGTGCGTAAGCTACTTTTTTTTTCCATAGCAAGTCTGTAGAGAAAGGGTGACCGGTGTCTCTTTTCTCATCCCCCTTTTTTTCCAATGGTCTGTTTCCATCATGAGAATAAACAAAAGGCTTCTATCTTGGAGTGATAACTCTGAATACAGAGCCTCATGGTGATTTAGGCTAACAAGGACAGAAACAGGTATAGGGACTCAGAGAAATGAGACACAGTCTGGGCTTTGCTTATCAAGTAGCTGTGCACGCTTGACTGACTTGGGCTTGCTAATTCAGTTCCAAGGTTTGAATTTTTTGGTTCTACCCCAGAGACCACAAAGGTGTCTGGTAATACTGGGCATATTCCATGAGAAGAGATGGGAGCCAATAGGGTAGAAACTGAAAGGAGAAAGGAGTGCACACTTTCCTTGATTTCTTTTTTCTCCTGTGCTTTGCACTCCGTATGTTGATGCCAGAGGGAGAACGTGAACCCTTCGTATGTTCCATCCACTTTTCTAGAGTAAGGTACTTACGTCATCTCATAGTCCTTGTCCTTGTCCACCCGACAGCAGCAGCAATAGGCTAAAATGCCAATAACTATAATTGCAGCAACAGCTCCACCAATGATGCCAGCGTAAAGAGCTATGTTCATGGATGCTGTACAGGAAGAAAAGATTTACCCCTTTGCAGTGAGAATGATATCAAATGCAATCAGCACAATCACTGGACTTCAAATCCCACCACCAGATGTCAGATCTCACTACCGGATCCAGACTGAGTGGAAGCCACATTTATTTGACTATAGCAACTGGAATTAATTCTGTACTGGGTAGTTGCTAAGTCTGCAGGAGCAATTAGTTAGATCGTGATAGAGAGGAGCCCCTGGATCTGAACAACTGCTGTACTTCATCGATACAGTTTAGTTTCAGACTTTGAGGGCTCACTCTACACGTTTTTTTTGTCATCTGTGAACTAACCCTATGAGTTAGTGAGCGCTCTATGAGGATGTAAACCAATGCAGAGAATCTGTCTTAAAGGTAAAAAAAGGGTGCTATTTTTTTGAAAGAAAGCAGAATTTTATACTTCTGTCTGCATTGCCTCCATTAATCCTTTGCCACTTAGCTAGGCTACTTTCTCTGGTACTGCTCTTCTAGTAAGCAACTCCGTCTCTTACGTGGCATGACGCTGACTGTCATGTTGCAAAATTCCTTTCCCACAATGTTTGTTGAAGTGCAGATGTAAAAGCCAGAGGTATCCGCCGAGATGTTCTTCAGAGTTATTTGTTCCCCTGTTGTGAAACAGAAACCCAGTCCAAAAAAGAAAAGAATTAAAGCAGGGAAGGAAGTGGGGACAGCAGCCCTTCAATTCTAGCCCAGGGTAGTGGAAGCGATGAGAGGTTATTAAAGCTGATGGATTGCTCCGTCTTGCTCAGGAGCTGCCATGCTAGTCCCTAGGTTTTAGTGTGATTTGTGGGAGGACAAATGGCAGTGTGCTGTTTTGGTTACAGGGAGCATGTGGCATTTGAACGTCCTTTTAGAAAGAAAATTGTAGGTGGAAGGTAAAGAAGTATGTGTGCTTAGTGAAAGCTTTTTTTGCATTGGATTTTGCTGAGAAATAGAAGATGGCTCAAACCGGCATCTGGCTTTGAGAACTGGCCATCTGATGAATTAACTTGGAACACAACAAAAAACTCTTCAGTCCTCCAGCTCTTAGGATTTCAGATCTGAATTGTTTAGCAGTGGGGGAAGTGGCTTTCTACTCGTGGAGAGGCCATGCAGGCTGTGAAAATAAATGAAGGAAAAGAAATGCAGTGACATGGCATTGCTGTGACACCGGTGTTTTCTGTCCAACCCAACAGAGCTCAGAACCATGTACTAAAGCTTAGCTCTGTCTGCTCGAGCAGTCTGTTTTTGTTACATCTCCAGCTGACATTTGTATGTGTACTTCATGCTTTTTGCTTGTGATCTACTAATAAAGGTCCAGATTCCTGCTCTAAAAGCAAAAGACTGAATACTTTTCAGTGACTTTCCTGTTTTATATTCCCTGAGATCTCACTTCTTTCCAGCCCACTCGTGGAACTGGGATTCTCTTTAGTCTCTGCTGGCGCCTAGCGCCAGATAATAAAAGAGCATGCTTTTTTTTAGTTTCCTACATACTGTCTGTGCTTACTTCACTTTTCTTTGCAGTGTGATGTTTATATCTCTCAGAGTTGCAGTCTGTTACCAGACTGTAAATGGTCCTATATTAAATCAAAAGTACTTGACTAGTGAGTCAAATTGGGAAAAATGTGGGTCAGATACTATCAGTTTTGGAGTGGCTCCTAAGGGGATTCTGCACACTCTGAGGCACTGGGACTTGCTTAGCACAGAAAGAAATTGCTTGTAGCGATAGTAGGGCATCCGGCCAGCTTGGGGCAGAAGGGGACAGTCGGCACACTACTTGGACATGGGTGCTTTGATGAAAACAGAAACGATGTGGAAACGGATCCGAAGAGACTCCTGTCCCGGGGAAGGACAGGATGATGGCAGAAGCAGGTGGCAGCTGCTGCTATAAGAGGACAAATCCCGGTACGTTCAGGGCTGTGCGTAATGCGTTGGCACCACTTAGTGGCCAGTTAAATGAATAAGGTTTGTGTCCCTGGTGACATTTCATCTTTTGCATAATTTATGCAAGAATCGGCAAGTGAGTGTTGAATATTCTATCGAGTCTGATCACATTTAGTATACCTCCTTAGCGATCCTACAACAACTTAAACCAAAAAGGGTAGGTTCAGATACTGAGTCTTTCTGGAGCTGAACATACCAGGAAGAAACAAAGCTGTTTAAAGGAATAAATCTGAGTTCTCTGTCACTACTACACTTCAAAGACTATTAAATCCTCATTTCTGTGTGAATAGTTCTACAAAAGGTCCTGTCATGGAAATTCAGTTCCTTTTTTTTTTTTTTCGCCCCCCAGATTCTGACTTAAAATGAAAGCAAATAAAATACTGGGGCCTGTGTGACAGTCCTAAAGAACCAGAAGCCTCTTTTATGCGCAAAACAGGACTGGTGTAACTCTTTCTGATACCACCTTACTCTAGGTGAGGAGTCATCTCTGGAAGGAAAGTAGATTCCAGAGCCAACTATGGTTTGCCTACTGTCACCACAGAAAGTGACCTGATCGTTGTCGAGCAAGCTGGGATGTAAAGACACACCAGTTAGAAACCTCGATGTTATTCCTCATGTTATGCTCCCCTTACACCCAGCAATTGAGAAGTAATTATTTCTGGCTGCTTCCAGAGTGAGCCAGCTTTCTCGCCAGGTGAGAGCTGAAGTGAAAATCTTACTGACCATTGTAATAGTCATTTTCCCCCTGCTAAGTTACTTGTGAGTGTGTCTTGTATCAAAAAGACAACTTTTCAAAATCCTGGTCAGGAAACTTCCTAGAAAAAGCCTTAAGTGTGTTTTTTGTATTTGTACTTCAAGATATTTCTAACCCTGATCTACAGGGAGCTCAAAGTCTTGATGTCTTTGAATTTCTCATACCTTCTGTTGATTGTAGTACACGGGGCTCATTTTGTACATTGAAGCTTTGCCAGGTATATCTGGGCTTTGGGGAGCCCTCATGAGAAAAGCAGGTCAGATTGATTGTGTGTCCATATTCTGCTGTCCCCAAAATCTTGCATTCTGGCTTGGATGGTGCAACTGAGGGAAGAAAAAAGGAAGGAATTTTATTAATCAGAAGTAATTCTTGGTTTCAACCCATCTCCTTCACCTGTGGTTTTTATTCTTGCTAAAGAGGCTGGTCTTGAACCTACCACCTTCTTCTCAAAGGAACTGGAGTGAACTTGTCTGTAATTTGTTTCTCCCTTCTTGGCACTGGTCAGCCAAGAAGGAATTGTAAGATGCTTTTTGGAATAGGTCTAATAGTGTTGGGTAACTCCTCGTTTGACAACTGGAGTATGACAAGCCACAGGGGGAATGAGGAATGCCCTGTAATGAGGCAAGGGTTATCAGGAAAGTGAACTATACAACTCTCAAGACTATTTTCTACGGTCAGGTATCTAAGGGAGTTGGGTGCTCTAAGCCTTCCAGCCTACTTCCATAGTAGTAGGAAAAGACCAAAGATGGAATTGTGGATGATGACTTCCTGGAAAGTTTTTTTTCTGTTGGAAAACCTGTTGTATAAACCAATGTGGAAATTAGGGGAAGGCCAGTGTTTTATCTAACGGATCTGGTGTTGTCTCCATCGTGCTTACCAAGGACTGAAAGAGCCAAGGTTGCAGTCTGCCTGGGAGGGTCATTCCGTAGACGAACGCTGCATACATATGTCCCGTTGTCTTCCATGGTCACTGCATTGATGGTGACACTGACATCCCCTTTGTTTACATCACCACTAAACTGTATATGGTTTTCATAGCCCTTGCCATACTGTACAAGTCCATCAAAATACCTAGTGACAGCATCATCCTGATAGAGAGGGAGGGAAAATGATCAATCTTAGTTTCTTCTGTGTGAGTCTACAACCTAACTCAATGGGTTAGCTGACTCTTAAGAGAGCAGCAGTTGGAAAAGAGGGCCTTGAGCTGCCCCAGTTTGCCAAAAAGCCAAGAAAAACATAGAAATTCAAAAGGGTCTGTGTTTCTGTCTGGAATCCCCTTCTCCCACCTTATCTGAAGTCAGAGACAACTGATTTCTTTTGCTGGGGCTTATTCACCTTTCCTCTCCATGACAGGACACTGTGAGATTTGTCCGAGATCCAATCAAATTCCCCTGTGATTACACAAACTTCCTTGCTTTCGTCCAGCAAGGATCTTCAGAGAAGAAACCCTTGGCAGTTGCTCTAAAGGCTGCTTCCTCTGTCACTAATTCCCAAGAAGTCAAGGAGAACTTTAGAGGTCTCTTTACCTTCAAATACTCCATGTGAATGTAGGAGACTTCAAGAATCTCTCCATGTACTATTATCATCAACTTAAAACTTCTTATCTAGTATCAACGATATGTATATATATATATAAATATATGTATAATATATATGCTTAAAATATGCAGATCTTTTTATAAAGTATCTGAGTATTTCACATATGTTAATAGATACAAACTCATAGTACATACAGTGATGTATCCTCAATACACAGATGCAAGACCAAGAGAGAGAAAAGAGAAGGATGGGGGCTTGCCTAGTATCATGCAATAGATTTGGGATGAATTGCATCTAGAATCAGAGCTTCTGTTTGCATAGTTATGAGATTAAAGAAAGTCTTGAAGGAATCTTTTTCTTCCAACACACATTCCCACCCACGGTTCTGCTTCCATCTCTCCTCCCACCCCCTCTTGGATGCCCTATCATATGTTTCTTTATGCAACTTGATTTACCACGCTATTGATTTTTCTCCAGACAACAATGTCTCTTGAGTCAATAGCAGCCTCCGTTTTAAAATGACAGCGGAGAGTAACATTGTTCCCTCGTGCCACCTGTAATTCCTTGGCAGGTGCTTCCACAACGAGGCCGTGAGCAGCCACCAGAACTAGGAAGAGAACAGATTCTGCAGTCAGCAAAATTAACATCTGGATTCCACGTTTTGCCTCTTTGGCTTTCTTATATGCCACACTAACCCCACATCCCCTCTTGTCATCCATGACATTCCCCACTGAGCAAGAGGGGATCTATGCTGTGGCTGATTGACTATAGGAAGCTGCCGCACAGGATGGCTAAGAGCTAAACTCTGCTTGCCGTTCCTCGCTTCCCTCTTCTTTACTTGGACAGACATTGCCATGGAGTTTATAAAGATGTATTTTTTTTTTCTGAGCCCTCTTTCAGTGTGACTGACATCCTTTGACAGTTGTAAATGTACAGAGGGAGACAGATAAACAGATAATACAAGTGCACCAGCAGTCTTAAGGATTCAGGCTAAACTAACAAATTGATATTGTCAAATTTAAGGGATCAGGAAAGCTGTCAAATAACTTAACTCAATCCAAGTCCATAGAGAAGTGACATTTTGTGCTAGGGAATCAAAACCTGTTCATGTAATGCCCTGAAAAGAGAAAAACCTAGAAAAGCAAAGAGAGCTTGAAAGAAACAAGAGAAGAATAGCTATTCGTTTTTAAAAATGAGTAGGGTAGTAGTCACCTTTCTCCAAGAACTGTAGCTCCTGCCTGTAGAGCACAGGAATAGCTGAGAGTTGAATAAAACAGAAATCCTTCTGTGCCCTAGTGAAGCATGCAGGGCACAGGGTAGGTGTTTCTTGTACTCTGTATTCCATTTGACTTGATGCTTAATTCATCATACCCAAGCATTAGCTAGTGGCAGGTTGTAGTTATTCTCAGGATTGGGCTGGAGGTTTACCTCTGCCCTGCCATAGATGACCTTCATGCCTGTGGGAACCTATGTTTAAAAACACTTGCTTTCTCCTTACAGTTTGTGTGGGGTTTTTTTGTTTTGTTTTCTTTGCTTGGGTTTTTTATGGCACTGAATCATTTGAAAAAAATCTAAGGCTGAAACCAGTTAAAGAGAGTGCAGGGAGGCAAGAAAGGGAGTGCTGCTCAGAGGCACTCCCATGGCAAAGAGGAACATGGCCCAGTAAGGAGGAAGGTGGAGGAGGGCAGGGATGTATGCTCTCCCTGGGAGGGGCACGCTGTGTGCGGTGGTGAAGGTTTGCTTCTGAAAGAACCAGGCTGAGCCAGTGTCCCCCAGAGAGGATTTGACTGAAAAGTTGCCATCTAGCAAGCTTTGGGTCCTCATTCTGCCATATCTCTGTCCAGATTAGATCCATAAGGAAATCTAATGTGTAAGGAAGAGAACAAAGGACATCTAGATTCCACCTTGAGTTGCAAGTGGATTGTGAATACATGCTTTTTTAGTCAGGAAAAGACCACAGCCGCATGCATATTAGGTCAATAAGAGTAAGCCATTGGCAAGTTGAGCACCACCAGATCCTTGAATATAACAGCAGTGAATGATAGTGTCCTTTAGAAAATAACAGCATAGGGACCCAAAAGGTTTTGTTGTCACTGCACTAGGAACCTGCTGGTACCAATTCAGGTACTTGCACAGGGTAACATGGGACAGTTGACAGGGGATCTGCTGCCCTTCAGGAGAGGCAAAAGCTTCTGTAACAGCTTCCCGGATCCAGTCTGTTCTCCATAGCAAATGGTCCTTCAAGTCTCTTCTTGGAAATGGCCTGTTTAGAGAACTGCTGCATCTTTTCTCTCCTGAGAGGAATTTGACAGGAATTTTCACAGCAGCCAAACCTTTCCCACCCTGGCACCCCTCTTTCCTTGCTGCCGGGCAGGGATGCCCTCCTTTCCACAACTGTCTTCAGAAGCAGCTTCAGACATTTTCAGCAGGAGTACAAAGACTGCCTTCTGCGCTTGTTAGCATCCTGGTACGGAGAGGCGGCTGCGTGACCACAGCAGGATGCTTCTAGCCAAAGTTCACACCATTCTGCGTTCCCCATCCCATAACTGAGTTGTTCTGTGGTCTTGCACGGTTCATTAGTTAAGCGTGCATTTTAGTCTCTTCCTCTGTGGCATGGCGGTAGTGGTTTCTGTTCTCTCAGGGATTAATTTACAGCTATGGACAGCTATGAGAAAGAAACCAGCAGGGCAAAGTATTTCTAGCATGGTTTTATTGCAGCCACTCCCAGGTCTTTGCCTGCTCTGGAGCACCCAGTGCAAGGGCCCTGTTTGCACAGCCCCAGGACTCTTTGTGTTTTTCATCGTGCCCTCTGTATGAGAGACACCTATGAAAGCCTTCTCGTTGCGTGTTGTGACTGGATAGAGACGCTTTCCTGCATTGAGGTGAAAAGCACCACTACCTGTACTAGGAAATGGAGCAAACCCCATTTCCTGATTCCTTTGCCACTCAGAAACGTTCCACCGGGCCGGGGTTCACTGACAGGTCATCAGCAGCCCTGAGGCAGAGAAAAGACTGCCCAACCCTAAGGCTTCCCCTCACAAGTGCTTTTCCTTCCTACAATAGATGAGATCTTTCTTTGTTTTTTCCCAAACATGTCTTCAGTGCAGAGTCAGGGAACAGCCGAACCAAGAGACACAGTCCGTAACAAGCAAGACTGCTTATTCATCTCTTGCTGTCACCCTAATGCCCGACTTATTCTGATGCTCTCCCATTTTTCACTCATGACGTCTCTTTCTGGCTCCCAGTCCTCCCTTGTTAGGGCTCCTGGCTCTCGGGGAAGCTGCACGGTTTCATTCTGGGACGCCATTTACTCACACCAATTTCCTCCTTCCCCCCTCTCACCACATTTCACTTCTTCACAAAGTCACCAACAGCCAGCTAGTCACAGTCAGCATGTCTAGAAATTGTGGTTTATTCTTCAGGGGTTGGGTTTTTTTTCCGAGACAAAACAATCTATTCAAAGTATGGCTGAAGGGAGGAGAGAGTCAATTCTGAAAGAACTTCAGAAAAGGAGAGAGGACAAATAGCGTATATAATACTAGAGGGATGGCGTCACCTAGATTTAAGCTTTAGAATTACTTTTTTTTTGTTATTAATTAGCGTGTCTGTAACATTTTAAGAAATTGAGAAAGGTTTTATCTCCCCCTGTTCAATGTAAACATTTGTACTTGTACAAAGGAAGAAGAAAATCAAAGGGACGTGTCTACTTTCACATTCCTTACTAAGTGTGAATCAAAACAGAATGAAGGGCAATTAATAGAGCTGGAAACAATTAGAGGAATATTTTGTTTGCTGAAAAAATTGAGATTCTGATCAAGCAAAATTATTATTTCTGATTTGTCTTGGTAGATTTGGCTAGTGAGAAAAGTAGGAAAAGTGGAAATGTGTTACTTCACTTTTGCAAGGAAATGTTCTGACTTTTAATTCCTCAATACTTTACCTCAGAATTTAGCTGAAATTTAATTCCAAAGTGGGTGAGGGGAAACCTCTTAAATGTGAAATTTGCATTAAAAGTAAATATTTTGTTTGATTCAGAATGACCATTACAGGCTTTTCCTTCAGCCAGTACACAGTACCAGTTATTCACACAACTGCAGTGAAAAGCTGTACAGCAGAAAAAGTCAGCCTGTGCCGAGGTCCTGATGCAGCTCATTCAGGGCAGCTCTGGCATCCCAACACGGCACTGCCATGTGCTGTGCAGTTTCTCCACTCTGGTGCAGTGCAGGAATCTACTATACCTTCTCAAAATGTTTTTGACAGGCCAGTATTTTAACACTGAATTATTACGATTTGAGTCCTGCCCAAATAGGCAAGAAAAGCTTCACCCAACATACATATTTCTGCTCTGAAAAGTTTCCCATCTATAATTTGGATAGCATGAAAGGTGAGAATGAAAAAGGAGAATGAATACCAATGGCATTACACAATTTACACAATGATCATCAAATCATGACCCAAGTCACATTTGTTGCATATGGAGCACATCCACTTTGTCTAATTACATTAAACTTTGTGAATTTCCTTCTCGTGGGCTTTATTGTTGAAGTGAGGTTTTCAGGATTTTTGGTAAAAAAACCCAAGTGATTTCCACATGCGTAGGTTTGTTTGAAGCCTGGAAGAAGGTGTAGGAGTATTGGTATGAGAAGACGAGACAAGTCAAAAAGCAGTGGAACTGAGACTGCAGGCTCTGCAAGGCAGGATGAGACAGGGCAAGTCTGTGATGAAGGCCAAGAGCGAGCTGGCTGATTTATATGCGTTAGTAGGGATTGTTGTGCATCCCCTTGGCATAAATAATATATAGAGATCACAAGTTGTATGGAGTACATGTAAACAGTAGGATTTAAACTTACGGAGATGTACGCTACATGCGGATTTATGTATAAAAGAATAGAACCCAAGGACTTTTCCACTTCCAGTTGAGGAAGTTCCTTCTTCAGAGAGAATCATTGTATTTAACAGAAGCCATTAAAACTGTTTTTAAAAAATATTTTCCAGCCTCATGAAGATTAGCATTCTTTTCCTGTTCCTAACACTGTCTTGAGTCTTTAGGAGATGTCTGTGAGTCTGGACGTTCAGCACACAGATGGTAAACACACCTGCCTGATCATAAACATGAAGGAACTTTTACTTAACAATAAAGAAACACACAAAGTCCAATGGAATACTTTGACTTTGTAGTGCTGTTTCCTTCTACCCAGCCCTTGAGGACATAACCAAATTAGTACTCACTTGCACTGAAAATGAACAGCCAAAGTCTTTTCATTGCCGTCCTCCTCATCTCTCCTTTGTTTCGCCTCGGGGTGCTCTTCCTAGGAACCTCTGGGTGGCTGGGTAGGTAATTGGCTTTAGCTGAAGGGCTGCTTCACAGTGGCATCGCAGGTTCACTTCCTCAGTCTCTTTTAGCTGCTTCCCCGGTCTGCCACTCCCCTCCCAGGCAGAATGACAAGCCAGATCACCAGTAGGCTTTGACATTGCTTGTTGCTCTCTGCCTAGGGGCAGAGAGGAGACTTGTGAACTCCTTCCCCAGTTGTGAACTTTCTTCCCCAATTAAACTGCCTTTTCCAGTTTCTCCTAATAGGCAGGCACATAAAGCAAGATGCAAACCAAAGGGTGCGGTGACCGGGAGTACACTATACAACAACTGAAGTCATGCATCTGATGACGTGTAACTAGGGGAGGATAAGCCTTGTTCATCTTAAGTATTTATTAAGGGAGTCTAGAGCCAGAGTTAAAAAGGTATTGAAGTGCTTCACAATGCATCCAGCCTTTAAGGAACCGAGGTGCTTAACTCCACTTACTTTAAATACCTGTAAGAATATGTAATTTATGAGAATTTGATGACTAATGGGTTATCTAAATATAAGTGAGATGTATCTCAGCCATGTTCTTATGCTCTTATGCGTACTGTTCAGCTGTCCTTGTGTGTGGCTGTACGTACCAAAGGTACTTTCTACCTTTCCGCTGAAAAAAGGCTGTTAGATAAACTGATCAGTGGCTTGTAGCATGCTAGCTACGTATCTCTTGAGGCATGCGCAGTGAAAGTCCAGCCACTGCTCACATATTCTGGATGGGCACTTGGAAAGCACAAATAACTGCTACTATAACTGAAGAATAAAAGGAGGACTGACGGCAGCTCAGGCAAATATCTGACATTACATTTAATTGAGTGCAGCTGGCTAGGCTGTCTTTTAAACTCTTCACTGCCAATAGGCAGCAAGGGATGTCTCCATCTGGGATAGTCATCTATGCTCTATTTCTAGACATTTGAGAGACAAAGTCACTTTTAGAGTGTGAGTGATCATTTTAGGCATCTTAGATGGGGACTTCATGTCTTCAGACATCATTTTCTGATTAAATGAATCGTACTCACGATGCAGTGATAATACCGATGAACTCTGTTTTGATTATTGAAGGAGGCTACCTCAAGAGTGGGTGTCTACAGCGGAGATACCTGTGTTTAGTCCAGTAAAGTGGATCTGGATCTTGATCTTGTGCTGACCCCATACTTGAACAGTAAGCCTGTCAAAAGCCACGCTAAAGACTGCCTTTTTGTCTATATGGCAGTTGTTCAAAACACCTCCAAGACAATAAAACTTACGAGTGACTGGAAATCCAATCCCTCTGATAGAAAGGACAATCTATACTTCTGTGCTTTATATATAACCTCTGTTCTCTTCAAACAAATTGCTAGCACAAAGCAAATTAAAGCACATCAGAGTACAGAAACTGTATTCTTTGGCAATCTTCCAAGTGAGGACAGCCAGTAGAAAAATCCATCCTACTGTATGCATCTCATCTTTGACAGGCTGCAGGCATTAGGAGATGGCAAGGACTCTGCAAAAAGAGGCAGCCTTTTTTCAAAAACAGCTTGCTAACCTCTAAATGCTAATTACAAATTACTTAAGATGTAAACAAAACTGAAGCAAGGTCAGTAGTCTCCTTTCTCCTCTTTGGAGCCCACAAGGAAGAGGTTCCCCACAAGGATGAGGTTCTTAAATTTTTGCCTCCTTTAAAGACTTTAAGATCTTTGTGACTTTATCCCACAGCCTCCAGGGAAAGACATGTAGGATCTTTACTCTAGCTTCCACACTTTAGATTTTGCTCCCATTTAATATTTTAACTGAATCTGATGAACAGAGATAGTGACAGAAATGCCATCACTGTACACCATCTGCCTATACTGCCTCTGTTAATTCTCAGTTCTGTAAATAACAGCTTTGAGTATTCACTGAAAGACCTTGGTTACAGTCCCTGACAGACACTGTACCAACTTGGTAAGCTTGCTGTTATCCTCTTCACAGCAATAAGACTTTCACTATCATTTATACAACTTCTGTTCTCCCCAATAATTTCAAAACCCACTTAAATGATTGCAGCTAAATTTGACAAATGAATAGTAATCCTAAAGGTGGGAATTTCCTTTCAGTCTCATAAAAATCAGCAATCCCAATCAGTTGGGATAAGAGAGAAATCTAAATTAATGGTACCTCTTAGGCATTAATCCTTGTCTTCCATTCCAAGAATCTGTGGTTGCACAGCCGATGCACCTAACCACAGTCAGTCTCATCTCCGGCGCAGCCAGGCAGATGGGGAAATATGGTATAGTGAGAAGTCACGGGGGCAAGAGCTGATGACTCTGTGAGGGATGTTTATCGTGCTGGGGCACCTGGACTGCAGGACACATGTCCATTGGAAACCAGGCTTGGTAATCCCACTGCTTGTGGAAATACATGAGGTTTAGTCTGTTTTCTTAACTGCAGCAACTGGCTAGTAAAAAACCTACAATAGAGAGAACTTGCAGAGTTAAGCTGAAAACAGTGCCTATAACAGTAGTTCCTCAAATACCTAACGCAGGTCTGAGCTTAGTAACCTTACTGTCCAAAAGATGGTATGTAGATTAAGCACTGTATGTTAACCCTGAAACAAATGCACTATTTTCACGTAAATTTGTTATTTAACTGTAAAAGTAACAAGGTGCGTCCTCTCCAAGCGTATTGGCATGTGTCTTGTTCCACTGCGCTGGGGAGGAGGGACAGGCACTGGATCATCTCACGGTCCATAACTTGGATAGGCTGCCTTAACTGGTGTCCATGTGGAAATACTGGTGTGGAAACGATTCACTGTGGGAAGAGTTTTACCCTGCCTCTGTCAGCCACTCAGTTACGTTACAAGTAAATAAGTTGGTGCTGAGATTGATAATGTTCTGTTGTTTTGGAGACTTAGCTGAGTAAGACTGGTTTCCTAGGTATCATAGAGAGCATAGGCTTCAACACCTGATACTTACATAAATCTGATATTAAGACGCTTGTTTAGATGCACTGTATTTATTACTTTTGTTAGTAATTTAGGCCTAGATTGGAGAAGGTATTTAGGCATTTATATCATGTTACTTTTCCCTGACAGTTCTCATTGGGGGCTTCAGGAGCTGTTGATAAATGCAGGAGGCAAATGTACCATTTACGTATGAGAAGTCGGTAGAGCTGCCCAATCAGAAAGACTGGGACAGCTGGCAATTTTAAGAGATTTTAATTTTGTTTCTGGGTTGACTTTCTTTCCCGGTCTAGTGTGAGCTGCCAAACTCACAGGCATTGGCACCACAGCTGAAAGAACTCCCACAGGTACTGGCAACACTGCCAAAGCTTTGCCATGGCCCTACTTAGGCTAACAAAGGCCTGTGTCTCAGCATAGGCTGACAGGCATCGACTTCTTCATGACTCACCCATGGGCAATGCAAAACCTTAAAGTCTTGTTTTTGCTGATGGCTACAGCTCTGGGGAATCTTTTTGCTGATATATAGGATTTTTAGGGGATATTATTATCTTATTTAAATGAAACTGCCATTGACATGAAAAGCTTTAATACAAAACTAGGGTGGCCTCATTGTCCTGCTAAAAATACATACTCTGATAAGGCTCGCCTGTAAAAGCCAATGAGGATTAATGTACAGGTAGCATAGTGCTAACACTATAAATGATAGTAACTCCTGTTAAGTTAAGACAGAGAAAGAGGAATGTTCCATCAAGATCCCATCTTTCCCACCTAAAAGGACAGCACCTGGCCATGTTCAGTTCGGGATATTCTATGAATGGATATATTAATCACCAATGACAGGTGCCCAGCCACTTACAGCTTGTTACTTTTTGCTATGTTTGCATGTGCATACATTCATTATCAAATATTTCTAGCATCCTTGCCTCTCTTCTGCATTGTCATCTTGATCCCCTAAAGCAACAACCTGTAACAAGCAGTGAGGAAGAGCTGCCAGGCTGCCTGCTGTCTGTGTATTCTCCACAAATCTGCAACATAGGCGATCCTATCTGCATCTCTACATGTGAATGGTTGCGGTGGGCAAGGCAGGGCTTTCAGGTCCAGCCATCATGCCCTGTTTCAGCTGTATCCTAAAGATTCATTAACAGGATTTTCAGAAGCAGCTCAGTGACTTAAAAGCATCAGTTTTTATTGGGTGTCAATGGTATATGTGCTCCCACAACATTTAGGTCCTTTGAAAACTCTGTTCTCCAATAATAAGGAAGTCCATAGGCAAATGTCTTTCGATCACTTCCTGACTCAATTAGCAGTAATTAACAAGAGCACATGTGGCACTGCATTGCAGAAGTGGCTAAAAATTGCATTGCCCAGAGGAGGCAGCTGTAGGATCAACACAATTCATCCTCTTGTGGTACATGAAACTGTTAGGATTTCTTCAAACCTGTAATCAATAATCCATTTCTCCCCTTGATATGACACTTGAGATTCAATATACCACTTTCTCTTGCTCCTGCTTGCTCACCCCAGTAACTGTATTAACACAAGTCTAGGCTATGAGCACGTAAAGACTTGAGTGCCTGTTTCACGGCTCTTCCCTGCCATGATGTGGCATCCCTGCAGATGTGGCCCCATCTCCATGTGGGGATGCAGCACTCAAGTAAGAAGGGGGGTATGCGGGCCCTGCCCAGCATGATGCAGCAGCAAAGGTATCTGTGGTATGAGATAGGTCAGTTCTCTTTTCCACTTCCTTTCTTGTTTGCTCCTTTGTTTGCAAAAGGAATCAACAGTGGGATGTCATTGCATGACTCAGAACTGGAGGCCCCATTACAGGTAAATAGCACTTAGGCTTTCCTCTGGTTCTGCCTCGGACCAGCCTGGCCCATGAGCTTTGCTGCGGAGTCAAGAGATGGGAACTGGAGGTTTCCTCTTTGGAAAGGCATCAGAGAAGACGTAGTGTACCTCAGTCCTAGCTCTTCCAAGAACAAAAATCAGCTAATCATACAATCATAGAACCACAGAATGGTTTGGGTTGGAAGGGACCTTTAAAGATCATCTAGTCCAACCTCCTTGCCAAGGGACATCTTTCACTGGATCAAGTTGCTCAAAACCCCATCCAACCTGACCTTGAACACTTCAGTGATGGAGCATCTACCACTTCTTTGGGCCACCTGTTCCAGTGTCTCACCACCCTCTTTGTAAAGAATTTCTTCCTTATATCTAATCTAAATCTACCCTTAGTTTAAAATTATTGCCCCTTGTCCTGTTACTACAGACCCTGGTAAAAAGTCTCTCTCTGTCTTTCTTATAAGCCCCCTTAAGTATTAAAAGGCTGCAATAAGGTCTCCTTGGGGCCTTCTCGTCTCCAGGCTGAACAACCCCAACTCTCTCAGCCTTTCTTCATAGGAGAGGTGCTCCATCCCTCTGATCATTTTTGTGGCCCTCCTCTGGACACACTCCAACAGGTCCATGTCTTTCATGTGCTGGGGACCCCAGAGCTGGACGCAGTGCTCCAGGTGGGGTCTCACCAGAGCGGAGTAGAGGGGCAGAATCACCTCCCTCGACCTGCTGGCCACGCTTCTTCTGATGCAGCTCAGGATACAATTGGCTTTCTGGGCTGCAAGCGCACATTACCAGCTCATGTCCAATCTTTCATCTACCACTATCCCCAAGTCCTCTGCAGGGCTGCTCTCAGTCCCGTCATCCCCGAGCCTGTACTGATACTGGGGATTGCCCCGACTCAGGTGCAGGACCTTGTGCTTGGCCTTGTTGAACCTCCTGAGGTTCACATGGCCCCACTCCTCAAGCCTGTCAGGGTCCTTCTGGATGGCATCCCTTCCCTCTAGCAAATCAGCTGCACCGCTCAGCTTGGTGTCATCCGCAAACCTGCTGAGGGTGCATTCAGTCCCACTGTCTACGTCATTAATGAAGATATTGACCAGTACTGGTCCCAGTATGGACTCCTGAGGGACACCACTTGATCTCCATTTGGACACTGAGCCGTTAACTGTAACTGGATGCAGCCATCCAGCCACTTCCATATACATCAAATAGTCCATCCATCAAATCCATCTCTCTGCAATTTAGAGGTGAGAATGTTGTGGGGGGCCACATCAAAGACCTTCCAGGACTCTAGGTAGTTGACAGGTAGCTTGCTTCTAGTAAGCTTGGAGTGGCTCATCCCGCACTGCGTTTCCCAAGGACATCAGAGGTCATACCAGCATTTCAAGTTGCGCCTGGTGGGGTCCCAGTTGCCTGGAGGCTCCCTACAGGCAGAGGTCCAGCCGCCCTAGCTCTGGGCTTTTCTCTGAGCTCCTCCTGCAACGGGGAAATATCGGAGGATCCAGCCCACAGTGGGGAAGGAGTTAAGTGCTTGACCAGCTGCCATCTATGAGGCACTGAATTCTTTCCCTGTGCAATCCAACAGCCTGTGTCAGGACAACGCTATATTTAGAAAGCTGATAAAGGTTTGGTGCCGACAGTTGTCCTGCCCCTTGATGAAGAAGCTGCAGAGAGAGTGAGAGGGGGCAGCTGATTTCTCTTCCCCCAGTACCATTCCCTGCCAGGTTTCCTGCCCTCCTCACTGGACTCTTTGCCGTGCCTCCGGCAGGGACCCCCAGCAGAGTCGTCCAGGCACAGCGGGTAAGTGCCCGTTCCTTGCTCCCCTGCCTCCCTACTCGCTGCCCCATGGGCGGCAGCCGCTCCTCAGCCCTGCTGGTGGCACGCTGCTGCAGTCCTCCCGCCTGAGGCCAGCTGCTGGGGCCCTTCGGAGCCACCACCGGCTGTCGTGGCATGGTGAGGCAGGAGTCGCTCTGGCTGGACCCGGGGAAGGGGCGGCTGCTGCGTTCTCACGCTCCTAACCGAGCTATGGCCCCCTTGCTCTCCCGCGGCCACGGCAGCCTCCCCACAAAGGATTACAAGGACAAAGTCCTGAGGCTTAAAGCACCTTCGGCCTTGAGCTTTAGGAGCATTTCATTTTGGGGAGGCGAGGTCTCATGTTTCTTGCCCCTGACGCTCCTTCCAGTCCAGTTCTGGCTGTGTACAGCTCCTTCCAGCCACCACGCGCAGGCTGAGCCGGCCAGCTTGGGGATAGAGTTTCTGCCCCGCCACCCCTTCCTTCCTGGCCTTCCTGCACGCTTACTCACAGGCAAGAAGGGCATCGGCACTCGCTGGGCACCAGCCAGGGAGCTGCATGAGGCCTCAGGAATGGCAGGCACCCTGGCAGAGGAGCCAGTGCTGCTGGCTTGTGGCAAGGGCTGCTCGCAGGGTTGTGGGAGCAAGGTGTGGGAGCCCCTTCTGCCATACCCCCCTGCCACCACTGCCCCACAGCTGGGGGATGGCCTCCCGCGCAGACCTCTGTAACAGCCCTCCCTCCTGCTGTGCTCCCCTTGTAGCGGATCCTCTCACAGCTGCCATGGCCAGTGGCAGAGATTCAGACAGTGAGCAGGCGGTGCCCGATGAGGAGGATGAGGGACCGGACGTGAAGGCCGTGCAGGCCCACTATCTCCGCAGCCCCTCACCCAGCCGGTGAGTATGCTTGCTGCAGGCACCGCCATGGACTCCCGGTAGCACGTGGTAGATTAGCTTGCCTGCCTTCCTCTTCCACCGCCTCCTTCTGCACAGGCACTTGGATCAAGTGTGGAGCCCAGGGCTTCCCTCCCCTCCCAGAGGCAGGGGTCAGTGTGCCAGCAGGGAGAGAGACTGCAGAGGCAGGACTGATGTGCTAATTAATCCATCCCGCTGAGAGCGTATGCACACATGGGGGGGATAAATTGCAGAAATCATTACTGTGGGGTGGTATTGTTGCTCTTCCCTGTCTCATCCTCTCACGTCCACCCCCATGCTGAAACTTTATTCCAGATTTCGACTCTTCCCAAATTCAGCCCTGTCTTTCTGTCCATTTTAAGGACCTGTGGATTTTTTAATGTTGATATTAGCCTTTCCCAGCCCCAGAAAGACTGAGGGTCTTCAGATTTGGGTTTGGTTCAGAGCCATCTTTAGCTACAGGCTTCAGGCACTGAACAGGAGGCTGTCACAGTGCAAGCACAAATTGAGTTACCTCAAGCAAAACAAGCATGATTAGATGTGTTTTCTCCTAATACAAGGAAAAATACATCCCTTTGTACTCTTTTCCTAAAGCAAAATGCTCTACAGGGCTTTTTGTACACTTCTGAGATGCTTTAGCTGAAGGCAGGGAGCAGGGATCGAGTTTGAAAAGAACCTGCACCAATGGCCCTCAACAAGTAGGTTATGAAATGTTTCCCGTTAACTGTGGGGCACTGCAGAAAAATGAAGACAGAGTGCTTATTTCATTTAACTACATGCATTTAAAAATTGTTTAAGAAGTTCACTGAGCTCACAGAAAGTAAAATTAGGTATTGAACTTGGTAAATCACTCTCCTACTGCTCATCAGTTACTCAAAATGAACAGAAGCACCTCTCCAGTCCCTTCCCCTTCCCCTTCCCCTTCCCCTTCCCCTTCCCCTTCCCCTTCCCCTTCCCCTTCCCCTTCCCCTTCCCCTTCCCCTTCCCTTCCCCCCTTTTTTTTCCTCCTTTTTTTCTTGCTGTCAATGCCAAAAGCAATGATCAAAATGGCAAGGTCCTTCCCAACCAGAACAAGGCCCTTGAAGCATCCAGGCTTGGGCAGTTCTGCACCTGTGTGTTTCATGGATGCTTGGGGCAGCTACAGGTAAAATGTGTTGAGGCTGTGGCGGCAGATTACTACCAACTGTTATCTTTTTATTGAGCTTGCAGGCAACCTCTACAGCAAAAGGAGTTGAAGGCAGGGCATAGCTGCAAATTTGTGTCAGCTCCTGTAAATGAGACTGAGACTCCTGTTGCTCATCTCATAAACTCCTTTGAAGAGCTAGAAAAGGATTACTTTCAGTCACGGGTGACAAGTGCTGGGACCCAACTAAATGACCTAGATGAGCCCGTTAAGCGGTTTCCGATGGCTGTGCCCTCCATTTTGATTCTGGAGAATGAAAGTGGTTTAGCTCTCCAGATGCTTTGCTGCACCCTGACTGCACATTAATCACGCTCCCTCTCCTGCTTTAATTAAACAAAAACAAACAGTGTGTTGCAGGTACTGCAAGCCTGCATTGCCAGATAGCTTCTGTGATGGCAGCAAACTTGTCCTAATGATCTGTACCATCTATTTGGAAGGAAATGTAGGGCATGTGCATCAGGGAAAAAGCTCTGTAAAATATTTTGTTAAGATGGTCTAAATGAGAAGATTTACGTGGACTGTACAGGTGGACCCAGAAGGAAATATATTAGTTTTCAAGATTGTGGCTTTTTTCCTTAACAAAAACTTAGGTAAATCACGCTGTGTGTCAAAGAACTCCCTTCAAAGGTGTTTGTGGGTTTCATAGTTGTTTCTGCCCTGCAGTTAGACAACACTATGTGAGTGGAGAGACTGACCACAGATTCATACTACGACGTGACCAATGAACTGAGTACTGAGGGAGAGATTCACAGGCTTCAATATTAATGCTTGCATTGCCGCTTGTGATAACTCAAAGGATGCTTGTAGGCAATTAGCTAACAGGAAAAAAACCCAACCGTTTTCTAGCATAATCTGTTTTGAATTGCTCAATAAATTCTAGTTAGGACAATGTTTATGTCTGTCTGTCTAAGTGAGAGCTATTTGTGAGCCTATTCCTTGTGATCCATCCCCCTCCCAGTCTCAAATCAGACACCAGTAGTCTCTACCCAAAAACTGCTGCACCAGTCCATTCTCTTGCACTCCCAGCCCACTGCGGCTCCTCCCCATGGAGTCTGTCTCCTGCAAACCCTGGAACCAAGGCATATTTGAAGCCTGCAGTGCCACGTTGAAGAGCAGGGTCAGGGTGAGGGGTGGGAGAAGAGCTGAGGCTTCCCTTCTACCATCAAAGGATCCTCACTGCTCCAGTTCCCTGCTGCTGTCTTCTGGAATGGGTGAAAAGGGCTAAAGTCCTGGAGGTGGGATCCCAGTGGAGGGCATTTGCCTAATAGGCAGTGTGGTTGGTTGGCAGGTATTCAGTGATATCGGACACTGATACAGAGAGCATCTTCATGGACCCAATCCATCTGTCATCTGCTGTGGCTGCCAAACAAATAATCAATGAAGGTAAGAGGAGGAAGGGTAAAAGAACTATGTAAGTAATACAGACTTGAGTTGCGCTTCTTTTGCCTTTTTCATCCAGAGATCCTAAAATGATAAAAAAGCCTTTATGAGAAAACCCCACCTGAGGTGGAGGTGAAAAACACAAAGAAATAATAATTTACAGCAAGGTTTGGTGACTTCCTTTGAAGATGTGCACTGGATCTGTGGCAGAATGAGGTACCGCAGTGGTGAATGGTTTGATTGCTGGTTGCTTGCTGCAACAAACAGAACAGAACAGAACAGAATCGAATCGAATCGAATCGAATTGTTCAGCTGGAAGAGACCTACAATGATCATCTAGTCCAACTGCCTGACCAATTCAGGGCTGACCAAAAGTTAAAGCAAGTTATTAAAGGCATTGTCCAAATGCCTCTTAAACACTGACAGGGTTGCAGCATCGACCACCTCTCTTGGAAGCCTGTTGCAGTGTTTGACCACCCTCTTGGTAAAGAAATGCTTCCTAATGTCCAGTCTAAACCTCCCCTGGTGCAGCTTTGAACCATTCCCACGTGTCCTATCACTGGATCCCAGGGAGAAGAGCTCAGCACCTCCCTCTCCTCTTCCTCAGGAAGCTGTAGAGAGTGACTGCATTCTTCTGGGGCTAGAATCAGTGTGCCCTTAAGTCCCAGGCCTTTGGCCAGTGTGGGTCTCTGGACTGAGAGGACAGTGCAATGTGTTCTTCCCATTACTAACTACCCTGAGGCTGCTAGATAAGCAGGTACCTGCACACGTTGCAGGCAGGACGGTGTGATGTTACTGGGAAAAAAAGGAAGCCACAAGGCTTGTCCCAGGAACAAAGAATGACAGGTCATATATTTCCTTTTACATGCTTTTAGTTACAATGTCGGTTTATTCCAGAGCTGAAGACAAAGGACGGCAAGGTAGATTCAGTGTGTCCCAGGATGTTAGAGTCTGCGCGGCAGTTGATGGTGGAAGACCTGTACAACCGAGTTAAGGAAAAGATTGATGACACCAGCTTGTTTAACACGCCGTGTGTGATGGACTTGCAGAGGGCACTTGTGAAGGACAGGCTGGAGACCCCCAGGGATGCTGTGGATGAAGTCTGGCCTAATGTCTTCATAGCAGAAAAGTGAGTGTCAGCTTTTGTCATCAAGTTGCACGAGATTCCCAGTGAAGGGTCAGATGGAACCATTGAAGGCATAACATGTACTACATGCATCTAATACCTTTCATCCCTAGTGAGCCCCAAAGTGTTTTTCAGAATATGCTCACAAAGATCTCTGTGCACTGAAAAGTAAATACTTCTGGAATAGAATCAGCAGCTTTACTATGCTATTTTGATGCTTTGACAATTTAGGAGGGGAAAAGGCAAATGAGCCCAAATTACACTATTCTGATTGGAATTCGGCCCTGAAATTGAGACTAAAGTCTTTGTTATGTAAAAGAGAGTTAAAAAAGAAATGCCGTAACAAATATCAAGCGGAAAAGGTTAGGTCTTCTGTACCATGGCTCAGCTGTCTGAGACACCTGTGCAAGTGACCAGAACAGAATTAGAAGGGGATACAGTGTAAAGCATTAATTATGGAGTGATAAAAATTGGGGAGTAAGTAAACAGCTCGAACGTAGGATGGCAGGATGAGTTTAAAATCAAGCTGGAGTGGAAATTGAGCATGCAGCTCCACTGGTGAGTGCAGGTTTCTCATTTTCTTTTCCTGGTGAGTGTTGGAAAGAAATACCTGTAGAACTCTCAAAGGACATTAAGGTTTGAGTGGAGCTGTGTGTTGGATGAGTAACACAGACTGGGAGCTCTGTAGCACTTGCAGCAGACAGCTTCTTTCCTACCATAAATAGCACCACCGATATCTAACATCTTTCTTTCATTTCTGAAGAAGTGTTGCGGTGAACAAAAGCCGTTTGAAGAGACTCGGGATCACGCATGTCTTGAATGCAGCTCATGGTACAGGTGTATACACAGGACCAGGTTTCTACAACGGTCTGAATATCCAATACCTGGGCATTGAAGTGGATGATTTTCCAGATATGGATATCTCCAAACACTTCCGCCCAGCTGCAGAGTTCCTTGACGAAGCACTGCTGACTTACAGGGGTAAGAGGAGAAGATTACAGTGGTTCCAGAATGCTTGGGAATTAATGGGTGGAAGCGTTACTCTGATAAACAGCTGATGCCACATTTGTGATTGGGTAGAAGGCAGATACTTTGTTCTTTGCATCCAGTTATGGTGAACGCTTCTTGCCCATTTCTGCCATGCCTCATTCAAAGCCGGAGGGGGCAAACTAGTGAGACGAGGCAGCCCAGCAGCCCCTGCTGCAAGCCCCATGCCTTTGGACTCAAACTGGCTGTGAGCCACCTCCCTCAGCTGCTTTGAAAGTACCCTACAATTGCAAAGAGGTGAAGCCCTGCTCCAATAAATATATTTTTTTATATTGATAGTATATTATACTATATCTGTTGACATATTCCTGTACACTGCGAGTTTCAGTTTTGCCACGATGCTTACTACAAAAGAACAGGCTGATTTACTAGAACAATCCAAACAGCTCAGTTGAACCCCTGGATGTCTACACCCAGGCTACTGTATAATTTGCTGGACTCCAATTCCATGGCAACTGTTATTCTGTGGACCTGCAGTGCATGCTGGTCATTTTGTTGCAGCTTCAGTGGACAGTTAGAAATACCTTTATGGAATTCAATGTGAAAATGAACACCACAATCACTGATATCACTGATATTCTTTATATATGTATTCAATGCATTTCATTTTTGTAGAGAGACAACAGATTACCTCCTGTAATGAGGTGACAGTAAGAAAAGTGAGAAGTTTTGTTAGTACGCAAGAAAAGTTGAGCCAATTTTAATAGCTCACCAACAATAACATGAGGAGGGACACTCTACCCATCTATGTTCTTCTTCATAACTCCCATTGCCACCCTTGGCACAGTACAGATGTTTACTGCTGCTGGCATTCGCCAGCCTTTCAACCCAGCAAAAACAACAGCCCAGCAGGGAAGAGAAGGTTTTCCATTGGGTTAGTGAGCTGAACTGGCTCACGAAAGGGCCCCGTGAGTACCGGAGCCAACACAGGAAAGGATGCACGGAGACAGAGGAGCCTTGAAAGAAAGCAGAGGACTGAGATCTCCCCCTTTTGGTGAGCTGTTAAATAGGCTTTACTGGCTGTTAAAACACAGAAGGCAACTGAGAAAGAAGAAAGGTGTAAAAGACATTTTGGGATTGTAGGCATAGGTACATTGGTACTATACTTGCGGTAACATATCAGCAGTCAGAAAGGTGGTGTTTAAACTGGCTTCATTAAGTTTCAGTGCAAACAGTTTGATTAAACTGGAGTTTATCACACATTTAGAAACAGTAATTTCAGTTATTTGCAAGCTAGCAAAGCCTCATTTACACTCTTTTCATATTTACAAGCTTTTCTTTAACTTTAAAACTTTAAACAACAATTTAACTTTAAAAACAAATTAACTTTAAAAAACAATTCTTCCGTGCCAAAGCTTAGTTTTCTGCAAGAGGTGGTTTCTGTGTAAATGCCATGAAATAAAGCAGATCCTCAGCTTTGATTCTAGCTCTTGCAGCCACTGTTTACAGAACAGTGGGTCCCAGTTGTTTGGAGCAGCTGTATCAGTTTGTCAGAGTCAAAATCAGGCTAGTTGCTTGGTTCTCCTGTTCGGAGATATACTATGACTCTGGCCTCCAGCCAGCCTACATGTAACTGTTTGAGTGTACCTTGCAAAACAGCAGATCTGGATTCTGGCAAAAATATAATTAAATTAATATAAAATTGTATTTAAGTCCTATAATGTGCCTTATAAAAAATTAAGTTATTTGCTTATCCTCCCAATACCTTCCTGGAGGCTAATGCTAATATCTCCCTTTTTACATATGGGGAAACTGAAGCATGGAAAGCTTAAATGTCTTACCCTAAGTCAGCCAGCAAGTCAAGAATACTATATCACTTGGCTTTCTAATACCTGTTATAAGCTTTTTGATTATTTGGGGAAGTGAAGTGTATAGGTGAAAATACAAATATTATTTAGATTGTTTTAAAATGTGCCTGTCACTGCTTTTGAAACTAATGTGCTTTTTGTAAAGCTAACAAATACTTAGCATTCGTTTCAGTCACTGAAACATATAATCTGTCTCATTTTTAACACTATTCAGAGAATGCTTTTGTGTTACATACCAGAGCAACCTCTCTATATTATTGGAAATAGCTAATTACTTTTATATTCAATATCTGCAGGCAAAATCCTTGTCAGCAGTGAAATGGGAATCAGTCGCTCAGCTGTTCTGGTGGCTGCTTACCTGATGATCTACCACCATATGACCATTCTGGAGGCTCTGATGACTCTGAGAAAGAAGCGTGCCATTTACCCCAACGATGGCTTTCTGAAACAGCTAAGGGAGCTCAACGAGCAATTGTTGGAGGAACGAGAGTTGGAGCATACTGGAGATGAAGAAGCCACTCCTAGTCAAAGTCCTGTTGCCCATGCAGGGACTTCTTCCCGGCTGTCTGGAGATGGAGACTCAGAAAGCATCATGGGAGCCAAAGCCCACTCCATCACAGTAGAAGAAGAGGACACCAGCAGCCTGCTGGGTAGTCTTAGGAGCTCTTCATCAGTGGGAAAAACTAGCTGGCTTTCCAAACACTCCACCCTCATCAGTGAGGAGGAAGAGGAACAGTTGTATGAGGAATGGAGGAAGAAACAAGGCCTGCCTGCAAAGGAACCAGGAGTTAACCATGGAAGAAGAACATCTCCAAAGCTTCTGGATCAGGAAGGGGAACAATCTGAGGAGGATGTGAAACAGAGGATCCATGACTGGCAGTGCAGAAATGAGAAATACCAAACGGAGGGTCCACCCAGGGAGGAGGATGGAGATTCCAACATGGGAGGAAGACCTTACCAATCAGGTGATTTCAGTGATGTTGAGAGCGTGAGCAGTTTTGAGATCCGAACCCTAAAACAACAGCTGGAAGCCAGTAGCTTTAGCAGGATGAGGAGGAGCCGCACAGGCTCTATGTCTTCAGAGAGCACTTGGGACATGTGGAACCAGAGGCTTCTGGAGATTGAGAAGGAAGCTGCTCAGAGGTATCGTTCGAAGAATAAAAATTGTGGGGAGACACGATCCCCAGAAACAGGAAGAAAGGAGAGGGATGTGGATGAGGAGAGTGTGTTTTCAGACAGTAGCTCCTTTTACAATTTCTGCCAAAAGAACAAAGACAAGTTGACTCCTCTAGAAAGGTGGAAGGTTAAGAGGATCCAGTTTGGCTTTCACAAGAAGGACTTAGAATCATCATCTTCTGCACCATCTCCAGCAGAAGATAGCAGCCAGGCAGGTGGGGAGGGGACAGAAGGGAAGAGTTTGTCAGATATTAACCTGACTGCTTACCAGGCTTGGAAAATGAAGCGGCAGAAGAAGGTAGGCAGTGAAAACAAGGAGGAATTTGTGGAGTTTGCCAAAAGTGAGGATTCTGCTTCGGCTAAAAAGAAGCAGAGGCGTGTAGAGCTCCTTGAACGTTCAAAGAAAATTTTAGAAGAAAGCCAGTCCCTGTGCAGCTGGGAGACAGACAGTACGATGAGTGGGAGTATCCCACTCTCAGCTTTCTGGCCCTCAGCGCCTTCTGCAAGCGGTGCCGAGGATGCAGCTTCTGCCCTGAGCATGCAGACAAATCATTCGTCTTTATCACAGCCCAGGAGTAGCACAGGGGCAACGCAGCCTCAGATGCCAAGTATACCCCTTCCCAATCTCCCGGTTGGCCCAGGTGACACAATATCCATGGCAAGCATTCAGAACTGGATCGCTAACGTGGTCAGTGAAACCATTGCTCAAAAGCAAAATGAGATCATGATGCTGTCCCGTCCATCGTCTGCAATGGCCTCCAGCGTAATGTCAGGAGACCTTGGCAGGCGCGGAGATGATGATAAGGTTTCTCTTCTCAGTGCTCAGAGTGGCTCATCTCTTGCTACCTCTCAGCTTCGCCAGCAGGACATGCACAGGGCCGAGTCTCAGTCTGTCCTGTCTTGCAACACCTCAGCGAGCGCAAGGACAGAAGGGACTAGTTCAAACATGAAAACAACACAGACAAGCAAGCCACTGTACAGCCTCTTTGCTGATGATGTTGACCTAAAGAAACTCAGGAGGAAGGAGAAGGAGATGCAAATGGAAATGAGAGAGAAAATGTCAGATTATCAAATTGAAAAGGTGATCAGAGACAACAAACGCAGCACTTTATTTAAAAAAAAGATGACCAAAGGAGAGGAAAATGAAATAGAAGATGACAGAGAGAGTACAACAAACAGCCACAGGCGCCTCTTGCAAGCAGATCTTGACAGAACTGATACGGTCTTTGATCTGTCCGGTCAACCTGCAAACACAGCTGCACCGAAGTCAGAGATGGAGACTGATATTACCAAGTGGCTCAGTGGCCTGAAAACAGAAAGAGAACCACCGTCCTATTATGATCAAAGTGAGAGGGCTAGAGAGAAATATAGCAGATCATCCAAAGTTAGAGAGATGGATTCTGAAACATCCAGTTACAGATTCTCCAGATCCCAGAGAGAAGAGCTGGACAGCTGTTCTTCCTACGAATCGAAAGGAGATTCACTGAGAACCATGTCAAGATTTTCCTCTGCTTCTGCAAAAGAGGACAAAGAGATGTATAAGTTCACAAGGTCAAGGGTCAGTGAGACAACAAGTTCCAGAGAAAAGACCCCAGAGCTGCATGTTTTCAGCCAAACACCTGAACCATCCTTTGACTCTGAATCCCCTGAACCATCTACACAGAGTCGAGTTAGATCTCATCACGTGGAGGCGTGTGAAGAGGAGGCCAGGTCAGACATGTCAGAATTTGGAGCTAAGAGAAAGTTCACCCAGAGCTTTTCAAAGTCTGAAGAGGATGGAAAGAAAGAGGCAAAAGTGGAACAAAGTGAAGAAAGATTTGCATCTAGACAGTTCTCTCAGTACAGGCGACGCATGCGTAAAGAAGAGGAAGAAGAGATGGATGATGATGCCATTATCGCTGCTTGGAGAAGCCGACTAGAAGAAACTACAGCAAAGCTCCGGCGGCGAAGGGAAGAGTGACCAAGATCAGATTATAGGAACACAAGCAGAGCCACAGAGTCCCTGAATCACTCATCGTTATACTTCTGATAATCCTTTGTGGTTTGTAGGGCATTTCCTGCAGATAGTTCTCTTCTTAATCAAAAGCGATAAAGGGAAGAGGTCAAGTTTTGGAAGTGTTTGTGGTTTGTCAGAAAGAAGATGCTAGTATTAAATGATCAATGTAGGTAGGAACACAATGTTACAAGCCATTAGGAGCCAGACGATGTTTCAGCAGCAAAAGCAAGTAATGGTGGCACCTCAATTCAGAAGACCAATCACATCCCATTTTGGTCATTTCAATTTCCTAGTCTTGTTAAAGACTGGACTTATTTTTTCTAGGATTTTTTTGATCATAAATGGAAGAAGCCAACAGCCTTTTCTAGGAACTCGGAAGAATGTTCTTCTCTTAATCAGTTTTAATTTATACCACTGAGAAGATACGGCCAGGTAGGCTCCATTTTCTGTACCAGTCTTATGAATGTCTACAGGAATAAGACAGTTCAGGGGAATACACGTACTGTTTTACTTCACTAAGTAGCAGAAGCAAAGTGGAATACTAGAAGAAAGGAGATGCGTCCTTCTTTTTAGAAGTTCAGTGCAGTAATGAATGTATTCCTGTGGTACCATTGTTTTCTATTAGATGTAGTCATCTCTGCTCCAGTATCGTTGGTTCCTGCTAATAACTTTGGGTCAACAAAGGAAAAATGCAGTAATGTTAACAGCCGTCTAAAAAATACAGTCTGATGTAGTTAAAGAGACGGAGTTAGGGTTAGGATTAGTGTTAGGTTAGGCTGGGTTTCTGAAGTACTGACTTCAGTTTGTTTTATGTATGCAGCTCAGCTAAGTCTGTGCTTTTATGTCTATAGTCAGATTGTCATGTATTAATTTTCAACATGATTGCCGTAAAAGAAAAGAGTGACACAGAAGCTGACCTCATAATAAAATGATGTATAAAGCACTGGTGTAAGGCACCATGCACCTAAGGACAAATTGTGTGTCTGTTGAGTGTGGTACTTGGAAGCTCGTTTGTAGGAGATGGTAGGTTTAGTTGGCGTGTTACAGTTGACGTGTTGTTTGTATCATGAGCTACAGAGCCCACTTTCCAGAGCGAGTGGAAGGAGCACAGTCTCCATGTTAACTGAGTACACCAAGTTAAGAGCCTGGGGTCTTTCCATGCCCTGCAGAGCCTCATAAGCTTGTGTGACATGACCTGCCAGGTCTGCCACAGCATCCCTTGTATGGCCCGTATGTCGCTGTGTCTTTAACACATTAAAGCACCCAAATCTGTCACCAGTCAACATCTTTCACCTCTCTCTTATAAACACCTAAGCCTGTTTCTCCTGATTTCTACTCTGGAATAATCTGTTCTGTCTTCTGTACAGACTGTATTTTGAAACAAAACCCTCTGGCAGAGCCGAGCATAAAACAACAATGGAGGGATGATGCAGTATTGCTCTCTCACAGGAAGTTTTGCCTTTCTTTTTCTTGTCGTCTCTTCTCCCTCCCACTGCGATGCTTAGAGCTCACTATTACTATTATACTAGTACCTCTCCGTATTTTAATTGTGTAATATAGACAGTAAGCTCCACAGGGCAAGGACCTGATCTTTGTCCTTGTCTGTATGATGCCACGCACATCAGCAATGCTATCTAAATAATGGTTACTGATAACAAAATGCAGCTGCCAATTTTCCTAAACTTAGAATCATTTCTCTCAACTATAACTCACTGATTAGACATTATCCCTGCTTCTCTGAAGATAAAGATGACTCTTTCTGACAGCCAGGACTAGGGTAAATGATAGCTACTTATTGTCAGGTGAATGGAGTCTCAAAATCAGGTGATTGAACAATAACGGGTAGAAAAATAAGAGAAAGAACATATTTTACTTGTGTGGGGTTTTTTTTTTTTTGAGTAAATTCAAATTGCATTTTTGAAGTACATAAGGAACATGGTCTTGTTAATGTTTCGGGCATCCAGAGATGCTATAAGGCTTATAATGCACTTCTACTACAATATAATGTATAATACAATGCATCCCTTATTTCTGCATACTTCTGTGAGTTGTATTTTTTTGAAGTAGTGGAATTCCAGGCTTTGATCCACATTCTGAGATTTTGTATTGAATTTCTGCAATGTGTCTTAGGATAGGCATTTTTCTCCTTTCTTCATCCCTGGTAAAGTTGCTCTGTGGAAAACAGCTCTGCACATGCATATTTGGAGCTTGCTTTAATTTCAGTCTAGAAAAGGTCTTAAGTTTTGATGGATCAAAGTGGAATGTGCAGTAGCTTCTGGCACTGAATTTACTTTTTTATCAAAGGCTGGTTCCCTCTGAAAAATCTCTCCCGCTTCCTATGGCTGGCTGCTGTTCTCAACAGAAACGTCTGTCCTCTGCAGTACTGTAGGGGGCATCTTACACTGTAAAAGATGAGCATTATATGATGTAGTAATTGGTTTCATTTTGCACTGTACAGCACAGCCTTTGTTTGGGTAGCATTTTGATTTAAACAGTAATCTAGGTCTGCCGCACAAATAAATTATTCAAGACTGAGGGG
The DNA here is from genome assembly GCF_965183815.1 of Platalea leucorodia. NCBI lineage: Eukaryota > Metazoa > Chordata > Aves > Pelecaniformes > Threskiornithidae > Platalea > Platalea leucorodia. Next base: position 115,735,036 of record NC_138824.1, read on the forward strand.
CAGAATATGGTTCTATAACAAGCCTGAGCCAAACCATCCTGATAGCAAGTTTTGACCCTTCTGGGAAAGGGTTAAGTGGGTTCTGCTGACTCACTGAGGTAGGTGGCTTATTAGTTCACTTGTGTAAAAGGGAGATAAAAATGGTTTGCTGGGGAGAGGCCATCTAAGATGCTGGCTGAGCAGTCATGAGGGAGAAGCCTTAGAAACAGCTGAACTTTATTTTCTTATTGCTTATATCCTTGTTAATAAAGCCAAACCCCCAAAGCAATAAGGGGGTGGGGATCGTTTTGGACTCCATTCAGTGTACGGCCTGTGCTTGAAAGCGAGATGGGAAAGGCTCCAGCTCACAGGTATAAATTACATGAAACAGTGACATAAAGACCTTGCATGGTGAAAATATTAAAGCATTCAGTCATAAGACCAATAACCAGGAGAGACAGAAATGGAGAGGTTGAAGGCAGGCTAGAAAGTCAGGTTTTAAGATGAGAATTTAGCAGGAGATAGGGAATCGGTGAAAGGGGAGAGGTCTGCACAGATTGTTTCAGGTGACCAGAGCTGCAGTGACTGGTTTTTCAGCAATGACACTGGTCTGACACTAGATTAAAAGAGTAGGTAAGTACCCAAATTTATCTAGGAAGGATTTTTCAGCAAAGATGCACTGGGACTGATATTTTTGCTCAGCCTCAGTTTGCTGCTGAAGGCAGGATGGGGTTTTTTGGCATTGTACAGTGGAAGGTGAAAGTGCAAGGAGCATCCGTACAGTCAGTTAAGAATATAAACACAGGAACATCAGAAAGGCTATATGGGGTCAGACCAAAGGTCCATCTGGCTCAATATCCTGTCTCTGACAGAGAACAACAGTGCATACCTAGGGAAGAATCTAAGAGCAGTGATATAAGTGATATTTCCCCAGCATGATCTTCCAGCTTCCAATCATTTGCAACTCAAGGACTTGCTGAGCCAGATGTGATTTTTTTGTATTTAATAGCCCTGGGTAGATTTTCCTTCTATGGAGGTGCCTAGTCATTTTTGAGTTATAGCCGTTATAGCCTTGTACCCGCTAGCCTCCGTGATCTCTTGTGGCACAAAGTCCCACAACTTACTCTACACTGAGTGCTAAGCCATCTCCTTTTTGTCTGTTCTGAACCCGCTGCCCACTAGCCTCCTTTGATGGCAAAATAATCTCTAGTTGGTATCTACATGCCACACAAGATTCTACCCACCTCTACTGTTATGCCCCATCCCTAGCGCTCTGGTTTTCAGCCCGAGTTACTCATTCCTCATACGGGAGCTGCTCCATGTCTCTGATTATCCTGGCCATTCTTCTCCGAACCCCTTCCAGTTCTGCTTTGTCACGTTTGAGACGAGGGACCAAATCCTCACACAGTATTCAGGGTGCAGGTGTGGCAGGGATTTATCCTGTGGCATAATGACTTTCGTTTTTCTGTTCTATTTTCCTTCCCTATTAACTCCTAACAGTTTGCGTGCTTTTTTGGCTGTTGCTGAGCACCAAGGTGACATTTTCATGGAACTATTTATTATATCCACAAAATCTGGTTGCTGGATGGCAATGGTTATCATTTTATATGTTAAGTATTCTCATGTGTAATGCTTGACATTTATTAGCCTTGAATTTCATCTGCCATCTTAGTGCTCAGTCTCTCAGTCTCATTAAGTCCTTCTGCATTTTTACACAGCCAGCCTCTCATTTCTACTATTCTGTTTCCTTAATGTCCTTTGAACGATGCAGAAACTCGGAGTATGTGGGAAGCAAAGAAGGTAAGGAGGGATACATGAGAGAGAAACCCATTTGATGTTAGTCTGATTGAAGTAAGAAGTAAGAAAGTGATGAAAGCTGGAGAGCTAGGACATAAGTGTTCAAAAAGAGATCTGAAGACAACAGGCAAATTAAGAAGGGGACCTACATTGGATGGAGACAGTAAGATACGTATGTGAGCCAAGGAGGCTAATGCAAAATATTAATTTGTTTAGGTGTATAAAAATCTGGGGAAGGGTTATGGGGCAACCTCTGTGGGAAGGAAGGAGATGGTAGGATTTACAGAAATTACAGGTTTGTGAGAAATGTGAAGGGGACTGTGAGAACTGGAAAAGGTGAGAATCATCAGTGGGACATAGATGATAAAATGACATCTGTGCTAGACTGGGAATTCAATGTGGCAGAAGCAAGTTTGGAAGGAAGCAGAAATGTGCCAGAAATAAGTTATTCCTAGTGTAACAGCTGCATTCTGCGTCGTAATACTGATAGACGTGGGGCCATGGCCCATTTCCCCCATCTAGGATTTTCAGGGCAATTTGATTTATTAGCATGCGGCACTAGTTTAGACTGGATAATTTTAAAAGGAGTTTAGCACCATTTCCTTCTTTTAGAGCTCCTTGAGAAATGCTTATGCATTAGCTGTAGTGGAGAGCTAGGTGAACTGTGAGACAAAAAGTTTTACCTATGGATGGTTATGTTGCATTGCCTGCCTTTCCTTAACGGGTTTAGCTGGAATACATTCAATACAGACATTATAACATGAAAACACGGTATCCATGAGTTTCCTAAATTTATAGACAACCCAACAGAGATGCAGAAAGCATGTGATTAATATAGTCTAGGGCTTGGAAACAGACACTGCATGCTCCTGTACTCCAGCAAAATCTCTTTGAGAGCTACCTACCTATTCTCTGGAATTTCACTTGTCATTTAGAAAAATGAAAGTGGGTTAAATCTCCGGCTGTTGTAATTGTGAAGAAAACTTCCAAAATTGGAACTATGTGTTACAAATAAACAGTTCTCTAGAGAGGTGGGAGCATAGCTCTAAATGGTGTGTGAATTGCCCCAGTCATCTCAGCAAGGTGCTACCTTATTTGCCCAGGAGTAATAATTTAAATGCCAATAAGATTTGTTACATTGTTCTTCATCTAAAAAATGGAGAGAGGTTCAAGGTGTATTTAAGTTGTGTATTGCCAATACCAGCATAATCTACTTAAAGGAACACCCTGTCATTTTGGCCACCCCTAGGAACAGGAATTTTTTTGACGTGGAAGAATCCTATCCTTTTTCTAGACTGCCTTTTGTTCTTTGGTACATTTCAACGTATTCAGGAGCTGATTTCATGTTGCTTCCATCTATCCCTCTGTTACAACCATTCATTCAGTAGCTTCTGAGCTCAGTGTGTTCCTGTGACTGCTCTTCCCCTGCCACAGGGTGCGCACGCACATGCACACAAGCACACACACACACATACGCACACAAACATGAAGGGAAAACATTATTTGTGACTTATAAAAGCAGGCAACAATATGAATTCAGTTCTTCCCAGGACCAGCAGGTTAAAGTAAATCTTGGTATGCCAAGCTATCCAGGTGTGGCGATGTGAAAACTGCCTTAGAGAGCAGGAGAAGGGACATCCTGTCTGTGCTTTGAACCTTCCCCTCTAAATTGCGTTTCAAAGATTTTTATTTGCATGTATCTTTAAAATAGACAAATTTAATCCTTACACAGGAGTGTAACTGCTTCCACATATGATTCATACCTGCAGGCAGATTGGTTTACTGTTAGTGAAGATATGTATGCCCTGGAAGACACAAATGGGTATAATGGAAAACTAGCTTCATTGTTAACTATGGACAGAACAATGTCTCTACATAATCAATCAATCAATCAATCAATCACTTATTTTTTTCCAGTGCACCCTTCATGCCAACATGCCTGAATGCTTTACGGTCATTAAATTAAATCAAAGAACAGACCACAGAATGGACAAGGCCAGATCAATAAATCTTAAAACCTGATTCAAACTTACCAAGGACTCTGCACAAGTAACAGTGAAAGGAAGGATGACTCCAGTCAGAAGGGCATGTGTGCGGGCATAAAACTGTACCAAGACATAGGTGATACTAGTTAGAAGACAGAAACATTTAAAAGAACTGATCGTTTTTATAGCATCACCCAACTACCAACAGCATCTACCTGGAACTCAATGTCATAAGAGTCTTTTTGGACTTCTGAGTGATATTAGAAAATAACCATGGTGGGAAGAAGTATTTACAACTGGCCAGACAGCTATATGCTTCAAGTCCTGCCAGGAACATGCCTAATTTTAGAGATTTCCCTATTTGTGATTTCTCCATTTGATTATTGCAGGGCACTATATCAAAGAAAGAAGCAGCACACACCAGCTGGTATTAAACATGGTGTGACTGGTCCATCGTCATGGACCTTCCCAGCAATTTGATCTTTGCAATGACTCTGTACTGAACTCAGATCCAGTCGAAAGCCTTCTGTTAGTTTGGCGGAACATCTCTCCCTCCTTGCTTGAGAGGAGAGCTTTATCAAACCACAATAGCCTTTATGAAACTACCAATTAATGGGGAGCTTTGTACATTTTGCTCATAGAAATTTCCCGGTAGCTGTCATAACCTATGAAGGTTCATTCCCAGAGCAGATAAAATGACCACAGGCATAACTACATTCAAAACTAAATGCAAACCTCAGTTCTTCAACTTCAACTTAAACTTCCCTCCCTCAATAATTTTGCAAGGCATGTGCTCCTTAGGCTGTGAATTGGATCAAAAGTATTGCCTAGAGGCAGAGGGTCAGAGGAGATTCCACATATAAGAAGCAGGAAGCCCTCAAAAAGGTGCAACCTCAGTTACTGAACAGACACCACAAATAGGATGGATAAAAGCCCACATGAGACTCTGGTATGTGAGCAAGCAGAAGCTGACAGCTGCCCCTCAGGAATATATAAAGCTTTCAGTTCTGCAGGAGATGTGATCTGAAAGTCTGCTTCCTGGGAGCACTCACACCTGAACTGTTGCGTGGTGCTGCAGTTGCATAATTTAATAGTTGCCATGTTTCATCCCCAGGTGAGTGTTCTTGGTGGTAGTGTACATATAAAATTTGTAAGTCATTAGGGTTAAAAGGCTCTATGTAGGAAAAGGTCAGACATTACCCTCATGACTGGCAGAAGGGGTCCATATTGAAACAAAGAAGGTGTTTGATTTTCTTTTGAACATGGGCAGATGATTCAGACGCACGTGCCCTTCATATGCTCTGTCTCTCCCCTTCCCATCTCCTCTCTTTTGAAACAGATTTAAGTCCATCTACTTTTATATTTTCAAACAAAACCCATAAAAGGGCCATAAATATCATGACTCGCTAAAATGAAAGCTGTTTCCTTGTCCTCCCAGGAGACTCCTGCCTGAGAGAGAGACAGAAAGAGTTCACCTCTTTGAAAATTTCCTCCTCTGTTGAAGTAAAGCTGGTATCTAAGAGCAGTCTTCAAGGCTTTGTTCTTATCATCTTGACCTGGCTTTGTACCGGTTTCTCTCTGTATTGCTTGTGGAAGTGTGAAGGACGGGGCTAGGGGAAGGAGTTTTGGCTATCACTGGCAGAGCAAGGGTCATGCTTGGAAAGGGATTTCATTGTGGTTTCAGAAAATGTTATAAACTCAGTGCACTGGCAAAAAGAATGAAGAAACTCATTCCCCTCCTGGATCAGACCAGTGGTGACCCCTTCTGTCTCTGATGTTGGCCAGAACCAGATGCATCTCAGAAGGTATAAAGAAAGTTTAAGTGGGTAATTATGGAATAACCTGCCCTGAGTAAAATTTTCTCCCTGCCTGGCCCAAAGCCCTCCTTCATCTCTCTTCCTTGGTTAGAGTTCAAGCCTATGCCCTGAAGCATGATGGCTTCTCTCCCTTCCAAACCGCTTTTCATCCTGGCCTGTCTAATGTAGCTGCCTATGACAGCATTGTGATGGGATGTACAGGTCTTGTCCATTGAGAGTCTGTGACAGATCATAGCCTTATTGGAAAGAGAGGCAGAGAGGTGAAGAGAAGGTGAGGAGGAGAGCATAAACTCAGATGAAATATCCATCAGGAAGATGGAAAGAAGAGTGAGAGGCTGAGAAACTAATTGCTGCCTGCTGACCTGGGCTGTGGAGATAGCTTGCAAGCGAGCATTTTTGCTTTCAGAGATTTCAGCCTGGAGCATGCTAGGAAAGTCAGCTCTTGGTTGAAACTACTGTTCATCAATACTTCCCCTTATATTTTTTTTTTTTTTTTTTTTAAAGCCGTAGAAGTATGAGAGTAGTCCTGAGAAAACTACTCTTATATTCTGAGGGAGCTTTTGCTTCCACTGAAGTTCACTACTCATTTCTGAAAAGATATTGGAGTAATCTGGAGCTACTAGACATTTAACACCAATGAAAATCAGGCTATTTTTCTACTGCCTGAAAAGGATTTAGGAACACAAAGTCAGATATTCCTGTCTAGGTCCTCATCCCTATCTTAAACAGAGGTGTTTATAAGATAGTCCTGAGTAGAGCAAAGAGTGTATCTGAAAGTATCGCGGAGGTTACCAGCTCCTGTGGGTTTGTTTGATCATTGCATAGTGCATCAACATTTATGTGACAGGATGCCAGATGCCCCAATGCAAGGGTTAGAATTGTCCGACACATGAAGGCTCTTGACTTTTTAGACGTTGTCAACTTTATCTCCGGTGATAGCACTTTACCATAGAAAGTATTAACAAAGTTCCAGAGAACGCTTAGTGTACTTTCTAGTTGGATACTTTCCGCAGTATGGAGGTTGAATGACAGCTTTCATTTATTTGTCCAGGAGTTCAACAGTTCCTAAGGAAAGGGAAAGAAGACCTAGGTCTTGGATCATATCCAAGCCTCAGTAATGATTAATTTCACTTCCACAGTATCCACAGTTGCCCATATTCCTTTCCCTCAAAAGTGCTGCAAAGTGACCCAGCGTTTTCCGAGTGATGGGTGTTGAAATCTCACCCGATCTCCTGGATGCCACACCGAGGTGTTCAAAGCGTCCTGCTGGTGTCGGTTCAGCACAGCGGATGGTTCATGAAGAAAACTGGCTCTATCACTTATACTGAGAACAGCTGCAGGGAGCAGTTCAGTGGCAGTGTTCAAGGCTCTGTAATCTGTTAGTCGCCACTTGCCATTAGGTTTCTCTGCTGGCCATAAAGGAGAATTGTAGGGGAAATGAGATGTGACAATGATTCCCTGTTCTTCTTCTCTTTATCATTTCACTAACAGGATGAATAGCATCAGAACATAATTGGTATTGTGGAACATTAACTAGCTTGCTATGGGGTAAAGGAGCAGCTGTTTGCAACAGATTAGCAGTCCGGGATGCATCTGTAGGAGGTAAACTGTGGGGCGGGGCGAGGAGGGTGGTGTCCCTTTTTCCCATTTTCCCCACAAGTCCACCCATGACTGACCCTTCAATACCCAATACATTATGGGAACCTAAAAGTAAGGTCAGGCAGATTGTCTGTCCATTAGACAGAATTAGTTTAGCCCTGACCAGTGGGTGGTTAGTGATTTTCCCATTAACAGCTACAATAGAAACTTAACTGCTTGCTAAGCGGAGGCTGTCCTTTGTAAGTGTCTTTGCTTAGCATCGATATTTGGGCCTCTGTGTCCATGAGGAAAGTTGTAAGGTAGCGATTGTTAACTGTGACCATCATCTCGGGACCGGGACCCTCAGCAGTGGCAGTAGCGGCCACCAGTACTGAGGGCTATGACAAGAAGTGAATGAGGGAAACCAGGCCAGCTGCCGCAGAAGGGGAGTTGGAAGCCCATTGAACTGACTCGGAGAGAGCCCCTTCTCTAAACACATTTTCCATCATCTCTTATGCTCAGTAGTAACTGAGGGCATTTCCCAATTTCTCCTTTTTGCTTTTGTCTTTTGCATGGAGACAGGCCAGCTCTTTTCTTTTACATTTACTTTAGCTAAGGCTCTTCCCTGTTTTTTATCCTGTGGGGTGTATTTTTCTCATTTTCCTTTTTCAACCATACATTTTCTCCTTTCAACTCATCACTCATACCCATTGCTGCCCTACAACAACTGCCTAGTAGCCAGCACAAAGCATCTTTCCCTTTTCCCTTCTTTAATTTACAAGAAGCCCGCATCTGGCAAACTCCTGCCAAATATGATCAGTATCCATGCAGTGGCTCTCCACCCAGGACAAATCCCACTTGTGATTTTGCCATCCCTGTTTCTCAAATTTTTCTCCCAGCTGTTGCTGCTCAGTGTCTAGTTTTTCATGGCACAGACAGACACAGAGACGCAGACAATATCTTTACACTCACACCAAACCAATTGCCTCAGCAGGCATGGCAAATCACCTTGTGCTTTCCAACAGAGCGTGTCCAAGACAGATCCCACTTCTGACACCAATAAAATGTCACCGTCTGTTTGGATCTTTCAAATTCACAGGAAACCACCAGACAAAAGATGATGGCTGCAGGAGACAGCAATTTGCAGGTGATCGTGGCTGCATAACAGCCCTTCAGCTCTTTCTGGCCACCCATCCTGCCTACCTGGTGCTCTGGCTTTGACCTAATGGCGCTGCTCCCAGCATCCATCAGGCCTTAGCATGAGCTGGGTTAGCCAAAATCTAAGCAGGAGTTGAGTGAGCAGTCACAGAAAGGCCAAAACAAAAAAGGCTCAAACAAACAAAAAAAAAAAAAAAGAAGAAAGCAAGGGGTTATTATTATATATCAGAAAGTGTAGTGATAGGACAAGGGGTAACCATTTTAAACTGATTTAGATTAGATATAAGGAAGAAATTCTTAACTATGAGGGTGGTGAGGCACTGGAACGGGTTGCCCAGAGAAGCTGTGGATGCCCCATCCCTGGAAGTGTTCAAGGCCAGGTTGGATGGGGCTTTGAGCAACTTGGTCTAGTGGAAGGTGTCCCTGCCCATGGTAGGGGGGTTGGAACCAGATGATCTTTAAGGTCCCTTCCAACCCAAACCATTCTGTGGTTCTATGAAGATAAAGTAAACCAATATGTAACTTCTCATTTAAGCTCATTTCTTCTTCACGACAAAAAGGAATCACAATTGTGAGATAGTATCATACTGTAAAGAACGGAAAACACGGCTGTCTCTCTGAAAGCACCTCCTTTGCTCACTCCCGTGGATCAGCTTAGTAAACCACCCTTTTGATCTGTATGCATCCTTCTTAACACTGGGGAGCAATACTGTTTTCCCATAGGCTCACTGGAGTGGCAGATGGGACATCGCTTTCCAGCAGTAGATTTCTGGCAGAACTTTGTCTCTTCTGCTTTCTCAGGTGACCGATGCTCAGGCCTTCTGAGTGCCAGCTAGCAGATTTCCCCCCCACTGGCTGCAAGAGATGGTAGAAAGCCAGGGGTTTAGTGCTGGCCAATTCTTACCTCAGATTTTCTCTGGTGAGCAGATACTTGGGTGAGGCTTTTGCTTGAACAATCTAACAGGCGATCTGATCTGTAAGGTGGCAGAGCTGTTACCCTTTTAAGCTGCCATTTACAAGTTCAGATAACTAAGTGTCTTCTAATCCCATAACATAGTGCCACTCCTTGGTATGGATGGGGTGATAAGAATATTTCACTGAACTGTTCTCATATGCGTGTCCACAGCTTGGTCTGATGACAGTCACACACTGTAAAATAATCCCTCACCTCATCGTCAAATCTGTCTTCTGTCCACAATTAAGTCCCCTGTATAATTCCATTTTTTCCATGTTGACAACAGTAGAGCTACTGCAAGTGTATAGAAATTGTAAATAACTTGCCTATTATTTTTCCTAGTCACCTTTCTCCTTGTCTCTCCTTCAGTTATGAACGCCTTGGAGAAGAGAGCATCCTTGCTTAGTGCCTGGGAATTCCTTAGCTCTTAGGGGGAGCTACAGTAAATAAAAAAATGATGCTATATTCTGTTTTCACTACAACAAAAAAAAGAGCCATGTTATAACCTGATTTGGCGTGATTATACTGCAAATAGGCCATAAACAGTCAAAGGGAAAATAACCCACAGTATTCACACCATTGAGAGACTGTGTAGTGGTAATCACTGTTCTTCCCCGCTGTTCAAAATATTTTCCAAGTGTCCCTGAAACTGCATTGGCAGCAGAATGCAGCCCAATTCAATGGCTTTAATGCTACTGCTAAGCAGAAATTATTTTTCTCCTAGAAATTTTCAGTGAAATAGCCTCTATTTTGCAAACAAATCATAGCTATTCACTGCAAAAGCACTAGAAGAAGGCAGAGACCATCAAAAATATTTCTGAGAAGTCAGTTCTCTGTTTTAAAAAATTTAGTCCAATTAAGGAAAAAGTACAAATGTTGAATTTCAAAAATAGGCATTTTCTATCTGAAAATGCCAAAGAATTTTTTCAGTGTTGGTTGTCAAAGTTAATAGGGAACATATAACCTCCACTTTATTCATGGGGAAGCAGAAACAGAAATTTTTTGCCTTCAGCTCATTTTTTTCCTTTTCCCCAAGAACTGTTACACTTTCCTTGCCACACAGAGAACCAGCATTTCAAACCGGTGTTTTAGTTTACCTTTAAGACCACAAATCTTGACAGAGAGCATGGCCACCTCTGCCTGTCGTAATGCTACGGAAGAGCTCTGCCTGAGATCATTTCTGACCCTTGATACAGGGAGATGCTGTGCTTTTCCTGCCCTTCGTGGAGAGGGTCTTTTTCATCTGATATCCATGCTCAACACTTCCAGATATTTCCCCTTTATGACCTTTTATTTCTCAGCATCCTTTTGGGCTTAGTAATAGCTAAGGATTTAGTTGTTTACTGTTGCTCCATTAGTATCCAAAGGTCTTAACTAGGACCAGGACCCCATTGCGGTATGGACTGCACGCAGCACAATTCAGGATGTTCTCACCCTAAAAGACTTACAAATTAAATGAATGAAACAGACCCAGGCTGGGAGAAAGAGATTGCATCTGTCAGTGTATTTGAGACACAGAAACTGAGCCCAGCGTCGGACGAGAATACTGCAGCAGAGGAAGTCTGCGGAAAATTTCAAAAGATCAGGCTAAAGTCATGTCGCTAACAAAGTCATTCTCCCTGAGCAATCACTCAGCAATATGTGGCACAATTACATGCTCTCTGGCCTCCAGGGAGCACAAGCACAACTCTCTAAACTGGTGATTAAGGCGTTCACCTGAGAGGGGCAGACATATATTTCAGGCCTTTTTCCAGAGAATATGCAATGTGAAAGAGTTAAGCGGTCATCAATGCAGACTTTTCCCCTCCCAAGTCACTGTTCCTGAGTGCTAATCTACGAAGTTGTGCTTCATCTTTCTGGTCCAAAGAATACTTAAATAATCAATTCAAAAGGATATAGTCCATGTGAGACTCTCTCACTCCAGAATAACCAACAGCCCAGGGAAAGAGCCTGCCGCTTCCTCAGATACAGATTCAGGTTCTCTTGGTGAGTTAAAGTGCTGTCTCCCGTCTTCTGAGGTGGCCTGAACTGTGAAAGCTGCTGCCTTGAAAAAGGCCACTCTCTGCTTTTTGTCATCTGTTGCTTATGGGCGATGTCTTGTCTGTGGATAAGGGTTGGTGTAAGAACCGAAGGTAAAGTTCAGGCCAGGCTAGAAAGAAGTGCTTCCTTGTAGTGTCATGGTCATGACTAATCCGGGATGATGGCAGACTGCTGCCAGCGTGGTGGTCCCATCTCCCTCACCTTGCCTTCCCCATCCTACAGGCAGCACACCGACATCACATTGCTTACATCAGATCTAGCAGTGACCTGAGTATGGGGCTAGTCAGTCAGATCAACTTGTTGATTTGACAGAAAATTAATATTTTTTTTTTAGAGGTGGGGGCATGGTGTTAATGACTATGCTCTGGCCACTCAAATCGCTGTCTCCAAGATAAAGGCGTCAGCAGGACTCCACCTCAGCAGGAACCTTCAAATACACCAGTGTAAAACTCCACCTTAAGATGGGAGCAGACCCACTCTTTGGCATTTCTTATTTATTTTATGAAGAGATTCGCCATGCGTTGTGGAGGTGTTAGGACAGTTACATTAGGAAGCCAGGTACCTAGCACAGAACTGCAGGATCGGTAGGCAGGCGAGCCCCTAAAAGCTAGATATGCTGCACCGAATTTTACAGTGCCTAGATCATCTTTTGGATCTGGTGCAGGGGGTTTCAAATATAAATGCAGGCCATCACATGGATGGGGCATACATTCCTGGCAAAACTGGCAGCTTTACCTATGTTTTTCTGTTTGAGGAATGATTCATAAACAATCAGATTGGTTCTGGCTCTGTGTGGCAGATTGCACTCGAGCATGTGGCAAGCCTTCTAGCCGAAAGCTAGGCTAAATCACCCACTGAAAGTACAAGCCTTCTTTAGCATTTAACACTTCCTTAGCATTTAACAGCGAAACTCAGCAAAGCGCGAGCTTTTATTTTTGCTTTGTCCTACTCACTCTCCCAAGGCTCAAAAGATTGCAAATGCCTCTGGAGTATCAAAGCTTCAAATCCAAGGCAGACTGGCTATTATTCCCTTCAGCCGTGAGCATGGCAGTCTCAGAGATGGGATGAGAAAACAAGAATTCAGTATTAATTCTGTCACTTTTTAACCTGACTTTTAGTTTGGAAAGTAGTCGGCTGACAACACAGGGCAATGCAATCCCCCATGCCTCTGCTGGACTTGCGCATGATAAGAGATCATCTTGTAGCCTCACGGTGCTTGCTGGAATGGGAGGGCCATCGTGATTTTAGGTGAGATTAGACAGCTGGCAGAAGAGCCTGCTCTGAGGGAAATGTCTTGCCAAGGTTTATGCAGGCAGTGACAGGATTAGAAGGATACTGCATGTGGCACGTTACAGCGGACACACCAAGAGTCTCCTGTTCCCTTATTCTACCACACGGCCTGAGTTGCACACTCTAAAAACCATGGTCCTTGCATGAAGGAGCAGAATAAAATAGTGTTTGGCTTAAATCTGTTCCTGCTTGTGAATGTAAATTAAATCTGTTCTCTTTCATATTTCTTTTGTTCTGCTGCTTATCTTTGTGGAACTTTTCCTTGGTGACTCCTCTGTTGTCAGTCTGGCCCTGACAGGTGAAAATCATAAACTCTTCTAATGTCACAAGCTCTAGGAACACGTCCTTGCTATCTTCCTGTCTTGGCTGGGGACAACGTGGCGTTACAGAACCCCCACTACGGTGCTCTGGTACTTTTTGGCTTTTCTTGCCTTCTCCTGCGCAATTATTTTGGGGAAAGCTACGAATCTAGGCCAGAGAAAGTATATTCATAACATCCACTATTTAAGCCTCTCACTCAGGATCTTTCCTTGCAGCGGGAACTGACATACTGTCAAAGTTGACAGCACTATGCCAGTTTATTGCACCAGAAGACCTGGCCTGTTCTTTCCTCCCATCTCCGGAGCTCGGCTGCTCCCATTGTATGAACCCTGGCTCACTCCTGCCCTTAATAAAATCTCCATGCTCCATATGCTCCCTCAGCCTCGCTGTGATTAGTGCTCCCAGAGTCTTCCTCGCTGCTGACGTCGGGTGCATGCACAGCTCTGTAATTTCCCGACAGCCCTTTTCAAACACTGGCTTTTAATCAGGCGCTCTGTTTTACCAGCCCTTCCTTCTCTCGCAGGGTGCCTTTGAAGCAAGGCCGCCGATAGTGGTGGGGTTCCTTCTCCCCTGCCCTTTTTTGTTGTTTCCATACAGAATTCTAGGACAGAATTTTGTAGCTTTTCAGATGCTCTGATTTTCTTTTTTTTTGTCCCTGTGTCATGATCCTAATTTTCTTCAGGATTTCTTCTTCCTCTCCTGGGAAATTTGTCTCTATTTCTGGCATCTGTCCTTCCTAACCCTTCCCACTTTTTTTCCCTTCCAAAGACAGGGGAAAAGAATCCATTTAATATTTTTCTGTAGTAACGTCTATCTCATCTGTCAATAAATTACCCTTTGCCATCTCTGGGAGACCCCTTTGTCTCCCTTCACTGACCTTATTCTGTACCTTGCCTGTTTTTTTTAAGGGAGGATGCAATATCCCTGGGCTGTCATTCCATGAAGAACAGCTGTCATTCCTCCCATGGTGTATGCCTGTGTGTTTGTTTGAGGAGGGAGGGGAAAGGGAGTGGGGAATTAGGGAAGACAGGGAGCTGCCATTGGGAAATATGATGGTCCTATTCACAGTGGTGAATGTTTTTTCATTCATGATATTCAGCTGCAGTGGTTTTACACATTCGTTTTCTGATTAACAGAAATCTAGCAGTCATATATCTGAAATATAACTACAAGAATATTTATTAAAGTGAACACACTTTAAATAGTCATTATGTATGCATTTTATAAATTTCTAATTTCTTCACAGTCTCTGCAACTGTGAATGCTATCTCACTGTCAGAGCTGCAGTCCAATACTACAGGAGCAGGATTCAGGAAGCATATCTATGGCTAAAAAACCCATGACTTTTCCATATATTTTCAATGTTACAAACTGAAACACTCACTGAGAGGGTTAAAGAGCATGGTATAGTCCTGCATGCTGTTCAGACGTGCATGAGGAAGAGACAGACCCATGAATCCAGCAATTCCTGCCCTTTCCTTACTCCTCATTGTACTGTTTGAAGCACCGCAGATGCCCAGCAAAGTCATCACGGAGCATTCCCTGTGTGTCTCGTGGTCCAAGGGCTGCTTTGCGCTGGTCACACGTAGCACAGGTACAAGTTCCCTTCTTCCTGTCCCTGCTCCCCCGCACAATCTAAGCATAAATTAGTACAGTTGGGAAAAGCAAAATCTGGCTTTGATCAAATTTTACCAGTATCTTTTAAGAAACAGAAGAACTAAAAGAAATCCATTGAAGATGCCCTCACCTCTGCAGTATCTGGTAATTACACTTCCTAATGCATTTATTTTCACAATATGGGTGTGAAATAAGGAAATGCAGTTATTATCTGTGATCCAGGCGTGCATTAGAGACACACCAAAGTGACCTGAAGGTACAAGACATAGCACATGCTGGGGCCCTCATTCTCCAAGTATCTGAGTCAAAAACCTGGTGGAACACACCATGACTTTTGGTTGATCCGCCCTTGGGGTTTCCTTTCTTTGGAAACCAGCAACAGGCACCATGTGTGTGTCACAGGCCGGATCCAGGCATGGCCAAACGCAGGGCATCCCTCTGGACCTGCGAGCTCGGAGGTGTTCCAAGGCCCCAGATTAGCCAACGCCAGAGAGAGACTGAAGAGCTCATGCCACATCAAAAGGGATGTCTAGGTGTGACGTACGTATCAAATTCGTCACTTCCTTGTCCTGTGCTAGCAGGACAGCAGCAGAACACCTTTTCTCTTAGAAGCACTATACTACTTATTTTACAACTGCTTTGTGACTGATGTCCGCTCTGGCCCTTTCTCATCTGGCAGCTCTGACTCACAGTCTCTGTTGGATTTAGCTGCCCTAACTGAAAAGGTAACCCATCTCCACAGCTAGAGGTAATAAATTCTTTAGCCACCACAGCAAAATACATTGTTATGATCTTGAATTAAATCACTCATTTCTGCAGTTCTCAGTCCAGGATATCAGAGTAAACTCGTATCAGTTGAAATCAGATTTACATTCGCGCATCAGGCTACGAGGTGAAACGGCAGTGGACACACTATTCATTAGGCCACCTCTTCTTTGGGTTAACTACCTCCAGCACCGTAGTAATGCAGGCAGCTGAAGATGGTAATATCTCAGACTTCTCCAGGGTGAATCACTAGGGCTTGGGAACCAGAGCCCTTACTTCCCTGGGGTGTAAGATCATGGTGCTGGAAGCAAGTCTCGTGCCTTCAGGGACTAAGGCTCTGTCTGCATATGGAAATTGGGTTTCCAAATGTGTCCTCCTACTGGTAACACCAACCCTGCTCCAGCACCAGGAACAATGCTGGGATTCTGCTGATGAATGGCTCCTGGCTACTGCCATCTTCAGGACTATCCCATGTTAATTATTCAGGTCTTTTGTAAAAAGACACCTGTGGCAACTGGCAAGAGCATCTGCACAAACATTACCAGCCTTGAGGCTGAGAAACTGTTAAATAGCCTTAGTAAAAGAATATTAAAACCTTGATGATGAGTGAGCGTGGGTGGAATAATTGTCTGCTCAGAAAGAGCAGCCTTTTTCTCATTCTGCTCCTGTAGTTGAATCCTTATCTCCTGGATAAATAAAAACAAACCTCCCCAGTTATTATTGTTCTTGTTCACCTTTTGACTCTTGATTAGATTTACCGCAGATACATCCCTTTGGCAATGAAAGTGGAATCAACACATTTCTGATGCGCTCCAGTGCAATTCTCACCCCTGCTCCACCTCAGACCGTCAAGCTCCTCGTTTTCTGAATGGCTGTTAATTACCCGTCCTTCTAGCTCATGTCTGAGATACACCTTTCCGAGTGATCACTCCCTCTGATCAACAGACTGTTCTGTATCGCTTGAAATCTTTATCTTATTTTTAATCCTCAGCACTTGGAGCCAAACCTGATACCTCTCTGAAGAGAGAAACTCATGGTGATAGCTGCCTGACTCGGGCTGCTTCTCCTTTCTACGTTTTTCAGTGTTTTCCCAGATGAGGCCCCAGGATTATTGCAAACCAGTCCCAGGAAGAAATGCTGCTCAATTAGGCGAAAAGAAACTCGAAGGAAAAAAAGGAGTAGAGCCAGCAAATTGCTTGAGATAACAATCTCCCCCCACCCGTGTGTCTCTGTAACTAAGAGGATTAGCTGAACTTTCTGTGTCACACCAAAACTGACAATAAGCAACAGTGACTTCCCCCCGCTGGCACTTGTACCTTCACATGTTTCATTTTCTTGCCCATACTACTGCCTTGCCCCTTGCTGATTGTATGACAAACTTGGGGATGAACATGACGGCTCTTTCCTTTCCTTTAAGATTTATGACTCAAAGCCAAACAAAACCCAACTCTAGTTATTACATGCTCTGTTTCCTCCTAACAACAACTCACTTTTAACAGTATAAGCTAACCAAGGAAACATGGTAATATGGTCTACTTGATCACACCTGATCTATCTGCTGTTTGCCAGAGACGCAAACAGCAGCCTCAGGTCTGCTACCACGGGAGTAGGCGTAAAGACGTCCCTCGGGAGCAGGACCAAATCTGCAGAATATATAAAGTGGAAGTCCCATCAAAATTCAGAGTGACTGAGGCTCCATGTAGATACAGCACTGCCAGCAAGGAGCTGGATATTTATTTCAGGTAAAGCTTCAGCATTGTGTGGCAGGAGGACTATCCAGGGTGCTTTTGCAGTGAAGGGAAATGAACTTTGGTAAAGGACCCTGTCGCTAATTATGGAATCAGCCCCATGTACCTCTGACAATGGCGTACACATGGTGAAAAAAATGCGGCTTGTGGTTGAAGGTGATCAAGCATCAAATAATTCCAGTTCCTACAGTAAACCAATTCTTTTTTGCTGAGCTGCATAGAACATCGCTTTAAACAAGGTGAACAACTCCTTTCCATGAGCCTGCCAGAGAATTTGTACGAAGAGCGGAAGTTTGTTCTGGAAAACAAGACAAGACAAAGGAGGTGTATTCTCCCATCAACACATGCTCCCTGCCCTCTCCATCCTGAGTTCCCACAGAAGACCGCGGCAGAAGGTGGTGGAAATACGCAAGGTGAATGCCTCTGATACCTGGAGGGCCGCAGGCAGGCACACGGAGCAAGTAAGCAGCTGTGCCGCAGTGAGGAAGGAAGCGGAAAGCAAGAGGAGACAGGAGAGGCAGAAATATTTTCACATTGATATAAAGTAGATACCAACACTTAGCAAAGGAATGTTGTGATAAAACATATTGGGATGTGGGTGATTGCCACCAGGGTAGGGATTGAGGGAGAATGCTGGCAGAGCAAAGTCTGCCAGAAGTATTGGGGTTGGGTCATAAAATGCATGGGATTTCCCAGTTTTTGTAAAGCGTTTTACTGAACTAGGCATCTGTGCTGCATACTCTCTCATTGCTACACAACTCCCTGAACCTAAATTAAATCACTATGGCATTTCTGCCATGTTAAACAGCGTGAGCAGGTACTCTCAGGCCACATAAATTCAGCAAAGTAGTGTTTTGGGGGTCCCTGTACAGCTTTATTTGTGATCAAAGGGTATGGTGGTGTGGGGGAGAAATACCTCCAGACAGATTTAGACTTTTACTCCAAATATCTGTTCAGACTGAGGCATTGTAAAAAATGCCCAGTGTATTGCCACGGGGTAAGACTGCCTTGTCACTCTGTAGCAACCCCTGTCTCGCCTATATGGAGCAGCAGTTTTAGTTCAAAGGGATCTAGGTCCATTCTCTTTCCCCATTTACATGAAACGGGACCAGAGTGGAGCGTGGCAGCCTTTTAACAGTGCCCCACAGCACTGCAAGAGTTCAGCCTAGAGAGTGAAGGACACCGTGTCCAATTGAAATTACAGAGGAATTTAGGATGGCAGAATGTAATTACACAATTGGAATTTAAACTGTGAAATTAAAAGGAAATATTCAAGGATGAAGGGGCAGAGAGAATCCATAATCTCCAGCCAGGCTAGGCTGTGTGCCAGAAAAGTCCCTTTCTGAAGAGGGAATAAGCAAAGAGCCTGTCCTGGAAGAAAGGGGGGTAGAGAATAAAGACAATGTTTTCAAAAGCACCCTAACTCCAGCTGTGTGTTTGTTTCACAGGCTATGTCTATTCTACAGAAAACCTTGCGGTTGCTAAAAGGTGTCAGATGTGTCCCTCTTGGCCCCCTCTTCACTGAGGTCAAAAACAATTTGGTTCCTCCTGTAAGCAGCACCAAAGCATTCCCGAGGTCTATAGCAGAAAGCGTGCTGTACGTCTGGTCAAAAAAAGTTCAGCCCTCTTTTTCATATAGGTGCAAAACAGAGTTTGTCCTTCTATACGGGGTCTGCCAGACTGCAGACACTCTCGCTGTAATATCCGAGCATTTCCCAAGTCTTAGTTAATAATCTTCAGAACAAAAACTATATTACACATTTTTAAGGGTTCCTTTGGAGTAAGGGGAGGCAGAGAAAACCACTGAAAACAGATCTGTGGCAGTTTTGAGTGGCAACTTGAATCAGGCTATTGCAAATCCCACTCCCCAAGAGATCTGGATCGAGTTGTAGGACCCCGCTGTTGTCCCTCTCGGAGCAGAGACGCAGGTAAAGACGGAGCCAGCCTGTGGATCTTCGGGAAAGGAATGACGACAACCTGAACAGGGTCTTTCAGTCAAGGCACAATAGAGAGAATGGGGGGCTCCTCTTCTTGGGCTGCCCAGCCACACACGCAACTGAAGACAAGCTACTTAATTTCTCTGCCTTAGTTTACTATCACTAAAAAAGCACAGCGATAAGTTCCTGAATCTTCTAAGTTGGTGATTTGTAAGGTGTAATTGATTATAATTGGAAGGCGCTCAGATGCTGCATTGATGACAACCATTGAAATACATACAAAAATTTGAGCTAGAAAAAGTAAGTGCAGCCAAAGCAGCAGAGAGTGAGAAATAGACTGAAAAACCCACCAGAAGAGATAAGTGTCCTCTTAGTGATTACTTCTCCCTTTCCTGAGGATGTGTGAAGGTTCTGAATTACAGGGGTTTTTTTTAATATGAAAATGAAAACTGTGTTTCTTTTTGCCTATGCTCCATTCCTTAAAAAAAAAGCAGTTAGCTGCACCTGGGAGGGGCAGAGTATTATGAGATGGCACAACTTGCCTGCTACAGTTTCATCAGCTGGGAGATTCAGAGGATCGGCAACAACTCTCGGAAATAAAGGATTTGGGGTCGTCCTTTCTACAATCCAGAGACAACAAAAGAGGGACAGAAACAGAGCTAGAAAGCAATCTGGTCAAAGGCAGCCAGAGGAGTGCGTAGGGAAAAATAACAGCCTGTATATGCAATGGACAGTCTCCATTCCTCTTCTGCTGCTCGTGCTCTGCACTCACAAGGCGCATAGGAAGGAGCTCTGAAGAGGAGGCAGAGCATAATACTGGAAAGAGAAGGTACTGGTGGGTCCCGAGCCTCGGGGGCGAGGGTGGGCTGTCTCCTCCACGCTCGGCAACAGGAGGAGGGCAGGGAGCAACACAGGAGAGAAAGGAAAAAGAGCTTTCTGGTTAAAGCACTGAACTGCACAGCCTCAGAGCACCTAGGCCCAGGTGCGAGTCCCACTAATGTCTCTGCTGCGACACTGGAGGAACTATGCATGGTCTTTATATTGCTTTTCGTCACTTCTCCTGCTCAATCAAGGAGCTACTAATCCTATATTCCCCTCGTTCTTTGCCTGCCATCTCTCTAAATTGCAAGCTTTTTGAGACATGGACTGTCTTTTGCTGTTCATATTTGCAGCACATATTAAAAAAATGAGATTGTAACCTCTTAACTATGATGGAGACTGTAACAGAGACTGCCAGCCTCTCTGTAGGGGTGTGTATGACACATGAAAAATGATAAACAGACAAAGATGTAAAGGTAAGTTTAATTAAAGGTGAGACAATCCAAGCAGTCTGAAAGCGAAAGGAATGGAGGGGTTTCGGAGAGGTATGCACAAAAGCGTAAGGGGAAAAGAACGACAGTTTTGAGGCAGAAGCCTCCGTTGCGGTACCTGGAAGACAGAAGGGAAAGCTGAGGCAAGCAGGACTCTAGGAACAAGGCCTGCTTGAGGAGACAAATCTGATGGGAAGAAAACATGAGAGAGAAGGGACGTTGTGCGAGAAAAGCAGCATCTGGGATTCACATCTGAGCGGCACAGTGGAATTGGAGCAGAGCAGATAAGTTAATTTCTCTATACACTAGAGCTGTGTGGGGAAAATTATGATTTCCTTCCCAATGTGCTTTTTGCTTAAATACTGCGATTTGTGTTTCTTTTGCCCCCTGCCTCCCCACCTTAAAAAAAAATTGTCTCTGAAACACTACTGAATTAATTCTAGCAGGAAATAGAAAATTCAGAAGGTAATATAGCCATCGTAGAAAATCTGGGGTCACAGGCACAAGAAGAGCAGGCCAAGGAGGTCTAGGAATTAGGAGGTACCTGGATCAAAATCAAAACAACAGACACAGACACACTGCAGAGCTTTAAAAGATCCTGAAATACTATTTCTTCTCTTTACAGGTGTGTTGATTTTGAACACTGTATTGTTTTTCACTGCCACAAAATATTGTTAAAGCAAAATCCCTGTGAGAGGTGATTCTACGAGGCTGACAAGTCCAGCCAGAGAACAGAAACACGGCATCCCGCAAGGTGCTCGCTGCTTTGGGCTCTGTTTCAGTGGAGGATGTAAGAATGTTCTTAACCACTGGTGTGAGCCCAGTCTCGCTGGATGCAGCCAAACTCAGTTTCTCACTGAAGTCTTTTTGTGAAATGAATCTAGAGTGCCCAGCTTCTCACAGGACTAAGCTTTGTATCATCCTTGTGTCCAATTATCTCCTATTTCAAGTATTTCCAGAAAGTTGCTCACGAGTAAGACACCAGTCAGGCTCTATGCAGCAAGTAACATCAAATAATAAGTTTGCAGACATCACAAGCTGTTTGCAGACAACTCACAACTGAAATAGAGGTAAAATTTATCTGATAAATTATTCATCACTAATGATTTGGCCAGCTTTCCTGGATATATAGCCACAGGGATGTATGACACCTTGGGGAAGGCATCAGATAGAGATGCATTCAAACTAAGCTAGAGAAGAGGATGCAGACATAGGTCCACAGCAATCTTTAAAGAGAGAAGGGAGAGCAGCTATGTGGCCAAGCAGAATGAAGTTCTCTATAGCCGGTCAATTAGAAAACACAGAGCAGGTTAGTAACTACCAGAAAAAAACCTATTCGTTTTCAGACAGCTTTTCTTTGGCAGCCGTGGGTTCCAGATAACTGTGCAGAAGCTGAGCAAGAGCAAAGGCTACATCAGGTGTGGTAATGGGAGCAAATTCTCCCTGGCGAGAAGCTGCTGCTATCAGGGAGGAGGTTACTAGGAAGTAGCATGCAGGACTGAGAAGAGTCTACGGGTGAGATGGGAAGATACGGGAGAGAATATTCATCGTAGGCAGGATTAGAGCTGTGCAGAGTCTTAATCTAGGCAGCCCTTTCTCTACACCTTTATCTGTCATGGTGCAGCCACTGTGTGCTGCAGTGCTGGTATAACCTGGCCATAAAACTGGATTAACTGGCCCGTGAGGATCATGGCTGAATGGAAGAGCACGACAATATGCCTTTGTTTACATCTTCACTTCTGCCAGTTAAACACAGATTTTTGCGAGACAAAGTGCTTAATTACTGGTATGGAATATTATCAAATTAATGTGTAAGAGCAGAATTAGTGTTAGGGGAAGGTTTTTGCTCTTTCATAGCGCAGTCCATTTCTACTAATGTTTTCTGCAGTATCAGGAGGTCATTTTATAGTATGAAAAAAAAAAAATCCCATTACCAGAGGAACTTATTTTTAAATGAAAATGCCAAAAATTACCTTTCTGATTCAGCCCTTGAAGAGAAACCCTGCTGTCTCCCTCCTTCAGCCCTTCCTTTTTGGCTCTTCCCTACCAATGAAAAAAACCTAGTGACTGCCTCTGATACGACTCGTAATTTCTTCAGCAACAGCACACAAGAACGGATCCTTGCCAGTTTCTCTTATTCCACAAGGTTTTGAGCCCCAGAAAAAAATCCGCCCTGGACTCTGAGCCATTAAAGTTAATGACTCTTGGAAAACGTTAAGACTGAGTCCTTAATGAACACAACTCTGTACCACCTTCTTTCTGCTTTTCTTTTTAGGGATGTACATTACAAAGCTCAGGGATAATGTATATTTATGCAATATTAAGGTTAAGTATATAAGTAAGTTTTATTTTTACTCTGCCAAATTTGTCAAGAATCAGCAAACTTTTGTCGCTCTGCCTGTTTAGCTGATTGCTTGTCCCGATTTGTAAGTTTTGAATCTAAAGCTAATTTTATTTGCTGGTCCCTCTAATCTCTTACTATTTATTCCCTTTTTATGAGGGAGGCATGAAGCCCGACTCCCTCTTCCTTTCAGGTTAGCCCAATTTGATGTGGAAAGTGGAAAAGGATACAAGGTTTGTTTGAGAAAGACACCCCGGGAGCATTGCACTGCCCAGAACGAGGGGCGCGTTACAGTGGGTTTCCTAACGGAGGAGAATCGCTTCCTTCAATTGCTGTTTCTCTGAAGGAGAACTGGCCCACCGCTCACGCACCCTACTCCGCACTCGACTGCAGGTTATTTTGTTTTCTCCGTATGCCGTGCCCTTTTCTTCATAGGGGATTAATTCTGCTCGGATCTTGGGCAGTACCTGTCGCGGATGTGAGCCGTATTTTCCCACCACCGCTTGCAGATAGAGCTCCTTTCGAAATGCCCTTTCAGCCCAACGGTTGCATTTGAAGACGTAGTTGCCGCTCTTCTACTACCACCATGAACTATTTGCACTACTCCCCCTCGGCCGAACGGTTACCGAAGGCCGTACGAGGCAGGGCTGGAAATACCCCCGCGGCCGGGAGCGGCTCCTCCCTGCCTGCCCCGCCGCCCTTAAGCCGCAGCGGCCTTCAAAGCAGCCCCCGGCGCCGCCGGGCCACCCCTGGCCGCCCTGCGCCACCCGGCGCCGCCGGCCGCAGCCCGGGGCCGCAGCCCCGCTCCCGCCGACGGCCTCAGTGCGCAAGCGCCCGCGCCCCCTCCCCCCCAGCACGGCGGCGCGCGGGGGCAGCTGAAACACTGGTGCGCGCGGCGCGACCGTTTACACGTTAACGAGCGCTCGACCTGAGGCGCCGGGCAGGAGCCGCGCGCATGCGCGCTGCCGCGCGGGAGCTGCGCGGGGCGGGGGGGGGAAGGCGAGCGAGGGAGCCCGCTGGCTCGGCGCATGCGCGGGAGGGAGGGCGGGGGAGGAGGCGCGGGGAGCGGGGCGCCGCGCAGGCGCGGAGCGAGGCGGCGGCGCGGCGGGTCGGCGGCTGCGCAGTGGGGCGGCGGGGGGAGGGGAGGGGGAGGGGAGGGGGAGGGGAGGCGGGGGGGGCCGGGAGCGAGGGAGGGCTTATCGGGCGGCCGATTTTGGTTAAAATATTCAAAATGGCGGACGGAGGAGCAGCGAGTCAAGATGAGAGTTCGGCGGCGGCGGTGGCGGCAGCGGCAGGTAATCATTACTGCATTTTACATATTCATATTCATACTCGCACACGCGGCCCCCCCGCCGCCCGCCCGCCCCGCTTAGCATAATTTATTAGTACTCAGGATTATTATAATTAACGGCACAGGAGGGAACGGGGGGGGGGGGGAGAAGGAAAGCAGCCTCCCCGTGCGGGGAGACACACACGCACGCACACACACACACACACACAGACACACGCTCCCTCCCTCGCCCGCCCGCTCCCTCACACGGAGCCGCACTCGCCCGCACGCCGGGGCACCGGCGCCGGGGCAGGCAGCGGGGCGATGGGGGGCGGCGGCGCGGGCGGCGGCGGCGGCGGCGCAACGGCGAGGCGGTGGGGTCGGGGTGGGGGGGGGAAGCCGGGAGGGGGGGAGGCGTCCCCGCACCCAAAAGCGGTCGGAGGTGGCCAGCCGCCACCCGGCCGGGCTCCCCCCGGGCCCGCACGCCCACAATAAAAGCCGCTTTACATATTCATGGCGGGGGGGATGCTGCTGGAGCGGTCCCGGCGGGGGCCGCGGGAGGGGACTCGGCCCGCCGGGCTGGGGGGAGGCTGGCGGCCCCCCGAGGGGGGCAGGGTCCCCCCGCCGGCACGGCGGCGGCAGGACGGAGGGGGACGGAGGTGCTGCCCCCTCAGCGGGGCCGGCTGAGGGAGAAAGACTTGGGTTTCCTCTCCTCTCCTTACCCCCCGCCCTCCCCCGCATGCCCCCCGGCCAGGGTTATTTCCCCAGAGCCTGGGGCCTGCAGGCTTGGGGTGGATGGGTGCGGATGGCCTCGGGGAGGGGTAGGACGAGAGCGTGGTTTGGCTTTTTATTTAAAGCTGCCCCCCCCCCCCCCGGTAAAGGGTAGGTTCGGCGTGGGGTGACCTGGGGGGTGTGCGGGCAGAGTTCCTCCGTGCCCCTCTCCGACGGGAGAGGCCGCCTCTTTGCACCCCGAAGGCTGGATTTGCCCCGGCGGGGTTTGCCCTCCTCCCGCTTCCGAGGGCCTGGGGGGGAGCAGGGTGCTGCGGCCCCGGGGCAGGGCCCCTGGGTGCCGGGCACCGGCCCCGCGGCCCCTCGCCCGGGGTGCCGCGGCAGGGGCGGACGGCGGTGCCGGCAGCCCCGGTGGGCTGGCACTGGGGGTGCGGGTCCCGTCCTTCTCCCTCGCGCTCTCTCTCTCCCTCTCCTTCTCATTTGAATAATGTCTAATTCGGGGAGGTTTATATTATTGAAATGGCCGCCTGGCTTTCCCCGCCTCTCATGTTTAGTAATTCAGACCTTTAATAACAGCCACTCAGAGCCCAACGCCGTGTTTATATTTTACATTCGCCCCATGTGCTTTTGTGGTTCAATATGATTCTTCTTTCTCGCTCTCTCGCTTTTTTTAAATTTTCTTGGCAACCCACAGGGCCCCGAGATCAAACCCAGGCTGTGTGAGGAGAGGAGGGGGGAGAGCTAGGCCCTGGCTCCTCTGGCAGGCGCCTAGGCCTCACTCTCTGCTGCTTGATTTATTTACTAATAACCAAAATGACCCCCCCATCTCCACTCCACCCCTGCCAGCAAAAACAAAACCCTCCTGGGGCTTGAGCAGCATCAGATCTGCTCATAGATTCTCAAACACTCATGTCTTTTAAATAAGGAGCTTATTTTTAATTTATAGCAACTCAAGACTGTAAAGCTGTTCCTTTCATATCTGCTTTTCAGAGGCTTGGGCATTTTTGGTCCCTTTGTCCTTGATTCTTTTCCTTAAAGGAGAGTTGCTTCTAATTTACGTTTCCTGGCACTGAGAGAGCTATAGAAGACACTCAAAATCTGAACAGCTTTCCTCCTCCCTCTGAACACAAACAGAATTGAATACATTGAAGATAATCTTATTCACCTTCTTTTTGCTTAGTGTGGATGCAGTTTAACAGTGCAGTGTGTCAGATGCTTTTGTCGCTGCTTGTATCTTTGACTGTTCTGGGTTAGGGGTGGGTTTTTTTCTTTTTTTCTTTCATTTAGATTTGGCTTTCAAGACAGAAGATACCACTAGGCAGTACAGCGTCTAGAAAGGAAGATAAGTTTTTCTGATTGTGTCATAAGAACACCAAGTGAAAATTGAAATTAATCCTCTGAAATTGTCTGGAGTAATTCAGTTTTAACCCAGATATTAGTCTACTTAGACCGAAAACAAATGGACTACTTCATTAGAAAGAGGCAATCATTTAAAAAAAAAATTATGCAGGGATGGGTTTCAGATAAAACTGTGTAGGTTTTCATTAGTGACCATTGTTTTCACCCTGTGGAGAAAAAGGACCTAACAGCAGGGTACTTCAAAGTAGCAGTGCCAGATTAGCATGTAAACATCTTTGAAACATGACTAGGAAGAGAGTTCACATACGAATGCAGGCAGCGTATTTTGTATTTTGGTTCTAAATTTAATTTGTCACAAAATACTCTGCTGCAGCTAATGAAAAGCGTTTTGATTTCAAAAATAATGACTCAGATTATTTATCCTTTTTCTTCACCCTTGGTGAAGACAGGCCTTGAATACTAGAAGAAAAAAAATCTGTAGAAGCGGTAATGAGACTGTTCAGGTGACTGACTGTTTCACAGACCAACAGCACAAGGCTGGCTGGACAAAAAGCAGTAATATGATTTCATGCCTTAAATAGCATATGTTTTTGCACTCGCTTCACAAGATGTGGTCAAGCCGATGATGTCATTGGCCAGAGGACAAGGTGCAGTTAATTTGATTTATTGACCTGGGGTGAGGTGTAGCACTGAAACCTTCTCATAGGGAAACCATTTATCTGAGGACAATTTCCTTTATAGCAGCAATTTAGCCACTGCTGAGACTGTAGATATTTTATCCAGCATGATAAAAATGTACATTGCATCTTGCAAACAAAATTTCTTTGTCACTGACATTTTAGT
Organism: Platalea leucorodia; assembly: GCF_965183815.1. Classification (NCBI taxonomy): domain Eukaryota; kingdom Metazoa; phylum Chordata; class Aves; order Pelecaniformes; family Threskiornithidae; genus Platalea; species Platalea leucorodia. The sequence continues at coordinate 115,761,875 of NC_138824.1, forward strand.
AATTTTTATAGAATGGAATACTGGACAGTGGCCTTGTACAGTCTTATGGCCGAGCTGGGGTTTATAACTCTGAATTCAGGTATTTACATGCCAAAATACAGATGTATTTCTCTCTAACATGTATTTGTGTGCCTGTGTTGTAGCTTAAAATTTTACTGGAACATGATGCGGATAGAAACGTGTCTTCTCCAGTGAAGCCCATAGGCAACACGTTTGTGGGAAGCCCCTTTTCCCAAACCCTGGCGTCATCTTCACTTGTCGGAAAGTGTCGAGGCTAGTGTGTGGGTTTTACTCCTCAGTCTTGAGTAAGGACTTTTATGTTAGTATATCACTGATGGGTGTCAGATTTTAAGCTGCTTCTTGGACCTTCTCTCTCAGTGGTGGGTGGGAGAGTAAAAGAAACTTTTTTTTTCTTCCCTATGGACAACCTGGCTGTGGTGAGGGTGGAGTGTTGTTCTGCCGTTGCAGTGCTTCCTAATTTTTACCTAATTTTTAGGGAATATGTTCTCCTATTTTGGCTGTCCTTTCAGCTTTTACTTTATTAGGGACAGAAGGAAGAAGGCTTGTCCTCCGTATGAAATAGTTCCACTGCCTGATTACATCTGCTCAGTTATCAAGGTGGCTCTGCTTTTTTCCTCTTATTTTTTTTTTCTTTTTTTTCTTTTTTCTTTTTCAAAACTGACCAAAACTTACCAGTCTAACAGCTGGTTGGAAAACAGGCTAAGCTGTGTCAGTAGCTGTGCTGCCGCATGTGGAGCAGAACTGGGAAGATGTGTGTCAGTACGGTGATTTCACAGCTAGAGGAGCTGGAGCTTACTCCTCACTTCCTAGAAGGAAGGGGGAAGAATCGCAGCTTCCCGCCCTGTCATTTTAAGAGGAAAAAATCTCAGGTTCGCTGTCACTAACAATTTCTCAAAGATTAGCCTGCAGTGATAATTCAAGCAAGTAAGTGTTAATACTGACTTCGTGATGCTGAATGTGGATAGCTTCTGAATGCTTGTCTTAGCAAGTAATAGTGATGATGTCTGGAGTTGCCTCACTTGATGGAATCAGTGAGGTAGCCTTCAACTTGGACTGTCCATTAAACCTAGGAAGCACCAACATATTCTGTGTTAGGAGTCTCTTATGTGGTGTGAAGAAGTGTTGTTCCCACTTCTCCTTGATTGTAATAATGTATTCCCCAGAAAAATGAGATTTTGAACACCATTGTCACTTAAATAATCTTTGTCAAATTTCAAGTGGTAAATTCCACATTTAGAGTAGCACGTTTTTGCCGTTTTCTGTATGTGTGAGGATGCAAAGAATTTTGAGGTAAATGTTTTGTCCGTGCTGTCCAGAATGTTTTTGTTTGATTGATCTGTCATGCATTCTGTTAAATAGTGTTCATCTCCTCCATAGACATGTTGGTTTTGTCTCCTGGTTCTCTGGTAAATTTGCAGTAGTTTTTTGTAGCATGCGATAAGTTTTCATTTGCTTTCCTCAAATTTTGGCTCCTGTGGATTTCAAGACTTCAAAACAGAACACAGCATTTTTAATGTGCAAATCTAGTCAGTTAATTTTCTTACCTTTTTTCCAGCATTGTTTTCTATTCCCCTCAAACTGTTGTTGCCTGTAGGACAATAATCTTGATACTGATGTTTTATACAGCTGACAATTAGGCAGCCTCTGCTACTTGCACTTACAGCTTTATTATTTTTATCTTGATAGAACCAGTGACAGTCCAGGCAAATGACTGTCTTTTATGACATACGTATTTTCAGTCTCTGTGACAAAGCTGTTGTCAAAAGAAGGTGTCAAACAAAATTACGTATGACTTGAGTGTCCCAAATGTGATATGCTTGGTTTGGGTGCTTAAGCTAGTATGTGAATGAGAGACCATCTCCTGTTGCTGGATAGAGTTACAGTGCTGGCTGTTTACTACCGCAGAGATTTGCTTCTGTGTTGATAATTTTTCCCGCCCCTTTTCCTATTGTGCTACATTGTTATACAGGGCAAGTTAAGCTTGGGATTTGTTGGACTCAGTGTGGGAGATAAATTTAAGGAATGATACTGGTCTTGGTTAGTGAGTATTAAGTAATTCCTTGTATTTCACTTGAAACTGTTTGGCAATTGCTGATCTGAGAAAGAACACGTACATAGATTTATTTTCCTTTCTATAGTTCTTTGCATTAAATTTCTTGAATTGTGTGAGTAGGCCCTCATGCTGCTTCATGCGCACTTATTTTTCTCTGTAGAAAAGGAAATAATTACTTAAGACTCAGTATTATTCCTTTCCCTAATTTCTCATTTCACAACTAGCTAGAAAATATCCACATTCGTTAACATAACTGTATTATAAATTATGAGCTCTATAGTGCATTACAAAGTCTTGGCAAAAGGAGTTTTTTATAGACTGCTACTGGCTAATTGAGTTAGTTTAGGGTTAATAAACAACACAGTTGAGTGATGAAGTGTTGGTTTGGTAGAGAGGATTTACTGGGTTCCAGTCCTGAGTTTGTCACCAGTTTTGCTTGCTTTGCTGTTCTGGGCTAAATCCGTGTAATGGGAATTACAGAGAACATTTTCACAGGGGTGTCGCTGGGGGAATAATTAGCTAATGTTTTGTAGTATTTCTGAAGGTAAGAATACTGTGATTCTTCTGCTTTTACATGTAATCAGCCAAGCTTGTGCCCAGGTTAAACTTTGCTTAGGATGTTTCTGTGCCGGTACTGTTCATGTACTCTCATCAGTGATGAAGGCCTCCTGTTGTAAAGGCACAGATTACTGTCAGTTCTAACTACAACGTGATGTAGATCTGCTGTAGGGTATGCAGTTCAATGACAGTTTAAATCAGCCCGAGCCTGTCCTCATCTCCCTGTGTGTTCCTGCCCCCTTCTCTGCACTGGTGCAGATGCTTGCCTGATTCCTTTGCTGAGCTAGCTCAGGGAATTAAATTGGCAGAAAACAAGCCTTGCCAAAAATAATGAATAGTTTTTTTGTTGGTTTAGCTCTCTGGACTGGCTTACAAAGAGATTAGACAAATAGCAGTACCAATCAAGGAAGGGAACAAAAAGCACACGTGTTGACCCAAGTCTTCTCATAATTTCATTCCTTCTGATGGCTCTCCTGTTGCCATAAATGGGGAGTCATGTTCTCAGCCATGTGATCCTACCACTTACGTGGCACTCATCCTAGCACTTACTGGTTTCCAGGATGCTCCAGCTTAACTTGCTAACCTGGTGGAAAACTAGCCCCAGATAATTTTAGATCTTTGGTTTGTGAGTTGAAATTGGCTCAACAAAGGCCTTCAAGTGCAAGAGAGAGGGTAGAACCATGTGAGTGAAAGTGGAGGAAGGGGAAAGAAGGAAGAGAAATGAAGCTTCCTCTTTTCAAAAGCAGCAGCAAGCATTCTGGTTAGCTTAGTCGTATTGTATAGCTTCACTTTTAGATTGACATAAACCACTGTGAAGCCACAGTTGATTGAGTTGATGAACTCCAGTTGGTCTAAAAGGGTACAGGCCCAAGGGAAGTGATAGGAATATATAGCCATGGGCACTATGCTGGACCTCCTATTATAGCAGCAGGCTGTACATAGATCACTGAAGCCAGTGATGAAACTGCACCTAAGTAAAAGAGTAGCTTAGAAACCAAGAGATGCTGAAAATTTGGCGTGGTTTGTGCTGTCATAGGTATGATTGCATTAATGGTAGCCACAGCAGAAACCCTTAAATAAAAATTGTGGATGAGATCTTTAAGTGGTTCCCATTATTTTAGTTCTGTTTACAGTGAGACACCTCTCTAAAAAGGACTGTGGCTTAAAAGGACGTATTGGCAAAAGTACTTGGGAAATTACATACGCTATTACTTCTGCTAAATTTTGGACTGATATCCCTGTAAGGTAACCTTTAAAAAAACCCCCACAAAAAACCCAAGCGTAACTGCTTCAGCCATTTAACACGATCAGTCTGAGACAGATTTATCTTTTCTATAAACCATGATATTGTGACAAGGAACCTTTTGCTCATCATTCCTTTTATTTTTTTGTTCCCAGAAATCAGATTTGGCGGTATAGAAATGAAGTAGCATATATAGCATGTTTGACACTGTATGATAGGGCATGAAGTTTTGGAAAAGGAAGATATGAACAGCTAAGTTACTAAAATAGTACAGTTGAAGACTTAAAAATAAGTGTAGAAAAACCTGTTGAATCAGGCTGGAGATGTAGCTTGCTTCTTTTTTCCCCTTCTTTTCTTTAAGAGGTGTTAGGAAGCCACCATCCTTTTTGCAGTGAGCTCCTTCGCTGTTTGTTCTCTTTGTCCTTTCAGTGATTCAGTTTTATTTGAAAAATACCGTGTGACTTAGTAATTTGTGCCTGACCATACCAGTGTGAAGTTGTAGCTTTATACTACTTGGATATAGCTGAGGGGGAGGAATATACAGTGAATACAGGTAGAAATGACTCAGATGTTTGATGAATCACTCATTTCTACATTATTAGTTAATACAGTCTACTGAATGAGAAATGAGATTTGAGTTTCTTCCAGAAATCCTGTTGCAAAAATGCCTTTCTAATTATTCATAATTTTGTTTCTTACCTGCTGATCTTTAGTAGATTATCACTTTTATTTGAATTTTCAAATGTAGGTTTAAATAGACATTTGAATTTGTTTATTTCTAAGGCCGCAGGTATATGGATGTGCCAGGAAATGCTACCTCCCCTTCTTACCAACTCCTCCAGGAGTGTTTCCCACCCCATCCTCCAATGCATGTGCACATACCTGTGTGCCCACATGCTTTGGAAAAAGTACCAGAAAGCTTGGGCTGGGGACAGTTTCTTCTGGCTCTGATTGTAGTAGTAGAGGACATTACTGCTTCTGACTGTTGGGAGTTTCCTCTTCCCCTGCATCTATTGATGGGTCTGCCCAATTGGGTACTGTCTAAGCCATCTCAGTTAAAATTAGCTGGGTTAGTAAAGACTGTGATCTAAGCTGCCTAAAGTAGCCCAGATAATTGTGATAGAAATCTATGAGCGAGGGATTGTCTGAGTTGCTTTGTCATCATACCTAAGGGTACAGTTCATGTTACACTTAATCCAATTTAAGGGTGGGCTGCTGCCAAAAAGAAATGGGAACATAAGCAGGAAGAGTCTTGGCCTGCCACTTTCTGGACCATTGTCTGTTTTGACAAAGCCTGTGTAAAACTGTGTCCTAGCTTCTGGCAGAAATGGGTTGGGGTTGTGTGGAGAAACTGGAGGTAGGAGGGCAAAGGGAGCAGTAACTTTCCACTTGTAACGTTTCTTTCTGAATGAGGGTGTCTGTTCTCAGTGTTAGAAAGACATGGTACTTTTCAGGCTTTATTGAACTTTCCAGTGGTATTTTTATGTTTTTATTGAATTTGTGTTGATCTGAACTACACGATGTAAATTGTTATGAGTATTTCCAGTATCTCAAGTGAAGCATGTGATTTACGAGTCATTTCCCTTAAACTGACTTAATAATAAAATTATCTTTACTTGCTGTTCCATTTCAGTCAGAATATAGTTACTTTAGACAGCTTGTGGCAACAAAGCTAGCTGAACTTGGGAACTTAGGAGTATCTTTCAGACCAGTTGAGAACTTGCGCATCTGTATATTTATTTAGTCCGAGGTCTAGTAGCTTCTGACTTCAAATCAGTCACACCGTCTCACATGGCAAGTTGTTTGAATTGCATCATTGCTAACCTTTATCCAGCTATTATTTTAGTGCCAGCATAGCTTCTCTTTGGTTAGGATGGGTGTACCAAAGTAAGGAAGAAGCCATCAGCTGCCAGGCTGCACCGCTGCCTATCAAATTTTGCCAACCACTGCCCTAGAAAAACCTGTTGAAGTAGCAGCAGTTGTAGGGCAGACTTTTAGTCAAAAGTTCTCCAATGAGGACACATCAGGGGGAAAAGTGTAAACTAGAAACCTGATCATTTTCCAAAGTTGATTTTACTCAGTTTTGCAAAAAAACGGATCTTCTAAAGTTGCAGAAATTTTTCATGTATCTGGTTTTAAACTGACCTTTGCTGCTTACCCTTTTTCAGTGTGTGCAAGGTTGTACAAAGAAGGGCTAAGCAGTCTGTTGCATGTTGTTCTTCACCTCTGGCTGCTGAGCTGCAAATTCTTGGCATTTAGGAATATAATCAAAGGAACTGTCCCTCTGTGTGCCCTGTTTTTACACACTTTCCTAGGTGTCTGCTGGTGACTGCTGTGGGAGGAGGGTCAGGTAGATCCTTGGTCTGAGCCAGTATGGTGATTTTAGTATTTTCTTTCAAACAAAAAGAAAAGTGCCTTCCCACTTACTTCTCAGTCCATCTTAAGTTTTGTATGTGGTTCTTTTCCTATTCTACAGTGCTCAGGAGCTGTAAAAGAGTTCAGGAAAGATGATGTTCCTTGTCTGCTCTGCACATTTCTATCTCTGGAAAACACCCGAGGGGTTGTTCCAAAGGCTTTCCTACTAATTTCTAGTTCCCTACTAGGGAACTAGAGAACTGGAAGCTCCTTTTGCTCTCTTACTTTGTGAAGATAAGGGGAAGATAAGGTGGGTGTTAAATTCAGCCTCTCGTACTACTTCATGGAAATGATCCACAACTGAGTGGATTCTCAGCTCCTTGAGACCCACTGAGGGTCTTGAGTATGTTTGAGAATTATCCTACAGACAGGGACTGCAGATCTGTATAACTTTTGAGCTTACTTTATTTCAAGACTATTCCTTTTCTCATTACAGTGGGAAACAATGGCATTGTAAAGAATATCTCCTCTCAGTTCTGAGAGGTACAAATGCTGTGTTTTATCGTGGTATGATTTAATTTGGTTTGGAACCTAGTTGCAACATGGTTGTACCTTATATGGTTCAGTTCAGTGGTGCAGAAGGGACTTGTTCCAAATATACTAAGGCCTGACTAAAGCCCAGTGCCCTAAAACTTCCTGAGAACACGCTTCAGCCATGCTTGTGTTGGGAAAAACTACTTCAGTAATATCGTTCTCAACATAGTTAACATTGAAAATGGATCCGGACGTGTCTTGTAACACATTTTAATAATATCTATAGTAAACATGACTATTTATAAACTAACAGCTAAATTTAAAGGACATAGCATTGTATTTAAGTGCTTATATGCTTACGTTTTCTGTAATTGTGGAGATGAGCTCTGCAACTGTGGAAAGGATTTGGTATATGGAAGTTTGAATAAAAGCACAAAGAGTTAGAATAGTTGTTTGGCATCTTAAATCCCTTGGCCTTTCTCTACATGGTTTGCTGGGGGAGAGAGGAGGGACAGGTAGTGTTTCTTTGTGTTGTCGTGTCTCTAGAGGCGGGCAACTCTAAAGATCCTAGCAGAAAATTTTCAGTTGTTGCTTCTGTTATAATATTGATAAATGAATAATACAAGAAAAAATACCATGTACAAAGGTGGGCCAGAACTTACGTCTTCTCATTCCCATATCTAGGTTAACATAAGCAAAAGTTAGACTTAACAGAAGGACTGTTGAGGAAAACCTAATCCAACAGGTTCATTTTAAAGTTATATAAAAAACTCTCTAAAATCTTGAGTCAGTCCATTATTTTCTTTGTGTACTCGGAGAAGACACATTAGTTGCTTAAGGGATCAGTTAATCTGTCAATCTTTCAAAAAGCAAAGTATTTTTTTCATTACTTATTAAGTAGTGATTTTGTATTTTGTGGGTTAGAGCTAGAAATGCTGTGTTTACTAATGAGGAAGGGAATGTCATTACCATTTGTCCTGTATTTACAGCACAAATAGGTCTGTGAATTGTATAATACAGACACTTCAAGAAATTTATACTCAGAATTGCAGAGAAGTTTAGAACTCTGCATTTCTGATGTAACTTGCTTGAGGCTTTATCAACTTGCTTCTTTCAGTTTTCTGAGTTTGTGGCAGTTGTATTAACTGTATTTGGTGTATTAGGCTATATGCTTGTATACACAAGTTGTTATCACTAAAGGCAGCATCTGTTCCAAAGGTTTTTAAAAACATGTGGAAGATTGTTCATTTCTTTACTTTTCAGTGGCAGGGAGTAGATTAACACACTCAACAATTTCCTTAGAATGTGTTGTCAACCGTAGTCGTTTCCCGACTGCACTTCATATTGTGGAAGGTTAGTTAAACTGGGGATTTTCATGGTGTCATCATTCAAGTAGTGATCATCGTTCTTGGTTGTGTGAAATAATACTAGGAGAACACAGAAGACAGAAACATATGGGATATAGCAGTCTACTAATCATCTGTTTCTGAAACTCCTCGTTTTATTGTTTGTATTCTCTGCTTTTTTTAATACTCATTTGTTGAGACAGTCTTTATAAAGAGAGCGGGGACAGGAGAGGCAGGTTACTTCAGTACTTCTGTCCTTTGGTTTTGGTGTAATCTGTGTACTTAATAGCAGTAGAGAAAGTGTCCAACAAAGGCACGAAGCCAATACAGAAATGTGGTGCTGTTGTTTAATTGGTAACTAGGACAGTTTTGTTTTCTTAGAAGCTGAAAAAAACCATCAATGCATCCTGAAACTGTTTAGACACATTGACTAATTACATATGGTTGTGTGGAATTGTTCTCTGGTCCAGCAATAATTTATGGATTGCTCTTTAAGAACCATTGAGGTAGCAAATAAGTATACTTTATACTTTACTATATAGTGTGGTCTGTTTGTTAAAATTTGTTTTGAAACAATTTTTTTGGTGCTAATCAACTCTAAGGTTGAATTGTGAAACGGTATCTGGTATTACTGACCTACAGCTCTTGACTTTTTTATTCAGCAAGTTAATATGAAGAAGTTAATTTTCAGGTGTGTTTTCCTTCATGTGCCTTTGTAATACTGAGTGATTTATTTCAACAAATATTTGAGATTGCAACATCAAATGTGGCATTTGTGCATTTAATACTTAACCCTTAGTCACAAACCTAATTGTGACCCGATAAATTATCAACTGCTTAGCTTTTTTTTTTTTTTTTTTAAAAAGATTTAATTTCTGAAGCTTTTGTATTTGTGAATGGTGAGGAGCTGGGAATAGCAGATATTCCTCAGTAAAAGAGGACTGTTTAGAGGAAAAGGGATGACACTTTTATTTACAACAAAGCTACTCTCAGGCTGTTCTCAGAGTCCTGCAGATTTGAAGCATTGCATTTAGCGAGTGCATGGAAAACACACGACTGGTGTTTGAAGGCCCTGCTGGGGCAGTCCTTAAACAAAAGGAGTTGTGGGCTCTAAACGTGGAATATGTTCTTCATCAATTAGTTCTGCTGCTGTGTGACAGTTCCACTTTGACTATCTGTCTGGCTTGTTGAAATAAGAACTGGAAAACGTTTTCTGTCTTTGGAGTTTTTGCCCTCTGTTTCATGTCTGAACAGAGGTTTGTTGTATATGACTGCAGTCATATGCGTAGGAGAGGAAAGCGCAAAGAGAAGAATTACTCTGTACTGGAAAAATTGAGGAACACTGGAAGAAAAACATCATTTTTTCAATTAGACTCTTTTTATCACATGTATACTTTACCAGACCTCTTTATGTCTGCCCGAGTGTTTAAAAAGTCTCACACCACGTGAACAAAATAAGAGGTATTGAAAAGGCAATTTACTTACAGTAATATCTTATTTCCTGTGTTGTTGACTAGATTTGTGTTTGAATAAGAACATTTCTTTTGTGGCAGCACAGGTGCTCCTTGATTCTGCAGTGAAGGCAGTATTCTGTGCTTGATACTAGCTAGTTGCCATGGCAACAATTATGATGTCATGAATTCAGTACAGTGACTTCACTGCAGTGTATTTTATCTTTATTCTCAGTTTTCTTCAGATCTTGCTAGCAAACCAAAAAGCATCTATGCGTGATACTGTGACTTGTTTATTATGTGATAACAATGACTAGTATGATCCAGATCTCTCTCTCAAAGTAAACCTAATTGCTGCTTACCTTTAAATTCACCCCCAGAGTCTGGGAAACTGAGACCTTGTATTTTTATTTGTCTGGACCTGTTTCAGCTATACTAGCCCAAAAAGTTTGCTGATAGAAATGAAGAGGAAAATTTTTTTTTTTTTTCCCCTGTCACTCAGATGCGATTCTTTTCAGCTGAGAGAAATGTGTGTACTTTTAAAACTGAAAATGTGAGAATAGCAGCATCCTGTTACATCTCGTCTCCCAGAATAATTTGTTCAATTCTGGCTGCCTTTCTTAGTCCTGTTCTTTTCCGAAGCAGGTGAAATATTTTCTTAGTCTCCTTTCAAGGGTTTGTTGACCCGCAAATTTTACCAGGAAACTTCCTGCCATCAGCCTTTGGAAATGGTCAGCTGTTTTCTGCTCTCTGAGCACTTCCATTTATCACCAGGTTGTGCACCTCCATTTCACAGGTAGCAGAGCTGACTGTTCAGTGCATACTCTTACCCTGTCCTCCACTGCCTTCTGATAACCAAAGAGAAGTATTTAGCATTTTTCCTGTATTTTTAAAGTGATATGACTTCCAGATTTAGCCCCAGTAAAAATGCCAGTAAAAACATTGTTTAACTCGCCTGCATTTCTTTTGTTGACATAACTGTGTGTCTGTTTAGAGCTGGCTTATTGGCTTAACTCAAAGGTTGCCTGAGACTTCTGGGCCATCTGACTTTACAGTATCGGTGAATAGCGAAAAGTGTGTTAAAGACGTATGCCAGGTTTTTTTTTTAAGGCTTTTCTTGGCCTCGGCAAGTAAAAGGTTCTTCACCTTTGGCTTAGTTTGACAAAGGTAGTTCCTATGTGTAGGCAGGGCCTAAGTGTGTTGTTGCAAGCGTGCTGAAAGCCTTTCTAATAACAGGAGAAAATGTAGGATATGCTGATTTCTTCCTGTAGCTTACTGCTGCAGTGATCATTTGCATTAAATTGTATTGACCATATATCCCTTTAGGTAAGGTTAGAATTAAATGACCTCTTCACGTTTTTCTTCCTCTGAAGAAAGATGGAGACTTAAAAAGCACCCACTAGCGAGTGGGAGGATGTCATGGACAGTGTGTAAGGAAGATGAAAAACATAAGAGGAAAATCAAAGTTGCAGTTGTCTTTCTGCAGAAAAGAAAAAATATCCTGCGTAGCCTGTCATTTGTGATGAGTGTATTATAGAAGTTGAATTCTGGTATGCTGTAACTGGAGTTAGGAATATTTGATAGATGTTTTTGTTAATGAGCTAACAGGAAGGAAACTGCAAAATACTGCGGCAGGTACTGTTCCTGTTACCTGAGTGCAGAGGTTCTGTGCTTGAAGATTTGCTGCTTTATGTTGGTAACAGCTGTGCTTAGGATTAGTAGCTTTTTTCTTTAATCAGCATAAATGTGCCATTGATAGCAGATATTGATAGCTAGCTTCTGTTAAATTCTCTAAATGCTTTTTCAAAACTGTAAACACTTTTATCTTGCTATAATGCCTGTACACATGGAGGGTTTTACTATTTAAGAGTACTGGTATGATTTGATTGCTAAAACTTTTGGTCTTTAGACTAGGTTTATGTGATCCTCAGAGTAGTCTTTTGTAATTTAGGAGTGTTTTTTTTGTTTCTCTTCATTTGTAAACATTAAGGTTTTTCTAAACTTGTAGGTTTTCAAGATGCGGTTAGACAGGGTGCTGGAGAATCTTATCTAGGCTCCCTTTCCTGCAAAAGATTGGACTGGGTGACCTTTCAAGGTTTCTTGCAGCCTGGGCTAGTCCAGGATCCTGGGATTAAGCTGTTGGAAGGAATAGCAGCTTTCTTAATGGCAAACTGACATAACTGTGCATGAAAAATTGCTAACTCAAAACTCTAACTTTTTAGTCACATGGAGATTAGATCATTAGGTTCCCAGCAGTGTTTGTATGAACGAGTGTTGCATTTAGAAATAGTATTACGGCAGTTAATACCAGACTGAATATATGTGGAATTTAAAGCTCTGGACTGCAGGTGTCTTGGCAATGCAAATTCTTCTGAAGAAGTGAAAGGGGAGCGTAGAAGTTTTTTGAAACGCTTAGGAAAAGTGATCACCTCTACAAAACTTCAGTGTGTGAAAAAGAAAGGAAACTTGGAATAGAAAAAGCAAAAATAAGTTTTATGGTGTGAGTCCCTTATTCTCTTTTATGAATGGATGGGCATATGGCCTATCTGCAGAATATAGATCAGAAAGGAACCTGCTGCACTTTCTTCAAACTTAACACTTAAGGGAATGGGATGATGGTGCGGGGGCAGGAACAGCAAAAAACCACTACTGCCCACAACTGTTTTCTTTTAGAATTATTAAATGAAACACCCTAAAATTTTAGTGCTCTCTTTTATTCCACTCCAAATTCTTCTATGAGAACCAGTTAAGTTCTTGCCCACTGGGACTCAGAAAATAAATAAGCTAATTGGAATTGTCTCAGTTAGTACTGTTGCTTCTACTTAAAAATACAGCATAAAACCAAAGTAGTACGTTAGTGCCTAGTTCACATTACAGGCTTCTACATGCTTTGTTTATACAGAGACTAGGACCTGTCTTGTAAGTTGTTACCAATACTGGTGGTGCATGAAAGAATGGCAATGTTGGTGGAAGTACGGCGAAGTAATTAGCTTCAGGATACGGTGGCAGATAGTGGCTTGAGTTTGTGTTTGTTCAGGGGCTAGGACTAGTGGTGGTGTTTTGGTACTTTTTTGGCTGCAGCTTTGAAAACTTTTTTTCCAGGTCAGCAGCTTCAACAGGATTTCAGTGAAAAGAGTTAAAACGCTTGTCTGGGTCACTTTGCAGTGCCTACTTCACAGCCCAGAACCAAATTTGGTTCAGAATTGGAGCGTGTGAAAGAGGAGTTGACAGAAGAAAGCAGAGGCTTGAAGGGCTGCTTGCTACTGTAGAAAGGTTAGGAGGCTGGAAACGCCAGGGCGGTGTTTCAGGGACAGTGCCTGGTGAAAAGCTGGGCTTCTAAACTCGGTCCTGCTCAGGGGTCCGTTCTGACCTGTTAACCTATCAAAGGGTTCATCTGTCATCATTCTGAATATCAGGTGACCTAACCCACCAGTCCTTTGCTGCTTCCAGTCTGCTGGGGAAGGCTACGAACAGCATCACAGTAGAGAGACACCTCTTTAGATGTGTCCTGTCCTCTAATAACAACTCCGTCTTTAGAGGACAGGGTTTTATTGGCTTCATAAATTGCTACATCTTTTGCAAAGACCTACATAGAAAATTCTATATATCACCTTTCAAAGCAGTAAGGGTTTGAAATTTAATGTTTTGAAAGCAATCAGGAGAATCTTTGTCAGTACCTGGCCTTAACAAGCATATATTAAAATCGTTATAGGTTTGTTTGGAGAAAACATACTGCATTAATTGGGAGCCACGTGAAAACCTCCATGACAAATTTGTAAATGGAGATGGGTGATTTCCCCCTCCAGGTCCATGGTTGGGAGTGCTGTGGGGTGCCGGGGTGACATGGTTATCTTGGCCTCAGCAGGCTCCGGCTCCCTTTTTCTGCAGCTCTGATTCAGATTACCCAGCAGTCCTTGTGCTTTGCTATGATCAAACGATACAGCCCTCACGGAAAAATGTGCTACTCAAAGCTCTGTGTGGCTCCTGTAGCCAACTTGATCTATACAATGGGAAATAGGAAAGCCTTCTTTATCTGATTAAACAGCCTACTTTGGCATGAAATCTCCTTTTTAATATCAACTCGCTGGAAGTGCTATGACAATAAAAATGCCTTTCTTTCCCTCTTGTTGGGAAAGCAAAAAAACCCGACACTTCCTCGTTTCATGTATTACTGCCAGATCATTCTCTGACATTCTTAGAGTTTAATCATCACATGCGATACCTTGGTTGTACTTCAGCGCATAACTTTTCAGCTCACTATTAACTGCCAGCATCTGTGCTAGATGAAGGTTTTTTCATGGTGACCTCAACTATTATTTCTTCTTGCTTGCTATATTGGAGTTAAATGAATTGATAATAAAATGAATCAATAATAAAATGAATCATGTTTCAACAGTAATCATTAAATTACAGACATTGAATCATCAGTTTGGGAAATTACTGTGCCTGCTTTAATAGTGAAACATTACCGTGCACACAGAAATCTAGAAATACAGTATATTTTATTTAAAAAATGGGGATTCTTTTTCAGCAGTTCCTTGATAAAGAACTTCCCTGTCCCTCTTTTGGCACTAAGCTGTGATTTTACTGAAACAGAAACACACCATTAGCGGCTAAAGTACTGTGTTACCATGCATATTATTTTGTCCCACAGCACAGTAGAAGGTACCGTACTTAAGGCACAAGCTTGAAGAAACAAACCGTGCTAATATCCCACTTGAATAGAAAGAAAAGGTGAAGGTTTGCTATAGCCCTTTTGGAATTTTCAAGGCTGTTATGTAAATGGTGTTAGGATAAACACCTTTCTGAGTCCTGAATTTCTCTTTAAAAACAAATATGAATTTTGGGAAATAACTTTCCCATTAACACACATGAATGATATTTTGAAAGTAAAATATCTACATAGTTTACAAGAAAAAGTTTGATTAAGTTGTTTGTATAAATAAAAAAAATAAATAAAACCAGGTTAATGGTTGTTTTTTTTTTTTTTCCCAAAGAGCTTTATGAAAATATCCCGAGCTAATTTGAACCTACTGAGGCTCCCTCTACTGTCAGTGTAGGTGATGACTCAGGTGGTCAAGTTTGACTTTTGTTCCAAATAGTAGGCATGAAGCAGTGCTCCTTGTGTGTCCAGATTACCATAAGCCCGTCTTAACGAATTTGCAAAGATTAGTCTATATTCTTTATTATTGTAAATGAAAACCACTGGTTACAGCGTTGCATAAGATGACCCCATTTAATGATGTTAGATGATCCAGTTTTTTTAAAACACTGCATTTGAAGCAAAATGCGGGCTGCTTCTATAGTAAATGGAGAGAAGGAAAGGTTAATTTCAGTAACCTAACCACAAGTTTTATGATTAAACTTGTTCGTTTCTGGTTTTGTTTTCTCTAGATAATTTTGGTTTTTGGAGGCTTGGGAAAGGAGATATTTTTACGCCCTTTTCTTTTTGATGTCTTGCTTAAGGTTCTCTCCTTGCTTACCAAACACACACAGGCATACTTCTGTTGCAGTGTTATGGTGGAGAAAAGATTTGGGGGAAAGGGAGAAGGAGCACAAAGGCAGGGGAATAAGCCATCAAAAAGTGTTTGGAGAAAGGTATAGCAGGAAAAGAACAGCTCTGCAGGAATAGAATGCTCTGCATGTTCTTTGTAAATAGCGCATCATGCGGGTGAACTTCCCATCTATGTCTGTGGTGTAGTAGATACAGAGAGATACTTGCCTGGTTGTAATTGCAGAATATTGTTGGAGTAAATGCTTCTTGAGAGAAAAGTCACAAACTGTGAAGAAGAAATCTTAGGATCAGTGGAGTTACTCTTTTGTCATTCAGTTGTCTATGAAGGCATGTAATTAAAAAGGAGCAGTTGGAGTAAGTGCAGTGTTAAAGTAACGCAACCTCAAGATTTTAGGCAGAGATTGGCATTTCGTCTGGCTCCGCAAATTTGTGGTGTTTGCATTGACTTCTGCTTCTCAGATAACATTGAATAGAAAAAAATGATGTTGTTTACAATAAACACTGTCTTTCATATGTAGACAGCAACAATTAATTATAGGGTGGGGATAATAAACATAGAAGGTTGGTATCTAGTCAGACTACAGAAAAGTATCCTTGATATGTTCTCTCTTAAAACAGTTGTCCACAGCCCTTACGGCAGAGATGAACAGCATTTATTGGCCTCTGAGAGGATCACAAGGTTCCGTATGTGATTTCGAGGGAAGATTTCAGTTCTGAGGGCATGTAGAGCATTGTGCGTGTGACACATCTTTTTCAAGATAAAGGAATTCCCTCTCCCATCGTGTTTTACTAAATGCACATGTATTATAATAGTTTTGTTCTTCGATCTAGAATGAAATTAAAATCTGGGGACTATACAAGTCAACTGTTTGAGCTCAGTTGGTGGGTTTGTATTTTAATTTATGCAGTGTCTGCAACAGGGAGAAGACGTACAGACTTTGTAGGAAGAACATGGATGTCTGATATTGTCTGTTCCAGAACCTTTGCTTGAGAAGCCGTATTGGATTTACTTCCTTTTTATATTTAAAAAAGATATCCTGAACACTTGACTGTTTAAATACTAGTATGATGTGCCACTGCAGAGGCGTTTTCCTTTCATATTGCTTTCATTCAATAAGATGCGCATTTTTTCTGTATAAATGAACTCATATTCAGTAGTGCAATTGATGAATTCTCCTCCTCTTTTCTTCCTTCTGTAACACTGGCAAGCAGTTCAGTTCATCCAGGTGTCAGTGCTTTTAGTTGTGTGATCAGAATTTTCTAATGAGGGGAGGAAATGGTAAGAACTGGTTTGAAATCACTTTTCAAGTTCCAAAAAGAAAAAAGAAAGCAAAGCCATCTTAAAATTAACAGCTGGAGTATTATTCTTTATGGCCTTTCAGAAGGGAAAGAACAGAGATGGATTTTTTTTTTTTGGCTTGTATGAGTGAAACCTTACACAGCTTTCCTCCCATTTTTCTCTCATGTTCACCGCTCATCTTTATCATGGAAATGTAATTCCTCTTCTGATGGCTTTCCTCTGAGGTTTGTCCTCTGTGACGCAAACTTAGTTTGGTTGACAGAATCTCTGATTCTGTACAGTTTTGCTCTCCCCCCCGCCATGTCTCACCTTATTTTTGGTTAATTGTAATCTTTTTAGAGAGATTCTTTCTTCTCTCTGCCCCCCCCCCCCCCCCAAGCCCGAGTAAATTGAATGCAAAAATAAAGCCATGCCAAGTGGTTGCAGGGTGCTTAGGACAGAGTAGTGCCTGTACAAGGGGCACTCCAGCCCACCCTGTGAATAAGAAGCTTGAGTGAGATGTGTATTGCTAGGCTTCCAATTATTGTTTTCTTTTGGCAATTGGGGGGTTGGCGGTGGGGTTGATCATATTTAAATAATCATTTCAATATTTTGGTGTGGGCTTCTTTTTTTCCCTGTGCACATGTTTCTACCAAGAGTGTCAGTAAATTTTTCTTTCCCCTCCTTCTCCTTCGCCAAACCCACAAGACAGAAATGAGAAAGTCCTTAACCACCCAGGCTTGCAGGATCGTAGATGAAGAACTCTGTGTCTGAAGTGGCTGGCTCCTGACCTTGCTCATTCGTTGTAAGAGCCGTTGACTCTTTCACCTACGATCTTGAAGAGAGTGGAACAGTGTTAGATGAGAATACCTGGGTAAATTCTTTGCTTGAAATACATTGTTTTCTCTAAAAAGTATCAGGAGAGCTTGTTTCCAGCTACAGGATACTTGTATCTCATTTAGAGTGACTTGACTTTGTAGGCTTTAATGAGGTCCACTTGGACAAGGCTGGGATATAGCGCTTCTGCTAGGCAACTCTGGTTTTTATGTAGTGAGTCAGAGTGGTTAAGGCAGATGATGGCCTTCATGTATATAGTTTCTTTTCCAAAAAATGGTATTTTTGATGACTTTGAGCAGCAGCATTGATGTGTGTTCTACTTATAACTGTAAAAAGTGTTTTGAAATGGGAATTGGGACAGGAAGCTGCATAATACCTGGTGTCACTTCTAGACACACAGAAGTTCTCCAGACACAGGTTGGTCAGATAAGGATAGATGGTACTGTTACAGAGGCTCAAGCACAGGAAAAAAACCATGCTAGCCAGGCTGCTTGTAGCATCGATGCTTCCAGTGAGCAGAAACAAATGTTTGGCATACAAAGTCTTATGACTGTTTGACTTGAAAAAGTAGTCCAAGTTTACAGTAGTAAAAGCCTATTTTGTATTTATAGTGTTCTAGCAAGGAAGTTTTTTGCCCTTGGAAAGTCTCTGTAGGAATAGAGAGTCTGTAAATGCATTACCAGTTGGGATTGTAAACTGGAAGCACAGTGCAAAGCTGCAGCTGAGTGCCAGAACTTACATTTGTAGTAGAAACAGATTTTCATACGCCTTTACTGCAAAATGGGGCATTCTGATATTTAAAACAGTAATTTCGAAACATGCTTCCCTGGGTTTTCAGATGATGGCAGCTAGATCACCTTTCAATTGAGAAGCAATTCAAAGGTACTCTCTACCTTCCTGAAGTCTTGGATGTGAAGCTAACATCAGAAGAATGCGCTCTGCTTGTTAGACGAGTCTTATCAGTATGACATGCTTTAATTCAAGGTAAAACTGAATGGACAAATATTGAGAAATGATGCGGCACTTCCTAACTTTCTTCCTGAGAACCCAGCTCTTGGTGCTTGCTGTTCTGTCTCAAGGCTACCATAATCAATAATCCTCATGTGCAAAGGAGAAGAAATGAGTACTCTTCCTGAACTCGTCTTTCATTTGATGGAGTGTCAGCTATTCTGTGGAAAGACTGCTTGCCCTTATGCAACAAATATTTAATGTGCTGTTTAATAGCAACGGAGGGGAAATTATATCACAAAGTAAAGAATTGTCCCTTTATGAAGTAGTCATAGTTCCAATTACTTTGTTTCATTTCAGAATGGGGAACTTGTCATGATAAAACTTAGACAGCTTTGGTTTCCTTCAGCACTATGAAATGAACAGGTCTAATCCAGCAACAATATTAAGTACACAATTGTTCTTCACCTGAAAGGAGAATGTATTTTTAGCTGTCATATCTCAAATTAATTTAATGATGTCGTGACAGTAACAGAGGGTCCAGGAATGCTATTATAATTCATTCATAGTTAAAAACTTATTTTTGCATGTAGGTCTCAAGGAACAGCGTGTCTGGTCATCAGGATTCTGGTGAAACTTGAAGATCTATATGAATGAAAGAATAAAAGCTGGTATGGGGGTGAATAGGGACAGTTAAAGATTCCTTTGCAGCACTGTACAACAGTACTAGCCATGAAAAGAGGCTGGATGTTGGCTTTTCCAAATCAGAAGTTTGGTGTGCTTGTGGGAATTTGCCGAAAGCCGAAAAATTCAGTCTTTCAAAGGGGCATAATAAACCAACAGTCTTGGCATTGTCTTTCTGCTTTCCAAGTCAGAGGCTTCCAGGTCTCTGAGCTTTGATCTTGGAGCCAGTAACAGAGAGGCACTGCCTATTGCAGGAACATTGCAACTCTTGGCATCTAGCCGTCATCACCAAATTTTAATTTAATTGTTGTTTAGGGATTCTTTTGTCTCAACTGACATTCCTTGAGGGGGTTTGTTTCATAAGTATTAGCAGATTTTCCCATTTTCCCTTGAACAAAATTCTGCCCTGAGGTGTTGCTGTTTCTTTCCTGCATTAAGGTTGCATGCATTTACTTTGCGCATATTCAGCTAAAGGTATTTCATATATATAACATACTCACAATTTAAGGTTTTGGATATTGTGAGATAGGAAATAAGAAAACCAGTTCAATGGAATAAATACCATGTTCTTAACTGGGGAGCACAGAAATAAGGTGCAGAATATGTATTAAAAGAAATAGTTTACAATATTGTTTTGGCAACAAATGTGTGTGTTGACAGAGCAAGGGAAACTTTGAGATACTAGGTGCCATAGCAAAGCAAAATATAAAATGAAATAAAATCCTTAAAATAAGGGTTGATTACCAAGTAAAATATTAGTATGCTGCTTTTAAATATGTTAATCTAAGTAAATTCAGAGAACTGAGGTTAGGACTTCGGAGATTTTCACTGGTTTATACTGCCTCCAAATGGTATCTTAAGCAAGTTTCCTAGCTTACATGTTCCTCAGTTTCTCAAGCTGTAGGGTTTTGATTTGCTTTCACTTCTTTCACGTAAAAAAACAACCAACCAAACAAAACACCCCAAAACCAAACCCTGAAATAATCAGAAGCTTGCCTGCCTTGTTGGGTGCTTGAGGCTTTAACATTTGGGATATATCTTGCTATCGTTAGATAAAATATACTGAATAAATGTACAGTAATAGATAATTAATTTTTCCCTTCTTCCCCTAATATTTCAATTAAGTATTGCTTAGGTAAGTAATCCCTAATGTTGTCCCACTGATAAAAGATATTTCTGACTGGGTATGGCTCAATACACAAAGGTATGTTACTTTACTTTTCCTGCCCAAGAAAGAGCAAGTGTCTTGAATTTAATTTTTAGATTTGGATTTTTTTTTTTCCCGAATCCCCAGTCTGCTTTATGTTATTCAATATTCAATTTGTAGTTTTCACACAGCGCTATTCAAGCTACAATAACCCTTTGCAGCCATTGGCTTTTATTGCACTGTCTGTTCAGGCTTTGGTCTTCTGATTGCTGTCAAATATCTGCATTGTGCTATTTGGTTAGCTTTGGATAGTTCTCTTGGATATTTTGGAGCTCACTAATGCTTAAAGATCACAGGTGTAGTAATCCAGCTCTGATGACAGGAATCTTCTTGTTTCGAATTCTCAAAAAATAAGAATTAGTAAGAATAGAAAAGTATGGCTACCTTTGGCTCTGTTATGTCAGCTTCCTGAAAAAGAAATGCCATACAGATAGAAAAGCTATTGTAACAGAATGCTTTTCTGACTGAATTAATAGTGAATGCTCTTAAAAGCATCCTTCGTTATTAACCCAAATCAGTTACTAATACGTGGGGACAGCTAAGTGAGGAGTCACCAATAGTGTGTTGCAAAAGGTAAGCAATTGTCAGAAGGACTTAAGGAACGCCCTTGCTAGGTGGCATTTGTAAAGTGCCTGGTATGAGCTGCTGCTTTTGTGAAGCAATAATCATCTATCTGTGATATCTTAATCAGTTGCCGTTAAAATGAAGGTGATGTCAAATGTTCACTGTTGCCATTTCAGTGTAGTAAAATAAGATTGAATAAATTGAGAGGAAATGAGTCAGTCTTTGTTTAAATACCCACTAATGCATGGTGCACAAAGCCTAGTCATGAGGGAAGTTGTTCCCTCTACTCTAGTTTCCTTTATGAGTCTCCCGGCTTCTCTAAAATAAGCATAAAGGGTGTTTTTAGTTGCCATGGAAGTTGTGTCGTGCCAAGACAAGAGGTAGACTCTTCTGGTAGAGTAATTTTAAAGGAGGTGTTGGGGAGAGAGTGTTCTTCCAGTACAAAAAATAGAATGTGTTGTTATCAAGACGTGGTGAAACAATATATAGTTTTTATAGCACCATTTAACTGAAGCTTTTGGATTACACTGAAGCCATAGGTCTCAAGGCTACTGTTTTCATAAGCTTCATCTGACTGTTTGGGATAAGGACATGGTTCCTTGTTTTTCTGCCTTATCAGATTTGGAAAGCTTACGTAAACTCCTCAGCAGAGTTTGAGACTACTCGACAAGTTATACTCTATATGGACCAAACCTTACCTTATTTGGGGTACAGAAGTGCTATCTGATCCTACATTTGTGTAAGTGGTAGTGTGTATCTATCATCAAACAATAGCTTTTCTTTTTCCAACAGCAGCAGCTGCTGTGAGAGAAGGATGGGGAGGCCAAAAAAAAAAAAAGGGGGAGGGCTTACAGCTCACAAAGCTGGAGGTGGGTGGCACTGTTGGCTTAGGGAGAACTGGTACAGCAACTGCCCTGTGTACTTCTGCTTCCTTAGTGTCACTTGCAAGTCTGTCTCTGGGTAAGAATATGCATATAAGAAAAGCTGAGCTGCCTAGGCAGCATTTCCTTCTTTAAGAGACATTATTACCTTATGGAAAAAGTTGCAAAGATGGGAATAGCCACTTGTGGAATTGACCACTTGTTTGACCACACTGTTTTTATGTTGACTTTTGAACTGACAAGTCTTGGAAGAAGAAATAACTAAACTGGCTTAATATTGCTGCAGAATCTCATGATCATTTAGGACTTGTTAATTAACAAAGTGCCAGAAAATGGAAACAGGTAGAGCAAGTGTAAGTATGCTTCTGTTCAACTGCAAAAAAGGGCAGATTATATCCCCCAAATCTACCTCCATGGAACATACTGTTTAGTGAGAGTGGGTGGAAGACATGTATATATTCCATCTATCAGGTAAACTCAGTTTGGTACAGGCATGTGTATCAATATCTAGGGGTACTAAAGGTAAGCAGTGATAGAATTTTTCATGTTACAGGGTCTTGTATCAGCCAAGTTGAGGGTTTTGTATTTTAGAATTTGATGACAATGTCCCTTTTTTTTTTTTTCCTCCTTCCCTCTTGATGATCTTTTTTTGAGGATGGGTTTTATCTATACTATGGCTCCTATAAGCATACTGGCTTTTAAATCCTGCAGAAATGTTACCTCTAGTGCAGTTTCATGTTACAGTTTATCTGATATCTGGCCCCTGCTAAAGGGGATCCCCTTGCCTTGACTGTTAGTTTTTATACCTTTCCTCCTCAAGTGTTTTGTTTTGTAATTGAAAAATTAAAATATAGCTGATTGACTGGAAATCTGTCCTCTTTTCAGGGTTGATTTTTCTTCCACATCAGCTAGGGGAACAGATTCCCCTGATGCCACATAGTAACTATCTGATAGGGGAAAGCAGTGGGAGCATTTGCTCTTTGGGGAAATCTTGTCCCTTTGCATCATCTTTGTGCAGCTAACTCACAGGCTGGCTTATCTGTTTTGGGGAACTGTGGCACTAGTATGATGCCCTTAGTTCTGTGGGGATTTTTTTTTTTTTTTTAAACTGACACAAGTGTGTTTTGCTGCTGAGCAGGGAGGATCTCATGTTTCCGTGCCCATCCAGTATTCCTTTTATTTGTGCTGCCACCCGCCCACCACCAAGCTTCTGCTAGATTGATTCTTGCTGCCACTTGCTAGGCAAGTGCAGTGGTAAGGTCAAGTGTACAGACATCAGGAGAGCGTGGAAAGTCAAGAACTTTGCGTAATAACCCGTATTTACTTCACTTTATAACGGTGCTGTTTCTTGTCTGCTTGAGGTTCTCTCTAAAGAAGCAATCTGATGTTAGTAAAGTATCTTTGGAATGAAGAAATGTTTTGCCTGATTGCTTCCAGTTCTGGTTTGATTTTGTAGTTTTGCTTTTTCTACAGGCACCAGTAGGAAGTCTAGAGTTCATACTCATTCATCTTTTTGGGGCTGTGGTTTGATTAGGGAAGAATATTAGGAAAGTAAAAAGAAGATGAGAATGTGGAGGGATGATGATGATGATGATGATTATTATTATGGTTTTTTTACTTCTTACTGTGAGTCTAGTATAGCCCTGAAATCTTAAAGTAAAATAGAAAAAATCAGAGCAATTACCTGGTTTTGGTAGCGTGGCAACATTTCTGGAGACAGTCTCCAAAGTATTCCCAGTGGACATGCACAATTAAGGGAAGTAAGTAGTTTAAGATAGAATACATAATCTACATAGTGGCTTCTAGAATAGAAAGCCTCTAAGTAGACAGGTGATTGCCATGCTATTTATACAATATACATACTCCCTGTCTGAAAGCTAAGTGAGCATATGCCTGGAAGCTGCACTAACAAAATAAACAGATGAGATTTCTTTTTAGCTTTAAAATAATACAACTGCTGCCTCCAGTCAGTGTCACGATGAATGACTTCTCTTTTGTGATCTGTATGCTGGATTAATGCAGTATATTTTATTTGGGTTGCTTTATAAACTATTTCTTGATGACTGGTTCAAGCGTGGTATATAACTATACTCTGCTTGTTGCCCCAAATATTAAGTGATAGCTGCACTCTAGAAGTGTCTTTTCTTCAGAAACTGTGCTTAACACCTTGTTTTCCAGTGTGCATGTGATAAAATGATTCAGGACCAGTCTACTGAAGGAGTGGTTTGATTCTTCTGTCAGTCAATACCACCATGATAGGTATTGATTGTCTAGTATTTGGTATTTTCTATCCACACACTTGAAATGTTCTGCTGCGTAAAGCTAGTTTTTCATCTTTCTTTTGGCTGAGAATTGTCAGAAGTTGGTTATTGGAACTATTAGGCTTAAGCCAGAAGAAAAGTTTTATACAAATTGAGTCTCTTATTGCAGGAAAGAATTAATTTTTAACTTTGTTTCTTAAGTAGTGGTGTATCTTTGTTTCCAGTTCCCTGATTAGCTTTCTAGTATTTTGGTTGATTTTGACCAATTTGACAGAAAGGCAGATGTATTTAGAAATTTTTCTGCAAGTTCCATGAAACTGAGCCAGGGAAGGAGAGGGATCCTAGGAATGCTCTGGGAAGATGACAGTAAGATGGACTCATGTTGCAGGCATTGAAGAGTTAACATAAATAAATCCATCCTTGAAAATGTCCCAAACATAAGAAAAGCTTTGGTCAAACATAATATATGAAAACTTAGCAGACAAGCCAGTGTTCACAGAATGGCATGTTAAAGATGGTCAAAACTCTGGGGTTTGGCAGAATAAAAGTAATTTTAACATACTTGTTTGTGGGTTTTTTTTTTTTTAAATATATGAGAATTCTCAGAAACAGCCAGAAGTCTTTGTAGTCATTAATATATTTGCTTTGCCAGCTGTAGGAGCTTAAATGCTGTCCAGCATCACCAGATACTTGTGACTGCAGTTCTCTTCAGGTATGTGTGAGATTTTTGGGTGGCAAAGGTAAACTTCATCTTGCAAAGAAACAAGTGTGAGGGCAAACAAGTTCCAGGAGAAGGCAGCAGAATCTTTGGGTTCAACTCTTCTACTCTTACCCAAAGTTACGTTAGTAATGGTCTCAAATATTTTACATTTCTATAATTAGTACATCAGAAGTATTCCAGTGCTGTCGGCTTTATATGGCTGTGACACTGTCAGTATTCAAAGTGTTTTATAAATTTAATACTCAGACACTCCTGGTGCACAAAACAGATTGAATTTTTATCTTCAATTATTTAAATTGCTCTGTAAGCTCTTTACTTCTATCTTTTTTGCTTCTACTCATTATCTGTAATCTGAAATACATTCAGTCTAGCTTGTAAAGCTGACGTAATAGGTACAAGTTCTGTAATTCTCTCCAGTGGAATTCCCCCATTTAAAAAAAAAAAACAAACCATAATTACTTCAGAAAACACAGTTCTCAATCATAGAAAACAAGCTTGTGATAAAGAAACATTTCTACCAATTTTATTTCATGGTGTTTCCCAGGTTACCTTACATGTAGCGTAATAGGTTATAAATATGCTGCCAATGTGAGACAGAAACCTCTCTATAAAGCACAATGACAACTAAACTCTGCCATGTCAATGGCTGCAACGGCAATCTGCTGGAGACTTATTTGCTTGTCAGTTTATAAGCATGCATTTTTGTTTAATTTGCGTAGTCTAAATTGTGCTTTTGGACTTTCAAATAAAATTAACCTTGCGCAGGCTCATTAAAATACACATCCTTAAAAATGGATGTACTTTATAGTCTTATTTGAAAAAGGAAGAAAAGTGTTTTAAGTTATGGAACGAATTTAAAAATTTTGATTTTGGGAACCTTTTTTGTTCAGATGAAGAAAAGATCTGTACGCAGAATAGTCAAGTAATGAAAAGAGCATTATCAAGTGGGAAAGTTACAGTATGGATTTACTGTCACTTTCTGCACTCTGGAAATAGTGTGCTATAGGTAGAGACGCTTGTGTTGTCAGAATATGTAAATCAGGAAGGAGACGGGTTAATTGTCAATAAGGGACAACTTCAGATCCTTATGCATTAAAAATCTTTTATTCAATTAACTTAAAACAATTATTAATAATTTATTGTGATATTGACACATAAATCTCTCTGTATTTTGCAATCTCATGTTTTATTATGAATGCTATTGGCAAACATTTTCAGTATATACATCATAGATAAAAATCCACAAAGGAATACATAAATTATGTGTAAGTAGTTGATGCACAGTATTGCAGGGAGGAGGTGGTCTAGCGGACAAAAAAAAAGATGCTTGAGAAAAGTGCAGTCTGCAGTTATGAATTATTTCATATAAATATTGCCTATGGCATGGATATTTCAAGAGGGTGAAAAGCCGAATATATTATGAGAGCTAATATTAACTGCCGTTAGCAAGCTATCGGAGCATGCTCAGGCAATTCAAAGAGGAGGGGACCGAACTTGGAAGCCTCAGATACACCTTAATGCTTTTTCTTTAGATAACCAAGTTCAAGCCACTTTGTCTTTTGAAGAGTTAATATGTGTTGATTCTTATTGTAAGTAATGATACAGAATTTTTCAGAAATTTGTGACTTTTGAACAGTTTGCGTAGAGGTGCGGTCAGTATTCATCTGTGAGCTGGCCCCCCAGATGGCGCTGGCTGTTCTGATGCTCCCGTGCCGCTGTCCGAGCAGGAATCACTGTGCTGGGAATCCTGATGGGGCTGTATAGAAAATGTATGCCTTTCAGGTGACTACTGGAAACCAGATGGTTTTGATAAGATTTTGATAAATGTGTTGGGATCCATTGAGAATAAGATTTAACATGAAAATAAATAAAAAGCACCCAGGGGATTAATTCTATTTTATTTATATTCCTTAGCTCAGATAGATTTATTTTTTGAAATTTTTGTTCCGTTCCTTTCTTCTAGCTTTCTTAATAAGAGCATTGGACAATTTATCCCCATGATGAAATTATATGAAATGTTTTCTGCCCTTTTTTTGAATCTAAAACCTTCAGCAATGCATACAGCACAACTGAATTTTCAAAGGAAAACTCTTTGAAGTCCTTTTTTCTTTTTTCTTTCTTTGTGTCTCTGTCTCCCCCTTTCTCCATCTCTCCCCCCTCCTTCTCTCTGTCTGTCAAGTTCAAGAGCAGCTCAGATGCCATGAATTAAGTGAAGCACAAAAGGGGAAAAGGAGACCCTTTTGAAGAACAAAGGCCTCCCATTAGGCTGCCGTGTTCTTTCTCTGACCAAAATTGCTCCCTACATGGTTTTTATTGCTGTCCACATGCTTGGCACATAAGGTAAATACAGTAGGACCCTCGTTACCTCACACTCTCTCTTCCTCTTCCCTCTTCAATAAATGTTTTGTCTCTTTGATGTCCCTAGTAATTCTTATACTGATTGTTCCCACCCTCATAAAAGCCCCAGGGGTAGTCATGGTGGTGGATGGCATTAGATACTGTGTAAATGCTTCCAGAAAAGAAGACAAACTGCAGCCAAAGAATTTATTTCAGGTGGAAGAGAATGGGAAGGAAATACAGATGTTTTCTTTTCTTCTCAACATGTTGCCTCTGTGCCCCAGCTACATTTACATATCTCAGGGAAGTTTATAATTTTGTCCTGTTTGTTTCAAAAACAAACAAGGAAATAGGGCTAAGTCAGAGTTAGGAGGAAATGCATGCCACAAGACTTTAAAGCTATAGAAATCTTCTCTTAAGTCATCTTGATTATTTATTTTTCTTTGTTTTGGACAGCTATCTGTTCCAGAGTTCTGGTGAAAAGTACCAGCTAAGGTTCAGACCTAGACAGGTTTGAAAAATGAACTTTGTAGTGTGCACCTTTTAAAAAGGAATCAGTCAGGCCCTTCTTACTGAAGAGAAGTTTAAAAATGGCACTGAAATTTGTGCATGCATATGCAAAAACTTAAACCAGTGTAAAACACTATCTTAAACCTAAAATGGCAACTGAACTTCTTAGTACTTAAATGACAAATTTTGCTAATAGTTTAAAAAGGCATCTTTTGGGGAGTTGATTTCTATGGCAGAGTCTTGAAAGATGAAAATAATTGACGTGGGATAGCATAATTCATGCCTAAGTTGTTTCGAAATTCTAAAGCATACAAGTATTTCTTGGAATTTGGAATTTATGTTCTCCCAGCTTCTCCTTCTTTCCAAATAAATGATTTTCAAGGATATCTATTTGGTTTGGTATTTGCGCTTGCTTTCATCTTCTAGTTCTCCATTTTCACTGACATGAAGTATTTTTATTAGCTTGTGTAACACAGTTAAATATGTAATGATTAACAGAAAATGCCCCACTATTTTTATTTTTGGCACTGCTTCTTAATGCTACCACCTCACCTCCTGGAGTATATGCTTTTGTGAGCGTATACTGTTATGAACATAGTAATTCCAGGGAAAATGTCAACAAGGCTACTTAAGGAAATAACAATGACTCTTATCAGTCTATTTTGTAGATTACGAGGCAAGGAAAATCGACCTTGAAATCTGACTTTTCATGGCAAGTTTGATTTTTTTTTTTAATTTTCTTTTTTTTCCCCCTCCCTGTTGATCAAGTTGCATAAGAAATTTTACAATAAATGTTATTGATTGTAATCAGTCAAATTTACTTTACTTGTATGTGAGGAAGGTTTTACACGCCCCCTTCCCTGCAAAGAAATTAAACTCGCTTCTCCATCCACTTGTAGTTGGCCTACTTAGCTTCCTGAGGTGATGCTGGCATTTAATGAACTTTCAGTATATAATTGGCTTATTTTGATCCATATTTTATGCAAGAATGGATTGTCTGAAATGGAATCGGTAACTTCAGGTGCTCTGGCAGAATACTGTGTAGGTAGCAGTCATACATCCACTTGTGGTAGATGTGGATGCTGTGATTAATGGCAGTGGCTACAGCTGCCTGAGTATGGAAGATGAACCTTTGTTCTGTCTTCCCCCTTCCCCTTCCCATGCACCATTTGTCATGTAGCCTCTCCTGTTGTCATTTAACCTATGTCCTCTTACTCCATCATGGAGCTGTACCTGTAGTCATCTTCCCCAGCCTCACAAATCTGAGCCAAACCCTGCCTCCCCATCTGCCTGC
Source organism: Platalea leucorodia (assembly GCF_965183815.1). NCBI lineage: Eukaryota > Metazoa > Chordata > Aves > Pelecaniformes > Threskiornithidae > Platalea > Platalea leucorodia. The sequence goes on from NC_138824.1 coordinate 115,790,474, forward strand.
AGGGATGTTCTGTTCACTGATCAGAGGGATCTTCAGCTGACACTGGGAGCAGATCTTCACCCTGGTCCTGAGCAGCAAATGCAGCTCTCGACTGTGCCAGGATGGTTGCAGCAGCTGCTGAAAGTAGAACAGTGGGTGAGGAGATGCAGCTGCCACATCCATGGTTAGCTACAGCAGCTGTTGATTAGTGTTAATTACCAATCGCTAGCATGGAGATGCTTTTGTTGGGAATTGTGCTGGATACTGAGTGTAATGCACATACCACCACTGACACATCTGTGAACCACTGGACTAAAAGGCTCCACGTTGGGTAGAATAAGAGGAAGAGTTTCTGAGGTAGGTGGGGCTGTATCATGCAATTTAGTAATATGATTTTAATACTACTTGGAATTTCTATAAAGATGAAATGGAACTCATATATAAATACATTTTACCAAGACAGTAAACAGTGAGTGGCAGCTTCTGAGTATTCCTTCCAACACTAATAGGAGAATGATTTTCCCAGGAACATCTTGTTGATAACTTGTGTTTTTAAATGCCATCAGATGATATTCTTCCTCATCTTTTTTCTTTAAGAACATGTAATGTACACCCAGAAGAGGCCACTGTGAATGTTCAATCGTATGTCTGCACAAAACAGACTTAGGGCCTGAATTTTGAGTTTTATTTGGTAATTTCTGTATAGAGACCAGTGACATAGTAGAAGTAAAGACTTGGTGACTTCCATTGAAGCCTTCTCAAAATAAGCAATGAAAGAACATATTAGTAAGAGACTTAGTTTTAATTAATCAAAACTCTGTTCCTTGCTTACATAGGAACTGCAAATTTTCAACAATAGTACCTAGTGCTTGAGGCACTGCCCCACAATGGAAAACACTTATTACTACTCTTGAAATAAGCTGAACATTTTTAAGAAGTGGTGATGTCTTCAGAATGATTTTGCACCACCATGTTGGCACTTGCAAAAACAGATTTCAGTTGAGATTCATGCCATAGCTTCAAAAAGCACTGAATGTGACGTGCAGAGATATGAATCTTTAAACCAGCTGAAATACACCTAGATCTGCTCTTGTGAAGGGTTGTGGGCACGGGACTAGTGGAACTGTGGGTTTCCAGATAAAAATTTAGATGGCTTTATGAGTCTTAACACTACACTCCAAGACTGTGGTGCATGAGAGATCCTGTTCTTCCTGCCTTCAGGTGTGTTCTTCTGCCAGCTCTGTTATCATTCGCCTGTGAGCTGGTATGGCTGAAACGTATCCTACAAGAAAAGAAAAATCCTGTTCAGTTAGAGCAGCAATGATCTTGCCCTCCTTATGACGACACAGTCCCTCAAGTTGATTGAGAAATGTAGATAAGGAGGAGGGAAAGGGTCAACCGTTCAAATGGCAGCTCCCATTCCTGAGCCAATGGTGAGGCCACAGGGTGCTGTCAGCAGGTGGCTGTGCTGTCACCAAATGCCTCTCTAGCCTCCATGCCAGTTTTTTGACCTAAACTCCTGTGACTCCCTGGAAAAGACTTTTAAAAGAGGTTTTTGGTTTTCAAGTTTTTTAATTTGAGCACAGCTCTTGTGAAGGTTGTCACTTTGCCACTACATTTTCAAGATCTCAGCATTCTTGTATGTCTGTGATATCCTGAATGCTCCTTAGTATGAGTGCCAAGCCACCATATGCGACTGAGCCCTACAGATTGAATATTTGCGACTTTGATTAAAAGGATTTTCTATAGCTAAAACTTTCTCCTGTAGTGTGAAAATGGAATTTATTTCTTTCACACTGACACTGCCAGAAGTTTCTCAGGTTTGTCTTCATTTTGAACACTTAGTCATTCAGGAAAGGCTTGCTTATCAGAGCTCTGAAATGCTAGGTTGGTTATTCTAGTCATTGAGATGCTCACAGGGTCGGTCCAGGATAAGTGGTCCATTACATCATCTGCTCCTTCCCAACGGGCTAATATTTCTTATTAGATTCCTAGTAGAGCTTTCAAGCTGTATAACTACTCTTATCCTCATCACACAAAATGTAAAATTTATTGAGTTAAGACAAATACAATTTTCTACTTTTTTATTCTTTGGTTTGCAGACAACAATAAGCAAGACTCCATGTATTTTGGACTGTAGCTAGCATTCCGAGTTCTCTGCCACTGGAATGAGCTCTCTTTCACTAGCTTGCTTCAGGTTATAATATGGAGATTATTCTTCTTATGTTTAACTTCCTTGTTTCTTGTATGTAGCATTTTTTTCAGGCAGCAGCATAAAACAAACGTTTGCAGAAAGATTGTGCCGCATGTTGGATTTTGAACACTAAGTAAAACTTTCAAAGTTTATTACCATTCTGCTGTGTGTTAAATCAATCTCTTATCAGGCTTGTGAAGAGGAGGTTTTGTGTACTGATGCTTGATGTTTTCCTTTCTAGGGGCAAAACAAAAAGTTAAATTAATTAGAAATTTGTATAACAAAATCCGTTCAACCGCATTCAGTAAAGAGTCCTCTTCGGTGGGTTAATTTTTTCATGCTGTAGTGGTTTAGGAAAGGGCTACCTGTCTGTTTTTGTCATGCCAGTGTGGTCTGTCCTGACTGGGCATTAGAAAAGAGAAGACAGGACCTCACATACAAACAAATTGCCTTATGGTATCCACTTACTCTGAAGGGCATACAATAACTGTCCATGTATAAGAACGGTCAACACCTTTTTGACTGTAATCTGCTTTTATTAAAGACAAAGCTAATCTGAATTATTTTGTACAGCTGCAAGCACACAGCCATTTAACACAGGTTATAGGCACACTATAACTTGTGGTGCTGGAGACTTGGCTTTTTTTTTGCCTACCGTCCCCTGGATTAGAACAAAAGAATAATTTTGTTTTCCATGTGTTTCTGTTTCTAGAGTCATCAGGAATATGAAGACAGGTTCATCACCTTGACCGGGCATGGGAGTGTTGGCTTCTGCCCCCAGCTCTGTTGTGGGTTTTTTGTTTTTCCCTGTATGACTTTGGTTAAGCTGTTTCATTATAGCATCCCTTCCTAAATCTTTTCACCTCCCCCCCCCCCCCCCCCCTTTTTTTTTTTTATTGTTTGAGATAGAGACAGTGGCAACCAGTTCTGGAGTTTTTGGACATAATTGATAAAATTAGTCTTGATTTATTCTTGTCAGCTTGGGTTCTTTTGTCTCTTGTCACTTGACTATCTGATCTCAACAGTACTTGGCCATGTTTTTCAGGTCTGAGTGGTCTCTAAAAATTACAGCAATGCACAATCAGCCATCCCAATTCACATTACTGGTGTCAGATCCAGTGAGCTATTCTGAAGATGGCATGCTTTGTTTTAAAGTGAAACATATAGTTGTTTCTTCCAAAAACACCCACCCCAACCTAACCCACTAACCAAAACAGAAACAAAACCCCTTTCTGTACCAAAAAACTCCACCAACTCTAATTCTTCATCTTTGATATTTATTTTCCTTATCAATTCTCACTGACACAGTCTAGGTTATTCTTACTCATTACAACCTATTTGATTTCACCACCCTTCCGTTTTTTTCATGCTGTACATCTGAATGTAGAGATTTTTAAAGGCTTATCTTGCATTCAGAACTATTTCTAGCTGATCATCTCTGTTCTGGGATGGGAATCAAGCCACACGTCTCTGGTTTAGATCATTGTCACTGCAGCTGCAGTATCCGAGAGCCTCATGATCTTTCCTCACAATATCCTGTGAGGCAGGAAGGATTTTTACAGATAATAAACTGAAGGACTAAGGGCAAGTCTATAAAGATATTTAGATATGGTATTTCTCTCTTGTTGTGGAATGACCTTGTTAAAGGTACCATCAGGGTCAAATTGGTGCCTAATTATCTCTTGTGGATTTTCTCATGACTTGCCCACGTGTTACAAGTGGGGAAGTCTGAAACCAGGTCTCCTATGCCCAAAGTTAATACAGTGAGCATTATAGATTTTTTTTTTTTCTTTTTTTCTTTCTTGATAGATCAGGATTTTCATCTTCTAGGAATATTAACCCTTCCATTAGAATTTCTTGCTAAAAGCAACAGTAGTAGCAAAGAAAGCCATGAAGCTTATATTCTGATTAGGTCTCTTGCTTTTTCTGCTTACCATGACACAATAGTCTTTCCAGATAGGATGGCACTACTGCCATATTCTAAATTCCTTTAAGTTGGATCCTTTCTTCTGTATGTATCTCCCTGCCTATACTTCATTTTTGGACCAGGAGTCTATTGTGTTGATTTTTGGATGTGTGTGTAATGTTAGAGTTCAGGAAGATCCGTTCTCAGGAGAAGGTTTTGGATGTGGAGCATTTCTTAAAATGTAGCCCTAAGATGTTACCTAGAGAGATGTAAGGTATCTACACTTTGCTGTTCTCCATGGTTTACGTTTAGGGAACATTCCCCTCCCAGATTTTTTCTAAATTACTCACATATTTGTATGAGCATATATTGTAATATGTTGAAGTAACTATTGGTATTCTTGGTGAGGTCTAGAGAGTTGTACAGATGACTTTTGCACTTTGGAGCTGCTGTGTGAAATTCACTGTTTAGGATTAAGCACTGTGATCCCTGGATTCTGATTCTGGGCATAGTACCCATGTTGGAAGACAGTAGTCCTGCAGTATGCAATTTTACATTAAAGCCTCATGGATATCTTCCATGTCCATACTTGGAGAGCTTAATTAGCAGAACTAATTACTGTCCCAGATAGATCTACATTTCCCGATGTGCATTAACGCATGGTTTAAGAAAGTAGAAAGGAAATGAAGCTGTCATGTTTGTGGCTGCTTATCAGCTGTTAAGTGCTCAGCTCTCCATGGGAGTTATGGGCATGGCCCAAACAGTTCTTTTCCCCAGAAGGCATAATTTTCTCAGCTGAGAGAACACAGGTTTTCTAAACAGAGAATCACTGCTGACAATCCACTCAAAAAAATTACAGTTAGTGAGCAAAACCCCTGTCTTCTGGCTTACCAGCACACACTGAATCACTGGCGTGATCCTAGGCAACTGAAAAGTAGCATTCACGGTTGTGCTTGCCGTTGGGAGAAACACGTATGCTATCTTCTTGCAGCCCTTTCTGAGAGGCCAGTCTGCTTTTTCTTTTGCTTGTCTCGTAGCCAGAGAGCGGCTTGCTTTGTCTTCCTTCGGAAAATTGCTGCTGCTGTTGGCTGTGCGGGTTTGTTCTGCGAACGCAGGCTGGGAGTCTCGGGAGGAGAGGGAGGCTTGCGGTTCTAATCTCGCCTTGCCTTGCCTCTGGTCAGGCAGCCGATTGTTTTTCTGGTTTTGTTCCTCCGGGTGGCATCTGTCTTCAGGAAAAATTTCCTTACAGCAAAGTGTAGACTGCTGAACTGTGGCTGTCTCAGTATTGCTGTTTCTGACTGCTACGCTGAATTAATTATGTGAGCAGTTACGATGTAGGTGCTTGAAATGTTTGTGGCTGTTCAAAATGGAAGGGTTGGTCTTAAACGAATTTCTTTCTCTTCCTCTGCAGCCTTTTTTTGTTTGTTTTTACTTTACTCTTTTTTCACTTTTTCCTGAACAATAAGATTTCATATTTCACATGTATAAAAATTGTTTTTGTGCCACTTGGGATGCCTTTCCCATTTGTTAATGTCTTTTGTGGTTTTATTGTCAATATTAGAAGTGGTTCACATGCCTACACAGCATTTCACTCCCGTCTTTTAAGCTATACTTCACCGTAACTTACTAGTTGTATATTCTTGTTTAATACTAATCAACTGTTTCTTTGTTGTTCACCATGTTACATTTTAACTCTGTGTAATTGACTCAGTATTACTTGAAGGTTTCTCTTAAATCCCTGTTTTAAAGGACTGGAAAACAGTGTTCTTTAAAAGATTGGGTTAAAATTGCTTGATGTACAAAATTAAATAGATGTGAACAATGTGGCTGTACACAGCCAGATGTTGAAAGATCAGCATGAACCTCACAGAGCCTAGAAGGGATTCTGCTCTTGCTAGGTAAAGACTTGAACAAATACATGGGACTTGCAGTGTTCCCCCAAAGGCCAAAAGAAATGAATTCTCTCAAATCAGAATGTGATTTCTCTGGAAAAGTTTACTCCACTGAGAACACCTTCTCAGCATCTCCTGGGACTTGAACCATAAAGGTCTTTCGTTCAAAGTGAGCTGGAGTTTGCACAGGGCAAGGGTAGAGAAATAATTAATCTAGTGAAGACTGCAGATCTCAGTTATCTTGTGTTTCGTGGAGAAAATATGCATATGTGGTTGTGTTCTGTGCTAGCTGAGTTACCTTATTGTTTTCTGTTGAAATATTCTGGTATTAATAAGGGGAGAGCTTTAAATGTTTGCTTTTTTTTTTTTGTTTCATTTTTAAGAAATTAAGGTTTTCTGGGCTGGTTAGTGATTTATGCCATTCATACCTGTAAAACTGCAGTTCTTCATAACATAAAAATCAACTCATGTAATGGCAAACAATTTTCCAAATGCAAAACAAATCTGTATTATACAGTGTTTGTATTGCTTTGCCTTCAGTAGGCTACTGAGATGCCTCTGCTGCTCAACAGTTTTGCTAGTCAGTGGCAGAGTAAAGTTAATAGGACTTGCAGGTAGTCAGAACCTATTTAGGTATTAAAAAAGTAGCATCACTTTTATGCTCTCTTTTTGTTCATAGGGAGACCATGACTAAAGACACAAGTTAAAAGTATGCTGTATAAAAACCGGCAAAATGCTATTAAAATAACAGAAACATTTCTTAACGTTTACCAGTGCGTAAAATACACAGTGTAATGTATTGTAGTCTGCCTTCACAGGCAACAACTGTATTTTTTCAAGTGAAAATTGAACACAACTGAACTGTTGTGCAGCAGATACTTAAAGCATTACTGGGACAGCTTTGCCTACTCCGCTCCTGCTAAATTCATGTAAACTGTACCGAAACATAGCTTTTGTGGAAATACTTGTGCTGAAGTTTCCAATATTGTTTCTTCAGATGTGTTTTGGGCTTGTGTGCTGTGCAGAGAAGTTCCAAGTGCCAATGCTGCTTTAAAATTAAAATGAATTTTTTTGCATTTCAGCATGTGCTATTTAAAAAGGTGCGTTGCTCCAAATAAAGGAAGGGATCTCTCCTGTTCCATTTGAGAGAATTTATTGAGGAGGAACCTGTAAAAATGCTGCTTGTGTAAATTTCCCCCTCTTCATGGGCAGGGTGGGGAAGTAGGGAGGAATGGAAGTTGGAACTTGAAAATGGATGTTTCTGTATAACTAACAGAATTACTCTTCAGGTCACCAGGGCTGCGGAGTCAGCTGTTGTGTCCAGTGGATTTTGATTAAATTGGAGCACAACATTTTCTTTTCCCCTTTGTGTGAATCCGGTTCTTTGAGGCATGCCCTCCTAAAGCATGTACAGTTTCAGCCCTTATTTCAAGCATTTCCATTCTTTGTACCTGCTTTCAGCCCTAGGAATTTTTTCCTTATACCTTGACCTTGGTGTATCATGCATTTGTGAAGCTAATAAGGTAGATTTAAGAGTGGCCTGTCCCTCAAGTTGAGGGTGAGAGGCTATGAAATAAACACACAGCGTATTATAGAATGGGAGGAAAACAGAAGGCAAATATTTAAGAGGAGGGTAAATATGCCTTTGCTTAGTTTCTAGGTGGCAGGGAAAAAGATGATGTACTGACAAAAGGTCATATTTTCTTTCTTTGGGAATATATTTTTGTTGTTTGTTAACCTGTTTACAATCTCTAATTTAGATTTTATACTAAAAGCCTATGAGCTTTACTAAACCTCATAGGCTGGCAGGATTTTTTGGGCTGAGGGATGTGTAAACCTGGTTTCCAAAGAACATCGAGATTATTTGATTATGCTTATTAATCCCATTTCTTATAACTTTTTCCCGTCTGCTGTCCAGTTGGTCACATTTGTCGGGGCATGGAAGTCTCAAGGAGACTAGGTTCTTACACATTGCCCAGCAGATGGTCAAGTAGAAGAAACTCTGCTACCATTCTCATGAAAGGAAAGAAATCAGTAAGATTATGAGACTCATCAATTATTGGAAAATTAATGCAGAGAAGAGACCTTTATAAACACGCTTATTGCAGAAGTTCAGTAAATCAGAGAAACTCATCTCCTTAATCTATCATGTGTATATATAATACACCCTTAAGGTGTACAAGTCTTTTGTATGGTGAACTGTAGAGTTACTTTTAACCTCTATCAATTCTTTAATCCTATTCCTGGGAGACTGTACAAATGATCATACTGGTAGAAGTGAGGGAGTAGAGCAGGGCTGGAAACAAGTGCAGAGGCATAGAATTTGATTCAGAAGACATCGTTGCCAAAAGAAATGCTTGCCAAAAAGATGGCTTCTCTGCCACATGGATTCTTGTTCTGAGGCGACGCAGATTTTAAGCTTTTCTGGAAATTGGGACATACAGAACACCTTTTTTGTAGGCGGAGTCTCTGATATGTCAAAAGGGGCAAACTCCTGCTTTATTCATAATCTGGTTAAAAAAAAAAACAACAAAGTACAACTGCAAGAAACAAATACTTCGGAAAAGAACCTTTGCTAGTTTTGTTGTCCATTGAATTACGTTGTCCATTGAATTACATTGCCACTGTCTGTGTTTTAATAACGTTTCTATTTTACGTCGTTTCAAGGGAAAAAAGTTTTGGACAACTTTTTACCAAAATGTGAAAACAGTATTTATCCAGCATGTTTTCTTGGAAGCTTTTGTTCTGAGAAAGTAGATAGTATGTGAATAGATTGGGAGCTTAAGGAGAACTCTGAAGTTGAGCAGTGCTGTGCCAGCTTTTTTTCTATGAACACTCTCTATTAGAATATTACACATGTCAGATTCTAGTTCAACTCAAAATAAATGTTCATAGCATGGTGGGCTCTATCTTGTTCTTCACTACCATAGTAGGTAGTAGAACCATCCTAGAAAAAATGGGAAGTTTATGGATCTCTTTTCATTCTCCGTTGCTGGTAAGAGAGTTGATAGAACTCAGCCTTGTGTTATTTTGCAGTCAGAGCAGCATATCAACTAATTTTTAACACACTTATCTATCAGCTGTTGATCAATAAAACCTAACTAGTAGTTCTAAGAGCTGAGCATTGCTTCAGCTGTCTTGAATCAGTATTGACAAAACATGTCTTAATGCTGTGGCTTTCTCTTGATGTTGTTTGATGCATTGGATTTTGCACATTGTCTTGTATTTGAAGGAAGCTGAAAATGTAAGAGTGCAAGTGTGTTTTACAGTGTAAGACTTTTGGGTGGTCACAGTCCAATACTTTTTTTAAGAGAAAAGCTAATGTTATAGTGCACAATCACTAATGTAGTGGAGAAGGCAGCAATTGCCTGCCAGTAGCAGCGGTGGTGACTTGAGTGCCTCCTACATACATATATCTGATTACAACGTTATTTTTTAGGCACTTGAACAGTATAACTGTACACTGCTGTTTCTGAAAGAGAAGCGTATATACTTAAGTTATGGTTCCAAGCATAGCTAAGCCGACATAACAGCTCTCTGAAGCTGAAATGGGACTACCCTTACTCCTTACCTTCAGCCTCATCATCTTGCCTTTACTCCTCTTCCCTGGGAAAGTCTTCTACCATTCTGGCAAGTTATATACCGTTGTGGAAGGGGCTCACTAGTGACAAAGCCAGCACAATGTAGCCAGTAACGGTGGGAAATCCAAGTGGGCAGTGTGGCCTCCTTTTAACAATGGTAAGCCCTCACGTTGCCATACCCTGTTTCTTCACCCTCACGCTGAAGTTATAACACAAACCTTTTTAAGTTTCATGCCACTGGAAGGACAGACCATTTCCCCTTTCTCTCCCACTCCTTCATGATTCAGCCTCTATCCTTGCATCTGTTTTCAGTCTTTGACTTCCACACATAGGTGATTTAACTTGAAAGAACAATAATTTTCTGTTAGCTTTTTATCAAGTTAATTTTCTTCTGGATTGCCGAGTCAAATTGTCTCTCCCTCTGCTTAGGCAAGCACCAGGGCCAGTGTGAGGGAAGAGACTGATTCTGTTCAGTCCCACCCTTGGTGGCATTTGCTCCATTGCGCTTGTCTGACTCTGTAGTCATCCAGGTTGGGGAGCTGAGCTGCCGAAATTGTTCTTCCGAAGGGTTAATTTTCTGCTGCCTGATTCTCTGAGTTTGCTAATCTTGCCAACTGTGGGGTCAGTTGAATGCTGGTGTGACCCCATGGGAGGTACGGCCAGGGAAAAGGGAGGTCGGCCTACAACTTTGTCAGCTTCGGTGGTTTTCACTGTCACATTAATAAAATGTTTCAACTACTTCTACACCCGTATAAATTATGTATATGAGATAATTGATGTACATAATGCTAACAAGGGGGAGATGTTACATGAGTTAAACAATGTTTCTTCAGTCCTGGGGAAGATTGAGTTACAGTGAGAATACTCAGGAGTTTGTGAAAAATGTGAATCAACAAAGGACATAAAGGAGGCTCTAACGGGTAGAAGGTACTTGACTGGGGCTTCTGGGAGTCAATATGAGATGTTGTTCTTGGTATGTTCCTGGCAATCATGTTCCCATGGTGATAGGAAAGCACTCAGTTATCTGCCTCTTGTGCTGGACTTGTATTGGACAGATGGAAATCAAAATACAGATCTTATACTTCTTGCATAATTAACATTTGCATCTCACTGCTGTGAGATGTAACTGAGGCCAAAAGATTAACAGGATCAGGAAAGAAAAGGGATTATTCATTTACAGTACATTATGTTAGGTTAAATGAAAGCTTTGTAAAAGCCTTTGTAAAGAATTGAAAAACCATTATACAACAGGGAACAAATAAAGTGCTAACCAAAGGGGATTAGGAAGAAACTTCTCTGGTAAGTAGGCTGTTCCATGGGTGTCCACTGTGAGGTTTCTTGTACCTAGTATTAATCATAGTCAGGCAAGTTTTAGGTTAGGTGATTCGTCTCTTTGCAACAATTCTTATGCACACTTAAACAGATGCTATCTGTTGATTTGAATAGAAATTTGTAGCTGGAAAGACTGCTTAGGGAAGCAAAGTTTAAATTCAGTTACGCATGAGATGTCTTTCCAGCAGAGAGAGCCTCTGGAGAGAGGAGAGGGTCTACCATCATCAAAGTGTAACCGGAAACCTGACAAAGAAACAGCAAGGACAATTATTTGCAGTAGGGCTGTATGGTGAAAATTTTAAGTAAGGAGGAGCATTTGGAATGTCAGATCTGTGCTGGGGAGGTCAGTGGTATTAACATTACCACTTAGAGAATTTTAACAGCTAAAATAGTGGGTGCATGATTTAGAACTGAACATATCTCTGACTTCAAGTGTGATAATAGAATAAAAATCTATTAGTAAAAATTGGTATTAAAAACAAATAAGGTGAGCTCAGCAGCAATAAAAAGGGTCCTTAATATGATACGTATGTTTCTGTAATTAGGCAGGACAAAAGCCTAAGAAATTAATTATTAATTTGACTGTTAATTTAATAGTCAAACAGATGATTCATTGCTCAGGTAGGATAGATTAGCTGTAAGCTAAAGTAAGGCTGTAAGATTTGCAACTTGCACAGTGAAGTAGAATTTGAAAATGGAATTGTAAGGAACACTGTTTGAAGGAGCTTCCAGATCTTGGAGTCTACCTGTTGACTACTGCAGCCAAATAACCTCTGAGAGAACAGATCTCAGTGAAATTCACAAATGCTGATGGCTGATATTTTTAAAATAATATAAAAATGAGGGAAATCAAAGAATAAACTCAGTGATGATGACTCATTTAAATTGTACCTCTGCTACGTGGTATCTACTTTCCATCAACAAAAGCTGCTTGACAGAGAAGTAACTGCCCATATTCTGCTATTTAAAAGGATGCTATAGATTTTAAAAAAAGCTTATTGAAAAATAAACATAGTAAACACCTTAAATGGTTTCCCTCCTCCTGATGAGGCAAAGAGGAGTCCAAATGGGGGTCTGGTATCCAGTATCTTTCTTCTGGCTTGGGTGCCCAGGAGTCCCAGCTGCAGCTTCATCGGTTTGCTTGCTGTACTCTCCTTCTGAAATAGCAGTCTGTGTTTTCTCTCCAAGATGGTTATGTCCTGGTTAGCAAATAAGGAGGACAGGCAGTAGCATGGTTTGGGAGCATTGTCTGATGTAGTCATGTGGAATTACAATATGTGCTTTTCTCAAGCTATCAGAATACAAGCACAGAAGAAATTGTGTGGAACAATACCCTGATTTATTTTCCCTGATGGTATTTAGCAAGCTGATAAAGCTCAAGCAATGCCTCCAATTAAAAATTTATATATAACACTTGTTATATGATTATGATTTTATGATGAAGGATGACTATTTCTGCAGATAGGATTTCATGAGGCAAAGTGGACCACCATAGCAGCTTGCTGTCAAAAGAAGCAGCAGCTCTCCCCTGCTCCCCAGCCACCCCCTGCTTCTCTCTTAGCAACTTCTTGTGCTAGTTAAACACCTCTGTGGCCTGATAAAGCAGTGCCAAAACCCCATACTAACCCCCCAAAAAGAGGAAACAGTGAGATTTCCCTCCCCCACCCCTTTGGTGGGAGCCAGCTGTTAGGTTGACGGATCTGCCCATGGAGGCTGTGGTCCACAGACACTTTTTGAAATGTGCAAGGGTGAGAGCCTACATTCTGACATGGATCGCTAGCACGTTTGCACCCTTCTTAACCTGTCCTAAGGGATCCTACCCCCCCATCAAGCTTACTGAGTTGAGTTGTCATGACTGAAAACTACCTTGTTTGCTCATCAGGAAAGGGTCATACGTGTTCTTAACTCTGTAACATCAGGGGCACAAGTGAGAATGCAGTCTTTGAACTTGGTTGGATACTTACCTGCTTTTCAGTGGCCTTAAGTGTTTCCTAAAAACAGAGAGAAAATGCGATTCTCAAAGTAAATGGGAATGGGGAGGGAGAGGAATGCTTGAGATTGTATGAGTTGGATTTCTAAAATCTGCAGGATGAGGCAGCTTGCATTTAGTAATTTCCAATGACTGGAAAGGAATCTGTTTAATTTGTTGATGTCAGTGGCCAAGGAAGCTGCAGAAAGGGGGTGGAAAAACGAGTGAGTCAATAATATGAAAAAATGGGGCAGGTTTATTTCAAAAGGTAGAGGCCAGTTGCACTTACTTGAGTGACTAGATAATTTTATTTGCTGATAGACAATTTTTGGTCAATAAAAATAAACTAATGCCAATTTATACAATTTTCTGGGGTAGGAGAGAAACTCTGTTCAGATGAATTTGCTGTAAGCTTTTTCAGTTCTTGTTAAGATTAAAGCTTTGTTTTGTAATTGTATTGATAAAATGTACTCTTTTATAAGTAGCTGATTTAGAATGACTTACTTCATTGATTACCAAATTAAAGTGATACAAAATCAATAGTAACAAATACTAAAAGGATTAAGGACGTGGTAACTGAAAAACCTCAATATAGTTGTTAATGGAAAGTCAAAATCTACTAGCTGTGTCTTCAGCAAGTACTCTTCTGTATCTGTCAGTGATCAGGAAGAAATATGGAAACTTTGGTAAAGTTTTCAGAGACTGCAAAGATTGATGGAGTTGCATCTATCAGATTAGTCACTACAAAAGGGATCTAAGATTCACCAGTTTTTCTGGGAAATGAACCATGTATTTTAATTTAGCCAGATACAGTGTCTGCTAAACATCTAGCAAAAGAGATGTAGATTCCACTTTTGGAAGAGGAGCCTGTGCTCTGAAACACATGGACTCTGAAAATGAATTGAATTGTGATGAATTACAATCTGGAAATGGCTTTTGGAGTGAGACTGTACCTATGATAACAATTACAATATTTGAATTATAAATACAGTTGAGACTAACCTTATGGTGCTGCTAGGAAATTTGTAACATCAGAAGAGTTGCTGACAAAGCCAAAGATATTTCTGAGAAGAGTTGTGATGGATTTGGAGTGTGAAAAGCCTGTCAAACTGAATTTAAAATTCAGAATCTTTGGTTAAACCAAGTTGGATCGAGTGAACAGTGACTTGCTCACAGTACATAAGGGGGCTTCTGTTTAAGGAAGCCTCGTTAACCAGCTGAAGGTGCATAACAAGATCCAGTTGCTGGAAACTGATCCCAGGTGACTTCAATTTTAAAGCATGCCTTATACTTATGAAAAAGGGACTTCAAGTTAACAGCTAAAGCTAAGAAAATGGTATAGCTCCATCTCTTGGAGTGTGTTAATCAGAATACAGTGTTTTTAATCCATCACCTGAAATTGAGGCCTAAGTTACACAGGAGAGCTTAATGGCCTCCTTTTATTACAAAAACGCTATGCTCATCTCCAAGTCTCTTCAGAAGTCAAAACCTTCACACCTCCCTGCTACCTTCTCCCTTCCCTTCCATCCCCCATTTAAGTTGTTTATAAGCAAGTACCACGTGTAGGGTTAGTGCTGATCTGGCCAAATGACATTCTAATTACATATGGGCAATTTCATTGCAAGTTTGTCCTCAGCATGCGTCAACTGTCATGAATGGAAACCACAGCAGAGATAAGAGCTGTAGAGGACAGAATCAGTATGTGCTTAAATCTTCTCTATTTTTGAGATGTACAAAACCTGCCTCTTTGTTGGTATAAAAGATACGTGTGAGAGTGTGTATGTGTGTGTACGCACATGCATATTTGCATTTGGAGTGTCTCCTCCTTAACACCTGACGTTACATATTTATTTGTTATGCCAGTATTAGCTGGTACTACACTTGAAATTCTTTCAAAATGACATGCTCATTTCCAATGTAAAATCTCTTCATTTTTCAGCTTCTCAGATTCCAGAGTCTGCCACGTGTACGTCCATTTCATTTCATTCTGTAAATTCTGTAAATCTATTGCTTGCAATACAGACCTCTGAGAGCCTTCGGTTTTTAATTATTTGGCTTTTATTAACATACGATGGACTGTTAATATGATGTGGTTCTTAAAGTGCAAATTATGCCAGGCCTATAGGGGAATACTAATTTTTTTTTTTCTTCTAATGAATTGTGATTTTTTTTTTTCAGTTGAGTGGGCTTACAGTCGTCATTTTTAACGCTCAATGGCATGTTTCACTTGCTCAGTGGTTGTACCCTGTTAAAGCTTTGTGTGTTTCCCTGGTCATTTTAATGCCACCAGCTCAGCTGTTTCTTTGAAGTGCTGCTGATTAGTCTGAAAAGAAATTTGGAAAGGAATGCAGAAAGGGTAGAGAAGAAAACCAAAACTACTTAAGCAAATGAGCAGCTTTCAGGTTAGTGATGGATTAAGGCTAGTTCCCACAGGTGGGGTAATGGATAAAGCTCACAGGTGTACAGTGTCTTATATATGTTGATGGATGAATGAAATTTATAGCTAACTTCCAATATGCACATTAAACTGCTCCTGTTTGCTTATATTTCCCCTTTCATACATAAATGTGTAGTCTCATATGACACAGCTAGCATAATGGTGGCCTCTTGCGTAGTTAGAGGCTGAATGTTCCTGTATAAGCTTGCCTTGCCCTCCTTGAAAAATAGGGATCGCTTGCAGAGAGGTGGTTAAGCCAGGTACAAGGACAAGCGTTTTGTAAAGTCAGCACAAACAGAACTGACTGCTGGGGAGTCTATTTGTATCAACCGCCTGCTCTTTTGGAAACAGATAAGCATCATGTTGTTATTTTTATGTTAGCCAGATTTCATAAGGAAAGAGAGGTTTGTGTCATTTCTGTCTGACTTTTCCTTTCTGCTCTCCCTCATAAACAGTTGGCCAGTTTTAACCAAATTGAACAAATTATGATATTTCAACGATAATAAGCTCCTGTAGTTTTCCTGAAACTGGTGAATAAGTTAGAGATAAGATCCTGACTTTATGTGCAGTAGTATAGGCACTCTTAACACTCCAGGTATGATATCTCTCATGTTACGATTTTTCATGGAAATATCTACTGTATTTTCATGCTCAACAAGTAGTCAAAAAGCAAATCAAAGGCTGGAACTTACCAGGAAGAGAGTACAAAGCGATATAAGAAAAAAATAGCATCGTGCCACAAGCCATTACAGCTTCGTTTTCCTGGGTACTGTACTGTGCAGCTCTTCTCCCCCTACACAAAAAAGATGTAGAAAAGCAGCATTAGGGATCATTGTACAGACGCCATTCACACTTTTTATGAACAATTGCGTAGGCTAGAGATTATCGTCCTAGAAAAGATAGAGCTAAGGGGGGGTATGGCAGAAGTCAGTGAAGTGTCATGGAGGGGTAGAATGGAGACTAATAGTTCACGGTCTCTTTTTGTGCAAGAAGTAGGGGAAATTGAAGTAGTGCTACAGAAGAAGATAGATTTAAAGCAAAATAAAAAAGAATGTTCTTCAATGTATACTTAAGCCGTGGGACTCCTTGCTGCAGGCTGGCTCCTAAAAGATTACAGGGGTTCGATGGGATGCTGACAGAGATTCATGAGAGAGAAAAATCTATTGAGGCTTACTTAGTGTTTAGCAACATCCTCTGCCCCAAAAAGTCTTTGAGTTGTCATTTAGGGGGGCAGTGTCTTACGTACCTTCTGTGTTCCTGCATTCCTGCCTAAGCATCAGCTTTTGGTTCCTGCTTCCCGGCTAGCCACAGGATATTTGCTGGGATCCACGGGCCCCTTTCCCTAAGCCTGTAGGGCTGTTCTTACTTGAAACCACACTGAGTAGAGGAGAGATGTCCTGTTTGTGGCCATGCGAAAGGAAAAGCAGAGAAAGCACAGTCCTTACCTGTATTGCTTATCTGGTCAGTTGATAGGGCCAGTCAGTGCACCTGCGGTTCCAAATTAGCCTCAGCACCTTCTCCCTGTTGTTTAGCCAGCAGATATGGAAAGGGACACGGTGAGAAGGCTGGTGTGAAGTGTAAAGGAGAAGAGTTGTGGGCTTGGATGTAGGTGAAAGCAGTGAGCCATGCATGCCGGACGCAGAAAGGAGTGGGATGAATAGAAGGTGGGATACGTGTTTGTAGGTAAGCAACAAAGGATAGGATTTGTACGTGATGAACAATTGTTTGTCAGTCGCAGGGTAACTTTAGATTTTTAGAATGAGACTTGGAAAGCTGATACAGAAAGAGTACAATTAAAATTGGAAATATTACAGAGCACTTATCAGAGCGGTACTGTCTTGTGGGAGTCTTATAACTCGACCAGAAGGATTTGTATTTGGGTTTCTGGCTTCTCTCTTTCAGCTGTATATTCTTGATTGCAATTTACAGAATGACAGGCATTTTCTAAATGGTGTAGTGTTTCTTAAACTTCAGTACCTTGCAGCAGAAGAGAGAAGCCATTTCCTTTGCAGGCATCACCTCCTGTAAATAACAGATATTCACTTTACATGCTGAGCGGTTGCTGAACTAGGAGCATACCCAGAGTTTTATTTTCCTGTATTAATCAAGGAAAAATGGATGTGCTTTTTAGTAGATGTTTCCTTTACAAGATGCCGTAATTGGTGTTTCACTCGCTGAGTGTTTAAACTCTGTAGCCAATATGAAGCAGATACAACCTCTTTCTCATGGCCAGCTGTGCAAGTTGCTATGGGAACTCGGTGGGGACTATCTGCAGATTACTGCTCTGGGGACCACACCTGGCTTATTTGCATTCAATTTAAGTTGGGGAAAATTCAAAAGAAGAAAAGAGGAGTGTAGACTAGCCGGTAGGCAGGCAAAAAACGGGCTTGTCATTTTGCGACTGTCACATTGGATGGAAAAGCTGCTCGTATTCATGGTTCTTGCAGACTCACGCAGTTTGTAGCCTTTTTCATGCATTTTGCTAGTGTTGTGAGGCTTGTTGGAAATGTAATGCCACAGAGGATTTTTTTGGTGTTATTGCTTCTAAGTTAGTTAAATCCCAGAGAATTTGTTAACTTTCTCTGTGTTTTTAATGAGTAATCTCTCTGTGATGGTGAGGGATTGTGAAGGCAGTATGGAATACAGGTCGTTCTTTTAAAATAGCGTGTTAGTTCCACTCAGTGCAATATTAAAATGTCAGTGCAATATGGAGTGTTGCTGGAGAGCTTAGCTTGATTTTTTTTTTTTTCTGAATACTGAATTGCTTTTCTTTCAGTGGTGACTGTAACTTCTAAGGCGGCTGTGGAACAATTTTCATTCAAGTCAGCAGCGGTGGTCAGCTGGCAGCTCTCGGGCTGTTTGTGGCTGGATTTTTGGGGATGATGGTGTCCTGGCACTTAAGTGCTTTACTTCTTTCTTTCTTGCTTGTTCATTCTCACTACATCAATTTGCCTTTTGACCAAGACTGGACAAAAGTGATTAAAACAGCACTGTATGCCGACTTGTTCTTTACACTATTTCTTGCACTGTGCTGACAAACTGCCTTGGTACCTTTCTGCAGGACTGCCTTACAGGAACATGTACACTGTTTTCAGAACAGTAGGCTCAGAACCTTTGAGAAATCTGAGATCATCACCTCAGTACTTTTTTTTTAATTTTTAATCTATATAGAAACATACTATATACTACTTACAGTTATATGTTTTTATATAAAACACGTGAAGTGTGTATAAATCTATATAAAGTATATGCGTTTTATATATAAAACATATAAAGTTCTCATATATATAAAAATAATTTTGAGGGTTAATGAGTGGTTGTCTAATGAGTGTTTTCAGTTCTGATCTATGGTAATGTCACCAGAGCCTCGGTCTCCCTCGAAGATTCAAGTTTGCAGCCTGTCATGGTGCTGTAGACCAACATACGGGCTTTTTATATAGATGCGTCAGACATTTGTAAGGCATACTTTTTGTTTATTTGCTATAGTTTGGTCTACTATGATATTATAGTGTTATTAGTAGTTATTTTTAAATTCTTCTGTGAACAATTCCTTGAATTTGGGGTTTAGCACTCTAAGCCAAGTCTATGCTAAACTACTTACTGGTTTAATTGTAGCTGTTACTCTGCTGCTGCTTCTGTTGGTTTCTCATCAACACTCCCCATTTTTTTTACTTTCAAAACCTTGTAGTTCTAATGCCTTCTTCAACACATCTGATGGAAATAAGTGATTATATAGTTAAGTCTTACAGTGTAGGAATCACGTTTCCATTTTTGAGCATGGAAATGGCGTGTGAGGAGACCAGAAATCAAAAAGAGTGTTCTCAGGAGTGGGATTGGAGGGGTATGTGCAGATATAAGTGTACTAACTGATACAAGTTGTCAGCATTAGGGCTGAGAGCCAGTGTCCTAAAGAGGAAATAAATATTTGTTGTGAGATTTTAATTTCTTCTATTTGTCACATAAGTTGTGTGATAGAGTTCATAAGATGCATATGTAACGTATTGAGTAGATTTAAGCTGTAGACAATAAAAGTTTTAAGGTAATACTGCTGCTGAAACAGTCTTGCCCAGTTGTTTGTTCCTGCTCCTTGCTGCCTTTGTGCTTCAACAGGGTAAATGTTTCTCCCCTTGGATTAAAAACCAGATTTGGGTTAGTATTTTCTCCTTGCGGTTGGAGTAGTTTTAACACAGATCAGTTCTCCTGTGTCGTTCTGCATGTGGCAGCCCAAGAGAGGAGGCAGCACAGCCATGGGGAGGGGCGGGGCTGCAGGTGCTCCTGCTGGCTTTTTGCTGACTCAGCGTTCATGGCCCATGGCCGTAGTACTGACAGGCACTTATTTAAGGTCCTAAATTAAGTGTCCTATTTTTAATTTTTGGTTTCTCTGTGAAAACGGTGAGATATGCATATATGAAACTTGAGGAATTGGCAACAAAAGTACTCTGGGTATCACTTTAAAATTTTTTTTTGTTGGGCTTTTTGACCTAATGTTTTCAGTTGGCTTTTTTTACCCTGTAATTTGTGACTAGATCTTTTGAGAGGATTCTGTGTCTGTTATCCTAACACTTCCACTCCAGATAAGTTACAGAAAGTGGGGCAGTGTGGAAAAGTTTACCTCTGATCCAGTTTGTTGGAGAAATAAACACGACGTTCCCATCTTTGGTGGTGTGTGTCTATGGGCCTGCAAATAAAACGTGCATGTCTTCCCAGCAAATCCTCTGCAAACACAGCTACAGGTGGTAGTCGGACTGCATGCACTTCAGCATTGCTGCTAGTAAACCTGTTCTTGTGGTTATTTCCTGGAAAAGCTAATCAATGCCTGTTCTGCTTTAGCACTGCATAGCTGCTAAAACGGGCAAAACTGTGCTTGTGAACGTTTCCTGGAAGAGCTGATGTAGGTAATATTTTATATGTGTAGTTACACTGCGGTTTTCACTTTCTACTGTTCCTAAATTATCGTAAATTAAAGACCCAGGTGCTCAGGAACTTCGTATTTTTATTTTTTTCTGACTGATAGCAAATGCAGTCTTATGTTAGCTCTGACCATCCAAAATGATAGATTCTTGGATACGTGTGCTGATGGATGGAATCAGTGTCTGCAGTGTGAATAACTCTGTTTCTTTCTTCAGATCTTGCATCTGGCAATTTTTTGTCCAATTTGTAACATACAGAGCAGCTTGTCTGGAATTTGGCCTTTTCCTCTTTGAGATCAAATAATTTAAGCTTCAGAAAGAAGCATTCCCATGACATGTCTTGTGGTTCCTACAGGTGTTAATAGTGTCTGGATCAGTGTGCTGAGGGCATTAAAGCAATATTCTCCTTCAGATTTGAGATAGTTATTAAGGAAGAGAGAGCAAAAGCAGTTTCTGCAAAGGATGGTGATAACAGCAGTGCAATGTCGATTCATGCCATGAACTGTAGAGGTTTTACATGTGCTTTTTTCTATTAATTTATTTGTCAAACACACTAATGCTAACTAGAGCTAAATACTATCTCTGCTGTTGATCTTGATGTATCCAGTTGGCTCCAGCAGAAATCATAATAAACTTAAACCTGTGACTTTGATTTATCTATTTTGAGAGTGACCTGTAGTGTATTTAATGACAAGTGGTGTGGAGACTCTGGGATTTGAACTGAACTGAACTGTGTGGTTAAGTCATATACTGAATTAGTCTGTTCTTTGTAGAGCCCCTATTCATCAGGCTAGACTACTAATTACTCCTTTGGCAAAGCGGAGAACAGAGAAACAGCATGTTTGCATAAGGCATTATGTTTTGATTCACAGGTGAGTTTAAAAATAATGTTTTTAAGCTCTGAGGGCCTGTCCCTGTTATGTAGGTGGACATGGTGAGGCAAATCTAACACTTTTGGAATGCACATATGGTGATGTTTCCAAAATGTAATAGGTCATATAACTGCTAAAACAAATACTGCTGTTCAATATTTGAGCTTGGCATAAGTAGCCTTCATATGTTGTCAGATCAATTGTGTTGCGATTTACACATTAGAGAATATTTCGTTTACTCAAATACCTGGTATTTTTAATGTGTTTTGCAATAACAATTTGATACTAGTAATATTTATGCCATCTTCATTGCTTGGGGTTTTGGTAGTATGAACTGCATTTACCTTTTCCATTCAAATGTGTGCAGAATTTCAGTAGCCACTGCATGTGTGGAAGACATGTTCCCATAAATGTCATCCCAGCCCATGAGTAGTGAGAGACGACCACCTTAGGTCCATGGGCTGGCGGTCCCTGCCAGGGGAAGTTTGGGATCACCCCACTCATGGTGACTGGTGCCTGGCGATGCTCCAGGTTCTCCAACTGCCCCAAGCTGCAGCATCCCGTAAAAGCTTGCAAGCTTTCAAGGTGGTGGGGTTTTTTTGGGTTTTTGTTTGTTTGTTTCAGTACTGCTGTTACATGGACCTGTGCCCTTAGATTGCTGCTTTTTTTTTTTTCTTATTCTGATAAATTTTGAAGTTTTACTGAACATGTTCTTCAGCCCTCCCTTGTGTTTTGTTCATGTAACTTCACATCAGTCTTCATTTCAGTCTTTCTCTGCTTTGTGTCCTGCAGTACTTTGTTGAAAAGCAATGTGAGGCATGCAAATCTTGTAGAAGTAATAAAATATAAGAGGTGTTTACTAATAAACCAATATACGTCTGCTCCAGGTGTTCAATACTTGTCAGTGTGAAGTATTTCAGATTTGACAAACCAGTAATTTTAAAGGAAGATGGGACCCACATATATGTGGATAAAAACTCAAACAGGTGTCTCCCTTAAAATAGCTACATTTTTTAAATTTTGTGTGTGGTTTTAAAAAAATCCTGCTTAACTTTGGATACTGCTTTCCACGTGCAAGTTTACTAGGGCAATGAATATGTAATGGTATAGAACCATACCTTGAGTGTGGTGGAATCAAAGCATGGTTTGCTCATTTTCTATGCTAACTTCTATTTAAATTGAAAGGAGGTGAGTGCCCTCCTGCAAATACTAAAAGGTGCTACTGTGCAACAACTCTATGGCAGGTGCAACATGCTAGCTAAATAACAGAAATCTGTTCTCAAATGTTTGACACTTTGGGTTGTTTGTTTGAATTAAGATCCTGGGGTCAGTGCTTATGATGTAGTGTTTGGTGCATGTAAATAAATAAATAATAATAAAAAAAGTGTCTCAATCCATTATGAGGTAGTGCTGAAAACCTTGAAAACATATTATGAGTGAAACATGAGTGCTTATATCAGGAGATGTAAAGACCTAACACTTGCTACTCTTCAAAATATTCCATGATTTCTAAGTAAATGTTATGAGGGTTTCATGGATCAAAGTTGTGATTTTGAACAAGGGTTGACTGCACTGAATTTCTGTCCTTTGCTTTTGAAAAGAAAACACTGAACAGAACGAAAGAAAAAATTTCATGTAAATGTAATATGGATCCTTTATTATGTGCTATGGCTTGTGGGCAATAAGGGGAGGGCAAAACTGTTCAGATGATGCACCAGAATGATAGAATTAACCATGAGTTTCAAATAAGGCTCAGTTTGCTTGTGAAAGCTACGATGCTGTAATTTTTGAATAAGGGTGTTTATTTTCTTTTCTCTCCTCCCCCGCCTCCTGCCACTCCCACTCTTTTTATTCCCCTCCTCATATGGTGGTACTGTACTGTGAGTTTGTCATGACCACAGTTTTCTTACTATAAAAAAAATGACTTAAACCATGATAGTTGCTAACTTCTGTGGACAAAAATAAGTGAGACTTAAAAAAACAAACCCACAAACAAACCCCTGTATATTGATATGTCAGGTGCTTATGAGTATCTGCTGTCCTGCACTGATAAGATGAATTCGCATTCCTGCTTAGCTGTCTGCATACTTAATTTTCTTCAAAAATGGTACACAAAAGAATTTTGAAAGACGTTTTGTGCAGTCGAAAGTTTGAAAGGATAGTTATGATTTGAGTTTGTGCGAGAGAAGTAAAATTAGATGTAGACTGAAATTCCAATTCATAGCAATTGCGTAATGACCGGTAATTCTAAAACAGGCCAATTTTATTTGACTTTTCCAGACAACTGCTCTTTGGCTTTCAGAGCAAACTTAGCAATTTTCAGCTAAAATCAATTTTGTTAGCCAAAGTCAAAGGTGATGGCTAAAATTAGAGCTTAGTTTGCAGGCCTAACTATGAACAGGTGTCTGTCTGTCTGTTTGTAATTACTCTAAGAGGATTGTGCCAACTTTAATAACAGTTTATTTTGTTCAAGTACATTATTTTTATAATTTTTTTTGTAGCACATTGGAGTTCTATTTGATGAAATTTTTATTAGGTTTCATTTAGCTTGTGGAATGGACATTTGGAAATGACTTGAGTTAAAATGTAGTAGGTCTGTGTAATGTCAGTTTAGGGCTAGCTGTATCTGTGGTCTTGGCTGGTGTGGCGTATAGAAAGCAGCCTTACTCTGAGTGTTGCCAGTGTTCATTGATGTTGTGCTTAGTCACGCACTATTTTCAAGGCTTTGGTGACCAGTCTTCTTCAGTGGTTCTTCAAGATAAAATATACTAGACACTGATACACTAATGAAGGCAACATGCTTATATGTTACAATTAATACCATATTTCCTTTCCTTGTATCATTCCAAGTACACCATTCAAAGGGAAATAATGAGGTTTTGGCTTATTGGGTAATCTTGCCATATTGTATCAGAAAGCATGCCCGTGAAGTTTACAAAGGTCATGCTTGTCACAGAGCTGGTTAGTGGCAGAAATTTCATAGCTGTCATTGAGGGCATGTAGTAAATGATATTTTACTAATATATGGAAACATATCTATATAAAAATAAAGATTCTTTTCCCCCATAAAGGTGTTGAATAGGATAACGTTGATGGTAACTTTGCCCTTTATCCCTTTTATTCTGCCTCATTTGTATTGTTTTTGTTTTTTGGTTTGTTTTTTTGTTGTTATTTTTGGTTTTTTTAAAAAAGAGAGACCAACCAACCATCTGAAGATAAGGATTTAAACATCCTTTCCCCTAGTTTCTAACAACTTTCACTATCCATAACACTTATTTACAATAGATGACATTGGGGAATAATTTTGTGGAGTTTACAGTCAGTCAGTTGGGCATAATAAATGGAAAAAAAACAGGAGAAGAAATAAAAGAGAAGATGCAAAAGGTGGTCTAACCAAGAGTTGCATAACCTGCAGGTGAAAATGAGGTTCCCTTTCCAAAAAGTAAGTTATTAAAGTATCAAGTATAATCATTAGAACTGAATAAATCAAGTGACATATTGGTGGGACAACCAGCAAAACAAAAGCATTCAATTGAAATGAGAAGATATGGAAGATACATAAAGAGTGAAGAAGAGAATGGAGTAGGAGTTTCCTGAATCCTTACCTGCAGACTCTGAAGTGTTTGAAGAGCATCTGCCTTTGTCATATCTGGCTCCATGTTAGTGGCTTAGTTCCTTTGGTTTTAAGGAAGAGTATGAATAGAATTATGTGGGAAAAATCATCAATGGAAGAATTGTAGAATTGGGTGAAGAGGGAGAGAAACAATTTTTGAGATGTCTGTAGTTGCGCGGGATGTGGAGAGTTTTTTGCACTGATGAGCACAAGGTGCACCACTTTCTCTTGTTAGAGGTGCCTTTGGAGGAAAAATGAATCTTTGTGTGCAAAGGCCAGAGTGCTATTTTGCTTAAATGTGAGTACGAGAAGTATCACTTTGGTTCAGGGTGTTAAGTAACTTTTAACGTAAGAATCCAGAAAGAAAAGAATGGCCAATGACATTAGGCAGAACCTAAACAGAAAGTTAAACTAGTGTATTCTGCCATTGGTTTTGAAGCAGGGTGGTATGCACCGTTGTTCCCCAGACCTTTTCCTACTTGTGCCTTCATGCCTTCTTTGGAAGCCTGCCAGATAAATAGTTGCGGTAGTGTGGCCTAAATGAAACAGTAGGGTTTTTTTTTTTTGGCCAAATTATTAAGGACTTACATAAAAGGGAAGGTAAGAAAATGGTCAAAGAATTATGTGGTCACTGGAAGAACGGTGGTTCCTTCCCTCCCCAATTGTTAGTTTGAAAAGTCAATGTATAAAGTTTAATTTCATTTAGCAGGTGAGTGAAAGTTACAGTTCACAGGAACAGTTGTGTGGGCGTTGGTGTTTGTCAGGCAGATGGGTTGGCACAGTGAGGAACGGGAAGAAAACTTCTGCCTTGTCCTTGTTAGCTGTCAATGCAGTGTTGATAGTACGGACAATGAGTAGCACTGTGGTACCACCAGCACACTTGCTAACACGGCTTCAGGTACACCCTTCCCTGGCCTTTATTTGCTCTTTGCCTGCTCTGTTGTATGATAGAAGTCATCCATCACTACACACGTGCCTGCTTTTAACGGTCACTTCCTGTGGTTGTGTGCTTTTGATGCTGCACCTGTGTTCAACCAGCTCAACACAGACTCTCATTTGAGAAGGATCCTAAAGATAACACTGCTGTCCTCTTGCTATGTTACTGGCTGCCTGAGCTTAGCCACCACTTAAACTGGCACTTGCTCTGTGAAGTGCTTGGCTTGTTATACCATTTGTGTCCAGACTCTTCTGATGAAGCAAATGGATCATCTCCCAGTGCACTCCAAAAGCATATATGGAAGAGTGAAGTTTACTGAAGGTCTGCGAACCATGGAGGTGTGCCTCAGAGGTCTCAGTGGGACACATGGATGAGTAGAAAACCAAGTTGGAAACAAGGTATTAGGAAAACCTCTTCAGTACACACAGTTGTTTCCCTGCAGTTGGGAGCATCTTCCCTTCTTGCAATGTTTTTCAAGTGTAGATCACTCATGTTAAATATATAGCAGGGAACATCTTGTGTTAAGTAGAGATATGAACCTGAACAGAAGAAGAGGTCAAGCGTGGAAATAAATTCCAGTCAGTGCTGGATGATTGAGAAGTCCCTTTTCTCTCACTCCCTCTTGTTTGGAGAGGCAGTGCTTGAATTAACTCCAGAAATGAGGAGAAGAAAAGTACAGCTAGCTTTTTTTTAAAGAAAAAAGAAAGAAAAAACCAAGTTACTCTCTAAATTCGCATTAACACCTGGAAGTGGGTTGCTAAACCCTGTAGTCACCCGCATCATCACATTATCTTTGATCAGAATATGGAATATTAAATGTTGTGATGTCCACATTACACTTGAATTGTTATATAAATGTTCTTGCTGTTTAGGACACTACTATTTGAGTGGTAAACAAACTATTTGAAATGGTTTAACCTAGCCTCATAGTTCATCAGTACACTTAGTTCTGTGGACCACTAGAAGTTCTGTGGACCAAAAGAAGATTGATTCCTCCACAGACCAAAGCCTCTTCCCACTTCTCCAGTCCTTCAGCACACTTTGTGGTCGCAGCAGCAAGTGTGTTCTGGTTATCATAGAGTGGTTCAAAGATGCAACTCGGGTGTAAAGTGTCCCTTTCAAAAACCGTAGCTCTGCAGTAAGCTTTGTTTAGCTATATTGTGTACGCTTGTGGAAGGGATTAGTAATAGATTTTTGTTTTTTCTTGGAAGTCATTGGAAAGCAAAAGACTAAATCTATTTTGATTTCACTCGGGACAGATTAGTGGGTGTCAAATGTTACACAATACTTGACATATCCACTGCTGTTAAGTTGGCCGTGGCAAAGGGATTACCCGATAATGAATCACCAAGCTCTTTAGCCATTTAAAGGGAATCGTGACGCTTCCTTGCCCTGGTGGTACTCTCTTTCCTGCCCAGGACCTTCTTGTGACAGCTCACGTTCGGATGTGGAAAACTCCACGCAGATGTGCAAGCACCGGTTTGACAGCTTTGTGTTCAGCTTCTACCTTGCTAATTGTTTTCGTGGGATTATTTGGATTGTGTAGAAAGCTTTTTCCAAATCCCCTTTATTACTGAAGTTATTGTTGCCAGCAGGAATAAGATTAAAGGTGCTTAAGTCTGTAGAGTTGTTTCTAATTTGTACGTGTCATTTCAGTGGCATTTGAACAGAACTCTGTCTCTTCCCCTCCCTGCTCCCCTGTGGTACTGTGCTTGAGTTAGGGCTGAGAAGCCAAGCTATTGGAAGAAAATTCATTTTGTTCCCTAATTATTATGCTGGCACTCGGGAGATAATTTTTCCCTTCATGCACTGCCAATTAATATGCAAATGAGCTGATAAATATTTATACCGTGATTTAAATTATGCAGGGAGCGCTTTCAGTGTACTCTGCAAATGAATTGTTCACGGACTTCAAAGTGCTGGCTGCTGTGCTAACGAGGGGAGATTTGCATAAGGCCCTAATCAGGCGCATACTGATTAAGCTTCATTATGGAAACTGCCAGCTGCAATCTTTGTTTCTATTTTATTACAAAAAGGGGAACTTTTCACGCTTCAGTCGCCTTGACAATGTCAGACACAGCTAGTAGGAGAGACTAAAACTCCACAGAGCAACTGAAGTTTCCCTGTTCAGTTGAAGATTGCTATGGTGTAACTGAAGTTGTATTTCTTCCCCCACCTCCCCACTCCCTTTCTTGTTCGGTCGAGAGCAGTAGTGTAGATTTGATAGAAATTGCCATTCTCCCTTTCCTTGGACTATCTGAACCTGTAGAGGATACCACAGCAATGCTGGACTGCAGCGACTACGTTCTAGGTGGGTACCAGCTCAGCTCTTTCTTATAAGCGTTTAATATGGAAATAGAGGCTGTGAGGTTGACTATGCATAGAGGCTTAATCACATATGCAGAGGCTAGAGAAGGTATTTGTAAGGCTGAAGCTCACCAGTGAATCGGCAGCAAGTAGCTGCCTCGTAGATAGATAGATCTGTACCAGGGAAATACATGGTTTGGTGTTTTTTTGGGGGTTTTTTTGTTTTGTGATTTTTTTTTTTTTTTTCTTTCTTTTTTTCTCCTTCTTTCCCTCACTTCAGGAGAACTCGTTTCCTCTGCACTGGAGAGATTTGCTGCTAGGCTCGGATGATATTAATATAGACCTTTTGCTTTTAGGATTTCAATCTGAGAAGCATTTGGCTTCTAACAAACACTGGACTTGACTTGCATTTCCGTGTGTTATGAATTTTAAAGCATTAAAATGAATGAGAGTCCTAGTCTCAAAGAATTTAGTAGCTGTATTGAGCCATTCCCCAACAGAATGTGTATTATGTCTGTGTATTTTTAATGTAATAGCAAGGTTCTCCATGCGTAATAGAAAATAAGGTGGAGTCCACAGTGGTTGCCATTGATACCGTTGCAAGCTGTGCCTAAGGTTACTGGGATAATGCGTTTCCTGCGCTGGGATTCCATCAGGACCATGGAACAGACATGCCATGATTTCTTCTTCATGTCTTTTAAAGTTATTTATAATAACGGATCATCCCAATTTTACAATAGGTTCGATTTATTTTCAAGGCTCTTTCCCCAAAGCTTAATGTATAGGTTTTTTTCTTATTATTCTTTTGATTGCATTATATAAGTTCATGTAAGAACTTACATGTCAAAGTAAGAGAATATATTTTTGGATGGTAAATTTTAAAGCAGACATCTGAATATTTGTTTCTGAATATAAAGTGTTTTTTTGAAAATTAATTTCTAGTAAATTCTTGCCATGTTTTCACTCACACTGAACTTTGTTTTTTCCATATGCATCCATGAATCATTTTTGCTGGTGCTGATGGAGTATTGGGCAGTTTCACTTTAATGGGTGAAAGGAAGTAGTTAATGATATATTCCATGTTAAGATTTTTCTGTGTTTTACTAGCTGTGTACAGTCCCTAATACTCCAGGTTGGTCCAGTGTCCGCTTCTTCTTTCTTCTGAATACCTTTTGAAATGTTAGTGAGGGTGTGTGAAAGGCTGGCATGGCACTGCCGTGCGGCACCCTCAGCCCTGCTAGCAGAGTAGCAGTACTGAATGTATTCACTCCGGAGAGCTTGATTTCAATCACGCACCTGCTGCTTTCGATCCTTCCTTCTGTGGAGTTTGTTTTTAGATAATGTTGGCAGAAGTTGTAGCCCAGGGCCTTTATTTAAAACCCGAGTAAGATCTAAAGGAAAAAGAAAAGGTGAGGGCATTATGTTTTGGTTTTTTTAGCCCACTTCATTTGTTTATTCTTTTAACTTTAAAGCAGAAATCGTATGAGCATGTATAAGCCAAATAATCTTTTTATTTGACGTATAATGAATCTGTAGGTTTAGTATCCTGCAGATATATGTCAGTTTTGCTGGTAGCAGTTTTGTGCTTCAGATGTATGTCATACCATTTGCAATGGAAATAGCGGCATTGTTCTTGATGCTTTACATGCAGAAGGCCCACAGATTGAACAAGAAATAGTCAGCTGGTGAAATAATGGATGCTATCCTTCGTTTGAACCTGAGCAGTACCAGAAAGATGTTTCTTCATCCAACTTGCTGCTTTTTTGCAATAGCAATGTTTGAGGTCTTTGTTAGGGATGAATCTTTGCAATAAAATGATCTTCATTTAGACATGCTTTTGGTAGTTGAGTAAACTTTATTTGTATGTCTACTACTTGGAAACACTGAAAACATTTTTCAAAAGGATTTATTTTGCAGTATAGCCTGAAAGAAAAACATGTCTTGGTTGCTTTATGAAAAGAGGTCTGGACAGTTATAACTTCGTCCTGAGCAAACTTGCTGGTCATGCAGGAAGGTTTGTTGTATGAGCTCCCTCATACAGAGGGAACAGTCACTATGTTGCTTGGAATTCTGTGCACAGGACAGTCGTGTCGCCTCTCCGGGTTTAGTTTTTTTGTTCTACCATTAGTATCCTGCACGGTGGCTCTAATACTTCAGTTTCTGCAACAAACTAGCTATGGTTTGTGGAACCAACCACTAGGCTGTGGGTTGTTTTTCTTCCAAGAGCTTTCTGAAGTGGTTCAGTGAATGGATCCCATGTTATTGAGAGACGATCTTCTCAACCTGTGCTCCTCCCTTCTGTGTTCAGTGCTATCATGAGGTCAGGCTATCCTTGTTCTCTGGGCTTAAAAAATGCATCCTATGTCCAGTAGCCCCATGAGTTAGCCTAGTTTCCACAATCAAATGTCTTGGACTTGTAAGTCCTCTTTGCTCATTTTCATGTTGGATGAGGACTCTTCATGTTTGTGTCCAAAGAGAAGTCTCCCATTCAGTGTTCTCCGAACCTAAACTAATTTCAGTAGCCAGCTGTGTGTCAAGGAACGAACTAATGTTGTTTATCAAATGAATATTGCCTATAATCACTTTAAATAAATGTGCTGTTGCCACAACAATAAACTCAATTTAAGGTACATGTGACTTCTAGATAGAAACATATTTGTATTTGTTTTACATACAGATCTATCAGCAGGGAGTGGCACATCAACAACAAACATTGCTGTGCAGCCAGTGGAACCCATGTTCTGTTTCTAGAGTATGGATCATACTACCCAAATGTGGAAAATGACAAAATAAGGAGCCGGGAAGCAATAGGTTCTGTATCTGCAACCTTAGCAGAGGTCTGTCTTTCAAGACTATGAACTCGTAGCTTGAATCTGCTAAGCAGAGGTTGTGAAAAATGGGGTAAAACTTGCAGCCTTTTGCTGAAGTGTGGGCCAGCAGCACTCAGCTGGAAAGTTTCTCCTCACTCACTCCCCCTTTCAAAAAGCAGTTTAACACACATCTGCCTTTATACTAAGAGTAACATTGATAGTTCAGATCTCTTCTGCATGTGGCTGACATTTGAAAGATATAATCATAGGCATAGGAACTTTCTGAGAAGAGCTGAGGCTCTGGAGAGGTTGAGTGAACTTATCGGGGGAAGATTCCTGTTTGTTACGGTCCTCTGGGTTTTCTAGGCCCTACTGAGTTCAACTGCAGCAGTTGTTTACGTGGAAAATTACATTCGTTTTAGAAATATTGACGTGTCTTAAATTGTGTTTCCTAACTTCTTATTGGAGTTTTTCCAAGGTTGATGTCTCTTATCTTTTCTCTCACACATGCTGTGTTTCTGACTAGTTCCCTCCTCTTCCCAGCCCTCACTCCCAGCCAGGCTGCATCGCGACTCCTGTTTTCATTCAGGCCCTGTCCACATGCTTCGTTGCTCCTGGCTTATGCTCATGTTCCTCTGCTGCTGTCGCCCCTGGTTCCGATAGCCTGAGGGTGGCACTGGTCTCTCCGGGCAGTAGCAGGTGATAGTACACGGCAATAGTCCGGCTTCTCATTTCCAGCTCTCGTAGACTGCCAAGCAGTGAAGTGTCTTGGTGTTCTTGGAAATATCTGGGGGAAAGATGCAGCAGTTAGTGCTGTTACTTGTATTCTTCAGCCCATTGGTATTTTGGAAATCACTGCTTTGATGAAAGTACATGACAGAGGTAACCTTTTAAGCACCTAGTAAGAGAATATCCTGGAGTAAAGGGTTCATTTTGAGCACATTGAACTTGCATTTAACTGGTTATGGGAATGGAAGGATGTGCTTAAGGATTTGCTTACGCTTCATTTTATGAACTGGTCTGTCTTGAGATTCTTTTTGTAATTTTGGTTTGTGATAATGTGGCACACTGAGGTCGGTAGCAAGGAATGAGGAGGTAATAAGCTGGAGAGCTGATGCTGTACACAGAACATCTGTATAGATTCCTATATAAGGAAACTATATTCTCTGTCTGCCATCTGGAGAGGCCCTCTGCGTTGCGCTGTATTCAGCTGACAAGCTTTGAAACCAAGAGCAGACTTTTCAATAGATTCATCCAGAAGTAGAAGGAAGAGGAATTATTTTATATTTGTATGGTTTTGCATGAATATATAGGAAATATAAAGTAACTTAATATCAGTGACATTCCTGTAAAATAAAAATACAGTATTAGAAAAATGGCATCTATTTAATTATAATGATTGAACTTCCTTTCTCTTGGGGCGGGGGCGGGACGACGACACACGGGACGGGACACAACGACCAACACGAGAATAATGTAGGCCATGATGGTCAGACTTAATGGTTTTTAATCTTGATGTAGTCATTGTTCCTTCCCTCCCTTTGCTTCTGTGACTTTCATTGTACTGAAAATTAAGTTCCTACCTATCTTTGCCCTCCAGCATGCTGTCTTTTATTCTCTTAACACCATGTTTTCTCGTATGGGAAAAATGACATACAAAATTTTGAAACAGTATTTATCTGGAAGATTCAGAATTGTGTTCTGCTTCTGATCGTTCTTTTTGTGTTATAATCTGAATTAGGGTAAAGTACATATCAAATTCCTGATGTTCTGTACTTCCCTTGGACAAGAAGGTATGAATAGATTTGGGGATTTTTTTTTTGCTGTATTAGTTTATCTTTATTTCTGTTTTAATGCAGACTCAAGAATGAACAATCCGTCAGAAACCAGTAAACCATCAATGGAGAGTGGGGATGGGAACACAGGTAAGAAATGATGAATTGGTGCACAGATATTTTCTGGTGGAATTGAATGGATATTAAAAGCAAAATTTTTTTACCAGTTTATAGGAACTAAAACAAACGAACAAACAAAACAAAACAACCCACCCCACCCCCGCTACAGTTTTTAGAGACTTGGGAACACTTTTGTCTTGTCATTAACCCTACTGTATGCAGGGCATTATTCACACCTACTGTGTCAGAGCACTGCCCACACTTTGTATATAAGATTCCCCTTCCCCACTTCATCTATCCGTAATGTTTCTGATATTACAGAAGGTCTGGTGGCACTAGGTCTTCATAAGTAATCTTATTTTTCCTGGCAAAACATGCCTTCGGCACCTCTAACTTTGTCATTTATTGTTGGGTTGAAATTTTCCCTGGCAGATGTGGGCCACTGGCTGATCTTGTTTTCCATTTTCATTCAAGCTCTCAGAACAGTTCTCAAGAACAAGGCAAAGAGAGAAAGCATCATTTCTCAACATTTAAAAAAAAAAAAAAAAAAAAAGTTAGCTGGCTTTTCTGCAATTTCTTCATGTGTTAGAAGAGAACCTTGAAATTTGGCTGGGGAAGAATAGCCTTTGTGTCAGGGCCAATGTGCCTTTTGGCACATCCTTAACATGTGGCCAAGTTCTAAGCCACTGAAGAAGCTTGTTAAGCCACTATAACTCAATCATGTTATCTCATGCTTTAATTCCTTTCTGGAGGTAATTTCATGTTTGTTTTGGAAGCAAGAGAAATGATGGTTCTGAATGGAAAGTAAATAGTTTAACCTAACTCAGAATATTCTCTGAGCTCAGAATAGCATTTGGGAAGAGAAAATATTAATGAGAAGGAACTTGATCTTGTTGCTTTGAGGGAAGTCTAGTTACCTTGTATGAGGAAAAATATTTTTCCTCCTCTTGGTTCAGTAATAAGAGTTTTATTTTAAACTCTGGAGTTGTGATGAAATTAAAAATTTATTTCATTTTATGCTGCTGTCTCCTCATTCTTTGTGCAAGGCTTTAATACAGCTAAGAGTGACTGAACGTTCCTGATACTGATCCGAGAGGCTGGATGTTTTCTGCCAATGCATGGGGTCAGTCAAAAGGAATTCTGCTCACTTACTAATGTGTGTTTTGTTACTGGCATCTCAGTTTTTATAATTTACATTGTATTTGTAATAGGAGAGATATAGATTCTTTTTATTTACAAAAATGATTTATTACTTATTTAATACTGGTTTAGAATGATATAAAACATTATTTCAAAAAACATGGGCTCTAAATATTTCGTAATCATAAACAGCATCAAGAGAACAATGGTTTTAAATATCCCTATAGAATCCTTGTAGCTGGAGGGTGTGTGTAAACCTCTGAGAAAATTCAGACTTCCTGCTCTGTAGGACCACAGTTCCCTCTGTACGCTTTCTCCAAAGAGTGCATTCCCAATGTGCTTCCTTAAGTGCAGCTTTATTTAACTGGCAGTTTCACCTAAACTGAGCTGTTAAAGAGGAGGATGTGGTTTATTCAAAGGTAGTCTATTGTCATGGAAGTATTGCATCTGCTTCAGCAGAACCCTGGCTCTGCTCTCCTAGGCAAATACTTCATCCGTGTGAAGGTGGTGGTCATGGTAGAAAGAAATTGATGGATTGTAAAGCTGCATGTAGGTGCTTTCATCACAAAAAGAAATACAACATCTGTATTTTTTTTTTTTATACTCCAATACTAAGGTTAGTTATTACAAAAGTTTGGCTCTTACTGGTGTTTGGACCTTTTACAAACATTGCTTCTGTAATTTAAATGTTCTCAGTCATTCCTTTCAGTTTTGTTTCCTGGCTTTTTAAATGATGCAAACTAAAATAATCTAGAATTTTTGAGAACCCTTTGTTTTGCAGTCGTTGTTTTGTTTTTAAATATAGTGCTGATAAAGCACTGGAGGTAGTGATTAATGGCATTTGGGACGTTCTTTGGGGGCTCAAGCATCAGTTGCATTAGTCAACTGGCAGATGTTAAACCCTGAAAGGAATACTCACGGAATGTAATTTTAGGCTTCTGATCAGGGTACTTAAATTATGGTTCTGGGCTCTGTGCGTACTTAGTGAAAAGAAGTCAGCTTTCAGCTTGGATGCTAAGGAACTGGAAATGCTATTGATTGTGTGGGGAGCATAGGGTCTGATATAAAAGGCGTGAAGATGATTTTTATAAACACTCAGAGTTCTTATTTTTGTAACTTTCTGTAACTGTCTATTTTCCAGTGACATTTGTAAATCACTTGAGTCTGCTGTGTAAGCACTACTAGTCTATCGTTTGAACCTCAGTGGATGTTTATTTGGGTCATTCCTGGTTTAAACAGTAGTAAGCTGATGCAACTTGAAAAGTTTAGGAGAAATTACTGTAGGGCATGGAATTTACATTTGGCAGAGCTAGTGTTCTCAGGGGAACAAAATACGGTTGCCACTGGTAAAGATGACTTAACATCAGTAGTTCTCTAAGCTAACAGCTAAGTTTCGTGGAAGTTAACAAATAAGGGTTTTGTATTTCTAACTCTGACTATTTAGGGAACATAGTAAAGTCCCCTGAATATATCGGTCACAGTAAAATGCCCGAAACAGATTTTAAAGTTAAAATTTTTGTGCTAACTGGACTCCCCCTTTTAAGCATCTGAAAAAGCAACCCATATTTCAGACGAATTAAAAACAACAACAAAAAATGTCTTTACAAGTACAAGAGTTGTTGGATGGCTGTTTTCACAAGAACATGAATTGATCAACTAGTCATCAGTATTGCAGAATTACACAAATCTTTTCCAACCTTCAGTTGTGGGTGGACAGTCTACTTGGTATCTACTGGAAAAAAGAGAGAGAAGTACAGAGAGTGTCTTACAGTAAACAGATAGCCCTTTTGGTTTCCTTTTTATAGGTTGCAGCATAAAATTTTCCCGAAGAACCTTGTTTGTTTGTTTGTTTAATGCATGTTCTTTTTTAAAAGCTGTGTGAATGCAGTACTATGAAAGCCAAGGTTATAACATGTATGGAAACTGTAGCATTATGACATGCATTGACATAGCGGCAAAATAATAATTTTTGTAAGTGTACTGTTTGGAAGGATTCTAAGGATTCTTGTTTGCATTGCTTCATTTCCAGAGATTGATTTTCCAGTTTCCATAAGAAGAGAGTCTATAGGAGAGTGGGAGAGGGACCATGAAATATTCTTTAACTGCAATTCTGGGCAAATATCAATGCTAAACTTCTTATTAGTAATATGGACAAGGAATCAACATTTTCTGAGTATTGGAGATATTTCTCTCAATGGACGCACAGAGAAAGAGAGGGAGAGACGGGGAAATGTACTGCTGGTGCTGGAAGATGTCTCCCAGAGCACAGTGCAGATACCCACTCAAGTTAGTTTTGAGATTTTCCTTCTCCTTGTTTGCCTTCCCTTCCTGAGTCCTTTCTTGCACCTTACTCCACGTGTCCCCAGACCTGTAGTTCCTCACTCCTTTTCCTTTCTTATGCAGTTTGTAAACTCAGACTAGATTCTGATGATTATGATCTTGGATTTTGAGAATACGTTCTTCTGACTGCAGGTGCAATGTTACCTTGCCTGCTCCCATTTTGTCATGCCTTTACCCTCTGCAGGTACAATTCCAAGACAGCATAAACTAATCCATGTTCAGGGTGTCCTGGTACTTTGCCTGGAGTGGCACCGAGTGAGATGGTTCAAAGATTTGATTTGACTGAAAATTAATTGCACTTAGTATTAGTCTTCATCCAAACCAACTCTGTGAAGTAGCTAACCACATGGCTGAATTTATGCCAGAATTTAAATGTGCTTAAGTTGCATTGGACTTGGGCTATAAGGGTGAAATTTCATCCTGCAGCTTGATTCAGTCTTAACAACTTGCTGGGGGCGAGGGAGGCTCATTTCTCTACTACCACGTCTCTGATCTCCCCTGCTTTGCATTATCTGCTGCTGCTGGGCCCTGAGGTAAGTTAATTCATCATCACCTGGCAGAAAACTAACTTAGCCAAAAGAAAAAGGGAACATTCACATGAATAGTTTTCTACTCAGTTAGAAAGGTGAATTGGCTTACTGCTGTGTCCATGATCTACCAGAAGGGGCAGGACAGGGACAATGTAGTTGGAACCAAGAAGAAAGGGGAGATAGGAGATGGAGAGTTCCCACTCCTGTTTTTTTGGTGTTGGTGAGCTTTTAAATCAGCTCTAGCACTTATGGGAGCTGGGATGGAGATGGAAAAGACATAAATACTTGAGACTGGTAAAATCAATACTTGTGATTGCATCTGCCATGTCTATTAATCACCATGGGTTTTTACATTTAACACTTATCTTGAGCAGAAGTGGCGTTCTGGTCCTTTATGTCCTTACAATGTACTGACCTTCTGCTTCTGACAGCTCCATTTTCCAGTCTACTTATCAGATTTCTTGGATTCCACAAGAGTGGTGTCACATCCTTATGAGGACCTTAAGAGCAAGGCCTCTCATATGCTGGACTCAAAGTTCATTTTCCCTGCTGTTCTTCAAAAGATGTAGGCATCCTGTGATAAATGCAAGCAACCTGGATAGCATTCCTTCCAAAACTAAGGCTGCACCTGAAGGGGAAGGGACACTGTACTTCCAAATACCAAAAAAAGCTTAAGATGCAAGTAGAACAGAGAGTGAACAGGTGTGGTTTGGGTTTTTTTGCTCAGAGTTTGCTTTTGGGAGGCGTGGGGAGAGGGAGTTGAAGTCCTTTGAGGTTCAATTTAAAGAAAATATTTTCTTTCAGTACCTGTCTAAACTGTTTTTTGGGACCCATGGAGATTTTAAGCTCAGTCTTGGAACTTGCTTTGTTCAAAACTGTCAAGCCTAAGAGGCTGGTTTCAAATTTCCATATTAAGAGTCAGCAGAAGCGCCAACTGGAGCATTTCTTCTGCACACATGCACAGCAGTGCGCTTTTAATATGGTGTTGTGATTCGAGGCTCTTTTGGGAAGACAGTTAACCAGAACAGCTTCACCTATTTATTTAAGGTGAGGCTTCCAGCTAGTCCTCTCATAAATTGATAATTTTTTTGACCCCTGCAAGTTTCCAATTGGAATGAGGAATATCTGCCTTACAGTAAGTTTTCTTATCTATACTTTTTTCCTGCTTGGGGGTCCCTGACCACAGGTTGAAAACTGATTCAAAGCATCTGCTTAAATGAGGAGGTGGATTGTTTCATTTGAATTACAGTAGCTGTTTGTCAGGAATTAGTTTTATACATTTACCCAATCATCTTCCCACTCCCTTTGGCCTTCTGCATTGAGAGAATTCTGCAGTTTACTGGAAAGAATGAAAATAGATGAGATTCTTCTAGCTCTTTCCAGCAGACCTTCTTATC
This sequence comes from Platalea leucorodia, assembly GCF_965183815.1. NCBI lineage: Eukaryota > Metazoa > Chordata > Aves > Pelecaniformes > Threskiornithidae > Platalea > Platalea leucorodia. The sequence goes on from NC_138824.1 coordinate 115,828,515, forward strand.
TACCTTTCTTTGGAGAAATGCAACCAAGTTGCATTCATTCAATATCAACTCAGACCAGTGATAGTCCTTCTGTTCACTTTGGATTGGAATTTCAGACTCATTAAGCAAAATAATTTTATGTAGTTTAAAATTTGAATATTTTAAACATGTCTCTGGATCTTTGGCTGCACATATGTCTCTTAAGTCTGTAATCCCTGGCCCAAAGCATAGAGTTAAAAACTTGAGAGTATACGAACTCTTCCCCCACAGCACCTCCACCAAAGACGCATCAAAGGGCCACCTTAGGTATAACTTACATGGGTGCTAGAAAGCTTGGCTAGTATTTGTATTTAATTGAACAGTGACTCCACCTTTGAAAATTTTATCTAAGCTGTTTGTAGGTCAAAATAGCAATGTAAAATATTGGATAGTGTATTTTACTAATCAAATTTTACGCCTACTTGGTTTTGCAGATGTTTCTAAGGAATAGCAAACCCCTTTTCTTGTTTAACAACTGTGACTCTCTTTTGCTTAGTGGATAACCTAGATTTTTATGGTGAAAAATGTAGACGATGGAAGGAACTTTGAAGTAGGAGTTAGCTGAACACCTGTCCATAGGCACTGAACAAAATCTGATTGTCATCAAGAGTAAACAAGCAAGTCTAAAGCTGGTTTTACTTCATTTCAGTCATGCAATTTTAAAGATTGCATCATCTGTTCTAGAAATTCCACGCAGCCTGATATACTGAGTCTCCCTCCTTCTTGTTAGCCAGTGTAGGTAGTAATACCCAACATACAAAACCAGTTACTGATAATCCCTAATGTTGATTTTATCATCTCCCCACGGAATCATTCTTTAAACTTTGTAGTTATAGTTCCTCTTGGCAGAAGAGAATTCTGTGGTTGTTTCTTGTGGAAAAAAATGGGGTTTTTTTTTTTTTTTTTTGCTTTTCTTTTTTCCTTCTCACAACCAGATTATTTGGGGTTAGTTTAGGGGTTTTCATGTCTTTCGAGCTGTTTAGGAAGAAGACAACAAAAATGTAGGAAAATAATAAGGTTTTAATTATAGGAAAGTGGGTGAGAGCAAAAGCAAGCCCAGGCAGTTATCTTACCTAATGAGAGCTCTGCACAAATATTCAAGGAAATGCGGAGGTATCTTTTATCAAAAAAGTAAAACTGTGGCCCATAACTGCTATGTATATACAGTACTTCTGTTTTCATCAAGTATTATTTTACCTGTCTTTAATGAAAGGTGACTTCATGCAAACCTTGTTCTTGCCACTTTCTGAACCTGAAGATAGTCTTCAGCTGCTGGACAGAGTGCATGGAGAACGGAACCACAGTTTTACCTTAGCAGCGTGCACCCATTTAGTTTTCAAACCATGGTAGAGAATGATGGGGTAATAGTGTACATAGAGTAGGTAAAATGATAGAAGTTAAAGAAAATATGATACTGCTTTTGTTCAGCTGATAAATGCTATATTACCGAAGTCTGGAAGTGACACTGCTTCCCCACTCCTGCCTTCAATAAAAAACTTCAATTCTTGTTACTCTCAGAGTATTTTTCTACTACATAGTATTGAGAGAATAGCAGGAGACTTAGGAATATTAATTCTTCTTCCATTTCATAAAAGTAATAACTAATAGTTCTTAATATATCTCTTTCTTCAGGCACGCAAACAAATGGCCTGGACTTTCAAAAGCAGCCTGTGCCTGTCGGAGGAGCAATCTCTACAGCCCAGGCCCAGGCCTTCCTTGGGCACCTTCATCAGGTAAGAGAAGACCCATTTTAAAGTAGGGGAGACTTGGGCAGGTATGAACGCAGCTGCTTTTCTATGTTCTGTATTCTTTTTTTCTGTGAATGATGGGTAGTCATGTAAACGAACATATGGGTAGACCACGTGCTTAAATAGCTTGGATGGGAAAAAGTTCTTAGTGTGGCACTCACTTCATTGCATTAGGCTGCGGAATACGTCAAGATAGGGTGAGGCCTATTTGGAGAAGCTGGAAAACCCCTTTTTGGGGACTTGAGAATGTCTAAAGTTTGGTGGGTTTTGTGTGGGTTTTGTTTGTTTGTTTTCGGGTTGTTTTTGTTTGTTGGGGGGGTGTTTTGGTTTTTTTTGTTGTTGTTGTGTGGGTTTTTTTGTTTTGGTTTGGTTTTTTTTTTTTTTTTTTTTTAAAACCTTGATGGAGATACCAAATTGAAAGGCAAGATAAAATTTAATCTTTTTGGTAAAGGATTGTATTGGCCAACAGCTGCCAAAGTTCTGAAGTAGTCACTACCTAGTTAAGAAACCAGTACTGGTGTTGAATTGTAGTCATCACTATGCTTCAATCTTTCAAGCTCTTACACGTTAACTAGAAATATAAAGTGATCATACTTACTAAGCATGTATGGTTTGTGAGTTTTTTCAATTTTTTTTTTAAAGTTATTTCAAGGACTTGTTTGTCAGATGATATTCAGGCTTCTACTACTATCCCTCTGTTCTGCTGCTGCTGTGTTTAGGGAATCAAAGCTGAACATCAGATGTAGGCTGAAGCAAAATGGGGCATCCCTAGGTGAAGAGAAGTATAAGGGGCACTTTTCTGTAGTTTTTTATCTGTTCACACTTGATGTATGAAAACAAATGTCCTAATTTCTTTCCCTTCCTCAGCACCAAGTTTAAACTTTAAAATACTGTACCTAATTGGCTGACCTTGAATGTTTGAGGTCTGAGGTTGCACAGTTATTGTGGTATAATTGACGTACTGAAGCTTTTATGCCCTCTTTTAAAGCTCTGAACTGCCATTTTATTGTATGGACCATTCCACGTGTCTTGTCACATAATTACGATTTTCCTAGTAGATTGGGTTATATAGGACCTAGGGAGTGCCAGTGTTTGAATTTGCTGAACCAATAGGCTGTTGTAGGCTGCCTTTATGTGGAGAGAAGCTGACTAGTTTTCATGGATTGTCAGTATGTGTTTAACATGGAGACAGATACAGTTGTTCTGCAGAATTTTGTGTGTTTGTTTCAGTCTTCGTTTTGTTATATAGATTAATCCAGGACAGTAATTGTATTTACCACAGTGCTTTATCTTGCTTTGGAAGTGTATTTATTTAAACAGTTGTCAGGATCTTTGTAACTTCATGTTTGATAAAGTGTGATTCATTTCTTGAAACTCTAGTTCAAAGGAAAATCTCAGCTATTCTTTTATGCACCTGCAGGTGCGTGGGAATCTATTGTGAAACTGTCCTCTTCTAGTGTGGCTGCTGTTAGCGGGGTGTTACTCGGCCATATCACACAGTGCTTTCCTCCAGACTAATACAAAATATTAGGTTGTAGGCAACATTCAGAACAATTTAATTTCTAATTAGAAAATGTTTGTTGTGTGGTGGAAGGGGTGTCCAAATTGTGTTCAAAGAGATTTTCAGCAATACGCTGGCTGTACCTGCGTGAGATATATTTGTAGTCTTTTATGTGTTTTTTTTATTGATATGTAATTTTTAAAGTATTATTTCTGAGTATATTTTTTGGGTGGCAGGCTGTTATTGTTTAGTTTATTCTCTGGTGTTAATTCATGTTAAAAGCTCAGATTACATCAACTGTGTCAAACAATATTTTGCTTGTGGTGAGGAGGAGCTTTTCTGGGAATGTTTGCTTAGATGTAGAACATGCTTAGTAGGTCTAGTACCCTTCATCTAGAGCGGTAGGAAATATTTCCAAGGTGACTCTTAAGGGTTGCCTGTTCGAATATTCAGTTATTAATTTAATGTACTGCAATTTAAATTAAAACTCTCCTTCCTGTGCTTGCAGATATATGGACTCTCTTTTGTGATGTATATTATGTGGGGACATCTTTTTATAGAGGCAAGAGTGCTACATTTTGCTTTGCTTTATTGTACCCTTATGTGTTGCCTGGTTTTCAAATGAGCAGTGGTTTTCAAACATGGCCAGAGATGGAATTCACTACAGGCTGTAACTCTGACCTTTGAAAGTGTTGGTAATTAATTACATAGCATTCCTTCTTTTAGTAGGAGTGGTGGTGGAAACAAGGCGAGACTGATTAAAATGGTCTTCAGTAAATGAAAATTTAGCATTTGTTGTACAGAGAAAATCCTTATTAGAGATAAAATAACACTCTCTAAAAATCTCACTTTCTGAAGCATCAGTTTTTCTTCACTGCTAACCCACTAGAACGTCTTTGGACCTGTTAATCACAAACATTGAATTCAAGTTTTGAGTATACCTGAATCAATACAGCCTTTGTAAAGTGTCTCCAGTCCTCTGTATTGAGATCTTGTTTTCAGTGGCTGAGGACTGCAAATACTTGAATGGGTTGATTTGAGAAAGAGTGTTTATGCTGTGGGTTTTGTGCTATGCAGGTGATTGCTCCTCTGTCGTATAAAGAAGCGGGTGAATGCAGTGTACATATTTGGGGTAAGACCCATTCTGAAATATTAGAAGGATGATGATGAGTAGAGCTTAATGACCTTCCCTGAAGCCTGGATTTTTTTTTAACAGGAACAGGAATAGTTAGCCTGTCCACCCCAAAATGCTCTGTTTCAACTCAATTTCATGATAATAGCTAGATCCCTAGGCAGGAATACATTCAGCAAGAGGTAGACAAATAACAGTGTGGAAAAGTCTTACAGATTTTTTTTCAGCCTGGAGCACAACCCCTGTTTCACTGATTCAGGTGTTAGAGGGGCACGCATTGTTCTTGGGGGAGTTTTTGTTGGGGTGCAGGTGGGGAGGTTGTTCTTTTTACATTGTTAAAGTTTTCTGTGGATTCTACATTATTTCATTTCCATTTTTGTACTGTATTGTAGGTCCAGCTCGCTGGAACAAGTTTACAGGCTGCTGCTCAGTCCTTAAATGTACAGGTAAAGACAGTTTCCTTCTGCTGCTCATCCTTTTCTCATTCCAAACAGCATTATGGTCCCATTAGAGATAGTTTTTAACCTATGATATGCTACTCTGTTTTTTCAGTCTGACTGGTCTTGCAAGTGATAGGTATGAAGGAGTAATAGTTTTACAGCTGTAAATCAGGTTCAGGACTGTAAGCATTCAGAAACTAGAGTTGTTTAAAACACGCAGCGATTGTAATTTTATACTGAATTTCAGTCAGGTGTTGTATCATGAAAACTATAAAACTTCAGGAATATTTCATGTTCTTCCATTTATTCACTTATTTTAAACATAGCAAGTATTACTATGCAATTTTTCCTTACTTCTGGTAGCTGAATATAGGAGTATAATGTAAAATTAACTATGTAATGTGGCTAGTGTCTATTGCTTGTGTAAATAACACATAGTGATTTCAAAATAAGTAATTGTTGTTTAATAATGTACGTGAGACAACAAAGCTTTCAAACTTTTTTATGATGCTGAACACTTCAGTGTATCAGTTAACATGCCAGTTTCTCTCAGTACTATATTAAGGGGAAAGGCATGCAGTTTTATTGAAAACTGTTTCAGTATTGCTTGTTATTAAAGAATGTAGGTAGTGCATTACATGAAATGCAATAGAATGTGGACCCACTTATACATAATAACAATTTGGAAAGAAGAGGAGGTATAGTGACCTTCCTTTCTAAGAGGAAGGAGGCAGAAAATTGCCTTGGTTGCCATGGTAAACTTCCATCCCTGAGAGAGATGTTGGCAAACAGGCTGTATCTCTAGTGCAGAATGTTTACAGTCCTGCGCTGTAATTATCGCTCAATGACTGGCAGAATTAATCAGAGCCTTTATGTTAATTAGCCTGCTCTGCAGTCCCCAAAACAGGTGGTGGAAAATATGCAAATCTATGCAGAATTTTAATGTTCTGCATAACCAGTTTTAATTATCATAAAACTCTCTCCCCCTCTTCATGCACTTGCATTTCCTCCCTCATGTCTTCACAATTTCTTCTGTTTTTTAAAAAAAAAAAAAAACAAAAAACAAAAAACCAAAAAAACCCCCCACAAACCAAGACCACCAAAAATAAAAAATCAGAAAACCCCCAATCTTTTGAAATAAAGCAGCATTCAATTAAATAAGTGCTAAAGTTTGATTATTTAAAAGCACTGTATATATTATGTATTTTGCTGTAGGTAGATAAACCTGTGAGGATTTCTCAAACCAGTTTTGTATAAGCCACCAGTAAGATGACTTAGAGGTGCAGGATGCAGATAGAGAAAATGGAAACACAATCTCCTTTCCCTCGTTCCATTGTTCAGGATTTTAGGCAATGAATAATTTTAACAACCTTTTCTTTCTTTATGGTGAGAGGTAGTGTCAGCTTCAGTTGCATTGCGTAAAATGAAATGAGACCTGAAAATAATGTCAAAGAGTTACAAAAGACCTGAGAGTCTTTTTGTTTTGTTTAAACTGCATTACCTACAGACATGTTTGAGCAATCGTAGCTGAGATGGTGGGCACATAGAGCCATTGCTTAAACACACTCTTAAAATAAACCCAAGGGCTTTTTGTATGCAGATGAAAGATTTTTATTGTGCAGTGTTGAGATAGCAGTGTTATACATTAACATCTGTTTTACACTATAAAGAGTTGTATTTTTTTTTTGACTAGTCTAAATCTAATGAAGAATCTGGGGACTCTCAGCAGCCAAGCCAGCCTTCCCAGCAGCCTTCAGTGCAGGCGGCCATACCCCAGACCCAGCTCATGCTGGCCGGAGGACAGATCACTGGGGTAAGATTTACCCAAGTATACTGCAGTAAGCCTCCTGTCCGGCAAATGATGGCAGTATCTACAGCAGTCCCCGTAGAACTGTCAGTGAAGGTTATTGTCATTTCCTTTAACATAGGAAGAAGCTTGAGTGAAAGAGAGGACAGAAAATATCTTCCTATAAAAAGCAGACTTTAATCTTTGGTTTTTGTTGCAAAGTATTTGCTTCCAAAAAAAAAAAAAAAAAATCTCTGTTCTCAGTGTCGGTCTTGACTCTGCAATGAAATGAAAACCTGGTGTGTGTACAAATAAGAAAGTCACTGATGTCATAAAGAGGAATTTTTATTTTTTTGCAAGATTAAAATGAGGCATGGGAGCATGAGACTAAATCTTATCAGATAGCTGGGTGAAGAACAAAAATGATGGGAACTGCTGACACCAATTCTTCCTCTTCTAAACACATTTCTTTTTAAGTAACTATATCAGTGCTTGCCTTAAGCCTATTCAACCCTTCTGTTTTAACCTACCAATTTTGAGTTTTTTAATTGCAAGGCTTTGGGAGTGATTATGGAATAACTGTTGTTTTGGGATTACTGGTGTTTCTGAATTGTTGTAAATGCTTTCAGCCATTTAAAAAAGGAGAAAGTTTTGTGAACGGGCTCCTTTGGTTAAAGAGTTTGCTTCCACGTAATCAGCTTTGCAGTTTTAAGAGTTTGCATGTTAATAAGGAATTTAGGGCAGTTGCTCCAACAATGTATTTATGATTTGAAGTATTAGGTTAGATCATCTCTCCACTTGAATGAAGTGATGTCTTAATTTCATGTTCAATTGTTAAATCTTCTTGTATGCTAGTGTGTAAAAAAACATCCTATTTAGTTTTTGGTTAATTACATTTGAAAGTTTTAGAAGTGAGAGTGTTTTAACACGTTATTAAAACCTAGCATATTTTATTATTTTTCTCATTCTCAAAAAATATTGGTTTGTTTTAATTTATGATTGTCTGCAGTAGTGAAATACTCAAAACTCCAGGCCTGTGCAGATATGGATTGTAGTAAATATGGGCATCAAGATTCATTTACATGTAAAGGAGAGACTGCTGCCACCTGTTTCACAGAGATAATGCGTGTTTGGGAAAGGGAAGGGATGTAAACTTGCCAACTCTATTCTATTTAAAAAAAAAAAGCAGATGGGGAGACTTGGAGAGAAACAAATGGAGCTCATGTTCTTTACTTATATCTTAGGGCATAATGGAAATGATGGAATATGGCAGGGATTCATGCTAATGTGAAGCAGCTGGGGTGTTATCAGTTTGTTCAGTAGCCATAGCCAGCATTCCTGCTTCTCATTCATCTGGCTAATCACTTGCTGTTCTGCTGGGTGTAAATTTCCTTTCAAATCCTGGCAATACTGATTCTTTTCTTTTGCTTGCTACTTAATTACCTTTTTCCTGAACCTCCTGGTAGAGTTGCGAAGAAAACTTAGGAGTAAAGTTAGGTTCTGTAGGTTCCAGTAAGTGCAAATGTTTGCGTTTGTGCAGATTGGTTTATGTCAGGCCTGTGGTAGGTTGGTTCCTGCGCTGTGTTGAGTAGTCAGCTGTCCTTACATAAGGCCAGAGTCACTGGCTAGTTACTGGCTGAACTGTAGTAATAGTTCTACGAATGTCTGGTTAATATAACTAGTAATGAGCTAGCTAATGACTTTGTAGCTGAAGTGGCTCTTTCCATTATTAATGGCTGTGTTTTCTAATTATTTATAGCTCACGTTGACGCCAGCCCAGCAACAGTTATTGCTACAACAGGCGCAGGCACAGTTGCTGGCGGCTGCAGTGCAGCATTCAGCCAGTCAGCAGCACAGCGCTGCTGGTGCCACCATCTCGGCCTCTGCTGCAACGCCGATGACGCAGATCCCTCTATCTCAGCCAATACAGATTGCACAGGTGAGCCTTGAGGCTTGAGAGGGCGGAAAATAACGAGGTTTGACTAATTGCATCATGCAAATAATATTTTTATTCCTTATTCAGTGAGTTTTTAGAGTTCTTGAGTACTGTTAGTCTTTCCTCATGCATCCTTAGCTGATGAGGTTGAAGTTGATAGTTTTAGCAAAGAATGCATACCAGCTGCTCATCAATTCCACTGGGCTTTTAAGTTTGTTCCAGAATCTGACCAGATGCTGTATTTTCTGGATTTTCCTCCTTGTAGTTAGCTTGAGAAAGGAGAAAAAGGGCTATAGAAAGATGCCCATGGAAATGACACTTGTCGAGACCTGTATGGATGAGAAGGGATACCTATGTATCACTTAAGGATGCTTGTTAGATCTAAACAGCAAAATGGTAGAGCTGAAGAAAGGCAGTTTGACTTGATATGTCTGCGTGCTATTTTGGCTCGGTGCTTAATGCTCAGAGTTCAGTGACAAAGAATGGGCACTCTTGTGTGTCTAGAGAAAAACTTGCCAGAATGAGTCTGGTGTCGGAATCTGTCCAGTTTTATGGTCTGCTGCTAAAGACCCGTTAATTCTTAATTCTGAAGAACTGCTTGCCAAGGAAGTTCTGCTTACGAGGAGCAGCAAAGATCCTCCTGGGTACTCCAGGATTGGCTTAATTCAGTGTGGAGAATGCAGCGCCACTGACTCTACACTTCACATATGTAGTGTGGAGACTCCTTAGACTTCTGGACAAGGGTAACGGAATGTACAGCATAGGCATCTTGAGTACTACTACTAGATGATTGTGTTGCTGATCCTGAGGTCCATCTTCTCATAGATTAAGGTTCTCAGTACATAATATTTCAGTTTGTTTAGTCTAGCTATGCAAAGTTGGTTGGGTATGTAATCTCCAACGTTGCTACTTCTTACAGTGAGCAGGTTCTTTAAAACTCTCTGACGCTTTCTATTCAGACTATTTTCACTTGTGAACATGAGGGCTGATTGAGCAAAAGAATGGAAGTGTCGCAATTTTCAGTGAAGTCCATTGGTGAAATGCGCTATTCCTTTATTGTGCTAGTCCACTCGCCAAATAATAGCCTGGTTGTGCTATCAGTTTTTTATTAGCTGACGTGTCAAACTTCTGTGGTGTTGGTCTAAAAGTTCTGACCTCTCTGGCTGTCCTTACAGAGGCCAGAGTGATGCCATCCCACATTTAAAAGGCCGGTACTGCTGTTGCCCACAGACCCCTCACACTGAGCCTCTTGGTGCACTGTGACGAGTCATGTGACCAGATATTAATACTTCTTTTAGCAAAGGATCCCACTTCACTCTCATGATCTGGAGATGACTCAAGGATGTAGTATTCAAGGAAACTTGTAACTCCCAAGACCATCTCTTATTTATGTTAAGCCTATGTCTGTAGCCAATAATACAGACAGATTTCAAGAAAAGAATGGGAAATGTCCTTGTCAAGGAAGTTGACGGTTAGCTCCATCTCTCCATGCATCTGTCACAGAGTTCCCATTTGATATTATGGGAGTCTTTTAACCTAAATGTAAGTGATCCACAGGTGTGTGCCTCTTGTCTTCCAGGTGTGCAGCTTAAGATAGAAAGGTCTGCTTTACTGAAGTGCAGAGCATTAAAATTTCATATTAATAAAATTTGGACCTTGAACTTTCTGACTTTACATTTGTCAAATATGCCACCACATTGTGGATACTTTTGAAGGCATTGTTGTGTATGTGTGAGATGTTGCTAATCCCGCTCTTCCACTTCAGTGGGAAGCTATGAAAATGTGTGAAGCATTTAGTTATTAATTTAGTACTGGGTTTTTCTCCAGAACTTACAAAATCTTCAGCGAAGTGTTTGAGAAGAGTTGAAAAGATCAGGCATGTGTGGTTAAATAGGAACTTCTGAAGTGAGCATTGTCTGGTTTGTGCGTGCAAATGAGCTAAAGGCTCTATGGAAAATAACATCTGATCAGGTAGTTGCCACCATATAATGTGTATTTGTAGCACAAGGGGAACAAATTAAAGTTTCACTTGTTTTCTGGCATTGTTTGAATCTTGTTAGCTTCTTATGGTGATGAAAGTGCAGGGCATAATTTGTGCAGGTGTTGGATATAATTTGAGATACTTTATGGAAAACTTCTACTGTCTAGGTTTGTAGGTGGATAAGACCATGCTTTTTGATCCATCTTGACAACAATTTATAAACAGTGCTCAGCTTTGTTTGCATTGCTATTGTAAACATATAGCTGATTACACAAATAGCTGAATGTTTGTTTTAAGTGATGATTTTTGAATAATTGATTAACTGGCAGGTCTCTGCAGCAGGGGGATTACCATATTTATTTTAATTAACTAATTGCACAAGCATGACTTCTTTAATGTGCATTGCAGTTAATGTAAGGTATCTGCTGCAGCAGTCTGGTAAGATGTTAGTGCCGCTGCTGGGCTGATGCTAAATTGTCACTAAACAGTTGTACCAAGTTTTGGAGTTCTTTGTAAACTTTACTTGTTTTCAGGATCCATTATCAGTGTTTATATGATGTAAACCTCAAAGTGAGAGAGATGCTTAAGTTTGTACTGAAGTTGTAACTAGAGATAATGGCATTGAATTTAGAACTTTTAAAACAAAAACAAATCCAAAAAACTTCCTCATGTCAAGATGTGGCACTTATTCTGCTGAGGTAGGAGCTGTATTGTTTTAATCTTTGTAAATTGTTAGGCAGCACCAGAAGACATGCATGTTTCCCCAGAAGTCTTTCCATCTCTTTCTACGTGCTTGTGCTAGTATACAGATTTTACCATTGAGGGGAAAAAAAAATCATCGCTATAGGAGAGCAGTGTTGGGGTTGTTAGCATGGTTCCTATTGGGAGATTTATTGTAATGCCACAATTAACTAAATAATAAAACTTTCCCAAGGTAGAAATAAAGTTGGATTTCAAATGAATTTGATGGGCTGGTAGGGCTATTTAAGAGCGATTAGCCTTGGAGGTATCATTTCCATTCTGTGTTACAGAATTATATTTCTGTATTTAAACAAGACTCAGCCAAGATACCATTTACCAAGGGAGATGCACAGAATAAGATTGCTTATACCAGTTATCCCTGAGGCCTCAATTTAAAAACAGTTTTCTCATATTAAAGTGTAAGAGCCTGATGATAAGAGCTGTCATGTCTGAGCTGGGTACCCTGTGTTATGAATACTATAGTCTTAAACAAAAAGCTCTCCTCCTTTGATCTTAGAAATACACTGCCACTGTTCCTTTGTATTCTTTCTTGTATGTAACTGCATCTCCACTGGTGCTTTTTCCAATCATCTGAGACCTACTTGGTCATCTGGGAGGTGGGGGTTCATTCATTTGCTTTTGGTATGGGAGGTCCTCAACCTATCTGTTTTTCTCTCCATACCTTTTCCTTCAAAAATTTCTTCCCAACCCTTCCTTTTGTGTTTCTACTTTTTCCCTTATCCACCTCTATTTTCATCCTTCAGCTTCTCTTCATTTCTTTTTCTTCCACCTAGCATTCACAGCCTTAGTCAGCTTGCCCTACTCTTTCTATTTCTGTTTCTTCCTCTGCATCTAGTCCTCGCATCCAAGTCAGTGTGACCCCCTCTGTGCTGGAGAGTCTGCTCAGTCTGCAAAGGTAACCAGTAGAGCATTGAAAATCAATGAATAAATGGGTGGATGTCCCTGTCACATTGGGATCAAGAAGTAAGAGTTTTTAGTAGCAGTTCTGACCAATGTAACTTTATGATATGAAGTCAGAAGAAACGTGGAGTTCCTGTGAAAAACTGGAGCAGTTGTCTCTCTCTTTTTTAGGAAGGAATTTGGCCTCGATTTCATAGAAATGGTTGCAGTACTTCTGAAATTTTCTGAAAGCAAACAATACTATCAACTTTAAAAACACTCTGCTGTGCTAGGAGGCACTTTTTAAAGTTTTACCATTCTTTTATAAAATGGAAGTTTCCATTTCTGTCGTGGTTTAACCCCAGCCAGCAACTAAGCATCACCCAGCCGCTTGCTCACTCCTCCCCGGTGGGATGGGGGAGAGAATCGGAAGAGCAAAAGTCAGAAAACTTGTGGGTTGAGATAAAGATAGCTTAATAGGTAAAGCGAAAGCTGCACGTGCAAGCAAAGCAAAACAAGGAATACATTCACTACCTCCCATCGGCAGGCAGGTGTTCAGCCATCTCCAGGAAAGCTGGCTCCATCACACGTAACGGTGACTTGGGAAGACAAACGCCATCACTCCGAACAAGCCCCCCTTCCTTCTTCTTCCCCCACCTTCATATGCTGAGCATGACGTCATACGGTGTGGGACAGCCCTTTGGTCAGTTGGGGTCAGCTGTCCCAGCTGTGTCCCCTCCCAGCTCCTTGTGCACCCCCGGTCCACTCGCTGGTGGGGTGGGGTGAGGAGGAGAAAAGGCTTTGACTCTGTGTAAGCCCTGCTCAGCAGTACCTAAACCATCCCTGTGTTATCAACACTGTTTCCAGCACAAATCCAAACCATAGCCCCATACTAGCTACTATGAAGAAAATTAACTCTACCCCAGCCAAAACCAGCACAACTTCTTAAAGCGCATTGCTTGGTCAATCCACCTGGTGTGTGTCTATACCGTATTATCACACTGCATGCTTTTGACTTAATATGACCAAGTCGCCTAAGTGATTCATGGCTAGTGTCTTTGTAATGCACATTAAGTAGTCGTTTTCTTATAATGCATGTCTATGGTCTCATAAATCAATGGACTCCCCTTTTTTTCCTCACTAGTCTTCCTTTCCACCCATTGACACTCCCCACCCTTCTTCCCCAGAAGGAGATTGTTGCAACTTTTAAGTCTTAGCTTAACAGTTTTTAACAGTTGTTTGTTTGGTGGTTTTTTTTTTTTTTTTTTTAACAGTTGTAGACAGATAACTATATTCTGCAAATGGTTGTGTTGTGTAAATAAAAAGTTATCCTTGTCAGTCTGTCTTGACTTCCCATCACCATTTCCACTGCTGGCAGTGAATGGCCTTTCACGTCTGCTGGCTGAGCAGCTTGTGTGAGTGCTGAGTAACCTGCATCAGTCGAAATGCGTGGGGGCTACTTTACTGGCCTTAAGAAGCAAGTCTTTGTTAGTCTGGCTCACTTTGACTCAAGTTAGGGAGGATGTTAAAATGAGCAGCTCCATTCAAGCAGCCAGACTGAGCACTGTTTAGGAGCAAACTGGCTTTGTTAACATCTTCTAACACAGTTGGACCCAGAAGAGGGTATCTGTCTGCAAACAGGTACCCCGCTATCTGAGTAACTTATCTGAAATAGAGTTTTGGGGAGGTTTTTGGTTTTGGTTTTGGTTTTTTTTTGGTTGGTTTGTTTAATGGGAGGTTCTAAGTGTGGGAAATATTTCAGGCTTTTATCTACCTGCTTGGCGGGTATTTTGAAACAGCTTCTTCTCAGAAAGATGGAAAGATTCTACACGTGTATAGTTTTCATCGATTACCTCTGCTATGTTGGCTGGCTTCACATTGTGCTTCAATTTTCAAATTTCAGTTACTCTTGTTATTGTTCTGTTTGAAGAAGATGAAAAGAAACAGGCTAGTTTGGGCGGAATATTTTTAAGCAGTTCTCTATGTTTTCATTCTCCAGCTAAACAGCAAGTTGAAGCATTTTTCTTGATGATTCACTTTCTCAGAGATTAGCATTTATGTTGAGACCAGTCATTTAATTATAGAAAATTAATAGTTCTGAACAGTTTAAATACGTAAAAGTATGGTTCTACAATAGTGCAGTGTTTTGGGTTATTCCTTTTAACCTTAATTATGGCCATGTCTATTAAGCTTATTGTAACTTGTTTCAGAACTAATCAAATATATTTATTTACTATTTGAGTTAGCAGCTTCCTGAAATTTGACCTGAACAACCAGAGTGCAAGCTAGGAATCTGTAATTTTTTGCTTTCCTCTTGCTGATTAGAATGGTAATTGCAGATTGTTGTTGTTGTAAACAAAAATAGCTCCCAGCTAATATGCTTGATTTGTCAACAATGAATTTTGTAGCAGAGTTGCATCCTCAAAAAATAAGCCTGAGAAATCTGGGTGCTGATAAGTCTAAAGTATTTGAAAACTTCTGCATTCAGGGGGGAGGGAGATTAATTTTTTTTTTTTTTTAAGCAGAACAGTGCTGGAAATATTTTGCTGGGTTATTTGGTAAACAATTTTTGTTTGGTTTTATGAAGGACAATGAAATTCAAATTGCCAGACTAAAGGAGAGTCAGTAGCAGGACTGCTGTGTTCGACATCCACTTTTATCCCTAAATGTTAGAATGTAACTGGTTGATAGGAAATCTAGTTACATTGGGAGTCATGGCTGACTTAAATGTCTAACACACAGCTCTTTTCCTTTTTCTTTTTCTTTTTTTTTTTTTTTCTTCCCCCCCCCTTCTTTTTTTTTTTTTTTTTTCCCTTCCCCTGTTTCCTTAAGGATTTGCAGCACTTGCAGCAGCTTCAGCAGCAGAATCTCAACCTGCAACAGTTTGTGTTGGTGCATCCAACAACCAACTTGCAGCCAGCACAGTTCATCATCTCACAAACACCGCAGGGGCAGCAGGGTAAGTGCTCCTTGCCAGGAAAGAAAAATCATACATAGCTTTTTAGAGGAGAAGGTGAAACTGAGATGGTTCCCACACCTTCAGTAACTGTTGATATTCCCTAGGAGAAATATCAGTATTGTAATTAGGAGACTCTAGCAGGTTGTCCCTTCCTGGGTGTTAGACCTCAGCCTTGTCAAAGTTTGTGTAGCTCACTTCTCAAGGAGGATCAAGCCAGAGATCATATCATGGGAACGTTTGTTAGCAACAAGGTCTCTTGGGAAATACTTCAGCATCTGAATTTCTGGGTCAGGCTCTCAAGAAGGAAGCCTACTGGGAGGAGAACTTGGAGAAAGACAACTCTCCAGAAATCAAAGGCAGAATCGTAGGAGGTGGAGGCCTGGAGGGTGTGTGGGCTGTCTGGATTAGGTCAGTGCTAAATTTAGGCTCAAAATTCTAAGACTGGAAAAAGATTACAAAATCAAGAGTCCTGTGGGAGGCTAGAAAAGTCCTTAAGCCTAAAGAGGGTACAGTGAATTTTCTCATAGACTGAAATAATAATTACACCTTGGGAAAAGAGCTATAATGCTTGATTTTGTATAACAACTCTTGGAAATAATATTTTGGCGATACACCAGGTATGGCTTACATGCTAAAGGCAAACCAAGGCAGTGGTAGGTGGTAGTGTGGCAGACCAGTTAAGGTGTTGCACAGGAACTTTGCTCTAAGAACTAATGCATTCAAGTTGCAATACATCATAGTACTGGTTGCACCCCGTTTGTTGATGCCCACAGAAAACTGCATTTAGTCATGGCCTCTTGTGCTGATGTACTCCAGTGATCTTTTTCCCCCCTTTCTCTTCCGCATGAACTCTACTCAGTTGTTCAGGTCTGGTAATCCAAAGATTCTTGCTCAGAAGGCAAATACTGTTATGCTTGAAGAGTCCTTCAGAGCCTGGCTGTCCTATAAAGCAGCTCTTTGCACCTCATTTTCTTCTGTTTTTTTCAATTTTTTCATGCATCATTCCTTTTTATAAACTATGACTTGGATAGAACTGGCTTTCCATTATGCTGAAGCTCTCTCACTATCTGAATGCTCTCATATTTGAATAAAGGGTTAGTCAAAATTAACTCTCTTTTAATAGGACTTGATTTAGGAGAGCTTTTATACCAGAAGTGGTAGAAAATGGCTAAAAGACTGTTCATAGAGGCATTTAGTGATGTACTAGTTTCTTAAAATAAAGCAGAACTTATAAGCTTAACATATTCTTCTAGAAGAAATCAAACTTCACCAAAATGTAGTTCAAGGATTCTTTAAAATAGGCTTGGTTTGGGTTTGGGTTGCTTTTGTGGTTTGTTTTTTTGTTTGTTTGTTTTGGGGTTTTTTGTTTGTTTGTGGGTTTTTTTGGTTTTGGGGTTTTTTTAATCTTCTAAGGAAACAGCAAGCACAAAAGCATTGTTTTGAAAAACTCACTGGTATTAAAGTCTGCCTACATTTTTCAGCTAACTTCTGCTGGTTTTCTAAAATATCTCTGAAGGTGCTTCACAAAAAAGGAAACTAACAGAAGCAGACGATATTCATCTCTCAGAATGAACTGTTTGCATTATAGAAAGGAAAGAAGGCTTTTTGTTTGTTCGTTTAAAATCATCTGAAGTAGAGTAACTACCAGAAGACGTTTTCATAGTACCTTTTCCAGGGGCCATCTCTGAAAATGATTTCTTCACTGCAATTTAAGACCTGCATATTGCTGTCATCAGTGACGCAGCGTGTGTAGAAACACCATGTTTTACTGGTAATGTGCAGCCTGGACAACTGAATGGCTCAAAAATGTAGGAAGATTTATATTCTGTATTCTGACCATAGGCCATTAGTGTGTGACAACCTTCCAAACTGAAATGCTTGAATGGATCTAATTTTCTTCATGAGCACTCAATGATAAAGCAACATGTATGTCATAATACCCCTTATCTCACTTTTTGGCATGGCTTTTTGCAGTATTTCATGGTTATTGTTAGAAGATCTCAAACAGTATGTTATTATTTATGAAAAAGTGTGTATTTTTATTTTGTTATTTGCTGTTGCAGCTGACTTTTCCATGTTGTTCTTGTCCTATTACTCCATTAGTTAACTTCCTAAAATAATAAATATTCTGAAGAAACTAGCATAGACCTTTCTTTAAAGCCAATGGCATTCAGATTTTTTTGGAAGCCTCATTGGTACTGCATGCAGCTTTATATAGATATGTATGCATTTAATAACTAAAATGAAAATTCAGATTTATTTATAGAGTATCTATTCTGGAAGAAATCTGTTGCTTTACAGACTACACTACATATTTTGTACATGTCGTAGTCATGTAAATGAGAAACATTGTTTTTAATACAAGAGAATTGTTTTGAGGGAAATAAGTGAAGAATAGTATCTCTAAGCAAGATCGTAGAAGACGTAAATATTTGGTAGAGAAAAGCTTCTTTTACTTGAAGAGGTGATGGGGTACAGAGTAATGCAATCAGTAGCAATCATATTTAGATTCTTGGAAGGGGTTGAACATCATGGCTTAGATCCAACTTCTGAAAAATTTTAGAAAATTCAATACCTAAAATATTAATCAACAATCAGGATGTTATTCTGCTATCTTTCTTCAACACACATTATAGATCACAGCAGCAGGTGTGAAATTCTCCCCATAAATCCACTGCCATATGTCTAACGTAGTCATCTTCCTTTTCCATATGATTTCTGGTTATTCAGTGGCTTACGTGAAACAAATTGTAAAGTTCCTGTTTTTCATGGCTTGTAATAGGTAACATCATAATGGAAGGAATTGTTTCAAGCCTCAGCAGATATGCAGAAGATTGAATGGAAGTAGAAATTTGGAACAATTTCTTATTCAGAGCAATTATTGTCCCCATATTATTGTTGAAGTCACAGGCAAGAATGTAGCACCTTATACAGGCTTTATACCTCTTGTATCTGTCTTGTATCTAATAGATCTGTCTCTAGGATAATCAGTTCAACATCCTTTACTGCAATTATAGCTGCTGCTTAAAAATATTGCCCATAGATGACCATTTGCCTTCCTACTCAGAAGATATGGCCAATAAAAATCGTATCAGTAAAAATCTGAATGCAGAGGGGAAGTGGTGCTGCATTTCATTTAAATTAATCTTGGAAACAGAAGTTGTTAAGATCTAAGAAAAGACTGCATTATTGTCAAGAAGGTTTAGAAACAGTACTTGTAAAGAAAGTATCCAGAAAGGCAGATGTAGAAGACAAGCTACTAATTAGCTTTAAACATTGAAACTGAGCCTACCTATTCTCAAGTTATTGCTGTTTATTATTAAAGACCTTGGTTATGATTTCATTTTTTTTTTTTTAATTGTAAAAATACCCGGGATGGTGATAGCAGGCCAAATCCAGTTCTGTTCTCTTCTTGCATATTTGTCCTACAGACTTTGAGACTTCACTTGTATCATTACAAAAACAAAACAACAACAAAAAAACCCCAAACCAAAACCAAAATACCCCACATTTTTAAAATGGGATAAAGAATGTTAAACATTGGTACCTACCCTGCTGGCCTCTGGTACCATAAATCAGAGTGCAGCTCCTTCACCCAGGGTGAGGATGGAGGAGGATGCCTGAAGTTGCCTGCATTTCTTCTCAGATGCATCAAATTTGTAACACACAAGCGTTCATCTCATGTGAGATTGTGCACCTGCACTGCCCTTACAGGACTCCTTCTCATTTTGTTAATAATATGCTATGTGAACCAGGTGAAAGTGCTTTGGTTCCCTCAATATGGAGATGAGGAGACCCAGCTCTTCATTGCCAAGAGACTCTTAATGACAGCATATTTGATGACACAGCAGTTTAATAAAATGTAGCTGACTCAAACGCTTTCCCCAGATTAGAGGGGACAGCTTGAAGTGGAATGAGGAAGAACTTGGAAGAAGTGATTTAAATGGTACCTTTTTCCCTTGTGCTGCAAATACCCATTGCCAAGATATGAATTAAATGCTTAATATTTACTGTCCTCATAGGAATCAAGTCTTTGCTTCTAACCATCTGAACAGCATCAATGGGTAAAAATGTTGACTTCCATTGAAGTAGTGTGGCAGCACCTTTGCATGGACTGCTGAGTTGGTACTCTTCAAAACCGCAGTTCACCAACTTCATCCCATTTGCTTCATGTTCTTGAACTGATCTTAAAGGGTACCTGGATACTGCAAAGGTGCAGCAGCATGCAGTAGCTTAACATCTCAGTGGAAGAGATTTGTAGGAATGCATAGGTTAGTACTTCCTCTCCTGTGTTGGATCCCAATATAATTCCAAGTATGAGTCTCCATTTTGGAAGATCTGGGTTTGATAAAATGAGGTACACCAAAGCGCCCAGAAGTTTCTTTCCATCAACAGTGATCAACAAAGTTGATCAAATGGTGCTGTATGTAATATGTGGTATGACACCCTTCCTTCTTCTCTTTCAGTGGCTTCCAGTTAATCAAACAATGACATTGTAATGGCTTTGTCTTGCAAGCTAACTTCCAGGATATGTCTGTGAGAAGATGAACAGCTTTGGCAGAGAAAAAGCGGTCAAGTTCATCTTAGATGAAAAAAATTCACTCTTTTGGGAGATCAGTTAGCAATGAATTATGTATTATGCTTCTGGGCCAACTTTTAAGAATTATGCTGAAAAAATCTGCACTTGAATGTTTGTTTTGTCTTTTGTTTAATTTTAGACAGTAAGAACTGAACCCCAGATCAGTCCTTGGGGACTACTGGCTGGCAGGAAGAGTTTTTTGGCTTGGGCCATTATTCATGCTACTCATAGACATTTCAGGAAAAGTCCTGGATTATGGTAGATGCATTTACTTTAGCTATTAAAAAGAAATTAAATACCTCTAAAGCATCATACTTTGCATAAATTCTTATCTACCTCCATGCAGTCATTCTTTTGGAGTTTCATGTAGGTGATTTGTGTGCCATATTTAATGCAATAATACCACTGGGTTCTTAGAACCCAGAGCAGAGGGTTAGAAATACTACGTCTGTAAAGTTAAGTTTACAAGTACAATATTAGTTTTTATAGATTCAAAAAATCATGTAGGGTGGAAGGGACCTCTAGAGGTCATGACCTGCTCAAAGCAGGTCCAATTACAGCAGAGTGCTCAGCGCATCGGCCAGTTGAGTTTGAACATCTTCAAGGATGAATATTCTGCAACCTCTTCAAGTACCTGCCCCAATAGTTGACCACTCTCATGGTAAAAAAAAAAAAAAAAAAAAATTTCCTCCTATCTAGCTGGAGTTTTCCATGTTCCAACTTATGTCTGTTGCATCTCATTGCTGTGCACCCTCAAGAAGAGTCCATTTCTGTCTTTGAAGACAGCAATAGGATCTCTCCTTAATCTTCTCATAAGGCTGAACAAACCAGCTCACTTACCCATTCCTTATATGGGCGTTCCAGCCTGTTAGCCACCCTGGTGGGCCTTGAATATACAAAATCCAGGATGTCATTGTGTCTTTTAGGATGTGGTTGGCTGTCTTTATTGTAAGGGCACACTGCTGGCTCATGTCCATCTTATTGTCCTCCAAGACCCCCAGGTCTTTTTGCTGCAAACCTGCTTTCTAGCCAGCCAGTGCCCACCCTGTATTGCTGCACAGGGTTATTCCAGCCCCCATGCAGGACGTTGGCATTTTCCTGCATTGATCTTGCTGAGGTTCCATTTGTCCAGCGTGCCTAGACCCTGACTTCTGGCCTATTGACAACTCTCCCCGTATTTGGTATTGTCCAATATATTTTGTCCCATCAGCCTTGTTGGTAATAAAGATGTTAAACAGTATTGGTGCCAGTATGAATTCCTAAGGAAACAGCAAAGTTTGAAACACCACTATCTTAGCAGCTGCTTAAAAGGTGCAGTGTTGGACTTACACTGCATTTAAAAGGCTCTGCTATGTGCCCTATAAGTCACTGAAGTTATCTTGGACCAAAGTGGGGACCACTAGTTTCTTCTTGGGGAAAAAAACCAAAGGTGAAGCTTAGACCAGTACAAGTCAGGTCTGAAAAGAGCAAAACTGCACCTGCCCACCCGTAGAAGCCAACAAGAGTCCAAAGTGTGTGCACAGCAACTGTCTGAAAAGACTGTAAGTCAGTGGAAGAGATGCATACTTTGCCAAAACAGTTCAGCTGCCTTCCCCATCCCCTGATCATTACTTCAGTCAGGTTCAAGATGAACTAACTTGTTCTTTCTCCAGTTTCTGCCTGAGACACCTTGTATCAGTATTTCTTAAATAGGATAAAATGATGTAAAAACAGAGTAGTTTAAACATGTTCAGAATATTTTATACTGTCCTTCAGTGATAATTACTTCAGAACATAAGAGTGAGAATAAAACGAGGAAGAGTGTAGTCATCTTGTGCTCTTCAGCAAAAGTGTTATTGCCAGAAAAACATCCTCTGGGATTTCTGTGAGAACAAACAAATCACAAAAGGACAGTCTTAATTACTCTGATTATAGTCATAAGATGAGTTAGTAACTTGTGATCAATAGTCTTACCAGTGGACTAGAGGTCAAATGTGGTCACTGTCGGCAGCCTGTTTTTTGTTTCATTGTTGGTCAGCCGCTCTATAGTATCAGTGTGATGGCTTGCCCCTTTCTATTTCAAGTTGTCAACTGAAATTCACTGTCACTAAATGAAGGTCAAAACCTCTTCACTTAGAGGTGACTGTTCACTAATTAATATTTAGAATTGGGGAGCTGAAATAACCTTTCAAGTGAACAAATACTTGTATTATAAAAAGCACTGTGTAACTGTAGTAGGTAACTGTCTTGGAAGTTCCTTAAGCTGATCCATTCCCTCACTGTGGCTTTTCAAAAACACAGCTGGAACACGTTGATTATGTGCTGCAAAGCAAATTTACATAGTTGTCTATGCTGTGCTATTATGTTGCATAAGCAGCTGGCTTTATTCTGTAGTCTTGAGCATTTTGATAGCAACACATTCTATTTAAAATACATATTAAACGATTTGTTTAAAAAAAAAAAAAAAAGTAACAGTAATATCACTGTCGGAAGACAATTCTTCCATAGTTGTATATCCCTCATTGAGGATGTATTTTCTCCTTCCTACCCATGCTAGTCCCTCTTTTCACGTCTCCTATGGCCTTAACCTCACATAAAACATCGTTTCTCACTCAGTATTTATCAAGTCCTAAATTCCTGTGTCCCCTACCTGTATTCTGCTAAGAGGCAGCTGGTAATGAGTGGTGTGTTCTGATTGATCGGCCAGCTGATGAGCCAGAACTGACCATGTCAAACTCAAATTACAGAATTTAAGTGGTACTTACTTCGTGTTCTGTCCTCCGAGTGGTCAGTGTCCATCTGTTGTTGTTGTGCCATCATTCTCCCCTGGTTTTAGGAACTTGGTATATTGAAGATGCCTATTAACTGTAGGTTTAATTAGTCAGGTTCTTAAATTATTATAGGAAAACTTGATAGTCGTACCCAGGAGTTACCTAAGCAATAACAGTAATATTTTTTCACAGTAAAATTGAAGGAGTTGACTAACTATAGATATACTTTTGTCAAGATTCTTACCTCTTAAAAATATATAAATTTTAGTATTACAAATGCAAAGAAAACCTCAGATAGCTTCTAGTTAAAATATATAGATGCAAGCATATATCTCAATTTCCTGAGAGGTTTAATAAACCATACAAACAATAGATTGTAAGAGAATTTATTTTTAAAATTACAGCATATTGCATATATTGGTTGCATCAGTCCCAAGTGTTCTTTAAAGTTGTCACCTTTTCATAATAGCAGGCGTTTTCATATATTCAGTGTAGTGTTTATTCTATCAGTGCAATTTAAGCAGTGTTCAGTATCTTACCTAAGCTTTAAGTTCTGATTACTTTTCCAAAAAATTCCTGCTTTATTTCAGCCAGGAAGGGGTTATCTGGGCTTGTTTTGTCTTCTGGTGCAGTGTGCTTAAGTTTGCCAGAGAAAGTTGCCTTCTTGTTAGGCAGCTGGCATGGCGTGATACGGAGAGGAAGAAGGGTGATCAAGGAGCCAAATTTGTGGTTTTGATTAGTATTCAGTTGTCGGATTTGATCTGATTCATGTTCAGTTGTTGATTTTGATATGGCTCCCTAATTCTTGGTCAGCTCTTGGTTACAGGAAGAGGTTTACCCAAAATCTGCAAGCTGAAAGGGGCAATAAATGATTCCTGCACACAGAACTGGGATAACGTAGATCATTGCAAACTCTTTCTGCAGAGGAGACGAGTACAGACTTCTCTCTTTTACCCTTCCGCCACCACATATACTTCAGGAAAATCCACGGGGATTTTGGACTGCGAAGTCCAAAGTCTGAAGATATTTATGCCAGGATGAAATGGAGGCTTGCATCTCAAATTTTTTTGTAACTTTCATTACTTGGCAAGAGCCTTGTTTCACCTCATTTCATGTTTTAGTCTTTTTAAAAGCCAAACCCACCCTTTTCTCTCTCCAGGTCTCCTGCAAGCGCAGAATCTCTTAACGCAACTACCTCAGCAAAGCCAAGCCAACCTCCTGCAGTCTCAGCCAAGCATCACCCTTGCCTCGCAGGTCAGGCTTATTTCTACAGTTCATGAGTTGCTTTGAGGGGATTTAAACTACTGCAAGTGAATGGACCCTTTGTGTTACTTACCGGAGTAGATATTGCAGCTATAATAGTGAGTTTGTCTTTTTAGATAGATTCAGTGTAGAGCTGAAGTATCAGTAACTTGAGTTTTGTAGTTTCCACTCTAATGTGCCTCTTTTTTTACATTTAATGTTCTAAATTTTTGTTTTTAGCTGAAAATTCCCATGATTGATATATTGAGTTAATGGCACTAGAGCATCATTTGATTTCTTGTAAGGCTTTCTTGGACAGTCTACAAATTTGTGAAATTCAGAGGAGCAATGTGTGGGCTACCTAAAAAGCTCAAAAAGAGGATTACTGACAAGTATCTTTTTTTATGAAGATTGCAGTGGTAATCTGTCTTTATTGTAGCCTAGTTGTTTTGCTATTATTGCAAAGTCATTGCCAGTCTTATTAGTTACCTTCTGTGAAAGTGAAGAGATTGTTAGAAATGCATTAAAATATTCTGTTAGATATATGTTAAAATATTAAAGCCCTATGATTAAGCTTTCAGACTGTAAGAAAAGCAATTTTAAGGTTGCACGTGCCTGCAAATTTAATTTTGCTTCACTCTGGGTTTTACTGTGCAGTTTAGTTACATGACTGCATGCTGTTTCTCAAATACCATGTAATATCATACACTATCTTCCTATCAACTTGGTTACATATAAGAATTTTTTAGTCTGTAATAAGATGCCTGAGTCTATCAGAGTCTTAGAAAACTACATTTTCTGTTATACCACCTATAGTATTTTTCATGCACCATGTGGAAAATGGAATTTGTCTCACCTCTGTAGTTCAGGCCTCAGTTAGCAGCATGACTCCCTACTACAGATTATACTTGGATTAAAAAAAAGTATCAAAACTACAAAGAGAAAATGAATTATATAAAAGGGGTGAAGTCAGTAAAGACATATTGCAATAATTACCCACTATGTTTAATGTAAATTTAAAAATATTGAAAAGCTTTATAGTGCGACACATGTATCTGCAATCCTAGCAAGATCATATATGATCACATTATTTCTGAAGTAATGGAATTATAGATCCTGACCTACCTCTACCATCTGCTGTGTGCTGCAAAATACTGCACTAACCCAGGAGAAAAACAACATAAGGAGCTATGTAAAGACTCAGCTATATGTAGGCCATTTCTTTTAGAACAGCTGTTTCTGGACCTTTGCATAGTAGCGTAGTGTTGCATAGACTTGAGGCTGTTCTTATTTGCCCTGAAGGAGTCTGTAGTTTCAGACCTAGGCATAGGACATAAAAGCATGAAGTCACCTTTACTTAAGAGCCTCAGCTGAACTGAATAGAATTTAACTAGAGCAAACGATTTGTCTCTGCCTCTCAGTTCATCTATGGCATGTAAGAAGGTAGAGTTATGCACTGAAAACATGTTTCCAATGTTCCTGTTGCACATAAAGCCTGAACTGTGCAATACCAGATCTTAATACATTTTGTTCACCTGTGAATATTTTCCATGATGCTCAGATGTTTTCAGATTCTTCATGCTCTAGTATGCTAGTGTTCAGGAACAGTGAACGTTGTGTGGACTTGCTGGAAAATTAGCCTTTTATATAGAAGAAAAGTGTGACCTAAAAGGAATTATTTTCTGCAGATTGCCTTTGCTTAATTTCTCGTATCACCAGTATGTTCATTCTTACTGTTGCAAGTATCAACAGAGGGGTTAAAGGGGGAATCTATTTTTTTTCTTACTGGAAGAGTTGAGTCAGTCACAAGAGATGGCGTTAGAGGAAACTTGCCACGTTTTCTGCCCCTGTATGTGCTCGCTGTTCCAAGATTAAATAGGAGACTTGAATCTTTTGGGCTGATGACAATCTGCCACCTTACACAAGCAGTAAATTCAATTTTAAAATGATTAAAAGGGGATGAATGCCAAGCTGTCTATAAATGATAGAACTATATCAAGTAAGAGTGTTCAGCCTTTCTTTGAGCAGCTTTTGTAGCAAGTGAAAGTTGTTGGTTATCTGCTGCGTTGAACATCTCTTACTTTTCTTTAATTGGTTCTGACAGAGCCTTTAAAAGGCTATCATACTAATGGAGTTTTCTGGATTGTGATTGCTCATTCTTGAGAGGAATGTAAATAAATTGGAGGAACTTTCAGATTGCTGGAAATGTCAAATTCATTGATCTTTCTCACAGAAACCTCACACACCTTTTCTGAATTTAATTTTTGCTTTTAAGTCTGATTTTCATCTTTTCTTTGCTCTCTATCTTAATAGCCAGCAACCCCAACACGCACAATAGCAGCGACCCCCATTCAGCCACTTCCACAGAGCCAGTCAACACCAAAGCGAATCGACACTCCCAGCTTGGAGGAGCCCAGTGACCTTGAGGAGCTTGAGCAGTTTGCCAAGACTTTCAAACAAAGACGGATCAAACTTGGATTCACTCAGGTGAGACTGTGTACCTCAGTGCCTGCCAGTATGGAATCTGAGGTCTCATCTTTCAAGTCTGGAGGGAGACTACAATTCCACCTTTTCCTGGGAGAACCTTCTTAAATAGGGTTATGCTCTGGCCTTTATGTAGGGGATTTCTAAGAAATAACAGAAAAAGCCATACCTCCATCTTACTTCCCTGTTGGTTTTAAAGCATAGCCATTTTCCCAGCAGGTACGTGCATTTACCAGCTCCAGATGTCATTGCATGTGCACTATTCATTCTGTAGGATGTAAAATGAATAGGACAAAGCACTTTAAAGCTGCCTTCAGAAGTACAAAGTTCCAAAAATCATACAGCACAATTAACTGCCCTGTGTGTTTAAAAAGTGTGTCACAACTGTGGAGTTGCTTTGGATGTCAAAAGGTTTTTATCTCTCAAGCGTATTTTCCTATTAAACATCAATGATTTCTGTATTTAATGCTTTTGCTAAGGTTCCTAAACAAAACCTGAAAGGACTGTCACTTTGAAGTTCTCTCCTTACAGAGGTGAACTGGAGTTGTGGTTTGTTTTGGTTTGCCTAAAAGCTCGGAAATACCCATAGAGCAGAAAAAAAGTAATCTTGAACATAGTGAAAATGGTTGAATGAGGAGTACAATTTAAAGTACAAAGTGCACTTATATGTTCCTTTAATCTGTTGAAGGGAAATGCTGCTTGGATCCAAGAGTCCTTTCTTATTAATATCAAAATGAATTTTTTTCCCCACAAAATTAAAATATCCGTCCAGGTAAACAATTAATTTTGGCAGGAGTCTGTGGTAAGCATAGGCGTGTTTTTGCTAGAAGAAATAGCATGCAAAAATCAAAGTAGGTATTTAAAAGTCTGAGCTCAGAGCAGTCAATCCAACATATGTGATTTGTTCCCCCCTCGAAATAAGTAAATCTACTCTAGCTGAAAGTATGTGCTGAAGTCAGATTTATTTTCCTGGCAAAGTCCTAAATGTTTGAAAAATCAGGGTTCATAATGAAAGTTCCTGGCAGCATCTTAATTATAACTCTAGAACAGAATGTTCTTAGTAAAATGAAGTGCATTTTGCTGGCATGTGTGCCTCCTTCCCTCCCTTCTTTCCACTAGAGGGAGGCACTGAAATACAAGTGATGGACACACACAAAAGCTAGAATAGAGCAGAACAGAACGGAGTAAAATACAATAGCTTCCCTGTAGCCTGACTGAGGAGGTTCATGTAGATCTTTAGTTATTATGTTTAATCTGCCCTGCTGTGAGATGATTATAAAGGCTCAACTAGACTTTTTAAGTTATGGGTTAACCCTTCTTTATTGAACGTGTTGTGAATTTTCATGGGGAGGAAAAATGAACACAACTGCTCAGGCTTACATTTCAGTATTTGCTTTTCAGCTTAAAAAAGGGGAATCTTGAGAAAGTGATAACAGTGGATTTGATCATTCCTATCCCACTCTGAGTTTGTATATGTATAATTAGGCAGTTTTAATAACTTCTACCTAATTGCATAATTGGATGGTAATTAGAGACCCCTATTACTTTGGTCTCCTATAGTTGGATAAATAGACTGCCTTTCGGAGGATAAAAGAAATTTATTTCCAGTGGTACTGTAAGCTTTTTCAGACTCACGCCACTCCTGCCTTTCAAATATAATTGAAAGATTTAGTTTGCGTTGCAAACTAATCACTTACTACATTCTGTCTTGTGAGCAATATAACAGGTTTTTTGAACTTCAGCAGTTCTGTCTCTTCTCCCACCCTGAACAGTGGGTGATGGATTTAAATCCTTTTGTTTAATTGTTTGCCTTAAAAATATCTCCATGTTTGACATACAGAGACACAATGAGCATACTGCATCTTAGCCTTATTGGTATGTGACTAGTTGGTTGGTACAGATTTGAACTATGTGAGTGAACATTTCAGACAGTGTTATTTTTATTCTGTAAAAAGTATTACCTCTGCTAGTCCGTCTGAGCTTCTTAACAGTCCAGTACACGCAACAATGATGTACTTTATAATCAGTTTCAGTTCAGTACCGGAGCTTCATTCAACAACAAAGTAGATCAGATGTGTACAGTACCTTTATCGTCTGTTCCATCCGTCCTTTCAGTGGCCCATACCAATATATGAAATTCTCAGCCCAATATGTAAATTCCTTTGCCTACAGCTGAAATGCTGCCACCTTCTGGCATTGAAAACTATTGACAAAGAAACGGTTAACTATTCATTTTAAATCAGATGGCAAATGTTAGTAAGAACAACATAAATACCAGAATTAAATTTAGTCGGGGGACTGGAGCAAATTTCATAACTCTTTCCTGCCAAGACATAAATCAACTTACCTCTAAAATGGTTTACATAGCCACGTTTTCTTCTTCATAAACCCACGAGAGCATCCATGTTACTTCTCTTGGAATGATTTATGAGTTTTAAAATGCACAGAATCCTGGCATATGGGTAGAGGTATAAATGTGAGTTCCCATGTATTTCCTCTGATTGAAGGGTGTACAAACCAATTGTTCTGGTCCTCTTCTGGGAAGGAAATTGTTTTCTTTATGCAACCTGCGCAATTTACTAAGCTTACCAAAGGCTGTTTTCTTCCTCGCTTGGATGTGGACACTCTGCATGCTATTAGTATACTTGTGTCAAGCTGTGGTCGTGGCTCTGACCTAAAAGGAAAGAAAGCAAGCTTTACGCACAATCCAACTAACCCACTTGCAATTAAACTCTACTAACTATGCTCAAGCTTTTCAGTCCCTTCTTCTAGACTTTTCATTCTTTTTTGTGTTAAAAAATAAAAATCTAAATTAAACTACTTTAGACCAAATAGCATACTTTAAAAATAATTACATTTTTTCAAAGGGCAGGACCTTCCAGCTTTAAAACAAAACAAGAAAACATTATGGTGTTTCTAATGGCCACAATCGAGAATGGATTGATTTTTTTTTTTGTGTGTTTGTTTTTTTTTTTTTAAACGAGACTTTCCAAGTGTAAACTACATAGGGATGTATATACTTATAGGTATTAGGATAAGCAGAATGTCTGATAGCTAGCTAAAACTGAGTTTTGAAAAGCAGTAACAGATGTAAAGACGAGATCATCTGTCTATAAATCTTCTGGATAGCTTTTTGGCAGATGGGTAATGGTAGTGAAGACTCCAGTTAATCATTATTTGAAATGGTTCAACTTCTTGTCCGCTTTGAAATGTGTATCTGTGGGGAGAAGTTTGGTTTGAACCTCAGAAGATACTAAAAGTTCGGATAAGAATATTTTTGCATCTATTTAAATGTGATATATGTTTGTAGACATCTTTTCAAGAGTGTTTTTCTACTAATTTGAGAACATGAATTCACTGCATTTGTGCTTATTTGAACTTTTCTTCTTTGGTGTGAAATATGCAGATATTTAAATCTGCTCTTAAAGAGAGCTTGGCCTGTACTTATTTTAAAGAACGAAGAAAAAAATTACAAGTTAGTATTCAGTGGAATGTTCTGCTCAATGTTAATGCAAAGACGACAAAGCATCAGGGATTTCCTGGAAAGAGTTACATGGTTAAACTGACTGAGGTTTGACTTTTCTTTATGATTATTTGCTTTAGCATGAATCTTGGTAGCTGAGCAAGTTTCTGTGAAACTGAAATCCCACGCAGCAGTGGAGTCACTAAGAGAACACAAGAATGTGACAGGATTCCTTGCTTTGGAAGTGCCTATGTTAGTGAATCCCTTTTTTCTCTTTCTTTGTCCAGGGTGATGTTGGGCTCGCTATGGGCAAACTCTATGGAAATGACTTCAGCCAAACTACCATCTCTCGCTTTGAAGCCTTGAACCTCAGCTTTAAGAACATGTGCAAGTTGAAGCCACTTCTGGAAAAGTGGCTCAATGATGCAGGTGAATGAGTCTGTGTATTTCTTCACCAGCCTACCAAAATCAGTAGGATTCTGAAAAACCCTGAAAAACTGCTTCGTTTGTGCCCTTATGGTTTTATGAAGCCACCAATCTTTGTTACTCTCCATGGGACAAACAAGGGTGTAGGAATAAGTGTCCATACTTCCCTTTTCATGTGCCCATACACATTCGAAATCGTTCCAATACGAACTTTCAGAATTGTGTTCTGCAGCCAGCTGAATAATTGCATGGGGTGAGGTATAATATGTGTCATGGTTTTCCTCCTTCATGTATGTTAATGCATATAACTGCTAATACTCTTCTAG
Source organism: Platalea leucorodia (assembly GCF_965183815.1). Lineage (NCBI taxonomy): Eukaryota > Metazoa > Chordata > Aves > Pelecaniformes > Threskiornithidae > Platalea > Platalea leucorodia. The sequence continues at coordinate 115,858,927 of NC_138824.1, forward strand.
CTTTCTTTTTCAGATGTGTAGTAGAGAGAGGGTTGCATGGTTTGTTGTTTCAGTAGGCAGAGCTTATTGCATTCATCTCCTCCCACACCCCTATGTGCGTTCTTTCCATCTCTCTCCAAGGGTCCATATAAACACTGTCTTTCTCCCCATAGGAAGAGTTTTTTGTGGGTTAGGTTTTGCTTTTTCCTTTCAGAATTGTTTTTTCCTGGGAGATAAGTTATTCACAATGCCAATGTTGGTAGTGTTCCTTTTTTGTTTTCTTTTTGTTTTTTTCCACCAGCAAAAGGGGCTTGGATGGTGGTGTTAGGATAGAAAGTGTTTAATAGCGCTGTCAGCCAGTTTTTTCTTCCAAGTATACAACTCTACCTGGTATAAAACTGATGGATCTGCTAAACAGATGGCAGGGACGGTGTGTGCCTTCCTATTTTTACCAAAATGAAGAGAGCTTTATGCTGACGCCTACAGTATTCTCTGAAATTTTGAAGGTAATTGGATGCAGTGTTGAAAATTTGTCCTGCATTGAAACAAGGAAGTGTCACTCTGTTGTGCTGACAGGGATTATCTTTAGGTAGTTTAGATCTGTGATAGAAAACATAAAGATCTTCACACCGAGTGCTCTAGTCCACAGGCCAGTGGTCCCCAAACCTTCCAGCAACCCTGGATGAGTCCAGTGCTGCAAGGAATGTCATAGTTTGTTTCTCCTGCTAGCCTGAAGAAATACTTGGATCTGTAAAGTTAAGAACTGCAAACAGGGCCAGGGTCCTTCACAGCCTGGAAGCTGGGAACCATTGTCTTTGGCTCTGATTCAGTTTCATTAAAATCTTTGGAAGAAAGATTCAGGTGACTTTAAAGGCTACTTTTAGGTAACAGCAGGCGGGAGAAACATACCGATGATCCCTTCCATTATGTTACATTGGAGTGTTGGAGAATTTATTGTTACAGAACTCAGAGCTTGTTCTGTGAGGTTTTCAAGATGGAGAGGGCTTTCAGCACATTTATGGGTGCCATTACTGAAGAAAAAAAAGTCTAGAAAATAATGAACTGAATGTACTTGCCCATTTGAGCCTACCAGAATGGTCTTAGGCATTGTGAACTTTGACACCTGCTTATCACCCACAAACCCCAGTGCAGTGAGGGATCTCCAGCCATAATTAATCATTTTGTTTAAATTCTCTGCTGGAATCTGCCTGTTTGTTATTTTTCACTTTCTGCTACAAAGAGGGGTCAAGTGTGTTCTCTCTTTGCTCTTCTGTGGACCCAAAAAGACAGCATTAGGGGTTGACAGCTAGAGACCTAGTGAAGCTAAGGAGGGGGAGATGCTAGCCGAGTAGGCTGTCGGTGGAACTGCATAGCACTGAATGTCTGCTAAGATCTCCAGGGAGAAGAGTTTGAACACTGTGAAGGTGGCTATGAACTTCCTCTCCTATATTGCAGAGGGGGTAAAATAAATTTCAGGCTGCTCAGATTTTTTCTTAATCACCTGTAACGTACAGCTGTGGCTCATGGATATCAGTTACTTCTTTTTTTCTTTAAGCTGTGACTTGCAGTGAATGAGTGTGGGGTGGAATGAAATAAGGGAGACAGAAATTTGTATAGGTGTTATAAAAGGGATACTGTGGTAGCATACAGGAGCAGAGAGCACCCTCTGGGCTTACTTGTAGCTTTTAAGTTTCAAGTATATTTTGTAATTTGCAAGTACAGCGATTAATGCATGTGATCTTCAGAAATCTCTATATATCTGAAAGAGATGCAGAGTGGGTTTTAACATACCTTGCACAGGTGAAGAACACTTGCATTAGACTGCACTGCATTCAAATAAAATCTCCTGATTTGTGTTACTTTCTTTTTTCAGAAAACCTCTCATCTGATTCAACTCTCTCCAGCCCAAGTGCCCTGAATTCTCCAGGGCTGGGGATCGAAGGCTTGAACCGTAGGAGGAAGAAACGCACCAGCATAGAGACCAACATACGTGTGGCCTTAGAGAAGAGTTTCCTGGAGGTCAGTAATCATATTGCTCTGCTCAGCCTATGAAGAAATGAGAAACTTTGCTTAACGATCATATCTGTTAGAGTGAACCCATTACTGTGCTATTTAGGAACGTGCTTGTACTAAACAAGGTGAATACAAAGGCTGTGCCAAGCAGCACGCATCAACGTCTACTTCACTTTAAAAAATGAATAAGAACACAAAACCCCTCAAAAAAACTCATTGATTCTTGCAGTTCGCTGTCTTTGTGATTTCACATTCCAAGATACTGAGCCATAGATCTAAGCTTGATATTCTGCACATCAAAAAGAAGAAAAAAAAAATTCCCCTTTCTGAGGATGGATAAATGGGGTGACAGTCTGAACATACACAATGTGAGGTTTTTAGCTGGCCTTATGTTACTCTTGTTAGACACTTTGTGCAGCTGTATGGGCAGATAGCCTCTGTTAGTAGCCCGTTCAATCTACCTGTCTTTCATTATAGGACTAGACAACTTGGGGTTCATTTGGCTATTGTTATAGTTAATCTCTCCTATTCAAGAGATGCTGAAAGAAAGATTTCCTTATCAAGGTCTAGAATTCCTTGAAGGATTAACTCACAAGTCAGATCCCTTCTCTCAAAAAGAAGCATGCGAGCTTAGTCTTCATCACCCACCCTTACTATTAGTAGAAATGTTCCTGTAACTAGGAAAATGGAGGGCAGAAGTATCTATTATGGTCTATCTCTACTGCACCACTGGCCAGATTCTGGATATAAATGGCCCATCCAGATTTCTGCCTAGTGAAGAAGCTATAACGTAAAACTTCAGAAGGTCATTTCACAGCTTTTCAAGTACCGTTTCCTTTTCTCAGAACCAAAAGCCTACCTCGGATGAGATCACCATGATAGCTGACCAGCTAAACATGGAGAAGGAGGTGATCCGCGTTTGGTTCTGTAACCGGCGCCAGAAGGAGAAAAGGATCAACCCACCCAGCAGTGGTGGAACCAGCAGCTCGCCCATCAAAGCAATTTTCCCTTGCCCAACCTCACTGGTAAGAATCAAGAAACTGTGTTGACAAAGATCACTGGAAGAGATAGATCTACTGTGCTCGCTGTGGAACTTGCACATGCTACACCTTCTTTCTACACAGACTTGTTCTCACAAATTTATATTTTACTGGCATTTTAAATATCCTACTTGCATACTATATAAGAGAGAAAATGCTTACAAATCAGGCATTAGTTGGGCCTTCAGTTTGGGTGTTTTATTTAGTCAGCTTGTGAGTAAATATTCTGACTAGCAAATTGCAGTTGGGGTTATTGCTTTGAAAATATTCCAGATGCTAACTCCAGTTTATATCTGGATTTTCTCTCTTGCCCAGACTTCTTTTGTAAAATAATAGTAATAAAAAAATGCTTAACAGCTCTACACATCCCACCCCCCTTATTTTGGCTGCTCTGATAAGTAGATGAGAAGCAGTAAAACATATCATTTGGAGACTTAAATCACACAAATCCATTGATACTGTTGTTGTCTTTGCTTTTAGTCAGGAATGATTTATGTAAAAAAAGACGTGGAACAAAGCAACAATTTAGCTAATACTCATGTAATTAATTTCCCACACTTGTATTTGCCTCAGGTAAACACAAACTTCATGAAAATAAGAGTAACAAAACACATGCATCAAGGTTCCTTCAGCTCCTTTGCTACCAATGTCCATGGAGGTCTGTTTTCATAAATAGAAACAGTAGCTATTAGATTTCATAGTAGCTATGCTAATAGGAATGTGGTGGAATTTACGTAGCCTGTAGCTGTCCTTTTGTAGTATTTATTCCACCCTCATCACTGTAGTAGCTGCTATCTTCCAGTACTTCATTAAATCATTAATTTTGGTGACATGTCATTCTTTCCCCTCATCCTTGTCTCAGGATGTGTGCATGCAACCTTTTGTTTCAGGGGAAGGGATGTGTTAAGTGTACTTAGTAGTTTGGTTTGGTTTTTTGTTTTTGTTTTCTGTTTTTTGGTTTTTTTTTCCAAATTGGAAAGCAAGGTTGCATGCCTTGCTACCAGAGCAGAACATAGGGAGATTTATGATAGTGTGGTTTAGTAAACATGCAAGTTTATTCAGACTGCAACTTAAGAAAGCTTTCCTACATGAATTTCCCTTCTATTATAAACTGCTATTGTATGTAAGAAACTGAGGTGTTAACCACAGTCTCCATTTTTTCAATGATGTTTCGCTAAGCTTTTTCACTTGCTGTAAGCTTCTCTTAAGACTGTGCTACCACTCAAATGGATGTTCCAGCCCTGCTGCCCCTAGCCTTCACTGACTGTGCTTTGGTGGTTCCTTGTGTCAGCTCCGGAGATGATGTGTCCATAGGATGATTGGGCTTAGTTTACTGGTTTGACTGCAAATTAACCGTGTGAAGAGCAGTGATGAATTTTCAGCAGGACTAGATAACCCATCTGACTTGTAGCCTGGCTGCACCAGTGCTAGGGCTCTGAAGCAGGATTGGAAGGGAGTGCTCCTTTTGATGGCAGCCTACTTTTGCATTGGCTGAAGTTAGTCATTGTAACCACGGGGTTAGCTGTATTAATTCTAGGTCGTTCACTGCCCTGAAATATGGATTGTGACCTTGGCCTTAACTGTTCGGTGGACAGATGACAGATGGGATGTCTGGGCTGCATTTGTGGGAAGTGTACTATGTATCTAGCTCTTCTTTATTTCATTTGAGATGGGCAGAAAGCTTTTAGATTGTCCCAGTTGCCCCAGTCTTGTTTAAAATGCATGAAGCATTTGACTTCCTATAAGAGGATATGCAGCATGAGAGAGATTTCTCTGATAATAAACTTCAGGTAAGAGAGGGGAAAGGAGGAAGGTTTTAGCCTATATCCTTGGCTATGTTCTCTTGGGCAATTCTAAAGGATTCATTTCTCTCATTGATGTATAACAGCCTTCAAATATTACCGTTGGACACCATTTCTTGTCCATAAAAAGTCCTTTCTCTTCTTATATTTCATTTTTCCTCATAAGCTAGTTCCTCCAGCCTTAAATCTTTGGTGTTTTTTTTATCTGTAATGTCTTCAGTTTATTGTAGCTTTCTTGTAATAAACTGTCCACGAGTAAAATTAGCTAATGCCATTTGAATGTTTTAAAATTCAGAGATCCTTCCTCTGGCACAAGGAAACTTATCAAAGTAGAGCTTATAGTTTGGTTGAGTAAAAGTGAAATGTTATTCTGTTTATCCATGTAAACACATTACCCTAAATACCTTTGGTAATGCTGGGGCATTTAAATAATTTCATCAAAGAAGGAGATTTGCAGCTGAAAAGATGTTTAAACAAGAAAAAAATCCCATGCAGAAATAACAAATTTTGTAACTCTTTCTATAAGAGTGACTCTATTAAAACATGGTGCTGTCTTTGGAGGGAGGCAGAGAGGGAGAGCTAACTTGAAGTCCTGAGACAGTATGGATGTAATGGATGTATCTCCCTTCTATTACTGAATGATTAAGAATAAAGATATTGCTGGTAATTAGAGAAGGTACTATGGTTGGTCCACTGAATGATAAAGTAATGGAATTACAAAAAAGATAGTTTATATGCAGTGTTTTCCCTGATGACTTCCTCAGCGGAGGATGGAAAGAAAGAAATCCAGGTGTAGTAGCTAACTCTTTTTGTCTTTTAACAGTTGAGCAGTTGTATTCTTTTTTGACCTCCAGGTGGCAACCACGCCAAGCCTTGTGACTAGCAGTGCAGCTACAACCCTGACTGTCAATCCTGTGCTCCCTCTGACCAGTCCTGCTGTAACTAGTCTGTCAGTCACAGGTAAGGGCTGATTTCCCTTGCCCCCACATTAACCTCTACCATTTTCCCTTTTTAAGCTTTTCAAAAGGTCACACTGGTATCCCAGGACAGTCTTGTCATTGTTCCTTGTTACTCCACTAGGAAACTTCAGTCTTTGTGACCACTCAGTTGACTTTTCTGGGGATAAAGTCGCAGGTGATGCTGGAATGAAATATGCCATGTTCCACTGCTAGCTTCTAGATTCTAGAGCTTCTCAGCCTCCTCTTGGAAGTATCATTTCATTATAATCTGAGCTTCTCATTTAGACTTCTGGTGTTTCTTGGTCCCACAGAAATGTGTGTTTGTCTCCTTTTCAGTTGGATATGCAGTTCAGTTCAGGTGGGTAGTGGTTTCTGTTCAGTCATATCTGTGTTTTTTACTGATCTAACCAGAATCAATCTTCCAGGCACAACAGAAACCACCTCCAACAACACGGCAACAGTGATTTCAACAGCACCTCCAGCTTCTTCAGCAGTGACATCACCCTCCCTGAGTCCTTCCCCTTCTGCCTCAGCCTCCACTTCAGAGGCATCCAGTGCCAGTGAGACCAGCACAACACAGACAACCTCCACTCCCTTGTCCTCCCCTCTTGGGACCAGCCAGGTGATGGTAACGGCATCAGGGTTGCAAACAGCGGCAGCAGCCGCGTTACAAGGAGCTGCACAGTTGCCTGCAAATGCAAGTCTTGCTGCCATGGCTGCTGCAGCAGGACTAAACCCAGGCTTGATGGCATCCTCGCAGTTTGCAGCTGGGTAAGGATGAATTTTTCACACCCTTTTAGGTGAAGTGACAGAGGAAGAGGGAAGGAGAATTCTTGGGATGAATTGTATGGGCTTTTATGTGTCACTTTTTTCTGGTAGCTCACTTAGCGATTCTAGTGTCATTTATCTCAAATTCTGAAGGTTTACTTATGGATGGTAATTGGCCATTCCCATCAATGCACACAAATGTTGTTTTCATTTTACAGACGAAAAAGCTGTGTTGCAGCAATGTTGTGATTTGATAAGTCATCCATCCCACTGCAGAGCTTAAGAGCTGCAACTTACCAGTGAATCATAGAATCTGTTCTACTAATTGTAAAACGGAGAGCTAGCCTAGACCCACTTCACACCTCTGTATTCATTTCTCCATCATGAGCAAGAAGCTGTAAAAGATGCATGATGATATATTGTTGAAGTTTTAGTTTTAAAAACGTTGCTCTGAGAGATGACTCTTTATTTCTTTAATTCCTCGTGATTTACATCTTTCTTATCTGAATTTGGGGAGATGATGGTAGCTCTCTAATGAGTGGCAGTTTCCCCTAAATATTTTACAAGAATATTTTACAGCAACAATCAATAAAAGTCATGTATTTACAGTGCCTGTACTTCAGGCATGTCGCTAATCACACAGCTGATAGGCAACATCTACTCAAGGCATTGTGAAGGGAAAACTAAAATAAACTAAAATTAGCCCTTAATATCTGGTCTTCCCCCCCCTTTTTTTTTAATGTGATGGTGTACTTCTGAGCAGTGACAACCTTTTCTTAAAAGTAACACTCCTTCCCTTTGTCTTTGTTTCTTCTTCCGTGATCTTGCTTCCTGCAGAGGTGCCTTACTCAGTCTCAATCCAGGGACATTAGGTGGTGCTCTCAGCCCGGCCTTGATGAGCAACAGTACACTGGCAACTATTCAAGGTCAGTAGTATTCTTTTTAATGCATCTCTGTCATACAACTTGAGTTTACGTGCTTTGTTTTTCTCTGTCAAAAAAGAACACTGACTCCTCAGCACTGTACATAAATGTTACAGGAGTAAAGGTTTTACAAAATTCAAATGTGCAAGTACATTTTATGTATCACAGAGACGAGAGCAGATACAACTTCAGAAAGGGGATTAGAACTGTGTATGACCTTGTAGAGACTTACAGGAGGCATTTAAGATATTGAATGTGATCTGGAATTTATTTTGTTATCCTCCACCCATTGGCAGGTATCTCCAGCAGGTTAAAGATTTGCTTTTTATAGCTCTTCTAGCATAAGCTTGAGCAGAGTTGCGCTGTTTTGAGGTCTGTTAGGAGGGCAGTTCCACGTAAGACTTGGTCCTGAATTCTTGTCCTCATGTGTATTTAAAAAGAACCCACAACAAACAATCTGCCTCCTGAAGTCCTTATGTAGAACTTTAAATCTATAAATCCTTATTCAGAGGAGTAAAGATTTATTTTGAACGTGCCACGCAGCCAGAAGTTTCTACTGACTTTAGCAAGAGTTGCTCTCAGTTCATAGCACGTCATCTGTAAAAACTATATCGTGCGAGTGCCTAAAGAGCTAGCTAACCTATGTATTCAAATATCCTCTAAACTAGCTTAACAAATCTTGTTTCCAGGGTACGAGAACGAACCATTTTGTAAAATGCCACAGCTAAATTTAGGAGATCATAATCTAAGGCAGACTGAACCCTGTAGACCGGTCAGAGTAAGTTGTAACAGTGGTTGTATGTCAACATTTAAAGTGTTACGATCAAGGTTACATGACTTTCTTCGTCTTGAGATAGCTGTCATTTCACGTGAACATTCATCTCAACCCTTTCCAGCACAGGTTGCCTGAATGTACAGGTTTTCTGGGGCAGGAAACATAGACCAGGATTGCGCATAAAGATCTGAAGAAAGGCATGATGGAATTAGTTTAGGAGCAGACGACAGAGGCATTTTAGTACCTGCAAGGTCTTGTCCACTCCTCATAGAGAGTTGTTTTTGTAAAAAACAACCTGTGATGAGATGACTGTCGTTACTGGTATAGAGAGCATGCGTATCAGAGAAAGGAAAATGCAGAGACCAGTTGCCTTTAGGCACATTTTGCATTTTTGCTTACTGCTAATGTTATCTCCTCCCTGCTCAATTTTCCCTTTTTTAGCTCTTGCATCTGGTGGCTCTCTTCCAATAACATCACTGGATGCAACTGGAAACTTGGTGTTTGCCAATGCTGGAGGTACTCCTAACATCGTAACTGCCCCTCTGTTCCTGAACCCTCAGAACCTTTCTCTGCTCACCAGCAACCCGGTTAGCTTGGTCTCTGCAGCTGCAGCCTCCGCAGGGGCCTCTGGACCAGTCGCCAGCCTTCACGCCACCTCCACCTCAGCCGAGTCCATCCAGAACTCTCTCCTCACGGTGGCCTCTGCAAGCGGGGCCACGTCCACCACCACTACTGCCTCCAAGGCACAGTGAGCCGGGCTGAGCTGTGCTGCCAGCAGCCTGTTTCACTGTGCGGTGGGACTGGCTGCCAGCGGGGTTTATAAACTGAAAATGTGATGGGCATCCTCTCGCCGTGTTGCTGGGGACAAGGGAGAGAAGGAAAAATATAAAAAACAAAAGCAAAACAGGAAGGATTTAAAGCTGGGACAGACATTTGCCTAATTTTATAATAAACACTGTCTTTTCAGGATCGCTTCATGGATCGGAGAACTTTCTAACCAAAAATGTAAAAAAAACAAAAAACAAAAAAACAAAAAAAAAACACAAAAAAAGTGAAAGGACTACTTATCATTTCCAGCAGTCACAATGACAAGTTAAGGTGGGTTATCAGTTCAAACATAGGAAGGGGATTTCTTGTTTCTTTTTGGTCTAAATATCTTTCTTTTTTAATTATCATTTTATAGGTCTGTTGTACAGGCCATTATGTCATACAAGGTGTTTATAATCGTATCAATCGTGTTGGGGGTTCCTTTCTTAACTGGTACAATTTAGGCAGGCCTGTATTACTGGTGTATCTCTATTATTATTATTATGATTATTATTATTATTATTTTTATATATATAGTTTGGACGCGTTTGTCTTTTGCTCCTGGATTATTTTCAGCGAGCTCCCACGCCACGGGGGGAGGGCGGGAGGGTGGAGAGGAAGAATGGAGCACAAATAGACTTCCTGTCCTAATCTTCTGGGAAAGTTCTGAACAGTTTCCTCATCCTTGAATTTGTCCAATGGTTACTTGTAGGGGTCAGAAGAATTTACGTTCATCATTTGCGCAGGAAGCTCAGTGTAGCAGTAGAGATCATTGTGTGCAAACTTCCAGGCTGGTCTATGCTTTTTAAGCAAGGGTAGGAATTAGTTCCGAACTGTACTTCTCCTTCTCTCAATTCTTTAGACAAAATGGCCAAATTCTGCTCTTAGCTTTGTATGCGTGGTTCCTTTTTACTTCAGAGAGTGGGATTTGACCACCCAAGTCTAGATTGTGTGACATACCGATGGCTCTTCTGTTCTATTGATTTGATTTTGCTTTTAAGAGCACACACAAATATTTTTGAAATGGCAAGTTAGCCAAGCTAATTGGCAGTATGTAAAGCAGCATTTACAGTCCTAGATTTCCGCCAGGTGAATTGGTACAGGATTTCAGAAGGTCAGATTCTCCCTATTCGTAGCAATATTCCCTTTCTGTTAATTCGGATGCTTCCAACATTGTATTCAGAAAAACTTTCCAGTAAAAATGTGCTTCTGACTGCAAAACAGAGAAGCCAACAATATGAGAACAGAAGTTGCCATCATTTATGCCGGCACAATAGAACTGACTCTGGGGCTTTGCACATACCTGGGTGATCTCGTATAGTCCCTGAGCTGTGTTGCTGCTAGCTATGTAAAAACGGCAATAAGCATCTCTAACCAGAGCGTCGGGGCTTGCCTGCCACTGTAACGATCTTTTCAAGGTTGATTCTGATCCGTGTAGCAAAGGATATTTATGTGGATGAGGAAGAGTAACGAACTGTACAGAAGTTAGATCTGTATATTCTTAAATATACAATCTAGTATCTGAACCAAAAAAAAAAAAGATTTTTAAAAAGAGAAGACTGGATCACTGCAATGCAGTTCACTTTGAACTTTCCATTCCTGATGGATTTAAAGGTTTCTGCCATGTGTATAAAACTAAATTACTTCTAGCTAGCGAGGGTATTAGAAGAGTCCCTTTCCCCCCCGCCCCCTTTTCTTTTTGTCACCGGAGTGTCCTAAAATAAGGAGCTGATGCAGCTATGTTCATTTTGTTGATGATTCAGGGGGATCCTGGAGCTTCTCATCCAAGATCCAGAAGGCAGCAACTTTAAAATCTACATATGCTTTGGTTGGTGACCTGAGCATGTGGGATTTGTGTTTGCACTCAAGTGGCAGAACCCCTTATCTCTCCCCCCACCGCCGTGTTTTTGCTCTGTTCATCTCTAACTCTCTACCTTCCTGTGTTACTGAATATTTAAACCAATTATCCCTAAAACTTCAAAACTAGTGAACTGCAAGCAGGGAAACTAACAAATGTCCGTCCACCGTTTCTAATGTGTTTTTGATTTTTTTATGTTTTATTTTTTTAAAACTAAGCTTGAACCAAAGTCAATTTCTAGCAAGCTGCTGTACTAATGGACTAGTTTGTATAAGTGCAGTTCAGATGCAGAGAGGCGATAGATGCTACTGACAATTTCTTTTTCATTTGTCTTTTGTTTTTATTAATTTTATATAAAAGTTGCTGCTTGTTTTTAATCTTTTTTTTTTGGTTGGTTGGTTGGTAATTTGTGTTATCCTTGGGGCAGACTCTTAACTTGATTTTAATTTGTTTTCATTTGTTTGATGTGTAAATAGAATGGCAATGTCGGGGGATTGTTATCCAACAGGTCCCACACTCATCCCACCAGTATGGATAAATCTAAGTATTTTTGATGCATCTCTATGACTTCAGGCTGTGCAGGAGACTTTTAGGGCTATGAATATTACTGCAGAAATGGAAATGGCCCACAGTAATAGCTTCAGAGCAGCAGAAGGTATAGCTGGGTGAGCTTCAGGGAGGTAGGGAAGAAGTGGTAGAGGAGATGCTGGTACCCACTGTGTTGGTCTGGAGGCCATAGCACAGACTACAGTTTCTACCAAAGGAATGCAAGTCCCTGGGACTTGTGTTCAGTGAAGTAAGAGGATGGGGAAAACTGCAGCTATAATGTTCATTCCTGTCTCTGAAAGTTCCTGCTTACTTTCACGCCTGTGCAAAAATACGATTTATCAGGAAGCTTTTTTTGTTGAAGAGGGGGTACTATCGGTCTTTTCTCCGATGTATCCTCTACTCCCTAAGGGTTTTGTGGCGGGGTGGGGGGGCATGGTCCTTGCATATATCTAGGAAACACAAAGAAAGGTGGGCCTTAAATCAGCGTAAAATCCTCTCTCCACAGTTCAAAGAGACTGTGCCATTAGCTGTCTGAATGAGTTTTCATGTCCCATTCTTGCTGGTTTGTGGTTGGGAGAGGGTCTTGTTGAGTACATATCTGGAACACTAATGCAGCTTGGATGGTTTATTTATTATAAAAATCTGCTTTTTTTCCTGACTACCTTTGCATTGGTCACATGGCTTTGGTGTGAGCACCTTATACCCCCTTACCCTCCTCCTCTCTACCCCATCACCCTCTCTGGGGCCCAGATTCCAGGGAATTTCTTAGCAAGTCTTTTTCTGAGAGAAACTGGAAACTCAGAGTAGCCACATATCCAGAAAGGGCTTGGTTTTGCTTGCAGAAGCTGACATAATACCCAAGCAGCACATATCCCATGGTATCCATCACCAGTGTGCTCTGATTCATTGTCCTAAAACATCCCAAGGCCAGACTGTCGCTCCTGGAGCCTGCTTTTCATCCCTAGCAGCGTTTTGTCTCATGGATGCTGGTTACCTCCAGTGTTTAGGCGCAAGACAGAAATCAGACTGGCAGCGGGTGTACATCTGCCTAGTTAGAGTGCATACGCTCCTTCAGAGCACAAAAGGAACATGAGATCATGTACTAGAATTTAGCAGAAGTTTCTTTTTTAAATCATAATCATGCTGACAGCAGAAATTGATGCATCTGAAAAGAGACAGTAACAATTGTATACAGACCTAGTAAATATGATCGTGGTCTGAGTTCATGAGTGTTGAAAATGGAAAATTATTGTCCCAGTAGACACTGGGACATGCATTGTCACAAACTTGCTGACAGACCCAGGATATTTAATTAGCAGACAAATTTGATTTTTCCCTCCAATGACACAAGGTTACATCTCTGATTCCAGTATCAGTGGGTTCATATGTTGAATGGAGATGATTTTCTGTTCTATGCTAACAGTCTTAAATCCTTACTGTGCTTTTTAGGGGAAGATTTTTCTGTGCAAATGTTCATTTCTAGACAGTCTTCTAGCTGTTTGCTGGTACATTTGCTTCTGCATTGATTTGTAAGCCAGGACCAGAAGGAATTTTGTAGCTTGTTAGAAAAGGAGAATAGCATCTCTTTTTCAGAGCTCTGTGTCTCTGTATTTAAAGATGTGTGGATTGCTTTTCATAGTTGCAAGCATGCCAAGGGACATATGCAGGAAAAGATAAGGTGAAAAACTCTCATTATAGCCAAGGACAGTTAGCTCAAAAAGCAAGAGATTTACAGAGACACAAATACAGATGCCCTGAAGGTCTAGAAGAACAATTTAGAAAATGGCTTCAGGATGAGGTGATATAGGCTGATGATGAAATTTTTCCTGATGTTAGGAAAATGTATTCCAGTTTGGCTTTAGCACACTTGATCTCCTCAGAACGCACTCTCTGTAGTCATCGTAGAATCATTCATGAAGAGCGCATAGAAACTACACACAGATATGGCTGCTTACAAGAGTCACATCTGTCTATTTAAATCGCCTTAAGAGGATTTCTTTTGTTTCTGAGTTAGCGTGCAGTATGTGTTAGTCTAAGTACATTTTATCATGTTGCTCCGAGATGGTGCGTATGTGCATGCACTCAAAACATTTTTGGGGAGATACCATGCTTGTTACATGCACAAGTACCTGATTTTTAAGAGATCCCCCCCCCCCCCCCCCGCCTATAAGCTAGTGTTACTTCAGGTTTTTATTTTTCTTTGGGTAACTTGTGATGACACATCATTGTTCCGCTACTTCTTAAGATCCTCTGCTTCAATAAATAGTTGTTGAAATGCAAGTTAAATAAGATTGAAAAAGTCACTTTACCATGAATGGGAAAACTGTGCTCAGCTGAACTAGCAAGGAGAAGACACTTGACAGTTAGTTGGATCTTCATGTAGGAATGTGCTGCTGCTGTTGCTCAGTAATTTTGAGTGCTAGTGAGGTTATCTTGTAAGAGAAAACTAAAATGCCAGAACATTAAGAGCAAGACATATATTCTGATGGCTTGAATTGTAGACCTTTTAGGACATCAGAAGCTTCAAGTTTGAATTTTATCTTTAAATTAACAAGCTGACAAAGAGATTTTCAGTGAAAACAGTACAGCTCCTGATGTATTTGGAGTTACAGCTTGTGATTTGTTGCACCTTTTAGGTTAATCAGGGAGATGCCAACGCTGAGCAAAGAAGCTATCTGCTGATCTTAACACACGAGAACAAATGTTCTCTCATGGTATGATAGCTTTTCATTCGAGCAAGAGCAATCCACTGCCTCTACTTTCACCCCTTTTCTTATTTTAATTTTACATACTTTACAGTGAGCTTATTTTATACTTCTGATCTTTTGGTGTCTTGCCAAAATATTTTAGGATAATTAATTCTTTTTTTTTTTTTTTTTTTTTTTTTTTAAAAGCATAGAAATAACCAGTTTTGCTCAGGGGGCAGTAAGAGAATGGTTATTACCAAAATACATTAGAGAAAATTCTCCATGTGCATCCATGCCAATGATTGTGTGAGTAATAGAAAATTTCTTTTTTTTACTTCTCTTGGAACTATGACCTAATGTTTTGGTTTGTTCTAATGTTTAAATGTCACCTCTATAAGCCTTGCAGTGTGCTTTGGCTCATCACACGTTTCTGCAGTTGAGCTACTGAAGGAGACAGCAGTGTTAATTCCTTAGCTCTGTGCTCATTCCTGCAGAGCAACATTCACTAAAACAGAAATTCCCTCTTTCTTTGTTATAAATGGAGCACTACACCTGTTACAGCAGGAACCATACCACAGATACTAAACCAAAACAACATCTGATTTACCTTAAATATCAACCGATATTTTCTTAGATAAAAGTTTACTTTACAAGATCATCTTAGAGAGACAAGTAGCTTCTTGTGGTCATTACAGTGCTTTGGGACAGACGAAACAGCGCGTCTCGTCCAAACTTTCAATGATCCTTGGGTTTTAAGCAGAAGTTTAAAATGTAGATCAATTTATTGCCATGTTAACTTTATTAAGAGTCACTATTCCTGATCTGCCTGAAACAGTTAAGTGATGTTTATCCACAGGGCCTGGGTATGCCCGCTGGATGTACACCTGACTGGTGCCTAGGGTGGAGCGTTACCAAAGGAGTAAGCTAACCCGCTGCCCCCCACTGGGTTTATGGTTGTCTGTCCTCACATGGCCAACTCAAATTCCTTTATATTTTTGCAACCAATACCTCTTTTTACTTCTCCCTCCCTTTCCAAAATACTATAGCAATACAGAATTCGAGAAACATACTTTGCAGAGGTTCTGCTTTTTTCCGTCATTAAGTCTCACTCCTGTTGCTGCCCGTGAGTCTTTCTCTTCTTTCCAGCGGGGAGACCCCTACAATACTTCAAAGATTTTTGACAGAGGCGGCTTTGTCGTAGTTATTGACTCATGGTTTGCAATTTCTTAACATGTTCATATCTTTTGCTCTGTGGTCTGAACGGTACCCGGTTCCCTGTATGGCAGCACAAGTAGTTTCGGTGCTTTTGGGACGATGGAAAGAGGCGATTCCTGTACTTGCATATCTTCACAGACAAACACAGGCAGTAACGCATGAAAAAGAGCTTGCTCTTTTTTCGCCTCTCTACCGTCATTGGGTCTGTCTGCCACTTCTCCCAGGACACTGTTAGTGGGTACGTGCTCTGAGCTATTACTCCCCGTGGGATGCTGTTAGAAGGGTGTTAGGAAGCTTGCACTGGAACTACAAATAATTTAACTGTGGGAGAAGCGAAAAGACACCTTTTAGTTGAGTAGACAAGGAGGTTCAGGTTGTAGAACGTACCAGGTACTTCTTTTCTGACCAAATTCCTAAAACCAAAGCAACTACTGGGCTTTGTCTTGGGGCTGCTTTTAGCTCCCTCTGCGAAACCCTGCTAAGAACCGTCCGTAACTGGAATAATCTGGGCCCCCTCCCTCCCTTCTGCCCTCCCTCCTCCCCTCTCCCTCCTCGTTCCTTCCCTCAGCGAAAGGTAGCACCATACAGCTCTGAGAACAATACTTGTGGGTAGCAGCTGGCTTCTGGCACCTTCATAAAATACCTCAGCATAGCTTAGCATTGTCGCAGAACTGGTTTTAAACTGAAAAAATCAGAAGAGAAAAGCAAACTTTATAAATAGTGGAGATAATTTTAGCTGTAGAGTTTAGTTGAACTGATGTTTATTATGATTGATAAACATGATTATGCTGTATGTATTTGAGATCCTGTTTATAGGTTACAACTTTATAGGGTCGGGTGGGGGTGGGTGGATGTCGGGGGCAGAGAAGGGGGTTGACTGTGTTAGAAGGAAAATGTTTGCTCATGAATTTTTTTCCTTGTATCTGTCTTGCCAAAGGAAACATTTTGTCGCTCCTGGGTTTGGGATTGTTGTTTGGTTGGTTTATCTGTGGTCTAATCTGCAGCACAGCACGTGGTGGCATGCAGGTTACTGATTGGGTTGCTGTTCAGGGTCCTTTCGAGTGTGCGCACACTTCCCTCCCTCTTGGCCTTTCCTTGCCCTTCGCTGGGAACTAAAGATGAGGCAACGCGTATCTGGGAGGCTCGGAGGAAAGAAGATGGCTGTACTGGGTTAGAATCAACCTAGGTGGTGTAAATCCAGTTAGTTGGGCTGCTCCAGAGCTGACCTGGGTCCGTTGTGTTTAACTTCGGGGAGGGAGAAGAATGGTTGTCGCATCTTAATCTATCTGGGAGAGCAAAAGTGAAACAGGTTCCTTTTATCCCCCGTGTCTTGTTACTGAATGTAGGGCTTGTAGTGCTTGATAATAGGTGGAAAACTTTTTAAACACTTCCTTTTCTAATAGCAATGCTAATCCTGTCTAGACCAAAAACTATGAAAGAAAAAACCAAACTGAGAAGTGAAAGCTAACCTACTCCTAACACCTGGCTGGTATGCCTGAAAGGGTCGAAATACTGTGAGACAGTCGTGGGAGAGGAGCTTTGAGGGGTTGTTGGCGAGGGAGTGGGTCGTTCTCCTGGCATATGTCTTGCTGTTGCGGTGGGAGTAGCAGAAGAGCGAGTGGTTATTGCCTTGGGAGGGCATTGCAGCCCCCTCCATCTGGACCCCGAGGCTCCCTCCTCGTTTCCCTTCAGGGCCGATGGAGGGGGGGAAGAGGGGAGGGGTGTGCGTGGGTGTGTGTGCAAGTGCGTGTGTGCACAGGCGGGTGCGCCTGGCTGCGCGTGGCGGTCGAGAGAGGTGGGTTTCTAAAGGAGCTCGACTCCACTGGGGTGGGAGAATTCCCAGTGGCCTCGCAGGGAACCAAAGGCACTGATAAGTTGTCAGCTCTGCTGTTCTCAGAGCGGGTAAGAGGAGAAGCTGGGTGGGGTTTTTTTTGAGCTTTGGGTCAGTGTCCCTTTCTGTAAGGACCTCATCTCTTGTGGGTACTCCCACCTTTTCTGCATAGAGTTGCTTTGGCTCTGTGAAGACGAACGGCGCGTGGGGCTTGCCCGGTGCTGCAGGTCTTAGGCTGATGTTGGGATACAGTCAGGGAAAACTGTTTCTTTCCTTCAAATGTGGAAGCAGTGTAGTCCAAGGTCAGAGTCTGTTCAACAGCTTTTGCGTATGGTCTTTCTCTTAAAGGAGGGACCTTGAAGACTCCTTTCTTTGCTCCCCAAAGTAGCCTTGTACATGTTCATGTATCGTGCTATTGGGCTGAGTTGTTTTATCAGTGAACTTGGTGAGCTCTTGTGAAGAAAGGGAGGGAGGAAGGTGGGTTGTCCAGCCACTCTTCCTCCGGACACCAATCGGGTTGCAGAACTTCACTGAAAGCTTTACTAATAGAATTGTTGTTCTGACATTATGTAAAAGTGGTATTAATATTGTGTGACTTTTCAAAGAGCTAGTTAGATTTATAGATAGGTAATAGGGATATTGAAGAAATGACTTCTCAAAGAAAAGAGCACTTGGAACAAAAGAAGTGGAAAACAAGGTGTGCTTTAAGGAAAACAAATCTGAGGAAGGAAATGAAACAGCTTGTGGGAGGCGAGGGAAGATGATACCCTTTGGCGTTCCTTAGTGCTGCTGAGGCTCAGCCCCAGAACTGGAACATACCCCCTCTGCCTTATTTCATCTCTCTACCAAACAGGACATTGTCAAGTAGCTCAGACCAAAATGCTGATCTGTCTTAAAACTGTGTCAGTCTGCTGGTGAATGTTCTCCGGCAGAGCTTTACATAAAACCCTAAGATACTTAATTTATCAAGTTAGCTTCCCCTTTCCTCCCCAAATTCTCTTATCTGTTGTAGGCCCCACTTCAGGATTCATACTGCCTTTGCTGAATTTTGTAGCAGCAGCTACTTAAGCCCTATTCCCTGAATGTGATAACGTTGTGTGCGGACGAAGCTGGCATGTTGCGGTGCTATAGAAGTCTGAAATTATTAAACAGAAGGAATCTAAGACATTGGAAATGGCACGCCAAGGGGCAAATTGTGGAGGTCACACAACCCCCTTGAGAAACAATTTAGGAACGAGAGCACCCGTGACAGTGTCCTGAGAACAAGGCAGTTGAGACAAAACCTTTAGTTCTTCCCCCGTTCACTCTCCGTGTGTCGGCCTCAGTGAGCCTGGTGCTCCTGCACCCGAGCGAGTCCAGGGGGAAAACGCAATGCGAAAGACTCGGAGATCAGCGCCGCTCCCCGCCAGTTCCCGGGGAGCCGGACTGGGCTCCCTGCGAGGCGGGGGAGGAGGGAAGGGATCGCTGCGGAGCTGCCCGCGGCGGGTTTGAAGAGGTCTGGAGCGGCGCCGGTCCCCGCGGGGCGCCTCGCGTGCGGCAGCCTGCGGGAAGGACCCGGGCAGTAGCGTCTTCGTCCCCGCCAGTGCCGTTGTTCCATTTCCTTCCTCTGTGGTAGTGTCTAAGGCTAGGTGTGAGTAGGTGTGGGGTGTTTATCCGCCACAGGTACAGGAGCTGTCGTATACCTCATTTCTAACTCGTAACCGAGTAACTTGCTTTAACTTTCTCCAAACCCTACAGAGTTGCCAAGCCTGCCCTCCCTCCTCTGATTAACACTGAACTCTGGCCTATAGCACCCCGTGACCTGCAACCTGGGGAGTGACCCCCTAACGCCTCTGAATGTCGCTGCTTAAAAGCTACTGCAAAGTGAGGGCAAATTGCAATCTTATCTTATTTCCTTTGGTTACAAGGGGTCCTCTTGATTAGTCTGTGAATATCCGCCCCCTCCCCTCCACCCTCTGCGGAACAGGGCCGCCCGCGCTGCCTTTCCCCACCCCGGGCAGCTGCCCCGGGGCGCGCTGAGCTCCAGGGCCCGGAGGCGCTCTCAGCCCAGTGCTGCGTACACGCTACTCACTTTTTAACATGACCAAAAAAGAAAAAAAAAAAAAGAAAAAAAAAGAAAGAAATCTCCAAATATTTAATTTTTTTCTTTATTATTTGACAATCCTGTATCCCTTCCCCGCTCCCCAGCCTGGCCAGAAGCTGCATCCTTAACCCGGTCCATCTTTATTTGAATGTAGTTCCCCTACCCCCATGGGAAAGAGAAGCTTTGTCAGGTCACGGTGGCTGCTATAAGTCGGGAGGGGGCGGTTTCTTTGTTTTGTTTTGTTCTTTTAAAATTTCCAGCCAAAACCAAAGATTTCCTAATGATTGTATAAACTCAAAACAAACAAACAAACCAAAGACAAAGGGCGTCTTCAGCACCAAGCCCATCTGTGAGGCCAGCCTGGCCCTGGCCGGGGCCAGGGTCTCGGCCAGCTGCCGGCCCGGGGGCCAGCCCGGGCCCCGGCCCCAGGGGCCGATGCCCCAGGCGAGGGGCCGATTCCCCGGGAAGGGAAGAAACTCACCGCCCCGGGGCGAAATCCGGGGCGCGGGCTCTGGGAGGGGGCGGCCGGGGGCTTCGCAGGTGGGTTGAGGAGCTGAAGACTTGGGTGCAGGATTGGCTGCTCTGCTGGGTGCTTTAACCCTCTGGGGGCTGGGTGATGTTGATTAATACACGCTGAGGTGCACTTCTGAGCTTCCCCCCTCCCCCCGTCACTGCTTGGAAGAGGCTGTCCTGTTGTGAGAAATCCCTGAAAGAAGAAGAAGCAGCTTTTCATTTCTCCTCTAGTTCCTTTTTTCTAGATTTCTTTTATTTTTGCAGCACCACTGTGCAACTATGCATTGTATTTCTCAACCTTTTATGCTAGGTAGATGCCTGTGACTTTTTAACTTTTGGGGGGGGGATTGCAAATGGAGGAACTTTTTACATGGATCTTTTTAATCTCAGTTGATTGGGGGGTGTTTGGTTCTAGGGTCATACAAGCTCTATCCCAAAGCAAAATCCAAATGTTAATATTATTAGCCTGATGCAGATACCAAAGATAATTTCTTTCCTGCAGAACCTTAGACTTGTGTATTAAGTACGATTACCCAGCACTTGCATTAGTCTAACCTCAGTAATTCCAAAGCTTAGATGTATATTTTGGTATATTTCTGGGATATTAAAAAATTGTCGTTTAAATTCTTGTTTGTTTCAGTGTAATGCTCTTAAAGTCATAGCATGGAGATAACTGAACTTGTCCTATTCTTAGTAGTTTGAAATAATAGTATTTTTGTATGTTTTGGGTGTGTCTATGTATGTATTAACATAACAGTTTTCACTGCCTAGGTGTTCATAAATAAAATTAAAAAAAACAACTAAGGGTTTTTAAACTGTACATAATATTCCATGAGGAATTTCCACCAGACCGCCAATTTGGATCGCATTTTCACTGACGGCCGCTCCCAACTGGGATTCGTTCGTTCTTTTTAAAGAGACAGCATGTTCTTTTTTTGTTCCCCATTGACCTGAGGTTCTTTCTCAGCGTAGAGGGGGTTTCACTGTTTTTAAGGGGTGGGCCAAAGAGGAAGTAGCTTAAATTTTGTTTTAAAAAAGTATTTAACACATTCGGTTGAAAGCTAACCCTGCATATGAAGAATCAGGAGTTGAAAAACAAGCCCTTTCTTCTAAATCCGGCAATACTTTTCAAAGAGACGATGATTTGTGAATGTCTGTAGCGCCTGGGCAGTCCCTTCTTGCTTCGTTTCTAAAGAAGAGAAATTTTCAGTCTTAATGGTTTCACTGCTCTGTGCAACTGCCTGCGTACACTGGCTGGGAGGTTTTTTTCTCTTGCCCTTCCTCATATACTGCATTTATACGCTTCAGGTCAGCAGAACACTTGAAATCGAGGGCCATGTGGGAGTACCCGTCCCCAAACGCAACCCAAGCTTTTCTTGAGACTGAAATGTGAGAGTCCCACACATTTCAAAACCTTGCTGATCACACTAGGGGTGAGGAGGAAGGCGAAATGCTGTCTCTTTAAAGATGTCCTTTATTATTATTATTATTATTATTTTCCCAGTGGTTGCCTACAGATAGCTGTAGGCATTGAGAGATTGTGTAGATTACAGTAAATCAGAATGAAAAGGTAGATTTTGTGTAGATGCATTTGTCTGCTGTAATTTTTTATATATATTAAACTTACTGTAATTGTACAGTTCATTTCTGTTGTAAACATCATTAAACCATTTTCCAAGTGTTTTAACATGTATGCACTTGTTTGTAGTTTTTCAAATGTGTCGGGGGGAAGGCTACTTGCCCTTCCCCCGGTGCATCAAACTGGGCCAGGAGATTGTCCTTCCCTGCTCTTTGTCTGGGCACCACGGAGGCGAGCCCAGGGTTTTTGCACTCCGCTTGAAGCTGCCGCTCTCCTTCTGCATTATCGGCTCCTCTCCTAACAGAAAAAACAGCTTCAGCTGCTTCCTGAAGGCAAAGAGACGACTCGGCTCACACCTGCGGTGAGTGTCCCCAGATCAAGCATTGGATGCTTTTTGAAATCAAGATCCATTTATATATGAAGAGTATAAAGGTGATATTTTTTCCTAAGAATTTCTTCCCCATTGTTTAGTGGTTGGTATTTTATGACTGCCGAAACTTTTGACTTCTACATCTTGCAAATAAATATGGTTATCATGATTAAAAAAAAAAAAAAAAAAAAGACATTTTCAGTGCTCTTTGTTCTTGCACCAAGAACAAGAGTGCTTTGCAGTAGCAACTTTACTGTCGTTTTCAGCTCAGCTGTTTGAGGTATCGCCCAGTTCTCTCAGATTTTTCTTCTTGTTGCAGAAGAACAGTAAGGGATCTAGGAAATTCTTTGCAAGAAACATTCATTGCCATACATGGGATGTCTTGGTTTACTCCCCCCCAATTCAGTATCTTTGAAATATTCTTCAGAAGCTACAAGCACCTACTGCAGATACAGTTTTACTGCTTAAGAAATTAGGCACAGCCCTGTAATTTACCTAGTAGCGATTTCGGCACGTTTTTCTGCTGCTAACCCAGTCCCTTAAGAAATGAACACGTAACCTCACCTGGGCAGTGCCCGCAGAGGCAGCTCTTGTTCCTCCAGCCTTGCTTTAGCTCTGCTCCCTCCGTTGGGCCTGGCGGAACAAACCGGGCAGCTCCTGACCCAAGTTAAAATCCCCTCTATTTTGCTGGGCTGGTTTTGTCCTTGCTGGGTTGCTCACAGGCTTCGTTGCAGAGTCTTGTAAGAAGTCATGGCAAAACTGAGGCGGCTGCAGGAGGTGAGGGTCCTGTTTATGCTTGGGCTTACAGCATTTTTCCCAGCATCCCGTCCCGCCTCCCAGCATGTGTTTGGAAGCTCCTGTGGGAATACTGTCCTCCTCAGCTTGCCTGGGAGAGTACGCCGCTGGGTGGCACTTGGTCCAGCCGGCCTGGCTGCGGCAGCTCAGGTGCTTGTACCATTCCCACGGCTGTTGTGGCGGATGCGCTCGATCCCTTGACCAGAGCGGCGGCGGTTTGGTGCAGGCTCCGGATGAGGCAAAGGCCTGAGCCATAGCCGGGCCGTGAACTCCTCTAGTTTCAATCTGTTCTAAAACTCACAAAGGAGCAGAGTGGCACCGTGACCACCGGTGCTATGAGCTTGGAACACCGATCACGCGATTGACACATGAACAGCGGCTGGCTTTCCTGAGACTCATTTATCAAGGAACAAAAAGTTAGGTGTGGGTGCAAGGAGCCTCGTGCGTACCTTTGCCATCGCGTGTAATCTGACCACAAGCCTATGAATCCGCCAGCCTCAGTGAGCTGCCATGGGGCTCTCCCTGGAGGCAGGGTGGCTGCACGGGGTGATCTCCCCTCGAGCTGGGACCCCTCTCAAGGCTGCTCCTCGAAGCAGAGAGACCTTTTACCAACAACTGATCTTTGGTAAGTGACCGATATCGCGCATAACCTCATAGTATGGTAGCTTTGGTTTTTGTGTCGGTAACTTTGATGGCATGCTGCATTGATGCTAGTGAAACGTTACATAAACTTTGCGTGTACAATCCCTTAGACATAAACTGTTGTCCAAGTCTGAGAGTAAGATTAGACCTAGCCGCACCTAAGCTGCATCAGGAGTTTAGAAAGCAACGGGGTCTGCTCTGAACCTCGTGACTCAACAGGAGGGGCCTCCTTACCCTTTTCCATCCCCCATCTCTCTGTGAATCAGGCTGACGCGAGTGTAACTCGGTTTTCCTTTGTATGTTTTTTCCACGCAGTAATTATTAGTAGAGTGAACCTTGCCATCAAACTTTGTTAAGTCAAGTCGCACTTTTTTATGACATCATATTAAAGCCACTTTTGCTCGTACCTTTGTTGGTGATCCCTTGAGTTCTAAGTCACCCATTTGCGACAGCTGTTCACCGCGCACACGCACACATGGGTCTTTGACGCTAACTTTATTAATTCATTAAAAATGCATTACATGACATTACTGAATTAGCATCTCTTTGGAATGATACCTGCATCATCTTTTAAAGGTAACCTGATGATTGATAGATTGGTTTGGAAACGGCATTTACATTGGGTTTTGTCCAGTTTCTGTTGCCCAGAAGTGGTAGTTTTGGTCTGTTTCTGGCATTAGAATTCCCGCACCAACTCCTAGAAGGGGAGCCTCTTCTGCAGTGATGGTTGTAGATGTTGCTGATGTGAGGCGGCAGAAGTTTCAGCCAAACTCTTCAGCCAAATGGGATTCTCCAGGGTGAGTTTTCCTGGCTTTTCCAGTATTACTCTCTTTATCAGAGTCCAGTCTCCTTGTTTTCATTGTAACAGGGGTATCTTCCCCCTTCTGAGCAAGAAGCCTCTTTGGCAGGTTGCCTGGCTCTTGGTTAGCTCCAGGTGCTGGGTGAGTGGCAATTCCATTGCGCGATCTTTTGCTGGAGCTTAGTGCTTGTTTTCTTTGTACTGAAAAGCTGGCATTTAGCCTCTGTCCTTCACTACAGTAACATCACATCACTTCTTACAAAAGAAAAAATGTTGTCCCCCACTGAAGCAGTTTTTAAAAGGTAAATTTAAAGCAAAAAGTTTAGCTGGCCTGTGTCAAATAGTCTAAAGATAAATACTACAGGAGATAACTACAGCCCTATCTTCTCAAGTTCTTTAAATGCAATGAAACCATAATTACATGGCTTGATACCCCTGGAAAGCAAGTAAGAGCTACGGAAACAGCCTTGTTAGTAGGTGTGGCCTGGTCCCACAACACAAGTCTTAAAAAACTTGGCCTAATAACCACTATTATTGGAAACAACAACTTTACAGATATGTACATTTAATAGCTAAAGCTTGCAGTTACATGATTCAAGAGGGAAGGGGCTGACCAAGTCCAGCCCACCAACCAAAGTAGGTTGTTGCACTGAGAAAATACCCAGTGCTTGTTTTGGATGAAAAAGGCTTTCCCTCCTCTCCTCCCCAAAGCAGGTGGGCATCTCTCACCCTTGCCCCTCCCCTCCGTGACTCCCACTTAGCGGGGGGGCAAAGGCTGCATTTGGAGAGCATCGTAAGTGTCCTTGGTCGCTGTACTGAGTCCCTGAAAAAGAGAAAACCAGGTGAGGTACCAGTACGAGTGCTGAGTTGTCCCTAGCTGCCTGGTCAGGAACAGGATGGCAGGGGCTCAGTAACACAATTCTAATTTTTTTTTTTCCTACAGAGCTTTTAACTCATGAGCATTTCCTTATGCTTTGTATGGTGTCAGTAGCTGTCACCTACCTGAAGGCAAGATGCGTCCTGAATAACTGTTATGAATGTATGACGACAGCAACTCATCCTAACTGGTTATGCACATCTTTAGAGTACATTTTATTTGCCTATTATTGACTATTAAGAGCTAACCGATGCTAGCGTGAACTTTGCTAACTAAATGAATAGACATCAAATCGTTAACTTTGTTCTCTGGACTCCTCCTCTGTAATTTGGAAGGGAAGTCAGATGCAACTCCAGGTAAGTTGGCAGCGGGGCTTGAGACGGCTGCGACCCCCGGGAAGCATCCCCTCGCACCCCTTCCTGCGACACGGCAGTCCTTCTGCCAGCCTGCTGCGGCGGGGTAAGTCACCCGTAACGCAGGAGTTACGGATCCCAACTGCAGCCGCGGAACCGCCCGCTCCAAGAGCGGGGCAGTAGAAGAGGCGGCAGAGGCGCAGGTCAGCCCGGGAGGCTGCAGAGCCAGAGCTAAGTGGGGCTTCCAAGAGCAAGGATTTAGGAAGATACACGGTGCCTGCTCGTGAAACTTCTGGCGACCCTTCCCTCTGCTATGATACATAGCGGCATACCGAGTACACCGATAAGACAGTGCTTCTTATCAGCTACCCCTGACTCTCAGCAGGGCAGGTTCTGAAGAAAGGTACCATTAGCTACAAATAAGCCACCTTACAGGAAAACTCCCTGGCATGTGCCACGTCAGAAGAACTTTCTAATATGTACTTTATTTTTGCCATTTTAGCATGTCAGTGACAACGAACAGACTTCTACAGAAAGTAAAAGGCATTTTGGAACAATGAGGCGTGGCGGCCCAAATAAGGCCTTATTGATGGACTCCTTGCAAGACTGAAACCCCCAGCACTCCAAGGGACTGGGGGCGCTGACCAGTTTGTGCTCCGTACGCTACAGTGGGATGGGCTGAACCACTGTATCAAAGCACCAGCAGCGTGGTCTTTGCCCTGACTCTGAGTAACTGTCCTCAGAAAGGTGCTCTGAAGGCTCTGCTTCATCACGCGTCACTAACAGCGTGGTGAGATACGTAACTAGATGCAACACTTAAGCCACGAAGACATGAAGATAGATGAGGGGAGCAAGTGCTGGATGTGTTGCCTACCTGGTAGACACCTTCATTCCCTTTGCCTCGCCGCCTCTGCTGGTTTGAGAAAGAAAAAGGAGCACAGATTAATGGGTGCTTTTGCCGTTATGCAAAAGGACAGAAACCCCTGGCTTCGCCCATCCAGCACTGAG
Source organism: Platalea leucorodia (assembly GCF_965183815.1). NCBI lineage: Eukaryota > Metazoa > Chordata > Aves > Pelecaniformes > Threskiornithidae > Platalea > Platalea leucorodia. The sequence goes on from NC_138824.1 coordinate 115,885,152, forward strand.
GGTGAGCAGCTGCGCTTGGCCCGGACACCCTCTGCGCAGGAGGGGAAGCACCTGCTGAGTCTGGACCAGCCCAGACACGCCGCACAGGCTGTAGAAGGAGAAAATAGTAAGGATTGGAAATAAAAAGGAAATTATTTTGGTTTGCTGACATATTTTCCCATCATACTGTTACAATGCTGCTATTTCTCTGATTTGCTGTATGTATAGAGATTTGGCAGCGTTCCTATAGGCACCAATTGTTTTACGCCTGAAGGCACACCTGGAAGAAATGGGGCTGTATTTTTTAAGTGGGTGCATGGCAGCTGGTGTTCGAGGGACTCTGCCCTCTGTTGGACAGACGGGGGCAGGTAAATGCTCCAGCACCCGTTCGGCAAGCTGTCTGGATGTTGGAAGGAACTGCAGAGAAGGCTGCCTGAGGACAAACTCACTCAGGATTCAGTAAAACAGGTACTGGGACTGTCATGGTGCAAGCAGAGCATACAAACGAGGTCACTCAGACCAGCCAGGTACAAAGGAAAAAAACCTTCTGCCTGAACCCGCTTGCTGCTGCCTTCCCAGGGGCACGGGGAGCTGTCAGACGACGAAGCAGCCAAGCCGTGCCCAAGCGCGCGATTTCCAGGTGAGACCCAGGGGCCGCAGGGCTGACAGCCGCCTGGGTGGAGGCTGGCATGTCAAGCCCACCTGGCCGTAACTGCCCCGCGGCAGCAGAGCGCTGACCGTATCACCAACATGTCACGAACATGTGGCAAAGAGTAGTGCCTGCCACAATTAAAACCGCAGCAGTCTGTTAAATGATCACATATCTAGAATGAGGCAAGGTTTTTGCGGTGGGGGTGTGTCCCCCCAGTAACAGAAACAGTCATAAAAACATGGTGAGACTTCATATGCTCATAGCTCGTAAACTGGGCTTGAATGTGGCAGCTGGGCATTAGAATAATAAAAAAGGGTAGGGCATTAAATGTCAGTGTTGCTTCAGCATTTCTCAGCACTAAACTTTGTTTTCAAATGCCTTTTTTTCACTTTTCAGAGGGAAATGAAAGGTTATATTTAAGACATTGACATAAAATAGAACCTATGTAGGTCACAGCAATTTTTTGTTTTGCCATAAACAGTGTCCCCAGATGCTTTTTTTTCAACACAAGCTTCCCTCCCCCAGCAGTTTGTGCACAGAACTAAACCCATCCATTTGGTGCTAGCTTTAGACATAACTGATCTGTTCCATCTTAAAAATTTGAGAGTGGAGGTGGGGGAAGGAGAATGTTTCCCCCATTACTTGTCTGAAGACAGGCACCCGGAGGAGCTTGCAAATGCTTACTTGTAGGTACAAAGCAGACCAGCCTCGATGGCCCAGAGAGGGGAAACCGTGAGCCGCCAGCTCCGAATTGCTCTGGAGGAACATGCTCAACTAACGTGAGTTGCTGGGCCAGAGAGGTCGCAGTGTTGGAAACCAGACATTTCCTTCACCTATTCCTCGCCCATCTCATACCCTCTGCCTCCTCAACTGGGGCAGCTGTCGGAATTTTTCTGTCCCAAAGTTGAAATATTTCCCCTTGACATTGTTCGGTCCGCCCAGGGACACTGCTGGTGTATGAGCTGCGTTTCTGACACTGACGGGACAAAGCTTACTGCCTGATGTCCGCCGTGTTTTATGTCCGCTACGTGTCTGTCTTACTGCTGCACCAAACGCACCGGTTCCCACAGGAAGTAGGTAACTGCTCTCAGCTGTGCCTGGAGGTGCTGTGCAACACGGGGACCTCCTTCTGCAAGGCAGCTACGTGCAGCCGGGGCTGCTGCTCTGCACGCGAGCAGCAATGAAGAATTTTTCATCCCAGGCTTTCACCAGGAAGGAAAGCAGGACTCACCTCTCCCTTCATTCCGATTTCACTGTATGCCTCGCCCATCTTGTCCTTCTGCAGTGACTGCAAGCAGAGAGGGGGAAAGAGTCAGCGTGTTACTAGAAAAGCCAAGCCAGCCCCTGGGTGACTGCACTCCAAGCCTGTTCTTCTGGGGCTGCCTTGCCTTCAGAGCTTCAATTTAGTCCAGAGAAGAAGGGACAGCGGCAGGACTTGACCGATGTGCACTTCAGTAGATGCTACACATGATCAAATCTGCTTAGCATATCGATATCACCTCATCTCCAAACAAATGAATATAACTCTACCCTCAACCGAGTCATTTATCTAGACTGGTGCCAGATACTACAATAAAAAAGCTCTCCAAAGAAAAGCTTTAAGCAGCATTTGTTCAGGAGACGAACCCGAACATGCAGCTCGGGCCCAGAGAAAAGGGAAGTCTAACGCTACAGGGTGAAGGTTAAGACAGAGGAGCTCTTCCTTCCTCCATCCAGGGAAGCAGTTCCCAAATGCTTATGGCCGGCTGTGATCAGAGCATCTGATTCAATATCGATGAAAGCCAGCCTTGGAAACAAGCTCATTTCTCAGCAAGCACTGAACACCCAGAAAGACCCGAGTTAAGACGTGAGCTTTAGCATTCATGTGTCTATCCTTTGGAGCACAGCCAGAGTTAAATCAATTAAATCAAGAAGCTCCTAAGCAGCCACCCTTAGGTGCACTGGCGTTTGGCCTTTGGCAGAGAGCCGGCAGAGGGGCTGGAGAACAAGCACATAGAACACTGCAGCATCAGTCCCATGGGACAAAGGCTGGTTAGTCACTAATGGCTAACAGAAAGGGATCAGCAGGTATCTGGATCCAAATCCTTTTCCCCGTCTGCCAATGTTTTTCTCCTATCACACAGAAGGGAGCAGAAATTTTCTAGCAAAAGAGGTGGAGGTAGAAGGGAAGCGAATTCTTTGAAAACAGCTGTTAAGTTTGAACCAAATCTGAAATTGGGTAGGGGGGAAAAAAGTCTCCTATGAAATAGAAGCTCCTGTTTCCAGCCATCCCTCCAGCTCTCTCTACTCACAGTGTAGACGGTGTCCTGAGGGTTCCTTCTTCTCTGCTGTAAAACAAAAGAAGAAAGTTGCCCACGTGTTGCACTACCAGCATCCCCCACCACCTTGTATGCGCCTGCGCATCTGCTCTAAGGCACAGCTACAGCTCTATGGGCATGCTGTACCCGTTACCGCCCATCTTGTCTCCACCCCATAAGGCTCTTAAGACAACTTGTTCTCTGGAAAATTCATTTAATTTTAATAATTGATAAAACTTAGCTCTTCTCTGCTCAGTCCCTCCCTACAGCTGTCACCTGCAGGCAAGCCCTACACGCTGATGCAGAAGGTTTCCCCTCCCTTTTCCTCTGAAACTGTTGGGCTCTGCAGCAGAAACGGGTGTTCTGGCTGCTGCTTTCCTTTGTTGGCACTCGTCTGGCGGCGTCACGTGCTCACCAGCTCTCGTGAAACACCCACTCCTGCCTCGCCTGCTCCGCATCCGCCCCAGGCCTGGGTGTCACTTCCTATTCTGGGTGGCTGCAAGCTCCCAGCAAAGTGACGGGGGGCGCGAGGGGCAAAGATCAAAGGGGAGGGGGGAAGGCTTACTCTCGTCCCCGCCAGGCTGCCAGCCGCCTGAGTTACTACTACACAGATTTTGCCGTTCCCCCTCCAGGAAGGCACGGGTGCTTAGCAAACACGTGATGACTGCCTGCATGTCTAAGCAGCGGTTAGACATGAGAAGGAAAGAACCAGATTAAAAGAAAAAAGGAGCACGTGTGGGAGTAAGTTACCTGGTGTCTCCCGCCCAGCTCAGGGTCTGCACCTCGCTTTGCCCCCAGAACATCATATTCATCCCTCTGTCCACGAGACAGTTTCTGAAACGAGAAAGCAAGAAGCAGTGATGGACATTATGATCATGAGAAAACAGACCTTGACTTAACACAGCAGAAGAAAGGGAACCCAGTTTGGGGTCCAACTTCATGAGTATTATAAAAGCACTAGAAATTATTTTACCCCTTAGTGCAACTGCCAACAAACATTTCTACGATTAAGCCATGGAAACGACAACAAGTGGTTTTTGCAGCACAAAACTGCAAGCCATTGCATCAAGAACCTTTCTTAAGTAGAAATAAGCTGAAAATGAGAGCACGCGAGGGGGAGGGACTCTGACTTTCACGCTTTCTCTCCCACTGGTGGGCGAAGATCCACAAGCTTGGTTTTTCTTGCAGAATGGCTCATCTAAATTTGCATCAAGTGGCTGTAGAAATTTTATCTACAACACATTTCTTATCTAGGAAAGGTGACGTTGGAAGAGGGCAAAGGAGAGATCTCAGGTCAGAATAACACAGCTGACAGAGTGCTACTGAAAAGGTGACAGGCAACACTTCTTAAACTGAAAAAAACGCGTTAGTGTTCCTACATTACACAGTTAAACAGTAGAACTCATCACAGGATGTGGCGATGGTCAAAAGCGTGAGAGAAAAAATAATGAAAATCAAAAGACAACTAGACATAGCAAAAATAGCTAGAGTTTAATGCTGCCATGAGTGAGCAATTTAGCTAGGAAGGACAGACAGGATCTTGTCTCTGTCCTCTTTCACTGCCTGAAGAGCCACCTGATGCTGGCTGCGATCAGGGCACAGCGGACGAGGTACGCCTCTGGTACAACAGGTCTCATGCTGCGGGGCAACAGGAAAGCTCGGGGACAGAGACAGCTGGGCTGCGGTGACCCAGGCTCCGCACACTCGATGATACAAGAGCTACCGTCACCCAAAGGCAGCAGTGCAGCATTCCTGGGCATTTGCCCTTTCTCCAGCCCACATCAAACACCGGCAATACGGGTGGCAGCCTGCCTGTGAGTCGCCCGAGGAACGGCGATCAGCGAGAGCTGCAAGCCAACTGCAGAGGGCTGAGCGCCAAGTTGGGGTGCCCACGTTCTATAGAGCATCTGGTGGCTGCGCACACCCAGAGCTCTGGCAGGCGTGTTACGTGGCGCAGCACACCGAGCACTGCCTCTGAAACGGTCTGGGTTCCTGGTGTACCGTCAGCTCCGTGGACCACATCAGGAACCTACAGTCCATATAGCTATCTAGCATCCAGCCAGACAAGTGACAACAGAAGCTGCCCTTGTCAGGTTTTATTTTAATTCCTTACAGCTGCTATGCTGCACGCTTGGGTAGATCACTTTGATTAGCTGGGTCATCAAGTTTTTCTGATCCACAGGCAATTCACTATCTATAAGTGCCCCAAAAGGTCTGTCTGGGTAGCAGATTTGCAAACAAACAAACAAAACCCAGTGGTTACTTACATTATACACATCATCCTGGCCTGGTTGCAGCTGTGGTCCAGAGGCCTGGCTAAGCTGGAAGAGAGACCATAGCGTGAGCAGAGAGACAGTGGCTCCGTTCAGTCCTTTCGCTCCCTCTCTCCTAGAAGTTACTCTCATCAGAAACAGGGCAACCTATAAGCAGCCAAACTGTGGCACCGATGGGGCTACAGGCAATACAAGCCACGGCTGCGCTGGCACTTTTACCTGCCGGCAGCTTGCTCTCGGCAGCCAGGCCATTTTACTTGCACATAACACCAGTTCACTGCTACACAAAGCATCTGCGGGTTTCCCCCACCACCACTGCTTTTGTGTTCGTGTTCTGTTCATATCATAATCCTGTGCTATTTAAAGCAGCTCCATCAGACTATAAAATCATAATTGCAAATGTGTTAAGAAAAACTGGCTACCTGGGGCTGCTGACAACCAAAAGCACCCCCCGAGACCCCAGTCCTCACGCAAAAGTGCTGCCTGCAAAGTTCCTGGGTGTCCTCAGCTTCAGAGGGCACAGGGGATCCCCGCGCCCCTTGGGAGCGGCAACGGGCTTGCGGGGCTGCGGTGCCACCACGGTAAGTTGGCATGAGTGGCAACTAACGAGTAGGTAAAGATTTCCCTTCTGTAGCTACTCTTTGGCTCTGCTCCTCACAATATTTATGAGCAGTTAATTGCTGAGCCAAACTTGCAGGAAAAAAGAGCGGTTTTAGGCCAGTGAGAGTAGCTACTTTGTGTTCCAGTCCTTTCAAAACAGTGTCAAACTACATGCTGCTTTAACCTTCTGAGTTATTATCGTACATTAAAATGTTTATTAAAAGCAGCTTTCTAGATGGGTTTGTTTTTAGGCGTAGGACAAACTTTGTTTTTTAAAATCATATTTGTAGTAATTACAAGTTACCTACCCCGCTGCTTTCCCCGTGAAAGTGCCATTATCACCACTGAACCTTTGGGGAGGCCAGTAATTTGCCAAGCATCTAACCCGTGTTTCTTGCAACGGAGCCTAAATGTTCCCGTGCATCGTCCACGTGGTCCATAAACAAAAAGCTCACAACAGAGGCGAGGCTGTGCCCTTGGCAAAAGCCTCCGCAAATAATTCCTTCGGCCAGGAGGTGAGGTTAGAGATATGACACAGCTTGGAAGATTTATAAAAAGTCCTAGGTTTGGGACAGAGGCCCCTTGGAAAATGCTCCACTAGCTTCTTGGTGCTTTATGGTGGCGGTTCAGCTGCAGCACCTCTGCTGCTTTTGGCTGCAAGACTCCAGCATAACCACAGGCATGGCTTTCCCCTTCTTTTGCCTGCCTTCCCTCATGCAACAGCTTACTTGCTGCAGCTGAACGCTATGCATGTTACCAGCAAAGAGCTAGGCGCACGAGGAGGACGGCGAGAGCTCCCAGACCTAAAGGTGAGGGCCGCTGCCTCCGACCAGGAGCCATTTCCAGCTCCAGCTCTGCCCCTGTAGGGAGCCCCAGCGGGAGAAACCACACAAGTCTCTGCCCCCGCAGCAGCACGCTTAAGACGCGCTCTGGGTGGGGGAGGAAGAGCGGCTGGCGAGTGCACCGCGGCTGCGGCAGCTCCCTGCGCCAGGTTCACGCTCCTCCTTGGATGCTTTGCTGCGCCCTCCTTAACTATCGCGCTCTCGCCCCGCTCTGGGCGAGGTGCACAGCTCCTGCCAGCAGGTACAGTGCACGCGCCGGGTGCCCCGCGGCTCGTCCCTCTAGCAGCCTCAGAAAGACTTCCAGTCCCAGAGCAGCACTATCCTCTGCAGTCAGGATTTACGCTGGCAGCAAAAAAGGTTTCTTCTTCACCGTTAGCGAGTTCTGCTCATTTCCTCCAAACATCCCTCCCTCCCTCCCTCCCTCTGTATTCAGCACTGGCTTTGCAGTCCTGAGAAATGATCCCGCTCAGGAGCCAGCGGGGCACCAGCAGCAGCACAACATCACCCTGTCAGGGCTCCTGCTGGTGATCTCGGCCACGATCTGGCGAGAAGCAAGCCGAGATCCCAAGCGCAGCAAGCCTTTGCTTCTGAGCCAGATGTGCAGACAGCGGCCAAGACACCTTTTGGCCTGCTTAGACTTGGCTGAAAGCACCATTGCACTGGAGTGCCCTATCCCGGGGAGAGGCAGGCAGCTCCTCTTCTATGATTAGCAGAGCTCTCAGAGCACGTACGTGTCTGGAAATGTACCTGCCTCCCTCCCGTTACGTTATCTTCTTCCGTGGAAGTGCACTAAAGCCACTAAGTGTCTCCCTAGATGCCGAACAGCTGCTGGATGGTAACAACAGCTCATCAAGTTGCGTCCATCCTGTCCCCCTGACTCCTCTCCTGTGGTTGTTGGAGTTATATCATTTGCATTATCACACTCGTGCTATCAAAGACGTCTGACTTCTTGAGATGTTTTTATATATCCTTCACTAGGCTTGGCATTTATCCTGAATTTTCTGTGCATCCCCTCCTCTCTTTCCAATGAAAAAGAAGCAAAAGAAACCACATCACTGTTGATCGAACATTTCCCAGCTACAATATCCAGAATCTCTGACTGCATCCATAACTGTAGCATCAAAATACTCTCACATACTCTCTTCCCCTCTGTTCCGAAAGAACTCTCCCAGATCGCTCAGGTTGGCATCGGAAAAGAAGGAAAGTAAAAAAAGAGAAAATAAAAAAATAAAAAGTTCTTACTCTAAGAGACATGCTTCCTCTCCACCCCCACTTTCCAGCTAAGCCCAACTTGTTTACACCACCAAAGCAAATACATCAGTGTTTGGCTAGACTGACCTTCGCTTTCACAAAAAGGGCTGTCATGATGACTGCGTAAATGAAGAGGAATCCATCCAGTAAGTAGCAGAGTCTTGGGTCTGTCAGTCCAAGAATTGGTACGGCATCTGTAGAGGAACATCAGATACATCAACAAATAAATCAACAAACAAGGCCATTTGTATCACTGAGTGCTCGACGGCAGAAATGTGGCGGTGCTGCATGGTGCTTCATGAAAAAATAGCCAGTACGAGGGCAAATCTGTCCATTTGCAAAGGAGACGAAAATATGAATAAGAATCATAGGATTAACTAGGTTGGAAGGGACCACTGCAGGTCCAACCCTCTCTCTAAACAGGGTCAGTTAGACCAGGGTGTCCAGGACCTCAGCCAGCTCAGTTAGAGTATCTCCAAGGGTGGACATGTTTGCAACCACCCTCAACCAATACAGGACATTTTATCCAGAGTTTCCCTCCCACTCACGGAGTCCGGGCTCTGCTCCCTGCAGCTCGCAGGCACGGGTCAGGGAGCAAGCACAGGATCTGCATGGAGATAACCAAGGATCGCTAATGTCGCAGTTACTGCAAGGAAGCCTCACACAGAGCATTTGTTTTCTGGGGAAACCCAGCAGCATCTCCTGCAGGGATTCATTACTGGGCCTGGTTAGGGATTGCTTCAGCGAATAAAACTTGTGGGTGTGTGAGAAAACACGTCCGTTTAGACAAAATTTTAGGGAAGAGCTTCTCAGGACAAAATTTTGTGTTAAATGTAAAGAAAGATTGACACCACCATAGTCAGCTGGATATCCAGGCTGAAATCGCTACTCCACTTTATTCAGAAGAGGAATTTGAAGATGCATGTCCCACATCCCGGGTTACATATTGTAACCGTAAAGCTGCGGTGTCTTCTCTGTGAGGGTTCTCTTGGGCTCCCAGTTTGGGGATATTGGAGACCATTAATCATGAGAAGGGAACTATGGACAGAAGAGACAGACTTTTAACTCCAGATGTTGGGACACATCCACGAGATACCCATGAGACACCCTGATGTGCTTTTGGTTTGAGAGGAAGGCTTTAAACCTGAATTCCCTGCACAGGAACCTCAGCTAGCTGCCTCTTGTTGGATGGATTGCCCCCAGAAGATTTTTATTTTTTATTTGTGTTTTAAAAGAAGTATTAAAACTTTTCTGAGGGAGAAAAATCTACTACTACCTTAATTGAGAGCTCAATAAAATTGTTACTCAGAAGATGCTGACGTTCATTTCCTAGTCAACATTACATACGTTTATACTCTGACCGCATCAGGCAGGGCACAGTAATATTGTTGGTTTTCAGCAGCTAAACCTGATGAAACTGCCCCTGTATCACTTCACAAGCATTTAGTAAGTTCACAAATGTAGCTAAATAAAAAAATCAAAGCAATTCAAGTCGAGAAGCCTAAGTAACCATAGATCCAACGTGCAGCTCCAGGTCCATCCCCAAAGGAAAGGCTGTATTGCACAGTTATTTTAGGGAAAAAAAAAAAAAAAATCACTTAAAAATGCACCTGAGATGTGCTTTGTACAAAGAATTGGAAGGAGTTCAAAAGAGAAAGACAAGAATGATCAAGAGCCTGTGAAGCCCTTCGATGAAGATAAATTGAAAAGAATTGGTATGATTCATCTCCTTCCTAAGGTGAAAAGAGTATGGCAATTCTTATTAACCACATGTGATGGAGGATAGCTGAACTACTCAGCGCAGCGCTTCAAGGTGCTGAGTTACTCCAGCGCCGGGAGCGGGACCATTCTGCGCACTGGGGTTTCTCCCTGGCCCATCGCGCCACGCTGACCGTTCCATTAGAGGAAACTTCCAGATGACATTTAGGCAGTACGCACTCGCCACCGTGAGGGAAGTCTCCTTCGCAGAAATAAAGTTAATGATGACGGCCTGTCGCATTGCTCAAGTGTGCGATCTGTATAAAGCACGACTGAAAAGCTGTGCCTGGATACTTGGTAATGTAGCTGTAAATTCTCCAGCAGATGATGATACAATCGCTGTTCCCACCGAGAGGCTAACACAGCCAGAAAAAAAAATAATTTCCAACAGTAATTTGTTTGTTTGTCTGAACTAGGAGTTTGCATTCTTTTTTTTTTTAAAGCATGTGTTTAGAAACAAATCCATGGAAGTAAATTAAAATTAAGATCCTAGATGGTTTCCCTTCTTCCCCTCATATTTCTATTACTTTAAAAATAAGGTTCAAAGCACTTTATAAACAATAACCTTCACCACATTTTTTTCAGGATCATAAAACCTCATATACATGGAGTAAATGGAGACAGAGAGATTAAATTACTTGCCCAACATTGTATATTAAACCAACAAACAAGCTGAGATCAGCTTCCTAGAGTTTTTCTTCTGAACAGTCACAGGACAATATTTTACGCCAGAGTTGGTTCAACACAAAACCAGGTTGAATCGCATTGGACTTGGTAGCTAAAATGCAGCAGCGGGGAATACAGCTGTACAGCATCCAGAGGCAATTTGTTTCTAGCAGTGCTTCAGCTGCTTCCACACAGTGCGGCAGTCTGCCCCCGCGTACCCTGGTCTCCAGCTGGATGTGTCCAGGAGCAGCTCAGGGTTTTCCAGTGCTGTGTCCAGATCAGAAATACAACGTAAGGAAGGCGAGCAGCCCAGCACAGAGCCAGGAAGCCTGGGGGTATCTGAGATGCTGCTGAAGAAGGCTTTGGGGATCCCCTGGCCCTGACTCCCCTGTTCCTGTACCAAAGCAGAGCATGTACACGCTGTCATCTCAAGTCCAGTATTTCTCCAGCACCAATAAACTCCCGAGACCAGGAGAAGCTTGAGCAGGAGATGTAGAGAACTATGGAGGAGAAGTCAACAGTGCAGGGGACTTAGCTGTAGCTCTGTGTCAGCTGCGGTCAACCTTGGCTGACTCTGCAGAGCCACCCAAGCGCCTATGCGGTGCTTATCTGGGGCAGCCTGGCCTCTGGCACCCCAAGTAATTGATTAAAGCTATTAAATGAGGGAAATCCTGCTAGACATAGTCTGTCTGTGATGGTTCCTGGAAAAATACATATTGAGACAACGATAAAGTCCAACATTTAGAAACAAACCAAGAAAATGAATTGGTTTATGTCTTTTCCTTCCTTAATATGTTTGCTTTCTGTATTCTTAAAAAAAAAAAAAAAGTACAAAGCATTTTCTGAATAATAACCTTTGCAACAGCTTTCCGGATTAGAAAGCGAGAGAGAAAAAGGCAAAAGATACAAAGCCTATTGAAACAAAGGTCAAAGAGATAGGAAGCGTAATGAACAAGTAGCAGTTGAAACAGTTCACATCCATTCATGTGAACAGGATCAGTTTAGGTTTTTAAATTGCTAGAGGAGGGGTTACTGCCTCTTTGATATTTGCCCAACATGCACGAACAGGCGGCCAGTCCCTTAGGCACCACCAAAACGTACTCTCTGCCCCTCACCAGCCCCGAGCCGTGGTCTGGGGGCTGAGGCTGGGGTCGCACCGCCGCAGTGGATGGGCTGCTGATGGGAGCTGGGCAGAGCCCAGGCTGTCAGGCTTGAGGGAGCAGTCACGCTAGCTGCCTCACGCAGAGCAAAGCACAAATAACAAACATTTCACTGATAATTCCCACTCTGTTAACCTTACAGATTACCCAGTGCCTACTGTGAGTTGCACAGCGTCTTTTCAATATCCGTATACCAGTGTTTTACCAGTCCAAACTTCAGTAAAACAGAGCAGGGTTTTAAAGCAAGATGTCTAAATACAGGCACGCGGCACAGCTAATGTCAAGGGAACACAGGCTGGCAGGGAACACAGTTATGTTGCATTGTAAATGATGTCAAGCTTACTGAGCTTACTGCTGAAACGTGGCTCAGACAAACAGCATCTCTCTCTCCAGGCATCAAAGGGGAGTTGAGTCTCAAGTTGACATCTGGGTACACAAATACACATGGGCTTAAGGATGAGGTCAAAGTGGTGCTCTTGCTCGGGAGGGAAGCAAGCTCTGAAGGAATAACAATTAGAAAGTTTGCACTTACTCTTGCTCACCACGTGCTCCTATGCAAGTAGCTGCACAGTTAAATCTCCCATTGCACAGCGGGGATGACATTTACTCATAGACCACCAGGATATTAAGGAAAAACAGAAACAAACTATGCAACTTACAGTGTTAGGTAATTACTTTGTTTTTAGGAGTTTGTACAGGAGAAGCTATGGAAAGCTTTGCACAAGGAGCTGACACAGGCGGACTGAGGACTGGCAGGGCCACAGCAGATGAGGCAGCAGGAAGGGAGTCAGTAAGGGGAGCACTGCTGCATTTCGTGACAAGGTTGCCAGCCCTTCTCAATCCCAAACCCCAGGTGCCTGCCGCCACATTTGGGACTCTTTCCCAAGCTGCGCTTCTGCCGCTGAGAAGTTTCTTCCCAGCACCTTCTCCTTCCAGAGCCTGGACTTTTGTTCCCCTCTTCTTCTCTCCTCCCACCCAGCGATGCAGCCTTGCCCTCCTCTATGCCCCGGCACTCCGGCATGCCGCTGCAGGTCCGCGCACACACCCCCCCCCGTGCCCCGGCCTGGCACACCTCCCTTGTCCTGCTCCACACTCATGCCCCCAAAAGCAGCACTGCCAGTGCCCCCGCAACAACCCCCTGCAGCCTTTTACTTTTTAAAGTGGGGGGGGGGGGGGGGAGAAAAAAAAAAAAGCAATTCACACCAACTGCTAGTGACAAGCGAGTGAGAAAAAACCCTCTAACAACAGACCAACAGCAACCCCGGTAGCCAAAGGAGAGGAAGCCTGGGGGCCGGTGAGGGAGACCGTGCTGCAGGCGCCCGCCTTGAGAGCACCGTGCAGCAGTCCGCCCGGTGCGGTGTGGTTTCGGAGAGCAGTTTCAACCCCCTGGCTCAGGCCCAGCACCAGCTTTCCTGCACATGGCCATATCTTTATCTCCAGTCACCTGCCCACTCGCTGCCTGCACACACTGCCGGCTGCTCCCCTGCTCCAGGCTTGGAGACAGCCAGGGAGTCCCAAAACCCATCTCCAGAGACACTCGCCCCTCTCCAAAACGTGGCACGATCGGCAGATGCTGCACCCCGAGGCTGCCCGGGGCCCGGTCCACAGGGCTGGCCCCAACTGCCAGCTCAACGCAGCCAGTCCCAACGGGGATCTGCTGAAGCAAATCACTGAAACACGGCCTGGACCCTTGAGACACAACGGTGTGGTTTTTTTAAATAGGATCTTCCCCCTCCAACATTTTTATTGTGCATCTGGATTGAGTTAGACCATGATTCCTGGTAATAGTTTAAGAAATACAGACTGTAAAAGCTGAACTACTTGTAAATTCAGATCAAATCTGTCCACCATAAAGTTTTCTCTCTCCCATGGCCCTCATTAAGTGATTCATTTAAGAGTTTTATTTTTAGGGGTTACGAAAATTCAGTAACACGGTTATAAATGAAGAGTTTTATCTTCCCTAAAACTGAGTTTCTCAGTGAAGCCCATGAAAACCAATCCCAGCAGGAGAGATTTATTGATGCAACTGCAGTTACATACAAAGGTGTTTAAAGGCAGAAACTGCACTGCCTTCTCCCAACAAGCGAGAGCTGCCACAGCTACACGGCGGGGCAAAGCAGGCAGCATTTCTCAGACGCCACCGTCCTCCACCAGCAGTGATCAGAGGGACTCACGGTCGCTGCATGCAATTCACCTCAATTCTACCCCTTATTTTCCAAAAAACTCTTGCTGCAGGTTTGTTTCCAGACCCCGCCCCGGGAGCCACCGCCACCACGCTGCACATCAGGCGCCCACCAGATTTTCTCTAAGGAGGTTGAATGCAGGGAGAGGCCGGGCGCAATGCATCTTGCCTCGCTGCCGCTGTCTGAAAGCAAGATGCTGAACCCAAGGTAGCTGCCTGGGCTCGGGGCCGAAAGGGAAGAGAGACAAGCACCCTGCATGGTGCTTCACTTCAAGTGTACACAGGCTTGCATCTGAAGAGACAGCCCAGACCAAATGTCTAAAAGTTAGCCACCTAAAATTATGAAAGATAATCCTGTTCATACAGAACACATCTATCCTGGGTTTTATTTACTTATATTTATATATTTCTATGGTTTTTACTCATAGATATAAATAATAAACAAACCTGGGACACTCCAAGACTGAAAAGCAGAGGCCAAATCCCCCTTCCCGTGGAGAGGGAAGAGGCTCCCCCATGCCATTGTATGGGCACATCAATGGAAAAATCTGAGCAAAAACAACTGAGGGAAGAAAAGGCCTGAATTAGACAAGGCGTCATGTATTAGCAGGTCAGATGTGCATGGGAGCCAGTTAACAGAAATGAGTGAAGCAAAAGGCATCCCTTGCATCAAACCAAGTATGTGAGGTCAGGAGGCTTCTCCCTTTATGTGGACACTAAAGATAGTCCTGTTGATCATTAAATTATATTAAGATTACAGGGCCAAGTAACACTTTCAGCACAAAACTTCCCCATTACCGTATCTGCAAAACCAAGACACCCCAGGAAAGCCATCAGGCTCTTAACGCAGGAAGATACAATAACCCCACCACAGCAAAATGCCATTGAGCTTGCTGCCTGAAAAAATTGTCCACATTTGTCTTTTCATACCTGCCACTTGCCTTGGCAAAAAAGTTAAAAGCTGGTTACAGTAATTTTTTTTTTTTTTCCTCTCACTACTAGTTCCTTTAGCGCTGAGAAAGACTCCTGTATTTGTCATCAATACACGATCATGTATTTATGAAACACACCATGGCCAAAAGCACAGCTCGTGCCCATGAAGTTCAACATTATGGTTTGCTGTTGTCCTCAGCTTTAAACCCAAGGAGCAAACTGCTGATATGATCAGGGTTCAGGTTACAATACCAGACGTTAGGCAGTCAGAATAATTATATTTAAAAAAGGAAAGTATTTCAAAGTCATTAACTTTCACTTCTTTATGATAGCACTATGGAAACATGAGGTCAAGTTAAGGTGCTTTAGGATCCTTGTGAGCCCTTCATACTCCTTCTAGGATCCCTTTCAGGGAGGCACTATCACAAAGTTCAAATAATGCAAGTTTTCTTCTGATTTATTTGGGAAGAAACAGATTCAAAAGAAGGAAAATATTATAATGCCACAAAGGGCCAAACATTTTCTAGCATATCATGGAATAAAGACTATAATAAGAAGTCTGGGGTACTGTAACAGGAGCAAGGCAGGAAGATCTCCACCAGTTGTCTGATTTGTGGAAAGAGGACCCGGTGTGCACAGAAAACAACATGTCTACCTTACCAGTCTGAAGGTGAAGAAGATTAACTTTGAACATATCGTTAAATAAGGCAATCTTTTGCCCTCCAAATCTTTCCAGAGCCTTGTCAGAAAGAGAAAGGAGGGGAGTGCCTTGCTCATCTCTGGAAGGGGACTCCTCACTTCATCAAAACAGTCAGTCATTCTCAGAAACAGCAACTGCTTTCACTTTTCAGTTTTGCAAGAACTTGGTGCAAAGGGCTTTCCTGAAGCAAACCTGATGTTGCCTCCTAGAGACAGCAAACCATGCATAGGGTGACTGCAGAACCTGGGTATCCAACAAGCGCAGGTGACAGATGCAAGCTGTGCAGCTCTTTCAGATTTTGTAGGGGTTTTAGATTAGACACATGCTCTTTTACTAGACCCATCTTCATCAGGAATAGCAGAAGTTTAATCTTGTTAATGCAAAAGATGTTTCTCGCTGTAAATTTTCTATTGTCTAACCCAATCTGATGTTAAGTGTCCCAAGAGGCAAGACTTACTATTCAAATGGTTGTTTCTAGGTCACTTACATCTTCCCTTCCCCTCCCAATTCTGTCTGTGCACCCCACAACAGTAACTCACCCCAGACTGATTTACTATTAGGTGGCCTTTTCATGTTTAGTTTCTACAACCCAACGCACATGATGGAGGACTACTTAAAAGAATTCAGTCTACACAACTCCGCTCACCGGGAATCCCGAAGAGACTACGTGCCGCAAGGCTGAAGAAAGAGACACTAAGTCAGACACAAGATGCTGTTGATCGCAATCAGATGTGTTTCTCTGTTCAGTGAGCGCCTCACAGACGTGGCAGACGTTTCCCTAGCACTTTAAATGAGCACTTTTAAGTTAGACTTTACAAAAAGAAATGGAAGTATGGTTATGCTAAACAGCTTGCAGCTAGTTCACCGCCGATGGCTCCAGTAATCAAATATACTGATAACATGAAGAACGGTTCCCAACTGGGAGATTTATAAGACACCCCCACTCCCTTTTATCCTAGTCTCAGACTTCCAAAAGTCATTAAGCTTATGCTGGCTATCACTGTTGTCGGGAAATGGCTTTCTACCAGCTGGGTAATAAAGTAATAGAAATATCTGTGCACAAAATCTTCAGTCAGTCAGCAAGCACAGACTTATCAGTGCGTTTTCGTCTTGTCTCAGTGTTAGTGCAGGGAGGGACTACTCTGATTTGCTAGCTCATGTCACACTAAGTGCAGAGATGCACAAGTCCAACAAGAGACTTAACAGGGCTGTTTTGTCTCAGACTGAGCTCAATTGCAACTCTCTTGATCAGCTGCAAGCAGAGAAGAAAAGTAGGAAACTTTTCCATCACAACGATGCAAGCTAAGGGTAAAGGTGCTGAAGGGAGAACTGCAGCTACCAGGCTATTTATGGACACAAGTCGGCCCATGAGCAATTCCTTGCATTGCAGTCAACACGGACCAAAGCTGCAACAATTACAGGAGCTGTCCTTGATGTACGGTCAAAGCCGTGACCGTACACTCATCACAGCTAATAGATGAAACCAGTTTTCCTTTCCTTTCTCCAGGATCGACTTCCACCTAAGCTCACTGACAGCACCAGATCTAACTTGTGCCAAAAAAGCCAGTGTTAGGAAGGGCACCGAACCCCCAATGATGAAAGCCATCCACTTTTTTAGGTTAAACCTATAGCAACATTTTGCAAAACCCAGGTGGTTGTCATCCAAGGCTTTCAACACATTCCTCATATAATGTTTTTCAGCAGATAAATATCATGACTGAATCATAAGGAAGGCAGACATATGCAAAGCTGCGGAAGGGTTGCAAGATTTACTTTAGCTCATCCAGCGGGACAACTAGGAACAGACTGTTTTAAGACTTGCAAAGTCTCTAGATGTTTTCATTGCAGTCCCTGTATAGACATCCACTTGCAAGAAGGCTTCTGAGTGTGAAGAAATTACTAGTGAAGCTTGGTGTCAAGCAGAGAAACAGTTAAATCATCTTACGGAGGCAGTGGCGGCCTCAGGTTATCAGGCAGGAAGAAGGTTATACCAGCCCCAACGGCTGAGGCTCCATACGTTGCAGTAGCTATGCACATCAGGGAGGGAGAGGTTTCAGACCAGGCCTTCGGTCCCCTGCTACTGACCCACTTAATGGAGAGCCATGCATGTCATGTCCTGCCTTTGCTAGGACATGCACAGACAAAAAAAACCCCACGCAACAGCAGTTATGTACCGAGGAAAGAGAAAGGTTGATTAAGGATTTGGTTTAATATTAATTCCCTGCATATTCTTTTTGCAGTGTTGCTCACCAAAGCTTAGCAATAAAAATAATACCATTGGGGAATATTCCACTCTGAAAACAACGGTCTGAACATGAAGCATTTCACAGGCCTCATAAAAAAGAGCCAATGGACACGCTATCACAAAATGGAAATATCATAACAAACCTTGCCTGGGTCCTCAACGGAGCCCTTCAGCAAAGGGTCTCGGAACAAACCCTAACTCCACGGACCCTCACGAATCCCCCTTGAGAAACGAAGGAATTGCTTCTTCCACCTCTGAAATGTTCTTACTCTAACTTGGGAGCATTCACATTTTCGTAGCATGTAGCAACTCTACAGCTAAAATTTTATGGCAAAGTAGAACACTGCTAAAGAGAAAGCGCATTAGCCATGGATCTGCAAGTGGGGCACAGGGGCATGGCTTTATGTCCCCATTAACGCCTCACTGCTGAGGCCTGTGTTCCTCTGTCAAGTGATGTAACTGTGGCTCCTACGCTTCCATCACTACATTTTAGTACAAGCCACCTGAGGGACTACACCCAGTTTTAGAAAACCTTATCTCAGATTGCATTACAGGATAAGAAGAAAAAAAAAAAGGCTATATCTTGAGACATACCTTCTCATACATAGGTAGGAAACAGCAAGTATGATAGCCTATATGCAGATTTTGACTGAATTAAAGACTGGTAAAAAGCAATGCATTCCTGTGGGGGGTGGGGGAAATAGGAGAAAAGAATTTCCTTATCATTAATGACTTTATGCAATGCTTTTATTTTGCCACCCACAAGATAAGAATAACAAAAGTAATATTTTAACTGTCAAAAATACTGAAGTGCTCTCATAATCTTAGACACTAGGAGTTAGTATCTTCTTAATGGCTTCTCTGTGGTGAGACAGAGTTCTGGAAAAAGCAAAACAAGGAAAGAAAAAGGACCCCAAGCTCTCATCGCAAAGAAAATTACCTGTATATTTACAGTAAGAATTCAAACCTTCCTATGTCAGTGTTTGTGTCTGAGACGAAAGTAAACAAGTATGCTTTACCCATATCTACAGTGCATGCAACTAATATTAAAATTTAGATACATTAAAATATCTCTCTACATCACTACTAACAAATGAGAAGTGTTAACAGAAGTATCTGTTAGTCATCAAACTACTTTTGCAAATATTAAGTAAAGTCTTCAGTCATGCCTGGTATCTATTCTGGTAGTTAATTTCTATTGTATTAACAATATTTTTTCCAGTTTTTCATTGGTCGTAATAACTACTGTGCTCAAAGGGAATATGAAAGCTTCCAAGCAAAGCTATCTAAAATTAGTAAGAACACCAAATTTAAGAATATAATGGTGCAGGGTTAGGAAAAAAAAAAAAAAAAAAATCACAATTTCTGTTGTTGATGTATAATATGGGCATTAAAATTGCATTTTTTGTAAAGCAGATAAATCCTGAGCATTGTAGACTTTCTGGAAAAGCATTTATTTTTTTCAGTTTTAAATTTTTCATTGTTCTATGTTACTGACACTCCAGGTAACCACTCTGTATTTAAGCTTACATCACAGACCTATTAATAACATAAAACCATTTTCCAAAAGAGGCTCAACTTCAGAGTTCATTTGGAAGCGATAATTACAGACAGTGTTGCACAGAGCTTTAGCGACCTGCAGCAATGCTCTAGGTCAGCTTGTCTGGAAAGCACAGGCCAAATTCTGCACTCCTATCCAGGAAATCTCCATCGATTTCTGCAAGCATTTAACAACGAAGTGACCGGCTTATGTCTGCATGCTGAAAAAAGGATGGGATGACAACAGGAACGCACTAAAACCCCTGAGATTTCATATCGTTTGTGAACGTGCTGGTTTCAGAGGGGCAGAAGAAGAAAGTATTTGAACATTAACACACTGGGATTTTTGCAGATCTTTTTTGTAAAGGAAAAAAATGGCAATATTTTACAGTAACAGTCAATCCACCAGAGTGAGTACTAAAGTTAGACATGAGTCCGTCAAAACGAGCACTGCAGGATCTATTATTTTTATACTGTCAAGCACATACGATGATAGAGATGGGATTTCAGATGTTGATCTGTATTTGCATTAAACCAAGAACAAGTTGAATTATAGACACACGAAGTCAGCACAAACAGGGGGGGGAAAAAGGCTATTGAAATCACTCATCATACTAATTTTTATTCTCTGTTTCATATCCCCACATGCAACTCTCTGCTTCCTCTCCTCCCGCCATATTTATTCCTGCACTATAAAAAAAATTCCAGCGTCTCTGAACACACCTTAAACCTTCTTCCACCCTCACGTCCCTGCAAGTCACACAACGCCAGCCTTGCCCAGCAGTGGTATTTGCTGTGGATGTCCATCAGCCGGCCAACAGCAGCTTAAACCAACAGGTCCCTGCTGAGCTCGTGCTGCTGCCACACAGGCACTGCCTTGAGTTTCTCCCTCCCTCCAGCCATCGGTTCTCATGAAACCTGGAGAAATTTAATTGCCTATTGAAACCTTAACCCCTCTGTTAAATTTGGTGGAAATGGGACAGCTGATAAAGACAGTGACTGCGTAAGGTTGGTCTCACTAGGAAACACGGCTGACAACACGGACATTGCTATAAGCTACAATGCTGATCTTATTTGTGAAGTTTAGTATGCGCACATCGGACTTTGTAAAGCACGTAGAAACAGAGGGGCCCTTTTCTGAAAAGATCTGTCTAGGTCATGTAAATCAGCGTAAGGAAGCTGGAAAGGCGAGCTGTCATCAGCGATTTAAACTAATTTCATCTACAGCACTGAATTTACTCTATTGGTTTTTCTTCGGGATTTTTCATGAAAAGATTTTCCAGAAACACCGCACACAGAAATCCCACCTTGTTGTTTATGACTGGATTTTGTTTTGTTTTGTTTTCCTGGAGGAATGGCATAGCTATTTCTAGAGCATTTAGATTCCTTGTATTTATTCCTTGCATCTTAATGTAGACAAGTAGCTCTCAGGCACTTACTGGATATAGTTTACAGAACAATTCTGTTCATACCTTCGAGTTTTAAAGCATATATCTGCAACAGCCACTTAAGATGGTATATTATGTTCGTTCTTATTTTTCTCAGTCCGACTAATTTTGTAAGCATAGAATTAGGCATTGCACTATCACTGCACAGATCTAATTGGTTGTCAATCTCATAAAACATGTTTCTTTTAAGGTTTTTAATGCTGCTTCTAAAATGGATGAAAATTTTTGAATTATATTTACTTTAAACACCCCCTCTTTCCCCACAAAAAGCCATATTGGGAAGCCTCTGAGATGTGCAAACAGATAAAAAGTCTGCCTGGAAACCATATTTGTTTACTTTCTATGTGCAGCCGAGATGGAGTTAGAATGCAAAGGAAATTTATACAAGCTCCATTTTTCATAACACTGGGAGCTTAGGTAAGCTTTATTCGAAGCACGATGTTGGAAAGTGCAGTTACAGAACTGCTGGATGGGGTGAAAGATTGCCAAATGATCAAACGCCCACAGGAAATAAATTTTCTCCTAAACGTGAAAAGGATCCTTAGCATTTCATTTACTTTTGCTAGGTACTCGATGAAAATCCTTCTTCTACTTCTGTCCATTAAGATTTCTTCTTGCCACAGAACTGTTTACTGTATATTGTTCTACTTAAAATATGTAACACAAAGCTGGGCTGCCCAGATAATGTATGGGCTTGTATAAAACAAAACACTGTTCCCCCTTAATACAAATGCTTTTTTGAGATTAGCTTTGATTAATCCATAATTCATTCACTTTTGGACTTAGTGTGTATTCCTTATATGACAGAGGGGAAGAGGGAAGGTACTAGGGACAAATACTACTTCGAGGTGCTTTGCAGTAGCCTCATTTGTGCCTCCGGGAGTTTATTGTATGTGCAAGCATGGAATTAATCCCATTAAGCAAAGTGTTATCCCACCAAATTAGCCATTAGATGTGCATTAATTATTTCCATCTATCCCTTGAAAACTGTTTGGAGAAGTTACCCCGTTTTTACAGACAAAAGTAGTAAAGCTGCTCAAACCGATAGCACTCAAGAGGATTATATTCAGGTTTATCGTATCCAAATGGAGGAAGAAACACAAGTGAATGTAAATAAATGGCCCAGTTTTCCCCCCACTAAAGACCAGATTCTGTAATGGGGTGGATTCATTCTCCACACCATTGATTTCAACAGGAGATAGCACGGGCCATTTAATTCAATGAGAATAGGTTTAGTCCCAAAGCAGAGACACACATACAGTCAAGGACACACAAGAAACATGTAGTGATAAGCAATAAGTAAAAGATAGATGCAAATGTTTTTTCTAACACAATATTCATTATACAAGAAATCTTTACTTACTGTAACAAATTTAAGTTTGGGAAGCTATAATGCTATAATTATTTTTTTTTTTTCCTGGAAAATAACACTTT
Organism: Platalea leucorodia; assembly: GCF_965183815.1. Taxonomy (NCBI): domain Eukaryota; kingdom Metazoa; phylum Chordata; class Aves; order Pelecaniformes; family Threskiornithidae; genus Platalea; species Platalea leucorodia. The sequence continues at coordinate 115,907,111 of NC_138824.1, forward strand.
TCATTACTCTTTTCTTTAGATTTGCTGTATTCTACCCTGCTTTCAGAGTAACTTTACAATTTATTCTTCTGCAATTCATTTTCACATGTCTACACATCAGAAGTCAGCAAAAAATAGCTGCCTCTGAACCCTTCACTTTAAACAGCATTATTTTTATAGAGATACACCCCAAAGTTGTATTTCTGTTTTATCAACAAAAATTAGCAATGGTTTACTAAAAGTCCATTACAAGAGCCACATTAGAATGATTTACTACAAGGCAAGAAAAAGGCAGGAAGGACCAGATGGTTCAGCTCATTGCACAGGACCAAATACATGTATCTAATTCTGCAAACAGTTTCACTGAGGAAGAGCACAGCACACGCGTAAGATACAAAGGTCTAAGAGAAAAGTCCATGTGCATAAAGCAAAGGAAGCCTGGCTTTGTAATCTGCTGTGCCTGATAACGTTTAGAATATGAAACTGATTCACAAAAACCGATGGGGAAAAATTCACTATGCATTTGTCCTGTCGGTCAATTCTCAGCTTGGACATGACACAAAAAGTCATTACTTAACAGATTCCATGCAGTTACCTGAAATTTCTAGAATACAATGGCATCCACTGTCACACAGTATTTTTTTATCTAAACTAAATACATACGTACAGATCTAGAGATACAGCTATAGCCATAGCTATAGAGCAAAGAAATTAAACAAATACATTGCATTTCATATGCTGGAGAAAACACTGAAGAAAATTTTAACACAAAAATAATAAGCAAAACTGCATAGACCTAAGATAATTCTATTTTACCAAACTAGTGTCGTAAGCCCCCTAAAGACAAATTTCCCCGCTACAAGACTCGTTCTCCTCCAGTGCCCCACCGTTACGTATCTCGGTCTTGTGAGTTTATAATCAGAATAGTTAAAGTTCCTAAAAAAGAAAAAGTCCAGCCACCTGGGACAGAGAAAGTGTCCATTCAGGTATTTTATTACCATGCTAACAAACAGTGATCCAAACCCAAGACACAGTTTGCCAGCTTGGAAGCAATATTTCTTTTTTCCCCTATCGCATTTCTAGCACTAACTATTATTATATTGGTAGCATATAAGGCAAAAAAATACTTAACAAATCCTAGGCAAAATTATTATGTACTCTTTAGGAGCAGCAAATGAATGACAGTTTTATGATGAGATTTATAACCTAGGCAAAGCTAAATAAAGTATCACGCTGAATATCCTGCTTCACTTAAAGTTCTCAGCTGACTACGGCATAGAAATACCCTCTAGAGAGGCTTTTCAGAGATTCGTATTTCTGCAGCTTCTAAGAGATTACATTAAATTCTGCAGCTGGTTATGCTATCTGCAGAATAACCCGATAGCAGATATCAAGCACAATTAGAATTCATGCACAACCAATTTGTAATTCAAGGCATAACTGAATAATTAAGATTAAAAAGAAATCGTATTTCAAAGTTAGTTGTACTTTCACGTTTTCATGAAGTGTCAGTAAATTATATTATAAAAACAAAATAAACTCTATTTGAATTTATCCTAGCAGATTAGTGCAATTCTAGTGAAGGGATTACATTTGTCTGTCTGCATACAGACTTGCTTCTAATAGGGGTCATATTCCTCTTCTGCAAACTCAGGGTAGATGAACAATCAAGTTCTACTACCATAGGAGCAGCTTAAATTTTATCATCCCCACAGTTACCTATCAGTGCTGAAATTGATAATAAAAGTGCTAATCAAAGTTATTAACACATGTGGGTCAACTTGTGAACTCTTTTGACTTCCAGAAACCCTGACCGTCTCTACTAATTACCACAGAAATGTTTTGCGCTTACTCTACTGTGGTTGATGACACCAGCGTTTTCATGGAAAAAACATATAGCCATTTTGTTCAATAATTACTCATTTTGCAACTAACGAAGCAAAATTAATATATTTATTTTCAGTCAGGAACTGTATTTTATTTTTATTATTGAGCAGAAGTGCAAAAGTGAAAGAAGTCAATTCCGCATGCTGCTTGCAATATTATAGAGGATTTGGCATTACTCTCCCAGTCATTTGTATCCAGGTTCCTCAAATCAGAAATGCACCACTCTAAGTCAAAAGAGAAGAACCCCTAGCCGTTTCAGCAAAATCATGTCTGACTTTATTTAAAAATATACTTTATAACCTTATGAGGTTACGCAGGAATGGAAATCTATAGAACAAGCATTGAGATGATTATAATATGTTGAAATCAGAATGATCCTTTCCCAAACAACTGATGCACAAACTTCCTGAGTACTTGTCAAAAGGCTGAGAAAGTGCATTTTATGCAGACAATCTTAACGGTGGAAAAGGACAGAAAACCATTAAATTGACTTCATTAAATTATTTGCTATGGTTACCTACAGACTGCTCAGTGTTTCTTTTATTCTTTAAAATTACTCTGTACTGTAAAAAGTTAGACAAAATAGGACTTCTAAGCATGAAAAAGCACTTGCAGTTTAATGACATTCTCAGCGCTGATCAGGACAGTTCGGAGAGGAACAGAAAACGCAGAGCCGTGACAGCAACCAAGGGCACCCTTTTATGCTTGCTGCCTCCCTGGGCATTGCACACTAGACGTTCTCCAGGCTGGTTTTAATAATAGCTTTATAGCCATAGTTAAGTAGAGAACGACTACTTCATTATCCTTTGCAGAGAGATAAACCACATTTCTTACACCTGTCCAACTTGCTCACCTCTATGTTACAGCTTTCCATCCTGGCCACTCATCGTCCTTTTATCGGCTTTTGTTAACAACGACACGCTTCTCTCCATAGATACCGTACAATACTAGAGATACTACATGACTTCTCTTTGCCCTTCTTTTATATTCTGCATATGCTGTACTTTGACCAGAAAGGATCAGGTCTGTGTTTCAGTGTGGGCCATGCAAATCAGAGCTTGATGCCATACTTTCAGAAAAGCAAAGGTTTTTTCTTGCTCCAGCACCTTGCTGCTGCATCCCGGTGCAGCGTCAGAAAATCCCCCATCGTTTACCACAGAGAGCAGCTCTCCCTAGCACGCTGCATGACAGCAGTGTCAGGCCAGCCAGGCCATCTCAGAACTCCTCGGGAACTGTTTGCCTGGCAGATCGCCCGTGATTTTTCCAGTTCACTTTCACCTGCCAATAGGTCGGCGCGGGTGGGAGCCTGCTCCCTGCGCCTGCATCCCTCCAGCACTGCACAACCCGCTGCACTGCGCTCCATTGCCACAACACAGGCTGGCTGCGGCTTTTAGTAATCTCCATCTTCTTCGTCTCTTGGGACATGTTAATATCGGTAAGGTCAAGTTTATTTTTTTCTATTCCATTTCTTCAACCTTTCTTCCTTGTTCAAGACAACTGATTTCTGGCAGCCCTTACAGTATTTCCAAAACCCGGCTATGAAGCTGATTATGAAATGGCTTGAACATCCTTTTTACACAGATTTGTTCCCATGCTCTGAGAGAATCACGGGGGGCCACGGTTGCTTGGCTGACAGCAACCGCAATATCCATGCCCACAGAGTCCCTTTCACTTACAAGCTGCAGCAATGAAACAGAGCTCATGGTCCCTCACTCACGCACACCCCAGCCCCTTTGAAGCCTCAAAGCGAGACAGTACGCTTCCCTTAGCCAGATACAAATCTACCCCCCTACACACCCGCCCCAGCAAACACACATCTGAGACTTTTGTTAGCAAAGACAGGCAATACCAGGTGCGTCAGAGAAAGCACTTGCTCAAAGTAGCTGAAAGCTGCTGTAACCGAGCTAGAAATTGTTACCTCAAAATAAGTAAGTGCAGGAGAGGGCTTTGTAATTCCGGGGCTCTTCAGCCTCTCTTTTTACAGGAGGGAATAAAAAAAAAAAGAAAAAAAAAAGTGCTTGACTAAAACAGGGCAACAGCAACATAGTATTTTCCTTAAATCTGGGTCACAAGCATCCTTTTCCCAAACTTAGGACTTTAAGGAGACCGAAGCAAGCAAGCGATCCTCTGAGAAACACCGTGAATGATCAGATCGGTGACCCCACTGACGCAAGAAGCATCAGTAACATCTGGGATCAACATCCCACCTCTGCTAAGTGTCAGACCCTGGAGAAAGACGGTGTAGGTTTTCAACCAAACAAACATAGGCATAGTGCCAACCCCACTACGCAGCATGGTACAGCACACGCAGAGACCGGTTTTCCTTTGAAGTATCTAGCTCTAAAGAAAGCCCTTTCGACACCCTGAAGGCAATACGTATATGACGCAATCTTATACACCAACGCGTTTTGCGTTTTTTTTTGTTTTTTTTTTTTTTTTTAAGCAAGATGGTGGTGGCAAGGGGTTGTTTGTTTTCAAAACGTGGCTGTCTTCGCAGGAGTTGTTGCATTCACCCATGAAATGGGACGTGCCTGGAGAGCTCAGCAGAGAGAACCAGATGCCTCGACATCTAGCGTCCTGGACCTCTGCTGCCTGAGCTGAAGAATTCGGCTCTCAGCACATCCCTGGAGCTTGGAGAAGAAAACCACACTAAATGATCTTGTGTTACGCAGCCAGGCTCAGGGTGCAACAGGGCAGCACGAGTGCAAATGCTGCCCGACAGGCTAAGACAGAAAGGGAAGGTTGGTTTTCCTTCTTTTTTTATAAAAGGCAAAATACAGATCCCTCTTCAGAAGGTGGCTTTGACTCTGGAATTGAAAAATGAAATTGCCAGAGGGAAAAACAAATTCACATCCATATAGAGTAACCACTGATACTCAAATTCTCTCTCCCTCTCTTTTTTAAGAGGCACCCAGAATAGCAGCATGAATTTTCTGTATTTCCTGCCAACTCCCACTCCTTCATAATGAGCAACTGGAAGGTTTCAATCTGAATAATTGACTTTATAGATTTAGGGAAAAATAAGTCAAGTTACTATGTCAAAAGGAAAAAAAAGCCCTGTTTGTGCTCTCTGGACTATACTGTATTGGCTCGCATGAGCAAGCAACAAAACTGTCATTCAGAAGTCAGAATAAACATCCAGAAGTTTAAATTCAAGTCTTACGAGGTTAGGCTATATCTTTCTCATAAGAAATACAAATTCTAGGTAACCGCAACATACAGCACTGCTTGCAGAGCTGCGGTATTTTAGACTTCTGGTATTAGCTGCTATCAGAAATGCAAAGGCATCACAAAGTATTTGTATTTGAAGGTTTTCCGCTTATTCAAGAAGATGAAGCCACTTCATTCTGAACACATGGTGGAGTTAGAATAATCAAAATAAAAATCTATACTGAACTTTTGATAAATATCTTCAATTCAATAACATTGGTTTTGCCTTTTCCCCATTATTTTGCATTTATGTTGCCTCAGAGCATTCTTCTCCTGAAGTGACTATTGATAAGCCAGTGACAGATATACTGAAAGAAATACAGAGATATAATAGGATTCTACTCCGATGCCATCTTCCAGAGCTGTAGGACTTAGCTAAATCAGCGATACTATTCAGTTTAAATGCGCGCCTCAAACTTTTCGCTTCACCCATTGCCATTTTCTTCACTTAGGAGAAATGTGCTTGCTGTCTTTCCCTTTCATATAAACATACATGCAATACCATATACCAAGGGTGTATGTGCACATAGATATATATACACACACACATATGTATATGAGGGGTGTGTGGTGTATCCATGTATGTGCGTATATATAAATATATCTACATACACTCACCCCAGCCATTTCTTCTCATTGCCTTGGTGGGTTACAGACCAGAGCAGGGAGGATGCTCAGCCAAACAAATCAGTCATGTAACACCAGTGCCTTTCAGTCATGCAAACGCATGTGTGAAAGGAAAAAAAGGTTCAGTAATGAAGGGAGCCACCCTCCCCGCTTTGCCTGGTTGCAGGAGAGCCTCCCTGCCTCCCCCCCTCACAAACAGGAGGGTGCTGGGGAGCGCAGCGCAGAGAAAGCCACACCACCTTTGAAAGGGGTCTCAGCACAGGGCTCCCACCTCCCCAGGGGTTTCCTTCCTTCCTTCTGCAGGGTCCCTTCCCTCTGGGCTGCGCGGGGAGAGCGCGCCCGTCACTAGCGTGAAACCACCGTCAGCATCCACCCCGCCTGGCTTTACTGCTGTGTCACTTTTGCCTCCTTTCACATCAGCGTCTGGTAGGAGACGAGCGTAAGGAGTTTGGGGAAGGGTGATAAAAAGCTGGATAACAGCAGGAGAAAGACTCAGAAAGCAGCTACGGAAAAGAAGAGTAAGCAGTTAAATGGATTCATAAAAACAGATAATAACATATTTTCCGCTTGAGTGGAGAGGGCATGCAGATTCATTTATAATTTGCCTCCTGTAAGAAACCTAAGCCATACAGACAAAACAGTGGAAAATTAAACTGTTTCATCTATTCAGCATTTTCTGTCCTGTTTTTGCTAGTGATAATCACCCCTGTCAGTGGGCAAGCCCTGCCTCCAGCTCAGGAAGCACCCCTGAACATGCCCGCCTAGCCAGGGGACAGCTAACGCCCAAGGCACACAGTAAGGATACCACTCGTCAAGAGGGACCCCCCTGTTCTCCTGGCCAAAATCTGTCATTTTCTGGGTGAGAGCGTGATGTTTTCTTGCATACAGTCTAGGCTTTGAGGGCACTCCTGGAGTGCCAGCTAGACCACGTCAGGGACAATGTTCACGCTTAAAACAAGATGCACACGTTAGTACTCGCACCTGTGCGCTAGCCCTGTCTAATCCGCTATTATGTATTTCAACGATCTATTATCTGGGACATGTGTTACCAAAGGCAATCAAAAATGCTACAAACTACATTCATACCTCCCACCCCAAGATCATGACAAAGAGAGCCGCATCCTCTGTATTCTTTCTAAGCAGAATCTTTGCCATCCACACTTTCAAGTTTTTCTGTCATTGAGAAGTTAAAAAAGAGTATATGTATTTTTCTGAAGAAAAAACCCTAAAGATACAGGCAATCACATGAACCCCGGCAGCCAAGGTTTGAAGAAAAAATATCACCTTTTTGAGACAGGTGAGAAACTAATGACAGGTCAGAAATGTATTCTTCAGAGGCTAAAAAACATCAGGTTAATAAATGAACTCAGCATATGGTATCTTAGGCTACTAGAGAGTTTGTGTGGTGCTTTACAGAGAGTTGTGTTTAATATCTTAACTGCATGGAGAAAAGAGCTATAAAATTAGCTGTTTGCTTTCTTCTCTAAGAGTTTATTTGTACTATTCCTAACTTCTGGGTACTTGTTAAAGCCCGGGCACCACAGTCACAGAAGTTAAGAAGTTAATCAATAAGCCAAAACCAAAGCCTCTGTGGGACAGTGTGTTGTGTCTCTCCTTCAAAATGCTATGCTGGCCTAAAACTGCCTTGACAGATAGCAGAGCCTCAGACATCAAAAGTTAGTTACAGGGCACCAGAAAACAAGATGATAAAGTGCATAAACTACATAAAGTACAGCCTGTTAATGTTTGTAATAAAAAGGACCAACTTGATAATGGAAGAGTAGACAAAAAGGACTTTGAAATAATAAATTTTCTTAAAAAAAATATTTACACGTTATTCCTCCTCTTTCTTTTGATCTTGAAGTCTTCAACTGTGAGCACATATTACGTTGCACTTGGTATTTATACCACGTTACCACAAGAAAATTTTTCTTTGCAGAAAGAAGAACGTGTTAAATTTCATACTTGACGTGTTCATTTATGCTAAAAGAGAAGTAACTGCCAAGGGCCCAGATTACGTCCTCCTCGAAGCAGCAAACTGAAGCTCTAACTTAAACTCGTAAGTTAATTGCCTGCTTGAACAACCTTTTCAACCTTGAGATGAACCCAATAACTCACCTAAAAAAGCTGAAAAGCTGTATTATTTTCTCCTGGTGCACTTTGAAGAAAATGGTATGTGTGCTCTAAGTCACTCTAGTGATGGAAATTCATACCTTCTGGTGCCCCAGACTGTTAGCTGAGTTTGCATGCTAAAAAGTTCCAGCTACATTTATCAATGCCCTATAAATAAAAATTATGTTTTCATTGCTAACACTGCAGTTGTTTTTATTTTAAAGAAACAAGATCTTACTGCACTAAAAAAAGTGGCAAAAATACAGTTTTAATACTTCATGCTGCTGACTTGTATGCATGGAGTTGTTAAAAAAAAAGAAGAAAAAAGAAAGAAAGAAAAAGCTGTCTTTGCTTAAATGCTCATAGAGCACAACAGCTCAGAGTACCTGTTCCGAGGAGATTACAAATTACAAGCATTTTCTTTCTGAAAAATTAAAACCAAAATATTTTTGTTATTACCATTTCTGTTTGATTTCCTGACATATCAGAAGTAGAAATAAGACCATGTACATTTTCATGTAATATTTCATTTTTAATTCTCATGAAGTCTTTTTTTTTTAAATATCAAACAATATGTCTTTTCTAAAACAAAGACTCTTCTGGCTGCTATAAGGAAAGTCTTTTGGGAAAAAAAAATAAGCAAAACCGATAAAAGATTTCCAGTTAACTCCAGAAAAAAATTTTAAGTCTCACTATTTTGGGATCTCTTGATGTGGTATGATTCAGTAACATCTCTTTGCTCTAGTGGTATTAAAAGATCAGCATTTATCTGTTTAATTAACTACAATTACACATGAAACTTTGTAACAGCCTGAATTTTAAATTTAGTCTATGCAGTTTCAGATGGAGAAAATTCAATGACTGAATGGCAAGGAAATAACTAACTTAAAAACTTCTCTGGTTTAGTCAACAAGCATCTGTTCTGGGATATATACCACCTTCATCTCTATTGCACAGAGCTGTAACACTAGCCTTTAATCAAAAATACGAGTGACAGAGGCGTATCAGACTGCAGACTTGACCCAACTGGTTCACCAAAAAGTCAAAACTGAGTTTTCTGTGGCTTAGGTCTGCCTGGCAAGCACCAGCTCAGCTGCGTGCTACCGTTTACGATAAAAGGCAACAGCGGACCCCACAGGAGTCAGCCTCACACACGGAAACACACGAGTTCACAGAAGTCATCATCTTTCTGACTCTACGTGGGTTTTTCTTCTGCTTGTTTTCAGTCCCCGCAGTGCAGCTACATATGTTCCGCTGCCCAGGCTGCGCCCCAGAGTCACAACCTGGTGATGCTGTGACACTCGGAGGTGTTTACTGAACAGCTCTTGTCACCAACACTTTCTTCCACCTAAGACTGACGGCCCACCTGTTTGCCAGTACACCCCTTCCCACTGCAGAAAAGCTTTCCAGCTCATCAGCATGTCTGCAAGTTTCAGATCAAAAACCAGAGGATGCAACGAGGTCACGAAGACACAGTGCAGGTGACCATGAATAAGTGTTCGGCAACTCCTAAAGCTACGTACGCAGCGAGGACTCATGCACCTGCTACAGAAGGGCAGACAACATTTGTAGAGGCAGGCAGGCAGGCATTAGCTACTGACAAGGTACAAGCCAGTTTCAATAGGACGTGGTGGAAACAGTAGAGCTGCTGAATTGCTAACCCTACATGCTTTAAAAAAAAAGTCAGGATTATATAAATAATTGGATTGCATTCAGAAGTAAACAAAACAAAAGCACAGGATACTTGACAAAAATATGACATATTGACAGTTCTGTAACAAACAGAACTGGGTAAATATTTTTTGCAGGACTGAGTTCAGTTACGCAGATAGCGAGGCAGGGATTAATGTCAATCTTAGGCACTCTGACACAAAGCCAAGCTACCATCTTTCACTTATCACCTTCCTTCCAAGAGCCACGTTTCCCTGCAAACTTACTATGCCTTCAGCACTGAAAAGAAATACAGAAAAAAAAAAAATCACATATGCTGGTTTTGACTAAGGCTCTCGTCCTGCTCCCTCTGAATTTAGCAGCACACTCAAGGAACAGGCTCCAATATTGTCACATTAATGATACTTGAGTGTTTCATATTTGCTACCATTAATGAGAGAGAAAGTGTTAAAAGGGAGGAAAACAAACCCTGGTGTGGACAGTTCAGATGGACGACATAGATGTTTATTCCTACATACTTACCTGCAAGGGAGGTACTGCTATCACAGCTTCATGCTGTGGGAAATTCAACCACCACAATCTTTATAAGATGACTCCAGAGTTCTCTCTGGGATTCTGTGCTCATCCTCATCTATGTAAGCAGAACTTTAGGAAGGTCATTTCTACCTTTGCCTTAGAGGTCACAATCAAAGCAGTGTTTGAATTGCATCTTGTCTCTGAACCACAGCTTGGCTTCCCAGGATCATTTCTCACGTGAAGAGGGTGATATAAAGGTAAGTTACTGGGCCATCTTATCTACAATTCTTCCCTTAATCTTATGCTTTGCTGCTTATCCTCTGATGCTTTCCCTTTTGTTCCCACCTTGGCTGTCTCTGCAAGTAATTTAACCTTTTACAGAATATTTGCCTCACTCTCTCCTCCCCTTCTTTTCATCTTCCCCCCCCCCCCCCCATCTTACAGAAAAGCTCTCCAATTTTAAATCATCCAATAATAAATTACAATCGAACTCAAAATGGTGCATCAGGAACCACATAACCCATGTAACCACAGAAGGCCTGATTCTGAGTAACCATTGAGGTCTCCCTGCTCTTATTCATCTCAATGGAAGGTCTAGGTCCAATCCCCTCACAGTATCAGGCCAAAAGATTCACCTGCCACCACCTTATAAATAATTTAATGGGTGTCTCATGACACCCACTGTATCTCAGAACTATCCCACCTCCCCTCACGTGGGGTGGCTTCCAATTCCCTTTTCTTGACAACCATACCATAAATCCTTTGCAGTTACTCTGTTCTTCTTAGCTTTTTCCCTAACAGTCCTTACAAGCTCTCTCCTGGTAAAAGGGAGAGGTTGTAATGATTTCTCTTGGTGCTTAGCTTCCCCTAGTCCCTCTGCAGGTACCCAGGACTTGTTTTCTTGCAGGACCCCTGCACAGCAGCAGTATTCGACAGCCTCAGTTTGTCCTTTTCCCGGAGGTCCCAAAGCATTTGCACGCTGCATGGGGAGGAGGCACGGCCGATGTGCTGGAAATGCAACCATGCTGAGTTACGCACAGGTGCCTGATGGCTCATCTGAAATAAACACGTCTAAAACCTCTCTGCCTATGTCTGCCACACCGTACTACAATCTGAACGAACCAGGTACCTGACAGAAAATTTTTAGAAAGTACCGAAAAACTATTCCAGTCTACTTGCTGTATTTGTACATGCAGAGAGAAATTTTGCTGATAAAAGTCCTGTCATTCAGAGCGCCAAGGGGAAGATGCATGTCAGATGTCTAATATTGCTTTTCTGTATGAAAAGAAGCCCTTATTTTAACGGCCATAATCATAAAGACTTGCCCCAGAGCACAACTTTGAGATGCATGCTATATGCTCGTGGAAAGCTTCAACAATATTAGAGTACACTTATTTTTAGCATGCAGCATATTGAGATATTAGATATATCAATAATATATATTAAAGATAATATAAAATAGATGTATAATATATAAAGATGCTATAATATATAATTATATATATTTATTACCTTAAATTCTTCTTTTATATATACAGGGTTGCCCAAACAAGGAGGAAATAAGAAAACACTCTGTAATAGGTATATTGTTTTAAAGCTTGGGTCACTGAAATTTCTTAGGATGAGTCATCGAAAGTTATCCAGTAGCAACAAATAGCTGGCAGTATTGCCAGAATTTAGGTGGTTTAAGTTATAAAAAAATTCTTGTGCACTATACCTAGCACTCGAACATACTATGAAAATTCAATCAAAGGTCTAATGTACCTGTTATAAATTTTATCAGATCAAAAAGTCTAATGTAGAGTCTTTATTAAAAATAATTCAAATACAGCCATTTTATTTCCAGTGGCTGGGGGCGGGGGGGAAATCTCATTATTCTTTTCTCCTTTAGCTGCTCAGGGCGTAGCTGTCTCCCAGGGGTATAGCTGGGCTTTTTACTACAAATAGCATGGTACTTAATGAAAAATAAATTAAAAAAAAAAAATCTGTATTTCCATGTAGCTGTAGGGTAAGTGGGAGGCAAAGCGAGTCAGTATCAGACTCAAAACAAGATTCCCACTTCCAAAAGGTGAGGCACTGAACTGCATTACCCTAACACTATAGAGACAAGATGAAGAAAAATAAGTTTACAACCCAGAGACAGTTAACACACTGAGACATAACATGACAAAATTAAAAATAAAATGCATTTGGAGTTGGGCTGTTACAATGTGAAATGGATTATACCAGCTGGGTCTACATCATCTTTTCTTATATATTTGCATTTTTAAACAAAAAATTGCACAAGAATTGGTTAATGAGTTTTGTTGAATATATTCCAATTAAAATAGCAAAGTATCTTAGCAAAAAAACCCTTAAGAAGCAGTTTCATGTGGGAGAAGGAAACAAGAGGAACATAGAAAAACGTGCAAAAAGTAGGTTATATAGGAAGTAGGAGGAGATGAGAACTGCTATATAATTTCTTTTAAACAAACTCTTAATTCTACAAAATGCATTATCCTTCTGAACTGCATACCCAGTAATTCATGTCCCCATTTGTTTCTTCTTTCAACTGAGTCCCCAGCTCCTAGAATAAAGCTGTCACTTCAGCCAGCAGGTGCTTTCATTCCCACCTCCAACCTACAACAGTTACGACAAGAGATTAAGAAAAACAGCTACCCTGGGCAGCCCGGGCTGGTGCGTAATGAACAGTTTAACCCTGGATAAATCTAATGACAAGTGTGGGTGGCTTTGATTGAAATGACAAGGCAGTTTGTCACCCGTTGCTCTGTCACAGAGATCAGCAGCGCTAACATTTTCTGCTGAGTTGAGGGGAAAGCAGCCTGAAACGTGCGCATTTTGGAGGCTGTGCACAAAAGACATCGAAAACAAAAGGGGTCAGCCTCAGTGTTGAAATGCCTCTCTGGCCCTAAACAAGTCAGCAGTGGAAGAGATGTAGTTTCTAAGATGCTCTTGCAAGAGAATACCACTGTCTCTGGAGACGGACAGAAAATTTAAAACAAAACCCAAAACAAAAGCACAGACATATTGAGCTCTCTTGCTTTAAATTACCTAGAGACTTTAGACAGAGGTCCTCAGCTATTCAGTCTACCTTGACATGAAACTCCCAATAGCAACCTGCTTTACTATAGGGGTTGTGTTTTCCTCATTGATGAGTGTTCAGTGCCCGTAAAATGATAACAGCAAGACTCGATTGCTATCATAAATCATTAAATAGTCTTGAGGGCCCCAGCCTTCAATCGTCGCAGTTTTGGATGATACTGTTTGTGGTGTTACAGGTGTACCTGCTTAAATACAGCAACACCCCCCAAAAGACTGCACGTACTTCAATCCTGCAAAGACTTGTGTTTCTGTTTAATCTTAGCTTCAATTAGTGCATTAATTTCTGGACTGTATGAGGTGCTACACAATCAGAATCCAAATAAACAAGGGACGAAGGCTGGTAAGGGGCACAGGCACAGAAAGAGGCAGTGGCCGTTTGAAGTTCACGTGGCAGATCAGTGACAGCCCTGGATCCAAAACCACCACAAATGGGAAAAGTATGTGACACCACCACATGCCACCCAGCAGCGAGAGGCACTGCGGTTTTCCTGTATAAGAAGGGAATTAATATCACAACTTCAGACCCCATCACATTATTGAACTTATTCGTTGTATGAATTTGAAGATTGTGGCCTTACCGTGTTTTCATTTTCTACACCCACGCAGAGCCTTCATGAAAGCCCCTCTGGTGCTTGCCATTAACTTAGCCTGGCAAGTCTACCGGGGAAGACATTCAAAACATTTTCAGCCTCTGTGCCTGGAGAAAATATATGGTGGCTCCTCTGCCTCCCACTCTCCCCACTCCTTTTCAACACCTTGGAAACCCCCTGCTGTTTTAAATTTACAAACCTTTTCAGTTATAGATGCCAGCATTTTAAAACAGTCAAATGTGCATCACCCTGCTGCTTTGCAAAGACCAGTAGCAGCCTTGCTGAGGGTTTGCTACCCGGCACTAATCCTAGGACATCTGGGTTGATGCGGACACTCTATCCAGTCTCACAGCAATCCCCTGGGAACTCAAGACCTTATTACTGCTCTTCATATGTATTTTGCTTGAAACAAAAAGATAATGCACTTTTCTATTAAGATGTTGCCAGAAATAAATGAAAAAGGTGGATTGATACACTTTCCTTCTTCTGAACCCTTTAATTTAATACAGCAGTTGCAGTATTGCCCTTTCAAGAGAAAAAAACAGACTCAAAGCAAAGAGATTTCCCTTCTGGCCGTAACACAACAATCTGTCATTTTGCTACAGAACACCACATTCATGGCAGGTTTTTTGGTGGCTATTTTCATCTTGACCCCCTTCTAATGTCAGCTGTTGATGTCCAGCTCTTTCAAAGAAAAGCCAGCTTTGCTGTTTCCATCTAAGCTGTTTAAGAGAAATCCTGCTGCCTTACTCTTGTGGTTTCTAGCACATCTTTAGCATTCCCAGTAGCAAGGGTGGTAGCACAGAAAGATCTTTTTAACAACCAGTCTCAAATCTTGTATCTGACATCAGGTAAGACTTCCCTTTCCCAATGCCCTTTCTATCTTAACCTAAATGCTAACTGATGAATCTCATTCACTCCTTACCTCCATGTTTCCTTACACTTGTCCTTTTGGACTCTTCTGTGTAGTAACCTTTCAGCATCCCCAGCATCCTGCTATGAAGCACTAAATGGATTTTAACCACGTTCTATATCATATTGCTATGTCTGGGCCTTTGCACACTGGACATGGTACTTACTTTCTGTCGATCAGATTTTGATTTTTTTTTTTTTTTTTTTAATTCTGTGGTTGTAAAGATACGTAGAGTATCTTACAACTTATCTACTGTATGCTTCAGCACTGCATTTATCTTCCAGTCCTTTTCATTCTTGCTGCAACAGCTTATGTGGAAATACTTTTCTTATCTTAACATGGGTTTCTATTTATATCGCTGTTTTCGGTCACAAATAGCAACATGAAACAACTTCCCCTTGCTTTGGCTGAAAACTTATAATCAAGGGTCCTGAAATATACTTTTGCATAAATACTTTCTTGCCTACTCTAGTCTAGTCTTCCATTCTATTAGTCCATCATGAATTCAGACGTGGAAACATACTATAACTAATGGCTAAAGCAATTGGCAGTTTTATTGCTGGCTTTGCCAGAGACTTTCTGAAGGGTAATTAACCATTCTGTGCCTTGATTTACCCCATTAGATGAGAAATTACAGGAACATACTACTTCAGGAGAGTAGTGTGAGGACCTGTTAATGCTTATGAAGCACTTCAAATTTCTAAGAAATCATTAGATTAATGAAAGTAATGCAATTATTGGTAAGTGCTGATTCATTAAAAGAATCCACACTGGGGGAGGAGACTTTATTCATGAGGTGATAATTGCTCAGCCCTGCTAGGAACACAGTTTATTCTGCAGTGTAGATGGTGTCAAGCCACATTCCCAAATCATGTTATAGCCCAACCAAAACCAAAGGCTATCACATAATTCAGGGACAAGGTGAAGACACAATTCACAGTCCTGTCCACACTGCAAGACCAAAATGTGTTAGCCCCACTGTAATGACAACTATCAAAAAGCTGATTTTGCAGCATAGCCTGACTGATTTTGCACAGTGGCTTCTTTCTGTCTGCTTTCACAAAGGAGTCCATCTACAGTGAGGCTTTTAGGAGACTTCCCATTCATATTCCAACACTGATACTTGTTGAGGTGCTAATAATGGTCAAAAGCCTGGCGTAGCCAACCTAGACTAATTTCATACACTGGGCGCAACACTCACACAGCTAGTTTCTGATACATGATGCTGGGTATGAAGGGCACATCTCATATATTGAACAACAAGGCCTCTGCCCTTCCATGACCCCACACAATCCACCCACCAGTAGTGGTCCCTTGGAGGAGAAGGAAAGTGACTGTGGCAATGGGGGTAAGCAATGTGAACAAGCCTCTCTGATCAAAAAAGACATGTTGAAGGTATATTTCCTCATGGCAGAGCATCATCCTACTCTTCCCTTATCAGGTGGCACAATGAATTAGACTTGTCTCCCTCCTTGTAGCCCAGTACGTCTCAGGCTTACACATACAGCCAAGTAGACGGATGGTGCTGGTTTAATGGTTTCGTGTCTTGACTTCCTTCTCCTCTAAGAAACCAACTCATCAACACCTTTCCAGAGCTGACAGAATTGCCATGGTTGTGATCATCCACCTAGATATCTTCTGTCATAAAATTGAACTTTTTATTGAAGTAATATCAAAATAAGTACAGAAAAACATTATGTTCTTTTTCTCATTTTGAATTCAACAGACGAGTTGTTTGTATTTAATGGTAACTGCAGAGGCAGTTATTGCTATGCTAGAGACTTAAGACTTGTTACAATTCAGAAAACTGGGTTTTGATGTAAATTTTAGAGCCTGCATGTCACAGAGTTGCATTATGTTCATACTTGTAAGCTGGCTAACAAAGGTTGTCAACAACAAAAATTCAGAAATTAAACATATTCATGTCTTTATTGTTTGATGAACCCAAGTAAGAAGGCTGCTGAAAAGCCCTTTCTTTAAATTTACTTGCAACTACCATTGCTCTTCCCACACCACTGGCAGTTCAGAGAGCCTGTATATGAAAGGACTACACAAGGAAAAAAAAAATCTTGTGTCTCACAATTCCATTAAAAAGATCTGTATTATTTCTTTCTCCACTCTCAGTTTTAAATTCTCCTGAAGTAGCAGTAGTTTTAACCAGTTTTTTTCCTTTATTATTTTCATAGCTAAAAATAAATTGCTACTGAAATATAGCATTAGATTCTAGAGAGTGGGACACATGACACCAACCATAGTAAAAAAACCTACTTCCACACCATACAGAAGAACGATCAGAGACAGAAATATCACAGGAAGGGATAGGTGCAGCTTTAGAGGAAGAAATTAATTGCTTACATAACCACTTTCACATATTCCTCTCATCTAAAATACACTTTATTGAATGTACCTCACTAGATTATATGGGCATCATCTGAATCAGAAAACCCAGTGAGCAGGTCAAATAATTTTGTTCTTCTATTCTAAATTCTTCCACTATGAGGTTTGAGGAAAGCTGTTTTGATTCTATGTATTTTCATTTCCCAATCTGTCCTTTGGGGATAATAAAGCAAATCTGACCATACAGAGTGACTGAAAAAATTTTGTTCTCTCTCAAAGCTTTCTTACAGCAGGGAAATTACACCTTTCTCTAAGATAATATCAAAGGTGTTACTCTTAGCAGGCTCTTGTTGTTCAACAAATTCAATATTTTAAAGCCAGGAAGTTTGCTAGTCCTTAACTTCCAATAACGTAATTCTAAAAGGTGGCAGGCACAAACACACAAAGCCTTTTTTTTATATTAGACAATTGTACTGCCTCTGATATTATTTTTCAACAATTATATTAACGTTATGCTTCACAGATCAGGGCAAACTGGATGTAATCAAACAGTATTTCACATTTCATTAATATTTGTGTTACCCAAGCAAAAACTCTGTGGTTAAGACCTGTATATCATTCTAATACACATGTACTGTAAAGTATTTGGTTTAGTTACAGTAGTTCTTATTGTGACTATAATTCTTGTGTGAATTCGATAAGGTAATCAGTCAATTACTGTGATCTCACATTTGTATTAAAAAAATAGCAAGTGAATAAATAAGGTGAACGAAAAATAAGAACACAAATAGGGTTTACAAGACTTCCTCCTAAGAAACGGTGAATAACGCATGTGTAAACTAGCTGACAGAATAAATATTGAAATTGCAATTTCATACTGGAAAGTTGAATCAGGACAGATGAATCTTTAATACATACATGGATCATCAAAGGAGAGAAGTTTGTGTTGCTTATTCAAAAAGTGACTTCAAGTAGAGACTGGGTTATAAGTTCAGCATGTCAGGTTGGAAGGATACATGGGAATGACTGACTTACACCGGACACATGCAAGACATTACATATCTGCATGTAGGAGAACATCCAGGGATCTACAAATAGTATGGTCAGAGAAAGACAAATATAATGAAACTTAAAAAGGTATTTATTAATTCACATTTCTGGATTTCTGACTTCTGTTTGGATTTTCAAACCATTTAATAGCAGTCTTTACTATTACAGAAATGATAACAAATCTGAGATGTGTCACTGGTGGGAAGGTAAAGTAGTAAGATATACCCACACCTCTTGCTTATAAAAGAAAATCCAGGTAGTACTCAGCAAGGGCAAGGAAGTAGGGTGGAAACAGAGGAGGTCCCAGCAGCAATAGCACTCACTGCCTTTGAAATAGTAATGTCAAGCTGAAAAAAGAAATATTTCATTATTCCTGGCACCAACTGAGAAAACTTTCTTCCCCACACCTTGGGCTGCACATACGTAATAGCAGGACTTCACTTACAGAAAACTGCTCTTTATCTGATAAAAGATGAAAGATTATCAATAGATTTTGTACTTCTAGTATGTATGCATATAGCAGTAAACAAACCCTTGCTAAAGATCATCTTTGATCCTTATTAAATCTACATTTAAAAATGGCTTCGATAATGGAAGCGAAACACATTTTCATGCTAATATACCAAATAGCATATATGAACTTCATGGTTTGCACACATCTGCTTGTAACTCATGCTTACAAACACATCCACGCATTTTTGTCCTGCTCTCTACACATACACTTGTGCAATGTCAATAGCATCTGTGTGTGTATCTAGCCATTAACTTATGTAGCATAAATGTCTGTAATATGCTTGATTAAACATTGAGTATTCTTGTGTACCTCTCAAATGTGTAAATAAGAACAAAGGATGAGGAAGGTCTCCTTGGCAAACTCTTTTGCTCCTACAGCCACCTATCTGTAAAAGTCCATTCCATAAACTCAGCAAACTGCTCCCAAGTAAGAATTCAGTTTCTGCCCCCTTTTCCCCAAGAATAACCTATGCCAAGACTATTCAGATAATGTGAATCCTTCTTCCGATCCCCCTAAAGTAATTCAGCAACCAGTTTATAGCTATTTTTTCTAATGTGCACTGTTATTTTTATTTCATCCTCCCAGTGTATTTTAGACAGCAACCATCACCTGTCTCAAATCCTTTGCACAAATACACCAGTGGGTGTTCTTTTACATGCTACATACAGATGTTGGAGAGGCAATGTTTTGATGAGTTATATGCAAACTCTGTTCAAAGCACCACTTGCCTTTAGGGCTCAAATATTTCACACTTTCCCCCGTCCCTTCTTGGCTTGAGACCCCAAGACTGAAAGGCTTTGGGGAAAAAAAAATCCAAAGTAGCTTTCAGGCAAGCTCACACCCCTCTGGTCCTCACATACAACACAGATAATAGATAAGTGCCGCGCACCGAGCATTTTCCAAGCCACATTACAGATACTACCCTGTATAAGCCAAAGCACCTTGAACAAAAGCTCTGCTGAAGCATAGCTCCCCTTAGGCAACTTTGCTTCTCAGAAGCCAAAGACCAGGGAGTTCAAGACTGAGGTGCTCTCTTTGGTGCCTGAGGCAAAAGAGGCTATGTACACTGAGCAAATAAACTGCTGTCAATCCCCCAAGGAAGGCCTTGCCTTGATGCCTGGTTAATACTTAATGCACAGGCCAAGTCCTCAGTAGCCAGGAGCTACCTGTGAGAAAAGCAGCATGCAGTTATAGGAAGACAGACAGCTGAGAGCTGAACTTCATCATCTACTGAAATAGCAAGAACTATTTCCATTAAAAATAATGTATGTTTTAATTAGTCTAAATGAGATATTTAGACACGGCAATCATCAGGTCCTAGCACAGGTGCTTACGTGGGAGTAAAAGGTGGCCAGAATAATTGTTCAAATACATTCGCAATCCCAGTGCTTCAGACTCCAAACAATAACACTCAGATGCCTACCAGCTTAAATATCATCACGTTAAGAGCTGTACCGGCATGAACAGTGACAGCATGCATGTGTTGCATGGAGCGCAATAAATGTTTTTCATCTCTAGAGCACATTTTCTAAAGAGCTCAAGATGCTTTGTAAGTGTGAAATAACACACAGTTTGTACAGGACATTATTTTTTCCTCCCTCTCCACTTCAGGAAGACTAACGGCATGTCCATAATGGAGCTCTTACTTTTTTGTTTCTCTCATCAGTTCAATTGACTTTAGAATGATACAGTTTTTTTAAAGAGAGGGAAGGAAAAAGGTTGGTCATTTTCCCAATGCAAGCAAAGGCTGTCCTGTAAGCAATAAGGGTCACTGTGAATGTAGCAGCAAATTAGACACAGCCACTATTTTAATTTCCTATATATAAAACACACTACACTAGAGGATCTAAAGGATAGTTGATTGATCTCAGTTTTCAAAACACCATCATGAAACAGGCAAATAACCTCTTTGTTGATTAATCAAATACTAAAATAGCACATAGTCTTCTGAAGGACCACGTGTGTTAACGCTTTCTAAGTGTTACTTGTATATCAACAACCGGATAAGCAATTTAAAGTTAACAAAACCAGCTAACAGAGTGGCCCATCTTGATTAAGCTTGGACACGGGTTTATTGGAAAGCCTACACACATTCCAGTGGCTTTCTAGAGGTTACACAGTAAACCAGCCACAATTAAAAGTACAAAACCTGCAACCCCATTTTTCCATTTTCTTGCTTTATCTAAGAAATAGCATTGTTTCACTAAGGGGAGAAAGACTTTGTAGAGCAGTGAGGATGATGGGAATTGTCAGAATTATCTACAAATCCCTCAGACAAGATCCCAAAGTTCAAACTTCCCAATTTAAAAAGTTTACATTCCATTCATATTGATTTTTCTTACTATCATAATAGCAATCTTCCTAATTAGATAGATTAAAAAGCACCAGAAGATACTTTAAAATTTTCAGAACTACAACAAAACAAGATAATGAGGAGTTAAACAGAAAAACACTGAAAATGAAAACTTTAAACCAAAACTGCTTTAGGAATTAATCATTATTTAACTGCAGACTTCAATAAAACCACTTTGTAAAATCATTTATACATGCAAATTGACAAATAAAAGCTAGATAGTATAGCTACTTAGAGGCACTCTGTTCCTTGGGTATAAGATACCTTCTAACTATGCATGAAGCTGAACACTACTATGCTTTTATTATGGTATGATCCTGAAGCTTCAAAGGAGGCGAAGACCCCACTGAAGCCAAAGGCACAGAATGAGAAACCTCCTTTCCAAAATGTTCGTATATGCTGCAGTCATTATGGTGGTGGCAGCAGCCCACAAAAATATCACTAAATTGGTTTTCAGCTAGCTGATAACAGCGCATTTCCTTCAGCATAGGTCATCTTGTGAGCTGCAAAAATCCGTCTGAGCAGTTTGGTAAATGCCCAAGCAGTTTGCCTGAAGTAAAACTCCTGCTGACACCACTGGAGAGCTGCCTAAACAAGACATCTAATTTAAAGCCAGTTTAGGTATGTTTAAATAAGTGGCATTTACTAAAACACTGACATGACCTAATTAGATGGGGAAAAGTTTGACAGAAACTAAATACTGTCCCCACATTACAGTTACAGCATGTAGACAGCACATTTAGAGGTGAAGCTACTTGCTAAATCTTTTTAAATAGCTGAAGCCCTCCTTCCTGGCTCCAGAAGATCCATCTCTTCAAGAAGCGTTAGCGCATGTGCTGGACTTTCTCAGATTGCCTCTTCTGATTGTATTTCATGTTGCTGACTCCCTCAGATCCCTGCATACCCTTAAGATTTAGCAGCCTAGGACCTTCTCCTAAATCTTTCAGTCCTGTACAATTACATGTGGTTTCAGAAGTGGCAGAATCATCAATATATAAGTATACATTACCAGTACTCATATTGATGGTATTCTTATATACCCATGCATAAGAGAACAGCACGACCTCTATGCCCCATTTTGCAGACAGCCTCACACACCAGAGCCTGCTTAGGGATTCTGGTCATGCTGAAATACAGTTGCTACTAAAGAGAGCACAACAATTTTTGCAAGGATGGATGGGAAAACTCTTAGACACTCCACTCTGTAGTGCTTACCCTTGCTATAAGGCTCTGCAAAACAGGCAAGAACATCATTAAGTCTTCTGCAGAACAAAAATACATGTACTCCATTAATTGACTGCAACGGATCAAACTGACTCTATAAAATACTACAACTGAAGTTGAGATTTATTTTCTTTTTTGTTGTATAGGTTTATCGAGATAACACTTCATCAGAAACACCTCCCAGTACAAATTCTGATGGCATATTAATTAGGGAATGTTTCTAGACTCCCATTAGAATTTCTCATCAAAACCAGCGAGCGTCTCTCGGATGGCTTAGCACGTGGGAGTCCCATTCAAGCTCCTGCTCTGAGTCAGACAGAATAACGACTTGAATCTGGGTTTCCCTCTTCCCAAACACAGAACACTAATAACTCACAGACTTTGTTTGGTGTCTTGCAAAAATACTTTGGAAGGGTTTGGTTTACCCCAGCGGAAAAAAGGGGGGCGGGAGGGGGGAAATCTTGCAAAGTTTGAAGAAAGCTGCTTCCCTTTAAGTTCTGTTTTAAACCTGATATTTGTTCTACTAAAGCCATCACGTCTAGCAAATAGACATTTGGCCCAAGATGTAAAAAGAAGAGCAAGAGAGAAAGGGGGCAAACCTGTTAGCTACTACTTTGCAGCTGAGAAAGATAAAATCAGATAAAAACAACTTGGAAAAGATGTTACAATAAGATAGGGCTGAAGGTTCATATCTGTAAGTTCTTTAAGAGAGTTATATAAAAAAAAATTGTCTCAAGCCTGAAAATCTGTTGCTGCTTTTCCGTCAGAAGAGACACAGCTAGCAGCAGCAACAAATGCATTATAGCGCTGCTGGGTTTTGAGGCAAGTAGTAAAATAACATCTGAGTTATTAGAAGAAAAGACATTAATTTAGCTGTATAAATAGACAGGAGAAGGCAAATTCCAGTTCTGTATACTTCAATTTAATACTAGAGACATATGAAATTTAAGAGATAATTCAAAACAAGGTAAATTAAAGCTGCTTCTTCTAGAGAGAAGCAATTTTGCGAGAATCTCCCGGTTTTTTTAACATTCAAGTCAAGGAGAAACACTCAGAGATGTAATCAAAATGCGCTCTTTGAAAAAAAGTCAAATAACAAATGCACTATGCATAACTTTTCACATTTCATTATATTTTAGGCAAGGCTCTTGCAAAAAAAACAAAAAACAAAACTCTTGAAGATCTGTAGTTATTTTCAAACTTTTGGGGATGGACCATAATTTTGAAGTTACAAGCAGTCTTCATCAGAACTTTAGATCACATCTAAGACAGCATTGCTAATCATTTGGGAGGCAGTTGCCTTAAAACAAATTACTCCGAGTTCTCTCGCAAACTTTCTGTACAAAGAAAACGGACAATGTTGTGCTATTTTCAATAAAATTATTCCTAATTTGCAAGGGAAAAAGAAATCCATATTCTCAGCAAACTGTATTGAGCTTGATACAGAAAGTAGAGGCCATCTACCAGAACTCGGGATGAAGAAAGCAATCGCTCCGTGCAGCGGTTTGGGCTTTCAAGTGACTGTATTTTATGGCTCGCTGGCAGTCCATGGCCACCCATCTGTGCCTTGACCCACACGGACCCGGTTACGGCACTGTGCTGTGGGTGCTAGCGTTCACTGCATAATTCTGCTCATATACAGCATGGTGTGCGTGTGTAGGCAAAGCTCCCATCACCTCCCTGCTCAAACAGAAGTGGGACTGGGTCCTACTGAAAACATAATTAAAACTAATTTTACTGAAACAGATTTAGAGATTTTTTTTTTTTCTTCCCATTTTAGATGCTTATTCCGAAAAGCAAAATTCTAGGAAGCCTTTATGGCATATATTAGATGCTCATTTTTTGAAGTAACTGGAATGGTGTTTGACCTTCTGCTTGAAATCCAGATGGGTTAACCTTCTGGTCCACTGGGTATAATCATGCTCATAATACATGAACGCTCAGTTTTACATTTAAAAAATCGATAGTTTCAAGAAGCTAAAAATTAGGCAACTTATGATGGGGTATTACTCCCTTTCCCTCTCAAGAAAAGGGAAATCTGAGGACAGTTGTTGAAAATGGTGGGTTTTTCTCATTTACTTTCACCAATTTTCTTTCAGCTTACCACCTGCAAAGATTTAATTCTTATACTTTATTCATCAGAGTAACCCCCCCAGCAAAACTTATGCATAGAATCTACATGTCCAGAGAGATACTGAGAGAACCAGACGCCCATTACTAATGAAGAGCATGTTACAGGTAAACAAGGAGAAAAAATTACAAGTAACAAATAAGCATGAGGTCAAATCTATCACTAGTACAAGCCTCCAAAGTCAGTTAACTATCACATGGATTACTTTGGTTGCGTTGCTTTTGTAACTCTTCAAATTCTAACAAACTATTAGTGCTGAACCAATATTAATAGCTCAAATTTTTGCATTTCTTGGGAAATATGAAAATAAAGATTTATAATAAAAAAATTAACAGAAAAATGCATACTTACATTACTTCATTCAGTACCACTCCCATACACTTCTGAAAATCTTTTTTTATTACAAATTCCCTTAACAGGTTCTAGTCTATAACGACTAAGACTTTAAGAATGAGTTCACCTGTGCACAGTAACTCAGCTATCATACCTTTAGGTAATAAACCATAAAATAGCAAATGAATCCTGAAAATTAGCAGCAAGCTGTTAGGAAGAAATCTGCAGAATTGAAATAACTTTCTTTACAAAAATTATCAAAAGAAACTAATTTGCTACAAGACATTTTATGAACAGAGCAACTATACTTGGAGTAATTCACAGAATTGTTTGCTTGCTTCTTAGAAAGTATCTTTAGTTGACGTAGACTTTTTTACAAGGTACCAATTACATAATATTTCTCTCTCTCTGTATCCTGTCTTCCCTCCTTCAGAATATGGTTCTTAGCACAACTTGCAAGACTTTATTCTACTTTTCAATCTTCAGAAATGCACCTGCATGCTTGCACAAAGCACTGCTGAAATTACCTTACTTGCATAAAAGACCAAAGTGATGATACTGTGCAAATTCACGTCATGGAGAGAGAAAGAGAGGGAGATGACGCCACATAATTCTGGTAAGACTTCTTCCTTGCAATTGATTTTACATGGCTGGACGGGGAAACAACGTAAATCGCAACAACACATAGCGGATAGACACAGAAATTACTTCTCCTACCAAAGATTTGATGTTGGGTTCTCTGACTGAAGCTTGCTGATGCGTGACTGAAAAAATGATCTAATATTATAGTCATTATATGGCTATAACGTATAATATGATACGAGTCAGACTTTCTTTGCAAAGGTTTAAAATTCTGCTGTACTAATTGTGAGCTGTAAGATCCCAGCCCAGGAATCCAATTTATGTATAATTTTTAAAGATATCATTCAAACCATTCAGCTATTTCTGAATGACAAAACAAACATTTGATAACTAAGAACATGCAGTATCTAACGTTAGGAAGTTGATGTTTGCCGAGAGTATTTAAAAAGTGACATTGTCACACTATACCAAACTCTTGCTTCAAATTGATAAGTAATACATTATTGTACGTTAATTTTTAGTTTGAGCTGAACTTCTACATTAACTAATTCAAAGTAAAAATAAATGTTTTGCAAACAAAGTATCTAATTAGTTTGGACCCTGCTCCTATATACAGATGCCTGCGCAAAGAACCTCCAACCACTTGCAGGATCTGTGCAAGTACGAGGGTTTGCTCTCACCCATCTAATAGCTACCAACTAGACATTTTTCTGTTTTGTCCCTCCCGAGCCTCAGTTTGCTTTGTGAGGCGACATACACCATGGCAAATTGGAATGAATTTACAATACCTACTTGTGCATTAAATATTTGGGAAGCATTTTTATAAATATATGGCTCTGTTTATTTCAGGTTTGGCTGTCACGCAGATGACAGCAACATTCTAAGTGAAATGAACGCAAAACATCCATGCTCCTGGCTGGAACAAACTGATTATAAAATTCAGATGAACAACCAGAAAACAGGTTTTTTAGTCACATAGCTCTTTCCTTTATTCAATGGCCAATGTACACCTACTTGAAATAAAACACCACCCAAATTAGTATTCCCTCATTAATTTCCTGGATATCCCATCTCATTGCATTAGAAAAGTGCTTCAGTGCATTACTCTGACTTTTCTTTTATAAATAATAAAATTTGTTAATTTGTTTTTACAATTCAAATTTTGGGGCTCTTTGGAAAACTTCTCTAAGTGTTCTCCAGTTCTAAATGTTTGATATACTTTTCTTTTTGACCAGGAAACTATCTTCAGTGCTTGCCAACCACGAGCATTGCAGCATCCTGAGGCAGGCTGGCCTATCACCCCCCAAAACAGCAATTGCCTTGAAAAAAAAAAAAATTGTAAGTGACAGGTTATATAGCTGGTTTGCTCTTTTTCCGTTTCTGGAGCCATGCAGGCTTGCATTTTCAAGGTTTCCTTTACAAGCTAGAAAATTAGAAAAGTTTATTCATGGTGAAAGTCAAGATTTTCACCTAAGACAACAGCTTGAATTTTAAATAAATCATATATAGTGAGATTTCTTAAAAAAAAAAAAAAAGTCTTGACAACTTAGCCACCCTCTAGACTTCTTCAGTGTGTCCTACTACAGCTTATGCTATCATTTGTTGAAAATTTACCAACCTTTTTCCCTTGTCAGCTTCCATCAAATTCTAATTTGGTATATATTTCACCTCCATATTATCTGAGTTTTCAAAGAGTCATGGTATCATTACGGCTTTTCCTTCACTTAAAAATATAACCAATTAAAAAAATGTTCTGCTACTCAGAAAAAGGCAGGATATAGATTAAGTTTTCACTACAATTACATCCCATGAAAGAAATAGGCCAAATAGTATTTTATCAGGCTTTGCAACCTGCTTGCCAGAAGCACGATGTTTAACATACTCTCACATACCACAAGTACGTGCAGATGGAAAACTCCAAACTTGCTGTTCTTTTTCTCGTAAGACTTGACAGACATATAACAAAATACATAAAGGGCTTCCAAAGGTTGATGTTTTATTCCTAGGGAACTTGTAGGGATTCAAATATTTCAAACTATATGGTTCAAAAATTGAGACGGCTTCTATCCCTTAAACAGAACTTGCATAGACACCAGTGCTTGTAATCTCTGAGGCTTAGGACCTAGATGTTTTCACTTCTATTTTTAATAGCTAAATTGTCAAAGGATTGACAGAACTACACAACAGTAAGTCTAACTTTCACAGAGATGGATATATCCATTGTATGTGGCTAAATACCTGCACTTCCACTGTTTCCCAAGATCTGTGCATTTGAGTGAGCAGATTGAAGAACTGCAAACTAAGCTTTTCATTTGCCTGTACATTTTATCTGTTATATATGATGTTATAAATCAGTTGCATAGGACAAAGTGGAGTTAAATGCCTTCATTCCTTTCCTAAAAAAAAACAACTGGACTGTTATATTTTAAAAGCTAAAAATACTATGTATTTTTTACAGTAGCAGAACTGAATTTAATTAAGAAAACAATATTCAAAACCAGTCTCAAAATATTACATTATACAACAGTGCAAATCAGAAAAATACGCAAAATTTCAACTTCTCGAAGACTCTGGAATAGCATAAATTGTTTTCTTAATGCTAAAAAGAAACATCAGCGAACCTTTAGTTTAGCTGCTGCCTGAAGTCGTATCAGTAGAACAGTGAAAATCAACAACATGCCTACAAGTACACATGCACCCGGACAAAGTAAATACCTTTAACAGAATAAATATTTTAAGAATTTTTAAGAAGTTGTATCTTCCATTCATGCCACCCTAAAAATGTACTCCATTTTCTTGCCAGAATAGCTGATGCATCTTACAGTTCTACATACAATATACACATTCAAATATATGATGAATTGGAGGAGAGAAGGGGGATTCGATGGTTATCTGCAATTGTGCAAGCAAGTATTTTTTTCCTTTCTTTTTTAAAGGGAGTTTGGTTACGGTTTGGAGCTAGTTAGGAAACAATTTATATATACATATTACCTATATCTTTTCTTCCTTGCTTATAGGTTTAACTCATGGTGCTAGTCACAATTCAAGTTTGTGTGAATAACAGAAACTGGCTGTCAAAACCATTCCTCACATGAACATTCATTCATAAATCAAGTTCTTGTCCCCTTTAAGCTGCTAGTAAGCCTCCTATCTTTCCCCCCACTTTGGCTTTTTATCCACCTAGTCTTACTTAAGAACACGCTTACACAGGAGAAATATAAATATATTTTCAGATAGCTTTCTCTATTTTGTACATGCTTCCCATGTAGCGTACATGAAAAACCAAAAGGAATGCGATCATTAACTTGTTACTTCACTCATTAGGAATTTTGCTTGGAACGGTTCAGATAGAAAGCACTTACTCTATAACAAGCATTAGAGAACTGAATATAGCACTGCAAGAGCTCAACAAATGTCCCTTTACAAAGAAAGGCTACATTTGCCTACGTTTTGTTCCATTTGCTAATGTGCCAGTTCATCGTTTTTTCCATGAATTGTTAATGAATCATTGTGAACAGGCAGGAGAAAAAGGAAATAAAACATGTAAAATTAAGCCTTTAGATTTTCCCCCCCCCAGGTGTAACAAGAATTCAGCTAGGAGAACTTAAGACAGCGCATAAGGACATGGGGATGGTAGCCAAAATAGTCTGTATTTACTTGTTTGTGTTTCCAAGATAGGCTTGTAAACAACTTTTAGTTTACAAATC
Source organism: Platalea leucorodia (assembly GCF_965183815.1). Taxonomy (NCBI): domain Eukaryota; kingdom Metazoa; phylum Chordata; class Aves; order Pelecaniformes; family Threskiornithidae; genus Platalea; species Platalea leucorodia. Next base: position 115,935,949 of record NC_138824.1, read on the forward strand.
TTGTAGCTTGCAGACCTGCGAGGTCATCTGATGAAAAAGAAGGAACAAATGAACCCTAAGACGTATTACCTGTCCATTTTATGTTCCTGTCCATGAACCGATCGAAAAAAGGTTCCTGGCATCATGGCACCCAATGGGCAGAAGACACAGTTATGCAGAGCAGCAAAATATTGTGAAAACAAGCTGTACAAGTAATATCTGCCAAAGGCTGACATGTTCTAGTTTCCGCAGAGTTAGCAAAAAACAGGACACTGTCCAATTCTGTTTAGCACACAATTCTCAGAATTTGTAAAGAAGTGAAAAACAGGGAAGGGATGTCCTTGAAGAACTCTTGCACATATATTTATATACATGTGTGCGTTGTGTATTTGTACAAGTAAAAGTGTCATCTCATCAGCTTTAAAAAAAAAAAGGGAGCAATTCTACAATATTGCCCACGGTACTGTTTTATTACCATTGAAGCCTGTCATACTTCAGACTAAAGTATCTGTAAAATGTACAAAGATTTTTGCCATTTTAATTTTGATATTTGGGTAGAAGTCTTTTAATATTATTCTTATGTCTCAATGAACAACATGATTAATCAAGTCATTTGCTCAGAAATTATTTATTTTTATGCACTTTTTAACAGAGGGGTTATAGGAGAACCTCAGCTAAACTTCCAGATATACAATTTTGTACCTTAGAAGGAGGAAACACAGAAAATTAAGTGTGTATACGATACGGCTTCCCTCTCTAATTACTCAGAGGCCAAGTTTGAGCATTCTGAAATTTGTGGTCCGGTGTCAATAGTTCAAAATCTGCATCAGAATGTGTGGCCCATCTCTAGAATTACATACTTTAAAACAACTTTTTCCTCATACCTGACATATTTACTTCAGTACGCAAAAGATCAAAGGGAAAGGCTTTGCAAGTTCATCAGTCCCAACCTCGGCAGCATTTTTCAATTGACCATTTGAAGAACAAGCACAAAATGCATTACAATGACGTGGAACGAACTCACTGTAAGGTGCTATGCAGCTCACTGAATCTCTGTCCACTCTGAGCTTGTTTTATGAAAAAATAAAAGTTCACTTCACTCTAAGAAGGCTTGAAAACACTCCAGGCAGCAGCAGATCTTTGCTTCTGTTCATAGCTCTGAGCTGAAAAACCCATATGTTTGGTCTCATCTTTGAACTAAATTCATGGTCATCTTACATTTTTGTTACTGTGTATTTTGCAACAATCACGTAGCAACAATTCCACAAGTTTTGTGCTACATTTCTTTTATTCTACCTATTCTCTTAGGCTAAATACTACTTCGAACTGTTACGGGTATCCGATCAAAAATACTTCCCCTCAAATCCACAGGCATCTCCAAATCAATGGCAATGGTAGCCTGTTCAAAATTTGACCCCATGTATTCTTTGTGAGTGTGAATACCCCTAAGAGCTTTGCACCAGAGACCCCTACAGGGCTAGCTTTACCCATCTGCAAATGGAATTACATATTTTTCAACAAAAGTTTTCTGCTAAAAGTGTACAAATAGAAGCCTGAACTACTGATATCTTGTGACAGATTAAAAGGAGAAAATGCAAAAAGATTTTTTGCGGACACGTTTTGACCTAAAGTAATTTCCAGATGTTTATAGCCCTATACGCATCTATCGATACAGAGCAATGTACAAAATATAAGTATCAGAAGTATCATACTTAAGTATCAGAAAGGGGGAGAGGCCCCAGAGGCTGAATGGAGGATGAACAGAAGGCATGCCTACCACAGAGCATACAACTCTGCTTAAAATCCCCCTGAAACACAACCTCCACAAATTACCAGAACTAGTCCCACAGCGTTTGCAAGTGGCTGTGAAACCCTTCTCTAATCTCCAGAAAACGTTCAAATAAAAAGCCTGTGGCAGTAACCAAGGCTCTTCAGCGTAAGTAAGGGTGGTACGTTAAGTACATTCAGGACATACGTTGTGGGGGAAACTCTTCCAGTGAATTTTGCTTTAATACATGCTCAAATGTGGCCTACTAATATTGGCTGACTTCTCCAAACTCAGGCTGAGGCCTTCTCTGGATGTAAATTCAATTTTCTTGCTCTTTTGACCTACAAACCTACTACGAAGTACATTCCTCTCTCCCGAAATTAATGTGACTTTTGAAGATTTGTGCATGCCAAAACTGCTTCATTTTCTGCCCAAATGGGGCCAGTGTATACACCACCACAAGTAAATATGTAAAGGTCAAAATGACTTCATTTTATGCTGCGTCTAGCAGAGACAAGCATGAAGGCAGAGACACAAAAGGAAGGACCCTATCTTTTTTCTCATCACCTACACCTCCCTATTTCCAGCCTGCCTGGTATGCAGTTTACTGCAAACCAACCGTTCAACATGCCGTTACGAGCAACGCGGCTGTAATTTTACCTAACTAAATTAAAAGCCTCTCTTGTGCAGATTACTGCAAGTGACTAAATTTTCATTATTGTATCAAATTTCCCCTTTTAAATCACAAGGAAAGCCACCCAGGTGAGGGCCGAGAGCCTTATTTAAGTACAAGTTGCTGTTCAGCTGCGGCAGTCCCTCCAGCAGAAGAGGAGGCCGTACCAACAGCAATGGCTGTCCTTGCCTCCTCCTCCCAGCCCTCCAGATGGTCTCTTCATAGCAGGGCAGTTCAACACGGCGAGTCCTGCCGCCCCGTTCACAGGCGGCCATGACTCCAGCCATGATTAGGAAGACAGACGTGGTTGAGGTCCTCATGCAGATACCCTCCTGCTACCAAAATGGTGGTGAATCCACCACAGAAACAAAGCGCTCTTTCTTCAAAAGAGATCTAAACCAGCTCCTTGTAAAATAAGAGTGTGCCTTACCTGTAACGGGGAGCTGTGCCTGCAGGATGGCAAAGATCGCGATCCTCCTCCACTTCATCTTGCTCGCCCGGGCGGTGCTGGGGAGCGGGAGGCCGCAGGTGCGGGGCAAGGAGGAGGAGGAGGAGAAGAGGCACCTCCACGGGCTTTGCTCGTCTGCCGGCCCCCGCAGGAAGCTCACCTCCTATGAGGGCTTTTGGAGTCCACCTGCCGGCAGCGGCGCCCAAGCACGCGCCTTCCTCTGCCTCGCAGCCTCTGAGGTCTGGGGTTTACATTCTTGGTATTGATGTTTGGGGTTTCCTTTTGTATTTTTTTTTTTTTCTTTCTTTCTCACTTTGCAAGATGGTTTTTGGTGGGTTTTTTTTCCAGTTTGTCTGATGGTTCCTAGGATATCCCAGTCAGCAGCCGCTGATCTCTATGAGGGGCCTAGAGAGGATATGTGGTATCAAATTCAGCCTGACTTCAAAAGGGATACTGTATAACTATGTCCAGTGTGCAGTACGGCACAAATAGAAGTTTAAAATTGTAAGTTATAGTCACTCCTGAACAAGTAGCTGGCTAAACTGGTAAAGATGTAAAGTTCATTTCTAAATCGAATTGAAATACGGCCTTACCACGAGCAACTGGAAGTGGCTGCACTCTCAGGGCTATGGGGTGGCCGGCATCAGGGAGAGCTGGGCTCTGCCCGTCCTCGCAGACAGCGGCCACAGGACATAAAACACCAGCACAGTGGGTGCTGCCTGGCTCATTTCAGTTGTACCTGTCCATGAAACGGAGATTCCTTTTGATGCAACACATCGCATCTTTGTGTTTCGAAAGAGCGTCAGCATGTGCAGAGCTCTGGAGCCATTTTGTCCTCTGAGCCACCGCAGCCCGTAGGGAGGAGAGCCTGTGTCATCTCTGCGGGAGAGCACAGCGTGCATCTCCTCCTCGCTTGGCTTGAAACGAAAAGCTTGGCAGCCACTAGCTACACATGCCACTCCTACCTACTGAGGGGGCCACGAGATCAACCTTCTTGCTGCTTGAAGCTGTCCTCTAGCGACAGATCCCGAGGCAGACGGGCGCGCCCCAGGAGCAGCATGAGTGGTTTGAAGGTGACTGCATTCTGGGAGCTCACAGGGCTTTCCAGCCCCACGTTGTGGGCTGGTCCGTTAACACGGTCCTCGGAGCGACGCAAAACGGAGCAGGTCTGCCTGGCAGCCATGCTGGCGAAGCCTGGTTTCCCGCAGGGCCACGTTCTCCACCCAGCACGATGACCGCGGTGCCTCCCACGCTGCCCTAAGCCCCTGCCACCCCCGGGCTCTCCTGTGCCTGCCTCCGTGGGGCCCGGCGGCTGGGCACGCAGCCCCGGGCAGCACATGTACGTGTGACTGACTAACCCAGCAGCCCAGTGTGAAAGCGAAAATGCCCTAGTTTTTCTGCTGCTCTGAGGGGACTAATAAGATCGCTGCAGCTAGCTACACAAAACCACGAGCAGAACCGGTTGCGTTGGAGTCTCCTTTGTTTAGCTGGATTGATGTTGACCCCCCGGGTCAAACGCGGTTGGGGTGGTGGCGAGCGGCAGGCTGAGCCAGGAGAACGACAACGCCTGTTTCCTTGCGAAGCCAAGCTAGCGATCAAATTGGGCGGTATTACAGCAGCACTCTCTAGGCAGCGGTGGATAACCACACAGGCAACAGAATAAGCACGCTTTAGCAGTAACCCAGCAAATGTCACTCTGGAGAACGCTTTGCACTATGAGCTGGAAAAACACAAACTGATTTGTGTTAACAATATTAAATCATTCCATTATGCTTTTACCTGAGGACCTTGCCATGCTTTTCAAATTAGCCTTACTAAAGCCAGAGCAGTTAAGCTTTTACAGATAAGAAATTAAGTGTTAAGGGAGACAGGGGAAACAAGGGAGACAGGGAAAACAAGGGACTAGAACTCAAAGAGAATCAGGGACACCTGGGAGTTGTTTGGTTTTCTTTTTTTTTGGTGTTGTTTTCTTTATAACAAAAAAAAAAAAAAAACAACAAGGGAAAAAAAAAACAAGAAAAAAAATCAAACCAACCACCACAGAATTTTTAAATGCATAGGGAAAAAAGCCAGGGGAGAGCCAAGGTGTGGTTAGGGGTACTTCCTCCTCAACATTTCTCATTGCATTATTATTATTAAGAAGCAGCAGCAGCTAATAAAAGGATTCATTTAGGGCAACAGAGGGGAGAAGAAACCCAGCATAATGAGATGAAATTAAGAAAGGTGAAATCTGAAGTTTCAGAAAAACCTTCCTGAGAAGGAGATATTAGACAAAAGTAATTTCTCCAGCAAAGTGGTAGGGCATTTATATGAAACCCATACCACTTGACGCAGTGATGCCAATTCTCACTTTGTAAGAAATCTCCCATTATTGTGCTCCTTTCAAATGTGAACAAATAAAATTTTCCCTTTTATTAACAGAAAGAAAAAGTACATTTTAGACAACTGTGAATTAGAAAAGCTTGAAAACATGACTTAGATGCACCCTAAAGCCTGAAACTCAGCCTCCTCCCCCCGCTCCCCATCAAAATACAACTGGTCAACAGAAGATTGCTGAGTGTTTACAATAGCAATACTACTAATACATTTCAGGATCAGAGCTTAGGGCTGGGAGGAAGAACAAGTATCTCAATGAATAATTGCCCTTTTTTTCCATTTCTAATTCTTAGAAAAGAAAGAGGAATGTGCATCCCCAGCAGGTACAGGAACAAGATTGGTGGTAACTATTTCCCGATAGTATGAAGACAACTGGCAGGGTGAGAGTTATTGTGCGTATAAGACATAAGGATTTATAGTCTTTTGAAAGCAAAGTAAATTGAAGTTCTTGGAAGAAGGAGACCAAGAAATTTGTCACCTTGCTGTCTGCAGTAATGAAGGCTAATACACTGATAAACAGTATTAGGCTTTTATTTAATAATTATTATATATTGTACCAGCCAATACCAAAATTATTAGCATTACTAGTATCAAAACCTTGCGCTGCATGCCATTCTGTGATACTTAGACTTTACTGCTGAGCCTCTGCTCTCCCCTGGCCTTGGGGAGGGTTTTCTTTGTGGCTCTTCTACCCCAAAAGCTGCAAGGGAAGGATGGAGATGGGCTCTGACTCACCGCCAGGCAGAAGGCAAAGCACTGCCCATGAGAGCCACCATGCATTGAAGCTGAAAGACGTGTCATTAGTCCCAGAAATGGCTGTGCTCGGGTTCACGGTCTATATTCCAACACAAGCTGGGTAAAGCCCCTTCTGTCCACTTCCCCGTGTAACAGAAGATTGGCTGAAATAAGGAATTAGTGAAGGGAAAGAGATCCCTGTTCCCACTGCAGGCTGCCTAAATCTCACTGACACCTTATCAAAAAGCTAAAATAATATCATATTAGTTATTGATATTTTTGGGTAACAGTATTTTCAGAGGAGCAAATGGCACTGCTCATCACTATTCCGCTGACCCTTGTCTCCTCCTGTTATTGATCATAGCTTCCCCCTCCAGCAGAAAGCCAGCAAATTATCACTTTATTCAAAGTGTTGAGGCCAAAGGTAAGGAAAAGGAATGAAGAGCTGTATAAGAAAGGGAGATTAATGGCAACAGTAGGCACACTGAGAGAACAGCAGTTGGGCCAGTGTGTTTTGATGTCTAGATAGGGAAAGGTCAGAGAAACAGAGTATATGGACTTCATTTAGAAGTGTGGGTAGAGTCAGAAAAAGGCTTTGCATGACAGTGCCCCTAGAAATTCTCTCCTCCCCATCCCTCACCTTTTGAAATAAGGCAAGTTTATCATTATAATCTAAATACAATGAAAGTATACAAAAGAGCAACCATGCTTGTATTATGAGTTATTCTCACAACAAGCACAGCATGGAAGATGCAAATCACATGCAGTCAAGGACTACAGAAAAAGATAAAGGGGAAGCGGTCTCTTCTCTAGGAAGAAGCTTTTCTGTGTTCATACAGCTTGCAATTACACAATGAGGACTGATTTTCTTAGAGTGTCACCTTCTTTTCAGCCTATTTGGTCTTTGCATCTCTAGGAACTACATAGCACAGTAAAAACTTCGGCACCTCCTGCCCACGTTGTGCATTACGCAATCTCATACATGCATTTTTACCAACAGTTTAAGCCATACTGATGTTTCAGTTTACTCACTTCAGTCAGACCGTAAGAACTTTGTTAACACTGGACTAGAAATGAATGCCAACACTAGTTGAACCAGCAGCTATTTTTCTCAATACAGACAAGGCCACAGTGGAGACATAAAACCCTCCCTGCTGGGTTAAGAAAAGCTCTCAGCTAAACTTGACTCTTTATCTAAACATACGGGTGGAGGAAAGTGCATTTCAAGAATTACCTGCACTGGGAAGACTGCAAGATTTGATCTATGGTTCCTGAAACAGAACAGGTCAGGGAATTGAAGTGGTCTCCAAGTACAACTCAGTTGTGTTTAACGCTGGTTAAGGTGCAGCTCATTATCTGTAAGGATAACATCTTTCAGAAAATAGACAAGGTATGCATTCAATTGGTTCTGTGCATCAATATGCCATTCTTTCTCTGGACACAAGAAATCCTGGAACAGCTCTAATGCAAGGGGCTGATTCATCCCCTGAAGCATCCCCTTTTCACGCTTACTGGTTATGCTTTGACTGTACTATAAAAAAAAAAGCAGCAGGGCTTGCAGTTTTAACAGGAAATAAATGAAAACTAAAAAACAAACCCACACCACAGTCAAGCTGCGGATTAGAAAAATAACTACACACTGCCCTCTGGCTCATGTATTGCTACCACAGAGAGCTTGCCTGTAATCATCACCGCAGACTGCTGGGACTGAGAACAGGTCAGCCATCAGAAGTTCTCCTAAGCCTATTTTATACAGTTAGTACTTGCAGGCAAAATTAATACCTACATCACCTAATGGAGGAGCTGGCCAACTTCAGAGACGGGAGAATCCAGACAGACAGTAGAGTCTTGCTCCCGATCCAGCAGGGATTGACAGCTGTAGTGCCAGAACTAACTCAGTAAATACCAAAATAATTTTTGGAGATGTTCACACACAGATCATGGGTGTTAAATAAGCAACAATTTTCTCTGGTGAGGAAGCTGGAGCCCCCAGCAAGGGATGCCATTCACACAGTAGACTTAATACACTGAAAAGAAAAAGTCTGCTGTTTACAGTGTGTAAGCCCACAACTTCTATTGACAAAATGTTGCGGACTGGCAGTCCTTCATTGCTTCACTGCATTTCAATGCACTGTAGTGCCTTACAGTGAAGCTTCAACTGGGTTCAACTGTGCTAATCCCCTTGGACTGCAGCAATTAATACTTATTTAGTGATAATTGCTGCATTCCAAGAGGATTAGTCCCTGCCCTGCACTTTTGCCAGCATTGCAAACAGAAAGCTGGAAAGAAGACAGTGTCTAACTACAGACCTCGCTTTGCAGCTCCCAACAGGGAGACAAGAGAAGTTGGTCGCGCTACAACTGCTCCCCTGTGTGAAAATATTGCTTTTCCAAGGGAAAAAACACTTGACTGTCGCTACTCCTTGCAGCTGCATTGTGCAAACAGAAACCCTGCCACATCCAAGGTGTGGGGGGGGAGAAAACAGACACCTGCACAGTACCATAAAGACAAACACAGCCATGAGTATATGTTTCCTATGGGAGATGATAAGCAGGCCCTGATGCAGTGTAAGAACAAATTCCTATTCATTATCTTGGGGTTTTTTTTGTGACTAGCAGTCCCCTGTTCCCACTACAGTCTTAAAATTTTCAGTGCAACGTAGATTTTGGAAACCTATAAAGGAGATGTTAGTAGAAAGTTAAAACGCACCTGCTCTGAATACTCAGTTTTGAGAATACTGAATGTGTAATGGTCCAATTCTTTCCTCCCCAGTGAAGCCTTTATGATCTGCTCTGGATTTTTTTTAATGCACTGGAGAGACCACTGCTTACATCATATCTTACGAAGGAAGCACAATGCTTCTCTTCATTTAGGCTAGCCAAGCTACTCTTTCACATCATTAACATTTTCACCTGTTAATTGCAGGTGAATTTCCCTGATTACATTCCAGCACATGTAGAAAAATTCTGGGACTTTACCACTAAACACACATTCTGGAAATGCTATTTTTAATTACAGAGCACCTTCGGTGTTTTCTTGCACGGCTGTACAGACTATAATTGATCAGTAAGGTTACGTGTCTTTCATGAATATAAAAATATTGTGAAGCCAGATTTTAACACCTATGACAAGTATCTTCATTTCCTTTATTTTCTTCCCCTCTTCACCCCTAACACATACCTCTCCTGCATTTTTCAAATGCTCATCTGGGGGAAAACTTAATGAAATGAACTGAAATTCATTTAAGCATTTAAAACAAATAAAAAATCCAATTCATGCTTGATTAGGCAATTGTTTTTTGCTAAATGACAACAGGAAAGAACTACATGAGGTTCTTATAATAATATACTGCAGGTTTTGTGCAATTATTTCTCTATTTTTTATCCCTAAACAATTTCTTCATTTCAATCTAGAAACAGTTACTTTTTAATACCAGGCGATGTTTCGTAGGCTCCATTGGCATAAAACATTATAGAAATACAAAGTATCTTCAATTTTTTCACACAACTGTACATGCTTAAATATGCAATTACATACATGCTACCTAGCATTTCTTGAAAGTCTGTCTTTCTCCATGTTTGCACACACATACACATACCCTCTGCATAGCTTTGTCAAGTTACTCTGTGTTTGCAGCAACCAAAAGTCATCTTGTTTTTAAAACAGTCATTCCTCTCATCTAAAGGTACTGAGATGATTTATAAGTATTTTACATGAATCCTGCAAACTGGTACCAATCTACATTTTTATAGATAAGGGATGGGGGGGAGGGGGGGCAGTGTAAGGGTGCAAAATGAGTAAGGTTACAACCTGAGTCAGTGGCAGTAGCAAAAATAATGTGAAGTAGTTCTAGACCTGTATGGGTGCGCTGACAACGTTATAGAGGTTGAGGGAGAGACTCCCCTCTCTTGACAAGAGCCGCAGCAATTGTTGGATCTGCCACCGTAAGTGTGCCATCTCTTTTGTCTGAACTGGAGAAAGTATAGGCAAAAGCAAGCCTAACAGCTGCAGGAATCAGAAGCAAAGAGTAATAGGGACTTGTTAAGGCTTTTCTATCTAGGATATGAAGAGCTAGAGAAAAAAATAATTCAGAACAATCACTACAGCTATCGTGTTCTTTGAGCAAAAAGAAAACATCCACTAAATAATACAAAATTTCACCCCTTCAGATACTAACTGCATACCTGGTCTCAGTCAAACAGAAGACTCCAGGCAGCTCTGCAACCAGCACAATTAATGAAGCTAAAATTTTTAAAAAGCGTGACTTTTGTACCTTTAATGTACATGAACTGGGTTTTGTTTTCTCTCTTGAGCTCCCAATTGTCATGACATATATAGAAACTTTGTGGCTTCAAGATCACACTATCCATTTCAAATCTAAATCAAATTGAGTTAAAAAGTCTGACAAAAGCAAGTGTCCAGACAACATGGTTACACACCTCTTGTCTCCATAGAAAACTGGGCTATGAAGAACATTAACTACTACAGCCAGAATGACTGACCTTTACACGCTAATCTAATTACACTATAATATTCAACACAGAAACTCTGAGAAAGCCACTAGACACAAAAGTTCTTAAGTCAAAAAGCCCCGGGAGCAACTCCAAGAGTTTTGCACAAGAAGTTCATGGACTGAGCTTCCCAGCAGGGAAAACAGAGTTGTTGGGGAGCTCCTCCAGAGCAGGGGGGCTGGCAGGGCAGCGACCTCATCACCAAGACACACAGTCCCACATTACCTGGACAAGAAGTGCAGTTGGGTGACAGCAACCAGGGTCAACCAGAGCTGAGGCAGGTTTGAGGTGAAGTCAGCGGGACTAGGCAATGAGCAAGGGCCTGAGCTCCAGCACAGCCCCCCAGCAAAGAGGGGAAGATTCAAAGCAGGCTTTCCCCACCTCTGCCTCACCACCCAAACACCTGCACGTAGTCAGGGCTGGCCTCCAGCACAGGCAGCCCAAACCACTGGAGAAGGGCTGGGCAGGGCTCAAACAACCCAAGTCCAACAAGATTAATCAGCTGTTGGAAATTACAAATCAGAATTAGGTGGTTTAGCTCAGCTAACAATAAGCCTAAGCCAAAGCATCGTCATGCTAATGAACACCCTTGCTTTGGATTCTTATAGTTAGTAAGCACTGAGAGAAATACACACTATTGAGTCTGGAGGTGGCTGCTCCCAGTCAATGTTCTGAGGCGTTCCAGACCTGTCTCCATTTCCTCTGCTAGAGTTTCTTAATTTAAAAACCTTTAAATCATTTTCATGGATATTACTTCTGAGCACTCCACAGCACAAAATGATTACAAAACACAAAAAAATGATGACTGCTCTTTTTTTAGCAGCTACCAGGCTGCGGTGTTCATGGAGGAAAGCATTCATAATGTAAAGCACTGTAGAAAAAGAATTTGTTCGTATCGTGCCCCCTGTCGTATGCTTTTCCAGCATCTTTGAGTTATGATGAATTCAATAACCAATTTTAAGTATTAAACATTTAACAATCAACCCGAATGTAAGTCTATGGCACCCTCTTGTGTTCAACAATAACATAGCAGTTTATTTGATTTTGAATCTTTCTAGGTTCAGTCTGTTGTTATTCAGGAAAAACCTGTTGAAGACAAATTCATCCATTAACTTATGATTAATACTTTTTCTATTAATCTAATACTCTGATTGAGCTACCTCTATTTTACTGTGAAGATCACAGATACAACACTAAATAGCTAAGAAATTAATTCCAGATAGAATTGAATAAAGGATTAAACTAATACCTGATATACATAAGCTCTATTCTGTAGCAATGTAGCATGTCACGAGAATCTATTGGACATAAGTCTTACATTAAAACACAAGAAAGAAATTGAAAATCAAGAAGTAGAAACACAAACATGTCAATGAGCAAGATTAGTAGACAAAGGAAAAGCATAACTGTATCGTTAGAGAGCCAGGCTGAGATGATCCTAATTAGATTCCCAGCTCACAAACATCCCGTGACTTAGTGAGGTGCCTAAGGTTATTATCTCTGAATGGAGACACTGAACTTCCAGGGCACGGAGAGTGACTTCATTACTCTTTAGAATATGCTCAGATACGTCAAGCATGCCATGGTAGAGGATACACATAGTCAGAAGCCAAAACGCTGATTCATTGTTTACAGCTGTACTAATTTCTTATACTTGGCCTCTTCTATTCTAAGCCACAATATTACTTCTGGATATCAGGAAAAAAGGAAACACGCCCACTAGTGAATTCCTGCATAAGCCTAATACAACAAAGGCAAGCACAGGGAGAAGAAAAGAAGGTGAGGAAAAACAGGACAAAAGCTGATGACTTTCTTGAGCTACTAACATTTACACACGTATTACTAAGGCAGAGAGAGAGATGTTTAGTATGATTGATACCCTAGTCTGCTTTACGTTCCACTTCTACATACAAAAATATCTTTGTCCAAGTGTTTAATGAGATGCATAGATATAACAACTCCAGACAGTTCTTCTCTGATTAACCCTCAAATCCATCTCTGTACTTGTAGCTTAACCATTCTGTTGTTCACCATTTTCCAAAACAAACATCTGGCTCAGGTCTGCTCAAATTTCAAACGTAGAGAGATCTGGATGATCTAAAATCACTCCAATAAAATCCAGTAGTATTAAAAAACCGTTTAAGATGAATTGTTACCAAAAAAGCCCTCCCTCTCCCAATCAGAAAATACTTGGGAATTTGTACTAATAGGAACATCAAATCCAACAAGACAACCAGAAAAAAAACCAGGATTATTCACCCTCAAATGAAAGTGATTCTTTTAAAAGTGGCATACTGGTTTTGGCTGGGATAAAGTTAACTTTTTTCATACTAGCTTGTCTGGGGCTATGTTTTGAATTTGTGACAAAAACAGTGTTGATAACAGGACAGTGTTTTAGTTATTGTTTACACAGAGTCAAGACATTTTCTGCCTCCCACACCAGCCCACCAGCAAGTAGGCTGGGGGTGCACAAGAAGCTGGGAGGGGACACAGCTGACCCCAACTGACCAAAGGGATATCCCACACCATATGACATCATGCTCACTATATACAGCTGGGGGGTGTTCAGAGTGATGGCATTTGTCTTCCCAAGTAACTGTTAATCCATGACAGAGCCCTGCTTTCCTGGAGATGGCTGAACACCTGCCTGCTTATGATACAGTCATTTAGGTAGGTAGAAGCCCTAGCCAGAAGAAATAATCAAATAAGGCTTCCTTGTATTTATTTTCATAAACTCCACTGTTATTATTTTACATTGTTTCACAGTACCAGATGCAGAAAAGAAAGTGAAACACAAAGATGCTTATTTCATCCAAGGAGGGAAAGCCAGGCGTAATAGGGGTGTTTCACCATTTACCCTAGCAAGCGTATAAGACTCCAGAGCAACAATAAAATAAGAGCTCTGATGAGAGGGTGCTTGTGTGTGAGGGAAGAAGTATTCTTGAATGTGAAATAAATAACACTCGACACCACTTGTCAAAAAATATTTTCATTTTAACAAAAGCCCAGCATCATCAGTCTCACACATCAGAAGTTATAGAGTGACATGTAATGAATTCAGTTGTCCCCATGGAAAGGATCAAGTCCATACCAGAGGATTGTTTGAGTTTCCACAATTGTTTTGCCTTATATAAAAATATTTTCCAATTTCACATTTAATGTCAGTGTTATCTTAACATAAATTGGTTCCATATTCTAAGTCTTTTTGATCCTAAGTTAGTTTTCAAATAGTAGAGCAGAATGTGTTCGATACAATAACAAGTACCTTTTTTCCCCTTGCAGAGAGGGAAAACTTAATAAGTTAAGTCAAAAAATACTTTCATAAATCATTCCAGTATTTGAGAAAAGTAGTGATATAACAACAACATTAAGATGTAGAGATCATTTGACATGACGAATTCCACTGTTCTATACATGGGTCTGCCTCTAAGGAGTCTAAATTCTCACATTCTTTACTCTGTAAAGTAAGTAATATTTGCTCATTGTAAAATCAACTTAATTGTTCATAATCCCTTTTGGATGTTTGTGAACTTAGCACATAGGAGATGAGAGAGGATGTAAAAAGGTGTTAATTTATTTTTTGTGGTTGTGTGTGGCTTATTTTAACAGAGAATTAATTATGCACACCATTCATTAATTTTCATTCTCTACAAGTCATGAATCATCTGTGTCATACTGTATTGCTTTTTTCTCACTTCTGGGTTACTAACCCAAAATTGCTGTGTAAGGCTTCCAAAACCAAAAATCTGCTCAGTTCTACTGTTGAGGGTAATAAAAGCTGTTACATTGCCATCTGATCAGACTAACAAAGCTGAAGATTTCAGAATCCTAATCAGAAAACATTTACCCTTTACAACATTCTCATTGAATTTACAAGCCACTACTCTTCTTATACTAAAGTCAGATACTTTAGGTATTACCACCCTGCTTCTTTTAAAGAGTCAGGGCATTTAACCACTTCCAGCTGAAGAGTTACCAAGAACTTACCATGATGTATACGTACAGTTTGCATAAACACAATTGTATTCTATAGCACATTCAAAATAGGCAGCAAATTAGAAAAATGGCTCAAATGAGGGAGTGTATTAGCGTGCAAAGAAAATTCTTAACAGAATTTGGGAACTCAGCGTATCATTTGCCATTGTAATACAAGCGATGCTTTCCATTCCACAGTCAGCTGAGCCATCCTGTAGTACTTTGCCATGAAGGTCTAAACGAAACTGGTATTAAAAATAAAACTGGAGCGTGCTCGCAAACAGGTATTATTTAACTAAGGCATTGAAAGGTTTAGAATCGGACTAATCCTTTAGTTTCCAGTAAACACAGCCTTTCTGAATGCAGACTGCCAACAGACAGACATCTGTCCAGAATCACACCCAATGAATAAAATTTAATTATGGCTTATGCACAAAGGTTTTTGAGTATGACATGATTCAAGCTGTGCTCGTTAGTGAGAATTTCCATTTGCTTCAGAAGGGTTACACAAGCTCATTAACAATGCAAGGTGTTTGATTTTTTGCATTATTAATTCAGCTCTACAATACGTAGGAAAAAAAAAATCTTTCATGAAACAGCCAAAGTAATTCATTTGTATATCAGCATCACCAAGGATCTTCTTCCACCTACAAGGAGTAAGAATAAGAGTGAAATTGAATGCGTAAGTGTTGACTATGCTAAAATGTATTTCAAAGTTTTGAAGACTTCGTTTTATGCAGACAACAGAACACAATTCCTCTATACTTCAATATCGTAATGACAGATTCAAAAGCAATTTTGTTTTGAAAATATTAAGCAATATGGTGCTATCCCATTAATTCAGCTTCATAAATGCTGAATAGTCTCACTACTTTTAATTATTAGACCAAAACATCATCTGTCTTGCAATTAATTCAAACAGAGGACAGTGACCGTGCCCAGTCTCTGAGTCCTTCCTCCCAAGAAACTGTATTTAAGCTGAGGTAGAAGTGCAGTTGACTACAGATAGTTCTATAGATACTATACTTGATATTGTTAAGTAGGTGGATCCCCTATTCAAACATATCATGATTTCAGACACTGCATCCAGTAGACTACTTAGGGAAAAGACATAAATGTGTATAAAAAACAGAGACAGTTAATATACACTGTTACTAATAAGGAGAAGTTTTACAAGTTCCAAATATAATGGCAGTTAAGCATGCAAAACTTAAGTACTTACTAAGGCTTGACGCTGTAATATTCTTCTGGTGTCACAATTTTCAATCCACCAAAGTAGTCCAGGACCCAAATATTGGTGATGTTGAATTTGGCAAAGAACCAATTATGATCCTTAGGCCAACTTTCCATTTCAGGGTGGCGACTGAATAATGCTTTTTTTGCTACATCCGCTTCTGAGTCATTCACCTAAACAATAACCAGCAAAATATTACAGCAAGATACAGTCATGTGAAGACAAATTTTAGCTAAAAAACCACTGCTGACTGCAGCATGCTCTTTTCAGTTTAGCCATGTCTTGTCCCAAAGGACTCATTACTGTGGCAGAGCCCACTCATCTTCACTGTGGTGTACAACTGTACATGAGACAGACAAAACCTCCACGGTAGTTGCTTTTAATATTAATCAAAAGGGTGCTTTTAAAGTAAGCATGAGCAAGAAAGTACTTCATCAACATAAGAATAAATCTTTCAACAAATAACAAAACAGAGAAGTATGGATTCTTGCTGAATTATTACACCGCAATGCTTTAGGTGTAATTTTACCTCCTCTGCACCTGTTCACTCAGACAGACACAAACAGATCTGACTGTGTTCAGATGCATGCAAACACACACATACACAAATAGGATGACACAACAGAATCTACAAGAGAAGGGAAGCTGAAATGTGTGACAGCGCTTAATATACAATGTGCAAATGTTTAAAGGGGTAAATCAACAAGTTATTGCTCTGGGTATAGTACAAGAGGAACTAATCAAAATAAACAATTCCCTTATTGATGAGAAACCCATGACAGCAATTAAAGAATTGCTGGAGTGTACTGTACAAATACCTGAGGTGTGACAACACCAAACAAGAATTTAAACTATCCTATAGGAGATAAATGATGATTAGTCCTCATCCTCAATCATTATCCTCAATAATAGGATTAAGATCTTCAATGATTAACACATGCAGTTCTAAATTCCTTCTACGGGACACCAAAGTACTGGAGCATGAACGAATACTGCCCTGGCAGTAACGCCACCAGATAATACAATGCACTTTTTCTGTCTCTAATACCTGGGACTTTACAGCTCAGGCTAATATTTACTTTATTACTTTACTTCAGAAGTAAAGTTTATTTACTTTATTTACTTCAGAAGCACATATGTCACACCGCATGGATCAAAGAATTTAACTGAGCAGAAGAGATGGAAAAACCTTCACACTTCATTCACAAGAGAATTGTCTTAGACTTCTTAGTTTCGGAACAGGTCTAGAGGAATAAGGGAGATTTCCTTCATTACAATATTGTCCTCCCAAGTTCCTTGCTAAAGACATGCCAACACAGCTCCTGCAAATATCAAATGGTAACTTCATTTTCCTCACACAAACTATGAGCTAGCCTTCTGGTATCATGGCACATTACTTCTCTTCATACACTTTCGCACAGAAATTCTAACCTTTCTCTTCTCCATCCACTAAACAATACTATTTGATGCACGTAATCTTGTCCAGTGTCAACTTTCAGCTGCTTACCTTTACAATACTCCCACAGAAGATTATGTGGGCACAGAGGGGATTCTGGGGATCATATCTGTGCTTCTTGCAGTAAGGAGTCTGTGCCAAAGACACAGTTAAGGAGGCATTTGAATTGATCTGAAAGGCAAGTAGTAAGAGAAGAGGTTTACGTACTTTTGTGAGAAAAATGTCATACCCACCATATTTTCAGCTTTTGGTACTTTATTCAGCTCAGTATTCCTGGTAAAAAGAACAAAGCTGTCATCATCTTTTCCTAACTATATCTGAAAGCCTACTTAAATGAGCTCTGAATCTGAAAGAAAGCCCAGTTTAGAAGTGTGCTGAAGTTTCTTAGCATAAAACATAAACCTCACGAAACAGCACTCCTTCAAACTCTGAATTCAGTATACAGTCTAGCTATTTCACATTCAAATAATGATATATTTATATACAGGACAGTACGGAACACAAGACATACAGTGAACTTAATGAAGTTAAATCTGGTGGAAGGACAAAGGGTTACTGAAATGTAACCGAGTTTCACAACTGTTGATGAAATTAGTTAAAACACAAACACACACACCCGCTATCAAAACAAGCCTCCCCAAACTGGTCAGCTCTTTTGAAGTTTAAAGCAAATTTTAAAAGTTAGGTTTAAAAAATCCTGAGTGTTTAAGTAAGACGCCTAACTTGAAGAATTAAAGAATCTGTACCCGATTGTTTTTCTAAAATTAATTTGGTGAACACAGCTTGAAAAGTATTGGTGCAAAACAGGATTGCCTACTGCAGAATGTCACATGCTAAAGTTCATTTTCTGCCAGCAAAGAAAGTTTATGTGCTTTGGGAAATTTCATTAGAAGAGCTCATCTCAAAAAGAAACTCCCAAAAGCCACTTAAGTGCTGTGTAGTACGGTACCCCTGAACTGGTAAACAGGAGCCACCACTTGACTCACAGCACTGGTCGGAAGTTGCTTAACTACAAAACAGCTCAGGCATGATTACTCAGCACTATCTCCTGCCAGACGTCTCCCTTACACGTGACTGTCACAGTCAAATTTTTCTGCCCTGTAACAGCAGAATAAGGATCTGTTGGGGAGCCTTCTGAAGGAAAATGTTCCTTAACAGTTCATACCGTGATTTTTATGTTATTCTCAAAATAAAAGGATGTAGGCAGGTTGGAGAATGAGATACCATACAACGTGAATTAGGCTTTCTGCAGCACTTAGATACATAATTAAGCTATTTTAACGTAACAAACTAAAACCTGACAGGGAACAAACAAAAAAGGCTTACGGTAAAACAAAGTTTGAAAAATTCGCATTATTTGCTTTGTGTTTATTTGTTTTACTAATACTGTACTAGTTACTAGAACAAAAAGGTTCGCTTTAATAAACGATGTATACGATCACTACTTCCCTAACTTTTTAGCCAACTCTCTCTTGACCACAGCCAAGCAGAAGAGCTGAGACAAGGCCAATTGCACACGCTCAGAGCCCCAGCGTGCCAGTCTGCTGCCATCCTTTGGGCACTTGCCTTTATGGTAAGCTCCAGAGACTTAACTACTAGTCTTTCAGTAGCCTGCGTAGGAGCCCTCTTTGCTCAAGTCCCACACCACCAATTTCCAGTCCTTTTGGTATTTTTTGTGATGTTCTCCCTGTTTAACTATTCTGTGGGTCCTCATTTCTCTACCCAGTGCTTCTGGAAGCTTCAGCCACTTCCTCTACCAGAGTGCTGCTTCGCAATTTTTCAGGCCGTGGTCAGCAGGAACTTCTTAGGAGGGCTACTGCGTGTCAACACAGACAGTGCCGCTTTACGTTTAGGTGGTCAAGGGCTCCTAATTGTCCCCGGGCTCCCAAATGAGGTGACATCCATGGAACCGGCAGTTAGCACCATCACGTTGCCTGCAGAAAACACTGGTGTAAACCCTGACCCCTGCAAAAGAAATCCCAACCACCACTTGCTGCTGAGACGCAAAAGCCGAGGCGACCAAAAAAAAATTCGACATTGCCTTAGTAACCTGCATGCTTCTCAGTTTTAAGCCTCTTTTACCGAGGCCCCACTTACGTTTGCGGCTGGCGTACCCCAGTGCCACAGCTGGTTTCGCGGGCCCCCCCCTCCCCCGTCCGCCGGCTGAGGGGGCCAAACCCCGCCTCGCCGCTGCCCGAGACGGCGCTGCCCGCGGCCCGGCTGCGGCCGCTCACCTCCAGGTCCTGCACGGAGATCTCCATGTCGGTCAGGTAAAGGTAGGGGACGCCGCTGCCGCTGAAGGGCCCCGGGGGCCCGTCGCTGAGGGAGAAGATGTTGGCGAAGGGGTGGCCGCGCAGCCCCTCCTGCACAGAGAGCGTGGCCAGCGCCCCCCAGTCGCAGTTGTGCAGCACGAAGCGCGCCATGCGCGCCGCCTCCTCCGGCGGCGGGATGGCCCCGCCGGCCGCCTGCAGCAGCAGCAGCAGCGCCGCGCAGAGGGGCAGCACCGCCGCCATCCCGCACCCGCCGCCGGCCCCCACCGACTGCCCCACGCCCCCGGCGCCGACCCCCACGCCCCCTGCCCCGCGCGGGGAGGGGCGGGGCCCCCCTGCTCTCCCCCAATCGGAACAACCCTGCCCGCCCTCCTTCACCAATGAGGGCACGCCGGGAACAACCTTGGGAGTGGGAAAGTAGCCTGTCCGCTGTCAGCCAATGGGCTCGCGATGTCCGGTCTCTTCAGCCAATGAGGGCTGCTGGGAGGCGGGGACAATCTCCACAGCTCTCGGCGGTAAACAACTCTGACGGCTCTGCCGCGCCGTCGGGAGGGGAGGGAAAGGGGGCGGAGCCACTGGTAGCTCAGCAGCCAATGAAAGACCTCTTCAGAACTCTCTGCCAATCACGTTCCGCGGGCGGCTCCGCCCGTGACATGCGGGGTAGGGGCGCGCGTAGGCCCAGTAACGGCCGAGGTGTGCGCGCGGGGGCCCCCGCCGGGCGGTTGGGCGCGGGCCGTTGGGCTGCGGCCGCCGCTGACGGGCGGCGGGCGGCGCTGGCGGCTGCGGCTGCCGGCGCCGCATGTGCGGGTGGTGCGAGGCGGCCCAGGGGCAGCTGCAGCCGGGCCAGTCCCGCAGAATGGCTCTGCCCACCTTCGGGCACCCACTCGCTTGGAGCCGGTCTGTTTTGCAAAGTCTGAGTGACCCGGCATGGGTCATGGCGCCGGCACGGTGCCCAGCAGCCGTCCCCTGGCATTGTCCCTGGTTTGTCTGGCCAGGGAAGTCAGTCATACCCACCGGGTGGCTGTGGCGCTATCTGCCCTGCTATCCCTGGCTGCTGCTACATCGATCTCAAAGGCTGGTTCTGTGTCACGACAAGTATTTGTGTCCCACCTTCCTTGAGGAAAACCTTGTCATCTAATTACAACAAGCGGGGTCTACCTGAAACTGTTTTGGACTCTAAAGCTCATAGGATCATTTGCCACTAGGCATAGCTCAAGTCTTACCACTTGCAAACTGCAGGACGTGTGTCAAACCTATCTCTTCTACAAGACTCGGTTTTACGAGTTGAACATAACATTCGGTGCATTACTTACAGAAATAAATACTGAGGTACACCTCATTTTATCCGTCACCTTGTGCTCAGTCACCTTATAAAGAGTTGTATGAAGAAACGTTTTTAACTGGGGTCATACTGAGACTTGATTCAACTTTCCCTAAAAGAAGGGAGATTTCCATTTTTCCGCTTCAATCTTACCAAGTGTGTTGGTACAGTTGGACTTGATGATTTTAAAGATCTTTTCCAACCTAAACGGTTCTATGATTCTATGTCTACTCTATGTATACAGCAATGCAGCACAGAGAAACCCAAATTACCCTTGTGTGACTGCCATCTGCCCCCAGGTGCCCCATAGCACCCACAGCTAATAGCAGGCCAGATGAATCATTTTGTTGGGCTGAATTCAGGAAGGAAACCACACCACACACCCATTCCCTACCATTTATGTACTGTCCTGTTGTGTACAAGCAGAACAAAACAATTTTCCCTCCCGTATTACCCTTAACCTGCAGAGAGCCTGGCTTTCCCTCCGGGGCACCGACAGACCGAGCCTTCCGCTGCTGTCCTCTCCTGGTGATGCTGAGGAGAAACCTGTGTTTTGTTATAACTAAAAAGCAAAAAAATAAAAAGGCTTCCCTGAACCCAGCCACTCAGCTCAGGTAGGTAGCTGAGCTTGTGAGTAGCACGTGCTCCAGCAACTAAGGCAATACAAGCAGCCTTGTTTGTCAGACAGGACAAGTGATATTTCAGGGCAGAGTGCTAAGGAGAAAAGTGGCAAGAAAAGGAGTGAGGCATGAGAGAAAAGACTGGACGAAAGGTTGTCTTTATGTATGTAGGATTATACGATATATTGAGATGAGGGGCGGGAGCGGAGTGTGTTGAAGGGAAAAAGACAGCAGCAGTTCTGCAGGAGTGAAAAGGGTATGGAAGAAAGGGCCGAAAATGGTCTAGAGGAAATGTCTTAGGAAAGAGAAGGGGATGAGGAAGACAAACTGCAACAAACTCTTCATTAGAGATGTTTCTAGCTAAAACAGACAGAGACATTATAGCTTCCTCTTTTTTTCTCCCCACCAACTTGTGCGTCCGTACCCAGAAACTGCTTGTTTCTCTCTGTTTTCAAGCAGTCCTGCCCTCTGAGAGCCTGGGGGGGTCAGTATTTACTTGATGCAGTCAAAGGGATGAGTGGCAGAGGGAGGTGGAGGGGGTGAGCGTGTGAATGATTTTCCTGGGGAGCAGGAGAGCGTGACAGGGAGCAGACAGGAGGTGGCTGGTGGGGTCAGCACGGGAAAGAAGGGATGCCGTGGCGGGTACGTGGAAGTAACAACGTGTGCCACAGGGCACAAAAAAAGGATGGAAAGAAAGAAGATAATGGGGATGTGGGAAGCAGAGCTGGCAATTCTTTTTTCTTTTATTTTGTTTCAGAAAAAGAAAATGCGGAAAGGGGGAAAGCTTTTATGTTCCGGAGTTTAGATGTATGTATTTGCTGAATGTGGCCATCCCTCCTTTGCCAGGAAGGGTGCGCATTGCTGGAGCTGTGCAGCCCCTGTGGCAGGTGAGTCAAAGCAAACCTTGTAGAGAGCGCTGAAGATCATCCCGCACTCCCCCTGCCACCACTGGGACCATACAGCGGGATCTCAGGGGCCAAGAGAAAACGATCCGTCCAAACAAAGTCTGCCAAGTTTTCCTCACCTCCTCCTGCCCCTCTAGCCTTGCGGCATGTCCACAGCCATCCCGGTCCACAGCCGCCAAGGGGTGCTGCTGCCCAAGCCCAGCCCGCCTGCAGGATTTGGGCTGACGAGTCTGGTGGGAATTGTTCGCGCAACAGGATTTATGGAAGTAAACAGCATTTGCGCTCTGCAACAGAGAACAGGATTTATTAGGCTGAGTACTCTCTGCAGCGGGCAGTGCACACCGGCGTATAGACTGTCTTGCACATTGCACTGAACAAAGGGGGCTTGTTTCGGTCCCCTCTTTCTTGGATAGGTAGCATGGGGTGAACCTGTAGGGTGAGGGATAAGGTCTTTAACTCCTTCAGCTTGCCCTGAAAGGATGTGTTATCTGAAGTAAATCTCCAGGCTCGCTCACTTCCTCAGCTAGATCTCAGAGAAAGGAGAAGGATTCTCTCTGTTGTGGTGCAATATGTTGAGGGGCTCCCAGCATTCTTGCATAACAAGGTCAAGAAAGTATTGCTAGACACTAGTTCTCCTTTTCAACTCATGCTCTTATTTACATTACAAAAATGGTAAATAGACAGTAATATCTCACCGTAGATTGAGCCTGTTTATTCCCTGCAGGGGCTGGCCACTTCATGGAACAACCTTAATTTCAGTGTGGTTTACATGCAGCGGGCCGCAGGTTGAATCTGCGGGCTGCGTCTCCAGAGAAGGTGTATTTTAGCCAGAAAGTGGGCAAAGTCACCACCCTGGCTAGTGTATCACCCTGTTCTGTCTGCCCTCCTCACAGCTGGTTCTGCCCTGAGCCAGCTCTCTCTGTAGATAGCATGGTTGTTGGACAGGCTGGGCACGGTTTCTCTTCAGACACGCAGTCTAGCTACGCGCTGGGCCAGGCTTCCTGTCTAGATCATGCAGTCTGTCCATGAACAGAAACCTTTCTTTGTCCAGATAGCACTTGCGGGCTGTGCAGTCTCGCTGTGTGTAGCGCTTGATTTCTGAGCCAGGCCAGCTCTCCCCATCCAAATGACAGCCTGAGTGCCAGAGTGATTAAAGTCACTTGCCGCTGTTTTTGACAGAAGCTGACCTGTGAGTCAGCTCTGGCAAAAGCTGAAGTATTCAGTGCTTTGAAGTGCAAACGCTCGGTGCCACATGAGACCCACCATGCAAATTGTTTCTAAAAATGTTGGTTAGATACCCTCCTGAGGAGGCATCAGCCCTGCTGAACAATGCAGTGCTACGACTATTATGAAATGGCACACATTTGCTGAACACAAAAAGGTGTTGCGTGCTTGTGCATAATGCATTTATTTGTTCTCGTCCTCAAAGTTCCCAAATCAACTTGCTGGGGAATTGAGCTTCCGCCCCTTTCATCTGTGTATTTTTTAAAAGATAGGTAAAATGAATATAGTGCCAGCCTGGCATTCAGCTAAAAGTCCTTTTACCTTTTTAACAGCCACCACACAGGCAGTGGCAACACAAGCTCCCTCTGTGCAAAACCTGTTAGGGACCAGGAATGTTGTTCAGTTTTCAGTCAGAAAACCTTGCTGTTCAGTCGGAGCTTGGGCTGCACGTGGAGGAAGCTGTTGCAAGGGCCAGCGGTGATACCGCTTTCTAGCACGTTGAGAGATGGGCAGTAGGACTGGCCTGAGAGCAACATAATCAAAACCGCGGTTGTATCGAGCACACACGCCAGGGATTGGGTCAGCACCATGTTCTGATTGCAACTTTTTGTTTGTTTATATTAAACCTTGTGGTGTATTAAAACTAATAACTGGTAGAGGAATTGTTCAGTCTAGAAACAGGCTGGCAATGGCTGACGATAATATTTGTCCCATCCCTGTATTAAAATAATGGGATGCAGCCATGCCTCTTAGTATCCCGGCTCAGTTTGTCCTCTGAAGTCAGGAGAACCAGCAGAGCTCTCCAAAGACATTCAAGTGCTGCAAGAGATGACACGAGCTACCTGTACAGCACCCACCAGCCCCAGGTTGCCTGGTATGAATGAGGGTGGTCTGCCTCCCTGCGATCTTGTTACTAAGAGCAGAGCCGCTCAGGCAAAGCAGCGCAGATGAAATGGTCCCTATACCATGCAGCATTTTCCTGCCATTACTCTGCTTAGGGACAGGCTTTTGCCCAGAGCCTGGACATGAACAAGCCTGGTTAATATGAACCATGATGTTAGCACTCAGGCTCAGGCTAACAGCCAGGTACACGTGAAATGATTCAGCCTTTCAGTTAGTCTCTATCACCTACCTTTTTATGTGGCCACTGCACAACACACAAAGTCCTGCACTCCCTGTCCCATACAGCTTAGCAAAAATCACTTATAACCATGGCCTTTCATTTAATTCAAGCATCTTTGGTGACGGGGCTTTCCCATTGACATCAATTCCCAGGGGTGCACAGTGCCTGGCACGCCAGTCCGTGCGTACGCGTGGGCGCTGGCATGTGAGCACGTGTGTGCGTGTGCGCGCTCAGCCGTGTTTCGCCGCAGCTGCAGAATTAGAGCAAAAAATGTCGATGGTACAAAGCGTTCCAGCTGACTTCATTTCCTGCTGATAACTCCCTGAAGAGGAGGGTGAGGCTTAGCGTCCGCAGTGTTCGTTTAATGCTGAGGGGCAAGGGCAGGGTCGGTGGGAGCAGATACTTCAGAACACAGTTAGCAGAATGGTGGGTTCAAAAAGCGAGTTTCCCATAGAAAACGCTGTTCACGTTCGCTTCCTGTCAGCTTGCCATTGTCGGAGGAGCTGCTGTGTAAACCCAACCCCAAACAGGATGTTGGCTTTTAGAGTCGATTGATCTTTGAAATGCAAGTGCTTTTTTTCTGTGGTTACCTTGTCCCCCTTTTTTTCAGTTGAGAATTCAGTTGCTTGAGTGGGAACAGGAAGGTTTGAGACCCCGTTTTCAGGGGGTCAAAAGCCCAACATGGTAACAGCTGCTGGTTAATAGTCTAAATTTTGGAAAATTATGTGGATAGCAGCAGCCAAATCCAGACAGATAGGTGGACAGGACAATCTCAGATACTGGCACTGACAGGCGAGCTCTACTAAACCCTCAACAAATGCCTTACCAAAGTAGAGAGATTCAGTATGTCTTGCAGGAAACCCCTGCTCCCTCCACCCTTTGCTCATCCACCACTCAGCCACAAATATACCTTCCCAGATTCAGCACCCACACAGAAACACCCAAATGAGATAGCACTGTGGACACAAATACCTGAGTCAAAGTTTCAGGTGCCCCCAAAAGCTTTCTTTCCCGAGTGGTCTCTGAACAAAGAATTGCCGTGTCCCCACATCCCCTTTCTGTTGACCTAGCACCCTATAGAGGCCCCATTGTCCATACTTCATAGCCACAATGCAAGAGGCCAGCAAATATTACACGTGGTGTTTCTGAGCATGGCAGAACTAGTTAGGCTACCTCTTTTACAGACATGCCAGGATGAAGGATTTCCTTGCACCTCTCCCCGACACGCTGCCCATAGCAGGAGCACCAGTCATTTGGCCTGAAGTGAACTTGCTGGTTTGGCCTCACATGTCTTGAAAAGAATCAGCTGGGGTCCACAGTTGCAACATTTTCTCACTCAAATGAAATTTCCCCCTAGAGTCTGTTTTAATGGCACTTGTGATGACTGCATTCTTTTCCTCCGGGGCAGAACAGATGTAGAAACTTTTTTTTGCATATATGAACAAGCTGGTCTCATAGGCACTGCTATATCCCAGAAGGTCTGTAAACAGAAATACATACAGAGATTCAGAGTCATACTCTAAAATATCTCGCATTCATACTTGCATGTACACATCATGTAAAACGCCCAGTTCCTCAGTATAACCTCCCTCAATAACATTTGTTACAAGATTCTTGCAGTTAAAGCATGTGAGTTGTTTGTTTCAGATTTTCTAGCGTTTTTCAGTCCGGAAACAAGAAAGTCGAGAGCAAATCCACACCTCATGTCTTCCTGTCTGGAGAAAAACATACACTGTGTTTCTGCGCGTTCTCTCCGTGCTCCTTCAGGAAAAGATTTAGCATTAATAAACTGAGCACTGCGTACCATGCTCAGAGCAATGGCATTTGGGAATCCTGCTGGCAGGAAAGATTTGCCTTGTGGCAAGATACTTGGGAGCAGAAATAAATAGAGTGAAGAATTGTGGTGGGGCAGCTGCAACTACCTTTGCTTTATTAGTATGGGTAAAGTGATACTATCTCTGCCTAGCAGTTTCCTTTTCTGTAGACCTAAGCAAACAGTTTCCTCCACAGAGTACAACCCCTGAAAGTAGAAAGAAAATACTGAAATAGACCCTGAGCGGCATGAAGCAACCATTGGAGGTATGTGATTTTGATGGTCTGTTACGTGGCAGACATCTTGAAAACGACACTTGTGGCCAATGCCCACAGTGAAATCCCCGAGCATGAAATCCTCCTTCTGTCCCGGCAGCAGGCAAAGCATGGGCAGCCGCAGCGTCTTGCCCTCCCCGCCTCACCCTGCTTCTCATCAGTTCAGTTCCTATCCCCTCTCCCAACGTACCGTTGCCAGGACTTTAAGAAATGAATACAATTTCCAGTCAAGAAGGAATTTATTTTAGATTCTTAACCTATTTTCTTATATTTATGGTCGCAGCACCTTCTGGTTGCTTACAGTAGAGGGGTTTCAACTAACCCAGTGTTTCAGCAACAGAAGATGAATTAGTCCTCTTGCCCAATCTCCGGATTGCAACAACTCAGCGTATCATTCTTTTGGCTAAGGACTGAGTAGCCATTGTACATTGAACTCGGGAGATAACGAGATCATGATTTAAATCTATTAATTCCTATACTTTCTAGAGAACCACAGGACCCCTACAGCATGCAGTACAGCAACAGTTAACTATACTGTAAGAACAACTATGTCAAGACGATTTATTGCTAACAATAATCTGGATATCATGACATTTAAATCCTTTCTGGAGTATTTTCCTCCATACCCAGCAGGGACTTGCAACACAACACTTTGAAGGAAAAGTATGCATCCCTTTCAGAAAAGATACTTTAACCCTCTTCTGCCCCCGAGGTATCATCCCAAAATGACGACATGACGTTGTGTCACTTTGCAGCTGCACGCAAGTCAGGAGAGCCAGCAGAAGACAAAGGGAGTGTTTCCAAATTCCTCTGCACCGCCCTGCTCTCAAGAGGTGGGGACTGAAATTCTTGAGAAGGAGCATATGCAAACAGTTGCTAAAACAGGAATGAGATGTCTAGTTTACAACACTGCGATCTGAATGGAAAGGGAAACCACAGCAAAACATTCCCGAGGCTTATTTTTTCCCATCTGAATTTTTCTGCCATCACGGAAGCTTCTCCCTTCCAGTGCACAAGCCTGTCCTTCCCTGGGAAGGGAGAGAAGAACATCCTGGACCTTCTGACCTGGTAGCGCGAGACATGGCTTCAGGGCGGAAAGAGCTAGTCCTGCTTTACAGCTAGCCTTAGCCTTTACACCTTGCATGGGGTCCCTCTGCTTGTGCCCACGTTTGTGCAGCGCCCGTCGCAGCAGAGCGCTGATCTCTCGTTGGGGAACCACCCAGCGGCAGGGTAGTGCTGCTGATGTTATTGTCATCCCTGCGAGTCCCAGCTGCACACCAGGACACCAAAGCCTTAAATTGTGTTCAAACACAATAATCACCTGCTCTCTGCTCCTCTTCTGCCCCTCCGATCACTCTAAAGACAGTCCGCTGCTGACTGAAATTACATCAAAGTGTGAAGGAAGAGAGAAGGGGAGCTGCAGTTAGAGGAAAAAAGATCCTCCTCACACATAACCAGCAAGGAAGAGACCCTGCAGACTTGGAGAGGGAAGAGTGGACAGGGGAGAGATCCAGGCAGAGACACTGGGGGAGCAACTGGAAGCAACGGAGAGAAATAGAGGCAAAACGGGGCAGGGGAGGGAAAAAATAAAGATAAGGTGATAGAAAATACAAAGGGGAGAAAGAAAGGAAGGGACAAAACGCACATATGGTGTCCCCAAGTTTGGGCACAGCAGCAGGGTTTGCTGCTTGTTGTCTCATGAGCCCAGCACTCCGGGAAGGACAGTATCTCTTTAGATTTGTGTCTAAATTTAAACCCTGATTGCCTTGCCTCCCCCTCCTCTCCCCTCCCTCCCTTCCTCTCACCCACCCGCCCTTCTTCCTTGTTCGTAGTGCAGGGCCACTCGCTGGGCTCTGTCAGTTTTCAAGCTGAGCAGGAGCTGGGATATTACATACCCTCCACCGCGGCGCGATTTTGCTCTGGCTCGGCTGAAGTTTTCCCACAGATAAGAGGGAAAGGGGTGGGGAAGAAAGATTGCCCCGAGGACACCTCTCTCTTGCAGGACATGGAGGTAAAGAAAACTTTTATTTCCACTAGCTTGTGACTGGCTCCTCGATCTGCATTAGCTCCACCTTGCAAAGCAATTTCTCACTAAAGGCAGCTCAAAATATCTCTTCGCTGAGGTTCAGATAAATGTCTTTTTCCCCCCGCCCCAGCCCCTGCCATGCACCTCAGAATATTTTGTGGGTTTTAGTCCAGGTTTGGAAAGTAGGGGGATGGTATGGGGAGAAATTACATCTGTGAAAGGGGAACGAGGAAGGACTGCCGTTTTTAGTCTCTGAGGTGGGAGAGTTACATTTTAAAAGGCATCATTTTGAAAGGTTTTAAAAATTCAGTAAAAACGGGGACATAAGGAGAAGTGAACAAACCATACAGGATTAGCGGGCTCCTTGGGGTTGATTCCTGCCCAACCCACGCAGCCGCGGCTGTGATGTGGACCCTAAGCGGTGTGTCCCCCCGTTCCACGTGGATCGTGCAGTCTCACTTTCATTACCGATAGAGCATTTGGGTTCAGGAAAGAGGACCCGAGACCTCTTGCTTCAGCGAGGTAAATGGCTAGCACATCCCCAGAGGGTTCCTGCGCCTTTCTCCATGCTGTGTGTCCTGTGCTTCAGGAGAGTCGGAGCTTTTGTCTCTGGGTGGGCACACGGCTGGTGGACAGGGGTGTAGAAGTCAGGCTTCTGTGGCGTTTAAGTCCAAGCCTTCTCCTGTGTAGCACCCTCTTGGGCAAGGCAGTTCACCTCCCCTTGCTTCTTTTCCCATTCATATGAAATGGGAGTGATGGTGCTTGCTTCCCTCATGCCAGACCAGATTCACCAGCTTTTCAAACAGTTTTTTAAGTGGCAGAGGAAAAAAAAATATTTATTTTCAGGAGGGGCAGAGGAGCTAGAAAGGCAATTACAACATTGGCAAAACCTCAAATGACGAAAGAGGACTTTTGGTATTTCTCTCAGCTAAACACAGATCTTACTAAACACTTCGTGTTATCTTCCCAGAGAAGTGTTTTCTCTGTCGGTGCAGCCCCAACTGTGTGCTTGAGGCATCACTGTGATTTTTCTTTGAAGATTTCCAGCGCATAGCTCAGCTGGGCAGTTCTGATAACGCCCAGGTGCTAACATCGCAGTCCTTGTTATCTGCGCCGGCCTGCCCTACAGGTGAGGGTAAAGCTCAGGCATGTTCATGACAAGAAATGTCCTCAACAGACTTATCTGAACAGATTTTGGTGTGGAGAAGGACCAAGCAGTGATCAAACCAACTCAGCACAGCCTACCTGTGCCATGACAAATAGATAGCTTTATGGAGGTTTTCAGGTTTAGCAGAGCCTCGATCAGTAACCGTTAATGGTTGTTTTATTCTTTTTCGCTATATAGTATCTCATGGTCTCTCAGAGGGGAAGGGGAGTTGAGCTCTTAGTTTAACTGCTGCGCACAGGAAGCCACATATGGAGCAAAGACCAAATGAGGGCCGAAGCAGGTATCTCGTCGTGTCGAGGCCACTCTCCCCCACCCGCTCTCCTCTCCACACACAGAGGACTGCACCTCTCGAGTATTTTCTGTTGTCTGCCGCAGCGGTGTTTCAGAGCAGAGAGGGACGGGCCTGCCGTTTCCTTCTGGGAGACACATGTGCCACATACGGCAGGTCTGACGGTCAGGAAGCTCCTCTGAAGTATTTAACCTAAGACTTTCTGGCTCTTGATTCTGTTCCTTTATCTCTGTTTCCCACTCTTTCCCCATGTTACTTTGTTTTCTGATCATCTGTAGCTTGCTGCATCTATTCCTATTTTTAAAACATCTCAACTCCCAAGACATTGTTTAAGTAGTGCACTTGGCCTTCCCTTCTTGCCCAAACCCTCCAAAAAGCTGGTTAATGCCCCAAAGGTAAGAAGATATTAGACCAAAATACAGCCAAGAGCAAAGACTTGAGTTCCCACCTGCCAATTCTCTGCTCTGTTTCTTCCTGAGAGTTTTCCACAGGCAGCGTGAGCAGGACCCAGAGACTTGCTACAGTCTTTTGCTTTAAAAAACAGATTTAATGGTCCTGTGTAACAGGAACAATAAGTTCTGTCATTTCCCCATTTGCTTCATCAGCGGCGGGCAGAGTTGCTCTGTGCTTTCCTGCTGGCATAACTGGCAAGCTCTTTGCTCTAGTGGGACACATGAGGATTACCAGCATTAGGGAAAAATGGGCGGAGGGCTGACCTCGCCAGCTGATTTCCATCACGTCTCTGGCAGGAAGACCCTATTTTTGAAAAACCCACAGAAGCAAGATAGTTGGGATCGCTTTCTTAGAGTGGTTAGGGTGGTTTTGCTGCTCCTTAGGAGCTAGTACCTACAGTCTTAGCCATTCTGCTGTCAGGAACGTGCCATGTTGAAAGCAGTAACTGTAACCATTTAAGATCCCGAAGAGTGAGAAAAAGGCAGCAAAACCCCATTCTTGCAGTTCATGTAATTTTGTGAGTCTGCTGATCTTCAGGGTTTTTTTGTGAAGACCCAGCTTCTTGATGCAAGATAGATTTGAGAATCTGTTTTCTTTCCAGTGTTACGACTGATGAAAAGAACTTGAAATCATGAAGCTTACATCACAGACTGTTAACATGAGGAGTTCATATTAAAAATGTATAAAGCTGTCACTGCTGAAAGCTAAGCCACTTGTAAAAAAGCAGCCACTAAACCTTCTTTGCGCTCACAGTACAAAAAGGATTGGAAATTATTGTGTTGGTTTCTCAGTTTACATCTTCAGATTGGGTCCAAGCTGTCTAATTCCCACAGCTGCACCAAACCTTGCTGCAGATGTTGTGAGTTAAGGCATCCACTGAAAGTGCTTGTGGCTTTCTGCAGCCCATAGTCAACAGCAGTCACGGCATTCCTCATCCCAGCCTCTCTGTAGGAGCTTGGGAGCACGGAGACATTTGAACTTTGCTCGCCCAGCAAGGGGAAGCAATCCAAGACTGAGTTTCACTTTGGTGGCTCCCTATGGTGTGATGGGTTCCCTAAGCTGCGAAGGTGCAGCAACCAGGTTTATTTTGGGAAGGCTCCCCTCTTCTTTGTGCCTACCAACAGATTTCATTTCTTCTCCATTCCCATGTCTCTCTTCTGCAACTAGCTCCTGCTAGATCTTCATTTTGCCTGTTGCTACACTGGCTCAGCAGAGGGAGAGCTTTTCCAGGGCTGAAAGCAGTTCTGTGCTCACTTTGCCACTTCCCTTCTGGGCAACCTACTGGACACGGCTCCAGCCCCAGGCCCTGTCCTGTCCCTACACCACGATGTACTCATCTGGGACAGTTGGGGAGTGATGGGGCCACTGCTGTTTTCAGTGAAGCTCCCTCCTGTGCCAGGTGAGGGTACCACAAAGAGGCCCTGCGTCCTGCCCCACTCCTCTAGTGAGCAGCAGAGCAGCGTTGAGAAAATTCTTCCGAGTTCGCTGTTCCCCATCTCACTGGGAGCCTGCAGAAACCTCCCGGGGCTCGAACATGTCCCCTCCCTCAACAGGCAAGGTCAGAAACCATTGCTTCCTCTGTGCTGTGGTCAGCCAGGCATCACGACTGAGCACATTTCCAGGCCTCGTATCCCAACTGCTGCAGTCTTCCCAGAGCCATGGGGGATGATGCCCTTGCCCAGACTACAGGGCAGCTTGCTTTCAGCACAAGCACTTACCCTGTCCCTAGGAAAACTGCACTAAGGATATGTGACTTGTCACCCAAGAGGACTGAAGTGGAGGGGATGGAGGAAAGGGCACTTGGTACAGTGCAGCCGAGAGGGCTGACATTGGTAACCTTTATGGTCCTCAGAGCAGCAGGACAGTAAGCCACGCAGAGGTGAGCCGGGCTGAGCGAGGTTTCTGCCCACCCTTGCAGCTGTGGAGCCCAGATTAAGTACAGGCATTACGCCATGGTTAGCTCTGCCAGGAAACAATTTCCCTTTCTCAGGAAGCTCTGCTGCTTGGCTTTCATTCCAAAAGTTAAAGCATTCCTTTTCCACTCTTCTTTTTTCTTCTTTCTTTTTGCTTAACAGAACATTTTAACCTCAAATGCACTTCTTTTCAATGTTTCCTCCCAAACTCATCAAAATGACACATTCACACAGAGTGTCTGTGTAGATAAAGGGAAGAGTATTTAAATACACTAGGAGAGGTACCATATGACCCCATTTTACTCCTCAGGTCTGGGCAGATTTAGGACCTGCCTGACAGTAAATAGCATGTCTGCAGCAGAGGATCCTGGAAAGGATCAGTTTTGCCAGACTTCTACATCCCAGTGACTGGATGAGGCCTCCCTCTTGAGGGACAGAAAGGGACAAACCCAAACCCCGTGGCCTGTGCTGTGACCCTCACTTGTACCTAGCAGAGACCCCAGAGTAAATGGTTTGCAGAATTAAACCCTTTCCTGTGTTGCTGGAGAAGGGATGATTCTTCTGAGCCCCTCCTCTCCCTCACTCCCCACTGTAATCTTTGGGTGTCTGAGTATCCCAGGTCATGGCAAGAGCGTTTTGGAAAAGCTTTCTTTCCTGTATTCCACAGTCTAATTGGCAGGACGCGTTACTGTTGAGCAGCATATTATGCATACCTTCTCTCATACATTCCCAGGATCTGCTTATCTGAAGAACAGGGGAAAACATCAGCATTGCTTTATCAATAGGTGCTGCTAGGCAATTCTGCCAGTTTTCATCATGGAAATGACCAAGCCCATACAAACTAGGGGTGGTTTTCCTCTCTGTTTCCAAGAGGTTGGTTAACAGTTGTAGAGAGGTGGCTGCTCCTTTTCCTGAAACACCAACTCTACCGCCTGAGTTGGGTACCTGAGATGGCAGCTGTACCCAGCAGCAAGAGAGCCTGTTTGGAGGACTCGTCCTCCAAACCTGTTTTACTGGTGAAGCCTTCTTGCTACCTGTAGGTGCTGTAATACTGCAGAGACACAGCTCGTGTTGGTGACTTACAGGCAATTATATGCCTTTAGCAGTTTGCAACATGGCATGCATAAGGATGAATTTGGTCTAGAGAGAGGCGATCTGGTGTGTAAGGAGAAGTTATTGTTGCAGACTCACTGCACAGTTGCTTCACGCCTAGTTATTGTCAGAGGCGCAGGGCACTTTATTCTTATGGAGCCTTGCATAAGCACAGATTTATGTCTCACTTCATCCAAGCCACAGCATATCCAGCTATGAGTCTTATGCCAGAAACGCTTTTACATTAACATCAACTCTGAGGCATATCTTTATGATACCTTATCACCAGTATATGGGTCCCGGTAATGTACTGACAAGGACGAGGCCCATTAGTGCCAAATGAAGCTGTCACCTGTTAGAAAGAAAAGACATCAGACCAAATTCTTCTCAGATGTGAGCACATCACTTGCTAAAAACAAAGACCCAGACCTCACCTGCCAGATTGGCAGCTGGTATAGATGCATGCCGTTTTTCTTTTGTTCTTCAGCATCAAATTTTAAAAGAGCTCAAACCCCACACAACAGGCAGCAAGGCGGTAAGCTTGTGTTTGCATACAAGTGTCCTTATGCAAATAAACCCGTTTGCCCTTTGTAACGAGATGCACACAGTGTTTTGGTCAGTGTGGATGACTAGTGGCCAGTCTGCAAGGGATATTGATTTACCATTGCCAGCTTCAACAAAGCCACTGTTCATCTTAGGCTTCTCAAGTGCATGCTCTCAGCGTGATCGGACCGCAGCTCAAATGGTGCCTTTGTACAGGTTGGTAGCTATGGCATGCAGTGGTGCTTTTCTGAGCATCTTGAAGTATTTCACAAAATATAGTACCTTTCCCTCATGCTCTATCACTGAACCAAGCTACATGCTGCTTCTTAAGGCAAGAAATATATTGCTCACACAGATCACAGCTTTTCAAGCACAGAGAATTAACACGTGCAGTTTGGAAAGCCTTGCTATCTAAAGGATGCAGACCAATGACTTGTTCAGAGAAAGACACAAAAATGCACAGGCGAGGGAAAGCTGACTCAGAAGAAGGGAGTTAAACAAGTCAGCGTGGCTTTGCAGTGAGACAGAGGACAGTAGTCTAAAACTTCTAACACAGAGGAAACAGAATTAGTGCATTGTAAAAGCAGTGCACCTAGGAATAATGGGATCCAATTAAAGGGAAGATGTATATCTCACCAAACAGCAGGAAGGACTTATAGCAGTGAGGTCTGGCAGGGTTTGGAATAGTGTAGTGGAAACCAAATGCAGTGGAAACCCAATGTAGTGGAAACCGCTTTCCTGTGAGAGATTCAAAAATACACTGGACAGAGCATTAGAAAGATAATGGCAGGAGCGATCTTCTATTGCGTTCAAGCAATGGTATTGATGGGGCCACCAGAGGGGCAGGACCATACGGTTTCTGCAGTCCTTCCATGTGTGGAGCTGCTAGCAGAAGCTAGTGGCTATTCAGCATCAGGCCCCAAAAGCGGTTATGATTCCTTCCTGCTATGCCACATTGTTCAAGCCCTGCAAACTTCTGCCTCTGGGAAACTTAAGTCCAAATAAACTGGCATCATATCTGCAAGAGTCTGGGAACTGTTCTTTTATTGCCTGTGTAAAACACAAAGCCAATTTTCTTTGTATTCTTTCTTCCTGTTTTAAGAATGGGTTTCTTTATCCTTTAAAACTGTGTACTGTGACAGCAGTCATGGGTTATTCGAGTCAATCATCTTGAAATACCTTTCTGCTGAGTGCCATGTTCCCCTGATGTAAGTTAGATGAAACGGGTCCACTTTATTCCTCCCTTTTCATATACACACACAAGCTTGTGTGCCAGGTTTCCTAGGAATTTCACCCCTTGGGCCCTGCAGCTAGCATGTGTTTAACTTGTGAAATGTTGTTGTGGTTTAACCCCAGCCGCCAGCTAAGCACCACCCAGCCTCTTGCTCACTCCCCCGCAGTGGGATGGGGGAGAGAATCGGAAGAGTAAAAGTCAGAAAACTCGTTGGTTGAGATAAGAACAGTTTAATAAAAGTAAAGCAAAAGCAAAGCAAAACAAGGAATTCATTCACTGCTTCCCATCGGCAGGCAGGTGTTCAGCCATCTCCAGGAAAGCAGGGCTCCATCACAGGTAACGGTTACTTGGGAAGACAAACGCCATCACTCCAAACGTCCCCCCCTTCCTTCTTCTTCCCCCAGCTTTATGTGCTGAGCATGACGTCATACGGTGTGGGATAGCCCTTGGGTCAGTTGGGGTCAGCTGTCCCAGCTCTGTCCCCTCCCAGCTTCTTGTGCACCCCCAGCCCACTCGCTGGTGGGGTGGGGTGAGCAGCAGAAAAGGCCTTGACTCTGTCCTGCTCAGCAGTAACTAAACCATCCCTGTGTTATCAACACTGTTTGCAGCACAAATCCAAACCATAGCCCCTTGCTAGCTACTATGAAGAAAATGAACTCTATCCCAGCCAAAACCAGCACAGTATAATTTGGTTTCCTACTTAGTCTTTACAAAGTGCACAGAGTTGTCAACACTGTCCCTCCATGAAAACCCAGTGTTTTCATTCCCAGTTTCAAGGTATTCATTCCCAGTTAGAGGCAGGGGCACTGTCCATGCAAACAAGTACAGGAATGCACACCGGTCCTCTAGACAGCAGGTGTCTGTAAAGAGAAGAGAGTGGAAGGAAAGGCATGGATTGCTGAATGCACTGGAGCATGAGGTGACAGGAGACATAAAGGTAACAAGTCAGACAAGTCACCCATACAGAAAGGAAACAGCACCTTCTCTTTCATCTTCCAGCTCAATGCAAAGCTGCCTTTTCCACTCATGCTAGGACTTCTAATCTCACGTAATACCAAGTCCTGCTCTGTACAGCTCAAGAACCCTTTGCCCACAGCCACCAGGGAATTTCTTCTCGGCCCTTCTCCTGCTCTTTGGATGCACCGAGCACGGGACTCACCTTCCTCGACGCTGCCCTCCCACCCCAGTCCCCTGCCCTCGGCACTGGCACCTCACACCGCTCCAGTTCTGGCCTCAGGCGCCTGTTGTGGGTGACCCACCAGCCGTGCTCTCCATGCCAGGCCCTGCAGGGCTTTGCTCAGGAGTGTTGATGCTCAAGGTCCAGTCTTACAGGGCCCATCGCCTGCAGCGGCTTCACACTCTGATCCAGCAAACTGAAGCCAGCATCATCTATAGCAGCTCTTTGAGCCTCTGTAGCGGGCATCAGTTTAGTCCATAGATTCTCAAAGGCCAAAGCTGGAAGCCTTTTCTTTTTGTAGCCCGTGGGAAAGAAAAGCTATCAAGTAATGAAAATGTCATACTATATTTCTTCTGCCTCTGCTCTGCAACTCAAAAATTGCTGGATCATTCTCCTGTAAGTTGAATGTCATTTTTCTTCTCAACACCTTTCATTTTAAGGGCCACGAATTCAGTGACACGCTGGCCAGAGCTTCCTAGTGCCGATTTACTTGCTGAGCAAGTGGCGTGCAGGCACCGAGCCCACGCTTCCTGTGCACCTGGTTCCGGTGGCCCGGCTTTAACCTGGAGACACTGTGCCTGAGGTCGAAGGGACTTAGCCCCCCTTCTTGCCACAGAAAGAACATGTCAGAGTTTCAGTCAGCCATCAGGAAAAAGAAATAGAGCACTGAAGTAGGTAGGGTACTTCAAAGCTCTTGCAAACACTGCGTGTCTCCTTTACAGAGTTGCTGGGAGAATTTTATAAGCAGGGTAACTCAGAAACAGAGATAATTATCTTCCTCAGATCACAGAAAAAATCCATGTCAAAGGCGAAGCTTGCAGCTCAAGAATTACTTGTGTGCATTTTTCTTAGCGTATATAGTAGAGTCATTTACCTGTGGAAATCACTACGTTCCTAACGCATCATGAGAGCTGATCCAGACTGGGCTGAAAATTCAGACAGGCATTTTCAAACATAACTGCAAATTACAGCTGCCTGGGTTCGTTTGAGCTGCGTAGGGCCTGGTTTTCAGGGGTCTCGCAAACTGGAGACTTTGGACGGACCCAAAGGGAGGGCAGCTGCTGAGAAGGCGGCAGCCTCGCAGACCTGGATCCTCTGTGCCACTGGGGCCGCTGAGCCCTCCACGGTCCAGCTAGAAAAACATCTCTGTGGATATAGCTTAGCATTCACACCTCAAGCTGGCTGCTAGCTGCGTGCTTACTATCACTTTACTCCACTCCATATCTGCGTATCTTTTTCGACTAAATTCCTGGCTCAGATAAATATGAGCCTCCTTCTCTGACCTGCCTGTATCCAGTCTAGACTTAATTTAATAGCAATGTGTTACAAAGATAGCACAGTCCTAACTGATGAGTCCTGGAAGCTGCAGCAGTTGGGAGCTCTGTGTAGGCTCCTCTACCCTTCTGATTTTCTGTTCCCAGCATGATAAATGAGGAGGAGTTCAATCCCTGTGCTGTTACAACCAGACTGTCTCTAGTGTTGAGTTTGAATGGGGAGATATCACAGCCTGCTTAAAGCATTTAACTGAAGTATTTTGAATTGTCCCTGCATCTTACATTCTCTGTGTCCCTTCTTTGACAGTTCAGTGACTTCAGTTTCTAATTTGACCTTCTGAATTGCTTCAGATTAGATTATTAATGCAGACTGCACGTGCACCTGCTTAAAGTTCATCCTCTTCAACCATTCTGTCAGTCCAAGAGCAGTCCCTTCCTCGTCCCATGAAAAGCATCTTGCATCTGAGCCTCCTCCTGTTGAAGTACATCTTATTTCAGACCGCTGCTAAAAGCAGGGCTTTTTTCCTCACCCCATGTGAGGCAAGCAAGGGAAAAGCTAAACCAAATAGCAGTTGAAAGGTGATTCATCAGGCTTAGACCCTTCCTACTACAGGGGCTGTTCCCTTCGCTCAGCTCGTTTCCTTCAGAGCAGCTGCCCAAGCATCTCCGTGTCTGTGGGTGAGAGCAGGGTGCAGCCTTGCATTGTGCCTACAGACAGCTACAGGGCCGTGCAAGTCGCTTAAAGCAACACTATGATTCGGGCGGTTTAAAATAATGATTTTCTGCAAGGCACATTTTAACCAGTAGAAAGCTGTTCATCTCAGATAACCACAGTTCAGGCATTTTATTCCCCACTCTCAAGTAGTATGCACGCATGCCCAGCCTTCCCGGCCATCTCTCTCCCCTGTGCCTTAGTCGAGGAGACTGGGCTTGCGTGAGATGGGATGCACTTGCCCTACAGACTGCATTACTTCCCCTCTCCCTGCGGGCAGCCTGGGAGGTTTTGCCAGTTGTTCCTCCGTTAGCTCACCCCTCATCCTTCTAGAGCAGCAAGAGATCCCCAGAACAACGCCTGGAAGGACACAGAGAGAGGCACCAATTAATTTGGGGAAGTTGACAGGCTGTGTACAGTTCCCAGACCATTAAGAAAAACAGACATCTGAGAGGGAAACATTGGGAAGCTGAGAAGGATCCTGGGGAAAACCCCGGCCAGGAACAGAGCTCTGTACAAGCAGCTGCTGCAAACAGCGCACTAGGAAAGCAGCTACATCTTATGGTGGCCATCGCTGCTCTTCTTCAGAACTACCATCTCACTCCTCTACCCGTGGAAGCGTTTGCTAGCAGTGTGAGCATCTCAAGGACAAATCCCAGATACTGGTTGTACAAGCTGCTAAAGACACATGGGAAGCAATACGCTCCAGTCCAGCCAGACCGCCCTCTTGGTAACAGCTGTTGTCAGCTGTAGATTAAGACATCAGCATCACTCTACCAGGGGTAGAGGTCAGCCCTTGGCTCTGAAGGAGCTATTCCACATCTGGAGTGTTTGTGGATTCCTAAAACAACCCAACCTCATCCACTTACCTATTCAATGGATAATTTCTGAGAAATAACGCCTTTCTTTCTCCCACATGCCTTTCACGTATATTATCTGTATTTTAGATATATGCAGTAGTTCCTGTCTGGTTGTATCAACCAAGTCTGCAGACAGCATTTGTTGCTAGAGGGCTCCCATCAGATGGAGAGAAGGAGTTAATGACAGGGCTATATATCCTGCCTGACACACCAGAAAAGGCAGAGGTCTTCCTGAACTAAGTTGAAAGCTGTGTAGGTGTTCATCTAATTTAAGTTTGGAGAAATGAAAAGCGGTGCTGCTTGAAAGAGAGCAGGGATCTTCAGTTCTTTAGGAAAGTGGTGCACTGGCTCTCAGATGACCCTGAAATCCTGCTGCCAAGTTAATGCCCACTAGCCTCCTTCCTTGTGACCTTCTTCAAGAGAGGAGCTGAGGGCTGTAGTTAACGGGGAATTTCAGAGTAAGGGACCTTGTTTCAGCACCCCAATCCAAATTTTCATAATCTTGAGTAATAGGAATGCTCAGTGTATCTGCTGCAGGATTCTGGCTCACTGGCAGCACTTGTGTTTTAAAGGCACAAAGTATTTCCCCCAGAACACTTAGAGTTATTGTAAACTTGATGGAAAAAGACTGCAGATGTGTCACTGGTGTTCACCTGGAGTGAGGGAAGAGCTCTGCAACGTCAACATTGTTCTTTTAAGGCCAAATGCTCATTATAATGAGCAAAAAAAAGGAAAAGTAATCTCTTGAAACTATTTGTTCCAGGTAAATACAGCCAGTATTTTTAAAACAGATATATTAACTCAAAGGAAATAGCAGGACACTAAGTTCCCAGGACTTCATAAAGGGAAGGGACACATTAATCTAGTCTTCTAGCATAGTCAAATTTAGCAATTGCAGAGATCTGTGTTAAACTAGTCGCATCTTTGTATCTCAGTGCTTAAGGTTACTGATGGCTCAGCTCCAGTTTGCAGTGTACGGGGTCCTGCTGGGTAGCAGTTAGATGGTTTGAAACACATCACCACCTACCGTAGCCACACAGTAAACTGTCAGCTTTTGAATCTCGCTGTATTTATTTTTTTTTTCTTGAAGCTGTAGCATCTTAAATATCTCGGCCTCCTTTAAAAAGGCATGTCTTGCCCTCATCACAGCAAAGTCCTGAATGGAGACACTAGTGCACCTCAAAGACTGAGAAGGGAGAACCCCGTGTGGTATGTCTGGGCTTCAGACCCAGCACAGATGAGTTTTTGAAGCTGGTGCTGTTTCAGCTGACAGGAAAGCCCCTCTTGCAAGGAGCTGCCCCAGGGCAAGGCTGCCGTGCTGCTTGTGTGGGCACAGCCTCTCTGCCTTTCACTGTTTTTCCACTTGTGTGGCTGGGTATGACCGCATTCAGCCAGATATCAACTTTGTCCACAAGCCTTTTCCTGTTGCCTGAAATTATTTCCATGTTGGCTGCTTGGCCTGTCTGCAAGCAGCTGTGTCGGGCTTGTAATGAGGCAATTACATACGCATGGCTCCTTTACAGGAAAGGCCGAGGCTGTTTCTCCTTGAATTGATTGGACTCCTTAATGAGGCTTATCTGTTTTCCCTGCACTCTTAGCTAGGCCATTCACCTTGTCTGTGGGGAACTGGCCTGGTTAGCAATGTAGATTTTTGCCTCTCCGCTTAGCCCTCCTACACTTTCCTCTTCACTGTCTGCAAGCAAATGTTGCCATGTATCTTAAAAACCTAGTGATCTTGAGGATCACGATCTCTTCTTACAGTATGTGGCACAGCTTCTTCCCCCCCACCATAGCCTCAGCTCTCACTGGTACTTAACAGCCTTTTATTTCACCTCCCTACCTCTCATCCCAGCCTCCTGTCTTCTCATTGCAAAAGGAGTCACCTTGCCCTTCAGGTACCTTTTGGACCTTTCCTGTTGAATAGTCTGTCTTCTGGCACTAAATCTCATTTCAGTTGTTCTGTTGTTGCTACTTTGAACATCTTTGAGCTTCTCCTTCCTCTTATATTGTTGACTTAGCGGTCTAAGGATACCATCATCTGACTCGGCTTGCTGAGCCTGCGCAGGTTACTGCGCACAGACAACTGTCGGGGTACGGCCCTGCAGCTGCGGGCGGGAAGGGTAAGCTGAACAAACGGGGGATGCATGTGACTGAGATGTGAAATCTGTTGTCTCGCTAGCAAAGCGTCTTTAAGACACCCTTATAATCATGCTGGATATTATCAAACTTTTAAAAATCTTTAGAAACCAGGCTGAAATCCCATTAAAAAGATAGTTCACTGGGAGGGAACCAGTCCTTCGTGGGTGCTGGACTTCCTTAGGACTTGCTTAGGAAGAGTTTTGTGGCAACAGGTCGTATCAGTTAATATGTGTCCAAAGTACCCTGTACCACACAAAATCCAGATGGCTACTTCTCACGGATACAGAGTTGAAATGCAGATACCTGGTCTGGGTGCATGTTCGTGCAGAGCTGTGACTGGGCTAACGATCCCTTTGGTGCGAGCACAGCACCAAACGGATGCATCCAGCTTGATGCCATCATAAGAAGTGCAACGCTCTGTGACTGTGGGGCTCAGATCCCTTACTACAGGTTTCCTTGGGCTGCTCTGCGTTGCAGTGTAGCTATCCTCAGACACCTGTGTTGTGGAGAACCAGTGTGCCATGGAGGACCAAGTGTCAAGGTGAGGCTCCGGACTAAATTTCTGTCCTGGATTTTGAGTAGCTGAGGGCAAGTTATTGTTTCCTAGATCAACCAGAGAACTAATGCAGAACTGAAACACTGCAATTCACATCTTCAGCCTGGAAAACCCCCTTGCAACCATTGCCTAACTCTGCTGGTTCCTTCACTTGACTAGGCATCTGCCTACTCAACATTAAATTTCAACCAGTGCCCAGCATGCTGCTTCTGCGCCTGACCTGTCCATGGGTGGTCTGCTGCCCAGACCAAGCTGGCATTAGAAATGAGGCATTTCCCTGTTACATTCCCCCTGCCCCATATCCTCGTGTGTCCTCTCCAGTCCTCTCCCTGGGAGAATACTCTGAGCACGGTGAACACAAGCAAACAGGATCAGGCATCTCACAAAAAGCACTTCTCCCAGGAAAGGAAACTGTGACACCCGTGTGTTGCTGAAGGTTTCTGCAAGCACCTCAGTCAAAACACTCCCAAAACGCTACACATCATACACACAAAATAATTGATGTACATTTTAAATGGTCTGCCACCTCCTTCCCTGAGCAGCAAGCCGTGGCTGATAGCCAGCTGCCTTATCCTGCGCAGGGCACAGCAGAGCCAAGAGCCGCTTGCGTCTCCGTAGGGGACGGGCTGAGGTTACGTACGTGCTGCCCCTGCACAGGCACGCTGCCCGGCAGAGACCAGGTGCTGCAGTTCGCTGCCTCTTTTGGTAACGATGGCGCTTGATCAAACCATTCTTGGCAGCCTCTGACAGACGCGATAAGACACTTGCTCGGGAAGCGAACGGCCTGGGCTCTGTTCTGTTCTCAGGGGGTGTGGGCTTCAAACTCTTTGGTCTGTCTAGCAAGAGATGATTTTTAATGTGGTGCTTAGGGCAAGGCTAGGGCGAGCACTTGCCAGCCTGCCTGTTAAAGCCATGCCAACACGTAGCAAAGAATTCAAGGTTCCCTGGGGCAGAGGGGAGCTCACGTATCTGCCTGCTGCTCTGAGTGCTCTCCTGACAGATAAACCCCTGGCTTCCCTCAGGACCAATTCTGTGGGGCATGCAGCAGTGGCTACCTGGGCATTAATATGCACAAGCCCATATGTTGCCCTCTCAGCAGAGGCTCCTAACCGTGAGGGTTTGAGGGAATGCTGCTGTAATGAATCAGC
The DNA here is from genome assembly GCF_965183815.1 of Platalea leucorodia. Classification (NCBI taxonomy): domain Eukaryota; kingdom Metazoa; phylum Chordata; class Aves; order Pelecaniformes; family Threskiornithidae; genus Platalea; species Platalea leucorodia. Next base: position 115,979,239 of record NC_138824.1, read on the forward strand.
CCGGGCAGTGTTGGGAACATCTAGGCACTAGGCAACTGCCAAATATTGTCATTAATAAAAGGGAGACTCAAGATCTCACTTGTACCTTTCACAGTGATATTTGCTGGTTTTGCTAATCTCACCAGACAGTGCTTAGCAAGCACAGGCCGGGCACTCCTGAGGGCTACATACTGTGGCACAAAGAAAAGAACAACTTGCCATAAATCCAGCCTCAAAAATTTTCAACACCAGCCAAAGACTAGTGCGAGGTGGATGGCATACCCTTCCTATATAAGGGCCTTTCCAGCCTGGACTGTTGATGTTAGGACATGTTAGTGACGAACTCCATGGAGGCAAACAGGAGGCTGCTTTCTCCGCTCTGGGCCCAGGAGGCTGTGAGGAGAGCAGCAGCAGCAGTCCCACCTCATCAGGTTAAACTGAGACTTCATGCGGTTACTCTGCTGAGAGGAGATGCCTTTTGGAAGATGTGGAGAAAGCTGGCATCGGTACCGACCATCCGTCATGAAAAACAATGCTACGTAACACTAGCATCGCACCCACTTTGCTAGCAGAAATGCGTCAACAGCAAAGGGAGGAACTTCTCAGAGGGGATGTTAAAATAATGATTCTCTCATTTTATTTTCATTGTAGTCACTCTCTGAAACAGAAAGTAGACAGCGTATTCACCACTTTTAATTTCCTGATGTCTACAGATGTTTCCTATAATTCTGTTGTGAAGGACACAGCTCCTCGCCTGCCTGGCACCGGCAGCTCCCCGCTGCCCGTCTCCTCCCGCCCGGCACTGGCTGGCCCTGCTGACAGAGGCAGCCGTGGCATCGCTGGGGACAGTGGGGACGCACCTGCACTTGCACTGCTCTTGAACCACACCACCCAACTCCAGCCGTCACCCAACTCCAGCCGTCACCCAGCGGTCCCTGTTGCCCAGCACGATTAGGGTGGGTTTTTACTCATGATAACCATTTGCCTTGATGTGCAGGAGCTCTAGGCAGTCCTGAGGTTACTTGGAGGGAAGTACCGGAGAAGGACCCTGAACAAGCTTCTGATCCAAACAGGCAGCAACGCCTTCTTGAGAAAAGCCTCATTCCAGCCACTGTGTTAACTGTCCAGGCCCTTTTACACGTAGGCATGGGTAGCTTGAACCACTGAAAGAAGGAAAACCAGCAGGAGTTTCCCCTCTACTTTTAGCAGGCAAGGGGGGGAGTGCATGAACCATTTATTTACAGTATAGCAGATAAGTTCAACATGGCGCCCCTTCCTTCGAAAAGCATTTGTCCATTTACTAGTTTCTGGCTATATGATACCTCCCACCTCCACCCAATTCCCAAATCTTGCTTTTGTCAGCCTTTAAATTTGGCAGATCTGAGTCTCTGTAGTTTTGACATTACTGCACTGTATTTGGGAGCTGCTTGCTGTCTTCTGGATGAAAGCTGCTCATCGTTGCTGAGCTGGAATATCCTCGCATTACCCCTTGGGCAGTGCTTGACCCTGAGTGCCAAGATGGCAGCAGTTCACGAGGGAACTCTCAGAAGGAGAAAATCAAGACCAGACCACTGCAAGTCTTGAGAAGAACGTTCCCCTAAAGCAAACTCTTTCCAAATACAGGGAAATGTTACATATTTTTACATATTTTATGTAAAGTAGGATTTTCCTGCCCTTTCTCCTAAAAACAAACAAGTATGCAACCCTCCTTTGAAGTCCATATTCCTCACACTGCTCTGCCCTGTGTTATAGTCAGCTCCTTCCTCTTCATCACCCTCATTATAGCTATGCCATAGCCTTGCAGTTGATTCAGACACACACTTATCCTGTGTTCATTCATCTGTGGTGGGGTAAGTGTTGACCTGGGTACTACTCTAAGGAGGGATGTTGTACTTCTCAGAGTTGTTCTTGTGGCTAACTTATTCACAGACTTCAAGAGACAGGCTGGCAGTGATTTACACTCAGGCAAGAAGCTTGCTTTCCACTGAAAACGTTACAAAAAGGAAGAGTTTAAGAGGAGACCCGACACCTGTGTTCCTGCCATGTGCATTTCAGTAGTTGTAGTCAAATCTTTGTTAGGGCTGCTGTGAGAACTCCTGTTTTCATTATGGCTAGAACTGAAGAAAGCTGGTAGACATCACTGGGCTCTAACAACACTGACTGCCTTGAAGGTAGCACGTGCAATCAGGAGTCCTTACCTCCTCCTGCCTGTCTCCAAAACTTCCGTGTCTAGTATTTTTTTGACTTTTTTTTGACATTTCTCAATTAGTGGGCACTCCCTTGCCTGATGGAAACCAGAATCTACAGCTACATAGAGATATGTACAGAAGAGAAGTATGCCTGAGCCAGAGGAGTCTTAAGCCCATCTTTGGGGCCCAGGAGCTCAGACTGGTCCCAAACCTAATCTGAGGTCCCATTGTTTTCACAGAGTGTTCAGAAATCTGGAGCCCAAACTCCAGCATTCACAATGTATTCCCCCAGGCTGCAGATTGCTTTCCCTGGAGCTGCAAGATTGAAGATTGAATCCGTTGCATGTGACATCGACCAGACGCGGAGGCCACTCTGCACTGGCTGAGGCTTGACCTTAACGTAGGAAAAGCTTTATCTTGGAAGTGCAATGGTTCTGCACAGTTGTGCCTGATCTCATGTGAGACAGACAGAGGCTTACCACTAATTCCTTTTATTGCAAGTCAAACTAGAAACCTGTTTGCATGACCTTTAAAATGCCAGTCCCGGCAAACAACAGCCAAGGATTTTGCAGAGCGTGCTGGGATCATCATACACCTCAACATGCCCTTATACTCTTTCGCAGCCAGATGGTATGTCCTGATATCAGCCCCAGAATTCTCTTTGAATCTCTCAAATGGAAATCTTACTTTCTTTGCTCAGCTTTCTGTTGTGTTTCACTCCTGCATCCTGGCAGTGGGGGACCCATGGCAGTTTGAGGCCGGTTATTCCTCTTTGCCCAGCCATCTGATGGCAGCTTAGCGGAAAAGGATGAGGACTCTGTGCACGCTGCCATTCTTGAAGCTCACAAAATTCTCATCTGGGATGTGAAATGGAGGCGTTTAGCTTCTGGTAAAGGCTGATCAAAGAAAATACAACAGAAAGAGAGAAGTAGAAAAATACTCTTTTCTAGCACTTAGGACACACCTAAAACATCTGCAAGGTGTTCTGGCCTTGTCCTCTTCTGGAAAGTAACTGTGATAAAGCTCTGATACACACAGTTTGCAGAGCTAGCCTAGCCCCACCAGAGGAAGGTGGAGAAGTGGCTCACACGATAGCTTTTGCTCTGGTGGAGCACAGCACAGTAATTATCACTCCTGTTCTCTAGCGAATGGTAGGAAATGCAGGTAGGAGCCTTGGCCTTGCATCCCAGGGTGCTACGAGCTGTGCTGACACAATGATGGACAGGACTGGCTATAAGCTATCACAGAGCCACAGCTGCAGCCACTTCTAGCTGGGGCTTCTGCCAATAATTAAAATTTGCCACAACCAGACAAGGAGCAGCTTCATTGCCAGATAAGACGCCAAGTGAATAAATAAACCGCATAAATCCCTCCTGAAACAGAGAGCTGGAAGGTCTCCAGTGAGAATGATTTGTGAAGAAGGGTAGAGAGAGAGATGGGAAGAAGGATGCTTTGCTGGGACGGAGGGAGGTCAGTGTAGCAAGAAGAGGTTTGTTTATTCAGGGCTTAGATCTTGGGATGTGTTGCTTCTTGAGCCAGGGGCCCAGCGCGCTGCTGAGCTCCAGTCGGAACAAGCATCGTGACATTTCCTTCTAGGGATGTAAAAAATGGGCCAAGGCGAGTGTGAGCCCACCCCCTTCCTGGGCAATCTGTGCTCAGCCTGCGCTGATGCTTTCGTGGATCACGAGGAGAATGAGCAGGCTCAGATTGTGGGTAGCAGCCTCTCCTGATTTTCGCTGCCCAGTTCCTCACACTGATATTCACGTATTTTCCCACCCTCTTGTCTTTCAGTTTGCTCCTTTGGGGGAGTTTGTGTTTTAAACCTACCCTGCTAACTCACCTCTCCCTTCCCAGTCCGAACAATGTTCCCTTTTCAATATGATCCCGATGCCACTGATGTACTCACATGGGCACAGATAGAGTCGGTTCAGGTTGGCAGGAGGGTGCAAAAGGGTATTCATCTAAATGGCAGATGCAGAGAGATGGCTTTGAATGAAACTACAAACTACATATTAGAGAGCTTTTTTCCATCGGTAACTTGGGTCCAATCCTCATTAAAAACTATTCTTGAGCTTTTTTTTGTTCATTTAAAGAGGAGTTCTTTATGAGCTGCCCATCTAATCTTATCTGCACTTAGAAAATGTGAGAGCCAAAACAACTGGTGCCTGTAAGAAGAGGTTGAAAATTAAAATTCAGTTACCTATTTCCTGCCATTGAACAAGACAAAAAGAGTGGCAGATTTGCCCAGGTGAACCTACACTTGTCCTTTCTGTGCTACTCTCTGCTTTAAGGCTAAGACTGACACCCAGGGACCCATTCCAGGTTTCTTTAGATTATCTTCCTTGAACAATAAATGAACCTAGGGGTAGAAAAGGATAGTTGGGTGGATCGGCCTCTTCGGACACTTTCCTTTAGAACAGTTATTAAAGGTATTCCTAACTCAAGGAAAGATTTTATTAAATTCATGCAGCCACATTACTATTATGTTTTGCATCGTGACTGAATATTATTGTGGTCTTTAAAAAGGTAGGACTGGGCTGACACGCAGGTGTGTTTGGCTGGTAATGAGATGCATTCAGGGTGCATTCTCCAGAGCGTAAATTTGTGTCCTCTGTAGCGTAGATGATGTACCGTGTGAATATTCAGCGGCCTTTTGCCTCCAGCTGGCCTCAGTGGTTGAACAGAAGATGGGGCAAGGAGAAGGGATCAGTGCTTGCCCAGGGAAATGGTCACCCCAAATTGGTGGGCAGTATGGGAGGAGCTAGTACTGTCATCACTTCTCCCTTGCTTCATCCGCAAGCGAGTAGGACACCTCCAGTTCATCAAACCCCGTCTCTGCAGGGGAGTCTTTTCAGGAGAGAGGCTACAGCAGCTCACCACAGGGGTAGGAGACATTGACACCCCTCCAGCCCCCGGGGAGCCCGGCAAGGAGGCACGTTCCCTGCTACAGCCTACCATGTCATTCCCAAAATGCTGCTTTCTGTGTCAGAAACAGATACTTGAGAAGTTTGAGAAAGGCTCTTTTCAGCAAAGCTGATTACGAGTGAGTTCAGTTATGCTGAAAAACAGGCACCTCTATCAGATTAAGGCTGTAATGCTCCCCGCGCAAGCTGAGAGAGTTACCCCACTGTATGTGGTATAAGCTTTCCCAGGCAGACGAGGCCTGTGACCGCCTGGCTCCTCAAATCCTGCAGCTACCTTACCGAAAAATGAGAAGGGTAGGTGTCATGGCTGGGAAGGCTTTGCACAGGGAGCACATCATTTGCCTTTGGAGGGCTGAGCCAGGCAGGGAAGAGGGGGTCTGCAAGAGGCTCTGTTCCCTCCTGAAATCCAGTACCTCGGTGAGGGCTGATGCTTTAATTCCAAAGGAAACCACAGCACTGCTTCCCAGAGTTTCTTGCTGGCCTCCAGGCGGAGTGTGATGATGGTTTATTTTGACTTAAGCAGTTTCCTCCCCACAGATGCATCCCCCATCCCTTCCTTAGCTGAGCAGCTCCTACAGGTGTAGAGCTTTGCCTCTGCCGTGCAGCGAGGAAAACCCGCTCCCCAGCCACCCGTGCGGCTGCGGCTGTTTGAAGTGGGGCTTCTGGAGATCTCTGACACAGTATTTGTGGGGCTTTTGTGGATGCTGAACGGAAACTTCTTCCAAATCACTCGGCTGCCAGCAACGTGCTCCCCGTGATGGCTCACAGCCGCTCCCTGGATTCACAGCCTGCACTCAGCTGCATCTCAGGTGGGAGGCAACAGATTGCAAGGTGAAATACCAGTGCCACAGACCAGAACAGCCTTTACCAGCAGGCATGCAAAAATATGATTTTACTGTCAGCCCGCTGAACAAGAGGACACATAAGGATGCAATTTCCTCAGCCTCTGGCTGGAGCGGTTAAAGGGAAGCCCTCACCCCTGTGCTGCAGTCTGCTCCTGCCACCCCTCCATCCCCTCCCGCTACGCCAGTGCAAGCGCTTGCCGGGCTGTGTTGTGGACTCGATTGCTGAAATGATCCGGGTTAAAAATAACCTTGTAAAGAGTTAAGGGGCATATTTTTAGCCCAGATCATTTCAGTGATCTGGTTTACAGCACAGCCCCACAGACTCACACTGGTGCAAGGGAGGGGGGAAGGGAGGAAGGAAAGGTCAAGGGAGAATGAGCAGTTGGAAACATAAGCTGTCTTTCTGCCAAAACCAGGACCTTACGAAACTGCACCCCGAAAGCACTGACCCTCTCTTGTTTTCATCTAGCATACTGACAACTGCCGCCTTGTGACGCAGCGTTGAGAGCTGGGTGCTGAGGATCACTATTTCTGGATCCTGTTCGTGTAATCAAGACACTAGCCCTGAGCCTCGGATGCCTTATTGTGTCTGCCTCTGGCACATTATATTTGTCATTATTTTTGCCATATTTGCTTTTGCTGAGGTAGATTGTATGTGCAGCAACCAAAACACCCATGAGAGCCACAGGGGAGATTTGCAGAGCTTGTACGGACGCGGGGTATGGGAAGGCAGCCAGCACGATGGACTGGTGTGAGAGTGGGCTGCAGGGAACTGTTGCTGAAAAACTCTTTAGAAGCAAGGGAGGGATGTAGAGGTTGGGGACTGGCCTCAAAGCCACGTCTAGATGCAGCTACATGCAGATGGGGGTGGAAAGTGCACCGGACCAGTACCAAAAATTGTGTAACCGTCACTGATTTCATAGGGGCTGAATACTCCAGCCCTGCAAGGTGCTGTGGAGGGCTTGCATCTCATATAAAAGGTGCTCTGTCGGCCAAAATATCCTACCTGCAAAAGCAGACATGTCAGAGGATTCATAGGGGAGGGAAGGAGAGTAGGGCAGTACAAATCGCTGCTGTTATTCGGCTGGTATTTAAGCACTGCATAAGCCAAAACACTCCACTGTATGGCAGCTAATAGACCTTTGCTCTTTTCATCAGCCAAACCAGGTGCACAAATCCAAGCCTGAACTTCTCCTTCAGTATCTGCTTCTGACCCCCACTGGTACCCTTTCAGACTAGCATTTCCAGTAGCATATTATGGACAGTGACAAAACTGGTGGGATACCAATCCTGTGAGATGGAGTGATAGCTTTCAGTTGCAAGGGGGTGGGTCATGACCAAAAGTGCTAGCTGAGGGCTGTTGGAGCCAGTTTTGCACCAGCACCAGCAGGACATTCAAATTCACCCCCAAAACCACCTCTGGCTTTCCAGTTTTCCCCAGGATTCTTTGCAATTTTGATTTCATAAGAAACTTCTTGTCTGCAGTGACACTCCCCACCTGTAGCTTAAATCCATGATCTTTAAGAAAAGCTCTTTGTGAGTACCCAGACGGGATGCACAGAGAAACTCTTCAATCTCTTTACCTCTTTTCTGTGGGCTTTTAATACGCACCTTCTCTCACCTGGTGCCCACGGTGGGTCCATGGGCTCTAGCAGGAGAACTGGCAAACGTCCTTGAGCCAGGTAATGACACTGCTGTCCTGAGGGGCCCCCCCGCGAGACATCATTACTCCCACATCAGGCAGCCTTACAAGCCCTTGCATCTTCTGGCACATTAAATCGCCAGTGAAGTTGAGATTGTTCTTCTCCAGTGCTGCCAAAGGGACCAGGTTCAGTTTTAAAAGCAGATGAAGAAAGATGGGGTTGAAAACCATTTTCAAATTTACTCAATTTTATAAATTTATTTGGAAGAGGAAAGTGAAACCCCTTACAGAGAACTTGCTAGTTGCACTTCCTCTTCTGCAGACAGTGCCATGCTTACATTGATGGTATAATTCAATTCCTGTTTTGCTGCTCTGTCTGACATTTTTCAGAATATGCAATGCTTAGGCACTTACTTTTACGGAACGGTAAAAGACCTCAGAGTAGCAGTCACCAAATTACTGATGGAGTAAGTCTTTTACCTTAGCTTGCGGGTTTTAGTCCATGCAGGCTGACTGTGCTTCTCTTCTGAAAAGGAAAAGAATCAGCAGTTGGCTGCAAAGAGCGCAAAATTAACATCTGAGTAATTTCACCTTTCTTGCCAAAAAAGAGCAGAGCTGCTCCTCTTTATCATTCATAAAAGTGGTGGGCTGTGTCACCGAGACAGAAAAAATGACCAGGAATGGGAGAGGCTACCTTAATATCGTGGGGCAGGAGAGAGCCAGCACTGAGCTCTTGGGTGAGAGGAGCAGACGCGTGTCTTAGTCATGGAAGAGGCTGAGGGCTGGTATGTGCTCTGGGGTGAGAGTGAGGCTTCCCACCTTCCTCCCAGCGGGAGGGAGACTGCCAGTCCAGCCCCTGGAAACCAGGGGGACGGTGTTCTCCTTGCAGTGCAAGGAAGGGAACTTCTTGCATCCGAGTGCTCCGGTATGGCGCTTTCCCTTGACTAGAAGACATAGAGCCTGGCACACCAGTTGGGAAAAAATAAAGCAGCTGTGGAAAAAGCTGGATACAGGATGGCGGTGTAATTGCCAGAAAGGATCTGAGAAAGGACTTTTCCTGTTGCAAAACACGTAGTGTAATCGGAGAGTCTGCAGCTGGCAGTTTCGGGAGGACACAGCCCGTGGGCTACATGTGCTAATCTTAGAAAGGCATGTTCACTGCTTCCTGGGCCCTGGCCGGTGAGCTTCACGCCGGCGAGAGCCGCGTTGCAATCAATGCCTGCTACCAGCAAAACAAGAAATGCGTGGAATCATTCCAGCCCCACAGCTCTGATCAAATCCAAAGAAAGGGAGCTATGTTTTCAGACTGTAACTCAACAAAAATTTTTAAAAAAAAAGGAAAGAAAAAACACACCCACCCCAAAACAGGAGGTCAAAGAAGCCAAGAGGAAGTACAGTGTCTTTTCTGGGTAAAGGCAAAGGGCAGTGAAAGAAGCTCTTGGAGAAAAAGGGACTATGAGGGGGGCAACCCTTCCACCACAGACACTGAGCACCTGCAGCTCCTCAGCCTCGACTGAGTCCTCAGTTCTGGTGTCCGTTCTGCCATGCCCAGTTATCCTGGGAGCTGGCATGCTGAGCCAAGCCTCCCAGTCCATCCCGCCTTCGCCAGGTTCATTCTTTGCTCCCTCCTCTTTCCAGCCTGCCCTCCCTTCACGGCAGGGAGCCAGCCTGACGCTGGGAACTGCTCTCCCTCCCCACTTAGCCCAGCCATCATTTTTTGTGTGCAGCCAGTTGCCCTGCTGATCTGCTTACCTCACTGTTTCTTCCGTTCCCCTTATCTGCCACTTCCCCTGCCTGTAATTACTCCAATGAAGGCTGAAAAGATGAGGGGAAGGTGCTAGAAGTTCACTGAGAGAAGACAGCTTGATACAGCTTTTGTGGCTGGATGCAGGAAAGCTGGTCTGAAGTGTATGGAAAGTTTAACGGGGGAGATGTAGTCAGGATCCTGGAAATGGGGAATGGCAGATGGCTACTGGGGCTTGTGGGCCTGGAAGAAAGAAGATAGCATCTATTGGCAGTGTTTATTTACAGCTCTCTGAGAAAGGGAAAGACCCTTTTCCACAATGCAAACGGACCTTAGCCATGCTGCTCTCTACCAGGTATTTCAGACTAGAGAGTGCTCCAAGCTGCAGATGATGAGATGATCCTTAATGTAACCTCCTTGATTTGCTTTTAATCTAGAAACTCGGGGTCTGAAGGAATTCCTTCTTTAATATGACTGCAAGTTTCCACAGCTATTTCTCTAGCCCCTGTAGCATGGTGACCCAAAGGAAATGGTCCATACGTGGGCCAGATTGGTGTTTCAAGGGCCTTTCACCTCCAGCGATGCTGAAGGAGTGGCTGTGTTAACGAGACAGCAGGTCCCTCCCAGGCAGAGTGGCTGAAAGGGAGAAGGAAGGGCTCTGCTGGAGCCTTTGGAGAAACAGAAATTTATTCCTCCAGCAACAGCCTTTGGGGAAACTTTCTGACTGAGAAGCAGAAGAGTATTGAGGCAGAGGGGTAAGAAGTGTGGTGTTGGCCATGCATTCATGGTGGTGGTACAGGGAGCGGAGGTATGAGGTTCCTTGCTGATGGGTCGTAGCCTGGTTTGTTGTTTTGAGGTCTCCACCTCTAACAAAACGAGGATTGTTGGTTAGTTATTCTCAGTTCCTCTGGTTCGGTTTTCCCTGGCATCAGATACTAGAGATGAAGAATAAAGGTTTCCTTTCATCAACTTTGATTTCAAGGCTTTCCACTCATATCGCTTGATACACACATAGCAAAGCAAACAAGGTAAACGTGGGATGACAGCAGGGCTGTGTGCTGTGGGAAGAGCCGCCCCATCCCGTCTCCAACAAGCCTCCCACTTCTCAGCCTGTGGTGGACCCAGGGGAGGGGAAGCTTCTCTCAGCCTTGGTATTTCCTCCCTCCCCCCACCCGCCTGAGTATTTCACTGCCAAAAAAGCAGAACGGCGCAGGGACATCCCCAAGCAGATGCTGGCTTGCTGCGAGGACAGGGAATGGCTTCTCGCAGCAGAACCACTGGAAAAGGAAGGGCGCCGGTGACCAGGGCAGTACAAAAGGGATGGGAGGGCTGAGAAGGTGTACGGGAACGTCCTTTACCGCCTGGCTCCATCTGCTCACTGCGAGGAAAAGATGGGGAACAGAGACTTGGCTTGAAATACTTAGTTTGCTTCCAGTGAAAAATACTAAGTGTAGGCTCTTCAGCTAGAGCTGAAAGGCTCTGCATGAATTACTGATTTTCTGGGATATTCGAAAATGCTGCTAGGTCCTGTCTTCCCAAACCTTTTGCCCTCAGACTGGATGATTGATGCCAGATGTAAGAAACTGCTGTAAGTCCCTGCTTACTCTTGAACTTTATAACACATACACAAGCTTCTCTCTAGCCTGCTTGCTTTTCCCAGCCTTTGCTCATAGCTCGTTGTTCCCCATTTGTCAGAACAGGCCAGCAGAGACCAACTCAGAGGTGGACAAGTCGGCATCGCCCTCAGTGGCTCAGCTAGCAGGGAAATTCAAAGAGCAAGCAGCCAGTATCACTGGAAAAGAGGTAAGGAGCTCTGCAGCCACCAGCAGGTAATCAAGTGGGAAACGAGGCACCCGCCTCTGCCCGTAGAAGTTACAGCATCAGTGATCTGAGCATGAATCCACCTTGATTTTGAGTCTTCACAATGGATTTGTCTCCTAGTACAATGCAAGCTATGATGGTATCTTCCATGCATTGCCGACTTGTGGACGAGTATTTTGGTAGAGCCATACTTTGGGACAACTCAACACTGTAACTGAGACACTGTAAAGCTTGGCAGGGTACACATATATACCTAACAGTAGCAGACAGCAACGCATGTACTATCTGGGCTGGCTTTTGTGGGCAGAGGGCAGCAATAAATAATGAAATAGCTAATATTGAGCCATGGAAAAAGAAAGCAAATAACAGATTACACAGTGTAGAAGCCAGTGGCAGGTCACCAGCACCTTGTTCACAAAAGGAGAAGGTTTTCTCCAGGTAATTCCTTCTGTATGGGTCTGAGAGAGAAAGCTGTCTCTTTACTTGCCCTCGTTACCTCTTCCCAATGACATTTCAGACTCTGTGCCTGTCTCTATCATGCTGAAACTTTATTTTATTGAAAGCCAACTATGCCAAGCTTTACCTCACAAGCTGTCTTTCACCAGATAAGCAAAACACTAGGATACCTCTCTTAGGAAGAAAGGAAAGTCAGTGTGTTTATGGATGGAGGTTGACATTTTAGGAGAGCCCCCTCTATCATTATGCACTTTTTTAGAAGCATAAATGTTTACCGGTGGCCCTCCTTAGTCAGTGGGTGCTCCTTTAAAACTGAACTGCTTCCTTCTGCTGCTCATCTGATTTCAGCACGTCCCAGGCTGGGCCTAAGGGGATCCTCCCCGCCACCCCTCCTGCCTTTGGCTGGATGCAATGGTGGCCGCTGTCCTGCAGGGCTGGCATGCTACCGTCTATCAGCGGTTAGCACTCCCATAGCCAGGCCCCAGGATGGGAATAGCCAATCTCTTCCCAAGCACTTTTTTTTCCCTCTAGTCACCAGCGCACCACTCCATCCGTCCCATTACAGCCATTTCCTCTTTTTAAGGTATGGGATTTAATTGCACTAAGCCCCTCACCCTTCAGAAGGCAGCAAGTTCCCAGACCTCTCTTGTGTTATCTGCAGACCTCTGCGGCTCCCAAGCCAAGGCAGTGCGGAGGGGCCTCACAGTGTGGGGAAACTCATTTTCTCCAGAGACAGAGGAGGACAAAGTTTCCTGTCTTTTTTCTCCAAGCCATCTGTCACTTCCCCACCGGCTTTCTCGAGCTGGCTTCAGATTAATGGCTGAGTGGATGGTCTTTAACCCTTACTTGACCCATGCCAGCAAAGGGGAACCTATCAACCAGTGAACCTCTGATACATTCACTGTGGCATAGCGCAGCGTTTCACGGTTGCAAAACGGTGGGGTTTCAATAAGACGTGACATTATTGCTTCCTAGCACGCCATAAAGATAGGGCAGGGCCACCCATGGCTGCTTAGAGACGCAGCATTGCCATGCCTGAGTGCAGCATCACCAGAAGTTAAGTGACATCAAGTCTACAGGTCCTCCAAGACAGCCAGCTCTACAGAGGGCAAAGACACTATAATCCAACTTTTCACATGCCTACCTGTTAGAAGGTAACAAAATTATCCAAATATTATATTGTGGATATTATCCAAGATCCACAATATTATCTGAGTATTTTGTCTGTTAACACATAAAAGGTGTGTTAACAGGTTGGCAGGAGACTACAAACCTGGCATAAAAACAGAGACAGCTTGACTTCAAGACCAGAGCAATAGTTATGAAGGAGCAACTCCATAGGTGCTGTGCTGTGCATCTCTTCCTTCCTAGTGAGCACTCTCGTACTTCTGAGAGCCCAAGGACATTCAGAAGGAACCAGTGTCCCTGCCGTTAAGTTGCCTTGTTTCTTCTCCCCTGGAGAATCTGCTTCTTAGGCAAATTAAAGGTTACAGCTGAGGACTTGTCTCTGCGAGCTGCTCTTCTTCATTAGAGAGAAACGAATGGGGCTGTAGGGCATGTTGAAAAAGTCAGAATTCCCCTTTTTGCACCTAAAATATATCCGATGCAAAATAGGAAAATCACGAACCAGGTAGGCAGCTGAGACTCATTAAAAGGAAATCCTGGTAATAAGACGGGAAAGAGAACAATAACAAGTTATTCCAGTGTGAGGGGGTTTCCAGCAAGACTCTTTGAAGAAATGGGCTCAAGTTGTGCCAGGGGAGATTTAGATTGGGTATTAGGAAAACTTTCTTCATGGAGAGAGTGGTTAGGCATTGGAACAGGCTGCCCAGGGAAGTGGTGCAATCACAGTCCCTGGAAGTACTCAAAAAATGTGTGGATGTGGTGCTTAGGGACATGGTTTAGAGGTGGACCTGGCAGCTGGGTTAATGCCTGGACTCGATGATCTCAGAGGTCTTTTCCAACCCTAACGATTCTATGATTCTATGATTCTAAGATGAAGCTTCTGGGAAGGCTTCCCCACCCTCCACAGCTTAGAAGAGTGTCCTTTGCACAAAGCCTGAAGTGTTGTGGTTCACGCTGTGGAAAGAGATACAGACTACTTTTCCAACACAAGGATTGGGCTCGAAATGCTACAAGCACACCTAGCATGCTGGCCACATGCCCATATGCTAATATCTTGTGCTGCCTTTGGATGACTCCTTTAGGCAAGCTGAGCCCTGCCATCCAAGCCGGTCACTTAGAGAGCATGCCCTTTGGTGCCTGAGTTTCACTTCCTTTTTTTAAAAAACTGATTTCCCTGCTGCTAAGTTGCTTGTTTTCTTCTCTTAGGTACCACCACATAAGCCAACTCGGAGGAAACCACCATGCTCCCTTCCATTGTTTTCCCACAAAACTGAGACAAGTGACAATGGTGAGCAAGTGAGTATCAATTTAATAGGGGGACAAGGTCTCTCCTCTCTGCAACCTGTTCTCTCCTGCGACATGAGCTTGGAGGTAGCAGAGAGGTCAGGCTGTGCAGCAAAAGACATCAGTCATGCAGCATCAAACCTTCCCCTGCTTACACACATAGTGACTCAGTCAGCTGCACGCTGTTTCCCACAAGTAGCATGGATACATGTCCCATTTCTACTACTTTTGGTTTTACCCTTAGAGCACTGATGGATCCACCCAGTTACCACTTTTCAAGCATTTTAAAGCAGGAACCACTGACATTTATTAGATATGAACAGTGCTTAGCACAGGAAGCATCCATGCTGTTTGCTGCCTTCAAATGAACTCTAGAGGTTTGAGTATAATGGCGTAATAGTTCTGCTCTTGAGATGTCTCCTTCTTCAGAAAAAAGAGAATAATTAATCCAGAGTGAAGAGGGATTTTGTCAGCAATTACCCACAGAATATTGTCTTGAGGTGTCCTCCGTACAGCACCCTTGAATGAGCAGGTCCCAGTAAGCTGGCTGCTACTCACTAAAGTTTATGCTCAGGCCCTTTCCAGTCACTTCTGTCCTTCTGTATTTCAGGGTTTGAGGTCTACCCACCAAATTTCACATTGTGACCTGCTCTTAACAAGGGGGTGGTTCTTTGTCCTTCTTTTCTGACAGCTACAGGCTCCTGCTGCCTCCATGCCAAAGGAGCACAAGCTTTAAAATCTTAGATTCCTTCCTTTTCCTTTGGACCTGAAAAAAAGCAATGTGCCCCTTCTCAAAGCAATGCTTTCCCTTTCTGAAACTGTTTTCAGCCTTTCATAGCTCTACCTTTCCAGCCACTTCGGCCTTTCCTGCCCATACTAATTGGATACCCTTTAACTCTGTTAGTCACGTGGTGGCAGAAAGTCTTTCCCGTCACAAAAAATTCACAACATTTACCAACATTGAGGCTTGTACCCTTTAAGAGGTAGAATTTTAATCTGTCTGGTCCTGAAATAATACTGGGGGAAACTGCGTCATAGGCTAGATACCTTAGTGAAGGCCAAGCAGCAGGAGAGCCATTACACATCACCTAACTCAGGTACTTCAGCCAGAAAGCAGTCAGTCACCTTTTCTCCCAGAGGCAGAATACATGTATGTAGAGCCCTAGGATGGCTAGATAACAAAAGGGGAGCAGGGTCAGGAAAGAAGAAAGCAAACTTTTGCGTGAAGACACTATATGAGGCTTCATTTGCTCCCCTGCTAGCACTTTCTGCTTATCTCTTCCAAGTTTTCTGCCTTCATTGTATTTCGTCTTTTTCACCTACTTTACCGTGACTTTTTCATGTTTCATTTTGTTTTGCAGAAGCGGTCTCCAAATGCTTGCCCCATTCCCAAGGTCAAAGTGAAAAGCTCCCCCATGATTGAAAAGCTGCAGGTAGGTCCTGGAAGAGCCCGCATGGCTGCCCCAGCAAACTAAAACTGATGGGCATTTGTCATAGCTACTTCCCCTGCGGAGCAGCCACAGGGGAAAGGGATCCAGGAGCCAAGGGTGACAGCTAGGTAAGCAGGGCAGTCGCCTCACCGACAAGGGCCCAGTCGCACAATACACAAAGAAGAAAGGCAGAGCAGGTCTGGTAACGGTAACCAGTGTCAGAAACAGTCCAGTGATACTCAGGCACGTCCACAGGCAGGTCAGTGCATGGGTCGGGATCATTTGGATCTGCAGGGTACGTGGCTGGGCATGGGCATGGCAGCAGCACAGCTCAGGCAGAGAGCAGGGGCAGGAGCCTCAGTTTAAATGCAGCTTGAGAGAGAAAGTGAGGGAAACCCTGGCTGAGATTTCTTCCAGCTCTTTCTTCGCAGCAGTCTAAATCAAACTGAGTCACCTGCACCCTATCGGGGAGCTGGCCTTGAGCGCAGGCAGCTACAGTCCTGGCAGCGGGGAGTGCGCTCCGGGCCCTGGCACTCCCCTGCACGTGCCGAGAACCTCTGCACTTCCCTCGCCTCCATTCCCCCGGTTACGCACAAACGCACGCAGTGATCCTTGCCCTTTCTGTACCTCTCCGCGGCGCCTGATTCATGCCGCTGAGGGCAGCTCAGCACTCGATAGCCCATAGACGTAGTGCCCTGCCACTGCCAGCTGCCTCTCCGGGCAGCGCCTGCGACTCCAGAGCTCAATGCCTCCTGGCCTCCCTGACACAACGTAAGCCTATTCATAGCACTGTCCCTCTTCACACACCCAAGGACATTTGCCTACAAAAGCTTCCTAGTGACAGGCCAGCGGGAAGTGTTTTGCCACAGTTAATCACAAGCTTGCTTCTTCCCATGGTCTTCTCACTCCTCACAACTGCACAGATCATTCAGAAGACCTGCAGACCAGGCTTGAAAATGCGAGGTCTGCTTGGGCACACACAGAGATGGTTTAAATCTCGAAGTGATTGCTGGCTGCCTGTTCAGACTTTCTCCCGGCTCAGCCACTGTAGACTGTTGGCTTGGCTGGGCCACTGGAAAATCCCAAAAGGCCTCAGGATGACAAAAGGACAAGTCCTGAGATCCAGCTGCTGGGGAAGGGCAAATGTCCAGTCATAACTTCTCTGCCCGGACTTGTTTGTTGACAGTGTCACCAGGAGAGACCCATAACCAGAAGGTATGTGGGTTGTGACAGCTGAGAGATGTGGCAGCTCCCGTGGCAAGAGCAAGGGTTCCTCCGTCTGGTTGCCGCATGCAGTACACGCCGGTGTCATGCACGCCCGTGATGGGGATTTTTCTTTGCAGGCCAATCTGGCTTTTGCTCCAGCTGCTCTGCTGCCGGGAGCATCTCCCAAAAGCCCTGGTCTGAAAGCCCTGGTTTCTCCGTTCAGCACCCCTCCCTCAACGCCCAGCAGCCCAGGGACTCAGTCCCAGCCCACTGAAGTGAATGAGACGCCGGTCAGCTTTGATCAACCCCCGGAAGGCACTCAGCTGCAATTCTATAATAAGGTAGGGTATGTACTAGGATCTCTCCATCACAGCAGGATAAGGCTTGCTTATCACTTGGGGATGAAGAGGAAGAGGAGACCGTAGCCCTCAGTCCTGCCATAACAGTGTGCATTTGTAGCCAAGGGAGGAGACCTATGCGCTGGGTTTGAAACAGCCTTTCAGTATAGCTCTGTGGAGCCTCCTCTCTGCCTGCCTGCACATGGAGCTTCATGGCCCAGCAGCTCCAGCAGCCTTCCTGGCCGAACGGGTAACGGGAAGGGGTGAGGTGGCAGGACTCAGTCACTCCAGCTCAGCAGTAACAGGGTGGCTGGTGCCTGGGCAGGGAGCACTGCGAGGAGGTAGTGCCACGTGCCAGCAAACGTCAAAGGTGGCTGAGGTGCAGTTCAGGGAGCCACGTAGAGCACGATGGTTTGCCAGGTGTCCCACAGAGTGCCCAGCACTTAAATGGGGAGCTGTAACCTGCATTCGCCATCGTCAGCTGGAGTTTTGGAGCAGACTCCTTCCTCAACCACCAAACTGCCCAGAGTAGAAAAGGCTGAGACATCCAAAGTCAGCATCACCTGCATAATGAATGCAGCGTCCTTGGGTTTAGAGTCTTAACCTGGACAAGAAGCCACAGTTTAAATTGGGACAATGATCTCCAGCACCATCTTTACAGAAGGAAAAGAGGCATATATTAGGGAGCTGCACGTCCTCAAAAGTAGTCTCTCAGGGGTAGGAGCCCTCATCTCCATACCTCTCAGTAGCAGAGCAGGAAAAGCGAGGCCACCAGCATAGCAATCAAGTTTACCATGGTATTTTCCTCTGTTGTGCTTTCGTGCTTTGCAGTACCGCTCTCTTTGTCTGCTTCAATGTCTGCTTTTCCTGCCTCCAAGGTGCGGACACGAGGATCAATAAAGCGCAGGCCTCCCTCCAGGAAGTTCCGAAGATCTCTGTCCGACTACGGAGACGGGGAAGATTTAGGGGTCAACATCTCCTCTCCAGAAAATGGTGCCAAGGAAGATGGGGATGAGGTGTTTGGGCCCAAGGGCAAGACAGAGGAGGCAGAAACAGGGAGCAAAGAGCAAAAGAAACAGACAGGGTCTGATGAGAAGCCCCCATCAAGGAGAGGATCCAGTAGATCCGAAGATGAAGAAAAAGGGGGAAAACAGGCAGAGGAAATGACTCCTTGCAAGAGTGAGGCAGGGGATACAAAGGAGGAGGAAGTGTGTTGTAGTGCTCCAGTGGAGGAGAACGCTCCCCAGCCTCCCTCTGGAAACAAGGAGGAGAAGGTGTGCGAGGGTCCCCAGGGAGAAGAGCAGCAAGGCAGTGCCTGTGAACAGGAAAACGGGGACAAGGAGAAGGAAAAAGCTGAAGCTGAAGCAAAGGAGACCAGTGAGAGCACAGATGCACAGAGAACATCAGACACTGAAGAAACAGCACTGGCAGCTGAACCGCTGCAGGACGCAGTGGGCTTAGGGACTGCCAGTGAGCCTTCAACACCAGCCACACCGGACCAGGGCACAGCGTAACCGTGATGCACAGGTAAGATGGGTCAGCGTGATGATGGCTCCTAAAATACCAGAGGCTTTTGCTTATTAAGGAAAATGGCAACTGTGACGGAACACACCAACATTTTTGCTGCTCCCCACACCTCAAAAGTATCATATCTCAGGCCTGCAAAGGCTGCAAGGCAGGGTACTTGTAACACCACCCAGGAGGGCTCGTTGTTTTAGGGAGAGGATGGAGAAGCAGCAAAGCCAATTCTGGATTCAGTAAAACGGAGAGGCTCTATTCCCCAGGCACCCTGCTCAACTGCTGTTTTGAATGCAATTTGAGAGTACTTACAGTAAAAAGCACTTTTCCCCAGCAGCAACCATGTATTTACTATCTCAGTATGCCTCCTTACACATACATATTTCTATGTATATGTGTGCACATGTTGTATATATACATGCGTACATATATATTCTCTCTCTGTATATATGTGTTTAGCTTGTTAGCTTTGCCAGCAAAAAGTGTTTGCACACATACCAGTTTCATGATCAGCCCTGGAAGCACGCAAACACGGGCCTCTGCCACTTGAAATAAAAGAGGATTGCCACTGGCTAAAGCGGGGCTTGTTCCATGTAGCTTGCGTATTCCCTAACCACTGATAATGTACCCGCAGATGCCTGAGGAAATATCTCATTCCACCTCAACCACCTGTCCCCTCTTCAAATGCCTCTTTGGTTTGACAAGGAGCAACTGAAGGAAGCAGGCTGGTGCTCAGGCTGCAGCTCGCCTTTGCCTCCTAGCACGGAAACTACCAAAGTACCCCCAGGGCACAGCCTCCCCAGCACTGTATTTAATTAGACCCATGATTATTTTTCATAATTTCCTTACTTTTCCCCTCTCAAAAGGACATACCCAGTCAGGGCACAGGAGACTTAACATGTGAATAGGAGCCATCTAACCCAATCAAGGTGGAAGCTACTGGAAAACCTTCAGTGGCAGGAGAGGAGCAGAATACGGATATCCCCCGAGGTCCAGACTCGTCCCGGAGCTGAATGGCTGCGTGCTGGCTCTCTGCTTTGCACCAGCATATTTTGGGACAATCAGAACAGGAGACTGGCTTGCAATCACTTCGGAGTTCAAAACAGAGGTGTTGGCTGATGTTCCTCAGTGATATTCGGGGACTGAGAGACCTGATACGTGCTGTCCTGCAGCCGACAGCCACCACTACTCCTGGTCCCTCTGCTCCTTCATCCTGCTCCAAAATGGCTTTTTCTTCTCCCCTGCATTGGTCTTAGATGAAGTTCATCAGTTACATACATACATGTATGGTGCCTTTTTGGTAGCTTCTTTTGAAATATTTTGGGTTTTCAAATTTCAGTAATAATGTTTTAACAGTAGGAAAAAATATGTTTTCTCCACATATGCTGTATGGCAGACAATGTGAACCCTGAACACAGGGAAAACTCTTAGGACATTGTTCATTTGGCATAAAATCCCTTTCAAGTGGGGGTCGAGCTGGCTGATCTGTGAAACAGCCAGCCATGGTAGGCAATGTTTCTGTGTGCTTCAACTTTGGGGTGTTTTTAGTGCTGGTGGAAAGTAACAACCAACAGATCTGATGCACAGAAAAGATGCGCTGCGTAGGTCAACCGGGCAAGTTTTCTTATCCGGCTCCAGATTTAGAAGGGTCGCCTGTCCGTCAGTCTTTCTCACTTCCAGACCCCACCCAATCTTTTGGTTCTGTTTTGAAACTTTCAGAGTGTGGCCACCGAGTGCCACTTGTGATAGAAAGCATCCTGGCTTACTGGAAACAGCTGATTAATTTTATGTAGGTCAAAGAAGAAGTCTTAGATGGCTGAATTTCCAGTTGTATGGCCTGACTGAATATGAATTGGTGAAGGTCAGATAGCCAGTCCTTCCTAAGTACTTAGGCATTGTACTAGATTTGCATTCACTTTTGGGGTACCAGTTAAGTCGGGGGTCTAACAGTTGCTAAGCCAAAAAAAGCTTTTACATCTGGAGAGTATTTGTTGCCCATAAGAAATAAGTTATTTGGGGAAAGACAGGTAACAGACCCTCACCTGACCAGTTTCCTGACAGTAGTGCTTGAAGCTGTATCTGCAATACTGAATAAAAAGCTGCTGTGCCTCAAGGCCATGCGCCTTACGTCCACAGCATGATGTGGAGCTGTGGACAAGTCTGGGCTCGCTGGAGACGACAGCAAGCCAGACTTCTCCAAAGCTGAGCCAAGGAGCCACTAGCTGTTGGGCAGTGTGAACGGTCAGGGCCAGTGCTTGACCCTGCCGCCAGCCAGCTGGTACCCAGCAACACAGACGCAGCTACGGAGACCAAGGGCAGAACCAGCCGGCTCCATCACAAAGCTCCTCCTAGCAAACATTAAGCTGAGCAGAGCCGGAGGCTTGGGTTGTCCCTGTCTCTCTGAACAGGCACAAGCATTTGACACAACACAGCCCACATCCGTCCTTGAGTGGGCTCTGCAACACAGCAGCGTTACAAACCCGGCGGTTTTGAGGGATATCCCCTTCCTGATCACCAGCTCTAAAATCGCGAGGAAAGAAGTGGCTCTGTGCCCTGCCTTTCTTTTTCCCAGGTGAGAGCACTGAGGTGCCATTTGCTGAGAGCCAGCGGCATTGACCCTCCTGCGTAGCACGGGCTTGTTGGCCAACACGACCCCCACGTCCTTTTGAGCCATGTTGTGGAGCATTGTTGCCTTTGAATCCATTTTAATCTGTTTGTTAGAGCTTGTATTCCAGGGCAGGCTGCAATCATTCGCTGTACCCTGTTTCTTCTCTCAGCAGTGTCCCATCTGGATGTGAATGATTGTGCCTTACTGTATATGTAGATATATGTGTGCCTGTTTAGAGAATGAGTATGTGTGTCCCGAGCAAGGGAATGGAAATCCGAGGGAGAAACAGAAGAAATAAATCATGGAATAAAACTAAACCAAATGAAAATCCGTGTGTTTCCTCCTGGGGAGATGAAGCAGGCTGAGGAAGGATGGAGAGCTGGCGGCAGCAGGCAAAATAGGGGTGGGATTTCCACTGCCACTGGAACAGTTTAACATTCAATTTTAATATAATTTGTGGCATTTTTTACTTTCGGGGAACAGCAATAACCCATGTGCTTAATCCACAAAGGAAGGGGTTCTTTGGGGCAAGCAGTGACACTGGAGACTGCCACACTCCCTGCCCCAGCCCTGCGGGTATCAGGTATCTCGGAAGAGAAGCAAGCAAAGCCACCCAGCCTAGTGCCATTTCTCCAACAGCATCTTTGTTCAGGGGAAGCAAACAAAAAACAAGGCGACACACACCGACCCTTCCTGTGAGATTTCTCAGCTTCCGGCAACCAACAGTTTAGAGACTTTCTGTGCCAGAAGCTGCATCGCCATCTTCGTCCCTGATGGCTTTACAAGTTGCAGGAAAAAAAGATGCCTGTTTCTCAGCTGAAGGCATCCACATGTCTCTCTCAGGGCGATGCTCGCTCAGGCGGCACACAAACCTTGCCTCGTCTGCAGGCCAAGTGAGAGCAATTTTAGAAAAGGCTCTTTGGCCACTATTAGCATCGTGACACTGCAAAAGCAGAGGATGCACGTGGGCCTGTATCCCTGCCCCATCCATACTATCAGGAAGCGTTGGCTTGGGCAGCGTGGTCTTGTATCCACAAGGTGTAGAGAGTTAAAAAGTTTTGACTGAAATGTAGAGCACAGCTTGGCCTGGTGCATAGGGTGGGGGCACCTATTCGGACCCATACGTATCTGTCAAATGCCTGAGGCAGGAGTGTATAATGTCAGGTGTCGGGACACTGATGGTCGAACAGGAAAATGCCCCCAGCAAGAAAAATCTGATATAATTTATCAATTCCCCTGGTGTGGATGGTGCCTGAAAGATTAAAAAAAAAAAAAAGCACAAACCTTACAGGCCAGACGACTTTAAACTGGGAGGGGGGAGGATGGAAAACAGACCAAGAATAAAGGTAAAGTGGAGAAAGGAATGCAACAGAAGAGCAAGGAGACTGTTGCATTTGTGTTTGGCTGAGATCTTGTTGTTTTCATGGTTATTTTTTGATTGGACTGTGTTTAAACTGTAGTGTGAGCCCCAAGAAAGTGTTGAATGGGTAAGGATGGAGAGCAGTTACTGATGGGAGGAACAGGGTTTCTTGAAAGAACAGCTGGACTCGATGATCTGAAGGGTCTTTTCCAACCTTAACAGTTCTGTGAAAGATCTGGGGTGCAAGGGAGGCTGGTACAGAGGCGTGGGAGCGGGAGGAGGAAGGGTGAGGGTGACAGGAGGCGGTAGCAGGACAGAGCACATCAGAGGTGCGGTGGCAGCGCCAGAAGCAGGGTGGAGCGGCTTGAGGAACCACAGGAACCCCGCTGGCGACTCCGGGCCGCCAGACCCCAGCCCCACGCCCCCGAGGCCGGGGGAGGCCCTTCTCCCGGAAGGCCAAGGCCCTTTGTTAGGCCACTTCCCTCGCAGCCGCCGGCGGGCCCCAGCCGCTCCTGGGGCCGCTTGCTGGAAGGGAACCGCCAGCTGCCCCGGAACGGGCCAGGCCGCCCCACGGCCCCTCACCTCACCCACGTACGAGAGGACTCGTACGGCACTTGCATACGTGGCTACGCGTGTATCCCCCCCCCGGCCCCGGACAGCCGGAGGGCGCCGGCGGCCGGCCGGACCCGCCTGCCCGCCCGCCCTCACACCTCCAGGGGGCGCCGCGCCCAACGGCTCGGCAAAGCGCGGGCCGGGATAAACCAAAGCCGTTCGGGGGGCGTTCCCGTTCCCCCTCCCTTCCCCTCCCCTGAGAATGAGCTCGCCCGGCTTCGAGCCCCGCTGGCCGCGCCTGGCGGCGTTCCTCCTCCCGGGAAGAGCGCGGGAGCCGTGTCTGCGCAGGCCAGCGCCGCGCGGGCCGCTGCTCCCCCCGTCCCGGGGGCTTGGAATAGTCTCTACCAAGCGGAGTCGTAGGGTCGGGGGAAGGGCGATACCACGGGTTACCCTGGCGGGGGGGGGGGCAGGGGGAAATCGCAGCAGCCTCCGCAGCTGGGGAGGGGAATGGTGTCTTCCCAAGCGGTGGGCAGAGCCATTGGGAGCCTGGCGCGGGGGGGAAGGGCGGACCCACGAAGGCGCCGGGCGGGGGGGTGGAGGTGGCGCCGGGCGGGCGGAGGCGGGAAGTGAGTGAAGTGCTGAGCTGGGGAGACAGCAAGAGAGAGCGGCTCGTTGGTCTAGGGGTATGATTCTCGCTTCGGGTGCGAGAGGTCCCGGGTTCAAATCCCGGACGAGCCCGCTACGAAGGGGGAGCGCCAGAGCCCCTCATTTTGCCGCCGCGGTGCCCCGCTGGCGTTTTTGTTGCCTGGGCGCCCGGGCCCGCCCGCGGCGGGAGGGGGGGTTCGGCTCGGGGGAAGGGGCCGGGGCCGGGGCCGGGCGAGCGGCGGGCTCCGTGGTGCTCCGGCGGCGGGGGCAGAGGCAGCGAGGTGGGCCTCGGGCAGGGGCCGCCCCGCAGCCCCGTCTCGTCGGGGGTGAGGGGGAAGGGAGGGGGCTTAATTCGGCGTTGTCGGCGCTCGGTGCGAGGGGGCGTCAGACGAGAGGGGTGACCCTTTCTTCGTGGGTTAGAAACCCTTGGTCCTGGCGCGAAAAGGGGACGTGTTTCTCGTGGTCCTGCCCGCGTCCCTTCGCCGTGCGTGGGAGCCGCCGCCGCTGCCTGCCTGAGGAGCGCGGCGGAGGGCGGCGGGTCCGGTCACCGGCGCTGGGCGGGGAAAGAAGAAAAAGTTGGGCTCGTCCGGGATTTGAACCCGGGACCTCTCGCACCCTAAGCGAGAATCATACCCCTAGACCAACGAGCCGGCGCGAAATACTGTTTTTCTCCCTTCCAGAGGAAGGCCCGAGCGGCGCTGCGGGCCCCGGCCCTGCCCCTGCCCCTGCCCGGCCGCCGCCTCCCGCCGCCCCGGCCGCGGGCCGCCCTGCGGGCGGGGCAGGGCCCGCAGCAGGTACGCTGCCTTGCCAGGCCTGACGGCTGGCTTCCGCTGCACCCCTGCCCGCGGGCTGGTAACAGGGGCGCATGAGGAGCCCCCAGAAAAGAGCGTTGCGCAAGCGTGAGGCGGTGAACAGGCTTCGCGACAGCCAAGGGGCGGCAGGCCCTGCCAGCCGGGCGGCCCACGCTCGCAGCCGCCCGAACGCCGGCCTGGCCGTTGTGGCCAGCGCAGCAGGCCAAGCAGTGGCCAGGGCTGACGGGGACTGTTCTGCAGTGGCCTCCTTGGGACGGCTCAAACGCACCTCGGGCGCGCAGCCTGCTTTTTCGCAGCACTGGTGAGGCACATCCACTGTTACTCTGCGTGCTGCTGCTCTCCAGGGTTTCTTCCAATCCCTGTGGCAACCTTATCTACCCTTGCGTGCAAAACCTGCTTAATACACGTCTAGCCATTAACCGCAGCAGCCCAACCACAAACCCCAACCAAAAGAAGGGAAGCTGATGGTTCATTTCCATCATTTAAAGCTGTACTACGGCCAAGCAGTGGTGGCGTTGCTTTCCCACTGTACAGGTGGTGGTTTTATGCACACCCATTCACACATCAGAGCCTTCTTACAACAAACACTGATGCTGGTCAGGCTAGAGGTCCGTGCTACTTTGGCTCTTGTCTCCGTACAGTAACAGTCGCTAAACTAATTTTGTCTATATTCCAAGAAATTGGGGGGAAGGTAGGAGGGAGAGACAGGAAAAATAATTCCTTTCATTTTATAGGCTTTTTTTATATATCAAGTTTATCAAGAATACGTGTGGCTCGAGCTGTTCCTTAGCATCAGTTCAGCTTTTTCCATTGTAATGTTTCCTCAGAACACTTATCCTTGTATAGTGGGTGATCCAAGACATTCTTCTTAATTGAATTATGGAAAAATAATTATCAAACTCTGCAAACACCATATGCAATTACTGTGCTGCTGCCAGCTCTGAGTTTTGAAAGCACCACTGCATTTCTATTTAACCAGAGTAAACAGAAATGTATCTGCCAGTCAGAACTTTTCCCAACTTACAGAGGAAAAAGTAATGTTGTAACAGACACCCAATACTTTCTTTTACAAATAGAGCCTGTTTTTTCTTTCTCTCTCATGTTCTTCTCTTACTGTTTCAAAATGAGCGTGTTGGGTGGGTTATCTTTTGCAGGAATGCATGTCTCTGCACACTGAACAGTGTCTACTGTACAATTCCTCGAGGAGGTACAGAGATGATGCAGGCTAAATAGAAAACAATCAAAACCATTAAAAATGTAAAATCAGTCTGAATACATTTGCTTCTCCTCCTAGAAGGTGTTACCCTTATTTTGTTTGACATCATAATCCTGCTTGCTCTCTCTGGCAACCTACTAGAGAGCTCTCCAAAACAGTAGGATAACAAAAGTCTGAGTTTCTAACATAAACAGTGACCATGAAAAAATTTATTTAACCTCCTCCTCAGTGACACATACTTTTTTAGATCTTCCTTTTGTGATAAGTGGAAACAAAAAAGACAGAAAAGTATTTTTCCTTCTCTTGTGGGACTGAATGCTGATTTTACGGTGGCATGTGAGAAAGCTCTGAGCTCAGAAACCAGTTAGGCAACTTGACAGCAGCCTGCTGGGAGGCTGCTGCAGTCTCTCTTGCCCCACTGTCTGGGCAGTCCTGCTCCGTCACTGCTGCTTGTCTGACCTTACCGGGAATGGATTCAGTGCGAAGAAAAGTAACTCCCCACCTCTCCATACGCAGACAGAAAAAATGAGTTTGTTGCCAGCTAAATGAGCTGAATTACTAAGAAATTTGATAAATACCAGTATTATCAGTAGACGGAGAGTAGAGTTGCATAGCTAGAGGGAAAAAGGATAGCACAACTACACCTTTAATTGGGTGAGCTTATCAGGGAGTTGTGTGCTGAGTTAAGGAATTGTGCAGCACAGCTTGCAGGCTCTGCATTTAACAGCTTGCTCTGAGAAGTGTTCCCAGTTCTTTTTGTCATAACCTTAACAGTAACATGTCATAATGTACAAATGCAATGTATGTTCCTCAGGACAAATTAGGTTTGCTTCAGCACCTCGCTTCCTCTTCTGGAAACAGCAGAACGCAATAAGTTGGTCATTACTATCTGGAAAAAAAAGGTCTACTCTCAGTAGACCAGATAGTCTCCCAGCTGTTCTCTGTACTGAACAGCAGTACTGCTACACAGCGAACGGGACACTCGTAGGGCTGTACCTGTGACAACGTTATCTCAGCTCTGTCAGGAAAGGGAGGTATTGTAGGAATCCTCTGGCAAGGGGCACGTGTGGCTGAAATCAGGCTTCTTATGTACTAAGAAAGGCAACACTTGAGATCCGTGAAGGACAGTACATTTGAGAATAAGAAAAAGGATCTATTTTTTAAAAAACTTCAGGTTGGCTATCTTGAAAAAATGCCTAGAAAAACAAAGCTTGGCCTGTTCAGGGGATTGAACATTTTTAAACTGTGCAGTACTGAAGGACCTGAAGGTAAATAGTGAACTCTGGGTACTCAGGTGCTTCCATGTTCATAGAGCACTTCCAGTCACTGAGGAGAGCTGTAAGGGCGGGTGGAGTTCCCATGGGAAGGAAGAGCTCTGAGGGAGTGCAGAGGCAAAAGGGCTTGGGATGAAAGCCTCACCACTGCATATCAGTTTCTGCTCCATTTGGAAAGGGGAGATTTTGATCAGTTGGCTGAAGACTCACCTGCAAGGGAAGTCAGAGGGACTAAATGAGGTGGCAACCAAACAAGGTGGTAATTCCTTGTGATACAAGGAGTTGCCTGTGTTGATCTTTATTCTCAATTGCTGCCCTGGATTTCTGATCGTTTGGGTTTCTAGAAAACATGTACAACAGTTAGCTGAGGAACATGCTCCACAGCCTCCCCCTAGGGCATGAATAATGAACGTATATGCCCTTACGTTTTAAATCCCACGAGAGCTGTGAACCTGGTGTCTGCATCACAGCTGGAAAAAAAAAATCTACCTGTGTTTTTGCAGGAACTTGCGTCGTCACGACCCTCCTCAACGTGGCACACAGTAGCAGGGCTTTCCTGTGGCCTCTTTCATCTGCAGGTGTGATTAGGTGGCCAGAGAGCAGCAGAGAAACTGCGGTGGCACATGCCTCTGGGAGAGGACCGGCATCCGTGGAGCACCGGGCAGGAGCGAACCGAGTGCGCTGCAGGCCTCTGAAGTCTCATGAATGCAATGAGTGATAGCCTTGTGATACGACTAAGCTTGTGCAACTTCTTTAAAATACATAGCTTAGCAAAAGAAGAAACGTATGCAAAGAGGTTCCCCGAAGAGAGGGAGCGAAGCAAGGAGATAAAGAAGGAAGGGTGGCAGCGTGGTCTCAGGAGGTCTGTGACCGCAGGGAGGCCAGTCAGTAAGCCGGGGGGAAATTCCAAGCGGGTATTTTCAGGCGAAAGGCAAAGGTGGTTGTACAATCAGCGTAGCAGGAGAGCTTCTGAAGGAGCCTGTGCTTACAGGCAACACGTGCCAAAACAGGCTCTCGGAGTTAACAGGGAAGAACAAGAAGGGCCTCAGCGGAGGCAGGGGGAACCCACCCTCGCCGGCGCTCGCAGCCTGCAGCAGCGCTCTCCCGCTGCCCCGGCGGCACGGGACAAGCGCTCGGGATGCGCACTTGCTAGCCGGTACCGTAACGTGCAGCCGGGGGAACTGGCTCGCCCACGTCTGCGCAGAAGCTGGGGCACTAAGTAAGCGCTGCTTCTCTTTGGAAAACTGGGCCTAGCAAACGCACGGCAAGAGATGCACGTCGTAGAGCCTGCCCGAGACAGCGCGCTGTGCTGGCATCGGAATTCTGCTGTCGTCCTCGTAGGTCGTGACAGCAACGCACCCACAGCCCTTGTGTCGATCTCGACTCACAAATGCACAACTCCATTTGCGTGACCGTCGGTTACGGTAAGTATTTTTTTAATGTAAAATAGGAAGATCCTTAGCGTGCCTCCAGACGTACTCGGCCAAGCTTCCCACACAGGTGGCTAACCCTCGGGCAGCACCAGGGCCTGAGGCGAGGGCATTCGGCGCTGGGCTCCCCGGCCGCGGCCCTAGGGAGGCAGGGCAGCAGGGGCGCGGGCCAGCGGCCGCGTCCTGCCGCCTGCAGGGGCCGAGGCGTTTGTCAGCGGCGAGACCCGGCGTGCCCAGGCCTCGCCCCTGCCAGCACGGCTGGGGACGTCGCCGCCGCCGCGATTCTGTGCCCGGGTCCCCCGGCCTGCATCGAGCCGGGGCAGCTCCGGCGGGGCGGGCCCGCCGCGCACCGCGCCCGCAACGGGGCTCCCACAGCACCGCCCGCCGGGGGGAAGCTCGGTACGTGCCCGGCTCGGGGGGCGGGCCAGAGCGTTCCCTGCGCGGATAGGGCGTCTGGACTTGATGGATTGCTCCTCTGGCCAATCCTCGGGGAGGAGCGGGGCAGCGCCGGGGCGGGGGCTGGGAGGACGCAGAGGTGTGTGCGAGTGACAGCGGCGAGGCCCTATCCCGGCGAGGGAAGGGGGCTGCGGGGCGCGGGGGGGCGGGCCCGCGGCCGGGGGCGGACAATGGGGGCGCGGGGAGGTGGCGGCAGGAAGATGGCAGCGGCCGGAGGCACGGCGGGGCGCCCGGCGGCCGCCGCTCCCGCGCGGCTCCCCTGCTCGGCGTGGCTGCTGGCCGCCGCCGCACTGACCGCCGGTGAGTGAGTGAGTGAGTGAGTGAGTGCGGGCCGGCCGCTGCCGCCTGCCCCCCCGCGGGGATGCGGCGGGGGGGAGCTGCCCGACCCGACCCGAGGCGCGGCGGGCTGGGCTCGTCGGCCTGGCGGGGGCCGCCCGCGCCGATCCGCGCTGAGGAGAGAGGGGCCGGCCCGGCGTGTGGAGGCGCCGCCGGGCCCTCGGGCGGGAGGCCGGCGGAGGGTG
The DNA here is from genome assembly GCF_965183815.1 of Platalea leucorodia. Classification (NCBI taxonomy): domain Eukaryota; kingdom Metazoa; phylum Chordata; class Aves; order Pelecaniformes; family Threskiornithidae; genus Platalea; species Platalea leucorodia. Next base: position 116,008,614 of record NC_138824.1, read on the forward strand.
CCGCTCGGGGGGTGAGGTCTCCCGGGGAGCCGACCCGCGCCCTGGCTCCAGCCGGTTCCGCCGTTCCCGATCGTCCTCGCCGGGTTACCGGAGCGGAGGGCGATTTCGCGGGCGGGGTACGGCAGTGCCGTCCCCTGCCCACCCGCTTCAAAACCGGGCCCTTCCGCCTCGGTTGGCGGGGCTCGGCCCGGCGCCGCGGGTGCGCTTCCCGCGTGGCCGTGGGAGCCTGCGCCCTCCCCTCCCGCGGCGCCGGCGGCTGGGCCTGGCCCCCGCGGGACGCCCGGCCCGCCCGCGGGCCCTGCGGGGCAGGGGGCCCCGTCCCCGGGGGGGGCTGTGCCCGCCCGCGGGCCCTGCGGGGCAGGGAGCCCCGTCCCCGGGGGGGGGGAGCTGTGCCCGCCCGCGGGCCCTGCCCGGGGCTGCCGCGGGTGCCGCCGGCGCGGTGCGTGGCGGCCCCGTAGCCGCGCTTGCCGGTTTTCTCTCGGCTGGTCATTAATGGAGAGGAGGCGAGGCGGCTTTGTGGGGGAAAGCACCGCGCGGCGCGGAGGGGACCGGCAAACGGGGGCGCCGGGGTTGGGGTAAACGACATAGAAAACACCTTTGGTTTGGTCAGCGGTGAAGCATTTGGGTGGAGGAGTAATTACATCAGCCAAAATGAAATGCTCGTGACTCGTGTAGATGGAGAATAAGTGCAAGGCTATGGAGCGGTAGAAACGGCAAGGGTAATGCTTAACTTCGCTGTGGCTTATATTCTTACAGGGCAGAGAGTTCTACGTTTCACATATCATTCTGAAATTAAAAGATCATACACGTTTCCCAAGGTAGCTCAGTGTGTGTAGATACTAGGCGTGGACGATGATGGTACGGCACCTGGAGACATTTTTGGTTGGCAATGCTTGCTTAGTGGGTAAAACTTTGCAAAGTATTTCAATATTAAAGAGGCCCGATACCTTCTCAGTTCGTATGTCTGGAAAACGGTAAAACTATAAGTCCACCTGGAAAGAGGTTTAATAAGAAACTGTGCCGAGTGGTAAGAAACTTAAAACTTCTTATTTCCAAAGAGCATTGTTTGGATTTGTTTAAGATTGCTGCATTTTGCAATAAACATAAGTAGAGATTGCTAAGGCTTGCTGTATATCTTCAGAGACAGCCTTAATATTTAGAATTAAGTAGATGTGATATATACATAGCTTACAGTAAAACTAAGTTCTTTGAAAACAAATATGGAGACAAGAGAAGAAGGAAGTATATTTCCCCTGACCACAACAAAAGTACAACTACAGTAATGCTATGGGTAGCTGGGAGTAGTAGATCATTCTACAAAGTCTGAGGTATGTAACCAAATACAGTATCTTAAAACCAAGCAAAGCTACAAGATACTCTTTTTGGAAGAGACCCTCCCTAGGGTGGAGACTGTCTAAAAAGTGAGATTGCAATTTAAAGCAATAAACCGGTGTTAAAATCACTATCTTATCTGTGTTGAACTGTGTTTCTGTTCCTATCCCTACAACTGTTGATTTTTTTCTAACTCCAAATCAGAAGTTATTCCCATGTTGGCTGCTTCTCTCTGTGCTTATACTGCACATCCTTAACCCTCCTGTCTGCTTTGAAAAGGCACTTTTATTTTTTTCGTCTGTGTGTGGAGTTGGCAGAAGGTTTACATCTTTGCATGGAAATAAGTGACCAGAGTGCAGGCTCTTCGCCTCTTTTGCATATGCAAAGTAGCTTGGTGATTAGTAGGGAACAGATGACCTTCTCTAGAGTTTGGGGTTGTAAGGAGTCCCCTGTAATAAATACTCTGCCTTTTGGCTTGCACGTGTTGTTCGGGTTCCTGTTGTTTTTTGAGGACCCTCTTTCTGTTCCCCTTTCCTCATGCTGGATTTTCATCTAGTGAGTTTCAGAAATCAAAACCTGCCAAGCAAAAGGGCAGAAGTGGCATTTTCAGAGGGCTGTTGCCCCTCTGTTGCTGAAGTGTGATGTGTGGCGGGGTAACGTGCTGCATAGCTTAGCTGCTGTGGCTTGTGGCTCCTCTTCTGCCACTTCCTATGCTCGATGGCAGACCTGTTTCCTGTGGCCAATAACTGCAGCGAGACAAATATTACTTGCAGGGCTGTGTTGTACAGGCCTGGTTTAACTTCACAGTCTGCTTTGCCAAGCCAAGCAGGTAACTGCTGCTTCACAGCTTAGTACAGATAATGGGTTTTAAGCTTATTTTCTTGTGTGCACCTGCATGCGCGCATTGGAAGTTCATTTTGCTTGTTTATGCTCAGTCATCTGAAAACCTGATTGCTTCATTTACTTGTAAGAACGGAGGATCATTGTCAAATGTACTGTTTGTGATCCTGTGGATATTTGCTGCAGAAGTAGTTAATCTAGGTATAATCTCTTGTATGGATGGGTGAGCCTTGAACAACTAGTCAAGAGTATCAAGAAAACGGGTTGTTTTGCAATCCTGAATTTGTAAGCCATGCGAGTATCGCTTAAAGTGATATCGTGTCTGTGTTTGACATGAGGGTGGTGCCTGATTGCTTCTGAAAGTCTTAAAGAATGTCTAGACATTACAGGAAAGAATATTACTGATATTTCTACTATTCTTGATGCCAACAAAGCCTGATTATTTTTTTTTCCCTTCTCCTACTACCGCTTTTATACACACTCACCTACATGCACACACATGCACATACACACAGGTCAGTAACAAGCAGAGGAGTATTGGGATGTTAAATAGCTCAAGTGCCTGTTACTGCTTTGAGCTCACCTGCACGTTTCAGTTGCTGCTTGAAATGTTTCACGAAAATAACAGCGTAAGTCAGGGTTGCGATGCTCACTTTGTGTTTGTGCCAGGTGTAGTCAGAATTGCTATATTCACCCTGTCAGCAGCTGTTAGTTCTTCTAAGCTGCACCCACTGATGCTGCAGGTAGGAAGGCTTACTTGCCTGCAGCACTAAGCGGGTTCTGCAAAGGGAAAAGGTGATGAGGTGGACAAACTCTTCTCTCTGCTGGTTGAGTTGAGGGTGGGACTGCTGCTTGGGTCACCTTGCTTGCAGCAGCAAGAAGTTCTTGAATATGCTGAAAAGACTGTAGCTTAATATTTTGGTGGTAAAGTGTGTTTTAGTGCCGCCTTGTAAAACGGCTAGGTTCTTCATGACCCCAGCCACCCAACAGTCCTTTACCTCTATGACCCCAGCCACCCAACAGTCCTTTACCTCTATGTAAATAACAATGTGCATGGCTCTTTTGCTTGTTGAATTGCAATTGATTGCGTTAAGCAGCAATTCCCCTGTCCGTCTGTGGACTTATCTTATCCTGACTGATAGTAGTAGGTGGTGAATGTCCTGTGTACCCTACAGGGTACCTTCAGTCTAGATGGAAGACCGAAGAGATGAAACCTAGTTTTACAAGGCAGATGTCATGTGCTGTTTTACTTAAAAGATTTTAATCTGAATAGTTTCTAAAGAATTATTATTTTGCTAGAGAGGTGATATATAGGTCATCATGAAGTCATCTATCTAAAGCTTATTATTAGCACCCATAGTGGGAGTTCTCTGAGTGCGATATGATGTGATGTGGTTTGATCATGTATGGCATACATGGCTCTTTCTGCTACCTACATGTAGTCAACTGATAAATTAACAAAGTAAACAGTCTTGCAAAAAACCCAGTCTATGCAAAAAAAAAAAAAAATTAAACTATTGAATGCTATCTCAGGATATCCTAGGAATACATCAGAAAGCTGGAAGCTCTGGGTGTGAAAACATTTACATCGTTATGGTTTGTGTCTTTCTTTTTTTTTGTGTGGTTTATTTATCTTCATTACTTTGCTGATCTGGGTTAGTGTGACCCCGCGTGTAGTGATTAGCACAATGGAGAGGATGCCGACGTCTTGTGTAAGAGGAAGCTGTGGCGGGAGAAGACAAGAAGTTCTGAACTGGCTTTGCTGCTGGCGAAGAGGCTTGGAGAACTGTAACTTCAGTGATTTACTCTTATCTCAAAACAGCAGTTCGTTACAAGAGCAAGTGTTTACTCAGACTAGGGTATAGCAGTAAGCTGTACCCGTAGCACAAACGCTGTGGGTATGCATCTTGAGGCAGCAGCAACGTCAGTATTGTTTGCTGTCTGAGCTGGTTGAAAGATGACCCTTCAGCCGGGTGATTTCCCCTGGTTCCACTGATTATTGGTCGGTGTCCCGTCCCCCCCCCCCCATCTCTTTTAACTTTAAAGTGGCAGGATCATTCTGTTACTTGTCTTGAATAAGCCATTTTTTTTAAAAATTGAAGACGTTTATACCAAATAACTGTGTTGGTACTCTTTTTGGCTGGGATAGAGTTAATTTTCTTCTTAGTAGCTTTTATGGTGCTATGTTTTGGATTTGTGATGAAAACAGCCTTGATAACACACCAATGTTTTACATTGGTTACTTGTTTTACATTGGCTTACACAGAGTCAAGGCCTTTTCTGCTTCTCACCCTGCCCCAACAGTGAGTGGGCTGGGGGTGCGCAAGAAGCTGTGAGGGGACACGGCTGGGACAGCTGACCCCAACTGACCAAAGGGATACCCCAGACCATAGGACGTCGAGGAGGAGGAAGGGGGGGACGTTCGGAGTGATGGCATTTGTCTTCCCAAGTCCCTGTTACACGTGATGGAGCCCTGCTTTCCTGGAGACAGCTGAACGCCTGCCTGCCCATGGGAAGCAGTGAATGAAAGCTTTTGCTTTACCTATTAAACTGGCTTTATCTCAACTCATGAGTTTTCTCACTTTTACCCTTCCCATTCTCTCCCCCATCCTGCTGGGGGGAGTGAGCGAGCGGCTGGGTTGCAGCTGAGCTGCCCTGCAGGGTTAGCCCACAGCCCTTGTATGTTGTTCCCTTTTGCTCCTGGCCCTTTCAATTCCTGCATTTTTATTTGGCTGTTGAGTTGGCACTTTCCAGTTGGTGCTGCTGCTAGGTTTTGGCTTAAAGTGCGTAAGGAAAACAGGAAGGCTAGTTGTTCTCATGATCTCTCTTACCTCCAACCCTGCAGAAAAAGATGCTTTGCAGTACATTTGCTGATGCTTTACACGCACGAAGTTAAGGGGCATTAAGGGAGTTTGCCCTGAAACATTGGTTACACTCTACCTTCAGTATTTAAAATCAGATTGAGGTTCTGATCCTTCAGGGAGGGTTAAACTCCGGGCGGTGCAGCAATTGTGTGGGTGGTGGCTGGTGGCACTTTCCCAAGTACCTTCACTTCACGAGGTGGAGGTAAATCAGGGCAGGTGAAGTCCCGGTAGGTGAAATGGCCAGCGCCGGAGGTGTTTATCTTCAGTTGGCTGCTAGCCATCTATTACGCTTTTCAGTAACTTGTTTTTGTAATGTGTGCAAGATGATGAACAAGGCTCCCTCTTGCTACTAAATTCTATAAAGCCATATGTGAGGCAGGATTTTTAAAATCTGACTGGTTACTATGTCTTGAAGTTTTCTGATAGAGGTCTTTCTTGCAGGATTGCTTGACTCTTTCAGTGTGGAAGGTGTTGAGATGATGGCTGCGTGGGGATGCTGCATACCCTACTGCTTGGCAAAGTCAGCACAGGCGTGGACGAAGGTGCTACTCTAATCAAAGGGATGGCTCTAGAAATGACCTCATATGTGTAACCTGGGGAAGCGATGTAGAGTATGCTACAAGGGAGGCCACAAACACTTTGCAAGAGAGAAGCGTTCCTGGGAAGAGCCAGCTGAGGCAGCTCCTACTCGGTGCTTCCTAACCCTGCTCTGCTGTTGTTGTACAAATATGGCGTACTGTGGACTGGCTTAGGGTGTTGGTCTGGTTTAAAAGAAAACAACAGAAAAAGGGCTGTTTTGAACATGGATTAGTTCCTGGTCAGATTCATCACATTGTGTTATAAGTGGGCATGGAAACTATTTAAATTGGCACAACCACTGACAAATTCTTGTGAAACAATGCTTTGAAATACGCAGCATGGGCTTTTTCTTTCGGTTTTGTGGTTGCACTACTGCAGGTTATAGCTAGTTATGAGTTTGCTTAGCAAGTAAGTTAGCAAGTTTGGTTAGCAAGTAAGTGTAAGATTGCTGTGAGTGAGGTGTCAGAGCTGGCTGCAGGCGTTCAGCAATCGGTGGAGCAGTAAGGGATCTGGTCCTCAGAGAGCTTTGGATTTGCTTGAACTGCTGATAGTAAGTCTCTAGTCACACCAGAACAAATTGGCCGGGAGACTGAGTACCCTGTTAGCTGAGGAGGGTCATCACTTGGGTGACTTAATTTCAGCTGTCTCTGTCTCCTTGCTCTGTTAAGTGATGGAATTTTATTTAACAGGTTTTAATCAGGTCACCCTGTACGCAGGAAAAAATCCTGTGTTCACCTTCCAGGCTGGTGGAAATACCAATACTTGGCAAGAGATGGACATGGTGCTGGGTCAGGAATGATGACAGGTGGGAGTGACTGGTACTGAAATGCTACTCATACCTTGGGTGGTTCAAAGTGCGTCTTCTGCGAATGTTTCTTGGTGTATATAGGTTTGTTGTCACCAAGTTGGTTGCAACTTTGTGGACTGATTGTTGTAAAAGGGGAAAAAAAGGGCAGCTTCTTATGTCTGTTTGATATGCAGCTTTTTGCGCTGTATCTCCCTGTGAAATTTGTGTATCCACATCCTAAATTCCACTGCCTAGTTTGTTTTGGAAATTGGCAGTTTCCATGCTGCTAATGCTAGATCTTGTCAAAAAGATGCTGCATGCCATCAGCAGTTGGCAACATGACTGGTATTTTTAACACAATTTCACTTGAAATAGTACTAATAGCCAGTGCTGACCTAGAGGGAAGCTTTTATTCCAGCCAGTGATGTGTTGTCCGTCTCTACTGTCCACACCTTGGGTCATTCTTTTTGTTGTTGTTGTTTGGTTGTTTTTTTTGTCTACAACTTCTGATCCTTAATACTTTAATTTCTTTCGTAGCCATTGTGACAGTTTTAGTGGATTGCTATAGTAATTCTAGGAAATGTTTGTGATGGTGGGATGCTTTCTTCATTCTCTCTGCCACGTATTGAGCATGTGTACCCACCGTCTCTCAGTTCTTTAGTTAAGCAAGCTTAATGATATCCTTTTTTTGTGGGAAAAACTTGGTGTGTTTCAAGGAGACTCTTCTAAGATGTAGTCTTTATATTTTTATTCTGCATAGTCCTTCTTTAATCTTAATTCCATTTTCTGGAATCTTTCCTTGTACGCAAGGAGTAATCTGCTGTGTTTGTTAGTGGCTATGTTAGTGTTGCAAGATTAGAGGTAGAACAGCTGCCATCAGCTGTTCCAGTTACCCTTTGCACTTTGAATGGGTTTACTTAACTTGCCCCTTTGGGTTTTTCACTGTTTTGGTTTGACTTTGTCAACAAGCACTGTTTACTTGAATTTGAACACTTGTAAACTTACTTGGTCATGGAAGGAAAACCACTTCAGGGCAGTTGAATGGAAAAATATGATGCCTGCTTTGGAAAATACCTGAGCTGCTGATTGGTGTCCCAGTCTCCAGCATAGGCAGGGAAGTATTGTTTTGTGATCCCCAAGGAAAAGTCAGTGGAACAGGGCTAGATGTTATTGGCCTTGAGACTAAATAAGCATCTGCCCAAACCTGACATATGACTGGCTCTGTATCATATGACTATGAATGTGCCAATGCACGTGAAGCAGTGCAACTATAATGCTTACTTGTTCATGGATCTTGGCACCTTTACAAGCATCTCAATTTTATGCTTTCCATGTTGAGTGAGTGATACACCAGTAAAATGATTTCCTTGGGACTGAACAAGAAATCTGTGGCCTGGCTGGCAAGGGAGCTCAGATGTTCTTTGCTGTTTCTCATGCTTGTTCCTTGTTTCTGGTTAAGGGCACGGGCTTTGGAAGTAAATCTTGGCATAGGTTCTTCTGCTGCCCCTTGGTAGAACAGTGAGCAGCTCTGTGTCATGTGGAGGAGACCTCTTGAAAAACTGACTATATAGTTTGGAAGCAGAAGGTGGTACCAAACTCTGAAGACTTGTCTTTAAGTTCTGTCAAAGTAGGTGCACGGAGGTATGCAGGGCTGAGGTACGTGGATGTTATTGACTGCTCTGACAGCTTTGCCACAGCCTGCTTAAGGCTTCTCAGTGAAACTGTTTTCCTTTCACTTGGGGTGACAAGATGCTATTTTTTTCCCTCATTGTTGAGTCAGGCAGAGCTTAGCTGAATGTGCAAAGAGGCCAAGAGAAAGTGAATGTTGTGTTAGCAGATGCTCTTCGGAGCTTGTCTCTGCTCAGGGGATGAATGTTCCCAGCAGCAAGGCAGCAGGAGGTGGTAGGTGTTCACGGGCTAGGAGTCAGCAGCTTTTCTTTCTGTTTCATAGAGCTGGTAGGGTGCTGAGGACCGGCTGTGTTACTGAAGACAGGAAGCTCTCTTTCCTTCAGCAGCCTGAATTACTTCATGAGATTGGCAACCTGGGGAGCTGTTGCAGCAGCAGCAAAAAGTTGTTCTGGTGATTGGCATTTGAGAGTGAACTAAACTCTTCTGTCCTTCTTTAAGGCAGCAAAATTTAGTTTTAGTTGCCTTGAAATTTAGATGTCAAGATTGGTTGGCGTGACTTCGTCTAGTCATAATTTCCGTAGCTGATGTTGCTTCGTGTCGTATATGAATGTATGGGGTGTAGACGTCAAGGTTTTGGTGGTGGTGGGCTGCAGGGATGGTCTCCGTGAGGAGAGGCTGAGGCTGCCTCATGCCTGACACACGCAGTTCCAACCAGCTCCACTCCACCCACTGCAGGGCACGGCTGAGCCCCTCAGCCAAGCTGATGGCACCTCTGCCATAATGTTCAAGAAAGGACAAAGCACCACACAGGCAGTGAGGGGTGAAAAAGTGTGAGGAACAACACTGCAAACCCCAAGGTGAGAGAAGGAGGAGGGGAGAAGGTGCTCCAGGCACTGGGGCAGAGATTTCCCTGCAACCCCTGGAAGTTTTGGGCGAGACCACGGTGAAGCAGGTATTCCCCTGCAGCACATGGGGAGGACCACCCTGGAGCAGATATCGACACTGCAGCCCATGGATGACCCTAGGCTGGAGTAGGTTCTCCTGAAGGACTGCAAGCTCATGGGAAGAACCCATGCTGAAGCAGGGAAAGGTGTGAGGAGAGAGGAGCTGTTATGGACTGACCACAACCTTCCATCTCCTCCTGGCTGCCTGGGAGTGGGGTAGAGGAGTTGGGAATGAAGGAATGAAGCTGAGCTGGGGGGGAAAAAGGGGTGGGGGAAAGGTATTTTAGTTTTTGTCTTTGTTTCGCACTATCCAACTCTATTTTAATTGGCAATAAATTAAATTAATTTTCCCCAAGTGAAATCTCTTTTGCCTAGGGCAGTAATTGGTAAGTGATCTCCCTGTCCTTATCTCTACCCATGAGCAATTTCATCTTATTTTCTCCCCCTGTCCTGTTTGGGAAGGGATAGTGAGAGAGTGGCTGGGTGGGCATCTGGCAGCCAGCTAAGGTCAATCCACCACAATGACATGCAAGAACATATATGTAGAAATACATATGTATATATGCATTTTTATATCTGTACACCTAATAAGACTTCAGACCAGGTAACACCATGATGGATTTCTGGTGTGGAGATTTTTTGTTACACTGATGTGTGTGGCTCCTTAATACTTGTGTGTTTCCTTATGAAGGAGCATGGTTTGCTCCTGGGTAGAATGGCTGGCATGGATTTCACTTCCATGTTAAGGCTAAATGATGTAAATGAATTTTTTGTGTGGAAATTCAATCCAGCGTCTGGATGCTTTAACAGGTCTTGCGGAGTTTCAGAGGAACGGTTTGGGCATGTCTACTCCTGTCTATTAAGACTGTGAAAGCTAGGGTTTCTCCACCAGTTGTTTTACCTGCAATGAAGAAATGATGGCCTATGGGGACATAAGTGCCTATAATTGCAGTAGGGGACTGTAACTTTGTGCCGGTTTTCTGCAGTGTTTTGTAGGGGTGTTGCTGCTGCTGTTTCATGCTGATTGTACAGGGAAACTGTGCTTTGTGGGAGAAGGAACTAAATGTCATGCAACTGTACTTGAGAGTGATGTCAACAATAGACTTTGGTGTTTCACAATACGCTTGACATTAGGAGTGTTTTTTAATGAAAGCACTGCTTCACGAGTGTATGTTGGTTTTGTGACTTATGACCCCTAGTCATTAGAAAATCCCACATCCTCCTTTCTGATGAAACTTCTGGGCTGCTGGGGAAACCATAGTGAACATATCGATACACTGACTTTTCTGTTGTTTTATCGAGACCTTTAAATGTGAACTGCTGAGACTCTGTTGTATTAATGCATTTCTTCCCATTTTCCTGATCTGCAACTCTGTCATCAGCTTGTTACCTGTAACAGCCTATTTGAATCTTTTCATCTTCCTTTCATCAGGCTTTATGATTATTTCCTGATCTTTCATCCATAAGAGACTTAATTTATAAATTATATAAACGACTGTATTATCGGGCATCTTTAAGATAAATGAAGCAAGTTGCTTGTATTAATTAATAAACTGATGACTAGCCATTTCAAGAGGAAGGGAGTGTAACACTTTTCCCAGTGTGGGATGGGAACTGTACCAGCTGTAAGCATCCAGTATTTAGTGATCTGATAACAGTTTCTGTTTAGGCTGTGTTTGCGCTTGTGGAAATAAGATGCCCGTGATTACAGTGTTAGCTGTTTGCATTCTTGGTTTGTTAGGACTCCTTAGTGATCAAGCCGAGTTGGATCCAGGGGAATCGAGTTTATTTTGGTGTGTTCATAGCCTTAGTTAACAGAACTTTTTCATTGGATCCAAGATCTCAGTGGAGACTATGGTCTACGAATAAATTCTAATTAGCTGTGTGTTAATTAGTGTAAACCTTTGGTGCAAGGAGGGATTTACTTGTGCTACTAAACCAAATTTTCAGCCTTTGCCTAGTAAAGTGGGCATCTATTTTCTGCATACAAAAATGTAGAATAAAAACCTTGCCCAAAAGTTTTGTGTTTTGGGGTTTTTTTTTTTGTTTGTTTGTTTTTTTTAACCAGTATGAAACAAGTGTAAGCAACCAGGGGATACAAGCAAAAGTAGGAAAAAACACTTCAGCTTTAGTAGGCATTGATTTCCAGCACTGGCAGCCTAGGCACTGTTGGATTTATACAGATGCTGTTACTAAATGTTTTGGAGGCACTTAAGAGAGCTTGAAGGAAGTGAAATAAGTTTGCAGTTTTTCTGCAGATCCTCCCAAGTGTGAGGGACAGCATTTAGGAGAAGGTACTGCAATGTGGATTTGAAAAGTCTGATGAGATCGATGCTATAACATGGTTGGGGGCAACGCTGTCTTAATACTGAAACAGGGATGAGTGCTTGGATGCTTGGTGTCATTTAAATGCCTGTGGCATGCATAGGTGAATCTCTATAACCCCGTGTAATCTTGTTATGTCAACTCATGACCTTGTAACTTGTTTCTGGGGAGTGGACCATAATTTGTATATTATTGCATTTAATCGAGGGTATAGCTTTGAATGTAAGCAGTTAGTGGTAGCGGACAAGGGGAAGAATCCAGACTTTGACCCGTAAGATAGCCAGTCACATAGGCTGTGTCTCCCGTGCAGATTAAGTTGCCAGCCCATGTGACTTGGTGAGTCCCAGCTGACCTGGCCAAAGATGTCCCGGAGAGGACATCTGTGAGGAGGACTCCCATCACTGTGCTGTAGACAGCGACTGGCTGTCTTCTCTAAGAGTTTTTTGATCAAGGTGTACCCCATTTCAAAGATATCAGTTGAATTCATTTACCAGTGCAATGCTGTGGTCTTTCATGTTGCTCTGGTGAAACCCATCAGCTTGACTGCTCTTAATCTCACTGAAAGCTAAATGGTTAATCACAATTTAGTTAACTAACTAGATGCAAACTCCTGTGGTTATGAATGCTTGTCTGCTATCAATTCTGAATGACCTTATCTTCTTATACTTTGCTGCTTGGTAACAGTAAAGGCTTCTTCCACAGAGGTGTTCTCAGAGCAGTGTATCGTTGCCACTCTTAAGAGTATCAGTGATGGCACAGTGCCTGGGGGTTGTGAGCTGGGCCAGGGCTGAACTATCTGAAAACATGTAGCTTTTTCAGTAGGTTTTTCTAAAGTGGCAGACGTGCTGGTGTTACTACGAAGAAATCAAGCAGCTCTGTATCTTCAGATCTGCTTAAGCTACTGGAGAGCTACACCTTCAGAGTTAGGAAGGTCTTGTTCATTTGCAGCAAGTAAGTTAAAACAGTATTAAATCAATAACGTTGATTAGGTGGCGATGCTGTATAATGAATAATGCTTGCTCTGGGCAGGCATATGTTGAGTACTGCATCTTCTATAGTCAATTCATGGTCAGTAACAGACCAGTAAGTGTCGCGGTAACCAAACTGCTCCAAGGGTGACATTAAGAGTACATGAGCTCTGTTTTAGTCCCATTTAGCGTGAGCTGACAACTTAGCATTGACAAAGATGTCAGACTGAGACTGTTCTCTGAACATAAGGAGACAAATCCTGAGCAGAGACACAGATCTGGGTAGTTAGTGCAGTTATGGGAGCTGAACTTGTTTTGCAGATGAGATCCCTGAGACAAGATACAGAGGAAGGAGAAACCTGAGAATAGAGAGAGTGTTAATGAAGATCCATGATGGGAACAATAAGAAAAGATTAGTAAGTAAGTAAGAGTAGTAACATTAGTAAGTTACTAAGAGTATGAGTGTCGTGTCCTATTTCAAGAATAGGATTGTCTGAGAAGGAAGATGAGGATGGAGTCTTTTCATTGAAGTGTGGCGGCTGAAAATTTAGCTCGTGAGAGTTGATGTAGTTGGAGTGAAACTGCTGCAGCAACACTAGAGATGAAAAAGAAATGGCTGAAGAGGCACAGGTGTTTTCCAACAATTTTGGTGGTAGGTGAGAAAAATAGAAGCATCTTTTTCCTGAAAAGAAGAATTAAAGCAATTGAAGGCTAGAAGAGATATTCTGAGGGAAATATTGAGGCTATGGGCAGTTGGACAGGGTGATGGGATCAAGGAGGATCTATGGGAGAAGAGCAAGTGTTTATCTTTGCCCTATGTACCTTGTGGACCTTCCCTTCCTAAAGCTCTCTTCTCTCTCAGACAGTCTCCTGTGATAAATTTTTTCCTCTTGAGAGGAACTAAGGCTGAATAAGCTTGAGGAATGGAGCAGTGGGTAAGTGTGACTGGAATATGACTCAAAATTCAACTTTCTCCAACTGAAGTGTTTAAATAGATGGAGGAGCTGGAAGAAGGACGTAAACCTGGCAAATGTGAAAGAGAAGGAAAAGAGCTAGAGCTGGAGATGATCCATGTGGATTTTATTATGGGAGAGGAGGCCAAAGAGTTCAACGTAGTGGGAACTGCAACCATATCAGTGAAAGTATGGGAGTAGAAGGCTAAGGGTGAACAAATGTCAAGTGTTATGGCCTCTCTACCACTTCCAAACAATCATGTTATGATTTGAGGAGCTTATGTCTTGTGCTGTAAGACAACAGAGGCAGGAAAAATTTTTTTGAAGCAGTGCACACTGAAATAGCAAATGAGGTGAGGGACATTTTTTTAGGCTGGGGGGAGAGAATGAGCAAAGAAAAACATTAAGTTGAGCCAACAATAGGATATATGAAAACTAAACTTGCTGGAAATATCTGTACAAGATTACATAGTTCCTGCCTTCCCAGACTGTAGGGAGAAGTTGAATTTTTTTTTCTTTTGCTTCGCTACAGTTCTCTCATGGGTTGCTAGTGAGTTAGAACAGTGACTTCTTTAGATTAAGCAGATCTGTGCTACCCACTGCCTGTGTGTGGCAAGGAGTTCTCTGTACCACGTACAAGCAGACAATGTCTGTGCAGACTCTTTTCCTCCTACACAAATGCTGAGGGCATCTTGCTTGTTTTATGCTTGAAAGGGAGGCTTGTTCTGTGGCTTGGACTCAACACAATGGATTTCAGTTTTTTTTCTTTTCTACTCCATTAGCTGGAAAAAATACATAAAGCACAGCAGCTCTGAGTTCATTTCATTGAACTGATAGAAGCCTTTGTATGTTCCAAATAAATATTTGGTAATTGTTTTACAAAAGAATATTTTTTGGCCCATAGTCAGAGTGCGTACAAGAGAAAGGAAGCTCTGATACAACCTCTTGATGAAAATCCCCCTCCCTTAGGGTGCTGTTTCTCTTTCACTCCTTTGAAATGAGAGCAATGATGACAGGGGAGTCTGAGGGATCAGGTATAACCTGACAGGACTGAGGAGTTAGTGAGTTTGAGAAGTGAACAGCTAGGACTCTGAATGACAAAGTGAATGAATGGTGGTTTCTTCTGGTTTTGGTTATTGTGATTAAACCAGTATGCTTAATTCTACCGCCCCTGCAATGCTTGCATGCTCATTTTGTGTCCCCTGGGCATGTGCTCTGCCTTCCCCTGGCTTGCCATGCTGGTTGGGTGAGAGACAGCGGTTCCTACAAAGCCGTGCACATAGTGATTGTTGGGTGTACCCAGATGGCCAGGGTGTCTTCATCTCTTTCATTGTTTCACTGTTTCATTGACCGAACTACAGCTGCCAGAGCTTGCAGGCAGTCTGTATTGTAGGACCAGCTGCCGCTACCTGCTGTGTTTGTGGCCTTGGGCTGCAGCCAGTCAGCTGGAGTTGCCCAATAGACTTGGTAGTGTCGGGGCGAGAGAGGAAGATGGGAGGTGGCACAGCTCATGTGAGCTTTGTTTTCTTGGGGAACGAGGCTTAAAGTCGCGTATGAAAAAGATGGTTTCTAAAATTCTCTATGGACCATGGGCTTTGCTTAATTTTAACCCCAATAAAATAACCTGGTTTATGGCAAATCTGCACCTTAGGATGGTCATATCACTTGAAAGACGTTTGCTGTCTAACTTTTGAAGGCTGCTGAGCTGGTAGCTCTCACTGACTAAAAGCATAGACCCACTCCCAACAGGTCCATGTCTTTCTTGTGCTGGGGACCCCAGAGCTGGATGCAGCACTCCAGGTGGGGTCTCACCAGAGCAGAGTAGAGGGGCAGAATCACCTCCCTCACTGCTTCTGATGCAGCCCAGGATACGGTTGGCTTTCTGGGCAGCAAGCGCACATTGCTGGCTCCTGTCCAGCTTTTCATCCACCGGTACCCCCAGGTCCTTCTCTGCAAGGCTGCTCTCAATCCTTTCATCCCCCCATCCTATATTGATACTGGGGATTGCTCTGACCCAGGTACAGGACCCTGCACTTGGCCTTGTTGAACCTCATGAGGTTCACACGGGCCCACTTCTCGAGCTTGTCCAGGTCCCTCTGGATGGCATCCCGTCCCTCACACGTGTCAACCACACCACTCAGCTTGGTGTCACCTGCAAACTGGCTGAGGGTGCACTCGACCCCACTGTATATGTCATTGATGAACATATTAAACAGTACTGGTCCCAATACGGACCCCTGAGGGACACCACTTGTCACCAGTGTCCATCAGGACATTGAGCTGTTGACCACTACCCTCTGGATGCGACCATCCGACCAATTCCAAGAAGCAGGAAGGCTTGCTTTGCTCTTCTAATAAGGGAGAAAACCCCCTGAATTTAAGATAATGTAGCCCAGAAAAATAGAATCCTGTGATCAGAAGTAGACTACTAGTATCATCTGTATGCTGAAAACCATGGTTTAATAAAAATCAGAACTTACATTTGAGTTACCAGGGGCACATGTCACATGTGCATCCACCCACAGTGATTTTAAAGATTTTTGCTGTCACATGGACGTGACACAAACGCTGAAAGACATTCTTTTGTGATGTCACAAGACCATGCTTTGCTTCTTAACATAAACTTGAATGAATGTACAGATGTATCTTTGCTTAAAATCAGGATAGAAATAGTGTCTTTGCAGTTTAAAAGGTGCCAGATAAAGAATATGTTCAACAGTTTTTCCGAATCACGCTGAATTTCACTTACTCTGTAGGAAAACTACGAGTACAAGCACAATATTAACCTTGATTACTTTAAATTTGGGGGGTGGTTTTGATCTGCTTGCAATTTTGACCATGCATAAGCCTCATGGTAGAAAAAAATTAAACTACTGTCATGCTTCTGAACTATAGCTGAGTGATTATTTATGAGGTCTTGCACATGAAAACCTTGAAGCATGCCAGAGAGCAGAAGCAGATGGCGTAGCTGGGAGCTAGAGAGGTTTACTCCTCAGCTTTCTGGAGGTGAGCTTTTGTTCTACCTACAGCTGAGAAAAACTGGAGATGGGAAACAAGATGTGAGCCAGAGAGGAAACCAAGTAATAGCTGGGTCCAAGATGTTAGTTCCTCCGATGGGGCTTGTTTATTACAGTGTCTGCTGGCAGCTAGTAGGAAAGAGTCTTAAACTCATCCTTTGCACCATAGAATTGACTTCCACAAACTGTTGTAGAGGAAACATCTGTGGATGGAAAACATCCTGTAATGGATAATGCAAGGAAAGAGAAGTGAACTGGCCTGCTCTCTACTTGTTTGTATTGCAGGCATAATGCAATGTCTGTGTACACAGTTGGTGTAGGAGTTGTTGATGTCTCTTCTCTTTTCCCCTTACAGGCGATGTGATATGAACAGTTATCACTTCAACTTCCTGACTCTCAAAACAGCACTGATGCCGCTTGTTCTCCTTCTTTCTTGTCTTTACCTTTCCCATACAGTCAAAGTATCAGCAGTAGAGGTCAACACACCAGAGGAGATATTTGTGGAGAATGGGACAGACGCAAAGCTTCCATGCACGTTTACATCTGTGGAAGTGATCAGCAGCGCAGCATCTGTTTCTTGGAGCTTTCAACCAGAGGGAGCCGCAACTCGTATCTCAGTAAGGAACGGCTGTAAGGGAACAAACCTGGGAGGGGAGGCTGTGATAAGTGTGTAGAGGTCTTCTAGCTGGTTCTGAGGAGCAAGCAAATATGGATTGGAGCCTCCTTCCATGTGTCTTGTCTCCATCGCTGTGATTTTAGGGGAGCTTTTTTAGAGTTGTTTAAAAGTATTGCCATATGCTAGATCTCTGCAGAGACTGGAGTGTGCAGCAGCTGTAAAATATACTGGTACTTTGTTAGTCAGAGGAGAGGGGTGTTGGTGTGGTAGCAGTATGTATGAAGTAGATGAGCATTTCGGAATCTTCTCCTAAGTTCTGTATTCTCTTGCACTTGAAATAAGCTGCGGAGCTGTGCACTGAATGATAGCGGTCACAGAATTTGAATTACTGCTATTACAGTGTTGCATTGCGTGTTGTGCATGTTGCTTATTTTCTGCTTGTGTAATGTATAGCCTCTATTTGAAAGGGTTTAAAATAAGACCAGTCTTTCTGGTTTCAGAACAGAATTGAATTGCTCAAATCAGTAAGCAGTTACATCCTCATATTTTAGTTTTTTGACAAGTAAAAAAATAAGACTAGCAAGCAACTTAGGCTAATAATAATTGCCATCACTCATGTCCTGTATGTTGAGTCCAGGTGTGCTCAGGTCCTTTGGGTGTGAACCTTCAAGGAGTGGCTTTGGTAGGTTGTTAGCTGTCTGCTTCCTCTGTCGTGTAAGCTGTGCACATCTGAGTCTGAGCTCTTTGACACTTCTGCTTCCCTCTTATTCCTTGCCCTGAGTGAGAATTTAGAGGAAGCAGAACAAGGGACTCTGGGGCAACAGGGAAGAGGTGGAGACAGCAGGTTGCTCAGCCTGTTAGGGTTTGTCGTCTTCCCTCTGCTGCAGACATGGGATCATTTAAACTCCAGGACCCCTTCAATGCTCAAAACAGAGATAATCCAAAACAGTGTATGAGCATCTTGCTCAATATATAGAGCTCTGAAGAATCAGCTTCTGAACTCTCAGTGAGTAAATATTTAGTTTTCAAAAGGGAGATCTTCTCCTTGGGAAGCCAAAGCAGTAGCTGGGCGAAAGCTTAAGGAAGTAGGGCATATTTCCTGCCAGTGTTGAACAGGATGGGTGAAAAGAAGCCATCTGTTTGTATGCTTTCCGCTCCCCGTAGAAATATCCACCATGTATCCTGTTTTGCCCTTCCCTTTCTGCATCACTGTCCAAACCCCTTATTGTAGAAATACAACTTCAGGCCATAAAGCTTTTTTGGAAGTGAAGTCAATTTAGACATTCTACCTGGATGTAGTTATCAGCACAACTGAGAGAAAAGCAAATTATCTTTGAGCAGAAGTGACCCAGCATGATCTGATGTTAATTCCCTGTTCCTTTTGAGGGGCTGGGGGAGGTACAGAGGGAAGATTTTTTTATGAAACCAAATCATGTCAATTACATGGCTTGGTGGGCATTAATTTGAAAGATCAATCTCATGATCAGCTTATGTCTAAGTCCATGCTTCTCCTGAAAAGGGTGGTCCTGTGCCTCTTTAGAGTCAGCACTGGCAATCTTGTGGCCATGTGGTGAGGCTGACTTGACCAAAAGCTTCCCCTGCTTGTCCCCTTCCCCCTCCACATGCCCAGTTATAGAGAGACATCTCTGTGTGTGAATAAAACATCTGATGACAGCAGAGTTTCACAATTGGCTTAAACCAGTCTAAACGCATCAGCTTTAGGTTTCAAAAGAAGTCTTATGTTAAATCACTTCATCATAGGCATGGAGTGCCTTGAGTCACTTAGCTTGTGTTTCAGGACATATTTTACTTTGTGATTTCTCCTCCCCTAGGTGAGGACACCTAGAGAGAGCTGAGGAATATGCCTTTTGCCTTCTAGACTTCCAGTTGGATGACTCCCCCCGTGCACAGGGGTGTGGTAATGCAGTGCCTCTGTGCTAAAGGTTATAATCCAGCTGGAAATGCTGCAGACTGATGCAGATTTCCTCCAAAATGTTGACAGATGACTCTGTGCTAGCAGACTTCCTACCAGATGAGATAGTTTGTTGGATTTATGCTAGCCTGTAGACAACAAATAAGTGTCAGATTGACTGCAGCACAACAGATGGTCATGTGCATGTGCACCTGATCTGGATAAGATTTGTCCTGCCAAATGATCAGGCCTGATATTCAGAATGCGGATCTGAGAGAGAGGATGTTGGAATGGTAAGCCTCAGATCAAGGGTCGGAACAGGAAAAGAGATGGAAGATGACTTGAATGGAAAGAGGACTGGCTTGTAGCCAGCCTGTTCTGTGGCAGAGAGACTGCTTTGCAAAGAAGCCTGTAGGAAGAGGAAGCTGGAATATTGTCTTTAGATTTCTTTAACCATGCTCTGGAGACTGAACTGAAGAAAGTTCAGGTTGATTCTTGTTTGAGTTGAGTTTGTCTTGCTCTCTTTCAGAATGTGAAATTAAGAATGAATGTGCTCCTGCAAGACAGCCTTGATCCCTCTCTTAGGGTTATGGCCGGTGTTCAAACGTGCCATATGTTTGAAAGCAGTGTTGTCCTGTAGAAGTCTATGCACTTCTACTGCCGTAAATTCCAATTTTGGCCAGGTATAGTGAGAAAATATGTAGTTTCTCCTCAGACTGTACTAAACAGGTTCATTCTTAAAGGATTTTTGGTCACGTCTAGGGAATGCAGGGCCAATGTGCAACTTAGTCACCTAAAAACTGCGAAACAGTTACATTTAGTCACTGCGAAGGTTTCTGGAAAACAGCTAGGTACACTCTAAATTACTCATGGGATTTTTTGGGGGGTGGAGGGAAGGAGGGTGTTGCATGTTAATTTAGCTGTGCTGTAGTTGCAAGTAACACACAGCAAAACACGAGACAGGAAACTCGGTATCCTTTTCCTACTAGGATGCAGAAGGCTTCCTGTGCCTGAAAGACAGATGGCTGTGATCCAGAACTGGTCTATCCTTTAATTATTCCCAGACTACCAGCCTTCTTCTCTTTCCCCCACATCCTTGTTTGCGAAACCCCATGTCCCCAAAATCAGGAAAGAAACCCCAAACAATCCAATCGCAAAACAAAACAAAACCAACAGAAAACCAAAATTTGCAGTCTGTTGTGGTAGTATGATTGAGGTATAAGCCATAGCATGGTTATGTGATCAAGAGGCAACAAGCCAGACTAAAGTGCTGAGGCAGGAGAAAAAAAAAAAATCTAAAATATTAGCTGTGGATACAGTGGATTCTGGGAGAATGCTGTAATAGTGAGAGAAGCATGGTAGCTCTGTAATCTCTAATTGGATTGTCTTATATCCTCTTTTCCTTGACTACAGTTTTTCTATTACTTTAATGGAAAGCCATACCCTGGAAAGGACATACCATTTAAAGACAGGATCACTTGGGCTGGAGATCTTAACAAGAAAGATGCTTCTATCAGTATATCAAACATGCAGTTCCGGGACAACGGCACTTACATTTGCGATGTCAAGAACCCACCTGACATTGTTGTCAAACCAGGAGAAATACGAGTTAGAGTTGTGGAGAAAGGTATTCACCCTATATGATTTTTTTCTTCCCCCCCTTCTGTGTCTGTATTGCTTTTATTGGGGGTGGGGGAGTAGCCTGGAGGGAACAACTATCTTTCTAATTCTCTTCTTCCAGGTCCTAATGATAGAACTGATATTCTGTCAGCTGTTTAAAAAACTGAATGTCATACCTTTTTTCTCTGTACCCGCTAATTCCTATGCTTTTAACAAGTATTAGCAAAAGCTGGTGGAAGCCTGGATGAAAACCCATCTTCTCATTTCAAAGTCCTATGATTTTTTTTTTTTTCTGTATTATGCTACATCAAGGGTTAGGGTGACTTTTGAAATCTGGGGAGCAAGGAGCGAAAGTGACAAACTTCTTTTTGGAACCCATCCAGTATATATACTGGAAAACAAAACTGATAATCTGTCCTGAGCAGGAACTGACAAGAGAGTGAAATCCTACTGTCTTCCATGGGAAGGTGTTTGTGTTGGATGTGCATTCAGTCTCTTTTACTTGGATGTTCTTACAGTATCCGTGGTGACTCTTATAAACTGCAAGGGCTGGCTACTTGCAGTCATTTAAGGCTTCTGGTTAGCATTTGGTTAACAGTGATGACAGTTCAAGAGCACTTATATTCTGTATGTCAATTTGGCTCTTTATTTCCCTTGGCCATCCAAAACATTTGATTGGTCTAGCTAAGCTGGAGGTCAGCCAAAGTGTGACTGTTCCTACAATGAAATGGTTCTTACAGTGATCAGATTTCCCAATTTATATTTAATAAGGACAAGAATAAATGTTGAATTCATAAATGGCAGTGCTGATACAGCTATTCCATTAGATTTGAATATGTTAGGGAAGATGCCTATGTGTATGCTCTAATTAGAATGATACTGCTGCTGTAACAGGTGTGTACCCCTGCTCATGAGGTCATTCCATGTACTTGTGTAGGCAAGGTCTATATCTAACTCTTCTCTTCACAGAGCAGTTTGAGTTGGATGGGACCTCCAGAGGTCCCGCCATCACTTAGAACTTTCTGTTTCTTGGAAGTTTGAAGTCTATATAAAATAGGGTCAGTTTATTTTTTTACAATGTATTGATAGTCTCTATGAAGAAGCAGTAAAGCAACTGCTGGTTTGGCAAAGTCAGGCTGTCTTGGCAAAGCCTCTTCAGATTTTAACCCAGGTTAAGCAAATGAAGACTGACTTCAGTACACTAATTCAGCTGATATTTTTCAACAGACTTGCATGCTGGCTTCCCCATAGGTGGAGCATCTGGACAAGAGAATCTGTTTCTGAAGGGAACCCTATATTTGGCAATACTTCTCGTCATCAGAAAAATGCTGCAACAATTGACTTCAAATTCTTAGGAAGACCTTGAAAACAGGTTTTCAAGCTATAGCTGTAATGCTGTCTTGCATTCTGACTTTACCTGAAAGTACTGCTCTTGTAATAGGTTGTAACTCATCCTGAACTGAGCTGGAGAAACTTTTTCAGTTGAAATAAGTATATGTTGACTCTTGTGCATATTTTTTTTTTTTTACTATGTACACATTTAATTGTTCTGAAATGTATGTCTGGGTTGTAAACTGTTCAAAGCCACATACATACTTTACACATTTAAATGATCTCATAGATGCTTGGTTAGCCTTAGATTTTGGATTAAATGTTTAATAAGTTCCAGGTTAGCTTAGCTGTTTAAAATTGCCAAGCCAAGGTAACTCAGCTGATTTTCCCTGCAGTATCTACATAGTGTTTGCACAAGCAGCTCCATCAACTACATTGGAAGAATCCTACTGGCAGGGATGAGAAGCAAGACTGTTCTTTCACTAGTGCATCTGAATCTGGAAAGGACTGCTGTTCAAAGCCTAAATGACAGAAATTTGTAGGGAATTCCAAGTCCTTACGCTACGCTGCCCCTACTTGTAATAGGAAGCTACTTAACACAAGCTGTCTTGAACACAGTGTTATCTGGAGGTAGTCCATCTTTGATCTGAACTCTCATGGGGGATAAAATTAGAATTGCCATATGAAAATCTTTATACGTAGCAGCAACAGAAAACTTCAGTTTCCTGCCTGTTTCATAAAACTGATACTAATACACTTTCAGTGAAAACGGAAGTTGCTTTGAATTACAGTGATATTTAGTGAAAAGTGTTCTTTGAAAGGATGGATTTTTGGCTTGTGTTAAGCTATTAACTTAAATGTTAGCTTTCAGAGCTGGTGTTTGGTTATGTAGCTGGGACTGTCTGTTAGAATGAAGTCATTGGCTGCTCTGCAAGTACTTATGAGGAATTCATGTAACTGTGGAATGCTGAAAAACATAAGAAAAACATGGAGGGAGACATTCTTCAGCTGAACTATGTGGTCATAAAATTGTGTGAGCTTTTCTATAGTCTGTTGGACCATGTTCTGAGATGCAATAAAGCCAGACTCTAGTTTCACATGCAAACAGTTGCATTTTTTTATACGGTCTTAAAAACCCCTGTTAACAGAACATAACTACTGTCCTTTACTCAAATTCAACCAACCAAAAAACCCCACCTGCATCAAAGAAATGACAAAACTATCAAGTTTTTAATATCACTCTTTCAGCAGACACTCTGCACTATAGTTTCGGATTGTTGCTTACTTTCTTGCTCTGAAAAAGTATGTGTGTTTTTTTTCTTTGTGTACAAGGCAACGAGTGGTCTGCTAACAGAAATGCATGTCCGTTTTCGTGCTTTTGCAGACAGTTATTTCTGTGCTTGGAAAGGTGAAAAAGCACAGAAACTAGGGAACTCCTACTTCTTACATGCCTCAAAATAAATTTTTTTTACCTTTGCGTGGGGCTCAAACACAATCTCAAGTCTTATGTATCTGAAAAGTATTACCATTTGTAGGACTCTCTTCCTTACTCACAGGTGGATCTCTGGGCTGCTGAAAGGTTCTGGAAAGAAGGGATGTCTTCCTCTAAATTGTGGCACTCATGTCTTGATCTTTAATTTCTTACTAAGACTCTGAATTACCATGTTGTTATGAATTGGCATCTAACATTGGAGAGCTAGGAAAGCTGCTGATGTGATATTCGGCCAAATGATGGTATGATCAGTGAAACAGCTAGAGATCAGGTAGCCCTTCTCCTGAAAGTCACTGAACTCAAAATGAACAGTACTAAATGTAAGCCCTGTTTTCTTAGTATGATGCCCCTGCTTCAGGGTACTGTGTTGTGCTGCTCCCTTCTAGACAAGTATGTCAAAATGAGCTTGGTCTACAGACTGCAAACTTGCTGGGAATGCGTTGTATAAGCATGGCCTGTGGTCCTTGCTGGAGCGAGTGCAGCAAAGAGCGACTAAGATGATTATGGGACTGGACCACCTTTCATACCAGGAGAAGCTGAGGGAGCTGGGGTTGTCTAGCCTGCAAAAGAGAAGACAGACTCGGGAGAATCCTCTCACCAAGTATTTATGTATGTTGATAGGGTCTACAGAAGACTGAGCCAAGCTCTTCAGTGGTGCCTAGTGACAGGACAAGAGACAATGGGCGTAAATAGAAACACAGAAAATTCTGTCTGAACATAAGAAAACACATTTTGACTGTGGTTGAACACTGGAATAGGTTGCCCAAAGAGGTTATGGAGTCTCTCATCCTTGGAGATAGTCAAAACCAAACTGGACAAGGTATTGAGCAAACTGTGCTAGCTGACCCTGCTTGAGCAGGGGGGTTGGACTAGGGAATCTCAAGACGTCCTTTCCAACCTCAATGATTCTGTGATGATCAGATGCAGGTATCTGAGAAAGATTTTTCTATATAAGATGTTTTACCTGTTGGATCTTAGGCTGATTCACTTGTATTTGGTGCAAGTAACTAGTGTAGCATGGAGTCTGGTAAGAAACCCTTTGGTCTAAGACGTTCCTTGCATTAAACATGATGCGGGGCGAGGGGAGGGACTTCATTTGTTACTGGGAAAAGCTATTATGGTAGTCTGTCTATTCTTTATCTTGTGAGTCTTTTGTACTCATTCTCTGATTGGCTTTTATTTCTGGCTGCTCTTTCTTGGACTACCCTCCCGCAAAATTATATTGGGGAAAGCATGAGTAAAGCAATACTGTGTTCCTGTAAGCGGATTTCTAGTATCACACAATGATCCTGACTTAAGAAGGGAAAGAATGACTGTATAAAAATGTATACAGATGTATTTTGAGACACCAGAATCACGTATAAACACTCTTAAGAGTTACCATGGGTAGTAACTGGGCTGTCTGCTGCATGCTACCCAGAGAGCACCCAGTCTGCAGCTCTCTTGGTTGGTTAGCAGTGCGCTATGTTCATATCTGCTTTCAAGTGTGCCTGCCTTTTCCTGTTGACCTTGCTGGGAATTGCCAGATGAATGTAACTTTTTTTTGTCCCTTCAGATACAAAATGAGCCAAGCTTGTCGTCATTGTCACTTGTGTTCCCTGACATGTAAAAATTCTTGGTTCAGTATAAACTCTCTTCTGAAGGACGGTGACATTAAGACCACTCTTGGTGTGTGCTCTGTTCATACATTATTCTACTGGCTGCCAGCTATTACTACCACTTAGGCTGCATGTTATAATTCCTGGATACTACGTTAGTGCCTTCTGCTCTAAATGAATCCAAGGTCAAGAGCATTTGTGGTTTGCACGTCTGTTAATCAGGGAATGCAGAAGAGTTGAATGTTTTCTCCCTTCTCTCCCCAGACAGCCTGCCTGCGTTCCCCATTGCCATGGTGGCAGGGATAGTCATCGGTACGGTTACAGGTCTCTCACCGCTCATCTCAATTGTCGTGTGTCTTGTCATCAGAAAGAACAACTCTAAAAAACGATACTCTGGGTAAGAGATCTCCCTCCTCACCTGTGGATGATGTGAGGAACAGCAGCAGGATCAGAGGGAGGGCTTAGAGGGGGGTAGGAGTGGTTTCAGCCAAGTCTTGGCAACCATGGCTAGAGATAGGGTATGGTCATGTGGAACACTGGTCATCTGCCTATAATGATTATCTTTGTACTGTGCTTGAAAAGACCTACTGACCATGAGTTGCACCTGAAAAATCACTAAATGTTGGAGCTGATCCCCAGCCACAAGCATATATGCCCTAAGAACATTTAATCCAAGATCCCCTAGCTCTCGTCTGTTCCCCTTCCCTTCCCTCCAGCCCTGCTTCCCCCTACCAACCCCCAACCCCGAAAGGAAAAGTGCCACACATGCACTTTTAAGGAATTGCTCTGTGTTGCGATTAAAACTGGATTTTTCAGTTACCGGTGTCTGGCTCCTGAGCCTGGAGTATACTTGCCAAAACCCCATTCATCTCCACACTTCAGAGTAAGGAAGAAGTAGCCACTCTGCATCCATTCTCATTCACTGTCTGTTTTTTGTTAACTGTTACCATCCCTGCAAGGTTTTTGGTGTTAGGAGGATAACTCCAAAGTGAAGCACAGGTCTTTGAGCGGGCATACGAAAAAGCAACAAGAACTAACAAAGGCAGGCTTGAGTCCTGTGGTGATGGAGCTTGGTGCTGGTGGGGGAGGTGCTTCCTTTTCTCTCCTCTCTAATTAGCTGGTAATTTGCTTCTAAAAGAAAGAATGAAAATTATGTATGTAGTCTTAGAAACAAACCCCAAACTTATAACTTTCTTCTGTTCTTTACCCAACAAATATTCCTGCTTCCTGCAGGTTCTTTGGGTTGCCTGTGGGATAACAGAAAATAACTCCAAAAACAAACTTGTGGGGATTTCTAAATAAAACTTTGCCCTGTCCTTTTCCCAGTTGGAGAGCTTAGAGAAAGTGAGTTGACTATTGCCCAGTGGTAAGGCTAAATATAGCAAAGGTGGCTGTGTGTGCTCAAAATTGTGTGGAAAGCCTGGTTTTCCCTTTCTGCATGTGTCCTTCCCCCAAGAACTGAAAAGAAGCCTGCAGTGTCATGCACCAGCAGTGTGCGTGAGGTGGTCCGCTTGCCTTGCGTCCCAGTGACCTGCTCTCCAGTGTCTTCCTGCTGAAGGACACATGCTGGTGCTGAGCCTGGAGCAGTAGTTTATGCACTATAATTTCTTGTAGTAGATTTAACTAGTCTCTTGGGAAAGTAATCTCTGAAGTTTAAATACTGCTTTCATTGACCATGCCAGCTCTGCATGACATGTACAGAGAAACCAAGTGTGCTGTGACCCCCTCCAAACTTACGGACTGTCTTCTACATGATGCTAACCCAGTGTGTGGTGGTGGTGGTGAGATGCACTTACTCTTAGATAACCATTCTGCCTTGAACTGAGGTGGGCTGGGGCACTGCGCGGCATCTGGAACCCCTGCATGGCCACAGTTTCTGTTCATGCTCTGACTTTGGTGTGTTTTTTTTTTTTTCTTTTTTTTTTTTTCTTTCTGCCTTGGTGTGCTGGGATCGGATCCTGCTTACCTTCCTCTCCTTACAGAGATCCTGATATAGACGCCAGATTGGGAATGTAGCAGGGCTGGGTCTTCTCTTCCAGTCCCACTAGACACCATGGTAACTAATCAAGTTGGTGGTTGCTGTTAATACCTGTGTGTATGTGTACACATTTCCTCTTCCTTTGCTGACTAACCAGCTAGCTCTCTACTAACATAACTTCACTGTAATTTGTGCTGGAATCTGTTGGCAAAGGGATGATGCATTTCACTGGGTGCTTTGGGTTTCATTGTCTCATGTCTAACTGGGGTGGGATTGCTGCTTATCCCAGATGGTGTCCCTCCATCTCTTCCAACAGTGAACTTGCCAGTGTATTGACTAAAGCACAGGAAATTCAGAGCCCTTTCTGTGTCAGAATAAAAGTAAATTCCCTGTAAGTGTTCCTCTGGCTCAGACAGCTCAGGTGTTTGAAAACTTGCAGTGATCTAAGAGCATGAGTTGCTTAAACCTGAATTATGACTTTTAGATAGTGTAGGTCTCAGGAATTTTGTGAATAAAGCAAACAATTAATGATTACATCATTTTGGTAACAGAAGGGCTGCTTTTTCTCCGAGACAGTAGAAGCCCCTTGCCGTGACGGCTGGGGGCAGTGCATGTATGAGGAGCGAAGTCTTCTATGGTTAGACTTAGCAAAGGATAAAAAATGATTGCCCTGTGAGGAGGTGGTCTGCTTAATGTCACTGTCCTCATTTGTTTGTTTCTGTACTTGCTTTGTACACTGTCTGTCTACAAAGATTGGGGGAAAAGGATGCCCAGTGGTCAGAGAGTTGTGGTAGCAAAGGGAACTCCTGTGTCTGCTGCCAAGGAGGTGGCTAGTTTTCTTTCCTGGGTGCGTGGGTACAAGGAGGTAGACCTAGCATTGAGAGACCCATTGCTGCATTGCCCAGAAGCTACTAACGTTAAGTTTAAGGGCACCTGCTCATATACTTAGCTCTGTGGTATTCACTTCTCTGTCACAGGCTTGTTTTCTTTTCAAAAAGAAAAGTCCTGCTTTAAGCAAATGGAAAGAAGCAAACAGTGAAAACTGGCAGCCTTCTTTTAGGGCTGTCGGTTCTCACCACAAGACAATTTTCTTGTTTGAAAAACACGATTTGCCCGATTAGATATTCAAGTGGCTATATTAGGGCACATAGCTTACAGGTCATGTGTGACTCTTAAAGTAATTGCTTCAGAGACTAGCGTCTGTTGTGAGTGGGCAGAATTACGTTGGGATCGTAGCCTAACCAAAAGCAAGGGAAGTAATGCGAAGTCTGGTAGGAACTGCCTTGCTGGTATGGAGAGCTGGTGGCTCTTGCAAGTGTTTGCTCTAACTGTAGCACTGGTACAACACTTGCTTCAGTGACTGGGACTATTTAGCTTATAGTTAGAAGAGAATTGCTGTTTACCACTGTTAACGGAGTCTGAAGCCTCAGTGAAGAAAACACATATGGTTTTAGACAGGTTGGGTTGAATGGGAGTATCTAGGGAACAGGGGTTTTGCAGGAGCTGCTGTCCTATAGTTGTTAATAGTTGTTCCTTCATGTTGCTTACCAGTGAGACTCCGGGAGGAAGGATAGAGAAATGTCTGGGGAGAGATGGAGAATTACATGTGTTTATTTCAGAATCCATTTTCAGTGTATTTGTTTTTACTTTGGCATAATCTGCCACATTCATCTTGCCATCACTCGTTTTTTTGTTTTTGTTCTTTTTTTTTTTTTTTTTTTTTTTTGTGTGCCTCTTGAACATTGTCGTGCAAACTCTGCTCTGCCACCTCGTCAGCTGCAGTACATCTGAGAGCTTGATGTCACCGGTTAAGCAGGCTCCGCAGAAGTCGCCCTCCGACACAGAGGGTCTGGTAAACAGCGTGCCCGCCAGATCACACCAGGTAAACTGCGTCCTGCTGCTTCCCGAAGCAGGATCCTCCCAGAGTGTGGGGGAGATGGTATGGAAAAGATAAAGCCAGGGTGGGACACGTGAATTAGGTGCTGTCTGTTAACGTGATGAGGGCTGGGGGGGTAAAAGTGTCTGCTCCGAACAAGGGATGGGCAGTAAGCTGGGACTGGTGAACTCTCCTGTAGAAGGTTTAGTGCAATTGAAAGAATAGCATCTTTATATTAGTTGAGATGGAGTTTTATGCCCTTTTTGTAGTAATGTATAAAAAAAGATGGTTCCGATCTTGTGCGTTAACATACACAAGTGGTAGCGAAGTGCAAGGATGAGAGCCTGGCAAGGATGAGGAGTGGGCAGTGGGTAGCTGTTTAATATAGAGACAACATTGTCTGCTAGATATATAATCACCCCATAAAGCTGCCTAATCTGTTCTAGGATTGTAATGGGGAGGAATTTTACTTACCCTCACCTCACTGTGAAGGTGCATGCTCTGTGGCATTTACTTCCTTCACAGAGAAGTGAGCCAGCGCAGTGCAAACGCTGACCAGTCACCATCAGTTTGAAGATGGCTCTTGCTGCTGAGAGCTCTCCTCTGCTGAGCCACCCAACTTTCGTGGGCTTGAAATTGCCACGCTTTGTCTTGTGCTTGCTGCTGTTGGCAAAGTTCTGCTGACTTTGAAGGAAAAAGGTGGCTCTTATCCAGACTTAACATCCCATGGGAAATTAGTCAGGGGGGAGAGAGCATGAGTCAGACAGGGATTCTACGCAATATATGGTTACCTGTTAACAGTGTACAGGATTTCCTTATTTGGAAGCTGTTTCTTACCTCTTGATTTGCGTATTCCCAGCAATTTTACTGTGAAGGTACGGATCCTGAGTGAGTTTAAGTCCGAAATGGACTTTTTCTTAATGAACTACCTTTTAGCAAGTGGCTGCAGAGTACTCTGTGAACTGACAGGTTTCTAAATCAGAGTTAATACCTGGTTTCTTAATTTC
This sequence comes from Platalea leucorodia, assembly GCF_965183815.1. NCBI lineage: Eukaryota > Metazoa > Chordata > Aves > Pelecaniformes > Threskiornithidae > Platalea > Platalea leucorodia. The sequence continues at coordinate 116,038,283 of NC_138824.1, forward strand.
TCCTGACAAAATAATTGAGATGTGTGTTAATGTGTTAACACTACAGGAAAAAAATACAGTGCTGACAGTGAGCTGGATAAAGTCAAAGTCCCTAGTCTGTTGGGCTTCCAGTCTGGTTTTGAAATGCATCTTGTTCTTGGCAGGTGCAGTATTTCCACAGTTTTAGCACATAGGCCCACAAAGCTACCTGCTGACTTCAGAGAACAGCTATTCTCTGAACATAAAGACAATATACTCAAGTTATAAGATTTAAAAATAGTTCAGATTTTGACTGGAGTGGGTCTAGTAGCAGCAGGCTGCCTATAAGGCCTAGATAAAGCTCGTCTTTTCTAGTTCTTGGAAGGGGTTTCTAGGTTGGGTGAATGAGACAGGTGATTCCTGCCTCCCCCACCCACCGAAAAAAAGGAAAAGAAAAAAAAAAAAAAAAAAAAAAGAAAAAGCTTATGTGTGGGATGTATGTTGCAGTAGCTGTTGGAATCAACTTCCCTAGGTCAAAAGACCAAGATGTTTTATCTAATTACTGTCATGGTACGAAGCAGTACATGCAAGTGCCCTGAGAGCTACATGGAGGAGGAGTTTTGCTGTTCTGCACTTACATCCTGAAAGCAAAAATGCTTTTATCTTCTCTGTAATGTTTTGGTGTGAAAACTTGCTGTGTCCTCACCCTTCCGTGTCCCCAGTGTTCTGGGTCTCAGTGTATTGGAAGGAACATGTCAGAGCAAATGTAAACTTTGTAAAGATAACTCAGAATCAGCATGCTTTTGCCCTTCTGTAGTCACTGCAGTCTGCTTATTCCTTGACAGAGTCCTTCAGGGTCTTCCCGCAGGGAAGTTCCTAAAGGAAAACCTGACGTGTAAACACTGCTGACCTCAAAGGAAAAATATGGCAAATGGCTTTAGTTTTGTTTAGTTTTAGTTTAGTTTTTTAGTTTTTAAACCTCTTTTGTCAGGCAAAGAGTTCTTTGTCTGGATTTTCTTTTCTTGGCAAACAATTGTAGCAGCAAGTGGTTCCTCTGCCTTCTGTTAAGCATTTGCCCCATCTTTACAGAACAGCAAGTAAACATATTTACTTTTCTTTAAAAAGATCCACAATAAAATCAGAGTAGACCAGATTTTGAACAGATGGTTTAAATCAGTGAGGAAACTAAATTTCAATTGATTACACTTCCATTTTAACTTCCAGCCTTTTTTTTTTTTTTTTTTTTTAAAAGGGTGATGTCAACATGCAAATTAACATATTTGAAATCTAGCATCACATATAAGTAAAACCTGATATTTCTTGGTAATCACAAAATTAGTTGTAGTATTCAAGCTTTTGAGCTGTTGTGGAGCTGAAATGCTGATATTCAGATTCCTAGCAGTTCCCAGAAGCTGCTGCAGGCTGCTTGCTGATTCAGGCACACTTTTGTGTCTCTTGGATTGCCTGGCAGTTTTAGACCCATGGTTCACACAGTGCTGCGGTCAAACAGTAAAGGCCTGTGGATTTCCTTGTAGCCTTTTACTGGGTAGGACGTGTAGGAACTGACTGAATGCTTCATGCTTCACTGGTGGAGAAGAACCGTGACTACAAATGCACAATCCCTGCCTCTGCAGGTTAAAAACAGTCATAGAGGTGTTCACTCTCAGAGTGGCATTTAAATTAAATTTATTAAATTAAGTTTATTAATTTTGTTATTTACTTATCAGTTTAAGAATCAGTGATGAAGTATTTGTCCACATTGCTTCTCATCTGAAAGTGCACTTACGCCTGCACTTCCTTTGTGTTTTGGGTGCAAGTTTATCAAGAGTGGACCTTGCTTTCTGAGTGCCCCAGAGTGCTGAAAGTATGCATATCTGATTCTGTGAATGTTCAGCTGGTTGATTCAGTTCCACTTGTTTTCACTGTGTCTTCCTTCTCAGCAGGTATGTTCTGTCCTGTCAAATTTGTATGTGGTGTTTCTTCTCCATGCCATCATTCCGTAGTGACTTGTACTCTACCGTGACTGTTAGTCGGATGAGTGAGAAGAGCATTTCCAGTGAAGGCAAGAACTGTATGTGTTTCCCACATGGATGTCCTTGTTTAGCTAGTAATTTGGGTTGCAGCAGGCAAACTGGAAGGCAGATGTGTGTTGTCCCAAGATATGCTAACTGCAAGGTGGCTGTCATTTGTCTTTGTGTTTTGCGAGTAGCTGAGTATTCATTTCTGGGCAGGCTGAAGGACCACTGATCTTAAAGTGTAACTTCGTAGAATGCATTTCTGAGGTACAGAGCAGTATGTTATAGGGATCCTAAGCAGGTAGGTCTGTCCGTGTAGAAGCGGGGAGCACTAAAGCTACGTTAACTTATGCGCAGATCTCTGGGTTTGCTCTTCCCGGCTTAACACATACCTGAACAGGCTATGTTCAAACTCTGTTCCAGGCTTTGAACTGGACCTCAGGACCCTGGGAAGGAGCAGTTCCTGGTGCCAGGAATCTTGATTTAAGTTTCAGATAAATTTCCTGGAGCTGGAATCTGTGGTAGTTGCAACATCTTTCAGATTCTAAAAAATTTGAAAATACTGTATGCCGCTGTTAGACTATCATGGTCTAACTTTGTAATTCCTTTTTCTTTGCTGTAACTTGCAATTCATGACTCGGCTGACAAACCCTTAGCAAGGTATCTGTACACCTGCTACTCTTTCCCCTTCAGTTCTGAATGGAAAAATCACAAGGCTTAGGGAAGTGCTGGATTTTATATGGCAGTGCCGGTCCGTCTTCTGGTTCTGAAGAGTCAGGATGAGCTTATTTGGGATTAGGTGAAAGTTCTGAATTGTTTAGACTTTTTTGAAACTTTTACTTGTGGAAGAAGAGTCTTTACAAAGATTCAGATCACTGGAGGTATCAAATGCAGGAAAAAAAATGGCCCTGGTGCTGATTATAATCAGCTAGAAAATCAGTTCGCAGCAAATCAAATAGATGGAGCATTATAATAAATCCTTGGTCCTCCTTTTCTCTGTGTTAGCTGATCTACCACTTCTTTAGGTGACAGTGAACACATCGAGACAATGACAGCTTGGTTTGGATCAGGTGATCACACCAGTCAGTCTCTCCACCACCACCTAACGTGCTGGTTGCAGCAGAATAACTATGTGTAACCTGGCATAAAATTAGAATAGTGATAAGATAACTGATCCTAAGTGAACTCCTGTGGTAGAAAATTGACCCACCAGAATTACTTGAACAAAACTTGAAATGTCATAGTGAGTACTTCATGCAGTTGTAGATTTATTTTTTTTTTATTTTTTTTAACTGTGAGGAAGTGCTCTCAAGCTGAATTTATCATACCCTTGACCTATGGCCTCAGGCAGATGAGACTTCCGAAATTGCTTACAAATAGACCTTATGGTCACTTTGCCTTGAAGTTTATATAGACACTGCACTCTAATTGGAATTAGCAATGTAATCCTGATACAGTGTTGGAGACCAGAACAACATGAGAGCCAACAGTGGAAAAAGAAAAAAAAAAAAAAAAAAAAAAAAGTGGCTCTAATGAGACCTCAAATCCAGAATTTTCTGACATCAGTGTCTTTTTTTGAGCATTTTCTCAGTCTGTTATTTATAGTCAGCATTTTATATCTGCTCGCAAGTTTTCATCCTTCTGTCCATCTCCTTCTTCTGCTCTTTATCACTTGTGAAATACTTTACCTGGAACGAAGAAAATTTGAATTTAAACTACTTCTGAATGAGAACAAGGTATTTATCAGGTGCTTGCTTTGCCATTGTGTTGGAGGGAAAACAGCTGTGCAGAAGCATACCTGTGGTCCTTCAAGGACTTAATTTTCTGTACAGAAGGTCTCTTTTCATCTCTGGCCCCTAATTGCTTTGGAAGATAGATGAAAGGATTTCTGGGTCAGTTCCATAGAGATGTTTTCTAATTCAGCAGGATACCAAAAGTACTGGGGAGAAGGGGGTGGGAGAAGTGCCTGTGAAGGCTACTTCTTCCCGGGGCAGAAGGGAAACAGAAACAGAGTTAAATGGATGAAATGGTTTTGAAGCAAAAACTGCTAAAAAAGCTGCAACCAAACTAAAAGATCTCTCCTTGTAGTTTCCCCCACACACCCCCAAACAGGGCAGTCCCTTTCCCTCCTGCATGGCGGGTGCGGGTGTGCGGTCTCTCTGCGGAGGTTACCTGGTCGGTGGTCGCAGCCTTCTGCTCTGCACTGGTGTCAACTGGGGCATGCAGAATGGGAGCTGCGGGCCAGACCTTTCCATAAAGGTCCCACCTGTCTGGTTGGGTACCTGCTCTTTATAGGCTGCAGTCCTGCCCTCAGCCCATCTCGAATAGCTGCAGTTTGCTTTCCTGTGGGCTGTGTTTTGGAGGACATGGTGTTTTAGGAAGGCGCTGGGCATGTTTGCACGCTCTGCTGAAAGATGGTGCCGTAACGTCCTCCACTGCACCCCAGCAAATATAACGAAGGCGTGTGGTCGTGCTTGCCCGGTGTGTCTGTGGAGGTGCTCACTACCTGGGCTGGCTCAAAAGTCAGGTAAGAATTCTGCATTACTGCACCGTTTCAGTATTTTCTGAGTCACTGCTGTGTAAGTCTTGATCCCATCACTTGCCTGGGCAGTGACTGGTGTTATAAGGTGGCTGCAGGTTTGTTTTCTCCCTCATTATCCAAGTGGTACAGCTGTGCTGGGATTTACAGGACTTGAGTGGCAGTATGGGAAGTATACTCTGCTGTCTACTGGTAAATCTTTAGTACAGTTCCTCCTGAAAAATATTAAATCTGGCATGCACCTGACTGAGCCATGTATCTTTGCGCATGTAAGAACTGCTGCTTTTCAGAACAAAGGATTCTAGGTATTGATTTTTATAAGAAGCACGCAGCCGTAACAGTATTAAAGGGAGGAAACGGTGCTGTTTAGCATGCTCCCGACAGGAGAAAGGTGGCAGACTAGAGCTCATAGGCGAGGGTTCATTCCACCTGCTTCAAAGTGCCGTTAGCAGTCATAAAAGCTCTGTGGTCTTGCATTAGCTTTGGTCTTGCTGCAGCCCCTGCGGAAGCGAGGGGCAATGTGGCCTATTCTGAAAAATACTGATTGTGCTTTTTTGTTCTGTTCCCAGGGCCCAGTCATTTACGCGCAGTTAGATCACTCCGGAGGACAGCACAGCGACAAGATTAACAAGTCAGAGTCTGTGGTCTATGCTGACATTCGGAAGAACTGAGATGAGATCCTAAGCTATCCAAAGGAAAACACACATTCAGACTGGAATTGCTTGAACAAGATTTGACCCAGAGAACTCACATGTGGCCTTTGATGCCTAGGCTAGGACCAATGCATGTGCATACAGAGGGAAAGATATATATGTATTGTGTGTAAATAGTCTATTTAATCGTACAGAAGTGAGACCAATGTTGCATGTTGAAATGCGGTAAGAATTTTGCTTATAAATTGCCAATATTCTTTTTTGTATTTTGTGTGACGAGAGAGAAAGTGAAAACTCGCATCACAATTTTAAAATATTTTTATCTTGATTATTAATGGAGAAACTGGAAGATGCCTGAAAATTCTAGGTTGACCTGGAGATTCTTTTTTTGCTTATAGGGCCTAATTTCTTTTGTTGAGGTGAAAATAAAGAAGATATCTTCTTTATATTCACAGAGTTCTTTATGTATACAGGGTATTCATCTTTCCTTGGTCAAATTCTCAGTACAAGCTGTCTTCTCATATAAACTAGACACTCTCACTTGGTCTTGTAAGCCAAATTGTGACTCCTAGCTATCAGCAATGTATGTCTTAGCAGTATAAGTGAAGGAAATGTTTAGGCCTACCTGACCTGTGCAACACAGGTCACAGAACTGTTTACTTCTGTATTGAGCCCATCTCTTCAAGCTTAGTCCTTTAAGATACAGGGGTAGTGTTGATCTAATGAATTTTGTGAAATGGTGAGAACTTAAGAGCTAGTGAGTTAAAGGGATAGAAAGCTATAGCTGTAGGTGGTTGCCTCAGACTCTGTTGAACCTTTCAATGAAATGTTTCTTCCTTGAAGCACTGTCATTTCACATAAGCATGAAAAAGGGCTCCAAGGGACCTGGAAGCTGTAGTACTCCCTCACCTCTCTCCTATGGCTCCATTATACCACTGTCACTTCCTTAGAGATGCTTCATCTGTTCTTGAAAGCCTGTATTGGGGGCTGAATGACCTCTGGAGGAAATCTAGGCCTTCACTCTTTGGTTTTTTTGATGTGTGTTCTCTTTATGTAATCTATATTTGCACAGAGGATGCGGAGGGCAATTTATTTCCTTCCTCTCTGCAAGTCCACTACTTGAATATAATTTCTCAGCTTCTTGTTTCTAGATTAAACTCCTCATAGATTGTTAAGGATCTCTGATCGTTCTCTTCTGCTGAAGAGGATCTTTCTTTAGCTGACCCATTTGTATCCTGAAGTCTGGTGCTCAAAACTAGAAATGGCATTCCAGCTGAGGTCTTCTCAGAGTAGCATATAGTAGAATCATTTCTGTTTTGTACATCTTAATGTGGTGTTGGCTTTTTTGTAGCAGCAAATAATTTTCAATTTGGTCTACCATAACCCTTTCTCTGATTCTTACCCATTTCCTAGTTCAATCTGTTTCACAGAATCAGTCACAGAACGGTTGAAGTTGGAAGGGACCTCTGGAGATCTAGTCCAATCCCCCCCTCCTCAAGCAGGGTCAGGTAGAGCAGGCTCTGCCCAGTTGGGTTTTCAGTATCTCCACAGATGGAAACTCTACATACAACATTTCTGGGCAACCTGTTCCCTTAGAGTGATCAAACAGTAAAAAAAGTGCTTCCTTGTGTTCAGGTGGAATTTCCTTTTTTTAAATTTCTGTCCATTGCCTCTTGTCCTGCCAGTGAGCACTACTGAGAAGAGTAGTGCTCTTCATTCCCTCCCATTGAGTATTTATACACATTGATAAGATCCCCCCCAAGCCTTCTCTTCTTCAGGCTGAATGGTCACAGCTCTCTCAGCTTTTCTTCCTATGAAAGATGCCCCGGTTCCTTTATCAGCTTTGTGGCCCTGCACTGGACTTGCTCCACTAAGTCCATATCTCTCTTGCACTGCAGAGCCCAAAACTGGACACAATACTCCAGGTGTGGCCTCACTGGTGCCGAATAAAGGGGAAGGATCACCTCCCTTGACCTGCTGGCAATACTTTGCCTACTGCAGCCCAGGATACCATTTGCCTTCTTTGCAGCAGGGGCACATTGCTGGCTCATGTTCAACCTGATGTCCACCAGGACCCCCACAGGCCCTTTTCTGCAAAGCTGCTTTCCAGCCAGGCGGCCCCCAGCATGTACTGGTGCCTGGGGTTTTTCCTCCCCCGGTGCAGGACTTTGCACTTCTCCTCCTTGAACTTCATGAAATTCCTCTTTGTCCAACTCTCCAGCCTGTCCAGGTCCCTCTGAATGGCAGCACAACCATCTGGTGTGCCAGTAACTCCTCCTGGTTTTATATTGTGTGCAAATTTGTCTCTACTGAAATTATGTTATGGCTTTTTCAGACCTCATCTTCAATTTGTCAGCTGAAAACTTGGTTGGAATTCTCATCCTGTCCTCCAGTGAGCTTGCAACCCTCTTAGCTTGATATTTGCAAACTTAAGCCTACATTCCACTGTAACATCAGGTAAATGAAAAATAGTTTTAGGCCCATGGCAGACCCTTTCAGAACCACATTAGGTAATCCTTTAATTATGACAGTGCAACTTTAATAACTCTCTTGTGTACAGTGGGGTTTTCTCCCAACAAAGTATGCCAAGACTACATTCTTTCATCAGGATCAGACTTCACTGGTTTCCTGACAATGCCTGCCTTTGTTAGAAGCCTCATTAAGATCAGGGTGAATCCTGCTGCTGCTACTTTCCTTATCTATCAGGCTGTTACTTCCCAACACGTGTTTTACACTTAGTAAGAAACGAATGCTTTTGACATGGTTGTTTGGAGAAACTTGATTTTGATCTGCCTGTGTTCGTCCCTGTGCATCACCATCTTTCTCCCCAGACATTTTAGAGTAAGAGGGAGAAATGTGATGAATGTAGCGATCCAAAACTTGCTGCTATGAGAAGACAGGGCTGTCTTTGGCTCTGAAGTCTGCTACTAATGTTTTTTTCTTTTCCTGCTGAGCACAATCCTGATCTGGTGCTGACTTTTAAGAAACACGATGATCTGGTTGGTGCTGACTTTAGGGTAAACACGCTGATCTGGTGCTAACTTTAGGAGACACGCTGATCTGGCTGGTGCTAACTAACTTTAGGAAACATCTCCTTCCATTGCTTTTGCTTAGCTACAGGTATGTTCATACTGCCTATACTGAGGAGGCTCGTTGCAAGGCTGCTTGGATCCTCTTTGTGAAGGCAGAATGAACTTGGTAGTATTTTTAAAAAATGCTGAACATCTTTTTAGAAAGAAACAAAAGTCCCTTCCCCCAGGAATAGCAGAAATCGGTCTCAATCCCTCTCCGGTGCGAATGCTGTTGAATTATCTTTTTTTTTTAGTCATGGAAACACGAACAATATAGCTATTAAATAACTTATTCAGGCTGAAGTCAAAAGAACTTGAGGCGATGTGAGACAACGCTTGTGAACTTTCTGTCCCTCAGGTTATCTTAGCTTGTTTAATCATACAGTAACTTCTGCTGATGAGGGACTGATGCTGAGTTGGCTTAGTTAGTATAAGTCTCAGGAGACAGAGGACTTTTACTTCCTTGGTGGGTAGCAAGCAGAGATTAAAGTCAGACAAGGTCATCATATCCTGATGTTATGGTGACCAGAAGTTTAACTGTTTGCTCTCCTGCTGTTCTCTTCATTCTCTGACGCTGTTCTTTGCAGGTGGACAGGTACAGCTTGGATTTGGAGGAACACTTAACTGTGTTGTCCTGTTGTATTACTGTTGCTAGCTCTTTTTAGGACCATCTATTTGAAAAAGCAGCGCTGCGTGGCAGGCTCGCTGCAGCACAGCTGTGAGGTAGGCAGCCTCTCTTGAGGCAGTAGCAAATGGCTAACACTGTTACGTGGGTCATTGCTCGTGGATAGTGGAGCTGGGGAAGGTCTGCGTGATGGAAAAGACTTGCAATGAATTCTCTTTTATTCATCATGCAAACAAAACTGGGATCAATCTGAAATCCATTTCTCAGCTGGGGGTGGGGGGGGGAAGTCTTTTATGGGTAGAAGTGACCTTCTGCCCATTGTAGGGGTGTGGTTTTGGATCGCCAGGCTGGGCCCTGGCAGCCAAGCCGGCTGGCCCCCCCTAGAGCCAGGGGCGGGAATGGCACCCTGCTTCTTCCCTCCTTCTAGCAGAACTGCAAACTGGAAAAGTTTTGGCTTTTTACTAACAGTGGATATATTCTTCCTTATTTTTGATTACCAGAAATGAATTTTGAGAAGAAGATTACAAATAATTATGATGTATCAATCTAAGTACATGGGTAGCTGTACTCAGTACATCAAATCTCCATTGCCCCTTTTGACTTCAGCAGTTGTTCTGTGAGGGAGATGGTCGGCATGTTCATGCAATGGCATTAAGAGCATTACAGGGTGGCAAATATGTCCCTGTAACTAACTGAATGATGTGTCATTTATAACTGGAGACCCGTAGGGTTTTGTTTTCTCTCAAAGCTTTTAGTGATATTTCAGTTTGTGACTAGAAGAGCTGGAATTAGGTTTTTAACTTTTTTTTTAAACCTGTGAGAACTGTTTAGGTACCCATCTGTCTTGTAACTGCAGTAAATGTGTATATGCAGCTTCAAAGTTGCATTGCCTTAGAGTGGATTCATTGAGGTCAAGTGTGGGCTGTTTGATTTATAAACAAAACACCTTCACTCTGTATTGAAATCTTGTCTTGGAATTTTACATTATTAATGTATCTACCTAGGACCTCAAATACAAAATGTTCTTATTGTATACTAGCTGATGGAAATATCTTCTCTTTAAAACCATCAAAGGTGAGAAGATGGGTAAGACTTCTGGGCTGTGGCCAGACCCCCGTGGTGCTAGTATTAGGTAACATTTTTATATGGGAGACTACAAAACCATATTAACTATGCTCAGCAATTATACCCTTCTTGAGGCTTCTCTTTCCCTTCTCTTCACTGCCCTGAAGCTAATAAGCCCTTTCATTTAAAGGTATTTTTGCACTCTAAAATAGAAGTTCAATGCCTTTGGAGATCAGTGTGCTGTGCAATCTTTTCTGTCTCCCTGCAACGCCAGCTGTTTTTATGTGGTAAATGTAATTGGAAACATAGACTGGGTACTTCTCTTTTGTAAACCTCTCTCTCGGAGGTATGCAAGAGAACAAACACCTGTAAGACAGGTGTATAATATGTGTGAGGGAGCAAGATATGCATTGCATGGCCTGATTACATGAAGAGCCAGTGTACCAACTGTTAGTGCTTTTGCTTTTACAGACTCATCTGGAAACAGTTATCTTGGATATTTTTTCTTGAATGGACTTTCATGTTTTCTATTGTAATCTTGTGAATATTTTAATACACTTTTTTTTCCCCCCATTACTAGTTTGCTGGACAAGTGTTATCTGGTTAGGGACTGGGAAGGGAGGGGGACTGAAATGCACCACCTCTCTTTCTGGCAATATTCTTCAGTCACTGCAGTCTGTGTCAGCTCAGCGAACAACACAGCTGGAGAGTTCACCATTTAAATTGATGGCCTGTATTAGCGCTTCAGCTAGGAGAACTAAGAAACCCAAGTGAAACTGTAGCAGAATACACGTAGGAGAGGAATAGCTTCATGGCAGGACGGCCTCTTTGAAAGGGGAGGTGGCAGGCTATCAGGTGCCTGTCTTGTAAGAATGGAAAATGCTTTCCTTAAAGTATCCTGCGCAAATACTTTGCACAGGATAATATAACATTATACATAGGGTGTGAAAGGAGGGGACACCAGTGCCACAACAAGGTGCTGTAGCTCTTCTAACTATAGAACGGTTTCCTTTCCTCTCCACCCTTGCCATGCTGGAGTGACAACTCAAATGGGACTGGGGGAAAGTAGGGGTGGAGAGAGACTTAATAGCAGGACTTTGCAAAACTCCAGTATTTCAAGGCCTCCATTTTCCTGAAAGCTGAATCCTGAAGAAGCTGCTCTGTCTCACAGTTATCTTTTTCTCCTGGATAAAAATTCCTGAGCTCTGGTACTGGCTCCTGGCTTCGGTGGAAGAGGTCTCAGAGAACTTGCCAGGGGAGCTCATTGATGCCGTGCTCTGAGCACAGTTGCCTTGTACTTCTCAGTAACAGATGAGCTTTTGCAGTGTCATGTAAAGCCTTTGCTCGGAAGCTATTTCACAGTGGCACATTTTTCCTCTTTACAGGAGAGTAAGTAGGGAGAGATGTTGACTTTCAGGGAAGGCTTCGCTGTTTATTCACAAACATGCCACAGATGGGAGCAGACCACTGCCTCCAGAGCTTTGGAGAACTGGCATGTACATGTTTCCTGAGTGCACACCTTCAGAGGAAATCTGCATGTACTTAAGGAGAGGGCGGAAAGCGAGTAATGGAAGCTCTGGCTGTTTATTTTTCACACTCCCAAGAACCAGGTAATTAAATGCGCCCATTTTCTGCCTCTAGTTGTAAAGGATGACAGAAACTAAAACACCAGCGGCACACACTAGTTTGCCCTCTTGTTAAAGACAGTGGTGGCTGGGAAACAAATGAAGATACACATAGCTGAGGCTGAAAAGAATATCCTTACGCTATCAGGGAAGAGCATCAGGGAATGAAATGCAAATGCTACTGTTGTTGGTTACTGAAAGTATGGTAAAACCCCTCGCAGGTCTGACTGTGACATGAAAGATTACTTCAGTCTGAGGCTCTGGCTGTCACCAGTACCGCGTCACTCCCAGCACTGTTCACTAGAGTCAGATATGGTTGGGCCCAGCAACTCATTCTAGGCACAATCCACAACTGGTTCCTTTTAAAGAGACAATATAAGACACACAATGTTACTTCAATTTAAAAGGTTGCACTTTATTTAAATGTATGGAGATACTTTGTTATTTGCACTTAGAAAACACTTGCTCTCTAGACATTTAGATTTCCTCTTTCATTTCTCAGAGGAAAAAACATTAAAATTAGTGAAGCTAGGTCCCATGGGGAAGGGTTTGTGCGTTGTTGGATTTGACCTGTTGTGTTAAGCATCTCTTTGCTGCAGCTGCTCATGTTGTTTTGCTTTTAGCTCCCGATTATACCTATGGGGGGAAAAAAAAAGGCACACAGACTAAGAATAGAACACCAGTTACAATAACAGTGTCTTCCTAACAATCTGTTCGGCAAAGGAGGTTTAAAATTACAATGGACTCGAGGGTGGAAACTCAGGATAGGACAGTTTAGTTCATGTAAGAAGTTCCAAATTGTTGTCAAGTATACCTCATTCCTGGCCAGTACTGAAGCCAGAGAACTCCAAATTTTTCCCTTGAGAAATCATTTTAAAAAATTAAAAATAAAATGCTGCTCTGCTTAAGAACCCTTTGATCCAGCCGCAACTGACACTATTCAACACTGAAAGCTGACAGAAGTGCAAAGCTTATGAGGAGGAGAAAGCCTAGGCTGTTTGTCAGTCAGACCTATGGGTTTTAAAGAATGCCTTAGACCCAGAAATTACAGCTAACATAAAGCATTCCTTAAAAAGTGCTCTAGCTATACTGAAAATATTTAAAGCTTCACTCCCACTCAACTGGAAAACTAACAATGTAGCAAAAAAGTTCTGCAATGTTTAATTGTTCAGTTCCTCTTGCCTGTTGCACTGACATTGAGGCTGGTAGAATTATAAATTCCTGGTTAAGATGAGGTGGTGTGAATGCTCAGTTATAGTATGTAGAGTAGCCCTTCTTAATACATACCTCCATATTCGGAAGAGTTGAGAGCCACCAGCACAGCCGACAAAGAAGTTCACAGCAAACAGACTCCAGTTTTTAGGAATAATAACTAGAGAGTACCTTGACCAAATAAGGCCTGATGAATGAAAGGGAAAGTTTAAAGATGTTATGTCTTTAAAATGAAATATTCAGACATTCCCCTAAGTTTGGAGACAGAATCACGGGCCAGTTTAAGTAAACAAGTTTTACAACTTCATGTTAGACAACTGCTTTTCTTATAACTAGCCATTTCTCAGTTAAAAGCGCATCAAGTGCCAGTGGGACAGCTATGGGGATGTATTGCATTTTCCCAAAATAACTAGACAATAAAGTTAATCATAGTCTTAATATCAAAGATCCTCTGTACTCTACAGCAGTCTAGACCTTAATTCGCCAGCACAGTTGCAGGCTAGTGGCATTTTGCTGTAGTATATCCAGCTTGCTGCACCAGCTTAGAGATCACTGAACCCACCACTCAAGAAAGGTTTACATATCATGCAAAATGCACAGCACTGTGTCAGATATCGCAATAAAGTCCGAGAAGGAAGAAGGCGGCACGTGTAATTTTGATTTTCAGCTTTAGCTGCCACAAGTCCCGCCCCTGACAAGACCTGGTGGAACACCCTGAATACAGAATATTGTTTCTGCCAGTGTGAAAAGTCACGGCAGACAGTAGTGCAGCGGTCTGTGTACCACTGCTTCCAAGTTCTTTTAACACATGGAAATTCTTTCCAGTTACGTTAGTGCAATTACCCTACCATTGTATAATCCCTTAAAGTCTGTTCTAAAAAAGTCACTATATCCTGGACTGATTTCAAAATTACTTGACCTGAAGCGAAAGACGTCACTTGGTGGAATGAGTGGTATCATTGTGACTTAAGGGATGAAACTCATATCCTAACTCATAACAACTTGCTCTGGACAGTTCCAAATTAAGACACATGTAGAAAACTGTTATATAATCACAGAACTCGTACAGCTTGAATAACAAGTATAGTTCTGTCCTAGAATTATCATCTGGCAGCAATGGTGAGAGCTAGCGTATCATAGTTAAGCCTTTTCTATAGAAGTGGATTAGTACTGATGGAGGATTTGGAAAGAAGTGTATACAGTTTTAGAGAGAGTGCTGTGTAAAAGCAGGGAGTAACTTTGGCTTTACCTGTGGCCATTAGTACTGCAGACTGTGCCGTGCTGAGCTTTTCTGCTGGTCTGGTCATGTCAGCCATTCCAGCACATACCAAACCCTGTAAAGAGAAATTCAGTGAGCACCAGTCCAGCACCAGGACCTCCTGTAACAGATCAAACACTTTACAAGGGGAAGTTGCTTCTTAGCTCAGTGCTTATTCTATATGCATTATGCAGGAGATGGGATGAATTATATGAGCAGAGTAATTAGACTCTCTGAGACACCATCCACTTCGATTCCCTTGTGGTAGGAGTAAGAACACAGTTATGGGGGGTGCAACTGGCTTGCAATAAAATCCCAGGCAGTGGCAATTTTGTATTAATTTAAGAACAAGGTTAATTTAAGCACAGCTGCTTAAGAAAGCAGCTGGAAAAAAAAAAATCGGTTTTCATGCAACAAGTAGAGGTTTATCAAAATAAGGCCCTTCTTCCTAAAGCTCAGGCTAAGATATTGTTGGTAAAGATGTAGGTGTAACACCATCTAGTCTTCACTCAGCTTCCTCTGAGGAGGTAAAAGCGCTTCTTTTTTAATATAATTGCAGTAAAAGTAGAAAACTTCCAGGTGAAGTGAGGAATAGCTTGGCTGATCTACTTCACAACATTACTAGCAAACACACTGCATGATTTGTTCTGTTGTGTTATTGCCCTCTACTGGAAATACAATTTCATGTTCGCGTTACAGGAGTTCACAAAAAAAACCCCAAAACGCAAAATGCCACAAAGAAGAGAGTCCTGATGCTTCTAATTCACTGACTGCCACTAAGGACTCTTTTGGCTCCAATCAAGAAACCAGTTTTCAAGGGCAGAGACTTCTGCGTGCTGCCTCACTTATGGGATTGATGTTGCTGCCGTGGTGGCACGGAGGTACGGATTTTCAGCACACCTGAGTAACTGCAGTAAATGTGCCTTTGCCACATCGGGGAAAAGTCATTTCAATTTGTCAGTGAAGAACTTCACTGTAAGCTTAGAGCTGCATGTTCACAAAAGAAAAACTATCTGTATATTAGCTCTTTGGATACAGCAGCAGTCAACACCAGCCTGCTCAGAAGAGTTGCCCGTACTGTCAGGCTGGAGCACATTGCCTGGGAGAGCCTCCGGATGGTTAACCACGGTTACTGCAGCTCCAGTTTAGATTGGCAAAGAAACCAAGCTACAGCTTAGAGTGTAACGTGTTGCCTGTGGCCCATAAAAAGCTGTGGTTCACAACAGCAAACTTACAAACCAGCTGGCAATAGGAAGAGCAGGTTATATCCTTGGTTGTTATCAAACAAGGAGATCAAACAGCTTTATGATTTTAGAGCTCATTTATTTTATCTACCAATACAATAACTAGGAGGAGGCACCTGCGCACAGACGTAGCCAAGGGGCGTAACCAAGTGGGAAACAAGAGACCTACTGATAGCCGAAATGGCAGTTGCCTTTTTTTTTGTTGTTGTTGTTTTTTAGGCAGTGGCTGCTCGTGTTTTCTCAAGATTACCTTGTACTCTGACATGCTTTAACCTGCCTTCAAACTTTGAGGCTTAGGACTTGGCTTCCTTAAGATACTCCTCAAATTCCTCAATCTCAGAAGAAATACATGCTTTAAGAGTTTTGAATTATATGCTAGCTCATGCCTACCTTGAGCAACAGTTGGTGTTTCACAAGAGAAAGATTTTGTGAAACTTCCAGCAAAGAGCACAGTTTTTCCCCAAAGCATTTTTCCCCCGCTGTATCCCCTGCATGTTGTACTATATGTTATTAAGGCTAATTTTGTTCCTCCCCGTATATTAAAAATTAGAGCCTCGGTATTAAAGCTTTCTGTAGGCTCAGATATCTGCTGGGAAACTATTGCTTGCTCAATGGGTTGCTGCAGATTGCCCTCTGACTGACATCCAGACACCAGCTGGCATCTTATACTTACCCATTTCATAATAGGTGCCCAGAAAAACACTGTTTTGGGACCTGAGGGAGGAGGGGGGGGAAAGAAAAGAAGTTAAATTATTCAGTAAGAGATGTGGCTGCTTTAATACCCACAGTTAGTTTTAGTTTTATTTTGTTTTTTTAAATAATGAATTGTGCATATTAGCACAGTTTCTACCACTGTACAAGCTTTAATACCTAGTACTCCTAGTTCATCAACTCAGTGCATCAACCTTCAGTTGTGTAAGCAGTCCACCCATTTCTACAACAGACGAGTAGGATTTTGTATTTCCATTCTTAAGCAAACAAGGAGACTAGAGCAGGCAAAATGCATTCATAATGAAAAGAGTTAGGATAAGGCCTAGGAATAGTGAAGACAGTTTCTATATAGTGATTGAAAGCTACTCTACAGCTGGACTAGCAGAATTAGTATTTGAAATCTCTGTGAACTGAATCTTATAAACTAAAACCCCAAAATATTTTATTACTGGTACTGTAACAAGTCAGGCCCTCCTTCCTTTTCCAAATCACGGCCCGTGCCACACCTAAAATGTGCATACTGCCAACCGTGCCAGACATCATTGATCTAGGACTACTGCTTGAAGGCTTAAAAGAGAGACCACGATCCAAAGTATCAACGCACCGTGCTGGGAGACAGTCAGGACACCGGTTCAGATTTCATCAAAACACATTAAGTTTTAGGTCTCGCTAGGCCACCGCTCAGCATTCGGATAACATGCAAGATGAAGCCAAGTTTTCACTGTAATATGTTACATATTATGAGTAAAGTTTTTAAATACCAATGATAAACACTAGGACTTTGGTTGTTTGCTTTTTACGTGAGCTAAGTTTTCACTAACAATTCAGCCTTAAAAAGGCCTTGCAGTAACTACACTCTCTGTTCTAAGCACCCTCAGCTTTAAAACTGACTTGGGAAAAATTAACTGTCAGGTTTCTACAGCAAGCACCTCTGAAGCAACTCATAATTTGGGGGATAAGACTAATTATTACAAATACTATTTGCTCCATCACGTTAAAGCCAACTAAGTCCTAGACAAGGGCAGGGCAACTGCAACCCAGAATGCAACGAAAACTGGCTTGGCAGCTTTGCATAAAGCTTGCTTAGACCCATGCTGCATGTGACAGCGATCAAGTTTCAAACTGCAGTTAATAAATACTAGCACATTACTCTTTGCTTGGATAACTGAACGTTTCTACCTACACAGGATTTGATTTTTTTTAGGATGCATGGGGTTGTGCAGCCACTAAACTGTCTAATATTGTTGAAGAAATACAGCTCAATATCCATCCGTTAAAGATGTAAACTTCAGTTGCTGTTCTCTTAGGCAGCTGCTTAGTACGTCAGTATCAGGCTGCAAATATAGCTCTTTCTAAGTCAGTCTTATAGACTGTACTCTTACAGAAGTAACTTTAATTACTATCATCTATTTTCTTCTAAAACACAAATTCAGATTTGGGGTACTGGAGAATGTGGGGTGAGTATAAATTATTAAATCGACATTCCCTAAACAACGAGTAGAGTTTTCAAGAAGACTGACAATTTTTATCAATAATAGATGACTTGATAAGAAACAATCGAAGACAAGTAGGGTACCAAGCCAAGCTTGTTATAAGGGAAGACTCAAACGCCGTAAGCAGAACACCTCTCCTGGAGGCACGCCAGCAAGCACCCAGCCAGGGCGAGCTCTTCCCAGATCCTGACACCCAGAATTTTTCAAGGATGAATGTGACAGCAACACATCAAAGCAGGGACACACCAGAGGCTAACTGGGATATCTGTGTACGTCTCCAGTTTATAGAATTTATGATTTCTATTAAATGTAAGAAGTCTTTGTCCCAGAGAGTTTAGTTTAATCAGGCAAAGTGAACCACAGAGGCCAAAGGAGAGGGAGTACAAGCTCAGCCCACGCTTCCCTATGGCTGCCAAGAGCCATGTTCCCCACTCCGTGGCAGCCAAGGGAGTTGGTGTGCTGTACCCCAGGCCCTTCGCTGTCCGCCAGCAGCCTCCCTCTGTGCACGCCAGCCAAAGGAACAGCTTTTCAGACCAAAGGAACAGCTTTTCAGACCAGGCATCAATTATTTTACTGGAAGCTTTTTTTGTACCAGAAAAGAAGCAAGCATTGTTCTTCATTTCTCACAAGTGATTTATAACTTCATGGTAATGATACTTATATTCCGAAATTAGACTAGAAACTTAGATATCACCGGAGATAAAATGTGAGCCTTTCACTTTTAACCTACTTATTTTGCAGTCAGAGTGACATCTATTGCATAACTTTATCACAAACCCACCTTCAAGACATTCAAGGCTGAAACAGAAGTGGCAGAGGCTCAGTTTTGAAACCTGCTTGCTCTGTGGCTTTTCTCACTTATGCCATCAGTACGGATTGTGGCAGATACGTATGTACGGACGCACACAGAGTCCCTATAAAATGGATTTTTTTTTTAAATGAATTCCAACATTATGATGGTGAACAAAAGCAGCCCAGAGGCAGTTCCATGAAGTGAAAAGCACTGCAAGAGAACCTCCAAAGCCTTTGTCAATTAGTACTACAGTTCTGATGAAGAATGAACGTAGATGTTCCCAGTGCTTGCCATGCCTTGTATTCAATAAAAGCAATTGGAAGCTGCCAGATTTCACACGGGATGAATGTGGCGCTCAGAGGCTTGGTGCCCTTGCAGTGGAAGTGCTGGACATATTGACTCTTTATATACATGATTGTTAAATATATATATATTGGTCTAGTGAATTCAGTACAAATCAGACATTTTCATAACTGCAGTTTTCACTCTTTAACTGTGATTTCTTTAGAGCAACAATTTTCATTTCACAAAAGGACCGTTACAGGGGGATGGAGCAACTGACTAAAGTCCATTTTCACAGTGCATATTCCAGGTAGGTGAAGAGTCAAGGACGCACATCACACTGAAACAAAACAGTGGCAACAGCAGCCTATGGAATTGTAGGATTTTATTGAGCACTCTTTTTAACTACCCTATGCAATTTGTTGACTTGACAAACATCACCTAAATGGCACTGAAGCAAATCATTTTACAAGAGGTTTCTCCCTAATAACACACAAAAAACCCTCCCATGTTTGCTGAAGCAAAGGTAAGCTTTAGGTCAGGTAAGGGTAGGTCTTTTCAGGGAAACTCGAGCCCTTCCATTCCCACTCGAGCCCTTCAGCTACCCGAGTGGGTTCATGAAGGGCAGTTGTCCTCTTCGGCAGAAAGAAAACAAAGCAAACAGCAGCCTGACTTAAACCAGGGTACGCTTCAAGCTCAGAAATCCTTGCAGCGCTCCCCTCTATTTCTTCAGCGCATCCACTCGGAGGAAGCGACTGCTGGGGCCTCCGGGCCGGGGTCACAGCCCGGATTCGGGCCGGGGAGTAACGGGACGGTGACCCTCCAGCGCACTCGTGCGTTGCGGGAGACGGGGGTCACGAATCGCATCGTGTTTGGCTTTTTTTTTTTTTTTTTTTTTCCAAATAAAGGAAGTTTTCCCTTAAGGAGCAGGAGCCCGCTCGCCGGCAGTCCTCCCGGCGCGGGAATCACAGGGACAGAGCCGCGGCCCCGCGGCCCCGCTCCGGCCTCCCCCGCCGCAGGAGCACGCCACACACCCCCCCCCCCCTCCCCGGCTCCAGCCCGGCGCTCCGGTACCCCCGCCCCAGGCGGCCGCGGCAGCCCCCGCCGCACCCCGCCTCTTCCTCCGCGGACCCAAGCGGGGGCCGGGGTGGCCCCAGGCGCCGGGCCGCCGGCGGAGGACGCGCCGTTACCTGCCGGGTGGTTGTAAAAGGGCCGGAACCGCGGCGGCAGCTTGAGCTCGATGCGGTCGAGCAGGCGGTGGTAGGAGGCGCGGAG
This sequence comes from Platalea leucorodia, assembly GCF_965183815.1. NCBI lineage: Eukaryota > Metazoa > Chordata > Aves > Pelecaniformes > Threskiornithidae > Platalea > Platalea leucorodia. The sequence continues at coordinate 116,058,102 of NC_138824.1, forward strand.
CCCCGCGACGGCAGCCGCCATGTCGGGGCGGCGAGGGGGGCGCGGGGGCCGGGCGGCGGCGGGTCGGCGGGCGAGCGGGCGGCGGCGGCGGCTCCGTCCCTCGGCGACCCGCCGTCCTTCCACCGCTCCCTGCGAGCCCCGCCCACCTGTCACCCCCGCGCCGGGGGGAGGAGCGCCGCTCCCTGCGCGCTGATTGGCGGCCTCCGCGCGAGGCGGGGCGGGGCGGCGGGGATGGCGCGGCGCTATTGGCTAGAGCGGCCTGTCCCCGCCTCCTGAGGCGAGCTGGCGCCAGCGCGCTCGCGGGAGGTCTTGGGGGCGTCTTCGGGAAGGGCACGAGCGCCCGGCTCAGAGATGGACGCCGGGACGGCTTCGCTCTCCCATCCAAGATGGCCGGCGCGGGAAACCCCGGGCCGCGGCTACGCGCCCAGACCCAAGATGGCCGCCTTGCGGCTTCACCGCTTGGCTGCAGGGCGGGTTTGGCCGGCGAAGCCGGATGCGCTGTCGTCACCCGCCGCTTTCACACCGACCCCTCCCTGTGCGGGGCGGGGCCCCCCGAGGCCGTGTTACCGGCTCGCGCGAGACGCCCGTGGTCTCGGAGCGCCGCGCCCCCTCCCTCGCGGCGGGGGGCGGGGCGCCTCGGGGGCGGGGCGCCATGCCTGGGGGCGGGGCGCGGAGCCGCCGCCGCCGCTCGCTCCCCGTCGGTGCCTCGGCGCGAGGCGGGCGTACGAGCCAGCGAGCGAGCGCCGGGCGCGCGGACCGGCCGGTTTCCATGGTGATCGCGCGGGGCGGCCGGTACCACCGGAGCGCCCGACACCCCTTCCCCCCGCGCCCCTTCCGCGCGGGGCCATGTCCCGCGGGCACTGCCCCCACCTGCTGTGGGACGTGCGGAAGCGGAGCCTGGGGCTGGAGGAGCCCGGCCTGCTGCGGAGGCACTACCTGGGTAAGGGCGGGGGCCGCGGCGGCGGGCGCCGCTCGGCCGCTCCGAGCCCCCCGCCCCCTCTCCCCACGCGCGGGGCGGGGGCGGCTGGCAGCGGCTTCTCCCCCCCCCCCCCCCCCGAGGCGCGCGCAGGCGGGGGGGGCGGGGCGCGGTGGGGAGAGGGTCCACGCGTGGCGTGGCGTGGCGTGGGGGGGCGCTGAGCCCGCTTCCCCCGCCCCGGCCCGGCCCGTCCCGCTCCCCCCTCCCGGCCGGGCGGTCCCGCAGCGGCCGGCTCCGAAGTTTCCTGAGCCGGGCGCGGGGCGGCCCCCTGCGCCCTCGGGGCGGGGGGATCCGGGGCTCGGCGGGGCCCTGGGCTCCCCCCGGGCGCTGCCCGGCGGCCCCCGCCCGCCCCCTGCCTGCCCGAAGGAACTGTTGCGTGAGGGAGGGCCGGCGGGGAAGTTGGGCGGCGGCGGATCGCGGCGGCCGCGGGTTATGCCCCGGGCTGCACAGGCTCCGGATTTACCGGCCCTGAGCCGCCGCCGCTCGCTAGCCAAACACGTCAGCGCCGGGATCGTGGCGTGGTCGCTCCCGGGCTTTGGGGCGTTTGCCGGGCTGACGGCAGCCGGCGGGCGGGCAGGGCCCCGGGGCGCCGGGCTTTGTGCTCGCAGGGGCTCCGCAGCCCTCGGGGGCTGGGCCCGCGCCGCCGCCCCGCCGGCTCCTCGCCGCCCTCTCCCCCGACGCGAAGCCGGTTATCTTTCACTTTCTAGGCGCCGCCGGTTAAAAATAGCGTTAGTTTCAGTTTGCGAGGCTTCAGGGAGGTTTCCGTAGCGTTACAGAACTACGGATATTCTTCGTAATGGCGCGGGTTGCATGCCTTCTGCACCCCCCCCTTCCCCCCCCCCCCCCAATATATATGTATATATATAAAAAAAAATATTTATTCACGTGTTTTTGGAGGTGTAGCAGTCTATCGCATCTATCATAACGCCACTTTGATTTGGGGGGGTGGCTCCCCGGGGAAGATGGCTTGTGGCTGGCCAACGCGTTCTTTTGTGCTCGTGTGGCAACATAGTTCCTGCTTCTGAGTCGAAACGCCGAGTGCTGGAGATGGAACTTGCTCACAGCATTGTGAAAAGTGTGTCTTTTTGTCCCTCCTAGGCATTTCTGACTGTGGTTGGTATTGGTTTTCGTTTGGTTTCCTGGTGGAATTTAAGGTGGTATATCGCATTACCGAGTCCAACTCAGTAGTTGTCTGTCTGTGGTCCCTGGGCACTCGGTAATCCACAAAAGGTAATTGAGAAAAGCAAGGTCATTGCTGGGAGGTTTCCCCCTGTTACAGAGAGGACGTGTGTCTGTGCAGCACCTACGTGCACAGAAGTGCTTGGGAAAAATTTTTCGAGGTCCTGAAATTAAAAAAGGTTGAAAAAGAATGGTCTAACTGCTTTCGACTTTTGTTATGTCTTGACAGCTGTGCTTGGCCAAGTCTTAGCTGAGGATTGTCCTAACTTTTTAGTGATCAAACACGGATATCCTGACTGGATACTGAAGGAAAAATTTCTTTTTTTTTTCCTTTTTTTTTTCTTTTTTTTTTTTTTTTTTTTTTTGCTTGCTCCAGAAAAGCTCAATGTTAAAATTAGGACTGTAGTGTGTAGATTTTGAAGAAGCACTGTAAGACCTTTTTTTTTTTTTTCTTTTACATGATTGTGTCTCTGACAGTTGAAATACTAAAATTTGATCAGTAGAAATCATCCTCGCAGATTTATTAAGATCTCTTTTCTGGACACTGCTCCAATAAAACATGCATAACTTCAGTTAAAAACAAAATCCCTCTGGTGACTAGGTTAAGGTCTCATATTTACTGTTTTGCATTTAATCTAAACATGTTCGGTAGCTTTATAGCCTTGAGAAAATAGGACCGGGGAGAGGCTTCCCACTGGATTGACATTAAGATCTGCATTGGTGGTGGCAAGAGTTGCTCAGTCCTTACTGACTTCTGCTTTTAACGAAAGGGGTTAGCACACGGTGTGCTTGTCTTGTAGAGACATTGCGCTTGTATTCAAAATGGCGTTTATGGCCTTAATAGGCCCACTAATTTTGCTGCAAGTCAGGTATGATTGCTTGTGTGCAGATTTCCCAGATGACAGGCCTGTTGTGGTGCCTTTTTATGTGCGTTTTAGTGTATATATGGGTCTTTTCTCTTTCAGACTTAAGCAGTTCTAGGTAGGAGCTTTGTTCTTTGGACACAGATTTGAGACCGCAGTGGTCAGATAGGTAACGTTGATTGTTGGCCATTGCTGATCTAGTCTGAATGGGAAGTAAGGTTTCTTCCTATTTATACTGTTTTTATACTCTTTCAACAGTCTGACAGACAGAACAAATGCAAGTCAAGCATTTCATTTTGACTTAGTATTGGAAGACTTGAGGCATTGTTCATGTGTGTTTTTTGCTTTTTGTTTGTTTGTAGTTTTTGTTTGGGTGGGTGTTTTTTTTTTAGTAAATTTGTCAAAACAATTATGGATACCAGTACAAAATAAAGCGAGTTATATGTCTCTTTCGTTGTCTGCTGCTCTTTTTCAGCAAATAAAAGGAGAACCTTCATAGCAAGTCCATAACTAACAATGTGGTTCACAATGTGTTGGAAGGAAGATGTGTGTGTATGAGTGATACTTGCATAGCGAACCATTCATTTGCATGGTGGTATAATGCTACAATGTGAAATATGGGGAATATTGAAGGCAATTATGTATTGAAGGAAGACATCTGAGAACTAACTACTGTTTCCTGTTTACTCTGTGTTTTAGTTTCATGTGAACTGGCAATCAAGTGGCACTCTATTTATAGCCTCTTTCAGCTTTTGAAAACAGCTGCTCCAGGAAGGATCTGTGCATCATACTGTACCTTTCCGTGCAGATAGTTCACTCCTGGAATTTATGTCCTTGCAAAACTCTCTCTGATTTTGCAAGATCTCTAAATAATTGCTCTGAAACCTAGTCGGTTCAGGTCAGAGTTCCAGAGGAAAGTCTTGTGGAGATGGGGCAATATATAGGTACCTGGGACGTGTCCTTCCAATGTTATTTGGTAAGAATTCCTGCTGTGATGACAGAGGGAAAATGTGGGTCTTATCAATGTATCTGTTAGCTACATTTTCTTCAGCATTTGTAGGCTAATTAGTCTCAATTTCAGACAGTGATTGTATCTGAAGTCTCCAGAGAAAGCCAAGCCTTGGGCAGGCTGTCAGTACCGCTCTTTTCTTTGATTCATTTTGGGCATCGTCTTAGCCTCGTGCTAGTGGGAGGAGTCCTGCTGCTGGATCACGGGTGGCAACCGACTTTCAGACTACTTTCAGTTGTTAAAAACGTCACAGTGCATTTACATGGAAAAACATTGGTAGTAAACTGTAGTATCCAATATAAATTCTGCTTTGAAACTGGCAAATGTAATTATTCAGTCATGATACTTTCCCAAGAATCCGCAAGTCTTTGTTGCAATTTTCTATCATTGTGGCAATAGTTCAGTGGCTAATGAACATACTAGTTTTGATAGCACGTAAAATGTTCGGTGCCATCACAATAAAGGCCTCTGTGTGGATGAAGTATGGCATATAATAATTTGACTAGAGAAATAGCAGCATGGGTTTCTTGCAAGAAAGAACTGAGTCTATAATTCCTCTGAAGTATTTAATGTGACAGGTTTATTTGCTTTTCTGCAAAGGGTCATGCTGCTGAGGATGGCTCCGTTTAGCCAGGGGAAAGACTGAAAACTTTTTTTTTGTTAACTGGCCTAGCAGGTTATCCAGAGAAAATCTGTTAGCCTAAAATAGTTTGCAGAGAGGAACTGATTCCGTTTTTTAGCTCAGAGTGATTGTCAGAAGTTGTGGTGCTTGATACGATGGAAGCAAGTATCAAAGCAGGTATCAAAATAAGTCAATTCTCCCTAATCTCTGTTCACATACTATTTTCTAACATCATCTTTCCTTGTGGCACGAAACTTTTAAGCTTACCAGGTTTCTTAGAGATAGTGTTGTGATGCTGTCTCCTGAACTTCCGCTCCCCCCTCTTTAAAGACTGTTTCATATCTTACTAATTTTTAAACATTTGGGAACGGTTTGAAATCTATAAATTAACTGTAAGGAAACCAGTAGTTAGGTTCATTGTGGTTAAATTTTGTGAAGTTTCAACAGCTGTTGCTAAAAAGAGAACTCTAAATATATTATTATGTAGGTAGTGAGAAGTCACTAAACTAATCAGGTGTCAGTAGCTCCCCCTCTTTACTGAGAGGAACCATAGTAAAACCAAAACTAATTACAGTTTTGAAGTAAGTTAATTGCCCTGTTCATAGGTAGGGTTGAAAAACAGGATAGGCAAGAATAGCTGTTACGTGTATGGACAACCGATTAGTTTTGATATTGACTGTGTCACATTCATTACCTTATTAGTTTATAAAACTAGTAGTGGCTCATTGAATGTAGATAGAATTGGGTATTGCTGTTGAACATTTGGTTCTTCCTAAAATACATTCCCCAGGGTGTGAGAGTGAAATTAATTCCTTAAAATACTGAAAACTTTTATTCCCTCTGTTGCTTTTCCTTGGACAAACAAGCAAGCAAAAACCAGCAGAGGTGGAAACTTGAACGTTAGGGAGAACAACTAGAAAGATGTGTTATTTTTCCCCAGTTTTTGCTCTGCCTGTATTTTAACATGTGGTGTCTTAGTCTTTGGAAATAATGCAGAATAAGAAGCGTAAGACAGCTTTAACATGATCAGCTTTGTAGTTGGTGCTCTTGCAGACTCGGAGATAGTCAACAGAGTATTTAATCAGCCTTTTTTCTTTAATTCTTTGTGTAATACTTTTGATGTTTAATTATTTTCAGGTGCACTGTTACGTTTCATGTCCTAAACCTCTGGCATTAATTTTCTTTTCCAGCATGAATTAAAAACACTCACCTGTCACAGCTAAAACTCAGAACTGGTAGAAGTGTTTTATGTTGTTTTTCCTTCTACAAGTCTAGCAAATTAACTGCTGCTTGAAAAAGGACCATTATAAATTTACCTGGTTGCCTGATCACGAGGACACAAATGATTGACTGCTCTTTTAGTGCAAACAGTGTAGCTTCCTGATGGTGCAGCATCTTCCACTGCACTTTGATGTGTGCCCAGAAAACCAGTTCTGTAGTGATATATTCTGGCACATACCAAATGTGAAACTGGACTAACTGAAGATTTTAGAAAGATATAGTTGAACTCCTCAAATTTTTTTCATTAGCGGTGTTTTCCGAATAATAGAAATAGGCAGAGTCAGAATTGAAGTTCACAGTGTAATGAATGAATTAGAGGAAAATACATCTTTGAAACAAAACCAAACGTCATTAACGTTCTCAATCTCAAATATGTCAGCCAGGAAATTTGGTATAGTCACTGGGTTTTCAGTGGTTGTATAGAGAAGTTTAAGACATATAAGACTACTGGAGAAAAAGAATGTTACTTCTTAATTGTAAAATACACAAGAGAGTACAGTGATCAGGTATTGCCTTAAACTGGATATGTTGGGGTTTTTTTCCCTGTTAATAAAAGCAAGATTTAGGGACTATAGTCCTTAAAAAATTACAGATGGGCAATTGAAAAAGAAATGTGTCATCAAGACCTGTTGATAACAAATTGAATTTGGAGGAGTTTAGTGAAGAGACTATGTCTAAAATGAATTCCCTGATACCATCTCATTTAAATTGGTACCAAGGAATGGAAAGGCACAATGCATATGTATAAAACAGCTTTTTGAAAAAATGTTAGGGGTGATCCTAGCACATAAAGATTAATGATTTTTTTTTTTTTTTCCTAGTTCCAAGTAAATCAACTGAGATAATAAAGACACCCATTTTAAATGTTTTAATAGAATAATATGTAGAAAGTAGCACACTATCAGTAAAGGAAAATAAAAACATTAGTATAGCAGAATTAGTATAAAAACATTAGTATAGCAGAATCATCTGTACAAGGCAACAAATAAAGAAAAGCTGGCTGATGATAATTTGGTACATACCAGAAAACCAGAAAGCGATGTGAGCTGGGAGGCAGGATTAAGGTTGGATGAGTGTTTCTGGTGTCTGAGTGCTGAATGCTTAGTTTTAATTTCAGTCTAATCAGCCTTCTGTTATCTTTGGGACTATTTCACCCATAGACTACCTGAGCTGTGGAAGCGGAGGCGCAGGAGCCAGTTGGACCTGCAAGTGGTACAGCCATGTGGCACTATGCTATGTAAATTTGATAGCTTGTTTTGCTACTGTCTCAGGAATCTTTGCTTGTAGTTAACAATATCATTGACCTTTTCTCAGTTACATCTTCCCTGTGTGTTTTGTGGTTTAATTGTTATGGTTTGTGTTACTGCTTCTGTCTCCTTACTGTTGTTCCACCTTGTTCCTACTCAGTGGTAAAGTGTTGACAATCACTTCAGTATATATGCTTTTTTAAAAAAATATGATATGCAGGGTCTGGGATTATGCTGTGCCTTCTGTCACTCTGTCCTGAAATAGAATAATTTCCAATGTTAGTTTTTAGGATGTTGGGGATTGATAGGAGTACAACTTCTGTTTTTTTATGTAATAACATCAACTTGTGAAAAAACGTAGACCCTTACAGATCACGTTATTGTGTTCTTTAGTGGGACTACTTTGCTGACGCCTGTTTTTTGGGTTTTGTTTTTTCTTTTTTTCTAGTACTGTCTAGATCAGATGTTATCAATGAACCCACTTACTGAGTTTTGATGTTTTAATCTTCTGAATCACCAACTTTTTTGCTGCTGTTGTATCTTGACATACAGCATAAAAAAAAACACGTATGGAAGGGGGATTTCTGGCATTGCATACAGATACATCCAACCTAAGTGGAGCTAGTAGGAAATGATCAGAAATTGTTACAACTGTTTCAGATTGAATTTCTGAAGGACAGAAAACCAACAAGAGGCCTTTTAAGTTGCCTGCAGTTTTGTCAACTTTGCTTGACATGGACTGAATTATGCAGATGTACTTTTTGTTTTTCAGGGATTAACCTTATGTGTAGTGTCTGTGCTCTGAACATTAATCATGTGTGTTTATGAGTGTATGTAAGTGTGTTGCAGTCCCAAGGCTTTGCATGTATAATTATATTACCTGAATTATACTCAGTCTTAGGATGCAAATGTATTTGCTTTATGGCCTTTGGAGTCTCAGTCTTCTCATGCAAACAGCTGGAGACTGTAAAGATTTGTGTGCACTCTAAATATCTTTTCATTTTTGATTGCAATTTTTCATTGAATTTACATTGTATGCTTTTAAAGACAATCTTTGTACAAAGGATGTATTTGCTTTGTAAATAACTGCCTGTGTCTTGATACTGAGTGTTTCAGACAGCTTCACAGTCAAGTTGCACCTTGATCTTGTAATAATGAGCTTTGGATACATGAAAGCTGTCTCTTGCTGCAAAAACAAGTCGTGTACTGCATGTACTGGATTTGTATTTCAGGATGAGGCAGTGATGTGGGAGATCTGTTTAGATCTCTTTCTTTTATTTATTTTTTTTTAATATTTTTTTTTCCCTGTAGCCTTTTTCCAGTTGGATGGCTTCCATTAACTGCATTAGGGTAGACCATTAAGCATATCCGTGTTTAGTCCCTTCTGAGTTGTTGCACCGCAATACTATGAGTTCTTGTGACTTTGCGTGTGATTCCTGATCTTCTATCCTTGAATGTCCCCAAAATAGTCTAGTGGGATATAACTGATCATGTATCAAGAACTTGTTGACACTTGAGACTAGTCCTGTCCCAGCAGTAAGGGAAAAGATCAGTTCAGATGTAAAGTATGTCAGCCTTCAAAGAAAGCTGGATTTTTCACTGATAAAGTGCAAGTCTCAGCATTTTCTTGTCTTTGGGGCTTAGCAAGTTGCTGATTCAGATATGTCCCAAATGCTTTAGTATGCGTTGAATCATGGAATATTGAACACGAATATTGCGAGATGGAATCTGAGTCACATCAGGGAATTTTAATATCCCCTTATTTTCCTCATTTTGTTCTTCAAGGATTTGCAGGCTTTCCTCAGGAAAATTGAATGCATCATTAATGCTGCTGCTCTTTACTTAGCAGATATCATCAGGAAGATGAGGATCCATCCTTCCCTTCCCTGTGAACTGAATGCGTTCTGAACCATTACTGATGTTTGTTCAACCTTTATTGAATTACTGAAACTTCGCAAATATTGAATACTATTAAACAAAACCAAAACCACCTCTTTATTTAGATTACATGGCTTTGTTGTTATTATCATTGTAGTGTGTTCCCATTATTTACCTTTCCTAGGAAATGAGGAAAAATGTGGTTCCTTTTTAATTTGTTTTTATTTTAGAAACACTGTTATGTCCTGAAAACTCTTTTCAGTAGAAAACGAGTCTCTTGAGTTAAACAGCAGGTTTTTTTGGTCATCCAGGATGAATACATGCAGTTTAATGCAACAAGCAATGTAACTTTTAAAAGGAAGCTTTTTTTCATTTGTTTTTAAATGCCCAATGATAATTCAACTTATGTCACAGTGTTACTTAATAGTCATCTACTACTGAGACTCGGATTTCTACTTTAGCTCAACTTTTGACATCATCTATCTTTAAACTCTAATCCTGGGAAATTTCCAAGTGTTTACACTTGTAATCTCACAGGGTTATGTACCTATGTCTGTTACGGTATATGTATCTATTCCACATCTTCCCCCAAAGCCGGCAGTGTATAATTCCTATACTACCCAGGATTAAATGGTATGTTTAATTAGGTAGGTGTGCAGAATAGTAAATGCTTTAATTCAGTTCCACCCTGTCCAAATTCTCAGTTTCACTGAGACATCCTTGTGGGAAAGGCAGGCTCTCTGCTTTTTTGCTAGAAGACATGTCTCTTTAGATATACTGGTAAGCTTCTATATAATCACTTCTTCATCTGTTTAAAAATGTGTATTGAGTTAGCTTAAACAGCTTTAAATAGTAGGCTTTTATTTACCCCAGAACCTTTTGTCTGAAATGGGCTAGGGGATATTCATGTGATTAGTCCTGCTGGCTGATTTGAAGAAGCAGTAGCCTGTGACAGACACTTAAAGGTAATGGAAGGACTGGCAGCAGTATTGGGCACACGCATCTGCAGCCGTAAGAGGACATGCCTGCTAGGAATGCGCTTCTCTTAAGAGCAGATTCCAGTAACTTTTTCTTTCCTTCTGCTAATGATTTTCCATGCTCCAGTATTCATTTTGTCTGAGTGCTTGGAGATAATAGATCATGGTTCTGTTGCTACCAGTCTTAACTTTTGCACTGGGGTAGAGTCATACCCCTGTTGCAGCTTCTTAGACGTTGTCTGTTCTTGCTGGAAAGTAGAGCTCCTAGTTAACCTTGGGTGTTACGCAGATAAGTAGTACTTGCAAAAATAAAGCAGAGTATCTGATGTGGTGTGTATTTCCCAAAGTGTTGTAAGGATTGTCTGGGTTACTATGTTAATATCATTTTTACAAGAAAATATTCAACATACATTACTGTTCCACATACTATTTCAGATGAAGACTTTTCAAAGTCAGAGGAAAGCATTTCCAAAGACATGTTGAAACCTACAGAAGTGCTGTTTACTCCAACTTGGAACTGCATAATATTGCTTTTTGCCTTCAGTGAGTGGAAGCCTCCTTTGATTCCTTTGATGAGAAGAAAACAGGGCTCAAGTGTATTTTTCTTGATCTGGTGACTATTCAGTTTTGTGTTGGTATCTGTTCTAGAATTTCAAGTTGTTTACTTGGGAAACATATTTTAGTGCTGGTGGAGAAAATAGAAAATGCTTTCGCGTTTGGTTAATCATACATCAGTTAATCACGCAAGCTATTTCAGATAGTTTTGTGTTGCGAAGAGCAAGGTGGTACATGTTATCTTTTTGCCTTTGGTTGTCTTTTACGTAGATACAGCTTCTCTTTGCTTCATCACATGAATTTTTGTCCTCTGCTCTGTAGAAATCAGAAATACTTGTGACATAATATAAAAATATCAAGTGCCTTTTATCTTAGTGAGTAGTTAGTAGACAATCACTGGACTACTTTAAAGGATTGAACGACTATCAAAATTACTGAAAACTGGGATTTTTTTTCTCCTGTCACAGAAACATGCTTGTTTTGTCTTCTCAGCTGCAATCTGTGGCAAGAACAATACGGAAGACTTTACTATGGACAGCGTAAGTGGGGACAGGACAGCTGTCAGAATATGGTGTACTTGTGAATGAAATCCACTTAGTACTAGTCCGTATAAGGTCACTCACTCACTCAAATGCTGGTACTTAGAATACACAGATAAAATGCCTTCTCTAAGATAGGTAGCTGTACTTTATGCCACATTTTTGCCACTGAGAACGTGTTAAAAATTGATATTAGTACAATTGAATTTTATGCATTAAGTATCTTTCAAGCATAAAACATGGTAAATTTCAAACAGAAATTAAACACATTGGTTTGAAGCTTGAGTGCTTGTAGCCTTACCAGTGATGGAGCCCAATGGAAGCTTACGTTTGGGAGTGGATACTTTTAGAATCTGAAATATGTTTGAAAGTTAATTACAGACATTGCTACTAGTGTAAACAAATCTTATCTGTGCTGTTACCTATAGTAACTTATTCTTGTAGATGTGGTAGAAGCAAACCGAAACAGAAGTCTTTTCCAAAATGCTTATTAATTACCCTAAAATACATAACATCGCTGAGCTTTTTTTTTTTTTTCTTAAACTTAAGCAGATCTCTTTTTGTGTTTCTTTTAAGATCAAATATTGTATCAATATGCTCACCAGGAGATATTATAGGCTTGATGGATTGTAATTCAGGGCATAGTGTCCTGTCTTCTGTAGTTTCTGTCTTAGTGTTAATACGTGAAAGTTGTGTGTTCTTAATACATGAAGCTTATTCTGAAGTGTGTCTTAGGATTTGAGTGCAAACTTGATTAACACCAAGTTGTTTGATGCTGGGTGTTTAGTAGCAAAACTCTTGCGTATTAAAATAGCAAGTAAGTCTCTTCATAGAAATTGAAATATTTTGTATCTTCTTTGTAGTGTTCAGACCTTCAGGCTTGATGATGTGTCATTAAGAGCAGAGAAGAATTTGGGTTATCTGTTTTGAACTTAAACCATAATGAAGTATTTGTTCATAGTAACTTGAAAGGTAATCTTTTAAACATTGACAGAAGCAAGAGTTACTGTTTTTTGGCATTTATACAGTAGCACAAAACAATAAGGAAATATAACGCAGGGCCTTGATCAAAAGAGTGGAGGTCACACCGATGGATTTGGTTTCTGGCAGTCCTGCTGATTCACTTTCTCCGTTGATGAATTGTTTCATTTTCCTGTGTCACAGTTTCAGTGTCTATAAAATGGGGCCACTGTCAGTCTAGGTAGCTAACAAATGTTTTTCAAGATTTTAATTCATCTTCAAGAATTTTAACATACCTTGATGAAACTTAAATCAGTGCATATTGTGTGTGGTCCTGTTTACTGTACGGTATATGAAGAATTCTGGCTGCTGGAAAAACAGCATGCTGAGACGTGGATCAAAAGTTATACTGGATCACTGTGCAGAGTTTGACGTAGTCAATCCAGCAAAATAACCTATATACAAATGAACCGGACTTGCCATCTTTTCATGGAGCGGCTGCAGAAATATGTAAACTCTACCCTGGAAAATGAAGAGTAGTTTTTAAATGCGCTTAGAGTGCAAGATAACATGTGCTCTGTATTGGGAACAGATGCTGGCTCCGTTTCAGTTTTAAACTAGGGCATTCCAAATGTCACAGCAAGCTAGCGCTGAGGGACTTGGCCTTGGAAAGAGCCAGCTTGACATAAATGAGTGTTCATTTGACAAACAGGATCTATTACTGGTTTTCTGAATAAGGGTTGTCTTTTAATGTCTCATACCATGGTGGTGCCGCTTTGGATCAAAGTTTAGTCATATTTCTGTAGAGTACAAATGTACTTTAAAGATAGACCTTCATCTCTCTTCCTGAAATGGTCTGTACTTTTTCAATGGGAAATTCTGGAGTACAGGTTTAAATATATGAAGGTTTTACATGCTTGAAGCATTAAACTTCACTGCTGTCATCAGTTCTGAAGTAGCATTGGCTAAGTCGCTTACAAAAGAAAGGTATGTGTACCTCTGCCAAAATAGCCGTGTAGAAAGCACCAGACCAGCTATTCCTAAACTGAGGATTGTGACCTAAATGGTGTCATAACTGCCGTGAGCGGGGAATACAAGGGACATGGTGGTATTTTGGTATTGCTCCCTGAAGTGAGATTAAAGGTGTGTATACATGCCCAAACACCAAAATTCAGTCATTCTCCAGAGGGCAGTGGCAAGGCATCGTTTGGTTTGATGTGCACAGTGGAACATTTTGCAGAAATAAGTTACAAGGAAGCAGCTGCAGTTTCTCTTTTGCCCACTTTTCCATATTTAAATTCATATTCTGAATGACTCAAAGTGGTGCTTCTTCCATACATAGAATGTGGCCTTGGATACGGTCCTCTAGTCTCTAGCTTAACATAAACTAAAAAAATTATTGATCACTGTACTGAGGGCGGCACTGTACCTTGAGGCTTCAGTTAGTGCATAACGTCTAGTGAAAATGGGTGGGTGGAGCGTTAGCTTGGTAGCTTTCCAAATTTCAGCTATGTAAACACTTCACGGAGAGGTCATCATTGCCGTTTGAAACGTAACAGTGCTTTTTTGTTTTGTTTTATTTTATTCTTGTTGATGGTTTCACCTTAGTGGTTTCAAAGCAAACCTCATGTATATTCCACTGTCCAGTGAGATGATCTTGGTGATGACAGCTTGATCACTTGATCCCTGTTTTAAACAGGCCTTATTTGAATATAAGAAGTGATATATTGGAACATCCTCACAGAACTACATTATTCCATTTCTGGTGGCACATCGTTAAAGGGAAAAAGAAACCGTTTCTGGCTCTTACGGAGCCTGTACACAGTATTAGAGGGGAAAAAACCTAAGACTTGACAGAGGTCTTGATGCTGATTTTATAAGAAAAGAAGTACTTTGTGGGATTTTTGTCAAAAGCCTGGGACTCCTCCATCATCTCGGCTGAAGGGAGAGCCAGGAGGGCCACCTTTGTTGGAAGGTGGAGGGAACAGGTAGCCATTGGATTAGATGAATGAGAATTAAGGATTGTGAAGATTCTTGCCACCTGGGAGAGCGGAGTCCTTGATGTGGAGAATTTGACTGTTAGAAAGTCTAGCAATGAGAGTTGTGATGCACCTGAAGAGTAAAAAAAAGAATGTAGCCTACTAATAAACCAGATAAACAGTATTGTTTTTTCAATTTTTTAATGTGATAAAAATGGGAAAATGACAAAAATATTCAAGTGACTTAAATATTAGAAAACTCTAGTACTTACTTACTGCTGAGCTTTTTTATCAAACAAATGAACTTGTGGAAGTCGTTGCTGAAGTACAAGGAAAACGGATCCACTGATTTAACTCATCTTTTAAAAACAGCAAATGCAGAGACAGTATTTTCTTCAGATCAGTTTATTCAAGTAGTTCTGTTTTTTATTTTAGGAAAAAAAAAGTGGTTCTAGTTTTGAATGATAAGATAAACTAGAAAAAAAATCCATGCTGTTGTCTTATTGTGTTTAGTACTCTATCAAATAGGAAGGTTTTTGGAGGCAAAACGTTTTAATTGTTTTCTCCCTTGCCCCCTTTTTACTTTAGGGAATAAGGAAACTGTTTAAGCATTGTGGTTTTGCTTGTATTTAATTCCTCCCTGAAATCAATATTTAGATAAATAGTGATCACACGATAAATAACTAATCACATGTATAACAAATCACATATGCTAGCATGTGCAATCCTAACTTTTTTTTTTTTATGTTTCAAATGGGGGAGTATAAGTACATGAGACACCGTATGTCTGTATCTTAAGTTAAACATTTACTGAAACTTGTATAGCTACTGTGTTCTTATTAAGAACAAAAAATCCTAATCTAACAACGACAACAAGTCAGTTCATATCTAATTTTGTCAACAGACTTCTTTGAAGGAATCAAAATTGCAATCGAAGATGTGATTAGAACACATTTACTGTTTCTTGCTTGCTGATTTAAGTGATTTGGATTAAAACCAGACCATACAGGAAGGAGGAAAATCTGTTGCTCTGCTTGTTTTTAAAAATGAGTTAAAATAATCTCCTTTAGTGTTTCGGTACAGAGGATTCTCAGCAAGTGCCTGTGTGTTGATCTGCAGACATCACCTCGCTTCCAGATGTGTTACATGCATATAATGCAATGCCCAGGAATCATCCACTGCTATCAGACTTTTCTGTTCTGCAAGTGAAAATGTGATGGGACTGGCGAACACTGGATTTTTGTGTTGGCCTGCGGAGCATACCTTGCTTAGTGAAGTTATCCTATTGGGGCTCATGTGTTATTGTGCTGCATTTTGCATTACAATAGCACCCTAGAAGCAAATTGTTGGGTTTTATTATGCAAACTGATATATAAGCACACAGCAAGTGACACTTCCCACCTCAGTATTCACGTTTACTTACCAGCAAGTGTTGTAGAAATCAAATTAACCTTAAAATAGGAATTGTCACTGAAAATATGTGTATCGTTCAGTGATTTGAAAAAATGGGTAGGATTTAACTGAAAAGTACAATAAACCAACCATTAAGGACCTAAGTTCAAAGTCTGTTCCTCTAGGGGAAAAAAATGGATAAGAAACAGTGGTAAAGAAAGAATAGTGAACTAGGTAGATGTATTCGCAGTTTAAGAATACCTACGTTCTTGCTAGCAGCGCGTGGTGCATAAGATTGTTATTTTAATCTCTCTCTAATCATGGCTATTCCTGATTGACAGAAACTGTAGCACTTGAGATGTCACAATTTCAGTGTCTATAAAATGGGGCATAAGAGAGTATGGTTTATCTTTTTAAAGCTAGCTTAGGTGTGCTTTAAAGGCAAGCTGTTTATAACCATTTCACCCAGTCAGTACCTCCTCTTAAAGAACAAATATTTTGCCAAAATATGATCTTCATCTAATGTGGTAGTTGAGCTGTGTTATGAGCGATTTTGAATTTTGGGGGTGAATTCTAGTTCCAGCAAAAACTGGGTACCAAAACATACCTTTTCATGGAGGGAAAGCGGTATGAACGTCGAATGAGGTGCAGGTGGACCTGCGGGAGTTGGTACTGCTTGAAGGGTTTCCTGGTCTTCAAGGGAGCGTGGCAGGGATGTTCAGTGCCTGCTTCTCAGTCAGATGGTTGTGCTCTGGCAGCCTGTGGCTGTGAGGGACTGGGTATGGGTATCGGCTCTTCTTTTTCAGTGCTGGAGAGTATATGGGACAAATAAAGGCATTAAGAGGAAACAAAGTGGAGAGAGGAGAAATTACTTTTCCAAATTTGCGTCACATTGCCAGAGGCAGCACTGGGCTCTGAAATGGTTCTGCCTTGACCTGAACCAAAACAAGCTCAGAAATGTAGGATTTTCAGATGTGGAGAGGGTTCTGTTGCGGTTCTTTCCCTGACTCTGTAGTTTCCTTGAAGGAAGGCAGGAAGGTTAATTTTGAGTGAATTCAATAGGTTTTATATTTGAAAACAGTGTAGCCTAACATAGGCCTACCATCTAATGCTCTTACCTGAAGTTTTGTTCTGAGAGTTATACAAATACAGGACAAAAAAGATTTTTGTCTTTGAGTTTAAGTGCTTTTAGGATTTAAGTAAAAAGATTAGGTTTATCAGTATTTGTTGTTTCTGAAAGTGCTTTCTGGGGATTATTAGCTTCATTATAACCTGTTTTCATAAAACAGGGGCACTCTTAATTAAATGAAAGTTGGAGCTATTTGTTTAAACATTAGTTCAGGAAGAGACCACATTGTTTTCAATACACTTTATTTTTCCCTCTTCATGTGTATAGTACAGTAGCGTTAGTTTTTAAGTGGTGAGTCAGCTTGTATATAGGGAATAAGGACATAAAGTTCCTGGTACCTTGCCTTACTCAATATACATTTATAGATTTCTTCTTTCTCAATCATCTCTTCCTTTCACATTACCTTTCCAAAAGTTTCCTTTGTGTTTTATCCCTTAAGTATATCTCAAATGGAATGGTACTGGACTTCAATGTTACTTTTCAAAATGCAACATTAATAATGAAATTGAAGCTGAGTTTTCTCTAGTTTAAGAGGGGATGTAGAGTTGTAGGTAATGCTTGGAAGATCAACCTCCAGTGCTTTGTTTTACTTTCTGGTTGAGACCTGAACACATTCTCCTTTATATTCCTGTACAAAAGGTCATACTTCTTGAACTGTGTTAGCAAGTATGCTGTCTTTCAGGTAAATTAATCAAATAACCACAGGGTTATTTTCTACTTTATAGCTATAAGTTTTAGAGGAAGCATCAGCCTGTGAACCTGTGAAATGTTCGTTTTGCTGTTTCTGTACTCTTATTAAACGTGGTGGAAGAGCTAGCAAATGTGATGCTTGTCTTAGCATTTGTAGAATGAGAACCATATGAATTGTTTCAAGACTTACATCTATATTCTGGTTATTTATTGTTTAGGTTTTTACCTGTTAGTGCCCATTAGCAGGTTCTTAATTACTTTTTCAGTGTTATTGTTTTAAAAGAGTATGTAATTAGTATTTTTCTTCACAGGGAGAAGAGAATTTATCCAAAGATTAAAACTTGAAGCAACCTTGAATGTGCATGATGGATGTGTAAGTCACTTGTTGCCTTTTTGTTTGTTAAAAGATGTTAAATTGTGATTTTGTTGCCACGGTAATAGTTCTTTAACTTAAAAATGCAAATACCATGTATTAAAACTGAGCTGGAAACCTCCGCTTGTTGAGATCTACATCTGAATTCTCTAGGTATTTGTTTCTTCTTAAACTCCTGACACTTCACCTTTGAAGCAAAACAAAATCCCATTCGTATACCTTAATACTGCATCCCACTGCTGAATGAATTAATCTCCTATGCCAGGAAAACACATGCTTATCTTTTTAGTTAGAATTCAACTTAAAATGGAATCTTTAGTAGTTTTGTGCTATGTTGATATGCCTTGTTGACTTAAAGCTGTATTAGTGTTTTGAGTGATTTATTCTCCAAGTCTAAAAAGCAAATGATCAAGTGATACATGCTTATTTAAAGAGACAATAAAAACAAAAATAAGCCTCCCTTGAAAGGCAATAACATAACTTGAAATATTGCTTATTTAAATACTTAATTTTTGAAAGTGGTCCAAATATTGTAAGTCATATTCTTTTAAATAAAAAGATTTTACTTAAACTAGGTACAGGGCAAAGAGATTGCCATATTACTTTTTACAAACAGAGCAGAAATTCGTGATTGTGAAAGCATTGTCTTTGTTGTACAAGATATCTGAAAAGTGAAGGGATACTAGATGTGCTATAAAAAGTGAAAATGTAAGTGTAAATTTTATACTTTAACATGTTTATATCAAAAGCTGGTCAAATGTAAAGATTTTTTTTACCTTGAGTTGCTTACTCTTGTAGCTTGAAATTAAGGAATGTTATAATTGTTAACTAACACAGTAGTGGTTTTAAAGAAAGAGTGTTAATAAAATCTAGCCCTTTGCCTTGAGGTCAGAAGCATGATTTTTGACTTGCATGTATTTTTGAGAGACTAGAAAGGCTGGGAAAGGCAAGGGTTAGAATTGCTGTATATAAAAAGTTGGCTACTTTTGCTGTACTGACTACCATTGTAAGTTTAATGTTCTGGTACAGATGGTGTTGACTTAAAAAAACAAATGCATTAATTTCCTGGTTTTCTTCAATAAATGTTATAAGAATGACAATGTAAGGTCTCTTCCAAACCAAACCATCCTATGATTCTATGTGTAATTTATCAGGTTTTGAATTTAAGATTGTAACAGTGATTTTTACTTTGGAATTTCTTTTCTAGTAGTTTTTCATCTCCTCAACTATACTTAAGATGAAATTTTTCAAGTTTCTTTTCCTGAAGTTGGTTGGAGTTTTTTAATTATTTTTTTCATTGTTTCCTTGTAAAAATAGTCATTTTTGCCTATAAAACAGGGGGACAGGAAAATAGTATTTCTTTGCTACTTGTTAAAATGGAGTGACTGATCTCTATTTTACTTAGCTGCCCGTGTGTCATGTGACAGAAATTGCAAATTTGGTATTGGCTATTTGGTGTTGCTTGGATCTACCTGGTGGATATGTGTTTGAAAATTCATTTGGAATTGATTGTGTTAGCTTTTAAAGTATGCTTTAACATGTGACCTAATTTTATTGTTTTACTGGGTGGAAAATGTTTTAATTATGAACTTACAGCATTATATGCAGGTCTTTAAAATACTTCTACAATTAGAAAAAATGTCTTTAGGAATTGAATGTGCTCAGAACTATCCACCTTTAAAGAACGGGGTATTAGGAGTTCTTACCTCATTTACAGTGTGGGGTTTTTTTTTCAGGGAATAATCTTTTATGGCAAACAACCATTCAGTATGATTTCTTACTCCTTGCTTTAAAAAACTCTGTGAATTGAAAGTAAATGAAATTACAATGCCCTTAGTGATTAAAATGTTTATACAGTCAATGCTGAAAGATCATATTAGTCTTACACACACACACACACACACACACACACACACACTTGCTGAATCAGCATGCATTTCAAATGTGAAGAATGAATGCGATAGTTGTCTTATTAAGAGTGTTTCTGGATTTGTTTTTTTTGGGGTGGTTGGGGCTTTTTGGAGGGTTGGACGGGGGGTTGCTTTTAGGTTTTGGTTTTTTTATTAAGAACATTTGCATTCTTGTGTGGAATAAGTTGTGACTTGTATTTTCTATATAAAGCATGCTGTGTTATTGGACACGGTGGACAACATACTTAAGGCAAGATTTTTTTTTTTCTAATTGAGGCTAAAAGTAAAGTCCAACTTCCTACCTACCATTTGATCTATGTTACACAAAAGAGAGATCTTGTGGGAAATACGACTGTAACTGTAACCGTGCTCAGGTACAATATCTTTGAAGAAGGGAATAGTTCTATGAATTAATTCAAGTATACATGCTTTTGTAGCAGTAATATTACCAGAGCACCTTTTTTTTGGCATGTGAGTATTTTCATCTCGGAGTTTAGGTACCGTTGTCTTTGAAATAGTGCAATTTTCCACTTCGTTTGAACACGCAGATTCTAGCAGTAGTATGTGAAGTAATTGAATTAGTCTACCAAATAACTGATGTCTGCTTGTAACCTTATCATCCCTCCAGGGCATGATTTGCCTCTTTCAACAAGATTCACGTTGTCCAATTCAGAGTGAGGTCGTATGTGTGCCAGAAGTTGCCATTTTCCATGTTAACTCTAAAGGGAGCTTAAGATTATGAGGAAATGTATAGAATTAGGTGAGATGCTTTCTGTATGTAGTGGCTAAATCCAAAAGAGAAATGTTGAAAGATAATCAGTTTGGACCATCAGTGATGAAGTGTGAGGAAAGTAGAGGAGAAAGGAACTCTAAGCCACATTGGAGTAAAAATACCACTTACTTTCTTCCAGTTCTGGTCCTATGAAAGCTGAGGAAGGTAGAACTGCAGAATGCATAGGTAGATGGAGCCTTTGACATGAGCAAACACTACATTTTAAAATAAAGGAAAGAAGTTTACCTGGAGGAATATTTTCTCATTTCTAGGTATAGACACTCAGTTCAGTAACAAACAAGCATCCTCTGTGGCATACATCTCCTTCAGGATGGCACCTGTGAGCAAGTCATTTTTAGATGTAGTCCTCAAAGCTATGCTTAAATTAGTATAAGAAGTTTGTTTGCATATTGGTAGAATGTGAAGTTTTTACCTTTTCCTCCATAGATGAAAAGTACTGCATTTCTCACCCCCTTCCTTGCTTGGGAGATCTTTCTGATATTCTGGATATCTACAGTCATCTTTATTTCCTTTCTTCTATTTCTTGTATTCTGTTAACTGAATTCTACTTCTACATTGCATAGAAGTGAGGAGTTTGCTTTTTCAGTTTTTTAAGGATTGGCTGTACTGCCTCCTGCATTGTCTTTGAGGAAAACACAGAGATAGTAAATTTATTTTTGACTATTTAACTAATGAATCAAAAGTGCCTGCTGCTTCCTTTCAAGGCTAGTTGAGTGGCAAATAAAATTATATACAGTTGATAATATGGAATATTTAATAGAAAAAAGCTAATTACACACCCTTTGACTTTTCTCATCATGTTAGTAATTGTCTGTCATTTGTGTTCGATATATCCCTTCTTTTGGCTCTAACACCTCTTTCCAAGAATTTCAAACCCTTAGTGTAGTAACTGTTACATTATGCTTTAGTTGGGTGTTGAGTGTCTGTGATGGTAGTAGATACGTGGCTTTTCTACACCGTTTCGAAATACAAACCAATTTTCTAGCTAGTCCTGGTTTTACAGTGTATTTTAATAGTGGGTTTGCTACCGTGTGTATGAGACGTGAGAACTTTTTTTAATCTGCTCTTATGGAGCATCTGTTTTTAGTGATCCATATGCATATTTATTGAGGTTATTCACTGTTGGTCAATAGGTTGTACCGAACACTGAGAAAGGTAGTGTATTGACTGATCACTTACTGGAAAGTCGGTGTTCTCTGGGGGGAAAAAAAAAGTCAAGCTTATTCCGCTGAAAGTCTTTGTTACTATTTGACTTATTTTTTGACAGTAATGTTGAGAAGGTAATCTGGTACAGAATAAAAACATCTGTTTAGTTATAGACTTCTAGCACACATTTGGTTATGTCATCTCACTTCAGGATTTCTTCTGAACTAGCTTTGGCCTGGGTAGGGTGTATTGAAATTGCTCAACGCTGAGGCAATCAGTGCAATGAAACTGGAATTTAGAAGGAGAATGATTTATGTCTTGTGTAGGCTTGTGACGCTGCAATTTAGATAATCCTGTCTCCCCTTTACATCTTTGATGCTTTCTCTGCTTTCGTGTCCTTCAGATTTTGTTTTTGGACACACGCACACCCCCTCTACCCCCCTCAATTTGTTTAATTTTTGTGCTAGCTCTTCTTTCTCACATCATGTTTTTAAATTTTTTGGCAGCTTCCTTGTTTTTTCAGTGTTTTGTTCTTGTTTCTATTCTTGTATCCTTGTATTAGCATTTTGGTTTCTTTAGGGCAGTGATAGTATTTTTTTGCCTGAAAGGAAATGTCGATGAAAATGAACATTCTTGGGTTTTGTGTTTGCCCTAGCTGTAGTACTGTGCTATGTTTGACAACATTTTTAAAGTACAGTCGTTGTTAGGACAGGTTACTTCAATGATAGATGGATCTGGGGGCTAGTTGAGTGCATGGTTCTTGGTGATTGACAGCCAGGGTTATAAAAACATAAGAATAGCTGTGCAAGGTCATACTGATGCTCAGTCGAGCCTGATAACTTGGCCCTGAGAGTGGCCAGTAGTGAAGTTTGAGAAAAGTTCAGACAGGGCAAGCAGATAGCAGTTCAAGGGTGTTCTAGAAAACACATCACACTTTAATAGACAGATGGAGGTGAAAGTTGCATCTTTGTTTCTGATAATTTTTCTTTTTTCGTTGATGAATATGTGTATTCTTCCACTTCTGGTGTTTAGGACATTCCGTGATAATGAATTCCAGTTTTAATACAATGCCATGTGTGTCATGTGATGGTTTCATTGAAGGCCTTCCATTTCCTGTCCTGTAAAGATCCACGGAAAATTATTTCTTTCTTTTTCTGTGTCATTCATGATTTTATAAGCTTCTGTCATATCCCCTCCCTAGAGTAGTTCAAATTAATTGCTTCTTGCAATAAAAAGTGTTGGATACCTATGATCACTCTACTCATTCTTTTTCATAATTTCTCTTTTCCAATGGGCGGTAATAGAAACGGAGAATACGGGAGTGGGATATGAACCAAAACTGCGTAGTGTGGAAGACGCAGATTTGCCATGCATGGATGTATACACTGACAGAATGTTTGCTTTTCTGTGCATTTCCTAATGATTTCTAACATTATTTGACTGCTGCTGAGCATCGAGCTAACTCTGCCATAGGCATGTCTGTTGTGACAAAAAGGTATCTTTTTTTTTGAGTGGCAAAAGTTCATTTAAAGCTCCTCAATGAATATGTCAAGTTGTTGCCCATATGATCCATCTGAAACAACTAATTCTGATTTTGCAACTTTGCCTAATTAAGGACCCCGCCTAAGCTTGTGATTAAAATAGTAACTAAAGTGGGTACTTTTATTTTAAACAAAAAGAATTTGTTTTTCAGGCTCAGAATGAGACATTTGAATAATAATTTAAAAAAAGCATAAGAAAAGGATTTAGAATGAAGTGTTTTTTTCACTGATTTTATAGTCCACTCTGGTACATCACACTAAGGCAGTTATTCTGCCAACAGAATATAGCCAACAGAAGATGTTGATGGCTGCAGTTTGACACTTAAAGCTATTTTAGAGGCTACTTGGAATAATGATAATAGTCATGCATGCAGTCTTTGGTGCCTGTGCATGAGCTGCTGCCTGAGGACAGGTTACTCCAAGGGTACTTTTTGAGCTTCCTGGATTTTGACTGCTTTTACAGCTTTATTTCATTAACACATTATTAAACACAGTCTTGTGAAAAGGAGAATTGATAAGGAAATATGTTGTAAAGTTCTCCCGATATGATTCTGTACCTCATTGTAGGATTCTTCTTTCCCAGCATACTCACACTTCTCAAAAGGGGTCTGGGATGGATTCTGCGGTGCTTTTCACATGATCCCTGAGAAGGTGTGGTCACTGAAAAGTATACAAAGCAATGGATGGTCAGAATTTGGATATGGTGAAGATACAATAAGGAGAGCATTGTGATGCCCTCCAGTTCAAATTCGGAGAACTCTGAGGAGCAGATTTGGTACATTAAAGCACCTGAATGTGTAAAATTTTGGCTACTGAGGCCTTTGTGGGAAGGCTTAATTTACCTGATGGACTCTTCAGGAGCAGAGGGAGTAATTGAGATGCCATAGGTGAAGTAGGTGATTCCCTTATCAATTTGTTTTAAAAACACAATTTTTTTTTGTGCTAGCTGCTTAGAAATTACATCATTTCAATTGAATTTGTTAACTCCTATTTCTGTAGTGTTGAATGAGTATTGATGTTCTAATATTCTGAAAACTGAATTAAAGTAAGTCTAAGCTAATTTTTGTTAATTCATGCAGGTGAATACAATTTGCTGGAATGATACAGGAGAATATATTTTATCTGGTTCGGATGACACCAATCTGGTAATTAGTAATCCCTACAGCAGAAAGGTAGGTTTGTTTCTGGATACTCAGTAATTTTCAAATAAGATTTAAGTTGTTATTTTTCAAGATATTAAGGTATTATTTTTTAGATATTAATTATTATCTGACAAAGATAATATTGGGCACTTTATTGTGTTTGTAAATGGGAATAAAACTTCACAGTGCTTTAAAACCTTAGTATTCTAATCCCTTTGTGACATAGGTATTATCCCATTTTATGGTAGGTGCTCTGGCACAAAAGGAACATGGTCTCACAAGAGATTAGTGTCAGAATTAGCAATAGGATTCAGTAATTCTTGTGAAATCTTATAGTCAGATAAATTGTTTTCTGTTTCATTTTAGTATTAAAATATTGTACTAGCTTTAGCTGTATGTAATATACTGAGTTGTCTTTCTGTGTAATATTCAAGTGTCAATCTTTATTATAATACTTTGTTACCATTTGAAATTACATTGCCTTGTGTGTGCATGTATGTGAATAGGAAAGAATTCATACTGAAATAGGGGAAGCAGGTTTGTGCAGGGGAAAGTGCCGTAAAGGCCTCTGCTTTTCCACTTCTGCGCTCTCGTGGGTTACGATGCAGTCGAATGGCTTCCAGTAACGTCAGCTAGCATCCATCACGTAGTAGCAGTGTTCCACACTTTGCTCTTTCAGGAGGTGCTGATAGTTTGCTAGAACAGGTGCTCTGAACTGTGTCCTTCAGTGCTGGGGATCCTATGCCGCAACGTTCAAGTGAAGTCCTCTCTCCCACGCTTTCTCAGAGGCTGAGAACTAAACCCTGAAGAGGTGCTGAAAAATTAAATATGGTGGGGGAACCAAAATGTGTGGTTGGTATGGTGGAAGAGAGTTTGAATAGAAGGCTGTGGAAGCAGCAATATTTTGCCTTCCTGAAGAGCTGTGGTGGGAAAATAATAGTGATCTGGAGCGTTGCCTGTGCCTATAGTTGAGGCCCTTTTCCTCACTTCCCCAAAGGAGCCATAGCTTCCAAATTTCATCTCTTTCTTTCAACTATTGGTGTCAGTCTGACAAACTTCAGATCAGTGTTGTTAGACCAGGGTTTCTCTTGGACTGGGAGTTCAGCTGAAGAAGAAGAGGTATCTAAGGCAACTATGAAGTGGATGAAGGATATATTCCAAAGTGAGTGTTGTTGGAGAGACTTGCAAAGTAAAAATTTTTCATGCAAGTAAAGGGTGTTCAGTATTATTTATTGTGCAGAGTTTATTTTAATATATCACTATGGGATAGTTGCTATATCATTATCATCTATAATTATGGTATTAACATATAAAAGATTGTAATATTTTAATAGATGCAGCAATTTATGCTTTCATGGGATGATTTGAGTTTTTTTCCCTGTTGTGTACTACTGCTGCGCTTAAGACAAATGAGAAATATAGGAGATGTTTTGTTTTCTTATTTTTAACAGTCAGCTGAGTTATTTTTTTACATAACAGCAGAGCAGATAGATTTTTTTTTTTTTAATTATTTTTTTACCCCCAATATATGCAAATGCAATTAGAAAACAGCAGGTACTAGCAAGGAGACTTAATCATCAGTATTGTTCCTGAAATGTACTAGAGATGCAGTTTTTAATGACTGTTACAATTGTGTTAGCTTATGTTCTCTGGCTTGAGTAACAGAATCAATACAGGAAAAGGGAGCAAATTGGTATTGGTACCAGAACTCTACTGTAATTCTGTCATCTTGGCAGATATCCTTATCACCATACTTTCTGTTACGAGCTAGCTAGATTAGCAGAAATAGACTTCAGCTATCAGTATAGTCTTCCGTGTTAGTAAAATATTGAATTTAATAAGGAAGCATTTAGTCTTGTTTAACTCTCATTTACCTAATTTTTATGTAAGGCACTCCAGTTTGTGTTACGTATGGCCAGATGCAAATGCTAATTGTTACTGTGTAATGTGTCTCAGGAGAAATTTTTCTAAATATGTTTCTCAGGTTTGAATAGGTTATATGTTTATAGTGTTTGTCCATCTGAGGAGAGATGTGTTACTATGATTTCTAATAGTAATTGCAAGTCTAAATCAAAAGGATGAGCACTTTATTATACTTTGGGATGCCTGAGGATTCTTCGTCTTGTGGATCTTTCCTTCCTCATTTTATTTGTTTTAGGCATCACATTACTGGGGGCAGGGAGGGGGGAAGAGTTTGGCTGGAGCTAAAGCTCTACCTGCTACAAATATGGTGCAAAAAGATGGAAATTCATGTATTTACATCAGGTTGAGCACTCAGTTTTCAAAGGGATGGAGCTTGTATGCAAGCTTCTGGGATTGCTACATGAATTAGTAATCCCGTACCAAAGATTTAATCTGCACTTTT
This sequence comes from Platalea leucorodia, assembly GCF_965183815.1. NCBI lineage: Eukaryota > Metazoa > Chordata > Aves > Pelecaniformes > Threskiornithidae > Platalea > Platalea leucorodia. The sequence continues at coordinate 116,084,648 of NC_138824.1, forward strand.
ATGAGATGCAATTTGAATTCTTGAATTTATTGCCTCTTCAATTGATTGTCTGTATAACATATTAATTAAAGCAATTGCAAAAGTTATGAGGGTGTCTGAATTACTACAGCTAGTCAAGTACTTTGAAGAACATCTGAAGTTCTTTGTCATCCCCCCCCCCTTTCCTCAGTTATCAAGTATTTGTAGCCTGTTACATGTTGGTAGTAAAATGCTCCAATGGAGTAAGGTGGTGGTAGTGTTTTACTCTGTGTAGCTAACGATAGACTTTTGGGGGTGGGTTGTGTGTGTTACATTTTTCTCATCTTTTTTGCTGCCTAGGCACCAGCAACTTTTTATGCCTCTTTCTCCTCTCTCTAAGTCAGTATAACAACCAGAGTAGAAAAAGTTGTACGGTGCAAGTCAAGAAGGGCATGGAAAATCTTCTGCATATAATAAATGCTGTAATACTTTAATACTTTTTATTGCAACACTGTGCAAGATAGTCAGGAAATTGAGGGGCAGGCAAGACAAGGTTAGGTCTGCCTGTGAAAAAACTTTCTGTTACTGAAAATGTGTAGCTGTATATATTGCTGAATGCTGTTTCAGTTTACAGTGGAGGAGAGAAGAAGGGAGGGAAAGTGAGTTTTTCCAAGTTTGAGGGCAATCATCAAATGTAGATCTCCATGTCTAAACTGAGATCTGTAGATGGGGAAAACTGAAGCAGAAGATTAGAATAAGTTAGCTATTGACTGCATGAAAAGCAAGGGCATTAGGTGGGGTTTGTGAGAAAAAGGGGGAAAAGTAAGAAGCACATGTAATTTGGTGAGAGAAGGACCCCGTACAGCAGAGCAAAGAGAAAAAAGTCTGCCTGCTTATGTTCAGTAATAGGGAGGAAGCAGTGGAGAACTGGCGAAGGGAATCTAAGGTGGTAGAGAAGCCCCTCGTTGTTATATATTTTTGGGTTTTTTTATTAGGGATATCAAAAAGGATTTCTCGTCAGGACAAAAATATTTCTTTCACAGTAGCAATAACGTAAAATCAGAGGTGGGATTGACAGATGCCATCTTGAACTGTCATCTGTAACTAGGGTACCTTATGGACTTCTTGTTCTGAGTTGCTCCTTTGATACGGAGTTCCTCATTTCTTTTGAGTGTCTGGGGCTTGAATGTTTCCAGTAAAATGCAGAGATGTGAACAAATCTAAATGAAGAGGCAGATTTATTGAAATAAAATGAATGGATTATATCTCCTGATTTTGATAATTTTTTTTTTTTTTTTAAATACTCAGCCTTGTGTATCTTTCAGAATATGCAGATACACTGTTAACCTTTTCTTGGTGAATTGTTTAAAAGGTGTGAAATAGCACTTGTGAAATATTAGGCATGAGCTATCACTGACAGAGCAACTTCATTTGCATAATGTTTTCTTTGATTAAGTTAATTGAGTGGAAATTTGGAAGTAATTTTCATACTGTAAACAACTTGGTAAATATCTTTTTCCTATTAGTAGTGGTGAAAATGCAGTTTGGTTTAAATGCTGCAGATGGGAGAAATAAGGTAAGAATAGAATGTTCACTAGTGCACAGGAAAGCATATGGACTTTTTTCAGTTTTGATAGACTAATAAGTAGTATGTTAGGAAATATAAAGAGTCATCACAAAGTGTTTAAAACCAACTGTGATGGTGAAGTAAATTATACGCTTCTCTGCTGTACTGTAGATGAATGATGTCACTGAGACTAAGTCAAGTCTCAGTTTATTGCCCTGTAATAATGTTCTTAAATGTTTATTTTTTGACTGGTTTCAAAACATGCTTTCTTATAAACTTTGGTTCTCCTTTTTAAAGTGAGTTTATTTTAAGAGCAGCATCAATTTTTAAAGTCTATGAAGTTGGCTTGGATTACAATGCCTTATTCTTCTTGACCCACAATATTATAGATCTTCTAAATCTCTCCCCGCTGACATGCTGGCTGGCTGCACTATCACCCTGGACTAATGTTTTACTTAGAGAAACCTGATGTGATATGTAACTAGCACTTTAAAAACAAAAGGTGGCAGTTGCATTCCGGTCCTTTCATTTTGCAGACTGCTTTGTGCAAGTGCATAAGTGAATGTCTCTTGTGGAACCGCTTTGTTGTTAGAAGAAATTCGGTGTAAAGACAGCTTCTTTGTTCTGTTGTATTAACCTGTAGGTTACTGGCAGCCTGTATATAACTGATGTTTTATAGTACCAGAGTCTGTGTTATTTTCCTATTCTTTATTTGCTTTGAAAATATTAACCTGATACAGCCTTTCTTTTTCTTTCTTCCTTAGGTTTTAACAACCATTCGCTCAGGACACAGGGCCAATATTTTTAGTGCAAAATTCTTACCGTGCACCAATGACAAACAGATTGTATCTTGTTCCGGAGATGGAGTCATTTTTTACACTAATGTTGAACAAGATGCGGAGACCAACAGACAATGCCAGTATACGTGCCACTATGGAACTACCTATGAGGTACCTCACAAAAGTATATAATACATTTAAGATAGGTAGAATACATATTTTCTTGTATTGTTGCCCAAGATTTTAACTAGAGTGCTGAAAGCTTTATTTCAGTGAGAATTAAAGAACCTTCCTTCTAGCTTTTTTGAGTTTGGGGTGTTTTTGTTTTTTTCCTTAGAGTAGGCTTTAAAAGAGAAATATGTTGTCTAAATTAAATGGAGGACTTTCCAAAAGGTAGTGTCATTAAGACCACTTTCTTTGCAAATATAATAGCTGAATACACCTTCACTGAAAGAATCCTCTGCAGAGCAAAACTGATTTAAATCGTGCTGTGGATTTCTTTCTGAAGTAGGTTGGGGGCTGGGGGCAGGGCTAAGTTTTGCATTTTAATTTTTATTCTCTGCCTGACGCCGCCACCCCCCCCCCCCCCTTTCGACAGTTTAATGCCTTTTTTCACAATTTAAAACCCTCTAAGAAATGCTTATTTTAGCATGTGTGGATAACTTAATCTGAAAAATGTATTTACAGTTTTAGGTAATTTCTCTATTTTGTATTCTAGTTAACTCTTTATGTGTAAATTTAGAGCCAGTGTTTTCAATCCTCCCTTGGAAGTTTTGTTCATATAAATATGCAAGTGAAGAAGCAGTGTTACTTAAGTTAGGAAGCTAATCAGATGTATTGATCTATTTATTTATTTTAATGACAGCAAAATCTGCTGCTTGTAAAACTTACTGTGGTTAAAATAGAAAAAATACTGCTATTTCCTTCTTTGGTTATAAATGTTCCGGGTTTTTTGACTTTGTTTTTTTTAACACTACCACAGTACACACACAGGGGAAAAAAATCCCAAATCCATTGTTTTTTTAACTATTTAGCTCAGATTTCATAGCAAGCTTTTAAATCTCTTTCTTTGTATGTTAAGTGAACAAAATATTTAAAAATCTCTGTTAAAAAAATTGGGGGGGGGGGGGGGTGAAAAGGTTGTACGAGAAAAGAAAATGGCTGAAGTACTGCCAGAATGAATTTTTGATCATGTAGTAAAAGTATCCTTATGGTTGTAACTACACATGCTCCATTAAAGGGTTTGTCAAAAACACTTGCTGTCTGCAGGGTAACTTTGTAGGACAGTCGAGGGAACCTTGTGGTATTCGCTCTGTTTCTGGGATTTGTGGTTTTGCTTTGGTTTTGTTTTGCCTGGGTTTAATACAAGACTAAACTTTCAGTTTTGCAAAACATGATTCCGGATCCCAGGCTCGCATCATCTGCTTTTCTTTTTGAGGTTTGTTTTGATTGAGAAACTACTGTTTCCTTTGAATAACATCAGTCCTTATGGCCCCCAATCAGAAGCTTAAACTGCCTCGGTTCTCACTGAAGTTTACTATATATAGTAGTCTGTATGCTAGCCGGTGGATTCTGCAAGTTGATTGGATGTCCTCTGGATCTCAGCTAAAACCTGCCTTTTCGTAAGAACGTCTGGAGACGGAGATGCTGTTTCTGAAGGCTGAAATGTCCTCGTTGAGGAGGGGGTCTGTCAGGTCGTTGCATGGTGACTCCCCGGGGAAATGAGAGCCTCCCCTTGCTGGCTGCAGGCTTGGGGAGCAGCCCATTACTGGCTCAGCTGGTACCTCTGCTTCCTGGGTAGCTAGCTGCCACTATTATATACAACATTTTTGAGCTTGAGAATAGGAGAACGGTTATGGATTCTGTGCTGAGGAGACGTGAAGGTAGTGGTAGAAGTATCATCAGAGCAGTGGGCTTGGGTGCGGGAAGTTTGGGGTCGTGGACTAGGCTGCTCAGAGTACTGCAAATGAAAGAGTCGGTGGCAGCATAAAAGTCATCCTGAGGAGTCACTGTGGCGGTCTGAAGTTTTGGTCTGCCTGAGCTTGGGTTGACCAACGGTTTGGTTGATTACGTGAAGTGACTGACGCCAGGTGGTGCTGCAAACCAGTGATCCAACTGGGAAAGGCCAATGAAAGCAGTAGCCAGTTGTGCTTGTGGGTCAGGAGTAGTATCGGAGGCTAGAGCATAACACTTCTAACTGTAATATGAGATGCCGGTTGTCTCTTTGCAAGGTGTTGTTTGTCATCAGTAATGACGGTATGCGCATTGCAAGCTACTAAACCAGATGATAAATATAAATTTAATAGATACAACAAATTAAACTTGTCAAAACAGACCGTAAGATTTTGAAAAATATTTTAGAAGAAATATGGAGAGCCCAACAGTCTTAACAAATCAAGGTGCAAGTTTTATTGTTGTCCATATAGAATGACTGTAACTGAACGGTAACTAGTTGTATGGAATACAGTAAATTTCTTCAAAATCATTAGTTGAAGAGAGTATGGACATTTGACTGCTATATTGCACAGTCAAAGTGGTGGTATTGGGGGTGATTTTTATTCAGCAAATAATGTTCACAAGAGGGCATTATTGTCGTTTTGAATGACAGTAGTATGATACTGTTCTGGTTGTTCATACTGTTTTTAAACATAGTTAATGGAAGGAATCTCAAGACCCCTAATATTGACTATTTTAACAACTCTGTCTCTTCTTGAAGTTATTTTTCTTAGCCTGTTTTGCACTGAGGTTTAACGTAACTAAATCTGAGCTCTCTTCAAAAAGTCTTCCAAAAGAGAGGTTTATAAAACATTTTGGGAGGTGCTTTTTGTAAAGACTATAAATTCTGTTACTGTGTCTTAAACTTGATATTTGAACATTAAATACATGTATTGTTGTGTGGCATAGCAGACCTTTTTTTTGAGCCTTGGCATATGAAAGTTTAATAAATAGCAGGGTTTTTTAAGCAAATGGCTGAGATACAGCTTCAGCGTCAGACATAATGCAACTTTGTCACTGAGAGGTTTCTGGAGTGGGAAAATAATTTCAAAATATTGTGACGTTACTGCCCAGCTCTATGTAACCACATCATCGTATTAAATATAGAACTTTGATCATTGGATTCTCTAAATACAGAAGCTAACATCATCTGCCCCTGAGGTACTAATTCTAAATTTGAATGTGGTTTGAATTTATCCTGCGCTTTAAACTTGGAGTTTGTGACAGTTCAAGATGTTACAAAAACATCCATTGAAACAGAGGAATGTGGAAATTTGTGTAGATTGTTATGAACTGTGAGATAATTGGACAATTGTTCTTAATTCTGGGGGAGAACAGAATAAGGAGAGAGAGAGAGAGAAGTTCTTGAAACATATTTCTGGAGAATTTGTTGTTTATACAAGGCCTTTACAAGTTTATTTTTGCTCAGACAAATGCTTTTTGCCCTTCACGTTAATTGCCTTTCAGAAAGAGAATGTACTTTTATGGACAACTCTTACCTTTGTATTTTCAATGCAGTAAAATGGTGATATAGCTGTATATTTTTAAAGTTAAATAGAAAATGATTTTTTTTTAGTTAGTAAAAAAGATGTACTTGTTGAACTTAAATATAGTAACAGTGACTCAGTTATTGGAGTCTGCACTTCTCAATTTTTGTATTTTAGTGCTTATAAAGTACTTAGTATGTTTTTAAACACCACGTATAAAATTGGCATGTGCAAGTGGAGGCATGTCCTGCACTATTACATGTATATTGTGGAATAGTACCAGCGTGAACAAAAATAAAATACAGCTACTAGAAATAAGTGCTGTGTTATACCACATTCAGCAACATTCTTGGAACAAAGTAAATGTTTTCAATGAAAGCTCTGCATTGAAATACAGCAGAAATGCTGGAAGGATTTAGTGGATTGAAGAACAATTGTTGGCTTTTATAACTACACTAATAAAATTAATTTGAGTGAATGTGTAGTGAAAAACACTCTTTTCACTATGTTATGCTAACATAAGGAGAAATAATGGTCATAGCTCAGAAGTTTATTGCTCCATTGTTATTAAAACTTTGGCTGTGTTCTGTCAAACTTCTTGTTTGTCAGCAGTAAGATTTGGCACAGCACACATTGTCTCAGTTAATGTACTGAGCATTGCAAGAAGAAATGCTGAATCCTGCAGAGATTACCTTTGTAATCCCACTTTAGGTAGAGATATTTACAGATATCCATGGGTTACTTTTATTAACAGTTGGGGCGGGGGGGGAGAATAAATCATCACATAAAAAGTGTTAAAGAATCACTCATTTGCTCAGGGTTGAAGTAGTGTATTACACTATTATTGATTTTTGTAGCTTTATAAATTTCTATGAAGTTACTGATAGTAGCGGTAATGTAGGAAAAGAAAAATACTGCTAATTTCTACAACATTCTCTGGTTTGTATTTAAGGGATAGCGTGTCAAAACATGATGTTTCATGTGCATTCACTGACCTGTGGGATTCAGCCTTAACATTATGGTTGCTTGCCTTTTTAGTTTGTCTTAAGGAGGCCTTCTTGAGTGAAGCCATGCATGTGAGACTCCGTCTGAGTCTTCCCTAGTTTGAGTAGGGCTGAGGTGAGGAGAACGGTGCGATACAACGCTCTCTTAAACAGTGAAAAAAGATGCAGTGGGGGGGGTAGGTTAGTAACAGCCTTTGTTGCTTCAGCCATAGTTGCTTCAGGGGACTACTTTGAATGTAAAGGAGTGGCCCAATGGGAATAAAAGCCATCTAGTATTTTCCTGTCATTCAGACTTCTGAGGGTTTTGTTTGTTATTGTCTTCTGTTCCCTGATAGCGAATAAACTGAGCTTCTGTTGAATTACTGCAGCAAATTGGTTACTTATCTGAAAACTTGTTGCAGTAAGTGTATACTGCTTATTAAAAGATAATAGAAATAACTGTAAGCTTTGACCTATAAATATTTAATCTTATGTGACATTCCACAGTTTGTTTTAACTTCAATAGTTCAAGCCTTTTCTTGAAAATGAAGAAACATCAGCAGTTTTTCAGTTTTCCTCTTTATTTCAATAGAAAGCTTGACTTGAGTCGTAATTGCTTCAGTCTTTACTGCTGCTCAAAATGTTGAAGCTTTTATTTTCAAGTTAATGGTATTTCTGGAAGTATTAATACTCTTTTTTTTTTTTTGAGCAGGTTATGACAGTACCAAATGATCCCTATACTTTCCTCTCTTGTGGTGAAGATGGCACTGTAAGATGGTTTGATACTCGAATCAAAACAAGTTGCACAAAGGAAGATTGTAAAGATGTAAGAGTGAAATCTTTTAATAAAGATGACCTAAATGTAGAGCTGTACATCATACAAACATAGGATATGAATTCTGGTAAGGCTTTTAGAAATAATAGATTTCAGGGTCGTTGGTGGAGATGACAACATGTTTCCCAAGAAACAAAGTTTGGGGAGCCTTTTTTCTTTCTTTTTATTTTTTTTTTTTAATTTATTTTAATATCTCCTTTGGCATTTTTTAGTTTATGAACTTTGGTGTGAGGCTTCAGATATGGTAGGAAAGATTCTATGTTGAAACTGAATCTCTTGGTCTGGTTTACATTAGTTACTATAGAGTTGCAGAGTTGGAGACAAAAAAGAGCCTTGAAAATTATCTGCAGCCTTGTGTTCTTGAGCATCCTTTGTCCCTCTGTGAGAAAAGATTTGATAATGAATTATACTAGATCAGATTAGTCACTGGTACTACTCCTTAGAAGGTAAGGTATTGGTGGTGTCCACTGTGTTTGGATTTCAGAAACAGTTTTAATATTGAATTGGAGAAGAACTGACACCAAAGTATGTATTACTGCTCTCGATTCATTTTATTCTGCTTTGTGCATTTTTACCAGTTCTAGGCGTTTCTTTCTTTCTTTTTCTCTATACAATTATTTGCCCGTAGATGAAATCTATTCTGATCCTTTAAATTGATTTAGACTGTTTCTGCATATTTGGTACTCTTCTGACTCAACAGTTATCTATGTTTCCATAGGAAAATCCAAGGTGCAAGCTAGTTTATAAATCTGTAGTTGTTATGCTTATCTGTTCTTAAATGTTTGTTCCTGTGGTTTGGTTTGGTTTGTTTGTTTTCTTTTTAGTTGATCTCCTGTTATATTTCTTTCTCTTGATAGTTTTCCTCCTCTGCAGTGGCTTTTCTGTTTGACATATTTACAATCTGTCTTCACAGGGCCAGATCTAGTTTTCTCAAAACCTCCTTGACTAATGGGCCTGTGTCCTGAAGTAAAAAATAGAATTGTACTTCAGATGTTCAGAGCTATTATTTAAATGCTATATTTTTGTTTGTTCCAGGATATTTTAATAAACTGTCGGCGTGCTGCCACTTCTGTTGCTATCTGTCCACCAATCCCATACTATCTTGCTGTGGGTTGTTCTGATAGCTCAGTAAGAATATATGATCGGCGAATGCTTGGTACAAGAGCAACAGGTAGGAACCATACCTTACAGTAAGCTTTTCGAACCATTTGCAGTTCCAATTTCAGGTTCTTTTTTTCAAAATAGGTGGTGAATGACTGAAGTGTAATACTGAATGAAGTGTAACTTGCTTCTCTGAGAACTAGGCTTTGTAATAATAGAGTGATTTCACTCTAGTATTTGGTAATAAGGAAATCTTCAAGTAAGTAAACTTAATCTTTAGAATACATTGTATACTGAATGCAGAAAAAGACATTTTGTAATGTCTCTTCTTTTGTCTTGAAACATGTGATTCCAAGATTCCAAAAAGGTAGTGATGATTGCAGCCTGCAGTGGTCTACCTGAATTTTAATTAAGTTCTTATCTTCTTGTACTCTGCCATGCTGGCATGTGTTGCTTCTTATGGGAAGGGATCTTATGAACTCTATAATATCATGCAATATGCTTACCTTTGCAGTAGCTCTTGCTGTATCTAACATAATTTCACTGAAAAGCTACAAATTCGTCAGGTGAAAGCTGGCATGCTTCAGATGCTTACCTAAGGATTTTATAAAAAAATTTCAACTGACAAGCAAAAGTGCATTATGTGGTTCTTGCAGACCTCTTTCATATAATGTATGATCAGTGTTTGTTTGGACACACATGAATTATTATACATAGCTGTGCATACACATTCATGGAAGTAATTAGCATCACAAAATCTGTCATTTCTTGCGGTATTTTCCTGTTGATGATTGTGATGGAGGAGAAAGGAAACAGTAAAGATCACTCAATAAACATAAAAATACCCCTCTCATCAGGCTAATGTTCTTATAAGATGTCTCCCTTCCATCACAGTAGTCAGCAAAATTCTGTGAGAACTGCCTGAGGACCAGATTCTGGGGGGGTTGATTAAAAGGTACTATGTACCTGCTCTTGTATTGTAACAACACAGGAATGAGGTGAATTCAGGTATGCCGGCCTATAGAGTAAAGGAGAGAAGAGACAAAATTTTGAAGATTGTAATTTTTCTGGATATATTGGTATGGTGTTCTGTTGTTCGTTTTGGGGTGGGGTTGTGTATTTGGTTTTGGGTTTTTTGGGGGGTGGTTTTTGGGGTTTTTTTGTTTTTGTGTTTTTTTTAAGAGGTGAAGTATTCTATGACTAGTGATGAAACTATTGATTTTCATTTAGAACTTTGTTTCAGTCCTTATGTAGTGTGAGATGATAAACTCTGAACTTGTCCGTGGTCAAGCACAGACTGTTGCACATACTAAGGCACAACTGAGGCCATGTGGGGAAACAGTTAAATGGCTAATAATGAGGTTTTGGAACAGTCTGTTTTTCTCAGTGTTAGATCTTCTTATAGGTAACTTTTATCTGCTCACAAACTTGTAATTCTAGAATTTAAGATTGTTTTAGTGTGTGGAATGGAGGTGAGTTGTCAGGGAAGCATAAGTCCAATGTATTATATAGTTCTGCAGTTCCAGACGGATGGTATTCTTATGTTTCAAAGAAAAACTAGTATTTTTTTAAATATTTTGGGTAGAAAAGAGATGTATGTCCTAAATTTTCAAACTTCATATAATGAATTCCTTTTTAATTTGTGTGTAGGTACAGATCTGCATTATTATTGTGTAAATGTTCTTAGGTTCCAAAATTTCTATTTGTACTACGTTTGACAGATAGCATCCACACACTATCATATGATGGGTATGTGATACATATTTGCGTGGGTGTATTTGCATCTTTTTTAATAATGTACATAGTGTTTGTAAGCAAAAATGTAAAATACTAGTAAGATCTGATATGTCACTACTCAGATCCAATTTAATGCAGAAGTGACAGGATACTTAGCTTTGATCATCTTTTGGTGGATGTTAAATAAGGAGTATATTGAAGCTGTTGAAAATTTGCAATAGTAAATGTGTCATTTCTTTCTTCCCCGATGCCCCCTGCCTTTTTTTTTTTTTTTTTTTTTTTTTTTTTTTTTTTTTTAAATGTAGGAAATTATGCTGGTAGGGGCACTGTTGGAATGGTGGCACGTTTTGTTCCTCCTCATCTGAATAACAAATCCTGCAGAGTAACATCTCTATGTTACAGTGAAGATGGTCAAGAGATCCTTGTTAGCTACTCTTCGGATTACATATACTTGTTTGATCCCAAGGATGACACAGCACGAGAACTTAAAGTTCCTTCTGCTGAGGAGAGACGAGAAGAGGCAAGTGATTAAGATGACCTGTTTTCATGTTTTATATTTTTATTTCTTGTGGCACACTTATATCAGTTGTATTTCCCTTTAAATTAATCTTAAATTAATGTTGCTGTTCATAGATCGAGATGTGACAAGTAGATTGTGTTACAAAATTTGCATCTTTACAATATATTTATTTATGTGTATATTTACAATATTTTGTCACTCTGGTTTCCTTTCTTGTCTGGTTTCCCTCCCCTAAAGATGAGAAGGCATCTACATGAACCTCAGGTTATAAGCCCAGCAAGGGTGGCAGATCACTCTTGTAATTGAGGTGTATTCTCTGTTATTTTCCATGCCACCAAAAGCATATTCCTTGAAATCAAGTATGAATACTCCTTGTTAAAAGTTACCATTTAATGACAGAGATGAGGGGATACAAAATGTTTAGATTGAGGAGGTGAGCCACTGCTACTGAGTAGTACCAAAAGTTTCAGCAGTGTAACCAAACCACAAGCAGTTGTTTATTCTCAGCACAGCTACAGTGATGCTGACCCTTCCAGTCTAAATTTTCTGATCCATATAAATCAAATCTCTTTAATTACAGTGAAGTTATAAATGTCTCTCCCCCTCCCCCTGCACTCCCCCAGACATACACTACTTTTTTTTTCTGGCATTATGCTCCCCCTTTCACAAGCTCCTCTGTATCCTGAGTTCATTACCTTTAGTCTGAGACAGGGGCCTCAAGGGAGTTCACAAGGAGTTGTCAGCATCCTGCTGTCTTCACCTGGAGGACGAGTGTGATGATAACGATGGTGATTTCTTCCTCCTCTTTGCTGGGAGAAGCATGATGTTGATATTTTCTTCCTTCTTTTTCTTAGAATCTGCTTGGAGGCCATTTTTATATGTTTTTCAACACATTTGACACGATGCATTTTCTTTATTAGTTGGCCAATATGGCATGTGTTTGCTTTTAAATGCTTGTTAGTTTAAATGCTTGTTGTTTAAATGCTTGAAGTCCAGACAAAGCCTGACAAGTGAGGCTTGTGGTGTTAGCTTCATATTAAGCCTGAGGCCTGCTACTAGCAATGGCCATGTTGTATTTACTGGGCCGCAGGCTGCTATCACTAGTACAGCTACCGTTGAGCAGAAGGGGGTGTAGATTGGTAGGACTGAGTTACAGTTACCTCGCTGAGGCAGGAGAAAGCAAAGAGGGACCCAGAAAAATTATGTGATGCACGAATGGTTCTGCACTTCTCCCTTTCTTCTCTGTAATATTAATCTGATGTGAAGTAATTTGGTGGAGAATTGACTGTCCAGTTACTATAGAGAAGATTGTGACCACCTGTTAATAACAGATCCTATGTATTCCTTTCTTTTGTAGGCACAGAATACGTCGTGTAATCTCTTCTTGCCGGATGATTTTCTTTAAATGCTATTTTTATTTCAGCCTGGCTTTAAGTTTTATAGAGTAGAAGGAATATAAAGCTTTCTTCCTGAATCTGCTGGCTCCTGAAAGTTAACACTTTAATATGCTTTCACCACAGGGGTTTTGCATTTAATTTAAAATTGTCAGCACAACTATTCACTTTTTATTTTAAGCCAGAAACATCCAGCCAATACACTTAATTTCAAACTCTGAACTGCCTTTCTGAATGTTCAAAGCACTAGCTGCTTCTCTTCAAGTTGCTGAAAGTAACACTACCTATATAGTACTGGTTTTGTACTTCCTGCTGCAAAAAACAAACTGTTATAAAAAATATTTTTTTAAAAACACAGGTTAAAAAATAAACTAAAGTTTATTTTCATAAAATTTCTTTGTTTTGTTAATGTCTGATTTTTTTTTTTCCTTTTGCTTAATTCCAAATCCACATTTCATTAAACTGAAGCTGCCGTATAGTTTTTAACATGAAGAGGTGAATATTTTTGCAGAATTCAGCCTGAATTCTGGAAAAACGTAATTATTATTGTTCAGTATGGAAAGCCTCAATTAACATAGTAAAGTTAGTATTGCATAAGATAAAAGCTGCATTAGTTCTGAGAGTCATTGATTTAGACTGTGGAACTTCTGTGGAGCTAAAACTCTTGCATTCTGTTGATACAGAGTTGTGCTTGTTCATAGTTGATCTGAACATATGGCTGACATTCTGGTTTTTTGTGACAGATACAAATTTATGTACCTTAAGAAAATAGAGATGTTACATTTATATTTAGAGTTCTGTACCATCTAACATAAATAGCTTTGTAATGCCTTTCTCTCCTCCCCCCCCCCCCCCAGTTACGGCAACCTCCTGTTAAACGTTTGCGGCTAAGAGGGGATTGGTCGGATACTGGACCAAGAGCAAGGCCTGAGAGTGAACGAGAAAGAGATGGTAAAGTGTTTGCAGTTGGAGGGGGTGGTTGTCTCTGTGTTTGTTTGTCTCTTTTGTTTTGGTTGTTGTTTTGTTGAGGTTTTTTTGTTGGTTTGGTTTGGGTTTTATTTTCCAATTTTTCTTAAGTATTCCTGAAATATGTAAGTGCTTCAGATTAAATTGTCCATGTCCATCAGCCAGGTCTTAAGATGTTTTTCTCTAGAATTTAACACAGAACTACTATTCTACAGTGATTTTTAAAAATGTCTAAATTGAAAATATTCTTACCAGAAAAATTATGTTGCTTCAGTTAGGCTGATGTAAATCAAGGGGAGCTTACTTCATTGTCATTGGTCAGGTAGTAACACAAATATGTTTTTGTAGTCAAGCCTCATATGCAATCAAAGTTACAAATTAAATGCTCTGTAATGGTTACATTAGGGGACTGGAATTCAAAGCAATAGGATTCTAATATTGTATCTTTCCCTTTTTTAATAAAACACATGTAGTGACTAAATTTTTATGCTTGTATTTTCATGTTTGTAATATATTATTCAATTACTTGAGGTTTCCGTAGGTAGAGCATTTCCAAAGCTATGCTTTAGTGTCAGAAAACGGGATACCAAAGCAGGGCACCGGATGCTTTGTCACTCATCTTACTCTTTATCTAATGATGTGTTTCTGTTTAAATGTGACAGGTTGTGGGGGTACAAGTATTTGTTCTAGTTCCCTTAAATCTGTCTCCCTTTTCTGCCTACCATTTCCTTCTCCAGATTTTCTGTGTTGGTTTTCTCATCTTCCTGATTCCCCGAACTAGAATAGAAGTGTCTAGCTGTATCAGACTTAATGGTCTGTGCAGGGTAGGATTCTGCATCCCACACAAGCAATAGGAGATGCTGTTTAGGGAGAGAACATGAGCCTGTCCTCTTACCTTACTCTGTTGTCTTTGTCGCTCCCCCAGTATTCAGAACTACTGGATTAGAAACATCAGAGGGTACGTTTCCCATCTGTTCCTTGAGAATCTGCCTATGGTTCTATTGCCTGTGAATTTCTGTAATCCTTTTTTTGAACCTGTTGATAATATTTCCTATGGCAAAAAATTTCAGAAGTTCAGTGCCCTGGGTAAAGGAATACTTCCTTTCCTTTCTTTTAAACTGCTCTCTTAGTTTCATCATGTGTCTTCTTATTCTAATATTGCAGGATTTGATTATTTGCAGTTTTACATTCTGCTTACTTGGTGCTTTTATTCCACAGACCTTATTTGTATACCTCCTCATTTTAGGGACACTTTTGCTATAATTTTCGTTGCAGGTTTTTCCCATCAAAATTAGTTGTGGCTTTGCCTTTGCACAAAGTTACATTTAATCTAAATTCTTTTTCAGCTAAGTATCTTCAGTGTCCTTCTAGCTGTCATTTGCCCATAATACCAAGTAAATCTGCTTGGGAGAAAATAAAGCCTGACAAAAGGACTCTTCCAGTGTAGACACTGGCTAGATTTTTATTTTCTCAAAACAAAGCTTCAGTATCTTTACTGTTCATTATTTGATACAACTGTATAGTGACTGAGAGAGAATAGCTGTATTGCATTAGTTAGGCATGTGGTGACCTGTGACTTATTTTTCTGTTAACTGTTCATTGTCCTCTCTTCCCATCATTAGCCACCTTTTGTCTGTTTTCTTCAGCTGTTGCATTCCATTTTTTGTGTTTTAAGCTTCTGAGGTCAGAGCTCCTCTGCCTGGGGTACAGGCAGGGAATGATGGATCCCAGGAGAGGGTCAGAGACCTGCAGTGTGGAAATGAGGATAGACAAGAGCATTGGGGTCAGATTGAGGGGCATTGTTTTTGGCAGGGGGTGGGCTGGTGTGTTCCCCTTCCCTTCTTCATTCCCAGCAATGTCTTTTAAACTCAAGCAAATAATCCAAAACCAAGGTCTGGTGATGTTATATTCAAGCTATATCCTAGCAGTGAAGACTATATGCAGTCCTGAAAGATAATCCAGATATTTGATTAGTCTTTCAGCTTTTATAACATCCATGTGGGCAGCAGCACTGGTCTTTTGAGAGGCATATTCTCACTGTATGTGTTCTTCCCAAGTACGCTCCAGAATCTTTCAGTGTTAGCTTTTGCATGCAGGGTATTAAAATATTTTTCACGTATGTATTTTGATAAGTAATTGTACTTCACAGGGATTCTATGTCTCAAGGTCTTCAATTAGAAAGCTTTTCCAAAAGTTGCTTGGACACTGCATACTTCCAAAGTGTCTAAGGGACCATTGGAAGCTCTTACTTCAGTATGAGTAGAATGGTCTTCTTTTGGAAGATGCCAATGTGTTTAAAAAAAAAAAAAAAAAAAAAAAAAACAAAACCCAAACAAAACAAACCACAAAAAAAAACCCTCAAAACCAAAAACCATAAAAAACAAACAAAAAACCCCACCACCACATTTCACAGAATACAAAAAACACTTAAAGATTCAAATATTCTACTTCAGCCCTTTGCAAATGGAATTTTTCATATCTTCTCTCTTGAAACAAACTTTGTTTCATATGTAATAAAACCAGAAATAAAATGAGAAGAAAATGTTTTGAGTTATGTTGAAAGAAAGTATGTTGAAGATTTTGCTGCTTGAGAGTCTTTGCAATCATGACACTTGATCAAAATGTGAAAATGAAAAACCCTAAACCAATTCTAGTATTAAATTGTGGTTATGAGGAAAATCTAAGTCATGAATAAGCCTTCTGGAAATGTTAAAACGTCATATACTAATTTTATGCTAGTCTTTTTGCTCTTTCATTGTTTAATGATAAAATTGGTTATTTTATAATTAGCTGGAAAAAACATAAAAATCTAGGCTTTCTTAACTTATTTAACCAACATTTAAAACCCAATTACGTAAAATTCACAATGTCATGTGTACAAAAGCTCCAGGTAATAGTAAAACAGAAAAGGAGGAAGGGCTGTTGGTTTTTATGTGGTGCCATGTTCAGCTGGCAATTCTTGCTGGACTGTTGTGCTGAAAAAAGAAGGTGGTTCAGGGGATTACTAGTTATGTAGCTTACAGTGCCCGTGGTTTTTTTTATGGAAGGAGAAATGGAGGGGGGAAATGAACGCTTTCGTAAACTTGTAGATAAAACTTTAGCATTGCTTGTTTTACAGGGGAGCAAAGTCCTAATGTCTCTCTAATGCAGAGGATGTCGGACATGCTGTCAAGATGGTTTGAAGAAGCTAGTGAAGTTGCACAAAGCAATCGAGGACGAGGAAGATCACGGTCCAGAGGTGATTTCCTTCTTTACAAGAATAATAATTACAACAGAAAGTATGTTTATACTGGATGTACAGGCCTTGAATATCAGCCTGAGGTGTAAACTAAAACATTTTTAATGCACTCTGAAGAACTGAGCACACTTGTATGCCATATGAGTGGTAATGCAAAGGGATCTTTAGAGACAGAGTAAGTTTATCTTTGGGCTCTTGTTTTTCTTGCTTTTTTTTTTTTTTTTTATTTTTAATTAAAGGTGGGACTAATCGGACAGATGCTCCTGCTACTAATAACGTGCCACCTAGTACAGAACCAGAAACTGCAATGGAAGTAGATGGTTCTGAACAACTTCCATCATCTTCCTCTTCTACAATGTCAGCCCAAGCTCCTTCAACATCATCTTCAACAGAAAGTCCCCCTTCAACTTCATTGTTGTCCTCTCCTGATAATGAACAAAGGCCTTCTTTAGGGGCCTCAGCTCAACCTGTGCTCCATCCGTCTGGTGAGAAGAAATCCATCTTGTCATTGTTTATGAAAAATGCTTTCAATAAGAAACAGTTTTATTTTAGGATATTTTGGGTAATTGATCTCAATCTGTTTTCTTTCTTGCACATCCTTAATGAGTCTAGGTATTTTATAGTTACCAAGTGACTGCAGCTGTGGTTTGAAGAAAGAGTAAAACCATCAACTGTATACACTTGTGTGAAGAAGGAATCTCAAAGGGGATAACCACTATTGTCTTTTGAAGCAGCAATAAAAAATTATTGCATGTTTTTTCTAAACTTATTGTTCTCTTCATGGAGTATAAGTAACATCATGCCTTCTTCAACTGTGGTTTGGCTGCAGCAGCATCAGTGCAAAGAATAGCAGAACCCATGCCTGTTATAACCAGAGGAAGTAGAGAATGTCTCCTTCAGTAGGAATCTACCTCCTCTACATTTCTGAGTCAGCAATGTTATTCTTTGCTTCTCAAAAGTATCTGGATAGACAGGGCTCACCTTGCATGATATTCAATTATTGGTTAATGAATTATACTACATATTCATTTTTAAGTTTGTATATCTTGAAGAAACTCATCTGTATTTAATACAGACTTGTATTCTTATTGTGGGGAAAAAGAAGAAATTATATTCCACTGTCAATGTCAGAAACTTATTTGGGTAGTAAAAGAGCACCTTACGCTTTGACTTGCCCTTTTCCATCTCTATGCAGGAGAAGATGCCACAGCCTTTAGAGTTAAATATTTGCACAAGAGTTTATTTTTACTTTTTAAAAGTGAGTTTCTAGGCCTCACAGTTGTGGTGGAAATGCTGACGTGATCTGAAACATTTACAGTTTCAGACTTGATTATTTTAAAATCCCATGTTTTTTTTATAAATTCACCTTTTGTCTTGTACCAATTCTGTTGTAAAAAAACAAGCTCTTTGTCATTGGAAAAGATAACTGATAGCATCTTCAGGCTTTAAAGTGAGTGTTCTGGAGTAAAGGAGGGATGGGGATTTCCCAGGGAAAAGCGTGCCATTCACTGTACTGTGGCTGCTGCAGACAAAATCTTTGGGACAGGTGAGAAATGATTAGGTATCTGGTATCCGAAAGACAGGGAAACTAAAGACATAAGTTGAAATTCATTAAATGTATCATTCTCGCCCTTTCAAAGCTTGCAACTAGTCTGATACTTATTTAGAGGCAATAAACAGTGAGCAGAAGCATGACAATACAGACAGTCCAGATACTATTTCTAGAATAAGTGAATGCTAGAAAATTTGTTTAGTAGCAGAGGCTTTTAGTCAAATGTGGTTTTTATTAGTATTGGTGTCAGCTTGCTGCAATCTCAAGTTTTTCACAATACACACACAAAAAATTAAGGGGTCTACTCTAATTCAGTGTAACCCAGTTTAGCTGCCGCTACCTTTGGTACAGAGGGATAGCCACCAAAGAACACACATACCATTACCAAGGGTTCACTTTGCTGTTGTTTTTTTTTTAAAAAGTATATGGTATATTCTGGAGCTTACACTGGCCAGGAGAGGATGTCCCATATCAAAAATAATTGTTTCAAGCTATTTCATTGCAACTTTGTGGATTACATGATGATAATGCACTAGAGAGCATTTCTGGAATTATGATGCATTTTCCGTCCTGCATTTTAAAGAATGCATGCTGACTAGAAAAAGGTATTTTCCTCTTTTTCTCTGAATCTGTCTGAATTTCTAAGTAAAAGTTTATTCTGCTAGCATGAAGCTGAATTTGTTATTTCTTAATTCTGCTCTTCTCTAAGAGCATTTCCTCTTTCCCAGTGTTACTTTGGACTTAAGACTGTCCATATATTCAGTTTTGAAAGGGGTAGTGGTGGTTGTTTTGTTGACAGACAGTGGATTTTTCTAGTTTACTGTATAATGTTTGATAGGTTCTTTGACTACACCTAAACAGGGTGTCAGATTGGCTGCTGATTCTTTAAAAAAAAAAAAAAAAAAAGTCTAACTCCCCCCTAACTCCAAACCCACAGAAACAAACAAACAAAACTTTATCTGGTCTTCTTTATTGCTGTATGCAGGTTTTAGTACTAGGACCAGGTGTCATCTTTAAATTGTCTACAGGGCTTCTGCAGGAGTAAACTTAATAGTACTATACGTTTGCACACCTAGTAAGCATCTTGTCTAGTTTGCACTGCTTTTAAACCACTTAAGTTACTGTAAAAGAAGTCTCTGGGTGACGTGGGCAAGTTCAGGGAGAGGGGAAGCTCCTGGGCAGAGGGAGCAGGGCAGGGCAGTAGCAGTGGGTTTATGAATGGGCAGGCTTGAATGTGAATTTCTATTTTGCAGTGTTTGTGTACTTTTTGTAACCCATGATGGTGCTCGGTTAAGAGATGTAATTTACTCATGGTCTCTAGTCTATAAATGTGAAAACACTGCACTCTGTATCAAGAACAGGATTCCCTGAGCTTGTTTAGCTTCATTTAGAGGTGAATAAAACCTGCTGCTTTTTGGGGTGACAGGATAGGGAAAGTGATAATAGGAATAGTAGTTTAAATACAGTGGGGTTGAGTTGGAAGACCAGATAGGGGTGTGTTGTAAAAGATGGATGACCGGGGAAGCATTTTGGAAAACGGAAGGAAAGCAAGAGGCTTTCAGCCATCATTTTGCATAAAGTGGTGGTAGATACAAGTTTGAATATTGTAGCAAAGAGTTAGCAGATGAAGAACGTGTTTTTGGGTAATGACTTATTTAGAATTGGAGCATGAATTCATACTACAGAATGGAACAGGCTTATAAACAGCTTTCCATAAATCATTTCTACAGATTTCTGTACTGAACACAGGCACTGGTGGTAATCCTGTCTTTGAAATAGCAATACCTTTGCATATGTATTATAATTCAAATATATTGTTGGTATCGTGTGTGCATTTGAGCTTCTACATCTGAATTACTTCATCTCTTAATGTTTTAAAAAAGTACATGTTCAAAATAGAGTCAGTACAAAAATGGTTCAGTGCTGGAGCTTGTTGGGATGTCTCTTTGTCAGAGTGTATATTGTAGAAGAATACAGTTGGAACATTTGAGTTAGTTGCAAATAATCAACAAGTTCAGTGCAAAATCTCAGTAGCCTGTTCTTGTCAGTACTTTGAATTTTTATTTTTTTTTATTTTATTTTTTTTTTAATAATGAGACAGAACAATTGCTGGAGACTTTCATGCTTGTCACTAAAGAAAAAAATAACAAATTTATTTTCTCGCCCTGCTTGGCCCAGTCAGTAGAAACCATTAATTCATTTTTTACATTAGTTTTAAGATGCTGTAGTTTTAAACCACAAATAAGCATCAAATACAACAAACGGTAAAATATAATAATGCTATTTTTCCCTATAAATGATATTCCAGATACACATTGGTACCATTGGGAGGAGGGGTAGGGGGGCAATTGATTAATTAGAACAAAGCTTGATCTTAATATGTGTTCTGATAGAAGGTACCTTTGCTTTTAAATTTTGAATGGGAAAGTGGCAATAGCTTTTTTTTTTTTTTTTTTTTTTTTTTAATTTCTATTTCCTCACTCCATTTGCTGGCAAAATAAACATTTGCTTAGAGATTCTGAAATGTGTTAAAAGGTGTTGTCATTGAACATATTCAGGGTAGTAGTTATCTCTTTACATTTTGAATTGTAGTTCTTGTTACATCTTAAATTGTAACTGTCTCTGGACTGAGTGGAACTGAATCAGCAGCAACTACTGAAAACTGCAATTTTAGACATCATTGAAATTCCATTAAAACCATTTTCTAGGCTGTTTGGAGTTCTAATTTCCATAAATGTTCATGGCACAGGAAAAGCATCCATAGCAAATCTCTTTGATGCCACATTCCTTTTAGGAAGTATATCTTTTTCCTTTGTGTTATACCTCATCAACCATGAACTGGCAGGATGTATTTTCCAGAAGTGGTATTAGACTGAGGACGTTAGAGCTCATGACTATTCAATATTAACTGGTGCCTGCCACTAATTTTTGAATGATTGGATTCCGTCTTTGGGTTTGTTTCTTTTTATGAAAGAAAATTTAAAATTTGCTTGCTTCACTGAGTGAATAAGGGTTACAGAATGTTTGTAAAGCTTTTGCTTGGATGAAAGGTTATGTGCCAATGTAATGCTCTCTAGTATTTTAACATTTCATAGTACTGATTTGTTTTTTCTTTGCAGATTTCCTCATATCTGGAAAATACTCCAGAGTGCCCTTGATATAAATACTTTCAGGATAGGTCTAGGCTAGCAGTTTATAGCAGAACTAGCTAGAGCATTTGATGTGAATATTAGCTTCTCTACCCCACTATATTATAGCTGAGAGTAGTTCAGCGTGGTTCAGGTCAATGTTTTGCTTCGGCTATTGCTAATAAAGACACAATCTGTGTTGTACAAAGGGAAGTGCTTGCTATATAGCACTTGTGTAAGTGGAGGAAATGTGCAAAGAGCACGGAAAGAATGAAAAATTACTTGGACACCTAGTTTTATAGCAGTTTGCAAAAAATACTGTTAATCAGACAGTGGACTGGTACATGTCAAAACAGTATAACTGACAAATGAATAAAGAACAAATAATGAAAACAGTGAAGTCTCTGAAGATAGAACTGAAAGAAGAGTCTGTTAAGAGAATGATACTAAGAATTGATTATGATCCAATAAATTACTTTCTCTGTAGGACCACTTAACAGTGTTTTCAGACTTTGAATCCTCACCCACTGGGAATATCTGACATTAAAAAATGAGTTCATAGTAAAGTGTATTTTTTTTGTTAGATGCTATTCTGCCACCTATTTCCGTAGTCCCAGTTTACTTCTTTTCACAGGTTTGTTTTGATCAAAGTTGTACTAATTTTTTTTTTTCCCCCCACATCAGGAAGCTATCACATTCATTTTGAAAACTTACCATTACGAAACCACAGTTGCATAATTTTACACCATGAATATTCTCATTTGTTATGTGTGTTAGGAACATGAAAATGAATACTTCCGTTGTTTGATTTGTTTTGAATCAGTCAGAATCTATCTATTTTTGTTAAATAATTCTTTGTTAAATGGTTTAAGCGTTGGAGATGGGGAGGGGAGTGTATTGTATGACATGAATCCTAAACTTCTAAGTCCTGTGATTCATGCACTTAGGAAGAGAAAAACAATTTCAATATTATAAAATATAATTTCTGGATGTTAGTAAACGATGTACATAATTTTTTTTCACTGTAATTACACTTAGTATCTGTTGCTTCTCTCTCTGGTCAGTCCCCCCACCCCTTCTCCCTGTTCTGTATATTGTATGTTCAATGCTTCTTTCTTTTACATACTTCTTTTTTTTTTTTTTTTTTTTTTTTTTTCCTCCCCCTCCTCCCCCTCCCTGTTTGTCAGAGTTTGTGGGACCCGAGTTAGCTATAATCCGTAGGGGTCTACAGCGACTGAGGCTGAGGAAGGCAGAACAACAGAGACAGCGAGAGCTAGCTGAGGGTTCAGCGCCACAGTCGTCCTCCTCTGATCAGTCCTCCTCTAAGGGCTCCTCACAGGACCCTCAGACATCAGGTTGTCATTTGTCAAGGTTTCTTAAGCAGCTAATGTAGTTATAGTTTGTGCTGCTGTTGTTTGCTGAGATGCTTCTCTTCCAGAACAAGACAGTTAATGCATTTGCTGCTTGTCTTACCTTGCATGTGGTGGTGTTTATCATCACATGGTTAGGGACAGAGTAATATTGACAGTTTTCATTTGTCTAACATGTTTGGGTTATATAGCTAAATGATACTATGTGGAGAAAGTTTCCTAGGTGCATGGTATCAGGTATGTGCAACATTTGTTAGAGTAGTTGAGCAAGAAATTGATGTTTCCTGAATAGAGTAAGATATGAACTTGAAAATTGTATTTTGGTGGTAATTGTATATGATAGTAACATTTAAGACTTGGATTTAGTTTAGCATATGTTCTACATTAGGGTAACAATTCAGTAAAACGGAATTTTGGCACTCTTAAATGCTATAGTTTTACAGTAAGTATAGTGAAAATACATGTAACAAGCCAAAGTTTCCAGATATGCTCTGCTTTTTTGAACAGAGTGACTTTTCATTTCATCCTCTTTCTCTTGTCTCATTGAGATTAAAAATTATTACAAGAAAGCCTTGGAGATGTTTATATTAAAGAGAGACATATCTGAGAAAGCTAGAGTAGAAGCATGCATATGAATAAAGACGTAAATTCTAAAGCATAAGCTTGAACCAAACTTTGTCAGTGGCACCATGTAAAAATGACTGAGCTGCATGCTGTGTGAAGAATCAGCATATTTTGTATTGAGAAGCAATGTCTAGCAATGTTTCTTCTATGGATAAATCCTGTGACAGTTGAGGTGTGGCTGATTACTTATAAGGATTGTGTCATACATTCACAGCTTGACTTGCTATGGTTCAATCTATTCGTTTATCTGGAGCCTTACAGAACAATTTGATATAACAGTGGCTAGTGCTCTAGTTACAATATGTAGTTATTGAATTCTGAGTAACTTCCTACACTAGAAAATTCTACAGTGATTTTTCAGAATGTTTGGAAACCAGTAAATCCTGGAGGGCTGTGTGCTTATCCTAGGGATGGCGGCCATAGACGCCTGTTACCTATAGGAGAAGAACAAGAAAAATAATGGTAGCAGTGTTCTTGCAGGTGGCCGCAGTTTCCTGCCAGGGGGAAAAAAAAACCCTACCAAAAAGCTACCAATTGTTTTTTTTTTTTTTTTTCCCCAGCAAACTGAACATCAGAATTTATTAACTCGAAGATATGTATTGATAGAGGCAAAACCATAGCTAACACTTACAGTCAATAGATCTTGATGTTGCGTTTTCTTTTCGGAATGACTTAAAAAAATTTTTTTTTTTTTTTTAACTAAATTGTTTCCCATTGAATTGAAGTTGGGAAAAAAGTTTGGTTACAACTGTATCTGTAGAATTTTCACCTGGAGGTATATCTGTGGGTATTTTACTACCTCTGAAGTATGTGTTGGTCTGGGTTTCGCTTGATACTGTCTCACCCATCTCTTTCTTAGTGCTCCTTCAAGGATGCAATGTAATTCTTTACTCCCAGTTGCTTGTGGGTCAACATACTGTAGAATCCATACTGACATAAATTTGAAGCTTTAAGCTGAGTAATTGCTTTGACTGGGAGTCAGAGATGTATTGTAGTTAGTTTGGATCCCCCATCACTGCCTCGTGGAATTTTGAGTTCCCACGTGCTTCGAATTTTAAGGGAACTAATGGGAAGGTCCGATCGTTTTGTTTGGGATCACCAGGGAACCACAGAACACATACTTAGCCTTGGAGCGAACTAGTATTCCAATATTTACCTCATTCTTCGTGTGAGGACAATCAATTTGCAAATTTAACCATTTTACTTATTAAGTAATTGCTTTGAAAGATAGATTCACTTAGCACTATGGAGACATTGACTTCTGGGGAGAGGAAGGGGGAACAGTTTTTCTACCTGACCTTCAACTCATTAGGATGTATATCTTTTTGCTGTTTGGTCTGATTGGCAGAATTTGTTACTTTCAGCATTACAGACAGTGGAAGATTTAAAATGAAGAATTAGAATTTCAATATTTAATGTGTTCAGTCAATTATTCCTCAAGACATTTGATAAAAGATTACATTACCTTTTTCCTTTCTACTTGTATGTGTAAATACAAGAAGTTCCTGCTGTGCTTCATTAGCTTCTTTCATTGTATTCCTCCTTCCCCTATTATGGGAGGGAACACATGAAACTCATTTCTTTTGGGGAATTCAGATCACCTTTGCATTTTCTGTTTACTTTTTAAGATTTCTGCACTCTGGACATGGAAATATTCTCTGTATTTGCTCATTTCTTTTTATGCAAGTTACTTTGTTTTATTGCCTTTTTCTGACCTCCCGAGACTTACTTTGGGAAGATGTGTATCTGCAATCTATTCCTTTGGAAAACCAGAGTTGCAGATTTTTGCTCTCTTGCTTCTCCATAGAGACAATTGTTTTCCAACCCTGTGGTAAGTTGACATTTCAGAAATGTGGTAGGAGGAAAGGAAGTTCTTAGTTTTGGTTTTGATTTTTTTAAAGTTATTACTTCCCATAGAGAGACAATCTCTCTCTTTTTTTCTGCAAGGTTGTCTTTGATGCTCTGTCTTGAGGCAGATGTTCAGTTTTCAGGCACATACTAGTTGTAAATTTTCAAACAAAAAATTACACTCCAAAATGTGTCTGCCACTGTGTGAAATGCCATCATAGCCTCTGGCTCAGAGCTGCAAGTTCTCAGTCCCTACTCTGGCAAAACTTGCAATTTTGGGGGGAATTCAGTGTGAGACTAAGACCATTTTTTCTGGCCTGTATTTCATTATCTTTGCAGTCACAGAAGCTCAATTATAGCTGTAGACACAGGCTGAGGAAACAATACTCCGGCCACATAAGAAATTACCACTAGAAAATGTCAAGATCTGAAAGCTTTTACAGGTTTAATAGAAAATTAGACTCTATGGGAGTTATTCTGTCTCCTAGTCTAAGGACTTGTAATAGTTACATGAGGATTTGTAAGCTGTATCTGTAATAGTTAAGCTTCACTATTTAGAAAAATATGGTCAAAAGTTTATGTTGTTGAATGTGAAAGTGAGTTAACTGCATAATGATTCACAGTAGGCTGATCATTGAGCAAAAAGATACTTCATCCTCAGATGGCAGAGAGGCTTGGTTTTAGGATGCCTTTCATAAGCATTGTGTAAATTTGGCAGAGTTTTAGAAGCAGTATACACTGCGTGCATCAGGTCTGTTTTGTCTTCAAGCCTTTGCTTAGGTATTGAACAGATTCAGATTTTTTTTTTTTTTA
This sequence comes from Platalea leucorodia, assembly GCF_965183815.1. NCBI lineage: Eukaryota > Metazoa > Chordata > Aves > Pelecaniformes > Threskiornithidae > Platalea > Platalea leucorodia. Next base: position 116,110,543 of record NC_138824.1, read on the forward strand.
TAACTGCTTTATTTAATTAGGGAACTACGGTAAGTTGTTGGGTTTGGGGTTTTTTTTTAATTATATACTTTCTTCAACAAAGCCTAGTTTTGACTTATATTTTTGTGGCATTTCATAACATTTAGATCATGTGCAGTATTTAAACAACAGCATATATGTGCTATATGCAAACTACAAAGAAAGTAAACCTTTTTAACCTGTTGTTATTGCTGCTCTGCCCAGTGCTGATATGCCATGCATGCATTGCCATTACCTATGTCACTCCTCTTTTTGAGAACTTTTAAGTGAATCAAATGCAATTTGAGATGTTACAGAAACATGAACCAGCTGATCTTGAAGTGAAAAAGAAAAACAAAAATCGGTATTATAGATCAGTGTGCATCAGGGATTCCTGTAGCAGTCAGTGTGCATAATCTTACCCACAAAAATATGAAGTAATGTGAACCTTCTTTTCTCAGGCAAAAATTAATTTGATTTAGACTGCATTTATTGTGGAATAAAGAAATGTACTTGTTCGTGCTGACATATTGCAGAGCCTGTGATGCACGTTGACTTGATTTTTTTTTTTTTTTTTAAACTCTGGTTGTTTCAGAAGTCTATACAGTCAGTGTCTTTAAAGCAGAACAAATTGGTCCTTCGTTTCTGTGTTAAAGTGTTCTGTGAAGAACAAGGGGATGACTGCAGTTTTTATTACTAGATTCTTTGCATTCTTTGTTAACACCCAGATGTAGAAATGTGTCTATTTGAAGTCCGAAATATGTAACTGAGAGCTTATTCACTGTGCAAAGCAATTATTCCTAGTTATTAAAACAAGTATTTAATTTCTTAGATTAAGGTCCACTGCATGTACCATGTTTCAGACTTTAAAAACAGGTCTCACTGCTTCAGGCCTGACTCTCACACTGGAGCAGGTGTTATAGTGATACAAGGAATTTTTTTTAACCAAAACAATAGAGGTGGCATGCTATTTTGATGAAGTCAGGTGCTGGTTGCCCAAACTATAGGAAGATCCTTCAGCATATAATTGACTTTAAAATTATCTTTTATTTTCTGTTTGAGGTTCCCCAAATTTATGAATCTCCAGTTCCCTCTTTAAGTGGTGTTCCAGTTTAGAATGTACTGGTGACATTACAACCAGTGGTGAACTGCATTGGGATGTAGACCCAGCCTGTGAAGGCTCAGGTAAGAGTTTGGATTTTTGTTTGTTTTTTTAACTATATGGCACAGTTTTGGTAATACTTTTTTCAAAAGCTTTATGAGAAATTATTAAAGTGCTTTTTCAGAACTTTTACAAAACAAAGCCATATATTAAAAAAAGAGGCATTTACCTGAACTTCTCTAGGCTGGTTTCATGGTCATGTTTATTTCCCTGCCTGAGGTGTGGGGTTCCAGACTGCAGTGCCACTTCAAGGGGTGCTGGTGATCTGTGGCTTCAGGGGACTTGAAAAAGGAAAAGAAAGTGAGTTTAAAATTGCTACAAACTGAGCTCTTAACCATGTTAATTGGAATATTTAGGATGCTTCCTATATGTTGTTTAAAAATTCTTATATTACAAGTGAAACACATTCACAAAGTTGTAAGAAAGCATCAAAATAATAGTGAAATGTGGGAGGTTTAAGCCTGCATTGGCATGGACTGCTACCTAGGAAATCTTTCATTTTTGCTTACTGTGATTGAATGATGCGCATGGTAAAACATACCTACTTTTTACTTACTGTTGTATGACGTGAGGTCTTAATAAAATTTAGAAATGCTGGTAAAGGTCGTAAATGTAATTCCTTATGTTCATAATTAAAATGTTAGTTCAGTCATATTTCTTCTGTTCCTCTTGGTCTGAATTAAAGAGCTGATGAGATTAGCTTTTCCAGCCAAGTTAAGCGATAAGGCATGATACGCCTTTTGAAAAAGGACATGTAAGCTTATAGAAAGAATTGGAGTGCAAGAACAGAGTGCGACTGAGAATCACTGTTCTCTGTCGTTAGGCTTCTCAGCTTGCTGTCCAAGACCTCCCCTCCCTTCAGCACTTTTGATACAAGTTAATCCCAGTCATGGGCTTCAGAACTGTGAGTCAGTGATCAAAGCCAGCCTGCCCTTGAGAGACGCGTACCGATTCCTGTGCTGAGTCAGCTGCAATACAAGTAGATCATCTTATGACACGGTGCATCTTTACACAAGCTTTTTGCTCTGATTCACATTCTAAAGAGTGGATTACTACTCCATTGAAAAAACTCTGCTGTAAATACTTCTCTTTTAAATTAGAAATTAAAGCACACTTCAGTTTTGGAAAGTGAAATATGATAATGTTGCAAGTCTCATACTTAATAGCTACATCCCATCTAAATCTAGATGACGAATTCTGTGGTCTGGCTTAGGTGTGTTTGGTGCAAGGCATGGCTGAACAAAGGTGAAGACAAAACAGGACCAATTTTATGTTCCTCAGTTATGGAAATAAAATATATCAGCCCAGTTACCAAAACAAGCTAGCCTCCAAAACACAGTGAGCTTGCCTCAGGCTCTCCTGGTCTCTGTTCTTCACTCCTCCTCCCCTCCCCTACGCTAGGTATCAGTGAAACGAAGGAACAGACTGTCATTCTTGCATCCATGGCTAGGAATAAAGTATCATTTGAGGATATATATTTAAATCAGCTTTGTCAATTAAGCAGGTTTTATGGCTGCACTACAGAATAGGTCATGCTGGTGATTCTGGCCTAAACCTGGAAGTGAGCTTCCTGTAGGAGAGTGTATCATTTCATTGCTTTCCTTGTATAGGATTTAAATGTATGTTAAAATTCCTTTAGCATGCTGGGATGTTGGCAGACTGTGACTCAGTTTATAATACAGGATATTAAATCCTTTTAGCTTAGCATGAATTTGTTTATAACAGAAGATTAACAAATGGAGCCAAGATATGGTAGCCTAGCCAATGTCTTTGAAATACTGCATTAATTTACGTACATCAGCTCATCTGAAGATAGTACAGAAGTAAGATCTGGTCTTCAGAGGTGACAAGGAAAATAGACTCACAGAAGATACTGAACGTTGCATCTGTCTTTTGTCTGCACAATGAATGCAGTGCTGGTGATAGTTATTAACTGGTAGTGTCCAGTGGAAAAAAATGCACTTAACTGCTGGGGGCTTTGATGTTTTTCTTTTTCTATGATTAGATGAGGATTTTTATAAGACTGACTGGTGTGGTACTGTGATGAACTCATGAAGACATGTTCTCAATTGCCAGATGCCGCAGAGGTATAGCATCTAGGAATGCAGAACTATCGAACTGTCATATGAGTGGGATGTATTTTGGTGCTTTAATGTTTTAAAAACAGTCTATATGCTGTTATATCTGTAAACAGTCTCATCTTTTACATTTTATGCTCATAGGTATAAATATTGAAGATACTGGTATGCTGTTGAGTGTTTTATGTTGAAGTATAAATATTCTGAAATTTACATTCAGCAGATGGTTTGAAATACTAGTGTCATTTGGTAGTTGGAGCAAAGGCTTTAGGAGTCACGACTCTTCAGTGTTTTTCCTGACATGTTGGAAATTTGAAGAACATAGTAAAATCTTTGGTAATGGACAAGCATTTCTAATATCGACGTGCCAGCAAGCTTCAGGCTGTTCAATGACTACCTAAAGAAATACATAATGATTTGAAACAAGTGGCTTTGCTTCTGTCATGCCTAGAAAATGCAATATGGCTGGCTGCTCATAAAACAAATCCAAAGCTTCCTTATGTTGCTGCTTTTTATTTTTTTGTTTTAAACTAACATATGATCGTGACATTGCTGTGCAGTTCTCTGCTGCTTATGTTTTAAGTTGAAATCTCGTTTTTGTTTCAGATTCTCCTTCTTCTGTGGTTAACAAACAGCTTGGATCCATGTCACTTGATGAGCAACAGGGTGCGTGTGACAGGAAATGCGCTATACCCAGCCATAGTTGATTGCAATGCTTCCTTTTAAAATTGCCTTTCATGATGATAAACAGTCTAAAAATGCTGTTCATCTGCATAAAGTAGAATTCAGTAAGCAGATCTGCTGGAAACTCATTAATTATTTAATTCTCAATATGAGTAACGGAGTAAGGTTAATTGTTGTTTTCAAAAGCCATCCTATGCTCAATTCTTAATGCGTTCAGTTTAGGTACAGTAAATGTCTTATGTACTCTACAGACATTTAGATTTTTTTTTTTTTAAATGCAAAGTAAAATTAATTCTTTAAACAGTCTTTTTTCTGAATGTTTTTTTCTTGGTGCAAATATCCAGATTACGTAACTTTTAATCACATAATGCCAAATTAATTTATCTTACGCAGGGGAGATGTGCAGCTTTGTTACACTTGCACAGTTAGAGTAACTCAAGAGCCCTTATTGCACTTCGGTGCGTCTTACCTCTGTAACCCCTTGTGCTACACCCCTTCTGCTAAACAAGTACTAGTATTTCTCTGTAGATGCCCTATAGGCTGGTGGTAGAAAGAACGCTTGTGGGCTTTCTCTATGCCCATTATTCATCATTCTTCAAATTGTGAGCAGTGCAGTGGGCCACGGGTGACCCTATTCCAGCTGAACCAATGTCATCTGTAGTGAATATTTATGCCTGAATAATTAATGAGTGATAGATGGTAATTTAAAAATAGATTTCCATACACTCTGCATTATGCTTACTTCCATATCAAAGCCTCTGTAGAGATTTAATAGCTCAAATCCCACAAAAGAGCTGGCTGCTTCATCTTGTTTCACATTCTAAACTAGAATGCCATTTTGAAATCCCATTTCTGAAAAATAGTCTGTTTGGCAACTGTTGGGATTATGGTTTATTTTAGCATGCCAGAACATTGGAAAAAATCAAGCCGTGTCTTACATTGACAAAATAAATTCATTTTGTGGAATTACATTTTGTGATGAAATAGCCTTAAACCTCAATGTGTAAATTTGCTAACTATTCATGGTTCAGTAGTCTATATCACTCCGATAGTCAGGTTTAGCTGAAAAACTTGCTTATAATTAGTGGCCAAGTTATGCTCTCTGTTATGAACTCAGAATAAAGCATTACTTGATGAGAGCAGAATAAACTAGAATTAACATAGAAAGTCTATATGTTTACTGAAGTTCTTACAACTGCAAAAATCTTTGAAAACTGATAAATTGTTCCATGAAGTTGCGAATTAAGCCCATCTGACAACAAAGATAAAACCAGAAGTTTTGGTCCCAGAAATCAGTTCCCAAATCTGCATCAGATTCCTCTTGAAGGAAGCCTTAAAAACTAGTTTGTGTATTACTATTGTTAATAGCATAGTTGTAATAGACCCATAGTTGTAATAGACTCTTGGGAGTTTTTTTCTAATAATTTTTTCCTGCATTAAGAAATCACTTGAACTAATGCGAAGATGTTACCTCTTATAAAAGCACTTCAGGTTTTTTTTAATATGCAAAAAACACAAAAATACATTTGTTTAGCTGGACTTTATTGGTAGACTAGGTCTTTGATTGTTTTAAGGCAATGTTTTTCTGTTGTGATGGTAAGGATCACCTGAAGAGACACAGAATGTTACTTCTAGTTTGGAAAACTAGGAATTTGGAAAAGGAGGTAATTTATTAGGAAATCTCTTGTCCAAATGATAACTAGAAAGAATAATTTGCTGAGAACAAGTTGGATTTTTGAAGTTAAACCGCATTAGTTTCATTTCATATTTGAACAGAAATCTCAAAAAAGTGTAAGTAGCTAATGAAGGAAGTCATATCAGTTCTTTTTATATAGAAATGCTTTTTCTTTCTTATTCCTGTCTTAATTTGATACTGAATCAGTTGTCTTCTGTTGGACCAATCTCTTTCATTGGCATTTATGTTTTAAGACAGTTTCTGGGTTTAAAGATCTTTTGATACTTATTACAAACATATACATTTATAATGCTGTTATTCTGACAGTCCAGCAGAAGCTGTAAGTCATTCCCATCTGTACAAAATGGTTTCAAATGGATTATAGTGATCTACACTGGATTTTTTTTTTCTTTTTTTTACTGTGATTGTAATAATGGAGGGTGGCTGTTAGATTTGTTGCAGTGTAAAGGCAATGTTATGACCGTAAGGTGCTGCCTGAATTGGTATGATTAAAGAGGGAACCTGAAGCCAGAGAACTAGCTCAGTAGCTTTGAAGTGTAAATGTGCGTATGCATCCCATACCATCTTGATGCTGCTTGCAACACACACAGAAGCCATACTGATTACTGATATTTTTAGATATTTGCAGGTTAGTGTGAGGGTTTAGTAATCTGTTATGGTGATGTCCATACCAGATGGTTCAATGCCACATTATAGATACCTGAGCTGGCTCAGAACAAGTTGGTATGTCAGCTATGGCAGAGGTAGTTCCTCAGAAACAGTACTGTAAGTCCTCGAAACTGTATCGGCGTGTGTTGTGTCTCGGCTAATTAGTTTTGCTTCCCAGTCAGATGAACTGGTTGAGCGTTGGTATGCATATAGAGCTTTCCAGATCTATAGTGAGCTCTGCAGGTACAAGCTCAAGAATGTCAGACCTGTGCTTGGTTGTAAGGCACAGTGTGGTCTGGACTGCCTCCTTCGATAAAGTGCTGTACTACATCTAATTAGTATAGGAATCACCTAGACAAAGAAATTGTGTGCCTTGGGCTGTGGGTCAGGCTGGTGCAAAGAATTATTTGATTTTCAGTCTTCCCTTAGGTGTCATTGTGCCTTATATTGACTGGTATCAGTGTAACATTGTTCAGTCAGTATTCCTCACTAGATGAAGGAGTCTCCACCCTTCCCTCTGAGTTCAGCTGCTTCTGATGAACTTCCATGTGTTAAGTCTTCCCATGGAATTCCTGTTTTCTGAAATACACCACTTATTTTCTCCTCTTTGGATCAATTTTTCTCCCTTCAGAAGTAACTCTCTTTGGTTTTCGCCCAGAATATAACTCTTCAGAATGTACAAAGCTGATTTTCTTAGGAGGAGATCATGATTAGTGCTGGATAGGAATTATTTTGGAAGCTTTTCATGAAAAGTCATCTCTCATCTTCTCGTGGGGTTGCCAATAGACAGTGAATAGGGCAGCATTTGAGATGTGGGACACTAGCTTGAAGTTGCTTACAATGTTAGTTTAACTAGGTAATGCAATCTGTAAACCTGTCTTTATGCGCTTACCACTTCGTAGTTAAGAGCCCCAATCTTTGTGAAGTTATACTTGGACGGGTTCATTTTCTAAGGGAAAAAGTGTGTATGATGGGTATTGCTTTCAGTTGTGGGGTTGGTTGGTTTGTTTGTTTTTTAAATAAGGTTATGAATGAAATTTTGCCTTCAGTTTTAACGGTGGTAGTTTAAAAGTACTTTCCTCCTGTAGGCACCTGGAGAATGGACCATTTCATGGGAGTGTCTGTTCTAGGACAGGGTTGCTTATGAAATAAGACTGTAAGTTGTTGATAGTATCTTTAAAGTATAATGTGTTTGGCTGTAAAATCTAAGTAACGTTTCAAGGTATTTTGGAGGAATTTGGAATAGAGTTTAGTAAGGTGTTGACAAGCTACAACTTTCTCTTGGAGCAATTATTACCCTACTAGAGCTTGCAATCAGATTAATAGTTTTGGCAATAGCTCCCCCCTAAGTCCCAGAAGCTATACAACTTTTCCTCCTCTTTATTTTTTATCACTGTGAAGTAGATCTGGCCTGATGGGATGAACCTAGCAGTGAGAGAGAACGGTGTTTCGTTCTGATCTAGTCAGTCTTTGGCGGTCACATTGTTCTTGAAAACAAAGAGTTCACGACTTCTGGATTTTATGTGGCATCTCTAAAAGAATGTTCAATTATGTACTAGGCAAAGCTTATTAGCTTTCTTCACAGAGGCTCCCGTTCAGCTTTCATTAGCAGTGTAAGTTTAATATAAAATAGTGAACTACACAACTAATCCTGTACAGTTTATCAGATTCTTGTCTCATCTGTCTTTTTAAAAGTTTCTTGTTCCTATTAGTGTCAATTTCTTGCCTTCAAGCTTTAAAGTTTGCCTTAAAGTTTAAAGAAGAAATCGACACAATCCAAATAGTAGCTCATGTTATTGTAGATTTAAGAAAAAGCTATTACGCAAGATGGTTTAACAGCTATCTGTCTGCAGAAATTCGTAAAAATAATTTCTCAGTTAGTCAGTGCCCTCTTTGGATAAGTCTACAGCAATTCTTCCAATTTTTTGAGTGTGAATAAATGAGCATGGCTTCCACAGTAAGCATAGTCAGAGGGCAGTCTTTATGCATCTTGGTTAAATTTTTTGATGTTGAGATTTTAAGACAGGAGAACACTGTTATGATAATATGATCAGAGCTTTATATCACAAGCCTAATATTCAATTAGGTTCATTATAGGATAGTGATGTTTGGTTACTTTGGTCAGTAGTAGTAACTAGTTTTGTGCTGAAGCAAATGTTGCGTAGCAGTATCAAGTTACAGTATAGTCATTGTTTGGTGGCTGTCTTGGACTGTTCAAGGCAGTAAGTTGTCTTTCTTCACCTATCTGGGTTCCCGATTCGAAGATATGTCTTGTCTGTACCTATTACAAGGAAGGTGAAGAATTTTCCGACTGTGTCTTTTTTTTTTTTTTTTTATTCTTTCAGTGTCCAGCTCCTGATGACTTGTGCAGTATGTTGGAACAATCAGTATTGGTACTTGCTTAGGAAGGGATGCTCAAAGTTTGACCAGGCTTTTATACGAAGAGACACTTCTGGATATGTTGCCAAAAAATACAGAAAGCACCTCTTTAGTTAAGAAAGAACATGTCACTTTGTTCAAAATATCTATGTATGCCAGTATAAAATACTTTCTTACACTTGTTTCTTTTCTTACTCAGTTTACTTCAGGAACTGGAAGCCTTGCTTTTGATCAGTTTTATCCTTGCTCCACTCTAACAAGAGTGTAACTGGAACCTTTATTTGAGAGAGGCTATGAGCTTTTCTTTGCATAGAATGAGGCCCATGCCTTATATATGATTAGGATCATGGTTATAATTGGTTAATCCTCTTTCACATAAAAATATTTTAATTTTTCTTACAGGGTTTTTCTGGGTTTTTTTGTTTGCTTGTTTTAATTTCTTTTCAGAACATGTAGAAATACATATTTGAAGTTCTTTGGAGCAGCTGATCACTGCTCTGATCCTGTGAGTGGGCTTCTGCCTGGCAGCAGTTTAAAATACGAGCGTTGATCATTAGGTTAAATTCTTATGTGCTATTTAATAGTTCCCATAACTTAATTGTATTTTTTTAAATAAATATCTTGTGGCAGTATTGTAGTCATTACTGTTTTAAAAATAGCCTTTTCAATGGAGGAATTTGTAGGTTTGTGCTTGAATCAAACACTAGATTTTAATTGATGTTTACCCAAAGATGATCAGAAGCTGTTACTTTAGCACAAATGTCAGTCTGCTGCCAATACTGCATGTGTACTTATAGTGAAATTTCTGTACTTTATAAACCAAAGAAAATATGGCGTGGTTTTGTCCGAACAGTCCTGAGAGAAAAAGCTCAGCGTTCATGAAAAGCAAGAGTACACAGGCGACTTAGTGGTCATTTGAGTGGTGCCCGTTACTAAGTAAACCCCATCTGAGTTCTGAGAGAATGGCACCTCTGTAGTGAGGCTTAATCTGATGGTACTTTCCATTAACTTTTTAGTATTGCCCAAGGCCAGCTTCAGTATTAATGGCAATTGTGCCGTGCGTATAGATAGATCGTGACCGTGAATTTTACGCAAGGGTGGTGGGTGAATGGATGTAATTGAGCAGTTCTGTTTTGAAGGAGCCCACTGAACATCCTTAAAACTAGATATGCAGCAGATTTTTGGCAGACTTGCAGTGGCTTTCAATTTGATTCACTTCTGTTGCTTTTGGACATCGTGAATGGTTCGTTTTGCAAGTACTCCCCTTCTGCTTACAGCTATTATAATAGGAAAGGTTTTTTAAACCCAAAGCTCTCAGAACATGAATTTACAGTGTTTTTATGACAACTAGCTGACAATTCACAGCAAGTCTAAGGATATTGGTAGTTGACTGGGTTCTAAGTAGAAAAAAAAGTAAAGGGGATGGTGATTTTTCTAGACCACTGATTGTGTCTAGATCTAATAATCTTTTTTTATGTGTATTTACTGAGGCAAAAAAGACTGAACACCACTTCCAAAACCATTTTATATTCTTATTATTAATATACTTGATAGAAAAGGGATCTGCTTATAAAGGATAATATTGTGTGTACACATACCTATCTGCAATTTTATTTACCTGCATGTTGAAAGACAGCATCTTCTTTGTTTGCTCTTATAAATACAAATAATTTTAGGCCATTTTTAAAGCATTGCAAATTTATTGTGTTTACTCTGAAACTTTTTAACTTTTTGCTTGGGCTGTAAGAGATCTTAGACATTGTACATGTTACTACCACATTTGGCCTTTGTTAGGATAATTAAATGAATCTTCAGAATTATAACAGCTTTATGTATATTACTGATGCCCATCCAAACTTTATCAACCCCATATTTACAGAGAATGATAAGCCACGAACAGGAACAGGTGAACCAGTTTTAAGTTTGCACTACAGTACAGAAGGAACGACTACAAGCACGATAAAACTGGACTTCACTGATGAGTGGTAAGAAGTTAATTTTGGTTTTGACTGGTTATTGATCAGCACATATCAGTAACACTCGTCTAGCATAGATACAGATAAATTATTTTTCCATATGGTATATGTATACTTTTAGGTGTGTATAGACAATTTGAAATGGCTGTAGTCCTTAATGCATTCAGAACATAAGACAGTCATATTTTAACGTGAAATTTATGCAAGAGGGTTTTTTGGGATATTTACTGTGAATCTTTTTATTGCTAACGTAATTTGAAACATGCTATCTTCATCAAACCCTAGCGTAATATTAGTGTTCACTATCTTGCTAAAGCAGGGTAGTACAGTGATGGAAAGGAGGTCCAGGGGCTAGCGCTTAAGTTTTCATTCCCTGCTCTACCAGACTTCTCATATGGTATTCTGCAAATTAGTCTTTCTGTGGCACAGTTCCCAAGTTGTAAAACAGTGAAATTAGTATTTCTGTGTCTGAGGCGTGTTGATGAATACATATGGTTAAGATACCAACTTTGTGGACTGCTTAGATATTACAGTGATTGCATCCTTTTCAGATGATAAATGCATACTAACTGGCCTGAATTACTTGGTTTTGTGTTGAAGTCTATCACTAGAGCATCTCAGGGTCTCCCAAAACAACCACAATCCTTATTTTATCTCCTCTTACTTCTATTCCTTTGCTTGTGTTTTCAAAATTATTGTAGAAGACAGTAAGTAGAAATGCTTGCTGGCATTTGTTACTGGGGGAAAAAAAAACAGAAAACAACCCACCACATTTACCTACTCTTACGTGCTGTGGCTTTAGACATAAAACATATGCCTTGCCCATAGCAGTTTGGAAACTTTAAACAGTGATCTGTGTGTCTTCACAAGAATGAAGGCTTTGCCCATGTGAATCTGAAATACTGTGACAGTTATGTTCAGCCAGTCTCTCAGACTCTGTTTCTATTTAGAGTCCCAATCCAGCAAGCTTTGAAAGAATTTGTTTTTCTGTAATACTTTTAACTAATACCGTATTTAGTTTTGTAGTCATCTTTGTTTAACGTTTTAGGATAGGCAAATCTCACAAGAGGAACAGAGCATTAGCAAATGTTTTGTCCATTTATTCTAGTGGGGTTTTTTTAATGTAATATTAAAACATTACTACCAGTGTATGACAGAAAACAAATTTTATTAAACAACATTAACACTTTGTTTATTTTAAAACAAAATCTGAAAAATGCCTTTTACACTTCAAACAGTTAATAAGTGATTCTGAAGATGGAAAATTTGAATGAACATCTACCTCAAAAAGAATATTAAGAAAAAGTAGAGTGTCCAGGGAACGGAGATGAGGGACAGGAAAATTACTTGTTACAAAAATCTGTAATTAGGGGAGTAAAGACAAAGTGAAAACTACTAAAACTTAATTTCACATATCTATTCTGTCTAATAGCAAGTATTTTAACAAATCTTTTGGGCCAAGTGTTAGCACCATGTGAACGACAAACATCAAATATAATACCAAAGGAGAATGAAGGACTAAACATCATGAACTTTTAAGACTAATGGTAGCAATATTCAAGGGTTTAGAACAGTTCTGATAGAAAGGCATATAAAACAAACAGTACATGGGAAATAAACCAAAATTATGGGAACTAGAATGTCCATGATTCAACACCTTTTATTTGACAGAATAATGGGTTCTAGAAACATACATGGTGTAATAGAGAGAAACTGTCTGGATTTCCAGAAAGTATTTGATGCTTTGCTACATGTTGAACTTCTGTTCAAGGTGGGACAGATAGATCAATTAAAGAAACTGAACATGGTAGTAAGGTAACTTAATGGAGCTTTTGTACTGGGCAGTGTAGTGTGGGTAGTGAGAGGAAGAAGCATTTCCTAGCGAGGCAAAGTTGCAAAGCATTGTCAGTTCAGAGGCCAACTAAAAACATTGTGCCGAAGAATGGAATAATAGAAGTAGGCTGCAATTCCATATAACAAAATGATGCAGTTGAGGGCAAATAACAAAAACCTAATCTGAAAGTTGGGAGTGTTGTGAAAATGAAATAGAGGAAAACATGGACCTCCCAGTCACTTCATTCTCAATATAACGCAGCTATTAGAAAGGCAAGCATGATCCTAGATGCCACCAGTTGGGAGACTTCAGCCAAGGATGAGAATTACTGCTGCTGCTGCTCAACTCTGCTTTGCTTTGTGACTTAGAGTGCTCTGTGCAATCCTCATCATGCTTTCGAGAAAACCAATTCAAACTGGCAGAGGTTCAAAGAAGGGTTATGCAGAGAACTGGGGAAACAGAAAACCCGCTATGGAAGCGGATAGTGGGGCTTAATGTAACAAAAGCACAGGGTGTTATTTTGCTCTCAGACATCCTCTTTATGTAGCTGCTGGTGTGAAAAATAACATTGAAGTAAAAATTAAAGCAGAGTAATACGTGAATGTAAATTAGCATTGAGCGTTGAGCTAGAAAGTAGATTCCTAAGAGTAAAAAAAAAAATCTTAGTGGTTAGACTGTGATTAAGTTCATAGAAGTGATTATATCATATGAGGCATGAAACAGCAAAAATCCTCGTCTTGGTGTCTAGTAGTACCCTTCTTGTCTGTCCATTCAGAAACAATGCTGAAAATTCTTGATTTAGAATAAATACTGTAAGGGCTAACAAAACTTTTCTACATACATACTCCAAATCCAGTACAGCAATGAAACAGACTATTGCTCATCAAGATGAGTAAAAGCTCTCTTATTTGCTGTAAAAAATAAAAGTACTGAAGTCTAGACTAGATTCCCAAGAATCTAGGCTAAACATGATTTGTGCTGCATCTGGCAATGTAGCATATAAAAGAGTTTAGTAATAATATACACAGGTAAGAAGGTACTTGGAACAATATGGTCTAAATTCTTGAGAATCATGCTTGTAATTTTCATAACTCGTCTTTGTTTCTGCTTTTGTCCAGCAATTTGCCTAAGTTTGAGGCCACAACACAGATGTGGGACAGGGGAGAATGCGATAGCTCAGGAACAAGGCTTTGCATTTCCTAAAACAAGGCCTTTTCTAGAGAGTCTAAAAACATTAGTTTTCATGACATGCAGAACAGCAGTGTTACATAGTTCCTGAGGAATAATTTTCCTTATTGTAAACAGAAATTGGTGTTCCACAATAATTATCTAAATGTGAAGGGGGAGAAAATCTCAAGTACCAGCTTACAGTAAATCCTGAGAAATAACAAAACTTTGAGAACTGAAAGCTGACTTCAGAAGTCCATGCCTCAAAAGGTACAGGAATGATAGTCGATGGTGAAGAACCTGGAGAACTTTATCTGAATCAGTTTTTTAATTGGATGGGATAAGATTATGTATTAGTGCTCAGCTGAGAGCTTGTAATACCCTTAATAAGATCTCTGATCATTTATACATGTAAAAAATGTGTAAATAGAGGAATAGAGCAAATCCTTTTGAGTTCTCACAATAGTTTGAAAAGCAATGAAGAAATCCTTCAAAGGTTCAAAAAAAATTATAGGAAGGAGAGAACGGGGTTCTGTGATGCAGAGGAATAGTATGGCATAAGTGGCAATGGACATAAGAATTTTGAAATTGCTGTGAAGGTTGTTAGTTGTTTCGAATTGCGAGATTGCGGTGAGAAAGATGATGATGGTCAGGCTGTGCTATTGCAATGATCTTATCTATTTACATTATTTCTATTTTATTTTTTCCATGTTATGTTGCCAGGAGCAGCACAAATTCAAGCTCCAGAGGGAGTGGAAGTCATTGCAAAACTGAAGGCCAAGAAGACTCTGTACAAACAAAAGCCTCAGAGGAGTCAGGGCCTAAAGATGAAAAAACAAGTAAGATACGGCATTATTTCTGTAATGTTAAGGTAAAAATTCTGCTCTCTTATGTTCATGACTACCATTGAACACAATGGGAGTCTCATACACATGCATATGAAGGCAGAATACAGCCATAATAGAACATGATTTTTTTTAGGAAAGAAAAAGATAGCAACCTGAGATAGTTGCAAATAAATATAAACAAAAATTAACTTATCCTGTCTTTAGTTTTAAAACCTTTATTCTTTTTTCTTAAGGCCATATTCTGCCCCAATTTGTATCGAAAAATAGAACAACTGCACTTTGCAGTCACAAATGAATGCTAGGTATTTTGTTACGTTTCTTTCAAGCTTTCTCTGTATTTTGTTACATGTGGTTGTCTTGCTCAATTCATTGCCAAACGGGCAGTCAAGTCAAATGACTGGCTCCAGAGAAATGTTTAAAAAAAAAAAAAAAAAAAAAATCCCTTTTAATAGAGGGATAACTTAATTTCTGTCTTCAGAAATAATAGCTTTCAGTAAGTGATCATCTGTTTCAAGAGTATTAATGCTATTTTTGCAGCTAAAGATCTCACAGCGTAGGATATTAAGTATATTAAGGAACAAGAAAGAAATACTTTTTTCTTTGTTAACATGTTGACCTGGGCAACTAGATAAGTTTATATATAGTGACTTTTCTGTGATTAGTGTCTGAGATTTCAGTAAAGTGACATGTGGACTTTGGAGGGGATTGCTTTGATTGGTTTGATCTAGGAGTGCTAGTATCATTTAGATTTGCTTACACTAGAGACGTGCATCTAAATGAAATAATGTGATTTAATATTAAGTTGTTTAATTCAGGAGTTCCTGATGAATCTCACAAGGAAGATGCAAGTGCTGAAGAACTGAAAACTACAGATGAAACTCTAGAGATGACAGAAGCAAGTATGTATCTGTACTCTTTCAGATATAGTTATACGAAGAAGTAGAGAATGAAAAATCAAATTTCCGATATAAACTCAGTATGAATAATTTAACTTCTGTGACCATTTATAATGTCTTCTAAAACAGGCTATAATCATTAATACTGTGACTTATTTTCCCCAATGTTTTCTGTTAGCTGTATCAGATAAACCTAGTCCTGAGCATTCTGGAATCCAACCAGAAGAAAATGGCCCTGGTGTTGATGCTGTCTCTGGAAATGTAGAGGAAGAAGCCGCCTGTGAAAAAAGTACGAATCAAGAAATTTCAAGTCAAAGTACTGAATCCACTGCCAACTCGCTTGCTGCAAACGATGAACCTCAGCCACACCCAGAATCCTCAGGGCTTGCAACTGCAGACGAGTCCTCTACCAGGACCTCAGCTCTCCAAGAAACTGATGATAGTGATGATGATCCTGTTCTGATCCCAGGGGCAAGGTATCGAGGAGGACCAGGACACAGGTTAGGGGAATACTTACCTCTGCTATTGTTTGGCAAAATGCGTTTTTTTTAATGGAAGATCTAGAAACCCATGCCTTATCTTCTTAATGAAAATAAGTTGTTCTTTGACAGCTAGCCAAGAGCTTGATGGCTGAGTCTAATTTGCCTGTATGTAAGATATGTATAGCTATATTCTCCCTCCAAGCCAGCCAAGCTCCTACAGATCTAATACCTGCTTGTGCTTTTTTCTTGCCTGCTGAATACCCTGGTGCTAAATATTTGCAGTTCGTTTTTTATTATTCTCCCTGTAGTCATAACTACAGAAAGTTCATACATTTGTGTACAGGGTACAGGGACCTACATTTTCTTTCAACTGTACTTTAGGTGTTCTTACTTCGGCAAAGCAAGAGCTTTTAACTGTTGTTCAGCAATGCTGTGTTTGTCTGTAGTACATCCATTGAGACTGATGTGTTCAATTTTTCATTCTTTTTCTCTGAAGGAGAAACTCTGTAATCCTTTTCCTTTTGTTGATTATTGAATATCAGTATGTACGGCAGTAAAAAAAATAAGGTAGGTTACTAGTAGTCATTAATAAAAGATGCACTTACAATCATAGAATCATTTAGGTTGGAAAAGATGTTTAAGATCATCAAGTCCAACTGTTAACCTACCACTGCCAAGTCCACCACTAAACCATGTCCCTAAGCACCACATCTACCTGTCTTGGAAATATCTCCAGGGATGGAGACTCAACCACTTCCCGGGCAGCCTGTTCCAGTGCCTGACTACCCTTTCAGTGAAGAAGTTTTTCCTTAGTAAGCTTTGTGTATTTTTTTTTTCCTTGTAAAATGTAAACAGCTGTACCTACTTGTTTGATCATTCAGTAAACTTAGCCCCCCAATTTGGTATTGCTGGTTTAATACCTTTGTTCACTAATTTCAATTCTTGGACTTTTAAAAAGCTGTCATAATTATTTAAGCAATAATTCTATTGTTCGACTTAAAAAAATACCTTTTTTACTTGTTTTAGATATTATGTAACCTAGTGTCAGATGCCTTAGCTTTACTCCTATCCTGTTCAAAGGCAGCATTATCTTGCTATTAGTTTCTTATGCTGGCAATGCAAATCCTTTACAGGAGCATTACAATATGTATTCATTAGGAAATCAGAAAAAAATTTAATAGTTGTGTATAGAAAAGGTTTTGAATAATTTGCAGTTAAAAAAAAAGTCATAAGCCACCACATTGTCAATAGCGGCAAAAAGAGCAGTCAGTGGTTGCTTATTACATAGCACGAGTAATTCTGCTCACTAAATGACAGTTTTTATGAAAAAGCCAATATATACAGATTCCGTCTTAATCCATTAACTTTCCATGCAACACTAAGTAATTGTAGATAAATATCTAATTGCAGAAATAGTTTCCACTGCAAAGCCAATGTTCATTACGATCTAGTGATTGAAGAGCAAGCTGTGAAAAGCCCTGCAATTTTAATCCCATTTCTGTTTTCGAGCAGGATTCCTACCGTCTCTTCGTGCACCTTATGTTGTCTCTACGATGTAATAGTCTTTGTAGTAATGTAATAAGAATGACGTTTCCAGGTATCATATAGCTGTTACAATTTCCCAGTAGTGGGGACACCTTAAATGAAGTCACACTTCTTCTGACATGTTTTTTTTCCTTTGTGTGCAGCAAGATTTCTTCCTGTAGCAGTTTAAATTTATCATATAGGAAAGATCATTCAACTACATTAACGATATAATTAAAACTCTTTATGCAGCCCCCTGCTCCCTTATTCTTCCCCCAAGTAAAATCTGACAAAAGTTGCTGTGTAGCCAATACTGGTTTAGGATTGCCTCCAGGCTTTCATTACTCAGGTTTAATGCCTGACCAGTTCATTCTGTTCTGCTTTTTTGTGTGTGCAAGCAGTGAAGTTCTCTAACTTCTGAGCACTCAGATATACATTTACATTACATTCCCTCTTGTTGTCTGGTTTCAGGAGTTTCTAATTGCCCTCTGAGATACTGTAGAAAAGTAAGACATCCTATGTGTGCTCAAAGGAATTTGGATTCCAGAGAGAAAGCAGGCACTGGTGGTCTTAAAGGCTAGCTATAAGCCCTCTTAGTATTTGTATCTCATATGAAATAGAGTGAAAGGAACTGGAAGTCCTCTCTACTACTACTACTACTACGACAGTTGTTATAGCATATAATCCCTTTCATAAACTGATGAACTGATCATGGATAAAATCCCCCTGGCCCCTTAACTAGTGGGAAGCTACCTCAAAACATTGCTCCTGTAATGGGTATAAATTGACTAAAATTAGTCATTTTGGTTTGTGCTAATATACTGTTTTGATTGAAATAATTTTTTCATGCCCAGTGCTTATCATTTGAATGATGTTCATACTGTCCATTTTCAGCTTTTGTCTCACTAGACTAAGAATGCCAAGTTTTTCTCACTCTTAGCAGTAAAAATTTGTGGTTTTCCTGCTATCGTGCTGGTTCCTGTCTGTGCCCCTCCATGTTCCACTTCTTTCCTGAATATGGTAGACCAGAATTATGCACACTGCACTGTTTGGATTTTGCTAGGATTAATGGTATGAGTATTACTCTTGGTCTAGAGGAGGTTCTCTGAGACACAAGTGAGCTGTAGTTATATCCTTCTTCTCTCTTGCTTATGGCTGTCTCATAGTGGTGGCTTGTGGTCAGACACAAGATCAGTTAGTATACTGAAGTCTTTCCTACTTTGTAATTTCTAATTAATGTGTTCTTATCTTTCACCAGAAGGAAGCTCAGAAGTGTATGACTGTCAGTTTTATACTACTGAATTTCTACCTACCTCTTTTTCTCAAGGTCCTACAGTCCCCTCTACATTCATAAAGTTACCCAACCTCATGTCCTCAATGCACTGCATGAGTACATTCCTACATTTTGCTGAAAGACTATTAGCAATATATTAAACAAAATTGCCTGCAAGACTGGTGCTTATCTCCACCAGTATGCTTCCTATAGGCTTACATTTTGTATTTTCTCGCTTAGTAAATTGTGTTACCTAACAATTCCCTTACTAAATCTCATTTTCTGAAGTTTATCTAATAATTTAGTTTCCAATATGTCATCCTATAAGATAATTAATGGCATTAATATAGAAGTAATAAAGTAGATTTTTGTCTCCCTAGAATATCTAGGGGGGAGTTGCTTTGGGGCTTTTTTGTTTTTTTTTTTCCTTTCTGGAGAAGTTATAAGGCTAGCTTGCAATAATCTACCTTTTGTGAACCTATTTTATGCAGTGGCAAAAAAAATGTTTAATTCTAATTTTTCTCTAGGACAAAAAGTAAAAAAGAGGCTGTAGCCTTCTGAAACAGAATGCTAAAAGCTCTTTGGCTAATAAGCCTTTTCCAGTATATAGCATTACAAGTTTTATCTGCAACAAATTTTAGGTTTCTTTAGATGATGTTTTTTATATACCTAATAACTAGCTATTGTTTATATTGAGGAGAAACTCTGCAGTTGGGGAAATGAAGATACAAGAAACTGTCTCAGAGTCATTTTCCCACTGTAGAGTACAACTTTCTCCACTGAGAAAGGAAGGGTAGACAACTGATTCTGTACTCTGAAATCATGATCTTAAACTTCCTCTTAAGGAAAAGAGGTGACAAAAATACCATTTTGATAGCCCTGTTGACAGTACCTGCAGTTAAATAAATGGAGAAATTCCTGCTGCATCAACTCCGCTGCTCTCACTTCAGTTTTAGTAAGGTGGATGTAGATTTCAGATTTATGAATAGAATGTTGTCCATTTTGCAAATCTAATGTTTACAGAGCTTCCAGTATTTGAATTTTGTTTGGGTACAAATCCAACTTTTAATGTTTTCAAACTGAGGATTGGGTCTTTTTCTCTGTTTTACATAATCTAAGAATAGGTACAAGGGACATAATCTCTTTTTGTGGATGCTTATAAATCCCAAAACACAATGAGGATAGACAGTTTCTCACCAAGTAACCTGAAATTGAACTGTCAGGAAAGACTATGCAACAGATATGGAAACACAAACTTTGCACCCGCTTTAATATTTTGGAAAGGACTTAGAATAGTAGCAGCAAAATGTGTAGAAATACCACGATCCTTTGATTGACAAATTGGCTAAGTCAGCTGAATGTTGACTAGGAATCATCTAGGAATAGTTTCGACACAGAAGGACATTTCTTTGAAAGAAATAATTGAGAATGTGACATCTGACCTTCTTCTGTAGCATTTCTGTAGCCACTGAGCATCAGTATAGGAATGGTGAAGATCAGTGACTAAAAGAAGCTAAATAGTTATTTAATTTTTTTTAATTGTCATTGGGCTAGTCAGTACATGCTCTTTTTAACAAAATGTATAAGGAACTGCACAGAATATTTCTAAACTTAAAAAAATGAAACCTGCTTTGTACAGCAAAGCAGTTTAGCTAGATACTCAACAGAGAAAATAACCTTCTGGGCATTTTAGGGAATCCGCAGGAAAAGATCCCTTCTCTTACAAATATGAGGAGATATGCAGGTTTTTAAGTCTCAAAGTATGCATATAGCATATCTTCTTTAAAACTTACTGAGTCCAGCAAATTTAGTTGGAACAGAGATAGATAATATGGCTTGCCTTAGCACCGTACTTTGTAATCTATGGGGGGAAAAGAAATCTGTGCAAAATCTATGTTCTTCATGCACAGAGTGCAGTTTTTAATGGATTGATCTTAATTTTCACAAATGAGTTAAAACAAATCTCTGAGGGCTGCTTTCCTACTTAAATGACTGAATTAATTTTGTTTGGACTTTGACAGAAGCTGATCTATGAGCAGAGGCTAAGCCTGGAAGATGTTAAACTAGTAGGTAAAATTTCAAACGAATATGAATGTAAAATGGAAATGATTATGCAGCTGCTTCCACTTCTGCTATGATCTATGAAGAATTACTGTGTTTTATAAGATCAACTTTGTGTATTGTTATGTAATCTGAATACTATTTTTGCTGAAATCAAAGTAGTCTCATATACTAACACATTGAGGAGAAGGAGCCTTCTCAGTTGGAATACGTAGAGCACATTTTGTAATAGATGCTAACCTTTTAAAAACATGATACCCAGCATTTTTGAATGACTTCAGTTGTTGTTCCCTTTACTAGATATAATATCAGAGGAACAGCGATAGGTGATAGAATAATGAGGTAATTAATTATTTTCTTCCTCCCCTCCTCCTTTTTATTGCCGTATAATGGATTTATCAGGTTCTTGTTTTTCATATCTAACTGGCATTTTAAGAATTGCTATACTTTAAATGCTATGAATTACAGAGCATATTGCTTGAGTTATATTTAGCTGCATGTATTGCATGGAAATTGAAAAGAAATGGCAGTGTATACATTTAACAAGCTATTAACCTTTTTATTGTGTGCCATAGAAATTAATGGAGTTCGAAAAGTGTGTAGTTTGTGAAAAGCAAATACCTTTTTTTTTATTCAGCTGCTGAGGAACGTGTTATATTTGCATGTGCCACTGCTGACTTGCTTTGTCTGGTAGTAGAGAACACCCAGTTCTGGACAAAAATATAAGAATACATGCATCAAAGACCGTTTATATTTTTTGCCTGTATAAGGTTATGGAACTGAGCATAATTATTTGATAATACATATTTAGCAAGATACATGCTAAATCTTGTACAATATTTCTTTTAATGTAGTTTAAATGAAAAAAATCACTTGATCTCATATTTCTCATTGAAATACTTGAGTGAATTAATTGTAAGAACATATAAGGCAATTTGGGCAATTGTGTTTGGCCACATGCCATAAGAGGGCGAAACTCTCTCCTGTGATTTAATGCCAAAGGCTATACGTAGGGGAAATGGCACAAAAGAATTCTAATGATGAAAATTAACATCTTTGGCTTTGTGTGACTGGAAAGGAAAAGACTCAGGATGTGGTTTCATAAAAGACTTAGCCTGAGTCCTGGTTTTTACATGCCTACAGGAAAATAGCGCAGACATGTATTTCTTTGTCTTATATTCCAACCTTAGCTGCAATTGGAATACATGGATTTAACTGGGCAACTTTCTTAAAGGTTCAGGAATCTGTGTACTTCTTGTACTTTACATTTCACATGAGGCATTCTTTCTATATTAAACATGCTTACCATGGAGTTCTTTAGCTCTCCAGCACAGCCCATGGGAATGTTTGTTTCATATTGTTATAAATTTAATATAAAAATGAATGATGCATTCAGCATAGAATTTTTTATCAGTACATTTTCCTCTGATTTTCATTGTCACTCTGCAGCATATCAGGTGAAAATTTAAAAATGTTTTGTAGCTGAGAATAGCTGAAACATCGATTGTGTTGGAAGGCTGGGAAATGACTTAGGAGTGCATTACGGTAAACACTTCTTTTTGTATGATCAACAGTGAAATAACTTGGGCTTCAGAGCAGAGTCAGTGTGCTGTTAACATGATGGTTTTGTCCTTGCTTTTGAACTATCTTAATGCTTGAAATTTGACAGCAGTAGTAAATCTCTTCCACAGGCTCAGAGGCTTCTAAAGGAACATGGTTATTTGGTAATTAAAATCAGAAATATAATCGAATCTTGATATTTAGAAAAGGGATCTGTTTTATTATGGTGGTTGTGGGTTAACCCTGGCGGGCAGCTCAGCCCCATGCAGCTGCTCGCTCACTCTGCCCCAGTCAATGGGGGAGAAAATCAGAAGGGTAAAACAGTGAGAAGTTGTGGGTTGAGGTAAAGACCAGTACAATGGCTTATTGATTAGTCACCTTCCTGGGCTGGATTTGACTTTGGTGATGATAGCCAGCTTGTTAAGAGATGTGGCTGGGATTCTTGGGCAGGAGCATGAGAGCTGGCAGGTGGATTCCTCTACATGGTCAATGAAGAAATGACAATAAGGCATCAGAGAAATAGGTTCTAAATTAATGGTTATAAGCCTTAGGTTCCCTGCAGTTGTTTTGGATAGGGAAAATAGTTCAAATGAGAAGATGGCAACAAGGCGGGGGGGGGGGGAAATAGTAACTTGAAAGAGCAGAAGAGAAGGAACCAGGGTTTCTGGTACTTAGCAAAAAGAGACAGTGATTGTTTGTGTGTAAGTAAATTTGGAAACTTAAGAAGTGACAAAAATCCTTAATACTGGAGAAATCAATACTGAGCTCAGTACTCAATACAGAGCTGGGACAAGAGGGATGGCTTTAAAAAGGAAGCAAGTACGCGTGAGGTTTACAACCAGCTGCTGCAGCCTGGCTCAGGAGACGACTGGTCTGCGATAATGGTGTTGGGAAGAAGCAGGGTTATCTAGGGTACCAGATTAATTTTATGGCAGCCCCTACATCTGGACCTCTAGTGGAACAAAGTTTGCAGCAGAATTCCTGGAGATTGTTTACAGATTGAGTTGATGGATAATTGTTCAGCTTTCCCTCTTTTGAAAAACATATCGTTAATTTTGACTGTCTCTCTTATGACTAGTAGATGAGCATAGTTGTTTTAAAACATGCAGGGCTAGTTAGCCAGAAATTGTTGAGTAACGTAGATTGGAAACTGAGGCCTACAGCTCTCTCAGGGGAAAAAAAAAAATAAAGAGCAATATGTGACATATTGTGCTTTAAGAAACAAACTAGCTATTTAATTGTGCAAATTGCATAGATTTTCATTTTTAAAAGTTCCTTACTACACTTCAGAATTTCTAAACATACAGAAAATGCCTATGTGACTTGTTTTTTAAGGCTTAACTTACATGTTTACATCTTTTCTATTTTTCTCGATGTATAATACATAGCTGTGGATCAGTCTGTATCACAGGGTTTTTGTGGGTTTAGGTTTTGGGTTTTTTTCTTTTGAACCTATGTTTAATTAAAAGAATATAATGGCTTTGCTTCTAAAGCCCTATTCCACTCATCTAGGGCTTAATTTAAATGGGCTTTTGATAATTAATGTTTACAACAATTGACTTTGAAGACTTCAAACCTGGCTGATCATAAGGGGAAAAGTTGTGCTCTGGTTCATGTCTATATTCTTACTTTTGGAAATAATACTTAAAAATCATCTTTCCACAAAGCACACTCCACTGAAGTAATGAAAATACCATACATCATCTTGGGCTCAATCTTACTGAGACTACACACACCAACTTTATCGTAAGATATTGCACTAAGGTACCACAACATTTGGCAAAAGACACTTAAAAAGACTTTATACCTGCAGACCAGACAGTAGTACAGAATCATTCTGAAGTCAGAGCACTACCTACAGTATAAGGGCATAACTAAAACAAAGTTCAGTTTCATTGGCTTTACAAGACCTAACGTTTTCTGTACCATAAAATTAATAACATTAATCTATATCCACCATTTCTCAGGCATCTTCGTTGTTTGATGCCTGAATGTGAATACATAATACAACTGTATCAATTGATGGAGTTGCCTGAGGAATGCCAACACAATGTGCATAAATTTCATTACCTGACATTTTGTGCTTGGAAGAGTACACAGTTTGGAAGGGAAGCAGCAGCTCGCAGTCAGGCTTAGCTTAGGCTGAACTTCAGAACAGTATGAATTGCACAGCACGCTGCTTTATCTGCTGATGCTCCAAGCGACTAGGCTACTAAGTTTATGTTGGCACAGACAGAAATTGCTTATCGCAAATAGAGATGAAAATTAAACAGCCACAAAACCACATATTTTGGATTTTTTAGTTGGTTTTTTTTTGTGTGACTTAAAAAATGTATAGAAAATCTGTAGTTATGGAAAAGTAACACCTCTCAGAGAGAATCCTTTTTCTTGTGGTGTTCTTTGTTCTGCAATGTCATTCGATTGGGCTCATATTTGTCTTCCCTGGAGACTTGCCTCTGCCAGGTTCCTGCTTTTAGCAGTGTGTTACCAGAGTGCCCGATAACCGTATCGCAGTTATAGCCGTGGGTGCTTGGCTGCATTCTCCCTGCTGAAGGTAATAGTCAGCTTCACAAGATAACGAAATATCAATCCATTCACGCCTTTTAAAATAAGACCCCAAATCAGGATTTTAACTGCAGAGCTGAATTTAGTTGAAAGACAGTTTTTACCAAAAGTTGCTTTTGTGCTTCTGCTTTTATTTAAAAATGCATGATTCTGACTGCTGAATAGTCTTGAGGTTTTTTTGTAATGTCTGCATTCAAGCCTAGGGAAGTTTAGAGGAGGAGATTAATTTTTCTAGAGATGCTAAGATAAAAAATTATGCAAGAAACTACTTTGGGTTACCAGTTAGTTAGTTTAATACCATCTTCTAATCCCAAGACTTGTTACTGCTATCTAGCAAGTAACCCTTCTGAAAGAGCTAGACAAGTCTACTGCTTTGTCAATCCTAATGATGTTCTCAGCTTTTTCACTGCGCATCTTTTATTAATTAATTAATGTGGATAGATACACCGAAAATACAAATAGCAATCGTAGTAAGTGATAGGTGTAGGGCTAGCAAGCATGCTTCTGAAACCAAAAGGGTCTTACGGTGCTGAAGAGCTGTGTGTGCTGTTTCCAAAGCTGTGTGATCACTGATGGGGTTGGTAGCAGAGTAGTTGTTATTATGGGATTCTTGCTTTTACTTTCTCATGCAAAACCCATGTTTTTTAAAAACAAGTACAAAACCAAATGCATACAGAAACTTTAAACAATTATTTGTAAGTGTTTTATGTAGCCTATCACATGCATGCCACCCTTCTTTTTCCTTCACATAGAATTAAACTGGTGAGAAGAATAATT
Source organism: Platalea leucorodia (assembly GCF_965183815.1). Classification (NCBI taxonomy): domain Eukaryota; kingdom Metazoa; phylum Chordata; class Aves; order Pelecaniformes; family Threskiornithidae; genus Platalea; species Platalea leucorodia. The sequence continues at coordinate 116,136,150 of NC_138824.1, forward strand.
CCATAATCTTTAAAGCACAGTAGATAAAGAACATGGGCTTCTTTTTTTTCCTCCATTGTATGAAGACTTTGTGAAGAACCCTCTTCTTAAATCTGTTGAAACTTAAAGTTGAGGCTCCATATATTGTAAGGACTAACTAACAAATACAGTATATTTATTTAGCGTAATATAAGAAGGAAGAAATAGAAAATTGCCTAGATAAAAGATTTTGAGGGGATAGAAAACTCTCACAAAGGAAGTAGTAGTAGTCTATTTTTTGGGGGATTGTTTGCTAGACAAACATCTAAGAAATGTGTTTTAATAAATAGTCCACTGTTAAGTGGATCTGTTGGCTAGTGCTTACAAATCTCTTCTAGTTTCTGTAAAAAATAAATATTAAAATATCTTTTAAAAGCTTAGCTGTATTAGATGATCTGTCTCGGTATGACAGTTTGGTTTCTTGGTTTTGTTTTTTGTTTTAAAAATCTATATTAATGACTCATTACTTGCATTCATTTTCCTTCTTTGCCTAGGTGTAGGATAACACTTTACCATAATTTTTTTGGTCCAACTTTCTCCTATGACAAAAATGAAACAAAAATCTAGGCAGACCACTGACCAAGAGAGTTAGTTATGAGACAGATCTGGTGGGTTTTTTTTCTGGAAAAAAGGACTTGTTGCAAGAGTCTCCAGGCTCAGTGACTAAAACACCATATCACATTACTTGTGGACAAATTCAGGTTACTAGCTTTCTGGTGGCAGTGTACTGAGGTTGCAAATATATTCAGTTCTGGCTCAGTTTACTTCTCAGGATCATATAAATTCCTCTAATTCTTCGACTCTTTGCGTTCTGCTAAAATCTGTACCTGCTCCTTCTTGAGAGCGACATTCCCCTTGGCCTGTGTTCAGGACCTCAAAGCTAATAGCAATCCTGACATGGAATAAAAGAAGAGAAAGAATTAGATGTAGGTGCTGGGATGTGACAGTTTGGTTATAGCTGGAATTATGGGGATCTGCAAACTTAAGAGCTAAACAGGAAAAATTTGGCACCAGGGTCTTTTCACAGATTAATCAAAAAGTAGATTCCTGGAATTAAACATTCACAAACCAAAATACATAATTTAGCTAATTTTTCTCTGTTATTCTAAGAAATCTTTAGCTGTATCCCTCACTGCTAACATATGGGATAGTTGCTACAATAGTTGATCTCAAATCATCTCTTGCCTCAGTAGGAACTTTTTTAAAGCTGTCTAAATCTTGATTCTTGTCATACAGAAGTAGTGAAGAGAAATACATTTAATGAAATTTTGGGGAAAAACCAACTCATGCTGGAAGGTGCAGTAGAACCTTAATAACTTTTTGAATTTTAGAAACTTCTGTTTTGGTATAGATTTTTCACTTCAGAATTTTTACTCATTGTGGGTGGAGAATATCTGTAGCACTGAAGAATAAAATAGCATGTGAATTTTGCCATCAGCTGAAGTTTGTTCTTCAGAGAGGGAATAAAATGTTGCATCACTTGACATTCCACTGTCTTGCATGCTATTCTTGTTCTAAGCCAGGATGGAAAAAATTAAAGTCTGTAATTTTACATTTGGGATAATGTTGATGTCTGTTCCAAATTTATGGAGAGTGTGTTTGAGTGCCTAATTATTATTTTATAGTCCTTTTTGATAGCCCATTTCAGTGTTTAGAGATGGACTTTCAGTAGTGTTCTCTTTGTCTGCAATTTATAGACGATCTGCTGTTGCCCGCATTCAGGAGCTCTTCAGAAGGAGGAAAGAAAGAAAAGAAATGGAAGAACTGGAAACGTTGAATATTAGACGTCCTTTAATAAAGATGGTTTATAAAGGTCATCGGAACTCCCGAACAATGGTACAAAGTCTTTGTCTGTTTTGGGAACTGTAGAGATTTTATGGACTGAATCAATGTAGCTGCCACATTGATAGGCTTGCCAAAAAGGATATTGTAATGTATTGTAAGCACTGTTTCTTGTATATTCAGTTGGAAGCCATGTAATTTGCTCTCAATGAAAATTAAAATTAGCGTGACTCATGTGTCACCATGTTAGGCATTTAAGTTTTCTTGAGTTTAAGACTCTCTCCCCTTAACTTCCTTTGAAATCTCGGGTATTTTTCTTAACTTCATTTTGTCTGTCAGCTTAAGTGGTATAAATTGTGCCTACCTTCAAAATTATGATTTAATCCTCGCTTTCCCCTCCAAGCTCTTTAAAGGTAAAGATTAAAAAATAATTTTGAACAGCTTGGAAGGGAAAGCGAGGATGAAATCATTATTTTTAAGAGCTTTGACATCTCTGAATTAAAAAAAGGAAATAGTGCTAGTTATTGAATCGTAATCTAACTACTAGATACTCTGTCTTTTTCATACAAAATCTTGTATTTTATGGAAATTGCAGTTACTGTGTTTGTAAAGCAGTGGTGCATGAGAAACAAAAGCTGTTTTCCTTGCTATTTTTTTGCTTTTTACAGTGTTTTGAAGATGTGAAGTTCTGAGTACTAGGTGGTATTTTGTAGGAGTAGCATGTGTATTATTTTGCAGATGATCTGAGGAGCAGTCCCTCTACCTCCAAAAGCAATTTTCTAGAGTTTGTGTGATTGGCTTTGATTACCCTTGGGGAAAATGCTTCAGTAAATGCACATTTCAGTCTACATAAGCAACAAGGCTTAGAATAAACTGATTAATGACAAGGAGTTTTGCATTGTATTTCAGAAATTAATTTTAATTGCTCAAACCCCCATTAGTTTAAAAGTCATAGCATCCAGCACTTTGTAGTTAGGTGATATTAAAACTAAGCTTGCCTAAGTGGCCTTAATTCAGTCTCCATCTGTGTATGTCTTATTATGCAGATTATTTCACAGATTTTGTTGTTTGGTTTCTTTGTGATGTGGGTTGATGTTTTTGCTTTTGTTTCACATGAGCACCTGTGATGAGGAATGCACACAGTGGAAGTTGATATTATTTTCCCTGTTTGCTTCTATGGTGGCAAACTTCATTTTAATTATTTTTTTGATCGGTACCCTCTTTCCTGCAAGGCGAGGGCTGATGGTATTTCCCTTTTAAAATTGCGAAGGAGACAGCTTAGAGAGGTCTTGTTTCCTACACACCTGAGCAGCCCAGGGATAAAGTTGTCTTGTCGATTACATGAACATGAAATATTTTCATACATATATACGTATAAGGAGAGTGAATTAGGGTTATGCAGGCAAATTGAATAATTCTGGTACTCCCTTACTTTTGAGAACTTAATTTGACAATCTTACAATTTTTTTAATAAGCATATTTTAAGTGTGATTCTCATATTGTCAGAAAGCAAAAGATAAGTAGCATGATATTGATGTTTGCTTGCACCCTTGGCAGGGTTGGAACATTTTTAGGTCCAGCGCAAAGATCCTTGCCATGTAACCGCTCGAATGTCAGTAGAGTACTGGGTGTTACTTTTTTTTTTTTTTTTTTTTTTTTTTTTTGTGAAACAGACCTGAAAGTATGGCAGCAGGGGGGGAGATGGTAGTGGAATGATGGGGGGCTGGGATTTCTTGTTTCTCTGGCTCTTGGAGGAAAAACTGCTCTTGTGAGCCCCAAATCCCTTTCTTTTTCTTCAAAATTTGTCTTTTGCCATGTGCCTTCAGTTCTATGTCTCTTCTGTCTCTTCCTCACTACTTTTCCCTCCAGTCCTAGTCTTGTCTCCTTTCATATATATGCCATTCTTCCTCTATTCCACTCACCCCAAGTCTCGAGTCCCCCTTTTAAAATATTGACTTTAAAGAAACTTTTCTTCACTAGAGCATCTGTGTGTACCTAATAAATGGGATAAGCTGTGTATGCATACAGTAGAATTGAGTATGTATATGACTTTGAAAACAAAATTTTTAAATGTGAATTTCAATTCTGTTAATGTATGTGGTGCTAAAATTAGGTTTTATGAATATTAGCAATTGGCGGTTACGTAAGAGAATAGAAAGAAAGCAGGAAGAAGTCATAATTGAGAATCAAAATATAAAGTTATTTATTATTGGAGATAATTCAGATGTACTTCTAACATGATAATGGAAAATATATATTAAGAGGAGCTATAAGACAAAAGCTGCCAAAAGATTAATATATTGGAAACATGTCTTCTGCTACAGAATCCAGGATTGCAGTTTCTCTGGCTTATTTTTAGACATCAGGATGACTATTGCACTGACTGCAATCCTTGGTACATATGCTATAGACAAAGATCTAGCAAGCCTGAAATTTAAAACTGGACATACTCATGCTGGAAATAAAGTACACATTTTTAACAGTGGTAAGGGTTCAGGTTACTAATATGATTCTTTATCATGGTGGTTTTTAAATCAAGATAGCTAGGGCAAAGCACAGAGCAAGACAATGTCTCTGTCCTTTTCTCCAATGTGTTTTCTGAGAAAACTATGCAAAAAGAAAGATAAGGATGCAGGCACCGTCCTCTTTAGAGCTTTATTATGATGTGCTACTTGGAAAATAATGCCATAGTAGGATTCTGTGTAAATGGTTTCAAACTCAAAATTCTGTCCCTTATGCTGGAGATGTTCTTAAATAGCAAAAATTAGGAAATTATTTTATGCTAAACTTCAAGCATTGGACATCATCTGTGTGAACTCTGAAAGCTGCTGCGCAGGAAACTTCTGCTTACATAGGGATCTCTCTTGCCCAGTGTATGTCAGTTTAGAGTTTGTAAGAGGTACTGGTAACTGTTTGAAGTGTAATCTTGTGTGTAGGATTACATTTTTAGCTTCCAGACTCTTTTCTCCACCACAGACATCGAACTGTTGTGGAGCTTTCAGCTCACATCTTGTGAATGAGTTGTGACTGTTCTTGAAGCAATGTCTCCCTCTGCCACCCCGTCTAACCTCTCACCTTATAGATAATGAAGGACAGCAATGGGGAAAGATACTGCTGCCTAGCCTGTTCCTATTTTAAGAAGTTTAACAATGGTTATTTTGATGTCCTACTCTGAGTAAAATCAGAAGTGATTTCTGAAGAAGATTCTAATCATTAGTGAAGGAAGTGACCCATTCTTGTTTGCTCTGGCTAATTGGCTTCATTTGGGTAACATCTTTTTAGGAAGGGAGGGCAAGAGAGGCCTTGGCATGGAAAGGTTATTCTACATCTAACAAACCTAATAGTTGCTTCTTCAAAAAAATACTCTAGAGTGGCTTTTTTGGCTCAGAAATTGAATAAGCCACATTCTTTCAGGCTGTAATCATAAGGGAATCTTGAATGTGACAGGTGTAGAGGAATATCAACATTATATTTCAAGCAAATGGATATCTGATATTACTGCCACTTTTTCCTGGCCTGCAATTTCTCTGTCATTTACATGATCATTTTCATGGTAATGCTACTCTGTTTCCTAGGACAGACTGCTTCAGCTGCCTTCAGTTCCAAAACTCATGAGACTGCAGATCTGTGAAACACTCAAGGAGCCTGGGTTTCCCCACTGAATTAGTAAATACGCAATTAATAAATAATACAGTATTTACTACACAAATAATTATTTATAAATCAATCATGTTTAAGAAATTAAAATATTATAGTCTAATATAAATAATAAATACATGAATCCATACAAAAATATAACTAATGTATAAATGATTATCAGATAATAACATTATTCTTATAATCCTATGGCACTACCATATTTTGGAGAGAGGGATGGGAACAAAGAGGAGAAAAAAGTTCAGATAAATCTACTCGCTTCTCTCCCAAAGGCTCTTTCAAGTCAATTACAGGTCAAGCTATCTATCTTGTCATTGACTGTATCTGTTATTTTCTTTAATTCTCAGAATCGGGGACAAGACGGTCTAGTCATTTTGAGGGGAGAGATGGTCACTTTGTTACAAACGTGTTCCTACGCCTTTGCTAACAATGCTATCCAGAACAATGATGCTGACGAGCCATGAATACTTATGGAGCTTAAGGCATTTATATACCTACTGAATTACAGCACTTCACAGAAGGAAAGGGAAAGAGATGATGTAATAAACCATTATATAGTATATTAGCGTAAAGCATGAGCATCCTGTTCCCTAAACCCCCCCTCTTGCCCGGAGGATGTTGTTCCTCTCTTCATCGCATGGAGAGAAGGAGCAGAGGCTGTGCATGGATGGCAGGGGAAGAAAGGCAGAACGCGACAGGAAGCCTTTGCCATCTGTGCTGAGGCGGTCCCCCTGCTCCAAAGGCAGCCTTCCCTCAGCCTCCCTTAGCGCCGGCGGAGCTTCCCGGAGAAGCTGCCGGAAGGGAACGGCCCAAGCGCACGCTGTCTGCGTCACTTCACGGACTGTGAGGCACTGCAACAACCTATTCAGTTGTGGCGAGAGGTGGCTGGTTTTCTGGGCGCCTTCTCAAGGACCTTGGATCTTTCTGCAATACCCTTCAGTCACTTTGGAAAGTGGCAAATCTGCTGTCATCTTGTTTATTTCCAAACTGCTCAGTCTACCCCAACTCCTCTCCTTTTTTCTGTTGGCAGCCACTTTGCTCTGGAGATCTTTATCCTTCTGTATTTTCTTTTTTTTGACAGTTTTTCTTTAAATGTTTCCTTTAAATTTCCTTAAATGTTGTTTCTGCATTTGCAGAGTTCTTACTTCAGAGGCAGTGTTATTGCAGAAATGGGAGTATACTCTTTGATGTGCTTCCCAAGCTAGTCTTATAAAGTAATTGTTACTTTCGTTTTTACTGCAGATAAAGGAAGCCAATTTTTGGGGATCTAACTTTGTCATGAGTGGTTCAGACTGTGGCCATATTTTTATATGGGATCGACATACTGCCGAACATCTCATGCTGCTGGAAGCTGATAATCATGTGGTGAACTGTCTTCAGCCTCATCCATTTGACCCAAGTAAGATAATCATTTTTCACAGTCTGCATGTTCAGGTTATCTGTAGTAAAGCATTTTAAAGCTGTCTTAAATTCTTTCCTCAACAGATCATTGTAATGATTAATGAACTGTTGTTCATTTTTTTCCCATGCAAATTAGATAATACTACTTTTAATTTTGTCTTCTACTAATGACCTTAGGCCCTTAAAACCCCCTTTAGTCAATAACATCTTGGAATGAAAACATTACTGACATAGTATTTATAGAAAGTTAGGATGTAGTAAGAAGAACCTCCATTTCTTGCTCCCCTCAATACATTAAATGTTTTCCATGACACTAATGAGGAGAATACAGGGTGACTGAAATGCCAGGAACACTTTGGGAATTGATATTGGAATCTGGTCTCTATAATCGGCTCTGTTCAAAAAGTTGAGTGAAGTGGGTGTCTGACTCTCACTGGCTCTGTGAGATCAGAAGAATGAATGAAATTCATGGAAATTCTATTAATTTGTATTTGGGGGAAAATATTTATAGAAAAGATGGACCAAAGTAGTAGAAGGAATCATATGTCATCTGACGTGTAGATGGAAAATCTGAACCATTCTGCAGCTTCTGACACAATCAAATAAAGTATTCATGTTATTTCTTTTTTCATAGCTTATATGGCTGCAGAGTAACCGTCAGCTGTAAATAAATAAGCAAATAAAGTTATAATAATACTAGAAGAAGCTGATTTTTTTTTCAGACAGTTTGTGGAAACATGGAATACTGCCCTACATTGGACCAGCCTTGAACTTTACAATGCTTAATTGGAATTGTGTTCCTGTACATGTTTGGAGTGTGTGGCTAGGTTGGACACTGCCCTTGGAAGCACCTTTCAAAAATGCCCTGTAGCTTTACTGATTTCTTGATGGAGTGTGACTGTTTCCCTGTCACACACTGAAAATGTAACGAAGAGGTCATCCTCCTTGTAGGGCAGTTAATCTTGTACAGATCTTTCTATGGAATTTTTATTCCTGTAGTGGTTTTGTGCAGTGATCTAGAGCATGTTCTGCAACTTTGTTTTCCATATTTTAACAAGCGTTTATAAGAACATCCATTGCTTCTTTATATTTGAATATCAAATAAATTTACATGAAATATACTGAAATTATCAAATGTCAAAATACGTTTGAAATTATCTTGCTTCTGTCTTTGCATCTGGGTCTACAAATCCTAAGGCTTTGTTATTAATGCATATACTTATCAGGCTGTCAGCAGAAATACATTAGTAGTGGCTGGGTTTGTTCTTACTTTCTGCTCCTATCTTATGTATATCCTGGTGCGCTTTTTTTATTTAAAAAAGTAGGCTCTTGATGTTTGTATGCGTTTTCTTTGTATGTTTTTATGTGTATATTCAAAAACGTAAAATCTATAGCTCAGATCTTGTATGGAGACTTAGTAATTACATAGCTGTATGTTCAGCATGCGAATTGACATTTGCAAATAAATGCTTTAAGTGAAGTATTTTTCTTCAACTCCAGTTAAGTGCAGAAAATACTGGTAAAGACATAACACATTTAATTTAGAATTACTATTACTTCTAGTTCTGGCCTCTTCGGGTATTGATTATGATATAAAGATTTGGTCACCATTGGAAGAATCCAAGATTTTTAACAGAAAACTTGCAGATGAGGTAAGAACCTTTCCTCCTTTTTCATGGTAATGGTGCATCTTCCAATTCTATAAAAGCATTTGGTGTAAATTACTGATATTGAATTAGCAGGGTTATTTAATGTTCAACAAATGAGCTACAAATAAAAAGCTGCCCTTTATAATAGCTAACTTTCATATCATTGGCAGCACACAGAGGCACTTTGTATTTCATTAACTCTCCTAGAAATTACATGATATGGTATTACGTACATGAAAGAAGTTGGAAAAAGTATGGACAGTCAGATATAAAAGGAAACTGGCAGGAATTAGAAATGAAGGTAGTGGTTGTCCTTACACAAATAAATTAACTGAAGGAAATAAAATGATATACGGAAGAACAGGGAGTGCAAAAATCAATCTTGTTAAATATTCTGTGGCATAAAAGGGAGTTAACCTTAAGATTGCAAATTGGGAACTTCATGGAATAAAGCAAACATTGAAGGCCAATCAGTTACAAAAGTCTGTAGGTAGAGTTCTGTAACACGTTGTTTTCATACCCCCAAAGCAATAACAATGTATAGCAACTGGCCTATGACGATCATATAGTTGACTGCTGAATAATCATATTTTAGTGATTTACATTAAAATGTATTAAAATGTTAAATGTTTTTCTGGAAGTAATATATTAGGGCAAACTTGGTTGTGGGGTTTGGGTTTTTTTTTGTGCAAACTCTTGGAGAGCAGGGATATAGTAGACTGGTGGGGTTTTTGTTCTGTTTTTAAATTATTATTTCTCAATATTAGTGCTACATATATTTAAAACAAACAGAAACCCACAACCCTTAGCCACCCTCCTCCCCATTCCCCTAAAAACCCCCAAACTATCCACTTGTGATTTTTGAACCTTTCCCATTACTTTGGCAGAACTAGCACTGGGTGAAATGACACTTCTGTGTATATTGTATGATAATTTTAATCTAGGATGTGTTTTGGAGCCTTCAGGGTTTAGAAATGCGGCTAAATATAAATGTGTGTTAAAAGTAATTATTGTGCTGATACTTTTGTCACTTAATTTTAAATAATAGCAAATTATTTAGAGATTCAATTATTTTTTCTTTAATAAAAAAATGTAGAACTTACAGAAAATTTGACTGCAGTATGGTTTGTAATTTCACATGTTTTTTTGGTTTTGTTTTTTAATTTAATCCCCATATTGAAATACCTGTGTAGAGGATAGAACAGGTTTATAGCAATGAAACAGTTTTCACTGTATTAAGTTTGGCTAGAGTAAGTGTCCAAGAGACGTGAACTGAATTTTCCATAGAAGGGAAGGTATAGGGAGGAAGCACTGTGTGTGGGGAAAGTTCAGTATGGATATACAACTGTATTTACAATTAAGAGAGGCCATGACCTTAGTGAATAGAAGAAGACAGCGGGGATGGGAACAAATCTCTGGAGAGAGAAAAAGCATCAGAGGCAGGCTGTCAAAAGGGTGTTGCTGATGATGCACGAGAGAAATAGGAGGTGAAAGAGGAAAAGTGGCAGCCTGCTGTCTTCTCAGTTTGCTTCATTTAGGGAGTGATCAGCTGTGAAAGTTCCTGGTAAACAGATGAGAATGACAGAAGAGAGGCGCTTTGATTTGGCTAGGAGAAGGCCACTGCAGACATTCGCAAGAACATGTTCCTCACAAGAGGAACAGGCCCGAGAAGGAGTCTCGGGGAGAAAGAGGAATGCGTTATTTTCCTGCCTTACAGCAGCTGATCTGGGAGGAAGGACTGAATAAGGGTCAGAAATTTTTATGCTTAGTGATAATGAAAGAACGTAGTCTGAAAGCTGAGAGACAAGCTAAGGTGTGGAATTGGAACTTAATGGCAAAGCAAGAAGGATGGCAAGGAACTACCACACGGAAGGAAGGAGGCAAAAGAGCTAAAAGTATTCATTAGTGATTTTTTTTTCCCTTGAAACTAAGACATTCGGAGCTGGCTCTTTCAAGTCATTTAGAGGCAAGCTATAGATCTGTTTAGAAAGAATTATGGAGCTGAAGAATGTTCCTGAACTGGGATAGACTAATTGCTTGTGTTCCTTGGATTGTCTCCAAAAGTTTCAAGCAGCATGAAGGTAGGAGTTTAGGGTAACCTCATTGCTTTTCCTTCCCACATTCTTGGCCAGCACTGGTGCTAGCACTTTGTTCTCTACAACAGTTGCCATCTGAAACAGTACTTTCTGTCATCGTTCCTCCTTACTTCGTGCAAGATCTCATTTCCAGAAGTTTTTCTCAGTTGCTCATCTTAATATCTACCACGTATGTGGACGACGGAATGATAATCTCACTAGAATGTTGTTTAGATAGACAATTATATATCTGGAGGCAGAGTCCTCTGTCTGACTTTTCTTACCACATGCAATCAGTATAACTGTATTCAATGGTAATTATTAAAATATTGTTCCCTTATTGTAATTTTGGACACTGTAAATGCCTTTTGCATAGGAACTTTTTATCTGCAAACAATATTGATGCAGTACAATTTTGTGTTTATTTTTGATGCTTCCCCCCCCCTCTTTCCTGCCTCCAGGTTATAACACGTAATGAATTAATGCTGGAAGAGACCAGAAACACTATTACCGTTCCAGCTTCTTTTATGTTACGAATGTTGGCTTCGTTGAATCATATAAGAGCAGGTGAGAGACTTCTGAAGAGCTTGTCCACCATATTGGTCTATGAAATAGCAGATGGATTGGGGAACCATCAAGATCTTCAGCTGTCTGTGGCTACACTTGGGGTTGGTTGAGAAGATTCAAGGGTTGTTTAAGGGTCTTTTAATAGAAGTACTTAGGAATTGCTTCTTTAGTGTGAGACTTGCAACATTTTTGCAGCTGTTATTTTTTTACCTCAAAACAAAGAGCAAGAGCAAAATATATTTTTAGATGTTGCCATACTATCCATCCCGAAATGGTTTATACATAATGTAGTACTAATTAGATGTTGAAAAATACTCCCTTTTCTAAGGAATGGTCTTTAAGGTGAGTGCTATGTGATGGGAAAACTATTGGGGATGACTGGAATGAGTCATGAGATAAACTGGTTATCGTTGTGGGCTTGGAATTGTCTGGGGACAGAGGAGGGGGTGAAGGTACAGGACTGTGGGAGATATCAGTGAGGCTGCTGGCAGCTGTTCCTGGGGCAGCAGGTACTAGGGTGTCCCTTCAGTGAAGGAGCAGTTCCCTAGGGACTGAAACTGGTGATAAGAGGGGTTGCATCGGGAATTGTTGTTGGGAACTGGTGTTCCTGGGTGTTAGTGCTGAAGAGGCTGACTGCAGTGTGTTGATACTGAAGATGTAGGACAATGGAGAGATGTCGTACTGGGTGGGAAGCAAGGAGGCTGGTATGTTTTGGGAGGCTGGTGTGGCGTATGGGGCTGAAACCTAACAGAACTGTAGGATGAGGGTGAAAGTGACTGTAGATATTGAATATGGGGGCTCCGGCACTGGCTGAGAAGAGCAGTGGGCTTATAGTGATGAGGAAGGAGGGAAGCTCTGCCTGGCAGCAGCTGCTGCTCCTCTTTCACCTCTCACTGATCTGTGAGAATTAGAGAGCCAGGAGGATGCCACTGTATCCAGCCCAGTGGTGTGCCTCACCCCTGCTGTAAATGAATATAGTAGTTTGGTTTTTTTCTTCATTGTTATGATTTCTTTGGAGTAAAATACTCAAAGAACTGCCCAACACTTAAGTTACAATGGTTTCAGCAAAAATCTGTGTTATGGCTGGGTGGAGTGTTTCTTAACCTGACAGTGCATGTTGTTTGAGTGATATGTCTTGATCCAGTCATGTTGCCTCACACATTTCTGGATTTACCTTTCTCTAAACTTTTATGTCAGAAGGTACGTTTTCTGATATATACAGTGACAGATAGCGATTCCCCAGTTTTCCGGAGTATACGAATTTCTAACTGCGGCTATTCTAGTTTTAGCTCCCCAGAACAGTGTTTCAATCCCTTGCATTCACCATCTCTTTTTAATGTTATGCTTGCATTCATCTTCCCTGTGCTGACAACCAGTCAGCAGCTGCAAGGTTTCTCCTTTGTACACAAATTTCGCTTTTATGCCTGGCAATCCTTTAGGGCTTTTCTCCTCTTCTCCTTTCTTGTGGTAACATTTCTACCCAATCTCTGCTGTCAGTCCATATGAACTTTCTTCTACTCTATAACCCACAGCCACTGTTGTGTAATAGCCCAGGGAGATAGCATACTATAGATATTTACCCAAACCTCAAAACTTCAAAGGTTCTCTTTACGAAATCTCTGTGTCTTACAGATCGATTGGAAGGTGACAGGTCAGAAGGATCTGGCCAGGAAAATGAAAACGAAGATGAAGAGTAACCGGCAGTTGTGTGCAAGCACCTAGACGTTAATGGAATTTGTATAAGACATTAATTATATTTTTCCTTACAGAGCTTTAGTGCAATTCTAAGGTATTGCTTTTGGATAACCTAACCTTTTGTTTTTGAATGACTGTGTGCATGACTTTGGGAGAGTGTGCAAGTAAAATAAGCAAAAATGTTTTTAAAATGTTTTGCCATGTATGAGGGGTGCTAGAAGATGCAAAGTGCAATATTTTCCTTAACCTGCAAATGTGGGAGCTTGGATCAATGTTTTAAAGTAACTTTCATTATAGTAAAAACGTTGGTTCAAATAAATTTCTATACCTGCTGTTTGCATGTTTGTTGCTTTCTAATTAAAAGATTTGGTTGTTTTAAGTAGTTTTGTGTTTTTTCTTTGTGCAACCATTGATTTTTTTTTTTTTTTTTTTTTTTTTTTTTTTTTTTTTTTTTTTTTTTTGCCTGGTAGCTATAACCCTATTACTGCCTTCATTTGTATTCTTTCTTACAATGTTTGTGAAGTGACAAATACAATTATTTCTTACAGTCAGCACCGGGATTCTCTGTGACTTTGAGACCCCATGCCTCTCGGTTCTTGCATTTCCATGGGCATAACCCCCCCACATATACACAAACTTGTCTCTCCATCAGTCTTACTACAATGCCGCTTCACGTTCTCCATGCATGAATCTGTAGCGCTGGTGAAATAGTTGGTTTCACTACTAGGTCCGTGAGGATGCGTTCTTTGCAACAACAGATATGTCTTAATTTCCCTTTGATTTAGAAGAGAAAATGTAGTGCAAAGGAACGTGAATTTGAACATTCCTGTGCGTTGCTTCCTAGGAGTAATTATTTGGGCAGGAGGGCGGTTCAGTCCGTGTAATAGGCTCTACCCGTTCTCCCCACGTTTTTGGATGGGGAAGAGGAAGTGAAGGAGGGAAAGCGGAGCAGGGAAGAGAGAGGCTTTGCTCAATGGCCGTTCTTGCCAAGGATGGCAGACGCTGAGAGGCTCCATCGGGAATTACAGAATGCCGGAAAGAATTCTAAACCAGGTGGATGAGGGTACTGGAGGCCTCATTACCCTGTTATCATTAAAATATACATTCACCACACAGTCTTCGCAAACTTGGCTTACATCAACAAAAAGAATTCCCACAGCAAATGAAAAATAACATTATCACAGCATTTTGATGTCCTGATTCACAATGCAGGCAGGCTGAAAGGACTTGGGGAAGGGATATAAATCACAGAAACAGGGAGAGATGGGAAAACTAAAACTATTTAAGGAGATGAGAGATTTGTGAGGGAAGAGAAATGGGAATTACCTAGAACTCAGCTGGCAGTAACTGAAGATAGCTGGGCAAGGGAAGAATGATGTGAGGGGAGAGGGAAAGTGTGAGGAGATGGATAGGGTGGGTGGGCGTGGGGGGTTTTTTTTGTTTGTTTGTTTGTTTGTTTTAAAAAAAGGAGAAGTTAGGAAATTACTGAGGAAGAGCAAAGTACAGAAGCTTTGAAAGTGATCCAATGAAGTGAATTTAGGAAAGGAGAAAGTAACTGGGGAGGAGGGGAGAAGGTTTTGGAGGCGCTGAGAAAAATGGAGGTCTCGGAACACTGGAGCATTGTGGAAGACGGGAAACTTCACACCCAGAGGAGGTCAGTGCAGCAGAGGATGGAAATCTGGTAAGCGTTTGAGAACGTATCTACTGTGAACAAGGGAGAGTGAAAGAAGTCAAGGTAAGTTGGTTGGTTGTTTTTTAAGGTATGGAGTGAAAGTAATGGCTGATACGGATATTTGTCTTTTCTGGTGACACAAGGAGAAGGACTAACTGGCCTTTTTGTTGGAGAAGGGAGCAAAACATTATTTTTTCCTTATGACGTAACGTTTTGGGCAAGTGTTTGTAGACCAGCAAGAAATGAAAGAATATTTTATGATTTTGTGGTACACCTGGTAGGGGACTGGGGAAACCCAGCAGTCTAGAACTATTCAAACCTTGCTGCTCAGCTCATTTATCATGTGTAAATTAGCCTTGAATTTTTATAACAGAACAGAGTACTCCTCTCATTAGATTTTAAAGAACTATGCAGTAAATATATCTAGTGTACTTAGTGTATATATGAGTAGGGTTGTCTGCTCTACGTTAGCTGTTAGCAGTAAGAGGAATAAAGCCGTGTTTCTGTGCTGTGTGGCATCTGTTGCAACGGTGGACCTCTTCCACAGCTAGGGGTCCTGAGCAGTTCTGTGAATGGAATGACCATGGTGTTTCTACAGAAGCCTGACTCCCTCTATTTAGAAATCAACTTTTGCCTTTTGAAAACAAATTCTTTCTCAAGTGAGTATATGGAGAGGATACCCTTTGTCTTCACTAGAGAGGTTTTACAAATCATTGCTGTGGATGTCTTTGTTTCTAAAAATAAAAAAGCTGCCTCTGCCACTTTTGCTTTAGTCGTACCAATTGCCAGCAAAGCGCATACAATATAAAACAAAAGCAACAGTCTTATAAATGTCTTTTTTTCAGAGTTCGCCAATAAGCACATTATTCCCAAAAGGTCCCTTATTTATTCAAAGGCTAAATATTAACTTTAATTCCAGATGCTTAGCTGTGGGTTTACTGATTAAAAGGAGGGTTGAATCTCAATAAGGGCAAAAGTTTAATATTTGGAAGAGTTTTCAAACTTCAGTGAAGCTTTTCAAGCTTTTTCTAAAAGATATCCATAGTGTTTGGGTTTGGGTTTTTTTTTTTGTTTGTTTGTTTTTTTTCCATAAACATTTAGGTAATGGGCTAAGTCTCAACTCCTAGAACCACGCAGTAATAGGAGCTGTTGGCAGGAGCAGGAGGGGTGCTGGTAAATTTCTAGAGGTTGTAGCAGCAAAAGAAAATTTGAAAGAAGTTAATAAATAAGTAATAAACCAATCCACAATCCAAAACCTCACGATTTGAGACACAAATCTTAGGATCTGGGTCTGATTTCAGACCGGGGGCTTTGAGGTGGGTGATGCTGCGGGCGCTCCCTCCCTTCATCCTGCGTTTGTCGAAGCACGCGCCCTGGGTGCAGAAACGGCAATCTGGGGATGCGTACCTCATGCTAATTTGATTACTGCCGTAGTGATGCAATACTTGAGACCATCATTCTTCCGTTCCAGTAAGCCAATGAGAGGAAAAGACCAACAAGCAACAGACCATAATACTCCTGTTAAGCATCAAATGACCGGTTGACTTAGCTGGCCACTAAAAGACATCCAAAACATTTAGTTCCTAATTACAATAATAACAGCCCAAATTTGACGGATAGGACAGTGAGTGAGAATATGGGGAGCACCTTATTTTCCCGCTTTGCGGACTGAAGATCATCCATCTGCTCAAGCTGGTCCTCCTGTCCTGCAACAGCTTGCTGCCAGTGTTTACAGCCTAGGAAGAGCACTTCTCTAGAGTAAGGGTTCAGATGTCACCAAACTCACTTCTACGAAGGATATTTCTTAAGACCATTGCAAAGATCAAAAGCAACTTCTTTGATGTGTTGCTATGATTCCTGGTAAATAATTTGGTGTCTCGAAGCTTGGGCAGATGGTCGCTGCAGGAAGCAATCTCTTGTTTAAATGTCAAAGATGCTGAGCCTGTTCAAACTGCTGTCTGCTTAAGTTCTAGTTCTTCATGCCTTCCCCCACTGGAGGCAGGACAAGGTTCATTAATGCCATCCTGCAGCACCTTTATTGTGACATTTTCTTACCTAAGCAGTAGATAAATGTAGCTTGAATACAGTAAACTATAATAGTAGACTATCATAGTAGACCGTAATACTAGACTATTGCGTATGTCCTAAGCTCTTTCAGAACATCCCAGAAGATGATTTTGAGGAAGAAATTGCAGAAGTAAATGTTTAATACAGGTCTCACTGTCCTTGCACAAGAACAATAGCTGTCACTGAAGCGTGTGTGCGCTTGTGTGTAAGGGATGGGAGAATGTGCTGAGAGATGCTGCCTTGGAAAGCTGAGTGGTCATGGCTACAGTCATTTTTGTATGGAACGATACCACTGAGCCAGGTTCACTCTGAGGCTCCGGCCTATTGCAAGGGCCATGCACTAACAACCCCTGGGAATCCTCCCTCCTGCACTCATCATGGGCCAGACCTGACAGCCCTGTTGAAAAATAAGATGCCAGTTAGCACCAGTTAGGTCAAAGCCCATATTCCTCCTGGTCCACAGTCACGCCCCTGCAAGAGGCCAACTCTAAAAGCCTTGGCTGAAGCACAGAAAATGAATAGAAGGTAGGTGTGAGGTCATCTGCCCTGCCTAAGTAGAGATTGATTTAGTCTTTGAAACATGGGGTTAAATCAATTTTAAGCTATTTTCATGAATTACGACATGCCCAAATGCCTTTATCTGTGTAAGCACTCAGCTTGTCTTCTCAGTGACTCTCCTCTTGAGTCCGAGTTATTTTTTGAGGGTAATAGAGATTTATTTTCCTTAGTTTTAAAAGTTCCTTTTATTTTATTATTTGCAATTGCTTTGTTCTTTTGGTGAAAAGGTTCCACCTGCCTTCTCAGTGCCTTTTAAGAATCATCAGTGCTCCCCTTTTTATTCATTTCCCTTTGCTGGTAAGGCAAACTGAAGTCCAAAAAACTACTACTACTAAAACTACTAAAAAACACAACAAGGTGCTTTGATTGGAAAAACTGGCATATGCTGCTCTTAAAGCAAGCTCCTTTTTTCTGATCGTGACTCACCGTATTGTCGTATTTTCCTTTTTTCTTTTTTTTTTTTTCTTTTTTTTTAATTTTTTTTTCAGGAGGGGGGCTGTATGCTGGATAATCCATGGAATTTGACAGATTCACTATCCAAGACAGAACTGATGGCTACTAATTTAGCAAAGTCTCACTTAAGTGAAAAACCCTCTAAATAGAGTTTGTTAATGGACTTTGTTACTAATTGGAAAACAAATCCCCCTCTGGGATGACTCAATGCTCAGACCCCCTTTCCAATATTTTCTCCTTCCTGACCTGCCCTTAGCCCCATGCGCCCATAGCTACTATGTTTAGTCCTGGTGAGTAGTGAAAGAAGGAGAGCCGGGAGGGAGGAAGACGGGGTTGTGGGGATGAGGAGCAAGGCTCTTTTCATTAGCTGGGCACTGCCTTTGCCCAGCCAGCGAGGCAAGCCAAAGGCAAGTCCCCAAAATCTTTCTAGCTCCTTTATCCCCAGTGGCCTCAGAGCCCTCACCTCAGTTCCCTAATTCCTGCCTCCTAGCAAATCCAAGGGCTCTTCCCCTACCTTAGCAACTTCTCAAACATGAGTGGTGAAGCTTGTGCCAGAAAGATTTAAGAGTTGCCGTTGTGAATTTTTAACAGCAGCGGACAGTGCTGCGCCCCAGCCCTTCTCAGGACCCTGCTGTTTTTTTTTTTTTCTTTAAAAATTAAATTATATTGTGCACCTGCCATCATTGCTTGTAACAGTTGTGCAATGAGTGCATTGAAGAGTGAAGCCCTCCCCAGAGCAGGAGCTATGGCTCAGTCCCGGTGCAGGGAGACTCTCAAACACAACCGGAGCCGCAGTCATTGCCTCCATCATCACCCCCTCACCGTGGCAGAAGCAAGTCCCAGCCCCTCACCCCTTTACAACCACACTGCGTGTGTGCGCTCGGGCAGCTCGCTGGGTATGTGGCTGTCACCGATGGTGGCATTTGCACGCCTTCCCCCACTGTGCTGAAAATCCATGCAATTGCTCAGAAATTCAGCTTCATTCACGTCTCATGAATTTCACATCACTGCAGTGAATGGACTTGATTGCAGTCTGGAGGCTCTAAATTTGGTTTGTTACATGCTCTTGGAGAGGAGAGCTGGGCAAGAGGTAGAGAAATGAGAAACTGAATGAGCTTCATTATTTAATTTGAGAAATTATTTCTCTCGTCCTTCTTCTCACGATCTCTTTCTCCTTGGTTCGCTGGCTATCTATCAAGCAGTTCAGTGTAGGGACTAAGAAGGTGTAAGAGAGTGAGCCCAAGGTGCAGGGGGTAGCTGGCCCCCGGCCCTTTGGACTGTCAGTGGACAAGCAGAGAGCAGACACGAGGTGCAGGAGAAGAAAGGTCTCCACTTCCCCTCCGCACGTTCGTTCCCTGGAAAGCAGACAGAGAGCAGGTGAAAGAGGGCAAGGTGAGGATAAATGAAAAGCTGAATTAGACCCAAGGAAGGAGAAAATATTCAATGCAGCAGTGATTTTTGGTTCACTGAAAGATAGTCTATAAACAGAGGGATGCTATAGAAGACTGTTAAGCGTAGCTGAGCTGCGGGAAAATGTTCCAATGCCACCTGCATGCAGTATGGCAGGGGGTAGCCTGCATTAAAAAGCTGATTGTCAGATTAATACGGCCTCCTGTGTTGCTTTGTAATGGCCATGTGGCACTGCTATAAGAAAGTATTTGCAAGCTGCAGAGCTATGCAGGAAAATAACTTGTACTGTTCTACATATCTAGAAGAGAAAAAGGCTTTTCTCCTTTCCATGAGAAGGTAACTGGCATTTCAGTGAAACTGCAGGTTGAAAAACTTGGGACATCCGCTAGGATATATTACTGAAGAAAGAGTAGCTGGGAGAGTGAGGCTGGAAATCTCTTCTGTCTGGCACTGGAGCCCCAGACTTGTGCCCATCAGGGCTGTGAAGCGTGTTGCCCAGTTTGCTGCCAGCCAGAGCGCAAACAGGCAAGGCGTGCTCAGGCAAGACGTGGCGCTCCGAGTACGACCATTGCCATCTTCTTCTGACAGTGCTCTGGGATCACCTGAAGTGATGATGTAAGTGGTGATAATCTTAAATATTTAGCTTGTATACAACTTTGCTTTAAAATGCTGTTAAATCTAGTTTACAAAGAGAGACACCAACATCAGAATTCCCTTTTAACAGATGGAGAAATTGGGCATGAAGAAGTAAACAAGTTGCCTACCATCCCCTAACAGTCTAGTAATAAAACCAGGATTCAGATCCTTTAAGGCTTCTGAGGTGAGTCCCCTTCCACCAGGCCATGTTACGCCATTTAAAAATAGGAGGTGACTTAAAATCTTTCCTGATGCTCCTCCATCCTGGCAAATTCAAATTCTCTCTTGCAGCAAGAGAGTGAGCGTATTTCTTGGTTAAACCATCAGTGGCATTGCTGCCGCACAGACACGCTGCTTGGCGATCTGTGTGATAACAAAACTGATTGCTCCTAGGGCTCTATCTCAATACAGTAAGTGTAAAAAGGCTGGTACAAAAATGTAATTACTTGTGCTTGATACAGGAATAACAGCTCTGAATGCGGTTAGTTTGTGCAGGTATGACTTGAGCTCTTTCCTTACCTTAGATCTTAAAATAAAGACCATAAAATGTACCTTCCAGTTATACTAATTAGCCCTGTAGTGATTTAGCTGTATCCTGACAGAAGTGGAGCTGTAGCAGGATCGGCATCTGACAGTCGGTCCCTAGGTTGCCATGGTAACTGTCTAGGATGGGGGGCGCTTAAGAAAAATGCAACATCTGGACTAAATTCTGGGCTGGAGGGCGGCAGATGGATGGGATTCAGCTGCCTCGGGGGGTGGGACCCCACAGCCAGACATGCCGATTCAGAAATCTCCCTGGGTGGCCGAGTTGGCATGTGGGAGGTTCTGCACCAGGGAAGCAGGGAGGAGATCCAGTCAGAAGCAAAATTCAATTTAAAGCATTAATTTGTTCCCAGATTTGCTGACTGAACCTGGTACGTTTCATCTGAAACACAGAGGGATCGATGCGCTCCCATGTAATCCAAGCCTGCCCGAAAGCCTCGTGGCTTGCCCTGAGCCCAGGACTCGGTGCTCTCACAGCCCTTTCTCGGGAGCAGCCAGCTGAGACGGAGAGGGCTTCCCATTTTGCTGGGACGTTAAACTCTTTGGCAGCCTTAGGTACAGCCAGAGCCAAGGACTTGGGATTCCGGGCAGCTGCGAGCTGGAATCGATGCTGTCGGAGTCACCGAACCCCTCTCAGAGCACAGGCAATGTATTTCGTTACAGAAATGTTTCCAAAAGGAAATGTCCTTAGAATTTTCTGTTCACAAAACAATTTGAAAAAGTAAAAGGAAAGAAGAAACATCTTGTTCCAACGTGGCCCAAGACCACGTTTTAAAAAGAACGTTTTGCATAAGGGAGAGCGTGTGCTTTGTCAGCCAGCTGTATGGAGTACACAGGCCCTGAGCACGTAGGAAACTCCCATATCAAAGGGCAGAAATCAGGGGAAAAAAAAACCAAAACCAAAAAAAGCAAACAAACTAAAAAATACCCAGCACCATAGGTGTATAAAAAGGCAACTTAGTTTTAGACAATCACTGCTTTGGGTGTTTGCTGTTGGGTTTTTTTGTGAACCACATTTATTGTGGTTCCTTTATGCTGTGTGCAGTATTAAGTCCATTATAACAACAGTGTTGTTATATTAAATTAATTTTCCAAGATTGTTTTCAGAAACACGATATGCCTCAGTATTCACAATCTACAGACAATTTCTGTGTGCCAGCTTTTCCCTGTGCTGCTCAGCTCTACTGGTGATTTCCACTTGTAGCATTTCTTAAATTTTTCCTGTTTTACTGGTATCTCGGGTTAGGTTCTTTGGGGTGCATCAGAGCACCACTTCTGATAACAGAGTTATCATTATTCGAAGGTAAAGAATTCATATTTATTTAACAGACCTGAATATACTTCCTATAAACAACTGGATTATGAACAATGCATTCTATGCTTTTAAAAATGTAAATAAATTTTAGGTTGAGCAAGCAAATATTTATTGCAGACAGATGTTTCAATTCTTCCTCATATTTTCATTTTCTGAGGAAGAAGAGGAAGTGAAACCTTCTCTTCTCCCATGCCTTCGTTTTGTCAAAGAAATTTGACGTTCCTAATTATGACAGAGCAAAGGGAAATGAAAAGTCTATCTCAAGAGATGATTCTTCCTGTAAAAAGCGCCTGGGCACTTCTGCCTCATCTCATTGCATTTGGGCTGTCAGATGAGCATGATAAATAACTCGTCCTGTAATCTCCGTTTTGGTGTTCTTTTTTCCTGTTGCAAATAATTGTCAGTTCTAGTCTTTGCCTGCGTGTCACTGAAGCACTTCCTAAATGACAAGGGTACGGGAGCTTTGGTTTAGCTGGAGATAATTTTAGCCTCTCCCAAAAAAAATTGCATGGCCTAAATTTGTACACCATTTTCTTGCAGGACTAATAATATTTGGTTTATCTTTTGTTCTGTTTTCATTTTTCATTTGTTCAACAGCCCCAGTTATTTATTTAAAAGTACTTATTTATGAGAGACCATCAGTGTGTAGTTGTTGGTTTTTTTTTAACCAAAGTATCTAACTATTCTGCCAAGAAACATGATAAATGTTAGCAATTTCTAATGCACTTGCCTGGCTTTACGAGAACATTAAAAAAAAAAAAAAGTCAGCTTCACTTGCTGAAAAATTCAGACTATGAAGAAGTGAATTGGCTCTTCAGGAAAAACAAAGTATCTGTTTTGTTTACTCAGAAAAACAGCATAGTGAACTTCTCTTTCCCAATTTTCTAATTGCACTTAGAGCTCAGTGAACCCACCTGAAACCCTGCACGCATTTCATCCTTTTGTTTGAATTCACTTGTACCTACCGCCTTCTGCATTTCTTGACTGTTAGTCCTAATTGTAAGAGTCATCCTAGGCTCTGGGGTCCAACACAAGCCCTGAGGCAACTGAAAATGCATTTCTTGTCTAATGATTTTAACGGTTTCCCAGAGGCAGACTGTACCAATAAAATCTGTGTTGTTTTTTCCCTTCCTGATTTCAGGTGAGCTAGATCTCCTGGATCTGGTAAATATAAGTGTAGCTCAAGAAACTAGACCAAGGTATCACTAGGACTGCAAAACATCAGGATAATGCATCAAAATTGGTATCATTAGATACACCTACAAAAATGATACATTGGATGTTAAAATTGTGGTGGATGCTGCAGAGATCCCAAACTTATTTTATGTAATAATTTGTCGTTGTCATCATTAAACATCAACTGGAGGATCTAGTTGAGTTTTTCAGGTGGAAAAAGCAAGCCCTAACTCCCCAACTGGAAACACGGATGGGATGGGATTTTTGGTACGCTCTTTAGAAATGACCTTTCAGTTGATTCCTCTTCCTTCTATTGCATGTGAAATAAATGAATGTACATTTGAATCATATCAGCAGCTTCCACCAGTGTCCTCTGGATTTGCCAAGTTGTGCCTGAAATTTCTCATCTGTGAATTGGGTTTGTAAGAAAGCCAGCCCCAAAATGGCAGAACCAGCAAGGTCCTTTTGCTAATTGACAAAACAGAAACAACACAGGGGAGGGCAGGAAAGGGAAGAGTTAAAGCCAGCCCTTCTTCTGAGTGAATAAAAATGACCCCGTAATAGCAGCAGCGTAGAGAGGCTTCCTCCATTCTCTGCATAATTCAGTGTGCATGACTTTGTGGTCTGTTGTCGCGAACAATATGTGGTCTTGTTATGGCAAAAAAATTGCAGATTTTTTTTTTTTTAGGGGGTAGTGGAGGTGTTGGGAAAGGGGAGTGTAGTCTCTCTTTCCCAGTTTCTGATGGGAGGAAGGACTTCAGCTCTGACATCTCAGCTCTCATGATGACATAGTAAAGCTTCAACCTTTAAATACTGTGCAAACGGAGCCCTACCTACCTGGGAGAGACCCTCGCCCCAGCTCCCTCACCACCCCTGGCTGAAGCTTTGCCCGGGCCAGGGGGGAGTGGGGCTGGAGGGCATGGGCAGCTGCCAGCAGGGCTGTGATTTAAGCAGCAAGACGGTGCTTGGTGTGGGTGCCAGCTGCCAAAAGGTCAGAGTGTGCTTATGGAGATCAAGTCCATGGTCTCTGGTGAGGCCCATTTTGAGCTATTTTTGGCCACCCATTTATTGCTGCTGCCTCTATTCTCAATGTCATCCATTTACAATTTCAGCGTCGTTTTTCTTGAAGGTCCTCAATGCAGAATCACTTCAGAAGTCCATGCCTTAAACCATGCAAGGCTGAGTATGGTTTCCTATTTCCTTAATTTTTACTCCTGGGGGGACAGGAGAGGGATACAAAAAGGTGACTTTTGTAAATACTCTCTAAACACCCCACTATAAACATCTCCAATTAGAAACCGTGTACCATTCAAATCTGATGTGTCTCCCTCTCTGCTTGTTTGAAGCAGTTACCAGCTGATGGATGCACTGCTTTTAGACCGTGGCTTTGAGCTGTAAGGGACGGTGGTTGTAGGACATGTCCATTTGTTCTGGGCTCCATTTCATCTGTTTGTGTGGTACAACCTGAAAAATCCAGGACGAATGTGCCAGTTTTATTCATTTATCAACAGCTTTGCTTGAAGGATGAGTTCAGGGATTTTGTGTAGCTGAATCTGCAGATTAATTAATCTGTATTGAGCATGCAGTAATTGAATTCTAGACCTTTTTTATAGATTAATGTTCAGTCCTATAACCAAGATATATATTGGGGGAGCTCTTAAAAATCAGCAGTCAAAATAAGGGATCATTATTTCCCAATGTCACACTGCAGTTTGGCATACAATGAAAAGCAAAGAACGCACCTGATTTCTTATTATATAACACAGAGAAAAAAAAATACTTACTGTTTGCGTGAGATAAGGATTTTTGCTCAGTTTCACTTGAGAGATCATCAGCAGTATTTTTCTAGCCAGTGGGAAATCATGCAGCTTGACATTTTTACTAAACTGCCAGTTTTTAAAGGCACAGAATTGAAATCCTACGCCTATGCAAAACAAATTTGGATCAAAACCTGGGATCACCTTTTTTTTTGTCATTTTTGTGAGTAAGACTGTTGTTCGACTCTTCAGGCTACTAGGAGACATGCTTGCATAAAAGGATCACTGGCCCTTACCCTCAGGGTACTTCAGTGAAAGTAAAAGACAATCAGGTGTCTTGTTTGGTTGGGTTTTTTTTGTTGTTTGTTTGTTTGTAGCCATACATAACACTTTATCAGTTCAACAACCCTTCAGTTATCTTCAGTTCTCTCTCTAACTTTTGTACTGTTCACACTGTGACTGCACTTGAGAGACCATTATGGTTGTGTGATCTGATCTGGGCAGTAGCATTTCACTAAATCACTGAGAAATTAATTCCTGCATCTGTTTTTAAAATATTTTTCCCTGGGGAAAAAAAAAGTAATCTGTAACTCCTATTTTATATACAATGATTTGCATATACATAGTGATCTATCTTCAAGTAAGATAAATTCCTAGATACCATTTTCTCACATACACCTACACTTATGGAACCTCTTCTTCTACCCTAGCACCCAACAGAGTTGAATTTTAGTCTAAAGGGATTATACTTCTCAGTCCATAGTTTTATTTCTAAAAATGAATAATTATGGCACTTCTCTGCTAGGATGTATGCAATAACTGAATTCAGCGTTGTTTTTTTCTCTTTTTCATGAGATGAGCATGATTGGTTTTTTTGCTACAAAATGCATGCGTATGGTACTTCACGCCTGTGTATTTTTTCTGGTCTATTAAACATTGTCTGCATAGAAATGTCACTGCTGATGCAGATCAGCAGTATAGACATTTAAGACATTCATGTGATACCTCTCAGCAGAGATATGTTGATGTCAGCTGAATTCCCAATGCATTTTGGCTGTCGGAGTCTTTCTGCTCTACCATCAGCTTGGGGCCATGGGGGTAGCAGAGGCAGTGATAAGTGGCAGGCTGGAGTCCAAATTTAGTCTCCTAATGATTTCCTCCTGAAAAAAAAGCTGTGGAAAAAATGATGGATAATTTAAGATATTGTTTCATGTTCCTTTCTTAACACTTTCTTCAGCCACTCCCAAGTGGAGTGGATGCATTTTCGTTCACAGGGTTAAATTTCGTTCAGAGAGCATTTCAGACCCTATCTTCGGTACCCTCATTTCCCTTGGTGAACAGCAATGTTTCTTCTCACTTTCTTTTGCTGTTTTTGCAGTAACTGGAAGACAAGGCTTGCTGGGTGAAGAGCCTATTTCCAGGTCTGGTCTTCGATCAGACCCTCTGGAACAACCTCACTACTGCAATTTGAGGTAACTACCGTAGCATGAAAGATAATCAATGGAGCAACAAAAAATTACTTGTATGTAACCACTTGTGATACGTTTCCTTTTCTCGTTCTAGTTTCCTGTGTCTTGGAAGGAGTTCTTGAAGGCATCTTATTGTTTTCCTAACTGGTGTATCAGTTTAATAGATTTTAAGGCTTGCAGGTGCTGGGATGATCAGCTTGTCTGATCCTCCTGCCCCAGACCACCGAATTTTCCATCGGTTTTTAGCCATTGGATCTTGCATGCATTTTTCTCTGATATAGACCCATAAAGAATGAGAAGCCATCTCTGCGTTGGAATGCTCTCGATGCAATATTTTAAAATGTTTTTATTTTTCCAGCACTTTATGAGATAGAGAAGTTTGTACTCAACCTGGATTTAATATTCCAGTGGCGATCTCCATGAATTGGCACACCAATGCAATTACCTCCCTATTTCCAAGGAGTAAAGGATCAACTCCAGATTTTTATAGACAATTAGCTTTTAGAATTACTCTTTCATTACTTGGATTGTATAATGCATGTTTTCTTGGGACAGCTGTAATAAGATTTCGGAAGAAAATGGAATGAGACAATGTAATTATCACCCATGATTACTCCTTTTGTTCTTGTCTTAGTCAATTCTTGAGAGGAGGGAGGGCTTCTTGTTTAGTGTTTCATAAATTATCTCCTGTTGTAATGGTTTTAAGGCTAAATTTCATTATATGACTCAAAGTGGTGTAGATGCTAGCAGAAAATAATTGTATTCCTAAAATGATGTCTTAAACACGGAAGTTGACTAATACGAAATGTAATGTGTGAGCAAAAAGCTGGTACACAATGATAGCTGAAGAAATGCACACATTAAAAATAATAATTGTGTACTGAATGATGCAGAAGAACACCAACTTTACAGCAGAAGAAAAGCAAGATGAAGTACACGTGTTGGGTTTATAGATATGTATACATAATGTCTTTGCATATTATACATACAACTATGAGTTGGCTGTGCAATAGAAGAAAATAAACCCAGGACAACAAAAACATATCCAGTTAAAATTACTGGGCTCTTTTAATTACTGAGAGGGCAAAAGCACTGTAAGAAAGTGGGTTTTTTGTTTGTTTGGGTTTTGTTTGTTTGTTTTTTTAACAAATGCATGAAGCCAGCTTTTCCAAATTACGTTAGTTCTTCCAAACCAAACACTGGGAAAAGTGAGGTCATTGGTTTGTTTGGTTTGTTTTTTAATTTAAAGAAAAGAATTGATCCCCAGCATCTCTGCCTAGGAGACGTGGAACATGAAGAAATTTCAAGAAGGTCATGACTATCATGTCTTTTACTCATTTTTTTTGTTTGTTTAACAGCGATGACAGTTCACAGAACTCTCACTTTGATGGTTTCTGGGACGCACTGAAAAAGATGCAAGATTACATTAGGCTGCGAAAAAAATGGACTGCTGTTAACTTTCACTCTGCTGTTAGTTACCAGATAATCTGTTTACGTTCTCATTTGCAGTGCACAGTAATTGGAGGAGACAATACTTCTCAAGTTCCCCTACAAAGCACTTACTGTGCAGTTCTGTTGCTGCACAGCCTTAGGAGGATGGGACATCCATATGGGGAAGAGCTTGGCATACATCTGAACTATGCTTCCAGGTCATCTGCAGGCTTCAGGTAGCTATGCCCAGGGGCTGGGATTTTAGAGTGGCAAACTCGGTCCTAAATCTGTGTCTCTTTCAGCATCCAAATGGGTAAGGAAACAAATGAAACCAGCAGCACCGGTGCTGCTGAGCACCCTCAGCTTTGGCACCTAATCTTCCCCCTGTGAGAACAGTGATTACTCAATAAAATGTTAGCGACTTTCAAACCCAGTTCTGTTTTAACTCACATGAACAGAATTGCACTGCACATTTGTTTTTTAACTTTGCACCAACCATTGGAGTGTTTCGGCTCTTGTGGGGATAGTAGGTCTTTTGTTTGTAGGCAAGTGGATACTCCAGGATAAGGCGTTTTCATGTTGGTGTTTGTTGACTGTGGAGTATTTTTATAGAAGGAGTTATTTATGTTGTGATGGTTTAGTTCTGAGGTGCAGTACGGACAGAAGAACCCTCGTCACATGTGATTTGATGAAAACTGGGCACGTTTGTAGGGGACTACTGGGCGCAGCACGCAGGGCAGTGTTGAGGTTGTCCGTACAATGCAATGTGAGGGCTGCTGGAAGCGAATGTATGGTGGGTTTTTCAAAGTGGCCCAGAGGCTCCAAACCTACTCAGCTACTTCAGCCCCTTCTCTCCTGCCTAGTGGGGCCGTACCTTACCAAAGTGGTCCCTGGCACTGTATGGACTGCTGCAGTCTTGAGCCTCAATACATTCTAGAGAAAGTGTAATGACTAGAGAAAAATCTGGCCTTGAGCTATAACATCTTAGCAAATTCTGTGTAATACTGAGCTTTTAAGACGGTGAAACTGAAAATATTCTGTTCAGATTAAATTTGGGTAAAAGTAACACTTTGTGATTAACTTGGGAATAAACAAGGTTTACTTCATTGTATTTAATGTGATTCAATATAATGTACTTCAGTATTTACTGTAATTAAATATTGTTGAGAAAGAATCTGGAACTTGTCTTAGTTAAGCAAGAATTGAAAAACAATTGTGAACTTTAGTGCAAATGGAATAAAACTCTCTTTCTGTGACCCTATTTTAATATAGCACCTTACCTACCGATGCACTTTTATATAATACAACCTTCAAGTTCAGAAATCTTTCCTGTCTTTGCCTAAGCAAGGAGAAATCAAGTAAGTTTTGGAGGGTTTTTTGGGGGGTTAAATCTGTATCACTTTCACCTGGGAGAAAGATGGGGCTTGAAAGTGGGAGCTGGGAATGAGGCACACAGGGTTGTGTCCTGTTTAGGAGAAGTGGTGAGTAAAGAAATTCTGGACAAGGGGGAAAGGAGCACACAAGGGTTGTGCCTCTGTGAGAGGGAAGCTGTGTGGTTAAGAATAAGGCAGACGGAATGCAAATGTATTTTTAGTCGAAATTAGAGCCACCTTTCTAAGTCTATGGCCATATTATCTAGGCTCCTCTTACGCAAGGCAACAACTATCCTGAGGACTTAGCCTCGTGGTGACAAATGCGCCTGTGAAGCAGTTAAAAAGCACAGTCATGTATTGTTGAATTCGAGTGTTGTATATGCAGGGGGTTTTGCCTGTTTTTACTGTTTCCAGAAGATCCACAAGTCAAAAGTTGCAGAGAAATAAATAGTAAACCAGCATGTCATTTCTAGATTTCCTGAACTGAGGAGCTGTGCTGGAATATTCAGATTTCTGTGGGCTGGGAATGTCAGCTGGGAGCAGGGGAGCTGCTCAAATGTGACGCACGGGAGCTATTTAGGGCACTAAGAAGCTGATAGCTGCACAGCTAGTGGCAAGGAATTTGCGGTGTGGCTGTGGATGAAAATTACCGTGTGTGTGGAGCAGGCAGAGTATTGCTAAGCTGATTACAAACAGAAATTTTGAGCGAGTTGCAATCTGTTCAGAAGAAAGGACACACTGGTGCCTGGGGCGAGAGGTACTGAACCAGGCTAGGGCGTCAGCACAGACCTGCCAACGGTTGCCTCTCCGCCCAGCGAGGGTGTATCTGGTTTCCTTGAGTTAGCCTGTCTGCACAGGTTTTTTTCCTCTTACTCAACAGGCACTTCTCAGTGTTATCCAAAGATGTTTAGAACAGAACCATGCTCTCCAGAAGTTGAGCATAAATGAGATTACAGCTCTCTCTCTGGAAAGGGGATTGACAGCTGTACAGTCTTAGTGCAGCTGTCGTGAACCAGAGAGTTCCCCCAGCAAAGATAAAAGCCCAACCTGCCGCCTATAAAAATCACTAGTAAAGAGGGCATTATTTTTGTTGGTGTGTTTTGGTTTTTGCTTGTTCATTTTGTTTGGTTGTGGTTTTTGGTTTTTGTTTTTGTTTTTTTTTACTTCTGTGGGATTAGAGGCTGTATTGCTCCATAGGGGTGGGGAGACAGAGCCTTGCTGGCCATGGCTCCTTTTGTAACTTCAAATCAAAAGGCTTTTTCAGCCTTCGCTTGCAGGATATGAGCCTACTTCCTCTGGGCTGAGAAAATCTGATTGATCTCTGGTCTACATTTGAACAGTCCAGACTTTGCTCTCCCAAGTGTCACTCATTTTAGTCCGAGCTACTGACTTGACATTAGTATTGGATTCCTGCTGTCTGCAGAAATGCAGCTACATAGCACCTCTTTCTGAAAGAACGAACATATCCCTATGGTTCAAAAAGTGTTCTGCGAGGGCAAGGCAGTTAATGAAACAGTTAATGATGTTTTACAGGCCTCCCAAGCCAAACAATTTCAGACTATATTCCACTCATAGGTTGATGCTGGAGGAAGCCAAGGCTAATTAACAGGTATTTTGGCAGTCTGCTCACCTTCATTTTTTCTACATCCTACCAGGTAAGAGTATCCATATGAGGATAATTACCACCACCATCACCACCACTTTTTAAAGCCTTCTTAAAGTGCTGGTTTGGCTGAAGAGCTGAATGTTAGGAATGGCTCCTCTTCTAGCCTTACTGCAGGTTTGCAGCCAGACACCCACCACCTTTGTGGAACAGTTAATGGCTTTAAATGATGTTGAAAAATATAAGAAGTAATCTTTCTCAACTGTCTTAATTAGAAAAATAAGCAACAAGACTACAACATTTGGTTATGAAATCTGTTGCCTGACTCAGCTGAGCTGCTTAAACTGAGGGGAAGGAGTGTAAAGGCTGAATTACCACTTGCATTTTACTTATCACACCTGGATGTAAAAAGTAAGGATCTTTTAATCCAGTTTTGTGGGAGAAACAGATGAGAAGATATTAAGCAAATGGCTGGAGGTACAAAGCTATCCAGGGCTGTGGAGATGGGCTAAAGAGAGATGAATTTGGCAGTGAGCAGCACAGAGCTGCTAGGTGAAGTGAGAGAGTGAGAGGGCTCCAGTGAGAAAATGTAAGAAGTAACAATGTAACATGTAACTGTAACAAGTAACAATGCAACACGTAACTGTAACAAGTAATGTGTAACTGTAACAAGTAACAATGCAACATATAACAAGGCTGAAAAAACAAACAGAAAGTTGCCAAACTTGAGATCCGTCAAGTCAGAGCAGTCTGCAAAGCAGGCAGGACAAAAAGAGAGCAATCACTGACAGCCAGGGAAGGAAACGTTCATGGAAGTGGCAGAACAATCAGGTACAACAGCACCAGAAATGTTTCCTGTAACTTAGCAGTCACTGTTGAAATGTACTGGAGCAAAACCAGAAAGCGAGCTGTCAGCGAAGACAAGGCCCCATGAACAGCCAGCTTCCCTGAGACCTATGGAGACAGCCTGAGGAGATATGATCAATTTTGTTGTCATGGAGGCACCAGCTACTTTACTGAAAGTCAGGAAGGTAGAGTGGGAGGAAGGGCAATTTTTCCAAGATTAGAGAAGTACAGTGCTTGTAAGCAAAGAAGATAAAGCAGTTGAAAATACTGGAGAGAACACTAGGACATGAAAAGCAAAGGAAATGAAGGGACAGTTTAAGAAGAGCGCAAAATGGTTTACCTTCCCCTGAGGTGTTGCAAAGACAGAGCTCATAGCATAGCTGACATCTTTGTAGAAACCGGAATCTCCTGAAAGCTGGGAGTAGCATCTAGCAAATCACAAACTGTTAGAAAATAACTGCTTTACTGGGTTTAAAGAATAATTAGCAATACTCTAACGTATGGATGCCAGGATGGTCAGACTGTCAGAGGGATCTATTCCACTTCTCACCCACCCCCCAACTCCCTTAAGATACTGGAGCCTCCATCTGCTCTTCACAACAAAGAAAAGCAGAATCCTGTGATTTTCCTTGGGAGGAGTAGAAATTCTGCACTGAAAAGCAAATTCTCTCTGCTTCCTTTTCGTGGTGATGGTGGTGAGTAAGGCCAGTCTCTGATTAATTAAGAGCTACCAAGATTAGTTTCAGGAGTTAAGCATACCTGCCCAGAGAAACCCCTGTCACCATCAGAGCTGGTATGAAGGATATGTCCCCAAGGGAACATCTCATTCAGTAATATCCTCCAAATCTTTGTTACAGCTTTCCCTTTCATTGGGCTTCTCTCTGAAGAGTGCTTCTTATCTTCTTCTGCTTGTGGCAGGGGATTTCTTTGTTTTAAGGTCTTGTGGGCATACAAACTTGCCACTAAGTAACATGGACAATAAAAGCACATTTATATAGGGCCTTTACTCTTTAAAAAAAAGAAGGACATGGAGAAAACTGAAGCAGTACCTTTAAGCATCATTTGCCTCACTGCGGCTAAGGACAATGATACTAAGAGGATACAAGGTCTTAATTGCAGAGGTTTAAAAATCCTTTGATAGCCCAAAAGAGGGGGGCAGTAGCAGAGACGCCAGGCTTTCAGTTTCACCATTCTCCTTTTCCTCCCTAGCTTTTCCTTCCCAGAACAGAACATCTTTCTCTCTAGAGTGACTCCTGGTGCTCCTGTAACTGCTGAAGGGCCACTTTACTTCCAGAGCATTTCCCTTCACTGTGTAAGGGTGCTGCTCCACAGCCCACATCTGTCTGGCCTTGTGGGTCTTGTTCCTTCTCCCGGCCTGCCTGGGAGCTGCCTGCTCCTTGGCTGCAGCACAGGCTGTGACTGCAGAAATGAGGTAGGAGTGGAGAACAGCAATGCCTCCTGTAGCTTTTCAAAAGCTCGGAATGATTTGTCACTCGTGCAAATAAACATCTGACAGAAACATATGGCTAGGAATGAGCAATAGCCCCCTACGCTCGCTCACACGGGAGCTGGCAGGGCTGCTTGATGTAAAGTACAGAAGAAAGAAGGAAGGGGAAATATGTTTCTCTAAAACCAGGGAATTAAAATGTTCTTAAAAGTGATCTGTGCAAAATAGCTGCCAGTTCCAACTGTTCGCATACGGTGTTTCTCTCTCTCTCTCAAATTCTCTCTCTCCTAGCCCCCCACAGTCTAACTATTGCAGGAACCAAGCAGTCATGTACTCAATTTCTCCATTGTGTTGTACCTTGCATTTGAGCTGGTGATCCTTGCCCCACCGTTCTGTTGTGTTGGCTCGTCACTTCTGTCTGCCTGCTGTCCAGATGCAGAGTATGTCTGTCATCCTCCTCATGTGAGTTTTGTCCAAACATCCAAAATTTTCTGAGCCTTGCTGCATCAATTATGGTCTTTTTTTGGTATAAATAGTAATGGTCTTCAGTGGGACTAGGAGAGAGAACCGCTGAGATTCAAGCAAGAGGTGAACGGTACCTTTATCTTGGCAAGTCTTATCACAGGATTGTCCCAGAGACTCCGCCAAGGTCTGAGGAGGAAAAGATGCTGCTGGATCAAGTGGCCTTGGGCAGACCCAGCCCACAGGGAAAGACGTGAGGATCCAGGCAATATCCAGCACCAAAATTCCACTCCACATAGCTCCTCTCCTTCCCCCTGTTTTATCTCAGGTGCTAACAGGCTAGTTTATTTTTAGGCTAGTTTTCCTAAAAATGCAGAAAATGTTCAGGGCCATCTAAACTCAGATCTACAGGACAAGGAGAAAATGTCAGCTGGGAGTCTTGGAAAAAGTCCTGGAGCTGGAGGCTAGAAGGAGCATCATTTGTGGCAGCGACTCTTAGCGGTCCTTTGGAGCAGTGGAGGGAATACCTGTTTATACCATTGCCTTTTGAAATCTCTATTTATAAACTGGTGGAGGGAGGCTCTGAAACTAGGTGTTCCAACCTGTTCTTCTCTGCCAATGCCCTGTCTGTACAGTGTTGATGGTAAATTAAGATCTGATGCTACGGGCATGTGAAATGTGAGGGTATCAGAGGGGAATCACATAAGCCTTTACAACTGGTTATTCAGCATGTAGCATCTTCTCCCTCCTGCTGTGAGTGATGTTGATCGGAAAGTTACTCAAAGTTGTTGTTTTTAAAATAATCTGGTATTTCAGGGGTTTTGTACAACCTCAACTCCCAGGTCAACCATGCCTGAAGTGATTGCCTTTGGAAGACTCTTTTTCCCTGCCCAGTTGGGTCTGCCAGTTCTCCAGCACTGTGCACACCTGGTATCAACTTGAGGTCTGAGCAACCACCACATCAACACAGAGAAACAAACCAATAAATAAACAATAATGCAGTCAAAAGTAAGGCAAGAGCATAGTGTAGCTTTTTAGGCTGTTCTGTTTAATCTTCCTGATTTAGACCTTGAATTCCTGGGTGCACTTATTGAAGATTTCTAACTCCAGGTCAATGTTCTGTATCTGTTTTCCATAGCCTGTTCTTGGTGCGTGGTCTGTATTGACTCTTCACGAGGAAGATATCTGCCTGCCTGTCGCATCTCATGTTTTCAACCTTGGGATGACAAATTTCTTTCTGGTTCCCCAGTGGAAGCCAAGACCATACTCTCTGTACCTTTAATCTGCTGAGATAGCAACAATTCTTCCTCTCAAATTCAGGTTTTTTGATGCCTTTCTTATTTCACAACAGTTGCATAATGCAACTGCTTCATTTTGATTTCTGGAAAGTGAGCACAGAAGGGTGGAGCTCCTGTACCATGCAGTGGTCCTCCCTGGCAACACAGAAAAACTGTACTTTCTCAGTTCCAAATAGCATGTGAAGTAATGAGTTTCAACACTGACAAAAGAAGAGGAACTCCTGCCTGCAGGATCAGGTAAAATGGGCTAGGCTTACAAAGAAATGTAACATGCATCTGTATGACTAATTAAAAGCTACAATAACACAAAGTTTCCGTTTAACCAAACA
Organism: Platalea leucorodia; assembly: GCF_965183815.1. Lineage (NCBI taxonomy): Eukaryota > Metazoa > Chordata > Aves > Pelecaniformes > Threskiornithidae > Platalea > Platalea leucorodia. Next base: position 116,170,839 of record NC_138824.1, read on the forward strand.
TAAATAATTATTGCATCAAATTCAAAAATAGAATGGGTCTTTTAACTAACTTGTAATCAGTGCGATTCCCACAGAGAAGGTATAAACGTCCCTAAGTTTTCACCCACACTTCCACCTGCTTAAGATCCACTGGACCCGAGGACTTGCAGTGGAAGTTTAAGGGCTGTTTTGGGGTGTTTGCATGACCATGGGGTCTGAAGGATTCCACGGAACTGTGTCCCAGACTTCTCAATGCCCATTAGGTATGCTGTGCTATTAACTGGCAGGAAATATGGAGTCGGTGTAGAAATAGTGTCTTGGTTTCAGACTAAATTTAGCAAAAATTCTGAATGAAAGAGACTCCTCCATTTTTCAGAATAACTATCAGGAGAAGTTTAGTTTTTGGAAGACATTGTTCCTGATCACCCCTCACAGCTGAACAGATATCCCTGGTAGAACACCACCACTTTATCTTTTTTTTTTTAATTTTTTTTCCTCCTTTCTTTTTTAAACCTTAGAACTAAGTAACTTAAGAAAAATTGTTGGTATTTTGATGGGTATTTATTTAACAACTCATTTCATGGTGGAAACCCCTTCATAGCAGATGCTTCTGAGAATAGTCTCTTCCATCAGCCCAGATCAGTCTCCAGAAAAGGCATCTCCTTTTTGATGAAAATTATATTTTCTATTTTTGAATAAATGGAAAAGTGTCTTTCTGTAACTCTTTTTAATCTTGCTGGAGGTATAAAATGAGTTATAAGCAGAAATTTAATTAATTTTACTCTAGGCGCTAGATTTAAGCAGTCATATTGTGAGTGTGTTGACTTCAGCTGTCAGTTAAGTTTAACACATGAAGCGTGTCCGTTTGATGATGGCCTCCTCTTTCCCCTTCCCCTCACTGCTGTTGGGTTCACCACTCTCTTCTACACTGGGGAGATGTGTGTAAGTCCTGTCCAGCAGTGACAGCAGCGTGGCTTACCTCCACACCAGGTGTTAACGCGAGATAGCTGTGATCACCTCCCTGCCCATTCCCTGCAGCCAGGCTGCTCTTGGACGTGGATTAGGAAGCAACTGCGTAAGTCGGGCTCCGACAAAGTATTTTCTTTGACAATGACAGAGAGGGGATGTCGCAGGAAGAGGGAAATTGGTTTCAGATTATTAATGAATGGCCAACAATTTCTGCACAGTCTCACTTCTGTGAGACGCTAAAGCTGGCCCAGAAGCCACAGCAGCAAGGACGCAGTGACAGCCCAGCCGCAGCAGCAAGAAGCTCGATGGCAGCTAACTTCCACGGCTCCGCCTGTGCTGAGCTCTGCCCGAGCTGCCAGGCTGCTCCTGGTAACCAGCCTTGCTGGCAGTCTGCTCGCGAATCGCTGTGTTTTGGGGTCTGCAGCACCAAAGTAGCTTTAGGTTGTCAGTCTGTAAGCCAGCAACAGATCTACAGATGAATGAACCGTGGGCTTCATGGGTCCGTAGGCAATGACACTGAGGAAATAACACGCTGCGGGCAGCACTATGCTTAGCTCTGCCTGTCAGCTTCAGTTTTGGCTCTTCAATTTCCTGAGGCTGCAAATGATGGTGAAGGGCTGTGCTATCATTAAAAGACTCTACCTTATAGTACGTGGTTTTTTGGAACAGAGATTGTGATTTTTTTTATATCCATCCTTAGGATCTTGATGTGCTGCTGCTCCTTGACTAAAGTCTTTAGAAATTTTCCTAGATTAAAAATACTAATTTTTTAAAGATTTTTTTAGTATGTATTCAAGGAGCTTTGAGGACCTGAAGAAAATCACTTGTCGCCTTCTAATCCAATAAATGTGGGGATCCATTGTGTTTTATCTCTAAAACTCACTATTAAAGAAAAGAAATAGGAATTGGGTTGGGCCTGTCATATTTGATTGTACTGGGCATATGCATGTAGCTATTTAGAAGAGGTGTGTTTGCATTTGTTCTCTTTCTCCTTGCTGTCTGCTAATCAATCCATTGCGTTATGTAAAATGGAGAAGGTGGAATTTTACATCTGTTGTGAAATGAAAGACGATGACCAAAGCACTGGATAGCCCTTTTAGAGCATTTTAAAGTCTCCCCCCACCCTAAAAGGGTAAAATGGATTTTTGATGATCCCTTGTTTTTCTCTGGAGTTTTTACATGAATAACAACTACTCTCTTCATATCAAAAAAAAAAAAAAAAAAAAAAAAAAAAAAGTTTTGACACTGAGTAAGCCACACTGGAGATGATTCATGAGCTTTTACTTCAGTATGACTATTGTTGCATCCTGACCTATACTTCCCATTTGAATTTGAATTCTCCTAGCTGCATTACGGTAGAAATCATTCCTTTGTCTTGTGTAAGATCTTAGAAAAAGAAGGATATTCCAGTGTAATGAAAATGCATTATTTTCAGTGATGACAAAGCCAATAATAACACTCTTCCCTAACGCTTTTCTATACTTGGAAGGGTTTGCTGAGAGTTACAGCCTTTAATTCACTAGCTGTGTTCTGGGCAGGAGAAGATGAAAGTGAGAAATTGTCTTGTAAAAACACATGGAAACACATGTCCCCAAGAGAAAATTTAAGGCAAAGAGGGTTTTTAAAGTGCAAACAAAAGCATGAATCATTGCCAATGGGTGTTAAGCTTCATGACTGCTTTTTACTTCAATTTGCATAGCTGCACTTTCAGGCTGACTCTAGGTGACTAGGTACAATCTTTCTAAACCCTACATTTTCCTCCTGTAGATAAAGCTTCATTTCAGAGCATTGCTGGTCTAGTGTTTAACAAGGAAAAATATTTAGCAGTAGTGATATAGCTGCCTCCCTTACTCTTGCTGTAGTAGTAATATTTGTGTTAATATATATTTTTGTACCAGTTTTATACAGGTCGGAATTCAGATCCTGCAGGATCAGGGAATTGACACAGAAGGGGTAGAAACTCTACGGACACCAAGCAGTGGATGTTTGCCCAATGCTTTCAATGCTACAAATACGATAAAAAATACAAAGGTAGGTATGCTCATTTAATGCAGCAGGACAGAAAGTACCTTTTCAAACAGCTTTCCTTACAAAATGCTGAAAACCCTGCAGTCTGCCAAAAGCAGATGGTTTAATAATTGACGTTGTCTCTCTGTTGCATTGAATCGTGATATGCTGGACTCTGTATCCTTTACACCATCCTTTTCTCTATTGCGGAACACCTTGATCTGCAGCCTGAAAATCAAATAGGTAAAAGAAGCCTTGTGAAAAGCAGAACAGACAGAAATAGTTTTTCACTGAAACAATCAAAATCAGTTTATTTTTCCCTGACATTTCAAACATTGTGAATTCAGGGCCCTGAGCTTCTTGCCTCTTGGTCAGTTCTCTCTTGATGCAGTGGGATGAGATTCACATGATACAAACAGGGATGCTATCACATGTATTTTCAGTGTGTTTTTTTAAAGACCATTACAAATAAAATCCCTTAGTATTGCCATTGGTGGGAAGCATCCACATGCAAATAATCCATCAGTGCATGTAGATACGGTGTGTTTGTGAGAAGCTGACGGGGCTGGGAGTTGTGGGGTGTTGATTGAGGCTGCCGACTGTAACTCTGGAAGCCTGGGTGTGTTTGAGAGTCTGCCTGCACTGAGACTGAGCAATACCTGCTGCTGCTGGAGGGTCAGTCTTCCAGTCTTTGGGAGTGATCAAGCCCGAAGGAGTTACACAATGGTGTGCATTGGTAACAGCTGCACGTTGCCCTCCGTGTGCTGAGCGAAGATCCTCTGTTACAGAAAGAAAATATCCACTTCAGAAATATTGGAGAGGAGTCAGTAGCGAGTCTTAAATACCGAGTCCCTGAGCGTGTGAAACCCAATGCTTTTGTTACAAGTTTTAATCAGCGCAGTATTTATTCAGAAAGAGGCATAAATCCAGTGCCCCTAAAAATCAAACTAACTTTTTACTCAGACTCAAGGTCAAGTCTCAGTTAGCTCATACTTCTGGAAATGTCTCAGCCAGAGTTTGCATGTACATTCCCCTGTCCACACAGTATTAATCATGTTTCTGCCATCTCAGGGTACTGGAGTATCTTTGCATAATTTTTTTCCTTTCTTTTCATATTTTCCGAGTCCACACACTACAGACTGACCCCCACAGCTGCACCTAGCAAGTTTATCACCTTCCTTTCTATGGCATTTTCCTGAACACTGCGGATCTAGAACAGGCTGTAAAGTAATACTTGGCAGACCCACACTCCCTGTAAAATAAAACTTTGTTTAGTCTTGTTATTGGAAAAGCTTTTAAATGTGACCACTCAAGACTAACAAAGTAGAAGGCAAGCAAAACAGTATCTCATATCTGCTATTTAAAATCACTTATGTTCAAGTCTTCAAGTCATCCTGAATTTTTGCACTTGAAAACTTTTGAAGTTTGGGGCAATATGCCTGCTACATTGGCCCCCAAAATATTTCCACATCAGCAAATCTGTGGTGTTTATTTCCACCATATATTTCTTGACACTCCTGCTAATATTGGTGACAGATGAAGGCCATTGCTGAGTCTCTAGGAATGCCTTGTGCTAAGGGGTCAGATTAAATGTGAAAAAAAGGATGTGAGCTGTAAGGAGCCTCTTCTGCTTCTTAACATGTACTACAGAGCGATGCCACCTGCATCAGGTCACAGATGTCAGTGCAGATGGTGTGTCACCTTACATAATCTGGCAGGGGCCATGCGATAGTAGGACACTCCGTCTGGGTCAGCTTATACAACCGAGGATGTGTTTGATTCTAATGGCACGAACCAGCATCTGGGCGAGGCCTGTGTCCCCATACAAGCAACGCGAATTACGAGGATTCAGAGAAATTGGGACCTCTTGCAGTTAATAGATTAGTATTTTACTTAAGATCTCCAACACAAGCAATCACAAGTAAATAAAAGAACAAAACAACGCACAAAGAATGACAGTAAAAGGTGGTGGCAGTGGCAGGTTCAAGACAAGCACAAGGAGGTATTTATCCCCGGGCTGGGTAATGAGGCTGTGGAGCTCCCTGCTGCAGGGTGTTACGGATGCTGATGCTCTAGACTGGGTCTCTGTAGCCAGGAACGCCGTTTCTGAGCAGCCTCCTCCTGTGTACCATCACTAAAATATTCTTAATCTACATAAGATAATTAGGCTATTACCAATACTAAATTATTTGTGGAGAGGTATGCTCATTTCTTACTAATGAACATCTTCACCTTTTTCTAGTGTTCCTATTTCCAATCGGTCTGACTAAAGCCCATCTGTTCACCTACAGGTTTTTGTCATGCTTTATGAAGCTGCTACCTTTATTTCAAATTTAAATGTCTTCTAATGTTCTCTTGTACCAACCATATAATCTACCAAGGACTCCTAAGGGAATTAAGATTAAATTATAGTCACTAGAGCCTATCTTATTCTTGTGCTAAGGGGTTGGAAATCAATCTCTGTAAGAAATGTCAGGGAAGTTGCTCTGGACAACCTGTGGCAAAAGAGTCTGCTGAAGAAAAGCTGCCAGAACATGGGCTTGTAAACGGGGCTCCTCTTGGCCAAGTGAGGCCATCTGACTAGCCTCACAACCGCTTTTTTTTTTCCCCTGTTGCTGTCTCCTTCTCTTTTTATCAGCTTATACCTTCTGAAAATTCCCAGCTCAGACCGCCTGCTGGTGTCCATAAGGCTTTTGTCTCACATCGTCCTCTGGATGAGGACCCTCTCCCCGGGTTCTGCTGAAGAGCCGCTCTCCCTCTGCTCTGCCCGCCACCAGCGGAGGCCATTTTCTCTCCTGCCCCCCTCCCCAGCCCTCCCCACAACCTTCCCCACCGGAGCCGCGGGAGGGGATGGGAGGCTGCGGAGCCGCCGGGCCGTGGCCCCCTTCCCGCGACGCCGGAGCCCCTGGGCCGCCCGCTGCCGGTGCCGGCGGGGCTGGGGGCCTCCCGGGGCGCCGGAGACCCGCACCTGTGGGTGGGGGCCGCGGCGGCCGCTGGGCGCGGCTGGCGCTGCCATCTTGCGGCCGTTCGCCGGGAGCGACCGTTACTTCGCAACCGCCATCGCTGTCCCGGCGTTAACCAGCTCTCCTCAAAAACGCTCCCCTCCTGTCACGGCCATGGCGGGGTGCGGTGTTCTCCCGCCGTTTACCTTGTGGCCTCGAAAGAGAAAGCACTGCCTGAGGACACTTCTGGGGGGAAAAAAAACCAAAAAACAAAGATACCCGGGCTTTTGCCAAGGTGTTTCCGGAATAAGGAAAAATATTTGCGAAATAGTGAACAACCCGGTTTTTTTCCTCTCAAAAAAAGGGGGGGAGAAAGGGAGAGTTCATCTGTCTTGGGTCCCACATCAGCCCCCAGCGGTCAGACCTGGCTGCGTGAGGAGGCAGAGCTGGAAGAGGGAACTACCTGTCGCTGCGGATGTCTCCGCGTGCTCTGTTGTCTGCCTCTCCCTCTGTCATCTCCTCTGGCTCTGTTTGTGCCTGTCTTGATACCTTTTCCACATTTTATATGTAGATATTTGTGAGTGACTGTACCACTGTTTATCCTGATGTTCATCGTTGTGTGTATCTGTCATAATATTACGTGCAAATAATCACCTGTGCGCTGATAGCTTGTAGAAACTTCCACTGATCTTGGGACATCCTTCTACAGCTATGAAGTGATACATCTTTGCGTCTGTCCTGGCTTTGAAAAGCCAATGCCCTGCTCTTTCCGTTTGTGGACATCTGTCTGTCTCTGCTTTTGTCACAAGGCAGACGCTCAGTGCTCTTAGGGAAACCCCGTACACATGTTCTGGTATCCCCCATAGCTTTCCCTGCACTTAAAGGCAATTACCGGGTTAACATTTCTGCATTGAAGGCATCACAGCAGGGGCGATCTTGCAGTGAAGGTGCTCCATTTTGTTTGCGATCTCAGCTATACGTGAGGCATCTTTTACAGGTGGAATATGGCATAGCCAGGATACCTGTACTGTAGCTCACAGCCCAAACATTTGTATGCAATTATCTTTACGTTAACAGTGAAATGATGAACAGGAGAGCTAGAGCTTGGGCAAGGCCTCAGAAATCCAATTTGGTTTTATGCACATTCCTATTGGCTTCACCTGTCAGTCACAGAAAGGTAAGGGACCTGCTGAACGCCTGCATCACCCTGTCTCTCAATATACACTGTGAGACGCTTGGACAGGCGGGGTGGACTCTTCCCCACTGAAAAGTGCGGTCAGCAGTGTCACCATTCTTGCCATCTTGTGGGACAGCCTGGCTTGAGGCTCTGGTGACCGGGGGAGTCACTTGCCAGTAGCACATGGAAGTTTTCAGCAGACAGAATAACCCTTTTTCTCTTCCCACTTCCATCCTGGTTATTTCTGTCCTGATTTAAGATTTTTTAATTGAAATTATGGGAAGGAACAGTTCTTACCGGGAGCAGACATTTTCAGACATCAAGCAACTTTCAAACCAACCTTCTCTGCTGCTGTCGATCACTTAGCTTCTCTCTCCTTCAAGATTTTGTTAATACCCAAGTGTCAAAAGAATGTGTGAAAGAGAAACTGAAGGAACTCAATGGTAGCATTACCTGTAAATTCTCTAGGGAATTATTCTTTTTGTACACTTAGATGCTTCCTCTTGGAATTATTGTTTTTGCAACACACCGACAGGAATTTATTTATTTTTAACAGTTGCTTCATTTCAAATATTGCTTATTCTCTCTATTTCTCTATGTGTCTGTCCCAGTCCTTTGCCCATTCTACCCTGCAAGGTATCCAAATATGTAGAAAAAAATAGCAATTTTTCATTCATTGACAGGAAACATTAATTGCTCAGATTTTTATTGATTTAGAAATACATTATTTTGGCAGCCACTAGGAAAACAGAGGTTGTAAAACCTTAGGTGACCCAAATATGGGTACCCCCTACTAAGTCTTAAGCATATAAAACTTAAAGATATATTTACTTAAGAATACAATTTAGATGATAGTTAAAATTGGCTTCCCAGTTTGAAATGAGCACCTGTTCTATGATGTTAACATATGTTTCTCTGGAAGTTATCAATGGGAAAGAGAAGCCTGGAAAACAGCCACGCTGAATTGTGCCTGATGGCTTCTGAAGCTGTCTTATGACCAATAGAGATCAGACTTTAATCAATAAATCTGTCTCTGTTTTGACTGTAAAATGAAAAAAGTTTGCAGTGCCAAAGCTGAAGGCACATTTTTTTCCACTGTTCAACAATTTGTTTCTCCTCATGCTCATGGGTGACAGAAAAGCAGTTTTGTAGAGATGCAATATATTTCATAAATTAGTACCCATTGGAGATATCGTTGACTCCTGGACAACACATGGGGCATGTTCTGATATCCCCTTCGTAGAAAATGCTTAATAAATGTCAGCATGGCAGCAAGAAAAGAGTAAACAGTTGCTGAATGGTTTTGTTTCAGCCTGTGGAGGGAAATGAGCCAAAAGAGCTTCAGATAGCAGTTAGGATCTAACTGGTAAGTGCTGCTGAGAGACAGTGGTATTTGCCAGACTGCCAAGAAAGAAAGAAAGAAAGAAAAAAATCTGATGCAGCATATATTGCTTTTCGAATTGAAGCACAGTGTTCAGGCCATACAGATGGCAAACTAGCTTGCTTCTTGGGGCTACACCATGCTGTTGCAAACCCTCCTTTTCTGTGAATTGCTCAGGCTTATGGGTCATCCCCTTGATCTTCCCTCACGTGAAAAATGCTAGAAGATTTTTAAAGAAATACATCCTACAGGCATAAAGAAGCAAACTCTAGAAACCCCTCCTGGGAGGAGAGGGACATAAATGCAGGAGTAGGGTAGCTGTATCCCATGCCTGTGATTGACATGAGGTGGCAGAAAGGCAGAGTTTTCTGCCACTGAGTTTATGAGAACTGTAAATCTAGGAAAAATGTGGCTGATATCGTTTTTCCAGAGATCACCCTCAAGACACAGATTGTTCCTTAACTAGAGGCAGTAACACTGATTATTTTACTTTCAGAATTGCTGGCGTAGGGGCTAAGTAAAGGGATTTAGGGATGAAATGAATTCAGTGATTGTTCTGTCTGGGGCAGAATGATGAAAGGGAAAGAATCTCTGATTTAGAGGCTCTGGAAATAGGGAATGCAAGGAATCAGGGAAGCGTGCGTTTTTTCTTTGTCCTTCGTGTCATTTTTTCAACCCAAATATCTGATTGTACAAAAGTGTGCAGCCACCACAATTCTAGAACAAACAGAAGCCTGAGTTTTGTAAACTGAAGGAAAAGCAGAAGAGATCCCTGTGCCAAACAGGGTCGTCTGTTCAAGTCTGATATTAAGAGGCTGTTTTATATGGGAAAACATGCCTTCCTTAGGCAGATTATGATCTTGTCAGGATCTCCCACTACAATTTTAAAATATTGCTTTGGATGAACAGGCAATGGGTGAAGACAGTAAGAAACTGGACAAGCTTCAGGAGTGGGCTTTAGTCTCCAGTCTTAAGCCATTTTCGTGCCAGGCCACCAGCTGCTGCTCCTGAAAGCTGCAGACCTTCTACAGGTCCCATGCCCTGTTTGTGAATGGATGTCTCAGGCACCTGAGGAGACCCCATGGAGCATGACAACTACATTCAGCCAGTGGTTTAGCTGTCCTTTACTTTTTAATGAACTACGCTTTGTCTTAATGAGACATAACAAATGAATGTTCTCTAATGAGAAGAAAGGGCAGACTACTAAAGTTACATTTGATTTCTAGGATTTTGATCTCTCATCAGCACGTCTTGCTGACTTGGCTGTAGTACAGTTTTCAGGGTACTGATTTTAAAGATGTGTTGACTACTCAGTTGCCAATGAAGCCATCTGAAAGCCAAATATTTTTTATGTCTCCTAGTGGCTTCTGAGTTCACGTTATTTCCCAATTGTGCTTTAGAGTTTAGATTACAAATTTGAGCTTTAGCTTTACTACTAATGAGAATGTTTGAGGGGTTGGAATAGTGGAATAACTTCAGATCTGTGGCTGGAGGAGCTTGGCAGAACAGAGAAGTTCTTAGGAAAACGTGCTCAAGACTGTGTGTTCCACATGCTAAAGCCGTTGTCAGGTGAGCCAGACTTCGCAGGGCATCAGAACCAAGACCAAACTCCTGGGCTCAGTCTGGATCCAGGTGATACGTATGTGCAGACTGTACCTGGTGACTCTGTACATCTGTAGTTTCTTTTCCTTCTCGGTAGGCTTTGTCTAGTGTCAGCAATACTCCCTTTGATGATATGAGAATTCCACAGACAGCAAGATGTTAAGAAAACATAAGAAACAGGAAGTCCGGAAACATAATTTCACAGGAAATTTGTACTCAGGCTGCAAAAAATCTATATCCCGTAAAAGGGAAAAGGAAAACAATCAGGATTTTGTTTTTACACTAAAATTAAACACTCGTTGGAAAATATGATGTGCTTACTTCAATATTATTGCTATTTTTCATATTGCCTAGCAGAAATTACGGGTACAGTTTCAAGGTTGGTTTAAGCCAGTCTAGCTGTGTGTCACCACAGAGGGGGCAAGTCCTCCCTCCCACGCTGCTGCCCATTCCTTTAACAACCGGCTGAACAGTTGCTGATGGTGGAACCAGGGTAGCAAGTAGTAGTGCCCTGCAGGGATGAAGGGGAGGACAGTGTTTCTGCAGTAGCCCCATCATACTGTTTAAGCTGGTTGTAAAATCCTGGGGTGAGAGTCCATCTCAGTAGGCACCATGCAAAAGTCTTGCACAGATTTTGAGCTGAGCTGTAGTTTTTGCTGGTTTTTGAATTCTTTCCTCTTTTAGTACTTTGCAGTCCTAACGTGCCCAGTTTGTTACCTCAGACTATTTGGGGCAGTGATGAATGTTCACTTGCCACCCCTACTAAGACACCTGATAAAGAGCAGGACCATAAGAGCTGGGTCCCGCTGCAAGTGTTAAGTAAAACACGTCGTCTGTTCTGAGATCTGGAAACTGGAATCATAATGCTCAGTCTCTGCTTTCCTCTCCATCTCGTTAGGAAATGTGAAAGGATACCTTATTCTGGAAACTTGGTTCGTCATTTGTGTTAATATAAGCAGGACAAAGTATCCTTAATTCTGACTAGTACGTTTGCAAGTCACCACGATGTAAATGGTAAGTGCTATGCACTGGGTCTGTTACCACAGAACAGCAAAATGCTGCCTATTCTTGTGCTGCAGTGTTGCATTTACACTCTCACAGTCACCACTCTGGTTAATCTGCTTTCTGTCATTTGCTGGTTGTTTATCAGAAACAAGTGCCTCTTGGGAGACTCTTAGGAATGTTTTTTTTTCCTTGTGTTTCATTCTCTGATTAGGAGAATAAAAATACATGCCAGGTAAACCTACGCTCCCCGCTTCACATTGCATCTCTTCTCACTGCAGCTAATTTACAGGTTGTTAAGTGCTAGCATGCTGTGGTGTTTCAGCTCCATATGTTTAAAATGGCCCTTTAGATGTGCTCGGATTTTCTGCAAAATTCCAGCCTCTTGCAACATCTCTTCATCCCTGGCATTTTTCTGTTCTTGTTTTTAGAATAGCTGTTGTCAATTTGCTTTGCTTTGAGATCTGTGGTGGAGAGGGGTCTGCAGTTCCAGACTGTAATTCCCTGAAACTATGTTTTATTTTGCTTGCTGAAAGAAGGCATCTCATTTTTTGATACTAGATGGTGTATTTGTCTCTGGTTTTTTTTGCTTGCTTCATTGTTTGTAAACTGTTCCAATGAGCTTATGCACTGTTACTGTGCACTGGGTTTTGTCCTTGAAGGATAAGCATTACAAACATTTCATGGGCTACAGAGAAGGGATAATTTTAAAGAAATATTTTAATGGTAGCAAAGAGACAATGTTCTAACTGTGTTTAAATGCAAGGACCTATCAACAACTTGCCCAATACAAGCAAAGTGTATTACCTTGTCTTTATGCTTCTGCAAAGATGGATCCTTTCAGAATTTATTACTGACAAATGCATAGGAGATTAACCTGTTTTCTTAATGGTAATTTATAATGATATTATAATGTGCTCTGTGTAATGCTCTCTTACCCAGAGGAAATGAAAACAACTCTAGTATGAAGAAACCCTGTTGCTGTGGGTGACATCTAGTTGCCCTCACTGATATTACACTCCTGTTACTGGAAGTAGTCCCTCCTGAAGACTTTGCGTGTGTGGGCTAGACAATTAATTTCTGGAAATATGCCATAGCCAAGGACAGAGACATAGTGCTTAGATTTTCAGTGTGCTTAGGCAAGGCCCCACAAGGTAATATTTAGTGTATGACATCAACGGCGTGAAGGTGGTGGAATATGCCAGTGCATCCAGCCCTTATTTTTGACTAAAGCTGATTTTAGCGGGGACAGTCAAAGGAACATTGAGCATGCTTTGGAATGGAGCAGTCTTTTCAGCACCACAGCTTAGCGGTAAAGTTCTTGCTACAGCCAGGAATAATAAAACAGCGGGGTGCTGATAGCTGAATTAAAACAACATGTAATTGCCTCTTTCTCTGTTTAGGACTCCCCTCCTGGCTGATGTGCCTTCTGGAGGGAGGGACATCCATATGCAGCTGGCCAGGGGCACGCCAGTCATTCTGCAAAGCCAACTTGTTTGTCCTTGCCACATCCCTGGAGCAGGGGTTCTAAGCACTCCCTTTTCCAGCTGGGAAACAAATACACAAAGCAATTTTTACTGATTTATTTTGAATGGACTCTTTTGACTTCCTTGAGGTCAGCACACAAAGTCAACATATTTATGCATTAGCATGACATGATTTAAGCTCAGGTGCCCTTCAGAGCTCTCGGTGGATAACCTCAGCACCTGGAACATCCTCTCCTTCCCCATTGCATGTCTCCTGCTTAGTGAGGATAACAGCTAGCAGTTTTAGCTAAGGGTGATGTTAATGTCTGAAATATGGCTTTCCCAAAAGTCTCTGGAAACAATGTGGATGAGTACTATTAGCAGAGAGGACAGTATATACATTTGTTAGTCCTTTGTAGCTGAGGGAAATCGTTGGAAATGAGTTAACACTGATGAATGTGCAGATAGCTGAACATGCAGCAATGTGGTAACACATTTACCACACAGCCTGCAGTGAAGTTAGCTTTTTATCTGATTTGCTACTGTTCCTGCTACTGTTGGGCCTGTACTTGGGCTGGGAAAGAGGAGGTTCCAAAGGCTCATGTATCTTTTCTTATATGTAATTTAATCAGGTGTGCTGATACTTTGACATATGTAGGCTGGATGAGACTAGACAGCTTAACCAGACTGGCTCAGGAACAAGTATTATCTCTACCTGGAATAAATTCTGATTGGAGTTATTATTTATTTTCCCTTTTCCACCCAAATGATAGTGCAAATTGATGGAAGTCATTAAAGGTCTTATTAACTACAGCTTTTGTTTTCCTTCTCCAGAAACTCCACCTTGGGAATCCACCAGACCTGCTGGCAGCACTATGACTATCCCTGGGCCAGGCTACAAATGATCTTCCATAAGTTTGCTGAACAGGAAAGGATTAAACTATGAACAATGTAGAATGAGATGGGTAATAGGGTTGAAAGCCTTTGATCTAGGCCACTAAATTCAGTCTAACACTGTTGAAGTTTTATGCATGGTGGGGAAGGGATTTATTTTATTTTATTTTATTTTAAGTCACCGGCAGATAGCTGTTCAAATGGAAAAAACAGTGGGAATAACCTCCTCCTGGAAATTATTTGCATCTAAGAATTATTTCTTAGCCCAAATGAAGTTAGTTGGGAATCTCAGGGAACTTCTGAGGAGGCAGATGTCCACATCACAGAATTATTATCCCAACATGCGTGGGTGTTAAGAGTCTCGGCGGACATGGTGCTGGGTTTGCTTTCATTCCTCTGTTTGTCTTAGGAAGAAGCCTGCTGCTGTGAGACCTGAATTACTTCTACATCTGTTAGACAGAAGTTGGGTATTTCCATTTCCCTAACTTTCAATCTCATATCTCTAATTTTCTAGATGAGGAAAAATAAACATGTGCTGTTGATTTTGATAATTACTGAACTTGCTGATGGCTTGAAGAGGATAAATTTGACTGTGTCAGCTAAGAAGGTGTGTCCAGTATTTCCCAGTTTTAAGCCCACAAGAAATTTTATCTCCTTTCATAGGAGAAGCAGGCATGCTCAAATTATTGCTTAAGCAACATTTTGTTAAAAAATATTTTGCAATTCAACCTGCTATTGAACAGGCAGGGCAGGCTAAATGAAATAAAGATAAAATTAGGTGTGGTGGAAGAATACTGGATCTTAGACATGCACATACCTTGTAAATTTAGGGTAAATTAAATAGATAGCCGCAGGGCTTAGAAAAAGGAAAAAAAAAAAAAAAAAAAGAAAGAAAAAAAAGACTGTTGGTATTTCCAAATGTTATTGGGGAATACTGAAACAAGACTTCATTTTTAGTTTGGACTTGTTCCATGATATTGTGCTGTCCAAAAGTAGTTCTGTATCTACAGACAAAAAGCTTGCTACTGCAGATCACAGAAACAGAAATGCTGTTAATGGTTGGGAAGACAATACAATGTAGGCAGTTAATGAAAGAGCTTGATCTGTACAGAAAATTATTTTGAGCAGATACACACATATATAGAAAGCAAGATTAATTTAGAGACCTTTGTCATTAAAGCAGATTTTTGTATGGTTTTGTGTGGGATTTAAGGGGGATTAAATGTTTGACATCACTTTGCCTGCACAGGCTATGTTGAAGAGGTTACTGAGCGGGTGATGGAGAATTCAAATATGCGCCTGTGCTGAAAGAGTGGAAGCAATGGATCAGACTGCAGCCTGGCCAGACAAATTGCTGTATCTACTACATTTCTAAAAGCAAGGTGCTTCTGACTTGAGAGCAGACGCTGCAGGGATGTAGAGCTGAAGGAATTGTTATGATTTGCCAAAACATGAGGGGAACTCGGCAAGGACATCAGAACGGGGATGCCCCTGTCTTCTGTCTTCAGTGATGCCTTGCTTCACATGCATCTTTTGTATGCTATGCTGTTTCTAAACACTAAAAATAAGAAGTCAGCAAGGTGGACTGGCTGATCAGGTGCATTTCTCTTTTGGAAGAGATGGTCCTGGTCATGAAACTTCTGTTCCTCACCTGCCTGTGGCCGACAGCAGTGCTACACAGTTCTCAAAGTCAGCATCGCCATCTTCACCATCGGCAACAATTCTCATTCTTAAAAAAGCATAACAGGTAAGCAATATACTCTCTCTGTCTGTGTTCATCTGATAAACCTTATGCTGTCAGCAACCTTTCAATGCACTCTTTCTGTTCACTGTCCTGTTTTGTCAGTTTCTGAATTTATAGTACGGATAGTATTGATAGGGTATTCCTAAAAGAGAAATTGTGAACTGTTAATTAATTTTTCATAACCAGTCATTTGATATTGTGATTTCATGAATGCTTCATATATATGTGGGTATGTACACACTCACACCCACACACAGCTCTTTTAACCTGCGTGATACCAGACTAACTGTTGTGTTACCAGACACTATTGTGATGTAGCAAGTATTCTTGCCCTCTCACTCCCATTACAAGAAGCAGAAATGCCTTCCGAAGTTCTATGCCAATGATGTTATAAAGTTACTTCCATTACCTAAACAGCAGAGTAGCTACACTGTCAAGGTACAGAAGACATTTTTATGGCACTAAATGGGGTGAATTGTACCTTATTTGTAGTGATGACACAGTGTTTTCCCTTTCTGGACTATACTTATGCTTTTAGACATTGAAGACTGCATCCGTTCCTAGTTTTTCCAATCAAGTACCTGGTTTAAAATGAATAATGATACAAAGGTTTTCACATGTAAGTTTCTGTGAAAAGTGTTAGTGCTTTTTCCCACAAATGCAACTTCACATCTGCCACGTGAGGCCTCTGGATGTGTTTCCAGATTAATCTAATAGTATATAAACAGACCAAAGACTGCCAGTGCTAATCCAAGCAAAAACTCTCTTTGTTGGGAGGTAGGAGAAATTGTAATAAGTAGCTCTATTTAAGGAAGGAAAAGAGATAAAACTTACATTTTTCTGTGTACTTGACCCCCTATTAAAATGGGCAGGGGAGCTCATACGGTATCACATATTGAGGAAAAGTAACATAATTAGGCTCCTTTGATGTGTTTAAGCTGTTTCTAAAGTTACGTGCTTTGTAGCAGGTATACAGCTGTTTATCTTCTGTATCACTTCTTATGTGATAATCCAGCAGTGACATATCTCTGAATCCCTACACGTCTTGAATAAAATCATGTTTAAGCAACGCAAGGCAACAGAATATATCCCAGTTACACAACAGAGGTGCCTGGAGATGCTACATCGCCCAGTGCTTCTGGATTTCACCTCAAGGTCATAGGTTCAAGTTTGGTCTAAGCCAAAAGCTCATGAGAAGAATGGCTATTCAGCAGACTCTTTCAAACTCGATGACAGTTTTGGAGTGAGTGCTAGTCCACAATTATTTGTAATAATAAAATAAACAGAACTAGCCCTATATCAAAATAAGGTCTAATCTGGTGCTTTGCCAGTTTCTGGAAGCAGTTAAAACTCAAACGGAAACAGAATAAAATATCTTCTTATTGCTGTAGTGGTAAGGAAGGTCTATTTTAAGCTCAGCTGATATACTTTTGTCAGTGGTAAAAGGAAAGCATATGCTACTGTTTGCATTTATCCTGTTCTGCAGTAGCTGAGAGGAGTTGCTCCATCACTGGCTCCGTCACTGCTCCATCTACCTGGACTTGTGCAAAGCATTTGACACTGTCCCACACGACATCCTTGTCTCTAAATTGGAGAGACATGGATTTGATGGATGGACCGCTCAGTGGATAAGAAATTGGTTGAATGCTCACAATCAAAGAGTTGCGGTCAACGACTCAATGTCCAAGTGGAGATCAGCGACGAGTGGCGTTCCTCAGGGGTCAGTATTGGGACCGGTGTTGTTTAACATCTTTGTCTGCGACATGGACAGTGGGATTGAGTGCACCCTCAGCAAGTTTGCCAATGACACCAAGCTGTGTGGTGTGGTTGACACGCTGGAGGGAAGGGATGCCATCCAGAGGGACCTTGCCAGGCTTGAGAGGTGGGCCCCTGCAAACCTCATGAAGTTCAACAAGGCCAAGTGCAAGGTCCTGCACGTGGGTCGGGGCAATCCCAAGCACAAATACAGGCTGGGTGGAGAATGGATTGAGAGCAGCCCTGAGGAGAAGGACTTGGGGGTGTTGGTTGATGAGAAGCTCCACATGGCCTGGATATGTGCACTTGCAGCCCAGAAAGCCAACCATATCCTGGGCTGCATCAGAAGAAGCGTGGCCAGCATGTCGAGGGAGGTGATTCTCCCCCTTTACTCCATTCTCATGAGACCCCACCTGGAGTACTGCATTCAGCTCCGGGGCCCCCAACATAAGAAGGACATGGACCTGTCGGAGCAAGTCCAGAGGAGGGCCACAAAGATGATCAGAGGGCTGGAGCACCTCTCCTATGAAGAAAGGCTGAGAGAGCTGGAGTTGTTCAACCTGGAGAAGAGAAGGCTCTGGGGACACCTTATAGCAGCCTTCCAGTACCTGAAGAGGGCCTACAAGAAAGCTGGGGAGGGACTTTTTAGAAGGGCATGTAGTGATAGGACAAGGGGTAATGGCTTTAAACTGAAAGAGGGTAGGTTTAGATTGGATATAAGGAAGGAATTCTTCACTGTGAGGGTGGTGAGGCACTGGAACAGGTTGCCCAAAGAAGCTGTGGCTGCCCCCTCCCTGGAAGTGTTCAGGGCCAGGTTGGATGGGGCTTTGAGCAACCTGGTCTAGTGGAAGGTGTCCCTGCCCATGGCAGTGGGGTTGAAACTAGGTGATCTTTAAGTCCTTTCCAACCCAAACCATTCTGTGGTTCTATGTTTAAAAATTCACAAAGCAGGAGAAAAGCCTGGTGGTAGGAGAGAGCATATTTTGTGGCATCCTGCTGGACATCCTTTCCTGACCTCTTGCCACAGGACAGCAGTAATAATACTAGCACAGTGTCCTTTCCATCTCCACAGATCCTTATTAATACCTACAAACAGATCCATACGACAGTCCTGTGAGACAGGCAGGACCACATTCTCAGCTGATGCTGACTGGTGTAGCAGTTTTCTTTACACAAGACAATGCTTTGGCCTTCCATGTTTTCCTAGGCCCTAGTGATTTGGAAATGGGAAGAAGACCGCAGAATCTGAGCCACAGAAGATCCCAAAGCTTAACAGCTGCAAATCAGCTTTTCTGTGGAAAGGATCCAAATACGTTTAATTTCTCTTTGTTTGATTCTCTGGTTTTGTTTCTAAAGGCAGCATTATCCTCCAGTACATTGCAACAGGGTCTGACTTTCCACCAGCCTCTTTTTCTTTCTGGGGAAAAACCTTTCAGCCAGCACTAGGGTTATTAGGGACACAGCTGACAGATGGCCTTGGTTAAATGGGTGGCGTTTTAAAAAGAATCCTATGTGAAAATGTTACTTAACCTACAAGTTCCACTGTTTTAATAGAGTAACCCAATTCTCCCTCCAAAGCTATTTGTCTGCATTCTCTTGTAAAGAAGATTTTAAAGCATTAACCAAAAGTACATGAGAAAGAGATTATTCTCATGGTCCATTTCCTACAGCAAAGAACAAAACATTTGACTGTCAAAATATTAGGCATTTTGACAGTATATGTTGCTGATGTTACTGAACGCTTGGAAACGCATTTTTATGAGAGAACTGCAATTTTAATGCTTACATTTATCTGGGTTTCAAAATTTGATAAATATGTTAAAAGTTTCAGAGATCACACTGCTGTATAACTCCACAGACTCTCCTGGGAATAAGATTTCTGTAACTTCTATTTTTTTGTATACCTTTCATTTGGTAGTAGCTAGAGTATCTCAGGAACACAGCACTGGAAAGGAGTTTATGGCCATTAAATCTAGGGTCCTTCATGGTATTCTTTTCATAAAACGGTCCTTCATAGTACTCTTTTCATAAACTTACCTAGTTTCATTTTGAATGTGATGAGAATTTTTCCCCCTGCTACCCCCCATACTGCAGCAATAAAGGAATTGTGGTATCTTGGATACTAAACTAGTGTAACTGAAAACAAAACCTCTCCTAACTATCCTTCCTGAGACATGAGTTTCAGATTTTTCAAAATCTGTTGTGATGAGGATGGTGCTGGAAATGTGTTTATATCTTCCTGAATACTCAGAAGTGCTCCAGCCTTCCTCCAGTCTTCTACCAAGGACTCCCCTTACCATTAGTTACACAGGGCATTAAAACAGAAGAACAGCCACGCAGGATCATCTTACCAAAGGTCCGTGTACTATAGTGACCTGTTTCAAACAAAGGCTGTAAGCACAAGTTTGGAACAATAAGGACAGGGTAAACTTATAAGATAGTTCCCCTTAATACTCCCCTCCATATCCAGTCACCAGATTTCCCTCAGAGACTTCCTGTGTTGGATGTAATTTATACAGATTTAGTGATCTTCACTAGATTTTCTTTTCCAAGGACTTGTCTGATTTCTTCTCGAACCAGTGTAAACTTTTGATAACCTGGTAAGTTAAAGACAACCAGATGGGATACTAACCACATCACTCCTGTGAATGCCACTGCTTATGGAACTACACTGATGGCATTATGTGGTTAAATGCTTTAATGAAAAATGATGCAACTACCCTTGAGCAGCCCTTTGATCTTTCTCTCAATATTAGGTATACAAGGTTAGGTAGGAGCAGCTAAATTTGTCTTCAAAAGCCTGCCATATATCTGTCCATTGTTAAAGAAGTCTGAATTAGTTGTTTTGGTTTTGTAGGCTAACTGCTCTTTGAGAGCTCTGTCAGATACCAAGGCATCAAGCCATGAGTCCATATAAGAGTATTGGGTAGTGAAGTGTCCAGAGAGTACATCTCACTTTTTTCATCCAAATAGCTAGTGCTTACGTTAACGTCCTATATAAGTACCAGCAGGGGTGTCTTCCCTATGTGATCTGAAACATTTCAAGTGCTTTTTATGACCTCTGTTAGAATTTAATTATAGATTACCATTTCATTCGCATAATGTAAAATGTTGCCTGGAATACAGGTGTGTAAAGCACAGCTATTATAACTGGAAGTAGTAGTTTCTTGAGCATGTGCTTCACTGAGACTGACAAACTCGTATTTATCATTGCCCAGATCTATGGCAATACCAAGCCATCTGTCAAAGTTCCTTTTATTACTACTACCCCAGGTAGGTAAAGAGAGATTTCTTTTCCTTAGGTGCATGTGGGCTTTTTCTCTCAAACACCACAGGCTGACGTACGCCATACAATGAATGTGCAGAATCTATGACTGCATTTAGACTCCTAGATTATGGCGCGTTGGCCAAAGCTGTGTGATAAAGAGACCACGGTGTCAGGCCACCGAAATATAATTTATGTCTTTGCTGTGCTTCTGTGAGAATGAAAAGCATATCTTGACTGCCCTTGGGAAACTTTTCTGAGACCTAGGCTGGTTAGATCTGTCTCTTCTGCTTTTTAATGGAATTGGTGCCATGGGAAGGAGCACTCAGGAAAACATCTGCTGATGATTTCACAATGCTGGTGTGCTGATCAATAGTTAGATATGGGTCTAGGATTTCTTGGGAGTAAACAAATACAGAGATGCGATTCCCTTTGAGTCATCAGTTAAATAACTTTAATGCTGCAGTGAGGACAATTTAATACTGTGACTCTTAGCCAAGGAGTAACATCTGGAGTCCAGATGCTGATGTTAAAGGAATATCTGCTGGAGAACACTTCTTAGCCTTGGGTGGGGGAAGCAGTCAAGGAGGAGAAAAAAATGTGAAGCAGAAGTGTATTATTTTTAAATTATTTTAGAAAATATTATGGAATTTTTCTAAGTTTTGGTACCTTTACACATGCAATGTTACCAGTGTCCATGAAATTAATTCCAAGTTCCATGGGTATATATCTCTGCATGTAAGCCCATTTTCCTTTACAGTAAATAATATATTCTGCCAAAGGAAGGTATTGAAGAAAAGATGCAGCATGTTTGTAATGAAAGTGCTATTCTGACCCCTGCAAGATGTTGTCGAGCTTGAACAACCACTTCTGATAGCGGCTAGAAATAATGATAGTTACTCCACCATTTGTATATAGAACACCAGCTTGAAGAGGCTGTTCAAGTAAGTGGGCACAAAAGATGCTTTTCATATAGGCAGCATTTCTGTTTATTTTGTCCTCATCCAGGAAAACAGAAAGAATATCAAAATCCCATAACATCTCTTCTCAGTGGCTCATTAAGAAAAAAATTCCTGCCCTGGTAGCCTATGTTTTGCCTCTCGTGACTAGGGAAAGTCTTCCTCAGTCACATACTTGCTTCTAGTAAGAAGTTGTAATAGATGTATCATATTTTTTGCCTGCTTCTTCCAGTGAAATCATCAGAGCATCAAACAGGCACTTCCAATGACAAATAACCTAATGCTTCCAAACTGTATTAGCTGTGCCATGGTATTCTGAACATAATTCATCATTTTCTCTTATACTGGTTCCCAAGCAGCAGAATCTCCTTGTATACCTATTGCAGAGCATTGCAGGTGTTCAGTTCTACTGCCCATTCTACTCTGATACAGCCTTAATCTGTGGTGATTTTAATTCTCTGAAGCATGGGGTTTCATTTTAGCATCCACATAATTTTCATACGTAGAAAACTGAAGTCTGTATTTGAAATGCATGATAGGTGTTCTGATTGCCCCGGTAATTTGGTTCAGACAACACTGCCAGAGACATTCAAGAATACTCAGGTAAATTAATTTGTTCAAGCCCAATGGTTCTGAATAGCCCAGGAGCCACCTCAGCTTTCCCATAACATAGCATTTTTAAAGTAATTTCTTGGGCTTCATTATTAACGAAGAAGTGGGGAAAGGAGAAAAACAAAAAAGTAAATACAGGCACATGCCTTATCCTAAGGTATTCCATACCTTGTCTTAAGCAGTGTTTGACTACAGGGCAAATCTTCAGAACAGATTTCTATCATTCAGTCTAAAGCAATAATTAGAGTTGCTGGCAGCAAAGTCCCAGGGAATCACAGAAGGCATGAAAGAAATTATGTCTAGGGAGAGTCCCTTGCCTGTGGCAAAGCAGCTGTATTTAAGTCATTTCTACAAATATATGTCTAACCTATTCTTAAATAGCCCGAGTGAAAGGAGTCTCAAACCTGCCCAGGCAATATGTTCCCATGTTTCACTATTCTCACCATGAGAAAGGTTTTCCTAATGTGTGCCACAGATCTCCCTTGTTGCCACTGCTTATCTGACTGGGGAGTGGACATTGAGCAAAGGGCCCCGTAGAAGCTCATTGTGTTCTGAAGACTGTGATGTGTTCCCTCAGTCATCGTCTTCTAAATTAAATTACACAGGTTCTTACAATCTTCCCATGCCTTTCCTGAAATGAGGGCCCAAAGCTAGGCACAATTCTCCAGCTAAGCTATGGCTAGTTCTGTTATTACTTGGGGCCAGCCACTTGAAGCAGGACATGCAACAAGGAGTGGAAACTGAAGGAGGCATCCTAGCATTTTCCTTGTAGCAGAACCAAATAATGTAACGGATTCTTTCTAAAAGCTCTGCCCCCCAGCTGCCAGATCTGGCTGTGGATCTTGTCTGTGCTTGAACCCAATACCTTTGTGATATGGGTATGTACCAGACCCCTCTGTTGCCTGTGCCATGGTTTCTGTTTACAGGAAAAATAGAAAAGGAGTCTGCATTGTGATGGGCATCTGCTGTTCATTTTAAATGCAGGCCCAGCACATGAGATTTCTGTCTGGAGAGCTTGACCCCATTCTTAGGCATGTGAATTTCCCAGTGGAGTTTGGGATGTTGTGCAGTAGATCCTGTGAAAAGAAGAAAATTAGCAGCAGTCACCAGAAAGAAGTACAGAATTCATGGCATCCTGCTTAGAGCGCAGGTTCATCTGTGTTGCCTTGGTGCTATGCAGAGGCTCAGATATGTGTGGCATGGGGGAAAATGCAGAGACAGGGCTCTTGATGCAAAGAAATGCTGCATGTCTGAGCAGTAAATAAGGGCATGCGCTAATGAGTAACTTGGCCAAATCTGAATGATGTTTAAGAGGATCTCAAAAAACAAGTCCCTGGATGCAGGGCCATCAGTTTCTCAGTCCTTCTGAAAAATTATTGACTCATTTGAGCTCCTAGGGAAAAAAAAAAAAAAAAAAAATAAAAAGTATAATTGTCTCTGAAATACGGATAATGTATGAAGTGGTTTAAACCCATGGATACGTGGTGTTATTTCCAAGTCTGAGTTGAAAGTGGCTATGCAACTAATAACATTTTTTCAAACAGCTATAATGTCTTATATAATGATAGATATAATCTCAGAGGGGAACGGAAGAAGAGCTAGATGTTCTTCCTGGGACTTTTAATATATAATTGGTGTTCCTCATGGACCTGGGCACCCTCATACTTCATTTCCCTACCTTTTCCAATATATCTTTCTCCAACTTCATTAGCACAGCTGTTTCCCTTGTCATACCAGATTCAACTGTCCAGGATTCTTGGGTCCCTGCTTCATTTAACTAGCACTCTGAATGTCAGGCAGAAAAAAAAATGAAATTTCTTACATATTTTTTTTTTAAACATAGCAAACGAGAAATTAAAATGAGGAAACTTGACAGCACCAAAGTACGGCCACTTAAATCTGAGCAGCTTCTTCGCATAGAGGACCATGACTTTGCACTGAGACCTGGATTTGGAGGTAAGCAGCACGTGCCTGCGCTGTGCTCGTTAATAGCTTATCCTCTCTGGAAGTTTACTTAAACTCTGTCCAGCAGTGTCACTTAAAATTGAATGACAGACTTAATTGCAGCTCACGTCTTTCGTTGTGCTCTGGGAAATAAAGAAAGAAGAAATCCAGAAATACTTGAAGGCAGAGAACTTTTTTGTGTTTAGCATATCAACAGGAGAAACTGTTCAAATTGTCTCCTTTTCAGAACTAACTTTAAAAAATATTATTAGAATAGGATTCTTTGAGAACAGTGATTAAGGTATCCCTGTAAACTGCATAGTCTAGTAGCAATTAGCAAATTACTTAGTCATCAAATTTGTTTTGAGAGATTGAAATGAACCATCAATTCCTAAATCTGTACAAAATTAAAAAACTACCCACAGGCCTTCAGTATTACCATGTCATTTCTGTGTTGTTGGGCACTATGATGATTATTTCTTCATTTAATTAAATTGCATGTGGATAGAGGGAGTATTCAATGGGATGTTCACAGTTTGGATCCAATTTTGACTCTCTTTTATGAAAGGTAAAATGAGAAAGCTGCCCCACTAATAAGCTTTGTCTGAGCCTTTGCGTCACCAGTTCCGTGTTCGTGATTCATGAAAATAGACTGAACTGCTCTGGATTATGAAGCCAAAATAAAATATATGAGGACCAATAATCGGCTGTGTGAACAAACATATATCTCAAAGGCTAGCTGAAGTCTGTGGAGCTATTCTTGTTGACCCCAGCTGCTGGGATCTGGGCCCTGGCAAGCATGCCAGGAGGGAGACCTGGGGTAAGAAAAGCCCCTCTGGATGCACTGGGAGAATGTGAAAGTGTACCTTGTTACCCTAGGAGTTCTGTCTTGTCAGAAAGCAAAAATCTTGCCTGATTTTGAACAATAGTTGTGATCTGTCTGTTTCTTGACAACAAAAGTTAGGATGTCTCTTGCCTAGTACCTGTCTAGTCTAATATCTGGTAGTCCGGACATCTTGTTACCACCTGCTTTGCCACAGAAGGAATTTAAATTTTTGAGAGTGTCATCTCAGAAAGGAAGTAGCATTTCCATGAAAGCAAACAACAGTCTGGGAGGTACTTGAGCACTGGCTCATCCCAGAAAGCAATACTTATGATGTACATAAAAGCAGCTTTCAGAATATACCCTGTGATCTGGCAGTTGTAATTTTCCACAGGCAGTGAGGATTTTTTTACACCCAGCAAATCTGTACCAGGCTTTTTCCCCTTGTCCTTTTATTTTCAGATCACTAGTCATAGAGCCCATTCAATTCCTATTGAAGCCAGCTGTAGTTTTTCCACTGACTTCATTGAGCAGGCCTCTCAATAATCACATTGCCATGGGTATGATTTCAGCTGTACTCCTGTCTTTCAGAAATAGCTTTCAGCAGAAGAGTGCATCAGCTTTGTTTCTCTTCTGTCATCCACATGCCATAGTGGCATGGGAGGCACTTTCTTCAGTCACATCCAATAGTTCATACACTTCCAAATTTTCAGAACTCTCTTAGTATGTGAAATACTTATGTGTGAATCCCTCTAAGACTAAAACAGAGATCCATTAACATTTTTACAGCACACAGTGAAAAAAGTCTCAGTGAAATGAATGTCGATCCTAAATTTATACTCTATTATTCCTATATTACCATGGATTTCAGTGACGTTACAGCAGTAAAGAATGGTTTGTTTTTCATAAGAGGCAGGTTAATAAGGCAGCAGCAGAGAGTTAGTACACAAGTGTGACCTCATCAGAGGACAAAACTCACCAAAACATGAATCTGAGTAACATACCCAGAATTATTGTATGACAGCAGACACAGAGCATGGGTTTCTCTGAAGAACGCTGATGATTAAGTGTGCAGCAGAAGGAAACTTAACTGGAGCAGAAGATGAAATTAGAGATACCATTGCTACAGTCATTGCCATGGCAGTCATAACATAGCCCTGAACTGCATAAAGACTTACAACACTGTGGCTTTATGTATTTAAAGCAGGTGAAATTTTGGGTTTATTTTTATCAGATCTAATGAAGCATTTCAGTACTGTGATTCATGAAGGGCTTGTATCTGTCACATGCCACAGTGCATGATTTATTCAGCGCAGCACAATGCATCAATTCACAATACTGATGGGAGAAAAAAGAACCAGGTCAGATCAGGTGAAAACCAAGTATTTTAAAATTATTCTTTACCTTTAGAAGACAGACAATTTTTTACCTTCTCCTATAACCCATTGCGATTTTCTGGGTATGTAAGGGAGTTGGAATGACAGATTTTGTTAATCTAGCTCCACTGTGCCCCTTTCCCTGAGAAGGTCAATCATCCTTTGCACCAGTTTGGGAGAAAAAGCAGCTGGAAAATTCATGCTGTTTTGAACCTGTTGGAGATCCCTCAGTTCAGGGAACTCTTAAATCTAAATCTGGCTTGTTTGATTTCATTTAGCCCCACACATGCAAAGTAAATGAGGCAGACTACAGGATCCAGAGTTTTTAGTATTTATAATAAAGTAACAAAGCAAAAACAGAGGCAGCACATGCTGAATTTGACTTGTAAACTGAGCAAACATGCACAGGAAAAAAACTGGAGGAAATTAATGTAAAACTGTTGGATACTAATGCTACCAGGTGCAGTGTTACTGGAAATACTTGTGACTTTGCTCACATGACTGGTTGCTTTCTCTTGAAAGTATACCATTGCTCTGTGGAGGTAAGAGGTCCTTTTTTTGACCAAATGGACACAACTCTGCTATCATTTCTGTGAGTGTATTTTGGCATTCTTCTGTTGATTGCAATGCCATTCCAGCTGCACAATCAGAATTTGACTGTTGATTTTAAAATTTAGGCCTGACATTGTCCATTTATTACCAGATTAGAGATCAAATTCTGAGAAGCGTACTGTGTCAAGATGAAGCAAAACCAGCAAGCTGTTAGCAAGTTATTTCTAAATTTTTGCTATAGAAATGCTGCTTTGTCTGCAGTTCATTATACAGTGAGGTTGAGTGAAGCAAGCCAATAATTCAGTACACGCAAATGTTCTTTAAAAAACTAAACCTACATTGTTACATTGCACTTATTCCCTAAGCCAGGCTCTTGGGTGGTTTGGGGGGGGGGGGGGGGCAGGGGGCTGGTTTTTTTTCCCTTTCCTGGAATTTTTTTAGTTTTGTTGGTTTTTTTTTTTTTTTTGGTTGCCTTATATGTGATGTGGTGGTCCTCTTTTGTTTGGAAGTCTCCAATAGATGGACCCCTGCTGATGCAAATGATGTAGACCAGCATAGTGATTTGAGTAATTCCACTAGACATTGGACTAGGAGAACGAACGTTTCTTTTGCTCAAACAGCTTTTCCAGCTGCATCAGTGAACACTGTAGGAATTATGTTTAGTCCTTGCTGCTTCCAGAAGCACTGATAAAGGCCAGCAGATGGGTATGTTAGAGGTCCTGCAATGGTATAATAATGCTTGCTAGTTCTGGTAAGGCTGTCTGTCTGCGTAGGTCCTACCATAGGAAACAAAAGATTGCCAGTAGACTCAGAGTCAGATCTCTTCATGACTTATATCTCTTTGTACTACTATGGCCTAAAGCACTTCAACTGATTTTTCAGTAGCCCACTAAACTGATAATCTGTGAGAAGATAGCTTAAGTTTGGACTAAAGAAAAAGTAAGAAATTAAATTATGTTGCCAGCACTTCTTGGAATGGTCATTCCCATGTTTTAAACTCAGTGAGAAAGGGTGAGCCCAGGCCAATATCAGACAATGAACAGAGACTTCTAGCAGCTCAGATCTGAGGGCCACAATGCAGGCTGCCTTAGCAGCCAAAACTGTGTACACTGAGAGAGATATTAGAGCGAATCCTTAGAAATCCTTTAAAGTGACTTTTTTTCTACTATACATCTATTTATCTATACCTTATTTTCTGAACTATCTTATTTCAAAATACTGGCAGAAGTAATTGATGTGAGCTCTTTGTTTCCTGAGTTCTGTCTCCACTTACTAAAAATCAACATTGCCATTAAAAATCTTACACTAGCACATAGAGGAGGTCATTCTTTTATTCCTCTGTGCCTTGCTTTTCCTTACAGTAAAACCCTTCCACGCACACTCTGAACTATTTTGCAATCTAAAGATTATGGAACCACGTGATCATTGTCACTGTGTACATGCACATTCTCACTGTGTATATATATATCGAAGTTTGACAACTTTATTTTTCTTTTATGTTGTGTCTTAAGGACCTGTCATTTCCTATGCTAACAATGTGTTAACGAGGTTTTAAAATTGGTTATCTCTGCTTTGTCAACGAACATTAGCAAGTACTAGAAATGATGGAAAAGAATTTAGTAGCATTTAGCTGGTCAAGATGTAACAGTCTTTCTAGACAGTTTGCATCCCAATCTGCAATCATCTTAATTCCAAATTTTCAGAGGATCAGAGATCCCATTAGCTCACTCACCCTTATGCTTCCTGCCTCCTCAAGCTAAATTAGTAACATTGAAATTCACCTGAAGGTAAAAGCAGGGGGAAAGGAAAGAAAATAGGGTCCAATGAATGTTCAAACAGTTCTGCAATTCTAATAGCTCTTTGCCACCAAGTTGTTTTCTTTTCTGCACCACAGCCCTCCCTGAAAGGTCAGAAATATCTTCTCACTGTGGTGGAGAAGACTCACTCTGATGCAGGGGGAAAGGCTTTCTCTAGTGTGTTACTAGAAGGAACAGCTGGGGTCCAGAACAGGAGGGAAATATTTTCGTAATTTGCAAGACCTCTAATAGGCTCCTCCTTGTGGAATTTTTTCTCTTACATTGCTCATTCTTCCTTTCCAAGAGCTGGCTACTGCTGCTAATACCAGCCCACCTTCATTTCTCACATAAATAAGTGTTACAGAAATTTTCAGCAGACAATGGGTATCTCTAGGTTTGCTTTATTTTTTAGGCAATGATATATCGGTGGACCACCTCCGCAGAGTGTGGTAAATCAAACTATTTTACTCTGCGCTTACATACCTTGTATTTTACGTTACTTCATTTAGATTGCATAATGTGTGTGTGTCTGTTCTGAACAATCAGGAATTCCCAGGTGTTCAGGGCATTTAGAACGTCTTGATTTGTTCCTGTTCCAAAGTCCCGCTGCTTCTTTTTTCTTCTTTCAGGTTGGCTTGTCACAAAGGTCATCTTGACCAAATCTCTTATTTGATTCTCGTGATTTCTTCACTTCGTCTTGATTTCCACGTATACCTAAATTATTTCTATTTCTTATCCCTATGTACTGAAAGCTAAATAATTATCTGTATTTCAATCAACACTTCTACTTATTCTCTAACTTCTCTTTAGGTAGGCAGATTTTAGCCTGCCTCTGGGTTGGGGCTGTATAAGGACTAACAAGCAGTCTTGCATGAATTTAATATAGATGATTAATGTTGAACACCTGCAAGCATACAACCCATGTAATTTATACTCTACATTGTTCTTCTTAGTATAATAGCTTAAAGATTCAAACTTACTATGCGTTTAACTCATTGTTAACATTCCCTCCTTTTGTTTTAGCTGCATTTTTTGCAGCTAACTATATCTAAATGTAGAAAATGTGATTTTGCTTATGATTTTAGTGCATAGGCTTATAATACATTGTAAAATCACAAATGAGCAAAGAAAAATTACAACAATTGCAAAGATGATAAGTAAAGCTTTTTTCATCCAAGTCGCTAAATTCAGGAACCATGAGGTTAACCATGAGAAAGTATCTGAAAAGCTCCAGGAGGTATCATCCTTCTGAACTTGTTGTAATAATGAGCTAACTTCCCAGATTTTATGTACATCAGTTATCAATTCACCTGATCTGTCCGTATACATAGAGCAGCTGACATTTAGCACAGTACAAACTCCTCCTTGGGAAGCCAAAATCATACCTAATGCCATTCAATTTTGAATAGTTAATTTTTGACAATTCCATGACTTCTTTTTGTAAGGTGAGCAATCCGTGGGCTGTGGAATTCGCTAATTTTTCAATTTCTCCTGATATATTTAGAATGGCTTTCTCTAATTTATGAACTCCTAATGAAGGAATGAACCATCGTAGAAAGGAATGAAACCCAGTTGGTCTTTCTATTAATGGGTTCAATTCTCTTGTGTTCCGTGCCAGGTATGTGCGATGCCAGGTTTGTTGAGGGGGAATCTTAGGATGTATTTCTAAATCCCAAGATAAAACCCCAAGGGTGCATCTTCCTCCCCAGGTAGGTGGTAGTGCTTTATAGGCTTTTCTTCCACAGAGCCAAAATACCCCTAAATTTTCTGGTGCTTTCCAGTTTAATTGTAACCCCGAATTAATAGTAGTAATATTTTTGCACTTAGTCCAATTTCCAATAAAGGCAGGATTTCGGCATAAGAAACGGTTATTTCTCCCTGGAGGGAAACATCCTTGTGCACAGTGCAACTGTGAGAAATTTCCTTGTTTTGGCAAAAAAATGTCCCATTTCTGTTCGTCATATTGTTCAGAAAAAGTGGTATTGTACCAATATTTTCTCCAATTAATAGTCTTTGGCAAGGGAATGCCAACAAGTTGAAATCCTTGAGTCACTGTTTTTGGAAGTGCCACACAAATCCATCATTCACTTAAATTTAAATTTCTTGCAGAAGACTTAAGCAAGGATACGTGTACATTATTTTGCCAATCATTTTCAGCAACCATTCCAACAGTATTTATACTGCGTGGTTTTCTGTTTAACAAAGGTTTCATGTTATTATAAGGTGAAGGTCAATTAACGTGACCCTATAACAACCGAATATTTAATTTTTCGAGCATATATTACAATCCTAAATTTATAAGTGAAGCGATTGCTTGATAAATGGTATTCATGACAGCACCAATCTCCATCACCATAAACTCCCCACATCTGATAATCATAACACCGTGTTCCACTTCCCCCGAAGGGATCATATAACTGAATGTGATATGCAGGGATAGGGTTTGAAAGGCCATAGGGTACCCGGTAAGGATTCCACTGTTTGGATCCCCCATAACCATGGGTCCAAGTATCCCATCGATCACCAATCTCCAGATTGTATTTCATGTACTTGAATTTCAGGTGACACCCCTTGATACCAATAAGCATGATTTCTCATTTGGGCAAAAGAGTTTTGGAGATACAAAAGATATTGTGCTACTTGTTCATCTCCACTCAGGAGACTGGTTTTCACAGCTACATAAGTTCCAGGAACTGCAAGATTTCTTCCAAAAAGGACTTCTGCAGGAGAAACTCCTACAGGTTGTATGGGTGTATTTCTGATGTCCCACAGTACTAAATTTAAAGCATCTGGCCATTTAAGTCCTGTTTGTTTACAAGTTTTTACTAATTTTTCCTTAAGCGTCCTATTTGTTCTCTCTACTTGACCAGATGATTCAAGATGATATGGGGTATGCAATTTACTTTTAATGCCTAAAGCGTTATAGATTTGAGTTAAAATAGCAGCAGTAAAATGAGGTCCTCTGTCCGAATCAATAATTTCTGGCACTGCATATCTAGGTATCAATTCTTTAAGTAACACTTTAACTACTGTTTTAGAATCATTTTTCCAAGCTGGGAAGGCTTCTACCCAGCCTGACAATTGATCTACAATTACTAACATATAGGCATACCCCATTACTTTTGGCATTTCTGCATAATCGATTTGAAGTTTTTGAAATGGAAAGGTAGCTGGAGGTCTTTTACCTGCTGGTGCGGTAATCTGTAGTGATGCATATTTCTTACATAATTTGCAATTTTCACAAACCCGTCTCGCTGCAGCATAGATTCCTGGGGCCGCCCAAAGTCGTCGTATTCTCGAAGCTAGACTCTCCGGTCCTCCATGCGTTTTTTCATGAAACCATCGAGTTAAAGGTAATAAATACCTTTTCGGTAGGAAGGGCTTATTTAGAGTCCATTGTTCCTCTTGTTTCTGGGCTCCCAGTTTTCTCCAACTGAGTTGTTCATCTTCAGTTAAACATTCATAGAGCTGTTCCATATTAGGTAGGTTGGACTGTTCATCTTTTGTTACCATCACAGCTATCAAAAGATGTTTCTGTCATGCTGCGGCTCGGGCAGCTTGATCTGCTAGATGATTTCCTCTTGAAATGATGTCTTGTTTTCCTGTGTGGGCTTTTATGTAGATTACCACAATTTCTTTTGGCATCTGTATAGCTTCTAGTAAGTCTTTTATTTCCGTTCCATGTGTGATGGTTTTTCCTGCTGATGTCAGAAATCCTCTTTCTTTCCATAGGGCTCCTGTAGCATGGCAAACTCCAAAAGCATACTTAGAGTCTGTATAAATGTTCACTTTTTTCCCTTTTGCATAATTTGCTGCCTCAGTAAGCGCCACAAGTTCTGCACCTTGAGCTCCCATAGATGCACGTAAGGGACTGGCTATTAAAACATTAGTTTCTGTGGTTACTGCAAACCCTGTAAGTCTTTGCCCTTTTTCGTAGTAAGACGAGCCATCAGTAAAAAGAGATTTATTTCAGGATTATTTAAAGGTTGATCCTTCAAATCGTCTCTTGGTTTGCTAGTGAAATTCAGGATTTGAGTACAATCATGGGTGTCTTTTTCATCTTCAGTAGGTAAAGGTAATAGAGTAGCAGGATTCAAAATATTGCACTTTTCCAATTTCAAATTATCAGCCAATAATAATATTAGCTCATAACGATGAGCTCTTTGCGGAGAAAGTGATTTTTCAGCATATTGTTTCAACAGTATTTCTACCTCATGGGGTATACATACAGTTAGTGCATGGCCTAACACAATTGATCTTGATTTTTCTACTATCTCTGTGGCTGCTGCTATGGCCCTTATGCAAAAGGGCGTTCCCTTGATAACAGGATCAAGGGTAGATGAGAGATATGCAACCAGTCTCTCATGTGGCCCTAATGTTTGTACAAGTACTCCCCTTGCTGTTCCTTTCATCTCATCACAATATAACTTAAAGGGTTTTGTGTAATCAGGAAGTCCTAAAGCAGGAGCATTTAATAGAGCTGTTTTTAAAGTCCGAAAAGCTTTCTCTCTTTCAGGTCCCCATGTAAGGGGCTCGACTTCTTCATTTCAAGTGACTTTATGCAAGGGTTTAGCAGTTTCACTAAACCCAGGAATCCATGGTCTACAGAACCCTACCTGCCCTAAAAATCCCCTTAACTGTTTTTTCGTAGTAGGTCTTGATAATTCTTGTATAATTTTTACTTGATCAGGATCAACTTCTCTCTTCCTGGGGCTTAAAAGAAATCCCAGATATTTTACCTTGGTTTGACAGAATTGTAATTTGGACAGGGAGACCCTATGACCTTTCTTACATAATTGTTCACATAAATATTTAGTATCACAGACACAATCATCCTTTGTTTTACTTATAATCAATAAATCATCCACATATTGAATTAAAACTGATGAACAAGGAAAGACAAGATCCCTTAAATAATTTTTTAGAATTTGTGAAAGAATGGTCAGAGAACTAGTAAACCCTTGTGGGAGTCGAGTCCAGGTTAATTTACCTTCCCATGTAAAGGCAAAGATTAATTGACTCTCCTCAGCAATAGGTATACTAAAGAAGGCTCCGGTCAAATCTAAAACTGTGTAATAATGTCCCCGAGGTGGGATTTGTGTCAGAATTAAATTTGGATCTGGCACCACGGGATGTGGGGCAATAACATGTTCATTAATTGCTCTCAAATCTTGTACAAATCGATATTCAGGGTCCCCATCTTTATCAAGTCTATTTTTACCGACTGGTAAAATCGGTGTGTTATAAGGACTCCGGCATTCTTTCAGAATTCCAGTTTTCAAAAATTTCTCAATCTCTTTCCCAGTACTAGGTATTGCTTCTGATACAACAGGATACTGCCGAATGGAGGGTGGGGTCCCTCCTTTTGTTTTAATTATCACTGGTTCAGCAGATTTCAGCAATCCCACCTCATCTCCAGAAGTACTCCATAATGTTTTAGGGATATTTGCCAATTCCACCGGTATTTTTTGTTCCTTAATTTTTCTTTCTTCTATTTGCACAATAGATGCCCCCATCATTATTAATTGAACTCCTTTTGGTGTCAGAGATATACATGTTCCAAGTTCTTGTAATAAATCTCGCCCCAATAGGGATACGGGAGTTTCTGGAGAAATAACAAACCGCCCCCACACTAATTTTCCTCCAAGCACCACCGGGAGAGGTAAAGATAAAAACAATTCTTTTTTCCCTAGCACACCATCAATTATTACAGTTTCTGAGGATATTTGAGACACTTGAAAATTTAACAAAGATAATGTAGCCCCCGTATCTACTAAAAAATCTACTAAGAAACCATTTACCTTAGCTGTTATATGACCATTATGATCTACCTTGATTCCAGTCAGTTCCATAAATCTATTTCAGACAATAGTTGATCCTTATTGTGAATGAGGTCGAGAGGGTCTGTCGGTTGGTTCTCCTTCTCTTGGCGCAGCAAGTGGTCTAAGAGGACATGCCCGCTGTAAATGTCCTAAATTTCCACAATAAAAACACTCAAGAGGGTTAGAATAAGGGAAACTAGGGGAGGGACCTCCTCCTCTGCCTCGGAACCCCCTTCCTCTAGGGCATCTTCGGGGAAAACCCCAACCTCTTCCTCTCTGATTATACCCTTGAGTAATTGCCACTGCCAATAAAGTAATTTCCCTTTCTTTCTCCTTTCTTTTCTTTTTTCATTCAGCCTTCAATTTTTCTTCTTCTTGTTTTTGTTTCTCTTCACTCCTCCCATCATATACAAAGGTAGCAATACTTAAAATTTTTGTTGAAGTTTCTCCTTGCCAACCAGGCACATGTTTCTTAAAATATTTTCTAATATCCAGGGCTGATTGATCTACAAATACACTAATTGCTAAAGGTTCTTGAAAATTGTCCCGAGTCATGCCCCCATATTTTAATAGAGTAGCTTTTAATCGTCCCCAGTAATCACTTGGATGTTCATCAAGCCTTTGCTGACATTCCCTTACTTTGGTCCAGTTAGTCACTCTACCTCCTGCTTGCTCGACTGCTTCCACTAATTGTTGGACAGCAGCCTGTAAGCGCTTCTTCCTTCCGTAGTTGTCACATCCCACTCAGGGTTTTGTTCAGGCCAGGGCTCAAACCCCTGTCCTCTTTGAGCAATTTCCCTATCTTTTTGAAAAATTTTCCCTCTTTCCTCTGGTTGAAACAGTTCTCAAAGTAAGGTCCTCATAGCACTCCAATTAGGGAAATAATCAGTTACGATGCCAGAGAGCATTTGAGCACATTTTTCTGCATCATCGTGTAATCTTGGCATTTTAGCTTGCCAAGTTACTAAATCTCCTTGTTTCCACGGCTCATGCCTGACCACAGCAGGAACTTCTGGCAGAGCTCCAGGTCCTGCTCTAGGGTTTGGAATGTAATCCAATTGCATAGGATACACACCAACCCATTTAGGAGAAGATTTAGGTTCCTCAGCCTCAGGGGCAGAAGGAAGTAAATGTTCCCCAAATTTTTGATTTTGCGGTTTCTTCTGCTCTTGTGCCCAATTGTACCAAATATACCAATAATCAATATCTTGGCTTCCAGAATCTTCTAAAATAATCCATAAAAATTTTTGTTTATGTGACTCAAAAGTACCAACAGGAGGCCAAACATCCATTGGTCCTCCACCTCTAGTTTGAGTTAGGAATGGCCATTCCTCCTGGCATAATAATATTAACCTTTTTTTCTGTAAAGTCTGTGCCAGGGGTATCTTTTTCCAATTTTCTAGAACCTCAGCAAGGGGCGTCCCCCTTTCTATGCTGGGTGTTGATCCCATTACACTATCTTACAGAAAAAATATGTATATATATAAACAGCAAGTTTAAACACAAGAGAGACTTAGTAAATCCGTCTGGATTCACCCATTCCCAAAACTCTGGACTCACCTGGTCCTTTCTGCCGGCTCTGGGAGCATTGGTAATGGGTTATTCAGAAGGACCTCTAATTTTCGATCTCCTGTGTCCTAGAGTCCCATCTGGGTCGCCAATTTCTGTTACAGAAATTTTCAGCAGACAATGGGTATCTCTAGGTTTGCTTTATTTTTTAGGCAATGATATATCGGTAGACCACCTCCGCAGAGTGTGGTAAATCAAACTATTTTACTCTGCGCTTACATACCTTGTATTTTACGTTACTTCATTTAGATTGCATAATGTGTGTGTGTCTGTTCTGAACAATCAGAAATTCCCAGGTGTTCAGGGCATTTAGAACGTCTTGATTTGTTCCTGTTCCAAAGTCCCGCTTCTTCTTTTTTCTTCTTTCAGGTTGGCTTGTCACAAAGGTCATCTTGACCAAATCTCTTATTTGATTCTCGTGATTTCTTCACTTCGTCTTGATTTCCACGTATACCTAAATTATTTCTATTTCTTATCCCTATGTACTGAAAGCTAAATAATTATCTGTATTTCAATCAACACTTCTACTTATTCTCTAACTTCTCTTTAGGTAGGCAGATTTTAGCCTGCCTCTGGGTTGGGGCTGTATAAGGACTAACAAGCAGTCTTGCATGAATTTAATATAGATGATTAATGTTGAACACCTGCAAGCATACAACCCATGTAATTTATACTCTACATTGTTCTTCTTAGTATAATAGCTTAAAGATTCAAACTTACTATGCGTTTAACTCATTGTTAACAATAAGAAAGAAACAGAACAGTAACAAGAAGAAAACGCCATTGACAGTAATTCTCCTGTTTCGCTCATTGCCAGAGGAAAGTAAATACATCCACATAGCTTCACTTCCCTGGGGCTTGTTTACATTTCTATCTGGTTTTGTTCCTCTACAGGCCCACAAGACTTTCACAGAAGAAAGTATTCCTACAGACCTTAATCCTTCCCTCGTCCCTGTTTCCTACTGGGAGCTTTCTGTGCACCTAGCTTTTCTCCAGCATACATTGTTACAAAGCCAACTGGGACACAGTGGCTGTTTTTTCTAAATTCGACATCTATCTTACGGAATTTCAGGTGCAATCTGCTGCGTGTTCAAAGGTCTGACTACTACAAAAATACTATAGAATTCACTAAACCCGTCATTATTACTGTACAAATTAATTCTAAAATGCTAAAAGGATATGCTTTTTACATAATAGCCCTTCTAAAAAGGGTATTATAGAATTTGCCTGTCTTACTATCTATTAAAAAAATTCCATGCTCATCAAGGAATTCTTTTGCTATGTTTAAACCTTTAAAATAAAAGACTGGAAATGGCTTGTGTGAAGATAAACCTATCTGAAAACAATTCTGTTTTTTCTGCTGAGGAGTAATTGTCTTGAAAATCTGTGGCCCCTCCATTGTAAAAATCACTAATCCCTCTAAAATAATGATTTGTAGCAACAGTCCAGAAGCAACTGAAGCTGCTCAATTTAATAACAAAATCCTCTCTGCCATCCCCAGTTTTGTCATACTGCAAAATAAAAAAACACAGCTTTGCTATAGTTACTTTTTTTCAAAGTGAATTTGATGTTGTTGCCTGATGGTCAGCCAGAGATTGAAATTCTCAATATGCTAGGGAGAAAGCTGTGGTGCAGACATAGGGGTAGACAAATCACTTCACTATTCTGGCTGGTTTAGAATCCTTTCCAATGCTTATTGAAGTGCTATTTTTTAAAAAAACATCCAATTGTGGTAAAACAAATTCAAATGGTGAAGAAATTACAGTTCTCAGCAACCTGTTGCCAATAGTTAATTATTACTGTTTCTAGTGAAGTTGGTTTTTAAACACAGAAAGAAATATTCCCAGAAAACTACAAAGCTCAGAAGGCCTACACCAGAGTAAGGTCAATATTGATCTTATGGGGGTGGCAGTGTTAGTGACAAAAATATAAAAATGTTTCAGATTAGAAAAGTAAACAGCACACTGAACTGACCGGGGTTGCACATATGTGCAGTGTTTAGTGTCTTTATCATCTACTTACATTTGTTGCCAAAGTAGTGTCAGAATAGGAAGAAAATATTTGTAGCTGCTATGATATGTCAATAATAGGTCAGGGCTGGGGTCAGGGGATGTAGTTTAATAATTGTCTGTGGTGGATGCTAGGCTGAACAGTATTTCTTCATTAAGCAGCACGAGTATGGTCTTTGGCCTTTCACCAGACAGAGAACAGGAATCTCTTTTTAAGGAGTCTGTTTCACAGTTCTAGCATTTCTACCTAATCAGGAACAAATTTCATTGTAAGAGTTCCCTTTTTATTTAATTCACTTTAGAGCCCTCCACTGTATTTCTCCTGGCCATAGCTTTTGATCTCTTTTATGTTATTCAGTGTCCCCACTGACTTGGTTTTATAACAGTTCCCAACATAGTGCAAGCTGTCCTTTCAAAGAATCAAGTGCCTCTGTGTGCATTTGTGTAAAACTGGCATTTCAGTTTGTCCGCATGTAACAAATGTAATCATAAGCTGCCACTAATTTCTAGTTCTGTGATCAGTTCCTTTATATCTGCCCAGATGAGGTGAATTATTGAATGAAATTGTGCTCACACTGGAATAGTGCTTGTTGGGGTAGGAAATTGTCTGTAACTTTTGCAAATCCCAATAAAGTATTAGGACTGCCATGATTGCACTTGGAGCAGCTGTCACTAAGAAAAACCTTTTCCTCACTACACATGATATATAGCTTAGAAAGCCAGTCATCCTGTTCTGTGATATGATTTGCGGGTAGCTCCTTGCCTGTTTGAAGAATGTTGATGGTAGACATTTAACTTTATTTGCTTTAGATTTGTCCTTGACTCAGAAACTGGTAAAGCCATTCTTTTATGTAGAGAGCTGCTCCCCTCTCCTCCCCTTCCACCCACATAATTCTACATAAATAGGACTAAACCCCCTGTTTTTAACATGCTAGTCAAGCAAATCATCCACCAAAGTTTTAGTAATAGCAGTTAAGATCAAATGTACACCCAGATATGAGCACTTTCAGTCTATCCTACAATGCACCTCTGCTATAGTCCCAGGGTAAGAGTTTGGACA
The DNA here is from genome assembly GCF_965183815.1 of Platalea leucorodia. Taxonomy (NCBI): domain Eukaryota; kingdom Metazoa; phylum Chordata; class Aves; order Pelecaniformes; family Threskiornithidae; genus Platalea; species Platalea leucorodia. The sequence continues at coordinate 116,209,544 of NC_138824.1, forward strand.
CACCTACAGTATCAAGAAGCTGAAGATTCATGGTGGGTAAGGTTAGATAATAGACAGTTCATCTGCCTATTTGCAGTCACTCTAAGCAACCCTGGTAACCAACAGGCATTTCCAAATCACAAGCCATCTCACCCCAACCTAGAATGTGCCTGTTGCACTGCATTGACTTTAATGGGAGCCAAGGGCTGAGGCCAGATTTCTATCTTCAATGCTGTTCACATATTAGTCAGCTTTTGTACTGATCATGCTCCGTGCATGCCATGCTTCCACAGCCAGCCTGCTCCCTGAGCCACCCTGCCTTGTGTACAGCTAGCGCCGGTGGCAGCTCTGCAATGAAGGCTTGGCCTGTTTCACCATGCAAATGAGGAGCTCGATAGACAACACCTCATCCTTCTGCGGTGTTTGCATTTAAATGATGTGTGAATGCCATTTGTGAATGATGTTCACATCATGTATAAATCCCCCAATGACTCCTGCTTAGGCTAAACCTGTCTTTAGTTTACAAGATAGTTTACATTTCAGTGGAATACTGAGAAGATGACTCCACTCTGATTACAGCCAGGCATTTTTGTACCAGTACTTGGTACAAGTTGGTATTTAGCATAAGTAAACTCTTTGTGTGGTGTGGTCAAAACAAAGACAAGAAGTGGTCAAAACTGGTTTACGAGAGGCATAAAAATTTTTATTGGTTTGTGTGAAGAAGCCTGGCTGGATATATACATCAATACTCTTGTGCGTCAGCCTCTAGGGCAGATGTCTCCTGCCGTCTCTATTCTCCAAAAGAAGCAGCATTTTCCCAAGTGCTGCCTAGTGTTTTACTAATAAATTAATTGACTGAACTTTGCTGTCTGGAGCTCTGAATTTTGTTTTGAGCTTTGGCCAACAGACTGAGCGATGCATTCCTCTCAGAGGGAGATGTGATTTCCAAGCGAGACAGCACAGCTCGTTAGTGCTGAAACATGCTCCTGTGTGCCCTGCTAACTCTGAGCACATTTGACCTTGCTTTCCCATACACAATGCATCTTCATCTGTTCTGTGCAGGGTCAAACTCTCCATTAAAAAATACAAGTCAAATCAAGAGATTACAGAGCCAGATTTTAAAATACCTCAAAAATAGTTCAAGATCTTTACTGGTAAGAACTGGAGGCAGCTGTGTAATCCTCGAGGGCTGCTATTTTAAGGATAATTCCAAAAAGAGACACAGTATTGTGGCTGGTTATCAGGAGAGTGATATTTCTGGACTATTTTGGTTTGACACTGATAAAAGGAAAAGACAAGAAAAAGACAAATTAAAAAAGCTGTTGCTACCTCCTGCTGTTCAGACTTCCTCATACTCATGTTTTGTACCAGGTTATTTTAAATTTGTACTTTAAAAATATTTTAACTGACCATTTTTAACAAATGCATTTGCAATCCCATGTACAATGATTACTATCGATTTCATGCCAAATGCAGAATATTCTTCAGGGGGCGGGTGTATGCACATATATGCACACATCTCTCTCCTCTCCCTACTCCGTACGGAAGTGATTAGTCAATTGCTTTAGTGGAATGACTTACTCGCTGAAAATTACACAGGTATGTAACCCATATAGAACTACATCCTTCATTCTAGATATTGTACACTGACGAGACTGGGAATAATTTTATGTTGTGCTGTAATTTTAAATTGATTTTTAGTCACTTTATTGTAAAAATGCAAATATGGTTTTATAATTTGTTCGTTCCGATCCCATTGTGTTATAAGCTCACAGCCTTTTTCAGTGGCATGAAATAGTGGGGTAGTATATAAAATAAAGTCACCTAGTGTAGTCTGGTATGTATTGTACTTGATAACAAATTAGGTACTCAGTAATACACAACACTCCATCACAGAACATGCTTAGTATGTGTACAGCTTTTCCCTTATGAGGTGGTGAGCAAGCAATCCTTTTTCACAAATATCTATGCCAAACTTTAAATAGTTAAGTAACTAAAGATAATTAGGAGGTGTAATAGATATTTTGTTTATGAGTGTGGGAATAAGCATTGGAACTGGTAAGTAAGTGTTGCAGTCTTTGATGTATTTGATATATTTACTCAGCTTTTCCCTGTGACAGTTCTAAGTAGCACTCCAAGCAGTTCATTAGCTTTGGCACTGCAAAGAAGCTGTCACTGCTGTTCAAATTGCAACACCAACAACAACTAGTCTGGCTGCAAAAAGATCACTGAAGATTTTGTACTTACTTTTAAAACAGTTTAGCATTTGGTTTTACTTTGTTGCCATGGACTTTCTCATTCAGTGTACTAAGGTGGACAGACCGTAGTAACTGCTGGGATGGGGTAGTCTCTGTATGTTGTTCATACACAATCTTGCCTTTAAAAATATGGATTTACACTCCTCATCACTCTTTCATTCTGTTACATTGAAGGGTCGCCAATACCCGTGGGCATTGATGTGCAGGTAGAAAGCATTGACAGCATATCTGAAGTGGACATGGTAAGTTGGTTAGTAGCACTGGCATAAAGAGTTTCAGCCAAAATTCAGGGTCTCAGAAACATCCAGCTGGATGATATAGAATAATACAGTTAAAGAAAGCAAACCCTTAAAGAGCACAACCTTGCCTTGAAGCATGCAAGTCATTCCCATTTAAACTAGTAAGTGTTACGTAAGAGCACATGTTGAATTTCTCCCTGGGCAAGAGGAACAGATCAGACTGGATAGTGCTCTGATTTGAACATGCCAATCATTCAGCAAGCCCCACGGGCTTCCACATGAGCTCTTAGTGCTCTGCACATTAGATGATGAGGCTTCATGTCCTTTGCTTCCTTTGCTTATGCAGATCTGAATATTCCCATCATTTCTGGCATGGTTGGAGCTGTGGCCATAAGAAATGGAAATAGAAAAATCAGTTCTGGGAATGGTCCTAGGAAAGAGACACCCTCACTGCAATCAAGGACCTGTAGCACTGGAATGCAGGCTGTTCATTCCTTAGCCAAAATTGTCACTAATAATGCCATTGAGACATTAGTGCCAAGTTGCTCTGTCCTAGAATAGCAGGGCACATTAACTGTGCAAAGAGATCTCATTTACAGTATCTTTTCACACTGAGTGTAGCTCTTGTCGTAGGTGTTGAATTTGCAATGGGATCTGTCAGTATGAACCCTTGCATTCCTTTGCAAACCTACCCCAATCATAAAATCATATTACAGGGGCATAAAATCACCGAAGTATCTTCCCAGTATTCTTATCAGAAGTAATTGTTCTACTGAGATAAGTGATGTCTGCCTAATAATGCAAAAGTTATATAGGTGAGCACAGAGCAGTCAGGCTGTGCAGAAGCTCAGACTGCGTTTGCAGCATCCTCTCCATCTCTTTCCATATGTATATTTGCAGTCATGTTATTTCTCTAAATAGGATGATAAAATATTTGTAACAATCTTTCATATTTAAAAAAAATGTAATTATTGTAAAATTTAATTGTTTACTCTTACGAAATTCATCATATTTTTTTCTTTACGATGCATTTCATTCATAAACGTACTAATCTAAAACCCCTGTACAATATTTGTACAAAATGCACAGATTAATGGATTTTACAAACTGACCTAATGCTCATGAACAACTCAAATTAATCCCTTTGTAAAGGAACCACAGTCCATTCTGGGAAAAACTTGTGAAGATTTCCAAAGGAAACACCTTTCCATTTGCCTTTGGTCGGTTTTAAAGTTTCTTTGTCACTTCACTGATGGCCCAATCCAGCAGACCACTGAAATCTGTAAAAGTTTTATCGAAGTATAAATGAAGTATGAATCTCAGACTCAGACACCAGTGACAAGGCAAACAGTCAGTGTCTCAGAGATAGTTCTAATCTATACTTAAAGTCATTGAGTGGTGTTTGATTCCTCTCATTGAGGATCCTCCAGATGATGTCCAGAGAAGAAACTGATTCTTTGCATGAGTTGATTACTTTGTACTGTTTTCTATTGTATATGAATAAAACAAGCATTGTCTTCTTTTATTTTTAATTAAACAAAGGACTTCACAATGACTTTATATCTCAGACATTACTGGAAGGATGAGAGACTTTCATTTCGTAGTAACAAAAACAAAAGTATGACTTTTGATGGAAGACTGATAAAAAAGATCTGGGTACCTGATGTATTTTTTGTACACTCCAAAAGATCTTTCATCCATGATACAACTGTGGAAAACGTCATGCTCCGAGTGTACCCTGATGGCAATGTACTCTTCAGTCTACGGTAAGAACAATACCCTTTTATAAGAAAATACATGACTGCAATTGTGGACCAACAGTCCGTACAGTGAGAAATTACTGGAAATATTTGCAGTTAAGATTCGGATACTGGACTGGCATTAATCCCCCGGCATCAGATAATGGGAACAGGTGACCAGTGTACCAGTGGGAAAATAAATTTAGGATTGATAACATATAACTAACATATTTTTCTATCATTCACATATTGTTTCCTGTCACAGGATAATGGCAGTTTTTTCATGTATGTAAATAATGCTGAAGTTTATCAAGTGTTAATTCATTGCCAGTAGTTTTAGCAATATCACAGTAGTTTTACTATTGAGTACAGTAACGCCTAAAATTATTAGCAAAGAACAAATGTGGGTTTTTTGCCCCTGAATCTTTTAAAACTGTCTCAGCTATTTTCACCCTGCGATACCTATAAACATGCCACTGATATTAATCGGGGCTCCAGATAGGCACGGAGACCAGATTACTGGTGCTGATACCAGCCATGTTAGACAGGCGTGTTGTGTGACTACAAGGAACTGGAAAGTGAAACAGCAATTCCAGGACTGGAACAGCAAGGTCATTAAATGTGTCTCCCTTCTATCTACATATTATTGCTTTTCTTTATGAAGCAGATTTGGATGATGTGGCAGAAATCGTTTTAGTGGAGGAATTTTCCCCCCAGGGTAAAGGCCCTGAGGCCTCCGCATTGCAGAAATCACAGTCCTCCAGTTTGTTACTGATTAGGCCTGTGCACAGAGGTGATATTTCATCTAATCTGGATAGTTTGAAGATTTATGCAAGCACTTGAAATTCTGGCTATGTAACAATTGTTCCAACAAGTAATGAATTTATCTGCCTTCTCATGAAGTCATGCAGAAACCGTCACAACAGCTGTACACCACTTTAAAATAGTGTATGTTCAAGAATCACACTGACCAGTAAGAAAGAATGAGGTGAAGTATGCATTTTATTGCTATATTCATTTCCATGCTTCATGAGAGAGAGAGAGGGATCAGAGGAACTACACTGCTACACTGAGGCTTACAGCAGTGGCTCTCCTTGTGAGGGGTATGACATACTTTCAGCTGGGGGAAGGATGAGTGGCGAAGAGACATAAGATGGGCAAACATGTTCTGTCAGCTTGCTGGAGGGGTAAAGTGTCGTCAAGATTAACGGCAAGAAATTGTGCACAAATAGTTACAAACCAAAGGGAGCACGTGATGGGAAGGACAGAAATGGAAAGAAAGGAAAAAGTGAGATGGGAGGGAAGGAAAAGGAGGATGTAAAGCTGAGGGACAGACACAGTATGAATCAGTTTGCTACGTTTGCTCATTGCTCGGAATCCCTTCTGTGATGGGAGCCCTTGCCCTGTGTCCTGCATCACATTTGCAAGCTGGTGCTCTACTTTTCTTCCTTGCCTTCACCCTCTCTGCTCCCACAGTTATCTTTCCCTAACCCTGCATTACCAGGTGATGTGTACTGGGTGATTCCTCCTTGCTCTGACAGGTGAGCTTGCAGCCAGCTTCACCTTCCTGTGCCAGTGAATAGCAAAGCCCCAAAGTTCCTGCCAGACCTGTGGATTTCTTCTTGGACATAAGCAGGAAGGACAAGTGCCCTGTCCTCTTCCTTTCCTTCTCTATCAGTTCTTATCAAACTGAGAGGCAGGGAAAGGGGTGACCTAGAGGCTGGTGAACCAAGGTTTTAAAACAATTAAAGTGAAACAATGTGTTTCTAGCCTGAGTGGTGTTAATGTGTATGTTCCTAAAGAATCAGATGCTCATTAAAACACCCTTTTTGTATTGCCAGTTACATGTGCAGTGGGTAGATTATATTCCAAATATTTATGTGCAAGAAATCTGCATATTCCACAGTTTTTCTTCAGTGCCTAGCATCCAGGATTTTATTGAAGCAAAGAGGAACAAAAATCCAGATTTGTTGCTAAAATAGTCTGTCTTTTTTTTTCAATCAACATTTTCTTATTGTTCCTCTGATCCTTCAGTCAATAGCTAAAAGACGGAAGCAACATCCATAGTTGGAAGTCTTATGCAGGATTTTAAAGATGTACCACTCTTACAATCTCATTTCAAGCCAGTAAAATCTCACATTTGTAAAAATTCAGCCACAGTGTGATTACCAATCACAAGTTTTCAAAGCTTACTTATATACCCAGTATATCCCTTATCACTTAAATCCCTGTAGGATTCAGTTTGGGGAAAACTGTAAAATCAAACTAAAACATCAAATGACAAGCTGTGACAAGGAAGGGAAGTTTGGCAATATTTACCATATTTAAATTGCTGCCTCTGGCCTTTTTTTTTGTTTATTGGTTAAAATATCGAGGCACTTTTACCTTCTAAACATTTGTGGAAAAGCTGTGGAATGCAAAATAATGTCTTTGTGTAGATTTCCTTAACCTTTTTAGAGTATAAGGCATTTCCATGGTGTTGAATGGGAGAGTAGGCTTCCAGAAATTGCAGCTTATCTTTTTATGCAATTAAATACTATAACCATTCTAGTTGGGAAAATAGCAGCTGGAATAACATTTGCTCTAATCTGTAATATTATCTACTTCAGCCTATGAGAAATCCAGTCAAGAAATGTGAACTCTCCTTGTTAATCTTCATAAGTGTAACCCTTCAAAGCAAAAGGTGTGAAAGGCTCATGAAGGATCAGGCCAATAAAGGGTTTAAAAATTGAAGGTAATGTACTTAATAAGAAAGACTATTTATGTTTAAAAACCATGGTTCTCTCACTGATTTAGTTTTATCTCACTGTCTTGAAGCAATTTTGGAAGCGTCTAAAAAAAGTAGAAAGACTCATTAGGATTCTAAACAGTCGATTGAGTGGAGATCTCATGAAGATATCTGCACAACCCTAAGAAAGTATGAAATTTTTCATATAATTTCTGTTTTTCTGTTCCTTTCTGCAGAATAACAGTTTCTGCTATGTGTTTCATGGATTTCAGTAGGTTTCCTCTGGACACTCAGAACTGTTCTTTAGAACTGGAAAGCTGTAAGTTTTAATTCATACCTGTTCTTCATATGTGCATTCTTACCAGCGCTCCGTCTTGTTCCTAACACTGTTTTCACTTATTTTGCTGTGTGACCTGAACCCTTCAGTCTGTACATATCAAACCATGGCCAGTTTGGGATCTTTCCAGAACTCAGTGAGCTTTGGGAAGACAGAAAAACCATTATGCACCCTGCTTTGTTTTGACTGGGTTGATATTCCAAGGCCTAAATCTAAAAATGTTTCCTCTGTCAAAAATAATGTTTTTTTTTCTGAGAAAAAAAGTGCAAGTTAAAAGTAAAATAAGATGTCAATATTTGACCTCATGGAAAAATGAAAATGAGTGCTTGTGTTACTGTGAAATGTCTGCTTTCTCACCCGTGACTCAGTTGTCTGTAGTAAGCTGTAGAGCTGTAAACAAAAGGTAATTCTGTTTTGCAGAGCCTTTTGATATATCAAAATTTATTCTTATTTGGATTATGAGTAAAACTGGGATGCTGGTTTGTTGTTTAGTCTTGGAAAAGAGAACAGATCCCCAGTGTTCAGGCAGCCTGCTCAGTGTGGCAGCTCCAGAGCTCCGATCCCATGTGCCTTGTGACCCTGAGCGTGCCCATGTCCCCCATCTGTCAGGTAAGCTGCTGGCAGGGCACAGGACCGGGCTCCACTTGGAACACGATGGAATCCAGTCTTTGCAAATTTTTCCATGTTGTCTAACTGGCAAATTGATGTGAAAAAAAATGTTTCTTTGGGGTTTTCCCAAATTGTTTGAGTGGTCTCCTATCCCTAAGAAAAGAAAACAGAAGCATTATTCCAGCAGAAGAGGTGATTTAGTTTTTACTTTCTCGTAGATGCATACAATGAAGATGATCTGATGTTATACTGGAAACATGGAAACAAGTCCCTGAGCACAGATGAGCACATCTCCCTCTCCCAGTTTTTCATCGAAGAATTCAGTGCTTCCAGTGGACTTGCTTTTTACAGCAGTACTGGTACAGTAAGCCCCTGTCATTAAAAAAGAGAAGCACAGGACACAATCATGCAGAATGTCTTTCACATTTAAATTTGTTGCTAATAAAGGACTGTTACTGCTGAGAGATCTCAGTTAAAATGAGGTCTGTCAATCACACTGGTCTGTTGGCCTAGGTCCTCAGTTCTCTTCACATTACCAATGTAATATTTTCTTGATATTAGAAGAAGAGGCCATAATACTACTTGTAACTTAACATCTGACAAAAAGAACATGAAAAAATGCACAACAACCGAATATATGCTGTTGTGAACTCTTGTAAAATCATGGTGCTTCTCTCAAAGCCACTAGAATATTGGGTTTAGAATCTTTGGGTCCTGGTTAAACAGAAAAGCTTGAAAATGCAAACCCTAAACGGTCAAGTACTAGAAAGCAAATAAGAGGAACCCCAGTGTGTTTAACTGTCCAAAATCTCCTAATTTTTGGAGCTGTAAAATGTCATTAAAATTCTACTAACTATAAGACTTCCACATGACAGCATTTATAACCTATTGAGGTCTAATTCATGGTTTGCTTACTGTTCCATGTTTATATATAAAGTTGCAGAAAAAAATCCCTTTATGTCAGTGCTACATTGTTTAAATACAGATATCTGTCCCAGACAGGTTTTTATTTCTCCCTATAGATCTTGAACTATACTCTCTGGCAAACTGCACAAGGCTTTAGGAGATTGTTTTAGTCTTGATTTCATGCAAGGTAGATTTTATTTTCTTATTTTCTTTATTTGTACATGCAGTTAAAAATTTTGAAATACTTCTCTATGTGAGTAGTCTAACCATACATTTTTAACCAGATAAAACAGAATGCTTGCTACTGTACTTTCCAGTCTGAGTCAATTCATTTCAGTGTGGATATTGCACTTTATATCAAGGCAGATTAATAAAATAGAAATTATTCCATATAATATGATGAAATGCATAACACTTTGGAAAAAAGCCTTTAAGACATACAGGAAAGCTGCAAATACATTTCTTTACTGTCTTTTATTTACAGGATAAGTTCTTTTTGCATTTAAAAAAGAGCCATTCAAGTTTGCAGTGGCTGAGATTCAATGCAGAAATTCCAGTTTAAATTATGATGCAGCCTAAGCAGCGAGGAATTCACAGCTTGATCAGGTTCTTCATCCTTATCTCTTGCTTGTGTATGAGCTAAGAACAGAGCTCCAGCTTTCAAGGGCCACTGTCACGTGAGAAGAGAGCGAGTGATACCTTACTATGATAACTGTGCCTTGCTGAGAGCTACGTCAAATTTGTCCCTGTTGCAAGGAGACTGGCATGTTTTCCACCAAACTGCTATCAATGTGTGTTGAAACTGGGTTCCGGGAACTCAGCTGGCTTCTTTCCGCCTTGCTATTCTCATCAAAAAACACTTATGCAAGCAAATAGGGCCTTGTGCACAGCAGTGCAACCTCATACCACCCCTGTACCCAGGCCTTTGCAGCACCTTCGCAGCACCTTCACAGCACCTTTGACTTTGCAAAGTGTAACTGCTTAACACTGACATTGCAGATGTTTTGATGACGAGCTTATACAGCAGGGTATTTTTTTAAGTTGCAGGGACCACTAGGAATTACCTAAATAATGCATGTACCATATCTGTTAATTAGATCACCGCCCTTTGTAGACATACACTTTTCTTTGGCTTTTGTTGCAGTCAGGAGGTTCCACTTTCTCTTGTTCTTTTATTTTGCTTCTTGTTGGAAGAAATTGATTACACACAGACCCTACCCCCCGTAGTGAGTAATAGTGGGGAGCAATCAGCACAACTCTAACGGGAGCCATCTCCCCCTGAGGAGTCTTGGGCAAAAAAATGGACAAAAATGCTGCTCACAAAGCAGCCTTATGCATTTTAGGTTCTGCATATCCTTTCCTGTGAATCTCGGGGAACTACACATGCATAGCATTTAGGCTTTCGGAGTTCCCTGGCCTGCAAAGGAGCAACAATTTCAATCCATTTTTGAGACAATCATTTTTAAAACCAAAAACCTTCTCCACAACTGAAAACACAAAGAGAGTGTTTAATGTTAGATGAGGTTATTGTTGAGATATTCTTTTTTATAAACTCACTCTTTGTGATGGCATGGCTGCTCCCACACAGGCTCACTGATGTCTGTATTTGTACAGCACAGGCAAATGCTGCGCAGCCAGCCACTTCTGTCTTCTTTTTACCTCGCTATAAACTGATTTCCCTCCCATCGCAGGAGGGACACCTGCTTCGCTGCACAGACAGCGTATGCCCCAAAACTCACTAGATGGCACCCTTTCCCCTGCAGTCAGCGCTGGGCAGGCAAACCGGCCTGCCCGCAGGAAAAGAAGCGCTGCTTGCTGCTGAGGGTTTGCAGCGTGAGAGAAGGCAGGCTACTTTGTGGGGGAGGCAGGGTGTTGGCTTCACTGTCCTAGCTGGACTGGACAATTATATTCTGTCTGTATTTTCCCGGCAGTTGCATTTGAAGTCTATTTACTTTTTTGCAATTTCCTAACCTCAATTATAATATACTACTTTATCTATGCAGTTGTGATGCTTCACTCCCAAGGCAGCAGTATTTTAATGAGGTATGATGGACAGTTTGTAAAGCACTATATAAAACCAAGGTGGTGGCAATATTTCTTAGGCATTTACTATTATTGATGTGGATACAGCATTCCTACTGGAAGGAGGAGGCCAGTGAATAGAGCTCACAAATACCACAGCTCTCTTCTCCCCCAACCTGTTCCTCTCTCTTTTTTCAATAGGTTGGTACAATCGACTTTTTATAAACTTTGCGCTCCGGAGACATATTTTCTTTTTTGTGCTACAATCCTATTTCCCAGCCATGCTGATGGTGATGCTGTCTTGGGTTTCATTTTGGATTGACAGAAGAGCCGTTCCTGCCAGGGTATCACTAGGTAAACTTTTAATGTGTATTCTTTCGGGAAGTATGGAATGGATAGGGGAGAGGTTTTGAAGTTACCTTAGCTTCCTATTTACACAGGACATGAGAAAGTATATCAGGTAATTGCCTGAAAAACACTATTATTGCCACTGTTGTCCCTACCACAAATTCCTTTAGTCTATCTCTACATTTGGAAATGAGATACTTGTTCAGACTGGCTTTGCTGTATTAGAAAACAGCTCACACACTATAGAAGGAAAAAGGGATGATTCTGCAGATTTCCCTATGCAGAATTTTACTTTATTCTTTTTTTTTTGCAAAGACTTGGTTGGTTTTTTCCTCCTCTCTTCCCAGCAAAGTAACAGGTAGTAACAGGGAGTCAGATCCGTCCCCAAATCCATGGTTCATGAGAGATACTTAATAGGCATAGTAAAATCTATTTAAAAGCTTTGCAGCTCTGCTTTCTCTCTAGAAACATTTGATATCTTCCTACCAACTTGGAAGGAGTTTCCTGACTTGTCCTACGTAGCAAAGACTTTCTTTGTTAGGCACCTTGAAAATGTTTGCTTTGGTGCCTTAACTGTGCAAGGCACACAGGCTTCTGTGGAAGCCGAAGAGTAAGCTGGGCATCTTTTTGCTCTCTCAGTTTTTGTTCTGAACGCCACAGTGCAGGAGAAAAAGACTAATTACAGTGGGGTTTTTATAACATTATTGTTTTTCTCAGTAATGAATCAGTTGATACCACTTCAAGACTGCCTTTGTTGGGAATTTAATGCTGATGGCCTTGGAATGAGTACATTTTTTCAAAGATAAGCATTTCTGTGAAGATCTGATGGAAATTTGTTAAGATATCCAATGTAACCATAATGCATCTGAGTCCTGCAACTGTCAGTTTAAAAATTAGTAAAGTTCCTGTTCTTTCTTCTCACTGATGCTAGTCCCAGAAGCCAACTGTATGTTGCCATATTTCTTAGGCAAGTGAAAATCTGAGGTCTTTGTTTAAGAAACAAACTTGCATGCACTGAGGGAGCCCTCAGTTTTTATCTACAGCTATATCAACCTAGAAAAAAACAGGACTGTAACTACCTCAGATCCCTTTCTATTGGCACAGTCTAAAGGTATTAATACACGAGATATAAATCTATTTGTTAGTCTAAAACCAAGTTATTGTACCTCCTACCTACTTTTATTAATGCATCTACCAATTCCTTTTATTTATAAGAAATTTAATTTCATGTTTGAAAATAAAGTTTTCATTCTCAGTAGGTCATTTGTAACGTTGTCAAGATGGTTTAGCTGATCATGTTCTTTAATTTATATAGGATTTCTGCAGAAGGGTATGCATCAGGAGTTCTGTGAATAACGCATTTTTCATTAGCATAAGCATACATAGTTTATAGGCAATGTTAACAACAAAGTTTAAAAAGCTTAGCTCCCTAGCCTAGGGTATACGTATTTTAAATAAATTTATTTCCTCTTATATGGTATATTTCAAACTCCATCCTTCAACCTAAGGAACTTGCAGAGAAGGAGAGGGAAAACTCTTGTATGTTCCAGTGGACTTGAACTATCATATAACTGGAGAAAGGCTATACAGAGACCCAGCTGAAAGGCCTTGCTATCAGCCAGTGCTGTCTCACAGGTGTTATTGAGATGTCTTCACTCCCAGTGCTACATTAATTTCTTTAAAAGCAGGGCCTGGGTTGGGTGTTGGCGGATTTTTTTTGTTTGTTTGGTTGGTTGGGTTTTTTTCTTTTCTTTTCTCTTTTTCTTTCTCTCTCTTCTCTCTCTTCTCTCTCCCCTGAGACAGAGCAAAACAAAATGAGATGAATAGCTGCACATAAGAGGAGAGATTGAAAGGATGAGGGTGACATTCTGGATAAACAAGTATTTCTTAGTTTCAATGGATATAGCATTTTTATGCTAGAGTGTTTTTAGAGAGCTGTAGAGTTATGACAGAGACATACAAGCTGATATATGTTCTCAAGAAGTACAATTTGAGAAGGGGTTGGGAGGGAAATTGGTGATTCTTTAGGGATTCCCTGGGACAAGAAAGTGTGTAGTGGAGACCCTGGCTCTGGCAAGTGAGGGAAGGCCACAAACCTGCTTTCACTTCTCTATAGCAGTGCCTAAAGCTGTCCTAGAAATGTGTTGCTTATGCTGCTGAATCACCAGTGGTGTGTCCCCGCTGTTCGAACCTGGTGTGCCACAGCTCTAACTGCACGCACTGAGCAGAGAGATGATTTACTGGTTTCAGTATTGTATATGATAGGTCCTTCATGGTTCACTCCACTTCTCAGAGCCTGTGTAATGAAGTTAAAGGCAGTGTCAATCATATGCCCTCACAAAGCTGTGCTGTCCAAGCAACAGTGGTGAGCTAAACAGAACCAGCTGGCCAGTATTCTGATAACCTCCCCTTTTTCTTTGGCAGGTATAACTACAGTGCTGACAATGTCAACCATCATGACAGGAGTAAGTGCCTCAATGCCTCAAGTGTCTTACATAAAGGCTGTGGATGTGTATTTATGGATCAGCTTCCTTTTTGTCTTCCTGTCTGTCATCGAATATGCAGCAGTGAACTATCTCACCACAATCGAAGAGAGAAAGCAACTCAAAAAAAGGGGCAAGGTACAATTCTCTGTGTTTTGTTGCCCTCAGAAAGCATCACAGAAGCCACAGAGTAATCCTGATACACCACTGTGATAACAGTACAGTAACCATCTCTGTGACTCCACTCTATCTCACTTTTCTTTATGTGGCTGAAGGGAGGAAATGTATCATCCTCTCTGAGATCTTGAGAAGGTCTGTGCTTTCTCTCCCTTCCTTTTCTTGTGGCAGAGGTTAGGGAGTACATCTCCTGATTTTTCCCCTCCCAGAAGAAGGTAACCTTCATTCTGTTCTCAAATACCTATTGATCAAGGTATTTTTCCTCTCTCTGAAATATACCCCAGAATGCACTCATGTAATGTTCCCTCATGTTTCCTGTGAAGCAGAGTCTATTCCTCCTCCTGCTTCACCCTTTTCAACTAGGAAGATGAGTTTAATAATGCCTTTTTGTCCCAAGACCAGATGAATGACAAGGTCACTTTTAGAAAAGTGTGCCTGAAGCAGAAACATTCACAAGTTAAACATTTGCTTTCTATGAAGCACTCACTTAAAACCTTTGCTTCAAGAACATCTCCCCGTGTAAACTCGTCAGAATATCACAGGGAGAAAACCCCAGTAACGGTGCATATGTTGCTCACGTGATTTGACAATCCCATCAAAAAACTACTCCTGGAAATGTTTGAAGTCATTTCCCACAACTCCAGCAACCCAGAGCTACAGGAGAGGCAGAGTTTGCTTTTTCTGTTTCAGAAGCTGGGGTATAGCCAGCCAGAAGCTGGTAACAATCAGTCAGACAAGTGTGTTCTATCACACGTATCCCCTTCCTTGCTCATGTCCTGCCCAAGGGGGCAGGCCCCACAGATAGCAGTACTGTGAGGTAGCCCTGTTCTCCATATGCCCTCCACAGAGGGCACAACACTGAAGAGAAAGCTTTCTTTATTTTCTGTTTTATTTGTTTATAATTTGCTAAAATGGCTCCTGCTAGACGCAGAATAACTGTTCTTTGTTGCCAGGCTTCAGGAATGTATAGTATTGATGCAGTGCAAGCAATGGCTTTCGACGGCTGCTTTCACGACACGGATGTAGACATCGACCTGACTGCTTTCTCAGACCGCTGTGAAGAGAATGAGACTCAGGCACGTGCAGCCAGCGTCGCCAATGCGGACACAACTCGCATAAAGAGGAAGAGATCTCTGAAGGGAAACGTGGGCAGGATTATTTTACAAAACAATCATGTTATTGACACATATTCCAGGATTATATTTCCCAGTGTGTATATTGTGTTCAACTTTTTTTACTGGGGTTTGTATATATGAACAAAAATCATTATAAGCTAGACATTATTTTGTGTATGAGCGTAGCATCACGCTTTAAAAATAATGCAACAGCAATAGAGAAAAGGGTTAAAAGTTTCCAAAACTGACTTCTGTGTCGTACCAAGGATGGTTTGGTTAGCAGCAAAACTGTTAATGAAGACCTCTCATGAGTCTGGTTTCCTTTTCAATTGGACTGTGCAGTGCTTCACTGGGGCAATCTAATGCACGTGTTACTACTGCAGTAGCATAAAAGCAGCGTGCTCGCTAAGGGAGCCCTTTGTCACACTCCTAAACAGGCAGCAGCTCCCACCTTAAGTATTATCCAGTCTCTGTCTACACTCTAACCATTCCTTTTTAACCAGCCTTTCTGTTTGTTCTCGTCTTGTGGCCCATTTTAGTAGGCTATCAGCACCAATTGTCTTCAAATAGCTCCTGTCCTTATTTCACTTGCTGCATTTCGATTTTGCTAGGCAACCTGTGTGCACCTCAGCAGCCTTTGCCCGCGGATGGTAACTAGGGGGAGAGTGATTATGGCTGAGCAGTGGAGTAGGGACCAGCAGAGAGCAGGAAGCAAAGCTGACCGGCCTTTGTACAGCGTGCATCGTCATCAACACCTCAAGAAAAACCCTCACCCAGTCAGCTGTCCCTGACTTTCCACAGAACCACTGGGAAGGGCCTCTATTTTTGAGAAATCTTGATCACTAGTCCCTGAGGCAGCACAGAATGATGTCCCAGACCTGATGCACTCAGTGTCTTACAGCCACCTCCCAGGTGGACGACCAGCATCACCTGCACAAGCTGTGCTCCTCAAGTGACACCCACACACCTGTGCCTCGTGTAGACCTGCTGGAATCACCTGCTTTCTGCGTAACTTCATTTCAGAAACGTAGGCTTTGAGGTGGAGATTTTAGAAAACGGTGTCAAGAAAACAAACAAGCCATGTCTTCAGCAGAATCTGTTTCTTCTGCTTTATGTTGCACACATGAGCTTGGGGTTTTGCCCCCCTCCCTCTCCCTTTGGCTTTTGAGATTGACTGTTGCAGTGAGGAGAAGCTACATATGCCTGCTTGCAGCATTGATCCCCAGCACAGTTCAAGGTACCACGCTGAGACACACAGGAAATAAAAGGAAGCAGTTGTGCCAAAACAGAGGAATCCTGACTGTCCCAGATGAATCCTGCATGGAAATATCCTTAGGTTCAGGCTAAGGAGGTTGAATTAAGGACGCTCAGGGACACACACACAAAGTGTTCATGGCTCCAGAAAAGAATCAGGATTATTTTTGTGACTTTCCCAAATAAGGAGCATTTTCAACTTAAATTTCTTGGGTTTGTCTGTCATTTAATAAGGTGAGCTTATATTTACAAAGTCAGTTCAAAATGATAATTTGCGGTGGCAAAAAAATGTCACAAGGTAAATGCTTGGTCAAGACTAGGAAATGGGAATAAATTCGGAAGCCGGAACCACCCTCTGGTTTATTCGATTTTCCTGCTCCAATATTGTTTGCTCATAGCATGGTGATGTCTTTTACTCTTTCAAAAAGCTGCATTTGTGAAGCTCCCAGTTACAGGGCGGGAGAAGCTGGTGACACACTGCATGCTGGGTGACTGAAATCTGATGGAGTGAGTGGGTGCTTTGGCAGCCAGTTCACTGCCAAACAAATGATCAGAGCTAAGACGGCTTTGATACTCTTCCAGGAAATCCTGTCATGGAAAGCAGAACTGTACCAGGAATGACAATGCTGGGAACGTAAAGCCAAAGGACACGCAGGCTTTGGCAACAGCACACTAGACCTCAAGCTGAGCAAATGTGTAATATAGATATATAAAAAAAATTACCATGACATCCTCGTTACTGCACTGCCATTATGGAGGCATCCTGCACAGATGTCCCAGATTGCCTGAGAAGATCCCATCTAATTGCTCCAGATGTCTGTGTCCTAAACTTTTCACCTGAGCTAACGTAACACCATTGTTTTCACATATTTTTTTTTTATCTGCCTTACCGTTAGAGGTATTTGCCCTGTACCCAAAAATGAATCCTCAGCCTCCAACAGAAAAAATACCCATGTGCTCTTGACCCAAACCAGTTCCCTCTTCTAAATTTCTTACAGGGTCTGCAGCAGCAAAAGCCCCACCGCGCCGCATGCCCAAGCCCCGTGTAGGCTGTCCAGCAAACAGGCCCACACGTGGAAGCGTGGAGGAGAAGATTCCTGCCTGCACTTACCTTCCAGGCACAGCCCATACACGTGCCTGAAAGCTGCACAGCTTGCTTTGATGGAGGAAACTGTTAGTTACTTTGCAACTGTGAAGGCAAGCGCTGCAAAAGCGTTCTCCCCACAGAGAGTACTACATCGCAAATTTTATTATGATAATGAAGAAGATCGCATGTTACGATGATGAAACTTAACTGCATACTTTTACAGCCAAGCTTATAATTTTTACCTTCTTAATGCAGTGACAGGGATATCAGGATCAACTATACTTCAAAAATCTATTGCTTGTATAAATAGTAAAAAATAACAAACCGTATTTAAACACATTATTTCTTGTTTAGAGGACGTTAGAGGGCTGACTAAAACTCACATGATCCTCTTCTGAAGCTTGTGTTGTCTTCCAGAAGGGGATGGTAATAAATACTTTTAGTCAATTTATCTAGACAGACCAGCATGGAAGTCTTTAAAAAAAGTATTCACTACTATTTCCCATTCCTGTTATTTGTGGCTGGTTTTGCAGCCAGTCAAATGTACGGGTTTTACGTCCCAAGCATTTACTAAAAGTTAAAACACCACAGCCATTATGTAAATACATACTTGTTGGAGTATTCATCCTAGTGGTATTCGAGCAGTTATGCTGAGAGTACTTTGTGGATTTTTGGAACAGAAATAAGAGCTTACAATGGTTTCTGTGACCAGCTGAGGTGCAGGATGTGGCCTCCCTATTTTTAGCATCTGTTGCTACACCCATCTGTATTAAGAAAACATCCTGCAAGTGTTAATGTAGGTGATGCAAACTTTTAAGTCTGGAGAACTACTTCATTCTTCAAAGCTTTATAATTCTCATGAAAGAAGTAAGCAGAATTTCATGCCAGTGACCTGTTTTTCAGAGAGCTACAAAAATGTATGTCCTTGAATATCCTAACTATTGGTGAGTGTTTACACTAAAATATTCATAATTTTATAAATTTTGCAGTGTCCTGAATGTTGAGTGACATCATGATGAACTAAGAATGAGTCAGAATTAAAAGCAGAGAATGCCTTCTTTTTCTTCAAAAGTCACAGCCCAATGAAAGAAAAATGCTTTATAGAGAAAGTTAAATTTTACTAATTTGTACACATTTGGACAATTAGGAAAACCTTAGGTTCACCCCTGGCCAAATCTCTCTCCTGGTAACCCATCCACATGCTGATTAATCTGTGTTTCATGATCAAGTGGCCACGACGTCTTGGCCAGCTGGTGGCCAAGGTGGGCCAGCTGGTAAAGGAACAGGGACTGAACAGGATGAGCTGTATTTGCCGCCTTCTCTCCTCCATCCCCTTTTCCTGCGTATTAGATTTTGCCAGTTTCTCTCCTGGCAGCACGTAGGAGTTTCCCGGACGCGTTATGAATGCAGGACCCCCTGGAATCCCGTAACGTTTGTTCCAAAAGATCCGGTTAGTGCCAGGGAAGGAGGAGTTACTACCGAGTGACCAGCAACCACACCGCAGGTAGGAACAGGACTGCAAACCCATTTTCTATAAAGGGAGGGATTTGAACTGGTATTTTAGACAGGAAAGGCTCTATTATTTCCCTCTGCAACTTGTTGATAGAACAGCGTCCCCTCTCCTATCTGCCACTGAAAGGTCCCTCCAGTAGCTACCTTATGCCCCGTGTAACTTCCTACTCACGTTAGCCATGCACTGGGAGCCTGCTGAGCTTTCCAAAAGTCACCTTTCGCTGGCAGCTCTGCTCTGCATGCTTCAAGCTGTCAGTACACGAGAACAAAACTTTAGCAAAACCTGCCAAACAATTTTTCTGGTGTCTTTCAGCCAATGTAAATTACACCATTAATAGGCATCTTTAATAAAGGTAACTAAAAATACTTCTACAAGTTTTCATGTGCTAGGGGAAGATTCTAAAGATTTCTTCAAGGGAGCCTCAGAGGGGCTCTGGAACAAGATTTGGTCCGGGAAAAAAACCTGCAGCTAAAGCCCAGGCACTTTTGTGTGTATGAAGTAAAATCTTCTACAAATAACCACAAGGTTTTATGTTGTATCTCCGAATTTAATCAATTTCCTACTGGTTTCAAAAAAGGGGTGTGTTTCTCTCCAGCACATACGCGCTAAATAACTCGGACAGATGAAGAAGAGACCTTCCTTGCACGGAGGCGGAGCGCGGGACCCGCTCCCACCGCCCGGCCCGGCCCGGGGCAGAGCCGGGGCGCCCCGGGCCCGGGCCCCGCGCGTCCCCCTGCCGCCCCTCGCCGCTTCGTGCCTGCTCTCCGGCGCCCCGGGGCGCTCCACAGGACCGCGCCGTTCCAGGTGAGCGGGGCGGCTCCTGCCGCCCCCGGAAACGTCGCCTCCCGCGGCGGCCAGCGCGACGGCGACAGCCTCCCCCTTCCTCCAGCGGCCGCGCCGCCGCCTGACCCGGCCCGGCCCGGCCCCGGCCCCGGCCCCGGCCCGGCCCCGCGGGGGCGCCCGCGCCGCTCCCCGCCCGGCTCCGCCGCCATTTCCGCCCGGCCGCCCGTCCCCTCCCCCAGCCCCGCCCCGCCGCTGCGGCCCGGGTGAGTGCGCGCTCGGGCAGCGGGGAGCCGGGAGCCGCGCCCCGGGGTCGGTGGGGGAAGAGGAGCCGCCGGGGGGGACGAGGGGGCTGACGGCGGCGTGAGGAACGGGCCGACCGCCGCCCCGCCGGGATGCGGGGAAAGGCGCCCCTCGGTGCGGGGCGCGGTGTGGCCGCGCCGGGCCCGGCGGCCTCGTGGCCGGCCCTCCGGGGCTCCGAAGGAACCGGAGCGGCCTGGGCACCGTCCCCTGCCCCGGGGCTCGTTCAGTGGGGGCCGCGGCAGCCGCGGGGCAGGGCCGGCGTCGCTGGCTGGGCGCCCCTCCTGGCGGCCCGGCCGCGGCTGCGGGGCTGCGCCCGCAGGAGCACCGCTGTCTGCGGGCTGCCCTTCTGGAAGAAGTTCAGTGGCGGGGCGGTGCGGCGGGGCTGCGTGGCCTCGGAATCGCTGTGGCCGCCTCTCTTCCCCATTGCTTCAGGGGGAGTTGAGTCCCCCGCAGCTGCTGGGCCGGCGCAGGGGCCTGGCCCCGTAACCGGGTACATCTGGGGCGCGAGCCGAGAAACCTGACGTGAAATAACTGCGCCTGCCTGAAGCAGGGGCAGGTCCGTTCTTTTGCCGCGTTTTTTTCTCCAGCCCTGCGGAGAAGGACTTGGGGGTGCTGGTGGATGAAAAACGGGACATGTGCTTGCTGCCCAGAAGGCCACCCGTATCCTGGGCCGCGTCAAAAGCAGCGTGGCCAGCAGGGCGAGGGAGGTGATTCTGCCCCTCTGCTCTGCCCTGGTGAGGCCCCACCTGGAGCGCTGCGTCCAGCTCTGGGGTCCCCCGCATAAGAAGGACACGGACCTGTTGGAGCGGGTCCAGAGGAGGGCCACAAAAATGATCAGAGGGATGGAGCACCTCTCTTATGAAGAAAGGCTGAGAGACTGGGTGGTGTTCAGCCTGGAGAAGAGAAGGCCGTGGGGAGACCTCATTGTGGCCTTTCAGTACTTAAAGGGGACTTATAAGAAAGAGAGGGAGACTTTTTGCCAGAGCCTGTTGTGACAGAACAAGGGGCAGTGGTTTTAAATTGAAAGAGGGTAGGCTTGGCTTAGATAGAAGAACAAAATTTTTTCTCGTGAGGGTGGTGAGACACTGGAACAGGTTGCCTTGAGAAGTTGTGGATATCCCATGATTGGAAGTGTTCGAGGTCAGGCTGGCTGGGGCTTTGAGCAGCCTGATCTAGTGGAAGATGTCCCTGCCCATGGCCGGGGGTTGGAACTCGATGGTCTTTAAAGGTCCCTTCCTGCCCAAACCATTCTGTGGTTCTATAGTTGTAATAACTAACAAAACACTACAGAACAGCACGTTGTGTAAATGAAGCCACGTTCTGTGAATAGTACATACCTGAATTTAACTTTGTTAAATACAATGTGAGCGAGCTGAGAGGTTGATAGGATGGATTTAGGTCTGGGATTCAAAACTGGCAATTCAGGCTTGGTTGCATTTGCGTAGCTGGCATTTGGGGATGTCAGTTGTAGATCTTGGTGCCGGAAGCATCTTCAGATGTTGGTAGCAACTGGGGACTAATTTTCAGTCTTTTTTTAAGCATTCCCTTGCCTCGTAGAGAGCTGCAGCTTGCTGCAGCCGGGAATGTCCATCCTCTCAGGAAGGTGGTGATAAGGATTCCTTACTGCAGGACTAAGGTGACTGTAGGTTACGGTTGAGGTACAGGCTGTTAGAGCAACTACTGACGAAAGACTCTGCCCAGGACTTAGTGGAGCAGCGAGGGCGTCCTGCATACTGCTGCACAGGAGGACTTAGTACTGCATGCAAATAGCAGAACTGGAGTTTTAAGTTTCATGGTAAGGGATCTATGTAAGTAAAAGCATCTTAATAAATGAGAGCATTTACTTTTATTTACTTTTGGAAGTAAAGCTGTCATTTGTACTTACAAATGAAAGCATCAGCATGCTCTAACTCCTCACACATTGGCTTCACAAACTTGCTCAGACGTGCCCAGAGTGAGTTTGGTCTGGCCAGCCCAGACCTAGCAGGCAAGCCGCGGTGCAGCAGGGCTTGGTGCTAGCGCATTGTCGGGATGCTTAACTCAGCTTCTCAGGCAGGCTTTTACTGCTGCCTCGTGCTCTGGGCTACTCTGGGGGATGAAATGCTGGTGCAGCCTTAAAGTTAATGTAAGTATGTCTGCACATACTATGGTGTTACACCTACCGTTACTTGATTTTTGCCTTAACTTTCCCGAGAACTTGGCAGATAAACACTTCGTGAATTAACTTTTTTATTTTTACATGACGATACACAAACATGTTATCTAACCAGAAAACCAAAATGACTTCCAACTTTAAAATTAAATGTCTGCACTTTGGTGAAAGAATTATTTTTATTCTACATAAACCACAAAGTTTGAGAGCTCTGTAGAGACGGAAGCAGAACCTAATAATTGTAGGTTTTGGTGTAATTGCATAGCATCAACAGAAAGGCCTAACAATGTTTCCTCTCTTCTGTAAACTTAGTTTTGCTAAACCTGGCCATTCAAGATACAGTATGGAGACCCTGACAGAGGCCGAGATGTGGGCCACTGTCACTGCGTGGTGAGCATCACTAGATGCTTGGCACTGCCACAAAATTTAGCATAAAATTGTTTCCAGGGCCTGAGACCTCAAGCAGGTGCCCTCACCTCATGTTCCTAAAGCCTGCTCCACCTACAGGGAAGTCTGCTCTGCTTTTTTCTGTTTCTCTGGAAGCTGCTGTAACCCTCCTGACGATTTGTTGTGGTTTAACCCCAGCCAGCAACTGAGCACCACACAGCTGCTTGCTTACTCCCCCCTGGTGGGGTGGGGGAGAGAACTGGAAGAGTAAAAGTGAGAAAACTCATGGGTTGAGATAAGAACAGTTTATAATTGAAATAAAGTAGTAATAATAATCATAACAATGTACAAAGCAAGTAATGCATGATACCGTTGCTCACCCCCCACCAACTGATGCCCAGCCCGTCCCTAAGCAGCAGCCCCCTGGCCACGTTTGCCCCAGCTGTATATACTGAGCATGACGCCATACGGAATGGCATAGCCCTGTGGCCAGTCTGGGCCAGCTGTCCTGGCTGTGCCCCCTCCCAGCTTCTTGTGCACCTCCAGCCTTCTCAGTCGATAGAGCATGAGAAGCTGAGAAGTCCTTGACTTAGTGTAAGCACTGCTTAGCAACAACAAAACCATCAGTGTGTTATCAACACTATTTTCATACCAAATCCAGACGACAGCACTGTAGCAGCTACTAGGAAGAAAATTAACTATTCCAGCTGAAACCAGGACACAATTGAATCATCCTCGCCCACTGAACCTGGTTGCATATTCCTTCTTCCCTCACAGCCATCCACTCTTTCACTTGGCCTCCCTCTTTCCGTACCCCATTTGCGTGTGTTTTCTGTTCACTGTATTCTTGCGTAGCCCTTAGTGCGTGGTGTTGGACGGGTGTCAGTGTCCCCTCACTGCAGTAGCTGCCTTCTCTCTAGGTCCTGCTAAAGTTTTAGTCTGGTAACTGTATAGCTGTGTAGATACAAGGTTTATGCTGTGTAAGCCAGCTTGAAAGGGAAGCCTTCCTTATCGCACCCCGTGCCACCCCCTGCGTTTAACTGGTTGGATTCTGCACTTGCAATGCCATACACCCCCCTCTAGCATGCTCTGGCTGAAAAGTCATTGGGGAGTCTTCCTTGTGCTTTTTTTCCCCAATGTTAGTGCATTTCAAGGAAGTGTAATAGGGTACAAGTTTCTGATCCTGTCCCCTCTCTCCACCCCCTTTGCATGTTGCCCTTAAATCACTTAAAGCTGAGTTAATTTTTTAAGAATTTGCAGGTCTTGCTACAGAAGGCTGGTCTACCACAGGTTCTTTGTGTGGGTGCATTCCTGCATTTGTAAAGATCCTTTGTGTGGCCATTGGGTTTCATCTCGTGTTTTTTAGTATAAACTCAGCTGTGGGATTTGAGCTTCTGTGAGCAACGGCTTCCAGTAGAGCCCTTTGGAGTTTGCTGAGGTTTGAGAGAGGGTTAGAGGCCTGCTCTGGGCTTTCCTTTCTGCTGCTTGGAGCAAATAGTGAGCATCTGGAAGCAGAGCTGTTGCCAGTGTACTCTCATATCCCACTGGGGAAGGCAAGTGGAGCTGCTCTGGGCCCATGAGCTTTTGAGATTGTGTTACTGGTTGACTGGTTTGGTTCTTTCTTCTCTTGAACAGGACCATGCCCAAGAAAGGAGGGAAGCATGCTGAAATGGGAAAAGAGATGCAGGCACAATGTAAGCGAGCGAAGGTGGAAGCAGCTTGTTCTCCGTCAGTCATGAGTTTTGAGAGCCCAGACAGCCTCTTTGGAAGTTTGATCTCTCCCATCAAACAAGAGATGTTTTTCAGGGAGTATTGGGAGCAAAAGCCACTGCTCATTCAGAGAAATGATCCCCTGTTGGCTGCTTACTACCAGTCCCTGTTCCAGTTGTCAGATTTGAAGGAACTGTGCAACCACGGTCTATCCTATGGGCGAGATATAAATATCTGCAGATGTGTGAATGGAAAAAAGAAAGTTTTGAATAAAGAAGGCAAAGTGAATTACATGCAACTGAAGAAGGATTTTGACCAGAAAAAGGCAACAATACAGTTTCATCAGCCTCAGAGATTTAAGGTTGGATCATTTCATTGAATATAATAATGCATGTTTTATAATGTAGTATACTTTGCTTGGGTCATACTAGACATAGCTTCATCTCTGTCCCCAGTAAATCCAGGGGAAGTATCTGACATCGATGACCTGCTGAAATCTATATATGAACTGTATTAATTAAAACATGGTTTGTATTTTTGCACTGCCCATCATGTTTCAGTGCTCTGCAGTAAGAACAAAATCTGATTCATGCTATCATATTAAGCATTCTTTTTAAAAAATTTGCTTTGTCATGTAAGAGTTTCAAAAAAAGTAAATGCACAAAATTGATGATTATCCATCTGTGTCTGCTTAAATTATCCCTCCTGATCTCCCACAGTTTCCTTGTGCAAACAGGGGCTTTTGTACCGCTTTCCTTTAACGGAGGGCAAGGTGTGAAACCATGTAAAATATCTCCAGGACACTCCACCATTCTCGTCAATGGAATGGCTTTGAATTGCACCACAGCAGTGGTGCGCCACATTTTAGCTGACTGCCCTCCCTCTTTTGTTCATTTTGATGCTTTTGCAATCGTCATGTATTGAGAACGAGGCAGTGGTGTCCGCACAGTTGTGTAAAGGACTTGGATGCTTAAAGGTACTTGGATTTAGGTGATCCTTTTTTGTCCCATGGTGTCAACGCAGTTTAATTGTGAAGTGGTCCATAAGGACCCAAATACACAGCTGAGTCTCAGGTATAGTGTCGCTGGCTGATCTCAGTTTGAGTGTAGCTCAAGGCCAGTGGCAGGGGCATCTGCAGGTGAAATTGAAATGTTGTGTGGGTTATGCTGAAATCTAGAGCTTGTGCTGAACCTACATAAATTCTGCTTGAAGTTGCACTTGTGCAGCTCTGGTAGTTGGCATCTTCTGATACGAGAGTCATCCCTTTGGTGCATCGTCTGTCACGTGCTAGATGTGGATGAATAAAGTTTGCTCTTGAATGTGCCCAAAAAATTAGAGTCGCTGGAAAAAAGTCTCTAATCTTTGTATGCTCTCTTTGATGCTAGCCTATATAATGCAAGTCCTGCATGTGTTTATTGTCTTAAGATGTATTGCTGCTCCTGGGATGATGGGTGGTTTATTTTTCTCTGTTCAGCCTTGTTTGTCTGTTTTTGCAACCTAAAAATGGCAGGGGGAAGAGAACAAACATCAACGCTATGTTGGGGCACCAGACTTCTTGGCTTACTGATTACCTTCACGGCAGATCTCCTTTGCGTCTGCAGTGCTTGCTTTCAGCAGCAACACTCGTACAGAGCATCTGCCTTCCCAGCCCCTGGCTCCCTGTGGGGATGTGGTCGTTCACTAGAAGAACCTCCCAAGCGATGGGGAGGCTGTGGGCTGGGTGGCAGCCTGGCTTGGCTGAGCTCTTCAGTAACAGCATCATT
This sequence comes from Platalea leucorodia, assembly GCF_965183815.1. Classification (NCBI taxonomy): domain Eukaryota; kingdom Metazoa; phylum Chordata; class Aves; order Pelecaniformes; family Threskiornithidae; genus Platalea; species Platalea leucorodia. The sequence continues at coordinate 116,235,433 of NC_138824.1, forward strand.
TCTTTTTAAAGGAGGAGCTGTGGAAGATTCAGGAGAAGCTGGAGTGCTATTTTGGGTCTCTGGTTGGGTCGAATGTTTACATTACTCCCCAGGGGTCGCAGGGCCTTCCCCCTCACTACGATGATGTTGAGGTAGGACAGCACAGCCTTGCCTGTGAAACTGTGCGTGGGCTTTTGCTGGTGGCAGTGGATATCTGTACATGTGCTTTTTCCCTCCTCTCTCTCGTAAAATAACTTGTTATAAAAAAATGTGTTTTCTGCTGTAATCGGTTGCAAGTGTTTCTTTACAGTTGTTTTTTCTGTATAATTTTACTGAAAAAGTACTAATAGTAATATCTAATGGTAATATCATGTAAACTGTGCTTTCTGGACCTGGTATTTTCATGAGGTGAAAAGAGAATTTGTTTTCCTAGCTGCAGAGGCTTTCTAGCACCTTTTGTTCATTTTTACTTCATTCAGCCCCGCCCCCCCCCAAGAATCTAGAAGTCCTTTTTCCTTTACTAAGTACTTGCTCTTTCTTCAGCTGGACAGTGGAAGCAGACTGGTTGTGCTGGTTCCCGTTTGCTGATCCTACTGTTTTTAAGAAGTTACTGGTATGATGAAGTCATGTGGTCCAAATGCATTTTAAATTAGCTTCTAAAAGAAACATTCCAATAGACGTTGCATTAAAAAAAGTTGGGCTATCCCACTTAAACAAAAACAAAAAAAACCCCTTACATGTATTTTTTGCTTTTTATTTTTTTCATTTCCATTAAATATATCTGAGGTTTCATTCTCCTTATGCTTGTTGTTCAGCAGCCCCACAACCTGCAGGCTCTGGTGTATGTCATCACGTCCCAGCTCACAGCATCCCCTAGATGTGTCTGATGCTCTCTTTGTCAGTGAATGGTGATACGACCTCTCTCACCTGATACTTTGAGTATCTGTGTGGCAGACATTACTTTTGAGTTAGTTGTCTAGCACCTATTTAAGTGACCGGAGAGAAACAGGGATTTCCAAATGCCTGCCTTAGGATAAAACAGATCACACTTCACAACTCTTCTCTCTTTTATCTCTAAGTAGAGCCTAAAGAAATAGTTCAAATGTAAATCTCTGCATTGTAGACATCTAAAAATTAATGAGAGGAATCCTGTTTGCCATGCTGTGGAGTAGCTGAGAGCAGGGAAAGTGAAACCTGTTTCTTGTTCTCAGAAAAGTGAACTGTGTAACTTCTGTTTGCTTTCTATCCCTGATCTCTGGCATGGTTCCACAGACTTTCCAAGTAAGAAGACAACTTAAAATTTCTGATCAGTTGGATGTGTGAGGGGCAGCAAGGCTTCCTTATGCATTTGGATTTATGGTCTTTTGCAGGTGTTTATCCTTCAGCTAGAAGGTGAGAAACATTGGCGACTCTATAAACCAACGGTGCATTTAGCTCGGGAATATAATGTTGAATCAGAAGATAGGATTGGGAATCCCACACATGAGTTCATATTAAAGGTATTAAAATTGAATTGCTTTACCTGGTCTGGGCTATGGTTGCCAGAAAAGTAGTCATGTTTAGAATGGTCCCTTCCTCGAAGACAGTATTCTGAATGATCGTTGTTGTGAAGTTGAGGGGAGGGTTGGCACACAAAACAACGTGAGCATGAGAAATTGGGGTGATAGCTGTCTAACCTGTCCTTTTTCAAAGGTATCCTTTGCTTTAGTGTTTAAATAATGGACCCAGAAACGAGTTATTTCTGGAAATTCTCCAATATTCTCCAAGTTGGGCACTCTTACTCCTGGATCATGTTTGTGGAGTTGTGTGCAGAAGAACCATTAGGTTTATATATGGTTATGAAACATTTTTATACTTTTACATGCTGTCTGTAATCAATCAGGCTAATCCTTCTATGCACTAAGACTTACTGCTTTACCGAAGGTTGTCACTGTTCTGATGAATTAGATGTAAATATTTATCCTTGGCTGATAAACAAAAGCATGAACTAAACCCCATATTAATTTGCTGTATTGGTTGTTTTTTCTTTTTCCAAACCTGAAAATCAAGTGTTTGGCTGTTTTTTGTTATTTGGAATAAAAAGAGCATTTCATGAAGATTAATGAATGCAGCTCCTTTGACAGCAGGGCATCTGGTACTTGTCCCATTCTGTTTTACATGCTTGTGCTTTCGAAGCGTGCTGTTTATCCAGCAGACGGGGCTGCTCTGTGTCGGAAGCCTCAGTAGTTTCTCTGCCTTGTGTCCTGTCCTTGGGCTTCTCTCTGCAAGGCCTCTGCTCTTCGGGTGTTCAGACCTGCCTTTGGGTGCAGGTAGTTCAGGAATAGTATGACACATTGGGTATGATACTGACATCACTCGCTGGCAGATGGTAATATTCAGTTGTCATGATGTATTGGGTGATGCAAAGTCTAGTAAATGACAGTTCCCTTTTTAATTTTTGGAATGTTTTGGGCCGGACTTCAATGCCTTTGATTCTTATGAAATAATGATGTATTCCACAAGCCATTTTACTGACATTAGTGGAGTGAAAATATTGGCCTCTGAAAAGGGCTTAAAAATTATCTAAGTTTTTTGAATTTATTTTTCTTCTGTTTGATGTTCTTCACTTCCCGTGACCCATTTCTTCCGAGTGGCCACTGTCAGATTTTGATTGTCTGTCTGGAGCTGTCTCTGACAGGGACGCTGTCAGATGACTCTTACTTCCTCCCTAAACATTTTTCTAGAATATTTCCTTTCTCCTTTTTTGCATTTCTGTCTGCTGTCTGCCGTCCTTGGGCAGTTAGAGCAGATGGACCAGTTAGAGACTCTCTTGGTGGTGTTCTCCCTTCCCACCAAAAACTGGTAGCTGACCGAGAGCAAAGGCGTATTATATTTTGTATATAAGGTCCCAAGCTGCAGTGTGTCTCGGTGACGCTGCATCAGGCTGTGGCCATGGCTGGTTTGTTACTGATGTCAGGCACAGCTTATTTGGTAGCTGGCTGTCTAGCCTTCTTCATGTATGATTTTCCATTTAATTTGCTGCTACTTCTCCCTTTTCTGCCCCTCCTTCCTCCAATTCAGAAGTAAGAAAGCAGCAAAGTGATCAGATCGGCGTTGTCTCTAGTCCCGTGCTCTGTCCTGCCCCGATCTGGGTGTTGCCACCTGGAGTCTGTGAAGGTTCTGTTTATTTTAGTGGCAGAGTGTTGTGCTTGCTGGCTTACGTGAATGGTGTTGATGAGACTACCCAGCAGGTAGAATGAAGAAGAGTTGGACTTTGCAGTGAAGACTGCTTTGAAAAATCATGATCCTGGCTTCTTAGTGGTAGGCACGGGGTGCTACAGCATGAAATAATTTCTTTTGCAGACTAGTTTGTCATCACTCTGGTAGGTGTTCAGCACTCTTACCCTTCCCCTGTGCTACTCTCCCTCTAGTTTGTTTTCTTGCTGGGGATATGAAACATAGCAAATGAAGAGAATTCAAAATACTCCTAATTGGTTAGTGTAGTCCCGACGCTGGCAAGGAAGGCAGTTTATTAATGGCAGAGAGAGGCTTGCTTCAGAACAAGTAAATCGTACATAGCTGATCTATGGTGCTTTACAGCTTGTTATAAATGGATTAAGAGATTTGATCTTGCCAAGTCCTGTGAAGCCTCATAATCTAAAGAGACCTCTCAATTCAGTGAAAAATCAAGTAGTATTCACTTGAAATATATCTGTGTTAGCTTGGTAGGCTCTTAGCAGTAGGTGATGTGACCGAATTTAAGGAATGGCAAAATTGGAACGGAATCAAATTTCATCATTGTTGCTTTATGAATTTTCTCTTTGACTGTGCTATCCAACTATATAGATGTTTATAGGAGAAGCCATAAGTAAACTGGTTTTTCCTTCTTGGAAGCAATTTCATGTGCCTTGCACTTCTCTCTTATCTTGACTTTCCTAATCTAAATTTTTATCAGTGTGGAGATTTAATTTAGAGAGGTGAGAAGAAAGATAGGGAGAAGGAGGGTTGTACTTGTTTTTTAAGTGTTTTAACTGAAAATTTCAGACAACAGTATTGTAACAGATTACCATCTTTATAGAATATTTGGCTTTTCTTGTGGAATATTGGCCTTTTGACGTGATCTGACCAAATTCACATGGCACTGCTCCTGTGCTAGCCCGCTGTATTGTCAGCAGGTTTCTCTCAGCTGCTTCTTTGTCCCCTTTATGCAGCTGAGTTGGAGTGCACACGTTCTGTAATGTTGAAAGCTTGCTTCCTGTTCTCTGACAGGTGTATAGTAAATATTGACGGTAAGTTGGAAAGTTTAGGGTATCGGACTTCTGGCTTAGAGTGCTTTATTAAAGTGTACAATGGAGGATCTCTCTATTTTGTGATTTTAAAAAATATATGTTGTCAGTCTGTGTGCTTAGAGAGTATTTTCTCTGTTTTGACTACAGTAAGGTTTGACCAGGTGCCCTAAATATACCAATTCTCTTTCATTTTCTTGCAGCCAGGTGACTTACTGTACTTCCCAAGAGGGACTATTCACCAAGCTGACACTCCTCTTGGCGTCTCCTATTCTACACACGTGACCATCAGTACCTACCAAAACAAGTAATTATTCTTTACTTTTCTTTGTATGGCTTTTCAGAAAATGGCTTTCCTCTGCCAGATGATGTATGTGAATAGTACAGACCTGAAACTGATGTTTCAAAGAAGTGATGTCCTATTTCTTAAAAAAAAATAACCACCTTGTAATGAGCTTTGCTTGGCTCTTTTCTGTGTTCGTTCTATTTAGCCCTTGTGTGGTTTGTTTTTCTGTGAGTAATACAGGGATAGGGCATGACACCTTCCCCCCAGAGATGTGGTGACATGGAGTATATGTAGGTACCCCACTATTATATGTGTGCCCTGCTATTAGTAACAGAATCTAAGTTAGTGTTCAGGTAGCGGTAATTGAAGGTTTGGGGGAAGGAGGGGAGTGAGACCCTTGTTGTTGGAAGCAGCCTGTTTACCAGGTTTTCATGCAGCGAGCTTGATTGCTTTTTAATTGGTTATTTTATTATTTACCAGCTGTAGACTTTAATGTGGAAGATTGTTACAACTGCAAACTCACTGTTGTGTTTAAAAAAACCAAAAACCTCTCACCAGTGGCTGAAGTTACTGTTCATTTCATAACCCAGATAAAGAGTGATGAGTTACTCTTTTCATCATGTTTTCTCCTGCATTTGATAGTCACCCACACCTGCTCTAACAGACTCGCTGCAAATTCTGCCTTTGCAAATATTTTCTACTTATCTGTGTTTTTCATCTCCTACCCTGTGCATGCAAGTCAGATTTCCTTTGACACACATCTGATCCTTGTGCCCACTGAAACGTTGTCATCGCACAGGGAAATGCTGCTGCCACTTAATCAGCCTCTCAGATGCTGGGTTTGGAGTCCTTGGCCTGAGTTAGGAATTGAGAAGGATTTCTGTTAGCCACAAAACAGGGCAGAACAAGTTTGGGCATATGCTAGATGATTGTAAGGTGAATCTCTAACCACCACCTATACCATTCTGGAAGCCCAGGATGTCAGCACTGCTGGTAGGTAACTCTTAATGTGGCCAGTCCTCCAAGTTGGAGAGAGGGTTAAGATGAAGCTGCTCAAAGGTGTGAGTCTCCATAAAAGTTGAGTTCAGCTGATTTTAATGTATACTCATGTTCTATTCTTTTATTCAGAAGGCAAAAAATTATTTTCTGTAAGCATTGACTGCTGTTCAAAGAGTGTTTGACTTCATTTGTTATGCAGGAGGCAGTATTAGCGCTGAGCCGCTTTGGCAGGTTTGATGGCACATTCAGGGTGATCAGCAGTGAGTGGCCTCCAAAGAGATGTCCTGCTCCTCCTCCCTTCCCCTGCCTTTTCTGTCCCACCGCCTCCTTGTGTTGGCCAGGAGCTTCTCTCGCCCCTGGTTTAGTGAACTGAACAGACAGAAGAGTGACAGTAGAATAAGTGGATGTTTGGCTTGTTGATGGAGGCTGGGCTGGAGCGATGTTTTACCGACCGGTGTGCGGGAGACCTCCTGAACGCACAGAACAGGGTTTGTCCAGCTTGATCTGCACAGGGTTATTGGTCAAGAATTCAGTTCCTTATAACAGGGTTGCTGGAGACCTGACGGGCTTGGGTGGAGTCAGTGCAGTTTCTCCGTGACAGCATAAGCCAAGTGCCAGTCCAGTGAGTTACTTGAGAAGCAGTGCTGTTGGGGAGCATGTTCCCTGGGCGCTTGTGTCAGAGTGAGGAGAGGAAAAAGGAAAAGCTTGAAGAGTGCTGTTTGTTTAAGGATAAAAAGTGGAATCATTATCCATTAAGGTTACTGGTAATGACTTGCAAGAGCCTGCCTCTGCACCTGCTTTCGGCAAGCATAGGTAGAATAAGCAGCAGTCCTGATACAGGCTGGCATTTTGATTTGGCTTGTAGATGGAAGTATGGTCTGGAAGCATTTCCTTGGAAAATTGAAGAGAACTCCTTGAAAATAGCTGTCCTTATTATGGAGGATGTTTGGACTCCTTGTGACCGCTCTGGCAGCAGCACGTGCAGAAGGAGCTGGGAGGGGAGGAAGTGCCGGGGGAGGCAGCACTTCCAGGGATTTTTAGGCACCAAGACAAAAGGGACTCCACTGTGCGCTGGAGGACGGTTCCTCTGGGCCGGGTCCCAGCAGGCAGAGAAGTGTGTGTGTGTGCGTGTGTGAATTCATTATAAGCAGGGCAGGTTGGAAAAGCAGCGAGTAGCTGAAGATAGTTGCTGGCAGATGGAGATTGGGGGCAAGAGAAGGGAAGCAGTAAGAGTTATGTCTGTTTATCGGCCAGAGTCCTTCCCTCCCGATGTGTAGCAGACAGCAGAACACTTGAGTGGAGATGATAAAAAAAATGTAAATGAGACTATAACAAGTCATACCTTTTTTTTTTAACTAAAGTAGTGTTTAGAGATCAGTGCTGAAAACAGGGTGTGCTGAGGGAGAGCAAGAGCAGAGGGTGAAGTGTACGTTGGAGGACGGGCCCTGCTCTGCTGCCTGCCGTAGGTGGGCGGGAGTCTGCTGGCAGCCTTGGATGCTGAGCACTCGCCCCGGCTGCCCATTAAAGCAGCCTCTGAGGATGTGGTAGAGAGGGAGGTCACACGTGGACAGGACAGCGCTTCTGCGTGAGCGGCACGGCTGTTCCCGACGAGGTTGACTCAAGCCAGGCAAAGAAGGCGCAGGCAGTAGTCCTCCCTCCCCTCCTCTAGTTTATTCTTACAATTGGGGAACAGAAGCACAGAGCTCAAAGGCCGATTTTTTTTTTTTTTTTTTTTTTAAAGTATGTAGGCTAAGAATGGGGATGCAACACAAACAAGACACCTACAAGGTGCCTGTTAGGTATCATTAAAATCCCTGTAGAAAGATGTAGGGGTTTTGTTTCTGGGGTCACTTTGTAGCAAAGCTAAAAACTGATGTCATGTTGGATTTGATAACCCTGGGTACCTTTCCTCCTTCAATACAGGTGTCCCAAAAGCATGGTAGACAACACAACCTCACGCGCTTCATTGTGTGCAGTGAGGCCATATGTGCGTGTGGTTGGATAATAATGGCCCCGGTAGGAATTTCTTCATTCACTGAGGTCAGCTTCAAGCTGAATCCACTGGTAGATGGCAAGCACCTGGAAGTGGACCCTTCTCAAGCCAGCTCCTTCCCTCTGTGGGCGTGCCACTGACCCGAAGCTGGTGAGGACACACATACAATTGAGATGAGAGTGAGCTATTGCATGAGACTAGAGCGGTGATGGAAGGGCCAAAGGCACAAAGCAGATTTGGAATTGGAGCACTATGTTTCCAGCCCTTGACATCAGTTGTCTGTTTTATTTCAGTGCAACTATTTTAGTAATTTTTTTTCTTTTTCTTCCTGTCCTTCAGCTCTTGGGGAGATTTCTTACTGGATGCAATTCCTGGACTTGTGTTTGATACAGCAAAAGAAGATGTGGCACTGCGGACAAGCATACCAAGGCAACTGCTTATGGTAAGTAGGTGGGATGAACGGAGTAATTGTGCATCCAGCTGAAGCTTCGGCACTGAGGCAAGCATGTATCGTGTTGATCTGCTCTGAAAGCGCAATGCAATGGCACTATCTATCTTGTCTAGCAGCACAACAACTTCTTTTGAAGACTTCAGGATGACTGGTCTGAGGTTTGCTCCGTCTGAAGCACTGCCTAGTTCACTGCACTGCCTTTCTTTCATATCACAGCGTCCTTGTGTGGCTTGTTTCCTTCTAAAAGTAATGGTATTCGCTTTGGAGCTGTCAGACAGTTCCTGTCAGGCCAAGCTTTTGAATCTTCAAAAGTTAGCAAAAAGCTGTAAATTGTTGCGTGACCTCTTTATGGTAGTCCAGCTGTGCTGCTGATCAGCTCATCAGCATGTAGAAAGAACAAGTCTGGCTCTCAGCTACACTTGCAAGTCCTTTAGCATTGCAGGTAGCCCCAGAGGGAGGGAAAGTGAGCATCAGGTTTGGTGTGTGGGGAATGTAAAAGGAACAAAAAGTTTGTTGTTTTGGGAGTAAACGTTACCCTTTGCAAAGATAAAAGAGGAGTGTCCAGATTTTCTGCACCTCTTTCTCTTCAGGCTAGTCTGTTTAGCTTGAATTCATGTGAGAGCAACTCTGTGTGAATATTTAGCAGGTGGATATAGCTGACTCGACAAAAAAACTGAGTAGCCTTTTGAGAAGGCTTGCAGACCGTCTGGAAAACACCAGCGAACTGAGATCGTCTGACATGAAGAAGGATTTCATTATGAACCGGTTGCCACCTTGCTTGGGATGTGACTCTGATCCTTTGACTCCAGGTAGATTCGGAAGTTACCAAAACTGGCTGATGTGGTAGTGGAGCTGTTGCTAACTGCCGCTTATGACTTTGGTATTTTACGGTAGGCAGAGATTATAGTCTAGCATCAGCTCACCTCAGCTGGTTAATTCCCTGTGTCTAGCGGAAGAGATGACATGTCTCAGCATGAAATAAAGGTTATCCTAGATGGAAATTGGCAGCTTTATTCAACTACTCTCTACTGAGAATGTTTAACAACTGGTAGAATTTGTCCTTATGCTTTAGCTTGCTATTACAGCTATTTGTAGACTGTGAGAGAATGAGAATTAAAAAAATCTCCCCCGTCCCCGTCCCCCTGCATTTGAGAATATGTAGGTGTTGAAACATAGGTTAACAAAAAGTCTAGCCACAAGAGCGGGTCGTGCACAGAGGGCTCGATTTGCACTGTTCGTCTGGTTTCCTTCCTTTCTAATGGAGAATTTATTTTTTCTTAGGTGGGAAATTGCCAAAAATAGATAGCAAAATCAGACTGCAATTTAGAGATCATGCTATCATTACAGTGGAACCAGATCAAGAGAATCCTGTAAGTATAATGAAGCCACCCCCGTATGCTTGGGGTGGGAGCGCGAGGTATGCGAGTCGTTGCTCTGTTGTACCCGTCTACAAGGGTCATGCAGTTACGCTAAGTTGGAGCCTGCATCCCATTAGGGTTTGTTAGGAGATCATGGGGTTGTTGTCGAGCAGTAACACGGCACGTTCTTGCCTTCTGGAGGAGAGCTACAGAACTAAATTTAGCCTGTGCTTCGGCATGGTAGGTGCACAGCTTTTATCTGAGGTTAGATGGGAGCGATCATTACAGCTGCTAAATGGCCTCTATAGCTCTTGAGAATGGATTTTTTTTTTTTTTTTTTTTTTAATTCTTTGTATTTAAGACCATGAATAAGTTTTATAAAGAGAGGGAATTCTCTTGGTTGCAGCGGCTGCTGACTGTGGCTGCATTTAGTCTTCACTTCCCAGTTACCTTTGTACCTAGGCAGGTGCCAGTGGCACTGCGGAGTTGTCCCACAGAATAGATGCTGGCATCTTGGATGATGTTGTGTTCAGACTACTTCTTAGCTGTGAAAGTTTATCAGCATGAAATTGTAGAAGTGCTTTTTGTTGTTTTAATTAAAAAAAGGGGGGGGCAGACTATCTTGTACAATGTTTTTTGCACGTGTAAAATGTTTCCCTCCAAGAAAAACATACCATAACTTTCTGATTTTTCTCCTCCATTTTGTTTGTGTCCATGTTGCTGTTAGACTGTGTAGGCTTTGGAAACACTTTTTTTGCCACCTCGCCTTCTGATGTCATACAGATAAACCCTGAATGACAACACACATGCAAGATGTAGCCACAAATTGTGAGCCCTGCCCACAGAGCTCTGAATTGGTTTGCACAGCTTTGACCAAGGAATGCTAACAACAGGCATGTGATTTTAAGAGACAGAGCAGTATCAGAATGGAAATTCATTGATGCACACTCCTTCATTAAGGCCTTCTAGGAGGTGCACCTTAACTGGCATCTTTTCTGTACAGCATCAGTCCTGTGAGTCTAGTAGCGGCAGTATCGAGGCAGATTATAGGTTGTAAATAAATTTTCAAAGATGTTTTGGAGACTCCCTTGTTGCTGTAGTAGATGGCTGTTGGATCATTCAGTTAGGAAGGTGAATAGCTTTCACTGCTGTAACAGCGGACTCCAGAATTAAGGCGCTAACATTGTCACTTGAAGTGAGAGGACTTTGAGGGTGTGTATGTAATTGTTTTCTTCCTGCTGTCTTTTAGGACGAAATTCGCAGAGAGATGGTTTACGTGTATCATTCTTTAAAGAACAGGAGGGAAACTCACATGATGGGGACAGAGGATGATACTGCTAGCGAGGATGGCACGTCGCAGGTTTGTTCCCACAAACGCACAACAAAAGCTCCATTGCCACGGTGGGTTTTGCTGCGTTAGAAGAGCTTGACTGAGACGGCAGCAGGGGCCGGGGTTCTGTGTATTCCTCAGCACCCAGAGCAGTTCTGCCCCTCCCCTAAGTACCCGGATGAGCGGAGGCTGCAACACAGAGGCAGTTCACAGTAGAACTAAGTAATATAAATCTCATAATTAAATGGTTGAGATGTTGGGATTTCTTGCGCGTGCCTCAGGTCCCAGCTAGCAAAGCTACTGGAGCGGCTAGAACTGTCTCTGACTTCTGTGTCCTTTAGCACATCCTTTATTAAGGCTACTGGATATGGTGGCACAGGTTGATTCGCAGCAGGGATCACTGTGCCTCATGTGCTGTGTTTATGCCACGTCGAACCCATGTTAGGTTCCATATCCACTGGAACATCCCGCAAGAGAAGAGTGTTTATTTTAGGGTGGGGTGTGTCAGCATTGGGAGTAAACGCTTTTACTGAAATGTAAGGAGGGAACTTTTTATATTGTTAACAGGCTGCAGATGGTTCATCTCCGTTCTTACTCAGCACATGTAATGTGCTTTTACTCGAGTCATAAACACTCCTGAAGCGTGGCTGCGAGTTTTGGAACTGTTTGTTCTACTTTATGATGGGAAGATGCTCTAGCTTAGGTCTGTGACCTGAAACACTTGAATACAGGTCTGCACAAATACACTGTAGAGGCAAAGCAGAACACAGCCCGTTCTTGTCTCAGTAAATACAGCACGGCTTCCTGCCTGGCAGTTACCTACCTTTTAAGGTACAGCTCGCTGGTCCTCTAGAGTAGAGGATAGGGGTAGCTGAGGCTGTACGCTGGCACCTGTCCAACGTGTGCCAGTCCCAGAACAGACCTTCCTGCCCCTCAAGACTCCAGCCATGGTAATGGAGGTCCTCTGTGGTTCTGCCAGACTACGTCCAAAGACTGCATGCGCAGTCTAGGGTTAGGCAAGAGTGTAAATTTAAAGTTATTATTTCATTCTTCAGTGTGGAAACCACACGAGGAAGCCATGCGCCCTTAAGCCTCCCTACCTCATAAGGCATGCTAGAACAAGTAAGAGATTTGAGCTATTTGTCTACTAAGAAAGGTGGCAGGGTAATACCACATCTTTTGGAGGCTGCTCTCAGAAACACCAGTGTGATGTCGGACAGGAGCACATACTTGCGGCTCAGTACCTACAGCCTAACACCCTCTTGTGTTATAAGGGACACTGCACTTCGCTGAACATTCAGTTGTTTTTTTTTTTTTTTTTCTTCATTTTTTTCCCCCAGCAGACTCACGGACTGCGGTTTCCTTTGTCATACTTGGATGCACTGAAGCAGATTTGGAGGAGCAGCACAGTTTATGTTAAAGAGCTTAACCTTATCTCAGATGAAGAGAAAGAAAATCTTGCCTTGTCACTATGGACTGAATGTCTCATTGAAGTTATTTGATGCTTTTGTGAATGAGCTCCTGTCAGTAGTATTTCTGGCCATGAAGAATCTCACGAGAGAAAGGCTTATTAAATTACTTTTTTATCCATCCAGCCTTTGGTTTGTATTGCTGTCTAACAAAGCAGCGCATTACACATACTTTGCTACTTTCTGGTGCCAAATGTTACTTTTCTTTCCTTAGCTTTGGGAAAACAGGCATTGGGAAAAGGAAGTAAGCTGCTCATTGTCCAGTTAGTTAGCCACAGCTCCGTGGCTGGATGAAGTCTCTCACAGTAACACCGGTGCTGTGGTATCCCCTTTCCTCTGGATATGGACATCTAAAGGTATATATGGAACAGACTCCAGGACCTTAGGCAAAAGCCAATTAACTTGTTTTTTCATTTCTAAAGTTCACCAGCAACAAGAAACCCCACTTGTTCTCTTTGTCCTCAAGAGAACAAAAGCTTCTCCGTAAAAGCTGTCCGGGTTGTTTCCCAAAGGGGTAAGACTTTGCCCAAGACGACTCTTTTCCTCTCAGATGCTGCCACCTCTGCAATAAACAAACAGTAGTATTTAACCTCGACCTCCTCCTGCACCAATTTTAGTGTGAAAGTAACCCAAACCTGTAACTGGAGTCTGTATCTTGGGTGGGTTTTGATGGGCAGAGTGCAGTTATTTTAATACTTGAACATTGATGTTTAATACGCAAACTAACGTAACAGCACAGTCACACATCCACTATACTTATCCCTTTTTTGTCCATTTGAAAGGAAATATTTTACAAGAATGTGCTTGATATAGCTGTTAAAAACCATTGTATTTAGTTTGTTTAAAAAGAAACTAACAAGCAAAATGTTTCTCCTAAAAAAAGTTTGATACAATTAAAATATACATGCTTAGCATTTTACATTCAAGATCTCTTAAGTACAAAAGCCTGCGTTACTTCGTTATGGAACACCAAATACGATTTAGTCGTTCTTGGTTTAAAAGACTAGAACTTTTTACACAGGCTTTTAAAATTTCATATGGAAAGCAAGTCACACGTAGAACACTTGATACGCGGATGTACATAAAAAAAGCTAAACAAGTGCTTTAGTTGGAAAAATATATACCTACATTTGAAGATCTGTTACTTAAACAGCAGATTTCTGATAATTTTAGAATGTAAAATAGTAAGTGCAAGTAGACAGTTTTTTTTTTTTAAAATAGTACTATACAGAACTCCATTTCATATAAAAATAGACATCCATATATTTTATTTCTGTGGCAAACTTAGGGGTTATGTGGTTTTATTTGTTTGGGGATGAATCCTGTTTGAATGCACAACTGGAATAGTTACAGCTTTTGTCAACTAAAATATCCATCTTTAGCTAACCTGAACTCTTTAAATAGTTATAGAAATACACATACCCTGCATATACAAATAAGGGGGAAAAAATCACATTTTCAATGAAGTAGATTCATTTAGCGATGCTGAAATCAAATGGAGTTACCAGTGATCTAAGGGACTTCTCTTCCACGTCAGGTGTTCACAGCCCTACAAATGTCTGGAGTTCCTTCTGCATTGGTCAGTGCTGAGCGAGGAACGCGCTTTCCAAGCCTGCAACAACTGCAGTCCAGTAAGGTATTGGGCTCTGTCTGTCTCGAGGGATCGCTAGCAGGCTGGTTGTGTAGTGCTGAAATTGAGGAAAGCACCGGCATGCCATGGTCTGGACCGTTAGTCTAAGTCCTCATCCTTTGGGATAAGATGTACGTGTTGTTGATGAGCCACAGGAACGTTAACATGCAGTTAACGCTGTTCTTTTAACGTTAAGCAAGCGTTGAAATGCAGGCTGCTTGCACCTTTGAAAATACATACTAGGGTGAATTATTTTCTGAAGGAAGACAGGGTTTCAAGACTAAATTACATTGTATTAAATTAATCTATATACATCAAAACAAAACACAGCTAGAGTTAAAATCATTACTGCTCTAAATGCAGCTAGCCCTTGCAGAAGTCCAGCCTGACCCAGGACCATGTATTCTCTTTTGATACATGCACATATGGCTCCATGTTAAAGGTGACCTTCAGTGATATCTCACCATTTCATGGGCTGGAAACAGGCCGTGGGTCAGCAAAACCAGTTCCTCTATCTGGAAACTTGGTATTGTTAAAAAAAATGAAGACAAAGGCCTACCAGTAACGTTGGGGGGGTGAAAGTCAGGCTTTCTCTACTGCCCCATTTCACATGCTGAGCTGGTAATTCCACTTCAAAGTTGTCTTTATGAACAAAATAAATTGCATTAGAGCAAGATATATGATTTGAGCTTCAGGGTTGCTTGGAGCCTACACAGTCTCACTCGGGGCATAGAAGTCCAACTCAGCCTCTTCCAAGCTCATTAGTGCATTCACTCTTCAGTGAGCTTCCATCAGTTTGTGAGAAGACGGTAAAGACAACATTTCTAAAGAGCCTTTCCCAGATCATCTCTTGCAGTTCATATCCTGCAAAACTTAGTCTAGTCTTTTGCATTTACTTTCAATACTTCAGCTGAAGAGTAATAGTGACTTTCACAGGAGTGGCCTCTAAAGAATCAGGTTCCCTGCAGAAAGACATTAGATCAACCTCCCATCTTCCCGATTTGTGCAAAATTCCATTGTTTTAGGAATTGGTGCTTGGTAAGAAGGAATGTAGAGAGGAGTTGCTGCTCAAGGTTTCAGTGGTGTGTGACTTCAGTAGTGGTTTTTTTTTTTCCCCTCTAGGTGTTAATAACCCACACGAGGTCCATCTGTGTGGTGGGTTTTACTCACAATATTTCAATATCCCATTTTTGTGAGTGTTTGTCATCTATCGGCTGATTCATAATGATGTGATTCTTGTCATAATAATTTCCTCCTTAAAAACAAAACAAAATCATGAAAGAAAAATTTTAAAAAGAAATGCTCAGAAAAGTCTATGCATAAGCTTTAAAAAGTATGACCAAGTAGGAAAACTAGCTGAAAAACAGAAATTCGATGAGGATTCCACGTCTGCCCCTCTGCCTCTGTGTGTCTGTCTCCTTCAAACAGTCGCTGGTCAGCTTCGGCCCTGAGGAGCTCCGTTAGTTAGGAAGCAGAATACACCACAACTGGGAGGCTGCAGATGTACCGTTGTGCACAGAAACAGCACCTCTAAGGAGATTTTGCTTTTGGCAGATCCTGAGCTCCCGCTGTGTCTCTGCATTTTGAAGGTGCCTATCGCTATAGTAGAAGTACACAGGTTCACAGATACCTGTGAGATTATTTAGTGTAGCATATCCATGTCAACAACAAACTTATGAAGTCCTTCAAGTAGAGTTTCTCTCCTTTGAGTACACGTAGCATAGAAATGACAGTGCATTTTTTATCATTAGACCACAAATAAAAATCCACTAAAAGACATAAATGTTCTGAAGAGCTATCAAGTGGTATCTCGCCACCCCAGCCTTCAATATTCTATTTTGCAGTAAGCCAGGCAGCACAGCTTTCCGATACTGTAAGAGTTGCCATTAGTATTACCTGTTGCATTTAATGGCTTTGTAGTAACTATTTACGGATTAGTAATGGTGGTTAAACTCCTTGGTTCTGGAAGCCAGGAATGCTCTATTAGTTCAGCATCAGGGGGCTGAGAATTCCTCATCAGGAAGTTTGAGCTGCAGAGGTCAGATGCATAATGGCCAGTAGGACATTCACTGAAAACGCTGATGACTGTCACCTGTGCCATTACCCTGGCCTGTCAGCCCTGCAGGGGTCTTAGGCTATCAATTAATTTACTTAGACCTGTCATCTGAGGAGACAGCATCACAGAACCCCCAGCCTCACAACCAGCCACTGCAGTCACTGCCCCACGGCCTTGCCGTAGGATAAAACCCTAGCGCCAGCAGCAAGGCTTGAACAAATTGTGTGTGAGGAACAGCCATTCTCCAGTGAGGTAGTTCTACCATGATGGATAATTAAAAGAACTAGGACTTGAGCAATGCCAATTTTAACGAGCCTGAAAACATTAGGAGTGAGCACTTTTCTCTTTTTGAGCCACACCTATTCCGTCGTTGCTTTTCCTTCACCATTTTGCCTTATGTAGCTTGCATTTCTTGCCGTCAACACTACTGAACTCCCTCAAGTAGAATAGTTGATCTGATCAAAATACACCTCTGGGATCAAATGAGTACAGTTCCCCCCCGCCCTGTTGTTTCTTGTCCCACTGTCAAGCAACTGGACATAAACCTAACAGGAAAGATAAGATTCACTATTTAACCTTAAGCACAAAAAGAGCTGGAATATGGCAATTAACCTCAATCAAAAACAATGCACTTAGAACATGTGGGGTTTAGTGTTTGGTTTTTTTTTTTTTTTTTTTTTTTTTTTTAAAAATACCTTTAATATCAAGCACCAGTTGGTCGCTGAGGTATGAACTGATGGTTCCATCCTCATTGAGTCTCCACTTTTGCCTGTCCTTCCCATGTTCTGCCCAGAGCGCGACTTTGGCCCCAGGCACGTCTCTGCCACCGATGACATCCAGGCAGGCGTTGTTAGCCTAAGGAACAAGAAGAGAAGTGAGATCCAGGCCACAAAGCCTCAGTTTTGCGTCTGACTCGTTTCTGTTTCAGGCACCAAGCATATTGCAGTGACCATGCTATAGCTGGTAACGAGCCTGGCAAGCAAGCTAGGAACAGATTATTCAGCAATTGACCAGTTGCTTCATCAGAGGTGGTGGTCTTTGTTATTTCAGGTGTTTGTGTTAAATCATCAGCTTTTTATATTAATAACAGACTATCAAGGGCAGTGTTAATACAAAATCACTTACTTTCTCCACATATTACTTTTCAGAGAAATTCTTAACTCTTTAGAGGTAATAAACTTAAACTTGCAACTTTAGACAAAACCAGGTTTCTGCTTCCAGGAACATCAGTCCCATTAGACAGATGTGGCAAGTAGTCCAACTTGCCAAAGCAGGCAGATCAACTCTGGCTATACGTAGTAGGAGGATGTAGGTTATAAGCGTGTTGGTTTACGGCGCGTGGGAGAGGCCAAAAGCTATCCTGGTATTAACGCTAGCTGCCAGTCAAAGCACGAAGTGAAGGTGCAAGGACAGCAGGTGATACAACCCACCCACTTCCAGCACCTGGAAACTCACCTTGGATTTGAAGAGCCCACGACAGTAGTGCCAGATCTGGGTATTCTTGCCATTGTATGGGGATGCGCACACTGATGTGGCTCTTATATCTGCTAGGCTTCCAGCAACTGTCAAATATTTACCCATGGCTCGGTTCTTCACTCTGAGGTACGCTGCTGGCTGAAATAGTGTGAGGGAAGATAGTTACAACACAGAGATTAAGAAAGGCGATGTGAGAATGCCTCCCTGCCATCTTATATCAGTTTTCTAAAGTATATGTTCCAGTTCCAGTTTCAGACAAGGATGTTCAATAATTTTTTGTTGGAAACAAACATGCATGTAAAGCAGCAATAAGTGTTTTTCACATGCAGATAGACAGCTGTAAGCAGCAATGGCAGATAGCTTGGTTTTTTTTTTTTTTTTAAAAATCTATTGATGTCTATAGAACTAATTCCTGCAATATGCAAATACTTCTAGTTCAGCACATTTCACTAACTCCAAGGCCAGTCAACGGGCTGTACTCCACAAGCTTTTTACTCTCAGGACACAAAACTTACCAAGTCATGTATCCAGCAACTTCAGCCCCCATTAACTGGAATATAGGGCAGAGAAGTTACAGCATTGCTTTTGAACATACACGGAAAACAGGGTACTGGCACCCCTGTTTACCAGTTTACTCAAAAAATAAGGAGATTTTGTAGGGCTACTACAGGGTTCAAGCTTTTGCTCTGTCTTTTACTGATTTCAGTGCAAATAAAGAGCAGTGAGTTATAAACGGCAGCTCTGACGAAACACCAACTCAAGCATAGTTTTTCTTCTGGGAGCTTCGAATCTCCTTTTTTCATACTAAAACAAACCCTGAGGTACAGACAATAACACCTCTCTCCCACCAAGCGTCCGTAAACTAATGCGTATTAGTATAGCGTATAGTTATTCTTTACAAAGAAGGGATCGTATTATGAAGTCACTAAGCAAAATTTTTGTGTCTCATTTTGCATGAGTTTCAAATGTTTCACTTTTTCTTACACTACCTCTTACATTGGCAGACTTGACTGTTTTTGTAATTTGTAATGGAGCCAGAAGGAAGAAATATAAGGTGATGCAGGTTTGAATTATTACTCCAGTCTCAAAAAACACGACCATGCCCACAGAAGTGTTAAGCACAGGTAGCTGACTGCTCAAACTCAAGGAAGCCCTCAGTTTGCACGATTTAAAACAAAACAAACAAACAAAATCACACAAACCCCAAATGCCAAAAGTCCCAGCAAAGTAGCTGAAGTAGGCCTTATAACACTACTCACTGTTGCAGTGTAAAAAAGGATGCTACCAAATACAAACGCTCTTCAGATTGCTGGCTGAAGAGAGAATTCAGTTTTCAAGATCAGCACAAATTATTTTCATTATTATTTGCAAAAACAGAGCCAAAATGGGGTCCTTTGGTAGTTACCACTTCCAAAGAATTCCAGGGAGCTGTCAACTTCTTAGATTGACAAATAATATTTTTTTTTGGCGGGGGGGGATCCTTTACTTTGGGGGTGTGTGTGGTGTGTAGACAACGCATAACTAATGGTAAAGGTGATTAATTTTGTTCACTGCAACATTTCCCCAGTTCCCCAGTTGAATCTAGTGTTTAAAAACAAAGCAGCATTTGTCACTAAGCGGAAACAAGTTCTTCTGCGAGAAGCAGAGCTATTGAAAACTCTGTTCCAGTGGAGTTACCGCTCACATTCCCTGCCACTCTCCCCCGTCCTCTTCCTCTCTCCCGGCCGCTGCCCTCCCACAGCAGTGTGGCTGGGCACGCAGCAACATGTGCTTTGACTGGTTTGGAGCTTGTGTGTGTCACCGATTACCTGCTGTGTCTTGGAAAGGCAGAGAAGCAGAATTGCACCTGCTTTTCCTTGAATGAGGGGCATTTATCTCAGTCGTGCTTCTCTAACTACCTTTCACAAAGCTCCTAAGTACTTTATGGTTTTGAGACCTGAATCTTTGAATGAGATTGAAACTGGCATTACTTGGGGTGAGGCAGAGAGGGAAAACCTGCTAGGACTACATAAACTTTGCTTCTTTTGGAAATCCAGGCTATAGCACAATAAAATATGTTCTTGCTTCCATTTATGTTAATTATGAAAGAAGCCAATGCAGAATTGGTTTTCTCATCATTCTTGTTATATGGCAAAAATTTAAAAATAGGGCATCTGCAGAACATGCTAATGAGCCATTCAGAAAAACAAAACTTGGCTCCAAGAAACTAGGAATAATTTCCCTTTAGGAGCCTAATATAGATCTCAATAACTGCCACCGCAGGAATTTTCTGCTTCAGTAATCTTCTAGTAGGTCCTTCTGGCTGTCATCATTTGGCCTGATTTAAGGAGTACAATGCACACCATTATACTTAGTGCTAGAGCTGATACTTGTGCACTAATCCCTGTCTAAAAAAAAAAAATTGTTCTCATACACTGTTACAGTACCTGCTTCATAGGACGAAGGGAGCCAATTACTTTCCAGCCACTGTGTTCATTCCAGTTTGAAATCTCACTGGGCTCCAGCAGAATCTGCTTTCCTAAAAAATTACATCCTTCGTATGCAATCCACCTGGATACAGAAAACAGAACGTGAAAGGCTACACATTAACCATAGCAAAATTGAACTACAGGCCTGTGTTCAGGACTGTGCTCTTGAAGCCCCGAAACCTCTCCACACTAGTGCTAATACCAAACCTGTATTACCATGCCACAAAATGCCATCCATTTCAGTGGGTTAACTCTTTTCTGTCTAAATTAAGACCTGTTTTCTGTTTGCCTGCCTGAAACTTGTAAACTCCCCCCCCGCCCCCATTTTTCCCACAAATATGAGAACTCCTGCATGAACCTGGATGGGAATAATGCAGGTTTCAGCAGGCATGTGTTAGGAACCTAGGAAGCCACACACCAGACAGTAGTACTTGCAGCTCTGCCTGGTTGTACATACTCATTATGAGGATCTTGTCCAATATTTTCTTTTGCTACAGTTAAAGCTTTCTGTAGCTATTCCACTTGTCTGAAAACACGTACGAAATATTTACTCCAAAACCTATACATTGCTGTAACAGACTTTCCTGTAGTGAACATATCTGAGCCACGGACACGGCTGAATACTTTGTTAACACAGAGTTAAAGCATCAGCACATATAGGTCCCTTGTTAGCTAGACATTTGCTCAGTAGATAATGTCTTGCTGCTTACAAAGGCAGCCTCAGGATCACAGGTCGGTTTTGTTTATATCAATAGGACATTGCTGGGCAGACAGTGAATCCTAAACGCTTGACTCTAACTCATCTGAACACAAAGCAGATGCTGGTTTCCCCATGTTACCTGTTTTACAGGTCAGCTGCCAAGAACATGAGGGATGGCTGCACTCTAAGTCAGTGACAAAACATGCACAAACAGTGCTCACAGCACCCGTAATTTACTTTTCCCAATTGTGCATAATTTGGAGAAACTGGCAGCCAGCCTTGCTCAGGACTCCATACAGGCTAAAATGTACAAGGCAGTTCACAGCTGGCAATGAGGCTCTATCACTGGTTCTTCAAATGAAGTCCCACACCTCCTGACTAACAGGTATTCAGAGCAGCCTGACCACCATTGCATGTTCCTTATAATTCTAACACTCGACTTTTTTCTTGCCACGCTTTCTGTGAAATCACTGAGAATTCCCTGTTAACGTTCTTGGAGCATCAGTCTCATTGGAAATGCAGTTCCTGTTGCCAAAGCAGACATTTATAGGAAACAGAGAAGGGAAGGCCTGTTACAGGAATAACCACCCGAAGCCAGGCTGGGCTTCTGGCATTCAGCGACACAGACAAAACTCATCTTGGCTCTCACGCAGAGCAGCAGCCTCCCCTGCGCCATCCTTCCCGCACCCTGGCGTACCCCAGCCCCCTTTGCCACGCCACAGTCCAGGCTCATGCCATTTCTGACCAAGGTGGTCAGTCGGCTCAGGAAGGATCCTTGTACCTAAGCCTGGCAGCAAGATGCCACCAGTATATTTACATAAATCTTTGTCATTTGTCTAAAGCTGACAGTAGGCTTCAGGGCAAGGAGCCAAAAAAACCCTAAATCCGCCTTCCTGAACTCTTGATCACATATTAGGTAAACAAACCCTCTAGGACATCCCACAGACTTCCCACGATCACCTGCCACCCTCAGCCTTTAGGCTACCTATCTGCAGTGTGGGATGGGGCCAGGCTGTGGAAGTCTGTTTCCTAGGGAGCACCACAAGGAGCTCAGAGAAAGCCCAGCCGTTGTGCCCTGACCCGTCCCAGAGACGGGCAACCAGCTAACCTGGCTTGGATACTCGGAAACGAACAGGAAGATGGAGAAGGGGCTCGACTGTTGCGCTCACTCTCCTGTGCTTTTCTACTACGTGGTCCCAAAGCCATCACCCTTCCTTTATAGCCAACTGCATGAGCAAAGTGATTTAATCTCCAGTTCCACAGCCACGATGAGAGGGCAGAGAAAGCTCATAAAGAGACGTTCCCCAACAGGACATGCTTTAGACTGTAACACCTCCACAGAGGTATGAAGATTTATACACTCCCACCAGAAATATGTCAGGGGTTCCTCCCAAAGAAGGCCTTTCTTCCTCCAAACTAGCACAGATCATGGGGAATGTGTGTATGCTGTTGTCAGCCTGAAACGGCACCTGCTTGCCACTCTCACCTGGAGCACCTCAAGACAACAGCAGCAGCAGACGATCGTGCTCTCTATGTATATTTTCAGCAAGGGCTCAGGATGGAAGTGGCATGGATGTTAGGCACTAGAATTTATAAAGAATTGGCAAAGGTCTGTGGGGAAGCTTATATTCACTATGGGCCCACAGCTAAAGTCAATCGCCACCGACTGCTCTTAAAGAAAGGGAGGTTCAATCCTTAACCAACCTTTCAAGAAAACGCTTGTGTGAAATTCCTGAAAGAAAACAGTCCACGGTGCTCTGGAGCATTAGCTAGGTTAGGCTTAGCCTTTGTACCAACCTCAAAGAATCAGAGGAGCGCTCAGCAACATTAGCACAGGTATCTGTAGAAAGGTTTTGACTTCTAGGTGGTAACAGACTAGATGCGTTTGAAAAATTCATTCCAAGAATCACAACAGAGATATACCTAAGCCGTGACCAGTCTACACTAATTCCTTGCCAAATTAGTTCAAATTTTGCATGGTTTCGTGTCATCCCATAAGATCTCTCAAGAAAATTACAGCCTCGTCTATGTGAAAAAGGTGGGGAAAAGGCTAAAACTAAACACAGGAAACGTGTGTCACGTTAGAAGAACGGCAGCTTCCAGTCAGTCTCAGTTGCAGGATGAGACTCTGCAAGTTATTTGTTGTTGCTGTGGATGTGGAGGCTGAAGACTTGGTCAAGACAGAATACTTGGGAGTTTCTCCAAAAGGTAAAAGGGGTAGATGCAGAACAGGTTCAAAGGTCACTTCTGCGATGTAAAATGGTTTTCACAGAAGACCCTGGGTGTGTATTCACACTCATGGAGGGGGATTAAACTAATAACAGAATCAAACTGCTGTTCCAGCTGTCCAGTCCACCCCGAGCTTCTCGCAGAAGTTGCTGCCCCTTTGGCAGCCGATCAGCACATCAAGCTTCACTGAACCACCGCAGTGGTTTAAGTTAAATCACTGCAGTTCATAGCTGGTATTTTACAGCCAGTTTATAAAGGCAGTCCAAGTTTACTCTACCTGTCTTTGTAAGTCAGCAATCAAAACTAACTTACTTTTGGTTCCTGGCTTGAACAACAGGCTCTATTGTTCGTTACTGTATAGGGATAAAAGGACGATTCTTACACGGGGAAATACACCCTCTGCCCAGAGTTCTTGTTCATTTTGGGTCCTGATACAAGAAGTGGGTCTAGCATTCAACTGCATTTTAGGATTTTATATTGTCTCAGAATAAAAGTTAGAATGTAAAACACATCCTATGAAAAAAGGCAGTAATCGGGAGAAAATGCATGCTCAGTATTAGCTCCTATAATGCAAAACTGACAAGAATATTTCTTCCATACTTACAATCCACTTCTCACCCATACAGACTGAGTGTAAAAATGAAGGTCCTCATTCAAAACAGAATTGATGGGTTCACTGAAGTGCAGCTCTCTGCCCTTGCAGCATTCCAGAGCAAACAGACTGATGGAGGGCTCTGCAAAAACCTAGGCAGGGAAGGAAAAGAAGAAAAGAAAAGAAAAGAAAAAAAAAAAAAAAGCAAAGTTTTACTAGCAATAGTCTAACTTCAGTTGTTAGGCATGATGCACACATTTGCCCACTTCAGCTTAATTTCCACATGCTTTTGGGTTAGATCATGCTCCCTCAGCAAATATAACAGCAAGAAAAAAAAACCAAACGTACATCCACCAACAAAGCACACAGAGCTGAAACGTACTGGATTTATCAGTGGCTTTGTCATCAGAGCATAGTGCCCCACTGACACAGGCCAGACATAGTGAGTCGCTTCGAGATGCAGAGGCGCCTCTGTCTGCATTTTAAAAATCTCTTTTTGATCTGATTTGTATCATCAGGGCTTTCATTCCTTTTCATAAATCCAGTTTATTTATTTATTGATGGAATGGGTTGCAGCAGTAGTTTTCAGGGTGATCTGCAGATTTCATCTAAAGTAGTGAGGCAAGTCTATTGTCCACAGACTTCAATTAGCAGTGGTTCACTGGAAAAATCTTAGGGATCTACAAACTGGAAAAGGTTAAAAATGTTCAGAACTTAAAAGTTCTCAGTGTTTTTAACAGACGTTCCTATTTTTCTTCTGACAATCCTGAAGAAATAGCGTAATTAGTAACCCCTTCAATCTCATGCAGAATAGAAACATTTTTCACTTAATGTCCTTTTCTACAGTTGAGAGATTGCCTATGAAAGCAAATAAAAGATCAGTTTGCACGAAAATGTGGTACAGCTGTAAGATCAGCAGAAAAGCACAGAGGGAACAGATTTAAATACACAAAGTCTGTGCCTTAGTACAAGGAACACTTGTACAATTTTTCAGCATTTTTAACCTAAAACCATAAGGGAAGTATCATAACCAAAATCATAAGCACTTGTAATTTATATCTTGATGCAGCTGGTAAAGGAAGAGGGAATATAGGTCTGAATAACTGCTTCAGTTAGCAGCCTCTCCAGGGAAGTCATCTTATTCTTAGGAGACGTTACGCTGAGATAGCCGGCCCAGGCAAAAGGTATGATTTCTTCTGCAGCGAAGATAGGGCCTCAGGTGGAACGAATGAAACAAAATCTTGAATTAACTTTAACTTTCATGTTTGAAGAGGCACATGTATTGTAGTGAAGCGTCTCTAAAGACCTCAGTGGTGATTCAGGACCTATGAATTTACTGGCACTGACTCAGTGCACTTGGTATGCAGCCGGTTGTTCAAATCCTGCCTCAGAGAGATCACTTTCCTCTGCCAACCAGTGCAGGGATGATATAAGTCATGCAACACTGCATGGACAGGGAGTTTGCTGAGACATTTTAAAGAGGACCCTGGGATCATCCACCTGGAGAGATTTTTAAAGCCCATGGCACTCCTAAAAAACTCATGTTACAAACCAGAAAGGGATTAAAACCCGTAATGTTTTTATTTTGGAACGTCAGTTCTTCCCACCTGCCTTCTGCTGGATGAGGTGGGTTAAATTTACAGTGTGTGTCTAAAGGCTTACTCTGAAATCTAGACCAGCAGACCTAGTGCAGGCAGCTACTTTTCAGGTTGCTTTGCTCAGCAAAGCAGTATCATCGTACTCCAGTCTGCAAGAGCCTACTCCCTTGGTACTGGCTTTCACCTGAGCAGAGACCAGAAGCCATGTCCAGAACAGGTCCAACAGAGAAAATTTTCACAAGTGCATTAGTAGGCATGGGAACACCACCTGACATCCTTGTTGTTAGACATGGTTACCAAGCCTAAAATCTATCCTGCTGTTGCAATATTCCATATGTTAAGAGACAGGGATGCTGTACTAGATGGACAAGTCATCTGATCCAGCATATCCATTTACACACCAGGAATCAGCAAACCGGTGAATTAAAATGACTCTAGCTCTCATGTGGTTGAGACTGTTTGAACTCAATGGGCCTGAGAAAGCCCCGTCCGGTTGCTCAGAGTCCCAGCCTGCCGGTATGCAGCGGGCGTTGCATCTATGATACACACACACACACACAAGGACTGACACCACCTTTCCAGTGAGACCTCAGAAGGACTCCACTGATCTTGGCACAGACGTGAAGCACAGAAAAAGAAAACATGCTGCTGTCTCAAGCACTGAAGCTCTCATATTTCCATAACCATATATAGAGCAATGAGCTGATTACTCACTTTATATATACTGTTTTACACCAACAGCTGGCAGCAGTGACTTGGCCTGGCTTTTTTCTCTGATTTTGTTTTCATAGCTCCATGGAAACTACCAACAGTAAAGAACAAGGTTTTGAGGCTATGCTGTTACCTTTACTACAGAGGCATCTTGCTCCCACCCTTCTCGCAGAATGCTGAGATGCACTTTCACCCCTTTTCAGGCTGAAATAGATAAGCGTGAGACTGACCGGATCAGCTTTCTTCACCAAGGCCCAATCCTGACAGCCCAGGGAGGATCAGCGCTCTCCGAAAGCCGGAGGAAGGGCAACCGGACAGAGAATATGAGAGGGGACAACCTCAGATTGCAGCATTGCTGCAGGTGGATCCCAGTCCCTGATTTTGAAAGGTGAGTTAAAGACTTCTACATTTACCCACGACTGGCAAGTCATTGCCATGCCTAGGCCAGGATTACCTTAGCTTGCCTTCATAGTTATTTCAAGTAAAATACCTGAAATGCCATCCTTTGGGGAAAGCTTACCAATTGCAAGAATGACAAAGCACTATATATAAGGAATTACTTAACCTGATCTTTGTGCATTAAGGAACTAATTGCCTTGCTTAAACCAGCACCAGTAAAGTTTCAAGAGGTTTTGCTTGTCCTGTTTTTTAATGACAGTGTCCAGGCAGACACTTGAAGAGATTTAATATATTCAAGAGGCCAGTGATTAAGGAAGGCTATATTTACATAGTATTTCAAGATATAAGCAGCCTTGTGAACTATTAAATACAGTGATATTCTTTACTTAACAGGTGTGGTAGTCTATGGCTAATACAGCACGTGATGCCATGAAAATGACACAGCTTTTTTCCCTCCCCATGGTGTGATTTCAGAGGCTGAAAGGTCAGCCGTGGAAATCAACACACTGAAATTCTCTTGCACAGTTCAACTCAGCTCAGGCTTTCCACTCAATGGCTTCCACCTTTTTTTAACAGAGAGAAGCTGTGCACTATGAATTTTTCACAATTTGGAATTTTATACTTTCCCAGTTCAGAAAGAAATGCAATACAAGCCTGAATTGTCTGATATTAAACAAAGATCAGTGCAATATGAGCCTCCTTTCAAACGCCTTTTGTTTGCAGTGCAAGGCTTAGGTGCTTCACCCACTGAAAAGCAATAGTGTACAGACACCAAGAAGCTAACCAAAAGGTGCTACAACTGAATATCAAGTGCACAAGTGAATTTGCACACATGCTTATAATAAAAACACATATAGTTTTAGCTATGGATAACAATACAGCTAATTTTTCATTATGAATTTTGTGAAAATTATTACTCATAAAGCCCTTTTGAGAAGGGCTCAGCCCAAACCATATTTTTCCTTGCACCTTTTTTTGCAGACTTTGATGGGAAAGCCTAATAAAGCTAAAGAAAGAAATCCACGGGGCCAGACTAAAGCATGACCGTAACCCAGTCATGGCAAGGGCTGGTACATTTCCCCACTTCGCATCCCTGCTGACCTGTTGCAAACAGCATTCACCAGAGCCTTAACCGGAGGAGACTCCACAGCTGCATTACAACATCCTTGGAAAAATCTTTACTCTTCATTCTTGGCTAACTTATCATTTACAACTGTCTGTACTGAAGCTGCGCTCGCCTGGCTACTCCCTTCAGCGTGGGAAGGATGCCTGGCTGAGGGAGAGGAACACGGTGTTGGACGACAGTAACACCCACGGTCCAGTCCCAGCTACACAAAATGACTCATTGCCTGGCCCTGGGAAACACCAATTAATTTTTGTATCTGATTTCATTATTTGCCTCACAGGAATGTTGGGGAGACTAGTTAATACCTGTATTTAACTTGGGAAAGACAATCAACATAGAAATACAGGAGCTATCACGATTGATCAGAGCAAGCACAATGAATGCCTCAAAAGAAAAGAGAGAGGAAAAAAAAATAAAAGCAAAATGTTGCACAACCTACAACCCAGGTCTCATTTTTGTTTTTAGAAACTATGAGACTGGTTTAACTTTAGGGATGAAGTTACTGTTCTGGAAGGAAAACTAATTGCTCACTGCAACAATCTGGGATACTCTTGTCCATCTAAGTCACACCAAATATTACAGGGAGTTTGACAAAACAACATGCCTGAGAAATGGCAGCATTAGAGCTGAACTCCTCTTTGTAAGAGCATCTTGTAAGGGGCTCTATCGCAAAAGATTAACTACTTCAAGCAACAAACACTGGACAAATGCCCCAGTAAGCACCCATGGCCCTATAAATGGCCCAGCTGACTTCACCCGCTCTCTTGCTGCCAGGCGAGCAGCCCACGCTTTCCTTTGCATGAATTCATGGCAATGCAAAAGGCAAGCCCTTGCCGATGCAGGCATGGAAACCTGCACCTCTGCAGCAACTCTTAATCTGTGCTATGCTTTTACCCGCCTGCAGAATGGCTATTAACAACAATACCAGCAAATTTCATCAACAAGCTTTTCTTAAAGAATGCTTTGGGATTTTTAGATGAAAGGAGACAATGAGAGGCAAGTTACATTAGTTCCAGTGTTCCTACCACTACTAAATAGATGTGTACCCTTCTAACGTTAAGTGGGCTTCCGAAATGTGTAACTGCCTGTTCACTTAGAGAAATACGTTCCTGTGACATATGCTTTTTAGCATATTTCCCCCACTTATAAAATTGTACGTTGGTCTTTCTGAAGCATTCCCCTTTGCAGAAGGGAAGAGGCCATGTGACACATCGCCATTCAATATGCAATCTAGATTAATACATGGGCATTGCAACACTATTTTTCTTCCCAGAATACTGAAAACAAAGGACATTATTTTCTCATTATCAAGGTACAGATATGCTTTGTTCCTTCTTTGTATCCTCTCACTGACCTATAGCTTTTCCTAAACGCTCCCGGAAGGGCAAAACAATCCAGTCTGAATTTGAGCGAAATTGAACAGCAGGGAAAAAATACAGGTAGGGCCTCCTAAGGATTTAGTTCAAGTATTATACACCTCGGAGAATAGGCCAAGATGGAAAAGAGGTTCTTGGGAATAAAGGAACACCTTTCCCGCTCTCCTTATGAAACCTGCCTAGCTTTTGCTTTGCTACTTCCTGAACGAACAGCAGAGGAAACTGGTTACAAAGATGTGCTTAATTCCTCTACGACGCCAGCGCATAATAAATGGGGAAATAACCAAAGTGGAACCATTTTTCTTGAGAAATGGGGGAGTATGTGCACGGACGGGGTGGGAGTAGCATGCCATACTTAAATGATGACAACTTCACTTTTCCACAAAGAACCCATAAAACATGCCTCCGAGAGCTAAAGGTTAGAACAAAAGCTAGCCAGCCTAAAATACTGTCATGGCAGTGAAGAAACCAGACCACCGCTAGTCTGAGCCTGTTTTCTTATCCAAATTAGTTTTGCGTTGCTCTGAAAGTTTTGGGTTTTTTCTATTCTAATTGGGCCAACTCAGTGATTTAGAAAGAGATTTTTCATTTTGTTATGTAATTAAGCTCTTATACAAGCAAATTATATTTCTGGCAATTTTCAAACTGAAAACTCAAAAGTTTACTTTCCTAAAAAAAAAAAAAAAAAAATCCTCACTTTTTTCATTTAGAACGTTTGCTCTATTTGTTTGCATCAAAGCTGCGTTTTCCAGAGAACAAACTATTACCTCAAATCCCTTCCTTATCTTCAATTAGTTGTTCTATTTTCAAAAAAATCAGTCAAGGCTTTGCAGTTCTTAGCTGTTTCATATGGATTAAGGCATTACTTTTACCTCACTCAGTCACAAAAATCCCACTGCCACCTTACAGTGTTGTTCCGTCAAGTCACAAAAGCACACCCATGCTATGAAGGAGCACTACAAATACATAACTTTAATCCTCAAATTCTGCTTCCAAAACGGACAGCCCAGAAATCTTGTGGCAGCTGACAACATCTAAAAAGCCCCTCAAAATTGTTGCAGATTTTAAGTGAAAACTGAAAAAGTTACACTGAAGGCAAAAACGTTGCTAGATGTTCCTTTGAGTTACTAGAACAGATAGGAACACAAAGGGCATCTTGATTGAGGGTCAGATGCAAAATCAGTGTGGATGCCCAGCCAAGCTGGGCCGCACACCCCGCAGGTGTCAGTGGCCTGTGCTAACCTCTATGTTTCACAGCTACTTTGGAGTTAGCTCTACACAAAGAATCTATATTCTTATATACACCCTGCAGATAAAGGCCCAGAGTTGGGACTTCACTAAGCAGTACAATATCAAGGTAGCATACGGTTAATCATCATTACAATCTTGCAAATTAGAAAGGGAATACCCAGATCCCAGGTCCCCATTTCCTCCAGCAGATTTGTTCTCCTATCCCAAAGGACTGGCTGAAACAATCTACTTCTAAAATATATAGCTGGACCACACCTACACCAGTGAAGGGACTTGGGATTGTTTTCAAAGGCTGGTAACGAGCTAGCCTTAGGAGTCATATGCTAAAAACATATTTTTTTTCCCCTTCTACCAGTGCCACACAGGGGCCTCTACTTCTAGTCAACATCTGGGATGCAGAAACCTCACACACTGAAGCAACACATGGCTCCCCCCCGGCGTGAGAGTCTTCCAACAGTTACACTTGCAGCAGATACATCTCACTTAAAGGAGCGCAGGAGACAATGCACATTCAGGGCTTGGTGTCGGGGTTAAACATTCTCCCTCTCACACGTGAGCTATCGAGATACACACCTTAGGTCTGAAATTGGGCTGGTATTTAAAGCTGCATAATGGAAGGAGTTCCCAACGTCACAACTGAATTCAATAAAGCTATACAACAATTCCACTTGGGAATATGCTTGCTGCTCTCTTGAATGAGCTAACAGAAATATCTTGTAATAAAAAGGGCTCTGTTCCAAGAACAGTGCATTGCGGACAATGCACAGAATTAACGGCGGCTGTTTCTGACCACTGACCAAACTCACTGCTGCATGCTTAACATCACGTCTGTACCACACAATGCCTCTGAGCACTCTCCTGTGCAATAGCATACACAATGTGTTGGGGGCTGATGAAGGCATTTCCATTTGTAAAACAGGTGTGGTTCAATAGCATTTTATGCTGTTTAGTGCCTTGATTTTGTGAAATACAAGGGCTCCTATTTGCAAGAGAGGAACTGAACTAAGAGGTGCAAGCCACTTACAAAGTACAGGAAGACATGTGTAAGCTTCCCACACGCAGCCTGCCAAACACGCTTCTCCCAGGGCTTGGCCCTCGGTAATCACGGGCTGCCAGTAGCTTCTGCTATGCCAAACTGCATAGTTACTTCCCTATGAGATTACAGGCTGGGGGGATTTGGATGAGACTTACCATTTCATGTCAAAACTTCGCTCTGATTTAGCAGAGCAGAGTCCAAAAGCCTAATGTGAAAAGGAGATCTTTAATCTGAAAACCAGGCTCTCAGCAGGTGGGAAGCTACAGCTCCACATAAGTCACTCTATCTATGTGATCTAGTGAAAAGACCAGCTCTCAAACTCAAGTTATACATCCTTCCTACCATGCCCATGGCTTTTGGTGTTTGGTGGTTTTTTTTGGAGGGTTGGGGTTTTTTTGTTGTTGTAGTTGGGTTTTGTTTGGTTTTGTTTGTTTGTTTGTTTTTTTAATTTGTTAACAAATGGTAAAAAGGACCTAATACTTGAAGAAAACTGAATTGAGTAATCTTTAAAGTCTAGTTTTCTAAGAGTTACATTGAAGGGCATGTGTCATATAGACTGAGTTTGTGTTCTGTGATCAGGGAAGGAGGAAGTGTTTTGGAGAAGTTGGTCAGTGCTCGAGAGGAGTGGGCAGAGCAGCCACTTGCTTCTCTTTTACCAACAGCATTATGGCCAGCTTATCTTTGACGCTTATGCATAGCAGCATACGGGACAAAGGCACAGCCATGACAGCAAGACTCCAGAGGCATATGTCCTGTGTGCAGGATTACACTAGGATGTACAAAAGGCTGTATCTATCTTGTATTGGATAGTACAATGCATTCCTCTCCAACCTCCTGGCCATAGAGGACCTCATATCTCACCTCACTGCTACAACAGGTCACCTGACTGCAAGCTGTGTGCTTGGGTAGTACAACCAACGTGACCTGAAAGTCACAGGAAGACTATATGCATGCGTAATAAGTACTTGTCCTGTATCTCAGAAGTCACCACGAGAGAGGATGGCCACATGAGCTTTGGACTGGACTATCTGATGTGTCATACACAGCTCACAGGCCACACGCGTGGTGTATTATACCACTTTATTGAGCCATGATTTGAGATGCCATTAGGAGGTGAAAACCTTTTTTATGTTTCTGTAGAATAGTTAGTAAATGAAACAGCATTATGGCAAGTATCTGCTACCTTGTAATTTCAATTTTCATGTCTTCCGTGTGTACTTTGCTTTAAGACCGAACCTTGGCTGTAGGCCTAATAAAAGAAGCCCCATATGCTTAGACGGCATGACAAAATGTCTCACTGCGTACTAAGCCTGCTGAGCTGTATTATAAAGACCAGTCAGAAAAATGCCAACCAATGCAACTCGTACAAAAGAGAGAAACTTTGAGCCCAGAATACCCAAGAGCACGTGCCTACAAGTGACCACATGCGTGCATGCATGCAGCCTGGCTTGTTCCTAACCCAAAAAATCCCATAAGCCAAGAAAACAAACTTCACTCTTTTCCCTGAGTGGGAGTTTGTTTAGCGCAAGCACTTGCTTCAGACATCTGACTAGGAAAAGAGTTCCAAAACATTATTTTTTTTTTTCAATAAAGTCCTTACATATTGAATAGGCTTGAGGGATTTGATTGTAGCAGTCGGGCAGCCACAGGAACTGAGGTCAACGTAGAGGCCTTCTTCCAGCACACAGTGATTGTCAGTGATTTCCCCTTGGTAATACAGGAGCCAACTGCAAGAATAATGTAACAAAAAAGATTAGCTGCTCTAGCTGCTTATTAACAGTAGGTTTTTTTTAAGATTTAATATTTGCTAAGGAAATAAGGAATAAAAAATTTTTTTGTTCTTCTTAAGCTTAAAAGTAAGGTGACTTGAAAGGCTACGCGACAAAGCAACCAAATCAGCAAAATGAAATCATGTGGTACAGAAATCTCAGTTCCAGAGTCAAACGACGTGAGTGGAATGCAGACACTTCTACTGTACCAAGTTCTCAAAATCTGGAATAAATTCTAAGTGGAGTTAAAAAAAGAATCACAGTAACTGTGCAAACTTTCCACAGGGAAACCAAATGCATACTACCCAAACCAATGACAGGACAACAGTTACTGAGACGTATTGCAAGACAAAGGGTCTAAGACATGATGGAATATGATGGGCATGTGTTATGCACTTTCAGCTGTCGGAAATTTAGTAGTGGTTAAAAAAATTTCCATATTACTTAAAATGGTGGCATGTAAAACAACAGACTTACCATCCCCGAAGAACCTTAAAAGAACATGGTATGAATGATGTAAAATCAGAAACTTCTGCTGTGAAATCTATACATGCTCCTTGGAAATGTGTATTACTGAAAGCTTTGAGCTACAAGAACAAAACAAAACAGAACCAATGACTAGAAGGAAAACGAATGCATTATCATTAATGTAAACAGAGATAGCTGCGCTCTTAGAAAAGCATCCATTCAATTCACAAAGATACAATAAATAGAATGAATTCTCATTTAAGGAATCTCTTACATTTCCACAGCTGCTTTATTTTTAGAAAGATCAAGTGTTTTATCGTCTCTGGCCCTGGTACAGGATGCTTCCCAGTGATGCTAAGGTAGCAGTATGAAGCATAAGTTCAACTGCAGCAGGAGAGGGCCCAGAGAAAAAGAGAAGGCTAGGACTGAAGGATGTTATCTTCCATCCAAAGTATCCCTGAACTGCAGCTAACTCTTGCTACAGCTCAGCAATCCAGTGTTCAAAACAGGACGGGGAAACATTGGTCAAAAGACACAGGGTTACTGTTGACAAAGTGCCTTGAAATCTTCTGTAACCACAGTGATGGCAGGTAGTTTCTCACTGAAGAACTAGCAGGAGAATTTTTGGGGGAACCGAGTACAGCCTGGTAGATGCACCATAAACTTCTGAAGTTCAGCTAAGCTGTTTTTACACATCATGGTGAAGAACTTCACGCCACATTGAACCATACCCCAGCAGGAAGATGTGATCAATTCACCCTGAAAAAGCAATAAGGCTGAAATGTTGCAGTAAAAGAAAAAAAGAAAAAAAGGAAAAAAGTAGTATGATATAGCCTACGATCTACAGCAAAGTTGCCTAGAATTCTGTACCCTTGGGCTGCCACTGTGTAACTGAGGTGAATTTCACTTTAAAGCTTGAAAGAGAGGCTGGAAAAGAATGAAAAATTTAACTGTATCAAGAGAACAGCTCATCTTCTGTAATGGAAGAAAAACACGATGGCTGCTGCAGCGAGAGCTACTTCCCCCTCCATGCCCCAAATTGGCCTAGCTTCCTGCCAAAGAAAAGAAATCAAATGCTTTTGCCAGTACAGAGCAAGAAGGCCAAACGCAAGGATCAGCAAATGATTTTATGGAAAAGCTCAGTCTATGTTTTTAAAAGACATGAATATGTTTCCTGTTAGAAAGAACAAGAAAGGCTTAACCTGGCCTGGCATGCTGTAACTGCAAATTGGAGAACACAAATCAGCTACAACATAATGAATAAAGCGTAACTGATTTTTCTGTAAATGTAATTGCACTGCTATGTACAAAGCATCTATTTAAGCTGTAATTACATAGTATTTTCTACCCACTTATCTCAAAGCTCTTTATAAAGGAATATATATATACGCTTTCTTTCATAGGCCAGATGCTATGTGAGGCTTTTAAAAAAGATCTATAACTCATTTTTATACAGAATATATCTAATAATGAATGATGGTCTTCATTTGACAAAAGCTGGGGTGAAGCACTGATTCCTCAGTGAAAACACTGCATATCTGCAATTAGCCTCAAACTGCAGCTATCTCTACTTCATCAGGGTTTGATATTACTATACGAGGTTTCACTTCCTAAAAAGTGAACGGACAGCATGTTAAAATACAAATACAAGTTATCACAGCAATTATCTCTGCTTCCTAAATCATCTGTACAAGTCACCTGCTATTGAAAGAGGCTTTGTTCTTGCTGGGCAAAACCAAGTTTTATTTTTAATAAATAAAATGAATGGCTTTTTAGAGGTGGTGACTTCAGGCATTCTTACATTATATCTACTTTGTTTATTAGGGAGCCTGGCAGGATGAAAAGGTCAGGGGAGTTACTGAGAGATTTAAGAAAATTTAGTTGCTTTTCAATTTCTGACAAGCAACTAAAAACAGAAGTGAAGAAAGACACACTCCTGCAGACAGTGAAAACAGTTCCCTTAGCTCAGACATATGTTTATTAAAGGTGGGAGAACGTATAATCATTCAAAATAACCAGTATAGGGCTTATTCAAGGGTCAAACATTAGGATGCTTAAGGATTTGCCAGCTCATATGCACCATGCTTTGAAGTTCCAAACTAAGACACTGTTGCATACATGGAAACTTTTATTTTACTCTGAATGGGAAATTCTTCATATTTATCCAAAAGCCTGTCCTTTACTTACCCTAAGTGATTATATGTTTTCCCATAAAAACTTAGTCAAAATACTTCCTCTCCTAAAAGAACTGTAGCAATATGAATAATGTTGTTCTTTCCCTAGCTTTAGGGCAGAATCCTATGAAAAACAGGATTGTGACAAATCAGGATAGTATTTTTTACAAATGGTGTTAAGACTGCTATTAGAGAACACAAAAGGCAAAACACAATCTAGTACATGTCAGTATTTAAAGGTAACTGTGCATACACGCACACAGAGTTTTTTTTCACATATTACTGGAAATAAAAAGACTGTAAAGCACAATTTATTGAAACCTCGAAAGTTTGAATTGATCTTAAAGGTCTGCAAAACTGGATTAAAGCACTCAAAGGATAGTTTTGGGGAGGTCCTGAAAAAAATAGAAGGAGCTGAAGATGGAAAGAAAATGATCTTCAACTGTTTGGATCCCACCGGTTTCCTCCGAGTCGGTTATTTTATCTGATATCATTTACCAAGGCCTTACTGTGAACGTACTTGCAAGTCGTTGGATTTGGCTGCAAACTGCCATATGAATAGGTCTGGCAGGAAATCAGTGTTTAAGACTAAAATAATACACCAATTATGTCTTCAGACAGGAAACACTTCCTGTAGTCCTGGGTTAATCATAAAATTGTGGAACTAGAATATTTGGAGAAAAAGAAGGGTGTGGTCAACCTGCTAAGTAACACAATACATGTATTTCCCACGCACTTATGGCTATTATACCCATCCAAGCAAGAAAGAGTAAAATTGTGTCCAGATGACAAACTTAAGTTTTCTAAAACAGAACCACTGAGCTCTAAAGTCTCTCTTGTCTGAAAAAACGTCATGTTTCTTGAAATAAAGTCTTCCAAATTTGCTTAATTAAAAGCATATCATAGAGAGAGCAATATTAACGATTCTATGATTCTATGACTCTATAACCACTTAGATCATCACCCATGCCAGCAGCACACTCCAGGACAGAAAAAGAGAAATCAAACAACTAATGCAGGAAGGGAGGAAAGCCCTGTTGGGACAGTACGTTGCAGGAGACACAGACTATGCTTGGTGATGAGCACAAACACTTACAGCAGGTTTTTGTTTTAGAAAGATATCACAAAGGTACATTAATGGGACATAACCTTGTAAGACAAGGACCAAAAGTGTAGAAGCCTAAAATAACTCGTTCTTGAGACTAAAAGTGAATTATAGGGACCACTTTCTAAGTTGTCACCAAGTTAGA
The DNA here is from genome assembly GCF_965183815.1 of Platalea leucorodia. Classification (NCBI taxonomy): domain Eukaryota; kingdom Metazoa; phylum Chordata; class Aves; order Pelecaniformes; family Threskiornithidae; genus Platalea; species Platalea leucorodia. The sequence goes on from NC_138824.1 coordinate 116,271,872, forward strand.
CACAACTTTCAGGGAAATTGTCAGAATGTATCGTAGAAGAGATTTATCATAGATTTATTATAATCAGGATGTGTTCAGTTAAGGTCATATGTTAATGTGAGGAAAAGGGAAGCACGGAGCAAATGGTGCCTGCTCCTTAAAGGGGCAGCTATACATGCTTGGGAGACTATGAAAAGCAGAGCTACCAGCATACAAGACTAAAAAACCCAACCTCTCCTGTTGACGCATCTGCAGGTTTGAAGGGTGCAGTTCAATTTTCTGCAGTTTATACTTTCTTCTTCACCTCATATGTGAATAAGGTAGTGACAAACCAGATACAATGCAAAATAATGGAAAGAAAATATGCCACAAAGATGAATGCATGTGATAGCAAGTTTCCAGAAACAGGAAGCAAAGAAGAAAATAAATAGCTACAGAGACCCAAAGTCACTCAAAACCTACTGAACTGCTCACATTTTTGAGGACAGAATACTAAAGGGTATGATCTGGAATAAAGCAAAGAGCAGAACATTAGCAAACTTAACCCTTATACATCTACCAGTATCCTCCATCAATGGTCTGCTGTAAGGAGATGATAATACTGAGATATCATCTGAAGTAACAAAGGAAGACGTTCAAGATTACCTGTATTTAATTATTAAATGTAGCTTAGTACTAGCGACTGTTACATAACGTCAACATACCAAATGTGGAGGCTCATTTGTTCCAAGCGGTTCCTGCAATAATAAACACATACATGCATATAAATAAATAAAATTAATTACAATTAATTTCCTAGAAGACACGTCAAGTTCCTGAAATTTGTTAATTATGAACTCAAGAGCAGAGAAAAACACGCTTCCCAGGCTCTGGGCACAATTCTCTTGCCTAGCCTCTGCCATCAGCTGCCCGTAAGCTCATGACTACCTGGCTGACTGTTCAGGGCCTTTCACACAGAGAACTTGCATCAGCATTAATTAGTTTACATAATGTGGATTAGAGTCCACGTAAAAGTCTCTGCATTTATTTTTGAGTCTACTACTTGGAAAAAAGACAGAATTAAAAACAACAGAAGACTGTGACACCTCTTTCAACACGTGCTCTTCAAAATAAGGTTAAATGTTCCTTTCCTATATTCAGTGCAGTAGTATCATTTATTATTTACTTACTACTGAGGATTGTCTTTGTTTTGCATTAGGATTTTGACAGTTCTGGCACTAATCTATTTAGGCAAGTTGCACTACTTTGGATTTAATAATGGATTGAAAATATTTCCTGTCTTTATTCACTATATGTATTACAAATATTTTAGCATAAAAATAAGAAAAAAAATAATCAGACTTCTATTATACAACAACAATAGGGGCCAGATAAATTCTCAAGTATTTTTATATCCATTATCAATTAGGCATGATAAATTACTATGCTTTAAGGCAAATTAATCTTTCCAGGCCAGGTTATTCTTTCCATGAATGCAGTCTGCCAAAGGGAAGTTCTTCTTATGAAGTTTCCCTGACAATTTTCTCAACAGATAGAAAGATCCAGAGCGTCCATTTCAGTCCCAATCCTGAACAGACTCATTATGTCATTCACAAGGGTCTTTAAATTGTTTCCAAATAGACAGACAAATTGATTAAACTGCACAGCCCACATTATTACACTATTGTATGGTCTGAACTCCAAAGGTCTCGTTTCTTTTAAGTTTTCCCCTTAACAAGTTCTGGTAACTCACCAACTTAACAGGTCGAATTGACATGATGATTTTACTAGATCCTCCCCAGTCAAAGAAACATTTATATTTTCCTTTCTCCAATACATATTGATCTCCACAGAAATATTTCTGCTGATATGCAACCCACCTGGAGAATAAGACAAAAATTAAACTGAAAACATCACATTTTCCTGTGTAGTTTGATGAAAATACTAACAAGTTAAATAGAACAATTTTCTTTGGAGTTTTCTTGATAAGTCCGTCTGACAGACAGTGTAACATTAAACCCAATGAGAGGTGCATAATTGTCACACACTTTGATTTTCTGCTTTAACTTTGCAAACACTACTTTGACAAACATACAACTTTGGTCTCTGCCTTTCTATCAAATATACATTCAGCATGACATGATGCCTTGCTTAGAAGCCCAGAGGAAAGACACTTAATTGACAAGTTTTTGAATCTCTCTCAGCTGAACCTTTACCTGTTCAGTATCCCCCCAGCGAGGGCCTTCTTCCAACTTTTCCAGTTGGATTTAAGAAAAATGATGCAATGAGGAAGCCTTGATAAGATGAGATAAAGCAAAAGCTTGCAGTGGTTGGCAGTTCAAGCTTCTCCCACCCTGCTTTCCCTGTTGCGATCTAAGAAGAAAGAAACCCCCAACTACACGAGACCGAGCTCATGCCTTCTGTACAGGCTCCACCTGTCTGAAAAGGTATCCTAGTTCTTAACATACCTAAAATCCCTCTTCTGTATTACTGCCAAAGCTCCTTTTATCACGAAACTACAGTCTGTGTGACCTCTGGAGGGACATCACAAGCTTTCTCTAGTAACAAGAATGCCCAGATCCAACCAAGCTGTAGGCATGGGATTTAGTGGAAACTAAGATTTTTTTTTTTCTTCCATTTACGAAGGAAACTGAAAGAAACATTTTTCTCCCTTAAATGTTTACCACCTGTACCACGTGAAATATATTCTGTCAAAAGATGTACCCAAACCCAGCTGTGCACAAAAATACTTAATACTTCCATCCATATATTTCAGTAGACTTACACTCCACTTCTCACAAGAATCGACTTTGTCTCTGGGCCAAATCCAGCCTGCTCCAAATCAGGGATTTCTTCATTGACGATGTCTAATGCTTTCCCATCTTCATCATCAGACTGAAAAAGTGCCACTGATGACTCTATGAAATCCTAAAAGGCAGCACAGGAGTTAGAAGACAGGCTGTCACAGCTCAGTGACACTTCACAACATAAAACATTTTGGAAAAGAGCTGTAGCCTGAAAGATAGCGTTTTATAAAGCAGTGAGGGGACTTAGGTCCCTTGTGTGGATCTTTACGGGATATTTTGGCATTGAAGTGCCTAGCTGGAAGCCTGGCAATCTGATATGGCCTTCAGTGGTTTCCACTGAAGAGAGGAAGAACCTGCTGCCCCTGAGCACCATCCTTTCCTCTATGAGGATGACTGAGCGTGCAAAGATGCCTGTGTGGGAAAAAGAAGGGTTGGGGATTTAGCACTTGTCTTCCAACAGCTTCACAAATTACTACTCCAAGCATTACCATGACTATAGTCTTTTACTTCAAGTTCTCCTTCCTCATGCCTTCCCAGCGATAAGGCAATAATCACGCAGAGGAAAAGACTGGGCAAGACCACCTTTCCAGCACAAGGGATTCGTAGTTTTTGCATACATCCATTATATGACTAACCACTATAGCTATAAAATAAATCCTGCATAACACTGTCATGTTCTCTCTCATACAGCCGTGTGACATTGCTTTATGCTTTCAGCTAGCATAGTTGCTTGACCAGATTACTTACAAATTCAAATAATCTGAAGTTATGCATTTCAAATCTCCAACTTTTTAACCACTTAGTGATTTTAAGCACACTGTTCAGTCACTGCTTGGAAAAATGGAAAACAACAATCCATTCACTTTATTCCTTTAACTTTTAACAAAACACATGAACTCAATTCAATTTCAGTGTTTCTAAAACATTCAGCAATGTTATAATAAGCTGAAAATAAGTAAACCTTGCAAACAAGAGAAAAGACGATCAAGCAAATACAGGAGCCGACACAGATTCACAAACATATGAGGACACTATCACAGGAATTATTACACTAAATACTTGCTGATGTAGCATTTACAAGCTACCAACCAGAGCTGAAGGCTACACTGAGAAAACAAAGGCTTAAAACAATCAAAAAATGCTTAGAAACTAAGGCCAGGCCAAGCACGCAGCCAGATTCATTTGGTCAGGTGAACCTGATCAAACAGGCTCTTTAGAGGACACCATGCCTTTGTACAGGATTCAATCAACAATGAATAACGAAAACCAAGTTTAGAATGAACACTTGATGTGGCTCAACCTCTCTGCATTGTTTACAGGACACTGAAAAGCGACAGAACAAATTCTGTAGTAAAACTGGTTTTCCTACTGTGTTGACCATCTCCTTCTTTCATTTATTTAAAAAGTTGCAACTACTTCAGGTATACACTAGAAATTAAAGTGCCAGGTCTGGCAAAATCGTCATGAACAACTGCAGCTTCAGACTACTTTTTAGAGGAAGAAAAAAAAATACTAGTGCAGTTTTAGTGCAAATGAAAACCAGCTACTCTTAATGGTCCTAAAGCAAGGACTTTGCAAGAGTTCCTGAAAAGCCATTTAGATCAGATCTGTGCATAATTTCACTAAATTTAAAATACTGAAATATATCCATAACTGTAATTACATTTAAAACGTTTCAAGTTCAGCCATCATTTTTTCCTCCCTAAATTTTCACTACAGCTTCTCTTACAATAAGCAAGAGGAGAAATACTTAAAAACAGACTTTCAGACCAAGGCAAATCATTTTAGACTTGAAAACATTAGTGGGAAAGCTCCAAAGGCAACATACTCTGCTCCACTGAAAGAGACTCAGAAACTTTGCTCTTTCCCTGATCACAACAGCCATGGACAATCCCCCAGCTTCACAGATTCCCTCATTTGACACTGCAGAACAGAAGCAAATGCAACTGTCCCCCAAACCAGCACACAGTACAAACTGCGGTCGGCCCGCAGGAACAAGCCCTGTATTTGACTCCAGTGTGTCCAATACAGATGCTGATAACAGAGCTGGCAGTACGCTGGAAAAAACAATTTTACAAGTCCTTTCTGTCTCTGCTTTCAAAACACTCCCCAAGTCCCCGCATTAGAGCTTGCGACTGTTCACAGCAGAAATATTTAAGACAGACAAAAACTGAAAGCTCTTGCAGTATGCCTACATGAGTGTACACCTTCACCAGTGGGTGGGGAGGGGTGACTTGCAACAATCCCTCTTTTGTGTGTGATGTCTAACCTTTCTTATTTGTCAGGAAATTAAATTCATGTCTCAGCTCAACCGCAGTCACTGGTATGTGTACAGAAACATGGGTTGGATCTTCCTAGCGCTAATAAGCTCTGGTGGAACCTGTCATGTTGAGCATCGTGGCGCAGGAACATCTGAATAGCTTTGCATAGCACTAAGCCACATTGACAGAGCCGGTACTGACACAGGCTAATGAGGCACGCCGCACCCGGCCTGGCTCTCTGTGGAGCCATTTACGTGCTTCTGTACCACGCTCCCTGCTTTGGGAGCACGGCACAAAGACATTTGATCTGACTCTGCCTGGAGCTGACTCAGGCACGCAGGGCTCATTAGCTTCAGCTTCACGCCATGTGAGCCAGGCTAAACTGTTTCCAGGTCTGGGCTGGCCTTAAAGCCAACACAGTCACGGTCACCTGGTGTCACACCTGGGGGGGGCGGGGGGGGGGGGGGGGGGAAGTCTAGCTGGCTTGGCCCCTACATGAGACCACACCAGTGAGTACGTATAAAGAGCAGGGCCAATGCCCAGCCCCACTCCCTACCTAAGCTGACCGTGAATAATGCAGCTCAGCTACATTTCACAAAATCCTTAATCTTCTACAGAGACTCTTGAATTCATCTGACTAAAGGAGAATTTCTAGGGAAGACCAATAAAGATCCGATATCCCGGGACACTCCCGCACAGTCTGAGACCACCACAACTCTTTACTGTACTGCACTTATCCTGACAGAATTTCTGAGATTATGGAAAAGAGCTAGTACGTTCGCTGTGCAGCGATGGATTTTTGCCCAGGTCCCCTTGAAAACAAGGGTTTGGTACTAAAATGTTTTTAAAATCCTGACCTTAAGTATCGTATACAAAGTCACGAAGGGAGCATATGGCAAGCCTGAACGCTGACTTATGTATTGCACATCAGAGAGAGGTGGTCAATCTGTTGGTCAAGCTGAACAACAAAATGCCAGTGCCATTATTTATTTTATTGGCAGCTAGCTCATTGCCTTTAGTTATGCTACAATTTGAGGAAAAGTATTACTTACTTTTACTATCAATAGATACATATTGATATATATTTATATGCCAATTTGAATGATATATGTTGATATATGAATGTTAATGACTTGAGCATCCTGACTGTTCCAGGCGTGAGTCAAATTACATACATGCATACACGTGAAAGGTCATCCCTGCTAGGCATGTGCACAATTTTAAGCTTGCAATTATGTCCTTTGCCAAGAGGAAGACTTAAAAAGATCAATTTAAGTTATTCAAGTATCCTATGTATAGCTTGAGAAGAAAAACTAAGATTGGTCAGTAATTGAATAGGATTCTGCACATTCAAAATGAGGAGTTCGAAGAAAATTCCTGCCTGTTTTTCTCAGAAACTTGAAAATAAATTATTTAGAGGAGGATATTTTTCTTCAATTCAGTTTATTCTCCTATCTTTATTTTAAGGTATATGATAGATTCTGATTATAAATATAGCTTTTCCTAGGTGTCTTTCATAAAAATCAAAACTGCAAATTGTGAATTTAAGCAAGGCCTTTTTGGGTTCACGTTAACTTTTTTAAAATACAAACAAACAAACAAAAAAAACCAACCAAACAAAAAACCGATGACTGTTGAGACAATGAGTTTGCTCTAAATGCCTATCTTCAAACTTCACAAAATTCCTGGCTCAGGAATACCACGTCTCCTCAGATGAGATGAGTAATCTGAGTATGCAAGACTGAGAAATCTCAGAGTGAACAATCTAATTCTCAGAAGGAGCCACTCTTCGCAGCTGTATTTAAAGCTCACAGAGTTCTTATTATAATAAAAAATCCTCAAACCCCCAAACACACAAAAAAACCCCAACCCAAACTAAAGGAAATGATAAAGAAGTTCTAATGCCATGTTTCCCCATCACTGAAAACTCTAACTTTGCTTCCTATACTGGACTCTAACATAGTTTTTATTATTATTTCAATCTTTGCCCCCACTAAACACATTTTAGTAGCAGGGATTTTTTCACCATGATTATTTTTGCTGCCAAAATTTACTGGCACAAAAATCACAGAGACAGAGGGTAATGCTGTTTTAAGGCTTGCAACAGCTGCTGTGTTGAAAAGCTATTTTTATTTTAATAAAGAACTACACTGTACACTTATGCATGTTAAACTTTTAAGAAAATTCTGTTCTAGAGATTCAAATAGCTTGAAGTGCAGAAGTGACATACTTGGAAAATCTGGCAGGTAGACAAGGAATTCTGCAGGATACGTTCTTTGTATGAACTTTACAAAGGCTATTTAGAACCTGCTTCTGCTTTACAATGTATACAGTGCAGTCTAAATTTCAGCAAGTAGGAAAGAATATGAGTGAACTTGGGCAAAAGATGATGTCCTGGTTTCAGCTGGGATAGAGTTAATTTTCGTCTTGGTAGCCGGTATGGGGCTGTGTTTTGGGTTTAGGATGAGAACAATGTCGATGATACACTGATGCTTTGGTTCTTGCTAAGTAGTGCTAAGCTGTCTCTAAATAGGTGCTAAGTGGTGCTCACAGTGGTAAAGGACTTTTCAACTGCCCATGCTCTGCCGGGTGCACAAGAAGCTGGGAGGGGGCACAGCCAGGACAGCTGGCCCAGACTGGCCCAAGGGCTATTCCATACCATATGACATCATGCTCAGTATATAAGCTGGGGGAAGAAGGAGGAAGGAGGGGGACATTAGGCGCGATGGCGTTTGTCTTCCCAAGTAACCATTACGCGTGATGGAGCCCTGCTTTCCTGGGGATGGCTGAACACCTGCCTGCCGATGGGAAGTAGTGAATGAATTCCTTGTTCTGTTTTGTTTGCGTGCACGGTTTTTTTGCTTTGCCTATTTAACTGTTCTAATTTATTTTACTTCAATTATTAAACTGTTCTTATCTCAACCCACGAGTTTTCTCCCTTTTACCCTTCTGATTCTCTCCCCCATCCCACTGGGGGGGAGTGAGCGAGCGGCTGCGTGGTGCTTAGTTGCTGGCTGGGGTTAAACCACGACAGATGACTAAACCCAAGACAGCTGTACCACATACAAGAATAACCTTCCTCTTTACGTATAGAACTGTGCATAATTTGTGCGAAATTCATAAAAGTACTTACAGCCTGAAGGAACCGGAAAGACAGGAGACTGTCAGTTCCCCCCCATGAGTGTCTGTCTTCATAATCTCCCTCCTCCAGCAAGTACTGACGGCCTTTGTAGCACTCCTTATCATAGGCAACCCATCTACAGCAACCACACAACAAAAGAGAAAGAAATAACTAAGAGCAAAACAACTGCACACATGGTTTTCCATAACAAATAGAAGGGGAAGAGAACATCCTAAGAACACTAAAATGAGTATCACAGACTCAGCTAACAAACAAAGCAATGCTTGTTTGAAATCACAACAGGCACCCATGAAGTGTTCTTTGTGGATCAAAATCCCATCATGTGATTCTTACTCCAACAACAGTTTATTTGTGTGACGCTTCTCCGTGTACCTCCTCTCAGTCAGCCATATTCCCAATACCAGTACTCGGTACTACAGAGGCGAGTACGTATCTAGTGGCCAAAACACTGTAAGCCACCAAGTGTCAATGATAAAAAACAAGCAATAGATCTCTTCAGTGTATTAATAAACAATGAGATTCTACCCTTGCTGGAGCTGGTAACAAAATTAATGGATTTCAGCAGAACAAAATTTCACCTGCTTATATTGTTTCCTGCTCTAATCTAAAACCATATATATATGAATAGACAAGTGAACAGAATATATACAATATATTGCATATGGAATATGTTTTAGCACTAAGGGAATAAAACTTTTTGAAGTATTTTGAACAAATAGATAAGGCTTGATTAAAAGAAGGCATTTCCACATCAACAATGGATCTTAATTTGAAAAAGTGCTTTCCCTTCCTTCTTTCTTGTAAGCATTTCTTTCATTAAAGCTCCCTTGTAAGTATTAGAACTGCAGTACAAATTCTGTCAGCATTCAAATTTGGCAGGCAGGGATAGCTTTACTTTTAGTACCATTTGGTTTACATTAATTCAGCTGTTTAAGTTACTGCAGTATTAAAAATAAAAGCTGCCACAACAGACAGAAGAATGATTTTTAATAATTTGAGGCTTCCCAGATAGCAAATACATAACATATTTATGAATAGATTATTTGAGTATTTATAATTAAGTTTATTTTGAATTTAGTGTTTGTAAGATTCTGGCAACAGGCTGGAAGGATGTATGTTATTGAATCTTTATACTGAAGTATTAGCATTGAAATCCCTTAAGAAACAAAAAAAAAGTTTCTGAAAACTATTTTATCGCTAAGCTCTTTGGCAGAAGCAACCATCCTGCATGCTTTCAAACAGTCCTACCCTTTTGGGTCTTGGGAGAGGCTGAAACAACAATGCGTGGAGTTGGTAGCTCTCTAGAATAGCTGAGCCTACCTCGTGAGCAATCCACCTAAGGACTGTGTTATGCAGCCCTTTTTGTGCGTGTGTGTGCGTATGAGAGGGGCAGGGCAACACAGAATCAATCTGAGGCCTCAATGAAGGAAAATAAGGGTAGATTCTTAATTCCAGACAACATGCAAGGGGTGGCAAAGGAAAACCATTAAGACAATAAAACAGTTTAGAGACTTCAGAGGCATTAAAATGTCAAATTGAAGACTGACCACACCTACCCAAGGTCATTTCAGTAAATTAAGTAGAGACTATCAGAAGTATAAAGCAATATAAATTAAAGCTCTGTCTGAATGATGTCATTAAGGAACAAAGTGCCCTAGTTTATTGGCATTCAAATGGTAAACGCTGACTTCGCACCTCTCACACACTTAGTTTTATCTTCCTATATTCCCCTAGATAGATAAGCCATATGGAGAGGTTGTTTTATCAAAGGCTGATAATTGACATAAGAAATATATATTCCTTTCTTTTCAAAATATTTTACCAGTGAGAGATTCTAATCACCCCTTAGCTAGCACTTCTTCACATTTAGTTATGATTTCCTATTTTAAAGTAAATAAATATAGAAGTGAAATATACTTACACTCCACCAATTACACGTATTGATCCAATTTCCTGAAACTCCTCTTCACAACCAAACAGAGCTGGGACAGAACTGATGTTTTCTGAAAACTCTTTGGACCATCCTCCGAAGTGGGTTTTCTCATATATTATTATCTAGAAAACATGATGTTGAACAATGCCTTGAGTATGCCCTGAATAGTAATTTGAAGTTTGGGTGTGTGTACTGCTACAGGATGGGGAAGACACCTTTTTCCCCCCTCCAACAAGCCACCACTATGAAGAAAATTCAGGGTTTCATTCCTCAGCCCTTCTGATTGTTGAGTGCCCTAGAAGCTGAAGAGACCCTATTTGGATTTAGATAGGCTTGTCAAGCTACCTGCAGACATTTCCACAGAAGGATACTTATTCACACAATTCTGTATACATAAACGCACTCTGCAGCTATATGACTGTGATTTCTCCTGTAATCCTGCGCCTGGGCAGCGTATATTAGCCTGCACTGAATCCTACCTGGTCACAGCTAGACACACGGAGCTTTATCCTTCAAAAGCAGACAAGAGGTCTTTCTTTATACCTTGCTGAAGTTATTTCAGTGACTGCAGTTAACACCCTCTTGAGGTTCCTCATCTGCCTAATCACACAGATCAGCTATTAGTAGTATTAATATTTATTGCAATATTTATTAAAAAAACGCCTGAGTCTTGCATGTATTTGTATAATTAAAAGTTACCTAAAGCATCAGCATTTTTGTGGAGAACTAGAAAAAGAAGGGAAAAGGAGCAATAACTCTGGATTAGCTTTCTGCTTCTCAAATCACAAAAGGGTCATGGTCTCACTCAACTCTTGTATTGGGATCGGGTATAGGAAGGAAGGATCCTATTCCTGCCCCCCTCCTTCCCCCTCCTTTTTTTTTTAAGCTTGGTACGGTAAATGGGAAAATATCTCCTGATCCTTTTCCATTACATTGACGGATGTGTCAGTCAGGAAAGCTCATTTTATTTTGTAAAAGCTTTACAATTCTTCTATAGCAAACTCACATTCTCCTAATATCTAAAACCCAAACTACTACTACTTTTACATCTCGTGGAACACTAGTAAGAAAGTGGACTTGACAGCATTAGTGAATTTTTCTCCAGCAGCAAACACTGAATACTTAACCAAACATTCCATACCCAACAAAAAGAAAACAGCTTAAATAAAGGTTTTATATGTCCGGTGTGCTCATATTTTATTCTCAATGTCCTCAGTGCTTACCTTGACATTCATTGGCATTTGTACCTTTAGTCCACCCTAAAAAAAAAAAGACGGGGGGGGGAAAGGTATTTATATAAAAATTAAAGTTATGCTTTGACACATATTTTATAGTATGATCAGAGCATGAAGTCTTTGTAATTATATTCACCATTTTCAGTGTTGGCCAAATCAAACACTAGTTTAAATAGTCTGATAATTTATAAAGGCCAGGGACACCATAAATCTGACCTACAAACAAATCAGTGCGTTGACAAGCCTGTAGGGGTGCAAGCAATTTAAAAATATTCCTTCCTTGTCTATTAGCAATCTAAAGCAAATATTTACTATGTGTTTTTAAACTGATTTATATTGACCAATTTTTAAAATTAACTTTTAAAGCTTTGTTGTAGATATTTCAAGTTTCTTAAGCACAAATATTGAAACACTAAGAAACTATAAACACCAGAAGAGTGGGAAAATATAGGCTGACATATTCATGTCTATGGTCAAAGAGCAAATAAAACAAATGCATTTTCTCTGGAAATGTTAGTGAATGATGTTCTGTGAGGGAGTAAGACACCTACCTCCCATGAGTGACTAAAAAGACAGCTGTCAGGTCTTATTCCTTTGTGGCTTTTAGACTCTCTCTCTGTAGGCTTGTTATGTGTACAGTAGAATTAGGTGTTATACCCTTCCACATCTCTTTCATATTTAGATCTGCATGCTGTCTATCAAAACAAAAATTAGCTGCACCTCCCAAGATTTTTGTGCAATGTGTGGTCACAGGCATACTACTGGGTAATAAACTCCTCACCTGGTCTTCCACCCCCAGTAGACCCTAGCTGTACCATTAAGAAAAGAAAATAAACAATTTCTGAAGAGCTTTTTTAGTTAATGAATTGGTGTTGGCTGCAATACTATTAAGAGCCTTTCAGTTCTGTCTTATTTGTTCTCCACTCAACAACAGCAGTTTCTCAGGAAGATGTCCTAGTGAATCAGACGCTCCCTCTGACTACGTGGTCTTACTTGGGCAGATGCAGAAGCCCAGCAAGCCGCGGCGACCGCTGTGCCATTACAACACTACAAATGCACTGTGGCGTGAGGTGAGCGTTACATGTATAAGGATTAACCCTGAAAGGATGTTAGAACCTAAGTTATATTTAGATCAAAACCTTTGGGGAAGCAACAATGGGAAAAGGAAGGCACACAACTTATTAGGGAATTCTGAAGTCCTCACCATTTTTAAGGGACGCAGAGATTTTACATCTGCTGAAGGAATTTCAGATGGTAAATTGCATTCTTCCAAAACCTTCATCTCTCCCTTGTAATTAAAGTCTGAATAAGCAAGCCATCTATAACAATAAGGATAAAGGACTTATTAATCTCATTAGATAGATTACAAATACAAAGATCTTATTATCTTCCTTTTTGTATTCATAAGAGCTAGATAACATGTTTTAAATACTGCCATCACATCAAAACAAAGCTATATTTAAATACACTGGCAACATCAATGCTAAGAAGATCTCAGATACTTTTTCTCAGTCCAAGCTAAACATAAATGAAAGCAGAAAATGACCAATTTGTTCACTTACTTTAAGCAGCCAGTTTGTTACACTATGAGTATACAAAACCAATGTCAGTACTGAGGATGAGACACTTGCATCAAATTTTACCTAGGATTGTCACCTTAGGAATTAAAAGGCTTCTAACATTAATCCCACTTCATTTTTTCAGTGGAAGTTATTAAAATGCCATGTTTTACAACGCTCCTTTGGAAAGCAGGCTACTGTAATTTTGACATGAAGATTAAAAATGCTGAGACTCCTTCAGACTGTTTTATATCAAAAAGAAAACTGAATGTAGAAGTTGGACACAGGATTAGTAGACCAAATAAGGAACGGAGGAGGAGGAGGCATTGAGCCACATGGAAGATGATTTTCTTAAAACTACACACACAGACCATAAGCAGTTATACTAAGTTCTATCAAAACTAAGACAGGGCTGGTTTTGATTCCTTCACCACCTCAAGCTTCACAGACATATTGCGAGATTGTGGGAAGGACGGCTTGGCTTACGTGGAAAGGCAAACTCAAGAGTCTTGTAACAGAATAGCTAATGTCATTTTGCAACAATTTATGAGAAGAGGTGCAGAACTCCCAAACTTCAGGAACTGTGAAGTGTTGGCCATTTACCCAGGAAACAGGCTATTCTGCTCAATACAGGGAATGCTGGGCTACCAAGGGGCCCATATCATACTGCATCACCTCTCTCCAGAAAGTCAGGATACGGCTGTAGCTTGAGAAATGTTTGGATGACGTAATATTCATTTTCTGGTATTCAGTCATAGTGTTATAGTTATAACAGGGTGGGTGATTAGGGAGACAGTATCTATTGTCCAATGAACTAAAAGCTAATTATAGCTAAGCTGCTTCTTCTATTTATAAAGCTACTCAAAGATGGAATTATAGAAGACTTCTGTGAGCAACTAGAGGAAAAATGCCTTCAAAAATTTGATTCCACTACTAGGAGTGCACACAGCACAATGCTGAAGTGTAGAGCTGGGATTATCTAGTGTATGTTAACTGATTTGTTGTAAACCCCCCCAAATATTGTTCCTGTCACTGACAGACTTTCATCCCATGATGTTACCCCTCTACCCGCTGGCAAAATGCTATTAAAAAGGTTCAGTACTCACACTCCTGATTTGACTCTTATATAAGGGTTTTTCTCAACATCCAGTTCTTCTAAATTGGCAACCGCACCCTGTACGCAGATAGGAAGTCCCTCTGTACCACCAGCTGCCAGGCAGAACTCTACCTCTGGAACACCACAGTCCTGCGGAAACAAATCAAAGGGTGAGGCTGATCCGCGCTTCCAGAGTCTGCCCCGTCGCAGTGGGGGAAGGACCGGTAACGCTTCCTTCTTTTTTCCCCCTGTCTTCTCACCCTTCTAACCTAACTCCAGGCTTCGTATGAGGGAAGGGTTTTAGTTTTTTTTAAATGAAGACTGGAATTTTTAGAAAAGCTAAGGGAAGTAAATGTCCAGCTCCTGCTAACTTTCAAAGACGAACTATGCATTTATGCCTGTTGGGCTACTTTCAAAAAGCTCAGTTTAAATACTCGCCAAGTAAAAGATCTGACAGTATTTACTGATAGACAAACCATGCTGACTTTTTTTTTTTTAATGACAGTGCTTCCATAACACACACATAGATACATATGATGCACATGTAACTAAAACTTTCTAGAAATGTCTACTACATTCTTGCCTCCCTCCCTCAGGGATAATTAGGTTCTGTAATGTATCCAACTATGGTTTCAAGCTGTATGAATTCAATTTTCTGTCATGCTAAATAAATCTACAGCATTTTAGACAAAAACAAAAACAAACAAACAAACAAAAAAAAACCCCAAAAAACAACAGCACTAGAAAATATTTGTTTTGTTAAGTAGACACTTAAGCAATTTTCCTGTTACTACAGAGCAACAACCTCTGTTACCTTACTGAAGGTTTTCTACTGATAGATACCATGCTGGAGAACAACTTGTTGAACACATGATCTTCTCTAGAATTTCCAGAGATTTTATTGAACCACACTCATTTCATAATAGTTATATAAAATGCATTACCAATACTTTCTTTCCCAGCATTCAAACACATCATCAATCAACGAGGATCTTCTATACGGCCCTGCTTCAGCAGTGCGTTACAGAACAGTGTTCCCGTTACGGTGAAATGCGGCTCATGTGCTTACAGAGTTTGCTCAGCTGTAGCTGGAAACCTTCAGTCCTCAGTGATAACTTCACAGCACCCTTCCCCTCCTGACCCACAGGCCCATTTGCATTAGGCCAAAGGGCTTGGACAGCATAAAGAGATCCCGAAAGTCCTAAAGGTGGCTGAAGGAAGATGCCCCTTGCATGTGCACTGGAGAAGAAGAATGAGAAGCTGTCCCTGAGGGTGCCCTCAGAGAAGCACCTGGTTACTGCATTTGTTGAGACCCAGGCAGGGTCACATCATGACAAAGATCCCACACCGCCTGTGGCTTCTGCCAAACTCGAAAGGCAAAACACAAGACCTTGCAGAGAAACCCAGCAACAGAGCACAAAAGCTCTTAAAATTACAGCACCTCATCTCATGACAACACCTGCACGCTCTCCTTTTTCACACAGGTTTTGAGTGGAGCTTCCAAATGATGGAGTAACATCCCACCTAGAAACATGCCTTTTCTTGGTTAGCAAAGTTCTTTCAGTAGTTATTTAACTGTCAGCAATAAATGTGGCAATTATAATAGATTTTCTAGTACAATGCTACTTCGTGGCAAAATGCTAAGGAACACCATTCCTCAATTCTAGGTGTATTGCTAGACAAGTTTAAAAAAAGTCTCCTCATAGTTTTCATATGTATATGAATCTTATTAAATCACAGTTAAGAAATATTTGAAGTTAGGTTTTTTTTTTCCTAATAATACTTGATACATGATATGGCTGAAATCTGCGAATCCAACAATAAAGCTTGATATGTAAAATCAGAAGTTGCACTTAGGAGAATTCCACAAATAACGATGCTAGACTCTTAATGGTTTCAGATAAATTCTGAAGCAAAGTACCTACAAGACTAGACAAGTGGCAAAAGAAAGTATCTTTGCCTGCGGGCTCAGACAGAATATGAGATGGAGTACGTTTAATTTTAATTCAGTAGCAGGTTGTGGTGGTTTTTTTTTTGTTTGTTTGTTTTTTCATTTGAAGATTGGAAAAAGCCAGTCTGTATTCTCTTTTCAAGTTTGCTTTCCTGACCCTGAAGCTCACGAGGCAGGCTCCACCTCAAGAGATGAAGAATGTAGCAGTTCTCCAAAGGGTAGGTAAAGCACAAGCACTCATAATAAAATCTCTCCTATTTATCAGCATCTCTCTCCAGCCAGATTTTGACAGTCATAAAAAAACCTCTACTCATTGCGATGGCATTTTTGTGTGTACTAGATCCACAAAGTCCACAAAAGTCCACAAAATCCTTCCATAAAGCGTCACATAGTAAACAGAGGTCTTCATCAAAAGCAATTCAACTATCTATTTTTAAAGGTAATATGTTTGAGCAAGAAGTATATTATATTTTCTAAGCAGATTTTTTTTAAATCACAAATATACATTTTGACTTAAATACTGAGTTCAATTTACATATATTAATTTACGGACTGCAGAAAATGGTAAAATTTAGTATTGCTGTACGAGATGAACACTATGGATTTGCAGATGTACACTCAAGTACTATGCCATCAATTTATATAATTTAAGCATGTAAACTTTAGCTTGGTAAATATTTGCCCTAGCATGTTCATATTTGCCTGAGAATATTTAATAGGCATCATTACTTTCAGAGGCTTCTTAAGCACTCCTAGTGAAGCCACCATCTTTAGAAACAAAATGAAAACCACACAAATATGATAGCATTCAGGTTGAGAACTAGATCCTTCAGTCCAAAGTCCTTTCATTTACAAGGCGTCAAGATTTTCAAATAAGATACCCACATGCAAAACTGCTACCACAGTGTTTCAGGCCAGATCCCAAACTGGAAAGTTTCCTCCCTATATGCCCCCGGCCCTGCCACTCCCATCACAAGCAGCCAAAAGTCATGCCATATTCATTATCCTACTGACACGTCAGGCAAAAACAGAATAAAAAGCACAGCAAACAGATTAGGTAGTTGTTTTCATTTCCAATGATAATACACAACCAGCAAATGCTTAGGTAGGTCACAGCCTCCAGGCATCCCACTCTGTCTTCCTTTACTCTGTGGTACTCTCCTCCTACCTCTACGCAGTCATCCTGGAGCGCTTGTGCTTCCCTCATGGTCTTTTGGGAGCCGAGATGTTTACAAAAGCACAGGGAACACTTGCACTAGCTTGCAGAGAACAGACACTTCCCAAAACAGCAACACACCCCTCAGCAGAAAGGTTAAGGCTTCTTCTGAAGAGGGTTAAGACGACCCTCAAGACCTTAGCATTAAATATTACTCTTCAGTGGCATCTCTGACATTTTTCTAGTCCGACCAAGAGCTCCACCATAAGTGAGAGACCCAGAGCCTTCAACACCCTCAAGGTGGTCTTGGCTGTTTACCCTTCTTCTGGATCTAGGGTTACAGCCCTAACAGCACCAGCAGGCATAGACAATTTCAGCACTGCTAGGTCTTCTCCTTGGAGCTGTAAGCTGTGGTGACTGAAGTGATCAAAATAGCCTATTTAAATGGGGTAGCCTTTTATGTCAACAACAGGACAAAGAATGACTAAAGTCTGGCTTCTTAAACTAAATGCCAAAACAATGATGAGAGAAGAATCTATTGAAAATCAGGCCTAATTAGTTCTGGTATTCACATGATTGCTTTTTAATACAGTCTAGACACGCATCTTAACTTTTAATATACAGTTTGTCCTTAGGACGTCAGTTTCTGCAGCATTTTTTTATTTTAAATCTTACTCTCTGTTGGTCCTCCAGCATTTTTTACCCATTCATAATTCTTTCTCCCAGTTTTCCTGCTCTGTACCACTCTTGCTACCACCCATCACCACCAAACCAAACTACAGAACTCAACAGGGCTGGTAGTAAAATAAAATAATAGTAAAGAAATTAATGATTACTCTCCTGTGAATACCAACTAGCAAATGAGACAATCTGAAGCTGCTGGGTGTCTTCCTATGGCATCTGACAAAGTAGTCCCTGCTTGAATTAATAACTTCTTTTCACCTAGCAAACCACACAAACAAAAGAAACACAACCTTCGTGTAATACTGTGAACATTCCCATTACAAAGAGCTTTGATTAAGGAGTCCACAAGGAATCTAGGTATTCCCTGCCTAATCATCTTGCAGATGGAGATTATAAAATGCTGTTTCAGATCTCCTGTCACCTTGCAAAATAGTGGTTTACAAGATTACACCAGAATGGAAACATCAGCAACTCTTCTCAGCTCTTGTTTTTTGAGAAAGTAACACTTAGCACTCTCTTTGGGCTTCCAGAAACAGATACAAAAAAGCCCTCCAATTCCTTAAGATCAATATATGCATTTGCAGTAGACCAGAGAACTGACTTGGCTAAACAGATTGTGCTGCAGGACCTGCATTGAACCTGCGTTTTCAAGCAGATTTTGCTAGCTTAGGCTCATGTTGACTTGCCTTAGTAGAATTCAGACTCCTCATTACTTCAAACAGGTCTTCATTTTACTAGTTGCATGATCTGTTCCTTTGGGATCTTTCCCCCACCTCCAAAATTCCTTCAAATTAAACACACATGCCTACATATAATGCATATCTACAGTAAGTCAAGCCACAAGCTAACCACAACAGTAACACAACCTCTGCTTTTTGTGGATGCTTGAAGCCAAATCAGAGCACGAAGCTACTGGCAGACTGTTTCTCAGCAAACTAACATCTGCCAGTAAGAAATAAAAATAACGTTAAATGTACCTCCTACAGTTTCTTTAGTAAACATCTGTTTTTCTCTTCTTCGCAAGACATTTTCTTCTCAAATATTTAGCCAATTTTCAAATGGGCTAACTGAAGGCATTTGAGCAGCCATTAAACAAGCACCATAAAAAGCCACTTGAAGAATTAGAAGACAAGCCAGACAGCCTGGACACACAGCCAGTATGACCAAACTAGGCAGGAGAAAAGCCACTGAGCTACCCAGCCTGTGAAAAAGAGAATGACAGTAAAAGATGTGATCCTGCAGATCACACAGGCATGAGCTGCCTGAAAAAGAAACAGCTGTTTATCAAAGATAATGCCTATATTTTCACAAAAAATAAACAAATAAGGTAGCACTTTGGCAAACTACCTTCTAAAAGTAGTTCCACAGCAGCTGAAGTATGACCTAAAAAAAAGAGGGATGCTTTCATGAGTCGAGGTTTAGAGGACAAAACCTAGCTTAATGAGTTCCACACCCACACTAGCTCCATACAGCCCTAGGGACTAACAGCAAAAGTCCTCCCAACCAACCGTATCTGCTAGCGGTCTAAGTTACATGAGAAACAGGGTTGATTACTGAACTCATGTACTGCAACAAAGCTTTCCATCTGCGTTCCATACAAATAAACCACATGCTGGAAGAACAACAACACGCACACCTACTTAGCTGTATTACAAAGATTTTTATCAAGCATGATGAAGCTAACCAGAGTGTCTTTCCTATCCAAGGCTTTTCTTTGATACCCAAGGCACACCCAGCTTCCCTCAGCTTCAGGCCATAGTTCCACATGTTATTGTGGTATTTCTTTAATTCTTTAGCTGCCTTCCACATTATTGATCAATATTCATATTCCATATTGGTCAAATGCTTTTAATTTGTTTAGCTCAAATAAACGTTAACTTCATTATCCATGCCCTCAGCCAGCCTCTTTTGAATTTATTTATTAAATCTTGAATCTTTAAGAGAATGAAAAGGTATTTCTAATTGTTACGACATTATGCCCCTGTCCTGATGACAAAAAGGTTATGAATTTTAAAATTACCTTTATACCAGCAGAGAACAGAGAATCACCACTTTTTCTGAAAAACTTTCACATTGTGATACAAACGATAATTCCCTTGCAGTAAAGGGCCACTGCCCTGTGAATAACTGGAATGTTATGCTAAACAACAAGGGCACTAAGTCTTCTTAAATCACAAGATCTGGTAAATATATTCCTCATTCACTGAATAACAATGGATGCATTATATTTAGTTTTAGGCATTTGATTCCTATCTTTTCAACAAAACGCCTTTTAAACTTCTGGCTGTACGCAGAGCCAGATGCTGTAGGTGTACCACTTGTCCACGTGGAACCCCTACAGACAGCACAAAGCTGTAGAAGGAGCGACAGTAATCTTTGGAGGCTATACTGTACAAACGCGACTGAAAACCCAACTACTAACTTCTGAAAAAGAAGCCACACAAACACAGCAGGTAGTTTAAGCTTAAGATAAACACCTCTTTGAAAAATATGAATTGATTCCATTTAATTTCAATTAACTGGACAGGCACACATCTAAAAGGAAGGGAGTCACTGTGTCAGATAAAGGTGGTGGCAGAGCAAGATAATCCATCTGCTCATTACCTTCAGGAAGAAAGAGAAATTTAGCTCAGTAAAAGCCCTGGAATTTATCTTGAAGGTGAAAAATGTGATTCATAGCAAATTTGAATAAAATCAGAAACACAGCATACACACATTGTCCATTGCTAGTAATACACCACTATTGCCAACAGAAATTAATTATTTATGCGAGTATATTATTAGCAAAGTCTATACCTTTGTTACATGTTTGATTGAACCAACTGTGATGTTTCTTCGACGATGTTTCACGCCCGGAAGATCCCAAAGGTGATCCAGCACAGTCTCTCCTTCTTCTAGTACATATTTCCGACCCTGGAACTTTGGTTTCTCATAAAAAATCCAACTGTAATAACGATGACATGAATGGAGTTGTTGCTGTTAGGTAAGACTGTCCTTATACAGTACATTTGCTGGAAAGCTCAGTAATGAGCTCTTCTTAACAAGCCAACTATCAGACTTTTCTTATGCTGTCCCTCAGTAGTCACATTCACTTTAGATAAATATTGGGCTTGTACTTCTGTGCTTTAAAAGTAAAATACACAGTTCTCCTCCAGGACATAGCCTAACATAACTTAAAATATTAACTGTATAAAAATACAGCTAAAACACAATGTAAATAAAAAGCCTTATTTTACCAGAACAAGTATGTTAATTGACACGTCAAAACATGTTCTGTTCAGGCAGATACTATGCAAGGCATAAAACATACTAATAATGGCATTCCATATTTCTTAGGACAGGAAAGAAATGTATACAGAACCAAACAAGGCTGCCTCAAAACTGCATAAATGTGACACGCATTGTTGCTATGGCTGACAGCCAGAAACATTCACGATAAGTGCCACCAATAAAATTCCAATGCAACGACTGGCATGGTCCCAGCCCCAGCTTCCCAAAGCAAACCGAGAAACACTTGCAAAATCTGCCTTAAAGGTACTTCTATATCCTTCTGCATTCACATTCATCTAAACACTACATTACAAACAGCAGCTGAGATTGTTCATTTTATGGTCCTTTTGCAATAGATACTGTATAATGAAACTGAACTGTCAAAAAAAACCCAAAACATTTTTTTTGGCACACACATGCTTCCAGTGCTGATTATGGCTGTACTGCCCCAGCACTTCAGGCAAGAAATCACAACTTACTTGTGGTTCTATTAGTAACTTTGTTTGAAGCTAGTTCCCAGGAGAAACAATATATATTTTTTGTACTGCAGCATTTGAAGCCTTGTTTCATGCATTTTTCATTGTATCAGTGTAATTATAAAAAAAGAAAAAGACACTCTTGCAGATCAGACATGTGTCATAAATAAAAGAAATGAAAATACAAGAGAAACACGTATACAGTCTTTTGGAAAGACTCTATTTAAATATGACCTTGATTTCTTACCATCCTCTAATTATCCTAAGCAATGCTCCAATGGGAAAGATCCAGGACGTGGTATCTAACACATCAGAATGAACTTCTTGTTTACTTTTGTCACCATAAATAATAATCTGAAACAACATGCAATGCATACGAATGAGAGCCCCTTGCAACATACAGTGCAGACAGTTATTTTTCGCTTGGAATAAAACCTATTTCATTTTGTGCTCACTCAACTGACATGCTACACATTTTCTTCTTTTATGAAACACTCTACTGAACTAAAACAGCAGTTGCTGACAGAAATACACTAAAGTTACTAGTGGCAGCATTTTTAATAATATAATCTCATTATTAGCATGTGCAAGCATATGCACCATTAAAATACGGAAAAACTAGACTAATAACTTCAGAGGCTTTCCATTAAAAAAATTTTGGTATAACAAATCATTCCATCTATCATGTTGATCTATGTGACACAAACTCTGCTTACCTTTCCTGGTCTTGGATTGTATTTGAGACTTGCCCTGTCAATGAGGTTCTGAAATTAAAAAGACATGGAAAACAACTATTAACATCTACAACAGTAGCACAAAGCATAGACAGATTATCCTGGGTCCACTATTCCTATAAATTTATGCAACTGTCACTAGCAGAAACAACCAAGATTTGTTTCACTGTGGTTCAGAGTTGGTGTAAACAGATTAACAGAATCAATCAATCAATCAGCAGAAAGCAGCAAGTGCTAGAAAGGAAGAACTATTATGGAAGTTATAACTTCTGAAAATGTATGACCCTTTCCCAGCAAACAATAAACTGCATGTCTTAACAGTAGCAAAACCAAAACAGACCTCTAACACAGACTGAAATATTCCCAGCATCATGGAAAGACTTTATTCTTCAGTTATACATTTGGTCTATACAGCCTTTTCAGTTTCTAAATACTGGAAGAACTGTTTCCATACCCTCATCTGCCATTGCTTTAAGTAAACTAAAAAAAGAAATGCTCATTTATGGAAGCAGCTATCTTACTTGCTAACTGAGCTACAATTTGTAGAAGACTCTGTGATGAAACAATCAAATAGCCCAGTAAGCAGATATTTATATTTTTTTGGACAACACAGCTCTACTAATCTCAGAAGTGGAAGAAATGAAAGAAAAATTTTCATACAAAAGGCAATTCCATCATCTTCAGGTTGAAATGTCCTTAGCATGGACAAGTCTGTGTTTTGCTATTATAAAGACTTGCTATTATGCATATTTTCCTATTATATTTTCTTTTCACATCTTCTGTTTTACCATTAAGTCACTTTCATCTGTGTGCTGAACCAAGAATACGTTTTTAAAATTATTTTATCAGCAGACTTTTTTTTTTTTTTTAAACTATGATCTTAGCCTAATTACTTTCACTTATGATAAAAGAATTAAGAAGGGAGAAAAGAGAATAGGGAGACAGCAATTTTGAATCTGAGCTAATCACTGTGATTATTCATATTATGTGACACGACATCTTACCGCTGACAATTCTCCCAGTTTTGGCATGGAGTTGTCTTGAGACCGATGAATCTTTGGCTGCAACATATCCTGGAGAATGCTTCCAAACCTGGTCACCTTCTCAGAGGAGCAACTGCTGGCAGATTTCAAATACTGGTAGTATACACTTGTAGAAGGATGCTTTAGAGCGGCATCAGCTTTCTGCAAAACTGACTTACAAGGTGTTTGACTGGGAGAAGCCGCACCTGGAAATAGTTCTGGTTGTTCCCTAGAGTCAATTTGTTCTTTTGAAAGAAGATGTGATTGTTCAGGAAACAAAGATCTAGTCTGGTCATTTGATCGAAGGGTTGTTTTTAAATTTCCTCTCCACTGACTGGAAAGACATTCTTCTTCTCTCTCACCATCAAGCATATTTTCTTCATATGATGATTCCTCCTCCTCCTCCTCGTCCTCCACTCCCTCCTCCTCGTCCTCTTTACTGAACTGAGTAGTAAATTGTAAGCGCTCAGAAACTGACTGGAGAAGGGACAGCACAGAAGCGTGGTCAACATTATCTTTAGATATTCCACTAGGATGGCCTTCTGGCGACATGTCTGTGGAAAGTAAGTCTTCTTGGGAGCTGTCATCTTCGTATATTGGAGACAAAGAGAAAGGATATACTCTACAGCGCTTGGCCTCCACGCTCAGAAACGACTCCGAGCTACGGCTATCTGTTGCTTCATTCAACTTGTTATCCCTCCCATAAAGACAGGCTGGCTCATGTTTATTCTTCGCTCTTTCACACATTAGATGCTCTATATTATCCAAAGGCAGAACAGAAGAAGAAAGCAAACCAGTTTGCATATCATCAGTTGAGACAGATTTGTTCTCAGTTTGAAGGGCACCTTCATAAATGATAGTGAAAGAACTGTTTTCCCACTGTTCAATTAGTGGAGAAAAGGCCAAAAGATCCGTTGATTCCTTCATGTCATCGCTACAGTCCAGACCATTTTCTTCAAGCTGATAATTTCTCTTCATGTCTTGATCCTTCATTTGTAGCTGCTTTGGATTCTCATTATTTTGGGCAAAAACTACATTGAAGCAGTTTTCCCCTTCACCGTCCTCTCCAGTAACAGACAATCCAGGTACAGTGAACTGTGTATTTAATCCAGCATTAACCTCTGCTATCTCACTTGCCCCTTCTGCTAGTTCCTCTTCACTCTCCACTGCCTTCGAGTCTTCTAAGGTTGCTTTTACTTGTGCAGGTACTTCTGCAGCCTCTCTTCCGCAGTGTTCATACGGACTGTCCTCTGCACTGCTTTCCAGAGAATCCCGAGGACTGCTTTTGTCTTTGGATTCGCTCCGCATGCTGATACATTCTTCATCAGGCATAAAAGATGACAAATTAACATTTACAGCTGGCAGCAATGTGCACTCTGGCATATTTGTATTATTGCACAAATCTTTTAACTGCAGTGACAGAAGCATCTCTGCAGTCACAGTAGCATCTCTATGTATTAAATGTAAAGATCCATCAGATTTTCTACTAGTGGCTGATACTCCAGCTTTGCCACACAACTCTGCTGCAGCCGGATTTTCACACACCTTTCTATCGTGTCTCTCTTCAGCTGATGTCATAAGATCTGATTCTGACCTTGCTAAACTACCAGTGGGTAGAAATCCATTTGTTTGACACGTAAATGCATTATTTGGTATCTTCTCACCTCTTTGGGGCCAATCTATGCTATTTTCCGTACTATTTGAAAGTAGAGGAGGACCTGAGCAATCTGCCTTTTCACAGTTTACAGCTATATTCCGAGTTTCCACCTTCTCTGTTGGCTCCTGTGTTTTGGCAGGTAACTTCACATCTGTGTTTAAAATCTTTGGGGTTTCAGCCTTAGGTTTAGGATCAACCTTTTCAGAAGGCCTTTTACTCTCACTGCCTTGCCACCGACTGGATGCCAGTTTTTGTTTGGCTGAGTTAATGACTTCATCAATTATTTCTTTTGCTTTTAGTGCTAGTGCACTATGTAGGTCAATTTTATCAGGGATGTAAGGTAGTATCTTTTCATCTTGATTATTTGTATCCACTGTTTCATTTCCTGTAAATGAAGATGAGCCTCCTCCACTGCTCTCATTAAAATGTTTTAATGACTGCACAGCTGACTGGATTTCTTCTGCTTCCAGCTGTACAGTTCCAGCTTTCTGATCATTTAGAATATCCACATTTATTAAACCATCCTTGCTCCCACAAAGCTGGCAGATACCAATGGCTTGTTTTGCTATGATTTCTTCTATAGCCAAGTGTAAAACTGAGTCCACTATTTCCTCAGCTTTTTTAAGCAAAACAGCAGCATCTTGGAATTTAGTACGTTCTTGGCCCTCCATATCGATATCTTCCCATACTTCCTCAGAACGGAGCTCACTTGACTCTGCAGGTGCAGCAGCTGTTTGATCATCTGTCACAGAAGGGGCTTCTGAGATAGCAGAAGCACAGTCACCCAGATTCACCTGTCCCACAGCATTTCTGCCCACACTCTCAGTACAGGCTGACTCGGGTGCCACTTCCAAAGATTTCAAAGGACAGATGGGTGATGGCATTGCCTCTGCTGAGACACCGTCGTCAGCCTGTTGTGTGGAGGAGGCCTCCTCTGCCCCATCACCAGCTCTGTGACTGGAGGAATAACTGTTCTGCTGAGCAACGCCCAATGCTTCCAAGGCAGAAATGGAAAGGTTGGAGGCTTCTCTGGATCCCAGAGTAGGTGAAGAGGGCCTGGGGATGCAAACACCCCCCGCATCTACTCCAGCAGCAGAGCGATCAAGCATAGCTGGAGTAAGTTCAGGTTCCAGAGAACCAGCCGGGCACGAAGCTCTTGGGTCTCCTGAGCAAGGTGGCACCTCAGTCATTCTGTCCTCAGGGATTATGCTCCTAAACTCAGCAGCTGGAAAAATAAAGCTGTCCTGTTCGTAAGCAGCAGACCATGTAGCAATCTGGCCATTTTCAGAGCTAGTGGCAGGAGAAGGGATTTTTCCTTGGTTGTCAGATGAAGAATCAAGTACTGTGGGTGATACCTTAGGTTTATTACCGTTTTCCTTCTTGGAAGAAAAATTAATACACCTATCTTCAGAAACAGGTGGAGATTCAGAAAGGATGTCTACATCAACGTCTTTTTCACACATGAAAGCAGAATTGTTGGTCAAAGGCCTTTCTCGATACCTCAAGGCAGAATGAGAAACCTCCAGCATGTTTTCTTGTGACTTAGAAATATGAGAGGAAAGTTCAGAGACGCAATCCTTACACTCAGAAGGAACAAGAGCAACTTCAGTCATACCAGTCTTGTCGATTTTAGAAGCAGCAGGAGTACGATCATCTGTCCTGTCAATGCTGATTAAAGGGCAAGGTGCAGGCTTTGCTGTGTTATCTTCTGTGAGTGTAATTAATGCCTTGGCAAAAACATCTTGAACAGTTTCAAGGGAAACAGGACCACAGTTGCGGACAGGAACTGAGCTTTCCGAGAGGCTCATCTCTACCGGCTCAAAGGATTTGCTCTTCTCACATTCAAGATCAGGATGAGAAACAGTCTCTCTCACATCTTTTAAACTGACTTCTCTTTTCCCTATAGCTTTATTTTCGGTCTTGCAACTAGGATGAAGAGGAGCTGAGCAAGAGCCTCCAGTTTCAAAAGGCAACTCATAAGTAACGGAGAGAGGTGCTGTCAGCTCATGGGAATGCGATTTCACACACACACTCCCATGGATGCAAGACGATACATTGACAAGGTTTTCCACTGCAACCTCAGATAAAACCTTCATTGTTTCCACACCCTCAGTTTCTAGACAAGGTAAACCAGTCTGCGATGTGGCAGTATCCTTAGAATTCTCCACAAGGACTAACTGGTGATCATTTTGTATGTGCATTGCTTTCCCTAACTCACTCAGTTCTTCATTACAAGCCCTTCTGCCCATGACTGTATCTTCATAATTTTTAATAGATGACACTGAAGCAGTTAAATTATCTGCGGCTATACATTTTTCTTCTCTGGACTCCGTGCTAAGCGAAGTGGGTATTTGTTCATTAAAAGGTAAAAGAGCAGTAGCAAGAAAGTTCTGTGGATTTTGCTTTTTTTCTACAGCTGCCACAATTTT
This sequence comes from Platalea leucorodia, assembly GCF_965183815.1. Classification (NCBI taxonomy): domain Eukaryota; kingdom Metazoa; phylum Chordata; class Aves; order Pelecaniformes; family Threskiornithidae; genus Platalea; species Platalea leucorodia. The sequence goes on from NC_138824.1 coordinate 116,299,242, forward strand.
CTGTGTATCACATATGCTTTGATCACTATCTTTATTTGCACCACCTGTACACTGATCTGCTTGCTGCTGAAATGTAGCGGTCCTCGAATGAAGCATCTGGACATCCAAAGTTAGCTCCGAGTGACTATCCATTTGATGATTACAGTAATATTCTCCCTTACTCACCTGTAGTTCTTCATTAACTGTCTTATTTTCTGATTTGGGTGAACGTAAACAATGATCCTGCATTTCTTTTGTGGACTCCTTATTAGCTGCTTTACTACAATGATTTTCTTTAATAAAGTTACAAGTGCCATTTTTGTCTGCCTGAAACTGAGCTTCTGCTTCTCCCAGCAGTTCAACTTCTTTTCCAACCAAATCGCTTGCAGAACTCACGTTAAGGGAATCAGCAATCTGGGAAGTGGAACTGGTTAGGATCTCACTGTTTCTACTACTAGATGACAGTAATGAATCCAGTGAATATGTCCTTTTAACTTTTGTTGCAGCTAAAGCAGGTGTATGTTTTAAGTCTATCTCATGAGATGATTCAGTAGATGAAGTAGTGGTCTTTGCAGTTATTTCACGTTTACTGCTACCCAAGCAATGCTGAGCTTTACCAGACTTTTTCGCTTCCATTTTAACTGCATAAGAATTTACTATGACATCATCTTCGTAATCTTTACCCTCATCTTCACCATTTTCTTTCATTAAGTGTCCTGATTTCGGAGAGACAGTTGTTTGGATTTCTCCATTTTCTTTGACCATTGAACCATTTCTGTTCTCAGTACTTTCTTCTCCTTTTTCAGATATTTCCGATTGATTCTTCAGTAGCTGCCTAATCCTTGCAGAACCTCGATATGTTGCATAAGTGACTGCAGGTGCTTCTGGCTTCTGTTGCATCTGCCTGTAACAAGGATCACCATTATCAGCACAAAAAAGACTATCTAAATAGCTAGTGTGATAATAAAGGTTAACACAAACTGTAGATGATGTACAATACTGTTTTCCTCCACAGGTTAGCACAAACTGTAGATTGCACGCAACACTATTTTCCTCCTTTTTCTGCTCTTCCTAAATATGGGTTTGTGCAAAAATGATACATACACTACCTTTTACTGAAAAAGCCAACTTAAACTATAAGCAAAAAGTAGATGTTGCTATAACCAACTTCTAGCATTTGCTTTCTACTAGGCAATGGAATTACTATTTACAAATGCCACCGCAAGTCAACACTCGCAGTGACAGAAATAAGCATACTTCTGTGAAGATGTTATACCCTGCTAAAGCAGGCCTATACTTTAAAACTGGAAATAATTACTGTACTAATGTTCATTAAAATATTGAATTGAAATTTAAATTTTTACCCAAGCTTTCAAGACATTGTTAAGGAACAGGAGTAGGAGAAGCAAAACATGTGGAGAAAAGAAAGTATACAACAGGGAATGCTTTCTGAACCACAGGGTAGGTAAGGGCAGAGAGTGAATGGAGATGAGGTAAGAATGAAGACTGCTTGAATGCTGGAAGAAATACCTAAATAAGAAGCCTAGAAATGTGACAAGGACTTGGTAAATCTAGCCATTCATCAGTCTTAAATTTAGTAGCAAAAAAAGTGAATGCAAAAACTAACAAATGAAAGAATCACCATGGAAAAACTATGATCCTGATCCTTCACTGCTCTTTCTGATATATTAATTCAGAGCCTGTCACTTTCAATTTTCTAAAAAGGTAGTTTTTCTTCTTTCTTAAAACTAACAGACATCACAAATACACACCTTTCCTCCTAATGCCTCTGTCCTTTCCCCCACTTTTTTTTTTGTTGGGTAAAAAATTCTCACAAAAATCAGGCAGTGACAATAGGAACATGACCATCAGCTTTTCCATTCTTCACCTTAGGACAAAGCAGACGCTCACACTGTGCTTAAACTCCATTCTGCCTCAGCTCCCACCTAAACTAAGAACAAAGCCTTTCAAACTCTTATCCAGTCTGACCCTATGTCTGCTAAACTGGTGGCTGGAAGTGGCCATTCACCTGTCTGGGAAATTGTCGTACTTCTTTCAGAAAAGTCTCTTGAAAATAAGAGTTAGCCAAGATTTTGATTTCTAATATAAAAGCATTGCAATATGTAAAAAATATCTTAAAAGCATTTTAAAACGCTCTGCAGCTTACCATTAGATCACATTTATTGAGAACTTATTACAACTCTAGAGTTGAGGACAAATAATTTAAGTGAGAAACAGAACATAAATTTACTAAGGAAAACTGAATAGCAAAATAAATAATTCGGTTTATTTGAGTATCATTTAGTAACTGCAACTTCAAATATTGTCTGTATGGATTTTGAGTGTGTTGTCTCTCAATGGGTATAGAAAAATATAAAAATGGAATGGACTTACCAATCTAAAATAGAATCTATTTTCTGTCAAGGTTTTAGAGGGCCAGATTCTTACTTTGATATTAATTTTATTTTGAAGGGTGAACTTAATACTATTTAAAATCACAAGTAAACTCCCTCCTTGTGCAGTGTTTGGACATGCAAAGAGTAAAAGTGAACTAAAAGTGAAATTATTCATATCTATAAACATTAAAACAGAGATATAAATTCATTTATATGCATGTCTTACATTGCCAGGTATATTTAGGCTAATGCCAAAATATCTGAATATGGGAACTTAGACATTGTGAGAACCTGAAAATAAAGTTTGTATTGGGATTAAATTCATCGTAATCCCTGATGAAGGCTACAGCAGAATCCCAATATAGGTTTTATTAGACAGGTATATTAAGTTGCAGAGGAAACAGGAAAGTCGTGTGTAAACACCATGTCTCCCAAGCATTTGCAAAGTTAGATGCCTACATTTAGTCTTCTATAATACTAGTTTGGCTTCCAGAGACGCCAACAGTGGTAGCTGCTAAACACACACACCATTTGTTTAAGTTGCTGTCTTCAGCATTCACATCTCTTTAAAGAAACATACACATTCCTGAGTGGAAGAAAACAAAACACAGCTGGAGAGAGGGTAGTAGAGAAAAAACAAATGACACTTTTTTTGTTTTTCTTTAAAAAAAAAACAACAAAAACCAACATTATTTTCCACTTCCTCACAGAAAACTCTTCTACATTAGAAAATATTTTCCAAAGCTCCAGAGATCCTAAAAATCATAGGAGAAGGATTTGCTGAGTTCTATAGTATACTATATTCACTCATCATCAGTCACAGCCATAATAAAAATAAGTCTTACGAATATAAGACTTGATCATGCTCTCATTCAGAATTAACCTTACTGAGTAACGTCTCCTATTTCAGTTAAGTCAGAATGGGATCAAAATGTTTTAAATAATCACTATTAAGCTTTTACAAAATCCATCAGCTCTCCCATACTTTGGCCACCTCAAAAGTAAAAGTCAGTCTACAACTGTCCTGAGTCCAGATAAAATTTATTTCAAGCAAACAAACAGAACAGAGGTTGGCACCAATCCTTCAAACAAGTTTTGTGGATTCTTGAAAATGAAAACTGTAATGATATGTATTTAAAGTGAGCATAGTAATGGCATTGCAAGGTACCAAACACTCATTTCCACCACAATCAAGGCATTATTTTGAATAAACAGCTTGATGACAATTAACTTTTACTGAGCATCTTTCATTCTGCTGTTGATATTTTGTCTAATATGCAGTGGGAAGAATTCAGAATTTATCTATAAACATGTGGCAAGAACTAGCACTCTGACACAAACTTACAAAATGTCCTTCTGTTCGTCTCCCACATCCAACTTTGCCTTCAAATTTCTCTCATGAACTCATCAATTCTTAAACCCAAAGCATCCGGAAATGGGATGAATAAGTTAATTTTACAGAATATTGCCTACACAGAGATGGCAAGGATAGCCCAGCATGATGGGGTCCTATACTCACATTGATTTGAGCCACAGATCCCAACAAAAACTTACACCATTTATAACACATGGTCAGGCAAAATAAACATATTCAGAAATTTCTCTTTCCCTCTGTGGTGCCTTTTATCATTTTTCCCAATTCTGTTTGCCCTCCATTTGTCTTCTGAGTGAATTTTATGCTCCGATTGATGGATTTGAAGTCTGAGCAAGACTCAGAGCAATCTGCCCTATGGAGCCCTATGCACAAACCCAATCCTGACTAGCACTGCCTACAGCACCACTTCAGCTGCAGAGCCTCATCCTGCAGTTGGCTTCTGCCAGTGTCTCCTAACACACAGCTCTGCTTTCCTGCAGACTTGCCTCTACCAAGAGCTTCTGCAGTGGATGCTAATTTAAGAGGGAACCAACCTCTCCTCCACAGACATGGCAACTTCAGGATCTCTGACCTTTGATAAAGAATCTGCTGCTCAGCATATTATAAAAATTTTGCCAACAGACCGTTTAGTCCTAACGCATTTGCTTTTAGAGCACACAGAAGTGTGTTCAATATGAACGCTCACATGCAATGACAAGACATTTAAAAAATGAAAACCCACGTTCCTATGTGGCAGCAGCAATTCATCTGTAAGTCTTATGAAACACATTTAGAAGCAGGTTGTGTCACAGAAAATCTTTTGAAAGTGCCACTAGAGACTTGTTTCATAGACATTTAAAGTAACAATTCATTTCTGATCACCAAAAGAATGTCAGTTCAGAACTTACCTTATAAACTCTTTGCAAATTTTTTTTTTTTCAACTCTCATGAGGATACAGATGAAAGCCTGATTATACACAGAACTCGGTGTGTATTCTGTCACATGTTTCAAATACTGGGAGGTGCCTTCTTTCCTGTCTTTACAGGCAGCTATTCAATTCCCTATAAAGCCTTAATTCAGTTTCACAAAAGCCTATTTGACAGCAACAAGAGAGGATGTCAACATGAGTTATGTTAAATTTGTCAAAAGTAGGTGCTTGTAGAGATCTCTTCTATTCTGAAAGAGAAATAAAAAGTTCAAGGGGGGCTAACTCAAGGAGGAGAGGGGAACATCTTCTGACATCTCGTATGACAGACGTCTTGTGCAACTTGCCGAAAAAGTGGCATTAGTTATAAAACAATCTTGTTGGTTCTGAAGCCCTGAAGTAGGAGGAAACCTGCTACCTTGAATGCCGCATCTCAGTGTGTCCATAAAGGCTACATTGCTTGCATCTTGTTCAAGTATATGTCATCAAGATGGTGACCCCTCCAATCTTCATATTTGTACCATACAATAATGCAGAAAGCAGACAACCCTAGACTATTTTCAAAAAGATGGAGGAAGATCATGCAGCATGATACAGCAGTACATGGGTACAGCACCTCGGATCCCCAGGCAGCACAGTTTCCTTTGCTTACTAGCTCAGGCTCAGCAGTGCCGAAGCGTAAGCATGCTGCTGGCTGGCCTGTTTCTGCAGCATGCAACACTTGGCTCTCCCGAGACATGCAATGGCCATTTTTTCCCATCATAACTCACTCTTCTAGATATTTTCTCCCCAGTCCAGCAGTCTTCTGCTTTTTCAAGCATATCTGCGCATGTTTCCCCTAACCTCCTCTCACAGACCCCTCAGAAGTAGCTCCCAGAGCAGAGAAATCTGCAGGTTACAGGCTGAAAACCACTGCTCTAAATCAGTATGTCTCTTGTGGTTCCTGCCTACCCCTCCCTGACTATTTTCAAATTATGCTATTGTTTATTTTAATTTTTTCCACTTAGCTTTTTTCCTACCGCATACTTAACTGACAACTTTTTAAAAACTATGTTAATGTCCTTTGTCTGGGAACAACCATCTTAAAGTCACTGAAAAACCTTCTGGTGGAATCCAACTTACTCGGCCAGCTGGTTTCTACACTCATATCAGATCTTCATAAATGGAAAAAAATAAAAGCCTTATTGAAAAAAAGACACTGTGGGCTAACTGAAAAGTTGCCATACGCAACTTAGATGAAAGAAAATGATTTTTTTTAGCCAGAGGGGATAGCTTCATGATTTAAATCTGAAGTTTGAAATACCTAGTGTCCTGGGACTTCACAATGTATTTTTCAAAAGGTCAAAAGTTTGGTTGAACAAAGTGATTTGCACATAGTTGATTCTGCAGGAAATTTCAAAGCTAATGTTCCATAAGGACAATTATGAGTCAATGACAATTTTAATAAAACCAAATGTAGTCTCTGTGACCTTGGAAGGAATGCTTTTCCTTCCCCTTGCCCTTCATGGTACTACTTCTTGATTATCTTCCACATCTGGGAAAGCACAGATCGAGGCTGACCCAAAACATCGGCAGCTGCCAGACCAAGACCAGCACGAAGGGCCTGGGATCACTCCCGGCTCTTCGCTGCCATCTTTCCCCAGTACCCGGCAGCAGCCACGCTTTCTGCCCCACACCGGTGGGAAGTACCCACGCACACCTACCTGCCGCCCTCGCCCCCCGCACCCCACGCAGTTCAGCCAGCCACCCCTCCCCTCCTCTCTGGCACACTCGGATATTCAGGTGCTCACATGCCTTTGACCAGCCTCTTCCAGGGAGCATGGACAAGCACGGCCTGGGCTGCCTCTGCGGCAGTTTGCCACGTGCTGCCTGAGGCTGACGTGCAAGGAGGAGTTATAAGATGCTGCAAATTCCAACGAAAAGAAAATTGCATTCATAAGTTGGATGGCACAAAGTTATCGTGTGAGAGACAGCCTTGCCTTCAGGCACAGAGCTGTGCTATAGGCTGGAAAGGACGATGGGAGATCATTCAATTCAACCCCTGCTCCAAGCTGGGCCAACTAGATCAGGGTGCTCAGGACAGGAGCCCTGCGCCCATGCCCCAGGGTTTGCATGGTGAAAACACGTTTCCTAATATCCCATGTTCCTGTTGCCTCTCGTCCCAACTGCGCACATGTCTCAGAGGAGTCTGCCTCCATCTCCTTTACGGCCTCCGTGAGAGAGCCGAGGACAGCAGTAAGGTCTCCCCTTAGCCTTCTCTTCTTAAGGTTGAAGAAAGCCACTCCTCTTGGCCTCTCCTCATACATAATGAAGAATTAAAGCTAGGACATCCCTATACTGTCAAGAAGTGTAGCTTCAGATGTGTTAAAGAAACAAAAGGGTTTAACTTTGGGATGCCAGAAACAAATAGATTATTCTTCCCTTTCATGTCCACCGATGCCAGGGGGAGTCAGGCAGATGTATCAGCAGATGACGACGCTGGGACCTGCCTATGAGCATTACACAGGTCCTGCATCTGCTCTGCAGAGACAACCAAAGGTGAGCACGTGTTCTAGCAGCCCACCTGCCTACTTACAGCAGGAACCCAGTCATACCCTCTCTCTGACGCTACGTGCCACCCCAACAGCAGTAAAGATGGAAGTGTGAGGATTAAGCCCTTATCGACAAGTAAAGGTCTAGGCCTGAACAATTACATTGCAGGTAGCTCCTTAACTTCAAAATCACACTGTATTAATCGAATACATTGCACAGCTGAACAACCCTATTAAAAAAAGTTCAGTGGAAAAAACAACCCAGTGAATTAATTTTCAGTTTAATTAATTTAGCTCAATTTTGCATCATGAATCTTTTATGAATTACTCTTAAACTAAGAACCTTTCATCCTTCAGAAACACAGAAATGTTTGCTTTGGTGCCAACAGGAACCTTTCCTTTGGCTTACATCCCAGCTCTGGCCAGGTACCCTCCTCTGGTGGGCAGGCCTGGGTCTGCATTTCTCCTACAGCAGGGCCCTGAAATTCACCCACCCCACTGTTGGAATGGGACATCAAATCTCAGCACACCACCTATCTTGACAAGGTCTCAGTTGACCCACATAGGCTTGGGGTCTCGTCAAAACTTGGAAGTCTGTGAGTAGTGTTAAAGGGTTGCTTGTTCAAATCAAGGTATGCATAGAGATGTGTCTGGAAGAAAGATTTCAGAATAATGAAGCCCTTTTCTTTAGTGACTTAACACTAAATCCTTCCATGGGAGTTTGGGTATACCCCTGCAATCATTGCTGGAGGCCTCCCTCCACAGTTCACCAAGAGAATCAGTGGCAGAATGATCCTGATCCTTCCCAGGACAGCCTTCTAAATCAATTTTGGGCCACATTTGGCTGTCCTAGAAGGCTAGAGCTACCCATGTAGTTTACACCCCTCTCAAGCAGTAGCAGGTCACTCTCAGCAATGACCCCCCATCCATCTGAGCACCAGCAACTGAACACACTGCACTTCCACGGTCAGTTTCTGAAGGTAGAAGGCAGAAAGCCATCGGAAGACTGATTACTACGTCCCCCTCCTCCCTCTCCATTTCCCTACCCCAAGATGCATACCTCTGCCCCCCGCTCCTCCTTGTGCTGCTTCAAGTGTCTGTGTAGCAAATTGCATTAGGGAGTTAAGACCAAAAGCAACCAGTCTAGGTCCAAACAGCAGTACCTGCAGGCATGCAGGGCACGTGCTGGCAGGACCACCTGGGGTCCACAGTTGTCCTGGTGTTCCCCTGAGCCACCACCAAGGCAACCTCTTACTACAAAGGGAAGCAGCTGCCTCTCCTGTCCCTGAAAGGCTGTATATAACTACATAACTATATGTATTTGTCTGTGCAATGGGAATCTTTATGCAGGTATTATTATAATAGAATTAATCAACACAGTGCTCTTGTTTTCCTCTTACTGTCATCACCCCCAGGTGCTTTCAAAGATAGATGGACGCTGCCATGCTGTGTGTACACTTACGGTTTTAAATGTTCAGGTCTTGTATGTAAAATAGGTCCTGGGTAGGCAACTACAGAGAAGGACATGGCTCTGACCACACGACAGATTTGATTTCAACAAATGCAGCAGCAGGAGCTTCCCCACTCTTCTACATTATTCCTCAGGAATCACTTGGCGAGACCATCATTTGGAATTAAGTGATTTAATTTCTGTTCATCTACTCTTGATTGTCTGCCAAAGGCATCTATAGCGAAAGATGAATGCTGCTGCTACTGATTGAATCAAAACTACAATACACAATCCATCAGACAAATTCAGGGCTATGTTTCTGTATCGCCACAAGCCTGCATCCGACCAGTAACACAAAGGTGAATGACAAGCTCTGAAACAGACATGCTAACCAGAATTATGTAGACCTGAAGGATTTTAGCAGATGTATTTCTAACAGAGCAAAATAAAAGGACAGGATTTTTGACAGTATGAAGATGGGAAATACTATGCAATTAGATGTATAGTAACAGGTTTGCTAGACTTTAAAATTAAAAAAAAAAATAAAAACAAAACCAAACCCAACCCCTCACAAAACCCAACAATGTGTAACACAGTAGAACTGCAAACGGTCTGAAATTTGTCCCTCCTCAAGGCCACCTCCCTTTCTGAATGAAACAGCTTGCAATGCTCTCACTGAACTATTACAAGGACTTGGTTCCTGGTAGGGTGCGAAGTGTAAAAGCATACTGTTTTGAGCATTCACTTTTGAAATCAGCCCCTCTCCTCTTCTACCTACAGTTAGAAAATCCTTGCAGTTGCGGAGTTGGGAGTTCTTTCTTGCTTCCAAGTCCACAAGGTTCATAACAGAAGGGAGAAGTCAGGATCTTAAATATTTTGTTGAACTGGGGTATTAGAATCTTAACCAGTGGTCAGGATTTTATAATCAAAACATTTAGCATGGGTATAACTTTGATTTTCATCTCATCAACCATGTTCAGCAATGCAACAAGGCTTCTTGCTGAACTCCAGAATGTGCCGTGCAGTTTCACAAGTGCTATTGTTTTGCACATCACTATACGCAACATCCACTTATTGTTACTGGGTGTTACAGAAATAAAAAAATCTACTAGAAGATAGGCAAATGGCAAGCAGTCAACAGAACAGATTTGGGTCATTGCTTTTTTTTTTTTTTTTTTTTTTTCCTGGGGGGGCAGGGGGGGAAGGAAAATAAATTGTCAGAGTTGTGTTCTCAGTCACCTGTAAAGATTACTGCCTATTACCATGACTGGTACTCTTGAGAAGATGGAAGGTTATGTGCTGCAGGAAGCCCATTCTCAGGAGCCTTACAGAAACAGCCTCTGTTTTGAAGCCAAATCGTTGCTTGTTAGTGAAAGGCAATGTATGTGTACGTGAAAGAATTTTATGTTATAGGAAAGAAAAATAATGGGGGCAAGGCCATATTTTATATTTGTCACCTACTTTATGAAATCTTGATCTCTCTCACGTAGACTTTCTGCACTGAGAAATTGCTTGCTTCAGTTCTCACTGGCAAGGAAATCTTCAACCACCCCAGACAAATGGAAGACTAAGGGATGCAATAACTGGAGACTTAGCCAACCCAACTCTCCTCACCCATCTTCAGTGCTGCAATTATTATGTTACTGTCCACAGTAATTGTTGTCTAGAGACTTTGTCAAATTTATCATGGTTTTGTCCTCTGTGCTCCTCCTTTACCACTTGCCACTGTCTGGATTAAAGGAGCAGAAGCCCTTAAGATACAATTACCTCTGAGCCAACCAGCCAGGGTGATGCAGTAATAATGTGACCTACACGTTTTGTCCTTTACAAACATGTACTCCACAGGCTGAGCTCATGAATTCCACTTTCCTTGGCTCAAGGCCTGGAAACTTGAGTCTTTACCAAGTGCCAGGCCTCCCACTGAGGGCAAAACTAACCTCAGTCTACAGGTCAGAGCAGTCTGATTTTCTTGCATTTTGCAAAATATTGCTTTAAGGATATGAGGTTAATGAAGTTGTCTGGGTAGAGGCATCTGAGACCATTTCGTAGGTATCTTAGTTCTGAAAGATTGTTTGGTTTGTTTTTGTTGGTTTCTTTTTTTTTTTTTAAACAACTCTAATGGGGATTATGCAACCTAACAACTGTCCCTCTTTCACTTATCATTACAACCTCCTCCCTAACCACAGATAACCTCTAATTTAATATTTAACAGTAGCTTAGAATTAACAAATTCATTTAAGTGTTCCACATGACAAAAGAAACAGTTGTAAGATTAATAATGCAGTGGTCTTAAGGATTTGTAAAGCCCTCAGTTTCAATTTTCTTCTATATTAAATGCTAAAATTACAGTTTAACATAATAGTCAATGGAATCAATAGTATCTTTGAATTTATATGGATCACTAGCGTATCTCATCTGTCTTTTGGGACAGAACCTTCAACAGATTAGCAAACGACCACGTTGACACCGTCCCTTCATGGTATCCATGGACCTTCCTCTTCCTTTGTGCTACATCTTTCCTCCCCCCCCCCCCCCCCCCCCCCCATGTGCTTTTGGCACCCACTTCCAACTACTTCTTCGTACTTTCTACAAAACTATCTAGCCAATCGTCAGCAATCAGGAGCATTTTTACAGTTTAACTATGCTAAATGAATACCAGTTAGTTAATATTTAGTAAAGAAGCGAGCTAGTACTGAAGAGAAAACAACTTCTCTACGTCCTTTAAACTTTTATACACGAAAAGAGAACAAACCCAGCATAATCACTTCCATAACTGAAAAAAAAGAGGTATCCTTGATTCAAACTTTTAAAAAGATGAACAGTGCAAACCTCTGCTTCTGCACTGTCATTTCAATTTCTCTTCACTAATTGCTTCAGAAACACAGTTCACATTGTCTAGTCACGCAGAGAAAAACATACACAAAAGTTACACAGAGATTGTCTAACTTGTTTGTATCCTGAGCCAGAAGGGGCAGAACGTACACTGTACTTTTGAGAATGAGTTTAAATGGAAAACGACTGGTTTCATGTTTGCCCAATTTTACAACAGCTGCAACAAAACCCCCACAAATTTTCTTCCCTTTAAAAAAGTAATTTTCCATGGAAAAACCTCATTCTGTATATAGACCAACTTACCCCTACCTCCAAACTAGCAACATGCATTTTTATATGCTTGACTGACCATAAGACAGGTAAACTATACTGAGAAAAATCTACACTGATTTGCATAGGTTATCTAACAATATAGGACAATGTCAAAATACGGTCAACTCAATATGCCAACTGCAACTTTGATTTCAAGAGAACGAAGATAACTCAAAAATACTTGCACAGAGCAAGGAGGCCACTTCAGTGAGTTAATACCTACACCTTCTGAATTCTGTAAGCTTTTATTAATGCCATACTTAACTAATCCACATTGTTCACAAGAAGCAAATTAAGACTGAGACCATCTGACTCTCTAAATTGTGCATACAGACTGCCCAGCACCTTATCAGTTTACTGCTCAAGATCTACTCAAACGCAGCAGTATAAAATGAGCAGAGCAGCAAAAAAATCCCAAGACAGTCTGTCACTTCCACCACTCCTATTCACAGCCCTGTAGGCATCAATAAAATGGGAAAGTGAAAAGCCAGCAAAAGTCAGAGGTTTCTACCTGGAAGGAAAGATGTGCACCAGCTCCTTATTGCATCAGCCAGGGGACTGGAGGGAGGGAGGGAAAAAAAAAAAAAAAAAAAAAAAAGAGAAAGACTGACTTTGTAAGGGCTGACCATGGCTGCCTCTCATCCACTTATTGCAGGCTCCGATTGCCATGTTTACTTCACCATGTATTGGGCCTTCCGTTGAATCTCCAAGATTCATATTTGTCTGAATACACAGGAGAGATTCAAGGTAAGTTACAGAGTACAGCATGTAAGAGGACTGAATTTGTTGGGGAAGAGAGTAAGAAGAAAAACCTGCATAGAGGACAGACTACTACTGCAAACTGAATAATACAATCAGTAGTGGTGGGTGGAGAGAGTGAGAGAAAGAGCTAAAATTGAAGAAAGTACAGCAGAAAGTATGCTGAGATACAATATGGAAGAAACTACATGGAACAAAGTAAAAAGTGAAAAAGATCTATTCATGTCCACTGCTGTCTTTTTTGACTAAACTATCTTTGAGGCAAGGAGTGACTTTTCTTGTATCTCTGCATAGCCCCTGGCACAATGGCATGCAACTTACCTGCTGGTTTCCAGAGTGTACTGCAGAAATGGCAAATAGCAGCAAGCCAGCCTGTCCAACAGGTTTTAAGAAATACACAGTTTGTTCAGGAACTAGACTGAATAACATAATGCTCCTAGGCCTCTCCAGATAACAACTAAGGGGAGGGGAAATTTTCTTCTATATCAGTCAATGAAGTGGTGGTGCTGGGCTGCAACATGCAGTTTGGAAAACGCATCAGTCAGATGTGTACTATGATAAGAATCTGTAAGAAAAACCAATCGACCACATCACAGACCAAACCAGAGCACTCATGAGAACATAAACATTATTATTATTAGTTACAAACAGTACCGGATTCTGGTGGTGGAAATACAGTCTTAAATTCACCTGAATAGGTATCACATCCTGATGATGAGGAGCCAACCGAGAGCTTATGGGTCAGGATTAAAGGGAGGGCAGGGACAGGTGACATTATAGTGGGGGTCTGCTACAGGCCACCTGACCAGGAAGACCGAGCAGATGAGGCCCTCTAAAGACAGACAGGAGCAGCCTCATGTTCACAAGCCCTGGTCCTCACAGGGGACTTCAACCACCCTGATATCTGTTGGAGGGACAACACAGCAGGGCATAAGCAATCCGGGAGGTTCCTGGAATGCGTTGATGGCAACTTCCTTCTCCAAGTGATAGAGGAGCCAACGAGGACAGGTGCTATGTTGGACCTTGTTCTCACCAACAAGGAGGGACTCGTGGGGAATGTGAAGCTCAAGGGCAACCTTGGCGGCAGTGACCATGAAATGGTGGAGCTCAAGATCCTTAGGGCACTGAGGATGGCACACAGCAAGGTCACTGCCCTGGACTTCAGGAGAGCAGACTTTGGCCTCTTCAGGGATCTGCTTGGTAGAATACCATGCGATAAAGCCCTGGAGGGAATAGGGGCCCAAGAAAGCTGGTTAATGTTCAAGGATCACCTCCTCCAAGCTCAGGAGTGATGCATGCCAACTAAGAGTAAGTCAGGCAAAAGCACCAGGAGGCCTGCACGGATGAACAAGGAGTTCCTGGACAAACTCAAACACAAGAAGGAAGCCTACAGAGGGTGGAAGCAAGGACAGGCAGCCTGGGAGGAATACAGAGAAATTGTCTGAGCAGCCAGGGATCAGGTTAGGAAAGCTAAAGCCCTGATAGAATTAAATCTGGCCAGGGATGTCAAGGGCAACAAGAAAAGCTTCTATAGGTACGTCGGTGACAAAAGGAAGACTGGGGAAAACGTGGGCCCTCTTGGGCAGGAAACGGGAGACCTGGTTACCCAGGATATGGAGAAGGCTGAGGTACTCAATAACTTTTTTGCCTCAGTCTTCACTGGCAAGTGCTCAAGCCACATCGCCCAAGTCGCGGAAGGCAAAGGCAGTGACTGGGAGAATGAAGAACCATCCACTGTAGGAGAAGATCAGGTTCGAGACCATCTAAGGAACCTGAAGGTGCACAAGTCCATGGGACTTGATGAGATCCATCCGTGGGTCCTGAGGGAACTGGAGGACGAAGTTGCTAAGCCACTATCCATCATATTTGAGAAGTTGTGGCAGTCTGGTGAAGTTCCCACTGACTGGAAAAGGGGAAACATAACCCCCATTTTTAAAAAGAGAAAAAAAGGGAGACGCAGGGAACTACAGGCCAGTTAGTCTCACCTCTGCGCCCGGCAAGATCATGGAGCAGATCCTCTTGGAAACTATGCTAAGGCACATGGAAAATAAGGAGGTGATTCGTGACAGCCAACATGGCTTCACTAAGGGCAAATCATGCCTGACAAATTTGGTGGCCTTCTATGACAGAGTTAGATGATCTTTATAGGGAAGTAGATGACTTTTAAGATTCCTTCCAATCCAAATCATTCTATGATTCTATTAATATCCTGATCAGCCATTACATTTATAATATAAAGGTGAATGACAGACACGTCAAATCATTAGTCTACTGAACAATAATAAATAAGGACGGAGTGCTGGAGACATCCTCAATATGGAAGCGAAATTCATTAAGCAGCTACTTTGGGAATCTCTGACCTCCTATATGGAAGTGAAACACTTCACAGGCCACAGATAAATATACTGAGTGCAACTCAAATTAGTTTTAAAATTTAAAAAAAAAAAAAAAAAAAAAAAAATGTATTTCTTCTCAGTACATCCTCCCATTCTGCAATACAAGCAGGAGGACAGAGATATAATTACTGGTTACCCCAAATCATTACTTCCGGTTTAAATTTGAAATAAATATCCTGGGCAGTATTGAAAACCTGAGTAAATATTATTTACAGATTCATTGCCTGTGGACAAGTCCATATTCTACACACCTATCAAAAACTGGACAGGTACCACACGCATACATACACACCTAACTCCAAACCTATGCTGTACTGGCCCACATATAGTCAAATATTCAACGCAACAGCTACAAATGGTTTTGGAATACTGTTACTTATGTTTATGCCATGGTCAGAAAGATTTTGGAACATATGGTGTGGACCACAGCCAATGTTTTTGCTTTTCTACTCTCAAACACACATTGGTGCCCTTGGCGCCATTTTTTTGGAAATCTTACAGGATTGTTAAGGATGTTACATATTTAGGCTAATTGAATATTTTATATAACCTTCTTTACATTACAGGAAAACCCCAAAGAACAAGGGGAAACAAAACACATAAGCAAAAATCACCAAGTCAAATAAACCAGGAAAGATAATTTGAAAACGAGGAAACCTTACTTGCAGAAGTAAAACCACTGAACTAGTGAGATATAAAAAGGACAAACATTCAAACCTTTATTTAGCCCACAATATGAATGGAAATAAGCTCTTTACACTTTTTTTTTTTTTTTAAGTAAATGTATAATACTGCACGTATTTCTAAATGCCACATCTTTAACCTCTCTTACCACTTAGATGGACCTACACTGAATCTACCCATAGTCAGGAGACTTCTAGAAAACCTTCTTTAAAGTTATATTTTGTTGCAGTCGACTCCTCATTTATTTAAGGTAGTTGCTACTAGAGTTTTGCAAGAAGTCAGGGAAACTCCAACCATCCTTAGAAATGAATGTCATTTGTCATACAGCCAGCAGAACTTAGTCAAGGTAGTTCTGTGTGCACACACACATGCACAAACATTAACATATTTAATACTAAATTATAAAACTTACTTTTGTGCATCTGCAGATCGTTTCCAGCTTCCTTGTAGATCCTGTGAAATATCTTTCCCAATATTATTTGAGATGGCATCATCTTTTACAGAATCCTCTTTTATTCTAGCTGTAGAACACATAGGCTCTTCAGTTTTTGGACGCTTTCGCTGCATGTCCTCCGGAAGGGTATTTGTGTTCTGTAAATCCTTTTCACATCTGTTGGGTTCATCTTGGAAGGTAGAGGGTTTAGATTCTACCAAAGAAGATTTTGTTGCAATATTAAATAAGCTTCCAAGAAAATGAAAAAAGCCTTCTCGGGGTTGCTTGTCTTTATCCGTTGTTTTGATTCCAGGAGTCAAACTAGGAAGGCTATTAGCCTTTTTCAGCTCCTCCTGGATTTCAGACTTGCTAAGTTCCTCCGTGGAATGGTTCTTCTCTTCATTTTGACAAACCTAAGATAAATACAAGAAGCACATAAAGAAAATGTTTCCTGTCATTTTCCCACATTCCCAAATTCCTTAATTTTAGTTTGCTCCTATGCATTACATTCCTTTCAGGAGACCTGTTGTTTAAACGTTCATTTTAAGATCAAAGCCCTGTGCTTTCTTCTCTTTTTGTACTAAAAAGGTCCCTATTCTACAAAAAGCCAAAAGGACTACATAGGCTAGAAGATTCACAAAGCAGCTGCTGTGGAAGTAATGTACAGAAGGACAGATGGGGAACAATTGCTTCAACTGGCAGAAGAAAGCTGAGGAAGAAGCAAGGAACAATTTTTCAAACTTCAGACTAATCTGATCAAAAAGCACAGCTTCACAAACAAATCTATATGCGCTTGTGAGATGAACAGTTTTCAGCTTGCAAATATACACAGGAACACCATAGCAAAACACGAACATATTATAGCCTTAAACATAGGGTAACCTGCACTTGTAAAAACCAGGAGAATCCAGAACAGAATTTAGATAAAACAAACTCAACTCACGTGCCAGAGATTAATCTTACCTGCTGTCCTTAGCAACCCCACATTGCACCCTTTGGCCAGCTTTCCTTCAACTTCACAGGCAATTAACTGCCCAGCTCTATTTCTAAATCTATTTGTAGTCTCACACGACTCCATAGTCTACCACGTTCAAATGGCACAGTTTTCCACATAGCCAAAGTCCTACAAACCACTACCCCTGCACCCATGACCTTCTGAACTGCCTATCAGCTAGCTGAAAATAATTAGTAATAAAGCAGGGCTCCACCTCATTTAAACCACCTGTTCATTTCTTCCCTCAACTCAGCTGAGCATCTACCCCCAGGGGCAAGACAAGCTCTGTTCCTCACCGATTTGTGCCCTTGAATTTCCTTGGTGTCAGCTTCTCTTACAGATCCATAAAACCGCTGCTCAAGCCCATGCTACTTCTGCCAAGATTACCTGCCCAAAAAGATGATGCAGCTTCACTGGTAGGCTTCACAGATACCACATGTAACCATGTTTTCACCTTCACAATCTGCAAATGCTTTTTACCTAGACTAAAATTTTCTGGGGAGCACCTCCTCGCCATCCTCACCCTTTGTAGTGGGTACCATATGCTATTGCTGCCTATTTTATCTTTATAGTACAATCCTTGTAATTTCAATCTCTGTTTCAACCCAGTTTATTAAAACAGAATCAAGTTATCCCAGCTTTTCTTAGATGAAATCTATTCTGCTCAACAGGAGTGGGAAAGGAGAACATGAACAAAAAGCTCTATGCAAATTTTAGTTGTGTCAACAATATCTTTGGATAAGAGTAAATGTTTCAAGTTGGCTAACAACTACAGTCTAAGCAGAGAGCTACTATTTTCATTAGGCCACTAACCCTACTTCAACTTGAAGATGAAGACAGCTGTTTCAAGTAACCTAAAATGAGCAAGTAGGCTTATTTGTTAATAGCCCATCTAGGATCACATTAATGGTGAAAAAAGTGTTTTAATGAACACAGCTTAATCCTTGGTGAACAGCAATTTCTTAAAAACTTGCAAGTTATACTTACTGATACTGGAGCAGTGGTCTTTAATCTTCAAGCAATATTTTTTCACCTTTTTCATGCAAAGAGTAGATGCGATTGCTTAATATTAAGTGATCAGATGTATGTGTTGAAAATGGAATTGTTTATGTGAGGACAGAAATTGAATGGCACTAATCTGTCCCTGAGAAATCCATACAACCTCTATTTTCTTCATACAGGCAAGACACTTAAACAACCACATTAAACTTTTAAGTAAACTTTCAAAAGTGGACTAAGTCAAACTCTACCCTTTTTTCATCCCACCTGTGACAAATCCCACCTGCTTCCCCACCTGCTGCACTAATCAATAGCTGATGCGTCACAAAAGGATGTAGTCACCCCTGTAGTATTCAGGGACTTGCTACTTTAGAAGTCAACTCTACCCAAACCCACCCTTGGAAATGAAGACAACAACAGTGCAGCTTACAGATTTACCACAGTGCTGGCTGGTATCTTCAGTACTAGGCAAACTATGCAAGTAACATGCAAACCTGGGACGAATCTCTTGAACAATTAGCTTCATTGCATAGGAACTACGTACTTTGCATAAGGAAATACAAAACAGAAACAAGAAAAAAATTAATTTCCAAAACTGGATAATACATGAATGATTCACCATAGTGAACTCCAAAGTTCTACTATCATAGTTTCTTCCTTCACTTTGATTAATACCTCAGCATTCTTCAATACCAGTCTTTGATTCAACTTTAAGTGAGGGAGAGCATTTCTCCCTTGTTCTGTGATTAGTATCATTCACACAAATTTGTCAGACTTAAAAGAGTATCTCAGTGCAGGATGTGGACACAAATCTTACTATTTTCTCTGCAGCTATAACCATTATAGGCTATAAACATTTATATTGATTTATATTAATTACTACAATATCGATGACATTAACAGCTAAATCCATTAACTATAAAAGAAAATATTACATTCAAAACTTGTCAACAGTTTAGTATTATGGTTTTTTGTTGTTTTTGTTGTTGTTGTGGTTTGGTTGGTTTTTTGTAAACTCATTTGTATTCAGGAACTACTGTTTTTTTTTTTCTGTTAGGAACTGAGACTTCAAATATGGCTAAATCTCTACATGTGAAATTCTTCTGCTAGCAGCTCTGAGACATAACGCTTGTAAAGACTGTGCTTCTTATTTGTAAGCATAATTCATGCTCTGCATGAAAAGCTGTTTTGTAGTCTCTGTTTCCAGAAACAGAAATCTATTTAGACTTTACTTCCTCTTTAATCTTCCTTTCCTTACTTAACTTTTGGTAAATCAAAAGAACAGGAAGTTTTAATATGAAAGGGTCCTTCCATACCTTTAACCATAAATAGGGTCTTGCATAAAAAAAGCCCTGGAGAACATTTACATTGTGCTTATTTGAAGATATACATGGGTATTAAGTCCCGGCAAAGAAACTACGCAAATCTTTCTTTTTTCCCTTCAATATCATCAATCCTACTCTCCATATATTCTCCCCCCATGCTCCACTTTCCCTTTGCTATAGAAGACAGCATGAGCTACTGGTGTTTTATCATTTGCCCATAAAATCCCAAGTCAAAGTTTGAACCACTCTTTAGGCATTATACAAACAAAACTGTTCCTGCTACAGATTCTGAAGTTTGTGTTTTAAGATAATGCCATATTCAAATCAACGAGACGAAAGCACGTGTCTGTAAAGCCAGTAAGCCTTTAACACAGCAGGAGCCTTCAGGCACTGGTGCCTGACAAACGCAGCAGTATGACGGCAATTCCACGACGCAACACCATGATAACTTTCACTTCTCTCTGAGCTCATCTCTGACAGAAGCCCCCAGCAAGCGCTCAGGAAAAAAAAGGCAAGGGCATAGGGTATTCGCCAAGTAATCCTTTCCCTGGTATATCCCACTAGTTTTCAACAGTCAGAGCCTACGGTTGACCTCGACGGAGCAGTTGCATCTGTGTCGCAATTAGGCTTGAGCAGTTTGATATTCACAAACTGGAAGAATTCCAGTGACTCTCGTATTAGCTACACTTCATGTCATTGGCTAAAAAAAAAAAAAAAAAAGAAAAAAAAAATTCCTCTTCCAGTGTCACAGCAGTCTGAACAGTTTCTCAGGCTTACGACACAAACAATCGGTTTTGGATGAAAACCTACCTGCCAGATCCCCTTTGTGATCCTTGCTCATGCAAGGAGAAAAGTTTTCCTGCCTTAGTGTTGTCTTTCTGCTCCTTTTGTATACGGATTGTCATCAGTCTTCCCCTTGCCTCCCCTTTCCCACTCTCCATGAGCCTTCCTGCTTGTGACATGCTTCATAAAGCTTTAATTAGCTTTTATTCCTTTAGCAACTCGTTACTCAAAGTTTCACTGGGCAAGCCCTGGGTAACCTGGCCTGACCTTATAGCTGAGCCTGCTTTAAGCAGGAGGTTGGGCTAGATGGCATCCTGGGGTCCCTTCAACCTGAATTATCCTATGGTCCTGTGACCTCACATGCAATGAGGCTGGTGCAGAGGGGAAGCTCAGCAGAGCGTGAAACAAGATTATGATTTAAATCAGGTGACTGAAGAGACCAGTGATAACTGAAGCTGTAACTAACTGTGCAGTCGGGTAGTGCGGTCTCACCTTGCTGGAGCAACCGCTGCAGAGAAGCTTGGCAGCCGGGACTCAGAAGACAAGCCCACGATGTCATGTCTCAAGCATGATTCTTATCTGAGCTAATTTATTCAACGGTAGACTAGGTATGTTTTCCAGGCTGTAATCCACTCCTGACTGCAGCACAGACATACGCCCAAAGCCTAATTGCACCTATGCAGTCAGGCACAGGGCCTGCTACCAGTGTGAACAGCCCCCCCGAAGCGCAGAGAGCAGCTCCAGCAGCACAACAGCACCCTGAAGAGGGATTGCTTTGCCAGGTTTGCCTCGCCTCCTGTACCAGCTGCGAACAGCCGCCCTGGTAGCCGCCGTCTCTCAGCAGTCGGGTGGCAAAAGTTCAAATTGCCAGAGGTTCTCATTCAGCAGGGGTTACCTCTGTCTGCCAAGAATACAATCTCTTTTATTGCCCTAACAAGTGAATGAAATGAAAACATTAACAGCATTAAAACACAGATCTCCGTGAACAAAGAATTAGCTTCCAGCCACAACAGCCAGACATTTCGGATTTCACTCCCCATGAACGAACACTCGTTACAAAGCAGAAACTCCAGACAGCCGCGTGGAGACCTGTCACAGAGCGTCCGTCCTGCTGCGCTGGGAGCTGCTGATGGGGGACGTTCTGCGTATCGTGCAGATACGCTCGTGCGCTTTAACCACCCCATCTTACCTACAGTTGTGAGAGAAGACGGCCAGCTATCAGGATTTTAGGATCATCACTGATTCACCCCAGAGACCTTCAACAAGCCATTTAACCCCAACATCCCAATTTACTCATCCGAGAAACGGTCACAGCACTATTCCAGAATTTCTGTTTGCCAGCATGTAAAAATAGTTTAAGAGTTTCGGATTAAAGTGTTAGGTGCACAAAGTAGCACATTTAGGCACTGCTACCTCTAATACTGGAAAATTAACCATGTTCCTAGCCTTAGCTTCAGCCTTTCAACATGGCTACGATGCCTGCATTTCATTTAACAATTATGAGCATCTCATTCAATTTGAACAGCAATACAGTATGTAAATTTTGTACGCAAAACAAAATCTACAGTGAAACAGCTGGCAGACTAGCACATCCCCACAATGAGTCACTACTGCGTGTTTTTCGGCTGATCTCCCTTCTCTGGGAGGCTAAGGCATCTTTGGTGTAATCTCCTACTCGTTTGCAATGAGTGGGACACACTGAGGTACATTAAATCCACACATGAAATAAGCTTTTGTTTTTTCAGCTACTGTGAGGCAAAGAAGTTAGGCACTCTGAACCAACAGGAGGCAATACATACGGAAACCTAATGAAACCAGATGTAGTGCGACACAGATTAGGAACAAGACTTGTTTAAGAAAACTGGCACAGTATTATGAAAAATTCAGGGAAAAGTACTATCAGACCGTGAAATACACAATAGGCAGAGAACTCCTAGAAGTCACTGTTGCTAGTGTTCATGAGAAAAACAGATTTAAAAAACACGCAGTCAAAGTGGGTTTTTCCTATTTACGCCAGTAATTAGAGTGGTGATGGAGATGACACAAGGGAGTTCCACCATTGTAAAAAACTGTTTAGTTTAACTAAATGCTACCTTTTAAATAATCAGAAGAAGCAAAAAACCCAAATATTAACAAAGACAGCCTTGGGGTTTGGGGGGGATTTAAGTTAAAGGCGAGTTCTGTATCTCTACAAATAACTGATGCTTTGAACCTCTGAATATTTTGGCTTTTTACACTGTGAAGTTTTCCTTCCACATCCTCCTTTCTCTGCTTGTTTTGACATGAAAAAATCAGGTCATGACAACCTCAGAAGACAAGAGTAACTAGAAAACTAATGAAATCATGGCATCTTCATAATCAGGAGTAAAAGTTAAACAGCAGGAAGGGACTTCTAGTTAAACTGTATCAGTTTTGCATTTTTAAAAATAAACCTATTTAAACTCAATGACTTTTTAACATCTGGAAAGACAACTGCCTCTGTTGAAAGTTCAGCACAGGGACTTTAAAAATTTGTTTATCCATTTGAATTCTTGAAACACCAAGAAGTCCTTAATGTAAATTTAATTTGCCAGATGAGGAAAGAAAAGATGAAACAAACATTCTCTGAAACTCTAGTGTTCTCCTAAAATCTGAGGAACTATCAAGGCTTACCTTCTCTGACAAGAGAACAAAAACCAAGAGGGTAAGGGTGAACACTTCCAATGAAAAGGTAGAGAAAAAGGAGGTACAATTTGAAATAAAGTTTCTGCTAGGTCACCTTTATGAGGAATTGTAAACTCAAGCAAAAGTCTCTAGAATGACAAAGTGAACTTTATCATTTAAAAATTTCTGTTTACACCATTTGCAGAGTTACTTAAAAATGTCTTCCTTCTGAATTTTCTCCTGAAATTATTGTAAAGCTCTGATGAAAGATTAAGAATTGGTACTCACTTCTCAGTATGTAACCATCGCGGCCTTACTACTGCTCCTGGTATGGAGCCAGAGAGAACAGAATTGTCTGTCTTATTTCTGTTCTTTCCTCTAAATTCTCCCGCTATTATACTTCCAGTGCTTTTTAGTGACAAAGTTTTCACAAATACAAAATAATTTTTATTCTCTTTTACTTGATGGTTCCCTGATGTTTGAAAATAAATTAAAAAATAAAGGTAAAATTCACCTTTCCAATGCAGAAGGTGTGCACAAGCAGGCTGTACACTGGGAATGGGGTGAGATAGCATGATTTCCACCTGTACTTATATTCTCTTGGCAGGCTATAGCACCTGGCACCACTCTTCTGCTTCTCATCTGTCTCCTTGGTGGTTTTCTGTGCCAAACTGAGCAAGGTTTAAGCCCTTTTTATTTTTTCACCCATCCTGAAATGAAGTTCCCTGCTCAAGATCCTTTCTTTGAAGAACTGAAGTAGTAGAGAGGGAAGCATATTTCAGGATCATCCATTCTAAGAATCTTCAGTATGACAAAGGGATTTACCAGGACTTTAGATAGGATGATCTTGAAATGTCTTCCTGAACACATACAGCTGTTAACACCATTAATTTAACAAAGTGTCCTAGGACACCAGAAGGTGCTATGTACTGGCCTATAAAATTCCATTCCAACAAAAGTCTACATCATAGCTGGAGAGAAAAAGATCTGCTTTCAGGTTCCACAAGAGAAATACTGATTATGCAAACTCCAGAAACATTTTGGTTTTGTCTTTCATTCGTTGTTGTGGGCAGCAACAGCACAGTTTTAAAAAATAACTCTCAGGTTTTTAAAAAATTTGTGGTTGGCAGTAATAGTCCACCTCCCTTGACTCCCAAGAGACTAAGAATCCCTCTCTCTGATTTCTAATTACTAGGTCAAAGACACAGGTATTCAGCAGGCATTCACACACAGGCTGAGCAGACTTTTCTTAGCTAACATACATATCAAATAAAGACAATATAAAAAAAAACCATGGCAATATGAAAAAAATGGATGCTATATGGAAAAGGTATGCAGTTAACGAAGAAAGCGGGCTTAATTTTGATTTCTAACTTTTTATAGAACTTAAAACTAATTATAAAGTCAGAATTAGGGACATTCAGTAAGAACAGCTACATATATTCAGCAAGTTCACGGGACTTTCTTTAAAACTTACGTGAATTCACACACTGGATGAAAAATGATGTGACAGGGAACTACAGAACAAATTGGGCTGAAAGGAATGTGGCTGGGGAGGTCATGTTGTCTAAGCTCCTGCTCAAAGCAGCTCCAGTTAGAGCAGGGCTTCATCCAGCTGCGTTTTCAGTATTTCCAAGCATAAAGATTCTGCAAGTTCCTGGGGCAACCTGTCCCAATATCTGACCGCTCTTGTGGTAAAGGGAGGGAAAGGAAAAAAAAAAAAAGAAAAAAATTCTTATAGGTGACTGGAATTTCCCCTGTTCCAACTTGCACCCATTGCCTCTTGTCCTATTTGTTGAAACTCCAAGAAGAATCTGGCTCCATCTTATCACATAATTGCAGTCCTTGCCATCAAATTTTAATACTATGTCTACCATTTAAATACAGCCATCTTTATGTTACCTTGAAATTAAATTCATGTGAGAAAGCAGGGCTACAGAATAATCTCTTCTCCATGCTCACAGTATACAGGAGTACTTGTCAGAGGACAATTAGCAACAGGTTTAATTTGTAGCAAGGAAGCTCTAGATGCGATGTTAAGAAAAAGACTTTCTAATTATAAGGTTTATGAAATCGGTGCAACAGTTGTCTGGTGAAGTTGCAGAGATCTTAAAGATCTCCATCCCTGGAGGTCTTCAAGAACAAGTTAGACAAACTTCTATCAGGTATGACATAGATACAGAGATCTCACCTTGGGGCAGAGGAGTGGACTAGATAATCTTTGCAGTACTTTCTGCCCCTGTGTTCTCTATGAAGGTTGAGATTGCCTCTGGTTAATCCAGGCGACTAGCACCCAGGCCTATGGGCCAAATTATAAAATATTTAATGGTTTAGACTGAAGTCTAAATTATACATTTGGTGTATCGTATTTGTCCCTACTTTTTCAAGCTTTTGCATTTGCCTGACAGAGCTCACACAGTAGTTCCTGTGCCGAGATGCTTCCTAATCAGTTATGGGAGAATGCGCTATTTCCTCCATGCACCGCTACAGAAAGGGTATCTGGGGACGATCGGCAGGCAACTGAATTTGCCTACACTGCCACGGCAAAGCCTTCAGTTGGATGAAAATCTCAGACAGGGCAAGCCTGGGATGTAAGCCATTCACTACTACTGAAACTAACCCTAGCACCTATCACTGCTGCTACTACTACAGTACAGTAATATGGGTAGGAGCTAGGTTAGACTTGCAGCACAAGCACGTCCAACAAGAGTGTTGTGTGAAAACTGTACTAACACAACATTCTTCAGCATGTGGCTCGCTACAGTAGTAGTGTTAGCTTATTTGGTAGCTGTTCCACACAATCCAACTAATACCTATGTCCTAGTTGTAAACCTCTGTTTTAAGGGCTTTACCAAAAGCAAAAGTATGTGAAATATACTTCTGCAGGAAGCACTGTGGCAATATTCCTTTTAAAAACAAAGTCCCTGTGGTGCTAAAAGTGAGGTTAATGATATACTACCATGTACTGGACACTATGTAATGCAGATACTTAGAACACTGAACATGAAGTTCAAGAACTGTTTACATCCACACAACCATCTGTTCAACAATCCTATCGCTCAAATGGAGCGTTTACTCAGAAAGAGCACTGTTTACAGCTCTAATTCAAAGAAACAGAAGCAAAACAAAATCTGTAAATAAATAGTGGTGGGTGGTGGTGTACTTTCTGTCAATGAATTAGTAGACATGGCAAATATATTTCAGTAATATTTTCTCAAAAGTCATCAAATGATGATTGATAAAGTCACCTTGGCACAGAAAGATTAGGTTTCATATTTTCATAAGGTGAGTATTAAAATACCTTTTCCTCCCTCTTTGAGCTAAATATTTCATCACAGGGAAAAAAATAGCAGGGGTAAAGTACAGAACTGGTAACTGAAGTGCTTAGAAGAGCCAAAGAGCTACCGTAGCTCAGCACGTTTCCCAGTTCCACTCACCCAGTCAGCTATAATTTAGATGTCCAACCTTTGCTGCTAAATCAGAGACTTAAGAGATCCCCCCGCTATTTTGCCCCTGGCCTCCTGCAGAGACAGACAATGAATATACAAAATCACAGCATGTAAGTCTACATGTAAGTCTATCAGAAACAAGATAGCTCATTAACTTGGTGACAGACAGACACAATATGGTTTCAGCTTTTAGTCACCAACCACCTGAAATAACTAGGTAGAAGCATGGTTCAGAGACATGGACATGTATGCAAACATGCCCAAACCCGATCCGTGTAGGTATATAGATTTAGACATTCCTCACAAAGTACACTTTCTGTAACAACAAAACATAATTTTTTTTTCAGCCCAGAGTAACCTTGATGACTTGATGACTAAAACTGGAATGTCTTTCAATACCATACATTATCCCTTTCAAATGAGACAGTCTCAGTTCTCTCCAACTGTTCAGCTGCATTTTAGTGATCTTTGCACAACATCGCTTATTTTGGCCAACGTCAGACACCGGACAGTGTGGTGTTATCAAAATGCAAGTATGTGTTGGAGGGAGCAGTGGTTGGGAAAAAAAAAAAAAGAAAAATATTTTCTTCACAAAAAAAGGGGGACAGCAGCAGCAGAAAATAAATACTTTCTCCACCTCCTCTGAATCAGTTTTTACTATCTAGTTGTAATTTCAGTGCACACAAGATATAAAATTATAGTGCTAAAAGTACTCATTACTATGCACATGAAACTGTTCAAGAGTATCAGAAGATTTTTTGATCAGCTTAAGAAAGAGGGAAGTAAGTTAGACAGGAAGCTCGCAGTACAGTTGAACAGCTAGCACATTCTAGTAATATGAAAACCGCACCTTTCTTATAAAGCCTAAACAAATAGCAGGTATTATTTCAAAGATAATGTAATGTACACTGCAACACTTTAGACTTCTAAACATAGGTCAAAGACAATATAATTAAATAAAAAGTTATGGCAAGACAAAGAAAACAGATCAGATATTTGGAACAAAACTTTACAGCATCAATATTGGCACTGACTTTTAGTACAGTATTACAAAAACACAAGTTCTGAGTGGAAGACTTTCCTACAACGAATTTAGATTCAGCAGGAAAGATTCTGAATTTGGGCTTTTTTAAATTACAAAATAAATGAGATTTAGTTTTTGGCAAGAAAGAAATACTCTTAGGTAACTGAAACTTGCTATGCACCCTTTGTTCCACCTACGCATCCTGCTTGTTCCTTGAGACCTAGCCCTCTTCATACTTCCTTTTAAGCAGCTCCTGGTGTTGGAAGTCCTGCGCACGTATGCTAAATGATTCCCCTTCCTCAGTCAAAACCTTCTTCAAAAGGAAAGTATGTTTTAGAGTTTTTCACTGAACTAACATGGAAAAATAAGTTTTTTCTTTAAAATGCAGGAAATTTGCTTCCATTATAGTAGAATCTCCTCTGGTTTATCAGAATCCTTTCTGCCTGCATTTCAAGGCATAAAATCAATAGTCCATGCTTTATGGTAACACGAAGGCATTCAGTGGCATTTTCCAGGAGCTCAGAACTGAGGGAGTTGGCTTGAATCCACAGGGCTTCTGAACAAATATCACCGCATTGTTTCCCACCTTGATATAAATAAACTACATTCAACACGGAACTGTTCTTGAGCTAATAACCCTGTTGGACTAAACCATGTCCTTCTAGAGGCAACTGCAATGTCTCTTCACCTTCGGCAAAGCCCAAACAAATGGTCCCTAGATACTGAAGATGCAACTACACAGAGACTGCAGGCCGTACAGGAAGGAGACCGCTTCCTTCTCTGTACACTGTTAGTGCTCAATAAATGCAACACAGGATAGAAATTTCAGATTCAGTGTGTTAAGAAGCCTATTGCCTCCTCTAATAAATCTGGCAGACTAGTCAAGACCCTTTTGGGGAAGCAGCCACAGTATTATCTGCATTACACTAAAACGACTAGGAAAAGGAACAAAAAAAACCAAGCAAAAGTTCTTAGTGAATGAATCACTAAAATGGTGCTTGGAGGGCATGATGTGACAGCAGCAAAGGTGGCTGTTATCACCAGGCCCTGTCCTGCACATAATTATTTATGATATTTGACTAAATCTAAACACAACTTTACAGGCAACCACCACTTTGTGTCAAGTGACATAGGAGAAAGCCCTGATCACAGAGAAGCATGTCCTTTTTTTGCAGTAAAATGCTTACAGGACAAGACAAGCATGATTAACCTGGCTAACGCTGGTGAAGAACAGCCAACATGCATACAAATTTCAGCCGAAAGATCTTACAGTGCTTTGGTTGGCAACCAGCAGACCTTCAGGCAGGCAAACACTTGCTGGTTAGATATTCATAAGTTATATAGAAGTGGTGCTTTAGAGGAATGCCTGAAACCATTGTTTGATAAAAATACCAGCTTCCTTCTTCACCGGCTAACTGCATGTAGAATTAGCACTAGACTCCTTTAATGTAAGTAATGACATGAATTTCGTTTTAAGAATGTGAAGCACAGACAGTTTTTCTGTCTTATGCATGTGTTATGCATGCGTATTAGTACACTGGCATGATGGACCCTAACCCCGAAT
The DNA here is from genome assembly GCF_965183815.1 of Platalea leucorodia. Lineage (NCBI taxonomy): Eukaryota > Metazoa > Chordata > Aves > Pelecaniformes > Threskiornithidae > Platalea > Platalea leucorodia. The sequence continues at coordinate 116,328,075 of NC_138824.1, forward strand.
ATAGCAACCAGGTGTTACATCATAGTGCAGGAATACACCCAACATCAGAACACTAGGAAGTAGTCACAAGCAGCGGTGGCAGGCTTTAGCTCAATTGAATATGAGTAAAGAAAGATCATACCTTCAAAAGTGCAGGCAGAGTTGTGCTTCCCTTTTGGTTGCTCTTTAAATTTATGGCTTCACTCCCTTTGTTTTCAGAACTGAAAAACAAAGATATTTTGTAACACTGAGGACTGCCATTATTCAAGTCTACCTGAGAGCCAACACAGTATCATTCAAAACACAAGAGAGCATTAACTTAAAAGGACAGAAGACCATATTTTCCAAACCATGGCCCATATTCTGCACATATTGCAACTGAAAAAACCATGACCCAAAAAGCCGAAGATGGAAGCAAAATGCTTGTTTCACCTCATACAGAGGTTTTCAAACTCAAGCGTTCAGAAATGGCAGACAGCATTTCAGCTCTTCCAGCTGAAAAGAACCCAAGCTTTTTGTGCATATGTATTATTTTCTGCTGGAAAAAATGATACTATAGTTGATCAATCATCTATGACAGCAGCATTCGTTGCCATAGCACTATGTGGGACACCTGGCAGCTAGAAGGCACCCCCAGTCCTTATACTGAGGACTGTGATCGAGTAGAACGTACTCGGGGCAGATGGAATCATCACGAATCACAGCTACCACATTTAACAGATCTTCACCTAACATACCTAATGGGGGTCTGCAGGCAAATTCAGAAGAAATTTTAGAAATGGGACAATAGGCATGTTGTTATTACCAAGGCAACACCTGCTGTTCCATCTTAAAAGTCAAAAGTCCAAAGTCGTCTATGTCCTTATTGCCAATTTACCTTGGCCAATATTTTCTTTAGAGCCCATCTTTGGAACGAAGGGAACCATTCTGCCTCCCTCCGCCTTCTTAAAACAACCCTTAAACACAATCCAGCCACGAACATTTTAAACAAAACCTTTATACTACATGCAACTTAAAAGGAAAAACGTATCAAGGAAAACATTAGAGGATGTGAATGACAGACATCACCCCATGCATCATGTATCACAAGCTGAAGAAAAATAACCTAGTACCAATATATCATGTGAGAAATGCTCAATACTGCAATGAAGTACTAATGACTTGAAAAGTCCTTCTTCATCCATTTTAGAAATTTAGCTTTGCTACTGACAAATGCACAAGCCCTTATTTCTGAATTTGTACGAAGAGATGAATTGAAAGCTCTTTAAGTAAAAATAAAAAATAATTATTTGCATTTTGGTGAAATTCTGCCAGGATTTGGAGAAAGGATTTAGATGTACTGGTACTGCTACCGCTACTGACCGTTAACCACAGGTAAGCATGTCTCAGTAAGACTTCTGAAAAGAAAGGTTTTCCTCCTATCGTGGATTAGGCATCCAAGTTAAATATACGTTGATATACACCCAAAATACAAAAGTCAGTCTGACTGAATGTTACTTTCCCTCTCAGCTGCTCAGAGACAACATTCCCTGAACAAAAATGAGAACAGAACTCTCTTGCAATTAAGTTTTTCAACATCTTTCAGATCTTTTCAGACACATCAAAAGAAAAGCTCCTTCCTCTCTTCTATAGATCCTCTTCAAGTTGAAAACCACGTACTTTCGGATCACCTCAGGTAATCTTTCATAATGCATTCATAAACACAAAGATGCTTTTTCAGGGAGAGCATCAGACAGAAAGTCTTGGCTGTTCTTTGCCTCCTTGTAAGACAGAGCAGATGAATTAATATTCTATCCTACTAATTTCTTCCGCTGTTAGTGTTTTTCATGAAGGAGATGTCACAATCACTTCTGGGCAATCTGGCACACTAATAAAAGTGCTCCTCAGTACATAACCTATTTTCTCCCTCCTAGGTTTTGTTTTTTTTTTTAAACCACCCTTCTCAGATCTCTGTAGCTTTTCCTGATGCTGATACACTTGACATGAACAGGAATTCCCTGTACTTAAGAGCGGAATAATGAGGTTGATCTCCACCAGACATTCTTCCTGGCTTCAGGATATCACTCTTTATGGAACTGGTCTGCAGACCACAAATGAGATCCTTGCTTTCGTTAAGTATTGCCAGCACAGATCACCAGAGTCCTATTCTTTTATCACTTTGTTTTGCTCATATTCTTCCCTTCACATCATGTTTTTTCCCAAAACTTTTTTCACTTTCCTACTTCTTGTTTGTATTTGAAATACATGCCTGTATTACTTTCTTCTAGCTAGCCAGGCTTGGACAGATCGCTATGAAATTCCATAGTGTACATACCAAAACCAAAAGAATGCAATTCAGCAGATAAACATCTTAAAATCAACAAGTAAAAAAAAAAATATCAAAACTTTACTTTCCAGCATAAAATAAACCTAAACCTGGAAGCAATTCCCCACACCCTTTCATGGTTTATATTCTAGCGTTTCTACATTCCTGAACCTTTTGCTTTAGGGTGTAGTTCCTCAACATGCTGACTTTGTCAGCAGAACCAGCTTTAGAAATGTCCATGCCTTCCTTCTCAACCTCAGCTATCTCTTCCCACCCCTAACTCAGCCATGCAGGGCTCTCAGTAGGGCCATGGTCGTGGATAAAATCAAGGGGGGGAGAAGAAGTTTCCATCAGGAAAAATTCAGCCCATGATCCAGTTTACAGCACAGTGATTTGTACCAGCACAAATGAAGGGGCGATGAATGCCACTCAACGGGCAGGAACAAGCAAGCACGCACCACTGCAGCTCACTTCACCACTGACGCTACTTTTTGTGAACCTCTTCTACCCTTAGCCAGGGCCCAGCTTTAAAGATCTTTGACTGAAACCAAATGACTCACACTGAATGAATGAAGTTTACAGCACAAAAGCTGGCTTTGCTGGAAACAGGCCTCTTGGATTGTTTAGGATAAAATTGTTTTGTTTTTCCCAAAGAGTCACAATTACCTTCTACAGCCTAAACACCACAGACACAGTAGCTGGTGCCACGCTCGGTACTTGGGACTGGAAAACAGGCTGGTTACTGCTCGTTGGGCTCAAATGATGCAGCTTATCACTTCCCACTACCAACCCCCTAAAATTTTTAGGGCTTTCACCCCCTCTCATCATTGCATCAATTGCGTAACCATCACTAATCACAAATTTCGGAACATTGCACAGTATTTTCCCCACATATTCTCTGAAGAGGAAAATAAAATAGAGAAGTTCATAGGCCCATAACCCTGCATTCCTTTAAAAAAAAAAAAAACAAAAACAAACCATGGCAAAGCTAATGTAATTATGCCACACATATTCTTATGTTGCAATGCAAGCCCATGTTGTCCATATAAGCCTATATTCGGAGATGCAGTGAACACAATTATTAAGCTACGGCATTCACAATTAAAATTAATTATTGGGAAATATGCAAGATGTTTAGTATTTATGCCAAAAATTGCCCATTCTTAAATTTTTTTATATGCCCATGCTATCCTATCATTTAGTGGCTAGATGTTATACTTCCAAGAACTGTATTCCAAAAGGGTTTATGTAGGTTTTTTTTCTACAGGACAATCTCTGCTATTAAATAGTTATAAATGTTGGCCTGGTAGCTACATGGTATTATACCACCAAATTCTTATGCTTTTAGTAAGAACTGAAAACAACAGACTGATAGTGTATACAGGCTCCCATGAAATAGGGATTGCCACCCCTTATTTGGGCTACATTCGTATTATTAAAGTTTGTCTCCAAAGAGCTTCATCCTTGCCTTAAGCTCTTCTGGAGTAGTGCATTTTTGGAGTGCTTTGCCATGGCAGGTACCGAGTATGCTATCTCCCGTTCAGCACATCTAAGGTTAGGCTTGTGCTTAACCACCCACATGGCTTTGCTAGATCAGCCAGCCAGCTCTCATCATTTCAGCCCTTGCACTTACTAGATTAGGAAGATGAATCTCATGAGTCTTCAACTCTATGCTTCACAATGTAACGTTGTAATGTTGTTACATTATAGGTATGTATGTTGTTATATGTACGTAATGTTGTTACATTATATACCCAGCCATAGGACTCTACTAACCCAAGTTTTGAATCTACTCTGTACTTGCTTTTAAGAAGTAAAAGAGCAAAGCATAATCCTAGGAATACAGAAAACCCCTCTGCCTTGCCAACTTGCTTCCATGGACTTAACTATGCAGGCAGTCATTTACAAATTGTCACAACCACTTGTTTACATATTTTGGCAGATATTACTTTCATTTTATAAATTTAAAAAAAAAAAAAAAAAGCATGCAAATTTTAAATAACACTCTGAGTAATAAAGACACTGTCAAAATTAAGACTAGAAACCAAGCCTCTCAACTACTTCTCAAATACATAATCTACTGCTTTCCTGCTGCTATTTCTGCCAGCCATTCCCTTTTCTCTTACATATTGGTGCAACCAACATGGATGGGTTAATCTCCAGCGAAGGCAGAGGGATCTCTTCTCCTCAGCTGTCTTGCTGCTCTTCCCTATTGTCTTGTCAGCATGCCTAACCTGATCAGCATCACTCCTATTCTTTAAATAATCAAGATTAAACTGAAGTTACAAAAGATCCCGTTCTGTATCTTCTGCACAAACCTTTCTTTGTGTGATTTTCTAATGCTTTCTGTTCCTCTGCTGCTGAAAAATGTTTTGACCTTTCTGTAATACTTGAACAGGTGGTGTCTGAATCAGAAGCAGATTTGCAGTCCAAGTTTTTAATCATTGCACTTATGCAGGAGAGGTTAGAGATTCTTACGGCGGAGACAAATGTTCACATTCTGCCTTGTTGCTCACACAACAAGTAAACACATATAAGCAGAAGTACTCAAACTCAGGTTAGTTAATATACATGAGGGATTACAGTCAAGAAAAAAATCAATTTAATGGAGCAAATTTAAGTACACGGTTTGCGAGATCTTTTCCCACTGCATCTAAAACCAGAACAAGACAATTACAATCACATCTTCAAAAGGCCCTCACGACATCTCTGTATGGCGCGAGAAGTCTGCTTCCTCCATTCTCGTCCTTCATAACAACCCCTCGGAACTTGCAAATTAAAAGCCCATCCCCTTCTTCCTTTATTAGTCTACCCCACCCATGTTATGCACGCAGCAGATTGTGGATGTGTTGTGTCAGATAAGAAAAAAATAAGCTACAGGCAGCATGCAAGTGCAACAAAGCACAAATATGCAAGTTTTGATGAGACTGACCAGACGCAGAGCTCCCCAAACTGAAAGTAACTGCTGTGACATTTTAGGTTTCTTTTACAAGGAGAAGGTACAGGCTGCTGATTGCTGTTTGGGAAGGGGGAAATTAATGGGCAGTCACCTACGGAAACACGGACAGCTGGCTAAAGCTCAACTCAGCACTACAACAGCACTTCTGGATGTCAGCCCTCCCTCCTTCTCCCACTGCTTCGAAGCAAAGTCTCTTCCAATGCGGCAGCTCCAGCATTTACTTCTCGTGCAGTCCAGGTGTTACCAGGCAGGTGAGCGCTCTACCATTTTACCACCTCTCTTACTCTCTCTTCAGGGACAGATGACTCCCTGAATAGTCAAACCCTCTTTGCTACTGCATTAGGCTAGCATTATTTATTTTTAACTGGTCTTCTCTTCAGATTAACTCAGAAACCATTTAGCCATTTAATGTGATGACTCATAATGGTAAGAGAATAAGCAATGCCGAACCTAAACATGCTCCAGGGTGCCAAGAGGAAAAAAGCTTCTACATCTGGCTTCAGTGACATTGCGCTAATAAACTAAGCCTGACCTATACATACATCTATCTATCCAGGTTTCATGACATCACTCGTGACATATTCTTCCCAATACTTTCTAAACAGTTTTCCACAAGATGATATATTTTTTGGGATTGTTGATACAATTCACTCTCCACTGCAGTCCTCACTTAGGGTAATGTTGTTTTTAGGTTTCCTTTCCTGCTAGTTTCTTTATTTCAGCATTCTGGGGTGTAATGCCAGTTCCTGACCCCTGCCTTTTATCTCTCTCCGAACAAAACTCTCTGGGAAGTAACCTCTCATTTGGTTTTGATGTCATGACTTCATTCCAATTTTACGTAGTGCCAACACAGTGCCGCGTTCAGTGGTGACCTTCCAGAAGGATATTTCAAAAGAGGAACAGAGAGATTGCTAACAAGGATCTCATCACCTAGTACTTTAAAATCCATCTGTGCAAGAGCCTCCCTGAAGAATGTGAATGAGTGGAAAACCACGAGTCTAATAAATCTATCAAATATAGATGTGCAAGATCAAAATCTCCATAAAATTTCAGCACATTACAGGGATTCTCAAACCACATCCACAGACCAGTAGTAGTTAAGAAACTTTTATTATACATATGCAAAGAGCCATAGGTTAGCTAGTATTGGTTTCTTCTCTGTTTCAGCTTCCAAGTAGTAATTAAAAAGATGACTGCTAAAAACTCAGACCTTTTGAGTAATATTTTTCTATATATACCAGTTGCCCTACTTGCCATATAGACCCTTATGATGACTGAAGCTGGCCTCCTGCATAATCTAGATTACAAAATTTCACCAAGGAAGACCTGTGTCAAGCCTTTAACGCCTGACCAAAAGATACGAGCTTTGATTAAAAACCACCAAGCAATGGAAAATCTACCACATTTACAAATAAGACTTTTCCATGTACACTGCTACTAAATTCACTATTTAAAATTAGGCTTACCAGTCTGATTTGTCAAGCCTCATCTCTCAGCTATGGGATCGACCTACATCTATGTGGGACAGATTACAAAGGCCTCGGGTTCAAATATCCTCTTCAAGTCGCAGGTCTACTATGACATGAAGCACTTAACTCTCATTTCCCTTGCAGTTATACACCTTGAGGCAGAGTCACTCCTCAAACTGTAACCCTGTCATTTCAAAACCTTCTCTTAGACAAACCAAATGCTATTGAGCTACTTAATTTTGTTCTGAGGGAGGTTTTCCAGACATCAAATTGTTCTGGAGCATTTCTCAGAGCCCTTTTTAGGTTGTCAGCATCTTTTTCATATTAAATCGTGGATACTGCAACTAGACTCAGTACTCTAGTAACCAAAGTTCATCCACAGAATACATGTACTTTGTTATTTATAACATCTGAGAATCCCATTTTCTCTCTGAGCCACCACTTTGCTTTGGCAGCTCATGTTCAGCTGACTGTCAACCATGGCAACTTAGTCTGCTTTTACTGTTGTCATCCACATTGGTGATTCCCATACTTTTCACTCTAGTCATCTGCAAACTTCACATGCTACAGTTTTGTCCTCTTTCAAATTATTTGTGAAGATATTAAACTGATTCAAAAATGCATCCTTTTCATTTTCTTCAAATACATCAAGTAGAAAATTACTTTTCACATCTGGTCTTTTTATATCCCTCCATATGTCGATTTTTAGCCCACTGCCATTGCGCTTGCAAATATTTTAATTGGAGCATCAGCACAAAGTCAGATGCCTTAAAGAGTCTAAGAATACCATTTCAGCAGTTTGTCAACTGAAGCTGTAACCACATGAACAAAACTGAGTTTAACAATTCCCATCCTCCAGTGATGTTAGGATCAACATCACGTTTCTTAACTTCCCAGGTCACCCAGAAGCCTTGGTAAATCAACTTTTCAATCCTTCCCCTTTAATCCAACCAAATACAACAGACTTAAAAGTGAAATACCAACACTTTATTCCAGATACTAACGTCATACTTGCGAAGCCATTTGTGCACTGTACAGCCAGGGGAACTATCAGAACCTGATCTATGAAGAGAAGTCAATTTTTTAAGAGTCAAACTTTTGGCATGTATATTGGATGACATGAGCAAGGGTGCACTAAACATTTGTTAAATGAACCAAAAGGAAAATGTTACTGTAAAGCTCAGTGGCAACAAGATCTGAGGAAATCAATGAAGATCCTAAAAACTGCCTTCTGCATCAAATGACAGTTAAAATACTTTAGTATTTTAACAGAAAATAAAGATGCTAGCATTGTAACAGAAAATAGTAACGTACAAAGCTCTTTCCTCTGTTCCCCTCCCCCCCCAACAGAATATTGCCCTTTTTGAAAAGCTTCAAAATGAAAAATTTTCGCCAACTTCTCAGCAAGATTCCCGAGGCTAACACTGTTCCTGGGAAACCAAATGGCAGTAGCAGTGACAAAATCTGCCCCTAGTCTCTGGCAAGGCTGTTAGGGCTTGTCTTAAAGAGAGAGGGAGTGTTTGCACAGAAATTTGAATGTGAAGTTTCTGGCTCCTACTTCTGTGCTTAAGCTTAGGCCACACACATAGGGGAGGAGCAGTAAAGACATTAAGATGAATGGAAATTATAAAAACAAGTTATTGAGTTTGAAATTAGAGGGTCAAAGGAAAGCAACGCTGCTATTTCATTTAAAACAAATGAGAAGAGAAGTGGAGGAAAAGGAACATAAAGCAGAGAAAGGTAAGGAAGGAGAAAATGGAGCCAGGAGGTGGAGGCAGCAGGGACTTAGGCAAAACAAGTGTTACACTCAGCTGATTAGTTTAAGTGTTGTAATAGCACAAAATGTATTCTATTCAATTAAACTATCCCACTTCGAAACTGGTTTGATTACAGACAGCATTAAGCAATTTAGATTGTTTTCACTGAAACAATTTTTCCTCTCCGACCTGTTTATGCTGCTTATTTACATACTGTTCTTTGCTTGTGTAGCAAAGCTTGGTCAGCTTCGTGTTCGGCATTAGCAGCGCTGTGTCACATAGACTATGTGAGTGACACAGAGTGTGCTAGTATAAAACAATGAGATTTTTTTAATTCTCTTTCAAAATGCAACTAAAAATATCACAGAAAATAAATATGTTATAAAATCACAGATATGCCACATTTTACAATGAAAATTGACATGAAAAATGCAAGAACTTAAAACCATGTCTTTACACTGAACATGTACCTTTAAGTTTAAAGGCTAGAACTAAATGAAATAAGTATGATGGCCCATGATCACCCTTGCTGAATAAGTTAATCGGTTTTACATGTGAGGGAATTGAACAGCCGTACAAAGGCTAGCGAAAAGAAATATACATGTTTTTGAGTAGAGCCTACTTTGATATTGGGCAGTGGGATTACACCAGATTACATCAAGGTTTTTCTTCCAGCATATGTCAAGCATAGTAACCAACATTAACGTAGAATCTGCTCCATATTCGCCAGTCTGATTGGTTAGGTAAAGTTTCCAACATTCTTATGAAAGAAATATGTTACTGGCCACTAGCACATAAACTTCGTATAATATCAGAAACAGATTTATAAACTATTTATTGAATTGATAGAGAATAGACAGCCCATTACACAACTGTTTTCAAATGGCATGTTTGCAGGGTTGGGGATCAACGATAGTACTTACAAATCGCATGAAAATAGGAGATATTAAAAAATAATAATCCAGGAAAGCTTTAAAGCAGCAGCAACTGCTGTCCTCCTGATAAACAGAGCATAACATAATTTTTAAAAGATGTCATTAAGAAGAAGCACCCATGAAAAAATAAGCAAGAGAGACTGATGTCACCAGTAAAATGCAGCGAGCTCTTCTAGTCAGGCTGGAGTAGAAAACTCTTGGTAGAGGCACACAAGGCTACCAGTTCAAAACAAGAAAATACTTCTCCAGTTCTCCCATTTTTTACTCACAAAATACACATTAGGAAGTACCCTACAGACACTTTCCAGTCACTATCAAGGTTCCCTCTTTTGTGTCGGAAGCATGCACTTTCCGTTCAACCAAGATAAATTTGATGGCTAAATTAGTAGGATTTAATTGATGATTAAAAAAAAAGTCTGCTGTCACTGCAATTCTTTTTGCGTTTGCTCTTCATATGCTCCCAAGAAATACTTCCTCCTACATTTTTCCCTATGCAACACTGTCCATAGGTGAAGCGCAGATCCACAGTATCCATACACTCAGATGCCAAGACCTTCAAACTGCTTAAGCAGATATACTGCCTTCAGTAAAATATTTTAGCCATTTAAAAAACACTGGGACATTCAGAAAACCAAGACTCTATTTCAAAATAAGGCAAGTCATGAAATCACATTAACACAACACAATTAGAAATTATATTTCATGTTGCAAAATTGACATGAGAAAGTGAAGTGACTAAGGAAACCCACGTTTCTGATCTTAAAAGTCTTCAAAGGTGGTACTGTAAAGGTGGTTAGAATTTATAAAAATTATTTTAGAAATTAAAATTAAAATACCAGAAAAATAGAGGTATTAATATCCCCTGGAAAGCCTAAGCAACAGCGTGCTGTGCTACTGTCTAGAAGTGTAATAGTATATACTAACTGAGTTGTATGAAATCCAAAAACCTCTCAGAAAATAAAAGGAGTAGTTGAGTTTCCATCCTTTTAAGAAGTTTCAATAATCAGAGATACAATGCCCACAGCAACATGTTTCTGAATTTTGCTTTTTTTTTTACCTATGAGCCTTTTGTTCACCAGAGGAGAAGACTGAGGAGTTTTCATCTTTGCAAAACTGTTCCTTAAAACCATAGACTTGTAGCTGTTCTGGAAATATTTTTGTATTACCTACAGCACTTATGCCAATAATTGGAAAGGAGACAATGCTGTTAACATTTAAAATAGTGGGAAAAAAAATACATCGCTTTGTTTCTTCCAAGGAGCGCTACTATTATAATTAATACTCTAGTAACATTTCCTTTAGGAAATGTCTCACACGTACACGGCCAGCTGCTGGGCTTGCTCCTTCTGGTCTCAGCCCCATGAGACATCTAGGTAAGCGCCTAATTCTAATCAAACAACTAGTGCCACTACAGTGCACAGAACTATTTACCTATTTAATTATAGGCAAGCACTTTGGTACCCTGCTGAATCAGGGCCTTTGCTACTATTTTGAATTATCCTGCAATAAAACTCGTAATAGAAAAACCTAGGAAGCAAAAAGAAACAAAAAAAACCAAATTAACAAACGAACAGAAAATTTTCATAATACGTCTTGCTTAGGTAAGTCTAACTTGAATTCTTCTATATGGTCGGAGTATTCCCCTTGCTGGTTCCACAACCTGTCATCCCTGACGTACACTGACAAATGAGTTAAATTTTAACAACAACAACACAAAAAAATCCTGCTCTGCCTTTTGATAGAAAAAGTTTCTTTATTAGAAAGCAGAGACTGATTTTTCCAGCAAACAATGGATTTCTTCAAAGATGCTAATGGTATCTGAATCAAAACCAACCAGGAGGTAGTAACTTCAGCAGAAATAAGTTTGAAATGTGTTACTCCCCTGTCAATCAATTCCCAGAGGTCCCCAAATGCACAGTTTTTATAACTACAAAAATACATGTTCTTTGTAAACAGGAACAATGACTGGCAGTCCCAGAGGAAGAAAGAGACTCTCTAATCTCTCCTCAGGCAGAATAAACAAAGTTCTTCCATCTCTGAAGGCTCTTCGTTAGAAACTAATGGACGAACGGAACAATAATCTTGGCTCGGGGGGGGGGGGGGGAAAGCCCTCTAAAACCATATAAAAGGTTGCTCTTCCCTGTTTGATGTCTCTGGTACACTTCAGTGATGCAAAATATCTGGACAAACCCACCAAAGGCCCACTTGCACTGGTAATTATTTGACCCACCAATCAACAGCACTTGGAGAGAAAGGATAAACCTGAAATGAAGCTGCTAAACAATATACAGAATAACTAATAAAATACATCCATAGTTTAAAGGAGACTTTGGTGGTAGCTCTGGGTTAAAGCAATCAGAGAAAAGTGTCACACCTCCTTGGCAGCTTCTAACATGACCTGAAAGGTCACATGCATTTGCAACACAACAATTGCTCAGCCACAGAAGCTGCATATTGCTGAAGAATCCGCAGTGGATTGACTTACACTGTAAAAGCTGTATCTTCATCCAGATGGACTAAAGAAACATGTATTTAAAAAAAAAGAAAAAAAATCAGACTCCTATTAGAATAGTGAAAATTCAATGGGATTTTTTCACCCTGGGGATTTAGACTGCTTAAGGACAAACACTGCGCTAACAAATAATCAATTTTGTATTATTGAAAATCGCAAATAGCCAAGTAGAGTGTAATTACTGCCTTTGATGGAAGTTAATGATAAAGAACTGGGATAAAAAGCACCGAAGCCCTCGTTCAAAGCAGCCCCAAATCTGAAGAACACACTTATGCAGGCAAGTACTTGGTGGGAGATACCTCACGTTTGTCTACATTTTATGTAAAAGCCAAATAAGCCCTTAACGCATGTGCTGTGCTTTTTGCCGCCACAAAACTTGCAACTGATCTGCACGGGTTATTTTTTCCACAAGCAAGCAAGCCTCCAGCAATTCTCATGTTCATCAGAGCTACAAATTGCTGTAAGGGAAAGTTATTAACATAAGCTCTTCGTCAAATGAGGTTCTCAGAAGAGTCTAAGACACTGATTAACAGTGTAATTCCCCCCTCCCTTTCCTCCTATTTTAAACCAGGGCCACAGTAGGCTTGCGTTTTGGGTTTTGGTTTTTTAAAGTTAAGTCTGAACACAGTGCTTGGAGCAAGAGCGGGCGAGAGCTCCATACCCCACCGAGCTGAGGGGCAGCTATGGGGCTGGGGGAAGGAAAGCTGGGGGCTTCCATCCAGCCGCTGTTGCCTAACTTGCAGGAGCAGATGAAGAATGACTTTTGGACATATGCAGGCTCATTTCGGCACGTTTTTAAAATTTAGGAAAGCATCGTGTTCTGCACAGGCATTAAGCATGGTGCGTGTCTCTAGAGGTCAGTGCAGGTGCACTGGGAGTGTGTTTGGCCCTGCATAACATACTGCTCCCTCTCCTACCCCCTTTTTACTTAGGTATTCTGCTTTTTTGAAACCCAACAGTAGGTAAAGTATCTCCATACAAAAGTTTCTTTCTATATATTTCAAATTTGATCTGGTTCCAGTATACATCATACTGGTAGTTTGAATGGGAAATTAACCATCCTGGTGTATACATTTCTCATAACACTCCCCAAAAGATGTATTCCCCAACTCGCCTCACGCACTCCACACCTTAACAATAAACATACAAAGCAGCTTTGGTTCCCCCTCCCCACACACACGCTTTGTTCGGCGATCCATTTTTCTACACCGCCAAGCTCACTAAATAAACATGACGAGAGGAAACCTGCGGCACTCATCCCAACCCAGCCCAGCGCTATTTAATGTATGCAATTACGCTAATCTGTGAAGAAAGCTGCCAGTGGAAACCAAATACAAGAACGTCAGCATTCCTGACTAACGTGCCACGCTGCAACCCAGCGCAACAAAAAAAGCTCCTTAACATACCAAATTGGACTCCTCAGAGTGGGAGGGCTTTTGCTTGCTTCCACTCCAGAGAGGAATCACGGCTACAACAACCCTCCAGCTAACCGCGTGAGGAGTTCAAGAACAAGGCCAAGAGGCCCGAGCCTTTTCATATCTACGTGGACTATCCCGGCTTCCTAATAAAGGAAAGGCTCTTGGCTGCAGGAAATGAAACTGTGATTTAGATAAAGATAATAGACTCCAGCCCCAAGTTAAGTGGAGCAGGTCTACCATGAGCGCTACCTACAGATAAGCTATTTAGCGCGCAAACCACTGAACCAGCATCACCCTCTTCCTCACCAAGGCGACCGCTATGCTTTTTTGTTTATGCTGAACCACAGCTGTAGAGAGCTGGCAAGGAGGAGTCCGATGAAACCTCTTCTATTGCCTCTTCAGGTCCTCAGCCAGACCCAAGCCTTTTCCTCCTCCTGTATCTTACCACCCCGCCAGACGTAATAGCCACACTACTCCAGCAACTGTAAAGATACGCTTGATTCAGCAGCCTTGCTCCTGTTTTTTTTTTTTTTTATTTTCAGGAAATAAAAAGCAATGTTTTGTGCTAATGAAAAGCCGGTGGATCCTTGGTGATGTATTGATGCATCTAACGCTTACAGTAAATAAAACCCCCAAAGTTAAAAATCTTCATGGTGCATTTATGAGACCGTTTAAGGTGGTCACTGTAAGATAGCAATGCACTCTGCTATTTTTCATGATTGCTGAGAATACGCAGAGCAAGATCCTAAAGTTTTTCACTGAAAGAACTACTGTGATACCCACTATCTATCTGATTAAACTGTACTTACTTATCTGCCGGTTTAAACACAAACCTATGCAGTATGACTCAAAGATTAAAACCAACATGTTAAAAGCAAAAAATAAATACTACACCTGAGGAAATAAGGCCTAGCCAGCTGGCACCTTTTCACCACAAAAATACCCTAATTAACTAGGGCCAATAATAAGGCTGCATGAGAAACAGAAGGAAACTTTATCTGTGCTTCTTTCCTACGTACACATAGAAATCAGCCACCAGGAAAAAAAAAAAAAAAAAAAAAAGAAAAAAGGAAGAGGAACCAAATACACAAGAAGTTTCCGAACCTCTTCATCTTGTAAAGTCTCCCTACACTAAAAAAATATTTATTAATAACCACGTTTCCATAAACCACAAATTTTGCATTGAGACTTAAACACATCAGTAGTATTTATATCGTGTTAACATCTGATTTGCACCAGTCCAAAAGAAAACTGTGAGTGTAGAAAGTGAAAAGAAAGAAACCCCAACACACAAACACCCCGAACCCCTCACAGACCCCTGCGCTCTGCCCCGCTTTCAGTTTCCACGGAAGGGGCTGCAACGCGGGGAACAAGCGGCTGAGCCAGCCCCACCGCCGACCCGCACCGCCCTGACCAGGGCACAGCAGGAGTCCCGGCGCCCGGCTATTTACAGCAAACGCCTGTTTCAGGCAGGACTCCGTCATTCGACCGAGTTCGGCTGAGCTTGGCGGGGCCGGGGAAAGCGGGGTGCAGGGCGCCGGCGCTCACCCAGCGGCCCGGCCAACTCCCACCAGAACCCCGGCCCCTCCGGGCAGGCCCCCCGCGCAGCGAGCACACCCGTTTCTTCTCCCTCCTCCCTCCCTCCCTCGCCCGCTGGTGTCGCAACACCGACCGGGGCTGCCGGCACGGTCCCGCGTCCCCCGCCCCGCCGGCTGGCGACGCTCCCGGCCGGGGGCAGGTGGGACGGGGCAGAGGACGGCAGCGGGCCCCCCCGACCGGTCCGGTTCCGTCCCCCACGTACCTGTTCGCGCCCGCCGGCCGCCCCGGCGCCGCCGCCCCCTCGCCGGGGGGGCTCCTGACGAAGAAGCGGGAGAAGGTGCTGTGCCAGGAGGGGCCGGCCCGCCGCCGGCTGCCCCCGCCGGACATCGCCGCCGCTGTCCGGGACGGGACGGGACGGGAGGCGCCGCCAGCAGCCGCCCGGCACCGAGTCCCCGCGGCGGCGGGCGGCAGCGGCGGCAAACACCTCCCTCCGCCCCCGGGGCGGAGCCGCCGCTCCGCCGCCGCCCGCCCCTTCCCGCCGGCGGCGCTCGGGCCGGTGTTGGCGGATGGCGGGAAGGGGGGTGCGGGTGCGAGGAGCGGCAAGGACGAAAGCGGGAGGCCGGCTCCGGCGCGGCGCGGGGGGCGGCTGGGGCAGGAGAAGGTGCTGCGCCCCTGTGCGGGCCCCGGCAGCGCCCTTCCCTTCGGCAGGCGGGCCGAGGGCTGGCTCCGCCGCCCCGGAGAGAGCGCAGGGTGGCGGGAGGAGAGCGACGGCAGCAGAGGGAGGTACCGCCGCATCTGCCTGCCACCTCCTCCCGAGGAGGGGTGTTCGGGTGGCTTTCGGGTTGTTTTCTCAAGTTCATGCGGCACAAAGAAGTGAAAGTTAACTCTAAGGACAGACAGCCTTGAGAATTTAAACTCCTCCTGGCTGCAAACACCAACACGAGCCTACGTTTTTTAACTTGTGGCAGCTTTGAGATACTACCCGTGTTTGTCAAGGCAAAGGCAGTAACTAGCTTCACGCTGTCTGGCTGCCACGTAACCTATATGCCTGTTAACACCAGCACAGTAAAACATCTGCATCGAATACAGGTACGCAGCAGCAGCAGCGTGGCTGTTTCACCGCTCCCCTCCCTCCGTCACTTTGGAACAAGTTCAGGCCATCCTTGCTGGTGACAAGTGACTTGGAGGAAGCAGGTTTAGGTTTTCCTGCCTTTTGAAGAGATTTCTTCCTAGAAAGGAGGTTTTTGTTCATACTAAAACCTTCATTTTTCAGCCTCTGAGGACTATGGCCTCAGAGTTAACATCAAACTATCCCTACCAACAGAGATGACCTGGCCATTGCAACAACCCAGTGACAAATATTATCCTTGTTTTATAGATAGCAGTGATGCACAAAACCTTAATGATTCTCTGTGTGAGAATTACTGCTAAAATTGACTAACCTTGATGTTAGGATTTTAAACAGAGAACCACACATTGTTCTTTCTCATCTTGATGAGCATCTCTGCTGTTCCTTGCGACTGCCTACACCTCACAGCTTTTTATCAGCTCCTTTTTGCATCGTGCCATCTCACAGAACCACAGAGTGGCTGAGGTTGTAAGGGACCTTGCAAGGTCACCTGGTCCAACCCCCTGCTCAGGAAGGGCCTGCTGGAGCAGGTTGCCCAGGGCCATGTCTTTTGCATATCTTCAAGGATGCAGACTCCACAGTCTCTCTGGACAACCTGTGCCAGTGCTCACTTTTTTTCTGTAAGATCCTTCTCCATTTGTTCACCTCCATTCGTTCACCTCTGTAGCCAAGGCCTCTTTGCCCGTCTTCTTCACCACTGTGCCACACTATCAGCCTGCTGCGGCTGCAACTTGGGGCGGACATGAAGCTGGTACTCTAGGCCCATCTGCAAAGCAGCAGCAATAAAACAGCCTGGAAATAAATTACTAAATACTTTTCTGTGTACTTTCCACTGCCTATGCTATGAGCAAAATATTTCAGAAGCACACAGACAGCTCCCCCTCATATTGTCCAGGCCTCACACAGCTTTCATGTGGCTTTTCCAAACAGAGACAGGGGTGGATATTGGACATGTACTTAAATCTTTACCAGTCAGTCTGAGTTGGGACTAGCTGGTTGTTTCACAGGTTACAAAAAGTAGCTTTCACATGGTGTAATTACCAGTCACAAACCTTATTCAGGGGACCAGCACTGACTACACAACAAGGTCCTGCCTAGTTTTCAGTGTCCAGACAAGACAACTCTCTCAGTGAAACAGATGCCCCAAACCTAGCACAAAAATACAAAATGTTTCATTCCAGAACAGTACAGAGAAAAAAGAAACCACATTTTGAGAGTACCTACACATAGTTGACCATTCTCAGGGAAATGGCAATCAGGGTTAAAACTACGAAATGTAACAGCAGCCCCTATGGAACATTACAGAGGAGACACTGCCTCTGACATTCAAAATAAAGGTAATTAGGTCTCCAAAATCAAATTAGAAAAGTGGCAATTTATTAAAAGCAATTAAATGGGACTGCACAAACAGGCTGCAGGGAGGCTCAGGCTCTCGATGACTGTTTATTACTTTTAATTCTTCTTTGCCACATACATCTCACAGCTTCCCTACCTATTGCTTAAGTAAGGTCTAATCTCTAAGCTGTAGCAAAACTGAATAAAATAATTAGCATTTATAAAGCATCCAGTATCTTCAAAGGGTTTAAGCATTCATTAATCCTCATAACCACCTCAGAATGTAGTTAAGTATAATACGGTGAGTGGGTTGCACACAGAGACAGAGGCAGTCAAAACACCTAGCTGCATCCAAAATCTGTCCACACTCCACCAGCGAGGTGCCTGGAGGGGCACCACAGTGCGGCACGAAGCATTACCAGGGCTGTGCTTGGCCAAGAACAAAGAGCCAACCTAATCAGAAATGCTAATGCCAAACAGTAACATTTTGTGCTCAAATCTGTTTCTCCTTTCTTCACTGCATCTAAAAGCAGAAAATACAGAAATGTACCACATGGCAGTTCTACTGGAGGCACATAAATGCTACTCAAAGTAGTAAAACTATTTCAGTACAAAAGATGAACATGGCCGAGGTTAGATAATCCCTTTCTTTTTGTGTACCCTGGAGTAATTGAGTACCACATGACTTAACAGTAAATAACGTTGACACATTTAAAATAATAAAATGGGAACTGCCAGCAGAGTTGCCAACAAGGAAGCCAGTTTTAGCCATCTACACCTTCCACAAAGGGAGAAAAGTTAGGCTTTTACCCAAAGATGCAGTATCTACCATGTAGCAGGTGGCCTCGCATATTAACACAGCTGTCAGCATTAACAGCAGCACCAACACATGCGAGCCAAAACAGATGGGGGGAAAACAGGTTCCTTTCTGCCTCAGATTAGAGTACTCACATGTGGCCCATACGAGGTAATATTGCATCCCCCAAGGCAGTGAGAAGCCATTAAAACACAGTTGCAGAGGGAAACAATGGCACAGAAGAGGAAAATGTCAAGCCGAGGCTTCTCAATACGTTTTTTTTTGGTAGTTCATCCTGCTCCGAGTTCCACTTCAATCAGTATCTCAAGTAAGAGAGAAGAGGGTGCTGTACCTATTCCATATCCACTAATTTTCTATAATCTGACTTGCAGTAATGGTTATGCACAGGGGAAACCTCCCCTTTCTCCTTACTGCTTTAGAGTGAGCAGATGGTGAAATTTCAATTGTGCTTTCTGAATTTCCTCCCTTTTATGGGTCTTTAAAATCTTGACTCAAATCTTTTGTTTAGTTTGGATACGAAAAAGGAAAGCAAGTTTCCATCATACTGGTTTATGAAGAGCTCTCCTCTCACACCCAGTTTTAGAACTTTTCTGATACGTTAAAGTCGTAACTAGGGGAGAAATGTAGTCTTAAAACCACCAAACTAAACATTTTCCCTGCAAGCATATTTTAGCACTATTAAGTGAAAAAAACATTCTCAAACAGTTTGCATTGTTGGACAGCTACAATAAGAAGTGGTCTTATGTTTTGAGGTACAACCCTGCTAAACAAAAGCCTAGTTCAGTTTTCCGTTTCCTACATGTCTAATGCATTTATCTATAAAAATATTTTGTCTGTCTTGGCTACTTTTTCTTGTTAATAGGCAATCCCGTTTTCCAGGCTCTTACACAACATGTCTACAGGTAGATGTGGTACAAATAGCAATAGTATTTTAATAATGGATGGTCCCTTACCTATCTTTTTTCCTTTCCAGTATATAATATAGTATGGCAAGGTTTCTAGTAGGTGGCATGAAACCATGAATTAATAAATACACATAATGGAGTCATCACATGTAATATTTCCTAGCCATTTTTAGTTGTCCAGATGTTGAAACAAATACTGATGACTTTAAAATCTCTAATCTATGCTTATTCTAAAATGAAGGCGAACAACAGAATTGAAGATTTGGGTCTTGGATACGTTATTACACAGATGAAGCATGTTAGCAAGGATTTCTAGGACATATTTTCTATCCAGCTATGACCTTCTGCTGTAAAGCAGGCACTGCACGGCTTCCAGCAATCCTCATCCTTTAACTGTGAACAGACAGTTCCTCCATTTGATTTACTGAAAATGGTTTAAGAAAAAAAATGAGAGCCACACGGTCAGCTGCTATTGTTCAAATGCCTTCATGTCTGGAGAAGACAGCTGGAAATTACTCATGGCATTAACTGCAGTTACTGAGAGCTGTAACTGGGTTCTTGGATAAGATTTATACACTGTGCCACCTATGGCCAAAGTTCAGTGTAGCAATTAAAATCTTTAAATTCATTTTTCGGAAGGCCTCTTCTATTTGTTTTCCACGCTCTAATTTGCGACATTTACATTTACCCAGTAGCAGAAGTGCTCAAATGGAAAACTAATCGTAAAGAACAAAATAAAAAATGACCAACACACCAACAGAACCTCTTAAAATAGACTTTCACTGCACATGGGCATGGAGTAAAAAGCATTCAGAAGCCTCATACTGTGGTGGTATGTATGCACCTAACTCCTCTAGATGAGGACCAAAGTCCTCTTCTGTTAATTCCAACAGAATTGATAACTTTCAGCTGATTAGCACAGCTTGTCTGGAAGGGTTTCAAGACATTTTTGAGAGCACCTCATATCAATTACACTTGTGTGAATACAAAGATGAAACTCACTTGTGCTCTTACCAATGCTAATCATTGCAAAACACCCTACCCTAACTAGAGCTCAAGAAAATCTGCATTTCATGTAATGAGGTCTCTGTAAGACCATCCTATTCTGGGTTATGCTTCCTTGCTAAGCCAATCTGTCTGTTCACCACCACCCTTACTAGAGGAATGATGGTTAAACAAAGTGCTTCAGTAAGCTTATTTCACCCAACTTCTAACATATGTTGTATGTATGGTAAAAAGCAGCACAAATAATTCAGTGTCCAGAAGAATGCAAGAGCTTTCACAAAGAGGTGTTTTACATGCAAATAAAGGCAATCCATGAAATAGATAAGCAGCAACTTGTACATTGTAGCTCATTTAACATTTTTCCATCTAGAATGTCTTTTGAATATCAGATTTGTAGTTAAAAAAGGAATATACACCTTTCTGTACAAATCTACACACTTCCAAATGTCAAATCAAACTACTAATATACTAAAGGCTTACCCTATTTCTATGCATGTACATAAAAGTACATTTTTCAATTTGCAGATTACTAAGCAGTTTTGAATTGTGGTGCAAGCCTATGTACAGTAAACTTAAGCCTCTAGACAGCAGACTTGCCTTTTTCAGTTCTGTTTCAAAGATTTCTTAAAACTAGGCCCTGGACCTCAAGGCTTCCAAAACCACTGACTGCAAGACACTGTCAGAGACGCACCAATTCCACCCCTTTGTTTATCCTGGTGGATTTCACAACACAGAATACTTTTTAACCCAATGATCTGAGCCCTTTCTAAAACATTATTCAAAATGTTTGAAAATTAAAATATATATATAAAAAAGTAGATCCTTACCACATTCATAGAGAGCACGTGTATTAGTATATACCAAAAGGAAGAATCATCTTTAGCGTCCAGAGAAATACACTGCAAAATATTCTGTACGTGAAAATGACTGTAAGTACACCAGTCTCTAACAAGCAAATTCTTACGGATTTGAGCCAAACAGGATCATAAAAGCTTTTGGCTGCAAATGTTGCAGAATCCCATCTGGTTTCATGGAACAACTTATTTTCCTCTCCACTTCATTTAAGCTTCCAGAAAGAAATTAAAAAAAAAAAAAAAAAAAAAAAAAAAGAGACCTTTTCTTATGTATACGAATTATATCCATAAGTTATTCCAAACAGGCAGGAAATACTTCAATCTTATTACAGAACAAACAGAAAAACAGAATCTAATTCTTGGCATACAAGTTTCACATAACAGTAAACAGTACATATAGCATGCAGAAACAGGGTAAGAAAGAAATATTAAAGCCCAAGTTTGTAAGAATGCAAGTGAGCGTTAATCAGACTACGCCTAGTTAGCTGGGTAAGTAACAGCATAACTGACCTCCACCATTTTTTTTTAAAGCCCAAAACAACAGAACCTTTAGTAGGGGAAAGAAGATTTCTCTTAATACCCAAAACCAATAATAATCCATGTTTCCTCACTCAAGCATTCATTGTTATTGAAGTCAGAGAAGAAAAGCTTTTTCAGCAAAGTAAACACCATCATAAGGGAATCTGTGGCTAATGGGGATATAAGCCTGAAATTCAGTCTTTTTATCTGATGTTGGTCTTTAGAAATATTTTCTGTATGCAATGTATAGCTTTAGTCCAATAAAATATGAGTAATAAGAGTAAAGGGGTTTCCCTACAATGGAAGATAGCATTTTATAAGATGCACTTACTGTAGCTCATAAATATTAGATGTACAGCAGTTTTTCCAAATTTTGTTCAGGGTGTGCTGAACTGCTGCTGAAAAGAAAGGTTCACATTATCTCGTCATTAAATCAATTCCCTGAATAAAGCTGTAAACTTTTCTTTATATTAGGAACTGATTGAAGTGCTCTTATTTAGTATGATGCCAACATCAGATCAACTGCCATTCACCTAACAACTTAGGCAATGATACAGCCTTGAAGAAAGCACATAGATATTTTGTATCTTGCATAAATCAAAGACTTATTTATTAAAATGAATTACCTGACATGATGACAGAACAGACACCTCAATGAAAGCATGGCACTTATAACCCACAAAAGTTCTTTTTTTATCCTTTTTTGAACCATTGCATGACATATCAGAGTAGACAGAGAACTAAGTAGTACTTTCACAGTTATGAAATGGGTGAAAAGGAAATTCGGTACTCAAAAATATTTCTACAACCTAAACTAGTTGATTTTGGATGTATGTCTTTTAATTTCCAGAAACTGTAATGCTACAGCAAAAAAGGGCTGTACATATGCTGATATTGATAAGTCAGCACTGAAGCATCTATTCTGCAGTTGTTTTCCAAGATAAAATTTATTGTTCTTATTCTATAATGGTACCAATTAAAGAAATAGCAACGCTCAACACCTTAATAGCAATACGCAGCAATACTTTCTAACCACTAGATTGGATTAGCCTGCTTTGAAACTACTGCCAAAAATTTTTTAGAGCATTAACTTGCTTTTCATTTAAACCTCAGCACAGGACTTAAAAACTAGACAATTATCATGGGTTCTAGGCACCTCAAAACAGAGTAACACTTTCCCTTTGAAAACTACCTTAAGAATGTAAAAGATCCCCTAAAAAGGTGGGGGAAATATTACAAGAGAAGAGCATCACTTTTCCCAGCAGAAACATTCTACCCTTGAGAAGAAACCCTTCATCCATCCTTACTCCTCTAAAGCAAGACTGTAACTACTGGCCAACAAAATCACATGTCACAGACAAGGATGTTAAATTGGGACCAAGTTGCTTCCATGTAATCCATTGATATTAAAGTAAACAATGAAAAAATCTTGGAATATTGTTATCATTGAAAATAACATACACTTTCTGGTTCATTGAATCCATTTGTTACTTGTTACATTGATTTTTAGACACTTATTTTCCTGTTCAGTTTATGCTAATAAATGTTGGTGGATAAGATTAAAAGATAGAGATTTACTTGCAGAGTGAGATTTTAAGTCAAAAAAAAGTATTGTAAAGTTTTTCCCTGGCAACACCTTTAAACCTGTGTGACCATAAATACAAATGATGCCAGGAACAGCAATGATGCCTGACAGCCGATAATAACTTTTTTTACTTGTGACTGCCTATTTTTCACAGCTCAGATTATGCCATTTCCTCTAAATTGGAAGCGTTACCACTTAATCCCTGTCTAATGGTTATATCCTTTATTAGTGGAATAAACTTTCCCAGTTCTGACTGGACGGTGCTAGAAACTTGTATTTTTGCTAGATATTTCACTGGAATTATTCCTGGGGAACCTTGACCTCTGGAGACCTCTTGCCAAGTTCTGCTAGTCTTTTACATGGTTTCAACTCCATGGCTTTAAAACTTTTGGATTGTTTCCCTCTTAAGTTTGTACAGGCATGCCTACACCAGTGCGTTAGTTCAGGTCATGAGGGTACTTTAAAGGTCATCCTCACTAACAGTGTTTTTGCTTACATCACAAAGTAGGCTGGGAGTACACAAACTGAATTCTTTTTGGATGAAACTACACTGGAAGGCTCAGGGTGCACCCAATGTGCTCCAGCAACTAAGAGGCAGTCAGTCTGGAGGGCCAGAAAGCAGCCAGGCTGAAGAAAACTCAGAAACACACAGACTGGGGACATCAGGTCCTCAGCACCAACTATCTTGCTCTACAAAAGCAGTTTGATGGGGCTGCTCTCCTTACTAGGGAGCCTGTATTGCCAAGCACCCACTTCAATCATTTATCATGGTTACTTCATTGAGCCTCAAGAGGCTTGGGTTTCTTTATGTTAGCATCAGCATGACTAGTGCAGCCCAGACAAACTTCTTTCACACATCCCAATCTCCTTGATTTCTTACATCCTTTCTTTGCTGTCTTTTCTTCCCTTTGCTGAGAACTGTTAGGCAACTCCTCAGCAAACTAAATTTGGTCCAATAACTATCTTGCTAGGCCTGCAATCTACTTACTGATCTCCAAAGACAAAGTTGTTTTTAAAAAGACTGCCTAACATGAAGTTCCTAAGTTTACGCTCCTTTTACTAAACAAGTTAACATGATCCTCAAAGGTGCCCCAATTCACAGAGGAATTACTTACACTCCCTTGTGAGTTGGTGCCCAAGTAATATGACTGTAACACAATTATGTTTTACAAATTATCAGAAGATGAACTTAAGG
Source organism: Platalea leucorodia (assembly GCF_965183815.1). Classification (NCBI taxonomy): domain Eukaryota; kingdom Metazoa; phylum Chordata; class Aves; order Pelecaniformes; family Threskiornithidae; genus Platalea; species Platalea leucorodia. Next base: position 116,352,292 of record NC_138824.1, read on the forward strand.
TCATTTAATGGTAGACAAGAGACATAAACAGCCTGGCTTTCATTTCAAGAATCGATTTTGAAAAATAGTAGTGGGAGTGGGTTTCATGCTATCATCAGAAAAGTGGAAAAAGTAAACATGGCTGATTCGCATGGCGAGACCCTGACATCCACTGAAAGAGAACAGTATGTTATCACATACGCATGGTGCTTCTGAGAACAAGAACTTCATATGGCTAGAAATATTCAGCCAATTAAGTAGCAATTCAACTGACTGAACACTGGTAAATCAATTATGAAGTGCTGGTTCACACCAACACAGATGCTTTCATGATGTAACTTACTGTGACAGGAGCTAGAGCCTCAGAACTGAAGTATGGTTACAGAATACTACTAAAAACACTTGGCATTTGTTATAAGACAGCATTGTAAATCCTGAATTCTGATTAGCTAGTACACATAATATTACTTTTGCATAGTAACAGTGCATTTTAGAATTTAAGCAGTCAAGTATGGGCTGTGCAATAATAATAAAAAAAAATCAGGGCATATCAAGTTAACCTTTACAAAGCAAACTTTCCTGACCTTTCTGAAAGAGGAGAGTTGGAAGTCTTTTCTCAGTAGTCCCCTTTTTTGCTTTTTTATTCCAGTCTTCTGTGACCTTCTCATTATCTATTTTGTTTCTCAAAAACAAAACAAAACAAAAAAACAACAACAAAAAAACCCAAACCAAAAAACCTAACCAACAGGGAAGGAAGCTGCGAAGTTTCACTAGCAGAGTACTCTGCAAAAGTTAAAAGGAGTAGACCAGAAAGTTTAGGAGCAAGATTTGTAAAGATTTCTGTGAAACAGAAATAAAGCAGGCCAGAAAGAATTAAAGAAACGTATGACAGAAATTAATCATAAGGGAAGTGATTTCCCAAACAAGTAAAACTTAAAAAAAAAAAAAAAAAAAAAAAAAAAAAAAAAGAACTTTTAAGATTAAGCTGTATTTTTTGGCATAAGAAATGTTTGCTTTTAAGGACAAGTATTTTGAATCACTGTTAATTTTATTTCTTATTACTAACAAAATGGTATTTCCTAGTTAGAGCTTCTAAGAGATGAGCTGCTTTCTGAGACAGAGGGCTGCACAGCTGTTTTAAGGAAGCACTGAAATGCAACATTACAATTCCACATATTGCCACATCAGAATGCCTTCCTGTAAACAACTAAGCAGTGCATCCAAGCTGTTATGTCTAGCCTTTCACACCAGCTTATCTTTCTTATGAGTAAATAAAAAACCCCAAGCATATTATAGTTAGAGGGCTGAGATTAAAAGAAGGATCCATTACATTCACATCCTAACACTTAGAACTGCACTTGCTTAACAGAAAATTGCCCAGGAGTCTTCAGGCCACGCAGACTCTCAGCATACCTGCAAGTAGCTACAGGTTAAACACATAAAGTTCCCATGGACTCGTGTCCCGAGTACCAGAGAGGCAAGGCTAGAAGGAATTAGGATTCACACATTTACCTGATAGCCCCCACTTGGTAAAGAAGAGATGTAGAAGACAATGCTTTATATGTGAGAATGCCTGCCTCACCTTACAGCTGGAAATGCTATAGTCTTAAGCATTACCAGGCATATTTTGAGGAAATTAATAAATATGTAGGAGAGCAGTGTGCTTAGTGCACAGAAGCAACAGCACATAACATTGTATGGGAAATAAAGACCAAAGTCTCCCAGAGTCTCTTTCAGTCACTCTATCACCTTTCATGTTCCCACTTAACGCATACACTTATGGTAACATGGAGGAAAAAAAGGGAATATTCTGCAAGTCTCATTTAAACCTCCAAAGGAACTTGTCTGCTTTGTTCTTAAGGCACAATGAACTCATATATGCAAACTGTCTTGGAGCATCCACACAGAACTCCTTACTTTAATTATTTTGACATCCTAAACATAATGGGAGAACAGCATTGAAGACGACAGCCACTGGGCCCTCAGAAAATAACTCCAAAGAAGCCTTTTTGCACAGATGAATGAGGCTTTTGTGCAATATATGATCTTTGTACCAAATTCAACATTTTTAGAGCAACTCAAGCCTGTAGCAACTGTGTATGTTAGGGACCTATGCCTGTACACCATGGGGGGAGGAGAAGTCAACATGCAGACATCCCTCTGGTAGTTTTATGTTCACAGAATGATCACAAACATTCAAGAAGTGAGAGACAAGTAATGGCTGAAGCAGTAATGGGGGCAGGGGGGAAGAATCAAGCGTTTCACTAACGGGACTGTCCCCATTCCCACTCCTTCCCACAGGTCTCCCTCCAGCCCAGTGTCCTGGTAGGAGAGGAACAGAAAGAGCTGCTGAAGAGAAAAACAAAACAAAACAACACAACCAAGAAGGGGAGCACTAATCGACATAACTAACTGCTGTTTTCAAAAAGAGCTTATAACCACATCAGAAAGCAAAAAGTAAAAGACAACAGGGTGCTTTCCTCAGATATGTGGGTGGAAGAAAAAAGCAGTAGGTTGAAACAGCTTCCCATGATGGTAAAGGCAATCCGTAAGATAAACACAGTACTTTGTATAGTCCAACATAAACAAACAAAAATAATCAGAAAGCCATCAACGTCCAGATTATTCAAGAAAGTCAGAAACACAGATTTTATGTAAGAACTTAAATTTTTTTGGTAGAAAAAAAATTAATGCCAGCTTAAATGTTTCATTTAAATAAGCCATATAAGTGAAGCAAAATAATTACAAAATACTTATAGTCAGCAAAAGATGTTTCCAGCAAGTATTATTTTTGTTACCATATTATCCAATGCAAAGTAAACCAGAAAATTATCTGCCTCACAATTCAGAGTTAGAAAAACATCTCAGAATTATGTACGATTTTTCCTCCTTCGTATTTGATTTTGTATAGATATTTAGATTCAGAGTTGACGGAAGGCCAAAGGTGTCACAGAAAGAGACATGAAAGATAAATACTTCCATGACAAACTGAACTGTCAGAATTATAGCATCCTGTAAGAAAGATTTTTTTTTTTTACAGTAAGACTTAGTTCCCTCTAGCAAAGCAGGGGAGCTAGTTTTAACTGTTTGATAATAACTGAAAGTACATGAAAGTGTTCTACCATTTCAGGCAGGTCCCTGTGCTCCAAATATTCCTCTATTAAGTGAGCCCTAGAAGGCAGGCTTACAGAACATTTGTGTGTTTTCTGTGCTAATAAGGGGGGGGGAGAGCTTTTTCAAGACCTACATATTACATCTCCCACAAGAATCAGCTGATCACGCAGTTAAATACAGTCTTTGGCATTCCCAATGCCAGTCTGCTTGTTTCTTGGGCAAGTGAGGACGGATTAAAGGGGAAGAGGTGGCATGACAAAAGTAAAGTTCTTAGCATTGGCTTAATTTGTTACCTATAGTACATCTTTGAAGTCAGAATGTTTATTAAAAATTAATCTTGAAAGTAAAACAGTTTTTATACACAACAGAAATACAAGACACATTTCATATTAATGATCTAGTAAACTAGTGAACTGTCCCTTGTGTTCAAAATATAAATTTCAACCATATTATTCTTAAATATTTGGAAGAGCAGTCTAGTTTATTAGAAAATGTAAAAAAATATGTGCAATTAAAAAAAAAAGCTTGGCAAAAGACATACCATTTTTTACAGTATACAGTGCTATTTCCATTAGAAGATGGACAAACAAATTCCAAATGAAACTAACAGAAAAACAAAAGTCTCCGAGATGTAAAGACCATCAATGAACATATTTAAGTTAAAAAAACAAACCATGGCATGTTGTATATTTCAAGTTTTATTGATGGGAATGCAAATATAATCATGGCATATCACAAAAAGCAATTCATAACATTTCATTAAAAGCAGTTCCTTAAAAACATCTGCAATCATCTATAACAAATACACCGAATATTTGAATCCTTGTATCTTAAATCAGAGTATTCCTCTAGAAGCCTATTGTAGGTGGTTACTAAAAACCCAACATCAAACTTTACAATAAAAAAATTGCAGAAATGCCTAAAAATGGGCACCTAAAATCACTATGTATCTCATGCAGCTGTATTTCAGGAAGTACTGATTATTCTTTCTCAGGAAAATAAATATTCCCATTTGGTCAAAAGGTGTCCCCCCAAAAAACAGAAGGGCATTTCCTGATCGCTAATTATCACCTAAAACTCAAATGAATGCAGATGTTTATTGTTAACACAGATCTTTTTTAAAAATATGCTCTCCAGTCACAAGACTCATTTTAATTCATCAGTGTGCGTACCTGAGGTGCTATGTTGCCTACATTCAGTTTTCCCGGAAGAGATACTAAAAGGAAACAAGTCAACACAGTACATTTTAGCTGAACTGTTCATTTTCTTTAAATCATTCTTCCTTTCCAGGGAACTTGTACACCTACTGACAAAGTTTGTAAAAGAACGCCATACATCTTTTATTTGTCTCTCATGTCTTCATTGCTTGGATCTGATCTGTTAATAAAAAGAAACAGCTAGTCTTAACACAAGATGAATTCTTGCTGCATTTTGCTTTTTGAAAACATAACCCAGTATGGTCCAGGTTACAGACCTACACCAATAGATACTTTGGTGTAGTTACAAGAACAGGGGACAATGCAGAGTTGTTTTCAACTTGCTCTCTCATCCACTTCTGAAATTCCTCCACAGCCAAGTTGTTTTCCCCAAATGTTGCTAATTAAACAGGAAGACTCTTCCACATGATTCAACTTTTAACTCTTTTGGGCTTATAAGGTAACTTTGATGAGAATAAAGCCTGGAAGTTTACTTTATAAAGTATGCATTTCAATTCCTTGTACACATTTGAGCTTCTGCATAACTGAACATGAACAAACTCCTCAACAGCAAAGGATTTAAAGTTTGTTTTTGAATAACTCACATGAAAACTTCTTTGCTCTCAGTAGCCACACTTCTCCATACTGGTGCCTGATTGCCACTTCTCAATTCACTTCAAACATTTCCTTAGTTAGCATAAATGTACTGCATCCCCAGTACAAAATGTGGAAATCAGCACAATTTCACCAAATAATAGGGAACGTGAGCTGGGTTTAGACTGTTGTGAAACAGGTTAGGTTTACCCTGCTGATGATGTGTTGTTGCAATACTAACCCCGTTACAAAATAGGGAAATATGCAAACTCAGCCTTCACTAGGGGAAAAAAAGGCAAAAACTTCTGCCCCTGCCGCCCCAAATCTGTGAACTACCTGTAAGGGGTCTGCAAAAGGTAACTAAGGAAAGCATGGCTGTTGACAAGGACAACTGTGCATTCATTAACCAGGTGTCATCTCCTCCACTGAATTTTACGGAATCCACATGCTGTAATTTAGGGATAACTATAACTTAAGAGTAGCTCCAGGTATTTCCATCTAGTGCTTTAGGAATGAGGAGGAGAATCATAGTAAATTTGTTCTTGAAATATCAAAGTCTTCATCCATTAAAAGTAAAACTGCCAAACTGCATGTGCTTAGGCAACAATACAGTTTAGACCCAACACTTCTTAAGTTCTTGGGGACGCTGAGCCGGGGAGTTAAATGAAATTCTTTTAGATAAAGCCCATCCATGAAGAATTTCAGCTCAGAAAATTAAGGAGTTTAACAATCCATGAGAAGTGAATAGCTATGAAGAGCTATGTAAGTGAGTGACAGCAGAAGCACCTGCTTACTCTGCTTAAAAATCTACATATACAACTTAAATATTTTGTCAGAAAATATTTAGACAAGCATTTGAGATCCTTTTAAGTAGCTTGAAGCTACATACAAAACCATAAATTCAAAATTTGGACTGAAACTTAGAAGGTTCCTCAAAGACAAGCAGAGACCCTGAAAATCACAGGAAAATATTACAAAATCAGAACTATGCCTGAAATTAGGGAAAAGGACATGATCTGGAATCTGCCTCTATGATAACAGGACAGAGCAGTGAAGGAAACGCAGTAGCAAGATGCTGGTTCCCCACCACAGAACTCTCTTAGACGATGGAGGATGCATCACTGGTCTTCTGTAAGGCAGTAAATCTCTTTGTAAAGACTATTTTGACGGGTATCCCCTCCTCTGAAAACACGACCAAATGTTTTTGTATTCTGTAATAACACAGTCAAATAAACCATCTCTTTCTAATTAGCCGTAAGGATTCTAAGTAGAAAGGACAGTCTGGTAGAGAAATGGAGATAGGTTAAATCAGGGACAATGCTGGATATTATTTAGCTGCATTTTGAAGGGACACGAGTTTAGCGGCACTGAGTCTGGACCGTCGCTGACATCTAGCGGCTGCCAGAGCACAGAACACGCCAGTACAGAGACACTGTCTTGCTACCTCATACACTCACAATGTAAGGAATGTAAACTAGAGAGCTAAAATTAGAATGAACCTACCAAAACAATACCAGACTTCACTATTCTATACATTTAGCAGTACACGGGAGGACAAGAGAGATCAGATCGTTACCAACATACAACAGAAGGACATACAGCATGCCTACCAAGTTTGTAATTAAAAATGTGTACGTAATCCATCACCTAAGCTCGATCTGGTATTTTCTATGTAGTTATGAGTGTCTGCATATGCTATCCTCGTTATAATGTAAGCCGTTCTTATTTTGGCTCTAGATTAAAGAACTGGAGTTGAATAATCCAAACTAGTATATTTGTCCGTGTACTTTGCTTATTTTTCTAGCCTGCTTATTCACCATTTCCTGATAGGTAACATTAAGTTACGGAAAACTGGGACAGGACGTAAGAATAAATTAAAGAACAAACTGAACTACCACAATAAAGTGAAGTGCAGGAGCTGGTATTATTATTGTTTACAGGGAAGTGTTACACTGTTTGCAAGAGTCTGCATTAATATTTCATTGTACACTCTTTTGTCACAGAAACTGATGTGATCTTTTGTGTATGTTAAAGAGGTAGATGAGAGGCAAATATGAGATAGAGCATCAGTACTCACTGTGTAATTTGATCTGACAGCAGAAGTGGACAGAAAGAAAACAAAGGAAATAATAAAGAAAAAACCTTACAAAATGAAAAAGTTTAACAGAATGAAAACAGAGCAAGAGAATTACATATGACATACCTTGGAGCCAATCCACCCCTTCTTGTAATCCTTCTCCTTTAAGAGCATCACTAGCACTGAAAGAAACAAATCAAGTTACAAAAGCGTTGTAAAAATACCAGTTTTAGTGGAGTTATCACTATAGTTGTAATTTACAGAGTTGCAAAGTAGCATCAAGTACAGTTTACTTAAGTTTTCTTCACACGGAGAAGGCTGCTTGTCAAATGATATATTCTAGAGTACCTTCCCAATATGGAAACACCATTTCAAGATGTGATCTATTTTAATTTCAGTTTCAAGGCAGAGGAATTGTTCCTAGAATATGAGGGGTTCTAGAAGAGCTCCCACACAAGGCAGCCACATTGTTCTGTGGCACCTCCACTTAGATAACTCCTTCCTCAGACTATGCGATAGAAGAGGTTTACTACCTACAACAGCAGCAATGAATCATAGAATCATTTAGGTTGGAAAAGGCCTTTAAGATCATCGAGTCCAACCATCCTCCCACGCAGTTCCTATACACAGCGAGAATGTTGGAGTACTGGAGGAAGAAAGTATAGTGCATACACGCTTCATTGTAACAGCAACCCTAGGAGTGTCTGTTAATATATATAAAATATTAAGCTACACTGAGAACAGTGTAAATCTACCTTTTGAATCACAGGGGTGTAACTGTTTAAAGGCCCCTCAATTCTTCAGCTTATGAAAACTGGAACAGCAGTGAATCTAGAATGTTGCTGGGCTTAGCTATAAAATTACCTTTCAAGGAGCCTGGGAATTCATCAGTGTAATTTCTGAGACAAAAAGCAGTGACTCCAAAACAACACCCAGGTAATCAAGGTTAATATTATAGGGCTAAAATGAAAATTGTAGTTTTCAGCAGCATTTAGCTGCTGATTTCACTTTTATTTATAGTATCTGAGGACTTTATTAAGACAAAAATCTAACTTCTATAAAACTTCTGATACAAGGAGAGTCTGTTTCCTTGTGAACACTGGCACAAAATCCTTCTATTTATATGAAAGCTTACATCCTTCAGAAAGAAAAGTCACTAGCTCCTATAACTAAAAATCCCCTCAAACATTACATGGTACAGAGAGTAGTGTGTCCCTCTGAATTCACATGAGAACAGTTTACTAAATGGCCTTTCAACAGTAGTTTACTAAAGCATCTGCAGAGTGGAAAAAAACAACTCTAGAGGTCTTATTATTGATATTCTGAAACCTGCAAGACAAACTGGTAGCAGCACTCTGATAACAATTCTACTCAATTTCCCAGCAAAAAATAATAGCAGCTATTCTTCTGATAAGATGACTGCTTTCTGATTTCACTAGAAGTCCTCCATTTCATTATTTGGGTAACAGTTCTATTGTGAGAATTTTCAAGACATAGTCTACATGAACGCATTGCGCATTTAAAACAAGTTTCATAGCAAGTATTGTAATATTACTGCTGTTTCCAAATGCGGCAGCACAGCATTTTATCTGGTTGATTTAATTTATATTATATAATACTGAGTGGCATGATAGAGGTAAAATACAAATGTACAAAGTAATACCAATAAAAAGGTAGAAAAAGGGAAATTTACCAGATATGCCAGGGCTTGTCTTTGATGTTTTCTAATGACAGTAACTGAGATACTTTGACAGATGATATGGCGTCCCTGAGGTCCATCTTGTTAGCAAAGAAGAGAATAGGCAGCCGACGGTGCTTAATATCTAGGCGTGAGCAGAAATAGAACTATCATAACATTATGCAACACTTACTAATCTCTACATGTAATAAGGTACAAACAATACAGGAAGATATTTTGCTCACCTGTAACTGCAATTCTCTGAAGGTTGTGTCCTACCAAGATGCATACTGTTGGGTCACATGGCCTCTGATGCATGCTTCAAGAACGCTCACAAACTTTCTGGCAGGCTTTGGGATCTTCCACCCCCTCTCCCCCTACCTTATACATATATTTAAAGCTGTAGGTATAAACTGCTGGTGAAGCTGAGGAACAGGAGATCAAACAACTACCTACAAATACAACACATCTCTGCTTAGTGAGGACTGGATGTGTAAAATGGACGGAGATTTGTGTTCATTCATAACCTCACAACCATAGTTGCAAGGGTAGTCTGAATTATCCTTTAGCATCTGAGACCACCCGTGACTTCATAAAATAGGAAAAAAATGGACATGTCTGGACATCCCTTATCCTGCCTTCACTTGAAGAAGGATTTCTTTTCCAGAAGCTCTTCTCAGCTAGCAGTGAGAACTACAGACCAAATCAAGTACACTGGCAATTGCTGGCATACTTACACGTTCAAAAGCATGAATCTCGCTGATTACCACAAAAGACTAGAGAGTCACTGGAAGGAAGCAAAGTATACTCTCTTCAACCTGACAGATGTAAAACTGCCAAAAAATTACCAGCACCAAGACTAACTGTAAGAATTTTTCACATTATTTACACAAAGGAAGAATGACAGGATTAGAGAAAATCTAGATTTCAGACTATCAATCGGCTCTTCATGGGAAAAGAGCTTAAAGGCCCCCTATGATGGAAACTGCTATATAGGCTCTTTTTAAAATAGTAAAAAGAAAAGGTTATTTCACACAGGAAACAAGCTAAGGATTTATTTAAAAGCATCAAACATAAGCCAGCTGCCCCTGTGGGTGTGGGGAAACAACAAAAACCCCCAAACTGGCAATGCTGAAGTGGTTTGAACCCTCCTAATAATGTTCTTTTCAGCCCCCCTACTGAACCTTTCCAGTGGAGGTAACACTATCTACTCATACTCAGAGATCACAAGTGCTGACCAAAACGCTAATCATTTTCACTATTTACCCTATTGGAGCTATTTTTTCATCTGATATCCTCTAACACAAATCAAAGGACTCAAAATACAAGCACATTAATCTCTGTTTTAATTCCATTAGTTGAACAGCTTTTATGTCTCTTGATTGATATATTAATCTATAGTATAATTAAATGAACCCTGGTACTCACAGGTTGCAGGTTATGGATAAATTAAAACCACAGAAATTAGTTGCCATCACATATGCAAATAGCCAAGTTAACCAAGGAATTTTCAGTGGTTTTTTTAAAGCAATTAAAAAGGGGCACAACCTGCCCACACAGACTCATAAATGTACACTTAAAGATGTTTGCTAAATAAAGTGGTGGTCACAGAAATTTACATTATTTCCTGCCTTATGACATTGTTTCCTACTATGCAGTATTCCCCCCGCCACACACGCTTTTTACAGTTATTAATGGAAAGCTAACATCTTCTAGTTGCAAGTAGTTATGAGTTAACACATTAAAAAAAATCCCAGACACTAGATACGTGTGATGTGTAATTTTATACAAAGAATTTCAAATTTACAGGAATTTCAGTTTATTTTAGAAGCATGTGTTGGAGGTCAAGTGACCCAAGAGTCAATATCTAAAAGAAGTAATCTACAGACTACCATCTTGCAAAATACTGAAGAATGAAGTTTGATTAAAAAAAAAAAAACAACCCCAAAACAACCAAAACAATAACAGTGATCATTAAACAAGCCGTTATTTGTGGAGTGCATTGTTCACTTATGTAAGTAAAAATAATTTATAGTTCTGATTCACCAGTCTCAGCTAGTACATCTTCTAACCCCATTAATGCTTCATGGTACACATTCCCTTTCACCTGACAACCTCAGGCAAAGGCTGGCAAAAAGAGAGGGAACTGTTTTACTGAAGGATTGCTAAGATTTTCAGAGACAGGAATTGATTCAAGGTTGTTACCCTGCATCCATTTAAACCTTAAGTAAACATGTATATTTAAACCACTCCAGGAGGTTCACAGAGGCAGAAGCATAGGTGGGGAAAAAGCAGGGTATGCAGGAAGGAATGCAGAACAGTAATACAAATAAAAATATTGATATAGTAAAACAGTTAGATATTGATTCAATTCACAGCTACTTTTATCAAACATTACTACTAGGAGAACTTTCTATTCTCTTTGGTTCTCTTAGGTGTGACCTATCAAAATTTGAAATGATAAAACAGGAACACTGTTGCTGCATTCGAGCTGAGCTGCTCCAAGGCAGAAATACAAAACTGCCCTTTCCTGGCTCTAAGGAATGCACTGGGAAGCCATAGCCATGGTCGTTCAGAACTAGAAGATACAAACACATCAACAACTGAGCAGCACTGACCTGCTAGATCAGCATTAGTAACCTATTAATGCCTAAATGAAAAGCCCCACCTGAGCTTGCATCTCCTCAGTCTTAACATTTTCACTCTTTTGCCTTCTAAAAAACCAATAACTTACTACAGCAGTCTTTACCTCCCAGCCCTTGCTCCTATGTGGTTTCCATTTTACCAACAGAATCACCTTTTACCACTGTGGTTAATACCCGCTTTGGTACAAAGTTCCCTGGCCTCTATGTAATCCGCCTGCAGCCTTTGGTTCACCTCATCCTCCCCTTTCAGCTTTGCAAGACTGTCTTTCAGTGTCTGCATTTGAAGTGGCCCATACCCTTGAACATGAAATTAAGAGGGCCTTGTCAGCTCACACACACTCAGCTACAGCATCTTTGTTGATGAACTAATGTATTATATGCAGTTTTCATGGAAAACAACATCATAGTAACATAATTGCCCCTATCGCATACTATGTTTCATGGTTACAAATGCAAATCAGCTTCTTTCTTACTTTCAGCATGGTAACCCAACAAGTTAAGGCTCTACCAGGTTAATAAATAAGAAATTATAGGATTATTTAACTTTTAAATTTCCTGCATGTAGTTTTATAATCTGGTTAGTGAGAGCAACTACCTGAAGTGCTGAAAGTCAAAATTACATATTACTTACAAAAACATTCCAGTAATGTTGGCTATACAGAAGGGTGAAGAAGGGAAGAATTGACTGACCCCAGAACTTAATTAAAAAAAATGTACCCTCACATAAAAAAAACAAACCAACCAACCAAAAACCCTAAACCCAACCCCCCGATCATGAATCCTCTCATATCCTCTGCCATCCTATGTATCCTTTTATAGGCAATTGAAACTGACTGGTATAATTCTCCCTCCTTATTTCTGGCTAAAGCATAATAATAATAATAGTAGTAGTAGTAGTAGTAGTAGTAACAATAATAATAAAAGATAAGGAAGATGAAAAAAAGAAATTAAAAGTTACATTAAAGGAATTAGCTGTGTTCATGGAAAAATCCAGATGGAGAGATACTTTTTTGTATGTGTTCATCACCACAGACAAGCTCTCCAGCTTTCAAAGGGTCAAAGTCTATTTTTCCCCAAAAACAATGCAACTTTTGATCTATGTTGATTAATAAGAGATGAATCCAACTCAGTGTAGCCAACTGAAGTATGATCAGTTTGTAAATGTGAATAGGTATTAAAAAAACCCTAAACTTATTGAAGACAATTATTGTTCTAGTATTCATGAATGGCTAAAATATTTGCAAAGTACTCAGAATGCAGAATGTGTCAGATAAGGGCTTTTCTTAGGACAACATTACAAATATGGAGACAGAAGGGGAAAAAAACCTCCTCACCTGGATGATTCAGAAGGGTGTCAAGTTCTTCTTTGGCCACAACCATTCTTAATTTGTCACTGCTATCAATGACAAAAATAATGGCTTGGCCTTCTCTGCGTAACACAAAAAGAGCAAAGAGGCAAATTATAGGTTCTCTTAAACTGTGATTAAGAAAAGGCTTCAGAAGAAACACCAAAAGAGCAAACAAATCTGGGTTTTGTGTTTTTTTTCTCTCTAATTTTTGTTTTGGTTATTTACCATTAACATTTGAATCCAGTCTTCTTTCTGAAATTCCATCTTTTGGTAACCTGCATATTTTTTTGAGACGTGAGGTTGTTAGCTGCGTGACTCATACAAGGTTCAGTCTACACAGACCCTTGAGAAAAGCTTGATTTCACTACTGAGGCTGAAAAATAAACTCTGAAAATGTAACCAACTGCTATTCTGACAGTGTGGTCAGACAAAGAAAATATCAAGGCAGGTTTCTGTAGAAATTCTTTCTTTCCTACACTAAAACAAGTTTATTTAGAGAAAGGTCAATTACCTTTTTAGAAAAAACTGCATCCACAGCTCTGTAACAACTAGCCATATGCAGACTAATTTAACTTTTACAAAAGTCTGCATAAACAGGATCTTTCTTTGGTTTTGAATAATGGGTAAAAACTTGCAACTATTTCAAACCATTAAGACATTTTGCTGGCAATATGACCACAGTGAGAACATATATACAACTATTCAACTCATTATGGCAGGACATTACTGGTATTTTATGACTTGATGTTCCATTTATTGAAACTTATTTGAAAGCAAAATAAAGTCTGACCAATTCAGATGAACAGGTATAAACACCCCCAAAAAGTATTTGTAATTTACATTTTTAATCTAATATTAAATTCTCCTTCATTTTACATTTCTCTGAGACACCATTACGAATACGTTCTTCACCCCCCAGCACCATCTACCTTTGTATTTTGATAAGAAACAGTCCTAGACCTACTGAAAACCAGAAATAACTTGACCAGCCTAAGATTGTATGAGAAGGTCCGTTCTTTTCTGGAGTACAGAAGAACTTTAACAGCAAATAAAGCTTTTGCATATTAGCTGAAAATGCCTAAGTAATTTTTATGAGCATACAGTATTTTTCTAGAGGAATCAGAGTCCTAGCATGTATTTACTACCAAAAAATAACTTCACAAACAAGTAACAGTAATAGGGACACAGCAAGAGTTTACATATATTTAAGACAAGTATACTTTGAAGATTGCTTAGAAGATAGTTTCAAGCCAAATAGAAGAAAAGGGCAAGCTTCAAGTACTCCAAAGCAACTACATTTAGACACTTGATCAGATTTGATTGCTATTTTGCAATTCTTGCAAAATGAAATCTTGCTTAACTTTATAAACTGAACAGCACATGATTATTCTTCAAAGTTAATCTTAAATATGTGACTACTGCACTGGATCAGGAACAGAGGTGGATACAAGTGCACATTTCACTGTCAGCATCACCTAAAACTCCCTTACCATTAAGATGAAAAAACCTGTTTATGCCACACAAGGGATAAGTTACTGCATTAAATCCAGCAGTCAGAAAAATTATTTGCTTATGAAGCACTCGGTTAGCATTTTGAGAGTAGCCTAAGGGCATCAGTTATTGAAATCCAAAAGTTTTGGGATTCATACATCTAACACTCTTGAACAATGAAGATCTACCCGCACAACAAGTTTTCAAATTGCTAACACATATTTTGCACAGAAAGGAGATGAAGCGTTAATCCTCAATTAAAAAATACTTCAAGCTCTACCACATAAAATATTAATATTTAATATTATAATCTTCAGAATTTCTCTGTTCTATTTCTCCAAGCTATTTCTGTGTGGTTTACTACTGTTCACTTTATTTAGATCAGCATCAGGTATTACAGAATAACAATGAGACAACATAAATGAAGATTCAAGTTTCATTAGAAGCTAGAAAAACAGAAAATGGTGTCTATTACCAATAAGGCAATACCACAGTGTTATAAAGTACAATGAGTATCCTGCTTAATAAATAACATCTATGAATACTTGGTCGAGTTTGTAGTTACATGTGCCTTATTCTCTGAGGTTAATTCCCCTCACCTCTAAAAATCTCAGCCATCAGCCAATATCTTTTGGGTCTTAAGTCACTTACCTACAGAAGAACAGAAAAATAGGAAACCTAACTCATCTTGGTGCTTTCTTACAGGATTGGTTTTCAGGTTTCAACATTTAAAGCCCATTTCTAGTACATTCCCCCAATCTTTGAGTCAATAAGATGTCCCCAAAAGCATGCTGATTAACAGCATATAAAAAATTTTCATTTTTTAGAACAGAAAGAAAAGTTGTATTTATCCACAATGACCTTCTGTCAAACACCAGGTGCAAGTCTTCTCTGAATCATTTCTAACCACTAGATATTATCATACTTCTGTTTAAATAATGTACACAAAAGCTAATATGAACAGCAACGCTTTAAAATAAATGATAGGCTTACTTGTAGTAATGTTCCCAGAGGTTTCTGTATCTCCCTTGACCTGACATATCAAACACGGTGAAAGACAAACTGTAAAGAAAAGAAATGTATCAGGCACAGAAACAAAGAACAAAACCCAAACCCAAAGTATTTTCTTTGCTACCCTGACAGCAAAAAGCCAGATTAACTTGAATGCTAATCAACTGAGGAAGATTCCCAAAGGAACTCTGGTTACTCTATCTGCCTTCAAACTATCCTACCCAGTTTTGCAGTCTTTTTATAGAAATATTTTACAATGGAAAACGTGTTTGTTTATTCTCTGAATAAATGCACTAAGCCAATTATAAAGTTACATCAAATGCAAAATAAGCTCCCATTCAGTCTCTCTTTTTATCACATTAGTATTGAATATTGTTTATAATGTTGAGTAAATGAAATTCTGATGAGCTATGACTTAAAATCCACAGCCTGTCTTAAATTCTGTCCCTAGACAGGCACCAATAACATCCAAAGGCTTCTGTATGCAAAATAAAAGGCTTTTTAAAAAAAAAAAAAAAAAAAAAAATCCACCTTCTGAAAAAAATTCACATTCTGGTAATAACAGGTTGCCTTAGGTGACCAAGCTACAAGGGGTAGTCTTTGCAATTCTGAGATTTCACCCAAACGCTAAATACAGCAAGTCAACTTAAAGAACATTACAAAAAATTCTGATCCACTCTTGAAATGTCTACAGAGGTAATATCCACTTCACTATTAGGCTTTCGTGTTTTGGATAGTCCCAAATAGCTCCCTGAGTGGAGACCATACCAAAATGAGGAGGTTTAGAAAAGGAAGCTCTCCAAACATCTTTCCACTCTATATCCAGACATCATCTGATTCTAGACTAGCTGCTCTGCCATGTATAAAGTTATTAGCAACCCCCAAACAATGTTTTGATTGTAATATTACATTAATGAGGTTTTGGGGTGGAGGTGGGTTGTGAGTTTGTTTGTTTTTTAATCATTCTACATGGTGTATTTGCAGGTCATCTCTCCTACTACAGGATCAGAATAAAGGAAAGTAATATAAATTGATTTACATTCTCACACAGCCAAACCTGTTTTATGTGCTTTACTGAGACAAAATACAGCTGTTGAGCCTCCTATAAACATATGAAACCTACCAGTCCTATACATCAGCTCAAGGAATAAACAATTTTCTTGCAGATCTCTCATCCAGTGGGGCATGCTGCTTGGTTTGAAGACTAACTGCACACATTAAAAATACACTGTGAAGGCTACAGAATAATCAAATAATATCTGATGTTACCTCCTTGAAGTATCTTTGTCTCACAACATTCCTTTTCTAAATCTTAGCCTTCATTCAACTAATGATTTCTTCCTCCATTTCCTGTCCTTTGCCCAGCCACCTCTACATTGCTAACACTGTAGCCACCATTTTTCATTTAATCAGATTAGACTGCAATCTCTTCAGAGTCCCTCCAGTGAGAGTGCTTAACGGAATGTAGGTTATCATCTAAGCAACTGTCTCTCCTCAAGTCTGTAACAGTGCCCTATTCTGAAATTCTTAACAGACAGAAATCAGATGCTTATACACACTATTGCAAAAAACTTTTTTTTTCCCCACATACATAGTTTTATAGCAGCACGAAACATACAATATAGTCTAACGCTGGCAGTCCTGGATCATGATTAGGACTCCTGGGTACTACAACATTTCAGCGGATTGCATGCCATGTCATTATACCACCACACGTTATACTCAGTTACATCCTACTGCAAGAGGTAATTAAGTCCAATTATTGTGTATTAATTACTACTGCTAAATGGAGAAAATGAAAGAAACTACTACCTCGATGTCTTGAATTTCTCTATACTGAATCCTATTGTTGGAACAATGTCCTGAGTTTGAGCCTTTAAAGGAAAAAAAGTACAAATTTTACAGTCAAGTTAGAAAACATAAATATTGAAATATATTTGAAACATGAATACATTACAGATCTATTTTTCCCAAAAGTGTGCAATACAAAAAACTTTCTACAAATCCAGATACTTTATATTAAAAAAGTTCCCAGAAAAGTACAGTAACTGTAGTTTGAGTAGTAACTCAAAATCAAGGTTTTGTATTTTCTAGGAAATCCAGTCAACACTATTGGACAAGAGCACTGAATACATTTTAGCCTCAAGAGTGCGATTCTACCCTTTACATTAGTCTGCGTGTATACGTATGTGTGGACATTACCTATGAAATAAATAGGAGATAGGTTAACATGGAAGATAACAGCTTGAAGATTATGACTGAGGTCAAAGTTCACAATATTTGTGCACTCTGGAAATCACAATGTCAACCCAAACAAGTCTGCACAATACCCCAAGCCTCTTAGGTAAAGGAGGGCATAATTCTATCAAGATATTAGATTGGCCATAATCCCAGCTTCTGTCCACAGGCTGGAAGACTCTATTTGACACTGGGAATTATACAGCAGACATTACACAATGGCCTAACCATAGTTCTATTCAAACTACTAGGCCACTGGAAGAAACCACCATTTACCAGAGGAATGGCCAAAACATAAAGCATTATTAATACATCTATCTGATAACCAGGTTACTGCTGAGCTAGCCAAGGAACCTATCAGCTAAGTGGGTACCACAGACTAGCGCCTTTAAGAAGCATCGATATGGAGCAGGGAGAAAGGTCACAATCCTTAGATTACAGAGGTGTCTGAGAAAGTGACATGCAATCCTTTTACAGACTTTCGAGAGCCCCTTATTAAAAACTATCTAGAAGCAGTTGACTCCTCGCATACAGCTACAGCAAGCTAAGCTTGTTCACCTGCAGCTTGATTACGAAAATGGCATTCCACCATCATAAACAGTTTAGTCAACAGTTCCTGTCACTAAGGGAGAATTTGTGCAGAGTAGAAGAGGTGTTATTTCTGTAACATTTATTTTAAATGTATTTATCAGGCCCAGAAGAAACAACTGCAAACAGATGGAGAAACACTTGTATTTGCCAGACATCTAATATATTGCTCCTAGGCCAAAGTAGCAGTTCTTCTTAAAGGGACCGGGTTGATCCAGAGCTCAAAATCATCTGTCCTAAAATAACTAAAAATAACCAATTTCATCAAGTCTGATATAATGACATTTGTTGCACATTAGAGAATTTGTCATGTCTTGCAAGGATAGGACTTACGCAAGTTGTATGCAAAGCTACCCTCCTAAAGCATCACATTAAATGAAAACATTCAGAAGTAAGTTCTCATTACTCGATTTACAGTAAAGCAAACAAATTCTATTTATTCTACTTGCATAATTCCCTTGGGACCTTCTCTAATATCTATTATTGTGATAAATCTTGAAGTCTGAGTTCAACTCTAGTTAGGAATCCTTTACTGCTTAAGGCATGACATAAAAAGGCTGCTACAATAAAGGTCTCAAAAATTACATACATATATAGTTTGCCTGGTACAAATTGTAGCATTTCCCCCAAACAACTGGCAGCAGATAGTAAGCAGTTTATAGTCTTTGTTTATAAATCTATTTAACTTTCAGTGGAAGAATAATCGGCAGGAATGGAAGAGTAGCAGACTCTTTACCATGTTACTTTTTTTAAAATAATGTCCAGTGGTACTCTTCAGGAAAAGTTCAATGGAAATTAAAAAACAAAAGCTGTGTCCTGATGTAAACAGCAGAAACCACATTTTCCCAGATGCATATAACGAAGATGCACAAGCTTCTGGCTTTGAACATGCCTACCAAAATTCATCTATTTCTGTTCCATAAACATACCTAGAAACAATGTAATCCTACTTTAAATTTTGCTCAGAATACTATGCACTCTTACTGGCCTGAAACACTTTTCATTGGATGAATGAACTGCAAGTATAAATGCTACTTATTTTGAAAGCTATTTTGCTTTAAAAATGCTGAAGTCACCATTAAGTGTGCATCTTCACATTATTTCCTATTTCATTATTTATTATATACTTATTATTTCTTAGCAAGAGATTAAAATAAACATGATAAAGGTAGACAAGTATATGTTGCTATACAACTGTACTAATCCCAAATGTTCAACACATCACTTGTAACTGCAATCCTGTAGCAATTATTTCAGTGACTTAAGAAAACTGTTTCAGATCCTGATTTCAGCCATCATAAACCCTTCCTTATTGGGTTATCTTAGAAAAACCGTGTAACATTAACAGTAGTTTTTTGGGAAACGTTTTCATAATATGCACGTGGATGCTTACATTTAGTTTTAGTTAGTTGGAAACTCTTAAAATATATTTGTTCCACTGTACTAAATCAAAAAGCTCTTCACATCTTTTCCATGGTCACATTTAGTATAACAGTATGCAAAAAAGTTTAAACAAACATCAACTCTGCAGTAAAAACATCAACAATGAACTAAAAGTAGGCTACTTACATTTGAAGGTTTAAGTTTATTTATGATTGTTGTTTTGCCACTATTGTCCAAGCCAAGGCACAAAACGTGAACCTCCTTTTTCTTCAGCCCAAGCCATCCCGCTAGCTTGTCAAACAATCCCATAATTCTGGCTCAAATACACAGGGATCACCTGTTGTTCAGAAAATCAGAGAAGAAAGTAGCTGTTGGAAAACCGTTACATGTACAGCAGCACTAGCGCAGCAGGTGGGCATGTGGCTAAGCAGTCCTTCAACTTTTAAAAGGACAGTGTGAATAAGACACTACACAAACTGTCACAGCAGGTTTGCCTGGTATACTAAGCAAATGGAGTGTAAGCTGATTATAGCGAAGAGGCCTTGATACAAAAGTAGATTGGCCGTTTATAGCCCTGTCTATATAATGCAATGTCCTTGATTCCCTGTGGGTAGCAATATTGCCATCATTCTGAGCAGTCCAAATAGGAGCACAACTGCAATGCCTCCTTACCTTCTACTAAACTGAAAAAAAAAAAAAAAAAAAAAAAAAAGACCGTTACATTTTACTTCAAATTGCCAGTAGTCCAGACAGTTGTCCTAATTTAGACGAAAAAGCAAAACAATATTTCCCTTCTTCAGCACCTGCTATGTAGTTTACTGAACTCTGAAGTAAATAAAGTGCCCTCTGTCAATTCAATTCAAACTCTAATTGTAACAGGCTTTGCCGATATTAACATGTATAAATTAGGAACTCATTCACTACAAATAGAAACCGATTATAATAGATGCAACAGACGTGAAGCCAGACACCATAACATTCACCCACATGTCAGGTAGATGCCAAACTCCTACTCCTGCCCAGACACTGAAGTTACCTGGCAAAGTAAGTATTCTATTTTATAGAAATAATTTAAAAATCTTTTAATTTAATAAACTCATGTAAGCCATCACCTTTGTTTACAGTATGATTTTTTTCTTTTTTAATACAGATCCTTTTTAAAGCTTTATCTAGTGCATTTTGATTCAAGGCTGGTAGTGATCTACAGAGTGGCTATATGAGCAACAGCTACACACAGTTGTCATCAGATTAAACAAGCCCAACATTAGTTATAGCAATTCCCTCAAAGAAAAAAACATCATGATTTTTCTTCTAACTCCCTTTGTTTTATGTCCCACTCCTTTTTTAATAGACGTACAACTCTGAAAGCAGATTAAGGCTTACTGTTTATTATCAAATTAACCTGACAAAACTCTGCTCCAAAACACATTACTTTCTAGTCCAATCAAAAGCCTTATTCTAGATGGTAAGGTCAAAAAAAAAAAAACCAAAAAACCAACCCTTGCAGGTACTCTTAAAATGGAAAAGGAGATAATGCAAGCACTTAAAAGATACTTCTGGGGCTTCACTTTTAAATGCAAAAGCCTAAATACACGTTCTTTGACAACAGTTTCTAGCAACATTTTAATTATAGCCATTTTTTCCTAGCAGTTTTTCATAACAGTTAGCAAAGTCATTATTTAAGAATACAATGGGAAAAATGTACCCTTGACTTCTTGCCCTGCTCCTCTTCTCCCATTCTTTTTCTCAGTTGTGAAGTTACAGCAGTTAGAGCTGGCACAGGTTCCCTTTTTTGCCAGCTGATATTTAGCCTACAATGCTATATAGCGTACGTTAGACATGTCCTAAAATTATTTAAGATAGAGTTTGGCCCAGCAACTTGTTACCAAACTCCACAAACCTTTACTAAGAACCGTAAGACTGTCTGAGGCACCAGTGGTTAACGCTTGTTGTGACTGACCAGGCTGCGAAACTCCCGAGGATAAACCAGTCCGGTGAAGCACGCGGGGAAGCCGCGACGCGCGGGCGGGAAGCAGGGCCGGGCGGGGCGCCCAGCTCTGCAGGCGCGGCCACCTGCCTCCAGCGGCTGCCCAGCAAGGCCTCGCACCCCGCTGCGCCCGTTACCGGCGCGCGAAGCCGAAGGCGACGATCCGTGGTGTGCGATACGCACCGTGCTCTGCCGTTCTTGAGAAGGCCATCAGAGCAGACGGCCTGCGGAGCTCCCTTCCAGACTAAACCACACTAAAAGTCCATTTAATTCACGTGGGTTACTCCAATGTAAAGGCTGAGATACCAAGGCTGCCCAAGCCACCCGCAGGAGGCCCTTTCAGATCAGTATCACTTACAACTCTGGCTACTTTCCCCGCCCCCCCCCCCCCTTTTGCAGGACCCTCGAGTCCCACCACACTGGGGGTGAGCGGGCGAGGAGCCAGGGCCCAGCACGTCGCCAGCAGCGCCTGGGGCCAGAGCCGGGAAGCTGCCGGGCGGCCGGGATCGCGGCCGGGCTGCTCGGCGCTGCCGGGGGACGGGACTTCTTCCCGCCGCCGAGCCCCCCTCAGCAGCCCGCCCCCCTCAGCAGCGGGCGTGAGTCCCTTCGCCCAGGGCGGGACGGAGGGCCCCGTGCCGGTGGGACAGGGCTCCCCGCCCACGCTACCCCACAGGAGACGGAGACGGGGACGGGGACGGGGACGGGGACGGGGACCGGGACCGGGACCGGGACCGGGACCGGGACCGGGACCGGGACCGGGACCGGGACCGGGACCGGGCGGCGCCCCGCGGCTCCCGCGCTCCCCACGGCCGCACCACAGACCTGGGCCCGTGAGACGTCGGCCGGGCCCAGCCGCCACCAGCCGCCGCCGCCTGCGCCGTTGCCGAGGAAACCGCCGCCCCGCCCCCGCCAATCCCTTCCCCGCCCGCCTCCCGCGCCCGCCCGCGGCAGCCCCGCCCCTTCCGGCCAACGGCCGTCGCCGGTGTGAGGGGGCGGCGGGGGCTGAGGGCCGGGCGGGGCCGGGCCTGGCCTCTGCCCGGGGCGGCCTCCGGGGCAGGGGGGCCGCAGCTCGGGAGCCTCATCATCTCCGGCGGCTTCGCGCGTTGCCGTGTCCGGGCGCCTGTCACACACACCGGGCAGGCGTCGCGGGCTGATGGCGCGTACGAGCCGCATCCATTTCATCCTCTGCGTCCAACGCCCGCGTAGTTTTTCCGACCCGTGCTCCTCTGCCGTTCTAGCACAGCTGCAACGGGAGCACTCAATCAGCCAAATCGTCTTGGGAATTACAGTTAATGTAGGAAGAAAAGCCTAATAAAGAACACCACCAAAGGTGTCCACAGTAACGCCTGCTCCTAAGCAGGCAGTTTGGTGGAGTACGATGTGCAGGGCAAACCTTAAACCCACCTGTTGCCTCGGTAATTACAGCAGCTGGGGTTTGGGAAGAAGGCAGCTTGTTTAGGCAAGACAGTGTCTAGAAATACACTTGGGTAATTTTTTTGACGTGTAGCACAGTCCAGTCAGACTGGCTCTAGGTCTGCTGCACAAACTTAAAATTACTTAAATTGCTTAAAATGAGCTCCAAGCAGGAGCTGAAATAAACCCAGTCTCTTTTCTACCACATATTTAGCTGCCAAAATTGTTCTCAGTTCTGTAAAAGTGGGTGCTGTGACTTGCCTATCCTGCTGCATGTCAAATGCAGTTAAAAAGACTCCTCTTGTTTTTAACTGGAAGAATAGCATGAGTTTTCCTCATTCTCTCACCTCTGTTGAGGTACTCATAGGACGTAAAAGATGGCTCATACACTACTCCCTGCGTCCAGTGCGATACGCTACGCTGCAGACCCCAGTGAGACCCTACGTGGTCAAGCAGAAGCTGAGGCAGGGAAGAGCTCAGCACGCTGTCCCATGCTCGTCCCTCACCGACTGGCAGTGCAAGGCAACTAGTTGGAGCAACGCAGTCCCTTACGCTCCCCTCACTACAGTCTGATATTTCTGCAATTCCAGATGTTAAGCATAGTTTTGGGTTTGCCCTTCAGGTTTCAACAGAAGGTAAGCAATGAGTGAGGGGTAGAGTACGCGGTTCTGCCTCTGCTTCCCAAAAGGAGGTCTGTACTGCTCCTTGGCTTGAAGAAGCAATTTTCCTTCACAGAGCTACACCCCTCGTTATGAAAAACCCTAATCTAGTTTCACCTATACTGAACACTGCTTTCAGTCTACTGTCTCAACTTCTGCCCAGGGGAGAGGAGTGAGAGCAGTAGAAATAACTGATAGCGATCGGGATAGTTCTTTTTGCTAAAAATCCCAACTCAGAAGCTCCCAGTTATAATGTGCTTCACATTAAACTTCAAAGATTAAAAATACCACAAACATTTTGTCTGTTGTTTGGCTTTTGTAATTCTCATTGTTGCTTTCATTATTATTAAAGGTTTGAGGTAAATTGCAATCCTGATTTCATGATTTCCCTGTACCCAGAAAGGTTCTGACTAAAAGATGAGATTCCCTCATAGTGACATTATGAGCCATTAAAGGAAAACCAAGTAGCATAAATCTTACAGTGAAATTCTGGGTTGAAGCACTTCCCAAAAGCTAATCAGTTTGTGGGGTAAATCTCTGTTAGGGGAGGGTGTCGTCTCCTACTTTTTATACTGAAATCAGTTGGTATCTAAGAACTAGTTCTAAACACCATGAAGAACAAAGAATGGCAAAGGCATTTCCGTAACCAGATCTAAAATGAAATATTCATTCTTCAGTATATACACTATGTTAAACCTGACAGTCCTTAGTGAGATAGCTCTTCCCATGTAAAATATGCAGGAGGTAATGGACTGTGGACATCTGACATTCATTTCCTATTAATCTACGCATGCTTCTGTTCAGTTTTGTATTGCATGCATATGATGTTATGAAATGAAAGGCTAATCATGATTTTAAACTTTTTGAGGTAGGGTCTGATTACTGTACGTGGCATTCACTTCTTTGTGAATCACTGTGTATCGCCCTGGCATTATTTACATAATACAATCTGTTTTAAAACTGCATTTGTCAGTGAGAGTTTTGGAAAACGCTAGAGAAGGAGTTGCATGGCTCAGCGAACCACCGTAAGGAGGGTGAACAGTACTGCAGAATCTTAATAGCACATTAAAATCTATTTAAAATTCAGATTCCCAGTGTTTCTCAAGAAGAAGAGAGTGCTGTTTGGAACTTTTCATATGTACAGTTTTTTCCTGATGTTGTTAACTGCGTGTGCATTTTGACAAGGTGTTTATCAAAGCATAAGTGCTCAGTGGTAAGCACAGAAGAGGCCACTATGATTAAGCATTCTTCAGCTGAAAAAAAACAACAACACCCTGAAGCATCTCAAGTGTTAGAACATATTGCCGGTCCATCTTTATTAGTACACCACCCTGTGTTAAGCAGCTGGGGTTTTTTTGCATGATCATGTATGACAGGCTTCACTGTGTATCATTATACTAGTAACTTAAGGCAAAACAAACACCATTAACTCAAAAATAACCACCAGTACTGTAACTTTTATTTGCTAATAAATATCTTAATAAACAGGCTTACCCCATCTGTAAGACCTGATAATGCCTCTTAGGAAATCATAGAAAAATAAAATACAATAATAATCAGTAACTTGTACTTTGTACAAAAATCTTATTATGTTGCTCAGCAGGTAGCTTTGCCAAACCCCATATTCTTTCTGCAAAGAGATGGCATATGTAATGCAATTCACCTTAAAAACACCCTAATGTTGAGAGCTGAGCATTCTATTACACTATTAACTTGTAGGCATGCCAGCACATGAAAATTTACATGGAACATCATATTATCATAGGAATAGAATAATAATAATAATAATAAAAAAAAGATAACACCACTCTTCATTAAATAATAACAACTTCACTTCTAATGTAAATTCCCCTTGGGACTGCAAATCAGTATATTAAGCTTTTTATTTCATGGCTATTCCTACAATACTGTTATAAACTGGCGAAAAAGCAGAAAGAAATGTGCAGTGGGAACATGTATGGGAGATACATTAGGTGAAGAAAAGCCATTCTGAAGGGTGAGGCAGTCCCAGGGGGAAACCAGCGATGCCAGCTGTGAAATGTTCAGTCTCTCAGAATGAGTAGATCGTGCTTGCTGTGTGCAATGCTACACAAGTTCAGACCGATGAAGATACAACTTAGAGGTACAGTACCAAGGCTGCTTTTCTGTGAGATGAATGGTGAAGATTGGGTTACAGGTAGTTGTCATTATTCAAACACGTCTTGGTAAGAGGAAAAGAAGCAATGGCAAAACAAATGTTATCTGGGGTCTTTAAAGAAAAGGTGGACTACTGGTAAGGATATGAGATCTGTGCTGAGGCCACGGTTTGTTTGTAAAATAGTTTGCGAGTATTATGATTATACCATTACTTTTGAAGCCATCTACCTTCAAAGTTTTGACATGGCTGCTTAAATATATAATCTAAAGTGTCTGTCATCAAATAGTTATTCGTATATACACATACATTGATACATTTTATGGCTATGCTAGAACAGCAGACTATGAAGAGCAGTCATATTTAGTTGTGTACAATCTAATTTCACAGAAGAGACAGAGATTAAAACCCCTTTTAATTCAGACACGTTTAAAACCAACACACAGAAATAGAGGCTATCCTGAGAAAACATACCAACCACGTTATCTTCCAAGAGAAAATCAAAGCTAATTTTTGGAAGGTAGTCAAATATTTTTCTTGCATCTTTTCTGTAAGTGAAAGTGGTTTGTTTGTTTGTTTGTTTGTTTTTCTTTAAAACTGATGACAAAACAATGAAGGTTGCTTTGCTAGAAAATAAACTATTGCCTTTCAGTAAACAGGGTTTGACATAATCTTTTAAAGATTTTTTTTTTTTCCTTGTTAAACTGCAGATGCAATCCTGAGAAGTGCAGAGTACCTGTCGTTGTTACTGAAGTCAATAGGAGTTGTACCGCACCGAATAAGCCCTTTTTGTTAGTTTCTGGGTTTTCAATCACGGCATCACCATGTGTGATGTAACTGATACCATCAAAGAATTTTGACATTGGCCGCAACAGAAGCAGACACAAGGCTGTAGGTAAGAACAACATATACTGAAGTACCAACTGAATCCAGTTCCTTCACCAGAGTTAACCAAGAAACAACTTTTCCTACTTTTAATCTGAAATAGCCCTCTCTACCCTACATAGAAAAGTTGGAAGAAGAAATTGCTGCAAAAGAAATGGTATTAAAAATGCTACACTGCCAATTCAAAGCTAACTGTTTCTTGGGGAGAGGCAGATAGGGAATCATGGCCATAAGCTTTAAAATGCTTACTACATTACGTGTTAGGAATTTTAGAGTAGGATGGTTTTCTTGAGATAGGGAATTAATGAAAGAGTCCAGTAAACAGAACCACTAGGAGGGCATTAGTTATTTTATTTGCTACTGTGCCTTTCATTAACTGGCAAATCTCAAAACTTACAGTGCAATCCACTGAAACAGCTTGTTCAAAGAGGCAAATGATCAGCTAGAACTGCTATTATGAAGGGCAGATCATATTGCATAATGGTATATGCTTAGGAAAAAAGAAAGAGAGGCAAATCCTATTTGTTGTAGGTTCTGTTTGTTTGATGGGGATGGTGGTTTTATCCTGAATTTAAATCCAGGAGCTTGGGGAATTTTCTAGGGAAAAACCAAACCAAACCAAACCATCTCTGTTAGATACTCTATTAGATGTGTAGGTAATTTTAAATACTTATTCCAAACTCGGAGATGGTAGCACATTCCAGATAAAACAACCGCAGCAACCACCTTTTGTACCTTGCAGTTCAGCTCTACCATGTTGAAGGTAACCATAATCTGTTTCATCACATCCCTGAGGCAGTAGCCTTGTCTTTTCTGCTCAGTGCACTCTCTTCTCCCCTATTAAATGAGGTCATCCATTCCATGCAAATCTATAGAAACCTTTGATCCAAAACCTGTTTCAGTCTATTGACATCTTCTTATGGATTTAACTGACTTTGGATCATGCCCTGAAGGACCAACGAACATCTCAACCTGAAACTCTCAACAAGAGAAATTAAAACTAGCAAAAGTTTTAGCGATACATTTGAATGACAAGACAGCATATGTCCTAATAAGTGCTGGTTCTCTAACAACAAATCAACCATGACAGTAGTGCGATGCAGGAAAGGAGAATCTGTTCGGAGAGCTAAATCCTCCATACAGTATGTATAATGTAGGGCTTCATCCCACTGCCACTGAAGTCAGTAACAAACTCTCATGAATTTTGGACACAGCAAGACTGTGCCTATTGACACCGAAACATTTAATTCCTCACAGTTACATCATTGTCCCAGGAATTACTCCATCGAGAAAATCAAAGCAGGATTTGGAAATACCGGGTGTTTTAGAGCAGAACCTTCCCAAGACAAAAATGGAACTTGCAGATTTGGCATTTAGTAACTAAAATAATCTACACATTTGAAACACTGGCTGCACTTTGTCTTTTTCAGCTAATCCTACTGTACACAAAGGGAAGGTGATGGTAAGTTGTATAGCTCAGAGCATTCAGCTTCTTAAAAAAAAAATCCTGTTTTGCTTTTCCTTTTTGCCTCTTAATCATTCTCAAGTAGAGCTCAGTCTGAATAAGAGGAAACTGAAAATTCAGTCCGTAAGCCACTCTTAACTGGATAGCTCTACTCCTTACTGTTTATTTAGGTTCCTCTCAAAAAAAACAGTATGCAACAAGAAGAACAAGTAGTCTTTCAGTTACAGAATTGAGTCTACTGGAGATTCTAATCTAAATGATGACAGTTGTACCTGGTTTTTTGTCATGGGCTGGACCCTGGAAAACCAGAAAGTAGATTTTTTTCCTGTCACTGCTGTAGAGAAGCCTCAGAGCATTATGTGGTGATGATACTATGAAAATACTCCCTAGACTGTTTCAATGGGCACTTTTTCATCATTCACAACCAGAAATGAACATTTGGATTCCAATGCAGATTTCCCCCAAATTTGATTTTCCAGATTCTAGATTCAAGGTTTCTTTCTATACAACCAAGGCCCCAGGCATCACAAAGTTCAGAATACAGAGAGCTAGATTTCTCTTTGATTTGTGAATTTTCAGTTCCAGGATTTTGGCTTATCTGCCGCGCAACATACATGCTGCTGCTTAGCAGTCCTTCACTGAATTGTCAATAATGAGAAGTGCTAGTATAATATTATGGTTTAGTCACAAATTTGTAATCAGCTTGCTGATGTGCACGTTAGAGATGAATATTCCCCAAAACGTGTAGTATTTCCCAAATGAAGAAAAAAGTCAGACAAGATCTCTTCACCTATCAAGAACAATATGAGCAGGAGGTTTTGTGATAATATCAATGAATATGCTGGACTCCTCAAGGAGACCATATGTGGTACTGAAGTTAAAAAAATGACATGTTATCTCATGCTGCCTTACAAATATTTTATAGGGACTTGGATTTACAAGTCTTTATGCCTAACTCTACTCATGTAAATAGTCCCATTTCTAATCAGCCTCCTTGTATGAATTACGCCGCACAGACATGTAACTGTTTACAGATTCAGGAGTTTCTGAGCATGGCACCGTACATACATTATTACTGAGACACACGGGTAGTTACCTACTAGTCACAGTGCTCAGCTGCTTAGAAATAGGTCAAAATTTTGGACAGGAACAAAGTAGAACAGGTGTGAAAACTTCAAATGATTTTGAGACTGATTTTTTTAATAGAATTTTTTCCATATCTTCAGTGTCATGACTTGGCATTTTTTATTCCACTTTAATTACACAGGCATGAAAAATCAGATAATATGCTAAACCTTTCTGGAAGAGAGATGTACTTGGGAAGTCTCTTGCAGGAAAGAAAGGTAAGAGAGATTCATGTAGGATATTTAAAGAAACATACACACAAATAGATTTCACTGTACTGACGTTATATTATTTCCCATATAAAATATGGGAATATATTTTAACTTTAATCAATTTTTTAACCTCATGTTTTTTCATCAACCATTTTTGTTGGTTTTACTTTCTAAAATTCAGCACATATTTTTATACTATACAGTGGCATATCCTTACTCATATTGCCTTGAAAATTTCCCTAATTTTAACCTCATAAATGTCTATAAATGGCTATTTAAAAGAATATAATTTATACACTGTTTAAACATCTTTGGTGACTTCAGCAGAGGGACTCAAACTTTTTAAAGCATGGACTACATCTTACTAGAAATGCTGGCTCATGGGCACCTTGCTTCCCCTTTACGATCACTGACAATTTCTACAGTAATTAGTTGTATGGACAAGAATCAGTAGAACGGGGTTTGGTGTGGTGGCAGTAGACGGGTCAGCATCGGGTGACCAGGCAGCTTTCTGTAAGCCAGTTTGAAAATGTTTTTTCTGCCTGTGGAGGAAAAGAGAGGCTGTCCATTTCCAGATAACAAGCCAAGGAAGTTTGGAAGTACTATACACATACAGTGCATGCTGTTAAAAATTTTAAAAGCCAATGGAGCAGATCAACCCCATTAGTGCTATTGGGAGTTAGGTAATTAATTCTGTAGGTTTGAAAAATCTTAGACATTATGATATACATTATATTTACAATTCTTTATCTACATATAGACAAATATTTTATATCCATAATGTGCTCAACATATCCTGGTCCATCATCTGAGGAACTATATACAACCATAGCACTCATGGATGAGCAGCGTGCACTACTAAATACAGTATATGATGGTAGAAGATATTTGTGAGCTGTAAGTGCATGGAACTGTCTTATGCAACTCTTGGGTTTTTTGTTAGAGCTCCTTAGCACAATATGGACAGTTCTCCCTTTTTCACCTTATTGTAGGCTTTAGGGATTTTTTTTCCTTTTCAATGCTGATTCATTTGTCTCTCCAGGAGATTTCAGATCACCGTCCTACTAAGTGTTAGCCCAGGTCAACACATCTTCCCGTCACTCAGCTAAAAACAGCTAAATACATGCTTCAGTTTGCAATGAGGCCAGCTGAAATTTAGCAACTGATCTTCAATATAAGTTAAAGTATGTTCTATGCTGCTTTACCTTGGTGGCTGATATGGTCCCATGGGGTCATTTGAACATGGAAAGTGCTGTGGTTAATACAGTCTTCCTAGGCACCTCCACAGTCCCAGCTTTTCCACATAGTAAATCTCTACTGCCTCTGAATAAAGGGCACCCATACATTACTTATGACCCACCTTTGGATCCTGTATGAATCTGCATTGAAAAAGAAATTAATGGAGCCCAGTGTTATGCTCATCATATAAAAAATGGAAAATGGGTAGTCAGTCTTAAATAACAGAAAAATCAAAGCACTACAGTCTATAGGTTCCATGTCAGAATAATCCAGCTAATAACTAATACAATTTTGGACACAGAATGTTTTGTCTAGAGCAACTAATTTATGTGAATTTATTGTTGAGTGCACTATCTGCAATTAAAGGATTGCCTTATGCTGAAAAGTCTTGACTGATGTCTTAAAGCATAGCATGTGTCTAAGCTTTTATTGGACAGATACTGAATTTACATTCATGTGAAACAAAAAGGGTAACTTTTGTTTAAGAAAAATTTAGATTACATAGCTCAATTCTCTTCCTTTCACCTCATGGAGTCCTATTGCTCCTCAGTAATTCCAATGTGCAAACACCTCATGAGCAAAAGCCACTAAACCTTCTGCTGTTACTTGTTCAATTTTAACACCAGCATTATGGACAAGATCCTCTCTTTTTTTCACAGGTTCAGCATAAGGACTGGATACAATCAATGCATGAGATTCATCTGACCAGACACAGATGCCTGGATATGAGCTAGTCATTTTGATCTCTTTGAATGCAGAGAAACAGGTGCTTCTTTGGCACAATTCATCTAACCCAGAAGTAAATAATTACATTTGTCAGATGACTCACATCCTACAGGGGCCCACTTCTCTTCACTGATTAAAAGGGAACCTCGGATGACTAGCTCAAGTGCAGACCTCCAAAATTAGGTGAGAAGAATTCCTCCCAATAGGTCTCAGGGCTGTGACTGACAAGTGAGGATAGCTTGAGTAAGGATGACTGATAAGGTTTCCATGTTAGATGACCACCCCACTTGGCTGCATGGACATCCAAGTAGCTTGTCAGTCAACTTTGGAAGCAGTGTGGTTGGCACATGATGGACAGCTGGGGCAGTGCACTTGTTGGCCAAGAGACACTACCCTGGTCCCGCTCAGCAGTCAAGGCCCTCACTTAAGCTGTGTTTTGGAGGCTTAAGTGATACACGAGTAGGGGTAACAGTACAGGTGGATGGATTTTATTCTAGATTAACGACAATCAAATCCGTGAGAAAAATCTACACATGGATATTACTTGTAAATAACTTAGAACTATTTCCTTGTGCCCACATTTTAATGCTTTTATTTTTTTTTTTGGCTTGCATATCATGCACACTTTATTTTGTGAACTTTCAAGGAGTACTTTTAGTCATGAAGCACTCTGCAGTGTGGGCCAGATTCTCAAAAACAGCGTACTAGATTTACTTAAATTTGTTAAATTTAAACTCTTAACTACACACTGCAATATGCAGGATAACTAGATAGAGCTAATTTTCACCTGAAGAAAGTATCCCCTGTAACAAAGAAAGTTACTCCAATTTCACATGTACATTTGTGGCCTGCACAGAATTAAACTCACATTTGAAAAATAACACCTGTTGGTTTTTAGTTTGTTTTTAAATGAAAAAAATAAGGAAAAAATAACTCCCAAAACAAGAGTAGGCTTGGAACCAGAGCAAGGGCAAATAAAATGTTTCCAAAATGGGGAAAATGTAAATTTGATCAAGAAAACTATTATAAAAGTGTCATACTTTACCACAACAACAACAAAAATCCAAGCTGTGTAAACCCACAAAATCCTGGATTTAAAGTGTTTTTAATAAATGTCCTCACCCAAAGAATCCCTTGTTCTTGCCTTTCTGGTTACCCAAAATCTTGTTTATATAAAAAATACATCTAATTAATAAATGTTTTAATATGGTTATATTTTTTCTATTGAAAATATATTTTCAGTAGTGTGATAAATTTGGAAATTAATTTCCATGAAATATATCCAGGTTGTGTACACGTAACATGCCACTCTGCTTCCACACTACCAGGAATGAAAACGTGCAAAGGAGAATTTGAAAGTGCACATACATGGTTTCGATTAGTTATCAGTAATTTTGAAACCCCATTAACAAATAACAGACTCCTACCTCGTCGGTAATCTATTTAATTGTGAGAGAGGCTCCTTCCACAGATGTCACATTGTTGGCCACAGAAGCAATGACAGGCAAAATGGATAGCAAAATGCTAAAGGAAAATCAACTTTTAAATTACTCTGTGATGACAGTATTTTTCAAAAGGCTTCAGGAAAGCATGATTTTCTTTCCATAAGAGAATCTTTAAAAAAAAAAAATTATTCAAATGTAGAATTGGGGCAGAATTTTTCAACTGACAGTCACAGAAAAGAACAAATGCTTTATTTCCCCATTAAAGGCCTGTGATCCTGCAAAATGCACATGCTTGTAACAGTCCTACTGAGTTCAGCAGGACTGCTCACGCTCGCAAAATTACCTTTGTGGCTAGAACTGGAGTGGAGCTGCCCTTCCTTTAGACAAGCTCATCAAATTGGTGTTGTAGAACACTGGTGAATTCTGATCTTTAGAAAACTTGTTCCTCAGTTAAATCTGCTTTTTTTTTTTTTTTTTTTTAATAAAAGAAAGGAAAATTTACTTAGTGCACTACTGTTATCCCACTTAAATTAATGCAGTTATTCCAACATAAAGTGACAACAGTGAGTCAAGCCTAGTGTCTCTTACTCTGTGAACTGGTTGGAAGCATCATCTTTTCTGAGTTGCTTTCTGAGTTTCCTTCTTTGCCACCAGTACACAATGGCAGCCTTTTCCAAGAGTTAGGAAATACATTTTGATTTACAAGCTGTAAATTAAGCAGTAAATATCATTATGATTACATAAAATAGTTCATTTTGATATACACATATATTATGCTAATTACCCAAATGCACGTTTTAACAGAAGAGTTGTAATGCTTGATTATATCGGAATGCCATGTTAACTCAAAAACGTCCTCCAAACTATGTATAAATCAACAAAAGCATCTGCACCCAGTTTACATGTGACATGCATGTAGATCTGCGCGCGACTTCTGCAGCATGCAGACATGCGCTTGCTGCCCTGTTCCCAGTAGCGCATATCCCATGCAAAAATTTGGAAATGTAGCCCAGCACGTCTGTGTAAGTTATCTGAATAAAACATGAAAGCTGTAAGTCTTAAAGAGGTACAAATATTATGTTAGGCCTTTGCAGCCATTTTCTTGCATGTAAATATGGCTATTGAAGAGTTCTAAAGGTAATTGTCTTCGATGTCATTTAGATTGCTGTACTAAATGAAGGTCTAGCCCATAGTAACCAGAGCTCCATTTCAGCAGAGTCTGCTTTTTACTTCTAAAAGCGGTTAGAAGTAGACTCAAGGCAACATATTATTACACTGCTGTCCTACATCTCCTTTTCTGCCTACGTACAAGGTAACCGAATACCGCAGCGTGTAACTTCCAGCGTTAGTTGTTGGTGGTACCACTGCCCTCAACTGGAGGATGATATGTCTGGCCTGCTCCCGTGGGAACAAGCACATCACCCCACTGATGGCTGGCCCTCTAAGGTCTACTACCACGGGTGGAAATTATACTTAGTTCAAGCAGCGGAGGCCTGCATTTTTGGAACAGAAAGCTTTCTGAAGTCTATGTGGCCACAAGATAGCTGACAACCATGTTTTACATGTGGTTATGGAGATGTTACAATCAGTTTTCCAGTGAACATTTGCCACGTAGTAGAAGCAAATGCTGAGTACTAAAAAAAAAAAAAAAAAAGTCCAGGGTGGTGAAGAATCCCAAGGATGAGCAAGTTTTTTCAACCTAATCTAAAATTTAAAGCATAAAAAGTGTCGAGTGCTAAAGTAATTAAAAATCAAGGACCTTAAGATTTCAAACAGATTTCTCTCACTATCCTCCCAATTATTCACACAATGAAAACTTGCTACATAAAATCATCAGTCATTTCTGCAAACAATACTAACGTTTTGAGGCACCAGCTTACCAGCATTTAAACTATTATAAAGTAATATAATGATAGGACCCATACATTTGGATTTAATTAAGAGATAAAATAAATATTTATGTCAAACTTCTTGATTGCACATTTGGTATTGGAAGTTACATGGTCACAGAACATGAAAGAAGTCAAATACTTTTTGATCTACCAGCAAACTCTAAATACATCGATAAAGAAGCCACACCAGGCCAAATAGATTACTACTTTCAAGTAAGTTCATGAAAGTTTCCCAAATACTGTTATACAAAGTTACACATCCATGCTGAGTTATTCATCAATGTGTAGCGAGAGTCTTGCAGTAGGCCAGGATTTTATCGGCAGATAACTGGTGGAGGAGCTATGCAGTGTGATTAAAAATTCCAGTTTGGAAGCATTAACATAGAAGTACTTTTATATTCTGAACAGGAGACTGCAGTTCTTGAAGTTGGGAAGAGCAGAAGGGAAGAATGAGAATATTTTTCCATTTTAGAAATGCTGAGGCACAAAACACAGTTGATTCTAGTACTTTCATACATGAAATCCTTTCTCCTGTATGTGCATCATATGTAACCGCAAAGTCTGTAAACTGCTGACTATTCGTCTCTGGTGTCCGATGAGTACAACTCCAATTCTTCTAATGTCACTGCAAGATAAAAAGTTTCATCTTGGACGCAAGTACAGTAAAGCCTCTTGCACACAAAAGACTATAAATATATGATGAATTGCTCTGCTTCAGGACAGTTTATTTCCCGACTGGGACATATAAGAATGCTGCAAATGTTCAAGTTTTCTGCACCTGTCAATTCCAAATTTATTTAAAGACAGCCATTTAAGAAAAAAAATAAATCTTGTAATTAGAGCACTGGTATCTGTTGTGATACTAATGGTCAAGTAATTCTTCCAAATCTCGAGGAAGAACTTGAGAGGTGGGTTCTAATAGCCCATTTTTAGTAATGTGTTAGTAGCAAATGTTTCCCACTTATACTTGCAAAGGAACAGGGCTGATAGACTCACTTTTGCAGTCCTCAGGCTGAAATAACAGAGGCTGTGCTTCTGATGATTTGGGAAATGGTGGCGACAGATGGTCTAAAGATCAGAACAGCAGTGAACCTTCCAGCTCGACCCAGATTTCCCTCCTGGTTTCCCCTCATCTCATCTAGACCTGCACCCCAGAGGGGGTAGCTCACCCACAGAGCCTGACTCTTTTGCAGGAATTAAGTCAACAACCCTCAGCATCCAGCACAATCCACTAGTTTCGTTGTTCTCTAAACATCACCAACTGCAATATGCTGAGAAAGGCCACAGAGGTGGCGAAGGCAGGAAACTTCAGATACGCCCTGGCAATTGTGCAGATCCCACGCTGGGACATAGCATAGACATCGCCTGTTTAGATACCCTCAAAAATTGTTTTGACGATGCAGCTAGTAAAGGAGCTCACAGGATGAGGTGTGACCTTTATGAGTTTCAGATTTGCAGTTCAAGATACCTGGCTCTGTATCCTCCAGATGAAGAGCCACTGGATAGCAGCAGCTATTATGTACTTGGGCTTAACATCCACATGGGGGATGATACACAACACTTAAGGTCAGCAGGGACTACGCAAAAATATTGAGCATCTTAAAAGCTAAAAGGAGTCGGCTAGAAGAATAAACCTTTACAGGGGGGAGTGGTATTAGAAATGCAGGAACAATGCATAGCACTTATCAAGGGAGGCCTGATAAAACTGAGAAAGAAGCCAGCAGGCCTAGGGTAACAGAGCTTATTTGAAGAAAGAAGGAATCTTTGAAAAAGCTGAAATGATATCTACAGAAAGAAAGCAGAGAGAATGATAACCTTAGGCAGATTATCTGTAAAAGCACAGTAAGGCAGGCTAAAAAAGAACTTGAGGAACAACCAGAAAAAGACACCTAATAATAAAACTCATAATAAATCTTTTTCCAAGCTCACTGGGGTACAAGCAGCCTGCCAGAGTGTCTGTAGAGTCTAATGATGATTTGGGTATAAAAGAGCACTGAAAGACTGACCACTGGGCAAATTACTGAGGCTTAACTGACCATTACCATTATTAATACAGGTAGTCTCAGCATCAAATAAAAGATTAGGAATTAATGGGAGGGAAATGGAGAACAAAATAGATTATATCATTATGCTACCATATTAATCCGTAGTTTGTCCAAACCCTTCTATACTGGGTGCAGTGTTTTCATTTCAAAAACGGTAGAGGGGAGTCAGAGATGGTTGAAGAAGGGCAGCAAAGCATGCAACAGCTTCCACATGAGGACTGACATGGGCCTGATGATTTTCACAGCAAAGTAAGAAAAGATTTTTGCCACTGATTTCAGTGGTCTAGATCAAAACTGATTCCCCAAGAAATACATAAGGATGTTCTCTGCCTGACCTTTGGCAGTGTTTGGTATGGTCACAGAACGAAATAGTCAGTTCTGGGTCTCCAATCACATCTTTCTCCTGCATCGTTTTGGTAAAAAACTGTATTTGTCTTTTATTAGCTTAGGTAGGAAAGGAAATGAAAGCACTGTTCCATACATCATGATAATTACATCACTACAGCATCCAAAGAAATTCAGATTGATTAGTCACCGTAGGGATAATAGATTACATACTTACTCAATACTCATTCTTGAAACCATATCCAAAGTTGTGAAACCTGCTGCCATGAAGTTATTTTTATACTGACCCATTTTTATGGAGTCCAGCCAGTCACTGACTGAAACAAACAAAGGATATTCTGGAACTTCACCAGGTGAATCTGGCATTCTGTAAAAACAAAATGCAAAGGTTACCAAAGCAGTACAAAATACGACACTTGATTTACTCTGGTAGACATTGTTTTTATGAAAAGGCAGAAGGAATGAGAGAGGAGCCTGAGCTGTGAAGGTCAGATCTTAACTGCGGATCTCTTTAACCCATTGTCTAAAACTTAGAAATCACGTCAGTCTGCCAAGTTGTACTGCTTAAACAGTACATTTTTTTAAAGCACTGCAGCTCAGTAAAAAACTGAGGAACAGACCTCTCCCACTGCTCTTCTTTTTGTTGCCACAGTGTTTCTTTAGAGATTGTATGTGTTCAGGAAGATAATAATTTGTACATGCAGTAGTCAAGGTAGAGGACAAACAAAATTTAACATGAGATACAATTTAAAAATATTAAAACACTGCGAGATGATTTTTCCATTTATCTACAAAAAAACCACAAATGGCTCCTTATTGCTATACCATTACGCAATGAGACTGCTCTGATTACAGTGTTCAAAACCTAACGCTAAAAGAAGCAACAAGAATATTTTTTTTTATCTTTGCTTTTACAAACAATTATATAGAGTAGCAAGTAAAAATGAAGCAGCTAATTTAGTCACATTTCTGTTTCAGTTCTTTTCCCTAATATTATTGCAACTGAAACGGAAAGATGAAAAAAAAAAAAAATTCTAATTTTGGGGCATATATTTCCAGTGTATCACACTGGTGAGCACTCACAACTTCCATTGACTTTGTACATTTTGTGTAGAGAAACTGTAGGAACATAATGCAGAAAAAGTACACTGCTGTTTATAAAAGCTTTATAATAGTCTTTAGGAGAAAGCTATAATTTATTTAAAAGGAAAATTTAGACAGCAAAGGCCAGACGACATTAACTGATGGAACATAACTTATGTAGAATGTAGGAAGCAACACATCCTAGTGTCTTAACATACCGAGTTTCAACCACACGTATTCAAATACATTAAACACACTGATTTTCATTCATATTATCAAAATGATAAAGAGAGAAACTGAAGGACAGGAGAACACGGTTAAGTACAAGCCTCAATTAAAGAGCTACCAAGGTCCCTTCCAACCTGAATTACTCTATGATTGTACAATTCTATAGAACAACTGTTGACCTTGTAAGTTAACAGTAACACGATAATCATTCGGATTGACTGCATCAAGGATTCCCAAATGAATGGAAAAACTTTCAGCTCTCAATAAGACTGCAAGAAAACAGGCATAAGCTTTTAGATCTTAAGTAATGTTTTAAAATAAGAATAGATAAAAGTGCATTACTCTGACGCTAAATAGAGTGACCCAGGTACAAGTAGCAAGTCATATATACATTTATATGCACACACATGTAGAGGCCACTAACTCTAGTGCATGGGCATTAAATCCCACAAGTCCCACTAGTCTGTGGTAGATGAAATGGCTGTAGCCCTAACTCTAGGTTTTCCTAGTAACCTTTCCATTCAGCCTTTCCCACAGCAAGATACCAGCCCCAGTCTTTGCCCTGTTGCTCAGCCACCAAACTATATAAAAAAATAAACCTCTTAACCCACTGAGGTTCTCTGCAAGATCCACCCAGGCACTGAGAACCCCTTATATACCCAGGGAGGCATCCGTGAAAGCACCTTTATCTTAAAGTGAATTTCAGCTAATGAAGAGAGTGAGGCCACCTGGACTTTCACTGATCTCAGCTGATATCCAGGGACACCTTGGATCAGTAAGCCTACAAAAATTGACGGATTCTATCACCACAACCTTGCATCTCCCGTGGCTGCATTCATTTCTGTAATATTATTAATGGAAAAAACTTTGGGCAACACTATCAAGAATTTGTTGTGGAATGGTAATAGCATAATCTCTTATTTCGTCACTGTTGCCATTCTTCTGCAGATAAATAGCAAGCTAAGACACAACTACTTTCTGCAGGAAATTACTGCAAGGCAGTTCAGAAATTGCTTGATCACTGTCAGATGGAGCGACAGGCTGTTGAATAGAGAAAAAGATTACAAAGAGAAAACAAGCACATAGGAGAAGCACCAAAAAAAAAAAAAGAACAAAGAGATTCACAAAGATTGAGGATAGACAGTGCACAAACAGAGCTCAGACAAAATAAAGAAAAATACCTAATATAATCTGCATGGCTTGAGAAAACAAGTTGTTATACAACAGTGTATTAACAATAAAGCAAACCTTAAAAGGGGCTCAGAGTTATTTGAACCCCTATAACTTTGTGAATTCAGAACTTTGCTGCTCTCCTCCACCATTACTTAATGCCCTAAAACATCTAATGATAGCCACCGTGCGTAATACAAGAAAAAAGTACCAAAAAGAATCTTACACAAGTACATCCTCCACTAGGGTATGAAGGGTGCTCGGATTGCGGATCAGTTTGTCTAGGAAGCTGACAATGTCACTAAATTTTGGACGGTGGTTCCTCTCCTTTTGCCAGCAGTGAAGCATTAGTTGATGAAGAGAAGCTGGGCACCCCATGGGAGCTGGAAGCCTGTAGCCTTCTTCAATAGACAGTATAACCTAAAGAAATACAATGCATATGATTACTGGGTATTAGAGTTAAATGCTGAAAGGACAGTTTAATGTTGACAATTAGAAACCAGTGATAATAGTTAATGGCACAGCCACCCTCACTTTATGCATTGCTGGGCCTTCACTCAGGGAATCGGGACTGGCAGGAGTGTGACCAGAGGAGATACGAAGTATTTTGTAGTGATACGAAACACAGCAGGCAGTTTTTTAGGCTCTCTGGCCATCCTCTTCAAACAGCCAAGAAAGGAGGAGGAGAAGAAAGAACTAACCAGTATCACTACCTTTTTCATCAACTTCAGGTTGGTGTTGTAGTGAATGGGGTCACAGGGCCACAAACTAACCACGTGTGGCCACTGCATACTGGGATGCTCTAATATTTGCATCCTGACAAAGTGTTAGCGTGTGGCAACGTCATGATACAATCAAGCACTACAAATGCATGTTGCAGCACCTGGCAAACTTACGTGGTGACAATATGTTTCTGCTGATCGTTAGAGTATGATTAATTCAGGCAACGTCCCACAGACTGAGTTACAGCAAAGCACAACATTATTTTGCACAGCCTCGCTCAGAAATGTGGATGTCCAAGCTGTTATGACTAAACAAAAGTTAATAAAGTCATGGTGTTACTGCATACCCTAAAGTGAGTAAAACTTGCAGATTCAGCAGATGTGGAAAACGTGAGTTTGGTCAGGATTTGGAAAGAAACAGATCTGATGTCACAGATAAATCACATGTGTGAAAAATTACATTTGATCACAGTTGAAGGGAGGCTTGTTTTTATTAACACCAGTAACAAAAAACATTGTCTGAAAAGGACATTAGCAGCTCTCCGTGATAGGAGGGAGCAAAAGTAGGTAAGGTCCATGAAAATCTGGCTGGATTCATTCTATGTAAGATTTAAGAAACAAGAGAAAAGGTTACTAGGTTCTGCAATGAGTGGTGGTAGCAGTGGGGAGGATGACAGAAATGACATAGTCTGGATTTCTTGTATAGAAAAGAATGGAAAGATAATAAGTGGTTGATCAAAAACAAAGCTAGGAGAAAGACCAACCCTACCACACACACATAAGCCTTCCACATAAAAGTCCAACCAATGCTAAATGTTCTCTAAAGCACACAAGATTTTACACAATATTTATAACAACGCAGTGCACTTATGAGAAACATACCTACTGCATTTATACCCACTCTGCTTTAAGATGACATTTATCATTTTCACACAAATGTATGTACATGCTGCAGACATATTAATGCAGCTGGAAGGGGGTACATTAAACTGTTTACAGCAAATAAATGTTTTATAGCACTAGCTGTAGCTTCAATATATTCAATCTTATTATCCCGGAATATATCCTCATTCGCTTTTTGAATTCTGAATTAATGTTGGCTCTGTTTAGCAATGTCTAATGCTTATGGTGCAAGCATTATGCAAATAAATAAGAGTAATGAAGCTACATTAGAACCTTAGCTCCCCTTCATGGCATGGTAGAAAATGGAACAAGACTCTTGTAGCTGTACACAGCCGGGTGTCTGAGTTTTACAAAATGAGGTGACTTGGTCCTATAGTGTATAGTCCTCTTGTATCCTGGCAGAAAAACCTATGCATGAAAAACAAGTGTTTGCAACGCAGCGGGGAATTGTATTTGCACGGGATAGGTTTCAGACCCATTGGCAACAGCACTGGGAACTACAGGCTACTCCAAAGGCAGCATTACTTGCTGTAGGGATCTCTGAGTTTTATGCAACTGTGAGTATCGACAGATCACATATGTGCAGACAGGACTGGCCACGCACATACAGAGGTAATATCTAGTAGTAAATGGTATGTCAGTACAATAATTTTTCCACCTGCCTTTCTGGCTACTTGTTTATCTCCCTGGGATTTACTTCAATGGTCCAAAATCTGGGCTACCGAAATTGCTGCTATAGGAAAAAATAGCATCAGATTCCTGAAAAGCCTCGCCTCCTAGTGATGAATATGCCCCCCAGATTGCTCCTGTTACAAACTCAGGATGAGTGAAATTCAACCTCACGTGCCTGAAATTGTATTCACAAAACTGTCAAAACTCATGTATCTCAAGCAATCTGTCCAAAGTGGCTTCATAAAACATAGATACTTCTACAGTGTGCGGCATAGCTTAGTTGATACTTGTCACTGAAGAGGCAATCTTTAGCAGCCCAGAAATGCAGATATCATAGTCTTTACATTTAACTGTACCTGTTGCAAATGATGAATTTCTGAAATGTATTTTGTTTTTAAGGCTAAGGGAAAGTTTCTCTGCTTTTACTAGACATATAGCACTTGCTTGACACAACAATAGAGAGCTGATGAGGTTTTTCTGAAATAAATTATTCAGGAAAAAACCAAAAGCAACCATAATTTTCTAGATATTATACTTTCTCTGACACGCTCTATTTTACCGTATCTTTGGAAAAGAAGTTACAGTGCATTTTGTTTCCTCTCTTGTTCAAAAGGAACATTTCATGAAGGAAAATGCCAGCTGGTACTGGGATAATTATAATTTCTCATTAATACCAGCACATTTTAAAAATAAACTGCAAATATTGCCTCATTAGTATCCCTTGTGAAGCAAGTATTATTTTTAGAGTCTCAGAAGCAAGAGTAAAGATGTGATAAGTGTCTAATTCTGCAATAGGAATCAAGTCTCAAAGGAAGAATTAGAGCTTTTTAGTTCCTTATTTATTTATTTAATTTAGCTCCCCCTTTCCTACTGGTACAGCACCTCTCCCTGAACAGAGGAATTAGATATCTGTATACCTAAAAGGGAAGAAATATTACATTTTTCTTGGTAATATAAAATTATATATTATATAATATGTAAAGATTATACATGTTAATGTCTTTTAAATGCCTTTTTCCTTGCTGGTTTAAAGGTTGAAGAAGCACCACATTAATCGTGAAAGGGTCTAAATGTCTGTATCTACAAGAAGGATATAGCAAGAGCTCGAGCAATCAGCGTAACTCTTTCCACATTGGCAAATCAATGTCCCATCTATTTCAACCGGAAAGAATAGGAACATTAGCTTAGTTTCTATACATACAAAGCCCTGACTCTGCTAACAAAAAGGCTGATTACTGCTCTCTCTAGTTCTGGTTTTGTGATGAATGCTTGATGGGTATCCAAAGGAAGAAAACATGCAAATATTCTGGGCTGCCATCAAACACTGAGAAAGAGGCTGTAGGTTTCTTTTCAGTGATGAGTATGTTTAACACTCATTAGAAGTTCTTGTGGGTCAGCATTAAGTTGAGTAAAATGGGCAGGGTGTATTTTTACAAGTAACACTTTTTGGCAGGCGAGAATATAAACTCTAAGGGAAAGGGAATATTTTTTACAGTTAACATAGCTAATTATTTCCACGCTTTTTAACTTAAGCTGTTATGTTTAAAAAGGGGACCATTCTTTTTATATATTTTTGTATACAGATGATATTAAACACATAAATACATTTTATCATTTTTGTTTGATATTAGACATAGCTGTAAAGGTTGAAGACAGAGTTAATATTAAATATTAATTATGATACCAAAATTACCTGAAAAATATTTTATGGACTTCTACATAAAATTTATGCATGTTTAGTTTCAAAATAATTTGAAATTGGCAAAAATGGCATCTGAAAATTAAGCTGTAATCTTTCTGATAGTTTCATTATTAACAGTAACATAGATTTTTGCTTTCAAAAGTTAACTGACAGATTTTTTAATGAGACTGAGACAGGAGAAAGTCCAGAGGGACGTTGTCCCTGCGTCCTGCTGACATCTGAAAAATCTAGCAGGAGGGAGAGGCAGCTGCTCATGCCTCATGGTACAGAGCCAATCCCAGGTGCCTGCCAAGTGGTTTGATATCTATGGGTTGAAAGAACTGTATTAGGGTAAGTTATTTTTACTATTACACGAAACTTTCATAAGTTTAAGGACTTTTATTCTGTTTGCTACAGTATTTCTCTTGCATATTGATTACAAACCATTAAATATTCCAGTTAAATAAATATTCCAGTTAAATAAATATTTTTTGGAATACTGTAGTTCTGCAACATGCACTAATTTATACAGTGGCCTCTAACAGGTGTCTCAGTAGACTTCACTCACAGCTGTTCTACAAACCAAATGCACTGAATATAAATCTTCCTTTCCTCACATGAGCATTAGCAAGCCAGGCTCTTAGCACAATCTGTTCATCAGTACAATAGTTTCCTTGGAAAGTTCAATATCTTAGCTAATATTTATTAATTAAGCAATAAGACATGACAGACCGTGCAGCAGCCCTAATTAATGGACACCTCTGGTGCCTGCCACACATCTAAGAAGTGCATTAATCAGCACCAACACAGGTCTGAAGTGACTTACCACAATAATAAAATGGTTATTTACTTAAACAAGAACATTTTTCATAGTTAATAACATTTTTAAGCCTCTACATTATACCATGTACAGTATTAAAAAATTTATGAGAGACATTTTCAAACTCAGTTGCCTAAAGTTCAGCTTCCAAATCACTGCTTAGGAATATAAATAGAGGATGCTAGATTTGCAGAGGCGTTGGGTCTCTCTGGCTTGTGCTGACCTGATGGGCACTTGCAAACAGTTGTAGTCTCTGAAAATCAGCCTGGGTTTATTTAGGTGACAGGTATCAGTTTAACACTT
This sequence comes from Platalea leucorodia, assembly GCF_965183815.1. NCBI lineage: Eukaryota > Metazoa > Chordata > Aves > Pelecaniformes > Threskiornithidae > Platalea > Platalea leucorodia. The sequence continues at coordinate 116,396,789 of NC_138824.1, forward strand.
TGCATCAGCTCAGACTCTGTGCTATCTGTACTGGCTCCTTGTGATTTGATTTCTGCGACTAAGGGGTCGGACAAGAGACCCTCGGTAGACTTAGCTCAGCCCTACTGTTCATCTGACTGAAGATGTGTTCACATGGCAAATAGGCACCACGTCAGACAGCACTGAACTCACCTCTCCTCGCATTGCCTCCCTTTGGGTAGGGGTGGGCATATCATTAGCTTCTATGTTAGGCATGTAAGAAATGATCATTTAACTGGCAGCCACTCAAAACATCACTTACTTAGCCATGGTCTAAAAAAGTGAATTAATTTCCCAAAGTTGTTTAACTAGAAAAGCAATTTGTAAGATGGAATGTGAAAAAATAGGTGCGGCTCTGTGGAGTTTGTGGAGTTGGAAAACTTTTAGTACATTACAAAAACCCACCCAAATTCAATAAATATTTTATTGCTAACTAGAGAAGAGTTTTATTATGATCTAAACACACTAAGTGTTGTAATGTTAATGTTGCCAGACATTTTGTTGTAGCAGAACCTCTGACTATACTTATGTAAGACCTTATCAACAGTTGTTTGCATAATGTGTCTTTTATGAATCTGTTTAGTGCATGCCCCTCTCTGTTACTTTCCCTGCCATATGTACAGTATCACTGACCTTTGGGAAAGTCCTATTATATCTGCAAAATAAGCTCATGTGAATTCAGGGTAATTTATTGTACTAAAACATATGTCCCGATATCCAGCAAAGTAAGCTTTACAATATGTCTAATAACTTGAAATTTCCCAATGACATTTAGAGTCACTAAGTATATTTAGAAGGTCACAGGTGCTCACTGTTAACATTTCAGCACGGAAAGCCTGTGGGCAGGGCCCCGGAGAAAGGGAGTCCCTTGTGCTGTGCGTTGCTGAACTGCGGGGAAAGCCCCCAGGAGTCAGCATCGTTAGCATAAGCAGCATCCATAGGGCCCGCATCATTATTCTGTATTAACAGGTACTTCTATTTTGGATGTAGGAGTAATTAAATGTTGCTATCTTCATGCTGTAGCAGAATATTTAATATACTCTAAATGGAGGGGCTGCTTTATGAATTCTCACTGCTGGCATGGCCTTGAATAAATACGTTGTAGAGTCTGATAAAGGTGAGGAGGACAGGCTGAAGCCAGCCTCAAAGAAAGGGAGAGGCAGCTGGAATGAAGGTCTGTATTGTGCACTACTCTCACCTGGCGACTTGGACTCTATGTGAGGGTCCTACCAGTCATTCAAACCCTCTTCCCAGGAGGTCAATGGTGGGGCAGAATGGAATTGATAGGAAGTCTCTCTCTCCCGCCATTCCCAGTTAGTGGTAACAGCAGTGGGGGAGTTAAGAGGTGGGCTGGTAACAGAGCCGATGTGAGGAGAAGGATTATGATTACAGAAGTAAAAGAGATGATGGCAGTTGGGTTCCTCATAGAGAGCTGACCCAATATCAGGTGAAATCCCTCACAACTGAAATAGAGACTGAAATTCCCCATGTTGTAGCACAAGATTGCATGACAGTGGGACCCCATGATACAGCAAAAAAGCATCTCCCTCCCACCTTCTTAAGCTACAGTCACTACCAGCTGTCCATCACCTGCAGCTAGATAAGCAGACTGGCAAGATGAGGTGCAGAGGCAGAGGTATGGAGAGGTGATGTGCAGGTGGAAGCACTGGCACTGCACAGAAGCCAGGCACCATGGTAGGGCTGACTTTGTTCAGAAGTATCTCTGGCTACATGGGCTTCTTTAATCTCTAAATAAAGCAACCATGAATGGTGTGCTGCAGAGGGAAGGGAGAAATGAAATACCAATTACACGGTGAGGAAAATGAGGCAAAAGACTTTTGCCCACAGTATGCTCAGAGGATGTGCCAGTGGCAACTGACAGGGGCAACAGCAGAAAAGATTGTGAGCCAATGCCACATTTATGATAGTGCAGCCCCTCAACCAGGCAAGTGCTAATGGGGGTGGAAGGGAAAAAGTAACTGCCCAGTGAGCCTCACTTGTAAAGGCACACGTGGACATTTTACTCACTACTTAGTGTTGAGTGGACAAGTTTGTGTCCCATTGGGCACAAACTGAAAACCATGAAATTCCTTCAAAACATAAGAAAACACTTTTCTCTTGTGCATGTAACCAAGCACTGGCACATGTTGCCCAGAGAGGTTGTAGTCTCCATCCTTGGAGATAGTCAAAACCCCACCGGAGATGGCCCTGAGCAGACTGCTTTACCTGACACTGCTTGAGCAGGGGGGCTGGACTAGACAATCATGAAACATCCCTCAACCTCAGCTGTTGTATGATTCTGTGATTTGCTAGTACCTTTTTCTCAGTTTCTTGTTCTGTTCAACCTCCCATTAAAAGAAGGCTCACAGTGACACTAACCATTGCATTGGTTAGTTTGGGACAGATGGAGAAGTTGAGGCTATACGTGCATTTTGATACAAAGTGCATTCCATGCAATGCAGAGTAATCAGGTTTTGCAATAGCATACTAACGATGAACAGGCTGATATTGCCATGGCTGTGTTCAGCTTTGCTTCTGAACGGACGATTAGCTCAAGAATAGCACCCTCTGCTATTGCAAGGCTGAAGTGATGTCCCAACTCCTTAGCAATCAGCTCCTAAAACACCACATCTCACAACGTGGCTTTTTTTTAAGGAAAACAATGGCGGTTTGCCTTAAATTGGTGCATGTAAGCTGTGGCAGTTCAGGAGCTGACAAGTGGCTTTCAGTTCAGGCAAGGTACTGAGGCTGGGGTACTCATATTGTTAGTCAGAGTCTGCTTGTTCATTCTGTTTTATTAACTTTGAACCCGTTGGCCCACTTCAATCAAATTAAGCAAGTTGTGTAAGAATCAGCTGGGCAGAGGCATGAAGTTGGTTGTAGAGTACAAATCTAAAGGAAATAACACTTTATTAGTTCTGCTAGTCTTTTCTGTTTTGGGTGGCTTTTATTGTTTTTTTTTTTCATTTCTTCCTAAAACACTGTGAAATTATGTTTTTTTAATGAAAAGCTCTCTCAAATCCTTATCCCCAAATGACTGATCAGCCTTAACAAGCTACCAGACTTAACAGCTGAATAACTTAGCAACAATATAAAAACAGCCATCTGGGAAAAGTCTTGTCAACTCTTCAGAACAAATGCAGGGATATTCTAGGCACATATAGAAGAGAGGCTGAGATGGGTTGGCTTATATTCTGCATTTTGACATAGAGATTGATGGCTGGTGGGAAGACTGAGTATACCAGTTTGAGCTGTCATGGGGATCCATCAAACAAAAGAATTAGTGAAAATTTAAATTGTGGTGGAGAAAAAAAGCATTCCCCCTTTCCCATGCTTCATTTTCTAGGACAAGCCTCCAATTCTACTAGAAGCAAATATGTTTTTTTTTAATTGGGAAAGCTTATTTGGCCACAACTTTTGCAAAAAAAAAGTCAGAGGAAAACATAACTTTGTTATGAGGGAGGACTATTGTCCTGCACTGTGGTTAAGTCTCTACATAGTTTTTAAGGAAAACAGAATGCATTTAATTCTTAGAAAGGAGAACTGGGAAATGCATTTCTCATGGCAGCTTAACTCTTTTAGCATTTAACCATGTATGCCCCTTAAAGACTGAGAACTGCATCAACTTGCATATCTGATACAGATTCTCAGGGATTTGAGTGAAAGCCACATGTAGTCAGCATCAGAACCTGGCAAGCTGGCTATGACTCTTTGTAATATGTCTTTAATCCATGGGAGGAAGCTAGTCAAGGTTTTAGTTATAGAGGGCCAGGACTTCACGTTTCATAAATTAACTATTCCATTGAAATTGAGAGTTATGCTGATTTAAATAAGTTGCGGTTCCAGCCTAGAAAGTGAATGAGAAAGGAAAACAGGGCAGGAAGCCACAACCATTTTCAAGAAACATTTCACCAACTCGCAGATTAGTCCTCGGCAGTACTTACATCCTGGTTGGACATCTCCCAGTATGGTCTCTCACCATAGGACATCACCTCCCACATTACAATCCCGTAGCTCCACGCATCGCTTGCTGAAGAGAACTTCCGGTAAGCTATAGCTTCAGGAGCGGTCCACCTTATGGGGATTTTTCCACCCTGGAAAATATGTTGATAACTTATCAATATGACCAGAATACAGAACAGCAACTGTTTAAAAGAAAAGAAAACAAAAGTTATCCTGGATGCTGAGATTCTACATTCTGCCTTCTGTCAATTTGCCTTGTCAATTTGCTGCAAGTGGAAAGGAAAAAATACACCTTTTTCAGAATCTGAAAAAAAAATTGGTTTAATTTGTAGTGTAATTCACCAAAACCAGCACTTTGTGAAAAAAGAAATCTCAGTTCAAAGAACAGAATGCATTTTAGATGATTCATGTTTGTTCAGAGTCATATAATTAGTCAGAACATGCCTTTTGATTGAAAACATCCCAAGCCTGAAATTCCTAGTACATTGACATTTAATCTCTTTTTCCTTAAATGAAATAGAAACATCTATTGCAAAATGGAGCACTGAGAGCACTTAATAAAATTAAGTAAGCAGAAAAGAAGCTATAGCCTTTCTATTATTCTTTACTCTTGATAATCTCTTTACCTTTCTGTTGTGCCCTTTAAATATCCAGGTAAATAGCAAAACAAGTGTGTTTCTAATAGGTATTTCCTTAGGATATTGAATAGTTTCATTCTGCAGCTTTCAACTTAAAATCCAAGTGCTACACACAAAAAAAGAAATCTGTAAGAATTCAATCAACAAACCTGACTTACTTCTTACAAGACCATGGTATGCAGAATTTTTTGCTGACATTAGTAATTTATACCACTGAACCTGGTCTATTCTCCCATAAATAGTTTATGTATGAAAATTATTTTCCCTTTTCACAACAAAGTATTTCTTCTCCAGGTACATTTCTCTTTTCAAAAGTATATATTTATTATCATTCTCCATATAACTCTTTAAATAAGCAGAGAGAGAGCAGTATGCTTAAGATGCCACTAGATGGTAGAAGGAGGTAGTCAGTAGAGCTAAGCTCACTTGGCAGTAGTTGCTTTCAACAAGCGGTAATAGATTCTGCTCGGCATTGTAATTGTATTTCTGACAGAAACAAAAGAAGAAATGAACTAGAACATCCATTTGGCAATTGAAAAGAAGCCACAGTTAAAAACAAGTATGTAAATCTTTGTTAATTTGCTTTGAATATATAAAAAAAGGTCTGCGAGTCATTGAGGCCTGACTTCAGCTGACTGAGAAGACGCTTGTTCTACAAAAAAGCATTCAAAGGCAAAGCTCTGTCTGTGGTGATGTGGCAGTAAGCTAAATTCTCATCCCTGAGTCTCACCTGCTGACGAAAAGTGCATGGGTGACATTTATGTTGTATGATGGTTAAGGTGTCCTTTGTATGATGTTACATTTTTTGCAGCTGCTTTTTTAAAGCCTTTGCTTGCTCAGTTGTGGTTGAAGTCAGTGGCAAACCACCTACTGATTTTAGCAGTAGTAAGGTAAAGGTAATACTTTATTTTGTATTTTTGCCCAAGAACTCCCCTACCCCCTTTTCTTAATCCAGTAACCCTGTGGTCAGATCACTCCCCTGGCACGTCAGAGATGCAAAGAACTTTACGCCCCACTTGCTGCCATCTCTGAGCCTTCCCTAACCAGCACTGCAGGGCGTGATGCTCTTAGTCCCTTCCTGGTACAGTCTTCCACTTGGGAAGCAATGACAAATATCTTTGGGTATGAGAATGGAGAAATAGGATGACAAAGAGACTTGTGATAGGATATTCTCCAAGGAAAGACCAGCCTAATTTCTTGTCTCTTCCCTAGGGAATATTGAAACTTTCTAAACAAATTGGATAAGAGCATTTGGTGTTTGATCTCATGGTCTAGTTGCGATGGTGTTTCAGTGGGATATGTGAGTCCAAGCTTCCTCAGGCAGTGGAAGATTTAGATATTCAGCGCCCAAAATGCACACTACACACTGGGCTGTCCAACCAAAAGGATGCATCCTCCGAGAAACAGACAGTTTTAGGGTCTAACTGCAGAGTATAGTTCAAAATATCTCCTTGCACCACAGAGTTACGGGCCTTATCCTTTTTACTGGGTCAGGTTTAGTCCTTTATTTTTAAACATTTTATTGTCAGACTTACGTAATTCCACCCTTAGATCCCTGGCTTCTGCAGATTTTTGGGGACAATCAGTATTTTCCTAGCCTAAGTCACACGGTCATGGCAGGCATTTAACTCCTCCTTTGGACCTGGACACATGCACTTTTAAAAAGGTAAACAACATTCCTGCTGATCCGTATCGCAAGAGACACTGCCCTGACAACCCTAAAAGCCCTTCCTCAGCAGCAGCGTATCAGTCCTGGCTGACAAACGATACAGAAGTGATACACTTGTTCCAGCACAAGAGTTCACTGTCTAAACTTCATCTTACCAAGCAATCCCCCTTGCTGCCTTTTGCTTTATGTCCACTCAAGACAATTTCTGGAGTGCCGGACCAGCATTTGAGGGAGAATGCAAAAGAAAAAATTCCAAATTTTCTTTCCTTATCATACATCCCAGGAGATGACAGGGGAAAAAAAGTCTACTAGTTTAGGTGGTTGTATTACTGTAAGACTGTTTATCAAGACAAGTTGATGAATCAACAAATTTACTATGAGCCAGATTTCTGATTTGGAGAGTTTTATTAATCATTTATTATTCTTTGAATTTTAATGAAAAGTCTTACGTTAATAACTAAATATTTCTTGTAGGGAAAACACAAAACTATACATGCAAAATAAAAGGCATTTGGATATTTATAGATTTACTTCTAGTGTCTGTAACATAATATGGATAACATAATAGGAAAATTATTTTTTAAAGTGTGTCCTTTTCATAAATCTGATTATGCATTCCCAAATTATACTCAAAAAAGAGGTCACATCTGGAGCAGCATTTGCAGCTAGATTTGTGACTATTGGCTAAATATAAATGAGTTTTAAAGAATCTGATTAGACTCTACAACTAGTTTCATGATAGAGCTTTACTGACTGATCCCTTTTGGACTGAAATGGTAGTGGCTTATTGAGTGTGAAAATGAGAATGGAGAACAGAGTCTTAACAAAATTCAAGGCAGTTCACATTCAGGGGCACAAGATGTGTTCAGTGTTAAAACGTAAAATAAAATTCTTTTGTGCTGGCTCTAATGACAAAGTGAAGCAAAACCTCTAAAATTTTTACAATGGATTAATCTTATGTATGAAGGTGTTATATTCATAAAAATGTAAATTTCAGTACTTAATTACATTTGCAAAATATCTTTTTATGCAAAAAAGTTGTTTTATTTATTTGAAAGCCATTCAAAAGGCAGAGATTGCAATATGACTGCCTTAAGAGATGTATATGACTGAACAGTAGTAATAGCTGCTCATGCATAATAAAAGAACACATAAAGTTTAGAGTAGCTGAAAATATATTTCCCGTTTCTGCTTAGAGTAATAAACAGCGTTACTGATATTGGACACGTCTTTTTACATTTTGATCTTAACTGGGAAAATAATAAATGCAATACTTACTGTTTACACAATACCCCACCTTCAAATTAAGATAATTTATAATTCATCTACATTTTACTACTGTAGCAATGAAATCTGTCACAGCTCCCTGTATCAGAAAGCCCTTATGCAAGCCCATTTTGCTTTTAGGTTATTTGCTCTCTTTTGGGGGCAGGGAAGGGGTAGTAGGAACCAAATTGTATTTCTGCCTCACCTCATACATTAATAATGATATCAGTGATAAGCTAATTTTATTTTCACATAGTAAAGGAACACTAACACTGCTATTCAAATAATTAGAATTCAGCCTTTTTTTTCTGTACGCTGCCAGCTGAATAGTGTCTATCTCCTGATTTTTTTCTTGATTATAATTTAATAAGCAATTTTACTATGCAGTGTCAAGAGTCCCCTTGGAATTAGAATATTAGGCTCACATTGCTTAGCTTGCAGAACTGTTTAGAGATCAGCCCTTGAAATGAAATTTACCCCCTCGCCCACCCGCACCTACACACACGCTCGCTTTCCCTACAGAGTTGGCAACAGCACAGTTTGTCACACATTTAAAGACAGAATTGGAACTACATGTTGCAGAATGCCTCGTTCTTTACCTCAAGCTATGCATGAGAGACACACAGCCTTCCCAACGTGCCATCTCTTTGAGCTTACAACAACAAAAAGTGCTTGTGATCTGTTGTGTGACAGGACCCCGGTGAGGTAACTGACACTGACATTATATATGGTCCAACAGGCCACAGCCGCATTTTTGCCATCTCCCATTTGATTTATTTTTATTTTAAGTGTTAGACATCTTTTTAAAAACCAGAGGCGTTAACAATTTCTTTAATTAAATATTTCAACATATTTTAAAACTCCAGCAGAACAGTGTAACTGGCAGCTACGGCCCATTATTCTACCAAGATGAAGGTCGGGATGTATCAGCAAGCTCAACATGTGTGATGTGAAAAATGACAGAGAGGGCACAGAAGCAAAGAAGGAAGCCTGTTAGGATGCCCGGAACTTTTGGGATGCCCTGCTAGCTAATTAAAGTGAGGAGTGATACCGCTGAGAACCTTAGATATAAAACTGAAGGTAAGACGTATGAGCTCCTACTGGATGTGCAAAGACAGCGATACACACAAGCAGCCAGAAGCAAACACAGTGCATCAGACTCACGATGTCCCAGAACTGGCAGTGATGCGAAACAACGCCTGTTTCTGTTGAAAAGCCTGTTCTGTACTTTCCTTCAATGGCAGATACTGCAGAGGGACTGTCACAGAGCTGGCTGCAGTTATACTAAATGCTGAGGTGCAAACCCATCAGTTCCAGATGCACGGACATCTAGAACTGTCTATTTCTGGGACAAAAGGTGCTGAACTATGTGCACCATTAGTCTAATCTGGCACAGTAATTCCTATGTATCTGTCAGTTACTATTCCTTTATGTACGGTGTTCCTGAATCGTGCAATAATTTTCCATGACACAACTGTAGTATCTGTCTTTTTCTCCACCCCAAATGACAGAAATGGGGAGAAGAAAAAGAACTTCAGAGTGAAGAGAGACAAAAGTAATGAGAGAGATTAGTTTTAAATATTGGACATAATTCATCACTCTCTACAAAAGCCTTATGCCACTTTACTGGAGCGATGCTTTTATTTGAGCACATGAATCAAATTTTTCATGTGCAAAGTTACAAATAGTCAGAATTTAGCATCCTCAAATCAAACTTAGAACTATTCAGTATTATCAACAGCCTTCTCTAGTGTCTATTGGAATATTAGAGAAACTACATGGCAAGATAACAAAACTGCTCTGAAAAGGCATTTCAGAATTTGCTCTCATTATGCCCAATTCCAGTCAGTTCTACCAGTCTTTCATTTGCCTTAGAAATGAAATGAACAAACCCCCTTGATTTTTAAAAAGAATGAATTTTCTTTTAATCTCTGGGAAAATACTCATTTTCTTTCAAAAATCCTGATTAACAATGCTAAAGTTAAATACGTGGAACTTGGTTTTTCCCTCTGCTAAGTTAGCTATCCAATTTTTCAGAACAAGTCATTTATGATTTTGGCAATATGTCATTTTAGTGAATATTAACCCCTACGGTACACATGTATTTGTGTCTTTGAAAAGGGGGAAAGCTGTTGATGGATAGAAGGAATCGGTGCTTAAGATACTGGCAGAACTAAAACAGCCAAATGTTTGTCCACAGATCATCAGAAGCACTTCATGTTAACTGGCATTAACATTAGGGGGATGCCTCTCTGAAATACTCCACCCAGCTTCTCATTTTATCTTCTAAAGATCATCAGTAAGATGAATCGATTAGTGGTATACATGCACAGAAAAACTCCAGAAAAACAGATATATCCTACCCTATTGTCTTTTAGTTCAAAAATTAAAGAATTAAAATATTACTTTGCTAAAAATGGAAGAATTATGAAACCAGGAATGCTCTCTGAAACAGCCGGGATTCTCAGTAGTAGTAGCATTTCCTTTGAAACAAAACACTTCAACTTGCGGTCCCTTGCCTGTTCTGAGGCATTGATCTTCACTTGGCTTGAAAGATAATAAAAAGTCTGATAAAAATGCATAGCTTTGACCCTCAAAATCCACATAAGTGAAATGGTAGTGAATATTTGTGACCACTTACATCTGTCCTGCATTCATGTTTTCTTGACAGCGCAATTTAAACAACTTTATACAATGAAAAAGTTGAGGCAAACTACCGAATACAAGTGGTTGGTATCCTTGTTTCTTGCTTGTGTAACTAAGTGGACTACAGACATCTTTTCTTGTTAGCTGTGATGCCTTCATCTACAAGGTGCTCATTGAAAGACCCAAGGCTTTTACCCATTTATTTTAAGAACATATATTTGTTTAGTTTTCAAACAAAGCAGTTCATTCCAGAGAGCGAGCAAAAGGGGTCCATGCTTGAAAATGGGCAGAGATCCCACTCTTCCAGAGCTGAAAGCTCAGTGTGCTTTTTTCAGAAGAGGGAAGGGGGAGAGAGTGAAGAGGAAGAAGGGAAAGACAGAAAAGAGAAAAAAAGAGAAAGAAGAGATTCAACCTTCAGAATTGAACTGCTTTACACATCAGTGCAGACAGCTAGAGCTGTCAGAGAGCAGCAAGCGCAGGGCTGCTCCCTAAGGGTAGGGGAGCTGGGAGCGGCGGCCACGCTGGCTGGGCGATGCCCTCGTGGACAGGCTGCACCCCACGGTGCCTGGGGGGATGAGCAGGGCAGGGCGGTGATGGCAAGGAGTGCTGTCGACGGTCCCGTGAGCATCAGGCAAAGGCAAGGGAGCAAGCCAAGGCCAAGATGAACGCAACAAATCTAAACAACTTCAACAGGACTGGGGCTGGCCTGCTGCAGTGTTGCTGGGTTGATGGCCCCAGGCTGAGCTGAAATAGGGTCCCGAGCCTGTGGGCAAGAGTGGGGAGAAGTCCTAGGGGAGGCCAGGCAGGCCAGTAAGGACTGATGGTGTCTTCAGAGCTCTGGTAAGAACTAGACAATTTTACAAAGGCAGATAAACACAAGCATTTTGCAAAACCTCTTTGAGACTGGTCTTTTGAAAGGTAATGGTGAGACTGGTGGGGCCAAGGAGTCTCATAACGTCTTAGAGAGCGGAACTTTGCATTTCCCTAGGATTAAGAATGCATTGGTGAATTTTACAGTATTGGGTGCTTGACCCTCAATAACAGAGAAACCCTTTCCTTTTCTGAAATTAAATATCAGAACCATGCATCTCTACCAAATGCAGTTTAGAAACTATAGCACCACTTGACAGTAATGATAGGAAAAAATGTCATTTTTCTTGAAACTAATATTTCTGCCGAAGATCTATCTCCTTTGAAGAGCATCAATTTCAAGCTATCCGCCAGCTGTGTCAGCACAGCTCACATTACAGCCGTAACCAATTTGTTGAAAGTTACTCCTACAGAGTCCTTCAATCTGCACATCCAGAGCCTATCCACTTTTCTTACACAAGTAGTCCTACTGAAGTCAATGGAAAAGGTGAAAGGGATTTGTTCAGAGATGCTTATTTGAAGGATGCCTTACGTTGCACAACTCTATAACAAAGGAATTTGCTACAAGGTTCATTCTTACAGCAGAACTGAGTTACTGAATACAAATATTTCTCTAAAACTAAGTAATTTAGATTGAAAAAAAAAAAAAAAAAAGATGTTACTAGGCACTATGCTTTCTTAAAAGCATCAATGAAGACTTGTCTCTGAAATGATGCCCTTGACTTGCCCAGGGCTTCATGAACTGTTTATTATTGGATCAAAAGTAAACTGTTACCATGAGCTGCTCGAACACTTCATGTCATTAAATATCATTAACGATTTCACAGCTAGTGATTTCCACATGCATATCTAGTTGACACGCACAGCAAACAGTTCCCATGTTTCAGTAACCAAGTTGCCTCTTTCTGTGCTGCCATAATGCCCAGATCATTCACACTTTACTGCCTTGTCCCCGAACCCCTACCATAATTCCTTCCGCACCATGCAATTAGAAGTGACCAATAAAAACTCAGAAACATATGGAAACTTGAAAACTGAGGACAAAGTGAAATGGATTTAAATGAAAAATTAACACCATATAGGTTATGGCACTGTCTCCAGTATACCTTTTCATATTCCATTCTTTGGGATGCTGTACTAGAGAGAATGTGGGAACCTAGATACTGAATTCATATACGGCTTGCTCTATTTATCTAATTTATCTATTTGCTCTATTTATCTATTTACCTTATTTATCTAAGGCTTCTTCAAAACTTTATTCTAGAAATGAGTCAGAAACATCACAAAAATCAGGCTTTTCTTTTGAGAGTTACAGTGCTACACAGAGATACACAGATGATGATGATCAGAATTACCATGGGGTAATGGTACTCTGCAAGTACCATTGCTTCAGTTTTCAACCCAGCTGCATTAGGAAGTGCAGAGGAGAACTAATATCTTAGTAACTGATGAATTAAATGTTCTGCTCACATTTTTGTGAGGTCACTTCTCATTTTATCCTGATAGAGTTTGTCGGTTTTTTATGTTTCAGTCAATTCATGGATAAATAGCTGGTCAAAAGATAGGAAACAAACAGTCAGAAAGAAAAGGTCAGTTTTTAGAGTGGCATCCCCCAGGGACCAATGCTCATGTCCTGCTGGCAGTGTATGTAGAAAGAATCTACAATATAGGCCGGACAGCAAATAGGTAAAATTGTACTAGCAATTCAAAGGTATTCAAGCCAGTAAAGATGATGATTGACCACAAAAATTTGCCAAAGAATCTTATGATACTGAATTGCCAAGTGATAAAAACTGCACAACATTCAGTGTCATAGTGATGCACACAGAATAAAATGCTCCTAAGTTTATATAAAAAAAATAACAGGACTCTGTACTAAGCTATCACTGCTCAAGACAGATCTTGTGGTTATAACAGATAGATGGCTCTATAACATTATCAACTCCATGCTCAAAAGCAGACTAAAGGGAAAAAATGAAATGAAATGATAGAAATGATCAAAAAAAGAAAAAAGCATGGCACTGTTGAAACCGAGGATATTCCTGCATATTGCTTACTGATTGCAGTCTTGATCCCCCATCCCAAAAGGATACACTGAAACAAACAGACCTGTAGAAAAAGACAGATGGATGTTCAAAGGTATGGAATAAAAGAAACTAAAAAAGGTCTATAAAATCCTGAATATAATGGAGCAGATAATAGGTGGAGAGTATAGAACCAGAGTGCATTCAAATGTAGGTGGCAAGTAGCAGATTAAAAACATCAACAAAAAACTTTTTTTTTCTTTTTTTTTAGATGGAAACATTGCTATGGGATGTCATGGACTCTAAAAATGAAAACATCTCCAAAAAGTAACTAGATAAGCTTATAGAAGAAATATTCGTGAATGATATTATAGATAAAGACCTACCTCTGATTTGAACTCTTTGAGCCACAGACCACTAAAAGCTCAATAACCAAAACTGAGAACGCATCATTGCACGTGCACTATTCTTACTGTAGTCCTCCTTGGAATTCACTACTTGCTTGCATTTTGCAGACACGCTACTGAGCTCAGCAGCATTGCAGCTGTCTGTGTTTGATCATTATTCCCTTCCTATGATTTCAATTCTCTTGCAGGTAAAATATAAACAGATGTTATCATAGTATAACTGGAAAGAAGTGGATGATGAACATGTTATCAACATTTTGGGGGAAAGAAAATTAAAGAAAATTAAAAAGTTAAATTTAAAGAAGGCACCTGAAGTGAGGTGCTCTTTGATGTAGGACGGTGTAATTGTAGATGGCTATCTGAAGGATCACATTTGTTTTTTGTTTTTGATTCTATGACTACATTTCTATGCCTTTGCACAGGACCCCAATGTTTATAGATATCCTTTATGACTAGACCTCTTAAAAAAAGGAACTAAATAGTTCTACTGTTAGTAAGGTTTAGCAACAGAAAAAGAACCAAGTACTAAGGAGATAAACTGGCAGGCTGTAATCTGTGAAAGCACTGCCCTGGGAGAGTGGGGGCTGGCTACTGGGTGAGTGTGTGGAGGTCTTATGTTTGCTCCATGGAGGGATGACACTATCTTGTAATGATTTTGGTCTCATATCTTTCATCATCAATAAATAATTTCACTTGGGGAAAAAAGGTAATAAAAGTATTCCCAGGCTGTTGGGAAGCATGCAAGTTTCGTGTTTCTAAGTAAGCCCACATACTGCATTAAAATATTTTTTATATATTGCAGGGGAGCTGGGAGAACAGGTGCTGATGAAGGCGAAGCAGCTGAGTCCAGGGCCACGGGTCAAGAAGCATGACAGGGGCCAGGGACCTGTCAAATACTGGGCACCGTGTCCGGCCTTCCCATCTGGGGACATGGGGGATGAACGGCTTGCTGAGGCCAGGGTCAGCAGTGAGGCTGAGCAGAGAAGAGGATGGTAACAGCCATTTCTCCTGCACTAGACCAAAACACTCCCAGTGCCACCCTGCTGGTTTTCCAAAGAAATTAAGTGTACAAGTCACAGCTGCACTGCCGGCATTTCTGTCTGTCTGTCAGCCAACCGCCAGGCTAGGAGCTTTGAACCGCTGGCAGTTTCAAGAAGCGTGGATGACAGAAACGTAGAGACGGGAAAGACATCAAAGGCTAGATCAGATCGCCTAAACATGGTGACTCCTGTCCCTTTAGGCACTGTCACCTTCTCACTAGCTGACATTTTAGCAAAGTGCAGGTCTCCCACTGTCTTATGTCTGCCAGTCCTCTGCAGAGATCTCGGGTTCCCCAAGATATCTCAGAGGGCACTAGACCTCTACCTTTAGGCAGCTGATCCCTTCCTGATTTTCCACATATTTAATGAAAAACTATCTAAGCAAAGGAGAGAGATCACAGTATTTCTCTTGATGGAAAGGCAAAAGAACTCAGTATGCAGCCATTCTTCTGGACCAGCCAGCAGCTAGGAGGCAGTGGCTTGGTGGCTGATCACGCTGCACAATGTTGGGCACAACATGCTGCCACTTGCCCAGCTGGCAAACTAGGCAAACATCTGGGCTAGTGGGGAGATAGGTATAGGGATGTGGAAGGAGTTTATGAGAAATTTGATATTGTATGATGCCACAGAGATATGGGAGGGATCTAAGGTTTACCAGGGAAGTGGAACTAGTAGAGCATAGCAAGACGCTGGAGGTACTGTGAAGGTGCCATGGGGAGTCTCTGAGAAGATCAGAAGTTATGCTATTGAGGCTGCAGAAGATAGCCTGAGAACTAGGGTAACTGTAGCATGAAAATGCAGTTGATGTATGTAATGGGGGGAAGGTGTCCTGTTACAGCAGAAGTTACCACACAGCATTATCACACCATAACTGCACAAACATGGATGAAGCATATCACCAAAAAATTACAAAGAAATGAACACGCGAGAGTAGTTTTGAGTCCAAGTTAGGGGCTGCCTCACAACAAAGTTTCTCTGATATTTCTATTTGGTTTAGTGACATACTGGTAGCATCCATAGATCACTGCAGCGTGGCAGCATGCAAATTGTTGAATAATAGGATAACCATCTGTTTGATGATGAATAGTTTGGCACAGAAATGTGGTTGAGCCTTCCTGCAGATATCCATGTTCAACTAAATCTCAGTCAGCTGTCTGAATAAAGGGCACTGAACGTCAAGTTAGTTTCTATTTCAGTATCATCACTAGCTTACCAGGGCAAAGCACTGACTGATGCTTATGGTGGTAGCTCCAGTCATACTAATGGCAATGCCAATTTAATATATAGTGTTTATACTAGTGTAATGTTCATTTACAGACACTGAGAATCTGCTTCTGACCTTTACAATAGCGACATTTCTTAGTATTGCACTTCCTAGACTTGTGTGCTTCTTTTCTATATCTTGATATATTTTAATTTAGGCTGTTCATGAATTGTGGCACTGGGATACCCTTTGTCCTATAAGCCAGTTGAATTTACTCCTTGTATTCCCCAGATGGCATAAAGTTTTGAGTAACACACTATTAGATTATCTTTTTCTGATGATGCATCATACTAAATCATCATCTGGCTGATGATAATATAATGGGGATAACACATTAACATAATTTATCATCCTGTACCTTGCTCAGGGGATATTTTACTTTATCATATAATATATTAGTTGTCACTTCCATGATATATTACAGTAAGACATCGTCAGAAAGAAACATCTTGATGAAGTAGTACTTAACAGTAGAAACTATTATCTAGGGATAAACAGCCCTCAGGGGTACTTTGTTTAACAGAATAGTGTAATACAAAGGTAAGAAGATACATGGCATAATAAGAGATGTGATTATTCTCTGACATCAGACTTGCCACTGGTGCTAGACCAGCTGTGTTTTATCTTGGAATAGTAATTTATATAAATTGCTATATACCCTCTAAGCAGTGATGACTTTTGCATTACCTTCACGAATTCACCAAAAAGCTTCATCAAAGTAGTTGAAACTTGTTTTGACCTTTTAGAGTGTCTCTACAGATAAAAAGAAGCCAGTGTGTTTATTTCACTAAAAAATCTACCTTGTTCAGAATAATGAAAAATGAGGAGTTTTTGTTAGGTTTTTTTTTTTTTTTATTTTAGAAATGTTAATTTAGCAGAGGTAGATTGACAAATGACACATCTTTTTTTAACCACAAATTCATTGAGAGACATCCATTTAAATAATTTTTAGCATGCAGTCTTCATGCAAATTAAGCACATGCATCTTGCTAAGTTATGGCAAAGCTGGCTAAACTCCTGCCTTAAGGCACAGATGTGTGGCAGTCACGGGTTTACATGGCCAGCTTGCATACCATGCGGGGGCAACCTCTGCAGGAAGTCCCTTTTTGTGCTATAAGAAAGCATATGCACTGACTTTTTCTTTTTTTCAATCATCTCAGTTACATTTATGTACTGAAAAATGAATATATGCATATATTCATACATATATAGGGAAAGGATTTCCAAAGCTCTTCTGGTGGACAGCAAAGCAATATGCATTCCAACAGGCACCTACCAGCACAGCTGTGCCTGCAGCATCTGAAAGTAAACTCTTTCAGATAATAGCATTGGGGAAAAGAGAGTAAATCGAAAGCTTTCAGCAGAACTTAGTGACATTTTAGGAAAAAGCATTTTTCTCCTTTGTCTATAGATAGTTGACAATTTACTCTTTGGTTTACAAATTTGCTTCCCTTGATTTCTGGATTATGACCTTGTATACTTAAGAAAATTAAGGCCAACTGGTTTTGATATCAATGAAGTATGAAGTTATGGAATACTAATGCATGGTTTTGATTCCTTAGTTTTAAGACCTTCTGTGTAAAGTGCTAAAGTTCATGCCTTCAAAAACAGAAATTCATATCACTTCAAGAGCCAGAATTTAATCAAAACACCACCTATTTTCACACTCACAATGAAGTGGGGTATATTTTATATATTTTATAGTACACACATCCCTCCATTGCGTGTTTTGGTGTAGACTGGAAAATTTCTGGGGTGGACTGGTGATCATTCTCAGTAATTCCCAAAAACCCACAGGGTCCCTTTAGTTCTTGTGAAAGAACTGAAGAACGAACTTGAATCTTGCAAAGGATGGTATCATACTTACACCTGATAAAAACAGTGATATCAAGATGAAAAACTTGTCAGGTAAACTCAATGTCCAGTGATTTAACACCACCAAAAAGAACACTGAAAAGAAGCCACCATCCCTTATCAGCAATTTCCAGAACACTACTTGATTTATTCCGGGTACGAGGGCTCACTAATTACAACCTCAAGAACGTGCTCTGGGAAATTGATATAGATGAGCCATCTATCCTCCTTAACAAATTTCCACCCCTTCTGGCATACTCACTGAAACTTTTTGCATGGCTAGGACATCAATATCTCCACAGCATGTATTCTTATGACTAATGAAAGGTAGATTAGGCTGCACTTTTGGCATAACTGAGTCTAACATAGAAAAACCCAATGCAACACCCCCCATTCCCAATCACACAATCACCAACAACATAAAAACCAATTAAAAGGAAAAATTAGACATACAAAGGCACTGTTTTCTTCCTAAGATAAGATGTAGCATTCAGAAAGGAAGCCCTTCATTGCTCTTTCTGTCTTGTCTTTCTGTGCTGTACCCCACAGGACGTGCACAGGATACTCTCCCACCAACGTGCTCATTCTCTTGGTCATCACTTACGTTAATGCTGTGTACTTGAGTTGTTCACTGGGCCCTCACCTTTTAGTGTCTGTATTAAATATTCTTCTCTTCACATCCATTCCTCTGTTTTGCTGTGATGTGCTACAAGTGATCTTTAATTAGGGAACTTTTGCTGTTTCTAACATACAAGTGAGTGCTAGAGATCTTTGGCTTTTAAATGTATCTACTACTGCTTCTGCAGATTTGTCTTGGCTGAAAAAAAGTACATCCCCAGTCTTAATCTGTCTGGGGTCACAGGATTCAATCCAACATCTTTATCTCTTGTTCTGTGGCTTTAGGCATTATTCTCAGTGGCAGTATCTCACTCACTTATTTTCTTTTCACTTTCTCTGTTTACAGAGGAGATGCAATTGCAGCTAGCTCTCTAGCCATCCACACATGAATAGATGTTCCCTCGCTTTCCTCAAACTCTCTTTTTCTGAAGCTCGCGTTTTCCACTCCAGGTTCCCTTTGGGATGCTGGAGTGATCATGATCTCAGTTGTTTAAACGGAGGGCACACTCTCGGTCTTTCCAGCCCTCCCTCTCCATTTCATCCACAGTTCGGAACTCAGATAAACAAACAAAAAACCCAAGAATAGGGGAAAAACGAGTCTTCAACTTCTCACAGCTATATAGAGTTAACGGAAGCAATGGACGGATCAGTTTTTTCATGTGTATTGCTTTTTGCAATGTACACAAACAGTGTGTCCGTGGACTAAAGCCATGACATATTATTGCACATTTAGTCTTTTTAAAGTGCTTCAAAAATCTATCAGTTGTTTAAGATTTTCAGCTATGGGATATGGACAATTGCTGCTGCATTAAAAATGTCTACCAAAAATGAGCATGAGGATATTGAAATTATTGTGTTTACTTTGGCATTTGAGGGTTAAAAAGCTCAGGGTTGAAACTGCCTTCTTTAGATTCATGGTAATCACAGCAAATGTACCATACAAAAATCTTGAGTCAGAAAAACAAGCTTGTTTTTGTATTGTTCCCCAATTGTCTTCACAATTATATAAAAACCTGTAAAGCATTTGAGGTATGCTGACCAATAATGATTTTTCCATGCACTATAACCAAATTAGGAAGAGTTGTTTTTCATACTTCATATAAGTATTTCCAAAAACAAGAGGTGATTTTGCTGAAATTCGTTGAACGTGAACATGGTGCAATAACACTGCTTAGCCATTTTGCTCTTCAAAGTGCTTTACAGCTCATTACTAATTACCCTCATGGCAACCCTCTAAAGAAGGTACTGTCTCAAATTAACAGTAGGAAAAACAGACACAGAGGTTGAGGACTGTCAGATATGCTGAATACCTGCAACTCCCACTGGCAATAACTGGATTTCTAGATGTTCACTGTTACTGTAAACAGGCTGTAAATGATGTATGATGGGTAAAACTGCAAGGCAAAAGAGCAAGAACCTCTGAAATAAAGTTCCAGATTATGCAGTCATTGGTTTCCTGGGCTGTTCCTTCATCTCACAG
Source organism: Platalea leucorodia (assembly GCF_965183815.1). Taxonomy (NCBI): domain Eukaryota; kingdom Metazoa; phylum Chordata; class Aves; order Pelecaniformes; family Threskiornithidae; genus Platalea; species Platalea leucorodia. Next base: position 116,416,546 of record NC_138824.1, read on the forward strand.
TGGAGAGCGCTTTACAATGGATTTTGTACTTATAAAAATAGAAGAACAAATTAACGGTCAACTGCTATGACTGTTTATATAGACACCTTTCTCCTTTGCAGTCTGTTCACTTAAGTAAAAATCAACATATAGATTTGTAAGAATCAAATAATTACAGACAAAGAGGAACCAGAATCAAAATTATTCTCACAGTACACACCTCACCAGGAAAGGATGAGGTATGGGACGTAAGGAAAGGCATTATCTCTAACAACTCCACATTGAAGCAATCTTTATAATACTTACCAGTCCTAGCCTTATATTCCATATACAATTAAGAAATGTTGCTGAAGTTATTAAGCAACAGCAACATATATAAATCTCTAGACCGTTAAAAATGAATCATATTCACTGTAATAAATCAAACCTTTTCCTCAGTGCAACACTGTGGTGCGTCTCCCAAAGTACAGTGGCGTTGATCTCCTATCTCTGATCTTTGTAAACACTACAAAACCAGCAGAAAGATATTTAACCTCTAAGAACACACAATCTGTTCCATTTTCTTTTTTCAGTTTAGCTCATAAGATCAGAAAGCAACCTAATAATAACTTCTCTTTTTTGTTATTCAACCTGCATGCTAACTTTCATAATGAAAATTCAGGTTCATATTTTAGGTTTGCATTTATGGCTTTTTATTTTTTATTAAGCTTCGTTCCTCTTATCATTCATTTGATTAAACTCACGCCACCACTACTAAGCTGCAGGAATAAAATGTTGGCTTTAATGTGTTGCTCTGGGACTTGTCATCAAGCCAAATTCACAGATGTTCCAATGAACATGCAGCATTTGGTCCATTTCTAGGATAAACATCATGGTTTACTTTATCTACAGTGTCATGATCCTGTAGAAGTAATCAGTAAGATCAGTTAAGCCCCCTCACCTACTCTGTCTCTAGCTCTGTACTTTTAATAAGCTGATGCAAAGCAGGAAGCAAAAGTCAAAAAGGCAAAATTAGGGAAAGGGGAAAAATCCTTGTGGTCTCCACGCCTTGTCACAAAAGATTCCTTTGTGGTTTTGCCTATTGTGGCAAGATGTACATTTTCTTACAAACAATGAGGTAGGTAGAAGTATTTATACTTAGAAGAGGGAAAAACCATGAAATTATATTTAGTAGCTGGGTAGAAATGAGATGATCGTGATGGCTCATAAGTGTGTCAATAACCCTCCTAGAATCCTCATGAGGTCCTATCAACTTCTGTTATGTTACTGAAAGACACTGGCTTATAAAAACTTAATAGGACAGAAAACTGGGATTTGGTATTTTGAAGCACTCTGACATAAAGAAAAGAATACATATGGGTACATGAAGAAATTGTTCATCAGCAATAAACAGCTAGCTCCATGTGTGATGCTTATGAAACCTACAGCAATGCTGGCAGCTTTGAGGTTCTGTTCACATGGACTACAAAGCTGGTGTTGCACGGCTACCAGGAAGAGTTGTGTGCATATTAACTGTGAAAAATAGCCTTTCCCCACAGGAAATCTACCAAAATACACATCTCTCTAATAATAGAATAAGATCTTGGGTGGAGATAGGTAGGTTCTTCATAAATGCTTGTCCCAGCCTTGTCTTCCATGAAAAAAATTATGACTCAAATTGCAAAAGTTCACTATTTTTTTAAAAAGTACTTTTGGGGGACATCTTTTAAGGGACAAGTTTTTGACGTTTTTTTTACTGTTACAAGAACTAGGGAAGAAAAAAACCAAAACCATCAATCTTTCAGTCCCATGATTATTCCAAGAGTTGATTCTTCCCAAACAAAGATAACTTAGGGTAAAATCACACATGCTGACAAGTGAGATGCTAGCAGTTTGTGGAGCCCAGCCTGTGTGTCTGCTGTAATTAAACTGTACATGCCAACAGGACCATGCAGTGTTCCTATTCCTCTTAGTGGGATAGACCTTCTGAGCAGAACTTTTAAAGCCTGAGTTAAAGTTGTCTTTTATTTTAATGAGTCTTTGGTATGTCACATCAATCCTTACTTAAGACTTTGTGTGGTTTATACGTTTTTTGACTGCATATATTACCAAAAAGCATCAGTTGATGTATAGGTCGCCAATACAAATACATTTTACAATTGATGATAAACAGGTCTGTGCAAAAAGCCCAGGACAATACAGTATACCACAGGCAGAAATCTAAAAGCGAAAACTCAAGACAATGTTGAAAAACTGCAGTATCATGTTGTATTTGTGGTATGTGGGGTGGTCTTATGTTGCCCCCGTAACAATTTCAAACTTTAATTTCAAATCCTTATGTTTCCATGTTTAAAACTTAAGAGCACTATAGCATTATTCATGTGGAAAGCTAAGTGAAAAAATGTGGCAGCAAGAGGCTTTGTCTTTCTTTTATCTAAACACCTCATAATACACAAGAATTTCAACTCCAGTGCGGTATATACAGGCCTAGAAACAGGTACCTCAGCACAGAGAAGATACAGCTTGTTGCATTGCGGTCTGCAACTCTGAGAACATGGGAATCAATCATATAATAGCTTGATTTCTCAACACCTGGTCAAAAGGCAAGGCTGAACTTACAGTTGTATGGACTTTAAAAAAACAGGCAGCAAACACAGTACTTGGCCAAATGTTTTGTAATGCAGAAAGGCTTGCAGAGGAGCCAGTCGAAGGAACCTTGTCTAAATGTGCTGTCAAGAATCACGTAGAGCTTGCTACCCTTGCCTTTAGTTTCCACACTGGCACTGGTAGGGATACTAAGGAAAAAAAAAAAAAAAATCACATGCAAAAGGACAAAAGCTATCCCAAGCAACAGTCCCTGCCCTCTTACAATTGGGAAACTGGCAACAATTGAGGAATGTCTTTGGGACATAACGTGCACTTGGAAAGAAGGTGTCCATGCATCACATATTCTCATTTGTGTTCCTTATCTATGGATGAAAGTGCCTTTCACCAAAACATAACATCTGCAGCAGTGAAACAGGATTTCTGATGTGACTGGATATGTAGGGCATGGGAACGAATATAGGTCAGTTAATGCCAGATGGATAGAGTAGCAGACTCTTAAAGGTATCACACCATGGAGAGTCAAACAGGCTTCTGCTGTCTTCTCCAAGGCTTCCACTGTGACAAACCACCCCACACAGAAGAAAATATCTTGTCAAGGAAGATTTCTTATATAATTTTGCTATCCCAAGTAAATATAATAAAAAGTGTATTAAAATGAGTAGGCTCCTATAACTGAACCTATAATGTACTTTTAATTAGGATTGGCTCTGCCTTCAGGTATAGCCTGAGAAAAAGCGTGCTTGAAAAAAAGATATAGAGCTTCACTGTTGTGCTCTCTGAGGATTTTTCTTAGCCATTCAGTCAGGAGAAGGAGTAATTGTAGGTCTTTTTAGAAGACAATACGGGAAAAAGGCAGCAAACGCATATGACAGATATTTTGTTTTTTCATTATTTTTGTTTACAATTGTTTCTTGTGCAAAAACGAGGTGAAAGCCCTGGGAAAAGGGCTATGTTACATACAGGTTTACTTCTGATGGAGGCCCTTTGGCTTGGGGTTCTACTGACTCTGCTCAGGGAGAGACGTGTTGGGAGAAGGTAAGATGTGGCAGGCAAGAGACGGCCTTGAGAAGTTCATGCTGAGCTGGAAAGACACGTACTGTGGAGCAGGCAGCCGAACCTCAGAGAGGAAAGGAAGAACTTCCTAGAGATGAGAAGGGGTTGGTACAATTCATAAAGTCATTGACTAAGCCTAACCTGCAAGCAAGATCTACACATTTACCTAAAGTTCTGGCTGACTCAGCGTCCTGTAACAAACTTTTTCTCCCTGATTACCAATTGGGACTTAAAGGTAAAGCCCTTGAGAGAGGGGAAATCCAAAAGAACTCCCACTGACATTAAAATATTTAACCACGAAAACACAGTATCCTCTGCCTGTCAAACTACACTGTAGGTGATTCTGTCACCTACACATAGCAATGCGATACTACTATTCTGTGGAGGACAGTCAATGCCAAAAATATATACAACCCCCCCTCATTATCCTTTCCTAATTAAGAAGCAGATGTTACTTATGGTTTTACTTGTAATGAACACCAAATGGTCTATATGCAGTGGGAATGAAACAAACGGATATTAAAAACTCAGCAAATTACTAAAGCTATGGATCCCAGTATATTTCTTTCAAGAGTGTTGCAGGTCTGCTAAATAATTTATGAGCATGACAGTTTCATGAACCTTTGGCAGCTCTCATTTAGAAAAGACTTTGAAAAGAAAGTCTGCACACACAATGTGCATTAATTTCATTGAATAATTTACAGTGTATTGTGGTGTGGTGGGTTTTTTTCCCCCCTTTATTCTATGAACTGAGCAAATTTCAGAAGCAATACTATACAATGAAATATATTCCTTTTGTTAGTCACAGCTGTTAGGTGTATCTTTCTACTTGCTCTCTTTTTCCTATACCTCCTCTTATTGTAACGTTGCTGTACCATGAACAAAGGCAATTTGATCAAGAGACTAAAGGGATCCGAGAAGGTTTTTCAATCTTTCTGATAAAAAACCTAGTCCAAGAAATTTATTGCTTATAACAAATAATCCATTTATATGGTATAAAGTGTGCCTTCCTGTTTTAGCTGGAAATAACCAGCATCAGCACATCTACAGCACAAAGGAACATGGTGCAGAGATGAGCTCTTGAGAAGCAGGTAGGCTATTCCACATGGCATGCCTCACTGATGGGACAGTACTACAAAAACTTGAGCAGAAATGCTGTTGACTTACTCTAGCGCGAGCTACAAGAGAGGGCCAAGAGCTTTTCAGATTAGCGCAGGGAATAAAGTCCCAGTTTAATAAGGCAATCCAGCACCTATCTATCTGATCCTAAAGCGAAGGTAAACTGTGGTACTCCTGATTCCATTCTTATCCAGAATTGCTTACTAAAGGAATATTTTTTTTTTATGTTACATAATAAACTGAAAATTCTGTAAAACAAAATTTTAAGGCTACATAGTCTAGCACTCAAAAATTAATAAAAGATAGAATTAAATGGGTAGTTATACAATGCTAATAAGAAACGCTGTAGTAGGCTTCCTTGACATGCCTAGATGCTTTGAAGGATGGCCTGTTGACTTCCTCCCCATTTTACAACTGCAAATGTTTAGAAGTAACTAAATAACTTAGTTAAATGTAGACCAGTGTATGATATATTCTTTTCATTTAGAATAATAAGACTGAAGCAGTTGTTACTCAAGACATGAGTAATCAACATGTGCACATTCAAGGAAGTATCCTGGGTAAACCATAACCCCAGCACAGGAGCTGTTTACTTTTAAACCACATTTGAATTACTTCAATTCCTGTAATGAACTGTAACTTCAATTCCTGTAATGAACTACTAAACTTATAAGGAAAAATTAGTCAGAGAGCTATGCTTGGGAAAATTATACCAAAAATTGGACCAAGGGAACAAAGACCAAATTAAACTTTATATCGAGAATATTTACTTAAAGCTATGCTTGAATATATTATTTGACAACTTGAATTAATTATTCTAGTTTGTTAGAGAAAAGGCTGAAGAGAGTCTCTTCAGGTTAGATAATTTTATGAAGATAATGATGTCATTAATAATTTGCTGAAAAATTAAATTATGAATTCAGAGAAATGTGTTTTAAATAAGTACGTTAAGCATAATACAAAAATGCAGTTACAATGAATGTACAATGTTTATTCATTGATACACAACCAAATCTGGACCGGACTGCTGGATGCCGTGCTTCTCCAGGAAAAAATGCGTATGAACGGAGAATACCAATATCTTTATCAATGATCTGGACAAGAGGATGGAGTGCACCCTCGGTAAGTTTGCAGATGACACCATGTTGGCCAGGAGAGTTGGTCTGCTGGAGCGTAGGAAGGCCCTACAGAGGGACCTGGGCAGGCTGGATCAATGGCCCGAGGCCAACTGTATGATGTTCAACAAAGCCAAGTATCAGGTCCTGCACTTGGGTCACAACAACCCCATGCAACCCTGCAGGCTTGGGGAAGTGTGGCTGGAGAGCTGCCTGGCAGAAAAGGACCTGAGGGTGTTGGTCGACAGGCACCTGAGCATGAGCCAGCAGTGTGCTCAGGTGGCCAAGAGGGCCAATGGCATCCTGGCCTGTATCAAGAATAGTGTGGCCAGCAGGACCAGGGAAGGGATCGTCCCCCTGTACTTGGCACTCATAAGGCTGCACCTCGAATACTGTGTTCAGTTTTGGGCCCCTCTCTACAAGAAAGCCACTGAGGTGCTGAAGCGTGTCCAAAGAAGGGCAACAAAGCTGGTGAAGGGTCTAGCGCACAAGTCTTATGAGGAGCGGCTGAGGGAGCTGGGGTTGTTTAGCCTAGAGAAGAGGAGGCTGAGGGGAGACCTTATTGCTCTCTACAACTACCTGAAAGGAGGCTGTAGCAAGGTGGGGGTCAGTCTCTTTTCCCAAGTGACAAGTGATAGGACAAGAGGAAGTGGCCTCAAGTTATGCCAGGGGAGGTTTAGACCGGACATTAGGAAAAATTTCTTCACCAAAAGGTTTGTCAAGCACTGGAACAGGCTGCCCAGGGAAGTGCTTGAGTCCCCATCCCTGGAGGTATTTAAAAGATGGGTAGACGTGGTGCTTGAGGACATGGTTTAGTGGTGGACTTGGCAGTGCTAGGTTAACGGTTGGACTTGATGATCTTAAAGGTCCTTTCCAACCTAAATGATTCCATGATTTTATGTCTGCCTAAGGGTTTAAAAGCCTCTCTGTGTTTTAAAAATAAAATAAATTAAGCATAACCATGACATTGCTAAAGAGGAATGGTTAGGTGTGGTGGCTGAGTTGCAAGACTTGGGCATAAATTTTTTTTTCTTAGAGTTCGCTGTGTGTGTTATTATGATGAATTTAAAGGGAATCTGATTAGAGAAAGGTAAATGTTTCTTAATGTCACAATATTGTTACAGCTTCCTCATTTTGGAGAAATGGTTCTAGTATGTTTTTCTCAGACTACAACCAACTTTACCAAATATACTTCTGGACTAGCAATGAGTGCTACAGTAGAAGAAAGAGCATACACACTCAAGCTAATTGTTCATGTTTAATAACAGCTTATCCATGACAAGAAGTATTTATCTCGGTGGAAGCACCGGAGATTTGGGAGCTATTCAGCCTGAGTAATGATAAGAAAGCTTCTAAGGAGATGCACAACACATTTATTACGAGATTTACCCTAGAGCTTTTTTTAAAGTAGAGAGTAGGGTGACTGCATTTTTATTCAAAAGGGTTTGCATTAAAACCTCAGATGTGGATCTTCAAGAGGGAATTTAAATGAAAAGCAGAGTGCCTGATGGAAAAAGTGTGATAGTTCCAGTCAGAGGGTCCGATATAAAACAAGATACAATGAAAAGAGAAAATAGAGGGAGCAATAATAGGTAACGCACTGAGAATGAAGACAGAGGCCATTAGAGTAGAAATGAACACACAGTTAGTGATGTGGTGGTATGGAAGAGCATGACAAGTCTCATCTCAAAATGCACTTCAGCTCATTTTAGAAAAATAATGCAATAATCAAGGCAGTAAGCATGGCCACATTACTAAGAAGAAAACTAGTTCTTCCATGTGGTTTCAAGTCTTCATATGCCCTTCTTTATTTCCAAATACTGCACATTTCTTGGTGAGGTCAATTAAGCTTGTTCATCTAATGGCTTCCTTGCAAAGAAAAATTATTTTAAGAAAGCAGTGAAATTAATGAAAATTAATGACTCAATTTCCCTCATCTATTACTTCACAAAACTGGCCCTAACCACCATTGAATGGATTTCTGACATTTGAACTGTGAACAAAAAGCCTTGTATGGAATAGGCAGTGATATGAACCTGTGAAACATTTTATAGGAGAGAACAGAAAGCCATGAGATTTCTTCAGAGAAAAGGTTCTTTTTTCCCCCCCAAAACCCCATATAATTAAAAACAAAAATCTGAAGGTCCAGAGCAGAAAAAGGGGGGGACAAAGAATCTAGAATATAAAATGACACATTTCCTTTTCATTCAGTAATACAGAGTTAATACACACAGATTTTGGAATTACTTTACATATAATAAAAATGAAGAAAGTGGTTTGTTTTTAACTGTGCTGACAATGCAGATACACTTAATGTCAGGAGACAGAAGATTCTGCCACCTTTTAAGCCAACGATGGTACAAGCCACAGTGGGGCAGTCAAGGACAAGACATACAATTTGCTTCTACAGCGCTTCCAAAGTGCAAGGAACAGATCAAATATTTTAGATACTAAGGGCAAAATCCCACAGTGCTTAGTCAGGCAAAACTCCTGTGGAAGCCAATGGGAGTTTTGCCTGAATAAGTACTGAGCAAAGACTATGATGTTTGACCTAGATTTATCAGAGTCATACAAATCTAGGTCTAACACGTTTTTAAGACAGACAGCCACTGTGCTGCAATATTCCTGCAGCATTCTGTTTAAAGGAAAACACAGTACCAGTAAACTATGAACCATCCCTCTCCCTGCTCATGTATATAATGAAGGGAAGAGCTCACAGCTGGGCAAGGAGCTGCTATCTTGAAAGTCTGCCAAAGAGGAAGAGCAATTGCAAAGTTTTAGAAATCTGATAAATACAGAAAAGTGTGCAAGTGAGATTCCCAAGGGCTTGTGTACAACTGAAAATAATCTGGCTTTCATTCTTGTAAGCAAACAGGCAACAATGAATAATTTCTTTCTATAGTTATCCTTCTGATTTAGGGCAAACTGCAATTCCTACATGGTCAGCAGAAATTCCTGTAGTTGATTTCACTGGGGATTAATTTAGGTGAATAACTAGGTCAGTCTTATTCCTAAGTTAACACTTCTATTACAGAAATATGAAAGTAGATTAAGTTTAACATATGTGTATAGCTTGCTTCAGAAACTTCCTTCTATAATTACAGAATCCCATTTACATCAACTTTGATATCATGTACAGGAGAAATATTAGAATTTGTATCAAAGTGAACAGAAAAATTCATAAGCATGCAAGACGTGCATGTTTTTTGCTTCCTTCCTCTAGCTGAATGGAATATCAAAACCCTGATACCAGTAGCAGTCGGACCAGAGGATCTCCCTGAAGGGCAAGGGGGAGACAGCGGAATGCGAGTACTGCATATCACAACACAAAAGACAAAATCGTACCAAGCTAAAACTCACCCTTTCATATTTAGCTAGGTCTACACTTTGCAAGATTCCTTTATATAAAGAGCAGTAGTTAAACAATATGAAAAAAATATTTCTTTATCTGAGCTGTTCCATCATTAATGCATCCTAAACCTTCTGAACCATGCAATATTACCCAGAGAAGCGAATAGCTGTACTCTTCAGCCAGATAATAGCTTGATACCATCTTTGACAGTGAAATTAAACTTAAAATTTTTAAAGGATAGCTCCCTGAAAATGAAAAGCCTACAACTTGTATGAAGTGTCAGTCTAGGACCTTGTAATCTTAAAAATTAAATGCTAAAACCCACAAAGTTCTGCCAGCTCCAGGTTTTGCCAACAGATATGAAAAAGTAGCATCACTTGCTTTGCCTCTGTTACATTTTTGGGCGAGGCAGTGAGGTGCCATAGGAACAAGAACATACAACTGATTCTCTTTGATGAATACAGCTATGGAGAAGGTGACTCATACTCCAGAAGGCCACAATTCAGAAAACTACTGCACCTGAGATTTTCCTCAGTGTTCTGCATCCAAACCTATTCTCCTCATCCATTTTCATGAAGTTGTATAGACTGGACTTCAGCATCTCCATGACTCTGATGTGTTTCCCACAAAAGCCCCTACTTGCTCTCTTTGTGAATGACCATCTTAAGCAAACATTAGGTTATAACAAAATCAAAGCAAAAATAACACGAACTCTCCTTACTTTCAGAAGTGTCAGGCTCTCTTTCCTCCTTTGTATTCCTGCAAGCCCTCTGCTCCCCCCCTCTCCCTCATTTCTTGATTGCCTCTTTCTGGTGACAGTATGTATTAACACTGACCCTCATCCAAAAAACCCCCAAACCAACCAAAACACCCCAAAGTCATCCATAAGTAAAGGAAGAGAAGTAATCTTGTTTTTTTTTCCCCCAGATCTGTGTCTTGAAGACTGGATATCAGAATTCCAGGCTAAAAATCAATTAGGGCCAAGTCCTTGCTAAATTAGCAGAATTTCTATTTTCTACATTACCATTTGTTTTCATTAAATAAGAACATAAATAACGTCTCAAATTTTAATGCCTCTTTCTAATTTGATAAATTTGAAATTGATAAAAGTCATTAGGAAACACAATACTAGCCAGTCACATGCACATACAGTGCAGGATAATTCCTCAGGAACCAGACAAAATAAAACCAGAGGAGAAAAACAAACAAACAAACAAACAAAAAAAAAAAAAAAAAAAAAAGAGAGGTGCATCCAAACTTTGGGTCATTAGCACACAGGAATTCCCAGCTCTAAAAAAAAATAAATAAGACTGCATCATGATCTAGCAGTGTTGCCAAGAATTTTTGGTCTCTTCCAGCATCATAATTGTTTGCTCTCCAATTGACATAGCACACTCAGTGCAAAACACAATGCAAGCAGGGGAAAATTGAGACAGGAACATAAATGATCTCTTATGGCACCTAAAGACACAGTATGAGACTCCTCCTCTCAAGGTTCCTTCCCTGTGAGCTTTAAATATGCATCTGTGCCTGAAAAGAGACTGCTTTTAAATAACCAAGTCTAACGGGTGCGGTCTTTGTTTTAAGTTACTCTTATATGGGACTGGAGTCAGGAATTCATTTGACTATACTCAAGGCCATAGCACAGAGGAATTACATCCTGCTGTGGAATATGTCAAGATTTAATTACAAAGCTTTACAAAAGCCCCGTGAAGCCAACTGCTTCAAGTTTTCAATCCAGAAGTTTTCTATGGCTATATGCAGGGAATTTACTTTTTATGGCAGTATTTAATACGGATCATAAATTCCCATGGAGAGTGGTGCAACAAATGAAAACAAAAAATCATCCAGATCTTATTTCCTTCCACCTAACAACAGCTAAATAACAGAGTTGGAGCTGAGCTGTTTGGATCACTGGAGCTGAATGGTTTTCTTTTCCCAGTGAATCACTTACCTCTTCTGACTTGAATACCACACAGTAAGCAAATTTAGTTTCTTACCCTGTCTTTAAAAGGTGCCAATAATTTTGAATGAGAACACCCCCCAGCATACGACTAAGCTACGTTCTTTTTCAAAGCTTCCAGGGGCTTGTTCCACTTGTTCTATATATTGGAATACTGTAACCTATAGTAATTAGTGTCAGCTGACATGCTACTGAAAGCAACAGCTCCGACCTTAACAGACTGACTTTAAACTCATTAAACAGTATATCATACTGCAGGTATGTTCCAATTTATTTAACACAGTAAAGATATTTTATGATACACTACACCTTGGTCAATACTTTGAATATTAAAATACCAAGTAAACTGTGGTCCATTATTAGCAATAGCCTAACAAAACGGGTGGTCAGTATTATATTCATTCACATAATTAGCAACAAAATAATTCTGATTTTATGTCAGTACTCCTACATATTTAAGCCCTACATCTTAAGTGTGGATAGTATCGTCCTCAGTGAATGAACGTATTGCTAAAAATGTACAACTAGGTTCTGCATGTTTGCAATAGCTTCTTCAATTATAGTTTGAAAATGGGAATTCTGATTAAAAATTAAAATTAGAAAATTATAAATGCATACAATCAAGTCCATAAGCAGCTAAAAAAACAGCTGTGTTTGAAATTAGATTAGTATTCTGATGATTGTTAGCTTTAAAAAAAAAATCAGCAGTATGAGGAACTAACAATAAAATGCTATGACTGCTTAGAGTATATAGCACATACGTATGTATTAATATACTGCTTAACTCGATTGGACTCTGTTTCCAGAGACCCAGCTAGAAGGGAGAAGAGCAGTGTGCACAAATGGAAGTTTCCAAGGTTCTCAGGTCCAGCTGAGAGGTCAACAACTGTGGTGCCTTGGTCAATTTAGTCTTTCTGAAAACATCACCTGTAGCTTTCCGAGATTCATAGTTTTCATTTAACTATTATTTCATAAATGATTTTCAAGTCCATTGGCTTCCTCCCCCGGGCTCTGTCCTTGCATAGCTACTTAAGATTTGCTCAGAGAAGTAGCATTACCTATTTATATGGGTCAATACCAGTAAATTTTGAATCTTATACCGAAGCCAGACTTAACGTTCATGATTGTGAGATTACACTGTCTGTGAGTGTGGGAAAAAGAGCCCTTTTTTCCCCACTAGCTATATAACAACAAATAAGGAATGATCGTTTCCCCCGAAATAACTTTCTAGATGTTCTGCCAGTTTAATTAGATAACACCAGCCTTGGTGATGTTAAAACCAGTCAGTGCTTTGACACACCTGATGAATAATACTTCATTCTAGGCTACAGCAGAAGTGAAACATATTTATAATTTTCTTCTTAGGCAATGGAAGGTATTATTTAAGCCCTGCAGGGAAACTGACCCTCTCTCTCTGCCTTCCCCAAAGTACTAATCGGATCATTAGGTCACCAGAAGCAATAGCACTTATAGTTCTGAAAATAAGAGGATATTTGTTACATTTAAACATTTCAGAATATAAGTTGCCTGGAGAGAGAAAAAAAAAAACAAAAACAAAAACAAAAAGACCAACAAACCAAAACAAACCAACCACTTTGCAGCTTTATGCAGACATTTAATGACAACTTTTTGTAGAGATAAAGAGAGACAATCAGCAGGCTATTAAATACCCCCCAAGACAACGGTATGGTCACAAACAGTCACCTTTTGAAGGATGCCAACTCTAGAGGCTCCCCAGCTTATCCTTGTTTCTTTTCTAAATGGCATTCTCTCTTTGTAGTTGTACATCTTTTGCGTACAGCAGGGACTGAGCGATGCTGTGACCAGCTATGCAGAAGCAAGTTTAACAGCAAAATGGGTCTGCTAAAAGAGTCTCTTTCCCTCTCCACAGGTAGCATGTTCTATAGCTGCTTCATGTCTTTGGCTGGCCATGTACTCTCCAACAAACAGGTACACTTCAAACCCATTAAACAAATCAGTATCTCCTGGTAATGAAACCTGAATTTCCCAAAGGAAAGCCAATTGTATATTATGGGATTAAACTACAAATTGGAAAGTAGATTTTTAGATATAAATACGGGACAGGACACACAGAAAGTTATATCAGTTATCTAAATTCTGTCTTGAACCTAACAACAAAGAATGAAATAAAAAAAAAAGGTCTCATAAACCCTCACCTAGCCTTTGATGATGCATATTTTATATAGTGTTTCTTTGTATCTGAATTAAAAAAAAATAAAGCAAGGTAATATTCCCCTAATGGTGTGTGATAACTACAAAGCAAAATCAGAAACTCAGCACTGCAGAAAAATGTAACAATGAAAAATACCCTTTTTTTGCTTTTGAAAGTAAACTAGGGATCAATTTTATTTGAAAAGGCAAATCATATCACTGCACTCTAAAATCAGGTAACAAAACATGAACTAATTCAATTAAAATACATTTCCAGATCAGCATCCTAACATTCAAGATCTAGCTGAAGAACTTATCTAATTTAATCTTTTGTATGTTTCCTTAGAAAAGCTCGTGGCCTGGTGTTTTTCATTTGTTCTATTATTGCTTGCTTTTGATCATAGCCAAACTACAGTGAAATTGCAGATGCATTTTTGTAGGCTAGTTTTCTCCTCAGTTCTGTTCCATGATCTTCTGTTGTGTTAGCTGTTATTTAAGCTGATCATTAAGATCCACTCCAGTGTCTTTTTCTTACGATTTTTTTTTTTTTTTTTTAAACAAAGAAGTTTTTGCACCAGTCTTTTTATCTACAAAAGTTACCTTGGCTAATTTTTGTCACTATTTGCACTGCTAAAATACTAAATGATAGTCTCTGCCTCCTTACATTCTCTTACCCTTTTTGATCACCGCAATGTTTTCCCCATAACAGTGATTTTCGTTACATTTGATATTCTATATTGTTTCAGTAGTGCCACATAAAATGTTTTAAACTTCTGCAGATTTATATGCTTGCCCTGGTTGGCCTGTTTTCACTGCTGTACACCATTTCTCAAGATTATTCCTAGAGTTTTTCTGTTGGATTGTACTCCACTACATAACCGCTTCCATTTCAATTGCGATTCCTGCAGTTGCGTTTTGTTACCGCTTTCACTAACAACTGCATTTGGCAGAATTAAACTACTTAATAATCAATGTCTTCCTGAAAAATCTTGAGCATGGGATGATTTATTTTGCATCCATGCAACACATGGCACAGAATTTCACTGTGTGAATCCTGTACAGCCCCTTCTGTACAAGTTAGGGCATGTCTGTTAGGCAGGTGCAGTCCTGATTCAAGGACTTTAACAGACACCCGGCACATCCACAGACAGTTTATTTTATTGGTTAGAGTTACTCTTACTGTTTGAAGCAAGAATTGCCATAGTGAATCAAACCCAAGGTGCTCTAATCCTGTAACCTGCAGCAGTGGCCATATCGGATGTTTCAGAGGAAGGTGTGAAAGCTTGAAAATAATCCACTCTGCTACTTCTCTCTTCAGTATTTGTTTTCTTCCTGTCCTCCTTCCTTCCCTAGGCTGAAATATGAGGTTTCATATCTCTAAAATTGTTACTGACTGCAGTAACTGGATATTATTTCTTCCTAAGAATATTCAACACCCCCATCTTTTTTTTTTCTTTTAACTAAATCTTGTTGAAATCTTGGCCCAAATTGTTTTCTGTGGCAATCAGCTCCATGGTTTAATTACACACTGTGTGATAAAACTATTTCCCACCTTTAAAATAGTTTTGAATTTCCCATCATTTAACTGAATTGGATGTACGTTATGAAACAGGAGTGTACATTTTTGACATAGACCACTCATTATTCAACATAGTGTGTTTCCAGTGATCATTTGAGCCAAATTTTTAGCCTAGATCTAAGACTGTCTGATGTGAATATCCTGCATTGCTCTTGTCATCTCTGCAGTAGGCAGGTACCTTTTCCTGTTACTCCTCTGGAATAGTGGCTGTTTCAAATTGTATTCAGTCAGAGCTAAACAGATCTTTTCTGAGTGTTGGGATACCTCTCATAACCCTCACCCCTATCTCTTTCCTTCCTACAGGAGTTACCATGAATTCAGTAAAAAAATACGTACGCAGTGAATCAACAGAAAATACTCCAATAGTGGAGCGGGTTTTCAGTCTGGGGTAAATCGATCCCCGAGAGTCTGTGGAATGCTATCTGTGAAAGATACCAAAGTGCAATGTGCTGTACAAAAAACCCACAAATGAGAAGTTTTAACAAAGTTTGCACCTCCACTGGATAAATTTCAGGAATCCATACATTGAGAAAGGTTGACAACCACTGCACCAAACTATGCTTTATTGTTCCCAGACATTTTTATACCAAAAATAATCAACGCTATCACAATCAGTATTAAATGTCACAAACAGATTCATCATTTATCTCCTAGATGCTCCTTCATCGGTACTGATGCCTCAGGTCTGTAAGAAGTTCATTCTCAATCCTACTCTATAAGTCATTTGTAAATGCACACCTCCATTTTTCATAAACACACTTACAGATGACCAGAGAACCAATCTGATAAACAGCAAGGCACATACATGTAGAGTTCAATACTCTAATTTGTTAATATGAAATTGGGAGGAATCAGAGAGACAAGGAGTTGAAATCCAAGCTAGTAGAAAGGCAGAGCTTACAAATCTCCAAAAAGGCAGCAATTTTTAGATTGATTACAGTACAATTTCTTCTCTTCATTGGAAATTAAATTAGGTTATGATGAATGATGGGATGATGTTTTGAAAGTCATATTAGGAATGAAGTGCAAAATATCACCCTTTTTAGCACCAAGATATTAGGGCATACTCGTGTTGAGTTCATCAACATAATGATTTTGAGCATGAAAAAGCAAAATGCAAAATTTCCAACTGTGTTTCTCTGCCAAATGCATATTTGCAGTTCCTACTTGGGGCGGTGCGGTGAGGGAGCAAAAACAGGGATGAGAGCACTAATAATGAAGTTTTACAATTAAATTAAACCGTTTAATTTAGAAATCTCTCTGAATGAAGCTGCTTTTGATTCTCTGTACATCTAAATGCAAATTTTCATGCTTTTTTTCCCATACATTCTCAGAACTGAAATGACAGCTCTTACAGTGAGGAAGAGAATACTCACAGAAGTAGAAAGTTAGACAAAACATGGAGAGAGAATGTAATTTTATATTTATGTCTCATTCTTGTCCTTGGACCTTCCTCCTAAAGGGTCTGCCTTTGTTGTGGTCTGTGTCATATTCTGTTAACATTTTTATGTTACTAACTTTCAGGAGGCTTAAATAAACCAGAAAACCTCTTAAATGAACTTGGGACCACAGCTGGATAAAAGCTGAACAGAGAACCTAAGAGAGCAGATGTATTAAAATACTTTGACAAAGATACATATTCTCATCTTCAGGGGCTACTATAAACAAGCCAAGTAAACAGCAAGTACCATGCCCTACACTGAATAAGTTTGGGAATTTCTGTTCCTTTTAAACATGTAACTACTTATTAAAAGTAGTCACACCTCACACTGTTAGAGCCTAAAAGTCAACAAGTCTTTTGTTTAAGACACTCCTTCCTTAGGCCACTCCTTTACCTGTTGGCTATTTGTCCTTAAGCATAACCTAAGCACATTTTATCTTTGCCCAGGCAAACACAACAGAAGACAGAGGCTTGAAGGGGGCACCTGCAGGGCCTCCAACCCCATGCATCCTCTGAGAGGATGGGTCCAGCTGAAGCTGGCAACTCACGTGAAGGTGATTCATCTTACCACCTCTTGATACAAATCCCATTACACACTTTAAAACTAGTCACTGCATCTCCCATACACTGGTGCAGGCTGAGCACATTGGCACAGCTCTTATTAACTTGCTTCTTGACTTCTTGCACATGCTCTGAGCAATTAACTACTTTTTCGACAGAGTATTCAGGCAAAGTACCCATAACAGGCTTCAGCCCAGCAAGATGAAGTTGCAAAGCTTGAGGAGAAGAAATATTATTCTTCTCACAAGGCATTAGCCCATTACAAACTGTATTAGCCCCCTCATTTTTTTAGCCAGTCTCTAGTGAGATCAAATGTAAAAAACCCCTCCAGATAAGGGAAAGGCTTGGTGGGATTCCACACCATGTGCTTGGTTTCAGGCTGAGAACCAAACATAGTCACGATGCATCCTGCCTCTCAGTATGTTTCTCTCAGTTTGGCGATGACAAACTGTGCTGTTGTCACATTACATACAGAATTAACCAGTTGACAACAATGGTGCTCAACCTTACTTCACCAATTAGTTTTTAAGAAAATGGGTTAATACAGACCTTTACAGTACACAACTTCTTTTTCCTCTTTCTGAATGGCTGCCCATAATCCATTTACTCCATTGTCTCCGATTAAGTGGATTCTTAAATGTCTAGGCAATACGCTTGTCATAGCACTCAGGTCATTCAGAAACTATTGTTTGACATCCCAAATCAACTAGAAAATCATTTGCATCTTGTTTCACTTTTTAGTAAGTTAAACCTTCTCCCCCCCATACCCATTATTTGTGTACAAATAAGAGAAAATGGAAAATGTGTTGACATATGCAAATTATGTAACAAAGTAAATAATAGTAAGTCCTCATCCTGATCCTCCCAAAATTTTGCTACTTGCCAGCATTTATGTAGATTACTGGCATCAATCTACTTTGCTCCTCTAATGAATCTAATAAGCTTGAAATCTCCATGGATGGGGTATTTTATCCAACTGCTTGAGACGAGTCAGATCCTTAAAGTTCATCAAATGATTCACTATATGCAATGCAATAAATCAGTTCTCTAACTAGTATTCTGGAAGTAAGAAAATATTTTATATATTAAGGCTGAATTCAGAAATACAGCTGATAAGAGAGAAATCTAGAATATATTTATGTATCATATAATTCAGCAGCTTTTTGTCTCACTAAAAATCAGATTTAACACAGAATATTAAGGTGTCAACTTTAACGGAAATACCAGTTTAGTCCTTTTTGCAGTAGTGATACAGATCCTGTTCCAATTATATGGATTATGTACACATTTTGCTACATGTAAAAAGCTTTCGTGGAGCCTCATGGTTCTTTCTGAAATACAGGTGAACCCTGACTATGATGTAAATTCATTTAGTTTAAAACATCTAACATAGACTATCTAAAAGCAGGGATACAAGAGCCTACATGTCCTCTGCATTGACAGGAATGCTTGTTTAGACACTAGAAATGTCTGTTTATGAGCCACTGTTGCCTTGGAAACCACTACTAAAAATGAAAATTTTGTCTCCATGAAAAAAAAAACAAAAAAAACAACCCACCCATGCTCTTCAGTTATCCCAAAATTTACCTTATCTTTTCCTGATCAATCTGAAACTCAAAGATTGGCAGCCGGATGTTCCTAGCTCTTAATTCCTCCTTCGTATTCTAAAATTATATGTTGCTTAAGTTTTGCAATTCCCAATAGCAAACAGAGGCCAACCTCTGATTTCCTACCAACCCTCTTATCAAAAAGATATTTACATTCTTTGCTTCAATAGGCTGGAGGACAAAAAAAAAACCCAAAAACCCAAAGCCTTCATGGAAGTCAGAAAGCTGTTTTCTGAGATTTCAGTCTTTTCATGTACTGCTTAAAGTATTCAACAGCTCTCCGACCAGTAGTGTTGGTCCAAAATTCTTGGGAAACATAATCACTTAAAGGTGATTTGGGGCATTTGTCAGTTTTCCCATCACTACTTAGTTGATTATAGTCTCCTAAGTAGTGTTTCAGTGTGAGAACAGAACATAGTTATTTACTAGGTGGTTTCCTTTCTAGATTTTCCCTATCAGTATTATTGCTTTCCCTAGAGTTCAATTCCCGATTTTTGCCCTGCATGTGGGAGGATGTGCCAATAGAAAGAATACGAGATCTATTCTAAACCAGCAGGTAACGAGGAAGATGCATATCTTGGATGACAACAAGAAGACAAAGCAAAAGATGCCGATCATCTGACTCAAGGCTGTGCCTGCTCAGATGTGGTAAATTCACAAGGTAAGAGGGCCTTTCAGCTTATTTTTGTGAGAATACAACCTGTTTTGCCACAGAGCATGACAGCTTTATAAGATTTGGGTTTTTTGCATCAATTTGCAATCTTTATGTCTGGGAATACCTTCACACAGTATTGACCACAGCATCACAGATGTGTGGATTATAAAATTCTAATTTTTGGCTTCTCATTGGCTTCGGTTGTCTTGTAGCTCTTGTTTCCAAAGAAAACATCCAATTGTACTATTCTATTTCTGACACCAGGACTAAGACAAAAAGGGGAATAAACAATAATCACAGTGTCCTCAGAGCACTGACAGACAGTGGTGTACTAGGAGACGTGAGCTGAAAAATAATACTATTCAATATGCAGACCCACTCTGTGGATTTCTTATAGCTACAGGTACTGGGCTGTTATCAAGAAAAATCCCCGTGGAGAGGAAACACAAATCCTAAAAGCACCAGAACCTTTGTGAAAAGGACTGAGGGTTTAACCTTCATATGGCAAAAGCACAGTATGGAACTAAATAGATGCTATAAAAACCTCTAGTAATATACATGGCCTGCTGTTGGGAAGATGTTCATGATGAGGAGGACAGGTCAATGACATAATGATGGTCAGGGAAAGCTGCAAGAAGACATAAAATCCAGTATGGGGTTCTATTCTTTTCTGTTACCATGAACAACTGCTTACAGGGTGAAAGTCTTCACCAAGTCCCTCACAGCCACTGAGACAAAAATATCTTTCTTTCCCCCCGCTTTTGGCCATAGTTGTGCTGTGTACCTTTAAAAAAGCGATAGGACTATTGGACTCCCTACAGGGAACATCTGTGGGACCTGCTCAAGGGGAGCAAGACCCAGAGGATGTAGCATATGGCAGGCAAGAGCATCCCATGGAAAACTTGGCTATCACCAGATCATACAGAATGACTGCAACACGGAACAGGGACTGGAGCAGTCAGTCTGCCCTCAGGGATGATGGAAAGATATTTCTCAAGGCCCAGAGGTGACAGAAGAGAATTGGGCAGACTCAGCCACAGTGATTGAAAGTCTGGATGTGAAGACCAACTGCAAGAACAGAGGCAGCTGGTGTTGAAAGAATGATTTAAAATGCTTTTAATTTCTATTATGCTTGACTCTGCTGCTTTGAATTCTTCCTATTTACAAAGTTTCTAGTTAATTTTATAATGAAACACAGCATTTTCCCACCTGAGTTTCAAAGCTTTTTGATCATCTTTGTTGAGTTCGTGGTCAAAGCAGATTCACCTTAAACATCTGGCTGACACAGGGTCCTGCCACTGGCCGTCAGCCTCTGTGATGTCCCTTCCTTATTTGCAGTACCGTGGTGGACATGCTATAGATACCTGCTTCTGATACAGCATGTGGTTGCAACCTTGGAGGACTGAAGCAATGGCTCTGAGGTTTTCCACCTACAACAGCTGCCTCACAGACTCTCGTGTTGACCAGCTAGGTGAACAGATAGGAAAATAGCGAGCATTTCAAAGCCTGTCTCCTGTCTTTCAAGGAAGTTCTTCAGCACAGATACATTGCCATGAAATATTCCTTTCTTTAACAACATAGTGTTTCCTGATTAAAAGCAGCTCTAACTATGATGAAAAAGGCAGGCACTAATATTCTGAAAAACTACTTGTTCAGTATTGGTATCCATTAGAAACTTACAGGATAAATAATAGCTGAAAGCCTCAAATTATCATTTGGTATTTTTTCCTGAACCTAACTGGGAGAGACTGCTTGGCACTTTCCAGTGCCTTCCACCAGCTGAGCTGATTAGCCCCCGATCAGTGCTGAGCAATGTAAGTTAACTTGCCTGTCACTGGGGGCATTTGCTGCCAGCTGAGCATGCTCACACAGACAATTAGCAAGGCTCAGCCAACATGTGATAACTTGTTAAGCTGCAGTAATGTTTATTTTTCCTTTCAAGCCTCATACTAAGAAGCAGTGTGAAGCAAAAGAGGTTTTGAGAACTAAATGAGGGAAATCTCCCCTATAAAGGAAAAAAATTACGTTTCCCCCCCCACCCCCCAGCTTGTATATCAATACTGGTAGAAAACCGTGCAAAGTGACTTATTTTGCTCTAGTCAGCTTGCAGTTCTGTGTAGACCTTGTTCTAAGAAGTGGAATTTACAGTGAATTTATCAGAACACCCCTATTTTAGGCTTAAACTAATAAAAAAAAAAATATATATAAAATCTGTAATCCCATTACAATAGCTATATTGAATTTAATAGATACACCAGAGTACTTGCTAAAATACAGTTAAATGAGTTCCTCATTTTGCCATACATCACTTTTTAAAGTGAAATAGAAAAAAAGGTTGAAATAGGTCAAAATAAATTATTTAGTGCTAATTTATTATTTTTATGAGAATTCTGTCACTGTGCCCTGTCATGGGAACATACAAATTCCGTGCATTTTGTGAGAGTACTAAACAAGAATGCAGTCTGACTCTGAAATAATTTTAGTTTCAGTGATAGATATGAAGTTACTTGAAGTCAGCTTATAAAAAAACCAAGATTCTTAATGTTGTGGTAATAATCATAACAGGAATGTAATTGAACATTTTGGTATGGTGAAAAACTGCTGTATCTGAACTTGTAATTTTATTAGCACCACCACACTCCTTTCCCTACTTTCTTCATACTGCAGGTGCAATTTACTTTTTTTCTTTTAGGTCAAATTTGAACAAGATTCTCCATGCTTAAGAGTTTTTCACTTCAATGGAAACCACCCTCCCAACACCACAAACCAAACCAACCGAACAAAAAACCACCCAAAACCCATTTTCCACTATAACAAATTTACTTTCATCACATAAGGAATTTAAGTATTAATGAGATGAGACTTAAACCTTGAGAGAAAGGTCCTACATATCCTGTTAGAAAGTAAGCTTAAGTAAAATAAAATGAAAATTTGAATTTATGAATGCAAGGCTTGAAACTGTGCTTCCAACAGTGGAATTAGTGAGATTCTCTCCCCCCCCACCTCCCCCTTTTAAAACCATGTCTTTATAAATGAACACAAGTTAACAGAAGGGGAAACAATGTGGAAAAAAAAAATAAAACCAACAAAACCCAAACAAGAATGGAAAAGGTCTCCCACTTATACCTGCATATTTCCTTAAAAAAACCTTTTGCCAACGTTTATTATACATCCCTTACACAGCCAAAAATCAAAACAACTTCCATAAAGACACTGGCAGTGCTATTAAACCACAAGGATGGAGAATGGAACAAAGCCAGTTCAAACTACTGTTTGTATGGCATAGACAAATCTGAAACCAGAACAAAAGAGGCACAAGACAATCAACTGTTCAAATTAGATAAGACAAACTTACGCTTGTTGTGTAAGCAGCTTCAGGATCGTCCTCTAACACTCGTGACAAACCAAAATCAGAGACTTTACACATGAGGTTACTGTTGACCAAGATATTACGGGCTGCCAGGTCACGGTGTACATAGCCCATGTCTGAGAGGTACTTCATGCCAGATGCAATCCCTCGCAGCATGCCAACCAGCTGGATGACTGTGAAGTGCCCATCATGCTTCTGCAGGTAAAGATGCAAGTTCAAAGAACACAGCTAGTTTTCATAAATTTTGTACTAGTGATATTAACTACAGCTCATATTTAAAATACATTTTTAACCCATCCAGCCAACCTGCCCACTGCAAGCTTGTTTTTTCAAATATTTAACTTGCTCAGCAGTGCAAACTATCCCATCTCTCACTGTGCAGTTTATCCCCCCGTTCTTCCACATTTTCACACTCTCCACAATCTTTCTATTGACAGCATTTAATGTCTTTTATCCTCATTTATGAGGAATAGTTTCCCCAAATGCCATTTTTTAATAGAAGAATGACAACACAGAAAAATCCTCTCTTCATCTCTTATTTCATGGCCTCAGGAAACAAAAAGCCCTCTTTTTATTGCCTCAGCCTTGATTGTCTGCATGAAGTACTGCTGTTACCTCACTTTTGGGTTTTTGGAGGGGTTAGTTTGTTTAAAAAACCCAAACCTAGAAAATTTTGGAGCTTTACCTCATGTCTGTTCTGCACCTAACGCCATATAATCTCTAAACACTAGATTGAAAAGGAGATTTGGGCTGAAATTCAGGGGCTGTGTAGATTTTCCAAAGTCTTCCTGGCTGACTAAGCCCATTAAGCCCAGACTCGTGAATGCATTAAGCTGCTTAACTGCTACTGAAATCTACTGGAGTTGAACACAAATAAGAGTTATGTCATTAACCACACTTGTCCATCTGGTCAGTCTTGGTGTGCCTCAGTTTCCCATCCACAAAGTTAAAGTTAACACTTCCGTACCTCCTAAATCAGAAGACTCCTGAATTATGTGGCAGTAGGGACCAAGTGAGTACCTGTACAGAAATCTGATTATGGGCTTTTTGCCTGGTTTAGGTCTGCCCTATGTTCCATTTACAGCAGATTGTTTACAGCAGTATTTCTGTGACCTCAGCTGGCAGACATTTAGCTTCTCATGGATTATTCAGTGAGCCAGGCTTTTATGTTAGCAGGAACAGCCAAACAAAAACAAACATCTATTCCCTGCAAGCAAGTTAACTTTCCAGTTTCTCTTTCAATGCCTTCAGCATTGGGCTACAGGCAAGTAGCAGTGTCCCGATCAGCATTCAGGAGATTTCTATTGCTTAGCTCATACATTTAAGCAAAATGATTTTTGTAGGGGAGAAGTTCTTTTCCTGCCTCCCAGACAGAGAGAAGTTTTGTGTTACTTGCTTCTCATGTTATTAATCTATCTTCTGAGATGAAACAATACTCGATGAAGACCTGCCTCATATATATTATATATGTACTTATATCAAGAAATAATATATTCTTAAATAAGTCATTTTGTGTGCATAACAGGCTGCTAAATTGAAGAAGTTATTTGCCTATGAAGAAGTTGGAGGAACTAGTTCTTAAAGTCACTATTGTTCAATTAAACTCTATTGGGTACAAACAGAAAGAAGGACAAACTTAGCAAACAGAAAAGGCAGAGACAATGTGGATTCTACAATCTGTAAAACTTGCAGAGTGTCTTGAGACTCTTTCAGTTCCTTTCATAAAATCAGTTGGAAGA
Source organism: Platalea leucorodia (assembly GCF_965183815.1). Lineage (NCBI taxonomy): Eukaryota > Metazoa > Chordata > Aves > Pelecaniformes > Threskiornithidae > Platalea > Platalea leucorodia. The sequence goes on from NC_138824.1 coordinate 116,440,837, forward strand.
AAAGCCCAAGTGTAGTAGTATATGAAAAACCTGCATTACGGGCAACATTCATCAGTTACTGACCAGTAGTACTATGTCAGGTTATAATAAAACAAGACAAAAAGCAGAAAGAAAATGGGAAAAGGAAGATAAGCGTGGTTGCTGCATAGTTCGGTTTCCAAGCTAACATATCAGAATGCAAAAATTCAGATACTAACACACCTCATCACGTAGAGCATCTCACAGCTTCATCATACTTCTCAGCAACACTTGTATTTAAGGAGCCGTAATTCCATCAGTGGCCAAACACCACAGCCATCTCACAGACTTCTCCAAACAAAGCATATTTAATGACACTTCTTTGAAACCAGCTATTTATGGCCAACTCAGAGCAACTTTTCCCCTTGAACATTCTCATTGTTCCTTTTGGGTCAGTGCTCTGGAGCCTTTTTGTCTCTAGACTCCCCATGCAAAAGTGGAGGCAGAACTCTCCAAGCACTCATCACACCTATAAGCAACCCCCTTCCTTTGTTGTCTCCACCAAAGCCACCTGTAAGCAGTTAGCTCTGCAGACGACACTCAGCTGAGGGTGAAGACACAAGTATGATAACCAGACATTTTAGAAAAGGCCATCCCCTGTTATGGGGATGCAAGAATAAGGGGAACCTCTCAGAGTCCAAAACATGCCAGTGACAGATATTTTAAATAAAAACTTTCCATCTAGCAATTAAGAAAAGAGAGACAAAAGAGAATATTCTTAAATACTTTAAGTCTCTTCCAATAAAGGAAGGGCATGAACCCTATCCAATATTTTATGTAATGAAGCCACACGGGATTTGGGTTTTGCTTTTTATTTAATAACTCTAAATGTTTAATTGACTCAAAATTTATTAAGCTGGTTGCAAACAGTTAATACTCTTCACACTTACCCTGTATGGATAACTTTTTTTTTAGCTAATGGTAGAATTAGGATTTGGAACAAAGCGCCTATGACTGACTTTTGCAAAACAACCAACCAAGCCCCCCTTGCCCCCGCAACAAAGCACCGAACAAAACCACCCCCCCAAACCTCTAGATTCTACCTCCTTATCATCATTAACAGCTCCATTCTTTCAACAAACCTCAGAGTCATCTGCAACACCTCCCTTAACCTTTTGTCCCCTTGGGTCACAAGCATTCATTCCGTCCTTTTTTAATTTGTGCTCTTTCAAATCTAGACCATGCTTGACTGATTTTTCATAAAACATAACCTTTTTCTGCTCTTTCCAAATCTCAGTATTTACCTTACCAGTATAGCAGAAATGCCCGAGTTAAAAACAATCTCACACTTTTGCCATTCTCTCCCTCCGTCTTTCAAATTTCTTTGGGCTTCTGCCTTGACACAAAAAGTTCAAGCTTCTTATCTCCACCTTTAAAGAAATGACAGACCTGCTAACATACCAGTTGCAATTTTATTCTGTCCTCCTTCTCCCTCTGTATATTTCTCTGAATCCTCTGCATCTGTTCTTCTCTATCCCTTCGCATGCTTGATTTTATATTGTTTCATTGCCAGCCTTGCAGTTGGAACAACTACATTTCTCCTGTTGGCAAAACAGTCTCCTCTCTCTCAAGTCTCTCTGTAATCACTTCTGCATCAGTTTCCATGCCAGTTGTATTCCCTTACAATCTATTATCTTCCAATACATCAAAATATTTGTCTGATTTAAGCTGATCAGGACAGAGACTATGGGCCATATGTAACCCTTGGAAAATTCAACTAAGTTGCTGAAATTATACCAGGTATGAATCTGGCCTGATATTTTCAGCATTTGCAAATCCCCACATACATCTGTGAGTCAAACCAATCCTTTGGCAACTTTCCATTATGTCATTTCATTCGCTTGTCGTACAGGGACATAAAACACTTATCTGAATGATATGGTGGTTGTTATCCAGGGCTTTATTCTGATTCCCATGGCTTAGACTTGAAATGTGCTTTTGATAGGATTCCCACTGGGGTGTTAAGGGTGTTAATCAATACTGGCAGCAATTCAGACCCCAGTGGACTGGACTTACCACATTTATCCTATCATCCCATCAAATTTTAATCAGGCTTTAATGGCTTTGCTAAATAAACTTTTCTCATCAGCTGAGTATAGATGCAATATCTGAGTAGTTGTCATTGCATTTATGCAGCCCTGCAAATGCCCTGAAAAAAATGTTTTTTCATTCAGCTACAGCTTGCCTTTGAAAACCTTATGTACATGAAATATTATCCTGCTGTTACAGACCTTTCAATAGCACTGATGCATAATGGGCTGGTGAAGAGGGTTAGTTACTTTAGGGGAGGAAGGATGAGATCCCAAGTTTCTCTTGTTGCTTTTCACCCTCTAGTTTCCAGCTCTAGCGTGTACTAGTTCAGTGCTTTCCTACAAGCCCATGGAATTTTTCTTCAGAAGATTGTTTCCATTTTACTACCGAGTAACCTTTCGGAGGTGTGGTGGTTGAATTTTTCTCTACTGTTTCTGGACTTTTGTCTATTCTAAAATCCAATTCTTTATTTGCCCTATAGGTCAGAGCACTTTTATGCCTTTATATTCTGAGAAGCATACAGGAATTGCTACATGTCTAAATATTTACTGCAGACAATTTAGATCTTTAGAATCCATCTTTAGATGGAGAATAGCATTGAAAATGGTGTGTCTATGTCTAACTTAGATCATATTCACTAATGACAGTTCCTACCAGTCACTATATGAAAGATGTAGCTTTTGCTATGCATTTATTGTTACTGTTCTACCGTGCAAAGTAAATGGTAGAACTTTATCAGGATGAATCTTCCAAAATTCAAGCTGCAACTTGGTATTTCCTGGGAGTATAACTCATGCTTCATACTACCATGTAGATCCACGTGTCTGTTACTGGTACTGAATAAGGTCAGCTGTCAATTTCTTCTTTAATCAACTGTTAACAGGATTTCATACAATTAGTAATACCTAATTTCATTAAATTTAATACATAAAAAACTGAAATTACTTTAGCTCCTTTTAAATGCTACTGAGTGATCCTACACAAGAATCTAAGTGCCTCTTCAACCATTATAAATATGGGAAATCTTTTTATTATTAAAAGAAATGTTGCAAGATGAAGTCCTTCCAAAGCTTATTTTAGGATGCAATAGCCATCCTCAAATCTGGACAGAACAGCAGCAGTAGCCTTGCAGGCTGTGACCCTGTTTTCCTTACTCAGCTACAGCAACAAGAAGGGGATGTCCTGGAATAACCAGGTGTCCCTGCCCACTTTGGTGCATTGGAATATAGCTGCCACAGAATCACAGAGCTGGAAGGGACTTTGAGGGGGGATCAGATCATCTGCTCACCCAGTGCCATTCCTGGTATGCTTTTCTAACCTGCACTTAAAGACCATTAGGGCCAATATTTCTTATCTTACCCACTCTATACCACATCTTAAATAAGATGTCCACTTAAATAAGATGCCTCCCTTGAGCATGGCACTTTCACTGGCACAGAGTTCAATTCCTCTTTGCAACTGCTTTTTATGCCTGTGAAGACTAAATATCTCTCTTGCGTTTTTCTTTGCACTTAACTCGGATTCAGTCCACAGATGTCATTTGCTTGGCAACTATTCTTTTTGATTTTCTTGTGGACTCTGCCCACCTACTCCATACAGTTCCTGAAGCATTAAGGTTCAAACAAGACACAGTACTCTGAGGCCTTGCCGACGTGAAGCAGAGAGGAAAAGTGACTTCACAGACCTTGCAGGGGATACTCCTGTTTCTGGATTCCATTGTGGTATTTGCCATTTTCACAGCAATGTGACGCCCCTGACCTTCTGCAACCTCTAGAGTCATTTCTTCCAGCAGACTTCTTTCTGCCCACTTATTCTCTGTCCTCTATAGTGGATTATTCCAGCCTCAGTGGAGTATCGTCCCCTTGTCCTTACTTATTTCTAATTAGTTTTTAAAACTAATTAGTTACTAAAGTATTTCTTACATTTGTTGTGATGTTTTTAAATTCTAGCTCTGTCCTGCTGCCTGCCTGTGTTCCTACTTGGCCTTGCATTGCCTGAAATTTCATAAGTTTAGTTGCAGTCTCAGGATCCAGAAGGTTAACAAAAATATGGGGAAACACAGACTGCAGAATAATCCTACTTTGTATATCTTTCCATCCAAAGTCTGTTCTGTTTGTACAGTATGTAGCCAATACAGTGTCCACCAGCAGAAATTTCATGAAGACCATATTTCTCCAGCTGCTCATAACAATCTCATGTGAGAGAGTTTTAAAGTCTTTACTAAAGTCAGGATTTATGATATCAACTGCTTCTCCCATACCCACAAAGCCTGTGCCCTGTTACAAAAGGAAACCAGACTGTTTGACATAATTTATTCTTGACAAATCCATGTTGGCTCATTCTTATCTCACTGTTATCTTTAAGGTGCTCATAAATACTTTTCTGATAATTTGTTCCAGAAATGTTACAGCAGTTGACATTAAGCTCACTGGCCTGTAATTTCTTGGCTTCTCTTTTCCCTTCTTTTTAAAGACATGGATGACATTGGCTCTGTTCTGATCTCCTGGTTTCTTACGTATTCTCCACAAATTTGCAAAGATAAAGAGCACACTGAAAGTGTCCACAGTACCTATCAAATTCTTTTTGGTTTCAAATACAAGACAGTTTGTAATAAATTTCTTGTTGCTCAGTAGGAAGAATATCTACAGTGATTAAAAATACCCAGCATTTCTAAATGAACTTCTCACAGCAGTAGCAGAAATACTGTTTTCTACCTCCTTTTAGCAGGGTAAAACATTGCTTGAGAACAAATGTTGGCTCTGTAGCATCAGTGACAGCTTCTCAGTGTAATCTTAGATCACATAAATACATGCTGCTTACAATTTCACTATTAAGGTATCACATTCATTCAAACTCAGTTTCTAATTGCTCAATTTGTTTTTTGGTTCAGAAAAAAATATTGCTATCAGCAGTCTCCAGTGCAGGTTTTCTTCTTTACAGAGTCATTTTTGAAAGCAAAATGCCACCTTTATCCTACCAGGAAAGGAACATGCCTCCAATAAATGAAAGTGCACAGGAATGCTGTGTGTGAAAGCAAAAGAAGGAGGATTAGTTATGAGCTCTAATGTTGTTGCCTCTCTGGATGCAGATAAATAATAACAGGAACCATTAAACTTAGGAAAGGCCATCTGGCCCCTTTTCCCCAAAGCTTACTCTGTCTAGTGAGACCGTGTTAGATGGATATACAACGTATACTTTACAACATCATTTTGTAGAACTTTCTACAGGTCTTAATTTTTCTCTTTTTTCCCTTTCTCCCAAACTCACTAAATGTAGGTGTCTGACGCAGCATCTAAACTCTAGATGAAAAAAGGGTGAGCCTGATAGTAAAGCTGCTCTGAGAATAACTTCATAACAATTACTGCATCGAAGAGCAATATATCATAATATTTTCTCCTTCTAGTAACATTTTTTTTTTTCATACATTTTTAAACTTATCTTAGCCTCTGCTAGACATGCCTCAGGGGATTAAAATTTGGTGATGAATTCCAGGGTTTCATTTGCTGTACAGTCTGCTGCAGTTAGTGCTCTAAGGCAGTTAAGCATATTTTTATAGAATCATTAGAAAATATTTCCTTTGGAAGAACAAAATATATTTTACAGCATTTTTACCTACTATGCATTGCTGTAAATAAATGCAACTTTTTTTTACAAGTATTTTGATTTTCTGAAGTGGAAGGAAATATATCAGTCACAAGTTTTATAGGTAGGAAGAAGAGTATTACTATTGCAAATAGTAACAATGAAGAAAGCAAGACAACCCTGTGGTTACCCTAGGTAGATGAATCCCTTCCTCCTACAGCTCAGAGATTCACAAAACTGGGCAAGACTGGAGCGTCTTTCAAACCTAAACATCTGTCTCTTCAGGGTACAGTTAAGGGAAAATGCTGCAAACCCCAAGGAGCTTTTTCCCACATTAATCCCTGGAGAGCGCACATTCCCTTCCTAATAAAGAAGGGTGAGCAAATACAGTGCAGTGGATACAGCTGATAGATTATTTTAGTCTCAGGCCTGCTACAGAACCCGCCACAGTACCATAAGTTCTCATCTGATTAATATTGCTGTGTCCCTGGTTCTTTTAGTTCATTTTACGTGACTCTAGGTAGCCAACCACAAACAAACATCCGCAAAAGTCAGCTTCTAACTGCATTCCTTTTCTGTGGCTTAAATTCATGCCCATACTGAACGACGCACAAGGAGGGTGAGCGCAGACCACAGCCAGCAGATGCTCTCCAGGTAGCATTCTGTGCAACTGAGCCCAAGAAGCAGTAGCCCCCCCAAACACACAAGCCACCTAGCCTCCTAATCACCCCGTTCCTGTCTATGTGATACTAAATCAAATTACTTTAGCCAAGAATGACCCTTTAGATGGAGCTGTGAAAACAGTAGATGAGATTTAACTCTAAATAGCTCCATAAGTCTGGAAGGCATCTACTGAGAGAGCAGGCTGAGCCAGGGAGGGTATATCAGGGTGAAAGGACCAACCTCGGGGTAAAGGACTTTTATAGGAATTATTGCAATCATCTGACAGGCAAGACTGAGGGAGATGTTGTGGTGTCCAACACAAACAGCTAAGGAGTGAAACTAGGATTCAGACCCGGGTTATATTACTGTATCATGCTCTGAACAGCTGCATGGGCTTGGGTGCAATGTGGGACTCATCTCCGTTTTCCTTCAGCAAAATGGGCTTGCATTTATGTCATGTGTGAAGACTGCAAGTTCACCAAGGAGTGATTCAATAGCCATGTGGTTTACTTAGTCATGGCCATGCTCAGAGAACAGGCATCTCAAACCCACATCAGTAGCAACCTGCTTGTTAAAAAGGTTTTGTGTTCTTTAGGTTTTTTTCTTTTTTTTTTTTCTCTGTTATGCATCTCTCTTTGTTGTCTTTCTTGTTGTATCTTCTATACTCTGTATCAACAAGCCTGAGCAAACATATCTGATTGCAACTATCCTATCTAATTACTGAGTACATCTTTCTATCAATACGGATAGCTGCCCTTTCAGCTCTTTGTGGGTTTATTATTTTCCTCATACGTTTGCAGAATAAGTGATTGCTAAGATCTCCATTATACAGGCAGGTGACTGTAACGTAAAGACAATGTGTCCCATCCAAAGTCTGTGTGTGAAGTTGGTAATGGGAAATTGTACCTGGATCTCTTCAATTCCCAAGCTGAAGTATCACCCACTTTCTTTCCAAGCACAGATTAGTCCTATCTGGGAGCTGCCGGAGTAATACTGAAAGACGAGCCTCTAGCCCCTGAAGAAATACTAAGCTGCAAGCTCACATCCTTTTTCAGAGAAATCTCGCCAAGTGTTACCAGAGTGAAGCCACATGTACCTTATTTCTGGTCAAATAAGCATTCCCTTGACAGAAAATTTCAGGTATACTTTTGTGAGATGATTAACTTACATGCATCAATCTTCTATGAGAAAAAAAGATAAATGAGTTTCATTTTATGGAAATAAGATTTATATAATTGCAAAAATAATGCAGGGTTTCTGAGGAAAATTTAGTATCAAGTGTCTCCAGCAATTTAGGATGTCTGGTGGTTCACAATTGCTATAATTAATTACCATCATCTTACAGAATTGGTTCTAATTAGCTGATGCTTTTCCACTAAGAATATATCTAAAGCATCTTCATGTTGCAAGTGCATGCCAAATTTTTTCCCCAAAAGCTGAAAGTTAGCAGCCAGCATACAGGATATTTTGTCAGGTGGGGAAGACATAATCTAGCTGAGCTTGCTGTTTAATTCATACAAATACCAGAAAGGAAGGCACTGGTTTGGGGACCTGGCCACAAAACTGCAACCAAAATACAGCACTAAGTAAGAGGAAGGATGAGTGTAAGCTGCTGGCCTGGAATTCAGGGGAACTGATTTCATTTCTGCTCTCTGCTATGCACTTTGTGCACAATACTGTGCAGATCACTTAACGTCTCAGTGCTTTATTTCCCCATCTGTAAAGCAAGGAAGTAAAGGCTATTAAGGGTTTAGGGGTCAAGGGGAGTTTTACTTGGAGTTCATGATTCCTCGCACAACTCATGCTGGCGTGAAAGCTAACATCCCACCAAGGCCACGAGGAGGCTGATGGCAAATGTCTTCCATGTGGAGTCTTTCTTCTGGAATACCCTCACATGGTTCATCACAGATTTTCACTTTGAAATTGTAAGACTGACCCATTTTTGCAGGCTTTTGGAGAAGGACAGCTTGGAGGGATGTGCTGGTTAATTTTTGCAGGTTCTGGTGTGGGTGGAAGTATTTTTGATTGTGAGAAATGGATTTTTTCCCCTTTCTGTAAAAACACTTTGCACTGTAACAAGTGATTCTTTTAAATAATAAGAAAGATAGACTATCTTATAAGCCCTTCTAAATCTCATCACAAAAGAATTGTTATATTCACCGAACAGCTTTCATTAGGATTGCTAAAGATAAACCCTCTCTGCTTCTTTGTATTTTCACAAAAGCTTTTAAAAGTGTAGACTTATATCTGCAGGAAACAACTATTATTAATGAAGTAGCTGGATTTCTTTTTAAATAGGTTACTTTGCAGCCATTTGCTCTGCTAATTATTAACAGAAATGCTGATGATATATCTACAGTGCTTTGGGATGCTGAATATTAGTCCCTTTAGAAAGCATTTTAGGAGAATAAACCATATCTGAAGTGTGAATTGAAACTGTAAAATAATATACATGGAAACCAGCTGCAGAAATGATTAGCTCACATTTCCCCCCAGCAGTTCTGCCTACAAATATATCTGATGCAATGTGAGAAGTATTGCTTCACAATAACATCATAATTTTCTTGATGTCAGTTTCTGTTTAAGTATCCTAATAACTAGTAACTATTCTGATAAATAAATGCATGTGAAGAATAATTGCAATATAGATATCATACTAGAGCAATTCAGAGAAAGGTAATTCTCTCTCATGAATTATTTCAGTATTTGGTTTTATTCTCTTCTATGAAATTCTGCACACACACACATGCACAGACATGCGCACACACGCACACAGCAGAGTTTCAGGCCCCGGCATGTCTTCCTGGGGCACTGCTGAAAAATTACAGACCGGGGAAGCCCCAGGTACTCAAATCAGCTGCAGTCTGTCTGCTGCAGATGGATAGAGAGATGAGCCAGAAAGACAAGGGGGGTGATTTTTAAAACCTACCCAGTTTCTAAGAAGAACTTGATGATATCAAACTCTCTTCAGAAAAATACTTGATTTTGAGAGATTAGTAAATTCTCACCAGAAACTGTGGTGCTGGTGTGTTTCTGACAACACAGCAGATATCTGTCATGTGTCTTGACAAAGGAAAACAAAAAATTATTTGGGAGAGTCGATGAAGAGGACGGCAGGAAATGCTAGAGAAAAAATACAATGGAATAATCAAAAGCAAAAGGAAGGGAGAAACAATGTCTCGAGATATCTAAGATAATGGCTCTGATGTATTCTCAGGGTAGTATCCTCTGTTCCAGATGCTCTTCTCCTCTTGCAGCTACCTCTTTTCTCGACCTGCTGTCAAACAAGTACTCTCCGTGTCACTTCCTCTCCCTCCCACTGATTTAGTCTTCTTTCTAAAGTGTTAGCTGCTCTTTCTCTCCTGCTTATTCATTCTTTGCTCTTAGCAGTTCCTTTTTCCTGCCACCATAGTATCCTTGATCATCATCGTCTAGATTTTCCTGCAAATATTTTCACAGCTCCTTGTTGAACACCTCTCCTTTGCACTTGGGATACCCTTTCAAACAACTTCACAAAACCATAGGCCCCCGATCACCTGCCCCGACCTTGCCTACAACCCCAGCTTCACCATTCTGCAAAACGGCAATGGCAAGGCAGCGGGCTAGTAAGGATTGACATTTACTTTTTAAGACAAATTTGAAATACTTGACAATCAAATTATTCACACAGGGTCTTTTGTCAGTGGGCCTCTGGAGCATTTCCAGGTGTTCTGTTAACAAAGAGACCATTTTAGGATAAGTTTAGCTTTCCTTCTACTTTTCTAAGAAAAATTAAATACAATTGTGCCAACATATTATTCATGCTTTCTGGAGCCCTTCTTTAATGTTTATTAGTGACCTTTGGGGGTTAATTAATGCGAGGACATTTCACCCATGAACTGTTTTCTAATTTGTTAAATGCAAGTAACCATAAATAATTATAAATCAATTACTGAGTCTATTCTACACTTCACCAACCAAAAAAATCATAACTAAGTATTTTTGAAAGTGATTGAGAAAAATGAACCGCTTCCATAAGGCTAGGCATTTGTGCTTCAATTTATCTTTTCCTTCACAAAACCACTATTTGAAATACATTTTGCTAAATATGGGAACTTATTTTGTAGAAGAAATCAATTACATTCTTAAGTTTAAATCTTCTTTTTTTCCAGCTATGCTCTAATGTATCACTGTACCTTAGAAATGTACCCTGGGGAAAATGCTTCTATTCTTCACTAAAAATCCATGAATAACATTATGTAGAAATTAATTTACAATAAATGATTTAAAATCTTAACCTAGAATGGCGTCTTATTCAAATGTCATCAGAAAATGGCACCTCACCCGCAGAAAAGAGTCAAGGGATCCATTCTCCATGTATTCAACTACAATCATTACTGGTCTGCCTGCAAAACAGCAAAGAAACACATCAGGATTATAGACATATTATGGGGCTTTTATAATTCCAACTCTTTTGCACAGATTATTCACAGTAGTTAAATATGTTACCCATTTTCAAAATCCTCATTTATATCACAAACACAATTCTCTGTGTTATTCTCTAAGAATTATTTTCTACCTTTTTTTTTTTTTTTTGTGGTACTGGATTAGCTGAATGTGTATCATTCACTCCAGTGTATTCTCCTCTTAAAAGGGATCAAAGAAGAGCCTGCTATTTCCAAATAGCAACATTTGCTGTGTAACATTTTGGAATATAGTTGAGTTAAGGCAAAAAAAAAAAATATTCATAAGCCATGTCCAAGGAATTACAAACTCAGTGCCATTATTTTCCTCTCAAAGAAAAATATCTCAATGATTTAGAGCATACAGATAGACAGATAGAAGGGGATGTCACAAAAAAAAAAAAAGTCTCCTAGATGTATTGGGTGTATATAATCCAGAAAAACTCTGAATCCATATGTTTGTACATACATAACATATACACAATGTCATTGATATCAAAGTTTTGCTCAACTAGCACAGCTTTCCTGTGTGGTTCCAAGGTAGAATCATATCCAAATTGAAGTAGAATAACGCATTACATTTAGTTCTTAAAAGAATATCCAAATCTGAAGATAAACTTTTAAACTGGGTACTTAACTAAATACCACTTCACGGCTGATACCCAGGAATAACTTACCACTCTTGAAGTGCTTGACAGGAGAGGCCCCATTAGCATGCTAATCAGGCTACGCAGCAAGAAGTTTTTTAGAATTGCTAATATTACAAAGGAGCCATTCTAATATATGCAAAACTAATGTAATGAATAAGTATGTCAGTAAGATTGGGAAGGAGGTAAAAAGTCTTAAAATGGCAAACTGTCCTTTCCCTGAGAATGCCTGTCTCCTTCGGGGTTTGTGTGAAACCGGGGTGTGCCGAGTGGTGACACCACACGCCCACCCATTTCACTTTCTCAGTACAACACTAGCTGTTCCAACATTTTTCAAATCCAAAGGAAGCCTCTTCATGACTTTTTTTTTTTCTCTGCCTCTCAAACTATTTTTGTGTTTTATTTGGACGAGGGGATGAGAAACAATCACAGTGTTCAGGGTGAGAAAGCACAGAAGTGCATTATGATTTTTCTAGCACAATTGTCCATTTCTGTACATGCTAACTTTCTGCTCAGCTTGGTTAACAGTGGAAGTGTTTATTAAACTGTCCACAATATGCAATAAGCCACAGCCAGGTATTTCTCCTGAGCTGTTACAGCTAACCTTGAATTTAAAAAAGTGAATGAGCTGTTTCTCTGTTCCTTCCCAGCATGTTGAATTGGAGTTCCAAGTACCCTGGTGATGCTCATTCACATGGTTTAGTCTAGTCTTTCTGGAGTTCCTCACAATATTCTCTTGTTTCTTCCCATAAAATTTGGGCTTCTTTCTGTATTCACCCTCATGTTGAGGTCCTCAATGAATAAAACAGTGCTTCATAATGTTGGCACAGTAGTACATTTTTTCCTGTGTAAAAAGTCTCAGATGCCTTAATAGTGTTTTTGGATAGCCTTTCTGAAGTGTGAAGAATTACCAGCTTCTTTTTTGTTAATTGAATGTTTGGTCTCAGCTGCAGATGTGCATCTGCCACCAAATCAATTTATATTCATCTGCATCCATTGGTTATACCCTGGTTTTGCATTATAAGCTTGAATGATACATCACTTTTAAGCTCTTAGAGATCACAGCATTTTAAAAATTAATGTTTTCTTTACTTCAGCTTGCTAATGATGACTAGTTGTATAGCCTAGTCTCTTTAGTTTCAAGTACATGAATGACCTAGATTCCCTTACCTTTACCATTTCCTTACTGTCAAGGGGCTGACATGTCCATGTGAAAGGAATATTCTATAATCTAGAGAAGTAAACAAACAGCAGCCTGATGCTAGAGGATCTCGCTATATGCAGAACTCTCTCAAGCAAATTGTAATTTCTAAATTGTTGCAGACAACAGCATCTTGCAATAAATAGGGATGTAAAGCTGGCTTTCAGATGGTATATTTTGTCAGGCCTGTTACCCAGAAATTTCCCTTTTTGGGTAAATCAACAACTAAAACACCTTTATGGAAGATTTGCATTTGAAGGGAATGACAAATGGAGCTATTGCGCTTCAAAACAGTGCCCCTAGTTTCCTGTTAGTAATCCTTTGCTGCCCTATGCTCTCCAGAAGTTATTTTCTAAGGTTCTCTAGAGGTTCACAGGCTCTCGTTACATCTTTTATGCTCCTCAGAATCATATCCTTAAACAAAAATTATTTTCACACTTATTTTGTAAAAGCAACTCTTAATTCTTCTACGTTCTCTCACAAAATATCTACCTCTCCAAAAAACCCCCAACAAACTGTACTTCATTTTGCTCAGACCAACAGTATGAACTTCTAGGCTAAAGTAACTATGAAATGTATCTATATGAATTTATCTGTGGATTTAAAAAAAGAGATTTCAGTATTTTTCACTAGATAATGTTTATGAGTTTTTAAACTACTCAGTGTGTTCCTTTAGTTACTTGAAATGGTACGCCTTAACACAAAACCAGCTCTTCCACATGATAGCACAGGAATGGCATGATCTGGTAAATACACCAAAGTAGCATTTGTCTTCAAACAGGTTGCTGTATATTGGAAGAACAGCATACCATTAAGTATTCAGGAATTTTGGTGGACAATAAATTTAGCCACTTAGGCTGATGGCTTCCCATAGACTCAGTCTGTAACCCTCTCCATCCTACCTAGATCTCAAGTGAACTTGATGCAAGATTGTGTCAAGACACCACAAAAATGAACCCGGCTCCATCACTTGATTATCTTAAGCAAAAATCTTAAATCTGGATCCTAACACTAACTTCTCAAATAATCTTCTTTTAGTGTGACAGCACTTGATAAAAGCCATCCTATTTTGCCTGCAGGTTTAATGTATGACTGAAGATATTTATGTATTCCAAGCTGGACTGTGACAGGCAATCCAGTGAGACTTTTAGTCAGCATAGTATTTGTCTTTGGAGTACCTGTAGATCAAAAATGTCTCAGCTATTGTTTCGCTTGTTTGAAGATATAGTAGAAAACTCTGCTACACAGCAGATTCCAGTCGGTACATTTATCATCAAAGTGGTAACACACGGGTTCTATTCCCAGCAAGCAATTATTTTCAAATAATTGTATAGGTTTACAAATTTCATACAAGGATCTCTAAACATTTTACAAATATAAGTACATCAAGTGTCAGGAAACATAATTTAGGACACATCTTATTTCAAAGGTGTGGTAGGAAAAACAGGTTCAGAAAATCAAGTGGCCCTCTCCATCTAATCAGTATAGTATACCCAGCCAGGCTGTGTTTGGTTACCAATACACAATGTTGTATTTTCTTCCCTAGCTCAGTACCCTGTAGAGACACTTAAGTGACTCCACTGTGTGTTCGCATTGCATGAACAGACTCTCCAGTTCAAAAATGGTTGAAGGAATGGGACTAGCAGTTGGGTGTGGAGAAGCTGGCTGAGACATGAGGATGAGCAGCTGACTCTGGCACATCCAATGGGAGAATCCAACATTGGGCATCTCAGTCCAGAGACCGAGTCACCAGTCCCAAGGGCAGGCAGTGGGAGAGACTGGGCTGTCCCCTGCGAAAAACACAGATATTGATGTGTATAGCTGTTGCACTCCATCAGTTCCAGATCTGGGAAGCAAACCCTGAAAGCACATCTCTACTTCTGATACCCGACATGTAACAGAGCGCAGCCTGGGATGCCTAACCTCCAAAGGGTCAGAGGGTGGCAACCAACCCAGGACTTGTATAGAACAAAGGTCTTGGTAAGACAAAAGGCCATGGATGACATTAGTTGATGTTAGTTTCCTTTTTAGCTGCAAAGAGCAGGTGTTATCCTTTATACTGTGGTACAATTTGAGTCCAGAAAAGATTAAGGTCTGTGCTGAACCCTGTACAAACACAGAATACTGCTATTGCTTTAAAGAGGACTACTTGGCTCTAGACAAAAAAAAAAAAAGGAAAAAAGACTATTACTTAGATTATGAAAATCCATGTTGCTCTTATGGTACTAAGGCAGATGAATTCTTCATCCTCAAAACAAGGACAGGAATGAAAAAAGGAGGGGGGCAGAGAAGTCTTGGACAGAGAGAAGCAATCTTTGATTATTTTATCATGGGGCAGGCTAATGCAATTCTGGAAAGCATTGAATTATTTTCCTATATTTATGATTGCTTACATTATGAAACATGGACATCTTTACTTGAAGAAACAAGTTTAAGGATAGACAGCAGTGGGAGGTGATACAGGTGGGAGCTGGAAAAGCGCTCAGGGCTCAGAAGGATGGCACAGGCTGCAGCACAGAGACAGCCGTCCCAGCGCTGCGTGAGCCTGCTATGTGAGCACCCGTGAGAGCTCACACGTAGCCCCAGGGAACTCTGTACACGCATGAGAGCATGCACCAAAAGGCACTCCTGCGACCGATGAGGAGTCCCCTCTGCGGCATGGGTGCGCCTCACCAGCTAGCTGGACACTCAAACTCTAGTTTAAAGATTTGACCAGTTCAGGTGTTTTCACACAGATACAGACATAGGCACTAGACAAGTATCTGAAGAAGAACAGGGTTAATTTTACAGTCTAGATCCACATAAGAGAAGGCATGGAAAAAGGACACTGAAAAAGGTGTCAGCTTCAGCTGAGGACTTGGAATAAAAGACAGAGGTCAAGAGCATCTAGGGGCTAAAAACTGCAGACACTGCTGGAGGAGAGCACACAACTTCATGTTTGAATTGGGGGTGGGCAAAATATAAAAAGGTTTGAAGATGGATTCAATGATCAAATCAGCCAAACAAATCATTCTTGCAGCAGCTTTAGATACCCAGCAGTGCTGGAGCAGGGAGTACAGCAAGAAAATAGACTTTTAAAGTAGAAGAATTATATAAATAGTATTCTGAAGCAATAGGTTTTAAACCCAAATATGGATTTTACACACTATGTATATCACATTTAGCATTTGCAAATGTGTAACAAATTTATCATTTTACTACATCCATAAGATAACAATATGAAATTGTATTTATACATGACGTGTATTGATAACACAGCCAGATTCACTGTTTTCATAATTTCTGTGAAACTGTAAATATTCCCACCCCACTCTTCCCCAACACCAGTCATGTGTCTGGGATATTGGCTAAAGCAGCTTCCCCTCCGTGCACAATGCACATGGAGTAACTCTGGCTCTGGCGGATCCATTTCAGACTCCCAGCGTCTCAGAAAGCCAGATCAAACCCGCAAGAGCAGTATCAATGCTTTGCATGACCCAGGGAAAGGACATGAATTTCATTACTCAGAACTTAGATGAACCTGTAGAAGGTGCGGGGATTATTCCTTGTTTTGATGCAAAAACTACCTTGTGACAAGTGGCTGACTGGTTTTGACAACGTGGGTTTTTTTTTCTCTGAGAAAGTTTTTTCCCACCCAGCTGTACTGTAATGCCTTTCAAATAAAACCAGCATAAATGAAAAACATTCTGTATCCATGTAATGCCACCTCAGAATATGTTACAATTTTGTATTTTCTATTGATCAATCTGCTCGACGTTTTCTTTAATAGGCAGAAATGCAAAAAAGAAAAAAAGCTGTACATTGCAGAATAATGTAAAATATCAATTATACTTAAAATTCACATCGCATATATTTTTAGTTCTCTTTCTAATTTTTTTTTCCACAACACAAGATTTTGATAGTGTTTAATTTAATTGAGTGGTAGAGTGATGAATAAGAGGAGAATTTGAAGTGTCATATCAATGACAAAATATTCAGTGTGTTGTCTCCTGTTGTCATTTTAAATAATGCAGCAAAGCCCACTTTAATGAATTTTTTATGTAAGATCCTCCAAAAAGAATACAGTTAGTACATGCTCACTTCTACAGTCTTTACTTATAATGAAATCTTTAATACCCATCATGGGAATAAATCTGTTACCATAAACAGAGGTTATTTATTCTTCCACTTAAAACAGCAAAGGCTTTGAATCTGCTCCCTAGTTCATATAAGAAAATATTGCTCCATCACTTTAGGTCCGAATTCATGTGTCCAGGTAGCCTCTCAGAAGTCACCTCCATATCAAGCATTTTTTCACTCCAAAGCCATGTTCTGCTTTTGGTTCCCCGCTAACTTACTTCCCTTAGGTAGCGGTAAGCCTTTCAACACTCCAATAGCGTGCAAAGCACCCACAGTAGAATTGCGTGTGCCTCACTGAAATGCCCAGGGCTCGGAAGGCACTCCTAGATCTCACGCTAGGTCTGTTCCTTACATATTGCTTCAAATAGGAGAACCACTTGCTGTGGCACTACAGCTTTGTCACTCCTGCTACTAATAATGATGCATCAGAGGAGAACTAATATTCTGTAAGGTTTTGAGGAAAGAAAAGCGGAACTGTAACGAGAAAGCAGTTGCACCTTTTCCATTATTTGTTTTCTTATTCTTGCCTTTCCATAAGAGAAGCAAATGGAGTGCAGTAGAGGGTAAAAGCAGAACAAATAGTTGTTTGTCACTAGTTGGAGGTTGGGTAGGTGAGGGAGAAATAATGGCTAAAATTATACCATAGAAATACAATAACTGGCCCAAATTTTGATATTTTCTGCATTTATACTTTCCAGCCGTATATCTTTAAAAAAAATTTGCATTTCTTCAAGTTTCCATGTGTTGGTTTGGTTATCTGTGTTATCTCTTTCTACATATTTATTAGCATTACAAATACAATATGGATGAAAAAAGTTCTGTTTTATTCCTGCTGCTTATGTTTACATGAATATGATAAGCAGAAATAAAAAAGGAACATCTTCATCATTAGGGTGAGATGGCTTATTAGACTCCAGATGTACACACGGAAGGGAACCAGAGCTGGTGCATTTGCAGACCAGCTCTGAAAGCTGCTGCATGAACTATTCTAAGTACATCTAATTCATCCCATTTCAGAGTCTTACACTATTTTTCAAATACTAATCTATAAACAGATAAATCTTTGCTATTTATGGTGAAAAGAGATGAGGTGAAGTGACTTGGCTAAGGTATCACAAAAACCAAGTCCTCAGCCTGCAAGAAAAAGCTGTGGGAACTACTGTATCTGCAGAAAGCGTGTACAAAGAGGCTTTGCATTGCCTTCATGTTCCCTTGACCCTGAGAGGGCAGTGCGCCAGCCTGGGCCCTTGGGATAAACTAATGTACCTTAAAAAAAAATCTGAATGATGGCAGTTGCCAAAGAACTTCCACAGATCATTACAACAGCTGATGTGTGCATCAAAATCTGGGTCATGTAGCCTGGAACCATTCTGTCATCTCCATGCCTTGTAAGGACCACCTTATGCTGACTTGAAAGAGGTTTTAAAGAGATGACAAAATCACAAGTCAGAACAATGAACAGAGCTCAAGGACTGCATTTTTGACCATCCTATCTCAAATATTAGGTTACATCATCTAATTTTAAATCAAGAAATCCCAGCAATAAAGGCAGTCTTTATCAATGTATAAGTAGGAGGGAGAATGCAGACTAGTTTCTTTGCAAGAATAGGTAATTTGTTAATGACCAGCCACAAAAAATTTGGCTGCTCAGTTTTAATTTAATTATGTTCTAGGAGGGGAAAAAAAAAGTTTTTAATAGAACTGATTCTGGCATAAGATTTATATGGCTTGAAATTTGACTTAGAACCCTAAAAATTCCAGCACTTACACTTTAGCATTGAAACAAAGAACAATAAAAAAATTATAATAAATAACAGATTCTATTCAGGTTCAGTTTGAGAGAGATACTTTTGCCCACTTAGATTAACCAAAAAAATTCACCTCACTTTTTTAATAACTGAATTTCAGCATATTTCACTTAATCTAATGACATTTCACCCTTAACTTACTCTTTAACATTTTCAATGTTCATACCACTCTACATCCTCTTGTGGAAAGAGTGAGGGATGTTCTTTGGTTCAAAATTAGTCCACAGAGTCTGACTGCATCAAGGATCACTTGCCATATTGACCCCAGAGCATGTAAAGGAATTTAAAAAAAATTAAGTCTGTGTATCAGGGGCTTCTGCCCTTCATCAATATTTAGTATGCCATGATACATAACAGATACTTATGGAACATAAGAAACAAAGCTTATTTAATCTCTATTGTGAATTTACTCATTATCATAGATGTGTTATATTTAGAAGCTATAAGCTACAACAGAAATTTGAAAATGAGCAAAATAAAAAATTGCATACATAAGGTTACACTAAAACATGTTTTTTTGCTTTCATAAGTATAATGACATGGTTAAGGTATTATTTTAATCCTATTCTGAAATGTCAGGGCATTTTTTGATTATTCATTACTATGCCTGATTGTGATCTTTATAAGATTCTGACATGCCTTGCGCTTTAGAATATCTTTTATGTATTTTTTCCGTTTACTATTTGAGCACACGTGTTCTGCTCCTATTTCCCTTTGGTCTACATAAACTTTAAACTTCTGAGCTATACAAAACTGATGAGCCGCTACCTCCTCCTTCATTTTTTATGAGTGTCTTGCTGCTTTCTACACACAAGAAAGGCATCATTTCTGATTTCAAGAAGCAGGGGAGGTCGCATATCAATGCTCCTGAAGTTTCTGAAATCCACAAAGGAAGCTTCGGTCGTAACATGTGTGAGTTGCTAAACCCAAAATTAAGAAAACAAAACATAATGACTCAGGGGGCCAACAAATAAATGATGCACTGGACCTAACACTGTGACATTTTTGCGATCTCATGGGTTTTTTTCTTATTTCTCTTTGATGTTTTGTACCTTCAGGACATGAAGGCACACATTCTCAAGCTTCTCCCTTCACCTCCGATTTTGATCATGAACAAAAGCCAAGAGTTACCATGAAGATGGGTGAAGCAGCAAACTTTAGATGCACAGGTTTTTAGACAAGCATATACATCTTGAAGAAATAAGAAAAATATGAAAACTCATCGACACATGAAGAAGAAAACCAAAAGCATTAATCTCCCATAACTTAATTCCCGTAACTGTGGAGACATCTCCATAGCTAGCAATATCTAGAATTTTTCTGAGAATGAAAAAGGCATTTCAAGTGAAGGAGTCAAATTTTCATAACTATGCATCATAAACTGGTCATACGAGTCAGTCCAGAGTTGTCTAGTCTTCACCAACTGTATAAGGCACCTAAACAGGCTTGTTAAATACCAGCGTGTAAAATCCAGAGTTAGGCTGATTATTTCCCATACACAGTATTTGGGCCTGGGAATAGTACTTCAGCAGTACTACCTAAAACAGACCAAGAAAACCTAAACATTATTCAAGTTTACTATTCCCTCCATCTCCCACCTCACAAAAACTCAAACAATTCTGAATCTGTTTTCACATCCAGTGTTTTACTGCTAGGCTAAAATGGGAGTTCAGATTTTTTTTCCTTTCATCTTAAAACAAAGAATAACTGTGTGTAGCTTATTTACAAATGCATTTCTGTGTGTATCCATCAGGCTCCTCCAGCTTTCCTCTTCCTATGTTTCTGCTCCTGCTAGTAATGAACAGCAACTTGCTTCAATTCACACGCTTGTTACAATAAATTACCACATTTTCTGTAGTCAGATTTTTAAAAAATATGTAATAGTAGTTTATATTATGTAAAAATGACCACATATGCAAATAAACTTTTCTGAACTTCTAGGGCTAAAATATTTGGAATTGTTTACGACGACAACCTGAGCATGAAATGAGCTATTTAGCAAGGGTAGAGAATGAAGAACTTTTATCATGTCCTACACTCAGGGCTTAATCCCAGTTCTATAGTTCAAGCTAAACCCTAATGGACCAGCACAAAAAAAAGTTTCTCTCACTATCATGTTACGTACTGCTCATCCATATTTTGGTTCTGAAGTACTTCCTGCCTGCCTAATGGAAAAGTCCTTATACATTTGAACTTCTGTCCTCAGAAAATACATGCCATTATGTATTAGTTGCAGGGTTTATAGGCTAGACATGCCAGGGAAATAGCACTGAGGCTGGAAAGAATAAACTGGAAGAGCCATTTGGCTCAGATATCCTAGAAAATGCATATGCAATAAAAGAATCAATTTGTTAGTCACTGGGAAAGGATTAGCAATTTTCATTTAACAAAATATACAGCAGTTTAGGTGCTGGAAACCAGAGTAGGGAAAAATGCAGTAACTGAAAAAAAATAGAAGTTATTTTTCTCATTATTGGAGTACCATAATTATAGTTGAGTTTCACTACGAACAATTGCTCCTTGATGGTTCTTGTTGAGTAATTTTGTTCAGTAAGGGTCTGTCAATACAATTTGCTTTGAATTGTCAGTTTATACAATATCAAGAATAATGGGCTCACTCAGGTGCACTTGGAAATTGTAATAAAATATTAATTTTGGGAAAAGAAAACTGATAATCATCTGGTTTAGTATTCTACAGTTATGTCTGAGTTTTTTGAGAAGCTCTCTGTAATAAATGTGAACATTACAATGCATGTTAGACAAACAGCCATAGACAGCCAGGCAGTAAAACACTGAAAAGGGGATATCCTCTGTATAATTGTCACGGTTTGACCCCAGTTGGCAACTAAGCATCACACAGCCACTTGCTCACCCCCACCACCCTGGTGGGATAGGGGAGAGAATTGGGAAAAAAAAAAGTAAATCCTGTGGGTTGAGATAAAGACAGTTTAACAGGACAGCAAAGGAACACAAAATAACAACAATAACAATAGCAATAACAATAATAATAATGATGATGATGATGATAAAAGAATATACAAAGCAAGTGATGCACAATGCAGTTGCTCAGCACCCACTGATGGATGCCCAGCGCGTCCCCGAGCAGCAATCGCTGGCCCCCAGCCAACTCCCCCCAGTTTATATACTGGGCATGACGCCATACGGTATGGCATAGCCCTTTGGCCAGTCCGGGCCAGCTGTCCTGGCTGTGCCCCCTCCCAGCTTCTTGTGCACCGGGCAGAGCAGGGGAAGCTGAAAAGTCCTTGACTGGTGTAAGCACTGCTCAGCAACAACTGAAACACCAGGGTGTTCTCAACATTATTCTCATCCTAAATCCAAAACACAGCACTATGCCAGCTCCTACAAAGAAAATTAACTCTATCCCAGCCAAAAACAGGACAATAATATACTTTATGTGGAGGAGGAGTCATGTCATTACCTAGTCCAAGACAGCAGTGAGTAAACTGTCCTGTATCACTTCTAAGTTTCTGGAAAGTAAGTGCTTCCTCATTTCTTACATATAATATATTTTTTGAGGTTCACGGGGTGGATTGTTTTGTCAAGCCTAATTTCTTTGCTTCCATTTTCCTAAAATGTAGACGAGCTGGATCCTTGCAAAATAAGTGGTAGGAAATAACTGATGCTCATACTTCATTAAAAAAGTCACATCAAGATACTTTCACAGAAGCTTCAGAGAGGTGCTCTGTGAATGAAATAGGGGGCAATGATCCAGCCGCTGACTACATGGGGAGATCAGAGGGTTCACAAGTAAATTGCAGCACTGATGTTCATAGAAAGGTGTGTGTGGAAAGAATAATTTTGATGTTTTTTTCCCCCTCTCCTGCTGATGTAGTTTGAATGCTGAACAGTATGAAGGGGTTCTGGGAGGTTCACTTAACAGGAACTTTTCCATAGTTTCTCATAGCCTGACACCCATGTCTAGTTGTTCTTGTCAATGGAAAAACTCAGGAAATGAGTTTAGTTTGAAAGAAACAGTAGGAAAGGTATTTGGTTTCCCTCCCTTCCTTTCCAACTCAGCAGGTTTAACAATCTGTCTGACACTCTTCAGAGACAGCAGCATACCATAAAGTTTTCCATCTGCAACTTCTGCCAGGCAATATGGGTATGCATTTACATAACAAACCCTTTACACATGACTGAAATCAAGAGCTGCCAATACACAGCAAGAGTAGTCAGCTAAGAATTTCCCCAAAATGCAGCAAACAACACCGCATTTAGTTTGGAAGAGCTGGAATTTGAAGAAATAGATGCAGCACTGGCAATTTAGTGATTTGTTTTTTCACAACATGCGTATATATGTGTATGTTTGTGTGTGTGTGTATGTGTAATTATGAAGGAAGGGGTAAGCTTCCACGGCTCGTGCCAGTGTAAGGATGACGAGGAGTGTAAACTAAGTGGTTTAAGAATTCTATTTAATATATACAAGGATATCACTTGAGAAAAAGTACTTATTGCTTATGTGAATCCATCTGTCATTATAGACCTACATCAACTAAGTCATATGAATTTGCACTGCTAACAGGTGGGATAACTAGAAACTAAGTAATTTGTGACATAAATGATAGCTAAATCAAAAGGAAGCTATCGTCTGAAAATGGGCTTGTTTTTGCAAAAATCTAGGACAGATATTTGGAGGCCTGCTGAAAGCTTTGCTTCTAGTGAAATGGCTGTACAGCAGTGACAGATTTTTGATGCAACTATCAAATATAAGCACTATCACATTAGCATAGTTACGTCTAGGCTTAAAACACACCTACATTTGAGGCAATCCATTTATGCAGAAGGATGTAACGCCCCATGGCAGCAGCATAAATTAATCTTTATGTTGGCTAAATGAGGATACCTTTTACATAAGTGAACCTCTGCACAGTGCAAAAGCAGACACCAAATTGCATAAAACTGAACATCAGCTCTCAGTGCAGATAATACACTCCCCCCAACTATTGAGTGAAAAGTAGAAAGGGAAAAAAGGAAACCAACAGCTACATTGCGCTGCCAAGCTGTTTTCCATATACTTATTTATAGCAGGCTTTCCAGTTTAGTTCTGTTTCACTTAAAACATCTGTGGGGAATTTTGTAGAAAAAAAAGATGTAAAAGCATTTTGTCTTTAGTAAGGAATAAATTTTCTGACTATTTTGAAGTAAATCTGCCACTTAGCTTGAGTTACAGGTTTTGGTAAATAAAAAACATCTCATTATCTTTGTTCTCAATGACCCTAATAGCAGAATAATGCAGGCACTTTAAGCCTTCCACGTAGTTAAATTCACCGAAATCTTACACATAAGCTATATGTGAAGCAATTAGGTTATAATTCAGAAAAGTTATTAAACGTTAAGTACTTCTGTTAGGCTTATGAAAGCTGCAGTCCAGTATGAGCCCAGCATCTCAGATAATGGAGGTGGGGTCACTGTGCTATCAAAGGCAGCAATCGAGCATGCTTCCCTCCAGTACCAGTACACAAACAGCAATTCTCTGACTTTTAATGAGAGAGGGTAAGCCTCACAGACAGCATCAAGACTGCAATGGACAGTTGATTTTGCCTGCCTACTGCTCTTCTAACAGCCGAAGACTGCCATGATAACACAGATATCACTGCTTAAATACCCTCTTGGAGCACTGCTGTCTGGGGTGTCTTTGTTCCTTGCTAAAGCAACACTCGGAAAAGAGGTCAGGTGTTTAGTGCAGTGTTTTTCTATACAAAGGAAAAAAGATTACGTCCCTTCTTTGTACTAAGGTGATTAAAGATTCAAGGTTGAACTTATATCTTCCACTGAATCATGCACAGTAAGAGATTCAGTTCTGAGTCTCTCACATCCCAGATCAGTACTCCCTTCAACAGATATTTTTTTTTTTTTTTTGTCAAAAAATGCAGTAAACGTGTGGGTTGTTTTTGCTCACGTGTACAGCAAAGCTGGTTTTAGCAATTTAGAAAGTTATCATGAAATGGAAATGGCATCCTCTGGTCATCTCTGTAACAAAGAGAGGCAATTCAGAATTAAGATTGTGCTTAATGTAAATACAAATATGATAAAGTAAAAAAGGAAGAGTTAAATAGCAGCACTACAGATAAGATTGTTAGGGTACATTTGTTAACAGCAACTTCTGACTTGTACTGCGGTGTTTCATGCCACCTGGACCTCACATGCACTCTCTCAAAGGAACATATCTCGTCCACTGGATTTATCACAGTTCTTCACTGGCTTTCAACTACCTGACAATCCTCACTTTACAGAAGATAGGCAGTCTCTCCCTTTCCGTGGGGCTGCTGCTTGGCTCATTTTTTTTGTTGTTGACATGATCAAACAATAACATTTCTTTCCATTGCCTTGCTAGGGTGTATGTTGCACATCACGTAGCTGCATTTCCTTTTTTTCCCTGTTTTGAATACTTCATCATATTGAATCAGAATTTTTAGTAAAAGACATTTAATAGCAAGAAATTATGAACCAGTTTTATTAAACAAATCACATTTAAGAGTTATGATTTAAGTCCAAAAAATATGATAAAAAGCTTTACAAGCACTCAGAAAACAACAGTCCTCACCTTATAAAATAAACTTGTAGGTAGCTACATAGGTGAGAAGCCAGTTCATGAGTGCAGTTAAGCCATTTGTAATCTAATAGAATCAGTGATATGCTATACATAACACTACGTTCAAAACGTGTTTCCTCTTCCACAGTTGTTTGGTTACAGATACCAATCTCATCATGATCCTGACTGCCAAAATAGCCTAAGGGCTATTAAACACTGAGATATCCAAGGAGAAAAGAATCTGGAAAGTATTTTACAAACTGTTGACAAAAGACACCCAAACAGTCATAAGAAAAGACATCAAAGTTGCTGAGACGCTTCTATTCAAAGAAAGAAAGTAAACAAAGCAATAACAGCACTTAAAGAAAAGTAAGAATCGTCTTGTATTAATGAGGCCTATAAGTATTGCAACAGATAAGATGGGGCATAGAGAAGTAGAACAGTTTCTTTTGTGTAGCAAATCAATAACATTATGTGATTTTTTAATTTTCTCCCTACTTTTACCGTAAGAGATTTTTCCTCTTTAAAAAAAAACCTGTAAGTAACATTACAGGTAAGATGTCCTGAAAGGATACAAGTGTGACATTAGCCCATGTACAGATTAATTTTACATAGAAATATGTAGTTTGGAAAGGAACAGAACTGCACGTTGATTCAGTTTTAACTATAATTAAGATACATGTATTTATTCTTCATTTATTAGCTTTGGTGGAAGATGGTTTTTAATGGCTCCAGAAGAGAATGGATAGCATGTTTAGCCTTTCTGGGAAAGGATACCTCTAACCTGTCCTTCTTTCCTGTTTTAGCCCAGTATCAGATAACACCTGGCATGGTGTTCTCGTTCTTGGCCTACATTCAACCTTACGCCAACCCTCCGGGGTCCCCCATGCCATGGTACAGCTGTGCCTCTGCTGGGGACCTCGCCAGAGGCACTGCAGAATACCGTGCTGCCAACACAGGCAATGGCGTTTTCTCATTCATTTTAAGAGAATTATAGTATTTTAAACTGTGATAAAAGTTATTAGAAAAGTTAAGGAGGTTTGCATGAGATAAAAGTTGCAACTACAGAAGCATACAAAGGATTTAAACAGTATATCAATACAAAATTAAATTTTGCCTTTCCAAATTTGTTTTGCTTCTGTGTTTTAGCAAGGGAGTGTAAATTTTTAGGAAAGAGTCACAGAGTCACATAAAATCTGGGATTTTATAGAGGCATTTTTAAAGTTATGTTTCCCTAGTGCACCCAGGCATGCTTCATGAAGTGCACGATTAGAGGATACCAGGCCTTCTCTTCCAATATTTTGGTTGGCCACTTAACTACAGATCAGTTTCCCTCACAATTTCATCTATACATTGATTCAGGAAAACTGCCTAGTTCCTGAAAAGTAATTTATCTTTTCCATTTCCTTTCAGTTTGGCTTTTTATTGGAAGGGACATCTGATCTCCCTGTCTGACCAATACTAAATTTTGTTTCCCCAAGATGTGTGGAGAGATGGGGCAAAGGGTGAAGGGAAAAATCGATGTGGGGGAATAGGCTGGAATACCTACCAGAGGAAATGCTGGGGGGTAAAGATCCACCCCCTGACACTGGATGTGAGGCCAGGATGCTATTTAAAAATCCCGCCCTCAGGAATCTCGAAAGAGACTTCACCCCAATGGTCGGAAAGGATCCTTTCAAAGAGATAAAAATGATCATTAATCAAATGACTTGTTCTTTGGCTGATAAAAGAAGTTGACTTTTTAAAGAAAGAATAACCAAATCTCTGCAAAGTTAACAGTGGTTTCACTGGAACAGATTTTATAAAAAGCAGTTAAAAGTCTTTGTTTGCTTTTTAACCAAGTCATACAATACACAGCTTTAACCAGAAAGAGGTTGTTTTCTGCATACTTTGCAAATGGAGAATTCCAGCATTTCTATGAGGAATGGAAAAATTCGGTATTTTAAAGGCAAATTACACCTATTGGATATTCATAATACGTTCCAAATGACTCTACCATAGAGGCATTTTACAGTTTTGTATACAAATCAAAGAGAGATCAGTAGAGGTGAAGCTATGCCAGCAAAGCTGTGTTTTATACTAGTATTTTAAAGCCACCTGACAAAAGTCATGTCAGGCAAGGGGAGAAGGGGAACCAGAATTTGCAGTTATATTACTGACTTCTGGGTCAGGGCAGCTATGTCAGTCAGAGCTTCTATCACATCTCCAAACACCTGTCAATATATCCATGCAGGCAAAAGCCAGCAGTATAGACATGGCCCCTTTCTGCTTTGCTCTCATCTGAAGTTTTACACATTTTACGCTTTCAATAGAATAAACTCTATGTTCTTCTCATTGCCTCAATGTACAGTTTTATTTCTGGAAACAGATCATCTCATCCACCACTTTTAAAATAAGTACTTGTGACATATCTACTATAGTGATGATAAACAAGGACTCTAACATTTGATCTACTGTTTCAGCTTTCAGCACATGTATAGAGATCTAGAGGCATCATTTCAGCTAGCTTGTGTTAGTGCTCCGTGAATGCCAGCGTCAAAGATGGATCTGAAATGAGAGCTTTATACATCTTGCTTAAAAGCACAGAGTCAAAGACTCTCCCATCTTGCAATAAATTTAAATTGACAATCAGAATAATTTGTGCATTTTTGCAAGTACATCAACCAAGCATCCATCCAAAAATGTAGGCAATGGCAAGTTTGTTTTAATCATCCTGCAGGCATTTCATAGTTGTTCTTTTAAGAGATAGAAGATATCTTAATATTTACATACAATGAGAAAAACAAATGTCCCTCTTAAAATTTACGCACCAGTTTGGATTTTTTTAATCTAATAAAAATGTAGTGAGGAAAATTTAGCCTCAAAACACACACATGTATTTGCTGAACTTAAAGTAGCCTAAGAGAGCTTTGAATTTTTCTCTTGTATTTTCAAGCAAGAGTTCTGTTGTTTCTCCTCAATACATTCCTCACTTGCCCTTTCAATTTATTAGACCTGCTGCAGTCTGTGGATAAAGAATTAATTTAGTTAGTGTTCTGGATACAGTATTTTTATATCTGATGCTTAAAGATAAGGCATAAAAGTTTTCCCTCTGGGCACTCCAAAAAAGCCTAACTTTGGCAGTCTTGTCAAAGTATTTCCAAACTCCATGGCTTTAATTTTAAAATATTTTCAGAAGTGATCATGCATAGAGAGTCCAGAATGCAACATACAGAAATTCAATTTCAAAATGGAAAATTGTTCCATAAACTCCAAGATGTTTGGTACTAAACAGCATCTTAAAACATGAAGGCTAAATAATGAATGTATGAAGACTTCTCAGATAAAACTTTGCTTCTCTGTTTCAAAATATGAATTATACCAACCATAAAGTACACCCACTGTGAGTCACATGCCATATGTACAGACCTACAGAAAAGCCAAACAGCTTGAGCTTCACCATTGACATTTTCCTACATTTAAATGATGTTAAATGGCAAATAACTCAATTTTCCTAGCAGTGTTAAAAGAAGTTACTTTGTTATAGAATGTAATGGAGACAAAACCAAATTTATTTCACTTATTGTACATATTCAGAAATAAAAACAAGGAGCAGCAAATTTTGGAGCAATACAATCTCTGAATACTAAGAAGAGAGCTCAAGTGCTAAAATTATTGAGGCTTTATAAACAGCAAATAACCAAAGGAATACATATAAGTAATGCTTTTCTCTCACTGAAAAAGGTAGAATTCAGTTGCTTAAGCATAAATGCTTTGTGTCATTTGAGACACTGTAGAAAATCCAAGACATTCACGTTCGAGTGGCAGACATGACAAGATCTGCAGGAGATTTGTACTCTTTGAGAGTGACAGCAAGAGGCAAAGCAGCAGTTGGATATCTAAGAGCAGGCATTTGATGCCATTTTAGGCAACTGAATCCCACCCAAACAGTCCACTGTCACCTTAAAAATGTCTCTGATTAAGTACAATACAGAGCTACAAGAACAAGACCTCATTTAGTCTCTTCTAGAAGTCCACAGTTTCTGAAAAGGACAAGGTTGGTAACATTCATCCCTGATCAGTATCCAGCAACATAAAAATGCAGACAAAAGACAGGTTGAAAGTTCATCCATGTTATAATGTGCATGGTCCTAAATTAAAATATAGCATATGCCCCAGAATGAACAAATGGGTGCTTTTGGTATTATCACCTGCACAATGTGAATAGGGCTTGAGACTCTATTACATGATGATGTATGTGGAAGTTGAGTATTGTTGCAGGTAGTTGGGAAAGAAAATTAATTCCCATAAGTCCCATCAATCGCCACCAGAAGGACAGATGTCTGAGAAGAGCTTTGGGCATCTGCAGCAATTTAGAAGCTTTACTCAAATTTGTACTTGTTCACATAAACATTCATGACATATTTGAAAGAAAATCTGCAACAAAAAAATTGTGTTCAAGACAGAAAGGGAGAAAGCTCTCTGCTAACACAACTAAGAAGGGAGGTGGGAGCATGCTATTAAACAGAAAATGCCAGCTCAGAAATATTTCTCAGAAATATTATAAACTTCTGTGTGGAAATCAATGAAAAGAATTGCATTTCCTTCTATCTGAATACGTTTGGGTTGAAGATGTAGTCTTTCTTCTTCTTCCAATTGGAATCGTGCTTAGCTAAAGAAAAAGTCCACCAAAAATGTGCCTGCTGCTTTGTATCCTGCTGCTTTACACTCTAAACTGCAAAAGCAATATTAATTTTTTTAGAGGTGCATGCTAGCAATAGAAATCTTAATGCTTAATTTAAGCAATCTCTTTAAAGCAACCACACTGGACACTTGCAAGATGGTAGGATATTATTTCTTTAGCTAACCAACTTCCTTGAGAAATGCCATTTTGTCAGTGCACATTACACAGACACTAGTGCTTTACACCCGTTCTGTTGTTTTGTGTAGAAACACTCATTGTTTTAGCAGTGGGTGAAGTTATACTAATGGGAAGAGGTTTTAGTATAAGGTTTTACTCGTTCTAAACTGGGCAAAGGAGACAGGAATATTAAGCTATGATTCCTGAATGCACTGAAATACAGCTGCTATTTAGCAGCTTACAGGCATGATTTTATTAGGAAAAAACCCCAACCTCTCCCCCTTCCGTAGTTATACACTATGAACATCATGTCACCTTAACATGAGAAACTATATTAGTCACAGATATTAGGTGGAAAAGAGCATTGAAACAGTAAAACTATATGGCAATACTCTGAATAGCTAACAGTTCATGAAGCATCCACCGCTTACTGAGTTCCGTGATACTAATTTATAACTCAGCGTAAATTCTTCTGTTTCACAATTATTACAGCTAAGTGCCTGTGCTCAGAGGCAGTGGGGAGTACTGAATCAATTACCCTGCCTTCCTCCTTCATCTGTTGTTCCAGGGGGAATATCATCCCACAAATGGTAGAATTTGATTGGGAAATGACTGGTATAGCATCCTAAACTGGCATGGGTTTAGTAGAGTATTATCACATGAGCAGAAGGACAAGAGTAGATAGCTGGGTAAAGGAAATACTTATGCTTAGTTCAGCTCTAGAGCACATACATTAATTCACACACATTTATTAGCACTTGCATCATGACAGCATGGCCAGCCAGAAGGAACAGCCATTTCTCCCCACAGCAAAGGCACATCCCAAAGGGCCAGCAGCAACAGAACTGTGCTGAAGAGTCCTAGGTCTACAAAGGAGAGAAAGGTCTGCTGTGTGGATCAGCAAAAGTACTGGACTGATGAATGAACGGCTGAATGAAGAGAATGGCACCAAACACCCAGTGCAATACTGGTGGAACACAACGGACTAGAGTGAAACAGATAACTTCTGTTTGAATGGTGGGTGGAGGGGCCCTTGTGAGCTATAGTAAAACTCATTTAAAAGGAACTAACTAACTTGCATTTTAAAACTTTCAGGGACTGGGCAAGCTGAGAAACGTTAGCCTGACCCATTATTTTTGCTGCTGACACTTCGCAGAAACTTCCAGCAGAAGACCCTCAGAATTTTTCACAGAAACTGAACACAATTTTGGTCTGTTAGTGACAATACATACCCATGCACATCTGCTGACTTGAGTGCAAACATTCCCACCAGTTTTGCTCCCGTACGCAGTACAGTGCCAGCACAGCACCGGCCGTCCTCAGGGCCCCACATCCCACCCTTTCCTTTTCTCCAGCTGCTGGCTTCTTTGCCCTGCTACCATCAGCAGCACTTGAGCCGATGCCATGGCCACCTCTAGGCCCCACAGAACTCGCAGGGATGGGATCTGATGCTGCTAAACTGCGCAGGTACAGTCAGGCAGGGCCATCAGCTTGTTCCATTTGTGCCAGGGCCCCTGAGCCATGCTGGAAGCAAATCAACCACTTTTTTTACACTATAGCAATTGAACTTGTGGGACCTTAGTGCAGCTTGTGGAGATTTGCTTTTAAAAAGCAGAACATTTCTACAGTCTCTGCATTGTGTCTAAGGACCTGGCTGAAGTAGGTTAGAAAGCCTACTGAAGATGCAGACTGCTCTGCAGCCCTGTTATTTGTTGTTGTTTCTTATTTATTACACTTCAAACTGATCCAATGCTTTCTGCGGGTAGAATTGACCATTTCAGGTGCTGTGTATTTTTGGGCATCTAACAGCTTGAAATTCAAAAGGAGCTCTTTGGCTGCTTAATTTAATAAACTAGAAGGAGATGTTCTAGAGAGGTCACAATTACTGCCAGTTATTTCTTCTTACTAGTACCATCCTTTATTAGTACCATCAAAAGATGACTTTCATTTGTCATTCTTTTCCCATAGATTTTGTTTAGAATTTGAAAAAAAGGGAAAAATGCACAGTTAGCATATTTAACGTAAAAAACCACTGATATTCGTTTCTATACGGTTACTTGTCTTGATGCTTTTCATACAGGGATTGTAAAATATAGCTAAGGGAAATTTCTTAAGACCTCTGCAGATGCAGGCTTTGGGAAAGTGAGTCAAAGGGCTATAATGAGCTTTTGTGTTCAGTTTGGCAGGAAGCAACTGAATGACTTCAGGATGTTTTCACTCATAACTGCACTCTCACGAAGGTGGGACTGTAATATTTAGTAATGAAATACTACAGAACAGAATGTAGAGTTTTGCTCTGAATAGGGGAATTATCCAATGTTATCACTCAATGGCTGGGAGAAGGCTACCTTCTGTTATGAGCACCTTCCATTCTAAAATAAAACCTGTTTTTTATTGTTACTAGTGTTTCCTCAGGGAAACTAGAAGAAGGGTTAGAGCATTTCCTCCAAAATTATTTTTAATATATCCATTATGGAAAGTACTGAAAACCAGTCGACTTTTCTCTCCCGTGATTTTATTGATTTATCCTTCCTAGACCACCAGGAATTGTACATCATAATTTTTTATGGGGGAACATATGGAAGGTTTTCATGAGAAATGGCTTTATAAAACTTTGAAATTATGATGTCAGATTTTGTAGAGCATTCAAAAGGCTTGACTTGGAATGGAAAAAAAAGGATCAGAAGCAGGGCTAAAATTTATCCCTGATGAATTTGTTGGATTGCATTTTCAGTACATTTAGAAAGCATGGATTTATACAATTAATTTTAACTATTTTGAATGCACTAATCTGGAGATCTAGAATATGCTTTTAATAATTTATTTTAGAGCTTTTTGACACACACAAGCAAAGGTGATAAAGTGGTACGCCTAAATTTTTACCCTTGTAACTTATATGTCTTAGGAAAATCTAACTTTTAAGATCACTAAACAATATTTTGCGATACTGATCATAAAATATTAGAGCACAACAACAATTAACAAAAATGAGTGTGCTTACCCCTATTGAAATCACAGAATCACAAAATGGTTGAGGTTGCAGGGGACCTCTGGAGGTTATCTGGTCCAACGAAATCATGGGGAGATTTCCATTACCTTGCAAATAATACAGTGAAAACTTTTCAAGGCTAAATTCTGCTCTCAGGTTCCTAAGCTAGTAAAACCAAAACTTGTATGAAATGCATTTTGCTGTGCAGAGGGAAATTTGTACCCTAATGTTCAGCAGCAAATTTTTAAAGGGTGGTCTAATTTTGTTTCCCCAGATTCCACTTGAGTAAATTACATCATCCCAGAGTGCTCACAAATAATTTTGTCATTCCTGAATGCACTTTCAAGAACTTGTAGGTCTTTAACTGTCTTTGTCTGAGCAACTTTTAAAGCAGCCTGAATTTTTAATCTCACTGTTGTAAAATACAGAGTTTGGAATCTTAACTCAAAGCAGAAAGTACTATTAGAATAATTAAACATTCTAAATATACAGACAATGTAAAGCTTAGAACATCTTTGTTTACCAGTCCATTTAGACTTTGACTAATGAAGTTAGAAATAGACGTTTCCTGATGCATCTCCAAGGGAACAACTACAATGGAAATTATATCAATTATGTTACTAGATTTAGCAGGATGGCAAGGTATATGAATAAAAGAAACAGGAAAACAAAATATAATCTACTGTTGGAGGGATGCAGCTGAGGACTGCTCACTGGGGTATTTTTAACCAGTGACACTGGAATTCCTTCTGAAGGAACTCATGTCAACATCTAAAACAGCAAAAGATCTTTGCACCTGTTCTGCTCCACTTAAGGTCTGGAACTTAGGTAGTATAGGGAATTATTTGGCAGAACATCTTCAGATAATGAATTTTCACAATTTCAAACACAAAGCAATGTCTAAACGTTGAAGTTCAGAGGAATCTCTGTTGGGGAATAGTCACCCAAGCAAGGTCTCTATTACAAAACCTGGGTGCTCTTGCTAATTCTTAAGATTAAAGATTAACTGGAGTGAGGCATCACTTTTGTCATAGGATGTAGCATGGGCATATACCATCTCCCTGACATGTACCCATGGAAAGGAAAATTGTGTGTCCTGTTTAGAAGGGACCTGCAATGAGCTTCAGCCACATTCTCAGTCTGCGATGCAGCTGTCCACATACCTGGAATAATCCAGAGCTCCCTTTGTCTGCCTCTGAGTAACTACCTCACTTCACTGGGTTTCAGCATCTCACTCCAAAAGATGACCCAGATTTAACTTTAGTTCTGTCTGGATAGTGGCTTGAAGAAGAAGGATCAACAGGAACTTGACTGCAACACCATGCATCAAAGTGTGACCAGTTACTTCATTTTTTGGGGTGCTGTTACATAGCCACTGTTGGTGATTTCATCTAAGAATAAACTCTGCTGCGCATTTAAAACAAGAATTCAGCTCATCCCAAATTACAAGCATTACTCATGAAATCTAAATGGATTTTCTGAGTATTTGCGAGCAATTTGGTTACCTTCAATCAAAACACTCTTTAGGAAAAGCTCTCTAAGAAACTGAACAAACTACCTCATATATTTCTCCCTAATAGTCTTAAAAATGGAATAACAGATGCTTAAAATTTCTTTTTGCTATATCTTAGAGAGATTATGTGCACTTGAAAATTTTATTTTAGAACAAAAGGTCATTTTTTCCCTGTTATTCTGCATAAGAAAGTTTCTCTTTCAGAAAGGGCTGAAGAGTAACATCCTGCTGCACAACATCCCCAGGACTGTCCTTTCTCAAAAGTCAGGTGCCATTATTCTCAATAGGATGGAAATTGTATCTTGCCTACAGTTAGGTGATTATTCTGAGAAGCGAGGCAGTCTTCCAAAGTATCCAATGACACCAGATTCACAAATTGCTCTTAAAGAGGGCCATTAGATCACTGGAAATAATAGGATGTAGTAGCCTCTTACAACAAAATACTGTAAGCAAAATGGCTGTGGTGCAGATGTGCCCTAAGAGCAATAGGAAATAACATGTAGAGGACAACTCTAAGAAATTCAGGAGATTGCACCTCTGTTAACAAATCAGTTTTCAGTTACAAACAATGGCAAAACTTACTAGAAATTCCTAGAGAGCTCTTTTTAAAAGCTTTGGATCAGATATACTTATTAGAAAAAGTAGAAGAGAGGTGAACACTAGAAATACACGTATCTGGAAGAAGGAAAAATGTGTATGGAGATATGTGTGCTTTGTAGAAAATAAAAGGGCAAGCAAAAGGGAGGACAGAAGGACCAATGAAAGAACTTAACACAGAGGTTTGGAAGAGATTTGGATATATGCTTACCTGCCTTGTATTGGCCTAGCTGTAGAAAACAACTGTATACTCAATCAATCTGTACGTTCTGGCTGGCTTGTAACTTGCTTTTTTCTTAAAAAAAGAGCTTTAATAATTTCAGTAGAAATGCAGGGAAATACAAAATGAACATACTCTATGATGTTTAGAAAAAATAAAGATTAGAAAGCCTAGCATAGTTTTTAGTATTTTATTATTCTAGGACTGTGCCATGATTTTGAAGGGCTTGATCTGAGATTTTTAGTATTCAGCAGCAACCTGCATTTAAAGTATAACAAATTACTGTAAAATTTCTTTTTAACCCTTGTTTATTAGTCATATATAGTATTTAAATAAGAATGGGAATTTCCATCAAAAAGCAGACTTAAGGTTTAACCAGCCATCTACAGTGAAGTACACTGATGTACTTCAGTGAACTTGAGCCTATACCTGGAATGTGTATTATGAAACATATGAGGCAACTTCAATGTTAACCCATCTTCCTTTTCTGCCTCCACCAGTAGGCTAAGGGAGACTTAGCATTGCCTTTGTTTGATCTAGTGTGAGGACAGAGGCACTGCCATGACACAAGCACTGCTGGAGTTGTGATGGCCTTGTGGAAATGTTATACAAACCCAGAGGTTTGTCTTTCAGTATCCAAGCAATATTTTTGGGAAGAGCAGGGAAGTTTTCCAGCACCCAGGCTCAACAAAATAATCTGAAGAAAGGTTTCTGTGTCTGAAAACATTTCTGTTTTTTTCTCCAGTGACAATAAGTAATAATAATAAAAATGGACCTGTTTTCTACAAATGCTGCTTTGCTTATTTTCACTGTGAGGTTTTTGCGTGATAGCACAATGAGAATTTCAGGTGTCTGGATTATTCATTTCCATGCTTTGTTGGATTTACTTTTCAGTTTGATTTTAACTCAGAACTTCCTTAATTTTATTGGTTTGGGAATAATAAAAGCACATGTTTTGGCCTCATTTCTGAGAAGTAGACCACTATAACCTAGTTCTTGGTGAAAATATTTTAAAAGGCCTGCTTTTCTACATCAAGTCCCCTAATCTCTGCTCCAGACTTAAATTTACAGGGTCTATCTGGAAACATGCAGAAGATAAACACTTGGTAGGGCAAAGCCGCTGTTCAGGTTTCCAACCCTGGAGAGTTTAACCTTGAGATCCTTGTGAAAGACAATGCTTTCCTATGAACCTGAAGTGCTGGAGTTCTCTTATTTCTTGACTGGCGGATGGGAATAAATCCAGACTTAGGAATATTTACATAGAATGAGACTATTTTAGAAAATCCCAATTATAGCAAGTTTTGGCTTTACTTATGACTTCTCTGGGAGAAAAAGCAAATGCTGAAAGAAGCTTACAATTCCTAAGGAGGAACTGATGGAAGTTACAGAATATTTGAGTAGAATATTAACATCTAATTTAATTTCCCTTGCTGCTTCTAGACAAACAGGCAATTTGGGGGAAAAAAATGAGGGAATCACTTGAAAAGAGTTCTACAAACACTATAGCCATTTATTTTGTGATGTGTTAAATGTCAATGCATTCTGAAGCTCTGGTTGCTGAGAAGACTGGTGTGACAACATTAATATGATTAAGGCTTTTAAAAGCAATAACAACTGTTGTGTTGAATCATCTTTGTAGTCTTAATGGAATAGTAATTGGAAATACTGTGTTTCTGTTATGGGATAAAACAATCTGTGCATGTTTAAGCTGTCTATTAAATAAGTATTTTTCAGTCAGTGCTCAAACTGAAAATAGCTTTAACACAACGTTAAACAAGAACTCTGAAATCTTTATGTATTTATAGTTATGTATGATACCCAGAACACTGTTCCAAGCACTGTATGCTGTACATTTGGATTTCATGATCACGCATGGATTATCAAATTAGCTGGAAACAAAATACTTCAAAATTATAGTTTTCATTAATGATAGAAAAAACAAAGCCTGCAATATTGGCTAAAACTTTTGTGATTCATTTTGTACACATGATGATTTTAGGGAACGATTAGCCCATTAATAATTAGCAATATGAATTTCATTTCAGTCATCTTTTGATCACCCAGTTTTCATGTTTTTGGAAGGAAAGATCCTGAGTAAAATCTGAGCATTCCTATGATATCAAATTCTTCATTCTTTAAGACAGGAACGTCCCATGTGAAATGTTGATGGGGCCTTATAAATGGGATGGTTAAGAAGTTCCTGGGGCTTTTAAATTTTCAGCTGATCTTTTTCATGGTATTTCCATAAAAAGAGAGATAATACTTAATAATAAAGAGAGTACTTTTGTACTTCATGTTTAAAAATTGCAGTGAGTTTTAATTTAATGAGTGAAATAGCTTTTCATGGGTGGCATCTGAGGATGAATGTATTCATGCAGCCTGCTGTAAATTCTGCAGTTCTGCAATTAAAGCTCTGATTACCTACTTTTTTAGCCTTGCTAGCCTGTAGGCTCTCCACTTTTAGACAGCAATTAGTATCACTGAAAAAGACTCACTGTTTTTAGTTAAAAAAAGCACTTGGAGCTGAAGTTCCAAAGAGTCAATTGACAAAAAGTGATTTTTTGTTAAACAAATGTAAAGTGTAAACTGAGGGTGAGGATTCGTTTTGCTATTCACATTCATACCATTCACAATTCACATTTCACTAATATCAAGGAAATTAAGTACCAAGGTTTTATTTTTTTCTTGGTTACAAACACCAAGTGACTCCCTTGAATTAGTGATGCCAAAATGAGAAGTAGGAAGATCGCTATCATTATCGTGACCTCAGATGAACTCTTTGATTAGAAATGTATTATATACTGGTTTACATTTACAAATCTATATGCTAGATAAAAAAACCTCTATGCCTAGGCTCAGTGAAGGTGTCCCAGCTAACACCTGATAACCCATGTTAGAAGCCAGGTTGTAGGCAACTCCTGCAGCTATCTGATGGGCTTTGGCATATGCACAGGCATTCTGCCTCCTTTTTTTGGAAAACGCTACTGACCAAAGACAATTAGCTGTGCTTGTTAATTATCTCTTTGTGGATATCAGTGTATTCAGAGGATTTTCTCTCAAGCTCAAAGACCACTTGGTGTTAAGGGTGACTGCCATGAGGTAAAACGTCTCTCATCTGATCTTTCTTGCGTTAGTTTTGGCAACAGTGATTCTTGCAAGATGAATATTGGGCAGTCAGTGTTTAAACAGGCCATGAAGTCACATTGTTCAATGCCTATAAAGGCATTCATTGAAAATTGGAAGTAAATTGCCAATCTTATCTAAAACAGCAAAACAGGGTTTGTATGCTGAAGAATGTACTCAACTACAGCTGAGAGGAAAAAAGAAGAAAAAGGAAAGAGTGGAGACTCGTTGCCCAAGTGGGTAAGTTATTATTAGCCTAGGGAGAAATTAACAAGTTTCTGTTGTTTCAGGAAGAAAGGAAATCAATTCTGTGAATTCTACAAACTGCAGTGCAGTAGTTTGTTTCAGATTTCTACTATTATGAAAATTCTGTGCTATGCTTCTCTAGATGAAATATTGAAGTGAAGTCGCTATCAGTTAAACTTCATTTTATTTAAACATTCAAATTTTATTCAGTAGAAATTACCTTGCTAAAGTTTAGCAGAAAAATGACAATATTTACCAATTGATGTAGTCATGAATCTATTCTGGAATGTCAGACCGAATACATTTGCCTCTTAAAACGTGTTTACAGGACCGTCATGGGTGTTTTGTGCTGATATTAAGAACATAAACTGAATACTCTATAAACTCACACCATCTAATTATGATGTTTTTAAAAAATACGTATTTTTTTCCACATACATTGCTTCTCTCTTTCAGTTGTGTCCCCCTTAACAGTTTTATCAT
Source organism: Platalea leucorodia (assembly GCF_965183815.1). Classification (NCBI taxonomy): domain Eukaryota; kingdom Metazoa; phylum Chordata; class Aves; order Pelecaniformes; family Threskiornithidae; genus Platalea; species Platalea leucorodia. Next base: position 116,479,912 of record NC_138824.1, read on the forward strand.
CTAGTCCTGATTTATAAGCAGTACTAAGGCTATGTTTATCTGTGAAGAACTATAAGATTTAAGAAGCAGGTTTTTTGCAAACTGTATTTCCAACCAAAACTTAAAAGAGTCTGGAATGGATCCCAGACAGTTTGCGTCAAAATTACTTACTCATCTGGAACGTGAACTATGTATGTATTAAGAATCAGAAAGATAATTATAGTCTGTGAAATGAATAGAGCAAGACTCTTAGTAGAGAGGAAGTAAAGAAAGGAATTTGGAAGTCAGAAGTATACAAAGAACATAGTGATGGGCTGAGTGAATAGATTCTGAATAAACAGTTTACAGATGAAAACTCTATTAAAACGATGGCATTATTTTGTGTGGCTGTTGATGATAGTGCTAGAAGAGTGGTGGAAGCAGAAATAATTTATCTGCCTTGGCTGGAGCTGCAATGCTGAGTGAGATCAGGAAGCAAAATGCACAGGAGTGTGCTCACTACAAACCTCTGTCATTAAAGTTCTTACTTGCTCTCCAGAGCAGAACACAGAAAACACATGGTGCTTTTCAACAGACTATAACTCAAACAAGCCTGAAGAAATTTTCATTGCATAACATGAATGTTCTGCTTCCAAATTTCAAAGATTTCTCGCTAATCACAGAAAATGGTTTCTTTCAGCAGCTTTTACTTCTGTACACTGAAAAATTATTCAGTACGTGGGAAGCATGGCCCGACTGGCAACATTCTATACAAGTGCTTTGATTCCTGTGTGAGGAGGGTGTGTGTCATTTGAGATAAAGGGAAACTCTTCCTTAATCAGAGAAACCTATCTGCAGTTTGCTAAAACAAACTGGTATTACTTCCTTCTCAAGAAGTTCCTTTCTTTTGTCTTCTGCTCTCTTTCTGTCCCATCCAAAGCATTACAACTACAGTTGTTTATAGCAATCCTTGCATTAGAAAGAAGATAATGTAAATAACCAAGGATTTCTTTTCCCCACATCCAACTCTCATGTTCCCATAAAATACAATATCAGATAATTTATATGAGAAAATTATCAATCCATATTTCAATTCTTATTCTTCATAGGAATCTGCTGTTAGAGATATCTCAAGCTTGTTGCCTTCCACTAGAAATGTAGGTATGAACCTTTATGCTGTAGTAAAGACCACAATACAACCTCATGAGGCAGAGGTTTATACCATAAAGCATGTATGACATCTGGACAACCACTCCAATAACTATTTGCTGAACTAGCAGTTCCCTAGGTCTGATGGTCCCTCTGTTTTGGGGTGACGGCAGATTGATAACAAGGCTCTTTCTTACTCTAGTTCAGGTAAATCTAAGGACCATGACTTGTCCTTATGTATTAAGCTATACTGCATTGCTGGCATTCCCCCTTCAATTACTGATGCTGGTGTTGCATCTTCTGTTTCATCACAAATTTGGCAAAGTGAACCGATAGGCCTAAGCAACACAGAATAAGAAAAACTTAATACTTCCTATACTTGCAAACGAATGTAAAATTTAAAGAGATGTCAACTAGAGAAGGGGTACAGCTTTTCTGGAATAGTTTTAGTGACTCGAACGTTCATCAGGCAATCAAAGTTCAAGCATACAAGCTGATCTATTGAACTTTGCATATTAGGTGAATTAGGGTATGTTTATACAATGCATTCTCTTGTTTCTTCTGTGAAGGCTTTAACTCAGATAGCTGGTAACCAGAACCTGGTAGCATAACATGGTTGAAAGTGCTAACGCTAATACTATTGGTCCATAAAGATTGTTAGTATATCCCATATGAGAAAGCACAGATAACTGTGCTCTGTTTTTGGTAGTGACACAGACATTTACATCCATTTTAAAAAGTTATTTAAGGATCTCAAAAGAAGCATAGCCAGCAGGTCGAGGGAGGTGATTGTCCCCCTCTACTCTGCTCTGGTGAGACCCTACCTGGAGCACTGCCTCCAGCTCTGGAGCTCTCAGCACATGAAAGACATGGACCTGTTAGAGTGGGTCCAGAGGAGGGCCACAAAAATGATCAGAGGGCTGGAACACCTCTCCCATGAAGAAAGGCTGAGAGAGTTGGTGTTGTTCAGCCTGAAGAAGAGAAGGCACCAGGGAGACCTTATTGTGGCCTTACAATACTTAAAGGGGGTTTATAAGAAAGATGGGGACAGGCTTTTTAGTAGGGCCTGTTGCAACAGGACAAGGGGTAATGGTTTTAAACTAAAAGAAGTTAGATTTAGACTAGATATAAGGAAGCAATTTTTTACAATGAGGGTGGTGAAACACTGGAACAGGTTGCTCAGAGAGGTGGTAGATGCCCCATACCTGGAACTATTCAAGGACAGGCTGGATGGGGCTCTGAGCAACCTGATCTAGTTGAATATGGCCCTGTTCATTGCAGGGGGGGTGGGCTAGATGACCTTTAAAGGTCCTTTCCAACCCAAACTATTCTGTGATTCTATGATTCTATGATCTCAACTTGCCAAAAAAATCTAGTTGCTATCTGGTACCTGTTTACTTTAATGAGACTTACGTGTTTTCCAAGGTTTGCAGAAGTACTGAGATACATACCTCCATCCTTAAGATACCTAAAATCCATTGCACTAGAGAAGATTAATATTATTTATGATATTCACTACATTTGATAACTCTTCTGTAATAAGGTTCCAGCATTATTAAATTATTTAGTTGTAATGGTTATGACTTCAATAGCACTCTGCCCCCTGGGTTTCCAAACAGTTCATAAATGAACTTGTAAGTCCCCACAATAATGCTTTCATACATATAAGGCAGTAGGATTAGCCAAAGAATCGGACAAACGCAAACAAAACTGTGAGGGTGAACAAGAACTCTTCAGTCACAAGCAACCTTTAGACAACATTAAGATAATACACTGCAGATAACATTGTATCAAATTGAAAATTATTTGATACACTCATGTATGTCTGAGTTTAGCTAAGCCAGTGAGAATGGCAGCTGTTTCTCTTAAAAAAAAGTAACAATGGGGACTTAACAGTCACTATGATTATGTCTCCCATCTTTCATCTTGTCACATCAAGGAGCAGCTGCGTTCCTTGGTATCAGACATGGATCCAACACCCACCATGGGACAGAAACACTGAATTATCCCTATTTTTTTGGTATCTAATCTAGATTTCTCCCCTAAAAGTGAAGTCTTGGCATAACATCTTAACTCAAAAGATCATGAAACAACATGATGGTAAAATCTGGTGTGATAAGGCTTCTACCTTAAGCAAGACACATCTGTTAGCTTATTGTCAAGAACCACCTGTAATCCATGAAAATATAGATATAAATTCCCCTAACTGTGACGGTCTTTCTAGTACAAGGTCTTATCATATGTCACTGCAGCCTACAGTAGCTTTATTGCCAGTCTTCCATTCTTTAGGTGACTGGTAGTACAAAAATGACAACTGGAAACTAAGAGACTAATGGCAGCACAAAAGAAAGAAAGGTAGTAAGCAAATATAGTCTGAGGCAATGAGACGTCAGTCCTGACTACGTTACATCATGATCCATACAAGCTTGTATTCTAAATTTTATTCTGTGATATAACTCTTTTTGCTTGGTACTTGCCTCAAGTTTCCCCAGGCTAGAGTATCATAGTTGTCCTGATTAGGTGTAGTTAAGGACTTTCATTTCCTACTTTCAGATGATATAATCACTCTTGCGATTTGAAGTTTGGCAGATACGTGCTATATATACTAGACACTTCTCCACAAGAATGTAGTTAAAGTTTTAATTCTTAGGCTGCTCTGTGTCAGGAAACTGCTCATCTATGTTTCTATATCATGGCCAAATTCAATAAAATTAATTTCTCTTGGCAGTGAAGAAACAAGAAATTCTTTTAAATTTGATTTGTTTTTTATTATTGTTGTCTGTACTAATTCAGTTGCCTTATCTTCCACACTTCATAGCTAACATGCCCCAAATGAACAACTACTAAATTTCTTGTGTCTACACAATGATTCATTGCTTTGCTATTTTCTAATTCCATCAATATTCTCTCCGATCTTACTGCATAGTCTATTTATTCTCTCTTGGCAATTCAAACACATTGCCCATTTAATTTTCTGAGATTCTTACCATTTGTACCTGATTTTATATGGTTTGCAACCTCATACTCAACAGCTCCATTATGAAGCTTTCAAAGAAAGTTATACTTGCAAGAAATTTATATTATCATTCAAAGGTCTTGGCTGAATTTGCAAAACTGAAGTTATTAAGACAAAAGGGATTTTCTGGGTTAATTTCAATCAGCTATTGCAATGAATATAAGTGCATGATTTTTTGAAGTGTTTTGGCTTTTCTGGTTTTCTAATCAACCAGACATGGTAACGCCTGAATTAAGTAACGCCCACTGGCATTTAACTAAGCTGCATCTCCCAAAAATTGCACTATGCTGCTCCTGGTACTGTGGAGGTAATTCACAAGCAAAATACTGGGCAGTACAGGTATCCACCTGTCATTGTGACAGTCATGATGATCCCTGAAGCACATAGGAAAATCCTGTCTACGGTCTGTATATGGAATTAACTGAAAAGATGAAACGAAACACAAACAACTTTGCATGTGGTAATGACAATTTGATTTCCAGTTCATTCCTTTACTGCTGATCTGCATATGTTTTTATAATAACTAAAAAGACAGTTATAAGAGTTGCAGGTATCAAGACTTACACCAGTTTCAGTTTTACTTGATCAAGTTATTCCTCATGAAGTTTACTACAACACAATGCATTAAACGGGAAAGAGGACTCAGTCAGACTAACTTCATTTCTTAGAACCAGAAAAAATAATTAAAATATTTGCAAATACTTAGAAGATGACAGTGTAGTAAGTAACAACCTGCACACATTTCTCAAGAGCAAATACCATGGCAGCCTAATTTCTGCCTGTGACAAATAGGTCTCACAGATAGAAGAGTTACAGTAATGTTATATACGCCTGTCCCAGATTGGTCACAGTCAAGACAGTGCACTATGCTTTCCTGTTCTGATGTAACTACTGCACAATCAGGGTAATAACAGCTGGGAAACTGTCCTCAGTGGTTCACTGTCAACCTGGAAAGATACAAATAGTATGGTCCAGGGCTTTTGCTACTATTCTGTTTTCTCCTTAATGACTGGGATGCTGGAACTGAGAGTGCGTTTCTAAATCTGAGAAAGACACTAAAGTGGAAGTAGCTCTTGGAGATTAGGTTCAGAAGGCAAAACGACTTGACATGCTAGGGAAAGGTGTGAGAAAACATAGAAGAAACTTCTGTGAAGACAAAGCAGATCAATGGAGAAGGCAGTAAACAACCACACAAAGACATCCTGGAGGAAAGACTAGACAGCCAGATGTTTCACAGACGAGGATCTGTGGGTAATAATAAATCAAAATAAAACCCAACAATGGTTGCTATTGAAAACCACGCATATTTAAACATGAGTAACACAGTTTACATTTAAAATAATTCTTTCCTGCTTACTAGAGGAAGGTAACGCTCAGCATCCACTGTATCCACTTTTGAAAGCCATATTTTAAAAAAGATATGAATTGACTGGAAAGAGTCCAAAGGAAAGCATTAAGAATTACCAAAGGTCTAGAAAACATATACCATGAAGAAAGACTTGACAGAACCTGGGTGATTTACCGAAGACAATAAAGACATTATAATTGTCTACAAATGTAAAACATTGCTGCAAAGAGGAAAGGCACAAACTGTTCCACCACAGACAGGAAAGAGTTAATGGCCTTAAGGTGCAGTAAAAGAAAAAAAGTTCAATTTAACAATTTGACACTAGAAGGTTAAGTATGAGGTTAGTTAAACACTCAATAGATTGCCCAGGGAAGCTGTGGAATCTTCATCAGGAGAGGTTTCTGAGAATAGGATAAGCAAGCATCTATCCCAACTAGTTTAAACATAATTGTTTCTGCCTTGGGGCAGCAAGATGGACAAGATGACCTCTCAGTGTCCTTCACAGCCCAATGCTGTATATTCTGTGAATTACAAGAGAATGCTTTATTGCTGAAAAATAGTACAAAGTTAAGCATTTATTTAATTTGCCTTTTAAAAGGACACGACTCTGCTTCAATTTTGAGAATATTGTAATATATAACAATTAGGTTGAAGCTTACCAAATAATGCTTCTGGTATAATCTGACTTTGCTAGGCTCTAAAATACAGCAGAACCTCTCTTAGCTATCGTTATCAATTATTCTCAAACTCAGCATGTCTTGGTATTAATTTCAGTGAGAGCACCTCACTTCTCAGCAAAGATTTAGCAACAACAAAGTTGCAACAGGACTTTATCAATACATGTATAAAGAAAAAGAAATGAATGTACAGTTATCAAAATAAATCAACCAAACACAGCTTGTGAATCAGGATTATTGATTGCTTTACAGACACTCTTTAACCCCCTCACTCCTTTACCTGTCAACTGCAGTTGCAATTATCGTTTATAATTGTTCTCCCCATTCCTCATATGGTTTTCCTACACAGGAAACAGATCAGCCATGTTGTTGCAGCAAACCTGTCAGCACAATGCAATCTTGTCTCCCTCTGTTATTCATTAAATCTTCTGGTTACAGTTGTTAAAAAAAGCCCCAAGTCTTCATATATCATCTACACACTGTAACTATCTTGCCCTTTAACTTATTGTACCATATTCTTCTTTACTTTAATGGTGGAGGAAGAAATTGCATACTTTATTCAGAAGAGATATGGAAATGCAATCACTTGCAACTAATAATTATGCTAATTAGGCAAATTGATGACCAAATTGATGACCAAATCTGGCCATTTCTTATCTACAAGACTTGATCTTTTTATGGCTCTTGGTAAGAATTATTTTTGTCACCTATTTTTCTACTAGAACCACATCTCACATCAAAGCATCTAAATATCTTTGAAAGTCAGGTCCTACATGTCTGAATACAGACATCTGAAGGCAAAGGATCATGAAGAAAGTGAAATCCTGTTTCTTATAAAAGTAGAATTATAAAAGTTTAGTTATGTTAGATTCTGTATCATGGTCAGATTAAGCTGCTGCTAACAAGATGTTGGCTGTTTGACTGTTTGACAATATGCTTTTTCTTCATTGCTTATCGTCCTGTGAAAGATGTTACAGCAGAGTTGACAGTTACAATGTATAGCTTGCTAGCTGCAAAACAGAAAAGCAAAACATGGAAATGTGACTGATTTGAACTTCAGCAAACCATAATGGCCTTTTAATTTTTGCAAAAAAAATCTCAGATTGTAATCAATGAAAGAAAAATTTACTTTTTCCAGTGGTTTAAAAGCTAATTTATTTTAAGTATGTATCAATCAGGAGAATCAAGTACTGTGTATTCTTAATTTTTGGCAGTAACCTTCAACAAATGGAATGCATGGTAGTTTGTATGTGTTATCTGAAATATTCACACGCATGTGTGCATGTGTAAAGACAACTCAGTACTATCAACATTAATTATGTTCTTCAAATACCAGTTCATGCAGGGTAACCTATTTTGCAAGAATGCTATAGATACTTAGTTTTGTCTGTGTTACAGCAGCCATGCCCACCATTCCAACTTTCAACTCTTTATTTGGATGATATTTTAATAAATGGATCTAGTAAATTTAGCTAACAGGGCAGGTGGTGGTTGTGGTTTTTGCATTAATTTGCTGGCCACAACAACACTGAATTCAGTAATGTGTTGTGATATTTATCTATGACACACAATACAAAGGAAAATACAGGCAGTGAGCCAAATATAAATTTATGGCTCCACTTACTGAACACAACTGAAATTCTGCTGTTTTGTGTATCATTATGTGCACAGCTACAATATGCTTCATCTGACAAATTCAGCTTTATGCCTAATGCCATGTAAAGCCCACTGGCTAATATGACACACATATAGTCTCACCACCACTCTGTGTCACAGTGGCTTGCCCATAAGCAGAACGGAAGATATTCAGGGATGAATAACGTCTTCATAGCCTGCTGTCTATCTGTGGTGCGTAAGGCAGGTGTAAGTCCCTGCCAGTGCAAGGGGTGGGTTCAAGGGGTGGGTCTGAAGGCATTTTGGCCTCCAACAAGTACATCTCTGCCTGGAGATGCCAGTGATGTCTTCAATGATGTACTGAGATTACTGACAGAAGTAAATGTCAAGATTTAAAACTGGTTACACTCTAGGTTATAAACAATACTATAATCCTAACATGGAATTTATTAACATTGTATGTTTTCTGTTGGCCCTAAAGGTTTCACTTTTCAGGAATCAATGATAAATACTGTAATGTAGATCACATTTTTTTTGGTGTATAATCATAGTCATATTTTGTAAGCTATCATGGTGTAGCCTACTTCAAACAGTCACAACTTAACTCTTAAAAGATCGACATTTAAACTTTGCATTATAACATTTCTTGGGAGTACAATTTCACCATCCATGACCAAGGTAAGAATGCTATAAACACTGCCACAAAATTTCCTCAATCCTTTTGCATAACAGCCAAGTATACAATGCTGTGTGTAATAAACAGATATACTGCAAAGTATGTCACCTTCCAAAATGAATTCTGAACTCCATTTAATAGTCTCAACCTGTTACCAGGTTGAAGAAAAGGGCAACATTAGATTCATTACACTGTGGGCTCAAAGGCCTAGAAAACAATGTCTTGGCTGAAAAAAAAAATTCATTGTTATCTCCTGCATTTTTGATAAATGAAAAATGGGTCAGATATGAAAAGCTACATACTTCAATTGTAGTGAAAGAGGATCATGCTGCTGCTTGGCCTTCCTCATGGACAAGGCAAGGTACACTGACCTCAGGACTCTTCTTGTATTATATTATATACAATAATTTAAAAAGAAACTCAATGATTAAAGCTTTGGATTTAATCTGCCAGACGACTGACTAAGATTTCAGAACTGCGATAGCATGCACAGTTTGAAAGTCACTAAAGCAAAACAGTGAGGAGATAATAAGGGAGTTGAAGGTGTCATTCCAAACCCAGACTTGATGTTATGGAGATGTGAGCTTACACAGAACCAAAAATCTAGGTGCTGTCTTCATTCATTGTCCCTTTGTGAAGGGATTAATTTGAGAATTCTTCTGGAGAATAACAATACACAGAATGCTGTTAAAGAAAATGAATGCCTTTACAAGATTCCTCTTGTAAACATGACAGGTGCAAATCCTCCAGTAGTCAAAGTTCAGAAATGGAAACAATTGCTTAGAAATTAATTTTAGCAATTGAAAGTTATTTGGGGTAAAGTCTGAGGGGGAGAGGAACAAACTAAGATTATGACTACAATAAAGCCCTTGCATGTGTTGATATTTTGTGTCGACACAGTATTACACAGTACTGACAAGGCTTTGATTTAAACTGCTGTGTAAGATACCATCAAGCTAAACTAACTATAGATTCCAGTTTGGCTAGTGTAACACCAATGATTTCTTCCAGTACAGTTACAATAGTCAGAAACCATTTTGGATGTCTCTTGTAGATATAGTTATGTTGGCAGGAGTTTGCTGTAAGCCTAGCTTTAGATTACTTTACAGACTTTTCATGGAAAGTCTGCAACAGAAACTTCAACATGATGTACAAGTGGAAGACACATCTTAGTTCTATATAGCCCCCTTCTCAACGTTGGTTACATATGTTCGTGCTGGAGAAAGTTGTTCTGTTTTTCTTATATCTGTTTATGAAATAGCAGCAGCTTAGACAATGACATACAACTCGGCTGAGCATGCCCTGACACACCCAAGAAGAGCTCCAAAAATTATCACTGTGCTAATATGACTTGAAAGGGAAACATGGATGTTTTTATAAAGTGCCTAAGCATCTCTTATCAATTTGCAAGGCAATAAGCAGCCTTTTGTGGCAAACCATGCAAGGAATGGTGTTGCTAAAACAAACCAAACAGGAATAAAGTTTGCCTTGTGACTTCTGATTAGCAATATAAGCCAACTATGGGATCCAGATTCTCTGCTACCGTGTATCTGCCTTGGCCAGGCAAATTGCCCTTGAAATGAACTCTCTGCTAACAGAAAGCTTGTGCTACAGCAACTGTTCTGCCTACTGCTCTCTGTGATTAGGGATCGCAGTTAGGACAAATGAGAAATGAAGCAATCAGAAAAGGGGATTAAAAATCTGTTTCAGACCTACTTCTGAGCAGGCTTAGTTTAGCATTTTTTCATCCTGTACAGTACGTATTCCATAGCGATTTTGAAAACAGTATCATTTAAAAGTTAACATCTGCTTAGCTAGTAGCACCAGATAAAAGGTCTCATTTGTAATGAACAGGCAAATTTGTTACAGCCCCAGTCAACAGCTATTGACTTGGTAGGGCACTTCTGCTTATTACCGTCAAATCCTTTTTCTTTTTTGTTCAATAGTCAATGGCACTGTAATGGAAGGTATCGCTTACAAACTGATGCAATATATATCAGCAACTGCTAGAAGTTAATGACTAATGGTTACAAAGAGGAAAGCATGTGCTAAGAACAGCATTACATGTCTATTAATCAAATTTACTGCATCCAATGTGCCTTTATAGGTTAGTGGAACTGTAATGCACATCAGATAAATAGTTTCTGCTGCTATTAATCTAAGTTTTAATGCAACACACCTTTTAATCATGCTATCATTACATAAATAATTTGGCTAGGTCAAGGTTCTGTCTCACTTTTACAGCACACCTTTTAGTTATAGAAAATTTCTGTCCCTTGTTGGCTTGTGCAATCCTAGATTTAGGATTTAGTGAAATGCAAGGTAACTGCTCCGCTCCCAGCTTAAGCCATGTTGTTCTCTAAATACCACAGATAGGGCAGTATAAATGCAAGGCAACATCCTAAAGATAAACTGGCAAAACAGGAGCAGAGCAGAGTGCGTGTGTCCATTGCTCAGCCTGTCTCCTAGCTTCTTCCCTGCAGCAGAGCTGTACTGCACAACTTTGTCCTTTACACTTTATATAACTTGCACTTTCCATGCCTTAGGGTGAAATTTGTTAATAACTCATGTAATTTTTTCATTCTATAATTATTGCTGTAAAATTGTTTTATTTTTTTAAACATGCCTGACTCAAAAATATTTTCCTTCAAACTTTCTCTACGCATTTTATATCATGTTTTTATAGGACAGTGTGACTGTAACAGTAACACCTACTATTTTTATATTACCTCTAAGCAAACACTCCAAAACCAATAATACAATAACAAATACTCTAATGTTGGAGCACTGATTTATCTGTTTGTTTCTGGTTTCTTAATGCAATCTTCATTTCTCTCTAGACTGATGATGAGACATTACGGAAAAAAAATTTATAAATGTGGCAAAGATTAAACAATCATGCCATTGCCAAGTACATTATACTGTACTCTGTGTGCACCATCTAATTGCATTTAAACAATATTGGTAAATCACAGTCATTAGCCTTTTTCACAAATGAGACATACACTACTAGATCCACCATATGAATCCTAGTCATACCTGTGATACTGGTTCATAAACTGCCCATGTTGGTGAAGACTGGTGGAATTTAATTGCTGCTATACTGCTCATTATGAAACAAGGAGCTAAATTCAATTAAGTTCCTACATATTTACATCTCTTGACAGAGATCTCCAATGCTGCTCAGCCAGTATTAACTCATATTCTTGTTTGCTGTCAGCAGAGCAGTTACTGACGGGAGAGCAAGGGAGGAGACTAAGCCATATCTTTCCAGAAGTCTGCAACATAATGGATTCTGTTAGTCCAGTAACCAAACATTCCTAAATAATAATGAATTTATCCTTGCAAGACTGTGTGAAGGAAAAGAAAAAGATCCTTTTCATCTTAATTTAGTACCACAGAGAGACAAATTTGAAGAAGGTCATCCTGTAAACCTATTGAAATTCCATTCTAATGACATGAGTTCAGGAGATATAATTTTCTCTTTGTTCTAGTACACTGTGTTTTCCAAACATAGCTTTTGATATTGTAACGAGGTGAAAGAGGAAATATTCATAACATATTTATTGTGTTTACTGTGATGGTAAGAGGACATCTTTGTTTTATGCACACAACACTTGATCTTTAAAAGAAAAATATAAGTACTGCAAATCAGCAGACAACATGGCTTAGTTGAGGCAACGATTAATTTTGAGAAGAGTATACCTTATGAGTTTTTTAATTCATTACTGCAAAAAGTTGGCATTAAAGAAATTACATGCATGTTAATAAGACTTTTACTTAATACTTAAGTGATAACTGGATATTTCAGCATTTCAGAAAAGCCCATAACCCCGCTAAAAATGCTAGATTTCGGAGGCAAGGGATATCTCTTGTCAGCTGCAGTAGTTATAAAGAGTAAGACATTTCATAGATTATTCTGGAATTTTAGTGAATCGTTTGCAAGTGTACAATAAGTTTAAAAGAGTTTACATTTTATTTCTTTAAAATATGAAGTTGATTTCTTCTGGTACCAAAATCAGTAAAACACAACCAAATAAAGAGCGAGTGCTTGTGGAAAAAGAAGACTATAGCTGCTACCTGACATGGTGATTTGACTTCATTGTCAACATTTATGGCTTTCTCTACTGTATTCCACTAGCCTATGAGCAAACTCTACAGTCCTATCTCATAAGAACCTGTAAAGACTTTATTTGAATGAGGAGGGTTTTTATTGAAAAATAAAAATAAAACATCTCTACTTGAAAACAGATAGGCTATGAATTTCCTATTATGGTCCCAAACTCTGCAGTTTCTGCTGCACTTCATGATTTGGATAATTTCTGAGAATTGCAATCCATACTGAATGTGGAAGTAATGCTTAATTTTGATACTAAATCACATAGAATGGGAAAAACAACAAAAAACTATTAATAGTAACTTACTTTTGGTAACAACTCCTTCAAGGCGAATTATATTTGGGTGATCAAATTGTCCCATGATACTAGCCTCTCTCAGGAAATCTCTTCTCTGTCTGTCCACATAGCCGCCTTTTAGAGTTTTAATTGCAACAGGTATCTCTCTTTTTCCTGGTGTCTTCAGACGTCCACTGCATACTTCTCCAAACTCACCTTAAATACATAAAATATTTGTTAGATCATACACAGTGCCTGAAGAACTACAGTACAGTTTGTATTGCTGAACTTAAACACCGTATTTTTTCAAAATAACCTTCAATAGCTGTCTTAAAAGCTGTCTTTTTTAATAGTTCAGAGTTATTTGTAGTTGTCAGTGAAACAAGAACGCATAAATATTCAAGAAACTCACACATTCCATAGAAGTGGATGGAGAAATAATGGATGGGATATTCAAGTTCCTGAGTTTCATCACATCCCAGAAAAGCAAAATATTCAGCATTACTTCACAACAAATAATCACCTTTCCTTTGTGCCACACCATGAGATCATGGGGACTTGTACTTTCACTGCAACAGCCAAACCATCTGCCCTCCACAGTGTGGTTCACCTTGCTTTACTGACACTTTGAGACTGAACTTTAATATCAATATGCTTGTGATATAACTGAGCATGCTATGAGGAAGAAATGTAATATCACTTAGATTTTAATTCCAATGATTACAAAATATCTATCTAAAATATTTATAGCAATATCTACCTATAGGGGTATCATGCACTAAGATGCATAAAGAAATGCTGTGAGAATATCAGAATACCTGACTATCCTCCAGTTGTAGAAAGCATTTAAAATGTATTTAATGCTATTATGCCCCAGAAACACACTCACATATGATTTAAATGGACTTACACACCTACTTGAAATTAATTACATATTTCACTGTTCAGACAGCGGAAGGCCAACAGTTTCAGCAAATCAGGACTGAGTTGAGTAATGAGAGGAATCTCAAAGCTTGCTTCACCTGATGTTTTCCGGTGTATGTAGGGCCTTTGAAGAATGCATGTCTCCTTGCATTCCCTTTACACATTTACTAATTAAGTTTGTATACAAATCACACTCAGAAGTTATTTAAAGCCCCTACCAAGTATACTCTGGATGCCTGCAGGTCAGTTTTCAATGGGTCTCATAATCCAGTAAATGAAAAACATGATTCACAAAAATATTTCAAAGCACTTCTCAGTGCAGGGTACTTCCATAGCAAAACTAAATTCTCTACCCCACTCATTTTGGAATCAGAACTGTTGAAAAACAAAACATGAGTCATAAACAGATATATATTTAACTGGAGGAAATAATTTGTTACCCTCTCCATTGAGTGCTGTCTGAATTAGTTTTCCTTAAACTGTAAGGACAGAACAAAAGAAAACGAAACAAGAGACCTCTATCCCGTAACAGTGTGTCTTCAGATACGAACCAAATCTAGAAGAGAGAGGCCTTAAAGACAGAAGCTTCTCTTCAGAGTATTATAACTCCCTGATGTTATAGGATTAGAATGGATATTGTCATACAACTTTTATTTTATTAGGTTCTGTCACTTCCACTAAAATAAAACGAGGTTTTATTAGCCTATAAGATCCAGGAAGACTGGAGGGATTAAAAAAACAATTTCATAGCTCCTCTTTCACTTCAAAACAGAGACATCATCAAGTGCAAGAGTACAATTAACAGATGCTGAACATAACCTCTAAATAAATTAGCAGGTTCTTAAAGAGCTAACAAAAGCTAAGTGTCCTCGGTCTTCTTTCTACCAAAAAAACTCCATTTGTTTTATTTCTACCTAATTTTTAAAAATACATCAAAGCATGTTCTTCACTGAAGATGTGTGCATATGTGTGAATATGCATATGCCTAAAATGAGGAAAATTTCCAATTTCTTTCTCTTGATGAAACCATGAAAAGCAAAAATACTAGAGCCTTAATATCCAAATTTTTAAAGAGATTTCATGATCAATAATTCTGCAAAACTGCAAAATCTCATTTTTGAGAATAATTGGGAAAGCATGGGTTATAGAATAAATTGTTTTGCTATTATAAGATTATACAAGAGTACTACAACTTCAGAATTTCAGAAATAATGGCATTCATACCTCCGGGACTGTAAAGGGCTGTTCATCAGGTGTTTTGAAATGAATTAAACTGAAGGAGGCAAGTGACGGACTTACAATCCCAAGATTTATTATCTGTACAATATCCAAAGCAGGGGAAGGAACATCATGTCTTCTCCCTGACCTGTTTCTTTTCCCTTTTTTGGATGCATGATTTGTACAGGTAGAAAGAAATTTCACTCCCCTTGGATACTGGGATTGATAAACTGGTAAACATAAAGACTAACAGCAATTTTTTTGTGGCTTGATGTCAAACAGACAGTAAGTGATCATCAGCTCACAGAACAGACAGTTACTACATTTAGAAACCTAAGGTATGTGTAATAACATCTAGTTCTGGTTTAGACTAGATGGAGATCAATGATATAATTTAAAGCATTGAATTATTTACACTAAGAAAGAGTTTGACAAGATTTTGTCCCAGAGTATTTTTTTTACACTTTTGTTCAGATAAAGAATTTTGAATGTTTTTAAAGTCAAAGGGGAATGTATTCAACAAAAGGGATTTTTAACATCTAAGAATCTAAGCCTCATCGCTCGAGTTTGAAGATAAACAAGACAAATGTTGACCCTGCGGCAGTAAAGGTTCATGATTGCATGTGTAATAAGTAGAAGCTAAGAGCCAGATGTCAATGAAGTCGACATCTTTCCTTGCTCCAGGGAAGAAGCTGGTGATAAGTAGAGAAAAAGATAGAGTTCATTGTCTGTTCAGTTTTAATAAAGTGTAAATAATCCCTGGCTTATATGAACCCCGCACATCTTACTGTATGTTATACAAAAATAAGCTAATTGAGCAGTCTAGCAACTTACCCTGTGTGAACCACACATCCCTTTTCTCATTCAGTCATAGCATATGTGTTATTGAAAATGAAACAGGAACAGTCAGTCACTTAAAAGTCTGATATGCATTCTGGTATTACTACATGGGATCAAAACAAATGTCTTGCAACACAGACAGTTGCTGTTGATACAACTGCAAGGTCACAGCACCAAATACAGCTCAACTAATTTTCCCCAGTTTTAGTCATTAGACATGTGGGAGAACCGGCAGAAGATTTAGATTGTAAAAAGAATATAGTGTACTCTCTGTGAAAAGTTGGAGTTGGGCTCTTCCTTGAGTTTCAACATTTTAACAAAAAATAAGAGGACAATTGTAACTTTTAAGACAGACTTGACAAAGTACCTCTGGGAATTCCTTCCATGAAGAGGTGCTGAAGCCTTAAACCAAAAAGCAAGAAGTGATGGGGCAGAAAAACGTGTCATGGACAGGACAAAATCAAATGATACGATAACATGTCAGTAGGTGCAGCAAGCTCAATACGAAGAGTGGCTGAAAGGCACGATCTGAAGAAAAACTACAGCAATGAATAGATGGGAAATTGTGGGAACTGGCAAAAAGGCACCCAGGGATCTTTGTAATGAACCAATAGGAGATCTCATGGAATATTTGATACTAGTGATAAAAAAAAAACCTCGGCCAAGGGTTTTGAATCCAAGAAGATTCAATATCAAATTAAACAATAGTAAAACTTTGTCATAAGTAGTGGATAAAATAAAAGGGAATGGACTGATCATTTTCACCATTTACACAGTAACTGTTACTAGAATGTGAATTTCACTAATACCTGTTTATTTAGTTGATATTACCATGAGACACATAAGCTAAGCACTTACAAATAGGTTCTGTTTTGCCTTTGGTATTGTAATCTGCTTGCTATTATGAATATTTGATCAAACTGCAATTTTCATTTTGGTTGTAAACTGTTTCCCCTACTGCCTTTACCCCAAGTTTGAACCAAGGTATCAGCAGAAGCTATTCGAAGACTAACAAAAGAGACCATTAACATCTATTAACCTGGACAAACTTTCATTCAATCAAAAGGTCTACAAAACAGTATTTTTTTTCTCAGATGAACCAGATGTAAGGTAGGAGATGGGAAGCCACGCAGGGGAAGTAACCTGACTACATATCCATCTTGAATCCGGATTTATGTGCAGATATTGTTATTTTAATGCAGGTCTCTTGCGTCTACACATGGACTAAGTAAACTATGAATAATTTAGAAAGGACTTTGCAAAGTCTGTATTTTACTTGCTTTATTTTCACCAAAGCATCAGAAGGAAGGATACTAATTTAGAGTGTTTGCAGATGTACTGGAACACCAAAAGCATGCCAGAGGGGAAGACTGGGAGAGCTGAGATCAAAGTTTCAATTGACTGGCTCCATAGAATATAGTGGCTGCGTTCAAAAACATCAGCTCCATAAATGTCCACTAGGAGGACTTGAAAAAGGATTTCAACAAGAGATTGCACTAATTCTTTTTTTCTCAAAGTAATCTTGGGAGTTCAGCATCCTTTCTTAAATTGTTGCTGCTTTGCATTTCCTATTATTACCTGCCTAATGATATGAACTTGCAATAGGAATATTTATTAAATCTACAACTAAATGTATAGACATTCTCTTTTTATTTTGGCTATGATGTCTTGGACTGTTGCAGGCCAAGCGTCATCTTAAACTTTGCAGCTGCTAAAGGCTATTTTCCAATCTGCTGTTACTGCTTGAAGCTCTTGCTGCTTTTCCAATTTGACCATTTGTTACCACCTCCTCTGAACCTGTTTTTAGTATCTGATAGAAAAACATCATTATGTGGAGCAGTCAGTGTGTAAACAACAATTTTAGATATTTGCTCTCTTTTTTTATATCACATAGTACTACCCTTATGTTACTAGTACTTGGCACCAAAGGAGCAGACCAAATTCTCTGTATAACATGGCTAATAAGTGATTGCAGAGAAATCCCAATGTCTTGTGCAGCATTCAGATGTACCTGTACAACAGAGCGTAAGCAGGTAAATACACTCAGGGGCTCTTAGATTTTGCACTTCTAAGCAGAGACTGAAATACAGGACAAAAATAATGAATAGGAAGTTTTTGTTTTTCAAGTCTATAGTATATGTGTATCTGAGGTAAGTGGAGCGGTTAGGAGATTTTAACTTTTAACCGTGCTGTAATCAGAAATGAGATAATCAGTAGCTTTAGTTGAAAATACTACTTCTGATTTTATGGTATCATCCTCAGATAGATTACTCAGCAGCAAATAATATAATGTACATTTCCAATTCACGTCATCCAAGATTATAATTACCAAATATTTCAAAAGATAACTTGGGAACAGAGTTAGGTAAACTGAAAAGAGAAACTAGAAAAAATACTTGCCTTGAGTGTCAAAGCCATCTGCACTGCAACTAGTGAATTGTCAAGAGCTTTTGGACATGACTTTTTCCCATCAAAAAACCAAATTGGAAACTGCTTTCAGGAAAAGATCAGTTTCAAAAATTTCTTGACCAGAAATGCTAGAAAAAAAATTTCAAGTATTTGCAATGTTCTACTTTGACGTTTTCAAAATGAAAACTTTTAGTTCTTGAATGGAAATAATTTTTTTCTGAAAAATTAAAGTTACAGAAATTCAAAATTAAAATCATTGATCAAAATAAAATGTTCAAAAAAATTTAAGAAATGCATCTATTAATTCACTCCTTAAAAGATTTTAATGTTTCATTTTGTAAAAGATTTTAATTTTTTGTTTAACTTAGGTAAAAATTGTAAACATCTTTTAAAAGTAATTCTCCTATGATAAGAAATCCATTCTATATCTGTTTGCAATGTTTAATCCAGAATTAGAGAGAAGGCATAAAGAAAGTTTTAGGACTGCTGTGAATTACAATGATATGTTATGTCCCCTAGCAGCTATTGAAGAACTCTGTGAGAATTTGTACTCTGCGTGCCTCAGGCATGGTATTTAACCTGTATCTTGCCTGCATGGAAATAGGTTTAAATTTCATTGCAACCAGTTTGCAAGTCCTGCTAGGCAAATATCTTTGAAGATGGGAGATTACCCAAAGTAATTTTAGAAGATAAAAAATATAAAAATAAAATATGTCAAAGAAGGCAAAAATTCACTTCCATGCATACAAGAAAAGGGAGAGAGAAGCTGAGTAAAGAATTTTCATAAATGAATTAAATTGAGAATAAGGACACAATTTTCATCTGAACTAAAATCAATAAGCTCAATCCTTGTCTGTCCTACTCAACTCCTTTGAAATCAGCAGTTATACCAGTGCTGAATGTAGTTCAATATGCTTTATAGTCTAAGACATCAGTATCTATAGTATGTCTGAAGAAAAGGAAGAAATAAAAGAAATCAGATAGAATGTTTTCTGCAGAAGTCAGCCCTCCGGGGGCTCTCTCAAGCTCATAATTCCAATGGTGCACAGTGCCAGCTACATATTATCTAGCTTAAGCAATCAGGTAAACTCAAAAGTACTCTAGCGATATGGACTGCAGCATGAAACAGAATTTTCTCTTACTTTCAGGTCAATACTTTCTCTCCCGTTTGCTAACAGACCAGGTTTTATTTCTGTTATATTATTTGCATGACATTTTCTAGTGCATAAAACACTTCTTAGCAACACTTGGAGACATTTCCATTGCTATCAGTGTAGTAACGTATCATTAAATGAGGGATCTCAACTGAAAAATACCTCTGCTTTCTCAAGTGACTAAGATATAGGAAACAAAGATAAAAAAGAAGGATCACAGTGCATTATGTTTTCTGATAGTAATTTTCCTGACAATACTTGCTAGCACGAGTTCTTTGGTGGACTCAATATGAGCAAATTAAAATATTTTTTTTTCCACTGATGCCCTTCTACAAGATGTAACTCTGATTTTTGCAGTCTGTTGTACTATGAATTATCTTATTTTTTTCTTGATGGTATTAGAGTTAGAGAAAGTAAATAAGGTAAAAAAAAGCATTTGTATGTTAGCATTTACTTAGTAAGTAATAAAACGGCATTGTTAAAGAAAGCCCAAAATGGATAGCTCAAAGACGGGCATTGGAGTATGGAACATACTAATTATTCCTACTGAAATAAAATTACAGTAAGGTGAAGACAAAACATCTGTATAGTCAGTATTCTAAGTACCTTTAAGACAGCAATTTACCAAACTGAGTCACTCTTAATATCCTAAGGACACAGAGAAATATCCATATTGTGTAAGCTGAAGACAGGTTTTGTGTTAATATCTTTCACAGCAAGAAATTAAATTTCAGCGCTGGAATTAGAGCTCAGGATACTGTTTCTATGTTCATCAAAATTTCTAACACAGACCCTTAGCTCTCCCACCTTCCCTTTCTGTTGGGGCTGAGAAATGATTAATGCTCCCCAGCCATTGAGAGTGTGCGGGTAACAACACAGAGGATGTAATGCACCACAGGAACTTCAGACTTTCCTTGTCAGTCTGGTTTTTGTTTTAATTTGTTATAACTGTGAGAAATGTTGGTGGGCCTTCTGAATGACATGTTGGTCACAAGCCACGCATTGAGATCCACTAGTTAGGTAACTTTGTAAGGCCCTTGTCTAGCCTTGTCTCTCTAAGTCCTCAGTAAACTACACTGGGTAAAACAGAGAGCAAACAATCTCGGGACCTGGTCAATAATAAAATGCTATCTGCCCTAGAGAGGCAGAACATAAGTTAAAAGAATTGGTTTTACAAGACACTGATCTTTTCAAGTATTTAACTTTTGTTGTGTTAACCACAAAGGTGTGCTTTCTGTCACCATTGAGCTGCCACCAGGACCTCTAGTGAACTCTAGGCAGCAGCCGTGAGCCCTTATCCATGCAAAGGCTTTCCAAAAGTGAATGCATGGGAACACTTGCACAGCACTTTCCCGAGTAGCAAAATCTGACAATTAAACCAAACTTAAGACAAGGGGATAACACTTAATGCACAGAATAGACATGCCTATAAACATAGTACATTAGCAAAGGGTAAGATCCCTGAAAACAGAAGGGGCATGTTATCTCCCTTATAAAAAAAGCCCAATATACATACAGGATTAATTAGCTTCTGAAACCTATTTTCAAATAGCTGTGAAATGGCCCACATCCCCAATGAGATGTTCTCCACTGAAGGTAAACACCCCATAGCTGAGAACAGGGTCTAAAACAATTGATCAGATGTAATTCCTCTCTGTCCCCACCGCACACTTGGACAAAGACAAACAGGGATGTAAGAGGAGAACCTGCAGCTGTTTTTCCCATTCATTCTGCTTCCCAGCTCCATGTCACCTTTCATACTGTCTGCACCTTCTCATCAGAGCTTCCTCTTTCCCCTCTCTGCCAATGATCCTTCTCCACACAGCTACAGGAAAGCCTGTTCCAAGCCAGCTTCTCCTTTTCCCCTTGTACTCCTCCTATTTTCTATTTGATAATGTTTTTTACTCAGTCTTCTATCTTCTGATCTTATCTCCCCCCAGAAAGAGATTCTGATCTAATCTCCCCCTCAGTGACAGAGAATATGTGACACTAACTATGGCAAATGTTGAGTGGCGGAGTGTTTTGAGTACATTTGGAACAAAACAACTGAGAGCGAAATGGTGTGATCAGAGAAATATGCCTACATTTTGTACTGTACTTCACCACTTGCATTATCATGGTGACTTGAGAAAAGCAGCCTATCCATGTCTAGACATTTTTTAAAGTGGATGTACTTTTACCTGCCCCAATAACTCTCTCAATACGAATTCTTGACGGATCAATCTCCTTTGCAAACTCATGGACAGCAAGAGATGGGTCTTCATATGTGTCTGGATCGATATATGTTTTGATTCCCGGGAAACGTACTGCAAAAAAGAGAGAATACTAGGAATCAAGCATTCCTTGACATTTAGCACTGTAACAATATGGTTTTCTCTTTTTATTTTTGGTTGACTAGACAATTGAAAGGATTGGAAATAAGATATTAAATCTTCCACATTTGAAGTTCCAGAACCCAACAGAAGAGGATAGTGACCCAAAATTACTAATGCTTGCTATGATTTCACAGAAACCAACTGTAGAATGCACGTGAATTGGCCCCATTTGCTGGCAGCACCAGGGCCTTCAAAGATTGGCTGGGCACAGACTTAAGCATTTCCTCTTATCCTTCAAGTGGCTTTTTTAGGTGAGGCTTCTGAGACATTGAAGAGCTGGGTATTACAACTCCATAGACAGAGGATAAGCCTCTGCCACCCCAACACTAGAAAAAGCATTCAAAAGTACTGGCTGAAACTGTGAGCAAGGTCCTGCTGGACCCTGCTCAAATCTCCTGAGGTGTTCTGGATGACTGAAAGCATGGATACTTGTTCAGGATTGCTGCAGTGCATTGTTCCATCAAACATCCTTTCAGCTTGCAATGATAACTGATAAACAGTGTTAGTGTAAAGAATGGAGGAAATCTGGGTATTAGGTTCTCTGAATGTTATTTATACCTCTAGTTACTGTCATGTTTGCTAGCTACACAGGTCCCAGAGTTTATCCTGTCCTACAGGAACAAAAAGTCAAAGGCCTTTAGAAAACTCAGTCTTTGGTATTCAACTGATAAGATAGTGTCAAACTCTTATGTTGTTTTGTCTGTGTCCCAGCTGTACACAAGCATCTCCGGAGGTATAGCATTTCAGGCAGGAAAATGAAGAGGACAATAAAGTTTTTGGAAACTTCTGCTTAGCAAAAAATAATAGCCCTAGCTAAGTTTTAAGGAAAATGCTATTTTGAGTAAGGTAAAGCATATTCTTTTTTTTTTTTTTTTTTATTGTAAGGATTTCTTTTCCAAATGCTATTTAGTATTTCAGTCTGAAGAGGCTCCTTGGAGTCTCTGCACTTAGCTCACATCCTTAAAGAACGCTTCAAGTACAGCTGGTAAATCTGCAAAATGCAGCAAGTCACGAGAGAAAATACGTGCTCTGAGTTGGTCACTTGAAAGACTGTCTACAGAGACGTCAAGTGAGGGCTCAAAGATATCAGGAAAAGCAGATCCTGAAGACTAACAGTGATTACTGCCAGACCAATTTATATTCCCCTTTGCTGCTCCTTGGACAATTTAGGCAATCTGTCCTTTACTTTGAAAACAGTGCTTTCTAATTCACTCCTTTCATTTACGGGTGGATGAGTGAACATTCCTTTTGCCAAACAGGTCCAATCTTTGAGATCCTTTTCTCTGAGGATGGGTCCTGGAGGACTGTGCTGCTTTGTTCTCTTCTGATCATCTTGAACAACCAGAGAGCCAGGTGCAAGACGAGAACAAAAATATCCAAATCAATTTACAAGGCTTCAGTAATTTCTGTCTGCTTCCTTGGAGATGGCAGTGGTGACAGTGGGTTGGTGCCAGATTGCTTTGGCAGGCTCCAGCAAGCCATCATTTTCTGGCATGGCTAATATCCCTCATGTTCTCGAAGTATGGCACATCCAAGAACTTATGTTGTTTCTCTTGGACTATCTGGATGGGAATTTTTTTAGGCTGCTGCCATGTGGTGATTAAGTTCTGGAAAATTTGCAATTCATTAACAGAAGTTGATGTGGATAACGCATCAACTTATCAGGATAAGAGGAGGGTACTGCAACTTGGTCCAGAGAATCTCTTCTAAAAGAATTAAGTACCTCTCAGCCTTCTTCCTCTTAGTATCTGAGTCTAAAGCAGCTCATTATCTGATGAGCCTAGATGCATTAGGTGAAGAACACATGTTCAGGATACATGAATGTGACTGGGTTTCATTAAGTAGTGTGCAACAGCCATTTGGACCACTGCCTGTAGAGTACACACATCATACAGAAATGGGGACGACACCAGACATCATGGGATGTCATATTATCAGCAAGATCACGGACCCCTTTCTAACTCCCTTCAAAGAGTTTATTTCCTGAAATCTTCCCTTGACTCACACCAGGCTCCCAAGGGAGAGAGGAAGGATGAACACGAGATGGTTTTCTTCTGCACACCGCAGAAGCATAGAATGTAAAGAGTGGACATGACAAATCTGGGAACAGGAACAAGCAACGCTAACCAGTGCAGGTTTTGCAGCGGAGGTTTTTTTAAACAGCTTCAGCCAGCCTAGGAGAGGTCACCCTTATACTGATCCCAGCAGAGACTGTGCAGCCCCACATATTGTATCAAGTTGAGATGCTGGATACCAAATCTATAGGTAGTCAGCAGTCAGGTAAAGGTTGCTGCTAGCATGAAGGAGGTACTTCTTATGGAGGCGCTGAGCACTCTGTGTAAAGGAGGGAGTATTGTTGGCAATACAGTCTTAGCCGTCGGAGAAAATCACAGTAATTCCTCTTGATCCTTGGTTCTATGGAGCACATACATGAGAGACTTGCACCCTCAAGTCTGATGCTGAGATAACTGCAAACAAATGAGAAGCCTCTGAGATGAAGCTTTGTGTCAACATGAAATACAGCCATCATTTACCCTGGCCTGAAAGACACTGAGTGAGGCTTTTCTCAAATTCAGTCACGGTCTCAGAGGCATATATCAAACTCTTCAGCAGGAAGGTTTTTTTCTTCTTTCCTTTCTGACCACGTTTGGAAACAAATGACAAACAAATCTTCCTGGGAAGTATCCTTTATGGGGAAATGCACCCTTTTCTTTGACACAAAGAGCCACTTGGGTGGACATAGTGGTGTCACCTGAAAAAAAGATTTTACTTCTGGTGACTTAGCATCTGTCTTGATCATAGTATTTCCAAGGATGTTATCAAGAATGACAAAAAAATAATAAAATTTAATACCCTTTGTATAATACCCTTTGAATAAATAAAAACTTTAAATAGCTACTCTAACATAAAACAGTGAGGCTAGTAATTTAAACTAAGCAGCTAAACTAAACTATATAAACTAATATACTGCCCACGAGAGATTGCCAGGATTTTCTCTCACTGTACTGATCAGTGAGCAGGAACATGAGGGAAGGCAACCCATTCCACTTTTTATTTCTTGGGTGGCTGGAAGTGTAGATCCCTAAAGCCAAAGAGAACTGAATACACATAAGGCACATAGTCACTAAGAGAGGAATTTCGAGGCAGAAATTCAATATGGTCCAGACCAGTTGAGAATGCAAAAAAATATACCTGAAAAACTGATAAATATTATTAATAGAATACCAAAAAAACTTATTAACTAGAGTGAATTCAGTGAAATTGTTCAAGAGGACATACAAATAAAAATAAACACTCTTGATGGTGCAGACAATAAGGAACTATTCAAATGGCCAGATTAAAACATCAAGGGCAAAAGTTGTACAGAAAACAATGAACATTCTTCATTTAAAACATGATACAGATATTACGTAACACAGTATTGAGCTACTTACAATGTCCATTTTGCAGATGAGCCCTTCTTTTCTCTTCAGATTTCATTTTGGCCTTTATGTACCACTGGCATCTTTTAAGAAAAACAAGTGATGTTTTAATTAAAATACTTGTCACGCATAAAATAAATGTACATTAAGTTTTATCTGCACTTTTATGAAAGCCAAAATCTTTGCATTTGGAATATATATTTAGTTATGAATTTAAAGAGAGAAATATGCATGAAGAACTACAAACAGATTAGATACAAATAAAAATAAATCATGGTTGAATGATTAGTATGAAAATGACTACATAAGTTCAAGTTTGATGCAATGCTTTATTTCCAAGTTTGACTCCTCCAAAGAATCCTGATACTTTAATAAATTGTTACTTCCCTGCATTCTTGTTTGCATACATTGGTTTGTGCTAATTAAACCTTATCCTATTAACTTTCATCTCCAGTGGGTCAAAAAAGCTCACATTTTCTTTATAAGATAATAGTTTGTACGACTTCATCATGTTTCATGAAAAAATAAAACATTTTTTCACATCAGGACCACTTTTTTTTTTTCTGACTAGCTCTGTGCAGTCTGAACCAGGCACTGACTTATTATTTCTTCTAAGATAGCAGCTATCATATAAGATAAATAATGCGTAGCCTGCTATGTGAATATGATGTTTTAGCATATGCCTGTATGATTGCTATAAAAGTGCAAATCCTTGGCAAACAACACACAACCCCGTGGATGTTCATGAATTGCTAGCAACCTTACCCGACAACGCAGGGGTATGTCGGTGAAAACTGCCACATGGCAAGCTTTCAGGTTCCCTGTAATGAAATCTCCCCTAGCCTGAATGCTGCCTACCTGCAGGACTGTTAATGCTGATTTAGAAGGTCACATGATAGGAGCAACTGTTTCAGTCAAGAAAAAACAAAATATGTGCTCTTGGTCTTAAAGCTCTTTCTCGCTCACTGAACAGCCTAAATTGTATGATTTAGAGGGAAATCTTTTGGTCTAAGGGCTAGGCTATGGGCTAAGGGCACTGACCCCAGTGGAGAACAGCAGTGCATGTGGACGTGTGCTTTGGTGTACAGACATTCAGTTCCAAGACTAGCTTGAAAAAAATGACCAGCCTCTGTGTGTTCACTAACAGCCTTGTAAAACAAAATAAACTATAATTATAGGCAGTATATCCAGTAAAATACTAACAATGGAAATATGACAAATATGTGAACACACCCACCTCATTTCAATGGTTCACTGAAACTATTGAAACAGAGTAGGAACACTCCCAAATTCATTCATTGCTACAGAGGTGATGATGAACACCCGAGGGGCAGAACCTTCTGAGGCTGTCATGGTTATGTACCCTTATGGAGGGAAACAGCAACCAATGGATTCTCCGCTTCTGTGGAAACCTTCAGATTGTACACCAGTTGCTGGGACCACTAAGCATGCCAGTGACATTTTTAGGACCCGAACGACTGGTCTGCAGGGTGCCAACTGCCAAGAACACTGAACACAAGCTCTTACACTTAAAGTGTCTGCCCAAGGGAACAGTCAAAGAAACAAGGCTTTAACCCTGTCCAGTCCTCCTAAGTACGCATGTGGCCCCAAAGTTTGACAGAAGCCAGTGAGTAATCACCAGCAGAGGTGTCTTCCAGCTCCAGCTCCCCATTCCCTGTTAGTGTTGGCTACAGAACAATCGGAGAGGAATAATTCCTGTAATGAGAGGAATAAATCGCACTGAGCTTTCCCATCGCCTTTCCTGGAATTTAGCCAAGACCCCTGTCTCAGTGCTTATCCTGTGCCTCGAAGTCTCTGTTGCTTTCATTTTTCTATCTGCAATCGACAGCCGTGCTTCCTGCTTGAGCTTGGTGGATAATCACTCAGCGAAGTGCAGAGGCAGGTGCTCATTTAACCCAGCCTCTCCACTATGAATAGACTCATCAGCAGCCCTGTGACTCGACAGCTCATCAAATTGCTAGTTCTAAACAGTGAAGCAGAGCACATCTGTAGGGTACCAATCCCATTTTTCATGCAGAAATTTGCCTCCAGCCCTAGAGTAAATTGAGTATTTATTCAAAATTTTCTTGCTCTGTCTTCTGTGGAATACTCTTATCACTGCATTTAAGCAGCACTTCAAAATGAATTCGTATCTTACATAATTGAAATGGTCCCATTGAGTAAGATGTTAGAAAGCTAAGAGAATCTCTGATATCCTTAACATTAGCAAACAGGAGGAATAAACACAGAAAGAAACCCATTTCCATATTTTTTTCTCATTCCTGAGTTTAGTGAGTTTTTTCTAAAGGAAGCATTTGAGTTATGTTTCAGGATTCCACGTAAGGATTCCAGACAATCATTTTCTCTGAAAGTTTATCTTTGTCTGAATAATTCCTCTCTCTTCTGAAAGACCCTACTGTTTGTCAGGGTTTGTAGTAATCACAGGAATATTTACTTAGCTTCTAAGATTATCTAAGGTCACCATATGTTCCAATATTAACTGCTCCCATTAACTTCAACAGAATGTTAGGCTTAACTGGTTTTATTATTTAGCAGAGAGTGCATTAATAATAATGGTACATAATGGTAGCTACTGTAGTGCCATATTTGGTTGCTGGGGTACTGCAAATGAAACCTCCAGCCTACACTGATAGGACTTCACTTTCTTTTCGAATTAGAGGTAATGCTATACCAACAAAACAGAAACTTAGTTACAAATCTGAAAGTGCAGCACCATCTATTGATATCAGCCCTGTCTGTGATGACCATTGCCACATTCAGAGGAGCCAGTGTAACATCTTTTCTCGAAGTGTAAACACAGGCTCTAAACCAGGACAGGAACAGTGCAGAATCCTATCCCAATCCTGTCCCCAAGCCAGGTAAGAAGGAAACTCCACGGAGAATCCTCCTCACATGGAGGCTCTTCCACTGGCTGTTTTATGCATCTGAAGGAGGTAGAGGGGAAAAAGGTAGAGAGGGGCCAGAGCCCCCCCCCGCCCCGAGCTTACTGCAGGAGCTATGAGCCTGACTCCTCTGCTCGAAGGCCCATACCTCTACAGAATATCAGTCTAGTTTTAGGCCTTCTCGATCCATGGCAGCACTGCAGTGCCACTGATGTCTCACAGAGGAGACGGGGACATAATGTCTTTGCTTCCCGGTGGAAGCAGGTGAAGTCCTGAAATCACGAAGCAAATACCCGGAGGGTCAGTGAAAAAGGAAACAAGGCACCATGGAAGCAGCTACGCCTGTGGGAATCTGATATTCCAACCTCTGTGTGCATTTTTTAGCAAGTCCAATTAGAATTTGTGAGTTCTCTTAAAACCTTCAGTGTGTAATTGAGCATGGCATCTGGCCACTCAAATCAAAATGCCTTCTCATCCAATTTGTGTAATGTCATTATTTGATCCTGATCAACACATGAACTGAAGGAAGGTGGACAATCAGCACTGTACTGAAAGAACTGTAAATATAAGAATCAGGGAAGTTATAAAAATAAATCATTGTCCAGACTGGTGAATTCCCCTGCTGGTGCAACAGTACTGCTGTAATGTAGATTTAATTTGGATATCTTCAATTTGATTTAAAAAAAACCCAAAAAGCAGTAAAAGAGGACCTTCAGGAACCTATTTTCTGTTCACCAGTGATATCACAGGCAGTAGAATCATTCTAGTATTTTGGAGTAAAGTTTTCCTTAGTTTAATTTCATTACATAATTCCTATATTTTCTCTTAATGGATGCAGAAATGTGCACATAAAATATATATGTAATTGTGTATGATATTTCCTACAAATTTAATATAGTAAAAGTAATAAAAAATTGGCCACTCAAGTGCCTTTAGCAAGCTACATTACCAACCCCAAGACAATAAAAATCCTAAGGTTACACCCTCCAAGGCTTTGTAGTAGACAGGTATAAGATTTTGTAAAAAACACTGTGGCTTTTTGTGGTTTTTTTTGTTTTTTTGTTTTTTTGGTTTTTTGGTCTTCTAATGTCAAAGCCTTCAGGGTGCAGGTATGTTGTATTTTTAAATTCTCACTCTGCAGGCAAGAGGTCCAGAAACTTATTTTAAAAACAGCCAAGCTATTTCCTGATTTCACATAATTGTTTAGCTCCCCAAACTGGGTTTTTACAAAAAACAACACTCGCAACAGAACTGTCAGTATGAGCAGTGCTGAACAAAGAGGACATTCACCCTGCTATGCCTAACCCTTATTTTAGAACTGAAAATGTGGTGAATGACTTAACTATTACCCTAAAATTCTTAGTTTTGGATGACTCTGACCCTGAGTAAATGAGAACACTGTAGCGTTAATTACCTCCCAGTGATCAGGAAGAACAAAGTGAGGATGACCAGGAGAGTGAATCCACCAACAGCAGCAGTGGCAATTACAAGAATCTGTCCCTGCTCCGCAGCCATATCAGAAGCTGAAAGAGAAGCACAAAGAAAAGAGATTAAAGCTCCATCACCCAGGGTTCTTGCAGAATGGGTGATAACATTTCACTGGTCAAATGTTGCAATTGCTCTGTAATAGTTTCCTCAGTGCTTAGCAAGGACAACAGATGCGAATGCACCCGTGAAGTAAAAAACTATAACCCATGTCCCAGCTATGGTAAAGGGGAGAAGGTGTTTACAGGTTTTTAAAATGAGGAGCTGTCTTTATCAGATGCTTGCAATTTCCTAGCGTTTGAATATGAGAGGATTTTGGACACAAAATTAGAACATACTTTTTCTTTAGCTTTATTTAGCTTAATCCTGCATCTAATTCAAAACTTGTCTCCATCCAACTGTCCCAGTGAAGTCAGCAGCAGTGCTATGTACATAAGAGATATTAAACTGGGTTCGGGAGAAAGCAAAGCAGAAAAATCACACAATGTGTAGTGTCACACACTCTTCTGTATGTCTGGTGTTTATTTTTATTGTCACAAAATGTATACAGTTTTACCTATAAGATACTCTGGTGATTGGCAACACTGTAGTTGAAAAAAAAAATATTTATTTTCTTATGCCTCATGTTTTTCTCTCTGCTTTCTGTAGGACATTTAGGAGTTAAAAAAAGATCACCTGAAATTATCCAGTCTCTAGACACTTGCTCTTTTTATTAATTTATTCTGTATAATATTAAATCTTTACATTGACAAAGTACCTACTTACTGTCTGGTTGGTCCTCACTGTCCAAGCAGTGAGCAGAAAAAGAATTAGGCTCAGTTTTTTGTCTATCTCCTGTCTTGTGACTCCCAAGTTTTATTTCTTAAACTCAGTTACACTTGAACATTTTCACCACATGACATTTACCTACTTTTTACTTTCTGTTTCCATGAGAAACATAGCATTGTTCTAAAAGAAGAATAAATAATTCTATTCAATGACCTCTAACAACTCTAGTAAATGTAGAAAAGAAAATTAAATTTAGATTTATCAGGAAAGCAACTTTGATTTTGTAAACTTGCAAACTGGTCTACAGGCAAAATCTTCAGCTTTCTTTAGGCACCAGATGATTAAAGCTTAGGGAAATCACCTAGGTTGCTGCAAAGAGAAAGCTCAGCAGGCTAGATTCTGTCACTTTGCAGTTGATGAAGCCCAATACAATGCACACATTGCTGCCCAAAGCCTCATAAAATGCTCTTTCCAAGAAAAACATTTGGCTTTGAAATAATATTTGTGAGTGGTTTAGAAATTAGCTGTATAAACTAGCTTTGTAATAGTAGTAAAGCAAATAAAAACAATAGTAGTTTATGTCAAATTTTCAGCAAAAACAACTTGTTAAATTTCTGCCATTAGGTTTCTGTCCATATAATTTAATGGAGATATGCACAGGCAGCAAATTACAGTATCTGTGGTCATAAGTTCTCCACAGACAAGATAAATATATATATCTTCCAATAAATGATGTAGCAAATACTCACTGAATAGCTAATCTCCAAAATGGTATCTAGTGATATTATGGGAGTGGATCCTAGCTCTACATTGTGTTATATTCCACAGGGTCAGATTTAGTTGGAAAAATACAACATAACAAATATCATGCCACACAAGTAACAATGCAAATAATAACAGGCTCTCTAAATCAAATGCTGAATACTGTTTTCAGACTAGCAGGGGTTGTGCTAAATGTTGCAAAGATTGTTACAGCCAGGCACAGTTTGAAGTTGTAAATGGAGAAGGAGGTTTTAGAGGAGTCCATCTTGCCCATCTCTGCAATGGAAGTGAGAGGATAAACTGCAGCCCTTTTTTTTTTTTTTTTTTTGATAGGAAAAAGAGGTGTGCAAAAATAGTGAATTCAGCAGGAGAAAAGCAAAGCATAGGCTCATATAAATTAGCTGTGGTTTTCTTCAACAGACATTCATTTCCAGGGAGACAATCCAGGGCCCTTATTCATGAGAATTAAAGTTGCAAATGTAGGGACTGATTCCATGGTACAAAGAAGCACTCTGCAGCTTTTTCAATGAAGAAAGTCATGTGGCCTGGATCATTTCTGCTCAATGGAGCTGCCATTTCTTGGTGTTTTAGCTAAAACAGAATGCAATCTATCAGTTTAATAACATATATTTTCTATCAGGAGCCAGAGTCAAATTCATGAAGGGGAGAAATTCCAGACTGACTTAGTTCTTTCCACCTCTAAGCAATATGATTTTTAGCTGAGAGTGTACGTACTTAAAAAGTGATCATTCTGTTTCTCTTGTTTGTGTTTTATTGTGTTGGCAGAGGTGCCAGAGCCTAATATATTAGGATTTTTTTTTCAAGTAGCCAAATCACTATAAGGGGCTTTCAAGCCTGAAACTTCCTGATGACCTTAATTTACTTGTCAGATAAAAATGTCAAATGACAGACAAGCATAACTGGAAAATGTGGATTTGTTAAAAACTGACAGAGAGGCAGGTAAGGCAAAATGATGGAGGTACTTATTTTTGCTTGAAGTGATCCTTCTAGAAATCAATAAAGGCACAGTGCAGTGAACAACACATATATAAGCACATGTGCATGCACATACACAGACTCCTCACACACAGGTAAAAGGTTCCATAAAACACTATCTGGGCAGTGAGAAGATAGTAATCAGGGACACTCAATAATTAAAATTTTTACAGCATTTTGCCATTCTAAATTAAATTCAGTATGTCCCTCAATCTTTCTGTTCTTTTCTCATTCCTCCAGCTTTCCCTTAAGGTAAAGTTCAAGTTGTAAATAATAAGAGCTTTAACAGGTATTCTTTCTGTTGTGCGTGTTCTTGAATCTTTTTTGTTGTTTCCTGCTTTTTCTTCCTTCATTTTTCCTCTCCATCAGCTGTGCATATTGGTATATTACCCTGTGTTTCTTCTCAGGACTATTCTTAATTATGCAAGACAGAAAAACTCAGTTTAAAAAACAATTATGATAGGCTGCAAAGCCAAGCAAGTTCCTGCAACCTTATTTCATCTCTTTGTGTGAACGTATTAGAGTGCTGCATTTAATCATAGAAGTACATAGCATTTTTTCCAGAATCTCATTTGTTAGACAACATGGCCAGCATTCGTAACGCTAAAATCAGTATTTTGTTGTCTCTACGCTGTCCAGTGCATGGTCTCGTATCTGCCAACTACATGCCACACAAATCCATCCAGTGCAGGGATGATTAGTAGCTCTGTGATCACAGGGATGAATGTGGCTGCATCATGTAGGGGGCCATGCTCCATTTGATAGTTAAAGTTGATAGGCAAGGGGACGAGGAAGTGCTGGTGCAACAGGAATATGTAAACCACTAGCAGTATTAAGACTCATAAGGGAGCTTAGTACCTATCTAACTGGGCTGGCTGTTTTGTCTGGTAGTATGTTTCCTTCTCTCTGCCTGTTTGCTCAGTAAGTTCATTTTGACAAAAACATACTTTAAAAAATGAGTAGCATAAGACAAGGAAAAGGGAGAAATTATTACTTATGCCAGCAGATGATTAGATAGTATACTATAATGTTTGGGTGTCAAAACTCTTCAAACATATTGTAGCTGCAACTAATGTGATTAGTCAAAGTGGTGATTTGATTTTAAAACTGCAGCATGTATCATACATGTTCCCAGACGCGTATTATCCAGATTAACTCTTCACTCCAGTTACTCTTCATGCTAAACTCAGGTTATATGCCTGAAATGACATTTAGAGTGTCTGACTGCATTGTTCCAGCTTCCTTGCTTAACACCATGCCCAGAAATCCCTTCTGCATCTACCCTGGTGTCAGTTCTGCCCCCACCATCTACTCTTTACATCCACGCCCTATCTCAGCTCCTCTCTGGGTTCTTCACCCAAATGTGTGGAGAAGGAGCTGCACTTTCCCTCCTCTCTGGGCTGAAGGGAAATACCCTGAGGCTTCTTCACTTCCTCACTGGGCAGACTGGAAGAAATGGTGCAGACGTTTTAGTCACTGTGCAAGAGGATGAAAGACAGAGAGAATTTTCTGGCTCTGTTCTACTTTCTTTTCTTTGAGCAAATTTCTCCAAAATCTTTAAAAAGGTTGTGTATTTGGTATAAAAGGGCTGGAAGCCCTAATCACAGCTCACTTCTGTCTCTTAGCTACATCCTTTAGTTATTTCAATTTGACATCTATCAGGCAGTGGACCTTCCAGCAGACTGAAAGATAAAGAAGTGACAGAAAGACAGCTAGACAGATAATACTGAGTAGCTGCAAGATAGATAAGTCTGGACAGTGAGAACTGGAGCTCTAATAGGCAGGAACTGGCTGTCAGATGGATTTACAAGGCATTGTAAACAACAGTGCTTAAGAACAATTGGAAAGAAAAATATAAAGTCTAATTAGGGTAACCTTTAGAGTTTCAGAAGTGCTGCAGTTCCTGTGTTCCAGTGAGCTGATGGGCTCCAATCTAAGGGGGAACGTGGGAAAGGAAGGAGGCAATGGAAAGGCAACCTTAAAAAGGACTTTTAAAAGGGAAAAATAATGCCACCACTAGCATAAGAATGTAAAACTTTTTGGTATGTATTCACTTGAAAAGCCTTCTTCCAAGTGTTGCCCCTAACATTAGCTTCCTGACCAGTGGATGATTGTGCAAACAGTTTGAGAGGTGAGCAAGGATATTGCTCTTGTTTAGGAAATGCAGGGGAAAAGTAAAGTCTTTGGGGCTTCTGGGCACATAGAGTAGAGAAATCAGATAGGCCAAAGTCAAATTTGAAGAACAAATGGTTGAAAATACAAAACACAGTAAGGAAATACTTCAAGACTAAAATGAGACATTCTGAGGTATCCAGTGCTGACCACTACTGAATGAACAGTAGGACTAGGCAGACATGGGGGGACATCCAGCAAGACAGTTTCTGAATATAAGATATGTGCCATCTCATTTGTTTGTTTCAAACAGAAATTTAATTTACTATTGTCAAAACATCAAACATTCTAACAAAAAAATCTCAATTTTGCATTGGTAATTCAATGTATTTCTAAAAATCCTAGGGATGGCTTCTCTGTCAGGGCATGAATCAGAGCATGTGCTTGAAACAATATTGGACCTCTATCAGAATCAATGATTCAGGACCCCACTCTTGAGCTTTGCAGTTCTGGAAAGAATGGAGCTCAGGGTCTAAATCACATCTGGTGGCAAATCCAAAATAGCATGATTTGAGGCTGAAAAGTTAAAGATAGATTTTGTGGATGTGGGAAGAGGAGGAAGAATGTGAGAATTCAGCAGATCTGGCAATACAAAGAAGTCACCACCTGTGCCTGTAGTAAAGAAATTAAAGTTATTGTTTCATGAAGATCAGGATTTCAGGCCAATTAACTTTTCACAGTCGACAAATTTATAAAACACCTAATCAGGTATTGTATCAGCATTTCTGAACTTTTTTTTTTTTTATTGTTAATATGATTTATTTGAAGCATACAAAAGTCTACATTGCTTTTGGATTAAAAATCATCATGCGCTTACATTCATCACTCTGTTCAGCCCAAGCACTAGTTCACACTGCACACACGCTAGTTTGCCCCTTAGGCCCCTTCTGGAACAAGCCAACTAGTTCCCTTTCAGATTTTTTTTCCTTAATGGTGGGAAGGCTGACATGGAAAATACCCTTGGTTTTAGAACAAGCCCTGCACTAGAGAGCTACAGCATGAAAACACTGCACTGCCTAGCAGCTGTAAATTGTTCAATATTTTGCAAATTCCTCTAGGCACAAGGGCCTCAGAGGTGATATAGTAAAAAACTTCCAGGAAAAAAGAATGCTTTGAATCATTAATTTAACAAATAAACAAACAAACAAAGGAACAAAACAAAAAAATTCTTCTGTAAACAGCTAGTTAGAGGAAAGAGAGAGAAAAATAGAGAGGGAGAGAGGAAAGAGTTAGGGATTACAGCATGTTTGCCCTGCAACAAATGCTTTTTTATTCTCAGAATACATTTTATTCTACCCTAGAAAGGACCAGAGTTTTTTGTGGTGACTCAGATAGTTGGTACTCCTGATACATAAAAGCAGGAACTACGAGGGAGGTTGTGCTTCAATTTATAGCCAGAGCAGTCGTATGCCTGTGTGTGCTGGAGCGTGTGAAACCCTGGCAGCTTTGCTAGAAGGGTTTTGCTTGTAAGGTGTTGAAACAGGGAGACCGAATAAAATGACGATAAGTAACATGGTCAAAAGCAGTAGTTACTATGCTTTGCAAAGGTATGACATTTCCCAGCAGCAGCCTCTTAGCTTTAACAGTAGAGCAAATGCCTGACAACATCCATTCATTCATCCCTGCTTCCTTGAAGAGAATTTTTCTGACTTTTCTAGGTAACTCCATTTCCTTTCACAAAGAAAGTACAAATTTTACTCTTTCAGATGTTCCATTTATTGGTCTCTGCAGCAGGGAGGAGAGTTCCACAACAACATGCTCCCCAAGCAATGGCTGCCTCAGTCTGCTGGTCAGTAAGTGAGGATGCTTCCCAAAAAGCAGATCAGCATTGCATAATTAACTAACTGTTTTTTCGATTTCTCCTACAGAGCTGGCCTTCTTTCTGCTTCATGCACCACCATTAATAATTATACCAAAATGTCTTGGTGTTCCTAGTAAGGATGTATCTAATTCTATCCTATGTAAGTGAAGTGGCACAGATAGTGTTTCAACCAGAAAACTGGAGAAGGCATGACAGCACGGTCCCGCCAAGGACAGTATGGTTTAGGACATTGATATACATGTCTCACAATTGATGTACCATTACTTTTTTTACAACTTATCTATCACTTTAAAGAAAAATCCTAATTTTGGATTGCTCATTTTACCACTATTTATTAACAAATTATGTCAATATTCAAGGAGGGTAAATGGAATAACGTTGGATGTTCACCTGCACCTTGTCCTGGAATTCTTCATTAGATGTTAAGATTATAACAGGTACAACTGGTAGAGCTGAAGGAGGTTACTAGCAAATGTCAGTTGAGAAGGATTTTTATCAAACACATGAAATATTTTTTGTCATTTCAATGAGATTGTTGGTTGATAAGCTTTCTGTTGACAATACAGACTTTTAAGACTCTACTCTTCCTGGCCTTCTGATGAAAACGTTAACTTTATATAAAATCAGTATAGCTCACATTAAATTGATTAAAATCTGGCTAGCAGAAAGACCACAAAAAGTAATTGCAAATGTGGAATTTTCACCAAGTAACTTGTTTCTAATGGGTAGGGATGGAGGGAGCTGTAATAATCTGCCTTGGTCTAATATTATTTGGTATCTTTCAGAATAATTGAGAAGAATATATATTAAAAAATCAGAAAATTTTCAGCTGAGCTGCATACTGCCAGAGTAGTAACTGATGAAGATAGATTCCTACACAGCTTGATTTGGACGGGTTTGTAAGATAGATGCATGCCAGCAAGGGTGAATTAACATTTACATGTACTGATGTAACTATGCAGTCCATGTCTTAACACAACCCTCCCCGATCCCTCCATCTAAATGTAGGTCAGTATCTTGGAATACAATGGTGCTGACAAAGGTGTTGCTATGTTCTAGTTATTCAGGTATGTAAGACAATGCTGTAGTTCAGGCAGCAAGTGCTTAGACCTATAAGTAATAGAAAACTGAATTATAAGGAGGTAAATGGTGTTAGGTCTGTTTATGGCTTCATAAACAGATTTAGTTTTCCAGTTTAATTCAGTATCAGGTTCAGCTCTGATGTTATACTTCAAAAAGGATGTTAAAATTTTGGAGAGCTACAAAATGATTCAATGTTTGGAAAAGCCGTTTTTGTTGGAGTGAGAGAGAGCATTTATATCACTTATGGGAAAGACAAGAGAATTCTTTAAAAATGGCATACGCACATTTAGATGAGGAAGAGATTTCTGATAGTATTTGGCTTTTAATTTGGCAAAAAAGGGTCACAAGGTAAAAGCTAAATAAAAAAGAATCAGGCTAGAAATAAGGTGCTAATTTTTAATTATAAGGCTTAAGCACTGGCACTATCTACCTATAAATATGGTGAGCTCCCCATTACTGGAAGACTTTAAATCAAGACTATTTGCATACGGTAGATGTTACATTTCAATGTATTGTCATTAGCTGTCTGGAAAAGTTACAGAGTTACAGACATTTGGCCTGTGTTATGAAAGGGGTACAAATGAATGACCATAATCATGTGATATTTGGAGAGTAACAAGGCATCATTTGACTGGCCACTGAATACTGCTTCAATTTGAAATAAGTAATATTTACCAGCAGGCACTTACTTTGCTTTTTTTTTTCCCCTTTGAAATCTAAAGCAGTACTGTATAAATATTTGAATAAGTCCACAGTCCTTTGAACTACTCTTTTAATTAAACCGAAGTCTTTATCTAGCTCCAGGTGCCATTTCAAACAGCAGCAGAATTTCTCTCGACCTCCATCTCAATTGATCATAAAAAACCCTCTTCTATTCACACTTCCTTTCAATCACACAATGATTTATATTTATAACAAATCAAATACTTTTAGTCAGGCACAAGTTTAAGCAATACATGTTGGTAAACAGCAAACATATAATGTGTATTTATGTTTCACTATCAAGATTCACACTGAGTGCTTAGAAGTAATAGAGGTAATAAATGTTTAAGAGTGTTGCGAGCTCTAGCTCACCATGCAGCCCAAGGGCCAGTTGCATTAGTGCAACTGAGAAGGAGATGTGGGGCTGGGAAGGAGTGGGTGGAATATCACTCCCGGGAGATGTTTCTATCAGCAGTGCCAATGAGAGAAACGTCACTGGAACCACAGCCTTCCTGATTTAGATGAGTAAGGCACATTTTCACAAACATGACATAGGCTCGTAGAGGTTTAAATACCATTTGCTTTTGATAAGAGTTATGTC
The DNA here is from genome assembly GCF_965183815.1 of Platalea leucorodia. Classification (NCBI taxonomy): domain Eukaryota; kingdom Metazoa; phylum Chordata; class Aves; order Pelecaniformes; family Threskiornithidae; genus Platalea; species Platalea leucorodia. The sequence goes on from NC_138824.1 coordinate 116,518,380, forward strand.
CCTGGGTGCCTAAAGCTTAGTATTTATTGCATCAGAAGATGGAATTCTTGAAAGCACCCAAGTGCTCAACTCCTATTCAAATCAATTGGCTTAAGTACCCAGAAAATTTTAAAAAGTCCAATTAGGCATTAAGCACTTGGAAATCTATCCCTAAAACATTTTTGAAATAGAAGTTAAGAAGCAATGAAAATGGAACACAAACCCATGGGTGCTCTTGAAAACACTTATATAGTTTTGAGTCTGTACTTTCGCTTAAGCAACTTGAATTCTAAAACACTAATGAAAAACATACTATACATAATCGCTTAATTAAAGTAATTTCATTAATGGAGTGTTTTAGTGTTGTATCTACTACTCTAATTTTATCTCAAATGCTTGTAAATACCTTGTTTGCAGTTTCTTTGAACATGGAGGGCAATACATGACTTAAATATAAAATTGTTCAGAGCATGAACATCATACATAGCATCAAGCCTTTTTGCATATTCTGTAGGAATATGTAGCCTTTTTGCTTCTTACTCGCAAATTTAGTAGGCTTATTGGTTGATGGAAACGCATATAAAAGTTTTCATTTTTTTTAATTTGTAGAGTCTAGGAATACTAAAAACTACAGAGAAAAGACTCCACCACTGTGTTCTGGGAGATTGCATGAAGCTGCTGGACTTACGTAAAGCCTGACTCAGGGTATTTCTAGATGTCAAAAAGGAAGACCTTCTTTAAGTAAAGAAAGGATCATCGATAGAATCATAGAATATCTCAAGTTGGAAGGGACCCATATGGAAATTTTGCAGAAGAAAACATTCCTTCAGTTGAAGTGTTGGCCTAAAATTTCTATTTGTTTTTATAAATCCAGAAGTGCGAGGCTGAGGCTTACTTGTTTTTTATCATACAGCAGTGGTCATTTTGTGAAAAGCAAATGGTATGGGTTCAGCCATTCAAACTCAGTGTCTCACTGTTTTAGAATTAGATGCTACTTCTTTTGTATTTGATTTTTTTTCCCTTCAGTGAAACTTACTTTCATCTCCAGTTTCAAATTCAAACTTCTGGCTATAGCCGCTGTATCCTGCTGCCGTCCTGACTCTGATATGAAATATATACTTGGTGGCTGGCTTGAGACCTGTGATGATAACACTTGGAGCCTTGGACCTTGTGGAAGAATAGCTGAGCTGCTCATGCTCCTGAGGGACAAAAGAGGGGAGAAATGATATCAAGTTGAGTTGTACAAACTTTGCAAAAATGATACAGCAGAAATGAAGCTCCACATTCTTCTCATGAATGTAAAATGTGTTTCTAAAAGGAGGTGCAGGTATGGATTTCTGTACTTTGATTTTGTGCTATAGTCATAATGTATGATATGGCCTTGACTTAGATTTCAATTTTTCATCTTTAATCTTGCATATAAACACATCACATCTTTGTGTCTTGGGTTAGTAATTACACTGTAGTCAGAACAATATGGAATTAGTACAAGACTACATTCACAGAAAATGGCAGCTAGAATGGTAGCTAAGTATTTTTGCACAATGGACAAACTAGGAGGTCAGTAAATACTAGTAAGCTGTAAAGATGTGGGGAGTATTCAAATACCCGCTACTCACTTCTACCCGCAGGTAGTGCCAAAATGCCGGCGCTATCCGTGGGTAGACCTGTGGGTGAAAGAAAATAAAAATTAACTTTTTCTTTAAAGTCTGTAAACTTCTAGCATGGTTCAACTGCTTCACTGCTGTTGAACTTAATTTCTCTTTCCAGGTAGCTGTAATAGAGTTGCACATGAAATTCCTTTTCACGCTCCATAAGGAGAAACACTCTCTGCAAAAGTGCTCTGTTTATCTCCTAGCAGTTGATCCTGGGTATCTGCTGAGAATTCCTGACTCTTGCAGAGATCACTGAGAATTATGGTGTGCAGAGATTACCGGGAATTACCACTCCAGACCAGCTGCTGTAGTATGGAGACCAGCCACTTCAATTGCTGTGCAAAAACTAAGTGTTGCTTTGCTAGACAGGTTGTTGATGATACTTTTACATGAGGGGATGACTTAAAAGAAGAGAGTTTATCCCCTGTCATTAGTTACTGTCACTTGATAAATCAGTAATCTGTAATATTTTATATGGTTCCTTAAGGCTAGCTTTACTTTGTTGCAGCAGGATTTGTCTCCAAAATGACATATGAGCAGAAATGTCCTTGGCATATGTTTAACAATCCAACTGTGATACCCATAGGGCACCATATATATTTATTATACCATGCAGTAATATTAGAGTATGTATAAGTTATTCAAAGGGTGCTTCCAGCCTGTTAAGAAGGAAACAATCTGGTTCACAGAAGAGAGATAATCAGAAGAAGAATAGGTGTTAGTTAGACTCTGTTGGACTCAACCTCTTCCGAGCAACATACATATATTTTTTATATAAAACAAACAGTTTTATATAAAACATGCTGAGTCAACTTCAGTCATGGTGTAAAAAGTCACATTGGCATAGAGCAGGAGGTATATCAGTATTCCCCCAGTATGCATGCAAGGAGATGGCTAAGAAAACCAAATTAAAAAACAAACACACAAAAATAATCTAATGATTCTGTTAAGTGAAGGAGGAGAAGGAAGGCAACAATGACCAATATCTAAAATAATTGCATTTATTGCTCTCTTCAAACAGTGGAAATAATTTGAGAAACTATAGTAAGAGTTGTTGATTTGTTCTACAGTCTATTACCAAATTCTGAAGCACGAAGAAGTATATATTTAAACTGAAATAGTAAGACACAGTGTACATGTAATTTTATGGATGGAGACTACAATTAACATACCACCTAACAATTTCTATAACTATCAGAAGATTTCTCCCAATCACTTGAAATGTTATAAATTCACCTTGAACAGGTTAGTGGATTTTAGACATACTTTTTTTTTTTTAGAAATTTCAGAAAATATCTATTTTCTTCTGACAGAAGGCCAACCTATTAAAGTGATGGATTTTTTTTTTTTTTTGTGATTAAGCTTGCTTCAACTTGAAAAATAGCATGTATGTGAGAAAAAAAGGTATAATAAGTTAATACTCAGATTTGTAAGGAAATAGAGACCTCCTACACATACAGAGGAGTTTTCATAGTACTTTACGGACATTTCACAAACATTCAGTGTGCCATAATAGCTAATTTCTGTTCTATAGCCTTGTTATCTGTGCAACTTCCAGGGACTTCCATGTGTAGAGGGGTCATATAACTTAACATGTAACTTAGCCAGCATATGCAAACTTGGAGAGCACAAGACTTGAATTTATTTAGTAATGAAGCTGCTGACTAAAGTACGTACATTTCTGCCCAAAGAGGCAAAGTCTTTCAACACCAGCTAGCAATCAGCTCAAAAATAAATCTAAGAATTAGGAAGAAGAAGAAGAGAAAAAAAAAAAAAAAAAAAAAAAAAGAAACCACCTGATTTTGCACTATCCTAAGACCACACTGAATCATAGGTATGGCTCAATGTTTGCGGTCTTGCCTGTTAAATACAATACCAATACAAGACTCTGTTTCTCCACTTCAGTCCAGGTAAAGACAGGACATCCAGTGAAGGAAAGATTCTGGATATGTTCATTAAAGGTTATACAAACAGCAAATGCTTTTTTTATACAGGTATTAGTATGCTTCGGCATACTAATATATAAGCCCCCCTTCGGCTGGGGCTGCACAGCTAGAAGGCGCATCCCCTGGGTGGTGGATAGAGGATCCCTCTCTGGAGGGTGCACCAGATAAAATTGAAGAAGGTGCCGCGAACCAACGCAGCCTAAGGGAAGGCCACCCTGACAGAAAAACCACTGGCCCTCCAAGTCATGGGGGTTGGGCAGGAGGCCAACTACCTCCTCCCGGGGGGAAAAAAAAAAAAAAAAAAAAAGTTGCAGAAACAACAAACATCAACTCGGAGATGGAGAAAATCAGTAATGAAGTGAGGAGGAGGAGATGGAACTGGATCGGTCATGTCTTGAGGAAAAAAACAACAGAAGACTGTGCTGTGGCCCTTGGGTGACTCCAGAGCACGCAGCCGCAGACCGATCGAAGTGGAAGAACGATGTTCGTGCCTTATGCGCCTCCTGGCACTGAGAGAATTCAGATTCAGATTCAGATTAGTATGCTTCAGTTCAAAGTTTTAGCAAGTACTACGTGCTCCATCTGTCATGGTTCGGGCATAGGTGGGCAGAGACTTTACACTCTGGAATGCTCCGGAAATTTTTATTTAGGATCTGCAACCTGTAAGGTAAAGAGGAGACCAGCACCTAAGGGATTTCACTATATGATGTAATAGTTGCAAGCCATTTCCTTTCCCCAGACTACCTTGCTGCTTGAAATCAAGTTCTAAGCATTTAACAAATTACTGTTTTTTCTGACCTGCTGGATAGATTGCAGAAATAAAGTTTCAGAATAATTTGATGGAATCGTAAAAAGAAACAAGTTCCTTCAGAGGAGGATGGAAACGGAAATTTTGTCAAAAATTGATGGAGACTCCCCAAGATCCAATTATAAGATTTACTCCCTGAAGCCTGCAGAACAAGGCCAGTGGTAGCAAAGAACTGGGGATGACTTCTGAAAAAAAACCAACAATCTGAGCTATATCCGTTATGTTATATCTGTTATTAGAGGCTAACTACTGCTTGTGTAAAACACAGGATTTGGGGTATAGTGACTCCCTAGCCAGGAATGTGGACAGGCAGTTATCAAGTATGATTTATTATTTTTAGTTGGTCAAAGATAATGAGTGTGACAAGGACTATGATGGTAACATTTAATCAAGAAAATGGGTCCCTATGTCTGTATGGGCAGGCTGTGGCTAACAGCAGCTTCCTGGGGGGAGCCATCTCTGCCTGTCCCTTCTGGGTGGTGGAAGGTATTTTGGTCACCTCCAAGGGTTGTCTGGCTTGCTGCCCCCTCACCACCTGCCTGGGGCTGCCTGCAGGAGGCCCTGAGGGGTCCCATCTCCGTGCCCTCCCATCTCCTTTCTTCTTTCCTTTCAGCAGCCTCTTACGTCATCCATCACACAGACCAAAAAATGATGTCTAGGAGTACACGATCATAAAAGTATTACTGCTGTCATATGGGAAAGGAGGTAGGATTTGTTATTACAAGTCGAATAGGGGAAAAGGAGCCTGTCACCTTGGTGCATTTGAGAAGAAAAAGCTTCAGAAGCCTGTACCGGAGGAAACAGTTGCTCAAACTCAAGACAAAATGATTAACAGCTGGAAACTTCACATTGTTTTACATCAATGTTTCACACAAAGAAATCAGCCTTTTTGGACTGGGTTCATACATTGGAGACATGCATACATACTGGGTTCATACATTGGAGACAATTCTCCAGAGAGTGGATGCTTTGCCATTACTCCTTCTCATGACAATGACAAGATCTGCAGCCTACCTGGAAAGCCAGAGCTTTCCACAGAGAGACACAATTTGAGGTTGATGGGGGTGGCTCTCAAGGTTGGCCACTGCTTCTGCCATGATCTTTCCCAGGGAGGCTAAAGATGGTCTCAGAATAGAACAATACAATTCTAGTCTGCAGAGAAGTATGGGGTGCTCTGTCTTATTCTTGCCACAGATAATATGCACTTACTTTTGCATGGGTTCTGGGTTCAAAAAGTGCATTTTAAACTGCAGGACTTGGAGGTACTTCCTGCATGTTACTGCATGCTTTTAGCAGACCCTGATTTTACATTGTGGAAAAATTTAGACATACAAACATATGCACATGCCCCCCTGCCATGGACCCTATTTTCCATTAAAAGGAAGTATGGTTTTGTGGGCTGGAAGGAGCCATAGTACGCTCTGTGATAGGCCTCTGACCTGGACAGTGATGGGACCAAGATCAATGGGAAATGTCAAGCACTACATCTGTTCTGTATTTCTTGATAATGACAGAGGACTACTACAAAATCTGCAAAATAAGAGTTTCACTGATATGGGTGTGTTTCCCATTGCATGTAAGCAGTAAGTGAACTGTTGGCCATTGTATATGGCTCAGAGTTCATATAAAAGGAGAAGTACAAGAAATGCTCCAATCCTTCACATTAGCATAAGAGCAGTGTTTGTGATCTTAAGATGGCATAGGACTCACAAGAAGCAGTTCTGAGAACACAGAGGCTGAGGGTTTAAACTTAAGTTAAAAGACTCTATCTAATATAATGTACTAATATAACTACTAGCCAGAATCTGATATGAGGAAATTCATAAGATCTCTTCTATAGCCTACTGCAAATTTATCTTAGTGAAAATGTGTAATTAAAACATAAACATAATTCAAATGACAAGTGATGTCAATGTTATTACACGATGTAATACAGAGCCTATGACCAGCTATGCAAGTTAAACAGAGTTATATTATGAAATTTGAAAATGCTATTTCTGTTTCTAAGGAAATTGTATTTTTCTTATTGCTTGTGTGATTCTTCTTGTCTGTGGATTCAGTTCTGATTATGACAGTGTTCACAAATCCGTAACAGTTTGGTCTCTGCATGAACACGAGCACCTTTCAGAATCAAATTCTTTCCTACAGCCATCTCTGCATAAGTATCTGAATTTGTATCTATCCCAATTTTATACTTGGCTTTATAGTCAAGACTTTTTTTCATATCTACAAGAAATAGACTGACTGAATGGAAGTTACAATGGTGCTAATGGTCTAAGACTAGACAAACTGATTTAATGGAGTAGCAGGACCAGAGTATAAAAAATAATGAAAAACTTTCTGCTTTTGCAATGCACCAGAATAGCTGGATCTGTCCCATCAACATATGCTGTAACGAAACATTTCCACTGTATGACATCATCAAATTAAATGGTAGTTCTTTATTATGCCTCACTGAAAGTAGCTACTTTACTAACGAATGTCATATTCATTCAATATCCAGATGCTATATTATCGTGATGAGTACTACCATTTTTCTCATATGCTCAAAAGAGGATTCCCTCTGATGATATTAACACTTGCAAACAAATAGATAAACTTCCACAGGCCACAACTATGTGAACATGCTGCTCTCTAATTTGATCCTCACCTTACTTCAGAGGGAAACAGCACAGAAATGAAGACTTTCTGCACGTTTGAAATAAAATATTGATAAAGACTAACCAAAATGTGATGACTTTTTATCAGTTTAGACTCATACTGCAATCAAAGAGTTTACATTCTGAAGCTATGGGTGAGAAACAGTATATATAACTAAAAGAGTTTAGTGAGAAAAAAAGATTAATGAAAATAAAAGCTGAATGCTGAATTTTGCTTATAGTGCTCAAATAACCTTTACAGGATTAAGTTTACCAGTAAAGCATTGATAAAAGTCGAGGCACGTTCAGACGTACAAGATTTGTCACCATTAATATTTGAGTGGGAAACAGAAACACAGCTCTAACCAAAATAATATCAGTCCTTATTTCAGCAATTGAAAAAGATAACCAAATATAATTTTCTATCATTTAGAATATATAATGGGAGCTCCAGGAATTACCACTCTCTTGGAGTTTGCTCTGTCTCTAGCTTATTTTACGAATGACAATCAAGGTATTCAGTTCATTGAGTCCCACGAGTAACTGAAAAGCCTTCTTAAACTGACACTGGTAGAAGAGTTTTTCAAAGGCTTCTGCCAGCTGAAAATACACTTATTGTGTACCTACAACTTCCAAATGTATGTGTGAGGAAAGAATCCAGGGAGACAGTAACTGAATTTACTATCAACTGTTTGCAAATACATTTTCTAGTTTATATCCATTGTCCTCCAACATGAAAATCCTGTACTTAAGCCATATAATCCTGCTTAGCCTTTTTGGAGTGCTATCGCTTAACAGAAAGAAATACTAATGAAGATTCAATCTATATACCACAGGGACCAGGTCTTTCTCCTGTACACTAAAGCACAATGTCAAAGCTGAATAAGTACCATATTAAAGTAAAGAAGATTCAGAGTTCCATGATTCAGACCTTATCAATGTTTAAATAAAAGCACAAATAATGAAAAAGAATCTTTTATGAGACCATTTGGTCACATTTTTCCTCTTTCCTAGATACATCAGTTTAAAGGATATACACAATGTGACCCTACAGAGGAAGCATCATTATTTTGAAGGAATAGCCTCAATTCTGGAAGATAGGAATTTTTATTAATCATAGCTCTAGTCCATTGTGAAATGAAATCTCCAACCTCTTCTTTACTTTTCTGATGGAATCATCTATGATGGCACTTAATTACCTCCAGAGTCAGCTGAACTTTAATGTTGCGATACACATTAGAATAAAACAGTAGGTAATTACTAGGTATAGTCAATATGTGATTAATCAGTTCAAATAGAATCTGTTAAAGACAAATAACAGGTAACTGTGAAGTTTGTACTTACTGTCTGTGTTTTCCAAGAAAAACATAGCCCCCACAGCTCTAATTTATGAAAATTGCCTTGGATTTATGCTGCCTATATTCCTCTCACAACTAATTTGTCCCAAATAATTCTCAAAAATTATTTTCTTTCTTTGCAATAAAATATTTCTAGAATATGATTTCTGAATGCCTATTGCCCCTAGTCATATCTTGCTTCTCATCTTACATAGATTGTTGTAGATGAGGAGTAATTACACTGAAATCAGTAAAATTAACTACACCTGGGAAATTCAAGGTCTGTCTTTGAAAGCTTCTTTATCTTTACTAATTTTGTGCCTTATTTTCTCTTAGAATACTGTTTTGATCTATAGTATATCTATTAGCATGAACGCCAGCAGTAATATTTGGAAGATATTCGACAAAAGACTCAAAGGTCCAAAAATGTGCTTCTAACATTAATTACTATCTGATTACAATATGATCAACAGGATTAAGTAAATTATCATTGCAATTACAATAATAGAAATAATAGTCAAAGATACCATTCTTATTCTTAAAACAACACTTCCTAAAAATCTTGTACCGTTGGTTTCCAGCTAACCAACAAACTTCAAGTAAATTTAGAAAAGTGAATACAAAGATCTGAGGACCAACCTGAACTAAGATGAAAACTCTGACAGTAAAAAGTAGGGCCACAGAGAAAATTGCTGATGGCTCTACTATTTTGCTTCAGAGAAGAAACCTGCAGCATTTTAAGGCATCAGGCACTTCAGGTTGTAATCTTCCCCCTTCCCTTCTCAACCTCCCTTGTGATTAATCTGAGATGTAAGTTTGGGGAGCTGAAATGCTAAAGTGTGCTTTACCTGTTTGGCCTTTCAATATTTTATATTTTGATTGCCTGTCAGTCAGCTCATCACTTTCTTCACACATAAAGTGAAGCTGTCAACAAGAAAAGGGGAAGAACAGATAACCAATCATAAAGAAAATTTGGAAAGGTCAAAACCCAGCCAAACCTCATTTTAATTGGATTATATACCTGGAAAGGCAGAAATGAGCTGATGTGAGGTGAACCATGAAAAAGAGAAAATTAAATGAGGAGAGATGAGGACAGGGTGACTCTAAAACAGTGTTAACATTCTTGCCAGCACAGCGAGGTGAGAGGTGGGCAGAGCAAAAGCTGTGTGGTTAACATGGCAGGCCAAACGGGAACACCTGGTGCGAAGGCAGTAAATAGGACGCTGCTGATCATACTGACAAGGAGATTAAACTGACAGGGATAAAGACAGGTCTGTGCCTTAAGTTGGTGATGGAACAGGGTACAATTCAGAACATAATAAAGGGAGCTGGGAAATGTGGCTTGAATTGCCAGATAAGCATGGATATTAAATTCCATCTTCTAGCAGTTACGAGCTACTCTGATAACATTTGTTTGCTAATTAAAAATATTTACCAGTGAAAACCTCTGCACCAGTATCTCCAGGAGTCTTTCGAACTTCAGAATATAAAAATGTCAGCCTCTCCAGTTGTCCCTCAAGATTTTTCTTATTTTTTCACTCAATTTTCTTTTCCTCTGCACTGTCTTTTCCATTTGGGAAGAAGCAAGGAGGTACTGCAAGCATGAACTAGCTTACTAAAGGTAAAAATCAACTCATGTAGTATTCAAAAGTTTTGCTGTCATCTTTGAACAGTAAAGCACAGTTTCTTCTGAGATACTTAATGCTAAGGTGTACTTCATAATGAGATAATAAACCTGCTGACAAATACAGCTCAACAGGAAACAGATGCAATCCTGCAAAGTTTGAAGATTGGAAACCTTCTGTGACTGACTTTGTTGTGAAACAAGCCCAGAGAACTATGTACATACAGCCAGTGGGCTAATTCCCAAGTCATTCATTTGGTATATAAGATTCATAGTTCAAATTTCAGAATCAGGTCCTATATATGCCACTGCAGACTTGAGACTCCACATAAGCAGTACAAGCTCTTTCTCCCCATGCTCATCTTCAACACTGCCCCCGAGTCCAGCAATCTGCAGATTAGTGGGTTTCTGAATTAACTAAATTTGCTTCATTACATTTTACAGCTCATGGACTTCCATGAATTTACTTCTTTTTTTTTTGAACCACTTTTGCTTGTGGCTTCCAAAACATCCTTAGGCAAAAAGTTTAATTACAAACTGTTTTTTAAAAATACTGGGTTTTTTTTTGTTTTAAATCTGCTTCTTGATGATTTCATTGAATATAGTGTAGTTCCTTGTCTATAAGAAATAGTGAATAATCATGAATATCAGTGGTTTGTTCAGTCAAATTCAACATATCTCTGTATATCATAGGAACAGTACTTCCAGTTACAGATGGGAAGTAGGTCACTGGATAATGAAATTTTTAAATTGAAAATGCAAGACCCTGGAGGAAAGATAATAAAAAGGGACAACTCATGTGATGTAAAAAAACTGTAATGTAAAAAGCCACAGTCCAAATACTTGAAGGTCTCTAAGTTCCTGAGACATATGGCAGGCAATCTTCTCATGCCTAACATTATCATCATTGGTATAATCACAGTAATGCTGTACACACAAAACTGCTGCATTCCTTCAGGGCAGAACCCAAAATTGTGGTTCCTCTATTTCTCATTGAAGTGTGAAGATGTTTTTAACGTAAAGAAGCATCTTACAACTGAAGTGGGATTTCAATACAAGAGCAATGATCCAGTTTTTCAGAAGACTTCTACAATGATGGTAACTTGCTACAACACAATGTAGCCAATGCTCTATTTTGATTAAAAAAAAGCACAACATATTTTCAAAGCTGTGAAATTCAAATGAATCTACCAATCCTAAAAATGTAGTACAGCACTGAGTCATCTACACAAAACTCAGCTTTAATGGTGCTGATGACAAAAACTGCTTAATTCACCTAATTTCAGAATCCCTACAATATCCGTAGGTAGTTAGGTCCAGGATTTTGATTAGGGCTCCTGTTCTGTGCTGGACATTTTGTCAGGTTTTTAACACCTTGCTGGAAAATTTTAACTGCTGTGTGTAACGTATGCATTTTTACAAATGCCCTTGTGAAAACTACATACTGTCGAAAACACCTCTTGAGGCAACAACCCTTTCCAACTCCTTTTTCAAATGTGTTTCAGCCTTTCAGGGTGTTAGGACAAGTAGAGTGACTGGGCTGATTTTAAGAGTGGTTTGAGGCTAGGTTGAATCTTCTACATAAATATCTTTTATTCTTAGAAGAGCAAGCTAATATACGCTTTTCTGTTTTCATTTGCTACTGAATATTTTCTACCTGGCAAATACAGAAAAGATTCTTACTGATATACAACATCTTGGAAACAAGCCATACTTAGAGCAAAACTATTCATAGTTGCTTGCTCGGTTCATAGATACACATACGAGAGCTATTAACTGTGGTTCAGTGGTATTAATAAAGCTATTTCTTTTATTTAAGTAAGCAAAATACCTATTTTTATACATAGTATTTATTCAGATTGCTATTGTGAATCTGGAATAAATGACTGAAGTCATTAGGATTAATTTAAATCTACATGAATGTTATATGATAACGAGTCTTTCACATGCTAACTGTGTATACAGTTCTTTGGAACAACTACTTTGCTTTTCAGAGAAAATCAGGATTTATAACTATAGAATAATGTTGGCAATATTAATATAGATTTCAACACCACCCAACAAAAATCAATTCTGGAGGAAGAATTTTGGCTCTAAAATACAAACTCTGCCACTAACTAAAGTTTGACTTTAATCACTCCAATACAAATAATAAATGAGAGGCAAGAGGGAACCTGCTGATCTATATATAGGGACAATCCTTGGAGATTGTGTAGCATTTTTCATTATGCAAGCCTCTTCAGATATAAATATATCAATAGCTATTGAAAAGTCATGGGAATATCACATTCTTTGTGTATTTGTGAGCATGTGCGTGCATTTTTTTGGTGTCTCAGTGCAGGCAGACAGCAAATATCTGTCTTGTAATGTTAACTCAAAAGGGCTGAATTAATCTCTGGGGTCATGACTATACTGCAGATCCTGGCATTACATCAACAATAAATATAGCATATTTAAATTTATGTTTTCTTCAAGCACCTCAGTGAGTTAATAGAGGAGTATAAAGCAAAAATGGAAATCTTTTTCCAATTAGTTTAACATGAATTTCAAAGGACAAAGTAAACAATCTAACAAGTAAACTAAAATGCTGATTTTACACTTTCAAAACTGACAAAGCAAGTTTTGTTCCTATTTTTGTATCAGGGAAGTGCCCATTTCTAATTTAACTAACTTCAACAGAAATAATATTTTTGGAGTTGGTAAAAACAAACAAAAAATATGAAAAAAAATTAAAGAAATTTAAAGACAGATGACAATACCTTTTTTCAAAAGGAAAAGCTGTCTCAGTCACTAAAGAATTGCCATTGTGTTAATACAAGGTGTTAATACTTCTGGCAGTATATGCAAGAAAACCAGATAGTTTGTGCAAGGTCATTGCAAATACAAGATGCATCAATATGGTGAAGTTCCTACAGCAACATAAATGTTTTTATGAGCAGCAGGTGAATTCCTGTAAAAGACTCTAAAGCTATTAACAGCTCGGTATGGAGTACATAATAATAGGTTGTTACCTCCGCCTTCCTGACAAGAACATCAAGAAAGGGCACTTTGAAACTATTAATACTAATACATTAAAAAAAAAAAGAAATAGAAAAGAAAAGAAAAAGAGAGAATTTTTGCATTATGTTTCTTTAAATCAACAAAATAAACATTCATGATTTTATTAGGGTACAAAACTAACAAAACTACGTGGGAGTTACTGAATTACATACCCTTTCTACGAATTCAAGCTGGCTAACGAAATCATGCATTTACATGAAAAGCTCATCTAATGTGCCTTTTTCATTCCAACAAGCACCCCTCACCACCACCAAAACCACAGCTTTTATTTAATACATGGTAAAATACTTAGACTAATATTAAACATGAAATAGTATGTTTTATTGCACAAAAATAGAATGGCTCTCCTTAAAAGAGCTTCCTCTTTCCCTCTGGATTTTTCTCCCTTCTCCCAGAATGACTGCTTTGGGGACATCCCTACTTAATAAAATAGAGGTTGCCTACATTATGCAGTCAGTGGCTTTGTCTCCATTTCAGTGTGAAAAAAATGTTAGAAGTGGAAAACTAATAACAATCTGTCCTTCTGCATCATTTGTGTGCAGTTGCAATGCAGTCTCAGAAGAGAGGAAAAAAATGAACTTTCTCTGTTTTTCCCCCCAAAAGGAATACATGTCTTTTGACCTGCATCTCCCCAAATATCTCCTGAATGCATCAAGGATTTTAGGAAAAAGCTACAAGTGAAATGATACCTCATATTGCAACATTCCTTCATCTAGACAGAGATATAACCTCACTTATGTCTCAAAGTACATATCTTCTTGATTTAATCTGTGAATCCACCTTTATGGTTGTGAAAGAACAATTTATGAACAGTAAATAGTTTGTGTATTATGAAAACACTGTCCTAGCTTCCATTTTTAAAATAGTTTGGGCTCATAGATGAAGACTTTTGGGAACTTTTAAGCTAGTTGTTATTTTAAGAAGGTCTAAAGAAACATTCTGACAGGTTTTAGGGAAATGGAGATCTAGACATTGTATTTAACTTATAAATAAGGAAACTATTTTTGCTTAGATGGCCATCTTTTGGCAGCTATCCTAGTTATATTTAGATCATTGCTCAAAAAACTCACCATTCTTTTTCTAAAAATATGTCAAACTTTCAAACCCAGAGTTTGACACCTGTATGTATGTTAAGGTACCTGGGGGAATTACAACTCTAACTTCAGATACTACAAAAGTTTACTGCACCTAAACTCAAAGGTAAACACATGGAAACTAGTTAATAATAATAACAATAATAACAACAGCAATAATAAAATGTTTTAAGTTGAGAGTACATGCTCTATTTTGTTAATTCAGGATTAAACATGTTAAACTTTTTACCACTTCCTTTTGTGCAATTGATATATTTTCTCTGAAGAGACCACATTTCTTTTTACAATACGTTCATCAAAATCATCTAAAGTTTGTCCTCAAGAGTGAGCTGAAACTTATGAAACTATTTATGAAACTATTAAATGGCTGCATCTGATTTTCACCCTACCTAATCACATGCTTAAGATTAACAGCTGATTCCTGCAGTTAACATTATTATTCTTGCTGTGTCAGTAAACTGTTTTTAAAACTATTTTTCTGAAGTTCAAATGCTGAGCTAGAAGAAATGTTTAATAATTCCTTTTATTAGGAATCAACTTCTGTTATCAGTGGATTTAGCTTTCTTAGCTTTCTTTGAGGTATGGAATTAGCTGTGTTGTGCTGTTGTCTTGTAATAGTTTGCATACCTCCTATACCTATGTCTTTGAAAGAGTTTGAAAACCATTTATTCAAAACCATTAATGCACTTTTACTACATTTGTGCAGCTCTTCTAGCAGTTACTGGAATAAGCATAGTACATGCAATTTTCCTTGGGGAAAATGGTATTGGCTACAGACAAGAACACAAGATCAGCAGAGACTGAACTATGTTTTTTTAAAAAATCAAATCAACTAGGCTTGCTTAAACAGCAATATATTTCTCCACAAGATTTTTTGGTTCAGCAGGAATGACAATAGTAATAGGTCTGTAGGCTACTTTATTATTAAATACAAAGGTTTAGAAGCTATCTCTAAATAATTGACAACAATGATTAGGAGACTAGCCAAACCAGGCACCTAATGGAGAAGGCCTAGCTCAGAACTTCTTTGATAAACCCTTTGCTGCATGTAAATTATATTTAGAGGCCAGATTTCCTTTTCTCCTAATAGTAATTATATCAGTGTCATTAATAATGCCTGCTGCAAGGTGCTTAGGTTCTTTCCTGCAGGCAAAAATTATATCTGCTCAGAGTCTCATAATTATTCACTCTCATTTTCAACAGTTCTGAGACCTATTTTTTTCTCTTTTTAGAATCTAAGGCTTTTACAGTTCTTCCCTTGGGAAACTAGGTTAATAACAGCAGAATAGGAAAACTGAGAAGCTTGTTTAACATCACTTACTATGTTAAAATAAGCTAGGAGATTTCATTTTAATGATTGTCTCCCTAAGCGCATTTGTAGTGATTATTTTTTAAAAACATTCACCAGACATGGTTCATTTCCCAAGAGTGCTGAACGGCCAAGAATGCCAGAGGCGCTCCTTGGAGCCCTGGCGCCTCGCTGTGACATGCTGATCTGTTCCTGCAGCTACGGTCAAATACTAAGCTCTGCTTAATACTACTACCCAAAAGCTCTTATACATCCAAATTACTCAATGCTCTTGTTTTTATGAGAACGTGCTGAAAATGTAATGAAAATGTATTGTTGCATGAGCCCTAGGTTTCTTGCTTCTAGTCACATCAGAAACATTTTACTTGTAGGCAGCAGATTGCTATTTACGCCTCAAATAATTTGAATAATTGAAAAATATTACAGGAGCAAAGTGTTCATTTTAAAAGAGAATGATTAGCATGAGGCTAAAAATTGCCTAGCTGATCATTCAATGCTAACAGCATAGTGCTCATTATTTTACCCTGAGTGTACTCACTGACTGCGCAGGCACCTGAAGTGTTCATATGCTCATCCCTATGGTTATAAGCCTTTTCCTATTCCCCAACCTTGTCACTGATGTTGACTTTAAAATTAAGTCCGGAAGCTTGCAAGAGTATCAAGCGTGCTATGGGAGGTATAGCCACAATAAAAGAATATGCCCGGAGAAGGAACCAGTACATGCTAACAATCCAGCCACAACAGTACCAAATGAACTACGCTTGCTCATGAATAATGTGACACAGTCTGCAGGCTCCCTTCAGCCTCATATGGATTGGAGCTGGTGCATATACTATTCTTCATGATTTAAAAATCTAACATAAAAGCAAAATCTGAACCAAGAAAGTAATAGCTGGTGCTTAGGGGAAATGGGCAAGTTGTAACATAGATGAGTCTGAAAAAATGTAATCCTTCTAACTCAGTTCAACATTATGCAAAATTGTAATTAGTGTGGTGTAAAGACCGGAGCCGTTTAGCTATTTAAGTAGTAGGGAGGTTGAGGGTCAATGAACCTCACACATGTCATACAGACCTCACAGAAAGGCATAGGGCTATAGAAGAGAAATGACTAATTTTACTTCACCTTTCCAAACTGTCAACCAGAAATTCAGAGGATTGTCTGATCTACATAACATGACTTCTTATAAGAAATGTCCATATCTTGTCTAATGAGAACATGTATGGCTCCTGTTCATTTAGGTTAGATTACAGCTGATACTCAAGTAGGGTCAGGTTCTGCCTGGGAAGAACTGAATTAATCTGAGAAGATCATAATGAAGTATCTCCTTAGCTGGAGAAGATACAGAGGAAGATTTGTTGTCCTAAAGCAAGATGAGTCACACACCTTACATAGGCAGTTCACATGGGAAAAAAAGCTGGAACGGAACTTGAGCGTGCGCGTGAAAGTGAGCTTGATGCATTCCCAGGGCTCCCAGGACTGAGCTATTGCTGTGTTAGTCTTCAGTGTGGTACTGAGCATATCACAAGATTATCTGTTCCTCAAAAAGTGTCAAAAAATGGCAAGGATATCAGTTCATACCTCTGTACATGCACCGAGTGCCACATCTTTTTGCCGTCAAAGTGCAAAGTATGTAATCTATTGTACATATACAGTTCTATGGCTTTGAAATAAATGGTGCACATTTTTCTAGACAGATAGATTTGATTTAAACTACAGAATACTATCATAGGCAAGCAATTCTGAAAGACAAAATTACTTTCTTGTTTAAAATTTTCCATATTAATTTTTGTAAAAATAATTCTGTCATTCAAAACATTATGCATTGATAATCTTAAATCTTTACATTATTCCTATCAAGCCATTTACCTCAAGGTCTCGTATGTATTCTACTACTCAAATTCAGGATGGCTCATTTTAATTCATATTAATGAATATTCAAAGAAATAGCGGTGTTTGTTTTAATATTAGATTTTAAGAAGGAGCATCATTTCTCGTACGAGTTAAGTAAATACAGCTGTAGACTGATAGAAAAATTAACAAGGTCATACTGCTTTCTAATTCTTTAAATCTAGTACTTTTCTCTCTCTCTCTCTCTCTCTCTCTGCTTCATCAGCTCTTCATCTTTTTTTAAAATCTCATTGAAAACTAATTTCCCCCTTGCCTCTACTGCTTGGTTATTTTCTCTCTTTTATTTATTAATTCAACTCTAAATAATACTGGCATGGAGGAAAATTCCTATCTAACATCCTGCATATCCTGTCCACTCACTGTCATATGGAGGTGGGTTAAAATTTTTATGTGAAAACTGCCTGTGAGTTGCAAATTGAGTCTGCCAACAAAATGAAGTATTTTGTCAAAGGGATTTGGCTTTAGTGTAAGTTTCATCAAAAGACAAGAAAGCGAAGAAACATCAGCCAGCCCCTCCATCCTACATCCTGTTCCAAAACATATTCTCTATTTGGAGATGTCATTGTAATGCCTTGGGATATTGCTTGGGTACATCCTATTAAAATCTCGTCTCTATAGATCGGCTTCCTCAGCTAATTATATATTATCTTGTGTGTAACAGAAAATATAATCCAGCTTGGGTATTTGGGCCATATGGGAGAACTTAATACAGTTGCTGATATGTATACAGCTTGGTATGCTTAATACAGCTCTCAGGGAGTGTTAATTTTTGATGATTAACTTTAAGGGTTTCGGAGGAAAAGAGGAGGAAAAAGCATTTTCCAGTTCAACTGCACAACCTGAAGTGCAGCTGGTATGGTTTATATCCACTGCGTACTGTGTTTCATTTCCTGTGAGGGAATTCCTACAGAAGGACTCAGCTTCATTACAAGGCTGTAACAAGGCTGTATCTTATCCCACTCCTCCATTTGACTCGAACATGCGACCTTTTTGGCGAGAGGTAAATAGATTACGATGCCCTGGAATCTTTCAAAAAGTAAAAGCTTTAGTCAGTATCTGAGTAATAGTTTTAAAGTATAAAAGAAAACTTGATTACTATTAGCAAAAAACCTGAGATTATATTGATATCTGGAGTTTGATTTTTAAAGGGAAAGACAATACTGCCTATGAAAGATTTTTTTCTTTTAAAAGTACTGGGCTGTTTGTGGAAGATATTAAAGGATTATAAAACAGAATGGATAGATAACAGATTGCAGAATAGGGCAGACATCCTGTATCAACAGAGATAATTTGAAAATATTTAGTGTCTGTGAAGACTACAAAGAAGGTCTATGAAGAAATGCTTTTCAGAATACATCTCAGATCTCTAAGGTCAAACATTTAATGGATTTTTTATGTGTTGCTCTAAAGACTCACTTATCGTCTAGGGTGACAAATGTTGCTAACTGTATAGTTTTCAGAATGATTCATAATCTAGCAGAAATAGGATATTTCAACCACCAGGCCTCATCATACAGTATTATTTCAGGATCACGATAGTCTCTCTCTGGTTATATCACATAACTATTCAAGCAATGGAAAACTTTTTTCTCTTTACTGTGACAAAACCTCATAGAATCTTGGACTGAATGTCTAGGAATTTTTGTTCCCCTCACAGGCCAAGTCAGCTCTCTAATTATGTCCTAGGTCAGCTTATGCTCACTGCATTTTTGGCTGAAAAGCTGCAGAACAAAGTGACCTCTTGTCAGTCAACCACATAAATATGTACCACTGTATTCCTAAATAAGAAACTAAAAAACTTTACAACCCATATAGAATTGGCTGACAAAAAAAGTTGTGCTATTTTCTCAAGATTTTCATTTTTAGAGACATATAGAAAACCAAACAATATTTTGTTAAGTTATGATTCTGAGTATTTTGTAGCAATTCACTGAAGAAATTAAGGTCATAGGAAAGGTGTTTTAAAGCAGACAAGTTACTGAGCTGCTTTAGTATATTTTTAAATTAATGTATGTGTTCCATACTTGTAGCTTGTTGATAGCCTTGTGCAACTTTCTTTCTCTATCTATTTCTTTATTATTTGGTAGAGTCTATCTCAGAAGATGTGAATATTTTTCACAGAGAGCGCTTGATCTTTCAATAGTTCTCTGTGTGCAATTTGTATTGCACAAGAGTGCCAATATAAGTTTCTTGAATATTTAGCACAGTCTAGCCTCCTCTTGTTCTGCTCGTTCTGAATATGCATGGAAAGACACATCTCTATGTTCTGGGTTCACCGTCACTAATTTGTCTTACTTATAAAATTGTTGGAAACTGCTCCATTTTGTGGAGTGCTCACAGTACTTCATTAGACAGCTACTTGATTTCTGTAAATTTACGTATCTTTCATGAAACATTGGAAGAACATGACAAGATATGACTTCCATTTATGAACCACAGAATTCCTACTGGTTATAATTAAAAGCAAGCATGGTCCCCTAGCATACTTCCCAGTGTCATCTTGAAAATTTTGCAAATGTCAATAAGGTATCTTATAAGAAATAGCAGTTCATACTTGTGAAATTTTAAAATCCTGCAGAGTTCTTCAGAGTTTCACAAAGTTAAGAAACTGACACAATCTGTTGAAGCTGGCGTATTTAGTGTTTGCATTTGATGGAGACATTCAATTTCTTGTATTGCATATAAGAAAAAAGCCTCTTTTCTTTTTTTAAATGCAAATGACAGGTAAAAAGAGATAAGGATAGGACTGCAAAAGCTGTTCTATTTTACTAATTAGTGTGTTTATTAGTAGCTAAGGATACTGTTCTCTGCATTTTTATTGACTACTTAACACATTAATAAAATTTCTGAGGTTTTCATACTCAACTTGTTCTTGAACTTTAGCTTAATTTTTTTACTCTCCAGTAGAGGGATGTCTTTGTGGTAAATTCATACTAAATCCAGTAGAAAATTATTTCACTTTTATCACATTTCTTGTGGGTATGCAACACCATCCCTGTTTTGTCACTGCTGCTGAGAATATAAATGCTGATATTTCCCTCTTTGAGGGTTACTGGGAAGCCTGAAAGATTATGGTTTCACTTGCTGTATCTATGCCTGACACCCTCTTTTTTTTTCAATATACAAATCTCATTTGCATTTGGTTGCTATACTTATGCAGTATTAAAGTTACAATGTACATTTCTTCAGCGCTATATAATTTTCTAATTTAATACTGAAATCAGCAGACTGACTTCCAGTACTAGATTATTTGTCTCTCTGCTCTAGAATCTGGTTTCCAAGAGAGTTCTTCAAAATCTGTCACATACCTATTCCTCTGCTCAAGTGAGTGATCTTCTTACTGCTGTTGCTGGCTTGTTTGTCTTTCATTCTGCCTATCACATTGCATTGTCAGAGAGCATGCCTGTTCTACCTACTAACAGAAGGTGTATTCAAGAGCTACGCGTTTGGTTCAGTTAGTGACTTAGGGAGAAAATAATGCCTGTGCAACAGCACTAGAAGATGCCAGCAGTTCATTTATCTCCCCACACCTAAGAGGGAAGAGAAGTTTATAGTTAAAAGATACTCCTTATGCATTATAAAAGGTGAAAACATAAAATGGTTCTTTTTTGGTAGAAACGGATAGGAGTGGTTTAGACTCTCTATATAACAAAGGGCTGTGAAGCCTGTATATCTAGTCTTGCTGCACAGTGGACAAGTCTAAACAGGATGTAGACCTCTAAGAAGAGCTATTTGCCATGTCACTCAGTATTGACAGATACTGGCAGATAACCTATTGATAAAAGTTTTTTTATAAATATAAGCTTTATAATTTAACATCCATATGAATGGTTTTGAATAGTTGAAGTTGTTCCTATTCAATTGAATGAAATCTCACTATTTCTCTTGTTTAATTCACCTCGTTATTATTTTAATACCAACAAACAAAACAAGGGCAGTGCAAGTCATAATGTGGCTTACTATGGTAATGGATCAAAACCTGAAGGACTTCCATTAGTGTAGGAAAGTAAGGTTTCCTTGATTTGGCTACCAAATATCCTAAGCAATCTGTCTTCTTCCTCTAGCTGTGCTATTTGAATTGTTTGGATTTTTTCCTGGTTTATCATCATTAAAGCTGCATAATCTCAATAGAGAAATGCAGCCAAGGAAGAAAATTCTCAGATATTTACAGAGCCTAACGTCCCTAAATCTTTATTTCATGACTCGGCTTATATTTCTGTTCTTTGTGGTCTTCTCACATATCCCTTAGTTCCATTGTGACTCTCAAATGGGGACAGAGAAATAGCAAGAACTGACTTAACAGGTGACTGTTTAAGGTACAGATGCTAAAAAAATCCTGCCTTTGTCTCTAGGAATGAAGGCACTGATTAGCACTAAATTTTACACTGCAAGTGCAAGGACCTGTGGCCAACTGGAAATGAAGAAACGCGTTTTGTGCTTTGGGAGAAGCAGGCTTCAAATCACGCTTTCACAAGATGTGCTGTACGTGCACCTTATACATTTACTTGTAATGCGTGTTGTTGCCCACTTTTGTGTGAAATCACATAATTTTGACAGAATTCCAGAAATTTCACATGAATGCCATGCACTCTCTCTCTTTCATAATCTTTTGTAACCCTCTCAACAAGGCTGGTGCATTCTCATTTAAGCACAGATTATTGATAAATAATGTTGCAAAATTAAATCACATTGACATTCACCTTAATTGTATTGTTTCAGTGTCACTCTAATGTAAAGTTTTTACAGTCCATAAATAAAAATATGTTCAAGCATATGATCCATTTATCCATGTTTGGAAATGCAGTTACTATGAGACAGGTATATCTACTGCCTGCCTGCTGTTCTACTTGATTTTGACATGAAACAAGACAGTCATTAACAAGTCAGAAGTAAAACAACAAATCAGGACAAAATAAAACATGTACTTATATAGCATTGTATGTGGGATCAAGTAAAAAATTTAAAGTATTTTTTTTAAATATTAAAAATACAAAACATATTGCTCTTTAGGATCTGAGTTTGGGTGATGCTATAAGTGAGACCTACTTTCTCATAGTACTTGATCTCGTAGTCCAGAATGGCTCCATGGGGAAAGTCCGGCTCTTGCCAGGAGAGGGCAATGCTGTTTTGGGAAGCCCAGTCCTTCCTTACCATACCTATCAAGGAGGGTGCTGAAAGGGAAAAGGATAACTAAGGGTTAAAGACGAAGCACATGGTTTATCCTTTCAACCTACTGTCTTAGGATACCACCCCGAGGTAACTTTGAGTGACCTCCAGGCAGAAAAAGCATGACAGATGGCAATTCTCAGGGAAACCATATAACCTGGAATTAATGTCTCAAGTACATACCAGTAACTCCTTTGTTAAAGTGCAGACCAGCTTCTGAGAAATGGCTATACACAAAAACATAGAAAGAAGTGCCTGTGCTTGTCCCCACTGCTGGTCATGCGCAACCAGGTAGCTCTGCTGGCTCCGAGGACATCATGTCCAGAAAAGAACTGTGTTTCAGAGACAGCAAATTCTACATTCAGGATAATCTACGCTAAATGTCATAATTCAACTGTGCAAAATGTACATTCAGTTTACTCTTTGGGGTAAAATAAAGTGACACAGCTTAAAACAGATGCAATGAAACCTGTTTCTGCTAGCTGGGCTGGCAGCAGCAGCAAGGGCATTTTAGCATATCGGTGAGGCAGTTGTGTGCACGGAAGAGCCAGCTTGTTAGAGGCCAGTGGCAGGGACCGGGTTATGGGGAAACCGTGGGGGCAAAGGTGCCCCCAGACCTACCTGCTGTAATTGATACTGCAGGCCTGCAGCAGCACAGTGAGTAGGAACCGCTTCCAGCAGCTTTTGGAAGGGGCCCAACATATGTGGATGCATCCAAGAGCCAAATTATCTCACTATGGGGTTAACCAATTTTAAGAATTGGATGTTCTGCCCTTTTGGAAAAGAAGGTGCACTGTTATCTATGCAATAATTTCAAATGGTGCAAAAATTGCATTCTAGAAAAAAAATCTTTGCTTATTTTACTAAGCTGGCCAAGCATGTCAAAGGAGGTCTAATATTCTCTGGACACTAACGCTGTTTTAATAGCATTGATGTGAAGCTTTCCCAAATGTTACAACAAAACCAGTCACATTCAACAGTCTTGAAGACAACTCAGTAAGCTGAACAAACCAGCTACCATAAAAAAACCCCAAAAGTTCTTCCAGTGGTTCACAGCTTTTTTCTATTTTTCTTACCGCTAACAAATATCTGTTTATTACACACCCTCCCCCATTCCTCTCTGACTCTTACTTAACCTCTTCTAAGCTTCCAAGAAGCTGTCTCCTAAAAATAACATATTTTTATGACTTCAGTTTTTATCTTTTGAATGAAAGAGTCTCCCTAGGAAAATGAAATAAGAATCTGTTTCTAGTCACAAAATTTCATGCCTTAGCTTTCTTTCCTGTAAATATTTCAGGAAGTTTAAGAAATGAAAACAATAAATAAATTCTAGAATGCAAACAAACAGTAAAGACGACGAACCCGGTTGTTTTTCTTTGAAAAAAGGGAAACTCTACACACAGACATGCACATAGCAATCTCTCTGTGACAGTGCATTTATCCGAGAGAGAAAATAAACTTCCATCCACTGTCAATCTTCCCTGTGGATAACTATTCTGTGGTATAATAGTCCAGTCCTCTCTGATGTGAAAAAACCCCAACCCAACATGGTACACTGAATGAAAAAAACCCTACCAAAAGTATTAAGTGGACAAAAGAGAGCTTACACAGGAAACCATCCTACACCTATACTTATGCCATTTTAACCACAGGTCTGATGCAAGGGAATGAGAGAAAAGAAGAATTCCTGCCATGCTGAATAAAAGATTAACCTATTTCTCGGGAAGGCCTTAAAGAGCACAATGTAAGTAACTGAATAGAACAAAATACAAACAAATAAAAAGTATTCATAGGTTCAGGGCCAAAATGTTATCCCTGGGTATGTATAACTACTCCCCCAGTTAAAATGAAATTTTTACTCTTGAAATTGAGGGTGAAGCTGAGCTCTCACAATATTTCTCTGGGGTAAAATCAGCTGTTCCCAGCAGGTAACAAAGATAGGTCTGTTTAAAGGAAAGCAGAGCTAGCAAACATGGATTTGTATTTGCTGAACACTGATCATGGGCCTACGTGGGCAATTGCTCATATACATTTGCTTACCATTTGCTGGTTTTGAGTCATTCACTGGTACTGAGCTGTGATTTACAGGCAGGTCTGAGGGAGCTATAGCAACCTTTCAGATATGTCTGATACACCCTGCGTGCCTGCTCACAGGTGAGGGACATTGGCTGGGCCACCTTCCCCAGCACATCATGGCTTCATCTCACTGCATTTGGGGGTTCACTGGTCAGGCAACCAAATCCTTGCAAAATTACTGAGCTTGATTAAAGAAAACACCAGGTTAAACTGTGGGTATAATTACATTCATGGCCCTTCTAGACTTTTTAAGTACAGATTACTACTATTACATTTCTTCAAATTATGACCAAACATTTGTAAGCTTTTCATATGTACCACATGTGGTGCATTTTTCTTTGAGTTCTGATTTCCAAATTTATACAGTAATTTATGCATATTTTCAGCCTGAGCTCACCACAGTAACTCTTCCATTTGAGCAAGCCCATGTCAAAACACAGTCCTGGCACAACAGAAAATCATCTCTAATGCTCAATATGAGAAGTAGCTTGTCTTCTCCCTGGGAAACAACTCGGTAGCAAAATAATGGAAGAAAATTACTTCAGCCCTCTCCTAAGCCAGCTGTGCTTGACCGGCACTTGAAACTGAAAACCACATATAGCAAGGCTCACATCACACCTGCAGCACTGTGCCAGCACCACATCTTCTAAATCAAAATGTGAAGGTGTGTACATAATGCTGTGAATATGAGAAGCGTATTTGTCTTTGTATTAGGGTATTGGGCAAAAATAAAAGTGTACTTTTAAACAAAAAGTCACAAAAGAGTCACCATTAACCATTTCTTATATGTTTAGGAGGATGACCCTACTATTTGTCATACAGAAGTTATGTATTCACATCTCAGAGGAAATAATGACTTTTAGGAAAAAGATTCCAGGCAAATAAACCCAAGTAATTAAAAGCTGCAGCTAGCTCAGTTTCTATTTCTTTAGTTGTTGTGAAGTGCTACCAAAAGCAATACTTTCTAGGGAAAAAATTCAGCTTCTTATAACAGTTGCTCACTAGAGAAGAAGTTATTTAGACCCTGAAGATCCTATGCATTTATTGTTAAAGCTCTTTTTAACTGGAAAATTGTAAAATAGGTAAATCCTATTTGCCCATTTATAAAGACTGCTTTAATGTTCCTATGATGAATCAATAGGAAGTTCTTTTAATTAGTTGTCTCAAATCCAGTAGCTGCAGGAGAGCTCTAATTTGGTTACCCAATGAAACCATTTGAAAAAAAAAAAAATGCTTAGAAGCACAGCATGGCTTTTAATCACTTTAATGGCAGCATTTTCTTGCCATTGGTACGAGGCTGAAGGATAGTTTCTAGCTCTTGAGCTCAGCGCTGATCTCTGTTTTGTACTGAGGATTCTTTGCACCATCTGCTCTCTATGTTTTCCTCTACACTGTTATAAATTTCTTGAAGTGCGATGAGTCATCAACAATGCTGTGAGCTCCTCATTTAATTTAGTCTAATAAGTTTCTTTGTCTTTTCAAATTTGTATTGAATAATGAAAGTTCATACCTTAATTCAGAGTGAGCTTATTTTATTCTAAATAGCTTTGGCTTCTCTTTTTCGGAATCCCTTTCTGCATACGCTACGCAAAGGGCAGAAAACGTGTACTTTAAATAATGATTGGATTCCAGTGTCATTTCTCTAGAGACTTTCTCTTCTTCTGAAGTTGACTTCCATTATCTGTAATTGTCTGATTTCAAAATAGGTGATCTGTATGGTTTCTGAAGCTTTTTTCCTTTAGTCCATGTTCTAATTTTCCAATTTCTTGTTTCATACTGTTTAAAGTAGGCAAAAAATTTCCAGCATTTCTCCCCTGGTCTCCAGGGTTGAACAACTTTGATATGGTGCCCATTCACTATGAAGAGGCTTCAGACTCAACGGCAGCTGATGACAAAAGCTCATCTGATGTCTGTCTGTACAGGGAACACCCTACTCCTCTGGTATCTTATTTCAAATCTTATTTCTTCGGTGAGGACAAGCCATGACAGCTCAATGACCTTTTATTGGCTGGCAGAACAGGCCCTACCAGGTATGCACAATCACTTTCTTGTTAAAAAACCTACCATCCAACAAACAAGAACAGTTGCATCACTGTTGTTCTTTTCCCTTCTTCTTCCCTGCATTGTGTCCATTTTGTCCAAGGCCAGTGAATTGCTGGCAGATACAAATTTGGAGGGGAGGGAGTGGAAGGATGATCTGAAATGTACACATGTTGTGTTGAGGACTGCAACTTTACTCCTTTGGACACTGTCATCGTGAGAAGGCTGTGATTCTCAATGTGTAAAATACTGCCATTTGGGATAACATGGTCTAATTTAGTTAGATGTTTCTATACCTCTACCATTACCAATACCAATACCAATCTGAATTGCATAATTACATGTTATTCTTTCCTCAAGACCTCTGCCTGCTTCAAGGCACAGGAAAAACCATACTCACCAAAACATAGGGCTTTATCACACGTTTTCTGAGTAGGGGTCTCCCAACAGAGGAGGGAATCCAGCCCCCTCCCTGCCTCTTCTTTCTCTCCTACCTCAGCCACTTCCCAACTGCAGTTGGGGGGAAATACTGACTGAGGGCCACTCAGAAACCTTGCTTTTCTTTGAAAACTCATTAATTGATCCCTCTGAGTTTCATATGATATAGTCAGAGGAGGTTAGAAGATCCTGCAGGGAGACTGCATTCCTCTTGTTGGGGAACAAGTTCTTTCATTAGGGAAGGACAGTTGAGGGTGGAAGAAATATCAATGCTGCGAGGACTAATTTAGATTGACTTGGGTTTCATGTCTGTGTTGGTCAGAAAAAAAAAAGACTGTTTTCCTATCATTAAGAGAAAAGGACTTTTTCAAGCTAATATCACAGGTTAATGGCATGAATTAAATCACACAGTAAACCATGCTTAACACTATGTAAGCTATGGTTATCTAATCATCCAAAACCCATTCAACAAAAAATTTAGGAAATTAATGAAACACAATATGGTATAAGTACATTTACTCTCAAATGTTTTCTCCTTTTGCTTAATTGTAATACTAGAGAGTTCTTCTGTAAACTACTGATAATATCAGATTGAAAAGGAAAAAGTGGTCCAGATTTGTGTTTCTCTTTGTAAATACAGCTATACTTTAAAAAAAACCACTGTCAAATTTTCATCAAACCTTATATGTGTCATATTTATAATTCTTAATTATAGAGATGTACCAAGGTCCAAGTGTTTTTCTGGATGGTAAAAACAACCTTTGCACCTTTTTCTATACCAGAAAATGCTATTATATATAGACAGTGTTTCTCCAGCCTAGGTTCTGTCACTATATTAGAATTTCTATACTATTGGACACTGAGTATGATTTTATATTATACATAGCAATAAATGAAGTCTGAGATTTTATTCATGATCCCACACTTGGAAAAATCGTTATTTCAGGGCACAGCGAGAAAAATATTGATTTTACTTCTGATTCTAGAAAGTCTGTAAGAAGGTAATAAGCAATAAAAAAGATGTTTTCTTAGGGGAGACATTTTACTCCAGTAACAGAACTGGAAGTAATGAAACAACATTTCCTGATCAATGATAATGCTTCCAGTATTATTAACATTTGAGCTATTTACCAAGGAAAGATTTAGAGGCCAAAAGCCTTCAGCCTTCTTTACTAACGCCATGCGTGACACGTATTATCTGTCAACTGACAAGGATGTAGTTGTGCTGCCTATCTTCTACAGCAGTCTTCATTCCAGCAATATGATTATTAGTCCTCCAGCAGAGAGGCATTTCATCCTTTTTTTCTTTTGTGTTTGCTTGCTAATCTTTGTGCTGCTACTTTGTAGGATAAGGGAAGAGAGACCATTTTATGAGCAAGGAATGTGATATGGATTCAGGAAACCTGAAACCTATGTTTATATTCTTTTCTAGTTGTGCTCTGGAGATTTTCTTTAATGTTTTGACTTAGCTATCCTAATGTACAACATGAATGTCAATACTTTCCGTTATTTCCAATATGTGAGCACTTTCATGTTACAAGTGTGTGCGTGTGTTTGTCTATATAAAAGACTAAAAACTAAGCAGAAGTTTACATGGAAAAAATCATGGAAATACAAACATAAATTAAACTTCTATTAAAAATACAGTTCATAACACATCTCTCTGTATATTAAAGATGTCCAAATGGCTGACATATCTTTGGGTTTATGCTGAATTCAGTAAGAATTCTTTTTCTTACCATACAAGGCTGCTTCCAATTAGTACAGTGACTAGATAAGATGTTTGATTCTTCACATAATAGAGTCTCTTATCTTCTTAATCACTTCAGTGGTAATTCACAGTTATAATGCTTCGAGGGGATACTATTACTAGCACTAACCTTGGAGTCCAAAGTTGAGCATGGAGTTTTCCTGACAAGGCATCAGCGCTAGCAAATTAACAAGTTTGGGGTGAAAAATAATGTTTTTACTTTATTTTCTTACACTAGTTCCCTAAAGGTTTGCATTCAAAAGACAGCATAACAGTATGCTTCTTTTGAAGCACTTCATTTACTGAAAAATAGGCCTCCAGCAAGCTATAATTATAATCTCTCCCTCCATTTTAAATTCTTTCCCCTTGTAGATTTTCTTTGCTTGCTCAGAAATGGTGGATGGAAGCCAAGTGAACCTAATACCACTACCAAAAAATGGATTCTGCTACAGTGTTGTGGGCTAAAGGTCATGATAGATGTAACTCTCAAATTTCCTCCAGGCTAAATGTAGATTCAACATCATTTTTTTCCTGCTATGTTCCATAATGCAATTCTTTCTTCCTTGCTGCTTAATTTCTCCCTCATCTATTGTTGATCTTATGTATGAAGACAGTAATTATTCACCCATATGATTTTGCAACACTACAGATTTTCTTTCATTTACAGAATGTGCTGTCATTCATTATTTTGTAAGCTTGCAAAATACAAGACAGCAGCACTCCTAGATCTTTACGTCTAACAGGACCTGCTCAGTCCCTGATTCTTCAAAATGAATTACAGTAGAAGATACTTAAAAGCAATTGTATAAAATAAAGCCTTATCATCTGTCAGTCAGCCTGTATGGATGTTCTGTTCTCTCTGACGAGGTGTATGCCCAGAACCTTCAAAGTTAAAAAGTATGGTGAGATATTTGGCATAATTTATACCATGAACAATTTAAAATATTTTAATAACATGTTTCTTTAAATAACAGTACCTAAAAAAAAAATCACACAAATGTTTTACATACATGTATGTTTTAAGGAGTTTATATGCTCTGTATTTCTGAAGCAAGTAGAATAAATTCAGCTCAAACTAGCTTAGTGTAAGGGTGCGATTCCAGGAATCAGATGCAAGCAAAAAAAACCTGCAAAACTGAAAAGGGTTGCCTGTCATATAAACGGAAATCATGTCAAATCAATGCCCTCTGACAACCAAAGGGATTTGCATCAGAGTAAGCAGATTCTTGGCTCCCTTCCATTGCCTTTTATTGGTGGAGCAGCAGGAGACAGTAAGTGGCTTAAAGACCTAATAGGTCATTGGGATTCCTGAGGCATCAGCTCTCCCAAAAATCAGAGCTTCTCTGTCCATGTTTGGCAGAAGACAACACTATGGTCGTGTGGCACTGGCATATCAGCTTGCATCAGGTAGCAACAACATATGCGGCTGAATGGCACAGCAAGAACATGGTAACTGGGGAAAAAAAGCCCTTCACTTCATTTGCTTCTTCCAGGCATTTTATTCTGGATCAAGTAACAGACTATTTGATGGCACAGGGAAGGGTGCAAGAGGTCCCCCAGGCAAATCACTTCCCTTCCTATCACTTTTTATGACGATTATAAACCCTGTTGTGGTACCTACAGCAGAAGTAACAGAATACTATGTTCTTAAGGAGCAGATTTGCTACTTTCACAAGCTCAAATATTTTGTGTTGTACTGTTCACTGTTCCTCCTGACTCAGACATGGCAAGACACTGATTGTCGGCCAGTGGCACATACCATTTGAAAGGGGTGTGCATGCTCTCCTGGGGAACTCTTCCTGACATGCAGGATTCCTCTTAAAAATGAAGGCATAGTGGCTTATAGGGTTTCCTTTTTAGGAAACCTGTGCTAAAGGAGAAGGAGGTAGGAGAAATTGGTTTATCAGCAGATGCAGATTGCTACTATAATGATGTTAATCAGCATGAAAAAAGATGTGTTCCAGCCAATGTGTTATGTAGGTTATAAATATCGTGCCAGCACTGCTAGGTGCCCTGTGATGTGGGGACAACCTGTGGTGACACATTTCTCTGGAGAACTTTGTTTTCAACCTCCTAGCGTAACCTGGGAATTGCTATAATTTTATTGGAAATACAACTTGAGGTTAAGAAGGCGTCATTTATTGTAGCAAGGTATCATTATGGAAACAGAGCTGTAAGTAAGTCTCATTCAGCAACAACCCCTCCAGGGTCAACTGGAACCAAATTGTGCTGCAGAACTTCCTGCTGCTAAATTGATCTCAGAAGTTTGAAAATGAAATAAGCAGGTTAAAAAGCACTAGGAAATCTGCAACCTTTTCACTCCATTAATTGCTACTCATCCTGCGATGTAACAAAGACAAACCTAAAACGTACACTCATTTCAGCAAATCTTTCCTGCTCTTGTTTATAGCAAAATATGAGACTACATCAGATTGTAGGTCATTTTCTGTCAAACAGTACTTTACAGTCTGAAAGAGGTTTTTCTTTTAGCAAGAAAATCATGAATATTTTATTTGAACATCTTCTGCGAACCTTCTGTAAAAGCTGTGTTTGTTGGCATGTGTAGAGAATGTCAGAGCTACAGTACTTCAACATTTTGAGTGAATATGTGTAAGTGCATGGAGACATATCTGATACTGACTTAAAAAGTACATCTTCAAACAATTTCCCCACAAATGTTGATTTTGACAAAGCATTTTATAAATCATAGTGATGCTAAAAAAATATGCCTTCATAAATTAATTCTCCCAGTGATGTTACAACCAAAATTATATTCTATATTATATATTGTATAAATGCTAAAAAGATTCCAAAGGTATGGTCTCATCTGTTCATTACAAAGAATCATTAGATAACAATAAATGCTATGGTTTGGTCTATCTCTGTTTTACATAGGGTCAAGTATCTTTTAAATCTTTAATATGTAGACCTATGCACAGAAAAGCACCCTGTTTTAAACTCTGGCATACAGACAATGAGAAACACTTCTAGAAGGCCAGTAAGTCACTGATGTGTACTTGATGTACATGAATCACTGAAAAGCACTGTTGCTGTCAAATGTATGTTAGGTGTTCAATTTCTAGTCAAGTAGGGTAGAATTCATTTTACTTGACTCAAATAATTCAAAACTGGGGTTTAGTTTTGGCAAGTTGTCTTGATTCCCTCTGTAGTTAGAGGGAGACAGGCAACTCCAAGGGGCGATTTATCATACCTGTCATAGACACCATCTTAGGGTGGCACAGATTGCACACTGGAGCTGCCTGTTTAGATGCTGAACTTTAGATGGCTGCCAGTAGATCAAATGTATCCCCTACTTTCAGCCACATTGATGATGTTCAATACATGCATCGCTACTATTAGCACAGAAGCTTAGTACAAAAGCAGCCATGGATCTTCTTTAAAGGTGACCTCTAGAGCAACGTAAGAGTAATTTTAGATATGTCAACATCCTAAATAAAGTGTTTTTTCAGTTGGGTATATCTATATGACCCAACACAGTGTTGCATAGACATATCTGAGTTAGCCAGTTAGCTTGTATACTGAAAGTAATATATCTGCATTAGCTCATCCTGATTAACTCTTTGGAGAAGATACTGAGACAGTATTGAGCTGTGCTGGAAGTAGTATGGAAAGATATAAAGAACTGGAAAAGAACAATTAATAGGAGGCTCATGAGGTTAAGGAAAGATGACGCACACTGCTTATGTGCAAATAATAGCAGTCTACAAAGGTAAGTTGCAGTAATTCTCTCCTGCTTTCTGTGAATGGCAGAAGAATTAATGAATAGAAGTAGCACGGTCAAGTTATCAAGAAACCATAGACAAAATATCAGGGAACACATTCTGTAGTGAGAAAGTATTTACGTCTTCTGTTAGTTAGATCACAGGGATGTTTGCACACCTCTGAGTCTGAGGATAGGCTCTCAAGGTGAGGGACAGAAGCAATGAGACTTGAAGGTGTCAGGGCAAATCAACCCTAAAAGCAAACAGCAGCCAGATGGAATGGATGGGTAGTCTGTCTCACCTCTAACTTCTGTTATGTCTACAATCTGAGGTTCAGAAGAGGCAGTGGCTCTTTTTGGACTACTGTACTCATATATTATGAAAACACGTTATACTAATACTAAATGCATTTGAAAAATAAATGCTTTTTTTGTGTTTTTATCTTTCAAGAACATTGAGTCTTTTTTGTTCACAAAGACAAAATTCCCCAGAGTTAAAGAACCATTGGGAGCTAAAGAGTTTTCATCTTTTTGACTTGTATAAACATTAAAACACCAAGAAAACAGAACAGACTAGAAATTAGATCAGATGATGGGCAATAAAAGATGTTTCAAAGCAAGGTTTGTGGAATCCTGCACAATTATGGAATAACCTTTCAAAAGGGAAGCTTCTTCAACTATTAGCTACTGGTTAGCTCATGCCCTGAAGCTTGTGGTTTTATACTTATTACACGTATCCATGCTCATGCACTGATAGACAGTCTCCTGACAGAGATCCAGGAGTGAAAGAAACCTGAGCATTCACACTTCCAGATCAGTGCATCACTTAGCTTCAGGAGCCTGCCTTTTATTTCCAAGAAATTAATTACCTGATGACTGCCCTCTGAATTCTCAGAGCTCTTCCATTATGTTCCTTTGGTATTTCTGTTCTTTTACTTGGCACTGTCTTAACCAGATTTTGTGTTCTTCAACATTTTGCATGCTGAACTCTGCCCTCGTAGTTTTTTTCCAAGTTCATCTCCTTCATCTCCTACCTCTATGCCAAACCAGCACAACAAAAGTGTTTCCTACAGAAAGGAAAAGCAGGAAGGTTTGAGGAGGGAAGCTGAGCACTGCTGTCCTTCCCTTCACAACCTGTTCTTGTCCAAGGGACAAAGTCTAGATGACCTGCTGACTCATGCAGAGTTTGCACTGGTCATTTTCTAGAGAGGACCATAAAAATTCTGTGGCCTCCAAAAAATTAGGAAGTTGACAGACATTCAGGCAAGAAACAGAGAAAATGTGCCTTATTAATTAACATGCTACTGAACACTTTTGGGAGTTGGAAGAGTACATAAGGGTAAATATAATTTGATACTTTCCTGATTTGCTTCCATTGGTGTTCCTTGTTACTTATTGTCAGAGAGAAAATAATGGACTAGATCAACGTTTTGAAATTCAGAAGTACTGTCTGATTAGAAAGCCTTCTGTTTAACTCAGTCCTAAGCAGAAAGGCAAGTTTGTTACATACAGCTCTCCTCTAGAATAAGCTTTTATCTATCCCTAAATAGTCTCCTGCACCGCACAAATTTTACAGAGAAAAACCACCCAGCTATGCAGTTTAGGTAGTTGCTTGTAAGAACTAATGGCTCATATCCACACAGTCCATTAGCAATGTGGAGCTGAGTGCTTCAGGCTCTAACTTTTAAGTGCCTGATCCTCAGAGTGAGATTAAGAGTTAAATTATGCTACGTGTCCAAGCTCCTTAATGCTGTCAAAACAGAGGCAATCCAGAGCATGCACAAAAGCAGAACTTGAGAATTGAGACAACTTTCAGTTTGACAGCTGATTTAGGTATGCATGGGTGTTAAGCACCATCAGGGTTAGACATTGGTATTGCACTGTTGCTTACAAGCAATATTGTTTCATTGGAATAACCCACAAAATAATTCTCTCATGAGCAAAATATTGTTCAGCCTCTTTTACTCTTCTCATTAAGTAAATCTTCCTATTTCAAATCCTCCTTAAGTATTTTAAATAATTCTCTTTGCCCAATATCACACTTTGTTTTGTGATTCAATTGTGAGTCTGGAGTTTGATTGGAAAGTTTGAGAAATCAGTGTGTTCACACAGGATATTTAAAGTTTCTGTCACGTTCATGTTACAATATTCGACAACAGGCAATCATCTCAAGTCCCTCTGTACTCAAACATATGGTGAAACCTGTGCAAAACAACCACTGAAACACAGCAACTACTAAGGGAATCTTTGATATAGGGAAAAAAAATATCCTCCACACATGTAGCAATTCCTTGGATGCCATCTAGAGGATACTATCCTAGCATGGCTATGAAAGGGTCCTGCCAAATTAAGGTGTGTGCACTCCAGATCTACTAGTTCTTTACATACACTGTTCAGAAAAT
The DNA here is from genome assembly GCF_965183815.1 of Platalea leucorodia. Taxonomy (NCBI): domain Eukaryota; kingdom Metazoa; phylum Chordata; class Aves; order Pelecaniformes; family Threskiornithidae; genus Platalea; species Platalea leucorodia. The sequence goes on from NC_138824.1 coordinate 116,553,333, forward strand.
AAGGGTTAGTAAAATGTGATCAAAAAGGAAGTTTAAAAATATCAATAAAGTAAAACATACAGAGTAACTTTATAATAGTTCTCTAAAAATATTATTCTGCTTGCACAGAATAATTCTGTGCCAATAACCTTATGGAAAAGAATTAATGAAAACAAATGGGCTATTTATGTATTGCTGTTTTTCATCCTAAAATATACTTGTTATCATTTTGAGGAACCCACATAAATGGTGCTAATTTGCTGAGCCATCATGTTAACTCTGCCATAAATCAGAATTTCCTATGCTTCATTAATGATCATGATCACGAAGTATATTTGGTGTTGACTTAACTATTCATGCCATGGATGGTCAGATATATTGTGATTGGGTTTGTAACTGCACATGTTATGTAAGTTGATCTTCCCCTGAAATGTCTTTCCAAAAACTTCCACTTTGACTGAATGCATAATATCTTGAGGAAGAAAGGCTGTTTTGATAATTAATTCATTGGCTCTGCCTGACAAGAGAGGATTCGGCTGCTCTGAGAAGGAACTCCTCTAACTGTAACAGCTTTGAGTTTTTATCAGTCCTCACTTGCTGCTCAGTTCCCATTATATTTACACCAGGGTATTCAGATCATCTACTGTCAGTTACTTTAAGTATCTAATTCAATGGGAACATCTAAAGCTAGGAGCATCAGGACCCTGTATAAATAGCGCAGACAGATAGTGCCTCCAGATGGAGATGCAGAATACCCAGCTTGGATGTCTAAAGTTACTGAACACCCCACACCTTCTTTGGTGTTCCACCAAGTAACTCAGGCTCAGAAGCATACCCTCAGGAGCTGTATAGGATTTTGTCTTTTAGTGCTACTTGCCCAGAGACAGATGACTTTCCCTTCCTCAAAAAATCATCCTGCACCATTAACTTTTCAAACAGTGAAACAAGACCTTAGCGAACACAACAAAAGCCCATTCTACAGCAGAAATTTAGCAATTAAATTTCTTCTGAAGATTATAAAATGACATGTCTTAAAAGTGTTCTGACCTCAGCCTGTCTGGTCCATGCTCTGCATCTCTTCTCAGCAGCCAGACTGGAAAGACAGAGCTGAGGCGCAAGGTGCCTCCTGGTTCTTTTTGCAGAGATCAGAATGAGTAGGACAAATGTTGCTCTTCCCCCACCTAGGACCTGCTAATTGCTGAATGCTTTCTCAAGCATACCCTGCGTCTCTGCTAATGCACCTTTTCAGCTGGAAGCATCTCGTGTACTCTGTGGTCCTAATTTGTCCCTCGAGCACTGAGGTCAGTGGAGCCACACAACAGAACGGTGGAAGGAATATAGCTGTGATATGTGCAATTGTATATTTAAAACATACTGTCTATCTCTATATTCATGCATTTTATCTTTAAGCTATGTCTTCTACACAAGCATATCTACACACAAATAACTGCACTGACATAAAAGCTAATGAATTTTGGCTCATAAAAATATACAAATATGGAAAAGCCTGTAAAACACTGAGTTCTCTTTCCTCAACTGGTAGAAACTTCTCACCTTTAACCCACGTTCACAAAACCACCTTACTGTTTTCTTTTTTTTTAAGATAACAATCACGCTAGCCTTACCGTATTCTACAAACTTTGACATCACCATGTACTATCTTTAAAATGATGCATTAAACATTTCGTAATGGAATCTTTTGCATCAGAACCTCCCATCAAGTATTCAGGTGTAATCCTGTTATAACATCTATGTACCAATTTCAAAGATGTTGCTTGCTTCCTTTTAAAATAGGTAGAAACACAAGCATGGTGCTGCAGATTCCAAGATAACAATAATCACTATTACGTGATGTTTTTGTAAGCACACAGTCCTGAATACAAAAGTAATACAAAATAGCTGATAGGAGACATTTATGAGCATTGTCAAGTAACTGGAACTAGCAACAAGGACAACAGTTGATATATTTCAATGTTTAAACAGCTTGATGAAATAATGAAGAAAATTTTATATCTTTAAGAATCATTTGTAGACAGTTTATGATTCAGAATAATCATTTGGAAATTGTTGTTATGATAAATCCATAACTGAAATATTCAGTTATCATAATTCTATTTCAAGTGTCATATATACATTGTTCTCAGTGTCTGAAACATGTTCATATTCTGCATAATCAATTCACAAGTTTAAACAGTTCTCATATGTATGTTGTTACCAAGCTATCTAAACAACTTCTCTCATTAGGGTAATAAGTAAATGCAGTATTTTTTCTCTATGAATAACACATATTTACAAATAAAGCAGCACCGTGAAAAAAAAAAATCTCAATAGAAGTCAGATTGCTATGTTTTCCATTTTCTGCTTTAAAAAAAACCCAATTGTACCTTTCTAATTTCAGAATACGAGAACATGAAATCCGAGTTATTCTTACAATAATAAATCAGGTTTCCCTGTATTTTTAATATTATTTTTTATGACTGGACTCCAGAAATATAACCCTGCATAAACAAAGTTTTTGTTTGGAATTTGTTTTGTGGAGAACTTATTTTTATAAAGTAACAGAAAAGAAAATCTCAGAGAAAGTGTACTTGAAGGTTTTACTTATGTGAGACGATAAAAGTGGGAAGTCATTCCTTGAGTTTGAAGACATATGTCCTTCAATGTAAGAAGCTGACAGAAATCTAATAATCTTTGGAGACATGATCTCAAATGCACTGCTTGTGCATGCACACAGCAGTTTGGTAAATTGGACAGCCTTTCTGAGATCTGTGCTGCAGGTTGTTGAGAGATGCAGCACCTCTTGTGTAAGCAAGGTGCCCCAGGCTGAGCACAATGGGGCGGCCCCCCGGCTCCCCAGTCCCCCATCTGACTTCCAGCCCTGCCGGAGAGTGGGGTGTAGCCCCAGGGGCACAAGTCCTGCAGCCTCTCCTGTACCCCATCCTCTGCTGATGGGCAGCCTGGCAAGCCTGCAGGGCTTTAGTCGCAGTTAACCCTCACTGATGCTATAACCTCCTGGACCTGGGGGTGGCCCGAGGTTGGGTCACCCCATAACTGGAGTGCCTTGACCTCAACTCTAACCCTTGCTCACCACCTTGGCTCTAAGGCTCTAATCCTTGCTCCTCGCAGTTGTGTGAGCCCTAGCAGGGAGCTGGTTGGTGCTTGGGCTAGTGGCTTCCCAGATACCTGGGATCTACCAGAGATGAATAAATATGGCTTTTTTTTAAGGGGAAGGCGTTCTTCATGACCTATTGGAGTTCTTTGAAAGTGTCAACAAACATATAGTTAATGGTGATGCATTTAATATAGACTACATGGATTTCTTAAAGGCTTTTGACGAAGTCCCTCACCAAAGTCTCTTAAAAGAAGGAAGGTCTTTGCGTGGATACATAAACAGATAAAGTTAGAAAACAGTGGGCAGGAATAAATGGTCTTTTTGTTTACCGTGGAACAAAGTTACCAGGAGCCTCCTGCTGTACATTTTGCTTATCCTGTGCTGTTTAAGATGATCATGAATGATCTGGTGAGATAAGGAAGTCTGCTAAACTTATCAGGCTAGTAAAAAAGGAGGACTAACTGTGAAGAGCTATGGAAAGACTTCATGAGATCGACTGACTGGATAATAAAATGGCAGATGAAATTCAGAAGGGAGTGATGCACATGGGAAAAGAAACCCTAATTTCATAAGTAAAATGAGCTCTGAGCTGGGCATTCCCACGCAGGAGCAAGACCTTGGAGTTGTAATAAACAGTTCTATGAAAGTGCCAGCTCTGTGCTTAACTGTAATAAAAAGATTAAATGAAATATTAGGGATTACAAAGAAAAGGAAAGAGAACAAAAGAGAACTTCATACTGCCACAGCATAGGTCCACATTTCAAACATATTTTGAATGTTGTGTGTGATTTTGGTCCCCTCATCTCAAAAATGATATATGAGAACAGGATAGGGTTCAGAAAATAGCTACAATAGTTAGTACATCAAAGTTGTGGAATGACTTACACACAAGTGACTCCAGAAAGGATTTGAGCTTTCCAATTTGAAAAGGAGGTGCAGTGGAAGGTTAAATCATGAATGATATGGAGAACGTAAGGAGTGACCATTGCTTCTTGCAGCACAAAAACTAGACAGCATCAAATTAAGTTGAAAGGAAGTGATTCTTAATAAAACGTGAAATTAAGCTGCAGAATTCTTTGCCAAAGGATGTTATAAATTCTTTTTTAACATACATTTAATAATAAATTATTAAACTGCTACTGGGCAAGGAAGCCCCCAAAATACAACTTGTCAGAAGCTAAGTGAATACTCAGGGAATGCAACTTGTGAACTTTTTCTGTTCTCTTACTCATCTCTAATCTTCAGTTTTTGGCTACTGCCAGAGAGAGGATATGAGGCCAGATGGACCAACGGTGTGATCCAATACAGCTGCTCTTCCGTATAATCAACAGGAACAGAAAATGAATGTATGAGGAGAGCAGGGTTGCTGCCTGGCTTGTTTTTGTACTTAGTAGATTGATGAAGAGTCTTATTCTGGGTTTTGGGGGCTTTTGATCTTTCTCTGTGTGTGTGTGTGTGTGTGTGTGGTGATAAGTAGGTCTGGTGTCTTCTCACTGAATCTACTGCACGTGCATGGAGAAACTGCTTGCATTTTGCATATTTTAGTGGATCTGCACAATCTGTGGCACCACTGGTATAACTCAGATGCACTAGATTCATTCAGCATGGAGTCCATCTGCACGTATTTAGCAACTGTTTTGTAAGGAGGGAGCCAGTTTATCATAAACTGGCGAAGTGCTAACTGAGCATGAAGTCACAGGAGTGAGATACACAAGTAAACCTAAAATGCAGCACACTTCCACTTGATCCCATGTACAATACACAAAGTAATTCTTCAGCTAATTTGGAGGCTGAGGCCATGTATGCTACCCCCATAGTCAGGCAGTTAGCAAACCACTGCACATCCGCTCTTTGGACAGCCAGCTAGTTGACCAGAAGGTAATCTGCTTGGCAGACAGGCCAGCAAAATGTGGGAAGTTCCTGACAACGGGTACGTGCATTTGGCTGGCTCCCTGTAGGAGGTTTGTGTTTCTTCTCTGGCCTGGGGCAGACTCATCAGTGGACAAACTGCTCTGGGATGGTCAGGAACAGAAGGAGTCCTCTCTGCACCATTTGCTATCCTTGTTCTGTGACTGAAGATAAGTGAAGGCTGCAGGATGTGCATTGAATGAGGGGAAATGCAGGAACGAAGACTTAAAGACATCAGGGCTATTGCAGCAGCAAAGAAGGAAAAGATCCTATGGAGGGAACCACTGCAATGAAACCTATGGAATGTCTGCAGGGAGTCAGTTGTACTGAAAAAGGGGTAAGCTGCAATATTAGCCCATCTGTGTGAGTGGGTTATCCAAGAGACATCTGCGTTGCCTGTGGATTTTTATAATCACACAAATTAGGTGCTGAAATGAGTACACCACCGGATTGATCTTTTTTCATGTCTCAGAGTGGCAAAGACATTACTTTCTTTAAAGTATGAGTTATACTCCTTAACATGACGCTCTTGGTTAAAGAACTCAGCACTGTCTTAAGTGTCATCACTACCAAAACAGAAACCATTTAATTCAGTAAAGATGGGAATGGGTTGAAAAACTAATGTGAAAAGATTTATTACTTAATAAAGTCTGCATAGCACATTTAGTCTGGATGTAAATCATAAAACCTTGGATGTTCACTGTCTATATCCTGCAGTACATAAAATAAGGAATACCTAGTCCCCCTCCACAGGTCAAAAAATAATAAGCACATTTTGTCTACTGATCAACTGAAAATATGTGGAGATTGAAGCTGCCTCATCTGTGTTCTGGCAGCAAAGTGGCCGAGGCATGTTGCAACCGAATCAGTCATGAGCTTGAGTCCTGTGCACTGAAAGCCACCTACAATCACTTTAGCTGCAGGTGGGTAAGCATCTGCAGGCTGAGAGACAAGGGTGGCACGTCAGGCTGTCAGACACATCACTGACTGATATGTCATTGCCTGCAGCCATTCATATGCTGTACCCGCACTAGTCCAATGGATCACCTATGTAACAACTGACTTTTTGTCTAAACTGTCCAGAAAGCAAGGCTCCTCAGGGATTGTGTTAAGTCTGCCTGGCACATGAACTTAATGCATAAAAATAGGCATCTCCTGGGTGGCTTTACAATGCATTACATTTTTTGTTGTCATGTCAACACATACATTTATTGCAAACTGTTTTTAGAACAGACAGATGAGTCAGCATGTAAAAAACCAAACCAAAACAACCCTCCTGCCCCCACATTTTCTGTTCATGATTGTGCTGCTGTCATGCAATGGAAGATGAAGAAAGACACAAAACTTCTTTGGAAGTTTAAACCGAGTTTTCTTATCCAGTGGTAAGAAACAACAGTATGAATATAAAGATATGCCAGATGGCTTCAGTCAAGTTTTACCAATTTACTGAAAAGTTGTTAGACAGAGAACATGTAAGGTCTGAACTTAGAAGTCTGCTGCATACTTGTGAAAGTCTGTATGCATTACTTAAGAGGTGTGAAGCAACCATGGTGATATAAGAAAAAAACACAAGATGAAAAACAGACTTCTGACAAAAAAATATTAAAATTATACAGGTTTTTAGAGAGAACATTTTTGTAGTTCATTTTAAGAATGTATTTTCACTTTTGTTTGCAGCACCCTAGTACTTTTTTTTTCAACTTTTGCTTTCATTTTCATAGGAGATTTTTTATTATAAGCATATCTATCCCTAACACTTGTGGAAACTCATATTAGTTACTCCTTGAAACATTTCCTTCTATGAATGAATAACGAATTTTTTTTTTTTTAAATGGGTATAGTTTAGAATCTATTACTGTTATCTAACAACTGTACTAGACATCACTTACTTAAAAAACAAGTGCATGTAAGAATCAGTGCTTATTTATCTCAGTGTGTCCATCCACAATACAAAACTGTATGGCTTAACCTTGTGAACAAACATATGCTACTGGCAGGATCAGCCAGGTGAGCAACCAAAGGAAATATAACTGATTTAGCCACAAACCTCTAGTTATTTTTCTTTTCATGTGGCTTATTTGACCCTTCTAAGGGTACTCTGGGCAAAGATGGCATGTTGTTAAAGTGGCCAGTAACAGTGCACAGAAAATACTTCTGTCCTTAGGTTTCCCACCTAGAAGACATCCTAGTCCTTTTCTGTCTCATAACGTCCCTGAAGACAAGGGTGTTTTCCCACCCAGAGAAAAACTCAGCAGAAAATAAAGTTTGTTTTTATTGTAATTATCCATTTAAGTCTTTGGGTAAAAAGAACAAAAAGGTCATATAACTCAGCCCATAACCCTAAAAGTTTTAATTTGGGAATGCTTCATATGAGTTGCTATTCAGATGCATCATGTGATGACTTTGTTCCTTTATCAGATTTCCTACACGCACCATAGTTTCCTCTTCTACTTGTAAAGGAGGCAACTAATTCTTGGGACGTTAGGCAATTGTGATTGATGTGAGACACCGTCTGATGGAGACAGAAGAAGAGGGCGACATGAGAAAATTACAACTCTCATGACAGCCAAACTTCAGTTTTAAAACTTTTTTTTTCTTAAATGCAAGGCAAAAGCTTTCCAATAAAAACCAACTTTGTACAGATAAAAATGAACAGTAATGATAATTTTAATGGAAAATCTTTAACCAGCCTGTCTATGTTTACATCTATTAGTTTTCTGCTTTCTCCCTGTATGACATACTTACATATTTAAATGTCAGAATGACAAAAGATTTGGATGCTAGTGAACACATATGTTCATCCTGGAGCACACAGGCTTTTTTGGAATATACATCTGAGACACAGGCAGAGCACACTTTCTAAAGAATTAAAAAACCCTCCAATCAAAATTATGTACTAAAATCGTACAAAATTTATACACCACAACGATCAGGGACGGCTGATTACAGCTAGCCTACTGAATTCAAATTAATCCCAGAACCCCACACGTTGGCTTCATCACAAGCATTGCAAATAAGACATTTGATGAGTGAGGGGAATTTTCAAAATCAGGCTAAACTAAGAATCTTATTCCTGAAACAGAACAAATCTAGTCTTGCACAATTTACAACATGGTAAAAGTAAGCTCTTAAGATATGATAGAAGGAAAAACTGGGATTGTACATCTGAATTCTTAGTCAATGAGATCATAAAGATTAGATTGTTACCAGGCCCAAGTCTCAGATTTACTGCATTTGGAAACACTGAAGTAAAGTATAGACAAGATAAATACTGGAGATGACACTGGCAGCCAATAAAAGTACTTCAAAGTGCTCAATTATGATCCATTATTTATGATCTAGCAAGAAAAGTGTGGGTAGGAGGAAAAGGTCCCTTTCTCAAAGGCTTGAATCCAAGAGATGAGGAATGAAAGAACAGAAGGCAAAGGAATAGATGATTTCCTGAGTGAGGACATAAATTGTGTTTTCCTCTCACTCCTAGCAATAGGCTACCCCAATGTTTGGAATATGTAACAACATTAATTAAAATTTCTTAAAATTATCTGAGACCATTTGTATCCTAAATAATGCATAAGCAGTGCTGGTTCCTGTTGGGATTATTTTGGACTAACGCAGCGTCAGAAACATTGCTCTAACCAGAATCAGCTGGATATTGGCCTCTCTCTCTCTGCACATTATGGTGAAACTGCCTTTCAAATAGAATGGCTTCGGTCCAGGATCCCTTCATTAAGGTCAAAGCTTTTTATATACCAGCTGTAGAGCCTTACAACCAAAGGTATAACCTGTTACAATTAAAGATTAAATGTAAGTTTACCAATTTTGAAATATATGTATTTGGTAATATATCTTGGATTTCCAAATGTACTAAGCTCTCACAGCATCCAGATGGAGTTACAGTTGCCCAGCTTCTTTGCAGATCAGGTCACATTGCAACTAATTAGAATTTGGAACGACGACAGTAGATGCTGCATGTTTAGAGTGACTACATAGAGTCAGCTTTCCTTAAAGCTACCTATAGAAAGAAATGCATATGATCTTTAAATTAATCTTTCCAAAGCAGCTCACCCAATTATACTGAGATTCTAAGACTTTTGTTACAAAAGTGAACAATTTATCCTAACAGCCATTATTCAAAAAGATGGTTTGAAATAGATCCTTCTTCAGTACATGAAATCTTTATGTTCTTCTACCATAATGAAGAAAATTATATAGGTACAAAAATTTTGGTCTTATGCTTTGACCAAATATCAATAACAAAAAAAAAATCCATCCTGTAAATTAACAGTTTCAAAAATATCACGCTACATTAAAACACAGAAAATGTGTTTTCAAGATAATGTAAAGGAAATTTTAATACAGTTCTTCACTGTACATTGTAATCAGCAGAAATATTTTACTCAGTTACATTTGTTTACCCACTGATCCAGAATAGGTTGTCTCAATGCATAAAGGCAAATGAAATAAAGCGACTTCATTGTTACATGGCAGAATTTGGCCTTAATGCAATCACAATCAGCTACTTCACATTTAAATAATTTTGAAAACAGATTCTGAGCAATGAACTGCAGCCAAAATGCAGGGACATAGAGGAATTTTGATATAGACTTCAGTGGAGAAAATTCACACTGCTCCTTTATTTGTCTCTACAAAATGCTGAAACTATTCCTAAATTTAATACTTTAAAAATATTAAGAATAACTTGGGAATCACCAACATCCATGCCTTTCATCCCTGTTTAGTGGTAGTTCCAAAAAAAAGCAGTCTATTGTCTAAATACTGTAGGGCTGTGTGCAAAATTGGAATGAGTTTTTCTCCACTATAGCTAGAGGTTTCAAACTCCTACATCTCTTAGTAATAGCTGGATCAGCACCAATGTTGAACTATTTTCCTCCTTATTTTTTTCCCCATTTTTGACTAGGAATACAACTTTCTAAATATGGTTCATTGATTTATTTTTCAAATATATTACTTATTCTACATTGCTATCACTTCTTCTTCCCTGGGTCTTGCAAGACTCCAGGTAGGTGAATCTTCCTGTTTCCAAGGCATGGCTGTAGCAAGCACAGGGAGTGTGAGAGGGAAGCAGGAGGAGATGGGCACTTGCTCCTCTGCTGTGGACAAACCACTGGTGGTAAGGTGGTGACAGTCAGCTGGGAAGTGCCTCCAGGAGGAATAGCACCTCAGCCAGCAAAGCATCTCTCCACATTTCCACCCAGCAGCCCCAGGGAAATCTCTCCAAACAGTTCTGTGGCATGGTGCTCCATCCTCATAGATCCTCTTGCAGGATGGTGTTGTTCACATTTGCTTAGACAGGATTTAAGTTCTTTATAATATGTACCATATGATAAATATGCATTAAAATAGACTCTGGCTCTACCAGAACCCATGTGAAAAAAAAAAGAAAAACCACCTGTCCAAAATATTCTTACTTTGCTATCATTATTCTGACAAAACAGGTGTGTCTCTTTGTTGTCAACATGGCAGCATATTTTTATTTGTGTTATGCTGTAAAGGATTTGAATTGCCTAGGATGGAGCTGTGGGGGTGGGGAGGGAAAGGGCAGTTTGTTCTTCATGCCACCATCCAGGTGGCCTCTTAGCAGCGAGCTGGCTCAAGCACGCATTCCAATCTCAAATTGTTTTGTGTGTGCTTCTGTGCATCCTAAGCAAATCCTGCCATCCTCTTCCAGCTCTATCAGCTAGCATCTTTCAATCAACAAATTGCACTTTGGCATGAACAGAAGGTTTAAGATGGACTTCTGCCACCCTCCCAGTCCCAGGCTAAATAGCTATGAACATATGCAGAGATTGTGTTGTTCATTTTTAGGGCTTTATGATGGCACATTTAATTGTACTAAAAGTGCAATTGATGGAAAGTGAGTTACAGATTGAATAGGCAGTGCAGCAGATGTACAAGGTCATTCAACAAGGACTACTCATTACTTCAAATTACCACCCTTGAGGAGAAACTATAGTATATGCCAGGATGGAGCTCTTTCTCTGACACCTCATCTTTCAGTTTCATCCCAAAGGCCATCTTTGTTTTCTTACAGATAACATTTCCCAATTAGAACCTGCTACCTTAAGTTACAATGACTTGATTGCCATGTCTAATGTAATTCACATATGTGAAGTATACTACTGCTGCTTCCATTCATTTTAAGAATGGTGATTGCCAGAAATTGCATACAATGTGTTTGTACATTCAGAAACCTGTGTTTCTGCCCCATTTGACAGAGTGATGAAAGACAGATGCCTTGTTTAGTTTTAAATCACATTAGCATTCTATTTCCATTTATCTTTTACTTTCATAACTCCTCATTGAATTACAGTCTGACAAAATTTGTCAAAAAAGAGCATAACTTGCTCAACAGTTTATAGGGTTTGGCAGCATTGGAATGTTTGCTGCTTCTTATTTGGCTGTCCTGGCATTCATGAACAAAGACAAGTATTAGATGGACACAGTTAACTAGAACACAACTTTTAATTCTTCTGGGAATCAGCAATATTTTATTCAAGATCGTTCATGACTTCTTTTAATCAACTGCTGCCTGCCAAAGAGCCACCATCAAAGCCTTCATACTTTTCAAGTGAAATGGGTGAGATGGCATCAACAAGGCATTCATTAAGGAATGCTCGTTCCAAGACTTCTTCCAATTTCATACAGCAGAAAGTCAGACTTCCTATCAAAGGAATATCTGCCCTAAGCAGAAGAAAGTGCCAGCAATTAGCTCAGCCCTCTGCAAAGCTGCCTTGCACCCATGGCACACTGCTTCACTGACTTCTTACAGGGAGGAAGGGGTTACATGTCCTGTCCATCCCTTCAGAGGATGCTTTTCTGATCCCTTCATGCCCCCTTCCAAATTCCAGGCCTCTTTCTGGGGAGGACTTTTAAAGAAAAGCCTCTATTCAACCTGCCCTCGTTGGTATTCCAGATAATTCTCTTCTGCACAGCAGGACTTTTCATTTAACAAACATGCTGTGATGGTGTACGTCACGATGTCAAGAAAATTTTTATAGTTCATTTTTGAAGCCATAGCAGAGACGTCTTCAAGCAAGAATGAAAAAAAGTCTTTCACTTTTCTCTGAAGAAGAGTGAACATCATATTGAACAGCAAATGTGGAAGGAAAAAAAAAGACAAATATGAAAGCCCAGGACTTAACTTAAGATTTATATTTAACTACTTGCGTTGGTCAAGAAAAATATCAGAAAGTAGGTAAGTTATGGCCCTTCATCCTGTATTTTTGTGCTGGAATTTGGTGTAGAGATGCTGATAAAGGAACAGAATAAATACCATATTTACATACAGGAAAATGATGGCTCCTATTTGTATTACCTTCAATCTACAGTCTGAAAACTGCTAATCTAATAAATGCCACAGAATGAAAAAGATAAAGTTGAACTAGAGATCAGTAGCAATGTTGTTATTTGCAAACACTATCTGCAGAAAAATGTCAACCTTTTTGTCAGGAATAATTCAAGATAACCAATTCAAGTAGTTCTACTTTGAAATATTGTCTAATAGCTTCCAAAACACGCTCATTAATTGTCCTGAAAAATATGAAAAAATACAGGTTTTCGTCTTCAAAATGCAAAAGAGAAAGTGTAATAAAATGATTTACTGGGTACATTTAATAATGTAACTGATAACATTCTGCATGGTTGCAGAACACCCAGTAATTACGAAGTGTAGAGTAAATTTGTCTTGCTCATTTTCTTGTCATCCTGTTTCTTCAAGATCTGGCATCAAAAATATTTATTTATGAGTGGTCACCTATAAATCTCATGATAAGAACTGTTTCTTACAATCTAGAGTGCTGAGATAACTTGTTCATTTAACAAACTATTTTTATCGGTGTGCTGTGTACATCCCTGTGCTGACCCACTTTTACTCAATTCGAGTACTATGGGGCCTTCAGGAGTATCAATCAGTCAGCAGATGCACTCACTGGAGGCTTTATTGTTTTTTAGAATGGCACACAACGCATGGACTGCATGGCTGTCACAACTGATAAGAGCTCGAGTCAGCGCTGGACATATGCAGCCTTATTTTGTTTTTCTTCCCTCATTCTTTGTCATTGTTTATCTCTGTCTTGCAACACTTAGTTTTTGTAGTGGACAAATACAGTTTCTAATATTAATAAGTTTTTCTGCAAAAGGTTGATTTCAGTGCCAAAGTATTTCCTTCTTTTTTTTTTCCCCATACATCCGACTCACATACCATTCCAAAGGCATCCATCCCTGTGCATCTCACAGCAATACTATGTCTTTTGGTTGGTAAGATGCATTCTGCTCAAGAAATGGCTAGAAACAGCAGTGGAGGTAGTAAAATACTGCAAGAAGAAACCATTTGAATGAGAAATATTTGGAATCTATCAGCACTGATAAAGTTCCTTTAAAAGTGGGCTTTAAAATCATTTAATAAGACACAAAAACTTGTGCTTTGTTGTGCTTTGTTTTTCAGAGGATGCTTCCCATGCACTTCACAAAAAGGCATTAAACATTTCTCAGATTAAAAGAAAGTAATGAAATTACCACAAATATAAAACTAACAAGAAAAATGATAGAGGTCAGTAGTCTAATTTAATTTCATGATAAATAGCACCCTGACTAGGTGCTGCCAGTAAAGGAGAAGTTCTGACATAAAACACAGAACCACAGAACAGTTTGGGTTGGAAGGGATCTTTAAAGATCATCTAGTTCCAACCCACTGCTGTGGGCAGGGACATCTTCCACTAGATCAGGTGGAATGCTGTGGATAAAAACAAAACACTTTCTGAAGTGGTCCATCTGCATTGGAGTCAAACTATGCTGATTAGTCACAGTCAGAACTCAAAGTATTGGCCCTTGCACTGGCCTTGTTTTCCCCATTAATATGAGTACAGCCTCAAGTCCTGCTACCTGTAATCTTACAAAGGCACTACAGTCACTAAAACAATTTTCATAAAGGGAAAACTTGCCTACATTAGCAAGTGAGTAAAAGATATTATTTCTACTGGTTATCGATTAGCTTTCATAATGTTCTTGAATTTCCACTTTGCTGTGCCAATTCCAACTTAGGAAGACATTAATAGTTTATGAAAAAATAAATCATATTCAGTCTCATTTTGAATGGACCTACTATCTAGCCTCCCATCAGGGAGTCTACAGGAGTGGGGAAGGTTTTTCTGGGTTTTTACAAAGAAATCTTTACAACTGCACTGGTACTATTACTATTAAATTGTTCTTCAAGAAATATATTTTTTGCTTTGAAAGTGTATGCGGGTTATTCAGCTAGCTATAACTTTGTTTCCATATTAACCCACAAAGTACTTAGAAATGAGGATACCGCCAATAAGGCAGTTCCATTAAGGAACAGTGCCACAGACAACTAGGTAGCTCAGTTTGTATATGGATAATCATTAAATAAACATCTATATGGCTTGACAAAAACTGATGCAACTCTGAGTACAATGAAAGGGTTTTTTTACAAAGAGTAGAGAAACACATCATTCTTTATACCTGTGAAACCTGAAGGTAAGAAATTGAATAATCTCATCAAAGGTCTGAATTTTAGGTGTACTGGAGCCAGCAGTTCATAAAATCTTGTATTTCAAATTTAGATTAACTCCTTTTACAGAATATTAAATTCTTATTTGCTTAGGGGCATCTCTTTAATGTCATGAGAATGTTAGTAGGAGTTAACAGAAGAAATTTTGAATCACCAACACTGACGAAAAGTGGATCCTAGCAAGTGCATTGAATAATAAGATGATGATGACATAGGAACTGGACAAAGCTTTATGCAGCCATGCCCAGGTAATGCTAGATGCATAAGAGACAAAAGAACAGAAAAGCCTTTCAAACATGAATTAATCAACCTTCATCCCACTGAGATAATACCTTCTTTGAAATGTGTTTTATCATGGTTCTTTTGACAGCTTCTTCTTGCATAAATCACCACCTTAATTTCAGCTCCCCCATAGCATAAGTAAACCATACACACTTTACTGTTTCAAAAGACATTTCCCACACCCGGTTTATCACATTACCTATATACCTTCCACCAAGACATTTAAAACACAGGATTGCTCTGCGTGAGACCTATCTTTCCTCCCTCACTAACCCTGAAGGGAAAGTTTCCAAGTAATGTCAAGATAATTCTGCCCATTAGGGAGTAACACACCGGGAAGGACAGCGAGAGACAAGCATTTCAGCAAATACTGAAGGTAACAACCAGTAGCTAGTCTCGGCTTGAGGCAAGATGCTGTGTTGTGGGGTAGGACAAAGATGTGGTGTACACTACAGGGAACTGTGATATAAAGAAAGAGCAGACTAAATGAATGAATTCTGTCAGATACAGAAAACTCAGTAAAAAGAGATTAGAAAGCGAGTGGTATGGTCTGGAAATGAAAAGTGCTTTTAAGATCAGATCTGTGCAGAGAGAAAACTTCCATGGGCCAGAGACCAACCACAGCCTGCTGTGACTGGAGCAGCACCAAGGCACAGGTCATTTCCACAGGAGTGACCAGCCCTGGGCTCTTAGGCTGCTTCAGAAACCAAGTAAGCAGCTCCCACATGGTTCAAGGGCAGCTACATCTCCTGCTTGGCAGTGAAGCAGGGCTGCCACAAGGGCTGCTGGATAATACAGATCCACAGCAATGGGAAAAAGCAAGACAACAGCAGGCAATCTCCCTGGGTTGTCCTGGGAACCATCTGTCTTCTGATTCCAGTCCTGTGTCAAAATGAAATCCTAAACATGGAGACAGCCTCTGTAATTTCCTGGTGGCCAGCTCCTCTCTGCTTTCTGAGGCGTGACACACACCTTACGCCCCTTGATAGGTCACACAATTTGGTGTGTGGCTCTGGGGTTTGCTGGGACACTGATGCAGTGAACAAACATCGTAAGTTTTATTTTCAGCAGCCATTCAGCACTTTAAATGGGTGTTGGAGCACCCATTAGAAGGACATTCAAGGCTGCACTGTGTTTTGGAAACTCTTCAGTTTTCAGTCAGATGTTATACCTGGAGAGCAAACAGCAATGAAGTTGAACCAGGCAGCTCCGTATCATCAAGTTCAAGTTCGCGGTGCTGCTTACATTTTTCTGTTGAGCACAGACAGCCAGTTTCCATTTGGGTTCCTACTCCTCTTGTGCCCCATGCATCTGTTGACTATAATTCTAATTATAAGGTGCCGAATAAATGTCAAGAAATGCTATCTGTTATTTCTGTAATATAAACTGCATTAGTATGTTCCATGCTTGCTTTCTATTGCTTTCCCATCACATAGTGTGATGTTGCATAAAGGCTTTTATCCCCAGAGAGCTTTTTTTCATGAAATGTGCTGAGATGCTGGAAATCTATTCAAAACGCTGCTGCTATCTTTGACTTTGATACAATTAGCTACTCAGTAAAAAGGCACATTGGAATACACTATGAAAGAAATAAAACATACACTCAGTCAATTCTGAGTTGATTCAGTGCCGATGTGTTTAGCCGACTGTCTCAAAAAAGATAAGTAGCAAACCATTTCAAAGATTACTCTTCCCAAACAGTAAAAAAACTACCTTAAACTTGACATTTCCAAAATGATGAATTTTGGATTAAATCATGTGAAATGTCAAAATGAAGAGAAAAAGAAAAATCAATAGTTGTGTAGATGAAGCAATGTGAGGTCAATTGTACTGTACTGCCAGTGCCAGGCCACCCATGTCTTTTTAATAGCAGTATTTTTAAAGTGTACAATACCTGAAAGACACTAGAGATTAATTTTCAAGACTGAATCCCCTCTTAACAATAAAATTATGAAACATTTTGTTTTTAGAGACTGGAGCAGAGGCATAATAAAATGGCACATTTCCAAAAAAGTTTTTACTGCATCCTTGAGATTAGCTCACCAACATTATCCTCAGCATTTTACGTTACATGAATTTTCCTTTGAATTTGATATATTTTTCCTGCCAGGTAACTGAAAGCTTTAATCAGAGGAGGAAAAAGAAGGCTTAGAAATCATCACCGCTTTTGAAATGTGTCCTGAGCCTGCTGCTAACTCTTTTATGACAAAAATAGTATTTTCCTGTGAAAGCCATAGGTGTGGCGTAAGTATATATATACTGGAATGTACTACAGAGGCTCTCCCACCACCTAACTTGGGCACGTTCTGAAGGAGCACATGCGTCTCGCTCCCAGGCTATATGCGTAGCTGAAGGTGGACACTGAAGCTGGCTGTCTTGAGCCCATAATGGAGATGCCCAAATGTAGACAATATGAATATTCCCCGTATTGTATTTCAGTGTGCATAGTTAAGACGCAGACCTAGGGCATTTAACTTTCTTTTATGTACTAAAAGCTAAAATTTTTCTAAATTTATTTTTAAAGTTGAACATATTGATTATTTTTGACTAGTCTGGGTCTCACCCACATTTACAGTGAGGTGACATGAGCTCATGTTCATGCCTTTAACATTTGGTACTCAACATATACATAGGCAGCTTTCACTCCATTGTAGTGTGGTTTTACAGGCCCAAATACCACCAGTCTGATGATGCAATTGCTAACACACTGGGAAAGATGGCTGAGAAGCTGGCACTGCCCTTGGACCAGCCAGAGGAACTTGCTGAATACTGACAGGTACCCATAAGTAATGAAGGATAATCACCAAGTGGGAAAACCCCTTATTGTTCCAGAGAAGTATACCACAATGATTGTCCTTTTACCTGTAATCACTGTTTTTATTTAGGTTTAAAAGGCTTCTGAATTAAAATCTAGCCTAGACATGGAATATTAGCAGAACTGTTTTCAATGCAGCACTATTTATATTTCAGGGAAAAACAAAAGTGCGGTGGAACTGGATTTCTCCTGGATAATTCTGTAAGAGGGGGCTGAGAAGACATAAGCTTTTGCTTCTTTTTTTATCTGATCAGTGGGACAGAATGCTTATTTGAAAAGAAAGAAAAAAAAGAAATTTCAGAGCAAAGAGGATGTTTGAACTAATATTAGAGAGTAGACTTATAATGTTGTAAACTACATATAAACTCCTAAAGCTGACTTCTCACTCTAAAGATAAATGGCATTAATTCACAATACCATCCCTAAACTTCTCTAGTCCTTCTAGGACCATATAAAATGGTATATTTTTACAGCCTGAGCTGCTTTACAGCTTTAAGATGGAGACAAAAATGGAGACTAAAACATTTTATAAAATACAGTTAGTGCTAGTAAAAGAAAGCTGTCTGGGAAGCTTTTCTTTTAAGTTTTCCTGCGATAGTTATTATCGATATCTTCTATTGCTGTTTAAAGAGAAAGTAGGGGAAAAGGATATTCGAAGGATATGAGTACATTATATCAAAAATGGTTTTTCATTTTAAGACTTTTTTACAGCTAGGAAAAAAATCAGCTACCTTTTGAAATGAGATTTTTCAATCAACCACCCACTGTAGAGCTAACATAATTGTGGTGTCGAACCACACCAGCCTGTGTCAGTTCTCTCTGTAATTACTGAGCAGACAAGGGCATTTCAGAGCATGACTGATGGTTTGTTATTTCCCCAAAACTGGTAGGAATCTTATTCAGCCGAATGTGGTCAATAAAGTTAAAATAGGATAACATTAATTGTCTTTGATGAGCTGATGGTTAAATAGCTTCTTCAAAAATCTCAGCTTTTGCTAAAGTGATACATTCAGAAATACGTCTGAAACAGAGGGAAAAAAGACCCAGTTTCTGTCATTAGTAAGTATACAGAAAAGCAAATATGAACTGCTTTATTTAAAACAGCTTAAATTTAGGAATGTGACTGTAATGTATGACATCCACACAATAAAAATCCATGGAGACAGTTCAATGCAGAAGACAATACGCAATTTAGCTCTGCACTCACACAAACATTGATGCTTAGAAATCACAAAGTGACTGAGGAGAGGGAGTGTTGCTTTCCGAGAACTCAGAAGAATCCCTTAAAAATCATTTTATGCTTGCATTTTTTTTTTTTTTTTTTTATCTCAAAGACAGGAAATCCTCTTCATTCACCCAATTCTGGCAAGAATGCTATGGAGAACACAGTTTATTTTCTCCAAGCTAGTGTTAAAGGAAATCAAGGCAAGAGCTCTCAGCATTGTCCACAACATTCCTGGTCCATGTAACAGAGCTCCTTCTTTTAAAAAAATAACCAATGCATTGCACAACAGAAATGTATAAAACCATTCGGGTAAATTTCTACCAGTGTTTATTTTTCTGATGTTTATAGGGAAAAAAACCCCAAACCATTAAAAACGAGACATCATCCCTTGGTTAGTAACTATTTATTTTCTTACCAAATAAGGACTAGTTAGTTAATTATACCTGGGGACAAACCATGAGAGAGAGATGCGTGACAAATCAAAAAGTCTAAACAACTGCATGATCCTATGGGTAAACTCACAAGCAATCCTAGAGAAGTGATGTTTTCAACAACCTCATCTATAAATTACTCTCCTATACTGTCTCTTCCTTTCTACATAAAAGACACAGAAACACATAGAGGTCTTGTAATTACTGTAGTGAGCATTTGTCAGGTACGGAGCTCACTGTAACTTAGAAGATTGTTCTCAAGTTTACATTTGACCTATTCAGATATCTTAACTTCCCTATTTAAACTCATTTACACAGAAGTATGAAAGCAAAAAAAAAAAAAAAAAAGAATTTCTGTTGCAGAGGACTATTCATTCCTTTTTTGCATATAGACTAGTATCTTTTGGGATCCTCCTAGTCCTGTAGCATAAGCATGTACCAGATGTTTTGAAAAAAATCCTGTTAATCAGTCTAATTAAACCAATACATTTTATTGCATATTTTTGCATTTCATCAGTGTTCTGTAAAATCAAATTGCGAATGCTAATTACATGAGCAAAAACTCAAATGCAAGCAAAAAAGTTCACACAAATCTTTTGTTTTGTTTTATTATAAAAATATATCTTGCAGAGGCTTGATACTTCTACCTAAATTTAGAGTACTTGTATAACCCTGTTTATTGTTAGCTTAGGATTGTAGAAAAGAAGATCACCGTGTCCTGCCATATATATGCTTGTCAGCATCTCCTCAGAGGCTTCTGAGCTGCTGCTTCCCAGTCAAGCTCGACATGGAAACAGGGAATAATTTGGGATGGAAGGGACTTCGGAAGGCACTTTGTCCAACCCTTTGCTCAAAACGGAGCTCAATTAGATCAGTTTTTCAGGGCTTTGTGCAGTCGTGTTTTGAATATTTCCAAAGACAAGGTAGAAGTCTTCAAGGTATTAAGTTTCCAAAAGCATTAAGTAAGTAGTTCAGCAGTGTAGAAAGCTTTTATCAATGTCCTTCACTGAATAAAAGGCTGCTCTCAACGCTTACGAAACACCAGACAATCCACACAGGAGTGCCTGAGACCCGAAACCACAGCACATGAGGCTTCACTGGGCTTACTGCTTTCAGAACTAGGTGTTCTGCCTGCAGGACAAAACCTCACAAAAAACTGAAAAAACTTTCTAAAATCTACACCATTACCAAAGATGATAATATATTGGTACTAAAGCATCACTTTAATTATGCATGCTAAATTATGTTAATCTAATAAATACATAGGTAAATGATTAATTGTGGATTAAAGTACAGATTTAACCTGGAAAATACACGTAATGAACCTAAGTTTTCCATCACTGTATATAGGGAAAACAAGTTTCAAAGTAGCTAAGTAGTTCAAACTGTGAGGTTTAGCTCCTCCATATGATCTGGAGTTGTGTCCTCTGCCCATGATTCTTTTATTCTATTTCTCAGCGGAAAGAAAAGTATTTAAACAATTTGGATTATCAGAGATCTTAGTAAGAAAATTAACAGATCTACAAGATCCATTTCCCTTCAGATCTGCCATCCAACTATTTTTAGTTCAGTCTGAAAGTTTGCCAAGTGCTTGGACAGTCCAGTTGAATAAGTGAATTAAGCATTGCTAAACCTATCGTTCAACAAATCACAAACCAACTCTCTGGAAAAAAAGACTGATTAAGAATCATGCAGTTTTGTAAAAAACAAACCCAAACCTTTTAGGCAGTGCTGCTAGGATTTGATTAAATCTGTGGTCACTGATAAAGGTAAATTTATTGCACTGCCTTTCATCTCCAGATCTGCTGGCTGTTTTAGCCTCTCTGCATAGTGTTCCTCATGCCAGCAACATTGCCCTTCTTCGATCTGAGAGTGAGACAATGCAGACACGTAGGCACAGCCTGGAGAGCTTGAGTTTCTGGTTATGTGTCACCCTGGATGTATCAAAATCTTTTCTCTATGGCGTATACAATGCATTTCTCACCAGATACAAGTCACCCAGAAGAAAGATTTCGTCCTCACATGGTAGGAGACCTCTGGCTGATTAACTAGGTGTGATTAAAAACCTCTACTGATTAGAATACCTATCAGGAATAATTTAGAGAAAAGATAAATATAGTGTCCGAATTTAGTTCAAGCATATCGTGCAAGTCTACTACTGTGTGTAAACTTACAGTTCAGTAAATATGATGTTGCCATTGCTTGTGACAGGCTAGACTTTGGGTTAAGCTAACTACGCGGGTCTCTGGACTTATCTTGGCCTGACTGAAGCTCTACTTCAGCTTGGTTAGCTGTAACTTATGCAGCTAATCACAGCAACTATCTCAGGACCAGGTGACTGGTCCTCATCTAATTCATTTTAGCTTTTGCTTAGCTCTGCATGATTATGAGGCATAGTGCATTGTGTCACATACATACATTCTGTTACTAATACGCAGTAATGACAAGGGGTTATTGTACGTTGAATGAACTATCTATGACCACAGAATTAACTGCAGCATAAAGGAATATAGGCACAGGATGATAGCAGACACCTTCAAAGTATAGTCACAGGATGATACCAGAAACCCTAGGGCTATAAGCAACTCAGCAACATCAATTACCATGCTCAAAGGAAGGCAATTTTTGGAGCTGGGTAAAACCAGTTTTAGAGGCTTGGCGGGGGGGGGAGGAAGTATCTAACACACCTAAAATGGCCACTTTACTAGGCCCAATTTCACTTAATGTTTTCGTTAATAACTTAGACAATGGGACAGAATAAACTCTCAGCAAATTTGTGGTCAATAACAAATGTGAGGGAGTGATTGATATATCGGAGGGAAAAGGCTACTAAACCCTGGGATGGCTCAGGGGAGATGTTATTGCTGTCTACAAGTACCAAATAGGATGGTTTAGAGAAGATGAAGCCAGACTCTTCTCAGAGGTGTACAGTGAAAGGATGAGAAGTGATGGTTGCAGCACATTACATTTTGGTTAGGTATAAAGAAATATTTTTTCACCATTTGGGTGGTCAAATATCGGAATAGGTTAACCAGAGAGACTGTGGTATCTTTATCCTTGGAGATATTCAAAACTCAAATGGACAAGAGCAACCTGATCTCATCAGACCTGTTTTGACTGGGGCTTGGATTAGATGATCCATAGATGTCTCTTCCAACCTAAATTATTCTATGATTGTATTACTTTAAGAGTTACGATGAAACTGCATAAGTTGGTAATGTTGCATCTGTCTTGTTATCACTGGTATCCATATATTAAATTATGTTTAGAAGGTAAGACTGCAGAGTAAAGCACTCAAAATTTAGAAGAGTTCAGAATTATGGCTGGCCATCAACCAAATTAAATTCTATGCATTTAAACCATGATATAATTCTTAATTACACGCATGAATCTGTTATTCCACCACTTCAGTTACTGAATAGGATGAATCATATTCACTGAATGGGAAGTCATTCAATATTTCTTATCTTAAGCCAGCATGGTCCCAGATCATATTTGCTGTGGCTCTAAAAAGCCACGTTCCCATTCTAGGATTTTGTAAATGTAGTACAAAATATAGTGTCAAAATTCTCTTTGTGAGGTGAATTGCTATTACTTTCTACATTTTACAGAAAAAAAAAATAAGGCAAGGATTTTAAACTGATGTTTCTTGAAATGTGTGCATGCTGCCTTTGACACAGTGAAATCTGAATTGTGATAGTGTATACTGTAGGTTTCCATAACACAATATAGCAGAAAAAAAATCATAACTCACCAGTTCTATGACATGCTGGGAACTAAACCAGTAGTGCCTATCACACATTCTTCATAGATTCTGAAAATACCAGTTCAACATCAGAGACTTAATTCATGCCTGATATATCTTAATCAAACTGGTGGAATGACCTAGGAACATCTGATATTGGGAATTACAGCAGAATATCCTGCTTTCGTATACAGGCTTGTATGCCTTAGTAACCCACTCCCTTTGTTAAGACAGAAACAGATACAGTATTCAGAAGCACAGATCTAATAAGAGAAGCCCAAACAGAAATTCAGCCACGGCACATATATTCTCCAGTGATTTAGCTACTATGTGTGAAGGGATGGAGCTTTTGGGCTAAAAAGCATGAAATGCTGACACACCGCATGCTGAGATAAAAGAGAAAGAGCAGGTAGAGAAACTCCAGACAAAGAGAAAATTAGCAGAAGACAACAAGCAGAGAGGGCACACAGCAGTAGGTCTAGCTGAGGGGGAGGATGTGGAGTAGGTGCACTGGCTGATTTGAAAGAGGCTCAAAGGCATCTGAAGATGGTATTTTTTTATCAGTTGAAAACTACAGGATGAAAATGATAAAAACCACTATTTTGATGACATGTCAGAATAGGACCTAGATTAAGAAAGCACTTAAACATTTCTTTTGCTTCAAGTATTAAACAAAGATAAAGACTGTATAATTCAAGATAGCAAACCAGATTCTTCAGATAGTACAAGTCCCAAAGATAAAAGAAAATGGTTTGCAGGCCAAGGAGGATGTGGCCCTATACGAATCTCACCTTTGCATGGCATTTGGTATGCATGTGATTACAAGCACATTTTGAACGAGAAGACTGCTTCAAGAAAATAGTCTACAGAAATCAGATATATCGCGAGTCATACATTATGGAAGTAACAACTGGGAATTTGCCTTTCTTTTTTCCATTTAAAATTTGCTTCAGTTAGTGACATTCACACACTAACAGCTCAATGAAAAACTTATACAAAATGTTAGTAAATGCCACTGCACTGCCTGTAGAGAATAAAGGGCTTATTGACATGCCAGCTTCCAGCATAAAATGTCATGATTGCAGTATTGACTAACAGCATATCAAAATAAACATCTGAAAGTCGAGGTAATGCTTGGAGTTGCTGAAGACAATCTTCCTGAACCACCAGCTCTTCACTTAAAAAAAAACAAAACAAAACAAAACAAACCCAAACCCTCCCATATCTACCTCCTGAAGCATTTTAAGATATAAACTAGAAATTCCATTTAAGTGGTTGAGGGATAATATAAAAATTCTATCTGTTTAGACTTCTGTCTTAGGCAATTTACCTCTTGCCATTTTTCTCATTATTTTTGCTCCGTATCTTCAGTACGTATCATTCTATGGGCATGGTAGCAAAAAGTATTTTGACTTTTACTTAATCAGAATTACTTGAGAAACTGTCTTGGGAATGGCATTAACAGTGAAGCAATATACAAAACAATAAATTGCCTCTGCTACTGATTACTAAAACAGCACTGAAATGTTTATAAAAGTAAAGGCCATTCATCGTCAGCAAAATCCAACCAATTTACCTTATTTGTATTGTACGTGACATCGGAAAAAATCATCAAGCCACATTATAATGACTGTCATATGTCTTTTCACATCAGGGTTTGAAAGCACATCAATGCTGTTGCCTTGTCAGGCTTCCCACTGACATTAGTATTGGAGTTTGCCATGAATTAATTTGTCCAGCAGAATAAAAATCCTGAGCAGGAATAGTGGGTTTGGCCAGAGTCTCCCACAGTAATATTTGGACTCATCTTCAGCAGACGATGGATGTCTGAAATTCCTTCCTGCAGTTAATCTGGTCTCTTCATCCATTTTGTTATTGAAGTAAATGGCAATATACGGATGGTATTGCGGTATTATTTATCAGGTTTTATTTCTTTAAGGCAATACCAAAGAATCAGTTCAATCTATGTTGCATACCTATATGCAACTATTTTCTATTCTCTGTTTCTAAGTTAATGCATAGTGGCTTTTTTTATTACTGAAGTCCTAAAATGCATCTATATAATAGAAACTACTTAGACTCATTGGCTGTTAACTGTTTAAATACTTCAGTATACTTCTTATCATGTAGTTTACTAGACTCTTCGAAAGAAACAGGACTTTTAAAATGTTAACTGCTACACTAAAAGGTTTCAGTTAAGCTCTAAATTACAGCCTTAGTTGCTAGAGAGGGGAAAGGGAGCATAACGCAGGGACAAATTTAAACAGGTTTCTTGAGGTTTGTGCTGTTGCTCTAAGTCTGAAATCTCACTTGCCTCGCATCTCTGTGCCTTAGCTTTTCTATCTATCTGTAAACCTGAGACAAGGGCAGTTTGCAATACAAAAGTTCAGAAGTGAATGAAGACTAATCAGTCGACAGCATGGGGCACTTGCTGTATGTACATTCTCTTGGGGGCTGAGCAGAAAAAAAAGAGTGCAAAATCCCCTTTTTTTGGAAATTGGATCCACAGTTATTTGAAATTGTCCCTGCCTGTTTTCAAACGAAATAATTGAAGTCTGTATCTTGAAGTGTAGTGTACAGACTTTTTTTTTTTCTTAAAAGCTCATATTGTCCTCTAAATATACAGCTTTTTGTAAGTGCTGGGTACTCACAGTTAGCTGTATATTTACACAGGTTAAATATGGGCAGATTTTCACGCAGTCTGCAAAAACAGGAGCTCACAGCAGCCCCAGTTCTGTCTCCTGCCTATAAAAAAATATTTGAAGTCAAGTAACATAAAATTGCTCAGCTGCTTGTGACAGACTTAAGCTGCAGCCCAGCAGTCTTCATCTTTTTCAAAGTAGACAATTTCCAACTTCGCATAGACTAATCCATAACCCACAGCACCTTTTAAAATAGCATGAATAACTTCACACAAAGTAATAACTTTAAATGGTATCAGACATGCTCTGGTATTGGTGCCTTACAAATCTTTATTTGTGGACTGGCCTGGCCTTTGCTTGTGCCACTCTGTGTTCCTACTGGAGTTAACAGTAGACACACTTCTCAGTTTATTTAGTGAAGCACTGTTTCCTAGGATCACTGGCTTTCTTTTATGGCAGATGTCTTTTATGGCAGATATATGCACACTGAGTTGGGGCAAACAGTCAAGTGTGAATTAAATTACTTCTTTTTTTTGCTGACATAAGTACCTAACCCAGTTTTAATCTGAATAGAGATATCAGCAGTTATTCAGTTACTATGCTGAAGAAACATGAAACGCTAATTAATCTTTTTTTTTTTTTTTGAGAGATGTATCACTGTTTCATTGCCTAAAAAAAGATTCTCCATCAAAGTTACTGTCTATTACTGTGAAAGGACAAGGCTTTTTTAGTTGGAATTTAATCTTAATTTAACTTGGATACTTCCTTGTAAAGGATTACAGGAAACAAACCTGACTACATATGAAGTAATAATGAGATAGGAAAGGTAGAACCTCAAACCAGACCAAATCCTATTAAAATTTATGTTCCTTTACACCCTTAAAGCAGTCAGATATCATAAATTGATATTGCAAGGAGGCAAATAAAAAAAAAACAAAACCAAAACAACTATTTTTTTTTACTATTGTAAATATGTTTCTTTATCTACACAGTACAACTTTGCCTGTTCAAAAAACCTGAACATATGAAAACAGAAGATGCATTCTGGAGGAGCTTCCAAGCACTTAAAACCTGTGGACCTAACATTTTTTCACTTGGTTCCTGGGAAAGAGCCTCTGCTGAACAATTTCCTGACTTTGCCTGGGTCTGATGACAGTCCTGACTTTGAATGCTCAAAGGGAAACTGCAAACCAGCTCCTGCTACAGAGGGTGAAAATTAACCAGCAGTAGTGAGAAAAGCAAATTCTGGATATATAGCAATCTGCTGTCTTATGAAAACTAATAAATAAACCTCACACCTGCCACATATTAGGAATTATTCCTGCAAGCTAAAGATTTTGTCAGCAGGGAACTTAGGTGCCCAGAGAAACCCTCTGCATCCTTTGATGACTTGACTGCCTACCTATATGCCAAAGGATGGAGACTCCACCTCTTTGGGCAACCTGTGCCAGTGCTCAGTCACCCTCATGGTAAAAAAGTGTTTCCTGATGTTCAGACGGCACCTCCTGTGTTTCAGTTTCTGCCTGTTGCCTCTTGTCCTGTCACTGGGCACCACTGAAAAGAGCCTGGCTCAGTTGTCTTTGCATCCTCCCTTCAGGTATTTTAAATCTGCATTTATTTTTCATCCTACAGAACAGCCTATCTTAACTTAGCAAATGCAGATAATAATTTAAGCATCATTATACTGCATCCTGAGGAGAACAGACTACTAAATGAGAGCCAGAATGAGTCCTGATGACTCATTTGGCCCCCACTCATTTCCCAAATGTGTGTGTGTTAAGGCCTCACATTTTAACTCACAGAAGAGAAATAAGTCCAAACACCAGTACTATTAAACTTGAAAGAATTTTTGCTTGCAAGAAATCTGTTTAATTAATATGAATAGAAAAGAAGCAAAGACGTGGACTTTGAACTAAGTTACTCATAAATGAGAAGTACGGGGTAAATGGAAAATAAACACAGGGTGAGCAAAATTCTGTCTCCATCACATGTTGCAGCCCAATTAACTCCATCAGTATCGCCCATGTATAACAGAACAAAACTGACTGGCATGCATTTTTGCAGCAAGATACCATTTTCTTTCCTCCCACCCAGAAACTTGTGCTAGAAGGGAAAAGACAGAATTAATTGAATAACTGAATAGGATGCCTATGATCTATTCATTGAACACCTACAAACTGTTCACAAGTGGGTTTCGTTTATATTTTGTTCTAAGTAACTCAGCAACACTGATCACAAAACATATTTATTTCCTTGAATTGTTACGGAAATTAAATCTCAAGCAGTGTTGGATCACTAATGAATATGCATGTTGATACTGCACTTTACTGGGTGAGTATAACTTAGTATGTCCTTTGCACAACTGGTGGTAAAAATGAAACATTTTTCTTCACTTGGAACAGCGGTAAGAAGCTCTCTCTATAGGTCACCACACAAAAATGATTATTATTGTTCCTTTTTTAAAAATTATTTTTAATTTATAGTCAGGGTTGGGTCCAACCTCCAAGGCAGATGTTTATTTTGAATATTTATCTAACTTGCATCTTGTGAGGGAGGAGAGGAAGAGAGTTGCCCTGTAAGCCTTGCAGGGAGTTGCTTTTTGTCCTGTCACTTTCTTTCCTTCCTGTGAACTGCTCATTTGTTGCTTTACCTGAGAAGGATTTGTCAACCTGAAGAGTTTCTTGTAATGCCAACTCTCTCAGCTCTCTGAAGTATGTCATTATCTGTGGCAGTGCTTCACAGGGTAAGAGCTTGCTTACTGCACTTTAACTGGCAGATTTTTTCACATATTCTGCACTACTCATTGCTTTGCCAGCTCGGAAGACAGCATGCATTCCCTTAACTCTGATCATGCCCTGACACTTCACCCGATTTGGGAACAACAATGAGTTATTGCCCAGCACTCATTATTTAGTTGGCCAGGTGATACATCAAAAGGATTTCAGCACAGGAGAGACACCAGCTGGGGTCTTGGCAAACGAAGGAAGATTTTCCCAGCCTTAGTTCTTCTGCAAAGATTATAAGCACTCAGACCTGAAATGTAGGATAATTTGAGCCTAAATGGCAGGGGAGAACATGCTGCTTTAAATACTTATAAAGGTACAGGTTATTACTGTTATTTTCCTATTATACAAGCAGTGCCTCTTCACTTGGTAAAGTGAACCGTGGAAATTTGTAGCACATAGACACAGGGCTATAGTAAGCATTGAAACAAGTAACATTTGGTTTGAATCACAGACTTCCTTGAGCTGAGTCTAAATGAAGATGTGTATGAAATTTAATGGAAATATAATTTTTAATATTTAAAGAGTTATGATTTCTGGACTAATGATTAGATCCTATTATTTGCATCCCGTTGTGTGAGGCACTTAATTCAAATAATGAAAAGATTACTTTAATCTAGAAAGAGTAGAAATGCATTCATATAAAGGCAACTAAATTAAAATTATAAATATGGATAAGTTTATACATCTTTCCTCAGCGGTTTTGTAAAATTTACAGGTTTCAGACACATCTTCATCATACAGGAAAATAAAACTTGAGGAGTTTTCCCAGCAGTGGCTACAATGACACAGCTAAGCCTATCAGCTAGTGCAAAGTACACATGAAACCTCTCACCAACAAAATGCCTCCCTCTTCTTTCTCATCACTCTTATCCTACAGTAAGTCCCTTACTATCTCCCCTTATCTTCCTCTCTGTTCTCCAGCATTTAATACCTTCACATCATTTTCATTTTCTTCCCAACAACCCTCAATCTGTCATGCTCCATTCATGACACACATGCATTCATTCCTGCATAATTATAACATTACAATCATTTAAGAGGTAGAGAAGAAAACCTACTAGCTAAAGATCACTCTGAGAGGGATAATGTCAGCATACACTATATTTGGGTTTCTTCTGGGCTGCCACCAGCAGGTCTGCCAGCACACAGTCTGGGAAGCGTAGCAGTGTTCTGTGTACTCACATACTCCCCTGGGCAATGGAGTGTGTCCTGTGGTGTACTGAACAGCGAGACAAGGGCTTCAGAGGTCTAATTCTACATCCTGTGCTGATTGTTAATATATTTGTGGATCTCAAAGTCTTTTAAAATCCATGTTTCCTATCTTTTTGAAGGGGTGCAATGATTGTCAGTTACAGAGAGAGAAAGGAAAAGGGGAACAAGATGAGATCTACCCAAGCACTCTAAGACTACAGCGTTCCTGATTCTGCACTTCAATGAAATGTCAATTTGGTACTGATTGCACATTGCCCTTCTGCTGCTGAGGCAGAGGTTCATGCTCTGAAGAACCATGTAGTCCTGGAGTCAAGACAGAGCAGGTCATCACATGTGCCTACAATTATATCCTCTCTTTCTAGCCGCTAGACTATACTTTATTAATGCTATTATACTGCTGTTGTATTTTCAGTGGTTTAATGCAAGACCCATTTTATATGATGTCCATAAAGACATTTAACAAAGAAGTGTCCTAGAATTCACGCTTCACTCTTGGTGGTGAATGTTAGCACTTCCTATTCTGTCAGTAGGGTTTTTACCCACTGAATGAATTTGGAGTGTTTCACTTTGCTTCATACCTCCTCTCATGTCTTTGGACATACAGCTGAAATGCTAATATATTCATGAGGCTGGACTAACATCTGCTGTCCTCAGAGGAAATGTCCCATTGATCAGGAATGGCAGGACAGTGGGTGAGGGAAGCCTGTCA
Source organism: Platalea leucorodia (assembly GCF_965183815.1). NCBI lineage: Eukaryota > Metazoa > Chordata > Aves > Pelecaniformes > Threskiornithidae > Platalea > Platalea leucorodia. The sequence goes on from NC_138824.1 coordinate 116,583,729, forward strand.
TCACTTCACTAAAGCCTTCAGAATATTTTTTCACAGATAGAGTTAATTTTCATGCAAATTAAGTGGAATATGCAAAATTATTCTTATTAAATCTGAATAAGGCACCTGATAGATATAAACAGCTCTACAGTTCTGAGAAGGCCTTTATCTTTCTTCTCAAAGTCTAACTGGTCCAGTGCATTGGAAGCCTTCAGCAAAATAGCCTGTTAATGGAGTTCTTCACCTTACCTCTAAAAAGCATCCTGGCAATGGTTTGGGGGTTTCTTTGCTATTCAGCCCTTTCTTCATTTTTGTGTCTCTTCTAGATGCCTTTTCTATGCCAGGCTTCCCCCTAGGTTCTCACTACTAGAAAGGCAGTTTCTCAGTAACTATATTTTCCTCAGCCACTTCCTAGCCTAGGAAGTGGCTTCCTAGCCTTCCTAGCCTTCCTAGCCTTCCTAGCCTTCCTCACTCTAGGTTTTGAACAATTGCTCATAGCAGACCTCTCTGTTGCGAAGACACACACATTACATTTTGCTCTGTTCACATTAAGAAAGTTACTCTTCCTAACAGCTATGGTAGAAATTTGACAGTTTAGACTCCACCCAGCTTAGAAGACAGAACTTGCTTAGAAAGCCTTCTACTTATAACTGCATTTTTAAAGACATGAAATACACCTAGGGAAAAAAGGAATGAGAGAAATCAGCCCTACTATAGTTACATTTGACAGATAGATACCACCTGTGTTGGTCATTTAAGATTTACACCTTACAATTAAGTCATCAAAGATATTGCTTTTGAGGGCATTAATAAGAGTGTGTTACAAACATACATCTGCTTTGGTTATACACGCAGAGAATGCTCTGAACTACAACACTATGATCCACTGAGTATCAATCCTGCCCCACACCATCACTCTAAAAAAAAAAAAATCTATTTACTTTGCACTTCTCAGCATTAATTTGTTTGAAGGAAAGCAGTGCGCATGGACGGCTTGGAGAAATGTGTAAGACTTTGCAGAGCCTGTATCAAGTATCTGTAACATTTTTTTAAAGAATGGCATATTAGTGAGGCTGTTCCTTGAGGAGATATTGAGCCTTATTCATTATTGCAATGTATCTTCTGTAAGTACTTACATTCATGCAGTATGAGAGCTAAACGACATCAGCTCAGAATAACAGTATTTTCCTTTCTCTTTGCAAAACTGTACACGTCTACACAAGATGAAAAGTAGTAAAGGATCTGGCCCTAATTTCCATGTGCTTTATTGCTACTTTCCCTTCTGGCTGAAACGAAGTGTAGTCATAAGTGCAGAACCTGAATCATTCTCTATCAATTGAGACTATCCTCCAGTAACATTAGAGATAGATTAAGCTACACAAAATGACTTTTTCAGCAGTATGGTTCCATCTTATACCCAGAAATAAGTGGTAGCAGTAAAGCAGTTTCAACAATACACATTCCTGTCTAAAAACTGTGTTCTTCCTTTAGCATTAAGTAACCTGCAGTTAAAAACTTCTTAATTGTGTCTACCACTTAAAGGGCTGATATGTCATGAAAATTCTTTTGCTGTCTCATCTAAGATTAAACAATCAATTCTGGTAATTGTGGTATACTGCATTAATCACAGATGTGGGTTTTTTTCTGACAGTCTTTTTGATGAGGTGCTGAATTAGGATTCTCACCTTCAGCTTTTCTCTTCTCTCTTTACCTTCATGCCTACAGCAATACCCCTCTGGCTATCATCTTGTCAGATCAGGCCAGTAAGAATCTGAATAAAATACCTCTATAACAAATTCAGATACTGAAGAAATGTGTTTCTGATTGCTCAGTAGTTACTACTCTTTAATCAGTACTGAATCAGTACTCAGTTCACATTCATATTTTCCATTAGTACTATTCAAAATGCATTTAATTTGAGAAAGTACGCTCATCCCACTTCTGCTGTTTTCTCTCTCCTTCCTTTTCTAAAAACAATGTTGTGATAGTTCCTTCCTGGACCCTGCTGCATTAACTTTGACTTTCTTTTAGGATCTTTTTCATGAGATCCCTATGTTAAGCATAACAGTATTGCTTCTCAGTATTGACAGCAAACCTGCGTTTTCTGGTTGTCTTATTTGTGTATGGACAATACGCAGTGGTGCAGACTGAATGAGCACAGAGAAAGGATCATGTCCTTTTCTATCCAAGCATATTCTTAAAACCTCTTTTCCTCTGGCAATCTGCCCAGAGTAATTCTCCATCTTACTACTTTCTTAGCTTCTGATTTTGTAATTCTACTTTGTAACTGTGTATATGACATTGATACACTCTGAGGAGCTAGGTTATGAAAAATTAAGCCCTGAATTGCAGAAATATGCATATGGAAAATGATGCCTTCTCTCTCATGAAAGGCAGTAAACAAATTAGCCTACAATACCTCATAATTTCGTAACATTCCCACATGCCTGTAAAGGCCATCAGTTGCACTAACATTTGCGATCTTTGTGTGCATTATTAAGTTTTCTTTATTAGCTTCCATTTTAATTGAGAAAATGTTTCCATAAAAACCCTGTTATTTCTCAAAGAGTATAGAAGCAGAAATTGCAACCTATGGAATATTCCCCCTTTTCGTCTATGGAGAGGAGTATGTACTACTGTTCATTTCAGCTTTCTATTAGCGTGATTTTACATGAAAAACATCCTCAAAGGCCTGAAGCTCAAAATACTACCCCAACCTGATAGCATCTTAATGTGCTCTTGTAATGGATTCTGGAACAGGTGGCTAATAAATTAACCAGAGGTATGCAATCTATTATTGACTGGCATCATTCCAACCACATAGCTCTTAAATGACAGCTTGTTTCATGTAAATTTTATTGTATTGAAGGTTCCATTTGTTACCAAGAGACTTCCTTATAAATGGAAAGAAAATGCAAATAATATTTTCTACTTTACACAGAATAATGCTTAAAAAAAAGGCAAGCTAACAGTATTTTCCTCTAGGCCTTTTAATCTGTAGGATGTTAACTAGCAAAGTAAATATGTTGAGAACATAGTAGTGTGGTAACCGAACAGATAAAAAATTAATATAAAAAGCTAATAGTTATCTGGTTAGGTGTTTTTTCACACTACTAAATAAAACAATGCTGTCTGAAGCAGATTATGAAGCTCTGCTCTAGCAGAGCTCTCAATACCACAAAATTATCTTCATTTTGCCATGTAATACTGTATAGATTACTGAGCACATTTTAAATCCCCTCTTACACTGAGACAAATGGCCTCTTTCTTACAGATCTCGGATCTCTTATAACGCACTGATACCCATTCCTAAAGAAGTAAGGCAAAGGCATCTATTCTAAGTCTATGTTGTCCTTCTTACTAGCTGTCTCCTTATTTCCTTGTCGGTATGAAGCCATGAACAGAATGCTATTAGGGAAGTTATTCTGGAAAAAGAGATTCTTATTCATGAAGGACAGCCAAACTCTCTCCCTCCAATTCCTACATCAGCTTGCATGATATTTTCTTGCAAAAATTCCTGCAGGACTGTAGGAATGGCATGAAATAGGCCACATTACCTGTGCGTGTCCATATCATGCACAAGGACTGAAGCCACAGAGTTTGAGTCTGATACATAAAATTTAAAAGGAATGTAGGACTCAGTAAAACAAGCACTCAGAAAAGCTGTGTATTTTCATGAGTAACAGGAAATTGAGTCTTACCTTGAAAATTATAGTAAAAGTGATTTAATTTTGTCTGGAGAGGAAATGGATTAGAAGTTAGTATTTCAAGCATGTATCATATTACTTATATATTGTTGCTATTTTTTTTTTTACATGTTATAATTGACATATACATATGTCAATATTCTAGCTTTAATGTCAAAGGAGACGAGGGATTGATAGTTGCTTCCTATAATACAACAGAATAAATACATTCTTCTGAACGGATGATTTCCTTTGTTAATCTTTTCTACCTAACAATTCTGCTCCAATAAATGTGATGGACAGTGCACTAAAACCAATTTGAATATTTTTGTAGATTAGACCTATCTTGTCCTTCACCTGTTATTTTATTTACTATTCTATTATCTAATTCTGGATTTGGAAAAAAAAAAATTATTTCTGCTATGAGCTGCAGTTATTGATTCTGTATTTCTCTGTCTTTACTCACTGATTTTTTATGCTGATCCCCTAAGTCTTTTAAGAGCTATTTTATTTTTCACCGTAAAGATAGCAGTTGAAGCATAATATTTAGTCATTTATAGAAAAGGCAGTTGTTTATAGAGAAAACACAACAGTCTGATTCTTTCTTCCTTGTAATCATAGAGAAGCATACATGGAGAAGAAAAATATTGATATTTATGATATTTAAAAACTTGTTCATGAGCTTCAAATTAACATTTGAAAATTAAATACAAAATAAAAATCAAGTACTGCATTTGGTTTTTCTAATGTGCATTCTGCAAGTGAATATCAGACATTGCTGTGACAGACCTCAGAGAGTCTTTTGTAGCCTACGTAAGTGTTACAGCTATTTGTCCTGAGAGTTGCCATACATAAGAGTTTGTCAGCTTGATGTTCAATAGAAACTTTTCCTCTCAAATACTATCAGGCATAGGAAAGCTAATACTGATATCCATGGGATAAGCCACATACCAGCCATGCTAACATAAAGATTAATATCAAGAATGGTCAACTGCTGCCCAACAACTGGCCTGCTGGCAGCTGAAGTTTTCCATATTTTCAGTTTGCTCTGGTATTTACTGTATATATACACAGAGATGATGACAAAAGCTGGCCTGATGTCCTCTGTCCTCTTTCTGTGCATCACCCCTGGGAGGCTCACTGCTGAATTAAGGCAAGGTGATGACTGCAAGATCAGTTTGGTCACATGCACAAAGGAAACCACCCAGGGACATTTTCACTGAAGTGTAATGCTGAAGGCAACACCACAGGGAAACCTAAACCTGTCAAATACTTGTTTTGGAGTTTCACTAAGCAAATATGTTCACAGCATACATAAAAATGAAAAAAAAAAAAAAATCCAAAGTCAGTAATGAAATTTACCAGCATAATGCCATTAAATAAAAAAAGGGAATGCTGTAGCATATTGTTTCAAAAGACAGCACTTTTATTCTTACAAAGATTTTATAGTTCATGAGTCTGAGTTCTGTGGGAACAGGAAACATTATTTTTCCAAAGACCTGTTTTTCTGTTTTGAGTTCTTTTTATCTGCCTCCCTACTGCCAGTGCTTTTGTACTTCTGTTCAATGTGCATACAAATTGGATAATCACAATGATTCTGTATTATTTTTGCTTTATAAACAAAAATAAAGGCCAGCAAAATGGGCTGTCTTGACATTCAAACAAAATGCAAAAATAAAAGCCAGCTAATCGTTTTGTACATATGGAACCTGTAAAGAAATACCAATAAAGCATAACTGAGTTTCCACTAGGCTGGGGGAAGGCAGCTACATATAGTGGAGCTAGATAACTTCCATGTTAGAACAGTCATACATGGAGTGAAACACCTACTTTCTAATTAGTATTCAAAAGTTTGGCGTCATGTATCAGTATATCTTTTTTGGTCCACATTTGGGATAATACGCCTGCAGAGGTGGTGATAGTTACTTAGAATACACTACAGGATAAAGCATTTAAAATGGGAGCAACAAAACTGTCAGCAACTCTTGCTCATCAGATTAATTGCATTTGGAATCTACCAGAGTGGTCCTCACACCAGTGCACCTTCTCCTCACAAGCACAGTCTATTTCAGAGAAGCACAAGAAGCCCTGGGAAATTACCTTTGGTCCAAGACATCTTGTATCTCTGAAAACAGGATTTACTTTCTGTCTAATTTCTAACATAAAGTTTATCCTATTTCAGATTGACATTAATCATATGATACTGACTGAGCAGGATCAGGGCCATGTCAGGCAAAGGAGTTTTGCACAGGCAGACAGGGCTCCATTTAACCCTCATAAATAGAGAAAACTTCAGCCAATCTTTTTCACTTTCCTGACTTCCCTCGTGTCTTTTGTTATTATTTTGAATTCCTTTATATTCTAATCACAGTTTATTTTTGCATTAAGTTGAGATGCAGTGCATTCTCTGTCATCTTTCTTGTCATTTGTTTACTGGGTGACAATATCGAGCCAGGTATCAATAATGATCAACTTACTAAAGAGATGTTAATGCTGCCAGTTTCACTGATGTTGTTTAGGAATGCTTTTGGTGTGAGAGTTTAGGCTTATTCTGCAGAATTCCTGAAAAAGTAGATTAAATCAATCTTAAATTTCATAAAGGCATTTCATTTGAACTTTTGAGGTTTTAATTTCAGCTTAGAAACTGCATCTTGCTTTGCGACTTCTAGCTCTTTCCATATTTATAAAGTCTACTATGACAAGCATTTTTGGCAGGAAAGTACAATACTAAATATTGTCCAACAAATATGTTGATGTGATTATCTAATAATTGCACAGTTATACAAACAGTGTGATTTGCTAACCAATGTGTAATTAACTTGAAATTTCTGTATCCCAAAGAAGATGTCTCTATTTCATTATTGTTCTTACACTCAGAAGAGACAAAGGAAAGATAAAATAGTTAGAAAAGAGTTAAATGATCAGTTGTTATCGATTTGATATTCTGCTGTTCTGTTCCATTGTTCATCCCTTTGAGCTAAGAGATACAGAGCCTACCTACCATCTTGCTACAATGAAACACCCCCAAAGTTAAGTCAGGGCAAAAAGTATGTTGATAACAATCTTATTAGCTCATGTAATCATACCTGTCTGCTTTACCTTTCCCTTTTCCCTTCTCCTTTTTATACTTCCTTATTCACTTGCTCCTCATTTTTCAGACCATAAGTTGTGGGTCTCTATTTGAACTCTCTATTTACCAAGGGCTCTCTTCATTTGCTGGTGCTGTGCCTTCTGTACAGGAACTTTTATTCTTATTCTGGGTCACTGGGTGCTAATGCAGTAAGGATATTCACAAATGTTGTATAAAACACTTGGTAAATCTATCAGATAGCATTATTGCTACATTTATCAGGTTGACATTTAAATTATCTTTGTCATTTTCAGTACAGTGTCATCAGAAAATTTCTAACTGCAAACAGTTCAGGTGAAAATGCAGAAAATGGTACTGAATACATTTAATAAATAGTTAAAATAATAGGATGAATTAAAATTGTATGCATTTTTTTAATGCAAGTGAAAAAGTCCGTATTCTGAAAACCATTTACACAAAAATCAAATAGTGATAGACTACTTGTTTCGTAACTTGATAAATCACTTGTAAAATAAAGTAATTTTGAGATTTTCCACTATTTTTCTTGTCACTGCAAAGTACCCTACCACTATGGGCTATTTCTACCCCACTGTGATGAATTGGCAGCTCAGGCAGCTGTGTTCCTTGTATTGTGTAATATCAGCAGACAAAAAAATAGAAGAGCCATTAAAAAAAAAAAGCCTTCTCCACCGATCATGTAGAGATGCTCCAATAGCATACAATTAAAGACTGCAAAATTAAAAAAAAATAAAAGGAAGAGGAATAAGATAACTAAAGAGGTGGTGAAGGAGTTATGAAAGTAACAGAAAAAATGCTTAAATAAGCAAGAAACCTATTAAAAAGTGTAGCCCTGCTGCCTAGGCAAAAGGCTGGACAGAATTGTCTTGCAACCTTATGGAGAATTTTGTGTTTTACTGTATCATCCTGCAGTAGTTTTGATTACATGTGCAGGCACTTCTGCAACCTCCTGGGTTTGAACTGTTCAGGACAGTGAACAAGACCTTCTCAGTCAACTGTCTCCAGCTCTCGAAGTCACACACACTTTCAGTCTCCAAAGGCCTAAGCTTTACTACAAACTTTTATGACAGTGAGCAGATTCCTGGCTAAGCCTCTGAGAATCATAAATGTTATGACTTTTTTCTCGAAGTCTACTGCAAATAATAGAGGGCAATGGGAAGACTTTAAAGAATAAAGGAATATTTATCTTTCTAGAAGGGAAGTCTAAAGTTTTATTTCTGTGCTGGTGAGGATTTCACAGTGTTTCCTAACGATAGTTACATGCCCGCATTATCTCAATTAGCTTCCAAAGGGATCTAAACCCCTCTGAAATCACTGCAGTCAGTCAGATACAGGAATAGGAAGATCCCATCCATCCTGGGCAACAAGGGTGCAGTGGGCAGCAGCGTCACACAGCCCTGTGTACAGATCTGTCAAATGTCACCTGGAAACTGGTTGATGTTTTCATCTTAAATATTCCCGCAGCAAGTCACAGAACTTAATCCCTGCAACAGTGGAAAACCTCTGTGTAATCATTAAGTTAAAGAAATTAGTCAGACTTTTTTTTTTTTTTTTTAATACTTTCAATAGCTTTATGTGGCCATGTGAAATAATAGCAATTCAATTCAATCTGTCAGAAATTGTCACTAGCTGGGGCTAAAGCAAATACATGTAAAACAGACTAGATATTGATATATAAAGAAGAAGAAGTTCTAAAGCAAATAAACATTTTGAAAGGGATAAAATCTAACAAATACTGTGAAATACATGACATTTCACTTCGGGTGGTGATCCTATAATTGGCAAATAGTTCTTGAATTTTCCTCTGAATTATGTGGTATTGATAACTGTCAGAAAAAATTAAGGGGATAATTGGTTTGATCTGGTATAGCACATTTTTCCATGTTAATTTGAAATAAAAAGTAAAAAATATAATCATTAGTAAAAATATATTAATACAATTCTTGTCATTGTCAGTCAGAAAGCTCCTTGAAATAATGAAATTAAGAACTTTCAGAAGAGGAATGATTACTTTATAAATAACATTATCTCTGTCCAGCATATTTACTGGCATGAGAAATTTACTTTTGTTACTGTTTATACACTACACTTATCAGGAGAAATTTCCAGAAGGCATGATAGGTTTCTTCATTTCTTAGTGTAGGCAGGACCTAATGCCACAGGAAGTTCTAAAAAAAAGAAATTCTGGGACCCATCGTCAGGGGAAGCAAAAGGCAAAGGCAAAAACCTCCCTGACTTCAACAGCAACTGGAACTGTACAGTCTCATTGTATGCTGTCAGTTACATGTCAGTTACATTGTTTTTCCTATATTTCTAAATACATTTCCAAAGTTACTCTTTGAGAATAAATCCGTAATATTAAAAAGAAAAAAAAAAAGCTAGGATAAATCAATCATCTTGTATCTTTTGTTTAGTTAATGACTGACACTAAAAGGTTTCATGATTGCTAAAAATGAGAACCCTTTATTAGGGAATGATGTAAAATCTCTGTAAACAAAGAACAGAACCGTGACAGGGTATAGCTATGGCTAATGTCACATTAGTTTTTTTAATAGTAAATATGTTTAGCAATTTATTTATCATACAGAAATCAGAGTCATTATTGGCATTTGACAGAAATCACTGGTTATAGTACACAGAGCTTCTCGGACCTGTCATTTACAAAACCCGCAATTTTAAATGGACCCTCCATCATGTCTAACACCTAATTATCTTGTCTGAGTGGTTTCGCCAGGCAAGTAAGATAAATAATTAGCATGAAGGGTGGTGAATTTAGAAAGTTCAAAAAATGATTGTATTTGAAGAAAGAATACATCTTTGATTCCTACCTGCATGCTTAAGTTAAACCTATAGTTTAGATTTTTTTTTTTAAACATTCAATTAGTATCATTTTTTCAATAATCATTATGGCCAGTGGGACAAAAAATCAATTAGTTACACAGCCTTGCTCAGGAGACTTAAGTGGTGATGTGCTGGGAAATCATGAAAAAACATGAAAATACTGTAGTTTACACAGGCAGAAACTTTGAAGGCTTTCCATATTTACTTGGGCTATGAGATATAATCTGAAATTGTATATCCTCTCAAATTTTTATTTTTTTTAGTTAAAGCTTGACTAGTTTCCTATTTCTGTATCCTATTTCATATAATTACCCACTTCTAAAATCTTATGCAGTTTCCACTGTTTAACAGTTTACTGACTTTCTCAGCCCACAACTCTCCGCTTTTTCCAAAGTGTGCATTTTGGCACACAGATTTGTTATAGACCTGTTTTTAAACTTTAGAAAAGAATATGTAAGCATACAAAGCTTAAAGAAAATCAATTGTACCCTTCATTTCTTTGTAGAAAAACAGAACTAGTACATAGGAGCGAGAACACTTGTACCTAAAATTTCGTCACCAGCACATTTGTCTGAATCAATCATATTTCAGAGCGCGTTTCTGACTAGTTACATTGCAAATGCCAATAGAAGTACATGTCTCCAGTCACTCCATTCCATCCCTCAAACTTCAATGCTTTTGCCTTTAGGCACACAGGACCTTAATTAAATACACTCCAGCGAAAGTGATGAAGCCTGCACAGGCGTAGCGCTCTAATAGCCAGACAGCTGACCACTTTGCATTTACAATAAAGGTGTGTTATCTTCACATTATTTTATATGTGCTCCAATTACAAGAAACACTCAACTCATCAGAAAATTGTGTAATTGGACTCCAGGCTTTAATATTATATTTTACTGAAAACAGAAAAGACATTTCTTAGGACAAGAACTGTTTTAAATGTCTGAAATTGTTTCAAATATCTCTAGAATTATTTAAGTTCAGAAGTAGATAAATCCTTCATATGTCCCATTGCACATGTGAACACGAAGTCTAAAGGACTGTGGCTAAATTACAGCATGACCATTCCTAACACCCCAGCATCACTCAAACACTCTGCTGAGGTCTCAGTGGAGAGCATTTATATGGCAGCCCATCACTGGGAATTTCATGCTGCACTAACATGCAATATTTGTACGCATGCTCAGGTCACAGACAGAAGCACTTAAGACAATAATATTGCATTCGGGGTAGCCTGAACAGCTCATGTGATGGTCTAGAAAGTGTTCACTTAAAAAAATGACACCCAAATATTGGTTGCCCCATTTCCAAATGCACCGACAAAGGTACAGGGACACTGTCTACAGAAGACCTTGAGAGCTGCTGCTCTGTGTCCAGAAGGAAGCACTTCTCACCTCCCCGGCAAACCAGAAAGCACCGAGACACTGGTGAGGGAGTGACTGCTGAAGAGGATCTCACCAGTTTTGGGGGAGGAGAAGAGAAACCAAACCTTCATCTCTTTGCATGGGCACCATCACCAGCAGCACCAGCACTTTCAGTACCTCATTTCATTTCAGAGCTTTGAAGGTATACTTAGAATGTATACGTAACCACCTCCCAACAAATAACTGCCAGCTAATGAATGAAGTTAATATGAAAGTCATAACCAGGAGTTCAGAAGAGAACTACTGCAAGTAAATTGTTTGCAAAAAATATAGGAGATTTTCAGAAAATAATACATTTTCAGTTTGCACAGCAGAAACTAGCAAACTGCTGTGCAAGTTTATATACAGTATACAGCAGCTGGGAAAGTAAAACCAATAGGAAATGTTGCTTCTCATAAGATTCTTGCAGCAAGAAATATGCCCTTTACATTTAGGAGATATTGGGCATGTTGTGAAAACATAATAAAGTATTTTTGAATTATAAAGGTAGTGATTTGTACGGGATTATTCTTCTTACCCCCAATTGCTTTTTTGTCCTTTCATTGGTGAGGCAATTAAAATTTTAAATAAAAATTGAATGAATGCTAGTGAGCATTAATGCAGAACATATGAAGATGGAAACCTGTAACAATCTGTTCTAGCAACCAAAACTGTCTTACAGGCAAGCAAAGGTCTCTTTCTGAAGTGACCTATTCTGTAATCCTTTTAAAGAATATAAGCAGATACAAGTAATTAGCTCAGCCAAAGAACTAAATAAATGCCTGTACAACACATTCCCAAACTAGAAATTAGCAACTGCAATAAAAATGCTCTTTTAAAACATTGATTTGAAGTGGAAACTGGATTGCTGATCTGAATTGAAGAATTCCATCAACAATAAGGTTAGCATCTCTCAGCCTGGTGGAAAAAGATATAACCTAATGAAGAACTCCTCTGTTTTCCTTTAACACTCAAGCACTTGACTCTTCATAAGGATCGTAGGAGGGATTGTGATACTTAAAATAATAGTAGTAGTAGTAGCAGTAGCAATAGTACTACTAGTAGCAGTAGTAGTAATAAAAACAATAAAAAAACAACTGATGTGCTGCATTCTGATTATTGAGGGTTTTGCTATCGAGCCATAAATTGGAGAGCTTACTCACAACTTATCTGAACCCCACAGGTCTAGAAATCAACATGAAAATGCCAAGATTATCAGAACTGTCACAATCTCCACTCTGTAGCATGTGCCAAAACCAAAATGTCTTTAGCTCTTTGCTGTTTGGAGTAGTTCTATTTCTGCTCTGTGTGTAGAAATATAAAGATGTCATTCACTGTTTTCCCTGGCTGCATCCATTCTCACAGTGTTGTTTCCAGAGCTCCAAGGCGCCCAACAAGTGACTCCTGTGTAATTCAAGAGTACAGAAAATGGGCTCTAATAATTTCCAAGCCTACAGCTTTTGGCTCTAATAATTTAATTTGCATATTCACACATAACTTGCATATGCAGAAAGCTTCAGAACTTAACAATGACATGGATTTGGTGGTGGGGAAAGGGACTGACAGAAGTTCTCTGTTTATCTACAGTATAGCAAAAAGATAAGATTACCCTATTTGCATTAGTACGTTCTCAAGCATTAGCTCTGCCCTGGGGACTTACCGTTTTCAGGACCTATATAGTTGTGGGATTTCACCTTGTTTTTCAACTGGTGACAAGCATAAGAAAGTATTTGTGTGTGAGAGCAGAAATGTAACCTGGTTTAACATAAATCACTTTTAAACAAGGTTTTCTGAAAGGATAGCAAATATAATGCAGAAGATCTTTTTTTCAGATTACAAATGATTTATTTCAACTGAATTTAAACCAATTCCTAATTAACTTAAGTTAGTCCAAACCAAATTCATTTACACATTAAGTCATGGACGAGTATCAGACAAAACTTAATTTTGGCAGAACGAAGGTTATACTGAAGATGCCAGATCTGCCAGAAATGTCCTTGTCCAGTTTTTCAGGTGACTTCAGAGTAAAATAATAGTTGCTGCCCAGAGTACAGAAGTGTGAGGCTTTGACTGATAAAAAGCAGAGGGTATGCAGAAATCTCGGCTTCCAGATCAATGCACAACCCTCTCCAGCACAGCGGCTGTGCGAGGGAGGGTGTCTCCCTTCCCATTTTCCCTGAGGTCTGACATGACATGACAGATCTGTCACCTACATGACTGTGAGGCATGACATCCGGTAGGTTTATTGCGATGCTGATTTAACAGTGATTGAAAAGCAAAACTCAATTTGTAAAAGCTTTCATGATTCCTCCGTGCCCATCAAACATAAATCTATGCTGAAAGCTGTTCTGTCCTAGGAAGGAGGGAGAGCTGGCATCTGAGGACACAAGAAAAGACACTGCCGTCAGGTGGCAGTGGGCACTGGCAGCCACCCTTGGGCTGCCCAGGAGCCCCACTTCAGAGCTGTGACAGAAACTGGAGCTTCATTCTCCGCCTGCCCAATTTTAGGCTCAGACTCCTGCTCTTACTGTCTTGCTATAGCTCTATGGGACGGCCTAGGGAGAACAGAGGTTGTTGCTTATTTTCTGATACTGCTGTTCTGAGCTTGCCATGATGGGATGCAATGTAATAAAGTGAAGAGCTCATTCTCCAAATGGCAGAAATGTCTCTATTACCTAAACCGGTCTTTTAAAATAGCCAAGATGCAGAGAGGAGATGTGGAATGGCACCACATCACAGCTCAGAGAACAAAGCTGGTACTGGCCAAGCATCGCTTGCAATCGCAGGCAGAACGAGCTGAAATGTGTCAAACCTATTTTTAACTTTTTTATTTCTCTCTCTCACTGCATAAATATGCATATATACATTCATATATATTTATATATCTGTCCATGTGTGTGTTTATGCATAGAAAATGCAAGCCTCACAAATGAAAAACTGTAATGAATTTATTCTGGCTTTGTCATTGTCTGTGTCTTCAGCAAAGCAAAAGAATAATTCTAGGTAAGATGAAATACTGCCTTTTAAAATGAAACAAAATTTATCTTCTGCCAAAGCACAAGTTTATGGGAGCACACTGTCTGCCCATCATCTGCCCTCTTTTTGCTAGTTCTCCACAAATGTCTTTAGAGCCAACCAGTGAATTTCAAACAAATTGAGAGAAGTCCAAAAGATATATTTCTACAACTTTCATGGGAATCAATATCTGCATAAAGACAGACCCAACAATAAATATGTAGCTGTGAACTAGTTGCAGCAATTATTGCCGATGTTCCAGCCAAATCAGTAGGAAATACAGGAAACAGCCCTGAGCACAAATTTGAAGGAAATGAAGTTATACCAGTCCTGCTACTCACACTACAAATAATTTTGTATTAAATAAAAAAATTAAAGGTATTTTTACAGAAACATAAGAATCGCATCTATTTAGAAGAAGTGAACGGCTGAAATTAGGTAGGTCTGACTTTGCACAAAGACACTATAAATGAAGGTCTTTATTTATTGCTTTCCAGTCAGTGATATCACCGGATATGAGAAAAAGTAATTTTAAAAAATTATTACAAAAGAAAAAGAGAACTTATTAAATCTACCAAGTTCAAGTTAAAGGCCTGTACTTTTGAGGGGACAGTACAAGGATAATTAAAATTTCCAGATCTAAATTAAGCTGAGTCAATTTTATTAAGCGGCATCATGTTTTTTATAACTGAGATGAGAGTTCAGTCACCATCAAAAAAAAGAAAATATTGTGGTTTTGACATCAGTGTTAAGTTTTTAAAAAGAAATGACACCTAGCTTATGCCTCACTTCTAAATGAATGCAGAGTAGTTAAGTCTCTTTGCTAAAAAGCATGCCTGTAAATGGTTACACGCAGACCTTCACTGAAAAAGCCACAGCAGAATCTATGATAGCTTCAGAGTATGTAAGGAGAATCTATTCCTAAACACATTCTTCCAAAATTAATGGTTTATATGGAGCTACTCAGGCATAACAAGAGAAGCAATATGAGTAGCAATCAAATGCCTGAAACCAATTCATTTAGACAACAATTAAACACTTACCTTTGAACTGCAAGATACACTGACTACAAACTGCCCTTTTCACGTTCTGCAACATTTGCAGGATTAAAATAATTAATTGCCAACTGAGATAAGTGCATGATAGGAGGTTTTACATTGCCAAACCCCTGCATATGTTAATGTACTACCTCAATAATTCCTCTGTAGATCAAACCAGGGGCCTCCAATCAACTATATTGTCAAGGGACTGAAAGGCTGTACTTAGCTGGCTCACCTAAGTGAGCTTGCAGAACCTTTTCTAATGTTGAATGCAGTATCTTCTACTCATCCAACAAGCACTAACTGGACTAGACTCTTTTTCAGGTAATCTCTGTGAATGTTGAACTGCACTGGATTTGATATGTTGAAAAAATTACCACATCTATGTAACAGAGATTTTACAAAAATGTAAGAAATGGGCTTTAGTGATCTTTCAGACATTGATCTTATCCCTTTCACAGGCACTGTAAAACTCTAGGCAAGACCTGCCCATAGCCAATAGATACTACCACCAAATGGGTACAGTCTCTTCACTGTTCCCAAAAGACATAATTACTTGTTAAGCATATTTTGATCATAATTAAAGCAGAACTGTGTGGGGGGGAAAAAAAAAAATTAGCAGATTTTATCTGAGTAAGTGTAGTTTAATGATTCTATAAAAAATTATATTTCAAAATGGTGATTTTAAATGCTGCAAATGGTGGACTATTGAATTTCAGATCATGCTAACAATCCATTAAGGTTTCTTTTAAATAGAAAGGTTGTCGAAAGCATCAAATCTTTTATGTTATTAGTAACAAACCAACTGGTCTCTCTTTAGTTTCAACACTGAAAATCTTAAATAGTTGCCAAATGAATGAGACTGCAAACATGCCCTTATATTTGCATGTTTCTTTAGTGAGCTCATGCACAGCTACATGAGCTTCAGTGAACTGCACGAAGATTGCAAACTCTGCCTTTCTAGCCCTAGCATTAAGGTTCAGAGAGTACCTACAATATGTAGGCAGGTATTAGAAGACATCAGAATGTAGACAGAGCAGAAAGCTGTCCTTCCAAAATCCAGCCAGAAGTTATAGCTTTCTATGCAACCCACACACAAGGCTTTGGTGTTTTTTCTTTCAGTACTCTATTTTAAGCATTCAGCACTTGTGCACCAGGTGTTCTGTCTTTACTATCTCATATCTTGGAATGTCATATCATTCTGCTGCAAGGCCAGTTTTAGTTGTGCAAGAAAAGGTTTCCAAACTGATAAGACCTTCTGTCTGGTCATGATACCAGACTAATACAATTATTTTAACAGTTTACTAAAATTTAACTCTTGGTCTGAGGCTCTGCAAGAAAAACTGTAACTTGAACAGATGTTTATGATTGAATCTTAAAGTTTCGAAAATGTGTATGATGGCAGTATTGAAAGACCATTAACTATATAAGCAGAACAACCTGGCACAGTAACAAATCTTGATTAAAACTGTACAGCTCTCTCCAGAACAAACAGGGCGTGCACAGTGGCAGATTGAGAGTATACAGCAACTATCTCACTTCATCATTAGCAAACTGGTACAAGACTTAAAATTGAAGAGAATACTGAAATTATCCTGTGCATTCACGTCACTGATGGGCTAAAGCAATTTTTACCTTTAAGGCTATGCCCTTTAGGAACAAGTAACATGTGGCAGTCTTCCCATGACAGCTGATGAATGGCTGATGACATATATATGTATGAATGTATGTACATACGAACGTATGTATTACCAGTCACTCTGAGGCAGAACAACACACACAAACCATGCCATCAACTTTGCAGTGGGAAAAGAAGTCAAGCATGAACCAGAAGGGAAGTGCAAGGGTAGAAAGGGGAATGCCAAGCAAGCCACGAAAAGTCTGCTTTGGATACAAAGCTAAAAGGCAACAGGCAGAGCTGTGGGCTCAGGAGACGTGAAATAGGATGTGTATGCATGTAAGATTAGGGAAAAGAGTAGGTTAGGAATGGGCAAGGCTGCTGGGTGCTCTGGAAGAAGGAATACTACAATGTGGCCTGAGCAGATGATGTGAAAGAAATTATTCGACTGAGGATTTTTGGGGAACAGTGGGAAGAGGCAGCAGGGAGCTACAGAAGAAAGACAAGAAGGATGATAGAAAAAGATGGAGTAAGAGGTGAATCCTTGGTTTAGGAGACAGAAGAGATGTGGCAAGCAGGGAACAAAACTGAGCTGTTGAACATAACATTGGAGACTGGGGCAAGGAAAACCCAGTGAGTAAAATGCATGCAGCCTTATCTACCAACTTGGATGGTAGGGTGAAGGCAAATTAGAGGCAAAAGAAGGTAATGAATGTGATGGTGACTGACAAATCAAGCTTGGTAATAACAAGGAAAACAAAGAACTCAGTTTAGTGCTCTTATTTATACTTTTACCCTTGCACCGAGAGCTCTGTAATAACTCATTAAATTGTATTAGATGGGCTGTAATGTAGAAGCTTGAGAATCTTAGATGCTCAACTTCAAATACTTATGTCTTTGGTTTAGGAGGTAAACACTCATTTGCATTGCCTTCAGCTTTTGTAGTTTCTTTTAAAATACTTTTTTTCACCTGTGGCAAATGGATAAGTATTTCACCAATCTATATACTACCAAGGGCCTTTTCATACTACTAATGAGGAACTAACGTGTTGCTAGAAAGAACAAATAACCAATTAGTTGTGAAACAGTTCCACTAATACTGAATCGAGCACTAAATCTGAAACTTTAGAAAAGGGAAACTGTTGTCCAGTGAATTCCTGAATATTGTTGTGTCCGCTTTTATATCAATGCATAGTGGACATAAAGTAAAATAAATGGAGACTAGTTAAGGAGATGTAAGATTTACAGCTCTGCTTGGTCTTTAAGGTCACTCTCTGAAAGAGTAATTGTTCATCCTGGCACTTGTTGCCACTAAAAAAGTTAACGGCAACTCTAATATCTAGTCAGTAGTGATAGAGATATATGTACCTAACCCCCAACAACCTACAACCTAGGTACAAGAATGTCTCATGCATCTTTCAATTTGCTCTTACATTTTTAAGCTGGCAAACGCGTTCTCAAAGGAAAGTCACCTTCACATACACACAGGCATCGCCACAGATACCCATAGCAAATGCCCACTCTTTCAATCAGACTAATTTTTTTTAGTGTTCCTTTGTTTTTTGATATGTCAGATGGGATTGCTGCAAAGTAAAAAAATTGGTTTATGATGCCTTTTTCAATCAGCAGCATTGTTTTTATTCCAAGCTAGCAATTAATTTCCTGCCTAATTCATCACACTTAATTTAAAATTAAGCATGCAGTGATGTTTAGAGCTGCAGTCATGGCATTTGTGTTTGGCTGCAGTAGTGGTCACTAGCAGTCTCAATTTATCACTTTTAATTTAAACTTCCCTGCCAATGATTTTCATTCTTAAAGCTATGACTGGCACTTATGGATTTCAAAATCAAAGGGAAAATAAACTACAGTTAAGAATTCAACCACTCAGATCAATGAAAACCTGTTTTATAACTGAGTGTGTTCCAGTTAAATCTCAGCTGCCTGACAGAAAGAATTTAATGTTTCAAACAGTTCTTTTCCCACTTAAATACTCAGAATAACTTTTTATTGCAGCAGTAAGCTACTACTGGGTGGACAGAAGTGGACTATTGATATTATGTTCTCAGGAAATACTGCAAAGCAAGTAAAGGTGAGTGCATCAGCCTAAAGAAGCATGCACTAATGGAAGTCCCTGTACTGTTTGACTGTTGCTAGTGTAATTTTTCTCTTTTAAGACAATTGATACCATGTATTATTTCACTGTCATAAGTCAATAGCAAAAGCTTAAGCGAAATTAGTAAACGGAAGAACATACTTCAGTAAATTTACTGTTGTGAAACTAAATGTCAGTTATGTTTCTAGACTTCTTTGAAGGTGAACAACCTGGATTATTTGGTTCAATATCTCACAATTAGCAATTAGAATTTGAATGCAAATTCTTTTATATCCCTTTAAAAAGTTAAATAGATAGGTACATATTTTTATACTATTATTATTTGCTAATATATTTGAAAAAAAAATTTTTTTAAGAAATAAAGACTGCATAGAGACATCCACATGTGTCTGTGTATAATGCTGGCATAAACCCACCCACCCACCCATGTGAGAAAAATAGAGAGTGAAGGAGAGAAACAGAAGTCCACATATTATTCCATAGTACATTATATCACGGAATAAGAAACAAAACTACTATTCTTGTTCTACGGAAACTAGGAAGTCATTTGAAATGTTAAAAAAGACTTCATTTGGATATTTTGGCAGGATGTTTTTGTTTGGTTTGTTTGTTTTTTTTTTTTCCTAACCAGCCTTTCCTCAACCATTGTTTTCCATCCAGAAAGAGACTGTTACAATTTTAAAAATCTTTAATAATCTTTTGGTGAATCAATATTTTTTGTTTTGCGATCATTACTGTCGTCCAAACACTGAAGCTTTTTCCACATTTTAGCTGTGAAGTAGCCAAAGATGATTTGAGGGCAATTCTCTCTTTCATTAGACTCACTGTAGCTCCTTGAACATACAGGATTATCAACCCCTACTCCGCTATTCTGAGTTGCTTACTTTCCCAATTTATCATTCAGTGAAGTAGCCAAAAGTAGCGTGTTGCGCTTTGTAACCAAATTTCCCATGCAGGAAATATGTTTCAAGAAAAAATGAAGCAAAGCAGTACTAATTACAGGATTGATCATAAATGTTTTTCCTGGTAAAGAGAGATGATTAATTTTCAAAATAAATCAACTGAATTACTGGGCTAGTTGTGAACATTTTTCTCCTTGTTTTTTTTGTGCACAAATGATGAGTATGCTTAACTGCCAGTGAAATCTACAGAAAGATCTGAATTCTCCCAAGTCCAAAATGTGGGATATCTGCATCCCAAGGGAGCCAAGCTCACCTCACGGATAGTTATGCCATACATGGCTTTACATGCATAGACTTATTCCTTACCTTCTAAAATGTGAGTAATTCTACCTACTTGCCTTCAAGGATCACTGACTTAATGTTTGCAACGTGCATAAAAGCAACCAAATACTACAGCATTTGAATGCAGCAGAAAACCTAAAATAGAGTATATGGCACATGAAGATTAAGCTTTGAGAAATTGGGCTAAAAAGGGGGTAAAGGGAGAAAATACACACTGACAGATGAGGATGATGCAGAAGAACGTTGGCCTGTTATCATGGAGACTTGACCAAAAACATGTAGGCCATTTATATAATTAAAGACTGCATAGTAAAACAAAAAACATGATTCTGAATTAAGGTTTCTTGAAAAACTTTCCAGTGATTTAATTTGGAACCTTAATTTTTTTTCATGAAGATTTTGGTAGCAACTTGGGTGTGTGAATTTAATATTTGATGTTTTATGGCTACATAAAAATAATTTCTCAAAGGAAATACATTATTTTGCATAAAAATGGCTGTGAAAGTCACCAAAAGTAAAACAATCTCTTTAATTAATATCTGGAGTATTTGTATTACTGCCAACAAGTCTGTGCTATTCTTGTTTCCTGTTGCAAATGTTGCAATTCTTACAAGGACTATCTCATATTGCTTTAACTCGGAATAATGGAATCTTTTCATGCTTTAAAATCCAAACAGTATACTGTAATAACATTTAGCCTTATTAAATCTTTTTATCTTTAATTATTCTAAAGAGATCTAAACAAACTCAAGAGATAAGCAGGAATTTCTGAGTAGAAAAAGAACAAAACAGCAAAAAACCAAAATCTATAAGCTGATTTTTGTAATACTTTAGGAAACAGAAGAATCTAGTCAAAACACTGGCCACCTAGTAATAAGACTAAGAGCGTAAAGCTGGCAGTTTCAGATCTTTCACCTTATATCAAGAGATTAGAAATACACATACCACACACTGTGCTTAAATAATTTACTTTCACAGTTACTCCACACTTCTGTCAGTGTGCAAGATGTGACTCCACATCCTTCTGAAATAAATGTTGCACTTCCAGTGTATTTTATTGATTAAGAAAGGACTAACGTCCTGGTCTGTAAAACAAGCCAGTTTCCATTAAGCATCTCAGTGACAGGGCAGTATTTTCAAAGGTGCTCAGTGAACTGCAGCTCCCAGTGCTTCCCTTTTATTGAGATGCTTAATGAGACTCAAGTTCCCTGGAAAACCTGTCAGTCCTGCAGAAAACATGCGCACACTTTCCTTACTCTCTGTGAGAACTCTCTCGCCCAGTGGAGCACCCATAGTGTGTACAGGTAACTGTGTCAGAGGTACCCAGCTTCTTGTGGTTAAGGTCTGTATTTTCTGCAGCTGTTAAATGTTTGTCATATCACTACTTAATTCACAATACTCCACTGAGGAAATAGATTGTACGTATATCAGGTACTTAAAATGTTTACCTGCGAAAACTTAAACAGAAAGATAAGACGACAGTTTAAATACAGAGTAATACAGAGAGTAAGGAGTGGAGTACATCTCATCTGGGAACTTTTTGAAAGTATCGGATAGTTTCAATGAAAATGTAATTTTAGTGTTACATGGAAACATAGCTCATGTATCAATCTGGTACATATGAAAATATTACAAAAGTATTAAAATATTTCCAAAAAGTAAAATGATATTTTCTTACAGCAAACAGAAAGACATTAACATATTAACATTTTTTAGTATTAGACTAATGAGTCAGTGACAAATCATTATTTTCACACTATTTATACACATCTTGAAAGACAGTTTTGTATAATATATAGATGTATATAAACTATATATACTAAACATTAAGCATTTTTATCCTTTACATTTAATTATAGAAGAAATGCCAGATTGAGATTTTAATTAATTTTAATCCTCCATCAACTGAGAGATTGAGTAATAGTGATTTGCTCATAAAAACTGACACATATTCCACCCACTCAAATTATTTTTGAAGATGTTAGTCTTATTCTCCCTAAAACTGCATGAGAAAGCCACAATTTTAATGTTTGACAATATAACCATCATCTTACAATGGAAAAATGGAAAAATTAAGAATATTTTATTCACACTGCTGCTTAAAAGATCTTAGCTTTGTTATGTTTATGAGAAGGTAAAAGTTACCTAGAAAGTTTATGCAGAATGCTGCTTTATATAC
Source organism: Platalea leucorodia (assembly GCF_965183815.1). NCBI lineage: Eukaryota > Metazoa > Chordata > Aves > Pelecaniformes > Threskiornithidae > Platalea > Platalea leucorodia. The sequence goes on from NC_138824.1 coordinate 116,605,956, forward strand.
CAATATGGAAAAACAAGATCTGAACTGATTTTTCATGCAGTAGTCTGCCTTTTGGAGTTGTACACCACCCAGTATTGCAGCTAACATCTTGGGTGCTTACCTAGAAATCTCAGGCCATCTTTACAAACCAGTGGTGTCACAGATTAATGGTTATAACAGAAAAGCAAAAATTTTAAAGGGGAAGATAATGAAACAAATGTGATGTTAGATAACTTGGAAAAGAGATAAAGATAGCCTGCAATATGCCCCCAAACCTGCACAGAACTGCACTGATACATGCTTTGGAATGTGAGGTACAAACATTACAATATCACGTTAATGCCTTAGTAGTATGTTTGGTGCAGGTGGCTCTATGGCATACAGAAGCTGTATGGGCCAAGGGTGGAGGTTTTGGGACACAACTTACTTCCTTTTACATCAGCTCCTATGGGTTGCAACACGAGAAACTATTCAAATTGAAATTTAGCTTCAAAGATCTTGCAAACATCCCTTTGTTCATCTGAGATTAATCACTTTTTCAGTATCACAGTATGTTGTATGTAACAAAAGTCACCATTGCAACTGGCACGACCGAACCTGATTGTTTCAGGAAAAGGTTGGGGAGATAAATGCAGATAGAACTATGCTCTTCTCTTAAAGATAATCTCCCAGCACCAAAATAATATACACCAGGGAGCTAAGTTAACACAGCTCTGCAGTCACACATGTTCTCTGAAAAGGTACAGACTTTAATCTTCCATGCTGTCAACTTGCTTCTTTGACCATACAAAATTCACTTCCACATACAAGGAAGAATTTTTAAAGGTAAATAATATTTACCACATTAGAAAAATGTGATTTTTCTCTATTTCCTCTCCAAAGATTTCATATTCTAGTCAGAGTTGCATTATTTATAAACTGAAATCAATACTTTCTGTAAATTGGCATAGAGGGATGTTAAATATCAGTTAAAATATTTTCCCTTTATTAGAATAAATGACATTTATGAATATATGGCAATGAGATATCAAAAATTCATCTCATGTCTAATTAGTAAATGGCATTTCTAGCTTGACAGAAAAATGTATGAGTTGAGGGAAGAAGGCAAACTCACATCTTCTCTATTGTTGATAGATCGTAGCCCATGATCCTTGAACTATAGACTGAATTTCCTGAATCCCATTACTCTGTTACCCTACCCTGTAAAAAAATGTATTTGTAGTCCTCATTGATCTTCAATTACAGGTTAAAAAGAATTGTTAGATAATTTCAGGAGAACAATCTAATTTTGAAAAATGGAGCTTAGTGCTTAATATTATGCATATATGAACCAGTCGCTGGAATCAGACAATTTGTTTTCCAGACAGATTTGAGCTAATATAGTAAAATGATCATTTATTTCTAAACTGTAAAATACAGCATTGGAAACTGGCTGAACAACTTGTCAGTAACTTACGGGACCATACATCAGCTGTTTGCAACGCATAACAAGTTAGAATTTATGAGTCACTTAGATAATGCACATTAATCCCTAAACACTTCAATACAGTTATAGATCAAGCACACGATTTAGAAGCTGCTGCATGTATTATTTAAAAAGATATGGAAAAGACAAGTTTAAAAATATTACTTTATATTCAGACAGAATAAGCACAAAGAAAATTCTTGCAGATGTAGATTAATTCAATGAAGAATGAGATTTAATTAACACTGGAGCAATTTTTAAGGTTTGCCATTAACTTCAGCAGAAAAGTTGTGACTAGTTATTCGAGTACTGTGAATAAAGGCAAAAGAACTAAGCAAGAGTAAAGGAGACAACAGGAGTATTCAGGAAACATTAGCTGAGCCAGGCCTCCCTTGCTTTTTATCCAGTGGGACATCTGTAACTGACTTCCAGTGAAACAGCTTTGGGACATTAGATCTAATTTTGCAATTAGAGATTTCTTGTAAATATTTGCTTTAAAATTTCGGTTTTCAAATACTGAGTAGTTTAGTGTACAAGATGACATCGTTATTCCAAGAAAGAAATACGGTGATCAAATTGGTCTAATTTGCTGAATACATGTTTTTTAAAAAAATTACTAAATTTAATATTTTTTTAAAGTTGTTTTTTTTTTTTTATTGTAAATTCTTTTATTCACATGCCTCTTCCTTTCGCTCATGTTTTCCTTGGGAACGGTTCTGTGTATCACCTTCCTTCTCCTTTTGGCTATCATGGTTCTACCTACAGACAGCAAAATCAAGCACTTTTATGTGTTGCACGGTTTGCTAACTTCCATGTCACTTCAGTAAGTGAAAACAACTGAGACAAAATACTCTGAACAGTCAATCCTTCACAGAATTAGTTGCACTTACTCCAGAGGGTCAACAAATTACAAACTGATTTAAAATGGTTTTATTGAAAAAGTCCACTTTAGAACCTGTAGCCATGTCTTTCAGACTCAAAATATGAAGGAGGATTCAGACTTGAATATGAAGGCTCATTTATGACAGGGGTTTTTAAAGGCAACATGCATTTCTAAACTAAATATTAAGCGTGCATATCCTGGCTAGTAAGATCTTTTCAGAGGAGCAATATTTATTATTTGTTCATTAGAGACCCAGTATAAATTTTACCACAGTGGGAAAACATTTAAATATCTAACACAGATATGAAGATAGTAAACAGATGTCTCTGGTTGTTAGTCTGGGCAGAAAAGGGCAAAAGCATGTTATTAGAAATATTATCTTGAAGCTTTAGAAACTATGTAATTTTGAGTCTGCTCTCAACCTTATTCCAGTGTGCATAACTTAATGCCATTATTGTATATAAATGAAAACTATTTCCAATCTGTGAGCCTAAGGCAAATGCATATGGAAGAGTCACAGAAGTGGAAGGAGAAGGGTTGTTGAGTGTAATGAAGAAACTACATTTTAAGAAGCAAATGAATCGGAGCAACCTGCTACCAATATAATTGCTTTAAAGACCCCATAGCAAACATCAGCAGAATTGGTTTGTAATTTACCCTGTCCTTCATTTTGAACATGCTCCCTAAAGGTTTGCGTGAAAGTCATGACATCTACAAACACAATTTGTTTCAGATTGACTAGCTGTGATGAATGCCTTCCTTTACTACCCTTGACCAAAATTACTCCTCCTGCCAAGAATGCACCAGAAGTCTTCATTTCACTTGTCATACACTGGGAACATCATAGTTGTGGTTGGTTTTTTGTTTTTTTGATTTTTTTTTTTTTTAAATGAAATAACTTTCAGAAATGTTTAGGTAACCTTTGAAAACAGGAGGTTCCTAATCTAACTCTGAAGAATTTTGTAAGTCGGTCAATTAACATTTGTGGCAGAGGTTTCCAATTACTTAAGTCACTAGTTTATATCTGAAATATCTTGTACACTACCTTGACTAGAATACTCAATAATGATTCTTCTATCATTCATTGTGAGAGGTTTCAGCTAATTGAAATGTGCTTGATTATCCTAACATGGTTCTTAGCTGAGTGGTGTGCAGATAGCACCAATAAGCTTATTTGACATTCTTTAAAATCACCGAAGCTGATGCATAAGCGTCTCATTCATGATGTGCTGAATGCCCTTTGCAGCAATGGACTACAATAGGAACAAATAAAATAAAGGCATATTTCTTATCGCAGTGCTGTATGCCTACTAATTTATTTGTAATGATTATTTTACATTTTTCTCCACAAATGTCCCTTTTAGAAATCAAAATAAACTATTATTATTAAATATATAATTGTTGCAGCATTTGGACGTGGTATTTTAGTGACTACAACTTAGATGAGAAACTTGCTGAAAACGCATGTCACAGACAAATTGCCAATGGTTATAAATAATAGTGTGCTATGCAATGAAAGAAACTATTATAAAAGCTGAAAGACCACACTGATAAGTATATTATGGGATAAATACTTTACAGTATTGATTAACCTCTTTACCCTCCTCCTTCAAACTAGAATTTCATTTTCTTCTCCTTATATTGCGTAACTTAGAGAAACATATTTTAAAACTACGCATAGTCCAACTAGCTTAATGGATAATACTGGTGAACGAGAAATGAAAGTAAATGGAATCAGGTTGACTTTTGCTGCATTAAAGAAGTGGCTGAACATCAATATCTTCCAGCATAAAAAGAACATATTTGTTAAATAAAATTTATAAGTATTTAAAAAATTTTCGGGATATAAACCAAAATTGTTTTAAAAGCCATTTTTCACCTATGATTACTGTGTAGTAACCAGGCATATGTGTAAAGAAACATCAGCAAAAAGCAGTCTAAATGTAAAAAGGTGACCAGCAGATGAAAATCTGTGGGTAATAACTATGCTGCACAAAGACCTTGCCTCAAAACTTTGAATTTTGGCAGACCTGAAGAGTCTAACAATGTTAGTTGAACAAATCTGAGAACTGAGATTTAGGATTTTTGCCTTGTGGTTTTCTTTCCAACTGTAAATGCTTAATTTATATATACACTGACATAAATATGTGTATACATTCATATAGTTTAAAAGACTGGCCTAAATATTCATTGCATAATGCTGAAGACTTTTTTTAAATGCATTGTTTAAATGTATTGTTCAGAAGCAACTTAAAATAGGGATTACACATCTCAAACTCTTTTTTTGGTTAGTAATCCCTCTTACTGTCTTCGCATCACATTCAGTGTGGACATTTACAGACTGTCCCTAGCCAGTAACCAATGAGTTAATATTTCTCTTCAAATTTTTCACATAAATAGCACCAGCAGTACTGCTCCGCACTGCTCCCATGACAGTACAGGGTTTGGCGGAACTATCGATACAGCTGTAGGTGTCAGGTAAACAAATGACATAAATTTCTCATTTATTGTCATCTATGAAAACTTCACAATCTTTCTTTCATGTGGCTTGAGCTCTGGCAATATCTGATGGAGGTTGTTTTGTGACTGTGCAACCCTGCTATTCCATTTCAATAATCAGTGATTAGAAATAGCTGTTCCTCTAGATTTATAAACCATTAACATAAACAGTTTGGAAGACGGTTCAAAGGGCTTCATCATGCCATTATAAAAAGAGCAGCTCTCTTGACTTTAAAGTTACAAAGGACAATCACATCTGTAGAGATTTGAGACTCGGGGAAAAAAAAGGAAAGTTGACTTTTGAGTAGGGTGAGTCAGATGCTACTATGGGAAGCAACTTAGGATTGAACAGGGAACTCTCCCCTGCCACCCCAATGAGCATCCTGAAACTATGTGGTCATCAGCCAGACGGATTAATCCTAATAAACTGTCCTGGTAGTGCCACTGAGATGCTTTTCTGACAGTTGGATGAGGCTTTTAACAACTTACACTATCTGCATTGTTACTATAATGCTCTATGCCATTAATTCCTGGTGATACGTTCATGTTTATTCCTGGAAGAGACACGGAAATCCTTCCATGCATTCCTCAGTTCCGACAGCTCTAAGAAAGTGAGGAGCCACCTGTACTAGGAACAAGGAATTGGCCATAACTTATTTTGAAAAAGGAATTAGATGAAAGGCAATCCCTTTCAGACACTGGCAAGATCTTAGCATCAGATTAGGAAACATCTTATCACCTAGGATATATCTGCCAATGGCTCACGTAAAATAAAATGTATTAGACAAAGGAAGCCTGCCAGATTTGCAGTTTCAGAGTCTGCCTGAAACCCTCAGCTAGTCACAGGCTGCCAACACTAGACAGACACAGCAAAACTAGACAGGTCTTTAATATATTGATAGGCTGTGTGCCCAGACAGAGTGAAGTCTCTCATGCCTCAGACTTTGTCCACTGGTAGCAGGTCTTTGATGTTACAGAGACCAGAGTCACTCACAAATTGCAGAACTGAGGAGGGAGAAGATGAGATTTCCAGGATGCAATGGCAGAAGAGTATTTCCCTAAGCTTTCCACCAAGGCAGGAAAGACACGCAGAAGGAGCCCACGAATGGAACGATGCCCACACAGCATCCCACGGCTGGATGGTGATTTTAGGGGAGGTCACTGCTGTGGGACTTGCAGGTGAAAGGTAAGCTGGGGGCTGCCAGCATGGAGTCCCACAGGAGGGACATGATGCAGTGAAGATGCAGACCGGACAATGAGGAAACTACTCAGTCAGAGAAACACTATAGCTACGGAGTGCCGCTGCTCAGCGACGCAGTTGAAATGGTGGACTGAAATGGAGCAGGCCACCATCTGCCTGCATAATCACGTACTCAGGATATGTCTCACAACTCTACTCCCCCTCTGCATAGTGTAATGTTGAAAAATCCCTCTGTTCTCAAGTAATAGAACATATGAATGCCTACTGAGGGAATGTGGGTGTGGACTATTATTTGGAAATAGGAACTATTGTTTTAAGTTCTGTTTTGCTTAATTATTCATTATTTACTACTTTAATTATGTATGAAAATCCTCAAGTACTTCTGAATGTTCTTTAGGCAATGCAGACTCTAAGGCACGCTAAGAAAGTTATATAGTGAGGTGTCTCTTCCTTCCATTAGTCATAAGAGAAACATAAATTACAATTCAGCATATAATACTTTGCTTCTTCACACAATGATTTAAAGTCAATTGAGTACAATTACTTCATACTCAGCATATTTACTGCTGTACAAAACTTCCTCTCTCCCATAAAGAAAAGGCATCCAGGCACTTTTCTGAACAACAGTATTGTTGCACATTTTTTGACGAGGCTTTTTTTGAAAACGTTTTACCTTTCATTTGTTTACAAATTACTTTGGCAGTGATTTGGGAAAGCACTTAATATGTGCTGTTTCCTTGAACAGGGACTTTGCTTAAGTGCTTTTCTGAGCAGAATCTCATTCTCTTTATCTGCCCATTTATCTGAATTTAAAGTAGGGATTATTTTGATATCTCAAAACATTTTGAAACAAAGCTACACAAGAGCAGCATATAGCTCACTTCCCTCATCTCTCCATCCGCAACATCTACACTTCTGAGCACACCCTTACCCCATCCTTGTTTGCCACACTTGCTGGACAAGACACAGCACATGCTGTGGTCATACAGGAACTATATATATTCTTTCGTTACTGACTAGCCAATAGACAGGTTAAGTCATTGGTCACTGGCATCTCTAGTCCAGTAAGCAAGCCTTACGTAGCTGAACCTTGCTTTTCGACATGCAGACTCAACCAACAGCTTGGTGACTGTAAGTGGTCATTTTTCACAGCTCTGTTCAGAGAACATAATATTTGTGAAATCTTTTTCTCTGTTATCGAACTCGTGCTGGCTAATGGGTTCACAGTTCTTTATGGTGCCTGAAAGACAACGTGACCACAGAAACTTTGTTTCCTTATGAAGCCTGGGGGTAAAAACCACAAACATGGATATCGAATTTATGAATATTTGTACAAAATTAATAACTAAAAAAGTAATGAATACTACCAAACTAATTTTATATGACTTACAGTAATGTTAATAATTTTTTTTCAGTATTTGATCAGGTCTGGTAATGCTTTAGTTATCAAATTGCAGAGAGGTTTGCAGGATGCAGTTTGCAAAGCCGTTTCAAAGTGTTACTTTCCTTTAGTCTGCTTCTTGTCATTTTTAGAGCTGAGCAGCGTACTTAATCTTGTTGATGCTGGTGATTGCATGAGGCAGCAGTTAAGATTTTAATATTACTTGTGGTAGACCTCTGTGCATAAAGATGAGCCTTAATCACTTTTGAATTAGTTCACTTCTCCTGTCAGCAAATATTCTCCCTGTTGGATGCCCTCAGACTACTCTACTCACTAACTGTCGTAGAATACAATTCTTCAGTTTCTGTGGATGCCCACAGTACTCTTCATTGCATTACTTTATTCAGCAAAATGCCAACAGCAATATCTTCTCCAAAAAGAGAGAAAAAGCCCTGAAGAACAAGCTAATAATTTTGCATGTTCAAAGAAGAATCTGTTAATTTCACATAAACCATCAAAAAGAAAGGGTCACTAGAGGGAAGTAAATCCAATATGCTCAAAGAAAATAAAATGCTAGCTCCTCAGCTACTGTAAATTATTGCAGCTAACAGAATGGTTTGGATTTACAGCAGCTGAAGATATTGTTCTATATTCTTAACAAAGATATGACAATTGAAGAAAACAATTTATGTATTTATGAAGAGCATACTGAGGGAGCTGGCAGGGGAGCTTGCCAAGCCACTCTCCATCATTTATCAGCAGTCCTGGTCAACCAGGGAGGTCCCAGGTGACTGGAAGTTAGCAAATGTGATGCCCCTCTACATGAAGGGTCAGAAGGAGGATCCAGGGAACTACAGGCCTGCCAGCCTGACCTCGGTGCCAGGGAAGGTCATGGAGCAGATCATCTTGAGTGCCATCACGCAGCACGTGTGGGACAACTGGGGGATCAGGCCCAGCCAGCATGGGTTTATGAAAGGGAGGTCCTGCCTCACTAATCTGGTCTCCTTCTATGACAAGGTGACCCGCTTAGGGGATGAGGGGAAGGCTGTGGATGTTGCCTACTTGGACTTTAGTAAGGCCTTTGACACAGTCTCCCACAGGATTCTCCTGGAGAAGCTGGCTGCTCACGGCTTGGATAAGTGCGCTCTACGCTGAGTTAAAGACTGGCCGGACGGCCAAGCCCAGAGCGCGGTGGTGAATGGAGTCAAATCCAGTTGGCAGCCGGTCACGAGTGGTGTTCCCCAGGGCTCAGTGTTGGGGCCGGTCCTGTTCAATATCTTTATTGATGATCTGGATGAGGGGATCGAGTGCGCCCTCACTAAGTTTGCAGATGACACCAAGTTGGGTGGAAGTGTTGATCTGCTGGAGGGTAGGCAGGCCCTACAGAGGGACCTGGACAGGCTGGATCGATGGGCCGGGGCCAACTGTATGAGATTCAACAAGGCCAAGTGCCAGGTCCTGCACTTGGGTCACAACCACCCCATGCAACGCTACAGGCTTGGGAAGGAGTGGCTGGAGAGCTGCCTGGCAGAAAAGGACCTGGGGGTGTTGGTTGACAGCTGCCTGAACATGAGCCAGCAGTGCACCCAGGTGGCCAAGAGGGCCAATGGCATCCTGGCTTGTATCAGGAATAGTGTGGCCAGCAGGACCAGGGAGGTGATAGTGCCCCTGTACTCGGCACTGGTGAGGCCGCACCTCGAGTAGTGTGTTCAGTTTTGGGCCCCTCACTACAAGAAGGACATCGAGGTGCTGGAGCGCGTCCAGAGGAGGACAACAAAGTTGGTGAAGGGTCTAGAACATAAGTCTTAGGAGGAGCGGCTGAGGGAGCTGGGGTTGTTGAGCCTGGAGAAGAGGAGGCTGAGGGGAGACCTTATTGCTCTCTACAACCACCCGAAAGGAGGCTGTAGCGAGGTGGGGGTCGGTCTCTTCTCCCTAGTAACAAGCGATAGGACAAGAGGAAACGGCCTCAAGCTGCGCCAGGGGAAGTTTAGGTTGGATATTAGGAAAAACTTCTTCACTGAAAGGGCAGTCAGGCACTGGAACAGGCTGCCCAGGGAAGTGGTTGAGTCCCCATCCCTGGAGGTATTTAAAAGACGAGTAGATGTGGTGCTTGAGGACATGGTTTAGTGGTGGACTTGGCAGTGCTAGGTTAACGGTTGGACTCGATGATCTTAAGGGTCTTTTTCAACCTTAACAATTCTATGATTCTATCACTTCATGCAATATCTATACCAAAAATATTAAAACAGTATGTATGAAAAGATTACATATAAAAAGGTACTATGAACATGGGATAAATATGTCGTGTAGGTATAATTTATTATAGATCTAGATCTTTCATATTAAGACACACATCAAAAGAGAAAAATTATTTTAAACCAATATGTTTGGACTTCTGGTAATGCAGTCCTTATACGTGTTAAGATATTTTTGATTTTTGGTCACGTCATGCATATAATCTCGGATCTTTGTTTTATATGAACATGTGCACAAACCTGTAACACCACGCAATAAGTACTGTACATGTCAGTATAATTAAGATTATAAGGAAAGATTGCAACAGTGAGTTTACTGTTTGGGGGTACAGCTAGAAAAAAGTGCGATATAAAGCTGATTATTTAGTGGTTTTGGTAAATATGGCAAAAGCAAAACTATAAATTGTTTACTAATAGCTGGCTAACAATAAAAATAAAAAGGTCACTAATTCTTTTATCCGAGAACTTCGATGTGATTTATAAACATTAATAAAGTCTCTGCAACGTTCTGAAGCTTTAGTTCTACAGCTTCCTTTTCTGAGGTTAGATAGCCTGGCTTTCTCCATATCACTTCTTATTTATGACTAAAAGAAAGTCACAAAAAATGTTTATTGTCCTCTCAATAATTTCCATCAACCAAAACTCCATTCATTTTCATCCATATTTCATATGACATTCTCTTTCTCTCTTTTACTTCTAAATATATAGTTAGCGTACTTATGATTTTATAAAACTACACAGTTTGTAAGCCTACAAAAATGGTTTTATCTTTATAACTATATTTTATAGATGCCTCCATTTCATTTATTACAATGCTTTCTCCTGCAAAGCTGTCTTTTTATATCCAAATAAACTGAGAGAGATTCTGGAAATCTGGTCTTAAATTCTCTGAAGCCCTTCCCAACAGCATTTTTAGTAAAGTAAGAATTATTATAGGGAATGCAAGCAGCCTACACTCTAGAGTTTACTGTCAGTGTGTCACAAATTATCAAAACATTGGTCTCTTCCCTGGATTGAGTAAACTGCAGTGAAAATCTATATCCTTAAACCAGGGACAGACAACAGCAAATGACGTTTTTTAAAAGCCCACCACTTAAATACACATCACAAGCTGTGTTCACACAGCTGTTAGTCAGTTTAAAAACAAACCATATCTCTGGTGACCTCCCCCTGTGCATGCTTGGTGACTTGCATTTAGTACAATGTAACATCTAAAAATAAGTATACACAGGGGTAGTTTCTGGCACCATATTTTTTTCCTTTAATTAGAAAGGAAAAGAGAGATACAGGTTCGCAACATGATACATAGTCTAAGAGCTTAAGGCAATTCTCAGTGCAAAGTATATATCATTAGGCATCTTATATAATCAGCTCTTCTGTTACCATCATCACATGAACGGTGAGTAGTTTTCACGCTTTTTCTAATCCATTTTCATGAATATTATTAGTATTACCATTGTCATTATCATCATCGCAGCAAGCTGTTAATTTTTGTATGCCCAAAGGCAAACAAGTCATTACTTACTCATCAACAAAACTATTTGTCCCAGATACACAGGTAAGCAGATTTTTGCTAGGCCGATCAATGAAAGAACCCAGGGCCTTCCTACAAGTGGAACATAACAGGATCCTCCTGAACATTAGCACTTTTACTAAATACTTTCATGTTATCAAAGGTCATCTACTCAAAACCGTAGTTTTGCCAGTTCGGTTCCTGTTCTACATTAAAAACTTCAGCTACAGTTGCAATGTCACTGCACAGTAGGTGAAAAACATTTCTAGAACAAATGTCAGCAAGGGATAATTTTGAAATAACCTTCTCATCTACAGTAACACAAGCCAGAAGATCACACTGCTATATAGGTTGCTTTGTTGGTAACCTATGATGCTGTTCCCTGGCATACTAAGTATTTCTAAAGATGGAAGAGGAAAAAGTTGCAGAAATAAACAAAAATACAGAGTTTCCCATTTTTCTCATAAAGGTCGGCCTTGACATAAATTTGAACTGAAATGGGGGGAAGCTCAAAAACAATAATGAAAAGTGGACAATTAAAGGAACAAAAAAATCTATTAGTATACCTCACCTAAGGAAATGGCTCATACAGATGCTGAAAGATCTTACAGGGAAGCATGCTGTATTAGTACTATGAAACATGGACGCTGAAGGAGGTGCGTTCACTTTCATTTCACCTTTGAATTGTGAAATTGCAATAGATAACCTGTGGTGCTTTACTCTCTCAGAATGGAAATAGCAAGGAAAGACTTGGAAAAGCACCAGATGCAAACTCCAGTTCTGATGAACCACTGATACAGTTAGTCTCAGGTAGTTAAAGCTTGCACTTAATTTTAAACAGGAAGATATGTTTTTGTGCCCTGTATATTGGGGTTAAGGGCCAACTGCCAAAAGCATTTAATGCCCTCATCAGCAGAACCTGGAAGTCCAAAAGCACTTAAAAACATGCAATAATCTGCAAAACATCCTAACTTGCTGACCCAGACTTCCAAGAAACAAAATGATCCCCCTAATTAAGTGTATAAATGACAGGGGCACAGTAACAGACATGCAGTGCTGGGACTTACCATCTTGGTCTGTGGTAACCGTGATAGCTGTGAACTGCTTGGGAGAGAAACTCAGCTCCGAGACCCCATTCGTGGCTTCTATTTCGAAGGTGTAGTTCACATGTGACACAAAATCAAGCACTGTCACAGAGGAGTTGATGAGACCTGTGTGCCTGGGGATGAAACGGATACCTCCCCCACAAATCTCACACTGGCTGGCATCCGACCCACATTTCTTACAGATGACACTGTACGTGAGATCTTTTCTTCCTCCGGTATCACTTGGGGGGCTCCATTCCAACATGAGAGCTGTTTCATTAATGTTAAAAATGACATTCCTCGGAGCAGAAGGCGGCCCTGCAGAGAAGGAGGGGAAAGCCTGTTAAGTGACAGTTTTCTATTTTGGAGAAAAAAAAAAAAGAAAAAATACATTAGTCTTAAGGCAATTATTTGCAAATAGAAGCTAAAAGAGTTACATTTCAATAACAAACAATGGAAAAATTAAAAATTATAGAAACACTTACAATCCTGGAAAATTAAGCAGGAATAATAAATAGGTGAGATCATAAAAAGCTGAATAATCTAAATAAATTAGAATTAATTCAGAAGTAATTTAAGGCAACATAAAAATGACTCGGGAATGTCAAACCTAGACTCTATAGCACAAATTTGCACTAAATATCTCTTGATCTTGTGGGATACTGGGGTAGAGCTTTAACCACAAAATTTATTTCCTTATTTTATGTCTAGCAATATAGGCTATTCTGATACTTATAATCTTTGATGTTTTATAAGAGTTAGATTGAATAATAAATAAATAACAGCTTTGGAATAACTACAAGAGGTAAAACTGTTTGTATTAGTTCTGCAGTGCCAGATATTTTTTCTATCCTTGACTGCTTATCCCCAGGGATTTCTTTGCTGCTGTTCATTAACAGAGTTAGGTGGCAATGGGCCAAGACTATTAGGCACGAGAGACAATTTACAAGTTTTTTCTTTCCCTCCTGGCACCTCATCAGCATCAGGGTATCAGTGAAGACGTCAACCTTGCAAGCTAAAGATCTAAAAGGATGGCTGCAAAGCAGGAGAAAAAAATGATTCTTGAAGGCTGTGGGGTGGGATGCAAAGTTAGTAGCAGCAGGCAGAGTATAGGAAAGCTCTCAGCTAGCAAGCAGGTGGTGAAGCTCTCTGTGTACTGTCAGATGAACCATGAGTGACCGTTATCCATGGATCCCACAATAGTCAAGGTATGTCCAACAAGTTTTCAGTTGTTATGTTGACTTACTGTGTAGGATCACAAGTAAATCACCTGAGGCTTTATATACCAGCTTCCACAGTCTGATGGAAGAACTTTACCACCTAATGATTTTTCAGATAGGAATTAGTGAAGGGGTGCAGGAAAGGCAGAAATCGCTAAAGGAAGTCTGAATAATCTCATTTCTTATTATATTTTTCTTCCACTTAACATATTTCAAACAAGCACTTCCAGACACATGGTTTTCAAAAGCAATTTGTATATAGACCCAAAATATGGCCACAAAAGAAGGGTTATGTAAAAGAAGAGTAGATGTGATGCTTAGGGACATGGTTTAGTGGTGGACTTGGCAGTGACAGGTTAACGGTTGGACTCGATGATCTTAAGGGTCTTTTCCAACCTTAATGATTCTATGATTCTATGAAAAATTATGTAAGAAACACAGATTTGGCAAAATGCAAGGCCTTATACTCCAGGTTTCCATATATGTATGATGACTGTGATAAACTCAACTGGCGATCTCTGCAGTTTTTTCAGGTGAATGAGTTGAATATGCATTGTATTCCCAGCTCTTGACATAAAATCACAGTGTACGTGGATTGCTTAGCCAATGGTTAGCAGAACTTTGAAAACTTTCAGCTTGCTTTGCAGCTTTTCATGATTTATACAGCCTGCCAGCAAGACTTAAGTATACAGTTTTGATTGAGATACTGTTCAAACTTTGAGTGAGCTTTTCATTACTTCAGGGCCTCTCAAGCAGACTGAAAGACTATATGAAACATTTGCAAATGACATCAGCTAATTCTTACAGAGTGTATTTCACCAAATTGAATGGCACAGTAAATCTGAGAGAGTCAGATAATTAAAATATCATAATGTCCTTTATAAAGACTTTGAGACAATGAGAGAAGAACTAAACAAACAAACAAAAATAAATATTGATCAACACTCTTGTAAATTCCAGTTCAACAACTTGTAGGATGAGGGCAAGACCCTGTGCCCAAGGGATGGTCAGACAAATGGTCAGAACTTTGCATTAGGAAGGAAAACAAAATATCAAAGCTCCTCCTAACGTTTCATATATAAATCAGGATCTCAAATCTCAGAAAAAAAAATACTACTTCTTTCTAATCATTCAATTCTGTTATTTCTTTTTTTCCTTAAGATCTGCAATTACTACCGCACTGATACGCTGATTCAATTTTCAGACTTTTAGCTATTTATCTGACTGAACAAAATGTAGTGATTTAGAAAATCAAGCCCATGAGTGGTTCTGAAATATGCACCTACAACTGAAATAAATCCATTTATTCAAGTTCTTAATTCTTGAAGATGACCCTGAATACTAAAATGGACTCTACTTTAACAGAAAACATTACTATAGCTTACATTTTACTAAAAACCTATAGCAGTAAAAATCTATACAGTTGTACCTACACATAGCAGCAAGAATGAATACTAACTTTAATGAAGGAAAGAGGCAATAACAGTTGCAGAAAAAGGTCACTATTCACCAACATTTGTAATTCTAAGTGATGCTGTTTGTTTACTTATGTGGCATAAATGCTGGTATAAAAGCTGGAATGTTTGAAAAGGGAAAAAAAGTTTGTATGGCATGGGAGCGATGAAGTGAACCAATAAGGTTTTCTGTGAACTGTAGTTGAACATTTGAGTTGCTTTTTCCTTTCTGACATTTATTTGTAACTTTAAATAACTGAGACGATGTTTTCATTAAAATGATTTTTGCCCTAAAGTAAATGATGAGTTAGCTACTGGATTTGAAGACCTTGATAATTAAAATATTTGGAGGTGTCACATTGCTTTGCATTTTTTTAGTGCACAAGAAAGTTTAAAATATTTTGAATGTGTGAGTATTTATTCATATGTCTATCTGTGCAGAGTTCATAGTTAGCAGCCAAAAAAGACCCTGACAGTAAAGACCACTTATTTTTCAGCATATCAAGGAAGTATTTAGCTGAACGGTATGTGGCTCATTTGTACTGAAGATCAATATTTCTGGAACCCATCAGATGAAAACTATTTTTGTAATTTGTAATTTTTGTGGTCACAGAGAATATTTTGAGTATTTCCTTCCTGGTCTTTGACTGGGACCTTGTGATAAGTCTAACACTGAAGCATTTGAAATACTGTCATATGTAAGTATTTATAAATGCAACTTGTTAACAAAGGCTAATTATATTGATACATCATTTTCCAATGGTGTGGAAAACAGAGACAAAGTACAGCCTTGAAGATGCTGATGTGGTCCAAAAGCCCCTACAACCTTAGAGTGTCTCAGATTTACAAATCTCTAAACTTCCCATAAAATTATTGTAAGGTTGATGGTTCTAGCTACTCTGGAAAACAATCCTGAGATCAGAATAAGCTAAAACTAGCACAGATTACTTCAGCTTCAGTTCTTATTATTTATGTGCAGAAGACAGGAATAATTATGTTTCCTCTAAAAACATGCTGTGAGAATTAAATAATGACTGGTGTTAACAAATTCCCCCTGTTAAAACCAACAAGGGGTTTTAGGAATATGGAGGATGAGCCTTAATCGCACTTACATATGTGCATAACTTAAAGCGGATCAGTAATCCCCTTGAAATAATTGGTAATACTCATGCACTTAAAACTAAGCATGTGTGTAATTGCTCGAAGGATTGGAGCCAATGTTTTAAAACTGGCTTAAATTTAATCTTACATAAACTACAGATATGACAATGGGTTGCCATAGCTCAGGTTTTTTTTATGTTACTTCATCAACTTTGGCAGGCCAAAACAGGAATTAATGTGAATCTGGGCAATAGGAGAGTTTTGTCTGGCTTTGTCAATTTTAATTTTCTACCAGATTTCTGTTATACTATATGTAGATGGCATCAGTAGAAGAACCAATATAGTAGACAAAATACACCTTTTTTAAAATTTATTTTTTATTTGTACTAGAGAGTAAAGGTTGTTATGTTCACGATTTGGGACTTAATCCTCAATTGTAAGAGAAAACATGAATTATTGTACATTCACATTTCAATGAATAGGGAGAACATTATCAATTATGTTATGGGTGTCTGAAAGTATATGACTGTCCGCCTGCAAATACTGAAAAAAATCTCAGACACCCTTCATACTCAAGGCCCCTCATGCCAATTTGCATGACGATTAAATAGCTTTTTAATTGCTGTTAAATTATGCCAGTTAAACTGTGATTTCATGCAAATATTAAGCTGTAATGACATGCAGTGAATCATTTACTAAGATTTAGAACTTGGAACAAAGAGAGACAATTAATTCTAATCCTCAGATTCAGCTAAATTATGTGTCACTGGGCTTTTATGAATGTGGCCTGATTGCTTTGTTATCATTTATAAATTATACAAAGATTATTTGACACATTGGAAAAACTTGGCAGCAATAAGCCTTCTGCAGACATCTGTGTGCAAAGCTCTCAGGGATTTCCTTATATTGATTTTTAAGGAAAACAAGTATATTGGTGAAAATGATGGATCCCTTCCTCACAGCAAAATTCATGACTTTGGATTTTATGCAAAAGAGTAAAATACAGTTCAGATGGATGAGCATTAAAAAAACCCGCAGCTCTTCTGCTTCTTAGATGAAACACAGCCCGAGTGTGAGCAATGTCATTTGCTTCATTTACAAATTATAACATAAGAAGTATTTCTACACTCTCTGTGGAGTAGACTGGCATTGATATCTTACGGAGAAGCAGGCCCACTCCAAAAGCAACAGAGCCGAGCTGATGCCTCATACAGTGCTTCACACCTCATCTTGCTTTGCGCTGCAGAAGTCTAGTGAGGGCAATGCAGTATTTTAAACGCTACAGAGTGATGACTGTCTGGAAAAAACTTTGTTGTTTTTTAAGTGAGAACTGTCCGTTATCAACTATTGGAGTCTTAGAAGTGTGTGGTATTTGACTACTGAATTTACAGCAGAAGGGCAAAAATTAAGCATCGTCTTCTGAGAATACTCAGAATCAGCATCTGGCTGTGCCTCTTGAGTTCATAATTGCTTTTTGATACACATACATATAGCATAGATAAGTAGTGTCAGTTGATGTAGAATGTCATATTACGTTTTTTCCTTTTCAGAATCACTTACTCTTTTTCTGTGAGGCAGGAAGGAAGAATGGAAGCCAGTGACTGCAAACCAATGCTCCAAGTCTGAGCGTAATGATAAATTGCAAACAAGTATATATATAAAAATAAGAAGAGAGGCAGAAGAGTCAAAGTCTTCAAGCATGTTGCTTCATTTTGCTGCTGGAATACAGTGTTGACTCTTAAAAAAAGAGGATGCAGTTTGTGGCAGAGGTTATTGAACAGAGCATAAGTTTGTTGGGTTCAAAATTGTTTAAGCATAACATGAAAAGAGATGCATTCAGACTCAGACACCCAATATAAGCCTGCCTGCCCTTGACCTTGAAAAGATGGATCAATTTATCCAATTACATTATAGTGGCAAATGTTAGAGTTTACGTACAGAGTAATCAGACAGGGGATTAGATATGATGCTATTTGTTGCTCACTGTGCATGCCGAGAGATCACTGATAGAGTACTCGCATATGGCAGAGAAATACAATAAGGAGAAAGAGTAGCAGCAAGAGATTGATAACAAGTGCCAATCAAATGAAAAAAGGCTAGGATAAAGAGATTAACAATATACCCTAATGTAATTTTCATTCCTCTTATTAAAATGAGATTTCTATTATGCTTTTCAGCAAAGTGCACACTCTTCTTTTACAAAATACAGTTACATGAAGTAAAAATGGTAACTGTACAATTTTGGAAAAGCATACACTATGCACTTTCACAGAATTAATGAAATTAGATTTGAAGCTCATCTTGAAAAAAGTGGATGCCTGAAGCTAAACTCTTAATTTCATAGTCTCTTAAATCAAGGTCCTTATTTTCCATAATGCTGCAGATGCAAGTGTTCCAATACTGAGGAAAAATTCTGGAGTGAGGAATACTGTCTAACCCTATACAGGAATGAAAAGAGAGAGAGAATAAAATATCTACCTATCTTAGGCATATTGCTTTGCAGGACTTGGGGAAGCAAATAAAATAGGTATGAATACAGTTGGTTCAAAATGCTTGAATATGAAGAAATTTGTAAGGGGAATCTACTGTTCATTCTGTGTTTAATTCAAGAACAACTCTCATTTAAAAAGTCGCAAGAAAAATTTTTAATCTCTTATGTCACATCTCACATGTCAGGATACAAATTTGCAAATGAGCATCAAAAATGCAGATCTGCCCCAAAAGTGGTTATGTAGAAAAGGCATTTTCTTACTGCACAGCCTTTTCTCTCTATTTAGTCAAATTGGCTCATTTTTTTCCTAACTTTTCAACTCCTTTTATTACAGTAAAGCATGACAGTTTGGAAGGAACAATCTAAATTCTACTCATATCTGTATCTTTGTTTATTAAATTTAAATTAGCCACATCTGCATGGACCCACCAAAGGCAGCGAGGTTGTATTGATGACAGAAACATAATTTTAATAACTGAGAGCATAATTTGAAAGAAGCGGGGCTAAAGATATCACTTAGGGAATAATTTGGCCTGCTGACTCTTCATTACTGATGATGTGCAAGAACAACGCAGTCTGCCTGTCAAGAGTCTTGGTGTCATTTGCAGAGCTGACAATTAGTGAAATAATTATCATCGTAGGTAGAAGATGAATACATCTGCTGTTACAGTCAATGAAGTACTGATACCTTGCAGTCTAGGCTGAGTGAGAGGCAATGCATGGTGGCACGGAACCAAGAGCAAGCCAGAAACTAGAATGTGGTTCACTGTCTCCTTTATTTATTTCTCCCAAGTCAGGGTGAGATGGGGCACTGGTACGTCTGCTGTGATTGATTTCTTCCCTGCCTCCACTCACTGGGTTGCTTTGGCTGACATCCTCAGCAAGAGCGGAAAGGTCTGGCAGCAAGTCTTCCCTGACAGTTTTCAGCCAAAGCAGCTCTCAGCACCCCACTTTTGTTGGGAAAGCACCGGGGTGTTGTAGGTACCTGCTCCCTGATGCCACAGGGCTCTCATGCTCCTCCCTACCTTATCAATACTAATGGGTAGCAGGGCTCAAAATTGTGCCCTGAAAGATAATTATGGAAACATAATGCCATGTATGAGTAATTTTTTCAGAGAAGAACCGTCTTTTAGAGATGAAAAATCAATGACTTATAAATAATATGGAACCACATCTGCATAATGCATGAGTGAAACCATCTTTCTAAGCATGAAACTGTCAAGAGTGCCTGGGACATGCGTTAGTTCTGTGGTTAAGTTTTTAATGGCCTGTGCTTGGGGCACTCATTTGAGTGGAATTATTTGTAATCACCATTTTCCTGTGGGAAGTCTGAAACAACATTGTTTATTCCCTCACATATTTTGTGCAAAAAGATAGGCCTATGTGCCTTGCTGCAGAGTGCGCTGACAGCAGATTGCGTGCGTTGGATTGGGGTGCCTCTCTGAACCCTACGTCCCTCAAGTAGTTGGAGGCTGGGATTTACCCTTCCCACCTGAAAACCCTATGGTTACATTAGATAACTTTCTGCTAAGTGCCTTGGATCTGAGGAACCCTAGTTTTGGTGACCATCACTCCCATTTAGTGGATGGACAATGTCTTGGTCTGTGTAATGACCTCAGGATTACAGAGTGCCTATAACTTTGTAAATCAACTCCAAATTACCTGGTATTTTCCCAGTTTGCCCAGTACAGTGCCATTTGGAGGGACTAGCATGAGCGCAGGAAGTAGTTCAATTCTGCTAGTGTCAGCTCAGTTATTTTTACATGGTGCTGCCTTACATAGTGTAAACATACCAAAATTATGACTATACACTGATGGTTATTGCAGCAGTACTTTGTTTTCATGGTTTTATCTCTTAAGCTTTTTGCATACTTAGTCTGTTAAAATACTTCATGCATTTAACATGATAATTTTTTTAGAATTCTCTTAACAAGAGGACTGTGGCAAAAAATGCACTTGAATCAAATCCTCCACCAAAAGAGCTAACAAGATGCTACACAGAAAACTAGGTTTCTTAGAAAATTTGCGAACAGATTTTAATCGCCTTTATTAAATAATAGGATTTATATGCAAATATAGTATTTCACCCAAAGATTTTTAAATGCTGTTGTTTGTTCCCAGTTTTGAGATTTAGTTGCTTTCTGATCAATAAATGAATCCCTGTGAGTAATGAATCACGTATGAAAATCTACGAGAAATATTTCATTAAGTGAAAATAAAATTTATGCTTTATGTTTCTAGACATGAGTACATTGATCACAGTAATAAAAATCTCTTCTCAGTCAGAATTTCTGCCCCTAGATTGCAGGGCATCAGTTTTGTTTTAATGACAAATTTAGGTTAGTCAAAAATCACAAAATGTTGTACTTTAAAAATTATCAAAAAAATCTAAAGAATTTTCATTATCACAGTTGTGTAAGAGGGAATAACTGTTGGAAGAAGATGATATGCAAGAGAGTTTAATCATATCTCCTTCTGATTGGACACATATTTTTTTCCTTTCTTTTTATGATTTTCTTGTCTTTTTTAGAGAGTTTAGTTTTCATTCGATTGTGTTGGAACACTATTTGTCTTATAATTTTAATTTAAATCTAGGGAGACAGCAGAGTATGTCATATCATTTTTTTTCTTTATATGACTCCTCAGTTTTTTGAAAGTTTTTGTACAAGTGTATTTTCATGTATTTAAACTACATACTGGTAGTTAAAGCTCAACTTTGTTATCTATATGACAACGATTACATACTTTGTATTATCTCTCAGAACCACAAGGTAAAAAGTCACCAAACTAAAAAAAAAATGTCAGTATTTTTAGGGATATCTAGACTAAATAGAAACACGTTTGAATTTTGATTTTAAAAATCTCTTTTGGTTATCTTGAATGGGATTCTTCACAAAATGTACAAATTCATGCCTTTTTTTTTAAACACAAAAATAAATAAATGAGGGACAGAAGAAGAGAATTGCAGATACTGATACTGATCAGACTTACGGGTACATGCCATAGTTGGTGGGTCCTTCTCAGCTCTGAAGTAACCTTTCTCACACTGACAGACAGAAGTTGCTTCTACGTAGGTTGAACTGTGTGGAGGGCACTTGGAGCACTTTACATTTCCAGCAAATGCTTTATAGAATCCAGGCCTGCAAGCTGCAAAACAAGAAAATAAGTTTCATTAATAGAAGCAAGTTTTGGTCATAAGTAAAATCTGTTCCATGCAATTATAATGCACCTTTTTTCCTTTCCAACCTATATATATATATATGTATATATATATGATATTTTGATCATAAAATTCTTCATATTTTTTATTTTGGTATATGATATGGACTTAAAAAAAGAGTCTTTTCTTGGTTTATAATGGAAAATCATTAAAAGAGACAGCTTCCGAATTTACAGACAGTTGTCACTGCTGCTTGAAATTGTTATCTAGACAACTTCACTAATACCACTAAACAAAAGCACATTATCTATGTTTTATGCAGGTTCCATCTGTTAATAAGAAAGAGTGAGATAACTTCTTATCTGCCAAAGCTATTTATATGGCTTCCTTATTTAAGTAATGGAGACTTGCAATACTTAATGTTTACCCTCACAACGTCTTGATGAGATCAAGGATGACATCCTTATATATTTATAGATGCGTCTGACTTGCCTACAGTCCTCTGAGAAGCCTCTGAGAGAAGGGCCACATCAGCTGGGTCCTCTGCACCCTGTTGACATGAGAGGCTGGAAGGTACTACTATAACCACCTTCAGAGAGGTAGGAAGGAGATCCTGATACCCTCTAGCACAAACTACCGCAAGCCTGAGGCTATTCTTAATTGTGTCAGGAAACAACCTGGATAGCAGCTGCCCTGGGGATGGGGGATGTTGGGATGGTCAGAGCTCAATGTGCCCCGTTACTTGGAGCAGGGGTCCCTGCCGTTCTTAACCACAGCACAACCTTACATGCCTTTTCGCTGGCCTTTAAAGCAGAAACGATTCGTTAAAATAAATCTTATCATAAATCTGCCAGGTTTGCATTCTGAAATACTATTTTAAAACCATCCTCAGACTTCATCACGCCTGTTTAAACAGAGATTTCTTTTTTTCTCCTGCCAGCTACCACATTTACACGTGCCAGCATATATTGCAGTTACTGTCTTCTAGCTTCCCCATCTGAAAACAGAACTGAAACAAATGAAAGAGCAACTCAAACATGCATACACTGTACAGACTCATAGACCTTCTGACTCCTCCAGCAGTACGATGGAAACCATTGCTATAAATATCATTTGAAGATCCATGTGGCTTTTTCTCATTTTGACATATTCAAGACTATTTTCTTTACATTGCTAGAGAAAATAGGCAGTACTTCCTTCTCTTGTAATAAGACAAAATAACAATATTAAAATGAGGTGTTCTTTAAAAAGTACCCCAAGGTATGCATTTTATGGATTCACTGTCAGTTCACATTAAGTGAGTTATTAAAAAGTAGTAACTCATAGATAACATATACACAGTTTTGTTGGAGTTTTGCTTCTGATTCCAAAGGACTTTCTCAATATAAAAGCACTTTCATTAGTAGCTGAGGGAAAAGGAGTGAGAAGATGGGACTGAAAAAGATAACAGTTGATTGCCTTTCAGAATCCAAGAGCCAATTTTTCCAATGTAATTTTAAAAGCTTAATTTTGACCCAACAATTTCAGCAGTTCTCCTCCCAGTGTATTCTTCTGACCATGTTGAATAGACCTTAGGAAGGAATCCTGCCTTGCTGTCACTGACGGGGTGGAGTGGGTGGGGAAGTATTTCTGGTGTTAGAGATAAGAGGGGGGGGAACAGCAGGGGTTTTCCCTTTGAAAGAAGGTTTCTGGTCTGATACAATTGTGATTATAGTGAGTGGCAATTTTCTACCAGCAGGTTTGGTGCATGGAAGAAGGCAGCATTGTAGATACAGGCTGTAGGCACTGACTCCTCTTAGCTTTGCTGGAAGGAAGGAAGAGAGGAGGTATGGCAAAATCAGGGAAGGGTTTTACACTTGCCTGCTCCTTTCTTTTCTCATGCACAAATCCTGCCTTGGCTTATCTAAAGATGAATATTAAATTCTTGCTTTTAATAGCTACCTTTCATACACGTGATGCAATACAAAGAAGTTTGTGATTAAAGAGTTGGCAATTCCAGGTTACAGTTTCAGTCAAAGCAAAATAACTGCTCTTTAAAATCCTTATTACTTCTGAAATTCATGTCTGTCAGCTCTGAAATCATTCCTTCTTCCCTTCTGTCCCCCAAACAACAAACCACTTTGGATCAAAAGAAACATAGCATTCTCTTTCAATAGAAATATTTTGTTTAAACTTCAAGCAGTTCACTATTCCAAAATAAAACTCAAGGAGAAGATTCACTTCCAATTTAAAAACAGAAATGTTATATTCTGAAATGGTATTCTGTAATGTATTTAAAGCAGTTATGGTTTTGCTATGGTATGTCTCTTAAAAGAAAGCACATATATACTCATGGAAAAGATGGGAAAAAAAATAATGGGTGAATAAGTGTATTACTTCTTGTGAAGCCAACCCAAATACGTTTATCCATTAAGCCAGATATGTACGACAAATTTTGAGGCAGAGAAAGATAATCAGGAAAGCTTTTCTATGGATAAGTTTACAAAACTATTGATAACCTGCTCCCTGTCCAAACGTAGAATCACACAACCATGACTATTGTACACTTGCAAACAAAAAACAGCCCTTCATAAACAAGATAAAATAACAGAAGCTGAAAATCCCCAAATGATCACAAGTTTGGGATCAGTACTGATTGCCAACATTCAAGGTGAAAGAAAATAAACTGTTACTTTATCAAAATCAATGAATATGCAGCATGAGTCAGAAATACAGCACTTCAGCTACCGTACATATCTAAGCTTAGACTCTACTAACAAATATTGTGTTTCAGTGGCATAATTAACAAAAACAACTGCTAAATTTACCATTTTCCACAGAAAATTTGCAAGCACTAGAGTTTTTAAAAGCTCATTTAGGAAATGCCTCAACTGCTATGATTTCAGAAACATGTCTCCCTCTGAAGAAAAGAAAAATAATCTCTCTGTTCCCTCGGCCTTAGGTGTCTTCATGGAGCTTAAGGCTGTATAAGACCACTGTAAGCCAACTGTAGCTCACAGCAATTCCAATTAAAATTTACAGGAAAATTGCACAAAGGAGTCAATGGTACATGCATTCCATTGTAATTTCTGACTTATGCATAACATTTTATAAAACTGAGGTTTGTAAATGTTCTGCTATGAGACTGCAGATTGCATTACTGCATGTAAATCACTGTGTGTGACTGCAGGTTGTGATATCAAACTATACACAAGCACTAGATGTTGTATTCAACTTTAGAGTCCTAAAGTCACATGCTATGTAAAACAAGGATTAGAACACGACTCTGTAAAGGGATTAATCAATAGGCTTACTTACATGTTTAACGTTAACCAAGTTCCTCAGATTTTGCCTAGCTTCCTGTTATTTCTATTGTTTATTCTCCTGTGGCAGTTTCAGCCACACAGAATTACTTAGTGCACAAAATGCCTGATGGGCAAATCAGAAACTCAGAAACTTTCAGTTATAAATGGGTTATGGTTTTGTATTTGGAGAAGGAAATAAGCCATCTTTCCAATGCAAAATCATACCCTATGTAAATATATTACAAGTAAGTTAGAAGTTTTTCCAGATGTTTATGTATGCAGAAAGCTTCATTTTGTATGGGTTGGTAAATCAGTATTTTCAAAGTGTTTCTCATAACATTTTCTTCACTCAGCTAATAGTTATTGCATCTATAATTTTCACAAATTATTTGTGCATAGATTACTGTAAACTAAAATTTAAACTATGAAAAGCTGCCATCTGAAAAAGCTTCTAATGATGACTATTCAAAAAAACTTAAAGTTTGTTTTTATGTTTGTTACCAGAGTATTTTTTTTTCTAACTTCCAAATCACTGGGAGGCATCCTATTTTCCCCAACGTTATCTAACAGAAGTGACTTTGTGAGTTACTAATTATATGAACTGTATGAGATTTGACGTTTGTAAAGCCTGGGGGAAGATTATATATTGTCTTAATGGTTAAGTAATTAGCAGGGTATCTGAATGAACAATTCAAAGACACTAAAGTTTTCTCCAATGAAATATGAGAGATCATGCAGAGAAGCACTGATAATTTAATTGGCTTCATAAAAGATAACACATCTATAAATGTGCTTTACTACAACTTTATCAGGATTTGACTATGAGGTTTTTAAACTATAGAAACTTTGTAATTAATGTAATTTTCCTTATTTAATGTTTATGGCATTTAGTTTTGTTTGTATTATACATAAATGCATATGAAGACAAATTAATGCTATGCAAAGCTCTGGTGAACTCTTAAAGAAAGTGATTCATGGCTCGCTAGCCTCCCAGCCTGGGCAGAGAGTGGGAGAAGGCATTTATCAAGCAGCTGCAAAACAGGTTGGCACTGTTGATGTTATTTGCAGAGGTATTGAAGCAGACTGGAGAAACTTTAGAGGTACATTGTACACTTACTACCTAAAATGAGATACGACTTTAGCTGTTCCAAATAGGATGGTATGTGTGTGGTGTGAGATGCTGTGGGAAGCTGCCATTCCCTGTGCATGGCTGCACATTTGGTCTACGGCCATTACCATCCCTAAGGGCCACGAGCACATCTCCCTGCCAGGGTTTTGGCTGCGGGGGCTGAGGGCCAGCTCAGAGGCAGTGCAGCTGAGGGTGGCCCCATCCTGCCAGGGCCATGGGGAAAAGCTCCCTGGCAGAGTGGTTGTGAGGCCAACCCCGGCCTGTGGGAGCTGCTTTTGGCTGAGAGCTTGGTACCTACCTCGGCTACAGCTCTGCCGTGGCACACAGCCCTGCCCTGCCTGGCCATGGGCCTGCCGAGCTTGGCCCACCTGTGGATAGACATCCTGGCCCAGCCTCTGCCTGTCCCCATCCCCAGGGAGGTGTGCCTGGTGCTGGGGCTGCCCCCGGCTGCCCCCCAGCCCGCCCTGCTCCCAGGCTGAGGGTGACCAAAGGCCCAAGATGGTGGGACAGGCCCTGGCTGCCAGGCCCTGCCTGGCTGTCCCTGGGGAGCGCCTGCCACTGCTGGCCCCCAGGGAGGTGCCAGCCCCCATGGTGCCCCAACAACCTAAACCAATAACTGGTTAGATATTATAGCAAGTACAGAGAAAGCCATACTTCACTGAGATCCATCTGGGAAAGTGGACACATTTCCAAATCCAGGGGAAGGCAGACGAAGGCTGACCTGTGTCTAGGCTGGTGGGCCCCAGGGCCTGGTCTTGTGGCATTATTCAGGCAGTGAGGCGTGAAGGCTTCATCTCGTGCTGGATGGGACAGTATTTTTAAGGATCTTTTGAATTTCCCAGTCCAGTAAACAAAGTCATGGGTCAATTACTACAAAATGCAGTTGTGGGCTTTCTTGCAGAAGAGTCTTTACTGCTCAAGACTGCAAGACTGTTACTGCCGTTAAGTTCTTCCCCAGCCTGGGGCGGGGTATGATGTGTAGACGTGAAATCTGGAAAATGCAAATGTGATGCTCATCTTCGTGGTCATAAACCTTGTTGCTTTAAAAAAAAGGGGCATTTTCACTGCTCTGTGGGAGCATGTCATTGTGAAAGAAAGAAGTTGGTTCCAGTTTTCAGCTGTTTCAGTTTTACAAGAACTGAATCAACCGTTATGAAGTTAGTTGAAGTAATGGGAGTCCAAAGCAAACTTAGGAGCAACTTTTAGGTATGTCTGACACTTGTTGGTCTGTGTGTGGGAAGACATTTCTCATGAAAATGGGATTTTTATAGCTTGCTGAGAACTCATCAATCAAACTAAAATAGAGAAGACTCTGTTGTCATTTACAATGAATGGCAACCATCAGGAGCTGTGGAAGACGTGTTTTAATCTTTCTGAAACACATAATTTGCTATGCTTTTCCACCTCATACATTTTTTTAAATTGCTTACTGAAACCCACTAATGCACTATGAGCTGACATCTTTCGTATTTGTTATATTCTGCCAATTATTCCAATTTTAAAGCCCTCTTAGCCCTCTGATAACTGATCACTTTATAAAAAAGGCAGTCCAATAGGGTCCGTTCTATTCTACCACTGTGCAGAAACAAGGAACTATAATATTATTTTAACCAAGTTATATTATATAGAAAAGAACAAAGAAACATATAGAAAAGAACAAGAGAAAAGAATGTAACAAAAGATGCACATTGTATATTACAAAAGGCAGAATACGATCACAAAGTCAAGATTAGGATATTACAGAATTAGGACAATGAAGCTACGATGACAACCTTTGAATGTGAGTACTATCTGATGAAGTAATCTCAAGTCTTTTCTTTCTTGACATAATCCTTGTTTTATTCAGGTCGTGAACAGACTGTGAGAAAAGAGAGGGGATTCACTTTGGGTCATGTTCCAACTGATAGTGAAGACTATGCAGGAGGAGTTGCCAGAAACATGAGGCATCATGAAGAACCCACTGGAGGAAGACCAGCCATAATAGGTTATAAATAATGGAACATGCTGTTTAGTTGAAACCACAAGAATAAAAGACATCGTCTATCAAGAAAGCAAGGCTCTAGTTTGGTTCAGTTCCTACAGGTGGTAAGGAGGGGACAACAGACACCCCTAGGAAACCTAGTAACAGAATGACCTAACATAGGGGACAATAGACTGATTTTCCTTTTTGTTTGCAGTAAATTTGATGGATTATATTTCTGTGTACTTCGGCATCCACTTAAATGCATCTGTGTTTGTATGCTCCAGTCAATCTCTTCTCTTGCCAATATCTTCTGCTCTCTAATATTTCTATTCTTTAAGGTAGAGAACAGATAAGAGCATTACTCACACCCTTGACTTTGGAGACAAGGGAGAGGAAAGAAAAGAGGCAGGCATAAGGCTGCCTCCTCAAATATAACTACACAATGAAGATAGGTAAATGAAATTAAATGTTCTTTCTCCTTGTGATAATTTTTTTTTTTTCCCCAGTGACTTATTTTCTGTCAGTCCTGTATTTCAATATTCTATTAATGTTGTTTATTAAAATGATTAGAAGAAATGACAAAAGAGGTAATTGGTATATATCAAACTATTTTCAGTTCACATCAATGCAGTTTTTCTCTGTATAAAACATTAGTTGCAATACAATAAGCTGAGCAATGATTCAGGTCACATACCACATTTTTAAAGAATCTGTGGTTTATCCAAAAAATTCACACAGACAAGGAGAATAGTCAATAATATTAATTTTATCACTGCCTGTCATCCTAGGTACAATTCAATAGCTCATCAAAGAGCTGGGATCTGTACTACACAGCACAGATGAATACTATTCTGCACTTCTTAAGGTGCTGTCAGCTACTTCTTAAAGACTTTTAAGTTGGCAACTAAAGACTTCTGATAACAACAAAGAGAAACACCTTGTTTGCAACTGAGGTGACTCAAATAGCTTTTGCAGTGTGAAAACAAACTTATAAAACTTCGCTTTTCATACACAGAGCAATAATTACTTAGTGACTTAAGATGCTTTTTGTATTGCTGCTGGAGACTACCATTGCCTAGTAACAGAAGGATTTTCAAAGATCTGGGAGGAAGGCTGTCTGTCCGTCTTCTGGCTTCCCCTTAACTTACAGGCAGACAAAGACAAGTGACAGTGTTGGAATAATACATGTAGCTGGTGCTCTTTTCTTTCTTAATCACAAGCAGAATGATACCTTCACAGGTTGTCCACCCATTGTATTTGTCACCTTATTTATAGATTTTTCCTGTAAGTGTATATTCTATATTGTTAACCTCTTTAAAAAAATCTTGACTAAGGACTCATTTTTGTATATTCAAAAAAATAAAAAAGAGCATCCTAAACATTTTCATATAGACTAGAATTTAAGAATATGATTCTAAATGCATAGGTACTACTCAAAGAGAGAGATGAAAAATGTTTTCAATACTGATAAAATTTTGTTTTTCACTTAATTCTTAGGACTAGCGGAATTATTTTTTCTGAAACTGATATAGTAAATAAAATTTACTACTACAACAGGTAGATAGCAGATAAGAATGTTTCAGCATGAATGAATACAAAATTGGCAAAATTATAAGCAGCTGAAAAGAGGCTCATTTGATTGGAAATATCAAGCATTGAAACTACAAATCAAGACCATATCCATAAAAATAAAAGCTATTCATAATACAGGCTACACTGCTTTACAGAGGGTCTGCAACCTTTTAAAGTTACCCCTTAAACACATTTTAAAACTGTACCGATGAGTCAATACAGTCAATTTTTTAGAGAAAGTTGCTACATTGAAACTTACTGCATCTTATTGTGTGTGTGTGTTTAGCTCAGATACACCTTCCTAAAAGGGGACCCAGAGATGACTGTACAGTTTCATTTTGTTAGGCCCTTTTATGTATGTCTGTATAAGTTTCAACAGTGAAAAACAAACTCAGGCTAAAATCAAAACAAAAGCAGCTTTCACGCCACTTAGATATGTCTGGAAGAAATTAGTGATTATCCTCTAACTAGTGAAGATGTGTCAGTGATTTGAGAGAAACATATTTGTTTCTGGCATCTGAGTCAATAAAAAGGCTACTTAGGTAAAAACCAGAAGCTATTACAATGGGAAGACTCCAGTTTTTAACTGCACAGAGACTGCACTTCCACATTACTGCAGCATTGCATTACTGGCATTATTACAAGGAACCAGTACTAAAAAAACCACACATGACCTTTGCAAACTTTGATTCAACATTTTCAAGCAGGACCACTAAAGCTGTTTCACTATTTATAGTGGCAATGATCTCTGATTCCTCCACGCAATGAAAACCCATGCGCCTAAATATACTGTACATGGCCATAAAAACCTCTTGTTAATTGGTAAAAGTGGTAAAGGCAGAATCTAGCCCCTAGTTTCCATAGCTATTGCTGATCTCTGTCAGCAGTTTCTGGCAGGGACACTGCCAGAAGGTCCTCACCTGGCACACTGTCTTGAAGTTGTCTCAACGATGTGCAAAGCACCAGTAACACATAGGCAGACTGTTATTAGCGACAGAATAAAAATACACTACAGTTATATTTGTGGAATTGGGAAGAACAAAAAGTCAAGATGTCTCACAGAAACGGCAAGTGGCAAAAATGGCTGGAAGGCTGGGGTACTTTATTAGTGATGGAAGAGGGACAGAAAGAACAGGATGCACCTCCCCTGAAGAGGCAAGCAACTATTTTTTTGCTGCTTTGTGCTGTTGACTCTGTTGTGGGGATCTCTGAAATCTAATAAATTGTTTGAGGTGAGAACTACACATACTGAAATACACTGCTCCATACTCAAATTAGTCTTTATTTCTGTTGATATTTTATGGGTAGACCCCACAGAAAATCCACAATTAGACAGACTTCATAAATCTTTAAAGGACATGGTATAAATACTATTTTCTACACTGCATAATTTTTAAAGGAACATCACTGTGTTTTAGGAAGATAGTGAACAAAAGAAATCAGTCTGGCTAATTAAGGCACACAATAGAAATGGTAATCAAGGAACCTGACAGCAGTGAAAAAGAAGGGAAGTTATTTCCTGCAATATATTAGTGCATACTCCTGGGATCAGAAAGGTCTGCAGGAAAAGAATGAAAGGAAAAGATCATTGCATCTCCAAGCAGCCATCTCCAGTGTCTCCCGTAACCACCTTTAACCAGAAAAGCAGGAGAAATGTAACCCTAAGAACACTTCAGGGCAATGCAGTGCTGAAGTAAATGGCAGGAGTTAGGCACTGAGTCCCAAAATCTGTTCACAGCAGCTGTAAAAACGCTTCATTTTAAAGTGTAATCTTAATAATGCATTTTATTACTTTTAATCATTGTTCCATTATTGCAAAGCTTTATTTTTAAGAAAATGCTTTCTTCATTCCTTCAGTCCAGTAGAAAGCTAGTATCTGAGTGACCTGGAACAATGTCAATGCCAAGGCACATTCTCCACCTATGCAAATCCTGAAAACTGAAATACTAGATAATCAGCCATAATAGTCAACACCCCAGCATCTTTGCTGCAGGGTACCTCTAGGGTAAAAGAAGTATTCCTCTACTCAGCTGCCCTGGCTTATTTGGGAACTCGTAACACTCGTAACACAAAGGACGAAAAAGGAGGAGCATACTTCAGTAACCAGTACTAGTCAGGAAAGCACACTGGCACATGTCAGAATAGTGGAGACAATGCTTGAATCTCCAGGTAAACTCTAATAACTTCTATTTGATCTGTTTAGTTCACCGTAGATGCACAAGCCAAGGCCAAATGGAAGAACTTGTGCACTGTAAAGTGAGTGGAGCATGTCTACTCCTATACAATGCATGTTGCAGTGACACATCCCTCCTTGCATTTTTGAAGAGGACAGATTCTTCTGTAGGTTTCTTTCCCACTTCCAAAAATAAAAGGAGGAAACTGTTGCTGCTGTAGTCCTCCGACTAAAGCAATATGGAAATCAAGAAAATCCATTAGACCAAGGACACCATATCATAACGCACATAGGGAGTAGTTTAACATTGCTGGGAGCTGTTCAGCATATCAAATTGCTTTTCGTGAATGAAAGCTGAAATAGTGGTTAGGCTACAGTTGTAGCTGGAAGGGCCTTTTGCGGGAGGGATAAGGCAGGAGTGTGATAAGTTTCTCAACACTGCAATGAACGCTACAAAAGAGAAGTCTGAAAAACAGCAGTAAGAAATATTATTTATTATAACTGCAGAAGGAACCTGTGTTGAATTTTCTCCATATCATTTCAAGAGGAATTAGTGTCCAACTTGGAAGGCCATGAAGGCTTCTGTTTTCACAGAAACATTTACACTCTTATCAGAAGACTGCAAACAGGCAGTAGACTGTATCAAATATTTCTTTCTGCAAGAAGAACAAATGATCTGCAGATATCAGATCCATTTTGTGGCTAATTCCTTTTGCTCATTATCTATCCCTATATCATAAAAGTGAAAGCAGCATTTCTGTAAGGAGGTGCTCATTTGTGTATCTTTCATGATCACAATGAACACAAACTCGCAGCAGACGATTGCTCTGCAATGCTAGTGCTAGCGTAGGGGCTGAATAAATGGCGAAGACCATTTAAGCTATGGTCTCCTCTTTTTCTTCTTTTTTTCCTTCTATTGTCACAATAATTGTAAAAAGATGGCTCTCCCAATTCAGAGTTCCATGGCTAGCTTTGTTATCTAGTTCAAGTAAATATCTGTTATATTGTTTGTAAGGTTTTCCCCAGTATCATAAATATGTTCAGGTAGTGGCCAATGTGGTGTTGGTTTCCAAAAATATTTTTTTCTATTGGAACATTAAAAAAGAGCTCTCTGAGAGTGGTGATAACAGTTATAAAATCATCATCTCTTGATCTGAGCATAATAACTAAATGCTAGTTAAACTAAATAACTAAATGCTAGTTAAACTAACTCTTTTTAATATTAGAAAGATTCAAAGTGCTTCCTACCAGATATATGTACAAAATTTAAAGTGCTTTCTTACTAGATATATGTACAAAAAATTTTGATATAGAGAGAGCAGTTTATTATATTATCTTATTATATCCTTTATCAAATGCTACCATACACATGTGATTCTTCCTCTCTGTCCCTTCTACCGATACTATAAACTGATATTTCTGTCTTATCCTTCTCCCCATTTTCTCTTGTCTTCCTCCCCCTGAGAAACCTTTCTGTTTTCAACTCTGTATGTATGTCAGGTAGTTCATCATGGATTTCTCTATTCCGTGTGCAAGAACAGACCATTTGAATCTGCAGATGCACTTTTCTCTGTCCATAACAAATGGAACTGCTAGCCTGGGTTAATTAATTCCTATGATAGCAATTATTTCATTTGTTTTGCAGGTCCTTTTTTGGGAAGCTATTTTTCTGAAGCTACAAGGTTTCAACTTTCGACAAGTACCAAAACTTCCAGCCTGCTGGTTGTTGCAATGACATTTGTTGGCCGGAATTATGTCAGTCTGATTTTCTGTGTAAGAACAGTAAGTTACCAAGCACACTTCTCAAATAATTAATGGCACTTGGCTTCATGCCTCAGAACACACTCAAGGTGTACACTGAAAGCCTACTAAAGCTCTCCCTGACATGACTTATTACTTTATTACAAAAGTGTAGAACAGCTTTCTAGAGAAGGCATACCTTGAAGGAAAGCAATATTCTTACAGGCAGTTATTTACAATAAAAATCTGAAGAATAGTGCAGTCACTATTTACAAGGATACCATTTCTTGTTATGGCCTTATTATAAGACTGTAGTTTTTAATGATTTAAGATCTCAGTGCTCATTTTTTGGGTTCACAACTTTCACAAGACCAATTGCTTTTATAATAGGTCAGCTAAAGTTATGCAATTCTTTTTTTTTCTTCTCTGTGTAACTGTCTCTTTTACACTATTATAATTAGCAAAAAATCATAGCAATGAGACTACAATCCAACCCACTTTAAGAAATACTTTATAACATCCAATTTTTAAAAGGAGAGGCTTAAAAATATGCTTATATTTTTAATTATAGTTACCAAGATTGCACATTCAAGTATGGATTTGTGTGTGCAATTTATTTAAGCCCCTGCTGTATTTGCATGTATAAGTCAGGAGTTCGTGCACACAAGCAAAATTACTGTAATCATGGTGAATATAAAAATGCTCAGAAACAGATAAGTAATTGTATAGGTGTGCAATTTCTGATGCCAAAAATGCTGAAATGTTCTTATAAAATCAGGCATTTGGCCTTTAAAAGAGAATCCTTTTTGAAGTGTTTGTAGAAAAACTCACAAGCTTGAGTTTCAAACACACCAAACATGAATAGTGACTCCCAAACTATTTCAGCTCTGATTTACCATATTCAGTAGCACTGAAGAAGAAGCTCTCATGCTTCTGTAGGAACCAAATACTATTTTCTTTTGTATTACCTCTGAGTGCTTCCAAGCTCACAGAAAACAATCTTCTTGGTTATTAAAAATTATTTCAAACACATCTTTGTATCTTCTACATTACTGTGCTAAATATTATGTAATTTCCTTCTGTAATTAGTTTAAGACATGGAGTAACACAATGTGGTGCTTTTGAATAAAGTCACATTTCATGTCAGCAACGTACACAATATTCAAATACTGATCACCAATCTGGTTGTTAATGTATCACATAAAATGGTTTTAATAAAGCTCACTGACTTGCAGTCCATATATTATACTATGGAATTTCTCCATCCATTTAAATGTCCAGTTTATGTCCATATCTAGTACAAGCAGATGAAATTTTAGACTAAAATAACTGTAGGTTGTGCTTTGTTTGTTTGTTTGTTTTTTATTTATTACACAAGTGGTGTCTGCCTATAAAATACAGGCACTTTTAATGATAGATTTTGCTTTCAGAAACTTCACTGGCCATGCTGCCATTGATTTTAACACAAAAGGTCTTTATTTTTGTGTTATCAAATATTACTGTCAATCTTTCAGAAAACTGTTCCTTAATTACACCTAATGATCAGAGTAAGAGCAACTACATTCATCTATTGCTCACCTCAATAACAATTAGTTTTCCTGTGTCTTTGTTCCAGCCAATTTTGCCATGGAAGCAACACACAAAATTCTGTGATTAGTCCTTTCAGGCTTTCCTTTTCCTTTCCCTTTCCCTTTCCCCAGCATACGTGTAGAACCACGTGCAGTACTTAGCCCCAGATGAAAATAATTACTAAATTGTATTTACATACGTACAGACACATTTATGACTATCCCCACTGAATATACTGCGTGTTGCTTTCTCTACAGCGGGAACACTGACTGTAGAATAGTGAAAAGCAATATTTAAGTGAAGCCTCGGATTTGTGTAAGAACTGCAACCTTGTCCTACCAATGAATGACAGGTAAGCAAACAATACTAAACTGTTTTGTTAGAAACAGTCAATTTAAAAAAAACAAAAACAAAACCAAAAACCCAACAAACAAAAACCCCCATGGTTTAAAGGTTTATGTTTGCATAAAGCATAGACTAAAACTTTCACATTAGTAGTAATAGTATATGCAATAACAGAGAGTAACGTAGATAATGTAGACAGATGAATAGTAACAGTAACAATAGAAGAAATAACAAAATACAAACTTTTGTTCAATAAGTCTTTGTCAGCTCAGTCACATATTTGAATGATCTGCACAGGGGATGCATGCATTCCTGTTTTGTCATTCCTGTTTTCATATATATGTCAAATGAAACGGAGAGAAGCTAGCAGACAAATTGCCCAGTAGTCAACATCAACGTTCCTGTCATTTTTTTATTCATAACCAAACATTGCCAACTTCTCCAAACCCATCACCTCTTCTGCATTTGGATTTATATGAATTCCAATATATAGCCAATGCCTTGGTAACCCAAGGGAAAGCTCTGGATACTGTCTCAAATATTCCTCTATTGGCCTAATAAGACAGGAATAACGAAATCCTTCTGTGATGCAAATCCAACCCCATTTTAATAAAACAGAAATCATGACGGTGCCCTTTAGCAGAACAGGGTTTCTAATTTGTGCTTCATCAAAGTAGTTATGTGGGATATATCTTCAATCCTTGTGTCTAGAATATTTCACATGATTGATGACACATATCAGAGTTAAGTATTTCTACTGAACATACTAAGATATTTCCCACAAATCTCACAGAGATGAACCATGAATTTAACATGAATTCTCAAATAACCAAGTTGGTGTGAAAAACGCTCCCTTCAATAAGACTTCTGGTACGGATAGAGAAATTTGCGCATAAAAACAAAGATAAGTATTACTATAAAAACATATTCATTCTGCATAAAATCTGAATGTTTCCCAGGTTTTCTGAAGAAGTACCAGAGTAGTTTATTTCTAGTTTTCAACTGTATTGGATGCACACTACAGCGTTAAGTGCTTTCCAAAGGAAATAAAAATCATTATCCCCATCCTCAAAAAATCCCAACGAAAACCTTAAGCTTAGAGAAGTCAACGTGACTTTGTTCAAGGTCTTCTAGCAACCTTGTAGCAGAGACAAGGTCACCCAGCTAATTATCCTGACTACAAGTGCAAGGTCCTCACAAGTCACAGGCCAGGCAGGGCTGTAGCTAGTTAAATAGAGAGCCAAACACCATGGAACAGTAACCAGCACCAACAGGTCAGCCTACAACTGAATTTACTTTTTTTTTTTTCCAGTTTGACACTTCCCCACAGCTGCAAACACACAATCAGACAGATATTTGGCATAAAATTGAGCTTTTAACTACAGATTGTTTAGCTTAAAGGTTCTTTTTTAATTTACTGGCATCAGTCAAATAGGATTGTGTAGCTATGGTATCCTGCCATTTTTAAAATATGGAAATCCACATGCCAGTCAGTTTTAATTCTGACAACAAAATGTTTACATTTTGTAGCACGCGTAAGTGTTATTGGTAACGTTTCAGGGCAATCATACATTAAAAAAAAAAAAAACAAAACAAAACAACATGGCAACAAATTTTTTGTATAGAATTTTAAATACTTAACAGATGTTCAGACATATCTGGAATAATCCATAAACCAAAAGAAAAATAAGTGCAAAATTAGTATTACATAGTCTACAACACTGACAACTACAGATGCTGCATCCCCATTTCTCATCAGATTGTGAATTTAATTCTAGTGAAGTTTAACTCAATTTCAGCTTTTAAATACTCATTAAGAAGCCTACAGGATAGTTAGTTTTGGAGTTCATAAATACCTGCTACTCAAACTGGAGTGTAGACACGTGACAGGAAGCAAGAGAGTTACCACTCATCTACTGAACTGGGGACCTTGGTTGTGTCTAACTGCCTTATAGCAGTTAACATTACATTTATTTCACAATTGGGGATGGCAGATTGCTTGTATGTGTTCAATTTTCACCTTTTTTTCCACTTATATTCACATTTATCATACTGTGAACAAAATCACTGGGAGACAAAGGTCAGGGTCTGTAATTCTGATATTAAATGAGATTGCACTGCTATTTTTTAGTATTTTGAACTGTAAAATTCAGTGATTTGTGTTTATCTAAAGAATAACAATGGACTGTACCATTTGGCATATTTCTTTCATATTATACTGTTTTTATTTAATAGACTCATTTTTGGATAGAAAACTGGAGATGGACAAAGAACTGGCTCTGCTTACAAACTCAGCCACAATACTGTAACTTACACTTGCCATCTACATTTTCAATCAATATATAAAATCACAAATATGCACGTCATATAATGTTTATTTTTACAAAAATATATAAGTATTTGTCACCCTTTTGGCACAGCATTTAGAGAGTATTTTAGTTATAACTTAGTTATTTTAATTGCACTGTATGGTCATTGGTAATTATTACTATCATCATCTACTCTGTATCCCTGCATAATAGATAAACTTTAGCTTTGCTTAGCAATTTCCAAATCTATTTCAAATATCACGCATTTTAGAGCGATGCCGTAGATCACTTGTTTTATTTGCTTTCTTACTGGTTTCATTCCAAGAATTTGAAATTTTTCTTGTCTACCATGATGATCTTACTTGCCTCCCAAGCTGCTTTTCCTGGTCTTTCCTTCTGCAATTATTCCAGAATCTGCTTTGCTCCTCTACTCATTCTGTTTTTATGAGTATTGGGGCATAATCATAGAATCATAGAAAGCTTTGGGATGGAAGGGACCTTTAAAGGTCATCCAGTCCATCCCTCCTGCAATTGGCAGGGACATCAACAACTAAATCAGGTTGCTCAGAGCCCCATCCAGCCTGGCCTTGAATGTTTCCAAGGATGGGGCATCTACCACCTCTCTGGGCAACCTGTTCCAGTGTTTCACTACACTCATTGTAAAAAATTTTTTCCTTATATCCAGTCTGAATCTGCCCTCTTTTAGTTTAAAACCATTACGCCTTGTCTTATTGCTACTGGCCCTGCTAAAAAGTCCCTCTCCATCTTTCTTATAAGCCCCCTTTAAGTACTGAAAGGCTACAACAAGGTCACCCTGCAGCCTTCTCTTCTCCAGGCTGAACAGCCCCAGCTCTTTCAGCCTTTCCTCATAGCAGAGGTGCTCCATCCCTCTGATCATTTTTGTGGCCCTTCTCTGGACCCTCTCCAACAGGTCTACGTCCTTCTTGTACTGAGGACCCCAGAGCTGGATGCAGCACTCCAGGTGGAGTCTCACCAGAGCAGAGTAGAGGGGCAGAATCACCTCCCTCAACCTGCTGGCCACACTTCTTTTGATGTAGCCCAGGATACAGTTGGCCGCCTGTGCTGTGAGAGCACATTGCTGGCTCATGTCCAGCTTTTCATCTATCAGTACCCCCAAGTCCTTCTCGGCAGGGCTGCACAAAATCCCTTCATCCCCCAGCCTGTACTGATACTGGGGGTTGCCCCGACCCAGCTGCAGGACCCTGCACTTGTCCTTGTTGAACCTCATGAGATTCACACAGGCCCACCTCTCCAGCCTGTCCAGACCCCTCTGGATGGCATCCCCTCCCTCAGGCGTGTCAACTGCACCACTCAGCTTGGTGTCGTCTGCAAACTTGCTGAGGGTGCACTCGATCCTGCTGTCTATGTCATTGATAACACCCGATAGATATTCTTTACTGAAATTCTTTAATGAACGCATGAAAAAAAATACATTCATTGTATCTAGGAATTAAAAAAATGTTTTCTTGTTGCTTTGTTTCAAAATATTATCTTGCGCTTTTTCTGCCTTTCTCTTCAATTTCTTCTAGCTGTATTCTATGTTATTGTGAATTATTATCAGTGCTGTTTAAGGCTAGGACCATGGATAAATAGACTCTGAGTTCCCAATTTGAAAAGGTCCCATAAGACAGCAGCTGTTCTCTGTATTTTTATACAAAAAAACCTTATTTATATGATTACTCAGTGAAAGCATGATCTTGATCAGGTGCCATAGGACTCAAAAGAGGATAAGTATTTTGTTCCCTGGGAAGTATAAAATACACCAGACTTTGATCCCACTGCATCACAGGCTGAATCTGCATCTTACAGTATCTGGAGCTCTGGGTGAGACTGGAGTCTTTGTCATGCTACACATGCCACAAATAGGGATTGTTTCTGCTCCTCACAATTTGTATAAGTTTTCTGAAACAAAGTTAATTTGAAAACTCAGAGAAATCAAAAACCAAAATGGAGATCTTTCCATTTGATGATGCATAATGCCATTACCGTGATACGAGAACTTTTTTTGTTATGAAATGTAAACATCAATTAAAATGAGAAGATTCTGTTATATTACCTAAGGATAGGAAATGACAATCCACCTCTTCGTATTAGATTTGTAATTCTTAAAATGGGAAATGTTTTAAGGGTCAAAGGAAGCAGCAGCTTAGGTCAAAAATGGAAATGAATATGAGCAGTCTTATCTCAGTCATAAATTTGCATGTACACATTTCAAATCTATCACAGCTGACAGAGGAACTGGACTGGCAGTCCGATTAAGAAAAGCACAAGACTTGAGTTAGAGATAATTTCATTTACAGGTTGTATTGGTCTGGGAAAACATACACAACATCTCTGATACTATGCTTGATATCAGCTCATGCTACAAATCTATAATCTACAATACTTATCATAAATAGGAATTAATTACAAGCTCTTTCCATCTTCCTCTCCCTTTCTTCCATCATATATTGTAAATACTGCACACTTGCAGAATAGATCCTAATCAGTCTCTTTTATATAACAGAGCTAAGCTTTCAAGGCATACAAACATCACACGAAGAGGCCTGTCAGTTAGACTCCCAGTCACTTTTGATAATATTTGGAAGAAAACAATGAACTCAGACCCTCTTTGAATACAGGCAGAAAAAGGACTTAATACAGCAATCAAGAAGTGTAAGAACAGAAAAAAGCTGACAGAAAGGGGATGTCCGTGAGTTACTAAGTTTTAATATTGCTGAAATATAAAACTGGAAGCAACCTCTGTTCAGTGGTACATAAAGTATTAGGGTTCATAATGCTTCTAGTATCTCCTTCATGATCCCAATTAAGTCTTTAAAATTTCATCCATAATATTAGAGCTGCTTCTATATAGACTCCTTTCTAATGCAAAACTGAAGTACACGCAGTCTTAACGATGTTTGCGGAATAATGAGATTTGAATCAACTATGAGACTCTTAATCTTAATTGGCAAGAGGTGTGGGAAGATGAAAAATTTCCTTTCTCTATAATCTAATCAGGCCCATCAATATCAGCTTCCAGATCGCAATGTCAGCCTTTCCACTGAAGGGCTGAGCAGGAGGTTAGGAAAAAATTAATCGTAAACATTAATGTAAATACCAAAAGTTCATACTCGTCACGCTAGGTAAGCCACCTCAGCAACATTTGTGCTTCCTCTTGTACTTTCTCACTTGTGTTGCTGGCACTGCTTTCAGCATCCCTCCTCAACAGGCTGAAGAAGGAGCTGTATTTTGAAAGGTTTCCCAATGGGCTGGTTGAAAACTCAAATTGCATGTTTTCATGAGGAGCCCACAAGAACTCAGAAATCAGAACCACTTCCAACTTGTTTGAGGAGGAACTTTAAACTCCAGTTCTCAATTCAGAAAGAAAAGATTTCTGCAAGAACTTTTAGTAAAGAGTCCCTATTAGCTATTGCTCTTGCAACAAGGCAGAAGAAAGGACTCCTGTGGTGTTTGTGAAAAACTGGGGTTTCAGCCTGTGCCAATACAGCATTACCCCTGCAACCAC
This sequence comes from Platalea leucorodia, assembly GCF_965183815.1. Classification (NCBI taxonomy): domain Eukaryota; kingdom Metazoa; phylum Chordata; class Aves; order Pelecaniformes; family Threskiornithidae; genus Platalea; species Platalea leucorodia. Next base: position 116,647,256 of record NC_138824.1, read on the forward strand.
CTTCCTATCCTTGATGCTGATGCTCATCAGGTGCATCGACATGTCAGGACATTGAGGAAAGACAGACATATTGTCCCTAAGTCCTGATGAGCAGCAGTCATAACTCACCTCTAGCAAGCAAGAGGAGACCTTGTCTGAATTTCTAAGAGCTCGCTTTGACATCAGTATAGTATGAAGATAAGACCACTGTTCAGGACAATGTAACTTAGCCAGCTAATATGCCTGAGAGAGGTGAAAGATGTAAATAGTGCCTTTACCACCCTCTTCAATAACCATCAAGGAGCCTGGGAGGTAGGCTGGGGAGACACCGCACCACTGCTGAGGCAAATTTGAAGAACCATCAAGATTCTTGGTTTATCCATTCTCACAGCCTGTAGCAAAGTGCTAGAATTCAAAATGTAACTTGACTTTTCAAAAACAGCTAAAAACGATGAACTCTCTCCACACCATAAACAACAGCAATCCCTTTATGGCTCTTTGAGTCTATGTATGCAAGTTTGCTCAGATTTCTAAAGCCACCCCTAAACCATAAAAAGATGAAGAGATACTTTTTGTGCATTATCCTCTGCATAGATAAGGGAAGGCTCTGAAACCCTCAAGACAATCCCCAAGGCAGAGATGTCTGTTTGCCTACAAAAATATTTCAATGACTACTAACAGTATCAGCTGTCTCTCATCTTTTTTATAAAGCATACAGAAGCAAAGGTGAGGTGTTTGATACACAGTGGAGTGAGAAAGCAGCTGGAATTACTGCAATTTATGCACAGCCAGCCAGACAAGCTGTTGCAACGGATGGTTATGCATTTTAGCACAGCCTGCAGTTGGCACATAGTTTAAATAAAAAATACGATGCCCACACATACAAAGCAATGATGGAGAGCTAATGATCAGTTTCATAGGAGTGGGCTGTTGCTTCCTAATTATTATTTGGATTCACTTTTTGATAAGTTAGTGCTGGGTTTTGTTTTATTAAGTATTATATTTTATGAAATACATCCTTTATTACTTAATACCAAACAACTCACTGTTGAAGTGATTTTAGATAAACTGCAGAATTGCCCTTCTACTGGGCAGGCCTTTTATGCACTAACCAGAAACATGGGATGAAACTGATATTGCTAGCAGATAATAGCATCCTCCTAGTGGTGGGCAAATCTGGCAAGTGTATCATCAGGTTCAATGTCAGTAGTGCAGTGGCCAGGATTTCATATGCTGTAACAAACTGAACACTATTTCAGATGCAATGTGTCATGGCTTCTATCTTACTTTTACTCGTCTCAGTCCGCTAAAATAATTCAAGGGACATGGAGTTACTTTTTTCTCTCCTTCTTTGCATTAAGTTCAAGCAAAGTACACAGAAATAGAACTGACCTGAAGAAATGACCGATGGTTTCTCTTGGGCTTCAAAGGCAAAAAAGTGTTACAGGAAAAAATGCAGCCTTTTACTGACTGTGGACTCTACCCAGAGTAGAGTGGACAGAATAGAAAGAGAATTTTTTGGTACTTTGAACTGGAGACAAACACCTGGCAACTCCCAGCATTTCCTTTGTGTGAGCCAATTCCTGGGAACACTTATGTGTACTTTAATATGCCCAGCTGTCGAATTGCAGAGGAGGCCTGTTAAGATGGTGATGCAGTACATACCAAATAATAAATATGAATAATAATAAGTATATAATAATATATAAACCCTAACACTTCACTAACCCTTAGTTTTGCAACCATTTTGAAGCCTACTAATGTAGACTAGAAACTGTTTTCACTAATCTAGTAAATAATTGTGAATTTATTGTGAACTTGCAGAAGATGCATCCCGTGGTTAAGGCATTCATTGTCAGGGAGGAGGGTCCAGTCGATGGACTGAGAAAACAGCCAACCTAAATTTACCATTAGCAACTAGCCTAATTTATTTTGTTTTTCTTCACTGTATGCCAGATACCAGTGTTTTTATTTTATTTTTATTTATTATTATATAACCTGGTGTTTTTATTTTTATTTATTTTTTAAGCACTACAGTCCAGCTTTGTCTATCTCAATTTGATAATTAGATAGCCAGTGGTATCATAAAATTCCTTATGATGGAATTCAGTGCATAAGAATTGGTGGCTTGTTGAGTGCTTTTGTGTTGTAAGAAAGTTTCTTCTGAAACAGCTCACAAATGAAGCAGAACTAACCAATCCCTCTTAGACAAGCTGATCACCTGGAAAGCAATAAGATAATGAGTTTGTTCTGTTGACCTCCAGGATATGAGCAAATAGTAATTGTAACTTCCAGCAAAAGTAGCACAGAAAGCACATCTGTGAGGCAAATATCTATAATGTAGATACAGGCAGCACTGAAGCACAGAAGTTCTTGTTACTGTCCCAAAATACTCTGCTGGGACAGGGAAAGCACAGACATCCCTATTCGATCAGTCAATGTCTCACAGCAACTAATTTTCCACCAGTGATCAGGAAGCTCAGAGCACTCTCTCATCAACATCCAGGGAAGTGAACTAAATCCTGGTGCAGAACACTTTGCCCTTCTGGTAATGCAGTTTGTGTTTTAGATTTTGTTTGTGACAAGCTTTGCATTTTGCTTGGGTTTAACATGGCATTACAGCTGATAGGTGTTTTACTTTCTTACTGCCAGGTCCAGAGATACCACAACCCGGAAAAGTAAAACAAGTGCCTGCAACAACTGATTGACAGGCCTAAAACACCTGGGAGAAGACCATCACACAAGAAATAATGGCTTAGAGAAAAACAAATTAGAAGCCGATTTATATTCCAGGAGACATTTTATTGCCTGCCGCTCTCCATCCCACTGAAATATTGTGATGGATTGGGGTGAGTGAAGAAAATTGCTAGGTGCTAGTAATGACAATTTGAATAACGAGGTGGAGGAAACACACCATGCTCTGCCTCTCCCCAGAACACGGTTAGCTTATTGTGGAGGGAATCAAGGAGGGGAATATGACCCATTAGTCATTGGAGGCACCTTGGGATGTGTTGTTCATATGCACATTCACACTGTGGGCATCCCTAACACCAAATTCTGGTCAATTTTAAGGTCTGTATTCTAAGGTCAAACTACTAAGAGGGAACTGAAGACTGAAAGCAGATTAAGTGGAGCTCTGCATGCTTTCCACAGAGCTGCAAGCCAGCCAGCAGTTACTTGTCAAAGCATGGGAAGAGATCTACAAAAATCTTGGTGAAAGGGGTGGGAATGTGTTCTGAAACTGTTAATAGACTAAAACATATTTCTATGAAAAAACTGTAATCACAATGTGACTGTGTGCAAGCTGGGCCACTTCTGAAATGGTGATGTTGCAATTACTGTCATCATCATGAACCTGCACATATAGGCACTATGCTTTCTGAAGATGAGTGTCAGTCCTGCATTCCCAATAGCATTAGGAAATAATAAGGGTAAGATCTCTTTCATTTGATACAAAGAAACTTCTTGATAACATCTAGAGCAAGAAGAGAAGAGTTTTTTCTGCCAAAGGAAAGTGGGAGCTGAAAAGAGATGGGAAGACTGGGCTAGGTAGGTAGAGTAGGTGTAAACTGAGTCATGGCTTTTCTTTAGTATCCATGGCCAGGATCCAGCCTGGTCTCAGGTAGTATGTTACCATGACAACTTGTCCAAAAAAATGAAGGAGAGGAACAGAAAACAGAAGAGGATCTTTGTTTTTCAGCACATTGTCATGAAGGGAGATGGTTAGAAGTGGGTCTAAATTCCTAAAGCAATGGAGCTATTAGTGATGTTTCCGACATCTCTGAGATCTAGGACAAAAGGTCCCGGGACTGTCACGGAAAGGTAGTCTTTTTTTTCCCTGGGAAACCTGGGAGATTTCCAGGGGTTTCAAGATGCTTTCATACTCTTTAAAAGCATGAGTCTCAAAAGTAAGTCTCTGACATCTGCTGGCTTGTCACTAGGTGGAACAGAGATTTTCTGTACCCATGCTGCTCAATATGAGCTATGAGACATATCTTCAAGCAAAGGTGGTCTGAAGTGAGGTTCAAAATCTCGGCCTCGAAATCAAAATGAAGTCCTCCTAATGCCTCTTGACTCTTCAAAAGAAGAGGATTTGAGAAGATAGATGTGCCTGTCAGGTCAAATTGTGGTAACTGCTGATATACTAGAGTAGGAAAAACAAAGGGCATATTGTCTTACCCTCCCATCTCACGGGGCCCAACTCTGGCACAGTCCAAGCATTGAGCTTGTTTAACTTGCTACTGCTAAAATTAGAGAGGATGGGGAAGAGCAGGAAAAGAAATTAAAGGTCTGGACAGGGAGAAATCCAATGGCCTTTGGGATTTCAGCCCTTCAGGAACTAGGCAACAGCCTGTTATGTTTCCAGGGTTAGCCCAACAATTGTGTTTTATTCTCTACAGTTATCTGAGTTGGGTCAAGCTACCAGTTTGCCTTATTATACTCACCAAAATACAGAAGCCTTTTTTGAGAGGATTCTGATATTTGATTTGAAATCAATGAAATGCTCAAAATACCTGGACAGCGGAGAACCAGATAGCTGAACTTTTTTGGCTACGGAGAGGAGAGACAAGCAGAGATCAGATAATTTCCCAGGAATGAGACAGGCTATTGAAAATGAGCCCAAAAAACCTCCTAGTTTGCAACCACATGATTGGAAATATTTGGGGAAAACAATAGAAGCACAGAGGTGAAAAATTCTAAGATCTCTTCCCTCTGAGGCCAACTATAACTCTAGAAAGAGGCCTGTGGTTACATGGACAGGAAGGTAAATAACAGAAGGGCTGTTCCCTGAGTTCCCCCTCACAGGGACCAAATAGCCAGCACTGACATAACTACTTCCTTCCTAATCTTTTTGTGATCTTTTTCTTTGTTGAAGGATTTTTGAGCAATAAGAAATACATTCTCAGAAGAATCAGAGGAGACTAGTTGAAGGATGAGACCTTGGGAACAGCCGTATGGATGGCCAATGACTTTATTCTCCGTCCTGGGGTTTTTGGTGACCTGAACTAGATAGCACAGCATTCCCTCTGAAAGAGAAATGTCTGGGTCATACCATGGCAGAAGTGATGCCTTCCTCATGCAAATTTCTATGATCTCAGAGACAGACTGAGCCTCCGGACATAGTAAAGGTAGGGATAAGAAATCAAAGGAAAAGCTGATTTTAGAAAGCATCCAAAAATAAGAAAGGAAAACTCCTGACAGGGAAATCTCAAATCCAAGGAGGCTCAACAGTAAACAGGCAGAAATACTTTTAGTCTTGTAAGGACTCAGATTGTGCAGATATAACACACTAATAGCAAGGTCACTACGTGTTTTTTCCCCTGTCTCTGGCATTTCAGATCCAACAGATTTGGTTTTGGAACAAATGAAGAGAGGCTGGAATGGAAACTGGCCACCATGTGAAGGGCTTGATTTTGTTGGGGAAGACAGCCTGGAGAAAAAAGATTCTTCCTAAATCTTAGAGTAGAGAGGGTATGAGACATCTGTGCCACTTTCCCCTGTTGGGAGGAAAAAAAGCACGCAGCATGTCTAACTGGTGTGCCAAAAGTCGAAACAGTTGAAGAAAAATTAGGTAAATAAGGAAGAAAGGCTAACAAACTTTAATCTCATTGAATAAATGCTAGATGTGCTCAGTGAGTAAACAGGACTCCAACTCAATCAGGCCACTAAGAGGAGATGAAAGGATGGGAGATACCCTTGTCCCTCTCATACTACTTGGGCACAGCATGCTGGAAGGCTGCAGAGGGTGAAGAATGCAACTTAAGGACCAACGTCGGACTGCTAGAAGGCCTCCTCTACGTGCCATGCAATGACGGAGAAAAGAAAGACTTTATTTGCCCTGTCATATCTGGTAGAGCCAACCACAACTCACTCTATCTGTTTTAAGATGAGTGTTGTTGCTTTTTGGTTTTTTTTTGTTTTGTTTTTAATCTTCCTCTTAAGGGACACCCTATTTTTTAATTAAGACTGTTTATTAAACATGTTTATTAAACATTCACTTCCCATAAGTATTTATTCTTAATCAGCTCCTTGACTGACCAGTTACCATATTGCTTTTGTCATTGAATTAAATATTACTTAACATTCAAATCTGTTCTTGAAAATGAGTGGACTGTACATATACCTGGATGAAAAAAAAAGTCTTGGGCTTCTAAGTATCATTTGCATGATTCTAACATGATGCGCATTGTGGAACTTAAGTTTAATGTCAGATATCTTTTCAACTGGACAAAAAAGGCTCTTCTAAAAAATTCTGTCATGTTTTAGAATAATGCACAAAATGTACTGCCCGTAAACCCACTACATTTAAAATACACATACATGAAAAAACCTAACTTGTAGCTTTCCAAGCATTTTTAAGTTCTCTGCTTTCCTTCTCTCAGTTAGACATACTCATGTTTTTACAGATTCCCCTGGCTGAACGATACCACAATCATTTCTCTCTAGGTTTTAGTAAAAGTCAAGCAGGTCAGGTGAGCATCTCATGATGCCCAATATGAGTAGGTCAATCCAGCCTAATGCATCTAAGAAAAACAGCTAGGAAACAAACATTCTGTAGAAGACTATTACTGTAAATGGCAAAAAACAATGACACTGAATCAAAGTGTGAAAAATCACAGAAAAATAAGCTTTAGTTTGTAACTAAAGGTTTTGACAAGATCATCAGGTAAGTGCACAATTGCGGCCTTGAGCAAGGAACTTTGATGGACAGTTCTGATGATGCTTTATCTGCAATAATATCTGCATTTCTGAGAACCCCTTTCCCAGAAAGAGCTTAAGCAGTTGGAATTATTTAAAAGAAAAGTAATAAGGAGAATGTATTGTGTGCAGAAGCTAACAAAGATTAAAATAGCTAAATATGAGGAGCTTGGCTAAGCAGCAGACTCCAGAAGAGCAGGAAAATAGTGTACAAATACGTAGATCATATAAACACACAGAAGAGGTAATCAGTGAGGATAAGGTGGGTGATAGTGGTGTAACAGTACAAAATTAAAAAAAGAAAAATGAAAACAAAGGAAAAAGTGTAGTCCAGATGATAAGAAAAAAATTTTAGACAGCAATAACTATTCAGGTGTGAAATAGTCTCCCAGAGGATAAAGAAGTTCTATAACCTATGACATTTTAAATCCACTGTAAACAATTCACTAACATTAAAAAAAAAAAAAAAAGTAGGAAACTTTTGGCTCTGGACAAAGCAACCTAGTCCACTCCTCTATCTTAAATGTTCAAAATTCAATGAACATTTATATTACCCATTTCTCCAAAGACTGGCCTCATCAAATAGTGGAACTTCTATTGTTTCATGCCCATCTAAATCACAGTTCTACATATGGTACTTTACATGTTCACCATTCAACATTAATAGCAGAATATTCGCTATGTAATACTGATAAGGAGATTTAATTTATGTAAAATAAAAAGATCTAAAAATGTATTATCCAAGTCGCAGGTGTGTTGTGAGGTGAGAGAGCAATTATCAAGATCATTATTATAGTACATTAGTGTCTAATGGTGTGTGATAAGGATTGTAAAATGCCTACTATGTAGTTAGCTATCTTTCATTTGGCATTCAGCAACAAAATGAAAATTATCCATATCGTATATATACACCGAACGACTGAGAAAATAGAAAGCATTATCAAATGCTTAGATATGTAAAGCAGAAAACCAACAACACATAAACAGAAAAAAATTAAATACTTTTTCATTTTTAGAAACAGCAGTGCCAGCTTTGGAAAAAAGGACCCATAAGAAGGCGCTGAGATGGTGTCTTGAGTAAAGCAATTTCTGTTTCCTAGGGTCTCTTAAAAAACAGGTGGTAGTGTGTATGTGTGCGTGTGTGTCCATGCACACACATGCACAAAGGACCACCAATTTTATATACAATTTTTAAACAAAATGCTTTTCTTTCACCACAATTGACTTTTTGAGCAAAAGATGTCTGGCTGAACCAATTTAAACAGCAACACAAAATTTGGCAGCAATCCATTTCTGCTGAGATTAAAACAGCTGCTACTGAATCCATTGATCCTTTTAGCTATTGATTTGTTAATTTAACAAAAACCAAAGTTTTAGAATGTGAACAAACTCACAATGCTGAGGAGACAGGATTTTGATAAGCTCTGCTACCAGACTAAGCTGGTAACACTGTCAAATGAGAAAATCACACGATTTAAAATATTAAAGATTTTCAATGTGTCTGATTGCTTAAAATATGATTCCAAATAGAAATGCGACCTGTTAGAAAAAAGCTCTCATAATGAAAAAGGATAATCTTAAAAAAACAGATCTGCTCCCTTTGTCTTCTCTCTTCTAATATTAGTGATTAAAGCAATTTTGCCATATTTCATGCTCCTGTTTGCTTTGAAGACCCAAATTATTTTTAGGAGAAAAGAATAGATTCTATTCTTATTACAAAGAAAATTAGCAGAAGTTCTAACTAAGGATCAGGTTCTCCCTGAGATAGCTCCAGGCCACAACAGTCCTCACTGTGCAGCTCCCAGCTTTTGTTCTCAATCAAGAGTATATTTCCAAACAGGTAGAGACTTCACAGTCTAAACTAGTAGATTATGTATCACTGGCACTCAGATTCTGCCGTCTTGTTCCCTACTTGAGGCATTATACCCATTAGGATGTACTAATTTTCTCATGAAGTCAATTCACATAAATGAATGCTTGGGACTCAGAGGGCCATAGCTATAGCTGTGTAATAAGGCTGCCAAACTGATAGAGTGACCTCTCCTGCTGGTGGTGTTTAGAGCAGATCAGCAATTTACCACCAAAATAGTTTTTCCCTGGAAAATGCTAGTTGCAGAAAATTGATGTTTTGGAAAAAATGGAGTTGTAACAAATCTGTAACAATCTGCCTGTTTTCCTACCAGCTGTCCTGAAGAACTGCTGGGGATCCCAGGCTGTGAACAACTTGAGCTCCAACAGGCTGACTGAGGACAGAGGTACCTTATAACAACTTGTAGCAGCTCAGAGGTGAATTTGCTGTGTGGACTGCATCAGAGGAAGAAATTAAAATATTTTCAGTGTTTCTGTCTCCATCAAATGGAGGTTCTGTATTCCCAGCATAAAACTGAAATAAGCAAAGTATATGGGAAAAAGTAAATATTACTGTTGAGGAAAGTCGTCTCCCATTTGGAAAATTTTCCTGAACAAGAATTAGCTACAAGATTAGTGATCGCTCAGTTTAGCCTGCCATACCACTCATAGATGAGCACTGTAAGCTGCATCAACACTTAAGAACAAGAGCACAGTGGCGTTAGTAAAACTTGCCAAAACAGAATGAGCAATGGAGGAAATCTGGTGCCACATGACCAACTCCAGCTTTATCATGGGCTTCCTGAGAAAAAGGAGAACAGAAGCCTTGACATTACCAGGCTTTGGCTGCTCAAACTATTCTCCAAAAACCTGTAGTTGCAATAGCTGAAAAGCCTATTCCAAACACACACGATTCTAGCCACATAAACAGAGAATTTTATACATACAAATGTATATATAAACACCCAGTTTCTATGTTTTCTAATTACTGATGGAGAATCCCAATGCATAACATTGGAAATACAAGTTTCTGTTCAAATGGGTTTCACGAATTCATTGCAGTCTTTACTGAAGTTTTTTCCACTGGAACAAAGAGGACGCATGGAGATGCACAAAGTGTTGTAGGGGGATACTGGCAAGAATATACATTTTCTCCTCCAAAAATTAAACTAGATTGAAATAAATTGAATAAATTGAAATATAGGGGTAACAAACCCTAGTCAACTTCCACCCACAGAAAGTCATTTGCTTTACTCATGGTCTAACTATTGCTTGGGGACTTGTCTCATTCTTATTATAACTAATGTTTATACTCTCCATATAACATATAAAATCTATGCAGAATTGATATATAAGATATATATGAGATTAATGTCTTCTCATGCTACAACATGCTAATAGTGCCAGAATTCAAAGAGCAGTCTCCTGGGTGGCCAAGTGAACAGTTTGAAATAAAATATTCACATGCCATGCCAGCAGCTGAGAACAGTATTTAACGAAAAGACAGAGCAACAAAGAATTAATACATCGCTATTGCGATAAGCACCTTGACAAGTTTGAAGCAAAGTGTAGACTTTGAACTTTTCACATTTTCCATTCCATACAGGTTTACTCTATTACTGAAAACATGAACATAGGTAAAGAGCACACTAGACAAGTCAAATTCAAGGAAAACGTAATATGTTTGTAGAGGTACATGACATGTGAAATAATAGAAAATGACAAAGCCCAGGAAATCTAGATAAGTATTAATGTGAGTCTTGAGGAAATCCATATACTTACAAATTTTCACTGGCCATGAAGTTCCAGTCTGAACAGAAGTAACCCAAGGTCAAAGCTATGAATGGTATGCAGCCTGTGCAATAAAAATGTAAATGTCCTTCATTCTATGAAACTATAAATGCGTTTAGTTACACGATGCAACTGGTCATCAGCACAGCGAGGAAGAGAGTGATGAGTCTATTCTTCATAGACAGCCAGTTCAGATATTGATAAACAGAACTATAGAAAGTGCAACTCTTGCTGTTATGGTATTTCTTCTATATGTGCACACACATACAAATAAATCCATATGCATCACGTAAAATAAGGAGAAACAAAACTAGAAGTAGATAGCTTATTCATAGGCATCAGTAGTGACTAGAGGGTTGACAAAATAGGTGAAATTATTTTGAACTGTTTAAAAAATATTTAAAAGCTATCTGCTATTTTTCTATCTCCATTTATTTGCTATTTTGTATGGGAACAGCTACAGGTTGGAAATGTGACATAATCAAACCAGCTTTCAGCTGGGACTTAAAGTCAATTTCCCTTCCTAGTCCTGATTCAATTTAAAATATATTGTCCTTTTGCATGGAAATCTACCTTAACATAAAGATGGTTAAAACCGATAGTCATGCCAAATTCTAAATGTTTCCATGACATAAGGTTTTACATTTCAAGCCCTGCAGTGCAGGGGCTGTTCTTTCTGGGTATTTTTAAGGGAACTTGAATGACATAAACTTGATGCAAGATTGGGCTTTTTGCACATCTGCTACGGCAACTCAGAATTATATTAGCACTGAAACAATGAACAACCATGAAACATTCAGTAAATTCCACTGATGTGATTTTGTGAGACAGAAGTGTTTTATTTATTTGCCTTCCAACTTAATGCATCCCAGAGCCATCAACAAGAAAGTAAACACTGTGATTGTAAAATGAAATAGCAGATACTGTACACTTAATATAAACTTCTATGCCACTTTGAACATTAAACCTTACTTAGGATAAGTTATTGACATGCCAATATACCAATACTTCCCACATTCTTTCAAAAAAGCCATTGATCGCTCTGCTATTCTTCAGCATCAGGAAAAAAAGTCAAGAAACTAATCCTGAAGCATAATGAAGAACTAAAACTTCAGATGTTTAAATTTAGTATACAGATTGCAGTAGAAGTGGCCAACAAATTTTCTTCCAATAGAAATGAGTAACATCTATCTATATATCTATATATATATATTTCGGAATCAACTCAGCTAGTTTTGTTGTATTAGTTGATGCGATTAGAATAATAGGTTTTAAATAGGTTTATATTTCAAGTATGATTGTGCTGAATTGAATTATTCCCCACTTATGAAAATACTGGATGAACATTCCTCATTTTCAACCCACAGTTTTAAATTGATTTCCATCCACTTCAGCATGACTAAATTTTTAAAATAAAGTAGGCAGATACTTCACACTCTCAAGTGCTGTCACAAGCAGCAAATCTGATCTAGAATGTAAAAATAACTGAACTAAGTCCAACCTCTCTATACAAATATGCAAATGGCCACACACCTAAGGGAGTTTACACATCATCATCTGTTCTCTAGCACAGAATTTGACTCACAGAAAATGCTACAATGTATTTTTTAAGGCTTTCCATTTAGAGATACTTAATTGTTGAAGACGTGTTGTTGATGAAGTTCAACTTGATATGGAAAGGAAGACTAAAAGAGGGTGTAAAGCAAAACCAGATGGACTGGATAACACGGTTTTCTCCTCAAACAGTATGCAAAGATCAGTTCCGTCCCAGAACATCTAGAAAAACTCTCATAATCTCTTCTATGCAGGGATATGTAAAGGAGAACTCCAAAGAAACAAATTACTTTGTACAATCTATCTTTCTGTGATACACAGAAACTCCTCGTATAGCTCTCCAGCTTCTCGCAGAAACCCTGACTGATTCGTGGAATTCTGCCCCAGCTGGTGGAGTGAAAATGTCCCTTCCCAGGGAAGCTAGCACAATGTTGAGGACACAAAAACATTTTGCATAATAAAAAGTATGACTGCTTTGTAATGCAAAGGTATATAATTAATGCATATGGAAGAGTAGGGTTTTAGAATAAAAATAAGGCAACATTTGAAAATCCTTATCCCATTAATGACACCTTTTATGAAAGGATAGCAAAGAGAGTTTTAAAGCTGATGGTTTTAATTCCTAACATATTTTTGTGTCTAGTAGTGGGGAAAATTTTATTGTGATTAAGAGATATAGAAGAAAATAAGAAACTTCTTATTGGACACCATTATGCATAAAATATTGAATGAGTTTCTACCACAAAAAAAAAAAAAAAATCATAAGGAAATACACAGATGCAAAAGAAAGGCTAATGCACAAGTCTGATAAATACAAAAATCAGAGTTCTGAGAGACAAACCAGGTAGAGCTTTATTTACCGTGACTCACATGGTACTCATTCATTTTCTCCAGGACTGAGGAATGAGACTCAGGTATATATACAGCATCATATATAGAAAAAAAGAGATGCCACTCCTACGGAATGGCACTAAGAAAGGTGGTAGTGAGGAAAGTGCCACTTCTCATGTGGCATATGGAGGCAAAGCAGTTCCTTTGGTGGGTTCAAGCACAGTTGGGTGACTGGGGCTCAGAAATGAAATAAGGGTCTAATAGATCCTTAGCAATGATGACTAGCATGCAGCATCAAGGAAAAAAAAAAAGTAACTTTTGAGAAAGATGACCACGGTCTTTGGATCTATACGCAGTGGTTTTCCTTAGGGCTTTCTCCACATATCCTGGCTTGCAGGAGGGACAGCATCAACAACTGGGAAAGGCCACAATGAAGAAACAAAACCCCACTGTTGTATAGCATCAGTACAGGACAGTTGCCTGCATGGCCTTAAATAAAGTCAAGAAGTACAGTCACATTAATGGATGTATCTGATGATATAAATCTACTTAGTACTGATCCTGTGTGGACTTGTTTTCCTATGTGGAGCTGTGCACAGGGCTGGCAAATACAACACAGGACTTGTGAGATACCTATGCCCCTTCGGAGAAGTAGCTGGAGACCAGAGATAATACCTTAGGGTGTTTAAAATGGCACTAGACTTTATGTTTAGGCAACTGAATCTCAATTGCTAATATTCGACAGGATCAAATGCTGTTAGAGAATCAGATCTTGAAGGAACACCAACATATCCATGTTTGAATGTGCTTTAAAATGCTCTGCATATGAGATTATCATAATTATTCTTAATAACAAATCTGAAATAGACAATGTGTATATTTCCTATAATAAAATATATCTATATTAGGTATCGAGAAAGGTCTGTGAAGTATATCTTTTTTTACCATGACCTGCAAACTTCCTAATGAGAATTAAAAAACCCAAATGAATACTAAGTCAATACGACTTCTTATTACATGCCAGAAACCAAAGCAAGGATCATCCCTAATTCTGTTTCTGAATAGCAGGAAGCAGTGTTGTTCATTATATCCACCTTGTTTTTCACAGTCAGCTGCTAGAGGTTATAGTTTTCCAATATAAACATCAACTGTAATAAAAGTATGCACATAAGGCCAGATCAAAGAGTGCGTGCTTTGCTGTTCTTTGAAAAGGAGCATATGCGCTCCAGCTCTCAAAGCTGATTACTTATATGGACAGAGGAGAGGAAGAACTTCAGCTAAGACACCACAACCCTGGGGTTGAATACTGTTAAAACTTCATTAGTTCTGCGTTCTCCAGAAACTCATTATCTGAAATGACATTTGGTATTTCAAAAGAGTCAAAGGGAACATTAGAGCCTCTCTTACTCTCCTTATTTTCATGGAGAGTCTAAGTGTACTCAGCTTCAATAATATATTTTAAGTTTTGTTTGTTTGTTCAAGGAAGATGATTTAAGTCAGTATTACCTGGCAATAATTGAAAAAAAACTCATCAGAAAATAGTCTTAATTTATTGAATCACAAAATAATTCACGTTGAAAGGAATCTGTGCAGACATCTGTTCCACCCCCAGCTGAGCAAGTCTCAGGTAGATCAGTTGCCCAGGGACTCAGCCAGTCAAGTTTTAAATATCTGCAGGCATGGAGATTCCTCAACCCTTCTAGGCACCTGCTGCAGTGCTTGACCACCCTCAAAACAATCAGGAAAACAATTTCTCTTATTTCTGAACAAATTTCCTATGTTGCAACTTGAGCCCATTGCATCTTTTCTTTTGCCCATGTGGTCTTTAGAGTCTGGCTTTGTCTTCTCTATAATGACCACCATTAGTTGGCTAATTAGATGCCCGTCAGCCTTCCCTTCTCCAGGCTGAACAAGCCCAGCTCTCGCAGCCTCTCCTCGTACATCCTGCGCTCTGGCTCCTGACCAGCACGGTGGCCCACCACTGGGCTCGGTCCAGTGCCTCAGCCTCTCTCTTGTACTGGGGAGCCCCAAAGTGGGCACAGGGCTCCAGGTGCAGCACCACTAGCACCAACCAGGATGTGGTTGGCTTTCTTTGCTGCAAGGGCACACTGCTAACTCTTGTTTAACCTGCCATCTAACAGGCCTTTTCTGTGAAGCTGATTTCTTGCCAGTTGGCACCCAGCCAGTTCAGATGCAGGATAGTGCACTTGCCTGTTGTCGTGGTTTAAACCCAGCCAGCAACTAAGCCTCACACAGCCCCTCACTCACTCCCCCCACCCTGGTGGGATGGGGGAGAGAATCAGAAGAGTAAAAGTGAGAAAGCACGTGGGTTGAGATAAAGATAGATTAATAAGTAAAGCAAAAGCTGTGCACGCAAGCAAAGCAAAACAAGGAATGTCACTACTTCCCATTGGCAGGCAGGTGTTCAGCCATCTCCAGGAAAGCAGGGCTCCATCACGGGTAACGGTGACTTGGGAAGACAAACGCCATCACTCCAAACGTCCCCACCTTCCTTCTTTTTCCCCCAGCTTTATATGCTGAGCATGACGTCATATGGTGTGGGCTATCCCTTTGGTCAGTTGGGGTCAGCTGTCCCGATCGTGTCCTCTCCCAGCTTCTTGTGCACCCCCAGCCTCCTCACTGCTGGGGTGGGGTGAGGAGCAGAAAAGGCCTTGACTCTGATAAGCCCTGCTCAGCAGTAACTAAACCATCCCTGTGTTATCAGCACTGCTTCCAGCACAAATCCAAAACATAGCCCCATACTAGCTACAATGAAGAAACTTAACTCTACCCCAGCCAAAACCAGCACACCTGTGCTGAACTTCATGAAGTTTCTGTCAGTCCATTTCTCCAGCCCATTGAGGATCCTCTGAATGCCTGCTCTTCCCTCCAATGTGCTTTCAAATTCAGTGTCAAATCCCGAGCTTGCTGAACTTGCACTTCACCCCATTGTTCAGGTGGTTAATACAAATGCTAAATGATCTTGGCCACAGTATCAACAGCTGAGGTGCACCACTGATAACCAGCTATCAGCTGGACCTCAAACTGCTGATCTCTAGTCTGTATGGCCAGCAGTCAAGACAGTTTTCCACCTATGCGGTGGTCTACCCATCCAGTCCGTAAGGATACCATCATATGGCAGACTACATTAAATGCCTTGCTAAAGTCAAAGTAAAGAGCATCCACTGCTCTCCCCTTGTCTTCTCAGCATCACACACCATTGTAGACAACCATCAATCAAGCTGGTCAGATACAATTTGCCCTTGATAAATTCCATGATGGTTGTACCAATCAGCTTCTTGTCCTCATGTGCCTGGATACGGTTTTCAGAAAGGTTTGTTCCACAATCTTTGTGCTGACTGAATTGACACTGATTGGCCTAGATCCTCTTGACCTTGCCTCTCTTGAAGACAGGTGTGACATTTCCTTTCTTCCAGTCATCAGGAACCTCCATTAATCATCATGACCTTTCAAAGGTGATGGATAGCAGCCTCGCAAGGGCATTGCCCAGATCCCTCAGCACCCTTGAGTGCATCCCCTCTGGTCCCATGGGCTAGTCTATATCTAGTCAGTTTAAGTGCTCCCTAGCTCCATTTTCTGATACTATGGATGATGCTTCATTACCACTGATGCTCAGGGGCCTGGGAGGCTCAAGAGCAGATCTTGCCAGTTAAGACCAGTAAAATAAAAACCTGGCATTATTCTTTTTTATCTTTATGTAATAAAGATATTTTAAACTTCCTACCACATTTGACTTCCAAATGTCCCTTTGACTTCTACTAACAGCCCCCAGTTCCCTTAAATGGTTTATCACTGCTGCATGTTTTTTACTCATTTCCCATTCACTCTGAATGGGAAAAACATGTCAGTCCTTTCTATCATATAAAGTTATTCACATTCTGAGTTCAAGTGAGTCTTCTAGTAAAGTGTTTATGCTCACAACAAACAGTATAGGCTACAATTGAGAAAAGTGTCTTATACTTTCTAATGATGTATTATTACATGCATAGATTTATTATCTAATCAAACACTGCAAAATACAGAGTAACATCAGAAATCAGCTTGCTTGTTTTCTTGAAAACTTGTGGTTTTCAAGACAATTTTGACTATAAATGTTTTGGTCACATCCTACCATCTGCAGTGGCAACAGAAGCAGCTCACAACCTCTCTCCTTGTCTATTTGTATGCTCAGAAAGAAACTTCTTGATACATGGTTTTCATAAGCACTTTGATGTATGTCACACAGGCCAAGTTTAAGAATCTCAGATCTAGGCTTCTTAATAATTTGTTTCACTCTACGCAAAAGAGAGGCCAGAGAAATCCCCTTATTCAATCTGTTAATTTTCCACTCTGTATGTTCAGTTAGGGAATGTATGATTTTCTATGCTTGAGTTTCTTTGTCTAATCATACTGAAAATTGTCAACCTCAGTCTGTTTATGCTCTACATTTAAGTAACTACTTCTCTGTTCATTGAATGTGAGCAATCTTCTGTAGGATGCAAAGCCGAAAATTTTTTATTACCCAATTTTCTAAATGCCCATGCAGTTTCATGCTGATTCAAGAGACTGCAACAGCTTCATTCTTCACTTATAATTATTTGTTGCCATATTTTGTGAGAGCAACAGTTGTCACTTCAATTCCCCTCCTCTAAGGGATATGTACAGTCTTCTGTTATGGACTTACTGAAGTAACTGAAGCACTCAATACACTTCAGATTCACATAGATGTATTTGTGGTTTCAATGTTTTTTTTTCTTGTGTGTCACATATTTAGATTTAATTTCAGTGGCTCCACTTTTTCTATCAAATTTTGCACTTATTCCTATAAATTTAAAGTCAAATTATTACCACTGGTAAAGCACAGGTGACTAGTTGTCACCCAAAGACAGATTCACTGTCATGAATATAAGTTCTGTATTCCATCAAGGAATTACATACAGGTTAAACACCGATACCCCACCTCCTTTTACTTATACTGCAAAGCAAATTCAAGGAGACACTTAAAATTTATATCAGTACCTTTTGCCCTTACTTGTTGCAAAAAGAAATGTGAAGTAATACTGTTGGCAATGAAGACTCTAGGAAAAATATAAATACTTTAATCCACATTTTTCATAACAAATTGAAATCTTGTGTCTAAATACAATGTTAATCTATGTATTGAAATATTTTATTTCTGTTTTATATTCTGTTATGATATGTGCAAAGTTGTTCTAAATAAAGTATCAAAGTGTCTAACTTATTTTACAACACAGGAAAATCTTTGATTCAGAAAATCAACTAAGTATAAAAGACAAGTATGAAGTAAGATAAATTAAGATATACTAATTTAATATTAAAGTATTCCATACAATTACAAGTCATATGGTTATACTACACCTCTTCTGTTAGTGTCCTGTCATGAAATTTCACAGATTCAATATGTATCCATAAAAGAAAAAAAAAAAACCACAAACCACCTTGTTTTTATATCATTCTATTAAATTAATGTTTTGCAGCGGTCATAGGACAGCTGGAAAATAATTGCTTTTGCTCTGATTCAGAAAGAAAAGCAACGTCAAACTATTCTCTGCAATAGAAAATGTACATTTTCTCAGTTTGTTAGGCATGGTGCATCCTCAGCTCTCTGGTCTGATGACAAAAGGAAGCTGACACTTGTTCCCCGAGGCTTAGTATTGGGGCCGGTCCTGTTCAATATCTTTATTGATGATCTGGATGAGGGGATCGAGTGCGCCCTCACTAAGTTTGCAGATAACACCAAGTCGGGTGGAAGTGTCGATCTGCTGGAGGGTAGGAAGGCCCTACAAAGGGACCTGGGCAGGCTGGATCGTTGGGCCAGGGCCAACTGTATGAGGTTCAACAAGGCCAAGTGCCAGGTCCTGCACTTGGGTCACAACCACCCCATGCAATGCTACAGGCTGGGGGAGGAGGGGCTGGAGAGCTGCCTGGCAGAAAAGGACCTGAGGGTGTTGGTTGACAGCCACCTGAACATGAGCTAGCAGTGTGCTCAGGTGGCCAAGAAGGCCAATGGCGTCCTGGCCTGTATCAGGAATAGTGTGGCCAGCAGGACCAGGGAGGTGATAGTGCCCCTGTACTCGGCACTGGTGAGGCCACACCTTGAGTACTGTGTTCAGTTTTGGGCCCCTCACTCCAAGAAAGACATCGAGGTGCTGGAGCACGTCCAGAGGAGGGTAACAAAGTTGGTGAAGGGTCTAGAACATAAGTCTTAGGAGGAGCGGCTGAGGGAGCTGGGGTTGTTGAGCCTGGAGAAGAGGAGGCTGAGGGGAGACCTTATTGCTCTCTACAACCACCCGAAAGGAGGCTGTAGCAAGGTGGGGGTTGGTCTCTTCTCCCAAGTGACAAGCGATAGGACAAGAGGAAACGGCCTCAAGCTGCGCCAGGGGAAGTTTAGGTTGGATATTAGAAAAAACTTCTTCACCAAAAGGGTAGTCAGGCACTGGAACAGGCTGCCCAGGGAAGCAGTTGAGTCTCTATCCCTGGAGGTATTTAAAAGACGAGTAGATGCGGTGCTTAGGGACATGGTTTAGTGGTGGACTTGGCAGTGCTAGGTTAACGGTTGGACTCAATGATCTTAAGGGTCTTTTCCAACCTTAACAATTCTATGATTCTATGACACTGGGAGCCCGGAATGCAAGGAAATGGTTGCTGTCCTGATCAGGGCAGAGTCCGCCCTTTTGGTCCCATGCATTTCCAAAATTGCTAAGTGCCTCAAGGGGGTCTTGGTAAAAGAGGCAGCCTGAGTTATTGTGCCTTGGAAAAGAATGGGAAACTTTCTTAATGGGAATCTATTTTAATCAACTACTAAAAGACCTGAAGCTAAGATCATTCTTTTCTTTTGCAGGAACCACTAAAGCCTTTCCACTGGTAACAAGCAGAAGAATAGTATTTCACACACAGGGATAATGGAGAAGTCCTTCCTTTCCCATTCACTCATAGTGAATTAGAATTTCATTTTAAACCAGTTTCAAAGCCTGATAGCAGTGGAAAACACACAAACATCATTTAATCATGAAACTAAGTGTGTTCTCAGGAGCAGTGAAACCATGGCTTTTATTTTTGCTTCCTGCTAAAGGGTGGGGAGTTTATCCTTGCTTCTCTGAAAGCAGAGAGTCTAGACAAAAAATCTGTTCTTTTCTCCTAGAGATGATGGGGCTCCAAAACATTGTCAAATTCAAAGTCTCAGAAGCTGTCTATAGTTTTCTTCCAGGTTTCTCCTTTATTTATGCCACCTGCTGCCGCCCTGTCATAGCACAGGCACAGCAGGAAACACAAATGAAAGGAAGAGCCACAAACACACACGGCTGGATTGTGTTTTCCCAGTGGAGCAGCAGGAGGTAAAAATGATAGGGATTATGTTGCCACTTGCCCTGAGGCAAAATGTTAATAATGGAGGAAACAGCCTTATGCTTTCCTCTCCCAAGGGGGAAAAAAAAAGGATCTTTGATCTTGGGAAATTGAGTTTTTTATGCCCCTAAAGGTTACTCTCTAGGTTATAAACTTATGTTACTGCATGGGGTTGTTAAAATAGCAACATGATAATATAAGGGCTAGATTTTGTCCAAGAAATTAGGTGCTCATGCCTTCCAAGGTGGCATCAAATAGGTTTTTCAGATAATCCAAAAGAGGGGTTTTTATTCCAGCACAGCTTTATTACTACAGCAAGTTCTTTTTTTGCCTTCACATTTCAGGATTTTCACATTAGATAAGTCCTTAGAAAATAAATACTATGGTCTGTTGTCTGCAATATTAATCCATATACATATTTCAATGGAAAGTAGGAATAAAACTCATTTGTAGTTCACTAAAGTCTACAAGTTTAAGTCTAGATACTGAGAAAGCAAACAGATTTTAGGTAGTATTGACCACTTCCTCTCACTATAGCATTCTTTCCAGTTGCCATTCAACTATTCCATAAATGGTACTGAGCTTATGATTATGAATTTTGAAGAAGGCACGATATTTGTTGATAAAAACAAGGACCGTGCAGCAGCAAAGGCATGCTGCTGACCTCATCCCAGATCAAACCAAAATCATCTTTCCCATTTCACAACAGTAAATCTTTGCCAAATATCAATCCTGAAATCCTAAATCATAAGAAAATGAATCACATATGACAGAAAGGATTTCCTCTCCACGAGAGATTTGGAATGACCAGCAGTACACATTATGCTTTGTTGTTACAAATCATAATCATTGCTGTCTCCAGTAAATCTGTTGATAGGAAATATTTTCAGTATCTTTGCTACCACTTTCTGATACTCAACAGGCACTCCTGAAATTACAGATATGAGGAACCCTTAGCAATTTTGCCCTAGGATCATAGCAGTTGATAGGATTTTTCATTTCCTCTGCATGGCTTTGGGTCATAGCAACTTCTCTCCTCATACTTACAATATACTTCTAGTCTAAGAGTATGTGTACATAAGTCCCTATCAGTACTAAATGGAGTTATTAATATTTATTGCTGAGAGAAAAGTTCCTTTACTATATTAATCCCAGTGAGAAAAACTACTGACTCATGTCCAGCACAATATGTTAAAGCTGATAAAGTACAAAAGTTTATTACAGACTATCATTCTTTTCCCCTTCTACTTTTTATTTTGTTAGGGTCTTATCACAGAAGCAGTTTTATTTAGCTTTGTTATGTTATTTGGGGAGCAGAATGTAGAAGCATTACCTGATGGTCTGGAGTATATAAACATAAAAGAAAATTTTAAAAAGTTGTATTTTTATCATTCTAATAAATTAAGGTTTTGCAAAGAAAGTTATGTCACAGGATAGCTGGGCAATAATTACTTTTGTTCTGCTTCAGAAAGAAAAGCAAGGTCAGACTATTTTTTACAACTGAAATTCTACGTATTATCAGCTTTGTTGGGCATGGTGCATCCTCATTTCTGTTAGGATCTTATAGAAGCAGCTTAAAGGTACATTAGCTGTCAGATTTTCTAAGAAACAATTTATACAGAGTGGACAAGCTATAGTGTGCCCATTGAAGACTGGGCAATCCTTCAGAAAAGGATGTGAGTCTAAGCTTCCTACCATATGTGAACCATAGGCAGATTGCAGAGGAGGGGCAACCAGCTGTAGGGGCGACAGAGCCTGATGAGCTGGAATGTCTCAATGGAAAGAACAGGGCAGAACTGCAGCAGAAACAAGTCCCAAGTCATTAGAGTACAAACGTGTTGGCAGCCATCTACAAACCGAAGTGAAGAACTTAGAGATGTCTGTACATGAGATACAGTACTGCAGAGAAAACCAGAGGTAAGCTTTACTAAGTCATCTTGGGTACTAAAAGCAATCATGCGTAACAGTAGTCTATGTAGGCTCACTTGCCTTACCGAGAAATCACATACTTTCCCCTGCAATTAGTAAGAGTTGTCCTACCAAATCCCTGCTTAAGTTCAAAGACCTTCATCAATATTGTGCACAACATTGAGTGGGGGGTGAAGAAGCAAACAGGTCTACTAAAAAAAGGAAAACATGATTACTTTTAGCTGCATATAACCTTGTTAAATATCACTATGGAATGTATAAAAAAGCATTCTTAAATTGTGTCTTAATAGAACAACTAAATCTAGAGCACAAAAGAGAAAGTATTCTCAACTTAGCCCTAAGACTTCTTTAAGAAGCAAGTACAACTGAAAAACTAGTTAGCAGTATCTGCCTTGGGAAAGAAAAGGTAGTCAATTCTAGCTCTGAAAATCTCCTCCTTCTCTCAAAATACCTCCCCAGCCCAAACTTCTTAATGGAAATTTTCACAGTATTAGGAAGATGGCCTGGTTTCAGCTGGGATAGAGTTAATTTTCTTTGTAGGAGCTGGCATGGTGCTGTGTTTTGGATTTAGGATGAGAATAATGTTGATAACACACTGGTGCTTTAGTTGTTGCTGAGCAGTGCTCACACCAGTCAAGGACTTTTCAGCTTCCCCTGCTCTGCCCGGTGCACAAGAAGCTGGGAGGGGGCACAGCCAGGACAGCTGGCCCGGACTGGCCAAAGGGCTGTGCCATACCGTATGGCGTCATGCCCAGTATATAAACTGGGGGCAGCTGGCTGGGGAGCAGCGATCACTGCTCGGGGATGGGCTGGGCATCGGTCAGCGGGTGGTGAGCAATTGTATGGTGTATCACTTGTTTCGTATATTTTTTATCTTTTTTTTTTAGTTCCTCTGCTGTTCTGTCAAACTGTCTTTATCTCAACACACAGGTTCTACTTTTTTTCCCCTGATTCTCTCTCCCATCCCACTGGGGGTGGGAGGGAAGTGAGCAAGCAGCTGCGTGGTGCTTAGTTGCCAACTGGGGTTAAACCACGACAAGCACACAAACAAAAGACCCCCTAAAACAACGCCACCTCCAAAACTAAAGCAAAATCCCCTATCTAAATTCCTTAGCAAGGATGAAACTTACTGGGGAAAATGAAAGACAAAAAAAACCTAAACAGAATACCTTTCTTTTCTTTGTATTTGCTTTCTAATCTTTTTTTGTTTGTTTTTCAAAGAAACTGAGAACATTCACTAAATTGAACCTAGGCTTACCAAGACTAATTCTTGACACCTGAGAATACCCACAAAAGGTTAAATTCTGTTCTCATCAAGTGAGGGAACACAGCTAGGCTGGAGAGCTGGCCTGGCCAAAGCTGGCAGTGGCCCACACACAGAAGTCCTATCAGGAGACAACTGTGAGGGTCACTAGAGGGAGAGTACACAAAGACCAGAAATCTAGCGCAAAATAACCATATAGCAAAACAGCCAAATTCACTATGATCTTCACATTTACAGAGTTTTTGCTTAGCTTTGTTATGTTTCATTTGGAGAGAAGAATGTAGAAGCACCACTTGCCAAAGTGGAGTAGCTGCTTCAGTCCACGATAGGAGACTTACTTCAAATTGAAAATGCTGATGTGAAGGAATACATTTACCTGCAATGTTTACAAAATGTTTGCTTTTTGATGTTGGTAAGTTTTCCTGTGTTTTCTAATAACACTAATGACTTTAGTCCTTATGAAAGTATTAGAAAAACAAAGAAAGCTACGGAAAAATGTCTGCTCGGCTTAGTCTGGAGCAACTAAGCTAAGCTAGCCAAATAACATGGAAAATAGGAAAGCTAAGAGAGATTTTTAAAAATCAGGGACATCCAACACTTCCCATGCCTAAGGACATAATTGATACCCAGAGCTCAATAATTTTTATGTGTTTTTTTTAAAGGAGATTAGCAATTTGATTAATAATGAAATAATTTACCGGATACTATAGTGATTATTTCCTCTCTAGAGCCTTCACAGCTAACAGAACCTATCAGATACACAACAAAGAGCACGACTTTTCTTCTAGGTTAAATCTTAGAAAGGATTTCAAAATTGCAAAATCTTTGCAAGCCTGATTCTACATTTTAAGTTTTACTTCTGCATAGAAAGCCAGGAGATCACTTGTTTTCCTCTCTCTACATACTATTTCAGCAGGAAATTCTAAGGCGTAGCTCACAGGACAAGCCTGTCTTTACTGCTTCATAAGAAAGGCCACTTCCATTTGTAGTCTGCATAGGTTAAAACCAGCAGCAACATACTACACAAAATGCCTGGATGGCTTCAACCTGTCTGAAAGCGTGTTCCTCTCAGGCCTGTTCTGGTGTATGTGAAGTGTGTGCTTTCCATTTGGGTCATCCGAATACTGTCAGAGTGTGGTCTAGCAGATCTCAGACCTTGCTAACCGGCTACATGTGAAGTTAGGCAATGCAGCTAGGGGGGAAGAATCATTTAGTGATAGGTACTTTGGCAGTACTAGAAAAACCACAACATTTTTGCCTGTTAGTGGAGAAGCTAATTTTAATAGACCTTTGGTAACAGGGATGCAGCAGCCCCGGATGGGCACAGGCTGCCATTGCCGGCTGCTGTCAGTGCTCAGCATGAAGCTCCTGAAAACAGCATTTCGGTGATTGCCGACAGCGGGAATCATGCCTTGTTAGCTGCACCAAACTGCAGGGACAGAGCGTTAGAATCCTGTAGGGAAAAGCCAAAGACAGCAACGCTGAACAGGGAAATGCAGACTTTTATGTTGTGCTATCCTTTGTGTTGCGCTTACAGCCAAACTCCAGGGGAGGGAGTACAGATTGTACGAGTGATGTCTTTCCTATTCAGACCAACAGAACTTCGCCTTTTCATACCATCGTCATTGTTAACAGAGAGTTGTGTATCAGCATGTGCATAACAAGTAATAAAAGCTTTCCCCAGATTCACGTTGCTATCTTAGGAAAACATACCGAAGATGTTTTTTTCGGTACTGTTCTTGTTCCCTGCAAGCCTTTCGCTTCTTACTTTATAAGCTTCTGACGTTCAGCAGTTGTTTCAACCTCATTTTTTTATAGTTGATATAGAGCTAGGTAGTCCATTCCTTCAAATGCCAGCTTTTTAAGGCATTGAGGCAATTTTTTGAGTTAAATTACTTTAGAGGACTAAACAACACTCACAAGATGCATCCGTTTTTCTTACCACTGCCCCCAAAATACAAAGCAGGAGTTTTACACGTAGTGGTGGATGCTATAAAGTAGCATTTGTCTGAACAAAAGGAACTGTTTATATATTTGCATCTGCATTGAACTAGTCACTTTTAGAGACCTTTTCTAGGCATGGAGAGAATCAAGCTGTGATTCATCTTATCTTAATATATATATAATCTTAAAGTAAATATCTAAAATACAACATATTGATCTTGCACCAAACTATTTTTAGCCACTGACTAGAAATAAAGCCTCAGCAGCTAGTTCAGATATATGATGATTCTCACCCTGTTAGACTATAAAGACCAACTAGTCAATCAGTTTGCCTCACTGATAAATGACTATTACAGAATCAGAGATACATAGCACTCATGGTCCAAATAATTAGTGATGACAAGCTCATGTCTACGGTTTAAGGGACAGAATAATTTCCTGCAGTGTCTCTGCATAAGCCCCTGATCATTACACTGAAAAAAAATCCATATCCGATTTCCCCGAGAGCAGTACTATATTTTCTAACTCTGTTCTAATGCAGGTAGAGCCCCACGTGCCCTCTGTTTCCCACACTCTGCAAAGCAGGCTCTGCCCTGGGCTGCCACCCCCTACCCCTCCAGCTGCTGCCAAGGGCACAGCATCGAGAGACCACTGAGCGCCCACCCAAGTGTAACCACCCCCGTCCATCTCAGTACTCACACCAGTGCAGATGTTACAGACACTGCAGCTGCCAAAATGATTCATTTAAAAAATTTCACTTAGTCTTTTGTCTGTGCCTGCATAGACATCCTGGTACTAGCAGAAACACTTTCAGCAGCCAAACTTGTTTCTTTGCTCATCCTTGCAAACCTGCTTAAGTAAATACATGTTCTTTGATGCTCAGTGCTATCCATTACATTGCTGGAAAATTGTATAGCTGAGAGTACTCTGCTAAATTTATCAGTAAGTTTGGATTGTGAAGTTTATAATTTTTCTCACTTCCATGGGAAAAAGCTTCCAGAACTACTTGCTTCATTTATCCTTGTGTACAAGTCAGGAGAGGAACTGATGATAAAGTGTATTTTAGAACATTAGAAATTGTAGTTTGAAAAGCATTTTTCAGATCTATCATTCATAATGAAGTGCGCAGAATGATGATAAGGATGAGCTACCCTGAATAAGTACTAATTTCATTCCTACTTATCTGTCTCTTTTCCGTGTCATGACTTCAATTTCAGGTTATGATTACCTAGATAAAAATCCTTCCCTTAAGATACTTCAGCATTTTGTGTATGTGTGTGCAAAGCAATTATGGAAAAGATCATTTGTTTTCTTTTGAGTACAATCTCCATGCCCGAGGTACTGAACTAATAAATGAGGCCAAAAGTTCATAAAATGAAAACTTGCAGGAACCCCTGTTGCTGATTTACTTGATTATGAAGAAAAAAAAAAAAATGGGGAAGTGGAAAAGAGACAGAAAGAGTTAAGCTAAGCCTTGTAAGAAGCCTTGAACAAAGTAGCTTGGTTCTTCCCAGAGGACAGGAAATGGAGAGAAAGGATTGTTCAGTTCCAGGAGAAACCAATTAATTCCTTTCAAAAACACAGGAAGGCAGAAAAGGAAAAAAATTGGCTTCAGAAAGCAAGCTGGTTTTTTTGCTGAGTGATCCTAGTGGCACAAGCAAAGTGCTAGAAAAGTCTGGATTTTCTGGAAGAAAAAAAAATGTTGCACATGAAGTTAGCACAATCATATGTAGGGCTGATGGCACTTGCAGTCAGTCCAAACGCTTGCAGATTGGATGTGCAAGGTAGACTGCTGCTGAAAAGCGAAGTCCTGTTTCTCTTCTTTCCTCTCTCAACTTGGCCACTTTTAGCAGACCCCTCCCTTGCATAAGATTTAACTGACCTTACGAGTATGCAGTCAGTTGGAGCAGTCTGAAGAGTTAAGAGAAAACTGGGGGCTTTTGGCAGGTTCATTTTGTGTCAGCAAATGACAGAGCTGATAGCACTCACTGTATGGTTGCCAAATTACTAATACAGATGACTGGGAAGCTGGGACAGGAGCATGTGGCTGATGAGACAGGCCATGGCTTTCGACAGACACACAGCTGGACTGGAATAAGGGCACTGTG
Source organism: Platalea leucorodia (assembly GCF_965183815.1). Taxonomy (NCBI): domain Eukaryota; kingdom Metazoa; phylum Chordata; class Aves; order Pelecaniformes; family Threskiornithidae; genus Platalea; species Platalea leucorodia. The sequence goes on from NC_138824.1 coordinate 116,674,568, forward strand.
AAGTGCAACTTGCATTTTTTTGAACTACACAGTTTCTGCGCATGAGTCATCACAGGTATCATCCCCAGAGAACATATCAACATGATTAAGGGCAGGGGTACAATGACAAAGCTAGATCCTCCTTGTACTGGCTACATCTGGCTAGATTTGTGACAAATAACTTGAAATAAGAGCAAGGGGTAGGAAAATCCTACCATGGATATTTGTGGAGGTGGGAGGACTCAGATCCAATGAGTGGCTGAAGTAGAGAGGGAACAGTTAGGACCCAAAGAGCAAAGACAAAAAAAAAAAATCAGGAAAGTGGAGGAGAATGTCACTAAATGACAATTTTGGGAAAAAGTTCCTGTGTCTGGCAGCTAATGAAAAAGGAATGCAAAAGCAAAGCACACAGGGTTTATGTATAAGGAAAGGGACTCTGAAGGGACACAGAAGACGAGAACTGCTACACTGTATGAAGATCAACCTGGACCCAAACATTGCAACCTGAGTGGGAGATAGACATTGGGACCTGATAAATGGAGACTGCATTTGGGAATGAACGGAGACGAGGACTGCTGCAAGGTCTCATTTGAAAGAGAGGATGGTGGCAGACTGGAGAACACTGAAGACCTCAAGTCAGCGGAGGAGGAGGTGGAATAAAGAATGTACGCCCGCTTGTCCACAAACTTTACAATATGACCCTGAAATCCAAAGCCTCATATTTTAGTTTCAGCAAACTCGTGGAAACCACTGCTTTTGCTCACTTTCATTTCAGCAGAATATCCACCAGAGAAGGCCAACCCCTACTGCTCTCCGCTGGTCGAAGAGGAGGGAGAGAGAGAAAGAGAGAAGAATGAAGAAGAGCTGACACAGGAGGTAACACCAGGTCTTGCTGACACGAGCAACTTGAACAGCCAAAGGGGCATTCTGCTCACCTGAATTTTGCTTTCACTTAGAACTAGCCTCCTCCAAGGTACGTATGGAAATCAATAAGGAATATTCTTAAAATAGCAACAGCACTATAATCTGGTGACACTCACTGGGAATTAATAGGAAAAAGAAAGAAATACAATTATTTCTTCTGCTGATATTCCTAATTGCATCAAGAACAACTGGCTATTAATGGCGAGACAATCAGTCAGAGACTGCTAAGAATTCATTTCTAAGTGTGCCTCCTATATACCTGTAAGGGTAGATAATGAGCTTCACAGTGATTTTTTTGATTGACATAAATTAAACTTCAATTAAGTAGACACCTTTATTTTTAAATACAGAAGTTTTTCCCCCATATATTGATATAAATTTAAATTGAATAATAAATATACTTAATGTATTATCTATTAATAGCAGCCTGCATTATGATAAAAATGCATATAATTCAAGATTACAAAATCAGTAAGCAGAAAAAAAAATAACCAAAATTTCTTGTATAAAATATAGCCAAATTTTCTCTTATTCTCAGATGGAATCAAATTCCACAGCCAGCCAGAAAAAAATATTTCTAACAAGTCATGCTTATCAATAAGAAAACCAACATAAATGGAAGAGTTCTCATTTAGTGTACATACTCTCTGAAACACCATCAAACAAACTGTGACTGCCAAAGCAATAAACCCAAGCATCCAGAACACTTTGTACACATAGCATTTCTGGTTACAGAAACCTAACAGCACACTAAATGAGTTTAATTAGTCTCCTCTGTACGTATTAAGGGGGGAAATATGCTGTACCCCATACACTTGCTCTCCACAAAATTGTAAATGAGAGGTGAGATTATCAAGTAACGTAATGTGCAAAACCAGAGTCACTCATACATGCATATACACACATTCATACAAATACATACCCAAACACATTTGGAAAGTAATGGGAAAAGATCACCAGGCCTTTGCCAGCTGTTTGAACCAAGTAAATCCAGCAGCATCTCCAGACACGCAAAGAATCCAGTAAACCACAGGGATATTTGCTCTACAGGGAAACTCTGCACGTTCCCTAGAGCCATCTTCGGCGCAGCCCACCGAGCAGCAGCAATACCCACAGTCAGATGTGTGCAGTGGACGTACGACCTCTCTCTAGTCATAAAACTTTTGCAAAACTAGCCCACTGGGGCTATAAGCAGCAGGTTTATAACACAGTGCATCTCAGACTGATCTAAAGCCTACTGAAGTCAAAGGGAGCCCTTCAATTGATTTTATATTAGCTTTGGCTCAGTCCCCTAAGTTAACTCATGGGCTAGGTTAGCCAGACAAAAGAGGCTGGGAACATGAAAAGGTGTCAGACGTAGACTTTAAATAGAAGACTTTCATTGTAGTACAGGTTTTGGATGCAACAGAACATTTAAGATGGAGACCTTAATTTTTTTGAAAACAATTTTCTCACTTTTACTCATTTAAAAGATTAGTTATGATGATACTGTACCTATGATAAGCCCTGTACCTGTTTAGTTGTTTGCAGGAGTTAATGTAGTAAATGCTGTAGAAAAACCAAGCAGCAAGAAAAGATATTTACAATTTTTTTGTTTGTATGGTTTGTTAGAAACACGTATTCCAAAATCCACAAGGCTGAGAAGGGTCTAAAACTAAGAGACTTATTTTAAAGTTCATGCTCTGTGTAGGCTCTGTGTTTATTCTTTTGTACAGCTGGGAATTTTATCATCATGATCCATAGTTTACAAAAATCCAGAGAAGCCTGGTTATATTACAAATGTATTAAGAAGAGATTTTCTGAATGCTTCTTATCCTCTGAATTCAAGTCTTGATTAAAAATGATTGGGTTCATGCTATGTTTATTCATACTCATTTATTAAACAGTCAAATTTTAATTTGCGTGTATGTATTCTTAAAGAACGTTATGAGGAAAAATACTTTCCTGTAACACGCCGCTTGCTCCAAAATACTGGAAAACCTGCTCTGGCCATTATGTCCGCCTCTGAGCTCAGGGGCCACCGGCTTCAGAGTCTCCTTTCTGCAGGTGGCTTTAACCAAATGACCTTGTTGTCTCAACTACAACATCTCCGAAGTGTTTCATAAACATCTTGTAATTATCTCAATAATGGGATTTGCTAGCTGTAACAGATACATATTTTTTGTAAATAATCCACCCAGGAGTGTGCCTGCACAGTCCTGATCTTTTCAGCTGCTCAGAGGTAAACACACAGATGGGAAGAAAGAACAGGCTGCTGTAATAATTAGCCTTGAAAATTCTGAGCATGGAAAATACACCAGCAGCATGTACTGAAAATATAAACCTACAGGTTTTGGAGAAAGTTCGGCTCCTCCTGGTGCTTCTGAAAATTATGTTTAGTATCAATTTGCACCTCTAAAAATCTGGCTACTGAATAACTGCTTCCTGAAGACTTCCACTAAGATATATATGTGCATCAAATTGACTTTTAAAAATTAGACAGATGTGCTTTTAACAATTTTACTCTGCTCCAAATTTTTACACCCTGGAAATTCCATAATCTGCTCCTTATGCCAACTGCCTAGTTAATACAGATTTGCTATTTTTCTTTCTGCATGTTATACACAGTAACTTTTCGTGATGACATGTACTGTGCAATTGCAAAAACAGCAAGAGCATTTTCATAAATTATTTTAATTTGACAATTTAAATTCCAAATGCTAAGGGATCTTTAATTTCAAGTAGCTGATTACCTTCTAAAATGTAACTACCTGCTAACCTGTATGTGACATCACAGTTAACCATTGCCATGGAAGGTTTTACATCCATAATGCACTAAAGGAAAGAATATATATATATATATATAGGTATATATCAAATAAGAATAGGATTTACCTCTATTCTTTATCAAAACATACAGTGAGGTGTGTCAAAAGTATAAAAATCAAATGCTTTATGTCTTAGAAGAATTAGAAATATACATGAAATTATACGCTGTATTTGGATCCAAACTGGAATCAAAAGAATTCCTCATTAATATAACAGTATAAGCTTATTGAAGTCAGTCTTTGTCCCCTGAGAGACTCTGTAAACATTTGTTTAGAGACTGCAGTCCTTTCCAGGGGATATGTGACCCTATATTTGGCTGTGGCTCAGACACACCCCGTTTGCCGTAGCCCAACATTTAGTGAGTATGACAGGTCACTAAGCAGCTTGGAAACTCTACTTAGTATCCTCTTTCTGACAAGAACTGCTCTTCATAAAACTTCATCAGAAACTTGCCATATCGAATTTGGTTCCCCAAATTCACCTGCTTCTTGAAATCCACAGGTTAGACAACCTTTCATCTATTTAATGTATACCCCAGTGATTTGCATTGCTCTAGTTCCTTAATCAAAACATTGTGCAGCATCAAGTCAAATACAGAAGACCATAGTAAAGACATGATAAAAATGAATGAGGTAATAAAGACTAAGGGGGAAGAGACCTTGGAAATTTAATATCTTCCTATTTTGTTACTCATTCACAGTCAAGGAATATTAGACATGTAGTGAATATGAAAGTTGAGATGTATTGTTTCCAAACAGCATGCGGTATGTAGATGATGCTTGCTGCTGTAAGATCTGAAATAAAGAGTTTAGTCACATTTCAAAGAAAAAATATTTTTATATCAAGAACTTTCAGAATAATTGATAACAAAAATGTTGGGATATACAATTTCATGCTCTTAAAGTTTACAGCAATCTAATTATGAGATATCCAGATAACAGCTAATGTGTGGCAGATGATATCACATCTGTGGAGATCTTAAGCTTCCCTCTGAAGTGTTTGATATTGGCTTTATTAAAGAAAAGAAGTTGGAGTAGCTGGATGTTGTCTGCATCAGCATGGCAACTTCTATTTTCCTATTGAATGAAATTTTGTGACCCAGCTGCTAAGACAAGACTTGCACTGTAATATAAAAATCATATAAGTAAAGTCTTATTATAGCAAGAGATGGTTTTTCACTAAAATACACAGGTGTTTTAAAAATCAATGAATGTGTAATAAAGATTTCAGTTTCTCACAAAAAAGCTAAGACATGTCCCTGGTACATTTGTGTGATAGCTTAAACAGTCATCCACTAGAAAAAATGGAAGCAATTTGAGGCTGAGATTTCCTCCTGCAAACAAATTCATTGTTTCTTCCTTAAGAGACCCTCCCAAGTATTTGTTATTTTCCAGTTCGTGACATCTTTTCGTTAGTCATTTGTAGCCTGAAGAAACACTAATTGTAGCATTTACTGTATAACTCACTCTTCCCCCCTCTCTCTCAAACTTCACAGGATTGATTTTCACAATGCAAATGACACAAGATGGTTTTTATTCTCTCAGATTAAAAAAAAAGTTTCCTCATCCCAGTTCCTCACAGAATAACTTGAGGTGAAAAATAACTCCTCTTACTTATTCTTTTCCTTTATAAAAAAATCCTTCATGTTTGACTGATCCATACATTTTATCTACTCTCCTCCAAGCTAAAATAACAGAAAATATTTTGTTCACTAACAGATTACTAAGAATAAATATGTCCCCCATGCAAAACCAGATGATGCTCTATAATGTCCAGAAATTTGGGCAAAAGACAGGCAGAAAGACAGGCTGGAGTCCTGTCAGCATTTTGGTGTTGGCATGCCGTCATGAGCTGCCTGGAGCAGTGAATATGAACTGGGGCTTGCGGAGACTGAATGAGGGTAATTTACTGAAGTCTATTAAGGAGGCTGCAGTGCCGAAAGCATAATGCACTCCTCACATTTCACAGCTTCAGCATTTACCATGATGAGGCTCTCAACAATTAAAGTTATTCTTTGTTCCATCTGACTATGTTTTAAAGATGAGCAGTTTTCTAAAAAACTTTTACCTACCTGACAGGTAGGCACTGAATTGACTGCAGACAGACACACAACTCTCTAGGTTTTCAGAAAATGACTAAAATGTGATTTTGGGGAGACTGTAGCAAACGTTGCGGTTTAGGTATAAGGGAAGCCTTCCTCAAACTGTCAGTTGAATACCAGGAGAGGAACTGCCTGGGGAACCGCCAAGGGGAGGCCTTGGGAAAGACAAGAAATTTGTAACCCTTCTGAAAATGTGTGGGGTCTAAATGGATCCTTCACATGTGGTGGAATGTGCCACTGACCTCTGTGCTCGTGAGCATTAATCTCTTTGCAAAACACAGTGATCATTTATGGATTATCAACCGTAATTAATTCTTGATACCACAGGAAAAGGAGTTTGTTCCGTCAAGTTAAGCAAGACCATAAATAATGAAAATAAATTTTTGCTTCTCAAGATGAACTCTTTTCTTCAGTCCTCATGGTAATATATACTGTTTTCTTTATATTCCATATGCTATGGAAAACAGCTTCAAAGAATATGCTAGGAATCAGTATCTGACTTTTCTTTAACAACAATTTCATTTAGTAACATCCTTCAAAATGCAGATGGATATTTTTATTGCATTGTGTCTGACTGTTGAAGCTTTTTAGCTGAATTCCAGTTTGCTAGCCCATCAGAAAACAAATGATAAGTAGGCATCACATATTTACTTTGGTAGGAGCAAGGAGGAACTCTGAACACTCAGGAGCCAGATAATTTATTACCTGCATGTAAAAAGTGAAGTTTAATCCTTGTTATGCAACTAGAAAAGGGGTGATGAATATAATGGATATAATCTGCTTAACATGAACAGCAACAGAGCACTAAAAAACCCCTCAGAAATCTTCAGCACAAAACAAATATGCTGCTACCAATATGGAATGCTTCAGTCACATAAATTACAAAAAGCAGCAAAATGTTTTACAATATGACTACAAGATCGTCTGCCTTTAATCAAAAAGTTATTCTTAGGCTGTAGGTTATAAATGAGGTTTGGGATTTTCAGTTATTTAATTTTTGACTGAGAGGCTTTTTATTTTAAGATATGATGAAATTCAAATGACACTGCACATTTTAAGCTGATGCAAATTGATACAACTGAAAGAATATCTGTAGGGAAAAGAATGCATGCAAAATAATATAGAATTGTTAATGTTATTCTAACAATATTATAACGCGGATGTTACAAACTAAACTAATTTCTGGATTAGGAAAAGTAAAACAAAATGTTGAACACTAATGTACGAAGAAGCACTGGTAGATTTGTTGCTAGGAAGGTGGCAATATTTCAGATACTGTTTACTATGTTTTTGTTTGTTTTATGAGAGCATTCTGTTTCTTTAGAGAGAGACTGCTTGGTACGGTACTTGCACACCCAGCTGAGTGGGTACCACTTTCGTTCAGCACTGGACCTTGACTCCGACTCCCCGTTTCCACCTACACCTGAAAGGACGGAATGGCAGATAAAGCCTGAAGAAAGTCGAAAGTCGTAGGAGAGTCGATAAAGCCTACAAGAAAGGGAAGCTTGGTATACCGCTAACCTCAGCAACTACAATATTTCCATCACACGCTATAGAAACTGTATTTCAATTGAAGGCCTTGCACTTCAGAATTTGAACTTCAAGCATTTTAATGCTTAATATTAATCAGCAACTTGTAAAATGCTGAAGCACTATAACAGTGCTATATAACTAACTATATACAGTGCAAGTATTTATACTGAAGATTTATGAAGAAAGAAACTTGAAGACTCAGTGGAAAATAATGTGTGGATTTTCACGCCTGTATTTTCGAGGGCAGTTAGTCAATGTGCATCTACATACGCCATGTACTCAGGCAATATTTGAAGGAGGAAATTTTGATTCCCAAATCTATTCACATCTCTGAATGTCAATCCCAGAATACTGGTCAAAGCCATAAGGAGTCCAGACAAAATTATTTAGTGATACGAAAACTTTGCTGAAAAGTCTGAATTCATCAGCTCTATACAACCTGATTAGAAACAACTCAAAGTATTTCTAATTTGTCATGACATATACTTTCATGAAATTGTTTTTCTATGCAATAGGTGAATGGATTTCTGTCTTTTCCTCCAAAGCTACCAGCATGTTAAAAAAAGTTTGCTATATCCTCCTAAAAAAAAATACTGCATATAATTCCCTGCCCAATTGACTATAGTTTAGAACTTGCTTCCTCCTTTATTTTTTAAAGTTAATGTTATATTTTGCAGTGGCATTATAGTGTACCTCAGCTAATACAGGGGATAGTCGATTTCATACTTAATATAATGATTAAGAAAATATGCTGTCCTTTAGAAAACTTCTCCAGTCCCCCTGAGTAATGGGTACATCTGCAAGAGTTTAAAAGCTGTTACCCAAAACTAATGTAAGGCTTACTACAGCGTTAAGAGCGTGGTGCATCTATTCAGTATTCAGACATAAGAGCCCAGGAGGTACCCGTTTACCAATAAATGTCATTCCACATTATTTCCTGTTGCCTTTCATTATAGCAACATTATCTTAGAGTTTCTTTCAACTGCTGGAGAAGAGTCATTGCTTAGAAGAGCACAAGAAGTAGATGGGAATTTTCTTGTTTGTTTTTAGTTTATTTTGGCTGCAGGTTGTGCAACCAGAGCAGAATTTGATTAGTGATGAAGCTCAGTTTTCTTTTGCAAGCAGTGGACTTGTTCTCATTTCCAACAACCTTTAAGGTTCCCTTTCTATTTCAGTACAATGAAGTTTCTGAGGAATGTTCTACTTCTTCAGATAAACCAGTGTTAATTCAAAATAAAGCTGCCTTGAGGACCAATATCATTCTAAACAATATAAACTGTTCTTTTACCGTTCTTTTTGTTCAGTCAGCGAGATGCGGGAGGCTGGTAAATAGAGGGGAATCCAAAGAAGATGCATTAAATCTTCAAATAAGTGAGAAACAAAAAAGCAAGCAAAGGAAAATAGCAATTACACAGCAAGTGCATGAATCCATTGACATTATCGAAGCTTCTCACATCTAGGACATATTCCATCATCTGGAGTGACTTAAGCCTTTGTCTCCTAGATGGCAGGATTCAAAAATAAACCAGAAGTTTTCAAGAGACGTGCTCAGGTGGGGTGAAACAGCTGCATTTTTATACTACTTAGCAGAAGTCTATATAACCCTTACATGACTAAACTCGAATAGTCTTACAAGGACAGTAGAAGATGGATGCATAGCTGAGTGGACCTCAGGGCAGAGAAGGGCAGAAATGACAGAAAGTGCAGATGAGGACCATAAAGCAGTGGGTGCTACTCAGGAACTGCTGCACTTGTTGGGCCACGACGAGTGGGGAAAGGACCCCTATAAAAGAAAAGCTCACATTCTTGTGGCAGGCATCTACAGATGTAGTGGTTGTCAGTTGTGCAAAATGATAAAAGAAGGGGAAAAAAGAAAATGCAGACTGAATGTCATTTGCTAAACCTTGTCTCATGTCACATAATACTTTGAGAAAAAAAATACGTGCTTATTTTACTGAGGTAGCAATCAATCTCCAAGTGAATCAAAGCATTCAGCAGTTACCAGACACAGATGGTTTCCTATTCACACATTTTTATTCATGAATTCAATTTGGGATTCAAAAACCAGTATAATTATTGGGAAGAAATGTTCAAACTTTATTCTACTAAACTGTCAGTTGTGACGTTGCAATATACTATGAATTTCTTACTGGAAGGGGTGAACATGTACATAACCAAGTTAAATTATCAGGGACAAATATGCAGAAATAAAGAACTTGAATAGTCTCACATACTTAGCAGGGAGGCTGATTTATGCCAAGTGAAGACCTGGATCTAAATGATTATCAGAATCAACTTCATGATCTAGTTGCAAGTGCACTGCCTTTATCTCTAACTGTCACCCTAAAGGAAAATCTCTTGAATGTTCTGGCACGTATCTTTAAAAGACTCTTTGCACTCATATTTAGTTTTTATGCTTCATATAAAGACTGGAATTAAGCTTATATCAAAATGAGTAAAACTAAGAGGGACCACTGAGGGTCACTTCATTGATTATTCAGTCAAAACTTCAGAGAAAGTCAGAATGTATTCTAATAGACAGACTCAAACGCAAATTAGTTCCTTTTTATTATTACTTTTAAATATAATTAATAATCAATACAGAAGCAATTCAAGGATGAACTGATACTGCAGGTGATGATGATTATTCAATAAACGACACTGTGCAGAATCAGGACAATCATTATCTGGAGTTGGCACTTATTAGTCACCACCATTTTATGAAAGATATGCTGAGGGCCATGAACATTATTTTTCAGCTAAGTATTAACACAGAAGAAAATGCAACAAAACTGAGAAAATAAAGGCAATGAAATAAAGCACACTAAGTAGGTTAAGGTTGTACTACCCCAGTGAATACAGCTTCATAATCCAATGTAGCTATCATGTCCTAATCTAAGAAGTATAAATAGATCTCATGAAGGCTCTTTATTTTATTCTTAAGGTCAGATGAATTTTATTTCTGTATTCTGATAAACGAAATAATATAAAATGTCCATTCAAATACGGACATTTCAGATTAATTCATTTTCAATTCTAGTTGGAAAATAGAAGTTCATTCAATACAGGTTACATAGTTCAGCATCCTAAAATGACTGACATGCTTCAGTCAGTTGGCTTCATATATTTTATATTTTTATTGCGGTTGATAACACTGAAAATGTTGGTACTTTATCATTGAAGCATATACTGAACTTTTTTTTTTTTTAAAACAAGACTGCTAAGAGTTTGACTAAATATCTAAATAGAGTTTTTCGTTCTGTTTATAAATGTATAAAAACAAATGGCAGGTTACGCTTGCATAGCAGTGTGGAAACCAGGCTGTCAGTATTGTTGTGATTCAAGTTATTTAGTTAATGACAACTTGGGGGGTTTATTTTCTGCATCTTGAGAAGTACCATCTTGAAGCTTTGAGGTATGGCTTTGTGGCCTGCAAAAAAGAGTATGTTGCTATTTTGACAATTTAATGAAGCAAGAATGAAAAACACCAATGAATTCTTGGAACATTTATCTGAAATAAAAATGTAGGATTTTGTTATTATTCATTATTATTTTAAAAAGCCACACTGTAGTTGCTCGTAACGGTAAAGGTATAGAATCCCCATTCTTACAGAGCTTTCTGACCAATACAGGGCATATTAAACAACCTCAACAGTTCTGTTTTAGGGAATAGAAAGATGTTACCTAGTTATAACCAATAAATACCTTCATATTCTGGCAAATTGTAAAGCATAATAAAAACCAAATTCCATTATTATTTAAATAGAGAAAGTTTGAGTTTTATCCTTTCATGGCCAGAAATTTAGTTGTTTACTACTTTTAAAATGTCTATTGCAAAATATGTAATAAAATATGAGTAGATACAGGAGGAATTTAATTTGAGAGAGGTAGAAGAATCAGAAAACAGATTGTTCAGTGCTATATGGTGACAGAAAAACTGATAACTGAGTAAGACAGCAAATCAAGCTGAAAGACATTGTGAAGTCTGTGGTTGTATGAAGCAGGAAAGAGCTAACTACATCTCAAAAAGAAGACAAAAAAGGTGTCTATTTACAGAAAAGATGAACCTGTTATGAAAGAAAGTATAGTAAAAATGGCAAAAATGAAAATAATGAAGTCTAATCAGCAAGACCTGTATAGCCAAATTTGCCAGCTTTGGGGGTGAAGACTCTCAATTAGTGAAGCCTGGAATGGACTACAGAAGAGAGAAAGAGAGCACCGTCCAGGGATGAGAAGACATGGTTGTGAGGAATTGCATGGCATAAAAGGAACTAAACAGACGAAAGATTTAAATAAGAACCTAAAGAGGAAACAGAACTGAAGCAAGAACTGATTTTGTGGTTAGAACTTGACAAGCATCAACAAGGGAATCCAAATTACCTGCCCTCCTCTCCTCCACATATGGTCTACAAAAACAACTTCGCAAAATGAGAAAACATTTAGCAGAAAGTTTTACTTTATCCTCACATTCATCCCACAGTAGCACTGCCTCCTGTTCTTACACACTGCGCTATTGCAAAACAGCATATTGCAAGCTGGGGAAAGGTAGCACAGCGTTCCCACCACATCTCCGTTATTGCAGTCCCCTCTCTGCGTCATGTGTGGGTCTCAGTCTCTTCCCATCTCTGTACACTGGAACATGTCTCTGCTGAGACAGAGAGACTTCCCTTCTGACCTCCACATAGCTGAAAATGCCCCAAAAGCAGGACTGATACATAAAGCAGAAAAAACATGGTAACCTTGTGTCAAAGTAAGGACATTAGGTAAGGCTACAACACATCTGTGTTTTTTTTGTTTTGTTTTGTTTCTTTTTTAAAAAAAAAAAAAAAAAAAAAGGCTGCTGGGGTGAGGTATTGATGGTGTTCTTGTCTGAGTTTGTGCCTCAAAACCAAGTCAGACAGACATGCCAGGGTTGGGCTGTCCCCACTAACTCCCCAGTCTCTCCCCTCACAGCTGAAATCCTGCAGCAATTTCTGCCATTGAGCTCCCTGGTATTTCTTCACTGCATTTCATAAAGGTTTTCCAGCTCAGGGGTCTTCATCCTCCCTTATCCTAGAACTGCCTTCTCCTTGCAGACCTGGCTGCTTAGAGGCTTCGTGCTCCCAAATCAAAACTTCTGTTTAAGACTCCCATATTTTCTTCCCTCAGATTGCTTCCTATTAACTGCGGCTGCTCTAATACCCTTTCTGTCCATTTTTTAAATTTATCTTGCTGTACTCCAGCCCACTGTTACTCGCCACCAGTACTGATCGCTGCCCTCCCCTTGGCTGCTGTGTCTGGCCAAACCTATAATGCAGTTAAGTCCTCTCTGCCAAAGAAATACCCCTGTATTTGTTTCTGACATGGATTTAAAAGGTTTTAAAATAATCATCGTGGATAGGACACAGGAGGGGAAGGCAGCAGAAAAAGACTACTGGCAAACCCTCACGGCAGTCCTACTGGCTTAAGACACCAACTGCTATTGTGTATTCATAATCTCCCTGTATATGAATTCATACATTTCTTATTTCTTTCTTTATATAAAGAGAAAAAGACACTATGTCTTTTCTAGATATAAACAAAGCAGTTAAGCGGATTTTTCAAACTGCTGACCTACTGCAGTAGTTAGCCCAAAACTGAAGGAATGCTGAAAGTCTTCTGCACAGTAGAGGCAAATACCTTGGCTAATTCCTAACACCACTGACAACTCCTGCTATAGAGCTTACTAGAAGTGTAAAGGTATTTTTGGCAGTTCACTAACCATAAGCATATGAAAGTGGCAATGAAATTAATTAATTAAAAAAGCTTATTATCTAGAAATGGTTCGTATTATTTCCTCGGTAATTATTTCACTACCCTTCAGTGTTCACCTTTTAAATGTTGAACATGGAAAGAGGATACGCTTTTGTCTTCATCAGACAGCAAAGGGCAACCTGCAAATACCATAGGCTGCTACTGCAGAGAGAAATTTACATTTTTTTATCTGGTGCTGTTGTTTAGCATCTTCTTGTAACTACAGAAGAAAAACAACCTGACACTATCCTCACTTGCAGATTTCAGTTAGGATATATTGCTAGTGTTACAAGAAATTGTCTGTAAGCATTTTCAGCATTTGATAATCTCATATGATCCATTATGGAGGAGTATTCTAATGCCCATTAATTGCATCTACTTTGTACAAAAAAAATTAAAAAACAGTCCAAAGGGGGAGGGAGCGGGAAAAAGAGAAAGTTACAGTGCAGACGTTATTGACCAAAGGTGGTTTTTGTTGTCAGGTTTTTTATGCAGACATATTCAGCCTCATACCTCACTCCCTGAGCAGATTTTTCTGATCATACTGCTAATGCGTTATGCTGAGTTTTACACTTTTGAGAAGTATTCTTGTATATCAGAGCAGTCCACTAACTTTGCTATAGCAGCACACTCACTTGCTGGCCTGACTGAATCAGAACAATCAGCAAGACGGGAGGTGCCCTGCTTTCCAAAGATTCCTGTTTCAATTCTCTGTTACCTGTACATACACGCACAATCATATTGTAGGATCAAAATCTACCTAGGAGGAATTTGTCCTGACACCTGAACCATGATTGAGTATTCTAGAATAACACTAAATATATATTCATGCATCTAGGCATAATGTATTACAAATCTTTTCAGAAAATAAGTCATCTTGCTACACAAAATAAGAACCTGAATATCCTAGCCTGTTCCTTTTGCAAATAATACCCTAAATGAAAATGGAAATTGTCTCTAGTAGCAAAAAATAGCTATTTTTAATGACATGGATTTTTCTCATACTCTAGAAAAAAATTTTATGATTATATATTCTCTTTATGTTTAGTCCCTGCAAAAATTGGTTTGTTGCAATCCATCTGTAAATTCAAAGTGTGTTACAGCAGTTTGGTGTGCTATGCATATACTGTAAGAAAGTATATGTATTTAGCATAAAAAGAAGTTAACAGCCTGCACTCATTTAAGGTGGATGCTTGGTGCACAGCAGGAAAAGAGAAAATAATTCACATTTGCTATAAATATATGTAGTTATAAATTTATATTTATAAAATATTTTATCTATGTTTACATAGGATAATAGAGAAATTCAGTTTTAAGATGAAATTTGGCACACCCTTAAAGAATAGCTCTTTGAAGTCAGAATTCTGCATTGTTAGGTTGATTTTCAAGAGTGCTTAACGTCCAACAGTCCCCAGTAACAGTGATGAAAGGAGGCTGGTCCTCAACATTATGGAAAAAAAGATTCTGTAAACTGCCTCCGTGAGAGAAGTGAAAGGATCTCTCTCTCTTTGGGGAAACTGCGGACTTCGACAGTAATTTGTATCAAATTTTGCAATCTGTCCAGTGTCACCGAGGTGGAGTGCCCTGAATCCACATTGTATCAGCTAACATTTAAAACTTCAACTGACTTAAATCCAATGATATACTAGTTCTCCTTTGGCCAGTTTCATTAGGATCCTGCTGAGGAGCGGAGAATTTGACACTGGGTAATGGTGACAACCAATATATCTTACGTTGAGAATCTGCGCTGCCAGATTCTCGCTATTACATTTGTGAATGATGAAGAAAGCGTACCTTCTCTGAGCAATGCATTGGCCAATTCAGTTATGCACGCATTGCTGATCACCTCCTTTGATGTGAAAAGCAGTTTGCTGCGAGCACACAGACCTCCCTGATGGGGGCTTGCGCTGGACTCGGGGAGCAGGACGTTGGCTGACCACAGGAGGCACAGCTGGTCCCTCTCAGTTTCCTACCTAGCTGCAAAGCTTCTTTATCTCTGTCTTCAGAAAAACAGGCTGGTAGCCATTTTTGGAGGATCACTTCTTTTGGAGTTACACCTGCCAACACTGATAAAACATTTTGCTGTTGTGAATACCCCCTTCAAACACAATTTAGGTTCTAGGATTGTTAAAACTGAGATCCTGGCTTTCAAGGGTGCATAACAACCAGCAGTTTTTCAAGGCAACTGCTGGGAGTTCGGTAAAATAAAAAATTGGGCCACAGGCTTAGATCTCTGCTAACAGCCTTACGCACTCGTTTCTGAAAAGCTGTTGGGGCGCTGAGTGCAAGAGGCTTCGACCACCCTGTCCACATACACTTAAGGATGTTTTTGATCACCAAATTTGCTAATTCATCAGCTTGCTGATCGTATTTTGGTCACTGAGAGTAAAGGGCAGAATTCTTTTTTTGTACTTGGAAGAAAGCATAGGATCCTGAATCTAAACGAAAGCTTCACATACAGACAGTTCCTCCGCTCAAGGTATACAACAGAAAACAACCCCTGTTTTGAAAATCTATTCCTGAAAACAGAGGTATTCAAAATCCATTTGAGAATAACACATACTCATCAAACAACACTCTCTTTAGGAGATGGAAGGCAAATTGTGTGCATCATAGCCACTGCTAAAACAAACAGGAAAAGGTAAGTCCTGAAAAATTAGTTGGCCAATACCATGACAGATTGTTCTGCTTGTTCTGTTTGTGAACATAAAAATATTTTAATAATCCAAGATTATCCAATTCCTTCAGGAGTTACATTTCAAATTATGACTTTCATTTATTTTATAACAGTAATGCACCAATGATTTATAATTTCGATAGTAAAATCCTCTCAGGGCTGAAATTCAGCATATGAGAAAAAAGACATAATTTATTTTTTTGAAGGTTATTGCTTTTGGCTATGTGTGCATATTTAAAATTGCATATACATGTTTAAACAAAACACTGACATAATATTTAAAAGATGAAATTTTACAGACAATTAGCTCATAGTGTTATTTATTTCCACCTCAACGTTCAATTAGAATTCCTCTCTACAGCTCCTTTCTCCCATTTTCCACCTTTCCATCCAGTGACACAACTGTGGAACAACTGGTCTCCCACATTGTCTTACCTATATGGCTGCTGTAAATGAATCAGCCCTCTCACAGCTGAGATGTGGGGTTTCACAGGGATGCAAATGCTCTAGGAGTTGGGAGGGAGAGGGGTAACTACTTTCTTTCCTCCCGCATACCTGGCAGGGGTCCCCTGCTGTCCTCCTCCCAGGACTGTTTCCCACATCCTCTCCCGCTCCGCAGCTTGAGCCTCTGGGGGCTCTGGAGAAGCAACAAATGAAGAGGGATGGGTGAGGGATGGGACCTGCTGCACCAGTGGGAAGGACTGCTGGTGGTGGGGAGGAAGGATCACAGGAGGACAAGGTGGAGAAGCACCTGAGAACAGGGCTTTCAGCTTTGAAGAGCAATGCATTGAAATACTGTGATCTGGACCAGGGGTTGCCTTGTCTGTAACCTAGACTTTTCTCTGCAGAGAGTAGGGAAGCCCTTTTTGGGGTAGGGAAGAGCCAAGACCCGTCTACTCAGCCACAGGCAGAGCAAGTGACCTGCAGCTCCCTGTGGGCTGCCCTCACAGACGTCCGCCCGCTCTTGAGCCAGCTCTGTTTTACCTTGAGTTGTCAAGGAGTGGCAGACCCAGACTTTCCTCGGGGTGGCGGGGGACACCTCTATATACTACATTTGACCAAGAGAAGAAACAGTGAAAGACCAGGAAAAATATTTGTACATATGGTCATGCTGAAAAGCAACCAAAAGGACACAGCTGATAGCAAGGTCTTAGGCTATGCCCTTCCTGAGTGCCTGATGCGATCACAAAACCCTGGAAAAGCAGCTCTCCACCACTTCCCATTCCTGGTGACTTGCCAAGGATTGAAGCTTACTTAAAAATTTCTACCTGCTAGCTGTCTTGAGGTTTTCTAAGTCTAAGTAACAATTTTCCTTTTACCTCCAATAAAAAAAAGTGGTTTAGTTGATGACAGCTGGTCTTAAGCTGCCCTTAATGACAATGGGAAATGTGAGCATTGCTTAAAAAAAAAAAATTCAATCTCAGCCAATCATAAGAAAAGTGCTTCATAAACAGACATAAAACTGAATTAATTGCATAAATCAAAGTTTGATTTCTAATGGGTGGAATTTTTCTAGTAAGGGTGAAAAATCACTCCAGCCCCAAGCTAAGGCTTGCTACACTGCCTGCTCCCAAGGGCCTGATGAGTGTCACTTGGCTGCTGCTTAGACCCCCGTGTTTAACAAAGGATAAGTGTGTGACTGCTGCCAGAGCCCAGCTGAATCAAGTGAGTGGAGGAGGATCTCAATGATCTGAAACTGCAGTGCGGGACAAGACACCTGTCACAGAAAGATTAGAAGAATTTTTTTCAGCTGGCAAGGCTGTAAAACAACAGACCTTTTCTTGGTGAGCTGGAAGGCTGGTTGCAATTGTCACCAGGGGTATCTGTGACAAGACCTGAATGCATGAGAGATGTCAGCTCAGCCTGCGGCTCTGGGAGGCACTCGCATTTACAGATCTCCACATCTCAGGGTTCTTTAGTAAAGTTTTCAAAATATTAGTGGTACCGTTGTCAGTCATTTTTTGTAATAGTTAAGAAATAGGACAGAATTTGAAGCGATATCCATTCCCAGACAAGAATGGAATTTCAGGAGTGTTTTATCCCATTTCACTGAATATACATATGTTCCAATTAAACTTGCGATACTTACCTTTATTTCCTCTACATAAGCTCACGCACTGAA
Organism: Platalea leucorodia; assembly: GCF_965183815.1. Lineage (NCBI taxonomy): Eukaryota > Metazoa > Chordata > Aves > Pelecaniformes > Threskiornithidae > Platalea > Platalea leucorodia. The sequence goes on from NC_138824.1 coordinate 116,692,484, forward strand.
GGGTTGCTATAGTAAGAGACCTCTTATAATAAGCAATATGAACAAATAAAATGTACAGGCAAATATAGTGAGAGGAAGGGAACATTAGCTGAATTTCTGTCCTTGCATGAAAACATCCTCTGTTAACAACCCCTAAGGTAATAAACCAAAATGAGTAGAAGATACTTTAAGGCACAGTGGGTTTGGACAGAAGAGCCTGCAGATTTGTAAGAAGTTACTCTTACTTTAATCCTTTTAACATGCATACCAACTTTCTGCCAACATGATGCTTCACTTACATATTTTGACAAAAGCACTGATTTATTAAATAAAGCCCTATGATACAAATGTTAGAGTACTATAAGGAAATAACTTTTATATTTAAAGTCATATAAGGGAAAACAATTCTATTTTTCTTCCTGGGAAAAATATTTTAAATGCCTAATTTAACTTAAGTGATCCAGATGCCCAAAAGCTGCCTGCCTGTCTTTCCACCTTGCAATTTATCAGTAGATGATAGCATGGCTGGTGTGTTCCTTCCTTGCTGTCACCATCTACTTGGCATAAAATTGATACTTCGATGGCACATACTGTTTATTAGGCTAAGACCTGAAGTCGTATTAAATCCCCTTGATTTTTGGTAGCTCTCCTTATAATTTATGGTTCAGCTGCACGTATATGGCATACCACACAGAGACTGACAATCTTTTTACCTTCAGAAATTGGAGGGAAATTCTTAGTCAAAACCTCAGTCCTATTAAATCAATGGGAACTGAGAGTATTTGAGTGCTGATTTTCCAAGCTGCTGTGAATCACAAGCTGAGCACCCTGAAAACTGAGGGTCCTTACAGTCTCCAAATCAATTACATTCCCCTGATGCCCCCTCAGTACGTTCATACATGAGATCCTTCCCTCACGCGGAGTACGGCATCACCCAAGGACACAACAATGTTGCACAGTGTCCTGGTTTCAGCTGGGATAGAGTTGATTTTCGTCTTGGTGGCCGGTGTGGGGGCTGTGTTTTGGGTTTGGGATGAGAACAGTGTCGATGATGCACTGATGCTTTGGTTCTTGCTAAGTAGTGCTAAGCTGTCTCTGAATAGGTGCTAAGTGGCGCTCACAGTGGTAAAGGACTTTTCAACTGCCCATGCTCTGCCGGGTGCACAAGAAGCTGGGAGGGGGCACAGCCAGGACAGCTGACCCAGACTGGCCCAAGGGCTATTCCATACCATATGACGTCATGCTCAGTATATAAGCTGGGGGAAGAAGAAGGAAGGGGGGGGACATTGGGCATGATGGCGTTTGTCCTCCCAAGTAACCATTACGCGTGATGGAGCCCTGCTTTCCTGGGGATGGCTGAACACCTGCCTGCCGATGGGAAGTAGTGAATGAATTCCTTGTTTTGTTTTGTTTGCGTGCACGGTTTTTGCTTTGCCTATTTAACTGTTCTAATTTATTTTACTTCGATTATTAAACTGTTCTTATCTCAACCCACGAGTTTTCTCCCTTTTACCCTTCTGATTCTCTCCCCCATCCCACTGGTGGGGAGTGAGCGAGCGGCTGCGTGGTGCTTAGTTGCTGGCTGGGGTTAAACCACGACAGTCCTTTTTGGCGCCCAACGTGGGGCTCGAAGGGTTCGAGATAACAACAGATTTAATTGGAATGTGCTAGATCGAATTTATAGCTGTTATTGTTGTTTAGCTGTTAATCGGCAGGCTTCTGTGCTTGCCATGGGGCTTGCTTGCCTTACTGTATGTTAGAGTCATCTTACTGTGTTGTGCCTGGGAACATTTTGATAACAGCAATGGCCACGTACCCGGGCTGGCAGATGGCCAGGGCATCGCTGTTTTTCTGTGCTGCTGTACTGGACAGGCTGGAACTCCAGTGTCAACTCGAGTCGGAGGGACTGTGACCTGTGGACGAGTTCCTGCGGGAGCACGACACCCCAAAGCGTCTGCGGACGTGGATAATCCCATGGCAGAGCAGCCCATGGAAGTTAAGAGTGGAGCAGAGATCCACCTGCAGCCCATGGAGGACCCCATGCTGGAGCAGGTGGATGCCCGAAGGAGGCTGTGACCCCATGGGAAGCCTGTGCTGGAGCAGGCTCCTGGAAGGACCTGTGGACCCGTGGAGAGAAGAGCCCACGCTGGAGCAGGTTTGCTGGCAGGACTTGTGACCCTGTGGGGGACCCACGCTGGAGCAGCTAGTGAAGAACTGCAGCCCGTGGGAAGGACTCACATTAGAGAAGTTCATGGACTGTGCTGTCAGAGGGACCCCACGCCGGAGCAGGGGCAAGGGGAGGACTCCATTGCAGTGTTAAACCCTATAACCTGGCCCAAAGGGGCCAGGGGTGGAGACTGTAATGGAAATACCTTTAAATTGTTGTGACCCGGGATTTGAGTTGCATGTTATGGGAATTACTATAGCAGAAACCCCTTGTTGCTAGCCAGGCTAGGAGTAAGGGGAGGAGTTCATTGCAATGTTAAACCTAGCCCAAAGGGGCCAGGGGTGGAGACTGTGATGGAAATACCTTTAAATTGTTGTAACCCATGATCTGAGTTGCATGTTATAGGAACTACCATAGCAGGAACCACCTGAACCAATGGAGGAGAAGCCTTACAAGAAGCAGTGCAAGTGCAGCAGTGACCTGACCTGAGCTGGCTTTGGTGCCCAAGAACTCCACGCAACACACCACCTCTCCTGTCCTGAGTGACCACTATCACAGATGGAGCCCAAAGTCATGGACTAAACGAGCTCAATGGACATTTTTGGGACAACAGGGGTGGTGGTTAAAGAGGATGTATTGGATAATGTGGGACCTGAGCATGATGTAAATGGTATGGAATAAGGGGTGGATACTGTCCTGGTTTCAGCTGGGATAGAGTTGATTTTCGTCTTGGTGGCCGGTGTGGGGGCTGTGTTTTGGGTTTGGGATGAGAACAGTGTCGATGATGCACTGATGCTTTGGTTCTTGCTAAGTAGTGCTAAGCTGTCTCTGAATAGGTGCTAAGTGGCGCTCACAGTGGTAAAGGACTTTTCAACTGCCCATGCTCTGCCGGGTGCACAAGAAGCTGGGAGGGGGCACAGCCAGGACAGCTGACCCAGACTGGCCCAAGGGCTATTCCATACCATATGACGTCATGCTCAGTATATAAGCTGGGGGAAGAAGAAGGAAGGGGGGGGACATTGGGCATGATGGCGTTTGTCCTCCCAAGTAACCATTACGCGTGATGGAGCCCTGCTTTCCTGGGGATGGCTGAACACCTGCCTGCCGATGGGAAGTAGTGAATGAATTCCTTGTTTTGTTTTGTTTGCGTGCACGGTTTTTGCTTTGCCTATTTAACTGTTCTAATTTATTTTACTTCGATTATTAAACTGTTCTTATCTCAACCCACGAGTTTTCTCCCTTTTACCCTTCTGATTCTCTCCCCCATCCCACTGGTGGGGAGTGAGCGAGCGGCTGCGTGGTGCTTAGTTGCTGGCTGGGGTTAAACCACGACACACAGCCATGTCACAACTGGCATCTCTACAGCAACGTGCAACGTGGATACCCCCAGTGATGGGGATATTGGTAGTTTTTCTGTTGCAGCATGAGTGGCAGGCTGCAGCTGTGTCAGCACCAGCTGGGTCACTGCCCAGGCCATTCCTGAACTGACGGAATTGATCAGCAACAGCCTCCTCTTGCTTTAATTACTGCCTCAAGCTGGCACATTGCACTCTTCTGTTTCCATTTTGCTGGGCATGCTAATATGGATTGTTGTTGACTCTGCATCTCTTCCAGCTACAAGGTGTTTTAATGTCTGCAAGGTAGACTTGCAACAACCAACACATTTATTCTACATGTAAAATACTACACTGAAGAGTGAAGCAGCCTGCAAACCATAGCAGCAGGAGGAGCTACGTGAGAGGCAGCTAGCAGTAGTACCTTCTCTTGAGGGAGATGGTCTTCAGGAGCAGAAATTATACACTGTCAGTATGGTTTCTTACTCTAAAGATCATTTAGCACTAGAGATACTATGCCAGCCACTGGTGGCAAACACAGGTTCTCCTGGATTGTACATTTGCTGCAACAACCTGGTACTTCAGATATTTGTAAAAACAGACCAAACTTCTGAAAAGTCACTGAAACACCCTTATTCCAGTATGAGTCCCGTCTTGTTTTGTTTGTGTGTGTTAAATGTTAGCATTGGCAATTTTTCAGCTGTAATTCAGAAAGTTAGCCATAGAAAATGGACTTTTTAGATCACTGGTTGCATATTGAGAAGTTTCTGCAGCACAGCAGAATCATAGAGCAGCTGAAGACACTTTCCTAGTAAAATAGATTGTATATAGTAAAGTTGCTACTGTTTTTAGTAGAAGTAGATGCAAAACAGTCCCTATATCAGTCACTCAAAAAAAAAAAAAAATGGGAAGCTGTTCTTCAAAAAGGAGTTGGAATGAGTCAAGTTCTTAATCATATTATGTCACTATTTGCCATTTCAAGAACTTCTAAGCTAAACCTTTTTGTTAATGCACAAACTATTTAGATGGAGGATGCCGACCCATTTGCTGAATATTATTGAACTAATTTTTAAAAGATAAAAGTTTTCTGAAATTTAGAAGTAGAGATGTGGAGAAAAAAAAGCAGTCTGTCTGGTAGCTGATATATACCATTATCCATCTGCCTGTTTGGGCCTCCTTAGTGAAATAATGTTGCCAGTGAGGGCTCTGCCAACTGCATTTGCAATTTTCTTTCTGTTTTAAATAGCAGGCAATTTTAGATCCTACTTACATTACTCATATGATTTTCTCCAACTGAAAATCCTTCTGTTACTATTTTCCACTGACAGAGAAAATATTGTTTGATATGCAATCTGTTCCTTGCCTTCCAGATTTCGAATTGAAGCTCATCTCAGCAATCAGCTTGCTATTTTCTTTTAAGAAACAAATCCTCACCTCAGTATTTACAGAATAGAAGCAGCATCAGAAAAGTTATAAAGTTACTGCCATCCCAACACATGCATTCCTATTGAACATCATACAAACTCTAAGGGAATCTGCAGATGGATTTAATTATATAGGATATTATTTTTTACAGACCTTTAAAAAACTGAGTTATCTTAAAATACCTGCTAGTGACACAGCTGTTGCTGTAAGCACAGGTTAACATACAGGCTTGCAGAGTTGTGAAGCGGTCTGTGTGCATTAATGTGCAACAGGCGACTTATCCCCTGTGGCAACTGTCCCACAGACAGTCACCAGGGGACAGAGAAGCAGCTGGGACTCAAGAGTTGCACCTCCTTGAATAAAGAAACCTTCCGATTTTCTAATCTCTGCTTTCCTGATAGGTTTTTTCCTGAAACATTTAGTTCCCATTTAAAAGGCAACAGAAACAGGAAGAAGGTACAAAAACGTTTTGATTTATGTGCATAAATACTTTGCAGAATACTCTCCTCTCCATCTGTCTTTTTAGCCCAGCAGATGGTCAGAAACATGAAAAGGATGAAACCCTCTTCTCCAGGAAGCCCAGGATGCAGAAATCTTCCCCCCGCTCCCCAATACTCGCCTTGTTCCCAGGAATAAAACAAGTCACATTAAATAAAATGGATGTAGCCTACACCAAACACTTCCAAGCTATGTAGGACCTGAATGGTAAGGATCTATAAGTCAGTAACTTTATGCAGCTGGTGAGGCAGAATATTGTTTCACAACCCATTTGCATCTAAGCAGATCACCTAAACATTAAAAATAATAGCTAAGAAAAACCATAGACCGTTAACATACTCAGAAAACCTAACCTAAAGCAGATATCGAGCTAAACTTTGACTATTTATCACTGTTACTGTTTCCTTACTTGCAGAAGAAGCAATAGTTCAATTTTTATTTTAATTGCCACATTATTAATTTTTTTCTTTCTTTCCAATAGTTTTGTGGACCACCAAGTAACGTCTTATGGTCTATAGGCTGAGAAATTGTTGGAAGATTCGTCTGCCTCAGAGCAGCAGAGAGGCAGGAAAGATCCGTTTTGCATCTACATGTGAAGGGATGGCTGCTGATTTCTGCCCTTGAGGGTCTGTCTTCTTACTTTAAGTTAAAAATAGTTACTTATGTGAATAAAACAAAGTCATCTGAAATTTTTAACAACTCCTAAACTACTAACTTTCGCACCCACGTAGCTAGAACAGGAAGCAGGTGTAGTCGGGGGAAAGTTTTAATATTCTAAGAGTTTCATCTAATAAATAACTAATAAAAGGTTTGTCTAATATAGTTGCCACAGAGACTAGAATCTTTGGCAAATCTCGCTAACAAAAAGGGGTACATTTCCTGAAAATGTGTTTTTTATTAAATGAAAAAAAAATCCTACCCTTTAAAAGAAATTGCTGAGCTACTAAAAACACGTTTTGTACAACTTACATAAGTTCCATCTGTTTTTTGTATTTATAAGTCAGATAATGTTAGTTACCCAGGTAGAATATAACTTTATTTTTTCACTAAAGATGATGCAATCTTGGGGGGGGGAGGGGGTGGGGAACAACAAAACCCACACACAGAATTTTAAAGCCACTTTGGTACTTTTGACAGAAGAGAAAAAGTAGTTCAGGTGCTTGATTTAAGGTTGCAGGAGCTTAAGTTTCACAAATTACAGCTGCTGCAACCATGCTTAGAAGCTACTAAGCAACACAGAATGAGCAGCTGGTGCAGTCCAATATAACCTTGAGCTCTACATTGTATATGTTTTCACTGGGAAAGAGTTTTCTTTTTTTAACAGGAAAAATAGCGCAAATACACGCAAAGCTGTTACCTCCAATGTCCCACACACTGTTCAGCAGGAGGCTGAGGGATCTGCAACTCCTTCGGCCTCTGCCTCCATCAGTGTGCCCACACCATGCAAGGCAATTGGAGGGCAGTGCTGGGAGCAGGTGGTACAAAACCAGGCTGGAAATGAACTGCCAGATTCATTAGGCTGGCAATGCACTACATGTGAGTCACCAAAGTGACTTTGTTGATGTTAGTAATTGCAGTGGTTTCATTTCTCTATTAAATCAAGGTGCAGTTCTGCTTGCAGCCGGAGGAGAAATCTATGTTATTACGGAGATGATGGGAAGTGCTGAAAGCAGGTGCTCTTGCTCATTCTACCCACCTGACACTTCTTACCCCAACAGCAGATTAAAAGAAAAATCTAGTAGTTATGATAGACTGAGAAAGAGTAAATTTAGAGTTTAGAGGAAATTCACCATCCTGTGCATAAAATATTGTAAGTTTTAAAAGTTATAGAACAACCCTGGCCATCGCACTTGGTTTAATCTCGGGAAATAACATCCAGCTCTCTTACTAAATTTAAAAGAATCAGAACAACCTTTTAGATAGACAACGAATTTCAGAGATACTTTTAATATTTCAGCTTATAAACTGCCTGGGATCATTAAATGTATTGGTAATACGCAGTTTTATTAGTAAGTGTAACTGACAATTCAGTCTGTACACCTTTAACATAAATAGCTTAATTCTAATGAGAAAACACATTTGTTCCAGTTTCTCACAGGCACATTTGAATTACATCTGAGCTAAATGCACAGCTTTGATTTTGGATTCCTTAATGACATCTCATTAACAATGAAGCTGAACAAAAACTTCTCATAAATAAAGGTAAAGGACACTGATGTGGGAAAAGATGTTATTTCATTAGTTGCACAACTCTTCCTACGCACAAAATTACAGAGGAAAGTAGTTTATAAAAGAATAAACGTATTGTATGTTTACAGTAATTTTAAAATACTGTAACCTATTCTGGTTGTCCATTACATTGACTGCAATATAAGTGCAATTTTTTTACAGAAACAAATTTAAAGCACCTATTCTTAGTGCCAGTGCAAAATGCTTTAAAAAAATTATTACTGTAGAAAAGTGCCTTCAGCTGGGAGCCCTAAAGTTAGTATTAGTATAATAACATTTATTCGAAGACATGTTCTCAAAAATGTATCTGTTATTTAGGCAAAGTGATACAGGAATACTGTAGGGTGGTGTTCTGGAAATAGATATCCCAACCAAGATTAACAATAAGGAAGCTTATTCTGAATTAATGAATATACATGCTGACTTTCAGCTTCAATTCACTGGAATAATTACTCCATGTTAACATATCAACAAGTCAGCAATCTGAGTCTCAGGTCACTGACTACCTCCTGAAAATTGTTGCCCCCTCCACCCTTTCCTACCATACATGACCTTCATGCAAAACTTTTGATCTTCTTATTATGTTGTTAACTATAAAATATTCCAGTAACCAAGAAACAAAACTTTTCATATATCAAGTTCTAAGTGTATGGATGGCACAAGTAAAAAGACATGCTAAGAACACAGTTTTAAATGGCATCGCCATGAATTTGGTGAGCAATGGCAGTCATTAATCAGCATAACCAGAGCGAGCAGGTGACAAGGTATGGTGCTGCACATTTTGAAAATGATTTTTGCTTTGCATAGCCCCTCTGTTTTACTTCTGCTGATTTTTCTTATTGTTTAAATTTTGTTGCATTCTTCTGCTTTGAATTAACTTTTTGGTAGAGATCGGGAAAGGGTGAAGACGGGATGATGGTTCAGGAAAGAGCACTAAGGAGCCATTCAATGACAGACAGCCAGGTGCCATCTCTTCCAGGCTACTAGAAGCAAGGGTTTGCTCAATTTTAATTTCCCATATAAAATAGGTTGCTGAACCTAAGATAATTTTTCAATATGTAGATTTCTACTTCCTGTAAACCCCCCCGGCCAAATGTGGGAGCTTGTCTGTCTCAAAATGGTCCAGCAATGAAGCACCTGCACACACCTAGAAGTGCTGATATACAGATACTGAAATAAAATTTTCCTCTTAAGATTTCCGTCTAGATTATTTTCTTTACAAACTGCCAGAAAATCTCTCACTTTTACTTGCATGGGCTTCAGGAGTGGGCACACCAGAGCTTTCATTATCTTAATTTAAGGACTGATAATACAACACTCCTGTGGGACTGGGACCAAGAAAACAGCCTGGCATCTCCGGACTTTGATGTGCTGCTGAATTCCTCTGAAAACCCACCTACTGAAGCGACTAAAAAATGAGTTACATCTTAACAAGTAGCACAGCTCATTATGTTTTTACCTTATTATATATTTTTCTAATGTTATTGCTACATAAATACCCTGGTCTAGTTTGCCATGTAGTCATCTGTTCTGCCAACAATACCTTTAAAATAAACAAATGCTTCTTTTTCCCCAAGAAAGCTATTTTGTTAAAATGTGTTTAGTGCTGATGATAATGACAGAACCAAAAAACCCACATTTAAAAACCAAGGGACATATATGGCCAGCACTAGTGTTATTAGCTGCTAATTTGCCTTTTGTTAATCTCTTTTTCTCAGTTTGAGATGTTTCTCATGTTTTCTCATGTTGAGATGTTCTCTACCAGATCATCAGAGAAAAGATAAAGGGTGTGTTATCTGCTTTTACTGATACCAGTTTCAATTGCTTCCACTGGAAGTAAGCTTACCATCATGGTATTTACACTAGGAAATGTATTTTTGAAGTGTAAAAAGCACAGTCTACACTATGATCTAGTGAATAAACATATGTGCAAATAAAATAAAAGTAGTAATTCTCAGAGCTCTACCATTATTATGTATGCCATTTACCCCATTAAGAATGTTCCCATTAATTCTCTTTTTTTAAACAGAAGGTGTTTTATCTAAAAAAAATAAAGAACTATTTTGAAATGAATTTTCACACCATACGCACTCTGTAACAAAAATGTAACTTAAAAAAGACCAACTCTAATACACCAAAAAGCTTAAAAATCAAACACTCATACACTTAAAAGCTTAAAATTTAAATGAGAGAAGGAAATAGCCAGGTGGATACAAACAAGATGTGCTTGAAACTTCTATGTTTGGAATACTGATATTAGAATTTCTGTTAACTCTAACAATAATGCTCATTGCAAGATAAGTTTTATGGAAAGAAATGTTAGTATGGAAATAAAAGCTTGGTCTTTTGGATTGCAGAGAATCATTCTCCTTTGAGAGCATGACCACAGTGGGATAATTAGTCTGACATTTAAACATTTCTATCCTTCTAAATTGTTTATGCCCTTTAAGCAAAACAGCTGATTATGAACTCCAATATTTTTCATCAGTCTAGGGAGAGTCCTAGGTTGCCAATATGTAGATAATTCAACAAAACAACTATGCTTAATTTGAATAAAGCCTAATAAAATTTAAGTACTAGTAGATCTTTTTCCTTTGACAAAGCAAGTCTTTATTGCTTTAAGTCTATCTTCAACTAAATCTTCTTGTAATGGCTGGTAGGGAACAAAATGTCAGTGGACACTGAATGACGGGTCTTTTAATAAAGCAACTTAAATTGAGGAGACTTATTTAAATTAAAGTTGTGTGATATGCAGTTTTTTGGCACAAGTTATGGAATGACAAGTATAAAGTAAAAAATGTCAAAAATTGAGAAACATGTTGTTTAAGAAAAATATTGGGGGGGAAGTTATTTTTGATGCTTTACTGGAAGGGTTGTGTTGTCTGTTCTTTCACATAAAGACACACAAAATACTGACTGCTTTTTTAAGTGCTCTCCTAGGCAAATAGCCACCTGTCCTCATTCAGAGGGCTCCTGGCTTGTCCTTATTGCAGCAAGCAGCACTCCCCCCACACCCTGCTCCACCGAGGCAGAGCAGCCGGAGGAGCCGCACGACCACCCAGCTTTCCTGCTCCACCTCCTCCTCCTGTGGGAAGACTGTGGACAACAGGCCATGGCCCTTCTCCTTGGAAAGACTGGGAAAAGAAAGAGAGGGGAAACGCTGCAGCCCAGGAAGAGAACCAAATTTACTTGTAAGGACTAACAACTAACAGCAAAGACCCTCCATGTGCCTCGTCCCTTTTGGATTCCCACCACTCTGTCACTTGTTAGCCATGCTAAATCTGGCAAAACAGAAAAAAGGTTGCTTAGTAAATGCAGTTTCTTTTCCAGCCCTATCCAGCTGGTCTATGAAGGCCACAGGTACTCGCAGGTATTTCTGAAAGCAGCCCGCTGCAACCCTCTAGGACCCGTCGAGCATCTGGCAGGGAGGCAGGTGCTTTAACCTGACCTGCAGCAGCTGGGCAGCCGACTCACTTGGAGTCAGCACAGCTGTCATTACATTGGAGCCAAATTCCCAGTTCTTGAGAGGCAACAAACAATGTTATTTTTTTTATGCTGGCAACTCAGAAGTCAGCCATGTAATGTTTAAACTATTCTAAATCCAGATTTTGCACACACAGAAAGCAATAAGGGCTTCCACTGGTGATATGCGAGTCGATGTGATTAATGGAGCTTTTTCATCTCTGACTACCATTATTTCTATATAGCCTGAGGCTAGATTACTGCTGTCCTAAGAGGTTCTGCATACTCTTACAGTTAAAAAACTTTTCTTAAAGTGAATGTGAACTTAAAAAAAAAAAAGAAAAAATGGTATTTCCTGATATTATTTTCTTTTCATTCAGAATCATTCGTGCACACGGAGGATGCACACATACTTAACTAACTTTTATTCAATAATACAGAACTGTTGTCACCATTCAGATAACATGTCACTGGCCTCTTCCCAGATCAGACTAAAACTACCATTATTGCAAAAAAATAACACAATCAAGGTTATGCCTTGGTATAGGAAAGTAATTTCAGTGCCAGTTTTTGAAAACCCTTCCTTCCCCCATTCTCCTTTTCTTCCGCCCCTTCCTCCTCTGCAGCTACTCCACAACGTGTCCTTTGGCAGAAGAGCGAGACACACGTCTAGAGGAGCAGACCGCATAATGAAAAACAGTGACCCTAACATAGGCATAAGGGTCACAGTTAACAGGCGCTCCTATTGAGAAGCTAGCATCAGAAAAGTCTAATGCAGCCGTCGCAGATGTTGGTGAGTGGGTCTTAGTACTACTCTCTATCCTGATCTGAGGGCCACATTTTGAAAGGTGACTGAAAAGCTAGGAAGAGTGCAGAAAAAAAGCCAGAAAAACTATTTGAAGTCTGAAGAAAATGTCCTATGGTCAGAGTCCTAATGAGCTCAACTGTTTATTTATTTATCACAAACAAGATTTAGTGGTGACTTAATTACAGTATATGGGACTTTCAAAGAGAAGAAACAACAGATATTAAAGAGCTTTTTGATGTATTGGAGGAAGTAAGGACAAGACAAAAAAAAACCCAAAAACCAAAACAGCAACAAAAAAACAGAAAAAAACTTCCATCAGCCAGAAAGAGAAGCTGGATAGATTCAGGCCAGATTAAGGCAGTGCCTTTTAACAGCAGATTAACCACTAAACCAAACCAATCTTATCCCCCAATATCTCCAAGTACAGACTGGATGCAATTCAAGGAGACTTGTGTTAGCAAAACACAATGCATATTTTAATTAAACATCCATGACTTGGCTCTATGTAGGGCTAAGTCTGTGCCATATAATGTTCTGGAAAGCACCAGAGTGCAACCAGTCAATGTTCACAAAGGGTGCCTTTAGCTCTGGCTTTCTTGAGAAGAAACAGCAGCTAATAATCTTCTTCCAAAAAGAGGAAAAAACTCTTTCAAAAATTTATTCAGAGTAAGAAACAATATTCAAATTTTCTGAATTTATTTCACTCACCTTTCTTGGCTAATGTGACCCTTTGTAAACGTACCATTAGATAACAATACTACAGTCCAGTCTGGCCTTAAAGGAGTGGTTCAGCCTAAATGGCTTTGACATCCCTTAGCCCAGCTGAAGGTGGGCTTACAAACACTGACAATGCAGTCAGAAATGGTTCTTGCTAATGGATCTTTGGCTGGGCACTGCTCTTGCAAGTCTGAAGACAATTCCTCAGCCTACACAAATTAAGAGCTACATTGCTGAAAAGTGTCTTAATTCACTAAGATGCTTAAATAGTTATTAGTAGGGCAATTTCAGAAAAATACTGCACAAAGTCTCAGGGTTGTTTGTGTTTGGTGTTTTTTTTGTTTGTTTTGTTTTGGTTTTTTTTTTTGTGTGGTTTTTTTTTTTTTTTTAATATTGAGAAGCACACACAATAAGCCTCTCCCTTATTAACACTTATTTATCACTGGTTAGGCATTTAAAAAAAAAAAAGATACAAAGTTACTGAATCAAATCCAATAAATAACTGAGAAATACAGTTTTTGAAAAGTCCTTTTTCTCTTCAAGGAATGGTCAGCATCACCCCGACAGCTACAATGTTGAAAACGCTGAAGCCACAGACATGGCCCTTTGGCATGGAGTGTTTCTTGAGCCTGTGCTACATACTTCGGTAATACATAGATTTAAACACCAGCTTGGGAAGACCTCCTCAAACAGGTGAAATACAGTTGAATTGTGGGTTTCCTTCACACAGGTATGATGAACATCTGGGAGCTACTATGGTTAATGAGTATGTGACACAGCAAGGTGGATTCACTCACACATCCCTTAATTAACACATTTATAAATATTCATAGGTCAACTCAATCTCTAATTATTCCCAGAGACTTAGAGAAGCCTAATCTTCTATTAAAACCTCAGTCTTTTATCTTTTTATATACTAGGGTTTTTTTGACTAAATGTTAAATCTGTCACTTGAAAAAAACCTGTGAATTAGGGAGTGCTCATTAGAATTTGGAAAACTCATTTCAGTGAGAAGTTAATTTAATTAAAGTGAAATATAAACAGCATGGTGTAACAAGCTGAACAAGGGACACTAAAACATGTACTACGTTGTCTTTTTTCAGGTGTAATACCATTTCATGTTGATATTCACACTACGGTAAAGCTTGAGGCAGAAACTAAAAGAGGACTTACTATTTTATTGTACAGATACATGAATATGCCTCATGAATCTGTGTACTTATGGTACATGACAAGTCTGTCCCTATACTGCATACAGATGAATCAACTACCAGCTATCTCATTTTCCTTCTCCACAGTGGTTCGACCGTGCCATTCCTCTACTCCACAAACAATCGCAAGCCACGATGGGACCCGCCTGACCCGTTACAGTACGCCAGAAAAGCAGACACCGGACTTTGTTGGAGGTGCTGGTATAGCATCCTGCCCTGTATCAAGATATTTTTACCACACCTATATTTCGCAATGCAACCCTGTGGGCGGAGAAGATATAGATGCCCAGCAGAGTCTTGAACTAACGCAGCTGCAGCATTTATGGCAAGTTGGCCCAGGCACCCGAACTGCTCTGTGTCTTTCAATTTTGCCTACTAAATACTGTCCTCTCCCAACTAGTCTGCTGCGCTCTCACTCTTGATCCATACTTTTGCAGGAAAACATGCACGGAGATTAACTGATAAAAAAAAAGTCTTTCCAATTTCAATCCAAGAACTGTTTGGAATCACGTCTTCAGAACAGCGAAGATCTCTCAAATAGACTCATATTCATCTCCAGTTACTACTGAATACCCAGAAAATAAAACCTGTAGCACTTAGAAACCTGTTACCCACCTCCTCAGGTTTTGATTTTTTCTTCTCTTTCCCATTACAGATTTTCCTTTGGCAGAAACAGCTTTGCAGTATCACAGCTGAAACATCACCTACAAAGAACCCTATACTCCAGTTTCCTGAGATGAAACATCCATAACTGCTGAAATACAACTCCCAGCAAGTTCTCCTCTTGTGAGGACTGCAACTCCTAGATATCAGTGCAGATTTTGCCCTACCTAAGAGCGCAGTGACGGAGGTAGGAAGGGTTGGAAGGTACACTGGATGCATGTTGGAAGATCAGCCAGACAAGAGAATACACTGTGCAGAGGACAACTATGGACTAGTGTAGGTGATTCTTGGATGTGAATGTGCAGATACTTTTGCTCAAAGTTAGAAAATAGGCAAGAAAAAGTACAAGAATGGCAAAAATCCATAGCTGTTTCAAAAGGGAAAAAAAACAACTCCCATATTTCTTGCAGAATCAGACAAAAAAAAAAAATTGTTAACTGAATTGCAAGTAATTTGAGCTGGAAGAGACACTGCCGAACAGGAAAGGTACTTCAAAAATCTTACAAGGACTACAGGGGACGCACTTGCAGTCAGTTGGTAGTTAGCAGGAGCATGACTCTCAAGAGTCTCCTTTGGTGACAGAAAACTCAAACACAATCCAAGACTGAATTGTTTCTTTGCGTAGCCAAAGGCTGCATACTGGAAAATGAAGGCAAAATAATACAAGACTGGTGAAAACAGTTTTATATTTTGTCAATGAAAACATTTGGCAAAATATAATTTAATATCTGTGTTTATACAGCTTACTGAGGCAAGAATTCACTGTAACACTATAATCAGAAACTGAGAGCTCATGTATCTTCCATTTCTTAATTATGAGGACAATAAGAAGAAATTAAGTATCAACTTTTATAATATCAGTATAACACCTAAAGAAATAGACATTAAAACCCTCACCGGCATACCTACACCTAGTGTACTACTTTTTGGGTGTTTTGCATCTCCAAATTCCTTTTCTTGAAAAGACAGTATTTTCCTACCATCCTTTTTCTTTTATTCACTCCCATTTTTCCATTATATCATGCTCCTGTTATCACTCATTACAGTTTTTTTCCTTTTCCTTTTCCTCAGTTCTTTCCCTTTTAATGATCTCCAGACTATACAAGAAATATATTGTCAGCCTATAAGCATTTTATCACAAAAAAAATGCATCCTAGTAAAATAAAATCAGCTTCCTAAAAATATCCTGGGTTTGAAGACTTCAGGAATTACACTCATATAACAATGATAGATAAATACAAAGCAACGGAGAGCAATTATAGCTACAGGTATCCAATATGCAGCAATTATTCCTTTACAAAGAAGCATAATCTCACAGTGCCTATATTGAAGAACGTAAGGTATTATTGAGTGTTATATGCAATTTTATGCATGCAAACATAAATTAGATTTTGACACTGTGCACAAATTCAGTTTGTACAGTTTTGAAGTTCACCAAAATATTGTAAACACAATTATAAATCCAGAAATGACATCCAACCTCACACTGCTAAGCATATCATCTCCAAGCCAACAAATACAAAATTACACTTTCCATATTGGTCGTGGCTAGTTCCCTCATTGCAAACTGGCCATGTTCCCATTACATAGCACTTGGCACTCTGATTTTAAAACACAATTGTTCTTTTTTGATGTTTCTTCAGTTCCTAATAGCTTGGTTAACGTGAGGGCTGAACAAATAAATCTCATCCATTCTAGTTACTGATGAATTCCTAACAGCAAACCATCACCAGAATTGCAATAAAGTTTTGTTTCATAGGGAATTACTTGGTTCACTTAATGAAAGAGTTGAAAAGAAAATTAATATATTTGTATGGTGGGTGCTCAGGCGACCAAAACTTAGGACAAACAGAAGAGCTGAGTTTTTTACTATATGGAAGTAATTACTATTATTTTGGGAAATAAAATGTTGAAGTGTATTATACTTTTCATGGTGCAACTGGTATGGCTAACAGTGCTTTGGAAAAGATTAATTTCCTTTCAAGAGAGGCAATATGAAAGAAGAATTAGTGAATATGAGACAAAAGACACGGTATTGTGATACAATAGGCAAAAAACCCTCTATAGAACAATAATGATTGGTAAGCACTGTACAAGGTTGGCATGAAAGCAGAGGCTAAAGGAAAGAAGGATAAAATTATACAATCATGAACAAGGGAAGTTAAGCAAATATGATAACACTTTAAACATAACCGTGGGCAATGGCAAGTCAGAAATCTCACTGCAGTTTTGTTGAAATTCCTTCACCAAATATATGTGAAAATTACAAAAAAAAATTAAGTAGATAATACATTAACTATTGTAAATATAAGTTGACCAAGTATAATGTAAACCTTTTCAGAAATACCTATAAATATTTCATTTGAATTGTAAATGTGAATAATCAAATGCTGATGGGGTAAAAACCACGTCACCTGCAGCCAGGCTGAATTTGCTGTTATTTATCTTTTCTTTTGCAACAGCACTCTTTCTAGGAATACTAACCTGGAAGTACACACTTCCAGTAGAAAGTCTTGTTTCTTATATAAACTCTTAATTTCAAATGTTTATTTAAAACACGCATACTGACTTTGTACTAAACTGACTGTTTCTAGACTCAATTGTTTTGTTTCAGTCATTTCCCCCACTAAATGGAAGTTCAGAACTGAAGACGAAGTTGCAAGCATCACATAAGCATCTTCATCGCTTTTTAAGGGAGCAAAAGTGTTTGCGAGTGAATTACCAAAAAAAAAAAAGTATAAGAGGAAAAAGCAATGACTTTTAACGAACAAGCAAGCAAGTTCACTACAGAACAGTTCTTCACATCAGAATTCAGTATAATTGTCAGCATTTTCCCAAGAATGCCTAAGGGGTGAAAGAGAAAAGTTGACTCAGGGAAGTGGGATGAGCAAAAGATCTGTATGAAAACATCACCTAGTCATACTTCTCCAAACAGAGCTTGGCCTGTGACTATGTGGAGAACTAGCATCTTCTCCCCCAATTCATAACCAATCAGAATGGCTACGGTTAATAAATGTTTTGCTTTTAGCTTTTAATATAATGGACATCTGTATTGTATATCTGAAAAATCAATAAGTACAGATCAACAGAAACGCAAATATCAGCAATATTTTTGTCAGTACTGTCTATGTAAGGTTTTTTTTAAACATTGTTTCATAACATCAAGTAACTTTGGAAAGCATCCTGACAAATTGTCCTGGTTTCAGCTGGGATAGAGTTAATTTTCTTCCTAGTAGCTGGCATAGTGCTGTGTTTTGGATTTAGTTTGAGAATAATGTTGAGAACACACTGATGGTTTAGTTGTTGCTGAGCAGTGCTTACGCTAAGTCAAGGACTTATCAGCTTCTCATGCTCTACCGACTGAGAAGGCTGGGGGTGCACAAGAAGCTGGGAGGGGGCACAGCCAGGACAGCTGACCCAAACTGGCGAAAGGGATAGTCTGTACTGTATGACATCATGCTCCCTATATAAATTGAGCCAGCTGGGGTTAAACCACAACACAAATGTAGACTAATGCATGCACTGAACAGGCAGGTTGCCACCCCTTTCCATCTTGTGCCCTCTCCTAATGGTCAATGTACCTTACAGCACTGGAAAAAAGAAACATATGAACGCATCTTTCCTACTTCAGAACTAGCTGTTGAAGGGGGGGTGGGGGGTGGTGGAAAGCAAGCTTTAGATTCCCAACCATAATTCGGTTATTCTGAATGAAATATCCAAATCTCAGCAATCAGATATTCCTGGTATTATTGGTGACAAGTAGTCTAGGAAGGAGATCTAAGAGAGATGTCGGGAACAGGTTAACAAATACATTTCTTCAAGCAAGTATTTACAGTATTTACTATAACTTACAAAAAATAAAAATAGATTACCAAATATATAGAAAAAACTTTGTAGACATTATCAGTTATGGTGTTCTTGACTGAACAGAAACCAACTAGCCATGCAATACTTTCTTACATTTCAGATATATCAGAAGCACGGTGAAGAACAAGCACCACTTCTGTCCAGACCAAAAAGGCAGCTGTGTGTGCTGTTTCACTCTAGCATAGCATATTTCCTTCTAGCATTCAGCCATGCACACTTTTTTCCCCATTGGATTTATTTTAAAGTTTGGGGTTTTTTTAAGCTTTAATGATATATGTTTTAAACAAGGGTATCCAAATCAATATCCACTTGATTTTTTAGTTTTCAGGCTTTCCATAATAGATCTTGATCTCCTCTAAAGAATACCGTACCTACTATTTAACTGTTATGAAGATCAAAAAGTTCCATCCTAAAGACTGTGAATGATGATCCAGGGCTAAATTTCAGGCACCTCAAGAACCAGCTATTTGTTTTAACTGTATGGGAGGAAATCATT
The DNA here is from genome assembly GCF_965183815.1 of Platalea leucorodia. NCBI lineage: Eukaryota > Metazoa > Chordata > Aves > Pelecaniformes > Threskiornithidae > Platalea > Platalea leucorodia. The sequence goes on from NC_138824.1 coordinate 116,711,340, forward strand.
CAGGTACATCTCAAGTAAGGCAAGCAAAAATCCAGTGACTACTTCTGAATATTTAGTTGTTAGTGCTTTTAAAAAGAAATACATCATTTCCAATGCAGAATGAGTATCATTGATATACATCCCACTCATCAGTTTTACGATAAAACATGAAATAATGGTTGGACACCCTTTTCCAACCTTAATGATTCTATGATTCTATGATCTGCTCTAATGCCAGAAATACTGAACACTATCTTAACTGAATGTTGTGTGATACTGATTTAACAAAAAATCTTTGTTAATGTTACAGATCAATCAGCATGGTTCATATTTAATCACTGCTGAAATTACAATCACAAGTGTAATTGCTGATTCTTTTTTGAAGTGCTGGGGGGATACTTTTTTGGATAAAATTTAAGAACGGAAATGGGAATATCTGGTGTCTGCTCCCAGTTTCTGGATTTCTATTTACACAAGCCAAGAGGAAAAACCGTGGACAGAGTTCTGAAAAGCTGACTCTCAGTTTCACACTGTGATGGACATCCATTGCAAATTGTAGCCCCCAAAAGATGCAGTCACTAGAACAGTTTGTCTCAAAATCTGCGGTACATTCCCTATTCATTTTTCCCCTGCATGATAGAAACATAACAGTTCTGTGAATAAGGCCCTTAACATCTCTCTATTAGGACAGGAGATATGAGTAGCAATTATGATAATTAAATGTAATTACATTAAAAATAATTAGCACTTTAGCTATCAATTGCTGTGGAATGCACAGCAATTAAAAACAGACCAAATTTCAGTATAATTTTTATTACTCTGTTCTTCATTCAAAACAGGAAACGGTAGAGAGTATTTTCTTTTCATGTGTGCTGTACTCTCATTTTAATGGGCACTATCATCATCTAAGTAGATTAAGTATTACCAGAGGTGACATAATTGTCAAAACATTACGATTTGGACTTTTTCCCAAAAGACTCAAGTAACTTATTTTAATATGCATACTTATGAGACCGTGAACAAAAGATGCCTGCCATCTAACTTTATGGTTTAACAGATCTCTCCTCATTAAAGATATTTAAACACAATTAAAATGGATGATAGGATCAAACTGAATAAACAAACTTTTGAATAGACTTTATTACTGATTGACTATGGCATTAAGAATACTTCAGCACACCAGTATCTTGTGAGAATTCAGTTGGACTGTTTGTACGTATATAATAGCAAAACACACTTCAGCATTTATAGAATCTAGCTGTTTGGTACGACCCCAAACCAAAACAACATTATCTCTTTCTGGATCTATGAAACTGTCGACAGCTGGTACAGAACATAAGGTCTTCATAACAGATAATCTGCCAATCAAATGAGTGTGGCTTGAAGTGCTCAGAGCTTGGACTGATGAGAGACCTCTTGCACACTGGGTAGAAGAGCACTTCGAAGCCACCTCAATGATGGATGGTTTCTCCAGACTTGCTCATGGAAAGACACCTCTGCTTCTCCCACTTTTTGAGCAGATTCCTCTTTTCTTACATAAAATCTTAGGCTATTGAAAAGGATTCCACTCTGAAAAGAGGCTAACCTTTGGTTTTACTTGCCTATCAACCGACCAGACCAAAATGCTGACAATAGGCAAAACAAATTATTTACTTGCCAGTTACCAGTTTTCCAAATTCAACTATTAATATACTCAAAATTCAAACTGAGTCCTTTCTCAAATGATGTCATAAGAAATGACAACAATCCTGCTAGATCCACACAGTGACATTGGACTGATTCGGTGAATATAGGAACAATAACACAAGAAAAAGAATATATTGCTGTACCATTTCTGATTTCGATACTCACAACTGGATTGGAAAGAATAAATTAAAAAAAATCTAGAAAAAAAATGTTTCAACTGTCACTCTTAAGATGACTACATCAATAGAAATGCAGAAATAAGAAGGGAAGTCATTCTCCTACCACCCAGTGTACATCGTCTGTATAAGTGGCTAACAGACACAGGAGAGATTGCTAGGCAAATTCTGCAATTTTATGCAATGTAAACCTATACGAACACATAAAGTTAAATAAAATTGTACCCAAAGGAACCAAGGAATAAACAGCTATGAACTGAGCTGACCAGTTATTACTGTTACCAAGGTACTTTTAGATAGCCCATTGCCTGGACACCACTTCTAAGCCAGTTACAGAACAGCCCTTCTCCCACCCTGTGTCTGCATTTAGATGACAAGCGCTGCAGGGCGCAAAGCATTTACTTGTACGCATTTGTCAGCACCCAGTACAATATGGGTCCCATCTTGGTTTGACAATAGGCGCCACAATTATAAACATGATTAATATCCACTCCTGGAAGACATTTCTGGCCAGTTCAGGAGATATTTACTATCAGCATCATAAATTCTACAAGTCATTCGAAACGTACTCGTTAATCATTAGTAGAGTAAATATTTGCCGGTCTAGTAAGGCAACTAGGAATCCAATGTTTATCTATGTTAAGAAAATCCATTATTTAAATACTGTCTAAACACCTGTCTTATTCATAGGCTTGTATCATAAATATAACTGTTCCCACACTTGGCATCTGCATTACTCTCCACTTCGGGAAGACTTTCTGAGGCCAAACCATTAGCTGCTCACACTGCATCTTCTTTAAATACTACAGCAGCATTAAGCACATGGCTGTTTCAAGCTGATTTGCAGCATGTACTCCATTTCTAATGGAGTACTTATAGACCTGTACTTTTAGGGGTTGCAGCACTTAAAGGCATTTTAAGGAATATTGAACTTTCATCTGTCCTTTCTTCTATGTATCACATTCAACTTCTGCTCTCTATAGCCAGTCTTTACAGGCCTGTAAGGGAATTCTGGTTGATTGGCACAATTAGGGCTCAGACATGGGATAATGTCACTGCCCTCCCTCTCAGAAAAATCCTAGAAGTAATGGGTCAAGAAAACAAATTTCATGGGGAACTGGGACCCGGTGAGGTTAACAGGTTGGGAAGAGAGAGAGAAAAGCAAGGGAGAGAGAATATCACTGAAGTTTGTTCAAGTCTCAGGTTTGCAAAACGTAGTCTTGCACTTGGTAACCTGAAATGAGCTGGGAGAATACTGCTTTGGCTAACTGGCCAAGAACAATTATTTGATTTTGAGGTGATTTCAATAGATCCTGATTTTTCAGTATAATGACAAAAACCTTATTTCAGGTGAAACCACTACTACTACTCTTGAAATTTTTTTTTTTGTTTAAAACTTTTTTATTAGACCAGACTTGCAAATGACAAAATGAAAAAAAAAAATCTAGACCAAACTTTTTTTTTTTTTTTTTTTTTTTTTTTAATGAAGTTTAGTCCCCTAACTTAAGTCAATCTGTATAACATCTTCCTTCAGGAGAATGCACAACTCATTTTAGACTGCAATAGGTTCATGGAATTTAAATAATTTAAATAATATATACAGACATGCACACACACAGGGTATCCAAACACAGAAATGCTTAAAATAAGCAATAAAATTGATCAGGTAGCATTAACTTGCCAAAACGTATTTTTACATGGTCCACACGTAAAGTTATTTATGAATAATATACTTCTAGGCTGTGCTGTTAAACAAAACTTTTACATCTCCCTGCAAAAGAAATCAAACCATTAATAAATCTGACTTTAATATCTTATGTACATCAGTATCTTTCAAATCCAAGTTCATTAAAAAAAAAGAGAGGGACGATCTCTGGAATGCTGTTGTTGGGTAATGCTTTTTGTTGACAATGTTCATTGAACATTTTTAATTTAACTTCATTTGCCTGTGCAATAACTAGAATAAAACATAAGGTGATTGAACTACATTACAAAGAATTCAGAATATATAAATCTACACTTCTAAAAGTATGGAAAAAAAACAAAAGGAAGTCAGAAGAATGAGAAGAGATTAAAAAAATATAAGTTGCAACTGAAGGAATGGATTTTCTTTGACACAAAAAAAGAGGGACAAAAAACCCCCATCCTTCTCTGTCATGATGAAAAGGATGCTATCCAATAGATGAAGTACAAAAAGAAAATCAGCTTAAGCTGCAACAAAGAGAATCAAGGTAAATAACAGGGAAAACTCTTCCAATCTTACAATGATGAAAAGCAGTAACAGGAAGCTTCTAGTCTCCTTCAGCAAAAGTTTCAAACACCTCAGACAAAACCTCTTTCAGGGCTGGTTTAAGTACAGTACATCTTGCATCAATGCCAACAGCTGAATTAAATGATCTCTGGGGGTCCCTCCTAGCCTCGCATTTACATGAGCACTATGATCTCTGCAGGTAACACATTAGCATATGCTATTAATCCCACTTCATGTTCCAGTTACAACACTTCCTGCAGGGCAGGAAAAGGTAAATCCTGGATTTAAGTCACAGCCAACACCTGTAATATTCTTGTAGAGAGTTGAAAGGTGAAAAAAAAAAAAAAATAGCCACAGAAGCGTTAACTCTGTAACCTACACTTGCATCAAAGTAACACAAACTTAAGTGATGGTATATAATCAGTGGTACTATCTGACACTGTATTTGTGGAATAATATACATATATTTTGTGGGGCTGTCCTTCAAATGTGGAGAAATATAAATAAGTTTCACTTAGAGCCCTGCAGCCCGGGATGGCTACAGGACACACGCAGTCGATTAGGAATTTATCAGATTGTAGGAATTTATCAGTCTGCTGAGTGGGCATGGGTTTTCGCACATAGTTGCATATATTTACCAAGCCTTCTTTATGTACAACCAGTAATAGCTTCTGGTTCAGAAATCGATAGTTCTGTCCTACACTTGTTACAAGGAGTGATTATAATGCCCATTTTTCAATCAGGAAAAAATAATCGATGCAAAAGGCCCTTTTACCACAGATAAAGGAGATTGAAAGGTTTATGGTAATAGCTGGGGCCAGAAAGAGCCTTTATGAAACAGCTCAGCAAAGAGAAGGGAAGGCATAGGAAGCTTCATCTTGTATAGCTGGAGTGTGTGTACAGCTGGAGTGTTTGTGCAGGTGAATATAACTGAACAGAAACTTATTTGCTTCTGAAATATATTTTTTAAAAGGTACAGGATAAATAAGAGCAGTTACAAAACTATCAACCTACTGTAGGCAGTCCATGACATTACTCACTCTGCTAAACATGTGCTCACCAAAATAAAAATGAATTCATACCACTTACATTGAATTGAAAGAAAACTACAAGTTTCATAGCCTAACACTCTGCGTTTCTCTTTTTATTAAAACCTACATAATAGTAAGCCTCTCTAGCACTGTACTTATTAATAATCTAAGAAATAAACTAGAAAATTTTAATCAAGGTGTGCTTTCCAGATATTGTCTTGTTAATAGAAGATACTATTCAGATAGCTATTTCATGCTACAGAACTGCATATTATTGCTGTTCTTGCAACCTGAAAGTGCAAGTGAGCATACTTAGATATGACATTTGAATTAAGGTGACTATATATCTTTGCGAAAAACCTGACACGTTTTCTGATACTGATACCTACCAGCAGGTAGGTCAGTGCTAACACCAGTTTAAGAATCCTTTGCAAGAAAAAAAAAAAAAATTCATGAAGAAGATAAACTATGCTTATTAAATTTCCAAACAACAGCAAAAGGGGAAAGACTTCATGAATATACCAGGAAAAGATTAAATTTCAAAGGATTTTTTAAAAATTCAAAAATGCAAGTAAAAAAAAGCCTTTCAGTATGAGAAAGAGCAAAGTCCAACATTCTGGACAAAGCTCTTAGTCGTATGGTTTAATTTTAGGTAGTACTGCAAGGAACAGGGAGTTGGACTCAATGATCCTTGTGGGTCCCTTCTAACTCAAGATATTCTATGATTCATGCAGAAACAATAATTGCCTAAATATAGCACTGGCAAACCGCAGGCAGGCAGTCTGCAGAAGACAGTCAGGTGATCTGGGATTGATAGCGCGTCACCACAAAAATATCAGACTGATGCAAAAGGAAAAACAAAACCAAAAAACAAAACCCCAAACCCTGTCCTTCCATTCAGCTTTGGAAAGGCATCAGATTTTGTCAGCTTTAGTTTGGTCACTCTAAGGTGCCACATTTCAGGAAGGATATATGAACCAGCTCATGAACATCAAGAAGAGAGCAACGAGCTTTCAGCATCTGGATAACATGATTTTAAAGAAAACTTAAATATCCTGGATTCATTTAACTGCATGAAATGAAGACTGAAGTCATGATAACGGTTTTCAACTCTGTCAGAAGGCCACTTTAAGGACTATGGGATGACCTGTACTTCATATCTGTAGTGAACATTTAGGTTGGAAGGACATTTAATAGTAAGGAGAGTGAAGCATGAGGACTTATTTCCTGTGTCCATCACTGAATCATCTATACAAATAGCTATTAGGAATACTACAGATATTATTAATCTAGTTGTGTCAGGGACATGGTCTGAATGGCCTTCCGGAGTTCATCTGCAGTCCTATAAATTTATGGTGCTTTTCTACATACTGCCAAGCACACACATCTGTGTCTTTAAAGAGGTGCGCACACAGAACTAGTTTTATTCTTTAAATACACTTAATTTTGTCTCTTGGACGCAGCAATCATTTTGACAGAGCTGTGTGAAGACAAAAAAAAAATCCCCATACAGCAAATTAAAAAAAAAAAAAGAATTTGGAAAAGTTCAGTTTTTCTTTTTCCCCACATAGTTTTTACAAAAGATAAAACTGTAAGCAAAGACCTCCATGTTTTACATTATAATCCTGAAATCCTTTCCCAGATAAAATTACCCAAACAAAGAGCAGCTTTGCCTAGCTCAGAATATACAGCTTGAGAAGTCTCTACTGAAAAAAGCAATCATGAAGGTTAAAAAAAATAAGGAAAATTAGATGCTTTGTTAATGTAAACCCATGTAAACTGAACAGACATAACCATAAAAGAAGATTTCTTTTTAATGTATTACACGAGTGGGTTTTGGGTGTGAAGAAAAATTAAGTGAATGAGATATAGTCAGCTGAGAAAAAGAAAAAAGAACAACAAATTAAATACCTACAAATATATAACGGGCATTCTGTAGAGAGGAGTAGGTTTTATTTGCACTAGGCTTTTCAGGACAGAAGCCAGCTGAAGCTGCATCACTGGAAATGTAGGTCAGTTACTGGGAAAGCATTATTCTAGAAAAATATTAAGCATAAGGAAAAGTTGTTAATGGAAACTAAAATTCACTGAAGGATTTTAAGTTGTCTTTAAAGCTTGAAACAATTAAACTTGAATTAATAGATTTGATAAAATAGGAACTACCCTTTGCTTTTCTCTCATGGTAAAGTTTTATTATTCTGTAATTGAACTGAATTGGAAAAAAAATGTTTTAAAACGTTTTGCGTCCATTTCACATGCTTTTGTTCTTTATTGTCAAAGGTACTTCAGCCCAGTAAATCAAGGTTCATGTCATACCATTCACGTATCTGTACATACTAGCCAAACAATTTGGAACTAATTGAATGTAACAAGGAAAAAAGGAAGTTAAGTATTTGGGACTAAAATTTCTTTAACTTTTTCTAGTTAAACATTTAAGAATCTACTATATACTTGAGCTACTTGAGAATCTACTGTAATGTGACCATTGATTGATTCTAGGGTGATATACAACTGTCTTAATATATTAACTTAACATCTGTAACTTAGGCACAATGCCAGATTTGTATTATGGTATTAACTTACTCATTACAAAGGAGTGAAATCTAAAAGAAAACTCTTAAGTGAGCTAGACAAGAAATAAATGGGGTAGCAATTAATCTTCATTTGACAAAAACAAAGAAAATTTTTCTTTCTTAAACTTGGCTATGAGTGTGATTTCAAAACTTGAAGTTGTTTTGGTAATGGTTCCCTGAATCATTAAAATTAACTGTGTGTTAGGAAGTAGAAAGTGTGGAACTTCTTGGCATGTGAAATTTCCATTCGCTGCAGAACAGTGCCTATCGTAAGAGAAGTAGGAAGTGACCTAAACGATAAGAAGTTTAACATGTATTTTGTCTGGCAAACAAATCCTTTTAAATAGATAAGAGTTATTTATGTAGATAGGTTAGCAGACAATCTTTAAGCTAATCAAAACACAGACAAGTGTATCACCACCTATTTTATGTAAAAAGAAATTAACATTATCTTGAGTACAGCAGCATCTGACTCAGATATCTAACACTTTGCCCTCTTCAAATTGTGCCGTTGTGAGTGGATGAGAAGATAAGCAGAACTGACACCTTTCCGTGCATAAACATTGTGTGTATATAGCAACACGCACATATGGCCATACAGCAGATATCCAAATGATCTTTAGAGGTCTATTCACACTTTAAAGTTTCACACAAACATACATAAACTAAGAGAAAAGCAAGTGTACGCCAGACAAAATAACCATAAACACACCACACACGCACCACTGAGTTTATATTATCCTATTCAGTTAGCATTATTATTATTATTATTATATATTTGTATTACAAGATATTATATAAACAACTTGTCTATGTTGACACATTATACATTATATATTTTATATTTATAACATATTATATTACTCTTGCCATTTTCTTTGTGGAAGCATCTAAAATTCCTTTTTCCATTTTTAATTGTTGTTATCTTACAAAGCAAAACCTGAACCTCTGGATTTTTGCAAGTTAAGCTGCTGACAAGCTAATGTCATGCTCCTCTGATGCAAGCCATATATCATAAGAACCACACAGTATTTTTCAGCACTCACTCATGAAGCAGCTTGCCTAGAGCAAGGTCATATTCAGTCATTATATTAGAGAATCCTTCTGCATGAACATGTTAGCTATGTGGTGTGTCACTTTACGTTTATAGCAGCATTACTCCAAGTTTGATGTAAATTTTATGACCCAGAAGGTTATATCACTTAGGCACTCTGACAAATATCTTCAGCCATATCAGTCAAGCTACTTTTTGACAGAAGAAAGCAAAGCCTGCACGCAGGAGGAAGACCAAAGGGTCTTTGCTGTTGTTTTGGTGTGGTTTGCCCCCAAAGGACAGAGCACTCCAGCTGGTTTAGTTAAAGAGTTGCTGGAGCAGTGTGTGGTGAGCACTCAGTGACCTTCTTTTAGAAGTCACTTCTCAAGGTTAAGCCACATTTGAAAAGCAGTGCACCGTAGCATCTAGAGTCTAAAATAATGTTAAATGACAAGCAGCATCCTTTCTGCCACATCGTTTCACAAGTCAGCTGTTGGAGAAACATGAATCATTTCTGTTGCACTGGGACAATGCCAGAAGCGCTGCCTTTCCATTTCTCTTCGCCAAAGGAAGGGAAAATAAATACATACATATATACCTACATACTCAGGCAGTTTTTTCCCTGTGTACTAGTGCCAAAATTGATAAATAGGCAGATGTCAAGATAAATTCAATGTAGAATTAGAAAGTTCATCCTACAGCTCATAACAAGCAACTGATCAAAAAGAATATTAGACTGCTATGAAAGCGTTTTCATGTATATTTTGCCTCATTTTATGTTTCTATGCTTTTATCATCGGATATTAATTCCTCACCACACCTAAATTCATTGGTTTCTAAGTCACTGACAACCAAAGGGTATTTAGGTCTAACTCAGGGAATCACCTTTCCGTTAGCCCCAGCCCTGTGCATGCTAACATAAACAGCAGCATGCAGAGAAGTGAGCTATTAGTCTATAACATAGCAGGGAAAAATAAAGAGTTTATAATTTTGGTAGAAACTATCTGCCATACTGTGGAGTGCTCCAGACACCTGTAAGATGAAGAAGGGTTGGAAGCACTTCAAGCATACAAGCACAGAACAGGCACAAAGCCTTCCTTTCTGGGTGAAATTTTGATATATTTTCAGGACTGTGTGACCAGCTACCCTGAAGAGCTTGCAAGTGGATGCTAAATAAAATTAATAGTATGTGGCAGAGCTTTTGACATGGCATGAAAAACCTCAAATGGTACTGATGATGTACTAAACATCAGAGAAGAGAGATAAAAGACTGTATTTCTGGGTAAAGGATTTTATTTTACAGATACCAAATGCATGACCACTTGTCCTTAAATCTAACTGATTTTAAATAAAATTAATAGCTAGAAAAGACAGAAGCAAAGTAAAAAGCTATAAATGCAGTACTCCTGCAACAATAAACTCCATAAAATAAGAGATTCTTCTTGCGAAGCAGGTTTTACTCGTTCTATGCAAGTGATCAGCCATTTTAAACAGTTTTGAGACCAAATAAAACAAAACTGAGCAAAAGACGACATAATTTGTTTCACACAGGTAACCTACTGGAAATAAAACACACATGCACACAAACACACCTTTGCAACAACATAAAAATGAATGCTTCCTTACAGGAGAAGCAGTGACCAAGAATGCTAAAGATGCTGTAAGATCCACTTTACTAGATAAAAAGGTATTTCATTCCTGTGTATCAATTAAAATTCTGGAAACACTCACAAATCCACAGATATTTAAAGAACAACAACAACAAACAAACAGAAAAAACTTACACGTCTTTCATCCTTGACTGAGTAACCACAAGTTTCAGGTGGTTCAAGTTAATTTCTCTTGTTAGAGGAACAGCTGTATCACAGAATCACATTTACTAAACTGTGTTTATATGACATTTTTCTCTATATTGTGAACATGGGTCATATGAGCTTTCATATGAAAATGCAGTTATATATAAACAGTTTCACAAAATTCAGTTCATCTACCCTGTTCACTGTTCTCCCCTCTTCTTCAAATATGCCTGTCTTGAGCTACTTTCTTTCCACTTCATGAACAAAAAAAGTAGCAGCAGACTCAAAATATCTTTTGCCTGATACTGCTCAGCAGATTCATTTCCGTGCATATTCATATTTAATCAGGATTCTGCCATTTGCAGTATCAGTATTAACCACTGCCCTTTTCCTTTCCAAGCACAATTATGAATGATTAACAGGACTTACTGTTCATTACAGACTTGTAATACAAGCTATTTTTCCAGTGATATGTTTTGTACATTCAGCATTATGCAAGGCTGGCATGGTACTTCACAGCAAAACGTTCTTAGTACTCTAACTTTGGTGCTCTTTCAATGTCTTGAAAGAAAATTATTGAAATAATTATTGAAATAATTATAAATTAAATTATTAAAATTAAAATTATATAAATTAAAATTATTATAATTATTGAAATAATTATTGAAATAATTTCTTGAAAGAAATTATTGGAACATATGGCATTGATGAATAAATATGACTAAGTAAGAGCTAAGATATAAAATGGAATCCAAAGACCACAGTATCAGAGAGGACACAAAACACCCTATAGCTGGTACTCAGGACTTCTTCTTAGAAACCAGAATTCTAACCTTACAGCCTGATATATCTGGAAGGATTAACATCACCTGGACAGTGCAGAGTTTGTATAATCACTGCTAGTTTCTGATGCCATACTAGCATTTAAGGGGAGAAAACAACCAACCAACCAACCCACCCACAAAAACCTGACAAATCCACATGAGCTCAGCCTCACCTTCCCACTTCTCCATCGGGGACAATGGATGCGTGAGAAATATCACAGCTCAGAGCATTGTATGTTTTACACTTTTGTAAAACTTTTGTTGTGACAGAATGCCTTGCAATATCTGAAACTATTTTGTGTTCTTAAAGCATTATACATGTAATACCTTATGAGTCTGAGAGGTAAGAAAATAGCAAAGTAGTACCTCTACAATACTTGAGGCTGAGAGCCCTTTCCTTTTTAAAAGTCAGTTTTGTTCAGCTTAACTGAACTTCTGTGAAGTGTGATGCATCTTCAGTGTCTTCAGAGCAGGACTGGTGATATAAATATGGGATCATTTGAGCATTTGAAGAGACATCAGAAGTGTGCTTGGCTCCAATTATTTCTTGTGAATTCACTAATAAGCAAAAAGTAAGGAAAAACATTCATCTGCAGAGATGTGTGCAAGCTTAACACGTGTGCCAGAATCCACCATGTCTTTGTTGCCATTGCCATGCACACTAGGACATGGAAAGGTCCTCACCAGGAGGTAACTGAAAAGAGGAAATAGAAGAGTTTCACTGTGAAGCAAGCGTGGAAGACACGTGCCCCAAGAAGAGGAAACATTGACAAAAAGTCCCACTAAAGACAGCTCAGGCCTCTAGTAGAGATGTCCAACAAAGTACCTCTGGAAGAGGACTATGTCTTTTATCACATGTAACATCAACACAGCCAGGAACACCTGCTAAAATGCTAATGACTTAATGCCATACGATAAAGATACTTCCCTGAAAATAGTGGCAAGGACTGGGGGATGAGGCACTATATGTTGCAGGCATGGAGAAATGGGAGAGAAGAAAAATACTGGTCTTCTGTAAGGGCTTCCAGGCACTCAAACTTTTCTTCAGAAACCTGTCAAGAATTCAGGACAAAGACTATGCTTATCAAATACCACTTCACATTTCTTTTACAAGCTCAGTTAGTAGCTATGCTCTTCAGAAATGTCAAAGTTATATTCCCTTGCTGTTATATTTAAGGAGAAAGGATGAGGTAGGGATTACGCCGGCACAGCATGATTCACTCAGACATTGTCATATTCTACTTACAGCTACCACTGTGTAAATAATCACTAACACTTGGGAAGAAAAACACACACATGCGCCCAAACTCATTTCTTTTTCTATTGAAAGGGGTTTGAAATTTGGTCACTAAAGTTATTATTAATACCAAGATAAGGTTCTGCAAAAGTAGTTCAGATACTTACAGAACTGTTTAGTGAAACACTTCTGAAAACGAATAAATGAAAATAACATAATCATTCATATAAAATTAATTCTTCCTTTCTGGCTCATAGATTGCCTCCTAAGGCTTCTGATTAACCCTTGAACAAGATTTAGCTACTATTTCCTTACAATCAAACAGCTTATTCTGCAAGAATTTGCTAAACTGCTAAACATCTGCTAACATCTTCTGAACATCTGCTAAACTTTATGACCCCTCCACTCCCATGATCATTTCAGAGCTCAGTCACAGCTCTGCCAATCTGCTTCAACAGATTGCTCTGCTATAAAAATGAAACTTCACGTAAATTGCTGAAAGAACTTCAGCCACCAGTTCTAGGGACTGGAAGCAAGGTGGTTTGGGTGTGCCTCCTCATTTTTCATAAAATACTACTCAGGAACAAGTTGGCATTTACTGAACACAGTTTCTGGCAGTGCACTATTGGACTGTCCTAACTTTGGGGTAATGTGATGGCTTTTGGCATTGAACACGCCTGTCATTGCAGTTTTTAAGCTCTTCTGTTGGTTTTTAGTACTTAGGAATAAAAGAGAGGTGAGAAAAGTATGTCAGAGAAAACACAAAATGTATGCAGCTGTCAGTAAAATTCAGGTATGGACACCCAGATGCAATCCAAAATAGGACATTTTCATCATACTTTTTCTCATACACAGCATTAATCACATCTATTTATTTATAGCATTTCTTTGGAATTGCTCCATTCATTTTTTTTAACTTATTAGCATACTTAGTGATGAAAAAAAGTTAGAATTGTTGGGTTTTTTTGACAATTCCTTTTAAATAATTGCTTTCTTAAAAGAACTACATCCAGTACTCCAGATCTAATACACTACCACTAAACCACACGAATATTCAGTTTAAGTCCATTACCATTGACAAAAGAGAAAATTGCCATATTATCAAAGATAGGTACAGTCACCATGTATCTCATGAAATCTTCAGTTCAAGCTTTTTGGAAAATCTGGCATTAATTTGGCAAATACTGGCTATGCAAGGTAATAAACTTACACACACATTTAGGTTTAGTATAGAGTACTTGTACAGCAACAAAAATGTATTTCTGATGGGATTAATTCACAGATTCTAGCAGTAGCTGCAGTTTATGTTAACAAATTACTTTTTCCATTCTAGCTCTTAGTTAAGTAGAAACTTTACAAGTAAATGGTATAATGGAGATAAGGCACTGTAAAATTTCAGCATTTCTATTGTTATGTTTCAACCCTTGATAGCTGCACAAGAAATTCTCTAAGTGATACAACTGTTTGACTGAAGTTTCAATAGCTTAAATGTGTTCCTCTGAAGCTGATCTAATTTTAGGCTCCTTTGCGGTCTCATTTAGGGCTCCAAGTGACACCAGCATTTATTCTTTTGTTCTCCCTGATTGCACAAACCTACAGTGTCATAGTAAGAAAAAGCTACAAAACATTTCAATAATGTGGAAGCACTTCACTTGAAACTAAGATGAATTGCTAAAGATAATTTACACCAAAGCCACTGAACCAAAATCCCAGGCAGACTATACTGTAGCCTCAGATTAAGGCCTTGGTCTTCATAATAAGTCTGAATGAATCTGGAATATGGATCTGACTCCTCCTACACTATAAGAAATCTAACTCCAATCAGCTGCTTGGACATTAGCTTTTTGCTCAACTCTGTCACAGCACTTATTCTGTTACACTGATATAATCTATACACATTTATTACTTTAATTTTCTACTGCCTCAACTATTTTCAGTAGCTTGAGAAGTTTCTTGTCACACACCACTGCCCTCCCAATGAAAACCAAGTTGCTCTGCACCAGTTTTACCACCATTTCAAAACACTTTTACGCTATAGTTTTGTTTCCATTCATTTGGGACCTGACTCTGCTCTCACTGCAACATCAGCAGCAGCTCTGACATTGGCGTGAACATACAGCTATATCTTTCTTCCTCGTTTGCTTTTTCCTCATTTCCTTTCCAATAGCACGATGTTATGTCTGTTTTTACTTTTAGTTTTCCTCTTAGCATTTAATGAAATTCTTTGATTTTTTTTTGCATTTGTTTTTTTTTTTTTCCTCCAGAGTCCAGAGCTAGCCAGTGGGGTTTTTTTTGCCTAGAGTCTAGAACATATTAATTGACTGTACAGAAATGTCATCCTCCTCTTTTCCCCGCTCTGTTTCCTGCAACTGTTCTTTGTAGCAATTTTCCACTGATCTTGTTTCTAAGGACAGTGTGTCATAAAAGAGTTAGCATGAAAAAGGAAGACAGCCATTTGCCTTCTTACACCTGTTTTTTCCACAACCACCAATATTTCCTCTATGATCATTCTTTTCAACAAAACTAAGAAATAGTAGCAGTGGTTTTCTTGTTTAGGATTTGACTAGATGCATTTAAAACTTAAGTGATCAGACACATCATGTACTACCACTCTGTAATAATGCAGACCTTTCCTCAGAACTACTACAAAAAGTGTCCATGAAGGCATCTATCTTTCTTCTAAAAACAAACCATCTGAATTCACAAGATTACACCAATATTTTCAACTTCATCTGTGCCTTAGGCACCATTGTGCTGAGGTACATTATTGGAGAAGAGTTGACCATTATCAGTGAAAACTTCAAGTGACCTCCAACTATTTCTTTATTAAAAACGCATTTTGATTAGGTTTAATTAAACAGCAATTATGAAGGCTACTGTAATTACTGAAACATACTTACTAACCAGAGTGCAGAACTGGTAGTAATTTTGTTTCTCTTTTTATTAGTCAAAAAAGGAACTCAGGGAACCAATTCTGAACTCTGTTAAAGTTCTCCTGTTTAATTGAGCCAGAAGTTATCTTTAATATGCAGATTATTTTTTTGTTGTTCTCGACCAGAAGGTTTGCTCACAATTGTCTGCACAAATTCCTGTCACAGGTTCAATTTCTGAGACATTATACACATTTACTGCTCTGTAATAAAGTTGTCACATATGGCCTTTTGTCATTCACAGCACCAGTGTTAGCCTCAGAGAAAGATAAGTAGTAAAAAAACCTATACCTACAACTCCCTTCATACTAAAAATGTAATGAATATAAAACTTCTATTATATTTTCTATCTCGTTCTGTGTATTCTACTATCATAAAAAATTAATTACCTCCCCATTCATTCTATTCACAACAAAAAAGTGTTTCCTGCCTAAAAAAAATAGGAAGAAAAAAACCCTTGCATTTTGTCATCTGTGCTTCAGACAGCATGGCGATATTTGGTGTACCAATTTTAGAAAATTTATACTTTCTGATTACAGTCAATGTGTGACAAACTCAAGATCAGTGATATTTACTAACATAAGTCCCGCATTTGTTAGACACGGATGATTTTCCATTTGACCCTGGAAGGATTTTGAAATGGCTCTTAGACCAGAGCGCCATGGACTCTCTGCAAAGACCATTGAAAGGGTGAAAGAAATTATCCAATTCCAAATCCTTTACAGTTGTCTCAACTAGTCATTTTTTTATCATTTTGTCCAGTACGGTATCAAATGCACTAAGTAAACATGCTCTGTCACTGCATTTGGGAGACTGTTACCTGGCTTACTAGCTTATCAGGACACTTCCCATAACATTTCTGCAACATGACTTAAAAAAAAAAAAAAAGAAAATTAAAAAAAAAATCACCTAGTTAGTTCACGCAGGCAATCCAACCACACTTTGTGTGCATTCAGCTTTGCATTTTACAGTCTTCACCTATTTGTAAGTGGTGCTTCTTCCTACTTCTCTGTGCCTGACAAGCCAGTCTCCAGAGGAGCTGCTCTTGCTCACCCAACATGTTACCTTTGGAATCCTTTTGACAGAGGAGGTCTGGTCTCTTTTTTGCTGTTTTGGAAAGAAGCAGACCCATGCTACTTTTTCAAGTGCTCTGCGGTGGGCTCCTTATAATCTAGGCTAGTAAGATCCAAAAACAAACAAACAAAAAATCCCCACAGATCAGGTCAATCAGAATTTGTTGCTTTGGTTAATCCCAAAGGAGGTTAAGGTAAAAATGTTAAATATTTTTTCATTAAAAAATGCTCTGAAAAAAATTACTATAAAATTTTAAAATAAAGTATCTCCCTCCTTTTCAATCTAAATTAATCAAATACATTATTCAAAAAATAAACTTTTTTAAAGTGCTGAATTGACATTGAAATTTTTATTTTGAAATTGGTTCCACACTAGCAGGATGCCAATATTGCAATTTATAGTAAAGACAATCCAAATTACAGAAGATTAAATGGATATCACATTTTAGGTCTAAAGTACTTTAATAAGAAAAATCTCTCATCACCTTAGAACAGTATTATTTAATTCTTAAAAGCACAGAAGGCAAAGGAAATAGGTGTAGGTTTATTTACTTTAGTTCAAAGGGTATTATTCTCTGAACTTTTTGAGTTACCTAAAATGTTGAATTGTCAAGATTAAAGTCTTTTTAAAAACAAACGAACAACAACAAAAAAACCCCACAACAGCCTCCAAAGGATTATTTTACCTGGGGGAGCTCTCTATTACAGAAGAAGAAAACACAGAAATCTTAGTGTATCTTCCCATGCCTACACAGCCTAGCTCATAAAATAGGTGGAGGCTTATCAAAGAAATTTCTAACCAATCCCTTCATGCAGTTTAATTTTAGCATTTTTCCCCTATTCCTATAAGAACTGTTTATTGTACTCAAAATTGGAATAATTTTCTACTAGTGTATGTATTCAAACGTTAGGAAAGCTCTTACTTGAACATTACGTTATTATATTATGTATTGTGCTTCTAATTCTTAAGAGCATCAAACGTAGAGTTAAAAGTGAAGCATAACTGGGTGTTACTTATGTGACTACGGGAATGTGAAGGTAATTTTTTCAAAGGAGAAGACAGCTTCAAAATCATTAATTTCTTGTGAAAACCTTGGGGGGGGGGGTGTTGAGGGTGGAAGTTACTATCTGTGATTCTGACACAGAACTAAGAGAATAAACAGATGAGAACAGGCACAAGATCAGAATCAGCAACCACCACTGTTTCCATACGGACATTTCAGTTGTTGAGAACAGAAACCCCAAGATAATATCTGCCTCGGTATGGTACTTGAGCCAACAACACAATCATCTTATCTTTGCTTCCTGCCATCATAATTCAAGCATATTCAAGCAGAAGTGAGGAGGCCCCTGGTGATTTCACAGTGGAATCAAATTCCTGGAAGATTACAAATCTTTCTAAAACCTAATGACCCAGTCAAAAAGTCTTTCTATAAACAAGATACTTGAGCTTGTGGATATTAATTGGTGTAGACTATCAAATTCAAATGCATTAGCTGTTTCTAAAAGCCTCATCTGTGCATCTACTGCAAAATCTGTAACTGTGGATGTGTCTACAAGCTCTTCCCCAGCAGCTGTAGCACAGAATTTCTAGCAAAAGTAGAATGAAAAAGCTTCTCAGCTTAACTATATTTTATTGAAATAGTTATAAATGATGATGTTTATTATTTGGAAGTTGGAGAGAATAAAAAAAATGTGTATTCAAATTAAGTCAGTAGGTTCAATTGTATAAATAATAGCATTCATTCTCCTTTCACTGTTACTTCTGTGAAAGTCACAGAAATGAAACTACTACAATAAGTTGTGAGATACTAATTTTACAAGAACATAAGAGAACAGTCAAGCCTGCTGTCTCAATCAGATCATGGAGAGTTTCAGTAGCTTTTCCAAGCAGTTGTACAGACCAAATCACAGTTTCGTGAACTATAAATCCTGCTTATTGATTTTGGTCCTTATAATTTTGAAAGTGCTCACAGAATACTGGTAATATAAAGAAAACAAACCAAAAGAATCTTTGTTTTTTAGATAAGTCTGCATAACCTAATCAGAGAGATAACACTTCTCTGACCCTAAATTCATTGACCTCACAGCAGATTTTTGTTTCGAAGGGTTTTTTTTTTTTTTTCTTTCTTTTCAATTCTTGTCCTACAGATGCTTGCTTAGTTGAGGCAGCCTGTTTATTTGCAGCATATCACTTTCATTATTATTATTATTACTAGCTATACTGCAACAGTGCCTAGATGTCCCAGCCTCAGGCCAGGATGCACTGCAAAATGGCCCACCTGCCCCAGAGCTCTTCCCTTCAAAAGAAAAGAGACAAAATATGTGCAATGGCAAACTGGGCTGTCTAGGCTGCATGCAGAGTTTGAAAGAGGGATGTGAAGGAGGATAACAAGGAAGGCTTTAGATACTACTGGAGAGCTGCTTCCAGCTGTGGGAGGCAACAAAAAGAAAACTCTGTGGACATTAGGTTGAAAATATAAGTGGACAAAGAGAGATGGCATTACAGGACACGCAAAGCTACCCTTCCTACACAGCACAAGCAAGCACAGGTGTAGGGCAGACAGGCTCTAAAAACCCTCATAGGTGAAAGCAGGTGTTTTTTGTTTGTTTGTTTGTTAAGATACACAAGACAACAAGACTGAATTGACAACATGGCCAAATACTGCAGTGCAGGAATTGGCTTTGCAGCATCTTGGTGTCTCTGAGCAAAGATGACAGCCTTTGTTGTCCAAAGAGTTGTGCAGTAAATGAGTTGGAGAGACTTTGGAAGACAGTTGGAAGAGGGGTTTACTTATCTCTAAGGACGGAATCGACTTCATCACAGACATTTCATGCCAAGAGAATATCTAAGACACAGCTACGGCACGAGGATGAGAAATATTAAAGATACTGTTGACCAGAATGAAGAGAAGAATAATAGTAAAAATATGCAAGGATGAAAAAAAGAAAATAGTGGCTAGGCACTGGTGCAGGAAAACTAGTAATGCTGAGTTCAATCTGTTGAGAAATGTCAGAAAGTAGACATTTTAATTTGGTGCAGAAAGATAGAGGGGAGATTTAGCAAACACCATGTCTGCCTTCCTCTCCTTCCCTGTTCTAAGGCGTCACTGAATTTGTACAGGCATACCTTACGTAAAACAGTTCAAGTTTGGCAAAATTATCATCTTTATGATAGGAACTGGCAGCCAGCATTATTTGCATTTTACTTGTTTGCATTTTTATTTATCATATAGCTACAGGAAGGGAATTTAACAGAAATAGCTCCTATGAAATAATTAGGTATGAAAGCATCTAACTGAAAAAAAATATACACAACTCTCAATGTCACAAGAGACTAGTATACCTTTGCCAAAGTTGTAAAGTAATAAGATTTTAAAATTTGTTCCCCAGAAGGATTATAATACCGTTAATCTTAGGCAATATAAAAATTAAACAAAAGAGACAATAAAAGCTGTGCTCTCTCCTGCTATAGTCTAACTCTGAAACAGAACTTTAGAACTGAAGTGGTGAATAAGCAATGCAATCTAATGATATTTTTTCAATATCTAAGGCAGCAAGTTTGTACTAAAATGTTCAGTGAAGCATCCTTCTGACAAGATTTTGATAAAAAACGTACTCTCATTTTTGTACCCTATCTCAAAGAGTATGCTTGAGATTAATTAAAGTTTTCAGAGTATTGAAGTTTCAGACAGACATTTCAGATTTTTTGAAAGGAAACCCTCACTTAATTTTGAGGCAGAGGATTTGATGCTCTTAAGTGTTTTCTCCATTATGTCTTGTAATCTGGAAATTCAGAAGCTGGGAAAGTACAGAAAATTCAGAATCTGCTTTATTCCAGATATCCTTTCTTAGTTTCTTTGTTAGGAAGACACCCTAACAAAGTTACTGACATCCCTTCTATATTTTGTCAAACTAATGTTAATGGGTGTTTTTAATGAAGATTCTATAATTTTTGCTCCCATATGCCCACTCATCGTAGGTTCTTTTCTGCTTTAAGTGAGATATGTTATTTTTCCTGAATTCACCTTTTACTTCATTCCTACAGGGAATAAAATAGGGAACTGGACACTTCAAAAACAGCTTCTAAACTGAGAGCAGCCTACTTGTCTAGTCTGCTTGGCTCTGTACTGCTAAATAAAAGCAGTCCCTGATGCCTAATGGCTCTTACTGGCTTTATCATGCTGCTTATACTACACGGGATTTATTTTTGGAGTGAGCTTGCTGAGATCCAGAGCCAAGTCATGGAACAAGCTAGTGGTTAAGTACCATGGGCAGTCAGGAATTCAGTGTGTAAGCTAACTCCCTGCTCCTATTTTTTTGCACAACACAGAGCCATTGGGAAAGAAAGTAATTTTGATGTTGCACAAATTAATCATAAATTCTGTGGGAGATTAAGATTGTATGCACAACCTGATAAACCTTCAGCTATATAAAACAGTGACAAAAGCATATATGCTATTACAAAATATTTTGTTTTCAATAGCTAAAAGACTGTTGAAAATACCTACATAGAGTGGAGGAGTATGGCAACCAGATTGTGTTTTGGATGTTGCACAGCAAAGGGGAGATAGAGTTTGAAAGCTACATTACATCCAGCTGACAAGGTGGCTGGGGATACTTCAGGCTGGTCAAACTTTACAGACAGTTTTGTAGCAAGGGATAGAGAAGGCTGCCTATGCTTGGCTGCTGCTCTCATCAGCCGAACTTGAACAGCCCCCTCCACCCTGGGGAGAGAACAGGCTGGAGGGTTCTGCTGTATCAGGCAAGGAAGCTTTGCTGGAGCCCTTCCAGTCCCCACCCTTGCTCTCAAACTGTTCAATTATGCATTTCTACACTGTGGACACAACGGTGCATGCAGTTCCTCATCATCACCTCTGAAGCGGGATTTGCTGAGGTGGTAAGCACTAAGTGCTCCAGCTAGAGTCTGCTGGAGCGTCACACAGTCCAGAAATCGCTGCTGCTCACCCTGGTTCTGCCCCTGCTGGCCATGTTCTTCGTTGAGGTTGGCCAGATGGATGGATGGATCTCATGAGATGAAAAATGAAGACAGTGTGCCTGAAATAAGCCCACACTGGCTGAAAAAAAAAAAAATTGCTTAGCATTTGGATTTCTTAAACATCTAAAATATTAATATGAAGTATTTCCTGGGGCATGGTATCACAGTTTTGAGCTTTACCTATGAAAACACTGTCCTACACACCTTTTCCATAATAAAGTAGGAAATCAAGTGATATAAAGATCAGCTGATACACATTTTGCAGTTTGAGCAGGAAGCATTGTGAAATAGCAAAATAAAATCAGGGTTTTTTTTCTTTTCTTTTCTTTCTTTTTTATTAAAGCAAAAAATTCCTTTCCTTTAGATATGAAACCCTTTTCTATTTAGCAAGCAAAAGCAGCATTTTTACTGCATAACATTTTTACATGGGTAGATTGCAACCATTTAATGAACTATGGATTTGAAACATGCAGCAGTAGGTTGTGTTCAGGAGATATCAGAAAGTGAAGAAAGGTGAGAAATATTTGTTTTGACATTTTGTCGTAGTTCTGGAAGACCCATGCCAATCTATCCTATGAAGTATAATAGTATTATCCTAATGCTACAGAAAGGTAATAAGACTTACCTTATAAGGAATATTTATTACAATGAAATCAAGTTTTTTAGTGGACAAAGTTCCCAAAAATGAAGTAAACAATAAGCAACACTGTCAAGAGCACGCTTCCCTTGTTTTAAAGAAAGCAATGTTAACAATCAGAAGAAAACCAAATCAGTAAAAATGATAATAATACATTACTGCACGTATCACAAAATTTGATATTAATAAAACCTTTAGAATACATCTGATAAAACCCCACTGATGTAAAAATTTTTGGTTCAAGTATAATAAAAATACTTCAAGCGTAGGGCCGAGATAATGACTATCCCATAAAGTATAAATCTTTTAAATTGCTCTCTGGTTGAATTAAGTATTTCTTCCCAAGAAGACAGGAGCAATGCATGTGTGAGTATACACATGAAAGTACACTTTCATCTGTATAAATATGTGTATAGCACATAGCCATATACAGACACATACATATTTAAATACATAATGGTATTCTTAATTACGAAGATTCTTTTCATCCATACTTGGAATGTCCATATTGAAAATGAGTAATGAAATTATCATAAGTAAATGAGGACTAATGAAAACTTTGGCATATTATTATATATTACACTCTGCATATTCTTAGCACAATGATGATCATGCTGTTATCTCAGCAATTCCTTAAAGTTCATGAGTCAAGATGGTTCTGTAGTCCTAGAAACTCAATACCCTGGTTGCTACAGATTCTTTCTTGTAGGATTCATGCGGAAGAGGAAATAGTAAGTACAAAATGAAAATTTTATGGCATTATTAGTATAGTTCTTCCCTCTTGGGGATCAGTGCAAGACACCGTAAATATGAACTTGGTTTAATGTCCTTTACATTTTTTTAGGCATTACTATAACTCTAAATATTCTCTAAGCAGTTTTGATGGTTTTAATAATAGTATTTTTGCATTTCTTCATTAAATTACTGGTCTATACTTTTAACCTTCGTTTTAATGTAGTTTTTAGTGTACATTTTCTAATAATTTTCTAAGAACCAATTATTTTACATAGGAATATTACAAATCCTTGCAAAAATAGTAATAAAAAAACTAGGAAAGAATTTAGATGCATCATCAGTACCCACAAACAATAACCACAGTACAATAACTCAGTAAGCCGGGTTCACAGCTGTTCTCTGTCATCAAAGGGATGCCAAGCAACTTAAGTACATTGATAAATACAGCACTTCATTTATATCATCTAATTGGTCTGTATCATTTAGCTATTTTGGAGTAGAAGTAGGGGTGGAAACTAGGCCAATAGAGCTTCATTCTTGAACCTCAATATCCCTTTTTGCTGATAAAAAGGCAAGTCAACCTCAGTCAGAGCCACCAAGTACATATACGGCTAAATCTTGCATTTTATGTTTCTTCGT
This sequence comes from Platalea leucorodia, assembly GCF_965183815.1. Classification (NCBI taxonomy): domain Eukaryota; kingdom Metazoa; phylum Chordata; class Aves; order Pelecaniformes; family Threskiornithidae; genus Platalea; species Platalea leucorodia. The sequence goes on from NC_138824.1 coordinate 116,734,939, forward strand.
ATCATATTGGCAGTTTAGGAACCAAAGCCATGACAGCTGAGAAAATTTTAACAAATGAAATTGTTTAATAAATGAAAAACTTAGCACAATGTACATGACTAGTTCATCAGTTAAGAGTTAGGAGGCAGATGGATAAGGTAAGGCCATCACAGCAAAATGATATAAATACATCTTCTCCACTCTTTATAAAGTAGAGGTAAAACAGAATCAAAAGATCTTGGCACATCTTAATCTAAGTGTATCTGTCTGGTTAGCAGAAGTTTTATTTGTTGTTTCCCTTATTTTAATCCTAATCATCTCTCATTTAGTCTAATAGAATACAGATAGCAATGCTGGAAATTGTAACACTAGTGAAAACCAAAACATTTGCAAGACATTCAACAGCAGCTAATTCAATTACACTTTCTTGTTCTTCATGGTAAACGATTACATCATTCTTCTAGTATTAGGTGAAAAAGTATGATAATGTCACTGCAGGATCCGACAAATACAATTAGGGTTAAATTATTCTCACTCCAGTGACAGCTCAACAGACAAAACTGCATGTATTTGGATCACTACAATGAGGTTAAAATCAATTAGGATTGATTGGTGATAATATAATTTTCAAACTTGTCAAAGAAAAAAATGCAGTACGTACAGGTTTAACACCAAGAATATTCTGTCTAGCCCATCTGATCCTAGGAATTCAAATCACTAAGTATCTCATTAGGTTACTCTGATTTCACTATATCGCTTTTTATATGTCAAATTAGGTACCAGTCAGGATGTTCCACACAATGCTTCAATTAATGCATATCTAGATTACTATTTTTCAAAAGTGTTACTCAAATTAAGATTCAAATTACTTATAGATTCCGTGCTTAGCTTGAAATATCAGTACCATTTCAGTTGGTACTTTGCAGTAAGCTCCATTCATCAGACCTTTGATTGTTTTGGAAGAAAACCCTAAAGGAACCCCTAACATCTTATTCTATACTGGGGTCGGTTCTGTGTCAGATTATCACATAGGAAACACAGAAATACTGTGCCTCCAAACGTGCACTCCTTTCCCAGGAGTCCTGTGAGAACATGAGTCGCATCACCCTTCTGATGATGAGGTCTGTCACCCCAGAGTCCCCTTCCTTTTCCTCTCTCTTCAATCTTCCTTGTGATCCCCTAATCACTTTTAGGTGATTTCTCCTGCGAAATACTTCAAAAGGGCAACACTCAAATATTCTTAGGCTTGGGGTTGGCTATATCTAGCATATAAACTTCCTTTCTTCACTTCAGACTAGATGCATAAAGATAACCTTTGGTAATCTCAGTGTTTCTGCAGCGTTTTGAGATAGGTGGGATGGAGCTCTCCAGAACAGGTCTCTTAAAGCTTCTAAGTATTAAATCAACTTGATGATGTGAGGCATTTTGAGACCAAACATCTTCAGTCAAGATCTGAATGTATGTTTTTTTGGGGACACTGAGGGTTCTTTAAATAATTTAGTTCACAACACTAACTTAAGGATTTTAGTGCTTTGATTTTGTTTTGGTTTGGCTCTCAAGTGCTTGTTTACAAGAGAACAATATGAAAAAATTTAACAAGGTAAGGCAAATAAATTTACAGGTTTATACAAACTCCGAACATTTTTCTATATCGTGCAGATTGATGATTAAGAAAACTTAGCAATCAAACCATTTGAGGTAGTTCAATGATAAATCCAAGATGAATCCTACTCTTATTTTACATGCATAGAAGCAAGGATTCCTCATCACCAGAGCTTACTAGCTGCTAACCACATTCTTTAATTAATAATATAAGAACCAAAACAGAAGCGAGATGCTTAAATGCATAGCTGGAGGTCTTACGATTTCTCTCATGAGATCAAGCAAGAGGGAGCAGCCTTGCTTCCTTCATTGGTCAGAAGGTAAAAGACAAATCTCCAAGTTACGGAAGAGTTGGAGACTGGACAGATTATTTCAAAGAACCACAGTTTCTTCTTTGAGACACGTGAGCATCCTCTGATCAGGTGTGACCAAAGCCAAATTTGGATCCACCCATGACCTGCAGCTAGCATGACCTGAGCATAGAGCTGCTGGAGTTACTTCACCATTTCTCTGATCAGGATGCTGCCACTAGCTTGTAATTATTCAGCAAGCAAATCAAAAGCTTTGTGACTGCTCTACAAACCCCCAGCAGAAACATTCCCGTCACCTGTGCTGCCAAGGAGTAGGAGTTCAGTGCCAGCTGAGATAGCCCTGCATGGGGCTTGGCCAGCTGCTGTTGGGATGCTGAGCCACGGCCAGCCCTATTCACCTTTGGACTGAGTCTGCGATGTGGGAGACACCATAATTAGCTCCGGAGCCCTGACCAGGCTAAACAGAGAACATGAGTGAACAGAAACAGAACCACAAGGAAAAAAACGGGAAGGTAAGAACAGAGAACAAAAATGCCTTGGTTACTGCCTCGGGAATTTGCATATTTATAGCCATGTTATGGACTGCATGGATGGACCTGAGAGGAGGGCAAGTGACCAAAGATGCCTTCCTTTGGGGATGTTGAAAAATACTTCTTTTGGATGATGCGCTGGATTAACTTTGATAGCCAGGGTAAAAAATGGAGGAGGTGCCATTAGCTTGTTGCTGGTATTTATGCTCTGAGTCCTTTGGGTCAGTATTAATAATAGGTAAACTTAGGAGGACCAAAGGTTGCAATTTAATAAGTATTGTCATAAAACCAAGGGAAGACTCTGTGTGATCTGCCCTCCCCTTCACACTTGGCTGGCACCAAGTAATTCTGGTGAAGATCCCACAAAATCAAAGCTTTCTGAATTAAGCAGGCTTATTCCATTTCCATGAAGATCATCAGGTATGTATCTATGTAATGATTTAAAAAAAAAAAAAATGGAAGGCGTCGAGAGATCAGATGATCAGTAACAGTGTAAAACACTAAGACACATAGCTCTTCTCTCTAAAGCTTAGAGTTATGTATGGTATCAGTCATCACTGTCATCACTGTCCTCACACACCGATCTTTTAAAAACCACAGTGTTTTCTTTGCATTTTTCTTTTTATAAAATAAGCACTGGTCACTAGGATAGTCTACGTTCAACTGCACCACTTACAGCTAGACTCAGGGTAAGTAATGCTGTACAAACTCTCTTATATGGTTCACCAATGTTCCCTCAAGGGATTAAGTTTCTGTCATTACAGATTATCCTGAGAAAAACGAAGGACAGGATATAGAAATCCTCTGTTAAAAAGGACTCCACATGTGTGAGGTCCCAGTATCATCACTAGTGATGTGAGAGCAAAGGCTTCATTTCATTTCAGTGGGATGTAGACTACACACCCAAAAACCATCACAGCAGGGTTATCCAGCCTCAGAATATACCAAATGAATTTCACTGCAGCACAGATCACTGGTCTACAGAAGCAAGATAAAAAATTAATGCCTTAGGTCAAAAGAGGAAACTCTACTGCAGAATAGAGCATTCCAGGAACAATTCTCATACTGAGATTTAAATTCAACCAATAACAAGGCATTTTTGGAAGATGCAGATAGAAGCAGACGGCAAATCAAATTCAGATCCCTAAAAGTGTGCAGCTTATTCCTGGAAAAATGTATAATCTCAAATAAAAGGTCAAGTGTTATACAGTAAAACTGAAATGGGAAATAGTATTTTCTTGCTGTTAGGTCTTTATTTTTAAGTAACATTCGTGAGCATTGTGCTCTCAATCTAAATCACATTTGTGTAGAACAATGTCTCTACCTCACACTGCAGAACTGTTAAGAAATACTTTTTTTTGAAGGAAATTAATCCTCCTAGGTAAACATATGTAGAATTCCAACCAAAATAATAAAGAGATATACATTAAATGTAGAATTTTAAAAATACAATAATTTCTAGTAGAACGATTGAAAAGATTTCCTTTTCTGCCTTAATTCAAAACTGTATGAAGGCAACTGGAAGTTTTATATGGATAAAAAGTGACAAGTTAAATTGGAATAAGTTAAAATAACTGGCACTACAACAGTATTTAAATTACCTCTAAAATTCACTAGACATTAGTCAAAATGAACAGCCTGGGCTTAAGACAAAATGACAACGTTGGAGTTATTTGGAAAGCATTGGGGACTACAAGCATATTGTTTAACGCTCTCAGAACATAAGAATGCTTTGGCAGAAGTTTCACAAATATTTGAAAACATAATTACGCAAAAAAAAAAAGCCCCCAAAATCCAAGCCTCAGACTCAAAATCATGTCAGTTCTTACTTGATCAATCTAAATCACACAGTACCCCATGAGAAATGGAATCAAATCTCTTTATCTAATTGCTGTGATAATTATTCTTAGATACTGGAAGAATAAGAACAGTCCATCCGTGAAGGAATTCAGTGCTGCATCACATAAAAGTAATTTTGGAAAAAAAAGAATAGGCTTAGTATGTAGGAGAGAGTACATGTATGTATATCCATCTGTTTATGGGGAATGTTTTTTAATATAGTTTCAGAGGATCAAGATACCTGTAAATATGCCTCTAAATAAGAGAAGCTATTAAATAATGATGTATTGTCATGGGTTTCTATAGTACATAGTAAAATAAATAGTGAGAAAAAGGAGTACTAGCCAGCAAAGAAAAGCATGAAAATTCATCCTTCTTTGGAGTCATATTCAGACAAATTTAAATATACTACTTTAATTATACATGATGTTTCTAAGGCTGTGAGTCCTTTTTCTTTATGGGAACTCCTGCTCTTACATAAAATACTGAATATATTGAAAGTTTTCTGTTTGCTACTTAATCCTATTAATTAACAGTAAACAATCACCATTTTTAGGACGATCTGAGGAAGCATTTATTGATAAGTAGGCCTAAGGACACTAAGTATTTCTTTCCAAATGGATTTTGATCAACTTAATTCAAGCACAGCTTTAGAAATATTGTCCCTACCCACTCCTGCAGTAGATTAAGTGACCAGGTTATTATCTGATTCCTGCTTTCTCCTCCACAGAGACAGGTGTTGGCTGTGTTTTCCTATTATGTCCCCAAGACATCTGCACATTCAAGTTCATTTATTGAGATTGAATTACTGTAACTCCCTCTCTTGCCTTGAAAACACATTTTACTCTGGTAATGCCTGTTCAGAATACTATTGTAAAGATCACCTCTGCATGTTTTTGCATCCCATCTTTTTCCTCCTTCTTCCCCCTCCTTTCTTCCCCCTTTATAACATCAAATATAAGCACCTTGTCTTCATGAAAGCTGCTTGTGGTCTACCCAGGCTCACTTATTTCAGCCTGCTACCAACTTTGCTGTCTCTAGTTGGCTTCAGATACCAATCCTCATTACCACCCTGTCACCTTTCCAAGTTGGGCCCTTTTGTGCTTCCTTGCTTCATTAAAATCTGAAAAATATATTTCATTATTCCTACTGAGCAGCTCCTTCACTTTCCATCAAGCCTGCACAAAAAACTTTTTAAAAGCTAATTCTCAGCTAAGACCATGGACATTGCACTGCCCAACAGTGCCTCATTGACTCCTTGCATTCACTTATGTGTGTCTACCCAAACGGGCTATAACTGTATTTTTAGGAAAGTTCTTGTGGCAACTTTTACACGGGACCTAGAAAAACAGGTTTCTGTCCTATCATTAGAGCACTTAATATAAATAACATAATGACAAATTATGGTAACACTATTACATATTACTTTATCATCTATTTTCTTAGTATTGATATATCTCTAAAGAATATCACTATTTTTTTCCTGACGAACACAAATCATCTGGCTTCTCACTTTTCTTATGATTATTCCACCATGTTAACACAAGCCATAATTCCTCCAACAGTGATCAGTTTGTATTATTTGTCTCTTTTCTCACACAAACCTCCTGTTAAATTTGAAATTCTCAATCCTCTTTTCCTTCAGCTGCTGGCTAAATCAATACTGTAATAGATGTACTCTCAATAGAAAGCATTCTCACTTTTGACACTGCAATTGGCCAAACAAATGCAGACAGCTTAGGTTCCTTCTTGTCAAGCTCAATTCCACATCACTGTTGACCTTGTAAAGCCCTAGATTCCTGGAGCTATTGCATGATCTTCCTGCATTAACCTCCAGGCTAACAATGTATGTTAAGATAAATTCAGCCATGACAGATAAGATCAGTTTGAACTGTTTTATTGTTTGAATAATTGCTACAATACCATTTCAATGTCTTTGGAGGGGGCAAGACTGCTAAAGACTTTTTAATGTGAAACATATGCAACTCCTTTAATTAAGATTCCAGTCTTGCCAGAGACTCCATAGGGCACCCTGCTGACACAGAGGTGTGTACAGAAATACTTTTGCAAAATCTTACCTTGCAACTTAAAACTAGCAGCACTGCATTTTAATCTAATCCATGTGAAATTGAAAAGAAAAAAATGTTTTGATGTTTCCATTACCAACAAGGCATTTGATAAAATTCACTTGAAGTTTAGTAAATATACAAAAGACGACCCATTCTTCTTTCTCAGAGCAGCTTTTTAAATCTGTCAATCATGTTGGATGCTATTTATGTGCCATTATATTTTATTAGAAGCTGTTAGACTTTTCACAGACCTGAAGTTATTTTATGGCAGAGACTGAAAGAAATATTACTGACCTAGCATTTAATACCAGTTCCGCAGTAGTAGGAATAAGTGAAGGATATTGATACTCAGACAATGTCTCTCTATTTGCATAACGTTTCTTGGCTTTGCTGCCACCTGCAGCAAAACACAGGATAAAAGCTCAGTTTAGATATTTCTGTCCTTGGCATCATTGCTTTCCAGTCCCTCTTCATTACCTAAATGTACTGATTTTCAAAGTTTATGAGAAACTAATAGCAAAGGGTGATTTCTAAATTAATCCAGACCTTTCTAATGTAAAAAAAATTTTTTTTTTTTTTTTTGGGGGGGGGGCGGGCGTTGTAACAGAAGACTGGTATGCACATTTATTTCACTAGATCAAAAAGTTACTTGAAATCATGTGGAATTGAAACATTATATCTACATATTTATTTAGACTTTTCAAAGCATCATTACCCCTTTAAAATTTCTAAATACTACTAATAAATAAATACAATGGAAAGGAGTTTTATTAAGTGCTTAAGTTTCTTTTAAAGTAGTCTGTCCGGGTTGTGGGTTTTTTTTGGGTTTTGTTTTGTTGTTTCCCCCCCCTTTTTTTTTTTTGTGTGTGTGTGGTTCTTTTTGGTTTTTGAGTTGGGTTTGTTTGGTTTTTACAATAGCAAATACAAACTTGCCATCATTATCTTTGAATATACAGTTCAGAATTCAAAATAAATGCTTAGTTGAATGACTTGTTCAAATGTTGCTAAACAGAATAGTTCAGCTGGATGGAACCTATAACAATCATCTAGTCCAACTGCCAAATATATACTTTTGAAAAAATACCAGTGATATACGTATGTCATCTTAACTGTGAAGTCACAGGTAAAATCTTTATAATACTAGGGGTTTTTATATCGTAAGTCCCACTGGAACAAAAATTAACACTACAAAGGAAAAGCAGGTGGTCCAGCACTGGGGTGGCTTCACTCATTCTTCTCAGCATCAATTGGAAAGTAAGATTTAACATATTTCCTCTTCCTCAAATACCATCATTTGTGGCTCCCAAAGTGAAAAGCAACCAGCTCAAATAGAACAAAAGCAACATGTAAGCAAGTTATCACTAAAAAGGACAACTGCCTTGAAGAGCTAGCCAAGATTTCTGTCTCTACCTTTTGCGAAAATTTTACTAGACCTATTTTTCATGATAGAAATAGAGAGTCTTGTTGGATTTTTTTTTTTTTTTTTTTTAATTCAACTTGAATAATCATTCAGTTTGTCAAGTGGCCTTCTTTTCTCTCCTGCATTGTAGGAAACTTTTCTCTCAGATGGAAAGTTGGTCATAAATCATCCGATATGTAGTCAACCTTCAGCGTAGGTCACTGGAATTCACTATATCTGAATATTAATACTACTTTATAATGTATAAGCTATGGTTAGTAGGGAGTGTATCTACCTACCTTCTTTTCATGCTTGAGGTCATGCTGATAACATCAGTCCTATGCTTCATATCCTCTATCAAGTTCTAGTAAGAACTAGATGGTACTTTACCTCAATGTCCTAATTTATAAAGCGACTTACATGAAGCAATCTTCATATTGGGTCACCCATGTCCCCTTCAAGCAATGCAGAGGACAAAGGTCAAGTTATGGTATCCAAGAACAAAAAGTCCAGTTATGGAACAAGTTTCTTTCCTTAGGAAATACAGGAAGCTACGCTTTTAATGACCATCTCCTCATAAACTGCTCTATTTCAAACTCCTACCATGAACAGGTCCATCAGAAGAAAGCTCTACCGAGAAAAGAAATGCCAGAAATCCCACACATTCCACTGATTATTTCAGTACTGCTGTTGATGGCATATGACAAACATCAAGCAAGTGTCAAAGGAAAGCAGCAAAATGTTCTAAGACATGCAGGTTCTCCTTGTGTGCATTCTGCCATATTCATGGCTTGTTTTTGGCATATTTGTCCCAGCACTTACAAAAAAAAAAAAAGGACATCTACAGAAGAGTTTGCTGGATTGCATACTTTCCCATATGACAAAAGAGAATTTAGTTCAGCAGCTACATGTGTCCAACGACTAAGGCCATGTAGTTGCACAGTCGTTCTTATAAGCTTAATTTATCCTACAAAATCTTTACCAAGGGGAAAATGAAAACCTTCAGCTTCATTTGCAGATCTTTCACAGGCAGCTTTTTTTTTTTTGGTAGACTGGACACAAGGGTTGATTCATGACATTTAGTTGGACATTTTTCTTCCACACTAACCTTTGTCAAAGAGACATCTTCTAAGGACAACAGAGAGTGAGGCCTTTGACTGCATCCAGCATTCTGAACTGCTGAGCAAATGTCTTAGAAGTTTATAGCTTTAAAATACTGCTCAAAGACCCCAGTTGAGGTTGTGACCCTACTGGGCTCAGTACTGTACAAGTTTAAAGGAAAATATGAGAGCTGTGCTCCAAAGAGTTTGCGAGCTCATCCTCTCTATCAAAGATAATTTAACTCTTAGGCAGTAAATCCAGATTTGGTTTCAAGCTAAAATAAAAAGAAACCTCAGCTAACCTTCTGTTTGGTCTCACACAATGAACTCCTGCCAACTTACAGACAGCAGAGCTTCAGAAATAGTAAAAAGGAAAAAGAGACCAGAAATTCAGCACTGAATCTGGATTTTCATCCTGAAAATTGTATGACACAAGCCGAAGGGGGAGAAATGTTGCTTCCATGGAAACACATGCTGAGATGGGAGAGAGCAGAAGACTGATAGTATTTTCCCTGCTGAGCCTGCGGAGACCATCACAGCAGTAGTTAATAACTAGGGGAACTGTTGTTCCCTTGGGATCCTCGTGTAGCTGCCGCTCAGCCCAGTGAGACCCTGCTAGCACCAGACTTGTTCACACTGGGCACAGAGAGGTGAGCTGGATGCTCACCTAAATGCTCCCTAAATGAATGATTTCAGCTTTCAAAATAAACACGAAGGCAGACACTAAGAATAATGGCAATTCGATTTCTGCTGGCAATCTCTAACACATTCTTAATACCAGTTTCTGAATAAAATCATTCCTTGAAATTACAGAGAAAAATTTCTACTGAAAACTAGTGTAAAAGAAGTGAGACATGAAAACAAAACCTGTTCTCATTTTCAGTAGATATCAAGGAATTATGCCTGCTTTAGAAAAGAGTATTAAGGAATATCAAATTTGCAGGAAGGAAAAGACGTGTATAGTTGAAGTTTTATTAATGGAGAAAGACTGAGGACATTCTGAAATTATTTTTTTTGTTCGTTTTTAAATATTAGATAATACAGAGTAAAGAAATGAAGAAGGAAGGTGTTCCATTTTTTCTCAGAAGTACCACTTCTTCAAAGGGTACTGATTTTATTTTTAGGATAGCTTCAATCAAAAGACCTTAAATAGAAAGAAACACAGCTATAGAAAACTGTATCTAGGCATCTTTCATAATTCAAAAGCAAAATGGTATAGAATTAAAGGACAAAAACTATACCTCTTGCTTGCTACGTTCTTATTTTGTGTCTCAATGGGAAGAGAATAACAGATGGAAGTATAAAGTATGTTTACTCATATCAGGCCTTTGATATGCAAATGCTTGTTCTGAAAGAATGAGAAATACACTGACCAGCAGACATCCCCCTCGGAAGAGGAGCATCACAACCTGAGGGAGAAGAGAGATAAACACTCCTTGGCAGATGCATTATGAATACTGACTATGGCAAGTTCTGCCACAACAGTTTCCTGGGGGAAGTATTATGTTTTGAAATGTAACATCTTGACAATATTTAAATGCGAAGAGTAAGAGAGTGAAATATCTGAGGGACGCTGCTAATAAATAAAATACATTTACTCACTAGTGCCTTTTTTTAATTTCAGCACACTGGTAATTCTGTTATATAACTCCTAAGACAACACAGAAAAGAGCTAACTTCAGCCTCATAAGATTTGCCTTGAGAACCTTCTTTTTAGGCAATGAAGAGACATCAGTTGATTCAACGCAGGTCTCAGTGCATTACGTTTGACTCCTACTCTGAATCACTGGCTGGTGGAGCCAAACTGTCTCCATTAACTGTACAGAGAATCAGAGGAGACTGGCCTCTCACACCTTCCAATATTGTGCATTTCTAACGACAACATTATAAACATTAACATTAGCTTAAAACCTGATCCAAACTGTTTCAAGTTTGTGACCTTAAAAAAAAAAAGCTAACAATAAAGTCTCACAAATAGCCATTAATATGAAAGTGCTTACTGTAACTCTGCAGTGAAGCCAGAATGATTTTCAAATGCACTCAACCTCTTTTCCACATGTGAAAAACCAGTATTGCCTCTCTTTTCCACCCTGCTACAGTACAGAGTTTGGATACAGAATGAATGCTCCATGAAATTCTGAGTACAGCAGTAAAGTAACATTTCAGAACCGATAAAAAAATTACTTTAAGATATACAGCATGGATTTTTAAAAAAATAGTATTTTTTAGCTGATGATTTTAACAGGATATTAAGCAAGATCACTTGACTACAATAGTAAAATCCAGAACAATACCACTAACTTCCCTTATATTTAATATATGCAATAAACTGCACAGTGTACTGATTTTTGATTTTTTTTTTTTAAAGATTCATTACCTTCTCCAACCATCACTAGCACAGAAGTCTAACACACAAGAAAAATACTTAAAGACTTTTCTGAAGTTATCCCTTTTTCAAGATACCTGCCACATCTAATTGTTCACAGTGGAATTGAGGTCATGCATTTCTCTGTTACAAGTCCTTTTTGAGAAAAGGAGCTACCTATTTTTATTTTAATAGCTTTATCATGGAGTTCTCAGTAATGTAACCTATTGTAACCTTTGTTTGTTCCTCAGAATGCCCATGTTTTATATCCCTGCTGTAGTCCTCTTGAAAAACAAAACAAAACAACCCCCCCCCCCCCCAAAAAAAAACCCAAAACCAACAAACCACAAAATAACCAAGAAAGCACAACCCCACACCCTTCAGGAATGAAAAACAAAATAGCTGCAGAAAGACCTAGGAGAATAGATATGGAAAAGTAAAAGTACTGATGTTATGGAAATTAAAGCCAAAAAATAAACACTATGTGAATATCTTTAATATTGCTACTACTCATTTCCAAAGTAACAGAAACATTTCATTGTGCTCTTATCCTTGAGTTTCAGGTTAAATTGCTCTGCTGATACTATTAATATTTTGGTAAAGAGGGATAAGGTACAGGTATAAAGAGCCAATCAAATACCAATTACTTACATTGCTTCTCTAGTAACTACACTGTGTTTTTTTGGGATGCAGGCAACTGTAAAAATTACCAAAGACAGAGATTTAGTCAAAAATCAATAGGTTGTTTTATAGCTACTGCACCTTCATTTCTTTCAGGTTTACCTAATTTATTCCTGAAGAGTAGGAAAGTCCATAAATCAGAAACAAAGATAACAGTTTTACAGGTTTCTCTTGAAAGAAAGTCCTCTTTTTTTGTTGTTATTATATACAATTCTTTTTCTGCTAATTGCAAATATTACTGTCCAGTAGATTCCACCATTCCTTGCTATTTCTTATGAATTATATTATTTTTATTGCTACAAGACTGGATAGTACTTCAGGAAAAACAAACAAACAACAAAAACTTTAAACATTTTAAGTTAGAGCTTCTACACTGTAGATAAAATGCTTCTTTCCGATCAGAAAATTACAGCTTTCACAATACGTTTACAATGCAGTATTTTCTAGGTACAGAGAAGTAACTTCGTGCAAAAGAGTCAGTACCATAATTAACAGTCTCTGCTAGAGGGATTTCAGGACCAGAGATGCTAACCGGTCACGTCTGACAGAATACACCAGTGGAGACTGCAGGTACCGAAGTGCTTGCAGACCTTGCTTGGACACTGCAGCACTGGTAAAAAGAGGTGATGGGTAGAAAGACTGGTAAATGAATAAAAAGTGTGTTGACACAGTAAAATAACTTAGTCCTCCCATATCACTTCTGGGCCCTTGGCAATCCCTGTCACACGTGCTAGTTCCCTCCTGGTCTTTCCAAGACAAAAACTGCAGTCTGCTCCCGTGGAGGGAGGGCTTCTTGCCGAGGCTGACTCCTGGGCGACAGGGGTGGCTGTGCCCACACCAGCCCCCTTCTGTGGGAACTATGATTCAGCTCCTTATGTCTCCATTACGGCAAGGAGTAGGAGGAATAGGTCAGACAAATACATCGATCTCCATCAAGCACCCCAGCTAGTGCAGACACCCAGACAAGACTTCAGTGAGACACTGTCCGCGAGGAGCATCTCCCAGCAGCCAGCCCTGGTCCCCCTGCCTGCCTTGGAACACAAACAGGGGAGGGAGACCTGTCCCCTGCATTGTGGGTATGGGTTTCACAAAGGTACTACCAGGAGACATGTACAAAACTAGTACCATCCAGGCACTGGTACAAGAGTATTATGATATGAAAAAATATCTCTTCTTTGGTTCTTTTTCCCTTGCAATATTGTCACACAGAAATTTATTCTAATTCAACCCTCTTGGGTAAGAGCAATCTCAACACTGCCTTTTAAAATGATGTGGTTAGTCTTGGATCATTAGACTAGGCAGTATATTTTATGCAGGCATATCATTTTATCTGCAGACAGCTTGCAAGCAACTTTTTTACGTTTACTGGAAAAAAAAAAGATTATTTCTCTCTGTAGGCTAAGGTGATTAGCATGACCTATATTTTTAAAACAACAAAATATGTCCACAGAGAGCAATCCCACAATTATTTGCAGATTTTTTTGATTTATATTGTGATTACTTCTTTTGCTACAGCTACCTGGGACATGAGTGGGTTGTTTTAAATTTTTTTCTGATTTAGTCAGGCCACCTCTTCCTTTAGAGGAATAATTTGGTCTATGTAAAGGTTCTCTATTCACAGTAGTTTGTGTTATGGCATTTTTAGATCTAAACACATCCCAAAGTTCTAAGTTTAAAAATGTCATAATACATCTGCATGTAAATGTCAGATCACTAGCATAAAACAGCCTGAACTGTTAGAATACATTTTTTCCTACAACTTCACTTTATATATTGCTCATTTATACTTAAAAAAAACCCACACCAAAAAAACCTGTATGAAGAACCACTGCATAAGTATTAAATCACACTAATGGAGAATTATGAAGGCGGCTGATCCCTGTAAGTGTTGATCTCCCTCTGATCTGAGCCCATACAAGTATTTAACAGCTATAAAGTTGATGACTAGATTTTTTTTTTCTGATTATAGTTGCACATATGTATTAACAATTATTTAGTCGACCACTGACTTGATTCTGATTTGCATGACCTTAATGGAAATTAGCCACAATTTTCCTTTTGAAACTACAAAACTTTCACTCACCATTCCTAAATTGTATCATTGCCCCACCCACAAAATAATCAAGAAATCCCATCAGGTTCATAACCCAGAGCTGCTAACAATTGAATGGCCTGATACTGAAAATTATGAGTTTAGTGTGTAGCATTTTCATGTGCACACATCAGCATTGTAGGATCCAAAACTGAGTCCTAAACTCTAACATAAATAGTAAAGAACAAGTGAGGTGTTTTAAAAGTTCATATAGTAAGGGACCTGGCTAAATGATGTTGGCTTATCCTTATGTTCATCCTAATTACTGTATTAGAAAACCATCAACAGGAGACAACAAAATGAAGCCTGTAGCCTGATTAGCAAGAAGAATTCACTCACAACAGTCATTCTCCACAAATGGAAAAAAACCTCTAAAACACATTTATTAAAGATGGCATGCACGTTAGTATCTGTGTTTGTTCTTGAGTATACGTATGTTGGTACGTTCTTGCTGCTATAGCAAACGTGACTAATCCTACAGTTTGAAAATATGCAATTCCTACTAATTTTTGCTAGCGTCACATTGTATGTTGCAGGTTTCCCAGTTTGAAACATGTACTGAACAGTCTCCAGCTTATGATTGTTCAAAAGATGCCTTTCAGAAAAACTCTGGAAGATGTCATTGGCATTATTTTCAGTGTATCACTATTCTAAACAACCCCTTAAAAATCCATGTATTAGAATAAATATGCTTCAACAATTTATTTGCATGTCTACATCATGTCCTACTTGAAAGAAATACTTCATACTTGCTTCATATGGCCCTATATCACCTCACTCCTGCTACTAGATTAAAGCCTACGTTTCAGAGCCATAAATACATCAATAACTAATTTTTGCATTGTAGTTACTTACTGTAGAAAGCTTTAAAAGTTCACAGTTTACCAATCATCACCACACAAAGGGAAGAGAGAAAGCATTTTCCCCGTCCAAGACTACCTTTCAACACAGTATTTCTTGGATCATCTTCAGTTGTGATGAAATAACATGAGTTATACCTTATCCCATTACTCCATTCCACCATTTACCACTATTATTTACCTTATTCTGTTATGCTACGGTATAATTGATAGTGACGTAGCTGTAGGAGAGAGGTTTGCATTCTTTTAACTGTTCTGTGTTCTCTGCTGCTGTCCATAACAACAGTTGCAGCTATCCAGAATAAACAAGGATAGAAAACTTATCTTTCCCCAATTTCCAAGGTTCTGAAAGAGAATTTCTTAGGTTATGGGTGGGACTGTTTTCCTAAGTAGGGCAGCTATCTCTCATTCAGGCTAGGATGAAAACTCTTTACCAAAGAGGAAGGTTTTGCCGAGTTCTCTGAAGCTCAGGCTCATTCAAAACAAGTATTTGGCTATAACAACTGTGAATAATTTCTTCCCTCTTCTTGCATTTTTAATTCTAAAATTGGTAATACCAACTGTCAGACATGAATGCAGAATTTGGTGGTGGTTAACAGATTGGGAGACAGTAGCTAATAAAGCACTGATACATTAGTTGCATAGAAGAGAAGGATGAGAATGGCAGTGACCTGGAACTGTTGCTCTACTTCCACTCTAACAGTCTTGCCAGGGTCTGGAACATACACAACACACTGATCTGCATTTTGCACTAGCAAAATTCAGATTCTTTTTTTTATATATATATATGTATATAGTATTATATATATGTATTAATTCACGACAACTTTTTTTGCAGCTAATCTGACCCACTCAAAGGTAAAGTCTAATGAAGTTTAGCAAGAGAAGCCTAGTCAGTCCCACAGAGCATTGAAAAATCTCTGTAATGGGACTTTGTCAAAATTTCCTTAGAGATGTTGAGGATGTAAACAGATTTCTTTCTCTTCTGCTAGCCCTGTTTATCTGTTTTTCAGTTAAACGTAGTAGTTTATTTTGGGACTTTTCACTAAATATTTGGAATTTCAGCAAACGTTAAAGAGACTTTCACACATGAAATTTGATTTCAAAATTTTAGTCACCTGATCAAGTTACAGAAACAGTATAGCCCACACAACCCAAGTCAATATATGTCAATATATGAAAAGTAGAATACCTAAAGAAAAAAATGAAACATGAACCCCTCAAAAAGCAGATATTAATCACTTGTGATTAGAATATGATTTTCTGACAAAAGTAAAACATTGTGCATGGCCGTGGTAAAATAATGAGGAAAAAAAAAGAGGATCCAACAATATCAAGATATCCAAAAAGAGGGCTTTGATTTTTTTTTTTGTGACTGCAGTCACAATCTATATTTTTTTCTTTTTTTTTTAAATATTGCATCATCAGTATACTTCATATTTAAGGAAAGCATTTTAAAATGCATAATATAGAAGGAAAAAAAAAATCTTCTGATCAATCTAAATTTCCCCCAGAACTTTCCTTTAAAGAGAATCCAGATTTTTATTGAGACTTGAAAAAGACCTTTTGCAAACTCAAATTTCTTCACAACACAGAATTTCTCTTACTAACATGGTTTGTCATGACCTGTTAATTATGGTAATTGTGTGTATAATTTTAAACAACAGACAAATATGCAAAATGATAACAATGCATAGTTTACAAAGAGAACTACATGCAGAGGTAATCAAATGTATTATTCATTTACTGTGAATCAAAGAATCTCCATTCTGAATTTGAAATGAAAATGTACATATTCTCCTACTCTGGGATTCGCCTTTACTGGAATCCTAAACACTACAAGCCAACCATGTCTTCAGGCATTCCCCTAGGTCTCTCTTCAGGGTCTTTACTGCCTCCTGACTGGTGTGACTTTGCAGCTTCTTTTGTGTTTTCTGTTAAATGTGGTGGAAAATTTATTCTGAGGTACAAATAAAAAAATATTTGTACATTTTTAACTATTATTTAGTCTCTGATATCTCAATGATTCCACACTAAAATTCTCACTATCCCCATGAGGGCATCTTGAGTATACATATGTATAAGGCTTCTCCACAATGTGATAGTTTAAAGCATGTTACATTAAAAAATTGTGGTTTCTCGAATACTGCTTTAAAAATAATTGCAAACAAAATTGCAACAAGTGTATATGACAGCAAATATAACCATTAAGATCATATTAACCAAGTGAAATAAATACTTTGCGACACTGGAATACTCATTAAGTTTGGGAGGTTTGTTGCTTCCCCCCCGCCCCCCAAGCCCCAGTTTCTTGCCTAAACTGCCAATACACAGATACTGGTATGTAAAATACTGCACATATTCAAATGACTTTTGAATATGAATTGTCACAGTTTTTCTATCTTGACTACTCAGTTTTTCCTTGAAGACTGGTTTACAGTAAAATTGAAATCTAAATTCTGACTCTGCATAGAAGATATATTGCTATTAAATTTACTGTTCCACAGGGACTTTATTAGGGCTGCTACTGAACTGTGCATCATTTTAATTAGAATTAACACTTTCATCTTGTTTATGAATATATGTAAGATAAGCTTTGAAATATTTAACATCTGGGAATACCGTCAAGCTGTCACAGCAAAATTAAGACATTTCACATACATAACTATTATTATATAATAGCCAGATACCAAATAACTAAACATTCATTGTTAGCATTTGGAGTATAATCTCTCTATGCATACATTTCCATGTCCTTTGGGAATTTATTCATGCTTTGATCATTATCCCTTTGAAGCAACGCTTCTTTAAAGAGAGACATTTCAAGCGCAGTCCTTGACTGTGTTAGATGTCTCACTGGTAGGTACGAGACCTATTTTACATAATTTATTCTACTGTTAGCAGACATATCCCTAGAACAGCACAAGCTTACTGCAGTGTGTTGGTTCCCAAGGATCACCTTCCTTTGCCGAGATATTTACTTTGTGGGATAGAAAGATTCATAGAAATTACTGTTCAAAAGACCACCATCACCAGGTCAGCCACCTCTCGAGAAGTCGAGGTTCCTCCCTGCAGAATATTCTCCTGTGGTTTGAAGGGACTCTTAAAAGTAAAATTAAAGGGGGGGGGGAGCCAAACCAAAACACACACACCCCAAACCACAAAACCCTTCAAGAAACAGACTTTCAGCCCATTGCCTAAATCACTATGTCACTATGGGACTGCATTTTGGAGATGTCAGACCGTAAATAAGTCTTTGTTATTGTACCCTTTTAGATCCACTTCAATCACAAAAACCTATGTATTGCCACTTGGATTATGACAATTCTTAAACATGACAGCCACATGCCAGGTGAAGTCTGGGTGACAAAGGTCGGGATCTCAGGTCTGACGCAGAGTCTCCGTGAGCTGCTGGTGAGGAAATGCCAGGAGCAGTGACCAGCAGCTGGTGCCTCTGAGAAGGGGCGAGACATAGGATACACCACCAGCAGCAGAAAGGCTCCCGAGAGGGGTTGTGGGGGCTGCTCCGGTGGAGGTCTGGGCTGGCTCCACAGGTAACGCAGAGCACAGAAGTGAGCTGCTGCTCTTCACTGCGGCTGAAATGATGTCAGGGTACATTCATTCAAATGGTGGTTAAGCAGCTGCTATGAACCATCAGCTGTAACAGCACTATTTAAAATCCATATTATAACAAAATATCACCTGCATAAACCTGTAGGGGAAAGGTAGTATACAGCAACCAATAAGAATTAACTTTAGTTTCTATAGGCTATGTTTTCTTCCATACCCTTGCTGTAGGCACTAAACACCTAATAAACACCTAAAGTCCCTCTAAAACTCTACAGAACTATCCTGTACAGTTGAAAAATCAATGTTCAGCACAGGAGCGTACCATCTGGGTGCTGAAACATGAGAATTTGTGGATTACCTTTGGTAATAATAATTTAAAAAAAATCCTACCAATATAATACCCTAGTCTTCTCATTCTGAGAAGTCAAACAATTTTATATTTAGGAAACATTTTTTGTCTTAGAAGTATGCAAGAGGATAAAGAAACACACATATTCTTCAAGCAACAATAAATGAATTATTCCCCTTTTACAAACTCAACTTCTTGGCACACTATTGATAGTACAGAACATTAAAGGACTAATTTAAATTTTTTTTTTTTTACATAAAAGGAAGCAGAAAACAAGGCATGAGTAGGAGCAAAAGGTTGTAACAAAATCACATAAAGAGGGAAACACAAACAACAATGGGAAAAATTGCAGAGAAATGCACTCAATCAAATGCAATCTTTGTGCCTGAAAGCACCTTAGAGAGGCGCATCCAGTGCTTCGGGTAGATTGATACAGAAGAAATGGAACATAAATACATTCCAACTTCCTGAAAATTTTAGTCTGAACAACAAGACAGTCCTGTTCAACAGGCATACCGAAAATGCAGTTTGCACATACAACGGATATTCATTGTATTCAGTTAGACTGTCTTCAAATCCTACAGTCAAGTTTAATCACTGATCAGCGTGCAGACTACTTCTTTTGTCCCAGTTATCTTTGGAAGTAGTTATCTTTTAATCAACAAAACACTGAAAATCTTATACAGAAAACTTTCTGCCAATGACTTACCTAAAAGGAGAATGAAAGACCTTTGGGATATACAAGTAAACTTGTCACCAGAATCTTCCAAAGATTTCCCAGCAAATGAGCTCTTTGGATACAATTCACTTTCTATACATCAAAATAAAATTATGAACCATAAGTTTTAGGAATTTTATGTCTTCAGGCCACATTTTGGGGTTTTTGCTTGTTTTAAATGTTTGTGACATTGCATGTAACAGTACAAAATGCTTTGTGTCTTTTGAATATCTACATGAGATTATTTTAAGAAATCTAAATTATGTAAGATGAGAGCTGAGATAGACACCAAGATTTGAGAAAGGCAAACTAAAATATTTACATAAACACCAGCAAGATTGATGCTGAGAGAGCAGTAAGACCAACAGAGCACATCAGAACTTGTTCAGAGTACGCAGATATGGGAAGTGAGATGCCTAGCAAGCAGAAATGTTCTACAAAGGAGATCAGTAATAATAATAATGATAATGCCAAAAAGCAGTAAAACAAGTAACAGCAACAGTACCTTTGTAAGGTTATCACAGATATGCCAGAGCAGGGGCAGATGTTTAAAAAAGTAAACTAGCATCTCTAAACTGTCAGATGCTCAGCTGCATTTCCTTTTTTCTGTTACCACCAGGTGCCATGTGAAATAGTTCTGCAAGTGAGCACTTGATGCTGCCTGCCCAACACACCTCTTCCAGCTCCCCATAAAAGACATAAAAGCACTAACAACACCAAAGGACTACGGCACTACAGACTCAAAAGAATCAGTTTCCTTTTCAGAATTTGGCATCCAAGAGTAATATAGCAGCTGACCTTTTGAAGTTTCAGTTACTGATCCCCTCTTCTTGCCAAGAGACCTGCAACAGTGTTCAAACAGCACTGCAGCTCAAAAGGCATCCATCTTCATCATGTCTCTTGAAAGCTGCAGGCTCAGTGCTTGAAGTCACAGCAGAGAGCTGACCATTACTTGCAACTCCATCAAGCTCAAGGTGTTGAGCTTTCCCCACACAACAGCGGCCAGGGAGCAACATGAAGCCCTCACTCTCTGACCCTACAGCAGCTCTGGGACACATTGCACTTGAGCAGCAGCGTGAGCCGATACGCTGCCAGGGTTTTTGCTTAATGAGGAGCTGTGATTGCAGTCAAACTTCTGCCCCCTTAAGAACCGTGGCATGAACCCTGATCTAAACTACTGACAACAGAGAAATCTCTAACTGGCTCCTCAACTTCCATGAGAGCTTTCCTTGCTCTCCCTTTTCTCTTATACAAATGTGCCAGTCATAAATCTTGCAGTTAATATTATTGCATTTGCCAGCCAGTTTGTTTTTGGTTTTTTGTTTGTTTGTTGTTTTAGTTTTTTTGTTTTGTTTTGTTTTTTGTTTTTTCTTTTCATTTGGCAAGAGCTTAAGCTTGTGAGTAGCCTCCGAACTACTGTGCTCAAATGATGCCTCTAACACAGCACACGGAGGTGAGGCAAGGGTCATTCCTAGGAATCTTTTAAATACTATTGCCCTGAAAATCTAAGTTAGTCCATGACATAGACTGACTTTATAGTCTACGTCAGCCTTACTGTGTAAAATGACTGCTTTTGATATTATTTTCAACCTTAAGTTTTAGGAAGAAAAGGATAAGTCAGTTGGCTAAAGCAAAACTCATCTCACTTGCATTCTTACTGAGAGTTACAAAAAGCAAACACAGTTCAAGTTTTCAAACACTCGTACATGTTCTTTTATATTCAAGACAAACTTTGTCAGAAATGCCTTTGTGCAGTTATTTCACTCCTGCTTGCAATTCCCAGGCTACACCACACAAGAGGAAACCCTTTATTGATTGCTTTTGAAATTACATTTCTCAGCATAAATGCTTTAATAATTGACTAAATAAAACGATGGGTAACCTCTACGGGAACAGTTCCATTACAGAGTGTGTTTTATGGTTTATTTGTGAATGTGTTACTCATTAACAACCTGCCTCAGAGGAAGTACAGGTGATAAGCTTCAGATTTTGAAGCTCAACTTTGAGTTTTCATAAGGACATCATCTATATCATAATAATATTCTAAAATGTTTCCTTTTTTTAAAACTATAAATTTAAGTGCTTGTGCTCAGCAGTGGCATAAGAAAATCAAGTTTCTTTTTCTAAAAAGCAAATTAATTCCTAAATTCAAAAAATTTGAGCCAGAATTCTCTCTGAACTTTGTATAAGTATACATATCTACATAAAGTCTTAAGATTTCAGTGAAATTTCTTCTTATTAAAAAAAAAAAATCTACAGTCTACTGTTGTGTAAGAACTTGGAAACTTCCACTGAGCACCCTTACTACAATTTTTTCTCAGCCTATATTTATTATTCAGGGCTCCACCACAAAAAGTCAATGATGAGAAAACATTCTAGAAACTGAATTTCCAAAGACAAATATGACAAACCCTTATTAAGCCAGAACTGTTACTTCACTGCAACATATGCCTATGGAAGTCCCCAAGACATGATTTTTACGTAATTGTGCTATACACACAGTCAAAGTGTTCCTTTGTCCAATTAGTGGCAAAGTTTGTAAATCACAGCTTCCTCACAAAGTATTTCTGTTTCGCAGCTTTCAATTAATTCAATGCCTAACACAAGGCATTTTGCACTGAACAAATGTTATTAGGTCTTTATAAGTGAACCATTATGGTTTTGCTCTCCTCCATATGCTTGTCACAAAAGACCTCTTCAGAACTCAAAGATGTACATTTTTCAGCAAATTGAGGAAACCTACATACTGAGGAGAATATACTCAACCATAAGAAAATCCCATTACACTTCTCTTCCAGCTGGAAGAAAGCCTCCTACAGCTCTAACAAGATACAAGCAACCAATGCTGAACTTTTACATTCATTAAATACAGCAAACCACAGTTTTCACTCAAGCAAAACTTGCCTACATTCAATATATTTGATTGTTGAAACAGTTAAGGTTGATCATGTGTAAAGTGCAATGAACATTTTCCAAGTCAAATTAATCTGAAATGATTGAGCTCAAGCTTTAGCTACTGACTCCCAGAACAAGAAAAAAATTTATGTGGCAAGCAAGAAAAAGCTGTATTTCCCAAGAACTAAGAGGCACTGTTTCTGTTAGTCTCACTAGGATGCAACATATGTTTTGAGGCCAAATTCCATCACAGTGAGGAACACAGGACAGTAGCACATAACCCTGTGCTACTGGGTGCCTTCCTTTTTCACCTCTTGCCATACTATAGCATTCAACCTGCCAGTCTTTGTTATTCCCATTTTTACCAATATGAGCAAACCATATTAGCATGCATCTGTTTATTTCTGAAAAATAAACACTTTTGAATTTGTTAATACCAGAGTTCCAAAAGTCTATTTTGGGACAGGCAAGCTAAATATAAGGCTTGACCAAGAATTCAATTATGACTAGACGGTTATCATTGGAAGACAGCATCTTATCACATATAGGGAAATCCATCTGCACACAGATTTACAAAAGATTTGTGAATGAGACCTACAGACTCTGTCCTTGTTTTCCACTCTGGCACCTTGGTGACTCACACATGCAGAACAGCACAAGAGCCCCTCTCAAGCTCCCGGGCTATACTCATCAGCCCTTTCACACCTACAGCATGAGAGTCTGGGACCAAAACTGTTGCTATCTCCTGTGTTACAATCCTAGGACACAGCCCCGCTAATGACCCTACAGTGGGCAGACTTGCCACACATGCGCCTAACGCACAGGGGAGAATGTGGTGGTTGACGCTGGCTGGATGCCAGGTGCCCACCAAGCTGCTCTATCATTCCCCCTCCTCAGCTGGACAGGGGAAAGAAAATATAACAGAAGGCTCACGGGTCAAGATAAAGACAGGGAGAGATCATTCACCAATTGTCATGGGCAAAGCAGACTCGACTCAGGGAAATTAATTTAGTTTATTGCCAATCAAATCAGAACAGGGTAATGAGAAATAAAACCAAAATCTTAAAACACCTTCTCCCCACCCCTCCCTTCTTCCCAGTCTTAACTTTACTCCCAATTGCTCTACCTCCACTCCCCGAGCAGCACAGGGGGATGGGGAATGGGGGTTGTGGTCAGTTCATCACACGCTGTCTCTGCTGCTCCTTCCTCCTCAGGGGGAGGACTCCTCACACCCTTCCCCTGCTCAGGCATGGGGTCCCTCCCACAGGAGACAGTCTGCTGTCATGAACTGCTCCAAGGTGAATCCTTCCCACAGGCTGCGGTTCTTCATGAACTGCTCCAGCATGGGTCCCTTCCACGGGGTGCAGTCCTTCAGGAACAGACTGCCCCAGCCTGGGTCCCCCACGGGGTCACAAGTCCTGCCAGCAAACCTGCTCCAGCCTGGGCTCCTCTCTCCACAGGTCCACAGGTCCTGCCAGGAGCCTGCTCCAGTGCAGGCTTCCCACAGGGCCACAGCCTCCTTCGGGCATCCACATGCTCCAGCACGGGATCCACCTGCAGCCCGTGGAGGACATCTACTTCACCATTAACCTCTGTGGGCTGCAGGGGGACAGCCTGCCTCACCATGGGCTTCACCAGGGGCTGCAGGGGAAATCACTGCTCCAGCGCCTGGAGAACCTCCTCCCCCTCCTTCTCCACCAGCCTTGGTGTCTGCAGAGTTGTTTCTCTCACATATTCTCACTCTTTTGGGCTGCAACTGCTGTTGCACAGCAACTTTTTCCCCCTTCTTAACTATGTTATCCCTGAGGCGCTACCACTGTTGCTGATGGTCTCAGCCTTGGCCAGTGGCGGGTCCATCTTGGAGCCAGCTGGCATTGGCTGTATCAGACATAGGAGAAGCTTCTAGCAGCTTCTTACAGAAGCCACCCCTGTAGCCACCCACTACCAAAACCTTGCCACACAAGCCCGATAGAGGCAGGGGGGAAGATATCAAAGTAGCTGAGAAAACTGCACAGCAAGTTAGAAAATAATAATAAAATCAAAACATTTTTAAAATGTGTTCATTCTATAGAATAGTTGAATAGATACACATACATTTGTATCATATGTACATTTTGTAAAACTTAAAACAATTTTTTTCCAGTAATATTAAAAGTTTTGCATGTGATCATCACTGGAGTGTACTTCTTTCAGCAAAGAAAGAACAAATAACTGTAATTTACTATGGGCTGCTGCTAATGTCAAATCATGCAGCTGTATTACCGAGTCATACACAACAACAACAAAATCAATCATTGCAGTCCCTTTGACAATTTTTGTCTCCTGTTTATCAAGGATAGCTGGTAGGATCAATATCTAACACTATACACTAACACAAAACCTGAGGCAAGACATATCTGAGTAATCAGCATGCTTTTGCTTCTGAAACCTCATGTCTATGTGTACAAACAGAAAATAGTGACAGTTTTTCAGTTTGAAACTTACTATTTAAACCTAAGCTGGCTTCCTTGTTCCACTGTCCAAGTAGGTTTCATACCAAATACTGTACTTCAAAGCGCATTTCGGAATCAAAGTGAAAAATAGTAATTTTCTAGGATTAATTCAATTTGCAAATGATTTTCCTATATATGCATACTTTATTCAAATGCAGTTAGAAAATCAAGGCTTTAATTTTTACAATTAAATGTACTGGAAATCAGGTTCTGGTGGCTATTGTAAGGTTCCTTATTTGCTCAAAATAATGCAAAATAAGTCACTATGATGTGACAAGAACATGCAAACAACTTCTGTTCATTTAGTGTCGGTGTAGCTTCCTTGCTACATAAAAATCAAATGCAAACGGTTTTTTACTTGTTTTTTAAATCCTCACTTCTGAAGCAGCACCCCTTTCCACCTGTTTTATCAAATTTGTTGTGTTACAATTTATCTGGCTGAACAAATCTGCAGATGTCTGTAGATGAAGTAAAAAGGGTTGGATCTGAGCTACAACATGAATTTATATGGCATTAAGACTTTTCTGGCTCCTAACCCAGGCAGTCATTGAAAACAGGTGCCCTTAGGTACTTATTTAATTCCTAACATTTTGCTGCAGAAAAAAAAACAAC
Organism: Platalea leucorodia; assembly: GCF_965183815.1. Taxonomy (NCBI): domain Eukaryota; kingdom Metazoa; phylum Chordata; class Aves; order Pelecaniformes; family Threskiornithidae; genus Platalea; species Platalea leucorodia. The sequence continues at coordinate 116,760,402 of NC_138824.1, forward strand.
CAAACAAAAAAACCAAAAAAACCCCCAACCGAACCAAAAAAACCCCATTCATTTCAGTAACAAACTTAAGAAATCTCCTCAGTTTTAAGACACTGAAAAGAAGATATAATGCTATGATTAAAGAGAACCAAAACCAAAAACACACAAACCCCATACATACCTTTGAAAGCTTTGCAGGAGCTACCCTGGTACCGAGTACATAAGAAAGGGCACAAACATATAATTTAAAGGAAATATGAAAGCCATAGAACTAACCTCAAAACACTGAGAAAAAGGCAAAGTGATTGAATACAGTAAAGTCAGATCTCTTCAGACTGGTCCAACTAACCAAAAATTCAACTTCCTGATAGAAAATAATACCACATTCATTTCACATGGTCCACTGCACATCCTTTTCCTCCTACTTCAGCTAGGCAACAATGTTATTTTTAATCCACACTAATTGCAAGCCTGAAGGGCAAAAGGGTTCTTCATGTGCAAGTGGAAAAAGCACAGTGCAAATGAAAGAGATACAGCATGAAATAGCTTGGCACATGACCTCACATTTAGGAATTAAAAGCAGTATGTACGAACATAAAAGTGCTACCAGTAGTGTGGGTAATGTCCCCCTCCCAACAGATAATCACTTAAATTTTAATCTACTGTAAATATATACTCTTTTTTCTAATGTATACAGTTCTTGAGTTCAGATCAATTCCAATTTTTGCAGCATGTTAGCAGTTATCTGCAATTAATTATATTCAGAAGCTTTGAACAAGTCATTATCAATTGCTTTTCTATACTGTTACCTACAGAGTTGTGATTATCCACAATTCCTAATTTTTCATATGTGTTCTGGGATTGCACTAAAAACCTCTATTTAGTGGTTCAACCTGAAAACTGAGTTTGGAAATGTCAAACCTCAATGCCATTTTATCCATGTTCGGAATTCAAGTTAAAATATACAGTGAGTGTTCACAGATGTTGTGTAGCCTTACATAGGCTAAAGAGTAGGTTTTTCAATGGAAAATACATAACACTAATAATCACAAAGGTCTTAAGTACTTCCATTGAAAACACTGAAATCTAAAGCTCTTCAAACTCACATAAATTACGTAAGATAAACCATCATTTCTCAAGCACAGTAAAAATGTGTGCACCCCTTCCAGAGCACTTGCGTATTTAGGAATTTGCTATAAATTCCAATAAGCGATATGGCTGTTCGCTTTAAAAAAATAACTATTTAATAATTTTTTGAATTGCACAATAAGTCACAGAGCATTTAAAAAAAAAAGAAAACAGAAAAACATTTAAACCCTCTCCAGAGAACATCAGTGCAGAAAAGACTGTGATATACAGCTGCCCACTCTGACACCCAAGAAGGGGGAAGAATTCAGTGAATTTTGTAGCGTTCCCACCCTCCCTGCTCTCTGGGATGTCGTCAAGGGATGCCTGCTAAACAAAACATGCCGTGTAATAGTGCAGAGCAAATAAAGGATAACGAAGAATAACCACGGAGTTGATACCTGACGAGTATATCACCATGCCTGACCACTCTTTCTAACCTTTGTGTCACCTCTGATGTTACCTCTAACACATGCTCCCACCTACCTCCCCTCCTGCTCCTCCACAAATTGAGACTGGTTTTCCGTACCACGCTGCTGCACGTGCCCACTGCAATGACTATCTTTGAGGTAGGCACACTGTGAGGTTTCTCTTGAGGTTTCAGTTGAAAGGAAGAAATTGAAAGGCTTCAATTTCAGAGAGAAATTTTCTCTCCCCCCCCCCTAAAAAATTCTCTCAAAAATAAAATTCTCAGTCTTCCAAATTAGAATTTAATTTTGCCCCGTTTTTTGTAGTCCAAATCCTTCTATGCTTTTCCTTTACAGATCTTCTTTCAGTGCCTATGGGCTGGCAAAGAAGAATAGATCTGACGAGCAAATAAATACCCGGGAGAAAAACCAAAAGGAGCCTTACACAACATTGTATCTCTGTAACTATCAGGAAACTTGCCATTCCAATGTACATATTTTTTTCCTTTTCCTGTTTTCATGCCAGCAAACAGGTAACTAAAGCACAACTGTATCATTAACGTCTTGGTTTCCCAGTAACAAAGACATGCTGTAGGTATGTCTAAGAGGACAGGGTTAGTTCATATTTGCAAAATGAAAATATTTTCAAATTGAATCAGATGAAATGGCTGAAGATAGGCTACTGAGGTAGAAATCCTAACACCGAAACATTACCACAAATTCGAGTAATGAATAACAGAATGGAGTGTTTGTTCAATTAAGCAAATGCTCAATGCATTCAGGCATTAGTATCCCTAGGAAGTGTTGTTCAGGCAACTCAAGTTCAAAAAGACTTTGAACTTGACATTCCTGCTTCTAATTGTATTTGTTTTAATTAAAACAAACCAGGTGAGTTTGTCAACGCCTGATGTTTTACATTTTAAAAATTTCTTCAGCCATACCACACAACATCCTTTAACGGGTGGGCAGTTCCCGAGACTATTCCTTAAGAACAATCAACTTTTTACAGTTAAAATAACCATTCAAACACAATGCAGAAGTGTAAGACTCTAAAATAACTTCTGAAATGACTATAATAATTAGTATTTGCTATACATAATTGCATTTTTCTCTGCAATTTATTGCAAACCTTGAGTAATTCAGATAATTTTTAGTAAATCATTAAAAAATCGGACTTCAGTTAACAGTCACCCAATCATTACTATATCATACCTAAAAAGAACTGAACTGTTGTAATTAAGTTTATAAAGTGTTCCTTGCCATGACTGTTTCTTTCTGTGTAAAAAAAAAAAAAAAAAAAAAAAAACCACCAAAAAAAACCCCACACCCAAAGCCCTGATATGGCCTGTATGCATTATACATCTGTTAAATTTAGCCCAACTCTTGTTTTGGACTGACATTCAGAGAAGATATGACATTGAACTTGCTACTTTTAATTGATGTTTATTAGAATCCTGTGCAGCATCTCCTCCTTCAATGCTATGACTTGTGAATGGGGCTGGTAGCAACGATTTAGGTAAGCAAGCATTTCATATTAGAGGAATTTATGATTAGCATTACCAAATTATTGGTACTAACTTGTTTATTAACGCCTAAAGAAACAGAAGAATAGCTGCTGCTGTTTTAGGATTTTGAAGGGAAAAAAAAAAATCTTGAAAGTAGATTCAAATCAAAGAGTGATAGATTGTTTACACAATCAATTCAGAGAAGATGGTATTTTTTTCAGGTTATGCCATTAAGAAAAGTATGTGACACACAAATAACAATCTCTTGCAATCAATGTGACTTTCCCCCCACTAACTTCAAAAAAGGTAGACAGTCCCCAAATTAATGAAAAATTCTCTATCAGTGTGTCTCTGAACTGTTCTAGACACATTGGGGTATACATTTAATAAGTATGTATATTTTAATCCAGTTGTGAATTCGTCTCAGGCACCTTCACTCTGAAATGATGCTTTTAAAAGCAAATACAATGGATAGGGAATACTGACAGATTCACAAAGAGATACATATAAAACCAACATATACTACCTGAAGTGTTGCCAATTAGGTTATTTTCAACTGCCAAAATCTACTTTACTTGCTTCCCTATGATTTTAACAGCAGTGGTAAAACTGATCAAAGACTTTTTTATTCCCATTCATGCTGCTTTGTGAAACTATGAGCAATGACAAAGGCAGAATATCATTCCTTATGCCATTTAGTACTTCCTGAATAGAGGGTGTATATCTCCACAAATATCAAAACACAAATTTACTTTTTAAATTCTGTGACAGATAAGCCATATTTGCCATGAAGAGGTAATTGTTCCCCACTAAGCCATGTGCTGGTGTATAATTTAAAGTTTGACATCATTTGCAAGTAGGAAAAAACATTCAAGTATTAGCAAGTATTGCCCACCACCCAATTACTTGCCAGAACAGATTTCAAAATACAAAATTATTATTTTGAAAGTTATTTTCATGCAGAAGAAATAAATAGTTATCAGTTTTGAGTATGTCACAGAGTATGCCTATGAGAAGCACTGACAGAATGGCGTCGAATACTTCCAAGAGTCAGATTCTTAACCCCAAAGGTGGAATGGGAGGGACAAAAGGGCTTTGGGTTGGGATTTGGGGGAGGGACCTAGAAGACATGAAGATTGCATAAATACATCTCAGGTCTTCTTAGCAGACTACGACACAGACTCCTCTTCCTCCACCTACCCCTGCCCCCGCTTCTATGAAAACAAGCTAAATGTAAATGTAAATTTTACAAATTCTCCCTTAGAAAGTTAGTAGTGTTCAGTCATTTTACAATTTAATGGGTATGAAAGAATTTGTTCAGGATGTATTGACAAGTGACAAATCTTTTAAACTCTAAATTTCTGATTCGTGTCTCAGACAAGAAGCAATGTCTCAAAATAGGACATTTGGCTGTCTGAAAGATTGCTCTCAATATAGGTAGCAATCTCAGTTTAGTTCACGATGCTTAAAACAGGCACCTTGTAAAATGCATTCCCAGCTGCCCGAGCATGCATCTTTACCAGAAGCTTTAGCACAAAGGGAAATGTGGCCAACCTGACAGGAGTCCTTCTAACTCATGGTTTAAGCACAAGAGCTTGAGAGTGGGCACCAGTGAAATTAAATTGTTGCTCTTTAGTTCTGAAAGTATCTTATACATTTGGGCTTGCTTTAGGCACATCATTCATGAAGGAATGCAAGACAAATAGACTTTGAAAAACTGTCAGAAAAAGTAGTACTAATATTAAAATACGCTGAAGATGACTAAATGGACAACATCAGACACCCATGAAAGTGATTTCAAAAAACATATGGAAGCTCTATTGCATTATAATTTTTCTAAAATAGTAATTTGTTATTCTTGGAGCAAATAGATAATAATATGTGAACACTCATGGCTTTGGGTATTCCATTTCATTTAGGAGGTACCTGTTCAGCAGCAGACTGGACTGTCAATTGACTAAACAAGTGGAGTCAGTGCACAGCAGAAAAATTTCCTGACTCTTTTTGTGGGCTTTGGCTGCTGGTTATATGGCTCATGTACAGTTCTAGAGTATGACTCACTCACATAATGGACAGAAATTCATCGAGCATTAATGTCTTGAAGAAAATCCTTATTCCATTAAGAGATAAACCTTTTGACCTTATGTAGAAAATTATACTTGCTTCCAGTAATGGCAATGTCAAGACTGTATCTTTGCAATGAGTATATTTTGATAATTAATTCAGACAACAAAGTGAATTTCATTTTCTGATTACAATGTATAGTGTACTTTTAATGCTCTACGTTACCCAAGGTTGCTGTACAGCTTGCCTAATACCGTCAAATCTGAGGAGCTCTCAAGCAAAATATTCTGGCGATAGCAATGTCACTTGTGTAATTTATGGACTCTTTCTCTTCCTTTTAGCTTGTGTTGGTTTTGGCTGGAGTAGAGTTAATTTTGTTCATAGCAGCTAGTATGGGGCTATGTTTTGGATTTGTGCTGGAAGCAGTTTTCATAATACAGAGATGTTTTCATTACTGTGAGCAGGGCTTACACAGAGTCAAGGCCTTTTCTGCTCCTCACACTATCTTGCCAGCAAGTAGGCTGGAGGTGCACAAGCAGTTGGGAAGGGACACAGCTGGGACAGCTGACCCCAACTGGCCAAAGCAATATCCCACACCATATGATGTCATGCTCAGCATATAAAGCTGGGGGAAGAAAAAGGAAGGGGGGACTTTCAGAGTAATGTTGTTTGTTTTCCCAAGTCAGCCTTACCCGTGATGCAGCCCTGCTTTCCTGGAGATGGCTGAACACCTGCCTGCTGATGGGAAAGAGTGAATGAACGCCTTGTTTTGCTTTGCTTTGCTTGCATGCATGGCTTTTGCTTTACCTCTTAAACTGTATTTATCTCAACCCAGGAGTTTTCTCACTTTCACTCTTCTGATTCTCTCCCCCATCCCCCTGGGAGGGAGTGAGCGAGTGGCTGGGTGGTGCCTGGCTGCTGGCTGGGGTTAAACCAGAATCTTGCTACAAAGGAAATGTTGAACCAAAGCAGACTGGTATCTCAGTGCCTACTGAGGCTTTCTTTACAATCATTACTACAGAAAAAGTACCTTATTCTCAAGTCATTGGGAAACTATTACATACAGTAGAGGAAAACATACAAAGTACATGTATCCTTTAGTAACTCTTTCTGAAGCTAACAGAACAACTACTTAAGAAACTGCGCAATATGAAAAGATATACACCTTTTATGATTAAGTAAGTGTCACCTATCCAGCAGTCCTGGCAGGTGGAAAAATAAGTCTCAATGTACACATTCTCCATGGATAGCAGTCCCAAACTAAATCCAGAAAAGCTCAGAGTCCTGGGATTTACTCAAGTATACACACAGCATTTACAAAGTTTTAGCAATGTATTCATGTTGCAAGCAGCACAAAAGTTTTAGTAGTCTGAATTTTTCCATTTTTGCATGGAATCCAGTTATTACAAAGTTAGACAAATGGAACCACTCTTCCAAGAGTGGCAGAGAGAGGGTTAATGAAGCACAGCACCACTTGGGTTGTGCAGAAGAGACATTTTTTTGTTCCTGCATGTGTTCACTGTCCTACCTATGAAAAGGAGGGGCTGATAAAGGGAAGAAGATACATTTCCCTTTGTAGTCATCTCCAAGTTGGAACTTTGATTTAAAACATCCTTAATTCGCTGTCGTAATGACAAGGTGCAGCACTATGTTGTTCTATACATACCAGCACAGAGTATGGTCTCTGCAAAATTCTTGAGAGAAATCCCCAAGCACAGCTATCCTCAGACAATTCTTAAGATACAAGAAGGTGGCAAACAACATTCAGCAACTAACTGATGTACTGACACCAGCCTCACAAACAATCTGTCTTACTACACTTGTACATTAGTCTCAAAAAACAGTACTAGATATACAGCGTTACTTATATATTGTGATGAAACAATTTTGAGCACTTTTGATTTTAAGCTTTTGCATTAACTCTGAGTAGGACCTCAGACATCTCTAATTGAACTTGATACCTATGATTTTCTACTACGTTAACATGCATGTTATTCATGAAAGCATTTAAAACCCTTTGTTTTACAGAAGCCTGGATAATGACATTATTTCTTCAGGTGAATTAATCTCTTCTGTCTTTATATACTTACAGGAAAGATCTGAGCCTGAGTTAATTGCCTAGATTCCCTTTTTACACATATGGAGAGGAAAAAAAAATTTTCTCAGTCACTGCTCATCTCATCCTGCAATAGATCTAAAACATGGTGGAGGAATCCTGCTCCAAAGCATGCACTTATCTCCAGTAACTACAGAAGGAGTCAAGATGACTAGTGACCTATATACAAGCACATTGGGGGTACCTACAGTTAGACAAAATGAAGGTCGTCTTTAGTAACTAAATGCTTTCTTAGAAATCCACAATATCATGACTTCAAATAACCTTGCTTATTTCTGGACAAGAGGCATTCCTTGAAAGTGTGATGCAATATTTCCAATATACAACGAGCTATTTGCTGTGCATGTAACATCACAAGACTTTTTAATAAATGAATAAATAAGATCAAACAATGTTTTCTTACCATGGCAGGAGCCATCCACTTCTTCATATCCTACACTGCAGATGCATCGTCCAAGAGGAACAAGCCAATCCCCATCTGCTCCACAGTACAATTTTGGAGTATCACGTTCCTCAGCGCTCTTCACACAGGAGCCCCGTACTTCCACCAAAGAGGAAGAATCAACCCTTGGAATAGTATCAGGAAACATAGCCAAATTACGGACCGTGAAAGGGCACTTTTTGTAATAAACACGGACTGAGACCAAAGCAATGCATGCTCCAATGTCCTGAAAAGCAAGATAAAATCCTTTCTTGTTTATTGGCCCAACCTCACGAACTTCTGTGTTGAGTTTAAGAATGCGGTCACCCAAGTCCATCTGGGTAAAGCTCTCATCAGCTGCAATAGTATCGATTTTAGTGTACTGGTTTGGCTTGAATTTTACTCCATGAGACTCATCTGACTCCATGTAGTAGAGATTGAAAGTTTCCTTGCAGGTTCCCAGTACCCACGGAATACTGTTGCAGTCCCTCAGGGTAAACTTCATTTCCACATAAATTTTCTGTGCAGCATCACGGGAGATCCAGTTTGTTCGAAGCCAATTGTTTTGGTTTGGTTCCATCACATTACATACCTGGTAAGTATGAATGGGACGATTGTGTTCATCCATTTCAGTTATGGCATCCCACTGAAAAGAAAATGAAATTGTTTGAAAACTGAGAAAAATATGTATTATGCATATGTGTATACACAGAGCCCATGTATATACACACACGTGTGCCCCACGCATATGCACCTATGGCTTAACTAAGAATAATTATTTACTTAAAGTTTAGTGGAAAGGCAGTAGTTAAAAAGCAGATACCAACTACAGAATGGTACACCAAGTTTTATTTCAGAAACTCCATGATAAATTTCCATTAAAAAAAAATCAGTGTGGCTCAGCAGAATTGGGAAATACTGGCCATGTTTATATTAGAAAATTTAATAAGTCTGAGAACATTCCTAGGCATGTCATTCAATCATCTATGCTGAAAAAAAATTGCTAGAACAGTCCTGTTTGCTATGCCAGTGGGCTGGCTCTGGTAGTCCTCCAAGCAATTCCCACAGCTCAGGCACATGGCACTGGCCAGGCACCTGCAGCAGTCGGCAGCTGGGATGCAGCCACTCTGGTTTGGTGGGTCTGAGACAGTTGGTGCAGGTTGTCCTGGTTTATACAATTGCCCTAGAAACATTTAACTGTAAATACAGAGATGTCACATTTTTGGCTCCATAGTGTAATACAGACCCTTATTTCCACTAAAATAAAAAACCCAAAACCAAAAAAACCTGTCACAGGCATCATACCATTGTTGTTGCCTTTATAAATTCTCCTTCAGTTCGGAAATGGAGGGGTGATTTTTTTTTTTCCCTCTCCCCTTCTCTCCCCAGGTTTTACGTTACAACCACCTCACAAAAATGTTCTCAAATTCTGGTGGAAATTCCCGCACAGAGGGTCTCAAAAACATGAATCTTTGAAGAGTTATCCCTGTGCTGTGTATGAAAGGTTTATCAAATACCAAACTTATTGCATAATCTGCTACTCTAAAGGATAACCAACGTCCCCAAAATAGCCTCAATATAATTGAGTCAGCTTTCCACTAAGCACTCTTATATCAATACAGCATTAGATGTAGATGTTTTCTTATCAAAACCAGAACTAGTTATAGTTCTGTATCCAAAAATATTGTATTCCACCAGAAGTTTTAGCATAGCTTTTAGATGTACTGTTGTCTTATGGCATTGACATATAAAATAAGCTAAAAACCTTTCATAAATATCACTCAAAACACCAGACTACATTATTTTAATGCTATGAAACATCAAAATACACTTTATTCATGTTCATGGTTTAACATACTTGGAATAGATTTATTATGAACACATATTTAGTTAAAATTATTTGCCTGCAGAAAAGATGCATAAGCTTAAATTTGAGAAAGCAGAAGTTGAAAGTTTATGGAGTATTCTCTCTTACCAACTTTCTCAAATTTTGCAGTTACTTTGGTTAAATTCACTATATGGCATTTTAAAATTGTATATTAATTATAGTTGTACACACGTAACATGCCAAAGCACATGTTCAAATTATGCACAATATACAATTCTGAGTGCAAAAACAAGATACAGGCCTTACGCATCACTGTTCAAACATAAATTCAAATTCTGTTAGCCCCACGATACATCAACCCCACACGTTTTTCTGCTCTAATACACACAGTATCAATATTTTAAAAATTAAAGTTACACTCCTAAAGAGGAATTTTGACTACTTGAGCAGCTGAATATTCATAGTGCCTGCCTATTTCAGTATTACAAAGAAGGTATGGTTGGCCTGTGGCCTACCAGACTGAGAAAATGTAGGAAGTACAGGTTCAGTTTACCATTTCTAAGCAATAAAAAATTACATATATCACAATTTAGAAACACTGTGGAAAGAAATCTGTTCATCATCTTCTTTCACAGAGGAAGATATTATTTAAGAGTTAGGTCCTCATTTTCAGAAAAATTCCCAGTCATCAGATGACTCTTAAGGCCCATGTGAACATGTAGAAAACTAGCTGGCTTTACTTTGAGTTTTAAGAACACATAATGTCACAATGTGGAAGTGGGGGAACATGCCCATCTCCAAGACCTTTCACATAATCTTTATGTAAAAACAATACAACACAAAAGCGCACACCAACATGGGGGCGGGGGGGAGGGGGAGAAGAGTATACTTTCTTCTTTAGGAGTGAACTGAACCATCATGGTGGAAGCAGCAGAAAAAGAATAAATAATAACCTGTGGCTCCATTGGCCTGAAAACTTTGATTTTAAACAGTGGCTGGAATTCATGTGGAAAAAGGAATTCCAAGTGCTGACAGGTGCTATCAGAGGTTTGGGGTTCCTGGTCACTGCAGCATGCACCTGGGAGCTATGCAGAAAAATAGGGTAAGTGAAGGCCTTTACAGGCCATCACTTTTGGAGATTCTTCCTATCACAGCAAGAATGATAACCTTGTCTGAAAGTCCTGTCTTAAGAATCACAAAACATACTTTTTATACAACAGCCAGACAATAACAAATACTTGGCAAACAATCTGCTGACTCTTAAGAGATTCTTATATGGCCAAGGGCTTTTGGCCTCTGTAACTGGTACACATTCAGAAAGGGCAAAGCTGCTACTTCAGCATTCATGGCAAGACCAGAACAAATTCAGATTTAGTCAAAATTGTATGATGAAAGCCTAGTTAGCACGGAGCGTCTTGTGCCATTGTCCCCAAATTGGTTTAAACTACAATTAAAGTCTACCCTGTAGCAAGCAACATAACAGCCCAAGTAGATCTTGGCTTTGGGAAAGTAAAAGGGGACTTTTATGCTCTGGTGGGCTAGGCCTCTTCCCTTTTCCCAAGCATGACCCCATACAGCTCAAAATGATTCAAAATTCCATAGCCATGAAGGGTTAAAGAAAATATTTTCTTTTAAAATAAAATCAATTAAAATCCACAGCTCCAAGGCTTAAAGCCTCACCAGAAGAGGTTCTTAAAAAAAAAAAAAGCTGATAAGTCTCTCAGCCGCTGATCCCCATTTTGCCTACCATATCTGTTACGTGGGCCAAGGACATACCACCTTTTTCTTTGCATATAAAACATGTACTATAAGTTTAGCATTATTAACACAAATTTATGCTAAACACAGATATAATCACAGTGTAGATTCAGAAAAAAGCAGAAGTGCAGAAGGTTTTCTGCATTTATTTGTGCATCAAACTTCATTAAAAGGAGGATGCACTATAGGTTCCAGAGAGGTCTCAAAACAAACAAACCCCCACAAACCAAACCAAAAAACAAACCCAAAACAAAAAAACAACAAACCAAAAAAGCCCATCACACCAAACCCAGAATAAGAGAGTAGTAGGCGGGATGACAATGTAGTTTTTAAAATACAAAGCAGGCTTCAGAACTGGAGTAAACTAGCTTAAAGCAAAAAAGCCTCAAAATACTACTACTACCTCTTAAAAATATTAAGAAAAAAAATCCAATATATCCTCCCCTTACTGTGAGGCTCTCTTCAGAAATATTTATATATTCACTTTGAATCAATATCTGGATTTGAACTTTGAAATTAAAGCCCTGAAGTTAGCTGCTAACCATGTAGTTAATAATATAAATCTATTACTTCTTTAGGAAAGGAAAGGCTCAGCACTTCAATAACTGGTTTAAAGAATAAAACAAGATGGATTGATCAAACGTGGACAGTGCTTTAGTTCATTCAAAGCAGACCTTGCATGCTTCATGCCTGTGCCTTTCCCATTGTGCTCCCAGATATCCTGCTGACAACTCCCAATTTATAAGAATTCATGCACTGGGCAAGAAAAACATTTAAAAGGTATTTGCAAAAAAGTTTAAACAAAAGTAGTCGTCTAATCATCATACATATAAAATATTTTCAAAAAAGGTTAACGTCTAATGTTTCAACCTAGCCATTGCACTGACTCATACTGTGTAAGGTATATTTATAAATACAGCTGTGAGTTTGTTGGAATGTGCTTTAATTACTGGTCCCAGATATTGAGTGCAAACGAGGTGAATTCCACCACCCCAAAATGTCAATGTAATTTACTGAAAAGTCTGACAGAATGCAATCTGTGATAGTCTCTGAAAAGGACACATTCTTCCTAGGTGAAATACAATCAGCTTTTAATTTTACATAACTGTTGCATTTTTCTTCTGATAAAAACAGCCAGGAAACATTAAGCAATAGTTAAATTCAGCACAGACAACAAAAAGCCAAACAATTTATCTAATACACACCCGTTTTCTTTTGGGTGTATTTCATATTGTAGCTGCTAATTAATTAAATGAAAAGTATTTATAAACATTTCAGTTGTGCAAAACTATTCTTCACTTAAACCTTAAAAACAAACGAACAGAAGCATCTCATTGGTGATGGTTGCATGAGAATGTAGTAGCTCCCCCCACAATACTTCACCTGACATGCACAAAAGCTGGCAAAAGCTGTCTGGTTTAGGCAAGCTGACAGTTCAGACTTCCTTCAAACTGAGCCTCTTGGCGTCCCAATGCACTGCATTACTTACAATTTTTTTTTTTTTTATTACATTCCTTTCAAACAAGGAAAACCTCCAGTAACGCTGATAGAAGCAGCAGCAGTGTAAAGCTAATTCTTACAACTGGAGTTCCAGGGCCTATGAAGAAGAAATGTCAAAAACACGCTCTGAAGGAAAGACTTCACAATTCTATTATAACATTGTAATCAACAGCAGCATGGATAAGAGGTTACACTTTACTTTCACATGTGGCATAAAGGAGGAGTAAATGTCACTAACAAAGAAGAACATGGAATTTGAAGATTGATAGAGACAAGATTTTAAGATTGTCACGTTCAAGTACAAAATATGAGATTAGGCTACAAACCACACTGAGATTTCAGTTAGATAAAATCTCAGCTGTTTTCATATCTCTACAAGCTACTTTACAACCTGTTTCAGTTTAGAACTTCACTAATATTTAACAGCCATACAGAGAACACTATAAAGAGCAAAATTACCTAATTTAAATCTTGTACTCGCTATATACAATACTAAAATCCATTTTCAGTGTTCCCCACTTTTTGTTACTCTTATTTTAAGTCAAATACTACAGATTTACAAAATCAGCAAGAGCCATTTATTACCATTCAGAAGTCTGTATTGCCAAAGGCCGTATGAATGTTACAAAAAGAGATTGCATTTAATATATTTTTAAACACATTACTATCTGATAAGAAAATGTGTTAGTGATACCATGCTACAGAAACACAGTGGACCAGTTTCAGCCTGACGGAAGCAGTCATAACTTCCCTGAAGACACCAGTTATTTCAACAAATTCTGAATCTTGACTTATCTTTAAACCATGGTCAGCCTCAGACCCTTATTGAGGTCATATTGTGCTGCTTAAAGAAAAGAGATGTTAAATTGACGATTGGCATGATTTGCCCAGTACTAGCCATAAAAAACACTGGATTTAGAGGAGGAATGCAGAACAGAAAGGACTGAAAGAATATTAGCTTGCCCTGTTGTCACCTCGCAGCTCTCTGTGGCAGCACCGTAAAGCCACATGTTCCCACATCAACCCTATGGCTCGTCTTTGACTTCCAGTCCCAGGTGCTGCCTGTGGGCAGCAGAGAACAGTCACAGCACTGCACCAGAGGCAGGAATAGTGCATCTTTTCCCACGTGAAGACCTGCGCTGCAGGTCCACCATGTCACTTGAGCCTTTCGTTTCCCACATTGGCAATCTCCATTGTGCCACTTGTGTAGAAGCAAGGCCAAGCAGATTCTCACTGTTTAGTAGCAGCCCTATTTGTGCTTGAAGATTTCATTACAATATTTTACTTCTATGTCAAACTTTACTGTAAGAAGCTTTTCCAATTAATAGGGGTAGTTATATCAATCAGTTGAAAATGTCTATTTCATAATGAGCTGATATCTAGATAACTTCACATGTAGTGAAAGACACTTTTCCCACAAGTTGTCACACTGATTGATGAATTAATAGTGGGTTCTTAATCTCAGATAATAGTTATACAGGCACTGATCCCAGCAGCAGTTTGGTAATCTAGGATGGTAGTTTTAAGAATCTTGAGCTGTGCAAGATGCTTTTATTAACATTTTACTTCATTTAAAGGAAAAGGTAGGTACACTGGTTACTTAGGCCCACACCCTTACTCAGTGGTTTAAGGAATGGAAGAGACCATCTGCCCTTACAAGTTTTGCTGCTTTTGTATCCTAAGCTAGAAAGTTCCTTCCCCTTTCTCCTCATCCTTTTACTGAAAGGATAATTCTCCAAAAATGAAGGGTTCTGCACTTACACATACCTAACCAGTGTACCTTAGCTCACTCCTGAATAAGGAAAGGTTGTGGCAGACTTAGCATGCAACACATTTGGATATTAAGTACACAACAGTACCCCTTGGCTAAAATATTCTACACAAATCTTTTGTTGTTGAGCAAAACACATAGGGATAAGTACTGCCTTTCCATGCAGAGAATTGAAGGAAAAAGTTGTGCCTGAGAAGAACATGGGATAGGAGACTGGGGAACGAAACCTGTTGACTTTAGCCATTCTGCATTTGACTACCTCCTAAGAAAAAACATCTGTAAAGGCAAGTCCTCAACAGTAATAAGTCTTATTACCTACCTGGCAACAGACAAAAGATTTCCTTTCTAAATCAAGGAACAAAATACATAAGGTTCATGCTACAGAGATCTGGTTTACTCTATTGGTTTTAGAGAGCTAGGTAATTTTAGAAATGTAGCTGTCAACTACTTCTTACACAAAAACATAGGCTGGCATTAGAAAATTCAGTGAACCTGAACTGTAGCGATGCAATTTTCTGATGTATATCCCTCATTGCCCACAGATATCCACTTGGAACAAGTCAGGTCCCTAATAGTAAAAGGAATGGACTATGTTTGTTATATAGAACTGCTGCTATCCCAAAAACAGCATGGAGAAAGTTACAAGTGTGCCCGTGCAACTCATGTACCCAAGAACAGTTAAGTAAGCATTTCCACATTTACGACATCCAATGAGGATAAAAAAAAAAAGTAGATAGTATTTTTCTAATATTTTAATTGATTCTTCTATTTTGTTATTTTATAAATGGCTTATTACACATTTTGGTCAAATTTTTGGTATTTATAGTTCTCAGCTGGGAGTCATCTAATGAAATCTACATGTGAATTCTCACTTTCAACGGTTCACTACTGACAATCTTTTAGATCCCATTTCCATGGAAACAAGCTGAATGGTAAAAATAAAGAGAGTTTAAAAAGTTATTTAAATTCTCTTATGCTATCTCCAGTGAGATGATCTCCATAGAAATGAGATCAGAAAGGTCTAAGCTAGGAAACAATAGAGAAGGACCTGCACTTGGCATGCACAGCTGCTGGCTGCCATCTGCAAAAGCAGATTTAAACATCTAGCTGCTACAGTGACATTCAAGCAAAACCAGCTATACTACCCAACAGAACTGCAGAAAAAAAACTTCTCTCAAATTAACGTGCTTAGAAAATGAACATATTAAAACACAGTTGGCATTTACAACATGACACTGAAAACAGCAAGATTAAAGCATATGAAAAAGAACTACAGAATTACTGTAAATTAAAATGTATTGAGTTAATATTTTTCCCCATTCCCTCTCATTTTTCTTCACCTCCACCTTTTTTCAAGATCTACAACGCTGTATGTGAGAATAGATGCTCAGACCTCCAAAGCCGAATAAGCCAAGTGATAATACTGAACTTATGAAATGTACCTGTTTAAAAGAAAAAGGAAAGAAAAAAAAAAAAAACAGGCAGACAAAACTCCACAGCTATTCATATATTTCCTATCAAGTACAAGTTGGCATAGCTAGCAAAATAAAACAGCAATTAAGCTACTTACAGTCTTACTTTTATATCAAGCTGATTTAAAGTTGCTTAGGGAATGCATATAAATATATAGCATGCATTAGCTCTGTAGAACTACAACTACAATTGCAACACAGGTTTAGAGGAAAACGTGACATCTGTTTTCTACATAGGCAGCAGCATATAGGCACAGACTATGACAGTTGATGGCAAACCCCTCAAAATCTGTAGAAGTAAAATTTAGGGGGAGAAAAAAAATCAGATTTAAAAAAAAAAAGAATAACCAGGGAAATATAAACAAACAAGAGAATACAGGAAAGAAAGTGGCAGATTATTCTGTGTTCTCCAAATGCAAGTGTTAATAGGTCTTAGGCTGCGGAACAGCTGCTCTATGGCTGAAGTGGCCAGGATGATTCAGAAAGCTGTTAATGCACTCCAAATTGAAAATCCAAGACAGCAAGTCACTTTTCTGTTATTTACATAAAGTACTAAATACTGAACAACTGTGAGGACGAGCTGCTCCAGATGATCCAACTTTGCTCTGGAAACTGTTCTGGTTCACATGAATGTTTTCTTCTGGCAAGCAAGCCTAGAATCTGGTGAGATCTGGGGGATGAGCTCTGGAATCCAAGTGAGACCAACTTCAGATATGCGAAACAGTTGACTAACACGTGAGGACTAGCCAGCGTAGGACTTTGGGATCAGAAAGCAAAATAAGACAGCCCTACTCCAGCTTTGTAGAGTGCCTTGTGGCTGTTCCAGAAGAAAAGGGAGTCACAGGTCCTGAATGTGAACCTTTATGCATATACTAGAAAAGATCAAGATGCCGAGAAACATGTTTACTACATTTCAAAGCATATAATCTGATGTAGGGCTCAAACTACTGAGGCAGTCAATCTATTTGACTGACCAGAATCTAGACAGCAGTATCATAATGCACCAATGAAAAAGTTACTCGTAGAATAACGTTTCTGCTGTCTGGATATGGCAGAGAAAGTATAGAACAGGAGCCAGAAATAATAATACAGATTTCCTTCCATTCTAGATCATGGAAGGCAAAGCACGTTCAGAAAAGGGATATATAGAAAAATGGAAAGAACCAAAAAAAAGAATTCACATGTATATGTGTACACATGAAGGCTGTTTATAATAAACTGATATATAATTTAAGCCAACCACTAACATATAAAATGCCATTCTCCTCAGTGCTCTGGAACAAGACCATTGTTTCCCTGAATGTGTTATGGACTATAAAAGACTCAATGATTTGCATCAAGGATCTGCAAGGATAACGTGCCAGACTGTAATTTTCTTTTTAAGCGAGACATGCTAGTAAAACCTCAGGAGGTGGTGAGAGATGCCAGAATTCAGTGGTGAAAAGTGCTGCTGATCACCTTTCCAGGGGCATCTTATCCCTGTGTAACGCAACACTTCCGACGTATTCAGAATTGAAAGGAAAGTGAGAACAGAAAGTCTACACCTTAAGATAATGTAGCTCTTAGCACTCAAGCCTGCTGTGTGCCCTTCAAAATCTGCCTGTGTGCCATCGCCGAGACCTGCATCATAGCTTGCTGACCGCTGGTTTACAGAAGAAATAATAATAATAAAAATATACATAAACCAGTAGTTTACACATATCTGCTACTGAACAGAGCTGGATCTAACTAATCCTAAGTGTGCTACAATTCACAGAGAGGCTGCCAGCAGCTGCAGAGCCCCTCTGCTAAGACAAAACACTGAATAATGCTGATGCTGGCAGGCTAACCAAAACAAGACGCTAGCAATCCTCACTGGGTTGAATGAGACCTATGGAATTAACTAAGAATATGTGCAAAATGCGAGAGCTTTAAACAGCGATACTTACGTGATGAAATACATGGGTCTGTTGTGGAATAACTGATGTGTGTATGTAAGAAACAAGTTTTGTCACCCATTAGAAAATAATAGATATCATGACTTAAAATACATAAATGTAAATGCTTATACTTCCTTATAATTAGAATAAGACAAACAAAAACTGAGAAAAAAATTACAACTAAAAATAAATCAATCAGACTGTAGGTATAGTTCAGCCAGGCTCCAATAGATATTAGCTGTTTAATAGTAGAAGACTTATTTACTGCTGTGTTGCTTTATTTCCTGAATATGGGGAGTTGGACCAGTCCTGGCTCTGGCCTTCCTAGCACCTAGTACGATCAGAGTAACTGGAGCAGGAATGTTAGAACACGGCTCAGTGAAGGAACTGTGCTGGGTACATTGGTAATGCTGCACAATAGCTGGGTGCATCAGTTATGTGCCCTGAAGGAACTTGCTGGATCACCAAAATCACAAAGATAATGTTACGGTAAACATTTGTGTGTCCAGAAATATTTAGAAACACAGAAAAACATAGACCAGAGGCACCTTTACAGGGGAGGGAGGGGGAATAAATCAAAAACCAACCAACCAAAAAACCAAACCATGAGCAATCTCTACATTTCTAGTTCGAAAATTTCTACAAATTCAGAGGTCACCTATTAATCTTACTCAGCTGTTTGGGACCAGTTCCGTGCAGCCATATCAGTACTGCACTGACTCTGACACAACAAGCCTTGTGGTACCAGAGCTGGTCCGCAGACTCCTCTCCTGCCATCCCCCACTTCCCATGCACCTCAACCCTGCAAATTGGTTTGGCCTGCTGAGAAGCCAGAATAACATCAGGGCAGGGAGAGGTACTTGGTAGAAGATATTCTCAGACCTCAGTTTGAGAGCTGACCTTGTCTGCTCTATGATTTAATGCATGCAGTACTATGAGTCAAATGACAGCTTTTACCAGTTAACCCTTTCAAAAATTGTGCGTTGCATTGTCACAAATCTGACTTAAATGCACAAAGCTCCAAATATTAGTTCCCTTTTACTTGCTTTCTAGGTTTTGAATCTTCAATTCTGATATTTGAAATTCCCCTTCAGCAGGAGGAAGCTCCTCTTTTGCTTTTACTATTCCAAGAAGCAGAGCTTTAAGCAAATACCACAGAATCACAGCAAAGCAGCAGCCCTGGCTATGCACACCCAGAAACCAGGCTGTGACTCAGAGTTTCCCATTTTCATTTCCTGACTAATCACTCAGAGAAAAAGCATTTCAGTATCACTAATAGCAGAAACTGTATAAATACCTCTCCAAGCTCCAGGTTTTCCCACTGAAAAGCAGTGGATCTCGGAGACTCTTTTTATGTGGGCATTGGCATATTTGAATTACTGCAATTAGCAAGTAGTCAATGAGTTAATATGGATGAAGTAAAACCCGTAAGAGTATTTATCCATTCCTTCTTCCTGTCTCTCCCTGATTCTTTCCTAGAGTCTCTAGTGTTTAAAAAGGAGAATAAAATAAAAGATCCTGCCATTTCTACTTCTTATTGAATTAGTACTAGTCAATCACTATTTTTAATTGAAACTATACCAAACGGAAACAATTAAAAATAATAAATTATAAAAGTAGCTACATAAGGCTTTTCATCTTTGGAGTGCTTTACAAACACTAACACATTAATACAAACTAAGACATAAAACTAAAGAAGCAAAACTAAAGATAATGAGAAGAAGGTTAAGTGACAGATCACTGATTTTTACCAGAATGCGCTGCAAGTTATAGTAATGAGGAGCTTGTTGTATCAGTATGGATGCCTTTATCTGACACTACACATACCCACATGAACTGAAGTGATGCCACTTCAAAACTTTACTGCAATACAACAATATTCCTTTAAGCACATCAGTAATAGCCTCCTTCAAAACTGCCCTTCATTCCTCTCCAAGTGTTGTGCTACCAGGCGAAACGGAGCCCGCTCCCACAGCACACACTTGGCTGAAACAGCTGCTACCAAACTGCTGATGAACAATTGAAGACTTGCATCTTTCACTGATCACCTCACGCCTTTCACCGTCATCCTGACAAGTGTTATTGCTATGGTACCAATAACATGATTCACAACTTCATTTTATTTTCAAGCTACTTATCCCTTCCGAGCAGAGTATCAAAAGGGGGAAAACCAAGATTAGAGCTATGGGAATTATTAAAGGTAAAAACTTATATTTATTGGCTTGCAAGGGATCACGTTGATATACTCAAGTGAAAGCCAAAAGCAATGGCATCATATCCTGCCATTTAGTTGACCCCAAAATTTCTGGAAATAAAAGCTGAGAGGTGAACAGAAGAACCAATTATTCAGCTTGCTCCACTTCCAATAATATAAGTAGCAGCTCAGGTTATTTGCATATAAACTCCTAAGTTTATTTGTATATTCTAGCTACATGCATTACAACTTTACTTATTTTCTAGGTTGAATTAGAGTGGTGCATAAAAATTCTGCAGAATAACTTCCATTACAGGTTGGAAACAAAGTCTCCAAAATACGTAGAGAAATAAATATATAAAAATCATAAGTCTGCAGTATTTTTAAAAGAAAAAAAATTATATCCATATCAACCTTATGCACATAGTCTGCAAACTCCAAAGCAGGAACAGAAGAAAACAAAAGAGGACGAGAAAGGAAAAGAAAACAATCGCCAATGTTTCCCAGCAAATCAGTTTGCTCATGCTTCCCACGTAATTGCTTATTTACTGAGAGCTTGTAAAGTAGTACTGTCTCCTGGGGGAGCCCAGGCTCAATCATACTCGTTAAAATGTACTGGAAGAAAACAACCTGCCACCCTTCCCTGGTGCTCCTTCCTTTCATCCCATTTCTGAGCACACAAATGGAGGAAGCGTGAAGCTCTTAATTATCTTATAGTATATATAAGCGGGTATTGAAAACACTCCATTAACTAGAGTTGAGTACAGTATCATCAGAGCAAGTCTCGGACTTCTTTCCTACATTGTGCCGCATTCTTCAGAATAAGAAAAGATATGAACTATGATAATGAATAATTCATATACTTTTTCAGCCTCCCACCCTCCCATTACCAATATTTTCAATAAGATAAAAAAATACTTTCTAAATCAATTTCTGGCAAAGCTAATGAGAGTAAAGGAGAAAATTTCATTTTACTGTATTTTGGTTTATTTTGATAGACAGAATAACATTTCATACAGCTTTATTAATAAACTCTGTGTAAAGTGGATCCTCTCTATTCTTCGTGTCACGTGCACAACTTTGAGTCACGTGGGCATATACTGAGCACTGTTTTGTTCACGTCGGCATATTTGGTAGAGTAGGCCAGGCTATCCTCTTATGTAGGTTTGCAATTTCTTTAGGTTCACCCAAATTAGAAAACAGCTAGAAGGTATTACTTTAATGAATAACTTCCTATGATGAGACATATGCAGACCTTCGGTAAGTATATTTTTCCATAGGTCTGTTGTTCAGATTTTTGAAGGAAAAAACCTACAGAGTGAGTTGTGGAGAGATTTATCTATTTACTTGCTCTATTTTTAGTTCACTGTTTTCTTAGAACACCACATAATTCCCCCTAAGATTCATAGAACAGACTTTGGCTTTCCAAAAGGACCTTGTTTGTAACATGAGGCATCACTCACTGGGTGGGCACTCTGTGTTAGGAGTGTGTCCTGATCAAGTCAGCTGCAGTTTCTAGGAAACCATTTCTCAGTGACGGATAAAGGATGTTTATGTTTCTATCTTTTATCCCTTTGAAGGGATAGGTTGAACATAGAACTAAAAATAAAAGATAGAAATGTCCCACCATGTCAAATGATTTACCGCCACTGAACGTGACACCTAATGAAGGCATCTTCACTATACTCTTTTGTGGCAGAGATTTTGAAGCTTCTTCAGAGACTTATGGTGCTGTAGAAATGATCCCTTTCTAGCTGAAATAACATTAAATGTCCCATCCTTCACCTAGTAAGTATTTGTTTCAGTTATGTTACATACCAAATTTAAACCCAAGTTCTAGTTTTATTATTTTAGCTGTCCAGCGTTAGTGTTGACAAGTAAAGTCAACAAGATGTGACCACCTCACAATTCACCCCACCAGGTGTTTCAGGACCTTCTTGTGAGCACAGACCACATGGCTGTGTTGTGTGTCCAGCACAAAATTCACAAAGGAATTTATAAGGCTGAAAATTGCAAGTCAAAGAGAAGATAGTAAGAAAAAGTATGTAGCAATAGCAAACTCTTAAAAACCTACTACAAACTAGTATGATACTTAGGCAAATCAGTGAAATTCTGAGTGCTTGAGTTCAAGAGCAACTCCATATTTGTTATAGGATAGCAAGCTTGAGCCACAATTTTCATTTTAAAAGCACACAATTTAGGGCAAAGATATTTAGAAGTTGACATATTTTCATTTGCTTTTAACTTTAGGAGATACTTAAACATATGTTGATAATTTTAGCTTAATTTATTTTTTTACTACCTTTCAGAATTTATAATAATTATCCTTGTATTTTCTAGATTCTGCAATTGCAAAGTTAGCAACTGACTTCATTATCTTAAGTACAATATGATTTTTTCACCTAACTGAAACCTAGAGACATATTTGGACCCACTGTAGATAACTTGGTTTGCAGACATATTGAGCAGCCCCAAGATAATGAAAAAAAATCACTGCAGCTATGAGTGGTCATGGAATGCCAGCTATAGGTCAAATGAGACACCAGGTTCTTTTATCATTTACTGAAAGAAAGATTACACTTTACACATTTTTCTTCAAGAACTTACTCTTCCCATTGTCACAACCAACTTCCCCCTAAGAGCATGATACTTTATTACGTTATAGTTGAACACAGTTGTTGAGATGTTAGCCCAATGTCCCTACTTAATATATAGCCTGCCAGCAGGGTGTCATTTTAACATGAAAGTAAAACCCATTCATGTATGTAATTTCTGAGCAGCAAAAAGAAGGAACAGATTTTTTGGCATATGTCTTCACAAGGTTTTTTTGATGAAGGACACTAGCAAGATTTAGATTTTTATTTAGAACTTCTACATCAGTGAAGGTCTTCACATATCGTTTATTTAAAATAGTTCCAAGACTATCTGCTCTAATTAAGAAACACTGAAAAAAGCTTTCATAAAGGTTAAGATTAATATAATTGACAGAATGCACGCCAAAAGCAGACAATCTTTATAGAATATTACTAAAAATCTTTAACTTCTTTTTTATAGACTGAGCTAAATTTTTGCTATGAAACACAACTATTTTGTAGGGGGTTTTTGTTAGTTAAATTATGCTTTTAACAGACCTTCCAGTTTTCTAGAATGTAAATGTTGGAGTATTCACGGGGCCAGGGGGAAGAAAGCAGTATGTCCTGGTTTCAGCTGGGATAGAGTTAATTTTCTTCTTAGTAGCTGGTAGAGTGCTCTGTTTTGGATTTAGGATGAGAATAATGTTGATAAGATACTGATGTTTTGGTTCTTGCTGAGTAGAGTTTACACCAGTCAAGGACTTTTTAGCTTCTTGTGCTCTGCCAGGTGCATAAGAAGCTGGGAGGGAGCATAGCTAGGACAGCTGACCCAGACTGGCCAAAGGGCTATTCCATACCATATGACATCATGCTCAGTATATAAACTGAGGAGAGCTGGCCGGAGAGAAAGGGGCGATTGCTGTTCAGGAACGGGCTGGACATCGACGGTGGGTGGTGAGAAATTGTGTCGTATATCACTTGCTTTACATTATTATTATTGTATTATATTATTATTATTACTACCATTCTATTTCATTTTACTTCAATTATTAAACTGTTATTATCTCAACCCACGAGTTTTTCTGACTTTCACCCTACCAATTTTCTCCCCTACCCCACGGGGGGCGGGGGGTGAGCGAGCGGCTGTGTGGTGCATAGTTGCTGGCTGGGGTTAAACCACGACACAGTACAACTCAGCTTTGAGAGTTATTTTCATCCTTCTATCCTGTAGAATTAAGAGGTTCTACAAGAACTGAAAGTCCAGGGAAAGAGAGGGAAAGACAACTTCACGTTCAGTTTTTATCTTCCTATTCCGCTCATACTCCAGGAGCTGTCCTAGGGACCACAGCAATGACTTTATCTGCACTGCAGTATATGATGTGACTACTCTCCTAGCATAGTGTTTAGCCCAAGAAAGGGTCTTCGGGAAGTTTCCAAAAGTCTGGCTCAGCATATTTAAATAGAGGATTTCGGAATGTAAACCTGCCTCATTATCAAAGAAAAGCATTTGACAGTCTAAAATTGTAGGACTATCTACCATTTTTGTAGAGGCAAAATATCTATCACACTGTTGAGTATATAAACTATTGTCATCTAATGATTGAACATATGATAATTGTTTAGTAGTTTTCTGACATTCATACATTATTGTCTACTTTTTGTTATTGCAGAATAACAACCATGGAGAAACACAACGCTCCCAGTTCCCTAAAAATTTACTCATCAGCCTATGATCAAATTGGAAAGCCGAGTCCTGCAATTCCCCCAATAGTGACAGAAGGGAAAAGAAATCACGAGCAACATTTGTCCCTTCTTACAGACATGACCTCACAAACTTCGAAACTTCCTGGCTCTCTGACCCTTCTGTATTTGGGATGAGACCTGGGAACATACCATCTCCCTACAAACTCTGATTATTCTGAGAGAAAAATGGGAGGCTCTAAGAAAGGAAGAAGCCACAGGATCCAAGTCTCCTCATGTAAAGGAGCAAGGGACAGAGACCACCTGAGAATGAAGACACAACCCAGAGGGGGCAGAAAAGGACCATATAACTGCAGACACCAGAGATCAATCTGTTATTCTTTCATCACATTTTTCTCCCCTTCATCAATCACAACCATGTAGACGGAAGTAGACAGACAACGATCATGTATGATTAATTGAAATAGACTGTTTCTATTAACTTCACATAAAAATAATTATGTTTTTGCTGCATTGTATTTGTTATATATAGCCACCTAAATTGCACATTTTTCTTCTGTACCCCATTTTCAAGACAAAGCTCTTTCATTCTCATGAGAACACCCATCTCAAGATTTCTGCCCTTATTTATCAGATTTAAGAGGCTTGCATATGAAGTGCAGGTACAAAAAAAACCATTGAGATATATCATCTGCTAACCATAGTCTCATAATCACTTTTGCTGAAATTACATGCCTGTGAAAATAAGTACTTCCTTGGAGCACAGTGTGCTGAATTAAAGTCCTTTCCCACCCCCCACTGCCCCCAAAACACAGTACAAGTCTTCCCTAATTCTTTCTATTCTGCTCTTCTGCTGAAATGCGAGATGGGGGACAGTCAAAAGGAAAAATATTGTTGCAAATTGATTTATGTAGAATATTCACCTGCAATCCCTTCTCAAATTTGCAGAGTCCTTTCTTGAAGCAGATATGTTAAAATAAGCACAGTTTAGTGTGTGCCGCTGTTTACTAATGAGATCTGACACAATAATTAGTGTGCAGCAAGCTGGGGTAGTTTAATATACTTCCCTCCTCATTTCTATCCAACTTTATAAAAGTTTCATTAATCCTTGCCACCAACAACAGGAAAGCAATAAAATATGTATAACAAAGTAAATAACAGCACTTAATAACAATCTAGACTTTCATTTCAGTTCCACTATTAAATATTGGTTTCTGAAAATAAACAGGCCAATTTTCAGAAAGGCTGGTTAGTCGGACAGTTCAGGTAAGCTACGTACACTAACATTCACCTTTTGTAGTTGCTGCAGATGACAAGTATCAGATAAAATTTTGTGACAACATGTGATTTTGATGTGAGAGGAAAGAGTAACAGTTGTCAGTATTCACTTTTTTTCTGCTCTGATGAGCTGCTGTATTGCTCATTGTTCTGGCCACAGCTAGAAAACTTGATCTTAGCATCATAAGTACAAAACCAGTAGATGATTAACCAAAAGACAGGCACAGAATTAGCTGGAAGGCTGGATGTAACACTTGTCATATGGAAATAGAAAAAAGAAAATTATACTAAAGCCTCAAGCTAGCAAAACCACAGTAAATACATATGAATGAATTAAAAACTCCTCAAGAGTAGGTTCTAATATTTTTGTTCTCTTCCTATATAAAAACAATGTTTTTCCCATGAAATGGAGTTTCTATATCCAACTTTATATAGAAGACATTATTTAAAATTTGATACAAGTACCCACTGTAACTTCACAGATTTCCTAATTCTTTACGCTGCATAAACTTTGTATATGCAAAAGAGGCACTTGGACCCAGGGTTAGGAAAGAAAAGAAAAAATACTAAAAAATTTCAGATGAAAGTCACTTTAAGCAGCCTCTACCTGACCGGGGAAAAATCATTTACTATAAAGACTGAATGATAACTCTTACCCAAAAAATTTTTCTACCAAGAAGAAAACCATGCTACTCTACAGAAAGTTCACATTAGGTCTATGAAGTGTTTTAAAATTTCTCTATTGACTCAAGAGCTCTTCAGAGTTAGTAGCGCCTCTCCATATTCTAATTCCTTCGTATAGTGTGTCAATAATGCTGACTCTTTGACACTTGATAGCAATCTCTTTTGACTCCACTTTCCCCAAATATGTTACAGATTACTTGTCAGCACCGCCTATAAACTCAGCTCTATCATATTTGTCAGCCCTAGAGAGACAGAGGACCCTATATGCATGTCTGTCTGGGCTTCCACTTGCCCCTTTCTTGCTTCCTTGTATCTATAGAGAGTCGAACAAAAGAGTTTTATTTAGACTTATAGCCAGGCTTTTGTTTCAAGCTAAAAGAGCAAATAACATCGAGTAGAAAGTATAAAACAATCCTGGTCCAAATACAACAAGATAACAGACATCTTACTAAGAGGTCCCAAGACTGATCAGAAGCATTAGGGCCAGGGACTCAGGGTTTATAGCTACTCCATTCTTCCCAACCGTTCTCTCTTAATCTGAGCAACTACCAACTCCATCTCCCACTACTTATACTTCTTCAGAGTTAGGTTTTGAAGGTTCTCCTTGGAGACAGCTTCAGAGTGCTATTTAATGATATATAGTGCAGCAGAGTTGCTTGCGCCCAGCATTTTCAAATTCCGTTCTACCCCTGCCATACAGGCAAGCAGTGTGTAACAGTGCCTGTTCCTCCTGGTGCACTGCAGTTCAGCTGTCCTGGGCTGAAACAATTGCTGTGTCAGGGAGCACTCCACAAGCCAAATGACTTTTAAAATGTTGGCCACTCCTTTTTGAGTGCATTCCTGGTGCAGAAAAGTTATTTTTCATCATCTCAGCAATATGATTTACGGTAAACTGCAATAGCACGACAGAGAAAGGAGATACTGGAGAGTGGTGCAGCAGAAGCAGCCTGGGGCATAAACTTTGTACACTATCTTTGCTGCCAAGGTATCAAGAAATCCTAGGGTGAGCAGCTAAGTGCTCAGCCTCCCTTTCTTTTCCGCATACTGTTATCAGGGTGTATGAACTAGGCACCTAACATCTCTTTTTAGCACTGGACATCTGGAGTGCTAACTACAGACTGTTTTCTTTATAGAGAATGTTTTATTAATTCAATGCTATACAAGATGACTATTTATACGTACAGTATAAATAGATTATATATACAGTATAAATATACATACAGATCTTATGATCATGGACAAATTAGGAAAAATCATAATCAAAATTACATAGTTCTCTGATAAACCAGACAGCAGGACTCAGTAATTTTTCTGCCCAGTGTTCTGACTCCCCACCCCAGCAGAAAAATCCACTTACTTCCCTGCCAGTTTTCCACAGAAACATCACCAGGTACATTGATGGCACGCACAATGCGCCCAGTAACAAGCTGCTTTGCCTGCCTAGTGATGCATCTGCGAGCAAATCCCCTGCTCCATCCACTGGCGTTCAGGTTGTTGAGCACACCTAAAACCTCCCACGATGGACTTTGCGTGCAGGTGTAAATACCACCAGCACCTTAAGCTGGCCCTTGACCATAACCTGCAGATCTGAAAGAAATCCAGCATAACAAGGCCTCTAGGGCATGAGCTCCCACCTCTCCTGCTGCTTCCTGCCCATGGTCAGCCTCCACCTTGAGGACCCCAGGTGACAAGGATGACCCCACTGGTCTAGTGCCCCTTGCTGTCTGTCTTAAAAAGAGGTTTATTATAGGGTGCTTTCTTACAACCACTACTACCTCAGCACATTGTTACTGAGCACTTATAACCAAACAGTTATCCTTTTTGGGGGATTTTGGTAGGTGGCAGAATGACTGATGGTCATCTTGTCATCCTGCTTATGTAGTGAATGTAACAGTAAAATAAAAACAACAGCCTCTTGTACATAAAACAACAGCTCTTGAGTCAGCTCAGGTGATTCAGAGGCTCTATTGGCAAGCTTAAATAAATGTAGGGCTAGAAAAGGGAGTAAAAAGAAAGGCTTAATTGGGAACTGTACATTTTGCACTTTTTATTTTGTCTTAGCTGTTGCATTTTGCCTATGCTTTTTTCTCCTACTGTGTTCACAAAATATCATTTAGATTTTAGCAGATCACATATAAAGTAATCTTTAAAGCTCTGGTGTGCAGAAACTCTTTTTGTGGGCTTCTTCTGTTGACAGGACCTGCCTTACTGAAATCAGTAGGTACTTCGAACCAAATGATGTATCTACGTAAAGTTACACTATTTTAAATAGTGCTGTCAAAGTTTTGTTGGAAACAAAGAGATGAGTGCACTGTACAGGTTCTTGCCTTTTTTTTTTTTTTGCAATTTGTTAACTTATATTTTCCCACAGAATATTTGGCCTTTAAAATTGCTGTTCTGCTGGAATGCCCTACCAGAATATCAACAATTATGCTATAAAGTGTCATGAATCGATAGCACTGCATGCAATATTTAATAACAAACTAAGCTCAATGAGCCTACTCTTAGTTTTTAAAAGTCAGTTTTTGCTTACTTTCAACATTGTATTTTGAAACGGCTATTCTGCTTAAAAGAAGCAAAGTGCCTCAGTAATCTTTGATAATATCGATAACACAGACTTCCCCTCCAACAAAGTCTTAAGGAAAAAATCACAGGAGCACTAAAAAGACAATTCTAGGCAGCCACTCTATTCTTAACCTTTTTCATCAGTGTGCTTATGCCATTTAGTTTTTTCTACTCTAAATGTAAAGTGTATTACACAACTGTATTTTAATCTTATTTTGAGGTATTTTAATCTAAGCATTCTAATCTTAATAACACTTTATAAGGGAACCTTTAATGGAGGGAAGATTGATGTCTATAAGAACAAAAATGAAAAACAAGTGAATGAATACTAATTATTCTCAAAATATAGGTTATAACACAAGGTCTTGTTATGAGTACATTCCTCATCCCAGCAGGAACACAACAGTATATACTAGTATAGATCACAAACCCTACAAATTCTGCCACAGATACAAAAATTTTTGTAAGCAGAAATAGTTTGGGAAATATTGCACTGGATTTTAAAGAACCCTATGTTAACTAAAATATTTTGGAGGAGAAAATAACCAGTGAACATAGGAAACAAAGTGTTATATGCATGCTAGAGTATAATTATTCAAAACATGAAAAATTACCAGGGCTGATTTTCTGAGTACACACTCTGAAGCGTCACTCATATTTCTTAAGAAAACAGAGAAATGGATGTTCTGCCAGATGACTTCAGCACGATAGCACCTACTTACCAATACTCGCTTTCCAACTACATATATTTCAACCACTTATTTTCCAGTTTGCATAGTGCCATATCAGAATTTTTTTTTAATTACGCAGGACTTCTTTCAGGTATTATCATTTATCACAGTCCTGATGTAACTACTGGACTTTCCCAGAGCTTCTTGATATGCACCTACATCCTCTTGACCATTTGAAGAGCTGAGAGCAGACTACACATTGCCTCTAGTTCTGGATCTCCAAAGGTACTTCAGGGAAGACATCACCTGCTGAGTAACCCATATGAAAGCCTCCTGTATCAAGTACGTAAGTTCTAATACACGTGTCAATACAGAGATTACAGTTGCATACTCATACTCATTCCCAGAGATCAACTACTCCAAGCCCTCTGGTTCACTGTTACTTACTTCGGAAGTACAGAAAAACTGCAGTGAAGCATATGTAGGTGCCAAAGACAACAAAATCCACACAAAATAATAAAATACTGATATGCTCATTCTTGAACAAGTTTCCTGAACTTCCTTAGACATTTTCTAGGACATATGAACTATCTAGAATGCCAGTGTTCCCTTCCCTGCAGGTTACCTCTTATTTACAGAATAATAGTCTCTTCCTTTCATCCATTGAGCTTGTTTTACTAACTTGGAAAAAAAAAAAACCCCACACACAAACAAACCCACATATATTTCAAAAAAACAACTCACCTGGATGTGTTTACCAACTTCAGAGAAGTTTAATGGGAAAAAATGTTAAATTACTATAATGGGGATTTTGAATATTGGATACTTAATTATTTATTTAACAGCTGGTACCCTTAAGATTTCTATTACAAAGGCTTTGTAAGGAAGAGAGGGGTGGGCATGACACCTCAGAAAACTCCCTGAAATGCGAGCCAATATTGTTAGTATTACAAGAGGACAGAATTGATCAACACAGTATTAAACACTGCAGAGCAAGAAGAAAACAGTAAAATAAAGGGGGGGGGGGGCAAGGAGAAGACAAGAATGGCTAGTAATTACAGTGCAAAGGCCCAGCTGCTTCAGCATCCTATCCCTAGCAATAGCAAATAGTAGATTCATAGAGAAATTTAAGAACAGGGTAAACAGACAGTGATACTGCTCCAGAATACTCTCCAAGTCTCCAGCTGTCTCACAGACAACCTGGCTGAGAGCTGGTATCTTCGTAAGTTTTTTCCAGGGCTCTTCTGTCAAACCAAACTTACAATCCAAAACTACAGTAAAGTTTGAGAAGAAAAAAAAAAAAAAAAACACACAACAAAAACGAGGGACAACAGAACCAAGAGCCTTGATTTGACTGGATGGGAGAAATAATTAGATGCATAGTTGAACCCCATGGTTTTCCAAGTCTGTCCTTATCTACCTGGCTAAGCAAAGATGAATAGTACTGCAGGACTATCCCAAGAACATCTTTTCCACATATTTCTTTCAATTCACATTAAAGTCAGTGTATCCATGTGCTACAGTTTCAGTGAAAGCACCTTGTAAAATAGAAAATGCAACCAAAAATGGATTTTCTAATTTAGACAGTTGTTTCCCAGGCATACTTGGAAGTAAAAGAAAATCTGATCTATTCTGTCTTTATTCTTCTAAGTGAAAGAAACCATACTCCATCATATTTTTGTCTTATAATATTCTCATATGCAAGTTTCTAGGTAGAGGTAGCTTAAAAAGCACGAGGCATGTAGAACTATAATATTTTCAGACTAGCCTAACTGTTGCTTTTGCTTTCCCTTTCTGTGAAGTATTTTATACCATGTAGCCTTAACATTCTGTGTATGTGTTGCAGAGAACTTTTCATAGCAAGAACATTGTCTAAGTTTCTTGACTTCTGTGTACACACAACATCAAGAGAATAATTACATGAAAAGATCGATGGTATCTTCTGTGGCATTTCACTTTCGATAAGGGTGAAAATAGCTAGCATGCATTTGCACGCACAAGCACAGTTTGTGTGAACAAACATTTGAACGAGATTTTCTACTTGCACGGATAACAACACAGCACTTATTTAAGCAATAAATACTTGCTCATTTTCTGCCTTTAGTTCTGAAAAGCTCAGGAATTTATCTCCTTGACAGCCTTCCTTCAGTAACAGATATTACCTCCCCCAAAAATGTAAAGAGAGTGAAGTGCCTCCTTACACAAAGGACGACTCTCACTCCGGCTGCAGAGGCTATGTGTGTGCGTGCACAGGTAGTGCCTGCAGATGCTGAACACCGGCATTCCCGTGTGTTGAGCCAAGAAGCTACCTGGTGTTTTTAATTAAAATGCAGTCAGCTGAAAATCATTAATATTGCCAGAGAAAGAAAAACAACCTTTACTCTACTGGGCACGGGTAATAAAGTTTTCAGTTTTTAACTCACTGAGCTCCGTCTGTGAAGGTTAAGATGAAGGTTAGCCCAGAGAGGATTGCAGCTCTATTTTGTAGACCCTATGGTTGCATATCATTCAACCCTTACCACCACAAACTGAATCACAGATTTTATTACAAGATTACATCTATATTTTTTTCTTAGAAATTAACATTACTTACTCTCTGTAATAGAAGCATGCCTATAAAAATGTAAATTTAAGGCAGACCATCTAAATAGAGCATGCTTAACTTCAACACACCAGGCAGGACTAATCTTGCAGCCCTCTGGTAATTTAAATTCTGACAATGTAAGAAAACTGCAATTGATATTCTGCATAATGGAACTAAACTGAGGCATCAGTACTCTGATGAAGACTGCGAAAAAGTTAAAGATACTTTTAAATAAAAGTTATGTTTTTCAGTTTAAAATCTTTTCATTTTGTGAAAATTCTTATTTATTCATTTGTTAAACATATCAAGAAAAAAAAAATCTCATTATTAAGAATCAGTATTTACCACTCTTATTTGTCACGGATTTGCCTGGGGTGGGGGGTGTCAGAGCATATCTGCAACCCCCCTTACTGCAGCAAGGAGCACGTCTCTCAAAACTGAATGCACAGAAACTTTCTTTAATGTTCAATATCCACAGAATTTACACGGATTTTCACCTACACTTTTTTTTCCATTCAAAATTATGTTATACTCCTCACTCCAACAATATAAAGATTATAATTAGCAGTTGCAAGAAATGTTTGAAACCCAAGAGGCATACAAATATTAGCTCTCATACCATTCTGATGGTGAAAGCCTTTTCATGAGCAAATAGATTTTCTTTTTGAAGTCAAGTTCTGTAAAACTGGGAGAGAAAGATGGAGTGCACCCACGATGTCTTCTGACATGAAGGTTTTAAGTAGCAGAAATTCAAAAACATTGCACTAAAAGACAGATTCTGTGTCATATCCTTTTATTCTCTATTTAGGTGATGTGGCAACAGGAAAACAGCAATCTGTTGAAAGCTAGAAGAGTCATTTGGGATTGAAGAGCTCGACTACTGTTTAGGACATACGGATAGTACTGCTTGTGCTGCCAAATTTCTCTGGAACAACTGGGCAATATATTTAACGTCTTTGTGCTCTAGTTTTCCCTTTACTAAAATCAGAATGCTTCAGGTCATCAGTTTGCAAGTATAGAGATGTATGATTTGGGCCATAAATCTACACAGTCAGATAACAACAAGTAGAATAGTAATAGGAAAGTGAGAAAAATCCAAGCAATGATACATTCACAGTTAAACTTTTCAAAGAAATCTTAGAATATTTAAGAATTTCAGACTGCCAAATACCTAATAGAGTTGAATTTTTCTTAAACACAGATATTACAAAAATAAACAAATTTGAGAATGTGAGGATAAGAATTGTTCTGAATTCAGTACTTGCATTTAATCACTAAAGATATGCACATGCTTCTCCATCTACAGATCGTCAGTCTCTGTCTACACAGACTTACTGCTACAGAGCGCATGTCCCTCCCAAAAATAGAGGCCTTACAATCTTAAAGCCAGCACCATCTCAGTCTGCCTTTCGTTTCTGAAAGTCTGTTCTCCCTTTATTTTTTGAAGAAAGGAAAGATTCATTAGTCTTTTGCTTATATTAATTTATTTCTGATTCAAACTGTTGATCCTATTTTATTAGTCTTGGTGAAGAATATTCTGCATTTCTCACAACTGCAAGGATAAGGCTGCTTTGTAGAGCTGGCTAATAGCCTACGATCTAACAATTCGATTAATTTGGAACGTGTCTAACTGATTAATAACACTTTTTACAGAATTGGGTGTTTCATCTGTATTCATAAGCTGACATGAATGACTTCCTTAATTCAGCAAGTTATGCAACACAGATAAAATATTTATGTTAAGATATTGTAAATTTAATTTTAATATTAAAATTGGATAATATTATCAAAGTTTTGTCTCATATTCTAGTCTAGTTTTATAATTAAATTCTACACATCTACAGGCTAAGTGAACTGAGCAAGAGAAGCAGATGAGGTTTAGTAGATTCAGACCCCTACAGAGAAATTGAGGTATTTTGTTAGAAAATGAGAACAGACTTGATAGGACACTGATGGAACTGCTGTGGCAGCAGTTAACATGAAAATATACAGCATGTGATTTAAAGAAACATTAGTTTTGAGGGCACACCATTTTTCAAAATATGCATTTGTATGCATTTTTGTAATTTTATGCACAATAACATCAGTGTATTAAATTCACATATTAACATCAGCTAATATTCATACTCATAAAGAAGTGCCTGGAAGAGTCTGAGTGAAGTTCTCAAAAGGGATGTGAAGCTCAACTCAAAACTCGAGAGGAATTGGCTCAAGCAAAGAGGTTTCAATTTTTACTGCAAACTAAACTCTTGCTTCTTTGATAATGTGAGACAAAAAGTCTACTTTTCAGTATTCTGCAGGTTTTGCTCTGAATTAAAACAAAAGAAAACCCATATTCAAATGAGCTTTGGGATTGCTGTAACATGCTGAGTAGATAAAAAACAGACAGACCCATTGATTTTTCTACCACTGAAGTGCAAAAACAAAAAAAAACAAAACAACTTTCTTTATGGAGTGATAGTTATCTCGTGTTCATCGAGTGACACACGTCCCACAATTCTGTCTTTAGTCACATACAGCACATGTATCACTGCCTTCAATAAAAACTTATTCTTCTATTAGTTTTGTATTGTCTTAACGAAAAATGTGGTCAGCTCATGCCCAATGTCCAGATTCAGTACGCATACAGAGTCATCACTAAGATTACAATCTTTAAAGAAAACTGTCCTTTTTGTTGTTTTTTTTTTTTTTTAAAAAAAAATGTTTACTTTTCATCTTTTCTAGAGGTACAGTTCACAACCATGCCTTACACTTCAAAAGTGTATTTATTCAAAAATAAACATTTTACTTCACTTGCTCATCAGAGCCTCTCTCTTCCCTCCCACAGCACTGCTGCAAGTAAAATAGCCTCTGATATTAGGAGTAAGTATACTTGTTCCAGTAAAAATGCATATTCTTAATTTTTAACGGAAATATACTTTAAGGTGTCAGCTACTTATTTCTAGTTCATTCAAACGGTACTTTCCAGTGGCAAAACTCAAAAAGCACTTCGAGGTACATTTAACATAGGTTTTATACTACAACGCAAGGCATAAACCACAGCCCTGCAGAATGACAAAGTGTCTGCAGCAGTCCTTTATTGAAAAGGAACATTCCTGAACGGACTCTAGAAGACAAGATGAGCCACAGCTAGGATTCCTCAATGGTTGTTTGAATTTCCCTGCACCATTTCACATGTTTGTACTTCCCAGTGATCATCTTCAGATGCTGCTGCTGACAGAGTTACTGATTCTGGAACAACCTCCTCTGATTATGGAAATTGTACAAGTAATGAAAGCCAATATATATCTTTAGCAATGACAGTCAAATTGTAAAATAGTAAAGTAATTCCATCATTTGCATTTCTTATTTTCCAGTATAGGCAAATCCACAGTATAAAGGAGGCCGTTGGGAAATAAATCTAGAATAATTTCCTTTTAGTTAGTTAAATCTTACTTCAAGACTTTTCATTACCATTACAAGTCAATAGTTATTTACCTGTGTAGAAAGAATAACATCAAACAAAAATACTGCAAGTGTTAAGAACATCTTATGAAAACCATAATAGGAGTTAGTGTTGGAAGTAATCCAGGATAGGAATGAATGTGCGAGATATACTTTTAATCCAAAGATCTGCTACGTCACAAGCCTGCTGAAAGTGTCTGGATATCCCACACAAAAAAATAGTGCTTTTTAGAAGTGCATGCTCTTTGGAAAGGAGTCTTGTGTATCCTTCAGTATGGAATATGGTTACTGCTCAGAACTAAATGATAGTTTATTCTGGTAACATCTTAAAAGCCAAAATATTTGTGATAAAACAGGACACTGAAGCTTATGGTTTAAAAGCAGACCTGCTCAAAACAAGTTGTTTTGGTTTTTTTGTTTGTTTGTGGGGTTTTTTTTGTTTGTTTGTTTGTTTTTAATCCCTTCTGCTTGTTTGACACTGAAGAACTAATGGCCAAATACTTGATTAAAGACACTCCCCTAAACAAACACGCATGGTATGCGTTACATATAGGATTTTATACAAATCTGAATTTGTCTTTAACAATTTTATTTTCAGTATTAATTACAAGAAGGTATTTGATATAAATGTAACAAAATAGAAAAAGGAGCAATTAGTACTGCCTTATGATTTTTTTCTTTCCACTAAAATAACAGTAACCACAAACAGAAGGAAACAACAGCTGACGAAGCACTGTAGTCACAGCTTTCCCCTATTCTAAGATTCTAGTTGTATCATCTTGTTACTCAAAATTCAGAATTAGTACCCCAAAACAAAAAGTTTTGCACAATGTATTGCTCCTTACTTGAATTTTCACAGTCTAAAGCACTAGGATCCAGCTCTGCAGACTTATACAGGTCTTCAGTCCAGCATGGAGCATATAGAACACTATCTAGTTTTACAGATTATTCAAACTATGTGCCTACCTCGCTGAAAAAGCCTTAATAAAAATGAGTTCACTGAGACTCGAGAAGATTATGTATCATGCCAAATGGTGCTTTTTAATATAATACAGTTATCCCCCCCACGTCTACAACCCACCAGTAATATATTAATAGTTTTCCCACTGTTCTTACGAAGTCCACCACGTTGCAGAAAAGCAGTGGTGGTCTGCGTGACCACATAAAAAAAAAATTGGAAGGGACATCCCGAGGTCATCTACTCCCACCCCTTCTACCCAGCAGAGCAAGCAGCAGACTTGGATGAAGGTGCCTGGGGCCTTGCTCAGCTCATCCCTGGTGATGGGCACCCAATCACCTCCCTTGGCACTTGCTCTAGAGTTTGATGGTGAAAAATTGTTGTCCAATTAAAATGTCACTGTCACAGGCTGTGACCATTACCAGTTTCCTGCTCTGTAACCTCCCCTTAACTGGGAAAAGGGCCACAACTGGGTCCCCCAAGCCTTCTCCTCTCCAGGCTGAACAAGCCCCACTCCTCAGCTGCTCCTTATGTGTCTCATGCTTCAGCCCCTTTTCTTGGTGCCTTTCAGCTGGACTTCTAGTTTGCCTATAACTTGTTTCATGGAGTTTTCAGTATAGCAGACATTTCCCTTATCAATCAATAAATAAAATCAGCTTCTTCAAAAAGAGCTTAAAAGGTAGATTATCATTTCATTATCCAACAAAGGTACTAAACTGGTAAATGAAGCATCCAGGAAAAGAGCCAGGCACCAGCACATGACTGAGCTATTATTTTCTATTAATAGTTTTCATTAGACAATATTACATTGTACTATTAGATAGTACTAACAAATTGTTGGAATGGTCCCTCACATGTTTTGCACATGTCCAAACACTCCCCCAGATAACTACCAGGAACAATTTCCAGAGTGTTTTTTTTGTTTTTTTTTTTTTTTTTTTTTTTTTTTTTTAAAAATCAAACCCTGCCACAGGCCATTTTTAATATGCAGTTTGCATACAGTGTTCCTCTTCTGGAGGCTAGGAGACTCCAAAATAGCTGCAAGTTATTCCAAAGAACATCTCCAAGCATGTTTAATTTACTGATACTGACGTCTCCTATGCTTCTATTATCTTATCTTAGGGACTTAAACAGAGACCGTGCTTATCTCTTTGGTTAATATTAAAAAATACACGTTCATAGCTGATGTTTTGTGATAACCAAGAATAAAAATACTCCTCTTTTGTCATCAGTTGTGCAACATCCATATCAATTCATATCTATGCGCAGTTAAATTACATCAAAGAAGAGTGAACAATCATACTGAAAGTCACTCAGCATCACTTTTGCCCTTTGCCACACACACTAGGGAACGTACTTCCACTGCACAGACAACTGTTGATCCTCAACACATCATGCAGTAATAACCAAACCCTATTTTTTACTGCAATCTCCCTTTCTGTAACTGTTTTGCAAATCGTACAGGGCAAATAAGACTATACTAAGAGCTGTGGTAAGTACATAGCATGTATAGTAAGTACACAAGGAAGATACCAGTTAAACAACAGAAGATACCAGTTAAACACTCCATTCCCAAGTTGTGTGCGTTGGAAGTTTGCTTCTCTTTTTGAAGTTTCATCATAACAAACTTAAAAATGCAAATACCATGAAACAAACGAAGTGCAATTAGAAGTATATCCAAGAGAACTTTTAGATGGCACTTTTTCCTCCTTAATGCCTAACTATGACTTCTATTAACAATAAAAAAATTTTCCAGTTCCTTGGGAAAAATAAACTCTCTAGCTGAGACTTTATTCAGGACTGTAATTTTTCACAGAAATGTTAAATATAAAATAACTTGTAACATTATTTTACCAAAGAACTACAGTTAAAATGCTCACATTAAGGCATCTAACATTGTAAAGCTCTCCTTACAGTGCACAAGTTTAAGAGGAAGAAAATAATCACAAGTAAAATATTCAAATAGGATTATTCATTCCTTTACAGTTGTTATACTGCTGAATATTAAGCTGTACTTTTATTTTAAAACTTTATTTTTCCTGAAAACATGCATACTAGTACCTACTAGTAACTAAAGTGTAATTAGTGCTGAAGTAACAAGGTCATACAGTGTTTTGTTTCTTTATATTAAATTCCAACTCAGTCTACAGGATTGTTTTCACTTTACTAAGATACTTCTGCATTTAGAATCGAAACATCTAAGAAGTAATTAACAGTAAGTGCTGCCTTATAAGACTATTTCCATTTTAATTATTTTACAGTAAAATGTTTAAAACCAAAGTTTAAAGTCAAATAAGACATATAAGGAAGGCTATTGCTGGTGTTTATAGAGAAAGTTCTTCAAAGTTGATCTCATTCTCACAGTAACTTCCTCCTTTTATGATGCAATCTGCTGTTTTCCTACTACTAGATTTTTTAAACTGTTTTGAAAATTAATTGATATAGCTGCTAAAATACTTCACCTTATTAAAAAAAAAAGCCAAGAAATATAGAAGTATGTGTTAGCTCATTTGGGAGGAACAAAATTATAACAGAACGTGATAAGCCAGAAAGCCAATTTCATATTTTAAAGACAACTGGAAAGCTAACACCCACATAGTATCCAAAAAGACAAAATAAAGAGGTATGTTTAATAGATATACAAAGGAGTTGAAAAACATTTCCTATAAGAAAGATGAATATTTGTGATAACAGAATGTTAGTGTTCTGCCTCAGAGTTTCCTTTCCACTCCAGGAAATCCTTGATAATGCAATTTAGGGAGGCTTAAAGCAATATATGAACACCACTGTCTTGAAAAGATATCCATTCTTTTAACTATTTTATACTCATTTTCTATTTTAACATTTCTCTTTTAAGAAATTGTTGATCTCTCCACAAATAGCACCACTGCTAACCTTTGAAACAAGATTCTGATGTCATCTTTATACATACAAGACTGCCATTCTGCAGTGTACTGAGGGTACAGCCATTGCCAAAATACACAGCTATCAGTTGTGACATCTGAGCCAACATTTGTGCTTTCAGCTAGAGTGGAAGATGGCTAATGGACAGAAAGTCCTAAATGAGCCATTCTAAATAAATCTTTTGTGACAGTGTCTCAAACCCTAACACAATATTTCATAAATGTCCCTAAAACATGAAGGATGCTTTGATATTGGCTTGCTGGGAACAAGGGATTGATGCTTTGAGCCCCTCTTCCCTAGTTTATTACTCCTTTTCTAGAGCAGTCTCCAAAAGGAGCTTAACAGTTCTTCAGGTATCTTTAGAAACCACTATACCTATTTAACTACTAATTTTAGGCATTAAATAGATATACCAAATCAAATGGTTAATGACCAATATGACAAAAAACCTACACAAACAGGTTTGAATCCCTTAAGAAAATATCTATCTTTTAAGCAGCACAGTTGCTTTGATATTCTAAATATTGATCATTTGCAGACAAAACAACAGAAAAGCAAATTAAACTTTATCAGGTGGTGAGAAACTGACATTCTGAATCAATGAATCACTCTGTTACATTTAATCCCATTTGAGTAGTTCAGTACATCTTCCGAGCTTGTCTTTATGTCATATCGTAAAGTGTAAGGCAAATGGAAATTTATTAAGCTATGAATCCTTTATTACTTAAATTCAATAAGCTCTAAATGGCTCATCCATAAATGGCAGCTCAAGTTCTCCATGTTTAAATTTTTTAATACAATAGAAAGCTTTAGTAGAGCTGACACAGTGGTCTAGCGGCAGCGTGATGTACTGCAGTAACAGAAACTGAAGCTTAAACCATTGGTTGTAGCCCAAGGGAGCGTGGTAAGGCCACAGGGCACAGGGGCACAATCCAACAGAGACTGAATATTATCACTGAGCTCTTGAAGCCAAAGATGACACTGTCAGAGAGAACAAAGTCCACCCAGCAGAATTAAAATCTCTAAGATATGGGGTAAAGATGAAATTAATATATTATTTCCTGTTGAGGAAGCAACCGATTACTTCTTCGTTACCTAGATAGACCCAAATGATACAGACTACGGATTTTGACATTAGAAAATGACCTAACCAGAGCACTGAATAAGCTGTGTTGCAATCCAACATACC
Source organism: Platalea leucorodia (assembly GCF_965183815.1). NCBI lineage: Eukaryota > Metazoa > Chordata > Aves > Pelecaniformes > Threskiornithidae > Platalea > Platalea leucorodia. The sequence goes on from NC_138824.1 coordinate 116,801,012, forward strand.
TCCCACTCCCTCCAAATAACTGCTTACACAACTGGTGCCTATCAAGCAAGACTAACTTGAGTAACAGCTCAGAGCATAATAAAACATGTAATAAGGATGCCTTCTTTCATCCAAATCTATTTTCACTGGTAGTGTTGTCCTAATGAAGAACAGCAGATGCTGCAGCTGCCAGTTTTGTCTCCTCCTCTGGGAATGTTCGCAACAGAGGCTGGACTTTCAGGAAGTCACAACCACCGGAGCGTGCAAGCCTCACTGAAACCTAACAAAGGTTGGTGCCTAATGCCTAGCAGCTGCTACAGAAATCCTCATCACAACCATTAACTAACAAAGAGGTGAAATCCTTATGATTAGACGGGGTAGCTGCAGCTGGTGAGGTTTTGCAGATATAAGTGATATGAGAAATAGACAATGCAGAAGGTCTTCAAGAGGTAGTAAGACCACCAAAACGCACATCAGGAACATTTATATTCCACACTGAATTCCTGCAGCTGACAGACAAATGCCATTTTTATTTAGCTCCTGGATGGAAAAGATTTAGCTCTTACAAGTCACTCAAATGCAAACACAGAAATGCAACAAGCCAATTCTAAACTAATTGCCTTTTGGGATCCAGTTCTAAATTAGTTTTCATATTCAGAATGGCTAATAAACAATATTGAAGTTCAGCATGGAATAAGTTATAATACTTAGAAGCACTGCTTGTTCAATTCTGCAGTAAAATGGTACACAACACTGTGTGGAGAAGTATCTTATACAGCATATGGTGGGGTGGGGGGCACTACAACAAAACACACAAGAAAACCCGACCCCAAGCACCACATTGTCTACTTCTTGGAAATGTATCCAAGCTGACTCCATTGGAGCAGCAGCATGAACATCCACAGTAGAAGCAGGGTCTGATGTGGACATTCATCTCAAGGTCATCTTTTTCCCCCCTTTTTGAGCAGTGTTGGGAGTAGGTCTGGGAAACCATAGGAAAGCTATATCAAATATTTTTTAGGGGGCTTATTTGGTGGTCTTAGCAACTTCGCACTGGGCAGTAAGAATGCTGCATGGCATCACATCAGCATGCTCACCAATTGGTCCTTCTGTGCTACGTCATCTGCTTTTTCATGTTACTTAAACAGCTTACTATGTAGTGATTGATACAAGAAGATGAGGTAATTGATACACAGTACAGGAGTTTAACTCCTGGTATATGCTAAATGCCAAATAAAATACTGAACACTTTCGACTGCATGGGGATATATTCACAGTACCAATACTGAGCATACGTTTGTCGGCAAAAAAATTTAAGCTACTGACTGGACAGACTCAGTTTTCAACTGAATACTGAGCCAATTTTCACTGCCAGAAACATCTAGGAACAGATTTATTTTGTTATTAGTCTGATATTAAATCCACCTGTTGATGTTCATTTGAAATACAAGTTACCATGAAACTGCAATAGGATGCAGTTCTCAAATTCTAGATGAAATAACACATTCTCATCCCAATGAAGTAAATCAAATTTTGTCATAACTTCAATAGCATAAAAAATTGCCCAAAATGTGCTATTCAGATTGGACTTGTTAAGTCTTCATAGAAATGTACTTAAAATGGACAAAATATGAAATTCTAGACCAGCAAATCTGTGAAGCTTTTAGGTAATTTCTTCAAGAATTCCTTCAGGGGGTATATACGCTATTGCCTATTTTACCAACAAAAACAGTCTTCTCTGATTATTATGGCAATGCACCCTAGAGCCAGCTAATTATTCTGTCATTTAGTGACCACATGAGGAAGAAAGCTGGATTGAAGTAAAATAAGAATTTTTCTGCTTGTTTGCAAAATAAAATAATAAAAAGTATATATACACACACACTTTTGTCAAGTGACACAAGAATATTCCATTCACTCTGAAATGAACAGTGGATTAAAACAGTTCACCCTATTTTTCTTTTCACTTTTTGGAATCTAGATCCCTTTTAAATTATATACACTGTAAAAAAAAAAGTATTGTTTAGAACATATGAAAGAAAAACATAGCTGTATTTTCAAAATTAATTCTTTATGCCATGCTTTTTCTGGCCACGAGTATTTGCTGAATTGGACAAGATAGTTTGAGTCACCCACTTTAAAACTCGATGCTTAGCGAAACCTTTAAGCAAGAAATAAATCTATAGCATTAAGCTGCATTTTCTTCATTTAGAGAAACTGTTGCTATTTAAGGTATTTTTTTTTAAAGCTGGATCCCACTTGTCATGTTTATTTTCAACCAGAAAGCTATATTCTGTTAGTTTCATGAAATGAACTATTTTGACTTCTTTGTACACTAACATTTGTTTTGAACTCTGTTTTTAATCCAGAGTTTTCTTCTTGGCTTGAAGCAGCTGGAAACTAAAATACTCACACTTGGATTGTTCCATAGGTCTCATTTGACATTTAATAAAAAGAAAGGAAGAGTAGTTTTGTGGAAGGGATATTTATTAATAGTAATACTGAGAATCCAAGTGTGTTAAAGAGTAAATACTTCACAGTATTCAATAGAGTCCCCTTGAACATTACAAGTTTTCAAAACTTAAAGAATTTTGAAGGCTTCCCCCAAATTCTTTATGCTTTTCTTTTAAACTTAAGAAAGTTTGCCAAATCCTATTTAGTCTGCTTGCATAAAAATAATAAACGGTTACTCACATTTCAAACAAAAGAAATATGTTGATATTGAAAAAAAAAGTACTTAAGTAGTATTAATTCACTGAAATGCAAAATGTCACTGTAATATATGCTAAGAGAACTTCAGTCTGAGATTTGTTATATATTTAAATCTAAAAACAACAAGAAAAAACAGCCTTTGAGATAAATATTGTGCTAGATAGAGAAGGTACAGAATTACATTTCAGGTAAACAATACATTTCCCAACTTCAGTATACTTTATTTTTAAATCTTATTCTTTCTTACAAAAGAAATAAGAGATGGACAAACTGAAATGTATTTCAGCATGACTGGATATGGAACGGCCCTTTATCAAAATACAGCCTTCTCTTCTAAAATATCAGAGGAGCCGCTAACCTAGAAAATGTGAAAGGGATTAATGAAAGTGAACTAGATATAAATACTGGTATAGGATATACTGCTAGCACCGTATATAATTTAATATTGTTAAAACAGAAATGCTACTCTATTCCACTTCAGGCTCTCTGAACATGAATGAAATGCTTGATGCTGTGGGAATATTTGTATTTTATGATTCAATTAAGAACATAACTAATCAAAATTACATTCAAGAGAGACTCCTCTTCCTGTGGTTTACACACAACCTTATTGCTTAGGAGCACCCATGTGAATAAATATATTGGGGTTCAGATATCTTCCCATCTTCCATATATAGACTCCTATTAATTTTAAAGTAAATCCAAGCCTTCTCTTCTATTTTTTGCACAGTCCCCATCATCAGCCTTCTTATCACTCAGGAACAGGAATCTGGATGTTGTTTTAGCTTTAACTGCTAAATCTTCATATCCAGATGCACAACTTAATGCATCTGGTTATAAACACATCTCATCTTGCTGACTTATTGGTAACTTTGAGCTTTTTTTTGTGTGCTTTTTTTACCATCTTTTTGTCTTCTCCTTAGTTTGTAACCACTGGGATAGTGATCATAATCTTTCTTATCTTTGTACCACAAAAAACACATTGAGACCTGATCTGTAACTAGCACCTTTTTTCCAATATAGGAACACGAGCACAAAAAGTACTATGGATCATTTTCACAGTCACACTCTTACAGGAACAATCCTAAAATAGCCTGACCAGTTCATAAAGCAAGCCTGAGGGAAAAAACAGACAGCCTATATATACCACTATATACTAAATTATAAACTGAAGTTGTACCCATCTTCCAAGCCATCCTTAGGGACATAAAAAACAAATAAGACTTCAAAGAAAAGTGCAGATACAGGCAGAGAGAACTCTGATGTCATCTTACTCCTCTACAGTGTTGTAAGGAAAGGCATTTTTTTTTTTTAATGTCTTCAACTTTTACACAGAAACATATCACATAGTGATCACGACATCACCAGAAGGAACTACTGCTACTGTATGTGTTAAAATAAGGTTAGAAAGAGGACAACAAAAACTCTTAACCAAAAAAGATACTTTCAGAAAATATTATTCAATTCAAACCTGCTTATTTAGGTTGATTCTCACAAAATTGAGTTAGAAGAACATGAAGAATAATTTTAATTTGAAAATGCTGTTTCCAATATGGAAAATTATGTTAACATATAGAATCACTTAAATATTTAAAACACTTGAAATGCAAAGAGTTTTTGCTCCTAGTATTTAGCTACATATTTCTGGAAACTTTTCATTATGTGAAAATATTCATTCCTTTGCCTTTTCATCCTTTATAGGATTTTAATATGCTTTGTAGCTCAACTATTTGAATTTCCCACAGGTCATAAATTCTACTTTTTAAACATCTCTACTGACAGACTTCAAGACTAGAATGAGATTTAGATTACTTGCATCACTTTCTGTCAATTATCCACCTATTACCTATTCACTTGAGCTATCCAAGTGTTATAGCAATACATTAATAACTTCTACATGACTTCCTATGCATTATTTTTCAGTTGCCACCATGACAAATAACGATATCATCACCTCTGTCAGAACTTTTTAATCAGTAGATCTCAATGGTCTTTGCAAGGAGGGAAAACACTCCGCAGTCACCATTGCTTTCGCAATTCATTACTTTTTCACAAAGAATCAGCTCGTTGAAACAAACTGTTCACACAACAGGACTGACCTTCCTTATTTCCCAATCTGGGCTTCTTAAGGATGGTGAGAAGACAGCTTAGAATCATAGAATTGTTAAGTTTGGAAAAGACCCTTAAGATCATCGAGTCCAACCATTAACCTAGCACTGCCAAGTCCACCACTAAACCATGTCCTCAAGCACCGCATCTACTCGTCTTTTAAATACCTCCAGGGATGGGGACTGAACCGCTTCCCTGGGCAGCCTGTTCCAGTGCCTGACTACCCTTTTGGTGAAGAAGTTTTTCCTAATATCCAACCTAAACTTCCCCTGGCGCAGCTTGAGGCCGTTTCATCTCATCCTATAGCTTGTTACTAGGGAGAAGAGACTGACCCCCACCTCGCTATAACCTCCTTTCAGGTAGTTGTACAGAGCAATAAGGTCTCCCCTCAGTTATTAAGGGATTTAAAAAAAAAAGGATTAAAAAAAAAAAAATCACTATTCTGGCATGTTAAAACTTTGCAAACTTTCTGAAGTTCAGAAAGTTTTCAGAAAACAAAAGAACCTAAACAAAATGTTCTGATGAAGCCAATTTCATTAATGCTTTGCTTCATAAATAAATAATTAAAAATATGAGATTTTATTTTTCATTCTGGTATGAAAGATTTATCTTAGAATTCCTCCTACTACGTGAATGCCATCTGCCATCTATTACCAACAAGCACCTCAGCTACGTATTGTAGGTGAAAGAATAGAGACAGAGAGACCCCTAGAGTAAAAGCAGAGATTGAAGAAGGCAGAGACTTGGTTGTCTTCCATCTCTGCCAGGCTGCATTGCCTCCTGTGGGTCCATTTATATAAATACATAAATGAACACTTGCAGATTGCATTTTCACATTAACACAGTCATGCAGCCATGAAAACTTGCAGCACAGCTATTGTAAGCACATGAAAAGAAAGACTGCCCTACAGTTGCTCTCTTGCCTACACATCATAGCATAACTTTTCAAGAAAAATTCTCATTTCTATGAACCTCTGCTGCTCCAAACAGCCGCTTCAGGTGAGCCTTCATGGGGATCCAACACCTGTGAGTGCTCTGACAACATGCCTCTATCTCAAGTGCTCCACAGACAAAAATTTAGTATTTCTACCCCTTCCCTCCAAAAAAGCAATACCTCAGTTAACCCTTTAAAGAGAATATTTTAATAATGGATTGTTAAAATGTACTCATTCACAATACAGAAGTGGGCATCTGAGGAATTTTTTTGAGGAGTTAGAGAGGTGTACATAGGTGCTTTTACAAAGCCTTTTTTGTATATTAAAGTCTACCAGTGTTACTGGGCAGAAAGCAGTTGATAAATTGCACCCATACACTTCAAAACATGGGAAGAACTGGTAGTGCAGCATGGCTTAAACAGCAACAACAAAACTTACTTCACTTACCAAAATCAAAAGGTAGGATACATTGGAGTACAGAGCTGCAGGAACTGAACATAGCTATCTCTGCCGAAGAGAACGGAGCCAATATAAATAGCACAAAGACAGCTAGAATGATTTTGCTGAAGTTTTTACTCCACCTAAAAGCCTTTTGACAATAGTTAAGGGAAAGAGTCTAGCTAGGAAAAGCAAGTTACACAGGCAAAATTGTCAGAAGGCACCAATTAAAGAGGGATATTAGCATCATTTCAGGAACTTCAGAAGCAGAAGTGTTGCCTGCTTGTATTCACACAAGGTAGATCAACTACTCCTACCTGAACTTCACACAGTCTACTAGCCAAAGCAATTGCTTCAGGAATTCAGCCTTTCACAGCAAAAAAGGTTAGTTCCCACTTATTAAGTGACTGAGAAAAAGGTTCCTCCAGGCAGGAGTCTAGTGTTATGCCAGAACTAGATTATAAACTCTTTGAAGCAAGAACTGAACCTTACTAGGAGTTTATTCAGGATAGATCCAGACTCTGTTATCTACCAACCTGCAGTGTACAGCACCACTACAATCCTAATAAAAAAAACCAGTAGGACAGGAAGGATTTATAATAGGTGCTAATATATCTTCGCAGGACACGAAAACAAGGAAGCTGACCTTCAGCTACACTTTAACAGCAAAATGTCCAAGTGACTCACAAACGGGTCATGTAACTAAACTGAGATTAAAATTCATATAAGCATCTTAAAAAAAAAAAGAGGGGAAAAAAAAAAAAAAAGCTTCTTACTCAGAAAACTCAAAGCACAGAGCCATACCTATGAGAAAAACAGCTAGAAACACAACACTCTTTACAACACTCATTGAACTTACTCAGGCTGAAGGAATTCTTCTCTGAGAACAGAAGTTCAGCCTTGTTTTTCGTAAAATTATATTCTAAATCCACCCCCCACTACACCAAAAAACTTCCCCCTGAATTCACCATGCATCTTCAGCCACCTTTGTTCCTTCATTTCTGCCCTTCCAGTGTGGCCAGCTGCAAGCAATGCTCCTGGTTGGGCAGCCCACAGCTGTAGCTGGGGCAGCAAATCAGACCTGCTAATTGGGGAGCTACACTGCAGCTGTACCCCTGCCACTAAGAACTTGCCTTTCTCTCCCCTCTGCAACCCTCAGGTTTCAGGAGACATGTAGGAATTGCAGATCCTTGAGACTTTTATCCTTTTGACATAGGAAATTAGCTCCTTATCTTTCTATGTGCTTTTGTTTGTCTCTGTAAAGTAGTACAATTGGCAGGGTGCTAAAGCTAAAACAAATAGAAAGTATAGAATCATAGAATCGTTAAGTTTGGAAAAGACCCTTAAGATCATTGAGTCCAACCATTAACCTAGCACTGCCAAGTCCACCACTAAACCATGTCCTCAAGCACCACGTCTACCCGTCTTTTAAATACTTCCAGGGATGGAGACTCAACCACTTCCCTGGGCAGCCTGTGCCAGTGCCTGACTGCCCTCTTGGTGAAGAAGCTTTTCCTAATATCCAACCTAAACTTCCCCTGGTGCAGCTTGAGGCCATTTCCTCTCATCCTATAGCTTGTCACTAGGGAGAAGAGACTGACCCCCACCTCACTACAACCTCCTTTCAGGTAGTGGTAGAGAGCAATAAGGTCTCCCCTCAGCCTCCTCTTCTCCAGACTAAACAACCCCAGCTCCCTCAGCTGCCTCCTCCTAAGACTGTGGGGGTCTGTGAAGGGTCTGTGCTCTAGACCCTTCACCAGCTTTGCTGCCCTTCTTTGGACACACTCTAGTACCTCGATGTCCTTCTTGGAGTGAGGGGCCCAAAACTGAACACAGTACTCGAGGTGCGGCCTCACCAATGCCAAGTACAGGGGTACTGTCCCTGATCCTGCTGGCCACACTATTCCTGATACAAGCCAGGACGCCATTGGCCTTCTTGGCCACCTGGGCACACTGCTGGCTCATGTTCAGCTGGCTGTCAACCAACACCCCCAGGTCCTTTTCCGCCAGGCAGCTCTCCAGCCACTCCTCCCCCAGCCTGTAGCGTTGCATGGGGTTGTTGTGACCAAAGTGCAGGACCCAGCACTGAGCCTTGTTGAATCTCATCCAGTTGGCCCCAGCCCAACGATCCAGCCTGTCCAGGTCCCTCTGTAGGGCCTTCCTACCCTCCAGCAGATCGACACTTCCACCCAACTTGGTGTCATCTGCAAACTTAGTGAGGGTGCACTTGATCCCCTCATCCAGATCATTGATAAAGATATTGAACAGGACCGGCCCCAACACTAAGCCCTGGGGAACAGGGCTCAGTAATGAAAAGTAATGAAAAGAGAAACCCCTTCCCTCCAATTCAGTATTAAAAAGCTGTGGCTGACCAGCTAGATGATGCTGTACTGAAGAAAATACATGCTCACAGCCTCCAAAGGTTGAAAGGTGAAAATATTGGCCAATTCCTTGCACTTCTTGTAGTAAAGCTATTTGCTAGTTTTCTGCAACAGCAGAGCTGGCATTGCCTTTGCCTTCTGAAAGACAAAAGGGCCGAGAAATACATTGTAGCCATCTCTGATGAGTCCACTTGTACTCACACAAACTAGGGGTCAGGTTGCTCACAACAAAAGGAATAACAAATTATCAAAATACTAAGAGAATATTAAGCAGCAATTTCTGAAAATATAAAAGATTAAAATATTTAGAAGGGAAAGAGTAAATAGAATTTGCATTACATCTCTGATTCACTCTCTAAAAGCAGAAATGAATAAGTACTTTTATAAATCTGTTGTGTGCAATGAATATTGAAAGTCAAAAATGGAAAATTACATTCTTACAATCCCATCAGCTTGAGGGAGTAAATGACATTTCTGATTCATTTTCCAGCAGAATTGGTGACAGAGACCAAGTTCCCTTTGAAAGAGCCTTGAGTTATCTGTCTGACCAATTTTCTCCAAAAAGAAAGCTGTATGTAAAATGTTTTTCTTCGGGGAAATATGACAAGAATCTGATTAGGCAGTCACCAATATTTATGACAGATTATGGCACATGTGAGTTTGTTGAAATCCTAACAAAATTGGTACAGTTTTTTTCATCAACCAAGTTTTGAAGACTAATTTGTAGCAAGACCATGCTGGATAATAGCTCTCTTGAGCTACAGGATTGGCCAAATAATGCAATCTAAGAATGGAAAACAAGTATTATTCTACAAGTTCATAAATGCATAGCTCTGGAAAAGCTTGTTTCACGTACTAAGCTTTTAATACACTTAGAGAGCGGGCAGATACTGAAGTATGATCAACATTTACAAATCACTACAACAAATGCAATCAGAAAATACAAAATAAAGCCTCATGGTAACAAGCCACTCTCCAAACAATGAGGCTCAAACACAAGTCAAGGAGAGAAATGAGGTTTGGAAAATACACGAGCAAGTGTAAGAAGACCAAGCTGGTCAGACAGGAAAAACACACATTTGACTTGTGACAGAAAGCAAAGCTCATCTAGGTGCTTAGAGAATAAGGTAGCCAGAACTGCTGTATTTGCAACATTGTATTAGAAAATAAGGAATCTTTAGGGCTCACTGGCAGTAGTATCCAGATTAGATCTGACCAAATTAAGTCAAACGAATGTTGCTGCATGAAGCATCAAAGTGAAGAAAGCTGAAAGCAAAATGCAGAGAGCTAGTAAACGTGAAACAGAATCAAAAAGTTTTGCAAACAAATCTCTCATCAGCTTATCCCATTGTTGTGCTGCAAGAGGTATACATTGAGAATTAGAAGACTGCTCATTTCCCCCTGCTCTGGGAAGCCTTAAAGGATGGTATTACTCTATCAGGATACAGTAATATGAATAAATTGTACTGATTCTGAGTTACTGAAAAAATCAGGGTTACATAGAACTTCATTCTGGTTTGTGTATTATATTTTTGGGGTCCCTTTGGTCAACTTTATGTTAGATTTTCAGGCAGGAATGAAAAATGTTTCATGAGACAGTAAGAATCTGTGGCACAGGTTAAAGCAATGACATCAAAGCTTCATGTGAAGGATGTTCTTGAAGTTGGTAAGCAACTCCTGCTTCCTTGCTGAGAAAGCAAAAAGAAACACAGATGGAGAGAAAGCAAGAAGAACAAAAAATAGACACTTCATTAGCAAAGGCGAGAAAGGCAAAGCTTTTGGTGCAACAAAGAGCAATCAATGGACCTGACAACTCAAGGCATTGCTAGTAGAACTTGTTCTACAAACACTGATAACTAATAATGTGGCAACAATTTGCCTTTAAAGCAGTGATTCCCCGAATGGAAGTCTGTAGGGCCACCCATGAACGACAAGGCCATAGCAGTTTTTAAATGAAAGCACTCAGACACCCTCTGCCACGACGACTGTGCACTCCCCAGGTGTCTGCAATACAGGGCTGAGGCCTCTCTCCCTTGGTTCCTTTACCACGCTCCATGCTGACCCAGAAGGCAAATCAGTCTGGCAACCACTAAATATACATTCACATGGAAAACTGAAGCATATTGATCTGGTGAAATCTCAAAAATAATCCAGTTCGCAATGCAGTCAAGGCACAACTGGATGGTACCATGGAATTGGTGAATGTGTGTTGGAGGGAAATAAAGACCCTGCTGTTTTGTGGTTAATTTGAGATGTTTCCTCTGGAAATCAAGGAACATTATTTGGTTTTGGTTTTACGTTTAAAGCTTGCAGGAGCTATGATATTTTACCTGAAGAATACCATTTAGCTACTAGAACAGGACAAGATTAACCGTTATTAAACAGTTTAGATAACAACTTGAAACAAAAATTCGTAGGAGTAATAGTGAAACAATGAAGCCATGCATTTTGGCAAAGTTGATCAGCAAGATGTATTACTTAATTTTTTACTAATAAGATTAATAGATGGAATAAATAAGCCAAAAAATGAACTAGCAAGTTGCACATAAACACCATATAAATTTTTATATAAACTATATTGTTTTATATAATTTTCCCTTGATTTTTCTTTAATAGAGAGAGGGAAGAGTGTCATGGTTTAACCCCAGTCAGCAACTAAGCACCACCCAGCCGTTTGCTCACTCCCCCCCGGTGGGATGGGGGAGAGAATCGGAAGAGTAAAAGTGAGAAAACTCCTGGGTTGAGATAAAGGCAGTTTAATAGGGAAAGCAAAAGCTGCGCACACAAGCAAAGCAAAACAAGGCATTCATTCACTGTTTCCCATCAGCAGGCAGGTGTTCAGCCATCTCCAGGAAAGCAGGGCTGCATCACGGGTAACGGTTACTTGGGAAGACAAACGCCATCACTCCAAACATCCCCCCCGTTCCTTCTTGTCCCCCCAGCTGTATATACTGGGCATGACTCCATACGGTCTGGAATAGCCCTTTGGCCAGTCTGGGCCAGCTGTCCTGGCTGTGCCCCCTCCCAGCTTCTTGTGCACTGGGCAGAGCAGGGGAAGCTGAAAAGTCCTTGACTGGTGTAAGCACTGCTCAGCAACAACTGAAACACCAGGGTGTTCTCAACGTTATTCTCATCCTAAATCCAAAGCACAGCACTAGACCAGCTCCTAGGAAGAAAATTAACTCTATCCCAGCTGAAACCAGGACAAAGTGAAAAAGCCAAACCTAGGATACTAGTAACACGACTGCCATCTTAAGAGTTATTGTATAATTAAAATTCATTTCCTAGCATGACATTTTGGAATTAGTGACAGGATGAGCACCAGGGAAATGTATATCAGTCTCAGTATGAATAAGAAAAGTCCATTCATTATTTCATACATACAGTATGCTAACTGGTCTAAATTATACATTAGTAAGTTTGATTGCATATCTGTTAATCCTTGAAAAAAAGCACTACGAAATTAGGTTTGTATCAAGTATATGGAGGTTCACTGAGCTTGCATAGTATGCAGGCTCTAGACACAGGGTCAGCATAGGCTATCAAATATTGCAAAAGTATATATTTTTCATATTTCAATTCTGAAAAAGAAAAATCCAGAGAGATTCCCAAAAGAGAGTATTTTGAGAAGACATGGAATGAACAATGTTGAAAGTTCATAGGCTTCTCTTTCTACACCAGCTCCTTAAGACTTTAATATACTTTGCATATCTGCCTTTATCAGAAATGCTGACCAATAAGTTTAATAAATGACATCTCTCTGAGTTCTGAGAAAATACTAGAAACAAATAGAAGTTCTAAACATATAATAATTCAGTGACTAACAATAAGCTTTGCACTTAAGAAGGATTGTGGGTTATCAATTCTCTTATTTTAAGGAAAAATATGATTTCTCTGGATGAAAGTAATTAACTTCCCAACATACATGTACCTCCCTTTACTAACAAAAATCATATTTATAAGTACAATCGATGCTGGTGATTTCAATACTCCTTCCTACCCTGATGAATAACAAAATTAATGCAGGTCCATGTTATGAATTCAGAACTACTTCACGGCTTTATGATGTTTATTACCAAAATAACTCCAGCCAAGTGATATATGTTTTTCATCTCTGAATTGGCAACGAAATAAGTAAGAAAATATTTAATGTGGATATCTCAGTTCAGGCAGTGCTGTTCAACAGTTTCTGTTGCCTACAGTCATCCAAAGCCTTGTTTTCACTCTTCAAAATCTCTTTTTCCCAGAGTAAACACATAGGGAATACAAGACAAATCAATTTCACTGCAACTCAAATCAAAGACAGTCAACTATTAGCCAAGTGCGAAGGATGCCACAGTAATAAAACTGGTGTTTTTATCTTGAGATAATTGTGCATGTTATAAAGCTGTGCATAGACTAGTAGTAAAACACCCCTCTGTAGTCAGTGAAAACAAGAACTTTCTTACAGGGGCTGTTACTGCAGCCGCTCTTCATTAAATCCATACATCTGATGAGTGTAACATCCTCCCTGTCCCACTGGAAAATGGCTTTACCAAGTGCCCCCAGCCATTTCTGTTGGTTTTTTGTTGGTTTTTTTTTTTTTTTTTAATTCATAATTTACTTTCAAATCAGACAGAAATTTTAACAACATCAGTGGGAGACACTCACCTCTCCACTGACAATTTGAGCCTTAGCTTCAGTGCTAGTGATTAAATTAGCAAGTCAAACAAGGTAAATGTGGGAGGAGGAAACAGAGACATCTTTGCTGCTCCTTCTATTCCAAACTGATTATGCTGATGGCCGCATTTTGGTTTTAAATCACTAACGTATCTGCCCAAACAATCCATTTGACATTGTTTTCACAAATAAGTCATTTCATCTACGAAAATTTTTACAGAGCCTAATCAGCTAACATAATAAAAGGGGACAATTGAGGAGGAACACACAAACTAACATCAGTAACTTCCAGACACTGGCAATTTGCCTGTTCTTTACAAACCCAATGTGTCCTTTGTTTATTAAGATGGACAAAACATTCCCTACTTGTTCAGCCAAAGACATTGGCAAAACACAGACTTTTATTTTAACAACCTTAAATTCAAGGACAATCCAAAGGGAAAGGAGCAGGAGAACAAACTACTTCACAGAGCATTAAAAAATCAATCAAAATGACAGAGCTCTCTTCTCCAAGGAACCAAGAAAAAAATTCCAACGCAAGGTACTGAAGACAAGCCTACTCCCAAATATCTGCATCGCTTAGAACTGGACAATAAAACAGATTTTGTGTCTACTAAATACTCATTTCATTCATTCATTTGTTCATTTAGACAGTTCTTAGCTGGGTTTAAATAATTAGCCGGTTTGCTTTGAGAAAAGGCACTGGCCAGACTATGTTCTCTTATCTTGATTACAACTATTGTTATCATTTATGTTAAGCCACTTTATGTCTTCACTTTCACTTTTCATTGAGAAACTTCCTTATTTTCTTAGTCACAAGGGAAGCATAATCAAACAAGTCACAGTTAATGAGGAATATGTTTAAAAGCAAGTGTAGCTTCTTAGTGTCAAATGCAGACTTTTTTTTTTTTTTTTTTTTGCCAGACAATCAAACCTTTTCCAGTAGAGAAACAGTTCTTGGACCTTATATCTAGCCATTTCTTCTTCCCGTCTTTTTGCAGAGACATCACAGTCCATTCTAATTGCTCTCTAGTTCAGCAAATTTGGCAGTGCTCATTGCTTCAAACCTGATAAAAGCTCCTTTTAGGTGAACATGCCCAGGCTGCTCTCACATCTGAATTTAGGCAACCCATGTGCTTGCACACATTCTTTACTCTTTAAATCCTCCCACTACTCATATTCTGAGAGTTCATCTGTTGAAAATGTCATGAAAGGTAAGGCACATAATGGGTGCACAGAGTTACCCAAACTTAAACATAGTATTTTTTTTATAAGGGAGGAAGATGATAGTTATTAAATTGGTTTTGCCTCTCAGATTTCCCCACTGCGAACTCCCCCAGGCAGACTCCAAATGCGTAGTTTCTGCTTGGCCAGCTGCTCTTTTGACCACATATTCATTCCTGATGATAGTTCCTTAACACAAATGAAACCGTGGCCACGTCAGTCTACTGCAATTCAGTCTATTGACAGGGTTGTTATTCCATTAATTTCCCTCCAGCTTTGTGTTAATGTAAATCTGGATCTTGCATTTTGCTATGGAACAGTGGAACAGGATCTCCTGCTATAACGTAGCTTTCAGACAACTTCCACTTTTGAGTTAAGTGTGCCTATTGATAGCAAATCTGCTCTGTTTAATAAACTATCCCCACGTTATCTCTTCTGTAACAAATTTGCATCTTCAGTCTATATTTCACAGCTCTACACTAACCAAATCAAACATCAACTGAGGTGTCAATAATTGTGGTGACTTGAAGTTTTAGTGCATTAAATGTGTGGAATCTTATGTATATTTATCTACATTTACCTTTAATGTTTAGTTTCAGTGGAAGGGCTGCATGAACTCAAGTGGCAAAATTCCTCATTACAGGAAGCAGCAAAAGATGACCAAAACTTTGGTGCGCAGAGGCACATCACATTTTCAATAGAGTAACTACTAACTGCGGAGCTATAGAGCTCAACCCATTGGGTATTTGTGCTGAACCATTTCCTACTAAATAAATGACTTTTTCATTTAATAATGGCAGTACAACGTTGCCCATTGGCAGTGATAACTACTCAAGCTAAGTTCAAGGTTACTGAAGCAAAGCTACTGATTTAAGTAGAAAGATTGTAAAATGAAAATTATTTTTATTTAAGGCAGTTACATTTTAGATATTTAATAAGCACAAAAAAGTTAAGCCACACTGTACATTATAGCCTGGCTACTAATCCAAAAGGAAAGATTTGTACGGATGGTATGAAAAAAATTAAAAGCTCAGTTTTCTTTGTGGAAAAAGGAACAATATCATGGAAACCACAGCACCCCCAGTTTGAAATCTAGATCATGCATACAGGTAGAGTCATCAAAATTTTTCGCCCTCTACCACTGAAGGGGTCATCATCAAAATATGTAATGGCTGTATACAGAACACAGTTTACATTGTTTGTAGAAAAGTTTTATTGGAAGTCCTGTGTGATGAATCACTTAGGCTAAAAGCAGCAGGCAACCAAGTTGGAACAGAAATATTGAAAAGAACTAGTTAAAGAACAGAAAATAGAGATTATAAGCAAAAGAAGGTCTACATCCAGCAAAGGAAAAACAGAGGAATCCTACTGTATATGCTAGCATTAAGGCAAGAACAGCATTTTTGAAGATAAAAAAGAGTGAACCAGACATAGCCAAGGATTAAAAGGAGCAGAAGTGTGGACAGGTAAAAGAAAAAAAATTTCATCAACATAGCAGAAAAGACAGCTGTAAGAGAATGGGCTGGAAGCACGTAAAACTACAGAATATGCAGACCACATCACTTTGACTTACATTTTAAATGGAAAAATCAGACAAAATGAAATAAAAAGAGATTAAAGAGAAATGCAGCCAGGACTTCAAAAAGACACTTTCTGAATTAAAAATACACACAGTAGCTTCCATGTAAGATGCAGAACTTGAAAAAGAAGAGAAAAAAACCTGCATCCATTTTGCATCAAGCAGTATAAAGGTTTACAGAAGGAGAACAATTAGCCACTATAAATCAACACCGTAATGCACGTTAATGCATATTTTCCCTTTACTTGTACCTCATGTGAATATTGGTAGAATAAGAACAGAGGTTAGGGAGTGGAAAACATGTATTTTATCACTCTGATTCTGTTTTTCTAAGGGAACACAGGAATTTCTGTAACTAGGACTCTGCCCATATTAACCATAATAGGATATGAAGAAAGGTTTTGCTTTGTTACCTGAAACAGCATGCTTCCCCAAAGCAACAGATCACCTCAAACAGCAGTCTTTTAAAACCGCTTTATTGTAACCCTTGTAAAAGATACAGATTTCAGGGATTCTTAACACCAGCTACATTATTAAGTTGTTGATGATTGTCACTATATCTGATCTCAGTGAAAAGACGTATACTTACCCTAATTAGATGTTTCCAACAAGTATATTTGATAACCCAACAAGTATATATTTATAGATTGATACAAAATGATCTATATATATAGATTGATACAAAATGAAAAGGTCAGTCGTGAAGGCACTTCATCCTAAAAGATGGGAGACTACAGAGTGGGGAAGGAGGTGGGAAGGGATCAGCCATCACTCTGTGAAGAATTCCTTGATAAACCATCAAGTACCACTGATGTCTTACAAAGAGACGATTGCAGCTTCAAAGGAATAAAATGCCGCTTAATGTAGGTAGAGGAGTGCTAAGACTGAGAAGTGCTATCTCCTGAGTAAATTCAAATTAAATATGTTTCAAGAGAAAGGACTGCTTCTCACTACATCTCCTAAAGGATACTGGAAAGAAAGTAAGCTATAAAGGCTTGCATATTACACTGAGATACAGCACTTCTTGGGAAATACAGTTGATGCAGGAAGATAAAATCCCTATAAAGATGTATTTCAGGATAGCATCAACAGCAAGTTAGCAGGATGTTTATCTTGGACACTATTCAGGCTTAATCCAGTGTAAATACAGCAAGTGTTTACAAATACAGAAAATATTCTTCCAGATTTTTGTTTATGTGTATTATTAAAAGAAAAGGTTGTAGCTGTGCTGTTCAGCTTGGATATTGAAGATAAATATTTTTCAAGGTATTTTATCTAAACCTGAACCTGAATCCATGGTGAAAAAGTGGCTAACTGCCTAAAAGCAAGGTATTCCTTGCCTAAAGTCCGCACTGCAGGGCACTAGAACATGCCTCAGGGGCTGAACTGAGAGCTGGTACATTAGCAGTGAGGAGGAGGAGGATGGGTGCCCCTGTGTGACGACAAAGAGACAAATCTGCAAAGGATACAATCACAATGCAAGGATACTATCATAAACTTCTTTGTTTTAAAACTGGCTTTCATTTGGAATCACATGAACTTTACTGAGACACAGGCAGTAAAAAATCCCTAGACAGGGCCCACCCCCTGTAAGTTGTGAATTTTATGGAATATCTCTGCTGTTAAATATCATAAAAGCGATTGTTTTCTGAATTGAGGTACTTTAATGATTTTCCTACCATCAGAGTCCCTTCTGCATTTTTTTATCATACTTACATATTTCTTCCCGGGAATCTAATACAAAAAAAAAGGGAGAACAAGAAAAATTATGATGAGACTTCAGCAAATCGTAATGAAAATACCTTTCTGATCCTGTCCCCTCAATGAACACGTCTAAATAAGTGCATGGAAGGAACTGCAAATATTATGTTGTGTTCTCATTGTTACCACTGATAATATGCTACAGTTCTCATAGCTAAACTGGAAAGGTTTAAAAAACTGCCAAAAGCATGTTCTCAGACTGCAACATGTGAAAAAAATCCTTTAGTATCGTTTCCACAACCAAGTATGTATACTTCATGGGTAGGATTAAGAAAACATGGAGGATTATTATGTTATATATCTTTTTGGTGGCTTCTTGGGACCAAATGATCCCAAACTCCCACTCAGACTGGAAATATGGTGGGTTTTGTCTTTTCACATTAGATTATGAAAGTATTTGTTTCTCTAACGGTAGATACAATTAAGGAAAAGGGGGAAAATTTTACAAAACTTAAAAGGGACTTAGAAAATGTGACGTACAGATGTCCAGTTTTCCAGTAAGCAGTATTCGTCATGCTCTCTTTGTAAGCATGTTTCTAAAATATTCCCTATTTGTGTACGGTTCTGTCTTTGCACCGTTCACTTAAACCAATGACATGGCACTTTTCTTTTGCAATTTTCATATAATTATGTTGAGATTTTAAAGAAAGTAAAATTTACTAGCAGGAGATCTGGTGTCCGTCATCTTGTTAAATATACTAGGTCTCTCTGCACGATTTTTAGAGTTGTATTTAATTCTACATCTTCTGTCCCTAAAACGAAATTCTAGGAATAAGACTGAACCTCTGCTTCAAAGTCTGAATTTTCATTTCTCCCCACTTTTTTTTTTTTCATGCAAGGCATTTCAAATGAGGTTGGTTGTGGCTTTGGAACAGTCTTCAAGGTTTTCTTGGCATTCAAATGAAACACAGCCTTTTGCCACAACGAATGCTACTATTTGCTAATTGCTTTGGGGCTGCTGAAGCAGAAGAGGGAGCACTAGCATTCCTTGTGCTCCCACCCAGGCAGCAACAACAGAATTATCACAAAATGTTCCATTAGTACCAACAGTATCTCCTTTATTATATTTATTTTAATTCTCTTGTCTTCCTCAGGTAATAGTATGTGGCCAATACCATAGGAAGAAAAATTAAAACAATAACAGCAGCATATATAGCTGTGTAAATTTAAAATAACAGAAACTGCTATTTTGTGATTATTTACTTAAGTATGGCACATAAAACTTCATCTCCATGACTTAATATGATCCACCATGTGATATCAGTATTTATTTACTGTGAGGAGAAAATGCCTGAAAAAAACTCTTCTCCACTCCAGTTTTCCAATAGGATTTATCGGATTACCTTCCAATACAATCCTGGTGTAGACCTTGGAATGCCTGGTGGAGGCCCAGTATTTTATTTAGAATGCTGTGCAGTGTATCACTTACACTGCTTATCTTGTAGGAGGTTTTTTTATTATGATTCTAAGGATAACATTTCAGAAAACCTTTTTCTAAAGCTAAGTTAAATGTAGTGCTCTAAGATTCATTTGACAGAAAATATGTCTTTCTGCATATTAAATACAACTTCTAAACTAATCTATTCCCTTGATCTAATTAATTGATCTGATCTAAATGATCTGATTGATTTTTTCTAATACTTACTTATAACGAGTAGTTTATGAAAGAATCTATGATGATCCCTCTCTGAGGTATCACAGAGTGAAAACATTCTCTTAAACATTCTCTTCCATCAAGCTGTATTTTGAATTTCATTGGACTTGTCACAGATGTTAAGGTTACAGAAAAAAGGAATCTCCAAGATATCAAAGGAGAAATTCTCAGTAATTTACATATGGCAAACTACTGAAGCAATTGCTGTTTAAAAAAGATGTTGTGATTGCTATTCCTAATTACAGCATTTGCAAACAGATTACCATTTGTCTAACCTTCTTTAAAGTATATATTTGAAGATAAATTGCCAATACATAACAAATCTAACTTGTGAAAGAAGATGGAGTCTTTCAAAGGTAATGGAAATGTCAGCTATTGAAAACACTACAATAACAGAAACTAATACTGGCTTCTCTGACCTGGTACATTCTGTGAAATTATTGGTAGAGGAAATACAACAGTCTGAGGATAAACTGTTTCAAGATGTTGAACAGTCTAAAATAATTTGTCTGGGATACAAAAGATCATCAATATGGAAGTGTACCAAAGAACAGATTAAATGGTCATATCCTGAGAGAGGTGAACAGACTTTCTGGATTGGATATCAGTTACTGCAAATAAAGCAAAAAATTCATCTGCCTAGGAAGAGGGAGATGCAGGCCCATTATGTATTAAATTGTTGAAATATGCATTTACTGTTTTACTTTATTTACTTTCATTCCTTCTTTACAAATTACAGAAAAGACATGAAAATAAATTCCATATGATTTCATCTAAGCATCTGGAGGTCTCAACATTTACCCCCCTCCCACTTGTGCTACACTGTCACTTGGACCATTTTTTCCCAGTACTTTCATAAATTTTTTATTCCTTACTGTCCAAGGCCACCTTCAGGACTCAGTACCTTTGTTCCATTAAACTGCGTGCAACTGACTTTATTGATAGCTCTGCCACCTCACATCAGCATTTCACAGGCATTGAAATGACTTTGATTCAGCTTCTGCAATAGTATTTTCATGGTAGTGTCTCATCCGCCTTTTACTGAAAATAAAAGAACAGGAGACTTTAAAGTAAGAAGGAAAAAGATTTCAAGCCAACTAACATATGAAAGGAGATAGCTGGTCTCCTAAAGAAATGAGGTTTCTGTGACCGCTGCCTGACTGCCCGTAATTCCTTCCATTAATAACTGTTGAACCTCTTACCTTAGCTTACAGAAAATCTCCACACTACACCAACTCCAAATATTTTGTGAGAATCAGAGCATGAAAATAGTGACTCAAATGAAGGAAAGCTGAAGACTGCACCTCTGCTGTTTGGTCTCTTCTGTGTGCTGGCTGGCAGAGAGCATGCACGTAACTGGAACCAGCTACAGCACATCTTGTTTCTTGCCTTCACTGTGGTGGTAACTCCAGCACAAAACTCTTGTGCTGCAGAGCATAGGCAGCAGGATGAAATGGAGTTGTAGGACACAGATCTACAGACAACTCGGTTTTGCTGTTAATGTGTCTCATAGATCAACTTATATCAAACAAGGTACTCTTTTTTCTATTACTGTGTTCCTGTCCTCCTTTTGGTATGTAATATATTTGATGGTATACTTAAAAAAAAACCTAACAGGCGTAAGTGACTGCATTTACTACACTACATAGAAAGCACTACATTAGAATGTATGCTGAAGTGTCCACTAATGAACCACATACCTCAAGAAGCTGAAGACACTTTGAGAAGCACCCAAAGCTCAAGTTACTCATTCTGTAAACTGTGCTTTATACCTTCTTATATACTTTTTTTCTTCCTATTTGCTGGAAAGCAAGATGTAAATAACCGTTTTTCACATTTCTGTATTGGAAAGAATGCGCATTCTGGCAAGCTTATGCTTGGAACTATTCCTCTAAACATTTAGCTCAAAATCTTAGCATCTAAGAGAAAAAGTCAAAGAGCTTATTGCTGTGTACAGAATTAACACATTTTCCCTCATTTAGGAAATAAATGCATATTCATCATCACCCACTTCAATACTTTTCTAGAATCTAGTTCTGTAAAAAAATAACTGTGTTAGGTAGTTTTGTTGAGATTTATAAATGGGCCAGCTGAGCCTGTGAATAATGAAACTGCACAGACTACTCTCAAGGAACTGGGTACCAACACACAACCTCACACTTTATTTTTCGTGCTTAACATTAAAAAACCATAAACATACAAGAAAGGAAAGTTAGTAAATTGCTAAGAAAAATTCCATTCAACTTTCCAACTCATTAGCTTTTTCTGAAGAAATATTTCCCTCTGTTACTTAAGATCTCTTATCTGAGATGATATTTATGTATGCAGACCTGTATATATTACCCTTTTTCCAAAAACTTCCAGGTATCCCCTCCCAGTCACTACCAGACAGGCACTGGCTATCAGCATTTCAAACTGCCACCTCTTTTCTAACCTTTAGTTTCTAAGTGAGTTAGAAATGTTTTTATCACTGTAAAAACATTTTCAGTATGCATGTATGGGGTGGAGCTGCTACGATGGATCATACCTAGTTGGTCTTTTCCCACCAGCTTGTGCTTTACAATCACTAGTGTACTCATCTTCAGAATATCTTTTTGAGGCAGGAAAGGATCAACTTCTATAATAAAGGTACTGAAACAGGAAAATGAAGTAACCTGTGTGAACAGCAATCTATCCTAGCCTGCTTCCCTGGGAACAGCTGATGAGACGGTGGTCTCAGAGTCAACATGCAATCTGTCATTTCCACTCATGACAGAGGTAAACAGCACCATGTTGTATTTCTTGTGACATTTACTCAATCTGAATAAAGACAATATCAACAGCGGTTACACACCACCTGTTTTAGTAACATGATGCCTCTGTAGTGACGAATTGTCCATCTTCTATGGGAAATGGCATGTTTCCATGGCACACAACACTAACATATGTCAGTTAAGATACTATTTATCAGAAGTTTTTTGACACTGTCAACATATTTAACCATTTTCAATGCATTAATATTTTGGAAACCAGGCTTGGTATTCTAAATACCGAGACAATATCTCAAATGGAAAAAATAGGATTTGAGCCAAAGCAGTATGAATTCGCTATTATCTTCCTGTTGTCTTTGCCATGCTAGTGACTGGCATGAAAATTCTTCAAAATATTTTATACCTTTTAGGAGTCAAAACAGAATAGATGTTACAAAGTTATCAGACAAAGTAATGAATAGTGTGTGTAGCTGCTGGCTGGGTATTGGATTAAACACAAACCCTAGGGGGGTTTCCTACCACATTCTATTCTTCAGGGATGCGCAGTATTGTAATATACAAAAATCACTTTTCTGTCCTTGCAACATTTACTTCAGTGTTATCCACTATTATGCACTAAAAGTCTTAAGCCAGTAAAATCACAGGCTTAATGTACAGTAACAGAAGTAAATTATCTGTATGTATTTTCCTAATATTTGCTGCTCCTTGCCCTGTGATTGATTACAAGTACTATGTCTGTTTATTTACAGAGATTACATAGTTCTCTGCATATATTGGCCTCAAAACTACTCTATTTTTCTCGCTGACTTAAATAGGAGCAGGATTAGATCTCTGATGGAAGCTTTACTGCATAGGAAGCATTGATTTGAGAGATTAACAATACATTGCTGTGGCAAAAGATCTTCATCACAGCTAAGTAAAACAGGTTACAAGACAGTCTGTTGAGATGCCTTATGTGTTTTCATCAGCCTGTGTAATTTTTTTCCAAAGTATAGCTGATTACATAGCCTCATTTCATCAGTAAACTGGAATAGTATTAAGTAAGTAATTTGTTTGGGCCATGGACTATTCCAAGGACAAGTAAGAAAGATATTTTTCCTTACTTGGAAAAGAAAGCAATATTGTTAAAGCCACATACTCCTGATTTAGTATATGCCATGACACAAATGTAACACTGACATGAAGAAAACTCAAACCCAGCTTCGGGGTTCCACTGTTAAGCACTTACCTGGAGTGCTGCTCCAGCTAGATTTAGGCATTAGTTAGCAGGTTGCTGTCAGGAATTTCACATTTCCTTCCGGCGAGCAACTTTTGAAGAAATGCTGTGGTGCATACAGATTTACTTTTCTCAAACTAATGGGCAGGTACACTTTGCACTAAGCTGACTATATATTGTCACAAGAATTTTTTTTCATAAACTGTCATGAATTTTAGGACTAGAGACAGTAATTCTATTCTTTGCATGTGCATCTTTTCATTTGTGCTACTCTGAACACACATGTCCTTCATAATAAGTACCAACCTGGGTACTGAGGGCATCCTAGAGAGCATTCTCAGTGGGCACAAATTTGTGGGAGAGAGCGCGAGTTTTTTCTTTATCTCTTCCTACTGATTTTCCTCAGAAATCAGAATCATTTACATTTATAAAATTGAGCCACAGAAGTCTGCATTTACAAGTAAACAGCTCCTAAACTACTATGTAAAAAACAGCCGAAGAGGAACAATATTACTGGAGATGCCAAAGGTTCCTGAATTTTCATAAAATTACTGTGTTACAAGTCTACAGAATGGTTTAAGATATTTTAATTTTACTTTATTATATAGATTGAAGCACTATATTCAGCCTACATGTCAGAGATACATAACATTCATTTGTGATCATTGAGATGTCTAAGGACCATCCCCTGCATTGAGATATGAGCAATAAAGCATGTTAAATACTGGTATAAGAAGCATACAAATTTGAAGGAAACTTTGCTTATTATTAAGGGCTGTCCACATACTTTTGAGAAATAGCTTCAGCTCCTTCCTCGATTCTTTTTAATCTCTGTCTGCTTAGGGACTACACAAATAATTTCATTGTGTCCATATACACATCTGTTAAATTATATCTAATCAGTTTTTTAATTTACTTCCAAGCTATGCTAATAAAACAGCAAATTAACAGGATAGTTGTTCAAAAATGTGGTCCTCATGTTCCCACAATCAGCACATTTCATGGTCTCAGTTTTCACTGAATTGAAGGGAAATGTGAAGGAGTTGTCGATCTCACACTGCCCTAAGTTATACAGAACCTGGCCTTCGGATGCCCGGTTACATTTCACAGGCGTGCGGATCTGTCGAGCAGCTTGAATTGTTTAATATGAATGAGCAATTGCTCATAGCTTACACATTCAGCTACACTCTAGTAAGCTTGGCTCTCTGCTACTGTGTCAAACTCAGTTTTTCTAGAAACGTATAATCTTTTTTAAGCCTTTATACTGCAAACAGTTAAGCATTTACTAAAATTTGTTTACATGAATCTCTTAAGTGTAATTATTTCTATAAAACCTCCATATATTTAAATGAACTTAGGCTAAAGAATTAATTATCTACAACGTAGCCCTAGTTACTCCCACAGAGCTCTATATTTTTATTACAAATGTGTATTTTATGCAAATTAGATCACATCGCACATGTTGAAACTTGCATTTTTATTTAGTCCCACCAAAGTATGCAAATTTGAAAGATTCTATTAAATTCTGAATAAAAATACCATTGGAAACAATATTTCTAATGTACTCTTAATTATCCAATGCTTAACTAATTCCCCTAGACAAATAATATTTTAGTAGCTGTTGTATTTTCAGGATTTGCAATAATTGTGCTTTGAGATGTTAAAGTTTCAAAATTTGCGCACTGTTTAGATTATTGGTTAGCTGCTTGCACTTTTACATGTCGAAATAAACTATTTTATTCCATGGATAACAAAAGATTTGTAGGTGGAGGTTATAGCTTTTAATAGACTAATTGATACCACCAAAAAAGCAGATAAATTTTCTACTCTGCTTAAAGCAGATCAGAAGAAAGGCTTTTGTACATGAAAGATTGTGTGCTGAAGTAGTCTAATGAATTAAATTACCTTCACCTACGAACTTTGTCTAATTTATGTCCACATACCACCATCACCTTAATAACAGTACTACTTATATATTATCTAGAGTGAAAATGCATCTCTTACCAGTTGCTTCACCTGTATCACTCTCCGAATAGCCATCCTATACCCTCAGCCTCAAAATCTGACAGCAAAATTCTGTAATTAGAAATGACATCTGAAAGCAGAAACAGCCCCGCTAAGGCCTGTGCCTGTTGCCTTGCAGTTGGGACGTTTTCAATGAACTCTGTATTTTGAGTGAGTGAGGTTTTTTATTCTCCACTTGTTAACATTTATGCAAATTACACTTTCTGGGATCAAATTCTCAAGATTTGTTCTCTGCTCAACTAAGTATCTAACTATCACTGTCAAAGACATGATACATCAAACCACAGTGAAAAAAATGTTCATTATTTTACCTGCAATTGAGTATGGGGCATTCAGATTTTAATATAACTCTTACAGCACATTAATGCTAATGTTTTTCTCAATATGGAAAATACTCATTCCGTAAGTGAACAAATCCAGTGTTATCCCTCACTTCAATGGGATGGGAAATAGCAACATCAAATGCAGCTCTGGTACACGCTTTAAGTTGTGATAGATCTTTGGTAATCTTCTGCCTTTTAGGAAGCTTTGTCCTTTATTAAACTTTATTTCCCACAACTCACTAGAAAGCCTGACTTGGGAAGATTTGGCCCATCACCTCTAAAAAAGAAAAGTTTTAAACACATTGTTCTTTGCAGAATAGTAAACTTTTAATAAAGCCTTTTTTCCATTCACATGTATATGTCATTTCTCCTTCTTTTACAATATCTGGAAATAAAAAATCAAAATAAAATGAAGAGATTCAAATATAACAAAACATATTACATTTCTAATCCATCTATTTCACCCATATGCATTAAATCAGCTAAAAAAATTGTTACATAGTCATGCTGGAGCACTATTTCTCACAAATTTTAACATTTTTATGAGAATTTTGGGAAAAAAGTTGAAAGCTGTATTTCTCTATATGGGCCAAACCACTTTCACATTTTCTTTCTGTCAGAAATATTCATGTGAAACATTTGTTTTGAAGAGACCCACTGAAAAACAATCACATTTTACTCATGTTCTCATATTAAATATATGTGGACTTGCAAGTACATCCCAAAACAGATGAAGAGTGGAAATCTTTATCTCAATGAATTCAAATTAATTCAGCACCTTTCACTGCCAATGTCTGTTTCTTTGCGAGTATAGATGTGACTGCTGTTTACTGTGGCTGAAGAAAATCTGAAAGCAGGTGTTGTAATTTGAAGCTCTTGTGATATGCACGTTTCACTCTTTTGATATCTTATTTCTAAGTCTTGCGAATGCTACAGTTCTGAGCTACAAGTGATATGCTCTTTGCAACCTATGCTAGAATGCCCGTGGTCACTCTTGGCTCCTATTTGCAGATCTTCCTTCAGTTTCCCCTGGCGTGACCGAGCCTCTGATGAAGATTGCTGATTGCTGATAGCTGTCTGAAACAGTATGCCGAGCTTTATACTTGAAAGTATGCTTCAACTGAGGTAGGGGGAAAAAAAATCACTTTTGTGATCCTGCAAAATAGAGAACTATTCATGTACCATTGATCAAAAGGATTGTTACACTGAGAAAAGGCTCTATTATGACAGATCAGATGTTTTGATTAAATTTTCTAACCTCTTGCAGTAAAACCAGTTTTCCATAAAACTATCTAGTGCTGTTCTTTAAAGAAATGCTCCCCATGTAAGTTCACACTACAATAAATATTGTTTTAAAAATGTCAGATTAGAACTCTGAGTATGCTATCAGCAATTGCAAAAAATGACTTCTTGTAGAGAGGCAGATCATTATACAAAGCGTAATGATGTGAGAACGGACAAGAAAGAAAAAGCTTTCTTAAGATTTAAGAGCTTCTTAATTCCAAATGTGGGTCCACTACTGGCTGAGCCTGAGGTAGCTTGAGTGAGATAAGCCACTTCCTTTTTACTGCATTTCCCATACAATGATTTGATCTTTTTCATTGGAAGAATTTGGCATTATTTCATCAGCGTTATCTTGATCTCAGTAAGCCTAAAAGGTTAAAACCCATTTGCTTTACAGAAATATCACGTATGCTGAACCCTTTGGAGCGACAGAGTGGAAATCCATGGAATGTAGGAGGTGAACGCATCTCCTGGAACACGGAGCCCCGCTGGTACATGTACGCAGAGATCCCCCTGTTCCTGCCGTAAAGCTGCTCCAGACCACTGACTGTAAGAAACTTAGTAAGTTAATAAAGTTAATAATAATACTACAGTAAATCTTCCTAACTGATGCTCTAATACACAGTCAAAGTCCACAGTCCAGATATCACAGCCTCAAACTTGAGATTATGTTGAAGGGAAATGAAAAATAGATCTTGCAGGGGTATAGAGCCTAGAGAGTAATTCACTCCAACGTTCTTCTCAGGAATTGCCTCCTATGATGCTATTTAGAATCAAAATTGCAAAAGCATCTTAACTTGATCGAGACAGCAACTTACACTAAGGATTTAATTCTCAGAGCCAGTATAGTGGATTTGTTAGGCTGAATAACCTTTAGTGTCATTTTTTTTTTATGCTTAAACTTTGTATCTTTCTCAAATTCCTTTGAGATAATGAACACGTTTTACATCAAGTCATCTTGATAAGAAAAAAGCCCAAAGAGATCAATGATGTTAGCTAGAAAATGTTTTACAAAGATGTGAAAAATAAGCAACTTGCCACAAGGATATGCGACAACATACTTTATTATTAGATATCATATTTGTTAAAATGAGCTATTTGTTCCCAAATGCCATTGGGCCACTGGGTCAAAATGTGTTTGTCATTGTATGTGTTCATTCAGGTATCTGTGAAACTTTGAACACTACACATCACGGCATCACAAAAATTTAATGAAGTTTACACTCGTACCACCGAGGCTGACAAAATATGCTTAGCTTCCATCCAGTTTTTTTACCCTGGAGGCAAAAGAATAGAGAAGAACTGACAACAAATTTCCTTGAACAGATCAAAAGGAGTTAGTGCAGGTAGAAATATTTTTTTTTTAATGTATTAATTATAGAATCATCAGTGTTGAGACTTTGGGAAGTCATCTAGTTCAACCTCTAAATCAAACCAGGATCAACACGGAATTCAGACAACAATTCAGACCGCTCTGGGTTTTGTCCAGTCAGGTCTTGAAAACCTTCAAAGCTGAAGAATCTACAGCCTCTCTGGCCACTCAGTCCCACTGCTTAATTGACCTCCTGGAGAAGAAGTTCTTCCTTATACCTAGTCAGAATTTCCCCATTTCATTTTATGCTCACAGTCTCTCATCATCCTGCTGTGCATGTCAGCAGAAAGTCTGGCTCTGTCTTTTTCCCCTCGTAGGTACTGGCAGGCTGCTATTAGGTCTTCCCAAAGACTTCTCTTCTGCTAGCTAAACAAATCTACTTCCCTCAGTGTCTTCTCAAATGGCATAACCACACAGGTGACCTTCTGCCAGATGCTCAAGTTAATCAACATCTTTCTTGTACTGGGGGCCCAAAATTGGATGAAGTATTCCAGTCATGGTCTAACAAGTGCTGAGTTAAGAGGAATAATCATCACCGCTGGCTCTGCTCCTGTTAATACAGCACATGCTGTTAGCATTCAGCACTGTGAGGGCACACTGCTGGCTCACGTTTAGCCTGCTGTCCACCAGGACTGGTAAGTCCTTTTCAGCAAAGCTGCTAGCCAATCAGTTAGTACTTGGCTTGTATTATTGCAAGGGATTACTCCATCCCAGCCACAGAACTTTGCTTTTGTCCTTGTTAAATTTCACAAAATTCCTACCAGCCCATTTCTTGCCTGGGTCCCTCTGAATGTCAGTCTTACCCTCAAGAATACTGACTGCACCCTCCAATTTGGGGTCACTCACAACCTTTCATTCACAACCCACAACAATGTGGGTACATTCCAGCTCCTCCTCCAAGTCATTAATAAAGATATTTAACAGGATAGATCCCCAGATAGACCCTCAAGAAACTCCACTTGTAAGCACCTTCAAGCTAGATTTCGAACCGTTATCAAGTATCCTTTGAGGCCACTGATTCAGCTAGTTTTTCACGGATATGGTAGTACAGTCCTCTAGACTACAATGTCCCAAGTTGGATACAATGACACTGTGGGGATGCCATACCAACCCAGAAAAAAACAAAAAATCAAACTCGTATTTTCTGAGAGCCATCAGAAATGAAAATCATTAATATTTATTTTTTTTCTCTCTTTGACAGATTGGATAGACTGTGATGTAACTCACATTGCAGTGTAAATCTCACTTCAGTCTCCGTCTAGTAAGTCACGAAGTTCTACCCAAACTTAAAGTCCAGGTACTATAATTCAAATCATGCACTAACTCAATGTTTACTATCAAAAATCAGTTTTCTAAGAGTTTACACAGCTTCATTTAACATTATGGCTCAAGGAACTTTTTATTTGGGAACCAGTCAGCAAGTACAAACTGTACTTCAGGTAGGAGAAAGGAAATAATTACCACAATGACTCCACATTTTAGTTTTGGTTTACATAATCTAGAGCTTCTACAATTTGTACAAGAGCCTTAGATCCTACCTCCAGTAATAAATGAAAAGGTCTTTATTTCTTACTCACTAAATCTTCAACAGTTCATGCCTGTGAGAGTCCATATTACTAGCTGAACTAAAATGTACTGGTCTTTTCATTTATTTCAGAAATCCTTATGTCCGTGTCTCTCACTAGATACCAGAGAACTGAAAACATCAGGAAAAGAGGAGTGAACAGGATACTTGTCATCCTTCTGACATCATCCATGGAAAATCTTCAGATTAATTGAAATTGAGCATTCTAGTTCTCAGATCTTATTTGTATGTTAACGATGGCAACAGATATGTCATATTTCACATGTAAGTTATTCCTTTCCTGGAAAAAACCAGCATCTCCAAGTGTCTCAATGGGGTTATCTTTTGGTAAAATGAAGTTTCAGTATTCAGGTCCCCAAACCAATAATTTTAGTTAGATTATTTATATTCCTGACCATAAAGCTTCAAATGGTTAATATTTATCTGTATGAACAGTTCTTAATGTCAGGATTTTTTTTTTAACAGAGCAAACAGGTCAAAATTTAGTTTCCTGGTAGAAAGCATAGTAGTTAATACAGACAGTTAATTACTTCCTTGATCAAGGAAGTAATCATGTGACAAAAAAACCCCCACATTGTTTCTTTGGATGAGGATATAATCAAGAAACAGAAGATACTGTCTGTCTTCTAAAGCACCAGCTAATCAGCATTCATCCAAAAAGAACTTTCTGCTTTTTCTCAAGACCATGTTTCTAGTGCACCTGGGAATATCTTAGTATGCTTGCTGTCATCTTTCTTAAGCTCTGTTTTGCATGGTTGTGATTTTTTTTTTTTTCATATTGAGGGTCAGGGGTGTTTTTTTTCATTTGTTGATTCCCTTTTTTGCAGCCCCTCACAGAATAATTCGCAAAGAGGTTCCTTACCTTCTTGCTCCTTACAAGCACACTGGTGTTTCCAATAGCAGGTGACTGGTTTGATAAATGCTAGTATCACAGAATCATAGAATTGTTTAGGTTGGAAAAGACCCTTAAGATCAAGTCCAATCATTAATGTAGCACTGCCAAGTCCACCACTAAACCATGTCCTCAAGCACCACATCTACCTGTCTTTTAAATACCTTCAGGGATGGAGACTCAACCACTTCCCTGGGCAGCCTGTTCCAGTGCCTGACAATCCTTTTAGTGAAGAACTTTTTCCTAATATCCAATCTAAACCGCCCCTGGTGCAACCTGAGGCCATTTCCTCTTGTCCTATTGCTTGTTACCTGGGAGAAGAGACCAACCCCCACCTCACTACAACCTCCTTTCAGGTAGTTGTAGAAAGCAATAAGGTCTCCCCTCAGCTTCCTCTTCTCCAGGCTAAACAACCCCAGCTCCCTCAGCTGCTCCTCATAAGACTTGTGCTTTAGACCCTTCACCAGCTTCCTTGCCCTTCTCTGGACACGCTCCAGCACCTCGATGTCCTTCTTGTAGCAAGGAGCCCAAAACTGAACACAGTATTCTGGGTGTGGCCTCACCAGTGCCAAGTACAGGGGGACGATCTCTTCCCTCGTCCTGCTGGCCACACTATTCCTGATACAAGCCAGGTTGCTGTTGGCCTCCTTGGCCACCTGGGAACACTCTGAATAGTCTGTGAAACAGAGAACTGCAGCCATATGCATAGATGTTAAACAAGCAAGAAGCAAATTTTTAACTAAGAAGGTTATTGTGTCCCATTTCTAAGACGTGATTCATGCAGTCTCTGAGACTGGAGTGCTTGGCAGGGGTTTATGTACTACTAACTCCTTTCCTGTGAATTCATACTTGTCTAAAGTGTAAATTTAAAGAAAAAAGCCAAGGGGATAACATTTGAACTCTTGCATGCCCAGGAAAGGAAGTAAGAAAGGTTAATTACAAATACTGAATACTTCAATATATTTTCCAGTGGCTGTTATAAACCCTGCCATAAACTTTCATACAGGTAATTCCATCACAATGACATTTTTTGTTTCATATCTACGTATAGTTGTGCATGTGTACCTGTGCTTATATTGTTGCAGAATTTTAAAATCAAAACATTACTTTAAAAGAAAATTATAATCAGTCTTTAACATTGAGAACAAACGACGAAGATTCCAACAGCCTGAAAATACTTCTCTCTCGCAACCTCTGAGCAAGTTCAGCTACAGCTGAAAACAGAAAGTGGAATCTGATTTTTCTGTGATCAAAATAATGCAGTGCATTGTATTCAGCAATTTTTGTGAGAAATAATAATAATAATAATAACGTGTTCTTTCCCCATTAAGCTGCAGTTCTACTTAACTTTTAAAGTGTATTAACTTTATACTGTGTTTCCTTTTACTGTATCATAGATAATGAGCATGAAAACTTGTCTGTTCGGGTCATTGGTACAGGTCAAATTAATTTGTTATAACTTTTTTTCATCCAAGGACTTGTACAAAAGTTTAACTCATTAAATGTTTGCAGATAAGATATAGAAAAGTTGCTCAGCTTTTCTCAGCTTACTCCTCTAGGCAAAAATATTTTTAATTCATCTTTACATGACTCAAATCTGCCCTGATATTCTAGACTGGTCTCCAGTATTTGGTTGATGATTGATCTTCTAGCACAGGAATGGCCTGTTGCAATGCACAAGAAGCCAAGCAGGCATGGCAGAAGGTCCACATAGAAATAGGGAACTCCTGACTGAGCTCATACGCAAAAAGGAAGTGTATGGAAAGTGAAAACACGGTCGAGCCATCCTGGGAAGAATACAGAAGGGATATATTGGAATACATATACTAGGTACATAGGAACAGAATTAGGAAATCTAAAGCCCAGATGAACATGGAGTGGGATATAAAGGCTCCTGTAGGTACACTGGCAACAAAACAGGAAAATGTGGGCTTACTGCTCAGTGAAGCAGAGAATTTGAGGACAAATGACATAAAAAAAGCTAAGGCACTCACTAAATTTTTTGCCTCATTCTCTACTGGCAAGGTCTGATCTTGACTAGAAAAAGAGCAAATGTCACATCCATCTTCAAAAAGGGCATGAAGGAAGATTTTTGGGTACTACAGACTGGTCAGCCTAACTTCTGTCCCTGGGGGGATTATGGAGCAAATCTTCCTCAGAAGAAGGCACATGAAGGAGAAGAATGTTACTGAGAACACCTAGCACAGATTTACCATGGGCAAATTTCATCTGATCAACCTGATCGATTTCTATGACGAGATGAGTGGCTGTGTGGCCAAGGGAAGAGCAGTGGTTACTGTTTACCTTGACTTTATCTAGGCTTTTGGCATGATCTGACATTGTATTTGTGGATAGATTAGAATAAACCCACAGCTAGTTTGCATATGACACTCAAGTAGAGGGAGAGGATGGTATTATGGACAGGGCTGTCATTCAGAGAGATTTTGAGAAACAGACCAACAGAAGCCTCGGAAAGTTCAACAAAGGCAAGTGACAAATCTTGCATCTGGAAGGGAATAAGCCCACGTAGTGGTAAAGGCTGGGGACTGATTGGCCAGAAAACCACTTTGCAGAAAAGGATTGAGAGTCTTGGTGGACAACAAGTTGAACGTGACTTCCCAGTACAAGAACAACATTGACATACTGGGGTGAGTCTAATAGAGGTTCAACAAGATGGTGAGGGAGGTGGAGCAGATGAGGTGTAAGAAGCTGTGTTCAGCCTGAGAAAATAACACTAACGGGGTATCTACTATGCTTTTGGCAGCTAATTAACATCTGGTTACAGAGAAGTCACAGCTAGACTCTGCTGTGCAC
The DNA here is from genome assembly GCF_965183815.1 of Platalea leucorodia. Classification (NCBI taxonomy): domain Eukaryota; kingdom Metazoa; phylum Chordata; class Aves; order Pelecaniformes; family Threskiornithidae; genus Platalea; species Platalea leucorodia. Next base: position 116,834,704 of record NC_138824.1, read on the forward strand.
ACAGTGAAAGGACACAAGGAAACCACCTCACGTTGCAGCAATGAGAACGCTGGTCAGATGTAAAAAAAAAAAAAATGTTCACAATGAAGACAGTTAAGCACTGAACTAGGCTGCCCAGAGACTGAGAAATGTCCATCCCTGGAAATATTCAAAATTTGCCTGGAAAAACCCTAAGCTACCTGGTCTAACTTTGAAATTAGCTTTGCTTGAGCAAGCGGTTGGACCCCCAACTGGGGGGTTGGACCCCATAATTACACACTGTACCAAAAATCACTGTGGTGTTTTTGTTTGTTTACAGTAAGTGTCCACTCATCGTATTACATGATAGCTCTTCCTGATCTCCATAAAACACTCACAGTAAAACGTTATTAAAACTCTGGTGTATTTAATCTGTTGTAGGCACTGTATAAGGCAGTGGTGAAGCAGTGAGAGTCAGTTCTCTCAAAGGTGAAAGCAGAGCAAATGTGAATATTGGGAACTGCTACTAGCTTTTAAATTGAGTACACATAAAATGATTGTATACGATTTCTCTTTTGGGTCTGTTCGTAGCAGCATCAGAATTATTTGAAGGCTGAATGTAAACAACCCACTTTCTATGGGACAGGGAGAGATTGCAACTTAAAAGAACCCTCTGCAAAATGTATCAATTCTGTAATAGGATATTTATATTTCAAGAATATATATACACAGTAGAGACTTAATGCGTGCTACTAAGCATCACAACTGTAGTTTGAAGAGCTATCATTTTAAGTCTTTATTGGTACAACTCTACTGGTACAGCTACATTTGCAAAGGCAATAGCGGGGCATGGTTTATATCAACAAAGTGATTGCTTGTGTTTGTATATGTAAACAATCCTCTTGAACAATATCTATTACATAAAAGTAGATTATTTCTTTCCACACTTTTTGACCGAACTACTCTATGTCGTTTAACTGACCGTAATCCTGCATCTCCCTATAAATGGGAAATTTTAAAAAAATTATATATTAAGATAGTTTTCTAATAGGTGTAGATTGCTTCCAAAAATCATCATCATTCTCTTCCCCTTCCTTCCTGTGCTATCAATGAATATATGTAAAGTTTGATCATTCTCAACTCCATCCATTGATTCAACTTTTTATGTCTCGACAGCCTAAAATAAGGAATGTATTCTGACAGTAAAAGGTAGCTGAGAATAACATCATTTACTTAGATTATGTAAAAAGAAATCCTGTAAGGATAACCTGATACAAGTACCCGATTACATGGTCTTTCTAATCAGTGTGTTTTTCTATTCTTCCCCTTCAATTGTATAAAAAAATTATAGACTACATAGATTTTTCACAGAAAATGTAAACAAAAATTTTCTTTTTTTGAACCTCCTATCTGATTCTGAATTAGATTTTTTCTTAATAGACTGGTATTGTGAAAGTAACAGCATTAATTCAGTTCAATCTTTAGTTAAAACAAAAAGAATAGTAACATGTAGGCCACCACAGAGGAGAAACAAAACCTTCCCTACTGCACCCATTGTTCACTGTATAAGAGGACCATCACATTGCTGGGGTGCACTGATCCTGTCTTGTTGAAAGGGAAAATTACTGAGTTTAGTTCCTGATCAAGTCCTCTTCCCTCTCTCTTATTTTCTATGTATTTTTCTTTCTTGAACTGGTAACATGAACAAAATGCCCACTGGGAGCTAGTCTACAACTAACAAAAACAATCTAAGAAAGAATTTTAACTACTATACGTAGTGATAAAAGACTTCAAAACTGTATTGAAGAAAGTACTCATACTAGGACTTTGAGCTAGAGCTTTGTAGTGGGTTGATCCTGGCTGGATGCCAGGTGCCCACCAAAGCCACTCTATCAGTTCCCTCCTCAGCTGGACAGGGGAAAGAAAATATAACAGAAGGCTGGTGGGTCGAGACAAGGACAGGGAGAGATCATTCACCAATTACCGTCACAGGCAAAACAGACTTAACTTGGGGAAATTAGCTATTTATTACCAATCAAATCAGAGCAAGGTAATGAGAAAAATAAAAACAAAATCTTAAAACACCTTCTCCCCACCCCTCCCTTCTTCCCAGGCTTAACTTTACTCCCAATTGCTCTACCTCTCTACCTCCACTCCCCGAGTGGCACAGGGGGATGGGGAATGGGGGTTGTGGTCAGTTCATCACACACTGTCTCTGCTGCTCCTTCCTCCTCAGGGGGAGGACTCCTCACACTCTTCCCCTGCTCAGGCATGGGGTCCCTCCCACAGGAGACAGTCTGCTGTCATGAACTGCTCCAAGGTGAATCCTTCCCACAGGCTGCGGTTCTTCATGAACTGCTCCAGCATGGGTCCCTTCCACGGGGTGCAGTCCTTCAGGAACAGACTGCCCCAGCATGGGCCCCACCGCGGGGTCACAGTTTCTGCCAGCAAACCTGCTCCAGCCTGGGCTCCCCTCTCCACAGGTCCACAGGTCCTGCCAGGAGCCTGCTCCAGTGCAGGCTTCCCACGGGGTCACAGCCTCCTTCGGGCATCCACATGCTCTGGTGTGGGATCCACCTGCAGCCCGTGGAGGACATCTACTTCACCATTAACCTCTGTGGGCTGCAGGGGGACAGCCTGCCTCACCATGGGCTTCACCAGGGGCTGCAGGGGAATCACTGCTCCAGCGCCTGGAGCACCTCCTCCCCCTCCTTCTTCACTGACCTTGGTGTTTAAAACATATGTAATCTCCAGTAAGAAACATATGTGTAACTAAATTAAAATATGTGTTTCAGTAATATAGGTATTTCAAATGAATAATGCATTGTATGTTAGGTCAGGATCATATCATATCAGTTAAATTGTGCTAGACTTAAAGCAATCCTGACATTCAGGCAGTGTAAGTAATGCCTAGTTTTGCTAAAATTTCTGTGATGTATTATCACATATGTGGTATTTTGTTTCATTTCTTTGTTTGTTTAAAAAAAAAATCTCAAATAATTTTTGAGACTACTTCAGTTTGTCAAGATCCTACCTTCCAAGGTACTTGCAAACCTCCCAGCTTCTCCCTTGCAAAATTAGTAGTCTTTTTTATCATATTACTCAACATGGGAATATTGGCTAGTTTTTCTGGGTAGGAGAAAGGACCCATAAATTTGCATTTCTAACATTTGTTCTAATAATTTCATAGTCTCTTATATATGAATGGACCAAACTTCCAAACTTGTACCTAACTGAGCTGTGCCAAAATCAATTGGAATTACCTGTCAAATGATCCATTTTACTGATCTCAAAGATTTCTACTGTGTATTTTATCACCTAGTCTATCTGAAGCAATACTACACTAAACCTTACCATCATTCTTTATTGATTTTTTGATGCAAATTGCCTCCCAAATAGCAACTGGTCTGTCAAATTTATATTGAAAATATACTCAGCTACTAAGCTTTATTGAAATTATTTAGTGAAACATCATTGTGTACTTTTCAGACCAGTATATTCCACTGCAAGCTAATATACTATGACATTTTGAAATAGTGATAAAACTCGTCCAATCTTTATTGCATCAATTTTACCAATTGTCCTATATCACTTTCATGCACTTTCAGATTACTTACACTGATTATCTTTACTCGCTTTTCTGACAATTTAGTTATATTATAGATGCAATTCTTCTGAAGCACTTCAGACATCTGGTAAACATTTGGCATGATGTGCCTTATCTGATTTTACCCATCAGCCTGAATAAAAACTAGAATTCTAACGCATGTCTATATTTGGTAATGAAGTCATACATAACACAAAAAGTAACAGCAGTATGTACCAAAATGAGATGACCTCATCATTCACAAACTTCAAAGAAATGATGTTGTTATCTGTTGAGAAAAATCTCTTACATTACACCTCTTTTTTTTTCTTCTTTTTTTTTCCTTTTTTTTCTCTTCAAATGATGGCATCTTCAGAATCCCTGTATTGTCTCTTTCTTTCAGTGTGGATTTCATCATTCCAACTAGAGTAGTGCTAGCCTAGTTGTCAACATCTCTAGTTCTTTATTCTCAGTCCTTGAATATCTGTCCAAATTCGGTTGTCCTTAATGACTCCTGAATGCGACGCATGCAATATTACCTGGTTAACATGAGCTAAAAAGGGATGCACTCTCTTACTAATTCCTATTTCTTAAAGCAGTTACTGTAATAAACATTTCCAGCATAGCTTTCATGCAAAAGGCCTTCCTAACTAACAATCTGAGCACATAATTTATTCAAACATTTCCTAGGGAGCATTTTAATATTAATTTGCTGACATATTCTTAACACTAATGCATAGTTGTAATAAAGAAGCATTTAAGATTGCAAAAGTAGATGCTATTATATAGTGTCAGTATGCTAAACAGAGAAATATCTCTGTTTCCAAACTGTTGCTAGCTGGAAACAAGCATATTTGTTTTCAATATGTACTTACACAGAAGGTCAAAAGGTTATTCTTCAGGGGTGTTGGTCAGTTTTGTATTGTTTTGAAAGCACGATTATTTATTGTTTCTTAAGTGTCTACAATGCTTTGAAGATACTAATTGATACGTATTTTACAAGTTGAAGATTTAGAGGTTATGCCTATGAATATGAACATAATAAAGAAAAAGAACTCCAGTGCTCAGAGTTGCATGACACTCTAATACTGCACTAAGATGACATACCGATGACAGGATATGCTCAGATGACATGCAAGTCCCAAACCATAATCAACTGATATAGCAGTATAAACATACACGGGCAATAAAAAAACCTCCCAGTTAACCTAATTCAGATGATGTGGACATGGGAGACTGGAGCAAATCCTCACTCAGAGTTTGATAACTGGGATCATGACATCTCGAAGGCTAGCTGTAGTTGGGGATATTTTACAGATGGTAATGAAAGTTTAAAGATTGAGGCTACGTATTTGAATTGCAATGTATTAATATTTTCTAAAAAAGCAAAATTTCACTTTTGACTCAGAAAACTCAATCATAACACTGTTGTCATAAATGAAGTACTTTATTATTAAATTATCCTATATATGATTTGTCATTTCTGTTTTAAGTACATTAAACTAATGTCATCATAATTTCTTAGTTGTCCCATTTTCCAACTGACCAACTGTTAGTTACTATTTTTAGACACAATTACAAATTCAGCACAGAACGTGGCAAAATGAATGCAGAACAGATTGAACACTGAGGGGAATCTAACCGATGCTGCTAGCAGAAATGAAAATGTTGCAAGCCTGCTGACAGATTGGAAAGGAGAAGAAGGAAGCCAAATGAACTGAAAAATGCACCCAGAAAACTTGTGAGACAGCAGGGTACAAAAAAGCTAGACTTACAACAATTGAGATATAATAGTAATTTCTAAAATGCAGCACATCACAAGATATGCATGATCATAGAGAACAATCTATGGATATTTATATACTATAATACCATTACCACCATTAACAAGTCAGCAACTAATTAATTAAACAAATGCTCTCTGCACTTAACACAGTATTTTAATTAATTTAAACTGAAAGTAACAAAACTGAAAATAGTCACCGTTACCTAAAACATTGTGAATTTTCTGCTGGAAAATGTATTTCATTATTTGTCTACAAAGAATAATCAGAGTAAAAATGTGCATGTGTTGATCACTCCTTTATTATTGACTAATTCCAGGATTTACACGGCAAAATTCCGTTAGTACTATTGTGTACTGTCATTTTTTCTCTTAGGTAGCTGAAGCGTAAACTTTTCACCAACTCTTTAACAAGGTGCGATACCACATATACAAAATATCCTGTCACATAGCTTGAAGACTATTTTCATTGTGTTTGGAATAGAAAAGAATGCATAATATTTCTACAGGGGACAAGAAGACACCCTTCAGAATTCTCAAATTAGAATCAGATCCCAAGAAAAGAAAATCTTATTATTTATGTCATTTCTATAGTGTCTTTAAAATTAGATCGAGCTTCCTTTTTATAAGATATGTCAATCTATCAATTCACTTAAGAAGAAAATCCTTAGTATTTAATTTTGTTTAAAAAAATTTATGGACATGGAAATTAATTTTCAGTTAAAACTTTTATTGAATTCCCTTGTCCTTAAAATTTTGGTCCTTCCAGTTGCACTCTGAGCAACACTTGCATAACTGTTGTACACTGCTAGAGATTTCTGACAAAATGTCCTTTGGCTGTGTAGCCCCCATCCAAGGCAAATGGAAAGTTAGATCCACAGATGCATACTGTAAACCTTAAGTGCACTAAAAGAGCCATATCTGAATTTAAAGATTCTGATTTTTTTACATGCATAAAAACCCTGTTCTGGCATGCTTCCATCTCTGATGGAAAATGCAGTAAGTCCCTTGCGCAAATCTAGAGATTAAGCTAAATGCCTAGTGTGGTCCCAGGTGAGCCTATACTTAGTCCATAAATACAGGTCCAAATATTTGCGCTCCACTTCCAGAGGCAGTTGACTGTAATAGGTTTTTTTTGCTTTTGTTCATAGCCATTGTCCTGCCTCCATTCTCATTTTGGAGAGATGAATTTTCTTTTGGTAAGATGCATTTAATGTATGCCACTTCTATACGCCACTGTTTGAGAGATTTTTGTTATTGCAGTTTCTGTAGGGTTTTATACATTTTTGAGGCAGACACTGTCCGTATCACTCACATCTGTAACTGTAACAGGTACAAACGACATAGCCGTTAACCTATATTGCATCCATTTTTAGATCAAGTAGTTCCATCAGGTATGCCTGGTGCCATCTGCACCTATACCAAGGTGTAGATATGAAAGTACTCTACTTTCAGATGGTGGCCAGGACAGTCTCCCTGTTCCTTCCGCATTCACCTGCAAGTGGTAAAATTTAGTCCCCTGTTTTCTTTAATAAGTGAAAAAGAGCAGGGAAATCCATGAATGGTAAGAACTTTACATTTGCCTTTAATTTAAGGTCTCAAAATGTACTTTACTCTTTAAAAGGATTTTTAAGAATCCTGGGATTAAGAAAGTTGCTGTCTCAAATACCATGTCAGTCAGCATTAGCTGTGGCATTATTTTAGACAAACCAAGATTTTGAATAAAAGTATTATTCTTCTAATGTTATATTCCCAAGGATAATGAAAGTAATTACAAATCGTATCACACAAGGCTATGAACTTTACAGGGCTGTGTTTTCTTTTCCATATGAACTACACAGTATCTAAAAATTGTTGAATTCCACTTCCAAGGAATCCAGGTGTGATGTAGTTGATGCAGAACTTCTTTTATGACACTGCTCAAGACTATTTAGATGTCCTATGCCAAGGAACTACAAGAGTTACATATCATCATTCCTAAAATTTAAACAAACCAGCTGTGACATATCAGTGCAAATGTAAGCAGATCAAAAATGAGTAATAAATATTCAACACTTGTAATGAAGTGAAATTTGAAGAAGTCAAAGCATAGAAAAACATAATCAAAAAAGGTTCTATTCAAAGTAACTGAAAAACTGTATAAAATCACCCACAGATTTGCACAGAAACAATTTTTCACTAATCTTCGGAAACATTTTCAGTATCTTTGATATCCCTGACCTTATTCTTAAATCACAACGTAGTAGCTAAACCATTTCATTTTCAGTACAATCACAGAAAATAGTGGCTTCGGCTTCTTAACAGATAGTTTAACACTTACTGCACCTTTCTTTGACGCTATTTCAGTTCTTCTATATAGCACCTACAATAGTATTATTTAAAATCACAACTCTAAAAAAGGAATTAGAAATGCCATTTCAAATGCAACCATTTCTTTTAGCTAAAATTTAGAAGCTTTCCAAAAGCATCCCCTACCTGACTTTTAACACTTGTAAACAAAATCTTAATAATATACTTTTCCATAATATTACAAGAAGACAAATTAAAAAGTCATGTTTAGCCAGCATATATAATTAAATATTTTGAACCTCTATGCATCCTGTGAATCGGCAGGATGTAGGTTAAAGTTGCACACAATTATAAAGTTTCATTAAAGTTTTCACAGAACATTAAAATGCTAGGAAGTTTTAGACTACAGTTCATATAAATATTAAATCATTCTTGTACTGCTCTTAAAAACTGTCAAGTCTCAGTTTAAATTTCTGTTGTGAAACTTCCCAAGAGTTGGTTGTAACTGAACCATGGCGACCACAGTAAGGTTTTTTTTGCTTACTGGCAATGTATCACTAATATTTAATTGATTTACTTTGTAAAGGGAAGAAAAACAGGGATTTTGAAAAGAAAATAATTCTTTTCACTGGAACAGTTTAAGAGAACATTTTTCTGGGGCTGAAAGCCAAAAAAGCTTTCTAGGCTACTTTCCTCTGCATAATGAATGCAGTTGACTATAACCATGTATTATAGTTACTGCTATTGTCCTATTTTTGACATTTTGCTAAAAAAAACCTACAATTCATTACTCTTGGTAAATGTTCCTATGTCTAAACTTGTCTTCGCTGAAGTTCTGTCTTTTTTCTGACTAACCCTAACTCTGCAGGCAACAAACATATGTGATGAAAATTTAAAAAAGCACTACTATATACAACAGTACTACACAAAAAGACATAAATATGATAGCAGTGAAAAGCCTGTCTCAATACTAAATAAAGATTCAGGCTTTACGCTTACACGTTGCTTGTGATTAATTTGCTATCCCTAGTACCATATTTTATTGTATATTCATAACTTTAAAATACATGCAGGAAGTTGCATTACTCCAAGGGAGTCAAGAAATATAAACTTTAATAATCATAGATTATAAATGATCGCTAGCTCAGGCAACCAGGTTGTTGATTCATGATGATTCCCATGAGGAAGGAATATTCAGATTAAAGCCACTGCAGTAACTCTTACCCTGTTATCCTGGCTCTTCTGGAGCAGTCAAAGAAGGAAATCCTTCACCCTTAGAAAGGGTCTTCAGTATATAAATCAAAATAATTATGAAGAACAAAACATTTTCCCTCAGGAAATTTCCTGCACTGACTCAAATGGGGAAAAAACACAATCTAAGTTGTTTTCATCTTCATCAGACACTGATCTTATACTGTGGGTAAATCAGCTGGGCTTGAGTTAAAGCCAAATTTCTCATAGCACTGCTACCTCAAATACTTTACAGAGAATTTGATTTTGTACTGAGGTGGCTTGCTGCAGGTTTGTCTTAACATGCTACTATCTATTCCACAAAAGGCTCAAGATATACAGCATTTGTCAGGTTAGTGTTTCTAGAAGAACTTCTCCATTGCATTTTTCTTTTTTCTCTTCAGAAATGTGCAAAATTTCATACAAAATCAGCTTTCTCTTCTAATTGTTTTGTTACATTTTATTTTCAGAGGCAAAGGGAAAAATGTCACAGCAAAAGAGCCTTGGAATTTTAAAGCTGAGTTAGGGCACTGAAGGGACAAATTCAAACACTGAGTTCTACTGAGCTGCACAAAGCACAAAAGAAATTCCAGAATGCACTGTAATCTCAAAACAGGTAATTGTACAAGTCAGTGGACCAGATCTAAGCACACACAAATCCTAGAGGAGTGTGTGTCTATTTGCACATCTCTCATGTTCATATACAATTGTGACTGTATATATAACACTGAAGCGACCGCACACATAATAGAAATAACCAGCTTTTATGCTGACAGCTAATAATGGCAGCAGGTAGCTGCTGAAATAGTTCTGCTGTATTCCATTGTGGAGGACCAAAACTGGAAAATAGCATATGTTTTTGCAAGTATTCTCTTAAGAATACTGTCCCTAAGGCTATGTCTGTACTAGTACAGTAGATGGGGCTAGGGCAGTAGACTCGAACACTGATGCACTATCATCCATATTTTTTATCTGTTACCAGAGCCTCCAGTGTGGCTGTGGTCTTTGCCAACTAGCAACTCCCCTGGATATTTTCTGGGCATGGTGCATCTGGATAGCGCACATCAGACAGGGACTGCTTCCAGCAAGGGGTATGGATGAGGACTGTAGCGAGCTAATGGTTATTAAACTAAAAGCCAACGTCTGTTTGCTTCTGATTGCTTACATACGTATCTATTCTGACACAATATGGAAATACAAGGCCAGTTCTTCACAGAATTTAAATATTTTTTATAACTTTAAGCACACCACTTCCAAAGAAATACCTATACCTTTAAAGATGGGCACATGTTAAAGCACTTTGGCAAGAAAAAAACTAAGTTTTTAAGCACTTCCACTACACAAATAAATAACAATAAAAAAGATATAAATATAGATTGAAAGAAGCTCCTTACTTTCCAGATTTATAGATTAACACCCGCTCATCCCCTAGACAGAGACTCAGATAAGAGCAAGTAGTTAAAATGGCTTTGTGGAGACACCTGCCTTCAAAGCCAGGGCACAGATCCTGGTTTATTTAACAGCATAGACATAAATTCATTAGCTGTGCATGAAGTACCTGTTTTGAATTTATATATAGATATCGCATTTGCTTCTAAGTGGTTGGAAAATATTAATTTGTACTAGCTGCACAATGCAATTTGGTACAAAGGCCTTGGAGCTTTTTCTACTGGAACTGGTATACTCACAGAAGCAACGCTCTGCAGAAACACAAGGAGAGATTCTGAGAGCACTCAGGTCTAGGCTTTTGCTCCCTAGCTAACAAATCCTGCCCTTCTGGAGTGCCTGTTGGCTTGGATTTGGTGTTGCACTGAATTGGTTATACTACTTGGGGCTCAGGTGATACCTTCATTGGACTTGCTCAACAATCTTTGCAGTTTTGCTCCAATGGGCATTGTAAATAGTCCTCCGAGTCCTTCGTCTACAGCTGAAGATCATGGTCATGTTTACTGTCAGAAATCAAATACTGCATTAGATGAATCAGCAGTGTGATTGGTTATGGCAATTCCTACACTTGATTTTATCCAAAGAAATACTAATGTTTCAGTTTCAATGAGGAAGAGAACAAAACCACATGGAATTTCATTACTTCTCATTAATTTCACTTAATGGATAAAAAGTTCAATATGGGCCATGGGCCTTCTAATTGCAGGGCAGAAAGCTTGAAGTAAAATTACTTTGGGCAATAAGAACAGAGGAAAAGAAACTGAACGAAGAACAGAAAAGACAAGAAAAATCTTGATGCAACCACATGGGCAGCAAAAGCAATTGCCCTTAGTTATTGTGTCATGGAATGAAAAGCTAAGGCTAATCCCCTTAGCTTTCCCACGTGAAAGTGGAATCCAAAACTAATCCTTTTATAGTAGTGATACCACATGAAATGGGGTGTTTAAACAAATCCCCTCAATCATCATAGCAAGAATCAGGGAGCTAAAGTCAATCCCCTTAGCTATCCTACATGAAACAGGGAACCAAAGCAATCTCCTTAGTTATGCTAAGTTATGCTAGTGTTAATAACGAACTCTATCAGCCTTTAAAATTATTTTGATATAAAATTATTAGTACCATTCTTCTGACATAATATGACCCAATGTGAGCATGCAGTAATATCTATGGTACAGTAAGTTGAACATTACTAGCAAATTTTATGGTGTAAATTATATGTCTAATATTCACCACTTCATGACTTACTAGTCATAAGCATAATGCAAGAATATCTACGTATCAGTTAGCTGAGAGGCAAAACAAAATGTTTGAGCTCTTCCTTAAGAAAAATTAAGAAATTGGGAGTATTCGTCATAGTGTGGAAAGCTGACAAAAAGTACTAACAGACGTGCAGAAAAACCATGGAACAAGGCCGTATTAAGCATATCATCACATAATTTAACTGTTGTGCCTGCTAACTTAAACTGTTACTTTTTTTTTTTTTTTACTTACTCTGCAATATGCCCAGTTTTTTAACACTACTAGTCAATTCCAAAGAAACATTAATAGACTTCTTAAAATAACTGTTGCTAGTTGAATTTGTCCTGGTTTTGGCTGGGATAGAGTTAATTTTCTTTGTAGGAGCTGGTCTAGTGCTGTGGTTTGGATTTAGAATGAGAATAATGTTGAGAACACACTGGTGTTTCAGTTGTTGCTGAGCAGTGCTTACACCAGTCAAGGACTTTTCAGCTTCCCCTGCTCTGCCCAGTGCACAAGAAGCTGGGAGGGGGCACAGCCAGGACAGCTGGCCCAGACTGGCCACAGGGCTATTCCAGACCGTATGGCACCATGCTCAGTATATATAGCTGGGGGGAGTTGGCCACGGGGCAGTGAGCGCTGCTCAGGGACGGGCTGGGCATTGGTCAGTGGGTGGTGAGCAATTACACTGTCCATCACTTGCTTTGTATACTACTACTACTATTAACTACTATTACTACTACTACTACTACTACTACTATTTTAATTTATTTTATTTCAGTTATTAAACTGTTCTTATCTAAACTCACAAGTTTTTTCACTTTTACTGTTCCGAGTCTCTCCCCCATCCCACCAGGGGGAGTGAGCAAGCGGCTGTGCAGTGCTTAGTTGCCAGCTGGGGTTAAACCACTACACATACATATTTGCTCCATTTAGTGATAGCCTTGTTTGGGAGTCTTCATTGCTTTGTTTTTTCAAACAGATCTGGTTGATAAGATCCTTCCCCAACATTAAGATACCCAGAGGCATGTTCACCTCCACCTTCATCTTGTCTCCGTGTGTCCACTGGAAAACTTTTGGTTCTTTCTAAAAAAAACCACAGGATCATCAAGCCTCCAAAAATACAAAATGAAATCTGTACCATTTTGCCAAGTCAGACCATCCATTTCTGTTCCTTTCAAGGTTACTTAACAAAACAAAACAAAATGCCAGCTAGAACATCTGCATTCTTCAAGTGTTGTCCTACATCTCAACAGCACTTGTGATCTTTCAATTTATTTCTGCAAGTCACGTATTATCTTTTAAACTCTCAGGAAGGGATTCTTTTGATTAAATACAGTAGAGGAGGATTATCCTCTTAAATCTGAAATATAGTTATAATTATTATTCATATACACCTGGACTTTCTATTGGATTTCTTTCTATTTTGTTCTTCACAGAATTGTGATTATTAAAAATAATTCCGTTTCCTTATTAGCAGTCAATAAACATATCTACAAACTATCTATTTTCCACTTTTTGAAGTGGCTTATTAGGATTATGTGAAGAGTATCCAATTCTGCCATGTCTGCTTACATAAATACACAATCCATGTGGTAAAGGCCTCTGTACTTGCTTGGATCCCTTTGTAGGGTATGCACATTAAATCATGCGTGCAAATTACTGTGTAAAGTGTCTCTTCTTAAATCTGAAGTTTTCAATTCTTTATATTTTGGACTAGCAACTGCTGCACACTTTAAATGTTAACTGTTCCTCAGAGAAGAGTTTTCAAGCTCAAGTGTTGTACTAGAGGGTTAGAGAAAGACATCTACTGGCAGAATGAGCAAAGCAGAGAAGAATTTCTTTAACACTATGCTTTCAGTCCAGCTGGAGTATTTTTTTCAGTAGTCTCAGGCCTGAGTACTACTCCAGTCTCAGGCTGGAGTACTACTCCAATGTTTATAAGAGGGCCAGGATCTCATCTCAGCCCTGAGTTCATGGAAGACTTATCTTAGAGACAGCAAGTGGGATCACTTCAAAGCAGCAAGGAGGAGGTCAATAGGCAAGCAGTGTGCACAATCCAACACTGCTCCACTAACTACTGCTTCTTGGCCATCTTTTAGCTAGCAATAGTCATAGCCTACATGTGTACTCGAGTTTTTAGCATGAATTCATGGACAAGGAAGGTCATGTCACTGAGGGAGCTGGTCAGAAAGGGACCTTTTGACAGAAGATAAAATACAGACAAAGAAAAAGAAACAGAGCAAGGAAAAGCAGGGAGAAAACCGTCTCTACTTACGAGGAAGAAACCCAAATGTATTAAGCCCTTGAGGACTGCAACTAACATTAAGATTGCAGATAATGTCAAAATGGTAGTGATACACTTTCTCAAAAAGAAACAGAAAAGTGTGTCTCAGCACCACAAGGGAAAAAACTCTGGGAAGTAGAGCAGTATTTAATTGTGCCCCAAACTGTTCCTAATTGCTGTACTAAGATCCACTTGGTGAGAATTCCAGTGGAGCTGAAAAACTATTCGTACAATCTTTCCATCCCTACAACAGTTAAAACTGCTGGTACCCACATTACAGCTCATCATTTCAAGCACCATCAGAACATAAATGATTTACTGCAATTTGCAAAGAGGACTATGTGTGTGCTTAAGTATTTAAGACAGGCTTAGAGAATGTTTTAATCTTGCAGATTTCTTGATAAATTGGTTACTTTGCTGTAACTTCAAAAATTCATTCAATATATTTAAACATCTGTAAAAGGTTCAAAAGTAAAGCTGGGGGGAGGGTTGGTTTTTTAAATTTCTGTTAATTCTAAGTAAAGGCTTCCAATATAAGGTCAGGCTACTGCAAACCATTAAGAAGATATTAATTCTTTCATTTTCATTATGCATAGAAGATCCACTTTTAGAAAATAAATTATTCCTGTCACTAAAAATGATAAAAAGAAAGCAGCAGTTTTCCTAGAGTTTCTCTCAATTACTGAGCACAGTATATGAGTAAAAAGCAGCAACTGGTCCTGAGACAGTGAAGCATCTTTCACTGCTGCCACTTTTACCTTTTTGTCTTGGAAAAAAAAATATTTTTGTGGCTTTTTAAAAATCCAGTGAGATTGCTTTTCAGAATACCTAGATATTTATCAACTACTTAAGCATTTATGAGACCATTACCTAACGCACACAGGAATTCCAAGGGGTATTTCCCATGAGTTCAGTATAGTGGTTCTTAGTCTCTAAAAATACAATGGTTCAGATGAAGAGGTGTTCAGCATGCACCCGGTATTTCCATAAATATTGCTTTTCTTCCACTTTCCTTTTGTCCTTTCTTTTCCATGATTTTGTAATGAAGGCAATATTCAATTTGACATTCTTCATAGCTCCATGTGTGTGCACAGTGAATGCTGAATTATAACAGAACAATATTATATTTAATTGGGAATGGATATGAGTGAGTTTTTTGAATTTCAGAGTATTTACCTGTTGGCAGAAACCATAAAGATTCTGTAATACAACACTGCTGAAAATATACTCCATGCAATTTAAATTAATCATTCCTCCTCCCTCAACCTAGTATGTTTCCTTCTCAAAATATGATTCTCTCTCTACAGGAAAAAAAAAAAACCAAAAAACAAAAAACACCAAAAAAACCAAACAAACAATAATGTGTTAATTTTCACTAAATTATACTTTTTTCTTACTGCCCTTTTTGGCAAGCCAAGATATTGTAAACTTCTGAATGCAAGATATGAATGTGAAACTTACAGAGACTTAAAATCTATTTTTCATGCACTGAGTACATAGAAATGCAACCCATGTATGGTACTCTGATTTATTTTAAGTTCCAACCAACATATTTTTGAAAAAAACAATACAGGATTTAGCACACATTTCGTAGGACTGCACAACTGAAAAAGTTAAATGTTTACTGTGCTCCACTACTTACAGTTTCTCATACCTACAATGAGAAACATTACAGAAAATATAAATACTGCTACTGCCACTCTGTGCCCTCTTTTGCTATATAATATACAACATACACTGAAAAATAATCAATTTTCTTTGTGCATTATAATTAAAGAATATGTGTTACACAAGATACATTAGAAATCAGTATCCTAAGAAAATGAACAAATTAGTTTTACATTTGCTGTTTGGCAGTTTGAGGGCATTGAGTGCATGAACTGGTTCTAACCAAAGTATAAACGAACTTTTTTAAGGAAAAAAAGGTTGGTATTTTAAACAGCACTTCTCTGCATCAAGGATTACAAGACTGCCTGCTTTGTTTCCTTTTTCTTTATTATGTTTGGTTTTTTTTTTTTTTTTTTGCTACTCAAAAGTGATTTAAAGAAAAAACAAAAAAAAACAACAGAGTCCTTAATGGTCATGAAACCATATAGTCAAGCAAGAAAGTAAAGAGTATTTGGCATGAGGAGGGAGTCAGGGAACTTTGATCTTGGGCAAGAGCGAGCCCAACTCATTAAGGGACATATTGCTTCATTATTAAGTTGATACACTTGAATTTCAGCTATGTGTCTTCAACATGGATTTTACCCCCCCTTTTTATGTTTTATATTAAATATTTCAATAGTCATGGAGGATGAAATGGAGATGACAAGCTCCTAACTTGACATCCCAGTAAGAGGTCATCCGACTAGAAAATCAGTAAGAAAAATTCTTCTGCTTCACACATGGCCCATAGTTCCAGCTATATACAGGAAATTCTGCTTTTGCTAGGAATATATTTGTATACACCACCACCTAAATTAAACAGGAATGGAAAAATAATGCAAAAAGTGTATGCAACGTTACTATCATAAAGTTCAGACTTACTACACAATACATTAAAAATACAACAAATTGCTTTTGGTTGAACAGTTCAGAGACTACTTCTATTGCTTTACTATTACAGATTATTATTTAAGTATATAGTTGTTCTGTACTGAACCATTCAAATATGTTTATAATCCTCCCTCATTATATCTTCTTTCCTACAAGTGTTTTTTTTTTTTTTTTAGTTTACAGGACATTATATCTCATTGTTTAGGCTATGAATACTTTAGATCTGTGACTGCACAGTGGCAAGCACAAATGGGCCCAAATATGTTTGCGATATCCAAATAAGAACACGATGGTGTATTTTGCCAATAGCTATCCTCTGTGGAATCCGTAATTAGATGTTTCACACAAAATCAAATGAAAAATAATCAGGATACTGCCCAAATGTATGTACAAAAAAATGAGGATGACAAATAAATAATATCTCTTCTTCACAGTGCCTGGCACATTTTATGAATTTAACCATTTCAGATGGAACATGCTCTGGTAACCCTGCATCCATCAAATATATACTCAGACTCCTAGCACAACCACAGCTAATTCTTTGACCAGGGTTTTTAGATTCCATATGCAGACAAATTAAGATTTTTGCCATTTTAACAGGAAATACAGATGAAAACAAAAACTCAGGCATGCACCAAATTACTCAGACACTGGCAGTCCCAGGGACACAGTTTCCAAGAAAACCTTTTATGTTCTACAAGGTGCTTCTAAAAGAAACATGGAAACTTGACTCTCATAGGCAGGTCATCTCATAGGAGCAACAGCAATTCCTCTAGAAAAGCTTCAGACATTTAACTAGATCTTGGATATACCTAATTGTTTAATCCCTGCAGATGGAAATTAATCCCCAAAAATATCCCTCAATTTACCTTTTTCCTCATACAACACGTCTTGACCATCAAAAAGGATTTTAAATATGGCATTGCAGAGCATAGTGTTTGATTATGTCCAAATTACAGCTCAAATACATGATTTCAAATATTTTTCTTAATGTCAGCTCTGTAAATTTCCCATATTGTGTGAAAATCTGATTAGCTTCCTTCTTTTTCCTTCATCCCTGTCAAATGCTCTGACAGCTAAATCCCTACCTTCTATTAAACTTGCTATTAATACCACAGCCTCTGTGACACCTCTGAAATCCTGCTGGTGAGCTTTCATAGATGTAACTACATATAAGGATTATGCAGTTGAACTGCTGTAATAGAGGAAGAATTTAGACTTTTGGATGCATCTTTTTCTCAAGTTCCTAGTTAAAACTGCTTCTTGCTACTTCTGCAACACCTGTCCACATGCATGCAATTCTCTGTTCCAGAGCTATTTGCTTGGAATAAACCTGAAACACCTTCAGATATGTGTCTTTTTGTGGTACTGACATTTTTTCCTGTTGACTTTCACACAACTTTAATTTTAAATATGTTTTCTGGATCTGGCTGGGATAGAGTGAATTTTCTTCACAGTTGTGTGTATGGTCCTGTGTTTTAGACTGGTCACCAAAACAGTGCTGGTAATGCACCAGTGTTTTAGCTGTTGCTGAAAGGTTCTTGCACAGCATCAAGGCCACCTCTGTTTCTCACTTTGCCCTCTCAAGGGTAGGCTAAGGGTGGGCAAGAGGTGGGGAGGGGCCACAGCTGGGACAGCTGACACAAACTGACCAAAGGGATGTTCCATCCCATATAACGTCATGCTCAGCAATAAAGCTGGGTGGGGGAAAGGGGGGTAGTTTTTTCAAAGTAGCCATTGCTTGGAGACTGGCTGGGCATCGGTCTGCTGGTGGGAGGTGGTGAGTAATTGCCTTTGCATCACTTTTTCTTTTCCCCCACTTACTAAACTGTCTTTATCTTGACCCACAAGTTTTTGCCGTTCCCATTCTCTCCCTCATCCCGCTGGGTGGGAATGAGCAAGCAACTGGAATGAGGCTTAGCTGTTGTCTGGGGCAAACCCACCACAATATGCCATTAAAGATGCAGAGGATGTCTTTGAACTATGATGCCTTGTTCACAGAGTCACAATTCTCCAACCACAGAGCAGCCTAGGAACTGATAAATACAATCACATTTCTTAATTCTGGTTTTAAATGCCCTATCTTATTCACCCCACAAAGCCTGACCTTAAGCTGTGTTTATAAAGATGGTTTAGCGAACATACCATGCCATGACCTTTTTCAGCCATTAGATTGGGTATCACATGATGCATGACTAAAAGTAGTTTACAATACTCAAGCACAGATTACAGAGACTAGGAAGTATTATCATATATCATCATAAATATCATATATTAGCTATGAAAAATGAAACGCAAGGTTTTTTTCTATTCAGACTTTTAAAGATAAGTTGTTTGGTAAATATTTAGAACACAAAAGTCATGCAGGATGATACAAATATTTTGTTCAGGAACACTCACTGGAGGATGATGTATATTTATATATCTAGGAGTGGGAATACCACTTTTACCTAAGAGATAGATTACTATGTGGTATAAAACTGCAGTTC
The DNA here is from genome assembly GCF_965183815.1 of Platalea leucorodia. Classification (NCBI taxonomy): domain Eukaryota; kingdom Metazoa; phylum Chordata; class Aves; order Pelecaniformes; family Threskiornithidae; genus Platalea; species Platalea leucorodia. Next base: position 116,853,546 of record NC_138824.1, read on the forward strand.
TAGAAGACAATTCTCACACAGTGAGAATCAACTGAACATGAGCTCCCAATATTATTACTGTTGTGAGAAAGCCTAGTGGGATCTCGTTGATGTTTAAACAGGGGAACAGTAAAGAAAAGTGGCATAATGATTTGTAACTGTAGAAAATCATGAAATTGACTGTAAATACTATATATTTGTGTCCATATTTTCAAAAAAGAAGAGCCACACGATGATTTGAACCTCAGAGAAGTGGGAGGAGGAGCAACGAAGGACTTTATATCAATTTAAATATAGTATGAGGCTGAGAAGGAAGACTGACAGTAGGAACCCTTTTTTAAACAGTGATCTAATTAATTAATGGAACAAATTACCAAGGGGAATTATGGTTTCTTGATGTCTTTAAAAAGTTATACTTCAGTGAAATACTTGTTACTGAGTAAATGCAATGGTGAGGCTTGAAATCTTACAGCCTCTGATATAAGGGTGATCTGATGAATTGTTCCTTCTGGTTATAAAGAATTTAAATATCTCTTGAGTCTAACAGTTACACTATTAAAAGTGAAGATCAGAAGTACTGATGATATTGTAATTCACACTGCTACATGAAATGTTCAAATCACAGTCATCCATAAAATCAATATTGCAGTAGCCATGTGGATATGCAAATTTATACGTTTACAAATACACATAACCTATCCGGTTTCTGTTTCATAGATAAATCCAAATGACTAGGAACTACAGTTTGCAGAATTTGCATTTCTTTCACGCTATAATCTGCACTATTTATTTGCTGTTATCTTTTGTACAATGTAGTTCTCTGATTGTAGATAACAAATTAATATGAAGTGCAGAACTAAATTGTGGACACCAAGTATCACCATATCTACCATACACTCCCTATCTTTTTCTTATGATGCCATACTGCTGCCCGAGCATGTTCAATGCACTAACCTCACTTTCTGTTTGTGTATTACTGATTTCACTATGCACGTCTTAGTCTTATATCTCAGATACTTGTTTGTGTTTTACTTGCTTATCTTGCTACCTTTTACCACTTTCACATTACTTGCTTTGTTCTCTTTTATTTATCATTTCCCCATCTTATATTCCTTCTTACTATATTTTGTGTGTTGTGCCTAAAGCTTGTATTATCATTTCACACAGTAAAGTCGTACTGCTTTTGTTTGTTCTTTTCTTTAGTCAACTTTCTTAGCTAACTTCTTACACTGTTTTCTACTCTTTATGCATCCAATGACTTTGTACTGGAGAGTGCTACTTTTTTTGCTAATTGCTTTGTTTATTGATAGTTTTAATAAAGGAATGGGCCTAAGCTTCTCTCTCTTTCTTATAAAAATAATCAATCCACTTAAAAAAATCAATAGTTAAAAATCTGAAGTATTGTGTAAGAATGTTCCAAGACACATTGGCCCAATCACCTTCAGAGATATCACTTAAAAATGAAGGTAAAGATGGATGTGGCTACATTGAAAGAAATGTTTGCAGGTTGGCACTGGAAAACCTCAGTATCATCTCTGATTACAACATAAAAAAGATTGGTAAGTGAGTACTGGTGACAAACAGTACTATGCCATTCAAAAATGTATTACCATAAACTATAGAAATGTCTTCTAATTAGCTAAAAAGGAGCTAAAAAGTGAATTGTTGACTGATGCATATACTGTAAAATAATTATTTTAACAGAGAGGGTAGGGGAAAAAAATCAGTACTTTGACAAGTTCAGTCTTAACAAATTCATAACGGAAAAAAACCCCTACAGCTGTATATTGGTGAGAGTTATTAAAAACCTTAAAAGATCCCCCAAAGAAAGAAGATATTTAAAACAGATTTACTTCTGTGGATAAATCAATAGGAAAATTACCAATTGACAAGGAAGCTGTTCAAATAACTGCAGGAACTGGGATTAAAATAGTTTCATCACTCACACAGCTGTCAAATAATTCAGAGGACTTCTAGTAGGCTCTTTACTGTTTAAGCTATACATTTTGCCTACCATGACAAGTCAAGGTAGCTTGTACAAGTCCCTTCCACATGTAAATAATTTTTCACAGCCTTGTGTTATGAGTCACCTTGCCTTTCTATTACGCTAATTTTAAAATGTTTTTGGAGTTTACGAAGTGGCTACACACAAGTTAAAATTTAGATTAATGTTAGAAACAGAATATTTTTTCATGATTTTCTTCTTCAAATAAGAACACTTTATTCCAAATTAACAGTTGCAAAGTAGATTCAGCTCACGCAAAATAAGGCATTGTTAGAGTTAAGTAGGAGTACTTATGGGAGAAGTTTATCAGGAATAGACAGGCCCTTATGACAATAGCCTCCAAACCATAGCTCATAAAAAAACTTTGCTCACAAAATTGTGTTACATTGCTTAATGCAATGGGAAATAAATAATAATTAAAAAAAAGTTACATTGAAGTCAGAAGGAAAAAAGCCCAACAACTGGAGTTGCCCAAGGTACGTTATTTTATTAGTATTACTGCTAATGGATAAGTGAAGGTTGTGGACCACTACATTTCAGTTAGGCTTTCAGGTTTTTTTCCTTTCTTCCCTAATTTTCAAAACCTTTTTAACCACTTAAACAGTGCTTAATCCTCTAGAAAAAAGCTGCCCTTCTAACAGTCACAGCACCACAGGCTATAGTGAGAAAACCTGAGAAAAATAACCCTGTCCCCAAGGTCAGCAAACTGACTTCAGCTGGAACCCTGGATAATGGTTCACATGAACTTGACTGGCCTGCCCACTAGCTCACATTCACGTCCTCTTTTGAAACCTGCGAAGGGGTTCCTTCCCATTTTTTGCATCTCTCCATAAAAAGTTATTCTGCATTTTCAAGGTTATGGAGTGACAGTTTGTTGAGTAAATATCTGCTTTCATTCCACAGCAAATGCTTTTTCATAAATCAATTGGTCATTTTGAACTATAGCCCAAAGAACAGAGGAAGTATCAGATGTGTCCATTATTAAAGTAGAAATTTTAGACAGCCCATCACTGAGAAGCTAAATTGGAACTCAATCAACAAAAGGTGATTCTATTGACCTCAAAGATATTAATGTTTTACGCTGCATTTTTGTAGCTCTAAGCACTTAATTTATTACCTGTTCAAAATACGAGGAAAAAAATTGACAAGCAAATAAAGAAAACATATTTGTAAGAAAAACTATTGTATTCTTATGCTTCAGGAAGGTTGTACAAATAACTGGGAAGAAAATGAAGAAATAAAATCATATATTATATTACCAAGGAATGCATAACGCAGTTGTGCATGACTCATCTTTGCAGCTAAATGATGGGATTGCATACAAATGCCACATACAAAACTACTGTGTTGTATCTTTATTTGCTTGGGTAGGTACCTCTGGAGGTTACCAAAACTGCTGAAAGCTTGCAAACATTATGTTATGAATCTACTATAAATAAAAAGTCTGGGAGGTGAAGGTTAAGGTTCTGCAAATTCCAAAAGAATACCTCCTAATTTTTTTCTCCTACTTCACCCTAGCATGTTAGTTTAAAATCTCTGAGGCATAATCAATACCCAAAGCCCAAGCATTAATATTTCAGTTGCTATTTAATTTAATGGAAACATTCTTTGTGACTGAGTATGCCAGTAAATTAATGACTTCTGTTAATGTCACAGTCTCAAGAAAACCTATCATCTCATCCTCCTAACCTCAAAAATATTCATCAGAGCAGTAACCATTTGTCAATAACATTTTTCTTACACATGTAAACACTGCACATGCACTAATTTTTGGAAAAAAAAAAGTTTGATTAAAGTAACATGTAAGATTTACACAGTATCTGAACAAAAATCTCTATCAAAAGCACAAACAAACCAAAACCTGTCACTTTCCTCCAGGAAAATGGAAAATACTGATGTGCCCATCATGGGACAAAATAGGTTCTTATTTCTGCAGTGATAATCTCAATCACACCAATAATTATGCCATATTCTGAATTATATTAGGACAGATAAGTAACTCAGATTAGATAGCACTGTGAGCATAAAACAACATCTCTGATGGTTGCGCAAGATTTACAAAGACAACAGTTTTACTGTTCTTTACTAAATCAGTAAGTATAATAGGAGTTATTAGCCAATCCCAAAAGCACTATTTTGCCTTACATTTTCATAAGACTCAGGTAATAATTAACATGAACATTGGCCTTTTGTTTCAGAGACTGCATACAAAAGTGACATGAAGAAGCATACAAATGTCATATTCTGTTAATTACATGAGCATTTGTACGCTCAATTTTCTTCTTACCTTTGTGTAAGGTACAGGATCCCGGAATAATTTAAATAGAAACAGTTTTGAAATACATTCCAGTTCAGTTTTTAACTATAGTATCTTTAATATTTTATAAGCCAAAGTAATGTATGTTTTCATATTTTAATAACTTTATGCAATTTTTCAGTATGATCAAATATCTAAACCAAAATGTACATTTGGTATATTTTAATGAAGTTTGTCAGAATGACGCTAACTCTGAAAAATCAGCAAACGTTGATTTTAATCAGCAGTTCTGCATTACTCTCAGTGAGTGAGAGAAACAACTCTCATTTCATAGAAGTCATTTGTCTGCACTATTTATTTGGGGTTTTTTGCTTGTTCCTTCTTTCTGCACCATTTCAGAGGTGCAGCATTGCTACTAGGTCCCACTACTCACAGCAGCCTTTCCTGGAATGTTGACCTAAGGCATTTTCCCTCATTCCACTGTGAGAAACGGAGAACCTTGTTTGTCAGCATATCCAGTCATCTCCTGCTGTACGTGACCAAGATCTTACAGTCTGTTTCTTAAATGGATCATGCTTTCCAAATCACGTATTCTCATCTGTACAATTTCCCAAAAAGTTTGTTCAAAAACTTTTTTGTTGCAGTGCACATGAATCTTTATCCCATTTACAGCTTAGATTAATTTGTCAACAGTTTAGACATATTTTCTTCCTGAGTTAACAGTACATGTACACTTCTCTGAACTACCTCTCCATACTTCATTTATCCAGTTCCTCTCATAGTTTTCACTCGAGCCTCTTCTGCCTATTTTATGTCCCAGGAAGCCTTATTCTGTGTGTTTTCCTCATGCTACAAACCACTTTTCTCCCACATATTTACTCTAGCTACTTTTTTTAAAAACCAGCTTGTACTTATTTGGGAAATTCTCTAATAACTGAATCCCAAGTATTGACTCAAATGTAAACTCCTTGTATTCTACTAAGTGCTGCCAATTCTTAAAGCACAGCAAAGACACCTGAAAACCTCAATATGCTGCAAAACTAATGTTAAGGATATGTATGGCCAACCATAATAGGTATGTTGTAATAGCTATGTTTTAAATCAACTTTGAATGCAGGGGTTTTTGTGCTTGTATATGGTGGTTATTGTTACTGGAGTAACTAAGGCTTTTAAGAATTTACAGAATAACTAAAATTATATCTTGTGTGCTTTCAAGATACCAGCCTCCCTGTTCAATTCAATGGAGCTCATCATAAAGCTAGAGCAAAAAATTCCTCACTGTATTTTCTCGTCATGGTACATGACAGTATTTGTTTTTTGCTAAAGCAAAAATTCCTCACTGTATTTTCTCATCATAGTGTATGACAGTATTTGCTTTGTCCAGGATTTTTGAAGGAAATAAAACTTTCAGAATTATAACTCATATTGCATGAGACTGCATACAAAATGTAAAACATAGAAGTATCTGTAACAGACTGAAATTGTGTCTAGGAATACAAAGAACTGGAAAACCCTGAAAAAGAGTAATCCATAAAGTTGAAAATAGGCTGAGATTAAGAAATGTCACATTGCTTGAAATCCCTGAGGGAAGAGACACAGAAGGCATTTTATAAAAATGGATTATTAAGGTGCTGAGGATAGACAATTTCTACTTCCTTCTGGAACAGATCACAAGAAATAAAATAACTAAAAATGAAACAAGATATTTCACTCAGAAAAACAGTATTTTCTGAGCTCATTTCAGAGAAGCCAATAATTATATGCCTCATACACAAGAATTGAGAGATAATGCCAGTTAATATAAAAATAAGTGATATACAATATGTACAGTGACATCAGAACTAGAAGCTGATAAAATAGGTGTTAAATGCTCCAGTATACTGTATCTTAATTAAAAAGTTAAACTACAAATGCCTCTGATATTCTGTTACGTGCATTAGCTGAGCAGAAAGAAAAGACGGGTTTTGGAAGTGCAGCCACTACAGTAGCCACCGATGGTTGAACTTCAAAGAGTAAAAATGCTCCTCTCTCCCACGCTCACCTGGCTGCACCATCTCCAAGTATACCAGGCACCTCTAACCAGGCACCCCCAGGGCCCTGTATGCAATGCCAAGTGCCTCCTGGCAATCTGTACCAACAATACTGTGAACCCGGAATAGCAGTCTTTAATCTAGAAGGGTCAGTGCAGGGAAAGAAAAAAATACCAACCAAACAAAACTATTTAAATATTTTCTCTAACTGTTTAAACTGGTTTAATGACATGAACATATTTATAATGTTTTTCTGATTTAGCTAAGCTGATACCATTTTACCAGATGCTAATGTCCATATTAATCCTCACTTAAATCATTAAAAGTTTTGTTTCTAGTTATAAAATTGAAATTGATTTTTCCTTTTATTTCACAAAAAATGTAGTCATAACACATTCCTCCAGCGTAGGAATTTTTAATATGGAACTTTATGGTGTGTAACAGTTAGAATCACATTTAAAGTAAGATAGATTCTTAACACCCAGAAAAGCAAGAGAAGGGCATAATAATGTGTACTCATGTCATTCTCGCGTCTGTTATTCCTACTTACAACACAGTCTGCTCCAGTCCTAAGAACAACTAAAATCTGACAAGTCTATATTGCAAGAATATCCACTCAGGTGTAACAGCCATTCACTTCCAGAGTGGCAGAATGCCAACATCAAGACAATAAAACCAAAACGGTAGGTGACTTACCCCATTTAAAGGAAATGTTTTCCATCCTAGTTCTCCGAGGGCAGCTGTAGTATCAAGTAACACAACTGAAAATGGAAAAAGAAACGGTATGTTTGTGGTATTGCTTAGATTAGTCATATACAACACAGTAAAGTATTAAACTGGTATGAATTGAAATAGCCATATTAGCCAGGTACGTCTGCTTAAAGGTATTAAAGCAATTAAAATGTTGGAGTATGAATAAAAACAGAATCTAAACATTTAGGCTTTCATGGCTTAAATTTCATTATCAAATGCCTCAGAAGATACAATTCATACAAAATGTAAATCTTTTGCAGAAATCATTGCCGAATCACAATACATTACCAATGTTTCATCATTAAAAGGCACCTGAATCAGCATGCACATTTCTGCAATCCTTTGCCTGGAAATCTAGAAACTCTGCATATGGACTTAAGCATGAAAGCTAATAAAATAAAGAAAAACAGAGTTGCAAAAGTAAGATGTTTAAAAAAAACCCATAAACTTCCCAGAAATAAAGTTATACAGTATACACAATTGTATAATTCAGAAAGAATACAGAAAGAGTCACAATTTTAGAGTCGATATTTTAGCTGGAATATGACAGTGCTGAAAACTGCTACATCTATTTTGCATCATTTCTGCCCTATTCATTTCGCTTTTTTAATAGATGACAGGATGTGCATTATTGTACCTGCATATTACAAAATGTTTCTGCATTGTTTTACTATGTTAAATTACATTAGCTTCATTTTTCTCTTCCTTTCACTAATAATGCAAAAATGATACAGAACACAGCTCATAGTGACAAGGAAGCTGACTGTAAACTAAATATTTAGTACATGAGACATCGTACCTACATGTACTACTGCCCTCTAATGGAATTGTTTAATTTGACCCTCCAATTTAAGAAATGTAAATTAGGATTTAAACATAAAATTAAGCATTGTATAGGGCAGTTTATTTTAATTATCAAGTTAATGTGTTGTGAATGCTCAGTTGCTCCTTACAGCCCACAAATTCCAGTTCTTCTTTGGATGGTTAAACAATGGAGAAAAATGAAGCTATTAGTTTGGAACATGACACCACTATCCATACATTTGGGGGTTTTATGCTGTTGTGCACTATCTTCCACCTCTTATCTGTCCAAACAGTCAATGTACAGCTATCTATAATGTGTTTCTATAAAGCAGTACAGCAGCAGCAGCACAAGCCAAGTCACATTTTTTTGCCTTATGGAAAAGGCACATTGGCATAGAAACTGTGTGAACTCGCCACCTTATAAGAGGAAACTTGACCTAGCATCTTCCTTTGTCTTTTGTATTAGTGACAATTAGAGTTCCTCTATATTTGAATGTGTGTTGACTTTTAACTTGAAACTGAAATCGTCTTATCAGCAAATTTACAGTCAGGTAACAAGCTCAACATTAAGCAAATAAAAGTTTAATGATCTATTTGAAGAAACTAATGACATTTTTAAAAGGATATTCAACAAAAGAGAGTATTCTGCTCTCCACTTCTTCACCACTTCACCACTTTATGAAGCTTTGTGAATAACTTGAAGATAAATGAAATATTTTTATAAGCTCTATTTTACTTCCAAAAAATGGAATCACTATCCCCACTGAGACTACTGCTGCCTTCTGCTTACTTACAAAGCTGTGATTTACAGCTGTCAGTATTTTCTATTTGCATCAGGCCACCATGCTCTTGTTGAAGAGTCAGAAAAGCGTCTTCCCATTTGGCCTGTGATGCAGCAGTTTCCTATGTAAAGTTATTATGTACTGGGGATCTGTCACCTCCAAAAAAATTAAGCCACTGGGTTTAGACATTTCCTTTTCGTATAATTTGGAAGACAAAATGTTCAGCTGCCTTCTGAGAATATTTCAGTTCATCTTAGGAGTTTGTTTTCTTCTTTCCAACTCTCCTCCTCTCCTCTCTCAACCCAGCAAACATGGACTATTTGTAAATATACTTGGTTTTCAGCTGAGGTTATATCTTGCTATTTATCAAGTGCTATTCTGATGATATTTTAATTCTTTAAGACAGAATTAAATAAATAATCAAATGAAGAACACTATATGTTACTGCTGAAACTATGGACCTGCAGGTAGAAATTAACTGTTTCTACAACAGCATTGGGCCTTGAAGTGCCATTTCAGTTTTACAATTTTTGTGGTAGCAGGACCATGATTTAATAAACATCATCCAGGTATTCAAAACTAATACTTCCAAGGAACAAGCCCCAAAGTACAGGAAGGAAAACTAATTCATTACTTCAGTGGAGCCTGAATTAATTAATTCCTTGGCCAAATTAATCAGGTACTACTTGAAAGCTCAAAGCTGTACATCAAAAAAATTAAAAACTAGAATAAATTCATCACTGAAAGTATGCTAAGTTTAAATTTAGTTGAACCATGATCTAATAATATTTCTTGTATACATTTACCAAGCAGTCCCTATCAAGTAACTGAGTTTTGTTAAAATACCATTTTTGATATGTTTTAAATCTCAAGCATCTTGCATGCTCACATATGCTCACCTATATCTACCACATCTCTTAGGACCTCAAACTGGATAATTCAAACAACCAACCAACCACTAACCACAATTAGAATGCTATCACCTTCAGAGTCAGAAATGAAAATTATAAAAGACTGTCTTTCCAACACTACTTATATTACAAGACATAAAATAATTATCAATCAAAAATGTGCAAATACTGGCAGATCAAGTAAACATTATGTTTATGGCAAGGAAATACAAACCCCAGTAAAGCGGTGAAATCAATAGAGCTGGCTATACAAATGAGGACATGGATAAAGTAATAAAATGCTCGCACACTTCAGTGATTCAGAGATATCTACATGATAGATGACTTCAGTGTGGGATAGATACCCAAGCTATCTTTAAATGAGGTAATTAAGAAGCAGTCTAGCCCCAGAAGCACAGACCTGATGGCAGACAAATTTGCACTGCCAAGAAGCCTCCAACTCGCAGCTCCTTGGCAGAAAATTCATTCTGCCAAAAAAATCCAGACTAAGAGGAATGCCCACATGTATACATCTGAATTACATAAAGAAATGAACGCTTATCCTCTGACCACAGAACAGTGAAAGTTTCTAAAGAACTGGAAATTCACATGCAAAGGAACTAAAAAGAGATGGTGGACATTACACCCATGATGCTTAAAATGAGAGAAAATTCCCTAAAAAGTTAATGGATCCAGGAAGCTATATTTAGTGACCCTTGTCCCTATGTTTACTTATTTATACTCCTTTATATGCCATAAAAAGCCCCACTCCTTTTAAATAAGACTTCATGCAAAGTGTCCATTATGGACAAGCCATTAACTGCCAGCATAAGCAAAAGTATGTGTCTGGAGCTACTGCAGTTAATATTTATGAAAAAAGCTATAAATAAATTGGTTGCAACTAGAGCAATGTTATTGACATTTCTGACATCCAGCCTCCACTTATAGCAGCCAGTTTTTTGAGGTGACGTAGAGTGTAAAACTTGCAGAGTGAACAAGAGTGAAAGAGTGTAGATCTGCCATTATGAAGTCATCTCACGATTCAAAATGAACTCAAACATACTTTAAAAAAAAACTCTTTGGATAAAAAGAACTTAGATTTAGCACTTGCATGTCCTTCCTTAAATAACCGAGCTAGGGATACTGTCACTTGCCCAACAATAATATAAAGACTTAAACACACAGCTGTAAACCTATTGTTTCAGTTAACTGCACAGTTCACACTTAGAATTTGAAAGTGTTTAGCTTTGTTTTCCAGTACATACTTTAACAGATATTACATTATTATAACTCATTATGCCACACTGAGCTCCAGTTTTCTTTTTTTTGGACATATCTTACACTCCTATTATTAGACTTTACAATTGAAATTAATCTTTTCAGAGGTTTTGCCTGGTCCTGAGGGAACTGTTTTATTTAAAATTATGATGAGCAGAGCTCCAAGGACTGATGGTGTGGAATTTTAATTCTAATTCCAAAATACTGTTCTGAAGATGAACCCTACAATCTTATCTGTACAACCAAGGAAAAAGCCTTCCAAACATTCATTTCACCACTTCCTTTTCTCCTCTTCTTTCTTTACACACCTCTAGACAGTCTCACCTAACAGTTTTAAATGAATAAAGGATTTTGGCCAACGTCATGGAACCATAGCCCAACATCAGAACAGGCCATCAGATCACCCAGCTTGACCTTCCGCTCATTGTGGACTAACACATTTCACTGTTACCTCTATAGTGGGTAAACAGAAGATTTGCAAGGAAAAGGAGAACGACAAACAGACATTAATTCCTTAAGACAACACTAGTAACTCAGGGAGCTGCAGAAAAATACCAATATGGAAAACTCCAAGAACAAATGTCGAGACTCAGAAGAAGACAACTTGGCAAGACACAGACCAGCTCACTCCAACACATCCCACCCAGCTGACAACTGCTGGGCTGGCAGACTTGCCAGGTGCCTGCGTTGGGAGTGGGGAGCACTTGCTGCTTAGCCTGGCAGCACGTTTGCCTTATTTGCCTGCTCTGTGGCTTCACCCACAAACACATGCCATGCCCTCAGCAGCTACAGATTTCTTGTGTGCAGAATCTCTCCACTGCACTGGGTAAAAGATGCCCTAATAAATAAAAGATGGAAAGCTTCAGTAGCTTCCAAAAGGGTAGGCAGTCATTACAGATGATACCCAGAAACAGGGAAAACTGGCACAATTTTTTTTTTCTCTGAGAACTTACTTATTGACTGCAATCAGTTTATATTTATAAGACAAACACACTGAGCTTCTAAAGTCTCTCACTTCCAGCCCGTAAGAGAGTTGTTGCCCTCTTCTGAAGTGTTTGCACTTTTTTTCCAGGTTTTATGGTCTTTTTCATTTTTAAAAACAGGATCACCTGCAGTATTCTGAAATCATTCCTTCTAACAATATACATTAAGATAAAGAACCCTACCTATTTTTATATCCTGTCTATATATCCAAGGTCACATTAGCCTATTTTTTACTGCAGCATTGCACTCATAGACAGTTATCAGTCCATCAATATCACTGTCCTCTACACAATCACTTCTTTTCATCATTATTTTTCAGTTTGGGTTGCATTTTCATTCTTGAATGTACAAAGATCCATTTCTTTACATTAAAACAAGTTTTACTGTTAAGGGCTGACCTTTACTGAATGATAAAGGCTGTTCCCTGTCTGCACATCTTCTTTCTTTATTTACTTACTACTCTTTTGTCAGCTATTGATTTTATATTTATTTCCATGTTACTAATGAAAAAAGTTGACCAGTTAGAATTTTGAATGGTGTATAAGGAATATCTCAAATTCTGTGATTTAACAGTCACTGAAAACTACTTTAAGGTTTCTTAGACTTCAGTTTTTTAAAATCCATTTACTAAAAAATTTGGTAAGCTTTTTACTGTCAGAACACTTTGTGATATTTGGTCATACTTTACAAAATCTAAACTTATTACCTCTGCGGCTTGTCTGCTTGAGGAAGACAGAAAGAAGAGGGAAATATGCAATATGCAAGTTACCTTTGGCAATTAACATGTAATCAACTGGGAAAAATAATTTAAATATTTGGGTTTTTTTACCAGGACTGTTTTCCATAAAACAAATGAACTGGCATTCATTACATGCGTACCAATTGAATCCTTTTCCAGCATTTCCATTATTTTGCATGCAACAGCTATCTGGTTTAGGCAATATCAACGAGCTGCAGTAATAAAGGATGGGGAGCACCTGCCTAGATAGCAGTTCTGCCAGGAAAGTATATAGGAGTCATAGCAAATCACATAGCAAACAAAGTATGGACAATGCTGTTTGACTGAGATAAACAAACAGGATTATAGCCAGCACAAAATATAGAGTAAACCTTCCCCTCTCTTCAGCATTTGTAAGCCTTTAGCGGCAGTGCCGTGTCTAGTTTTCAGTGCCTTACTTCATAAAATACCTGGATCAGTTGCAAAGACACCACAGGAGAGCAACGGGAATGACGAGATCTCTAGAAAGGCTGTGCTCTGGAAGGTCTGACTGCACTGGAGTCATTTACCTTGGAGGTCAAATTAGAAGGACTATCCACTAACAATCTTCTAGCGTGTAAAAGGCTGTTCAAGGCAGAAAAGAATAATCTGTTCTCTATGTTAATGGCCAAAAAGGAAGAAGGGATTTAAATTACAGTAAAAAAGAGTTTTATGTTAGACTTCAGGAAAATCCTTACTACTCCTAGAGTTGTAAAGAAGAGGGATAGTTTAGACTAATTGGGAAGCTGGGGAATCTCCACTATAGGAGGCTTTTAAGACACGTTAAATACTGTCAGACCTGGTTTCTACATAATCTCATGTTGCCTTGGGGCAGAGGGGGGGAACCTAAATGACTTCTCAAATCCTCTCCAACACTGTGATTTTTATAAAAATTTAGTTACCTGGTTAATGGTGCTTCCCTTTTCTTTTCAAACCAGTACTCTAACACCTACGCTTTTCCAATATTCTTGAATTCCCCAAGTCCCCAAACTCATTAAATTTACCATCAGTAGCCCAGAGATCTCCTCAGCCAATTCTTTCAGGACTCTTGGAAGAGAACTATTTACACCAGATGGGGAGTACTTCATGTTCTTCATGTTATGTGAATAAATTACTAATTTCTAATTTTCTCAATTCCAAACACCTTATTTTCTGCATCTTTGTAAAAATACTTCAATACCATTCCCACAAACATTTTTATTCACAATACAATAGAGAAATTCCCATTATCCTGAGTGTTGTGAGACTTGGGCTTTTACCTAACACACTTAGCTTCTATTTTCAATTTTCTACACTTTTTGTTTTCTAATATGTATTGATTTCCACACGTATCCTCTCTTTTCCATTAATTATTGCAAGTGTTTATATTTCTAGTTTCTGCTTTCATGTTACCTCTAATGTACGCTGAGCTGTTATCCAAAACTGGCCTTTTTTTATTGATCAATGATTTCTCAATGAAGGATTTTAAAAAGGAATTTCCACTTTCCCCTTTTTCATTTTCACATTTACTCACTCACACAAACACATGATTAGAATTCTCCTCTAATGAGTAAGAACTGGTCAGAATAATTTTTCATGTACAAAACCCAACATCTCATTCATGATAAATTCACCTTCTCAGTCCTTAGAAGTTTGCAACATTATTAGACTGGGTGCAATATCTTATGTTGGATAACTGCCTGTCTTTAACTTGGTGGTGTTTCACTCCCAGTTACATGAGGTCTCCAGTAAGCATCTCCAAAAACTAATTCTCCCACAGCACCATTTTTCTTTCCACACATTACATAGAGATGCTTAAGGAATAACTTATGCTATCTTCTAATTTGATTCAGTTATCTGTTTCAGTCTTACTGTTCCCTACTACTACCCGGATATACGCAATTTCCAATCCTGTGTCTCTGAGCTAACAAGATTAAAACAAACAGTGGTTCTTTTGCATAAAATGCCACTACCCACCTTTTTTATTCAACCTTTTTTTCTAGAGAACCTTATTACCTATTTCTTAGCAAGATCATCTTTTAAATGAAATTAAAATTTATGTTCTTTGCTACATCATTTTATGCTCTCCTACACTTTCACAGTGCTCCTGCTACTTCAGAGCCAGTATAATTATCCTTTCCGTACCTTACGTGCAAACATGCATGTTCTCCTGAGAGTGGAAGGCTGCTGTAATCCTACTGCTCCATCTCTCACAGGAATGTAAGCCAACATTTTCATACCAAAAGCTTCAGTTTTACATTATCTTCTTTCACATTGCCTTTCTTCCATTCTAACACAAAAAATCAACATGAATCCCTTTATTCTCATGTTGTATTATTATTAGCATTGCCAACCATTGCAGACCCCTCAGTTACATCAGAGTAACCTCACTGGATTAAGTGTTAAATAGAAAAAGCGAGATGAAGCTCTGATTTATTCTCCTCTTGTGCTTTTTTGATGGAAGACTTTATTGAATTTGGATTATGGAATGCAGATTTTTATGTGCTTGTACCATGTAAATAAGCACGATAAGTAAACCAAATGCTGTACTTTGTTCTTGCTACCTAAAATCATAAGACACCACACTGAGAGATTTAATTTATGTAATTTTTTAAAATGAAAGGGTAATTCTTGTACCTACTGAGAGAACCGATGGAGGCAGAGGCAATTGATTCCAGCTGTATCTTCAGTACCATTATTCCATACACTGTCGAACCCCCGATGCTAGTGAAATGGAAGTAGCAACTAATGGAACCTCGGAATGATATGGTATTTCGTTTGAACAATTAAGTGGATAAGACATATTGAAGACCAAAGCTGATTATTTTACTCATTACATATCACTTCTGCAAGCTTATGTGTTCCTTTCTGTTTGCAACTCATTTGCCAAATATTTTTTCAACTCCATATACTTTTCAACAATTGGAGTTTATGAAGGTAGAAGGAAGAAATAAGCTACTTGCTTCACAAACCATTTGGATTTTTATATTCGTTATTCATGCTATGTAATTGATCCCCGCTTGTATCATCACATTACTTTAGAAGAACAAGTCATGAACATCATATATGATTATATCTGTGGAAAAGGGAGTTATACAAACATCCATTCAACTTACATTTGCGTGAACGAAAATACAATTTTACAATTATTTCCAAATAACAAGGCATGCAGCCATGGCAGGATGAAAAAAACCCTCAGACTCTAAACAAGTAATCTAATGTGTGTTTCAGCACCTCCAAAGTCTCCATAAAAACAGTTAAATCTGAATTAAACCCAGCAATACCTGAGATTCAAAATTCTACAAGTAGGCCTAGTTCATTTTATGACTTCTACAGCACCAAGGGATTAAGGTATTTGTCTTTTACCAACATCTTCTAAGACTTTGTAAATGGTCTACTTCATGTCTAAATTTTCTTTATCTAGAGATGACTGTCGTGGGAAAATAACAGAAGAATGGTGAGGAGGATTGTAAACACGTTCAAGTGATGCACAGCTGCGGTATAGAAAAATACATATATCATAGTAATCCTTGTTTAGTCCTGTGTGCTTGACAAGTAGAACACCTGTGTTTAGATAACATAGGCCTGTGATAGACTCAGAGGTACCCTATCGAACATGCTTGCGATTCCTGCCCTGCTGCAGGAAAGATCAAAGCACAGTGCTAAACTACACCTGCATGAATCCCCGATATACAGGCAAAACCAGCAGGTTCAGCAATCCTCTAGCAAGGACCGAGCTCCGCGGTGCCTGTGTTCCTACTTCTGTGCCTCTGCCCGGCTGCTGCTTCGGGGATCCCCTGGTTCACAAGGTAATGAAAATAAATTTACTCTTTGCATTTCATCCGTGGTTTTGTGGTTGCTTCTGTGTCCTGCCTTTGTCAGCTCACACACTGTTGAAATTATCGCTGTAAATTTTGAGGGATGGTCGTAAAAGTCTGCCCTTCTGGAGAAAGCCTTTGGCTGTCATATTCAGGGAACAACAGACACCAGTCCTTATGTGTTATTCCAATAATGAACATAATTAGAACATTCTGTCAGCTAGTTGCCTATTACATTTACTGTGGCTTATTTTTAGTATTGTTAACATCTACCTTTCTGAAAGCAGGACAGTGGATTTAAAAAAAGTGACAAGCCTATGGCGAGAGGCTGTCAAGCTTTAACTTAACTTTAGAATTTAAAGTATCCAACCACAAACATTTCTCATTTTAACAAGAGCATTTTTGCTTCCTTCCTAATGCCACTTTATTGTAAAGTAAGTAGTTGCAATACTTTAAACACCTATCAAAATGCTCCGACAAGCAATTATTATCATTTACAATTTATAACCTGTACACAGCCCATTGAACATACCTGTATCTTGTCATACCTCTACTTTAAATGACATGATTGATTGATACTGACAATTTTTTTAATTTTAGGACCAGGAAATATTTGAAATACTGGACAAATTTAAATATCTGTTTTATAAAGTTGGAGCTTAAGACATAATAAGATAAAAAAAATTGAGACAGAAAGAGTTATTTTCATGAAACAAGAATCCTTACACCCAAAAGAAATAATAGTAAAATTTCACGTTCCCCTTTTCTCCATTATTCTTGTAGCCTGTTTTTAATAGCATTAAAATTACTTAGAATAGTGCTAAAATACTTAACAAAAAAAAAAAAACCAAAACAAACCAACCAACAAACAAAATAGAAACAACTGATTAATTCTGAAAATTGGTCAATTATGCCTAGATGCTTTTGTTTAAATGAAGGCTTTTTCTGTTTAGACATCATGTAAAAGGCAGAGTTCACTCCTGAAGTAGCCTTAGCACAATTAAAATAGAGACTATTTGGCCAACTGTTAGCATTTACAATTATTTAGGCTAAGGTATGAAATCTTGGTAGCAGCTTGCTGTACAAAGCATCTTGTGAAATTTATTTCTCTGGTGTACAAAATAAGCATAATCAGGTGAATGAAGGAAAAGAAATGACTTTTACTGCTGTTTTACAACAGAACTGAGAAAAGACTCCCTGTGACCTACAACAGCAGCTCCTTGTTGTGGAGTGTAACTGGAGATTCATAATACCTCCACACCGATCCAACCGTCCATGCTCTAATGGTTCTTCTGCACATGCGTATATGAACACTCTGATGGTGAACGTCTCTCTAAAGCAACTTACGAAGTCTTTACATGGTTATTCTACTAGGATAATACATTGACTTTCTTTTTTCAATATCAAAGTGCTGCCTTATCACACAACTTTAATCCCTCTTCATAATACAGACAAATATTCCAAAGAAAGAGGAGAAATTAAACAATTTATCAGTCACGAGCACATAACACCAATCAGTAAAAGATATGGCCTTTCCTAGTCAGGCAGGTTCCATGTTTCATTTCATGAATACCAAGCAGAACCTTGGGAATCATCCCGATACATTCACTGGCACCAAATGAACCAAGCATGTAGAAAATGTATCTGTCAGTGCAGAAATACATGACAATTTCTGCACTGAAATCTTTCTGGGATAATAGTTACAATCCCAAATTATACACAGTTAGATCTGAACTATGTACTCTGCAGCTTTGCAAGTTGTTTTGCCCTAAGACAACTGTAAACATTATGTATTTTGAGGTCTAACATAAGTGCTTGCTTCTCCAACATGAGTCTTATTCACAAGCATGAGAAAAAATAAAATTACTGCAGTAAAAAGAAAGCATATTCAGATCAAAAATAAATGGGTGTACCTCAGAAACAGATGAACCCCCAAGTTTTCCTCAGGTAACTGCGGAATGGAGGATGAATAGGTAATATCCTACCTCGCCTAGCCTATAACGCAGATTTTTGCTCAAGAGCAGCGTCAAAGTGATTTCAAAGTGATTTAGTTGAACACTGCACTTCCAAACAGTGGAGTAAGACAGGAGGAGGTTCTCAAATCCACAGATCAGCCAGAAGGGATGAATTCCTACATTTGTAATGCTTCAGAGGGGGCGATGTCAGCCCTGCCCGACAGGCAGCAAACACAGAACTGAAGAGTAAGTCCTGGCAGGTAGAAGCAGACTGCGCTACTTTAATGGACTCCTCACAAAGAATGAGATGGGAAAAAAGGGGGTTTAGGTACCGGGGAAACAGTGTGTTCTTAACCGTTGACTCAGCTTTCATTTCTAAGACATTCCTTTTCAGCAGGGATTCCTGTTAAAATGAAGTGAGATAAATTAATGCTGTTCATAGGTCCAGAAACTAACACCAAAGCTGGTTTATGTCACATAGCTGTATTATTTTCCTAAGCTTTTGGTTTCACATCTGAGATAATTGGAGGTTGTGCTGGTTTTGGCTGGGGTAGAGTTAAGTTTCTTCATAGTAGCTAGTATGGGGCTATGTTTTGGATTTGTTTTAGTTACTGCTGAGCAGTGCTTACAGAGTCAAGGCCTTTTCTGCTCCTCACCCCACCCCACCAGTGAGTGGGCTGGGGGTGCACAAGAAGCTGGGAGGGGACACAGCTGGGACAGCTGACCCCAACTGACCAAAGGGCTATCCCACACCGTATGACGTCATGCTCAGCATATACAGCTGGGGGAAGAAGAAGGAAGGGGGGCTTGTTCGGAGTGATGGCGTTTGTCTTCCCAAGTCACCGTTACCCACGATGGAGCCCTGCTTTCCTGGAGATGGCTGAACACCTGCCTGCCAATGGGAAGCAGTGAATGAATTCCTTGTTTGGCTTTGCTTGCGCACATGGCTTTTGCTTTACCTATTAAAATGTCTTTATCTCAACCCGCGAGTTTTCTCACTTTTAGTCTCCTGATTCTCTCCCCTATCCCACCGGGGGGGAGTGAGCAAGTGGCTGTGCGGTGCTTAGTTGCCAGCTGGGATTAAACCACGACAGAGGTCAAGAGCTAACCCTGATAAAAATAGGAGTTTCAAAATCATGATAGGAGCCCAGCTGCCCTATGTAATAATTTTCATTCTGACTTGAAAAAGCTAATTGATATTCAATTCATCATCATGTTCGTGTCAACACTAGATTACTGGGCAGATTTTTCTAAATGAACATGAATACCTGACAGTTTTGTCAGCTCTGTTTATTAACCTGAGTATATCTTCATTAGGGAAATTAGAAACTAGTGAAATTCAGACAAATGGATTTATCTTTCCTTGCATTGGTAAAGTACAAATGACTTATGTGTTGAAACCAATCCTATTAGATTGGGACTTGTTTTGTGGAGTCATGATGCTAGATTTAATATTCTCCACTTCGCTACTGACCTTTTCTATTCTGCATTCTTACAAGCATTTGCTTTTATGTCTTTTACTATACTATTTTTTGAGTGGTGATAACATGAACAAAAAGTTTATGTGACAATTTGCAAGTGAAAAAAACATACAAAAGCTTTTGGAAAAATATAATAACACCTATACATAACTGTCGGTTAGACTAATTATGAAGTTAATAATTCCATAGCTATTGCTCCTATAGTCTGCATTTCTTAGGGTGTCCTCTTCAAGGTGGGTAGAAACTTCCCACAGGAGTTCCTGGGGATAATCAAACCCACCCTAGGCATCCGTTCTTTCTTGCACTGCACTGATCCAAAGACCTAGCCTCTCTATTAGTAAAGTATGAAATGGTATTCCAAGGGTTTGTTGCCCCTTTGCCCCATGCATAACTGGGAAGGCTGATAAGAGGTACATTCAACTAGAATCAATACAGATCTTTTCCACAACAGTCCCTTTAAAGAAAGAAGTTTTGAAGAGGACAGCTGATAAAGTAACAAATGGGGACTGGGAAGACAGATGGCCACTGCTTACTCAAGTAGTTACTTAATAACCATAATGAAAAATTAGCCGTTTGGTGACTCTGAGAACAGAACAGACAGATGTTAGGAGAGGTACAAAGGCTGAAGCAACTAAAAAGAGTTCGTGCTTGACTGGCAGCACAGCCCCATGAAGAGCTGTTTGACAGTCTCTAGCTCAAGAACTGTGGGTACCTGTTCTCGCAGGTGCAGTCACAGCTGCAGAGCATGTTGCTACAGACAGGCTGAGAACAAGAATCAGGAGTCTGAACCTCTGACATACAGGCAAATCAGATGTGGGAACAGTTGTGGAAGTTCCAGGCATGAAATACGAAGGCAGGCACTTCTGCAGTGGCACAGACCCATCCACTGAAGCCAAAGACTCTTTACTACTCTGTCTTCTACTACGTCTTAGTACAGCGTAACTTCTTAACTCTAGGCAGCTAAATAAGAGTTTACCTACATTCAGTCCATATTTTTACATAATAAAATGAAACAGGGTCATTCCTATTTTGCAGGCAGAAAAGCTACGATACAGAAAGCAAAGAGTTCATAGAGCACATGAATGGCAAATCCTGACTACCCTGCTTTCCCAAGCTAACAATTACGCTAACAATGTCTGTATGAATTGTACAGAGGGTAGAAAAGCATAGCTGTTCAATCCCCATCTGTTGCATTGTTGCAGTCTGAACTACCACCCAGAACTTATACACAAGTCTCATAAATGAGCCTCCAGAACTGACAGGACATTATTATTATTATTATCCATTACAGATCTATGCCAATGCCATATAAGCAGGATGAAGTTAGTATTTCATACTCAAATAAAAGGACATGCTCCCTACTCTCCCTAATGAAAGCAAGCAACAAACAAAGGATAGGGGAGGGCTATCAAGCCTACATTTGTATTTTTTCTGCTTGTTAAAGGTGATTTGGTTAGTAATGATTTTAGCTGTCAGCAGTTAAGGCAAGTCATCAGTAGAGCCACGAGTTGTGGGCACATCAAAGCAGAAGCAGTCATGACTTTCAAAGGTGTCAATGCTCTCAAGCAAAATGATCAGTTTTTCTCCTTTGATTCCTGAAGTGGCATCTCATTCGCTTGATAAGTTATCTACATTAGAAGTGAAATATTTAATATAGCTGGCCTTACTGCTGTAGTCTGGAAGTGACCACGATGGACAGAAAAAGAGTTCAGCAGAACTCATGAAAAAAACCTTCCAGGAAGGAACACAAAGGCAACTCAGAAAACATGAGGTTAACATTTGGCTATATTAAATGTTTTCTTTTTTTAGTGCAGAGCCTCCAAAATATACCAAAGTAAATGCAACTTATTAGAAAGATGAGTTGTTCCACTCACGACAAATATACCCACAGATAACCCAGGTTTACATTCATGATGATAAAATGTTTCTTATCTCCTTCGATTAAATATCCACACAGCCAGTCAGTTTAATGTTTTTCAGCTTTGTTATTCTCTCTTTCACTGAGTCAGTCTGTCACTTCTTCCACTAGCTCTTCATTTATAATTTATGGTGTCAAGCACCAAGCTTTCACAGCATGAACATTTTACAGGTGCTAGGTCAGGCTGTCAAGCTAAAGTACATGCTAATAATTGGTAGCTTTGAAAGTCTTGGTCTCTTTACCTACAGTGGAACATCAGCATGAAGGTTCAATTGTTTTCACAAAATAATCAGCTTTCCAAAACTTTTAACGTTATCAACAAATAAATATACAACATCCTGTCATTTACTTGACAGGAAATAAGTTTTGACTATCTAACCAAAGATCAAATTGCTTTAAAAGATTGGACAGAACAGAGTACTTACCTCTACTATATACAGACTTTGAGCTTTGAATGATATACTTTTAATGCACATACATAGAGATTAAAATTTCAAAGATAACTGAAGAGCATAAAATAGATCTGAGAATGCCATCATTCATGTAGTAAACTGTTATGCCTGGTCTGTTGAATAACTGGTCTCATATCCAACAGTATATAGTTACCCACATTTTTTCTTTTGTGACTATATGATAATCTAATTGGAGAAAATTTTTTTTTTTTCTGATTTCACATCAAGAAGAAAAAGTAAAAAGACTGCTTTTCCATATTATTTTAGGATTTTTTTTCAGATTTTCTAAAGTGCAAGAGGTCATTTGGATATGATGCAGGGAACATTTTTCAATATATCTCTTCCTAGTCCATGGTTCTTTAAATGCCAGCAGAAGAAAAACAAAGTCGGAACCTAACAGCATAGTACTAATACTTTTCAAAAAATAATTAAACCAAAAACACTTCCTGCTAAAACAGTAAAGTAAAAACAGTCACTTCTGATATGACTGAAAATAGTCTTTTTGGTAACAAGGGGTTGTCACGTGTAACACACATGAAGGTGGAAAGCATTTGTGAGACTTCCACTGACCTGAAATGAACACGTCTTGGGCACAATGATTTGGCAGGTACAGGATTGCATCACTACTGCTGGAAATGCAGTAGCACTCAGTGACTTACTTCAAAGCACTGCTTGCTTTGAAAGGCTACTTGAGACTTAAGTGCCTGTTATACAACCCAGTGATGCAAGAGGAATGTCACTGAGGATCACTGGAGCGCTGCCAAGGGACTTTGAAGGCAATGCCAAATATAGACTGTATAATACTACATCCACACTGTTACTGCAGCATATGGGAACCTTTATATTTGAATGATTATTGCAAAGGTAATGTTTGAATTAAAATTTGCATTATACCATTTTTCTTCAAAACTTTTTTTTTTCCTCTTTTGCCATTCTGTCTGAAATGTTTGAGCCCAGAAAATGTGAGAAGGGGACAAATCTCCATGACTCTGGAGATTAATTACTCTATTAAAGGAAAAATAGGGAATAATTTAAAAATTATTCTTTGCTCCTATCTGAAGACTACAATATAGTGAAAATGTTCAGTTTGTCTGGGAAGGCCATCCAGTATATCATAGAATTATAGAACTATAGAATGATTTGGGTTGGAAGGGACATCTACAGATCAACTAGTCCAACCCCCCTGCCATGGGCAGGGATATCTTTCATTAGATCAGGTTGCTTTAAGCCCCATCCAGCCTGGCCTTGAACACTTCCAATGATGGGACATTCACAGCTTCTCAAGGCAACCTGTTCCAGTGCCTCACCACCCTCATCATAAAGAATTTCTTCCTTATACCCAATCTAAATCTACCCTTTTTCAATTTAAACCATTGCCCCTTGTCCTGTCACTACAGGCCCTGCTAAAAAGTCTTGCTTACAAGCTCCCTTTATATATTGAAAGGCTGCAATAAGGTCTCCCCGGAGCCTTCTCTTCTCTGGGCTGAACAACCCCAACCCTCTCAGTGTTTCTTCACAGGAGAGGTGTTCTAGCTCTCTGATCATTTTTGTGGCCCTCCTCTGGACCCACTCCAACAGGTCCATGTCTTTCCTGTGCTGGGGACCCCAGAGCTGGATGCAGCACTCCAGGTGGGGTCTCACCAGGGCAGAGTAGAGGGGCAGAATCACCTCCCTCGACCTGCTGGCCACACTTCTTCTGATGCAGCCCAGGATACGGTTGGCTTTCTGGGCTGCAAGCGCACATTGCCGGCTCATGTCCAGCTTTTCATCCACCAGTACCCCCAAGTCCTTCTCTGCAGGGCTGCTCTCAATCCCTTCATCCTCCAGTCTGTATTGATATTGTGGATTGTCCAAGCCAGGTGCAGGACCTTGCACTTGGCCTTGCTGAATTTCATGAGGTTCACATCTATCTACATCCAGTACATACATATATCTCTATGATCTAGTGTGAAATAGTTTTTACCACCACAACAAAGACCAAGCATGAAAAATCACTACTGCCCCTGTACTTCTTCCCAAGAAAGTCTGTTATACGTAAGTACTTTGAAAAGCATATGAAGAATGCACTTTATGCTTCTCCTTTAGGAAATCCTGTAGCTTATACAGACCCCCTCCTTTAAAGCCCCAAAATAAGCGGTTCCATAGAATCTTTTGTTTCCACCTTTCATTGAAGATTTTACCAGATGTAATTAAAGCAGAGAAAACTGGGTTGCAGAGTGACCTACAAGCAATATCAACACAAGTTTTTAAGTTCTGCTAATGAAGCCTTCCAAAACTGCATGTTTTGCTATTCTAGTTTCCTTTAAAAGAAATACATTATAGCATGGTTACAGAGCAGAGAATGGATTAGGTGGGTGGACTAGAGCAGTCAGACAATGAATTTTGCAATGCAAATTGATGGGGCTAAAAGGAAATGTAGTCTTATGGAGGTAGTGGTAGAGCTTCAGAGGGGCCAAAGATTGACTGAGGAATCTGAGGGAGAAATGGCTAGCCTGAAGACAAACGTTTGTATGGGAAGACTTGGTGGAAAGAAAGAAAATGTGTTACATGGAACAGCAAAAAAATTCACAATGGAAGACAGAAATAGGCTTGTAGGAAAACATGGATTGGAGACTGTTACACAGGAAAGGCATTGAAAAGTGGTGATGGGTAGATGGGCTGCATGGGAAGATGATGAACACCGACTCTATTAAAAAGAAACATGTTTATTATTCTTTGCACATCAGGAATGATGTACAAGTTGGAAAGGTGAGGCAGCTAACAGGTTTTGCACATATTTACTTTCATTAAGGCAACTTGTCACCAGAATTGTGTCTAGAATCCAAAATATAATCAGTAACTGATTTGTCTAAAAATCTAAATCAGAGTCTTTCAAAATACAGCAATTTACAGGACATATTAAAACTAAGACAACTGAAGCTGTCTTCCCTTCTCATTTCAGACTGCATGACAGAAGCCTGTCTGCAAGAAACGAGGTTTCATTTTCAGTAATGATAGTGTTATTCTGGAGTAAACAGTATCCTCAATAGAGTTAGCATACATTAACTGAAGACTGTTGAATCTAAGAACAGTTTCAGGCCAAACATTTTTTTTTTACTTGTATGTATTTTTTCTCTACCTATAAAAAGGATTAGTGAGATTATAACGAGAATTAAATATGGAATGAGACAGAGAGAATCAGTGTTAAAAGGAAATATTTTAGGATTAAAATTAAGTATACAATCACATCCCTAATTAAAAAAGCAACAATAAAGGGAGATAATAAATTTGTATTCAGTTTTAGATATTACACATATTTCATAAACCCACATTGATCTAAGGCCTCTTTTCTTACAAGAGCTAGCTACCACCATACCTGAGCAATTTGAAATACTGTGCTTGTTACTTTCCCACCTGTTCAAAATCATTCTCAGACTATGAATATAATCCTATCTTATGGCAGGTTTCTCTACCCTCTACATGAATGCAATCAATTATTGTTTAACGTTGTTTCCCACCAACAATAATGAATGCCTTGATCAGAATCTCAGTGTGCTTTTTTGATTGTCCACAGTCCCTTCATTTCCAGTGCCTGCTCTCAATCAGAACAAGTGATTTAAATCTCATACTTAATTTAAAACAGATGAAAGGGGAATTTAAGATGTTTCGTTCGTGTAAATGCCAAATTTATAACAATGAATATTATCTTTTATATTGCTATACAGCTTAATTTATTTCATCTAAGAGCAATAAAACAGAGTAAGTACTGAGCGATCCTAATAGCCAAGCAGAATCAAATTATGGAAGAAAAAGCTGACATCTGAATTATAATGCATTAAGGTAAAATTACAGCTGAATTTGAAGATAATTTCATTCAATTTGACTTTGAAAATGCAGTACTTTTTCAGACTTATTTCAGTATTATACAAACC
Source organism: Platalea leucorodia (assembly GCF_965183815.1). NCBI lineage: Eukaryota > Metazoa > Chordata > Aves > Pelecaniformes > Threskiornithidae > Platalea > Platalea leucorodia. Next base: position 116,879,579 of record NC_138824.1, read on the forward strand.
GAAAAGTGTTTTGAATCTACAAAAATTATGAAATATTATTTGTTTTTAGAGTTAAGATATCATTAAATTACTATTTGTGTGGCAACACCATATTGGTAGTGAACACTAGCTTATCATGTACATTTTGTCGTACAAATGTCAGAAATACATCTGGGTTAGGAAACTGAAACAAGTTGTAAAAGTTTTTGGCTATTTTAAATAGAGAGCAAAAGAGGTGAGGAAGTGCATAAAAGGCATGCTTTTGAGACAGACAGTATTTAACTGTGCAATTTGTAGTGCAATTCCTCAAAGGTTAGTCATGACACCGATCTTATTTAATATTTAAGTAATGTCCTTGGCCAAAGTAGGTTTGTGCTAATGAGATTTTTTCATGGGAAAGTTGGGAGGCATTGTCAACACAACTGAAGGCTGGAACACTATGTGGGGGGCTATGGGGAGAGAAGGAATGATTCTTCATATCGGGGATAATAAAGAAGGGAGGACATTAAATACAAATAATAAGACAATCCAAAGGCAGCTAAGGAAAATTTCTTTTATCAAGTGGGAGCCAAACAGACGTGCACGTGTTAGCTGATGACAAGCCAACCAAGGACCAATCAAACAACGTGGGAATGAAGGAGACAAATGCCATCACAGAAAGTGTCAGGTAATTCTAATAAAAATAGTACTGCTGCACAAAGTACCAGAAAAATCTCATCAGCAAAACTGCACATGGTTCTGCTCACCTTTGTTCAATAAAGAATGAATTAAAACAGCATGAAGAACAGGTAAAGGCAACTGTAACTGTCATAGTGATCAGATATCTCTTGAATGAGAGTTGAAAACAGCATGCCAAAACCGGAAAGAAGCGATACAACTCCTCCTACAATAGTGTAGCTGGATAAAAATTATGAATGGAAAGATGTTCTTAAGCTTTGGGATGACACCAACCCAAGAATAAATGAATAAGCACTGACCACTAATAAATGCAGCTTATAAATGCATTTTAATTTCATAGCACTGAAGTTCAGAACAACCTTCCAATGGGGGTTAATAAGGGAATATCACTTAACTAGGTTTAAGATGAAAACTAATTACTTTTTTATACAGCATCATAAGAGGCATTTGCTTGTGGTAACAGAACTCTTTCCCAATCCTGTGTTCCAGCTACAGTCAACAGAGCCACTTAATGCAATGTAAACAGTCTTAGCATATAACATTAATCCAAATACTATTTTTTTCTGTCAAGAACAATTAAAAAAAACTTTCAATACCAGTAATGTTACAGTAAAACCTTTTCCTCACTTCAAAGGAAATTAAGCCATTTGCTGAACGATAAACTGATTCTTCCATTGCTAATTTCCTTTCCTGTCTTTGAGGCCAATGGTAGCTTCTCCCCTCCAACCCATTTCCTTTTGGAACACAGTAACAAGTACTTAAATAATTCTTGAACCCTCTTCACAGAACTACAATATAGATCTTTCTGAACTACTGCATTATCTTTAACATAAGTCTCCAAAGGACATAACCCACATTATGGACTAATAGCCAGTAAAACTGAATTTTATGAACTGTATCAGTTTTGAGCAATAAAAATGAAATCAGTGGACTGAAGTTGATGGCATTTCTTCCCTACCTTACACAGGAATTAATTTATTTTTTATATTTTTTTAAAATAATGTACTTTTAAAAAGCGTTAGAACCTGCTTGGAGTCTACAAATATGTATGCTTACACGTAGAGATGACATGTCATTGAAAAAATGATTTCCCCCCCAAATTAAACCCCAAAATTTGTAAATTAGAATGTTCATGTAACAAAGAGTCAGAAAAACTTGATTTCTAATCTCCTCTTCCTTCTTCTTTTCTTCTCCTCTCTCTCATTAAAAAATGTACTGTTCCAAGTTATCTGAAAAAAGGATAGCCCACTGCTATTTTAGGAGCTTTAGTCATAAATTCTATCACTTTACTGCAATGAAAATCATACTTATGTTCCTTACAGCTGCATATATGTTTACCTCTGCTCAAAGAATACTACCTCCATGAAGCTCACCAACAAGAATCTTATTTTATTCACAAAACATTTCATATCAAGACTATTTCTTAATTTCTTTTCATTTCATAGCTTTGTCTTACTTTAAAACAGATCAAACACCTTTTAACATATGTTCCATATGGTAAAGGCTCCAAAACCCAAACATTCAATGTAATTTTTTTGTGCATGCTGAGTAACTGTGAAGTCAACCTGAGCAAGTAACTGGCAGCTCAAATAATCAAGTCATTTGGACAATGTATTCACTGAATTTGGTGTAATCACATCTCATTTGGACATAAGAACAGAGCACATCAGAAAAGAAAGAATCCCTTAGGTCAGAGTCAAGCATCCACAATCACAGTTAAAAGTTGAAATACATTAGTGCAAAAGAATGAACAGTTCTTCAATCACTCTTTGCACAGCTTGAATATCAACTCAGAAACTTTCTTCTTTCCTAAACCCACTATAAAAAAGACAACCCTTAACTAAGCAGATGCTTAACTGAAGGGTATTATGAAGAACCCATCAATAGCAGGACTTTTTTTTTTTTTTTTTTTTTTTTTTTAAGATAGGAGTCCTTATGAACCTAATAAGTGAAGTATATTACATGCTACAGTGAAGGAAAAAATCTCCAACCACAAATTGTTTTGGCAGTCTCACCTGACCTGGAGAGGCAGAAAATTCTCATCTGCTCAGATGGTGGTAATTGGGTCTTATGAGTATATGAATGAGCAAGACACACAAACCTGTCACCTGCAAAGAGGTTTCTCCTTATACAGCACATCAGAACACTTCACTCAAGCCTAGTATTTATTTCAACCATTTTCTAGTGTTTCAAAGGCAAGATAAAATTCCTACAATAGAAAGAGAAAAAAAAAAACAACTAACAAGCTTCTGATTAACAGCAATAACCCAAACAGACAATTCTGCTCTGCTGTCTTTCTCTTCCATTCCCAGCCTTTGACATTGCTTCGATACACTTTGATATTGCTATCATTCCCACCCCATACCATCAGTACGGTCTAGTAAATCTCTGGTATTTAGAGCTGAGTTCTGTGACGCAGCAGCTCCAGTTCCACCTGTTCCCTTTATGCCTTTTACATAAACCAAACATTGCACCTTTGAATTACAATGCATCCTTAATTTTATTTACATAACTGAGCGCAGGTCCAGATGCCTCACTTCAGCCATCCTTGTTTGCAAATGGATATATAGTATGTTCTTTTTCTGCTGTGAAAAATTTTGCTACTTGGGGATTTTTTCATTCATTCCTACTTCTGGAATTTCAGGTTAATTAATGGGACCTTCCAACTTCATAGGGCGAGTCCCTTACATAAATGAAATAATCTGATTCCGCCAATGCTGACATACATAGTTATTAAACTCACTGGGAGCTGATAAGGAGGCTGTGCAGAACCCTAATGTAAATTATCTGCTAACAGAGCACATTGTCAACTCCTGTTCTGAGGTGTATGTACAAGTGAAGAACACACTTAGGCCAGGCATCTCAACAGGGTTCTCAAAATGATGTTTTTCTTAAAAGGCCACATTTCACTTTTATTCAAATAACATGGAAATAATACTGACAGCTAAGGAAAGGAAACAAAGAAAATGACCAGGACCTATATTAATGCAACCAAATCCCAAGTCATGATTTAGTGAATTTCTCAAAACCCAGCAGCTGTAGTGGGCTATTACCTAAGAACCTTGCTTTTTTATCTCTGGCTAGATGGAAAAGTTTGAAACCACCTACCACATTTTGCAAGACACAAGAAGTACAAAGAACTCCATGCTCTACTTCTGACTCTGCCTCACAACATTTCGAAGTTTGGGTTTATTAAAACCTACTGGTATGTGCATTTGATTTCTATCACCAACCTTGGCTTGGCATCATTATAGTACACTGGACACTATAAAATTCCCATTCTCTGTGGTATGCCTTGCAATACCTTCTTCAATCACAGTTGATCTAGAAGCCATTGTGTTTCTCTGGGGTGTGGCCTTACAGCAATAAAATGAATATATAGCATGTATATTCATTATGTGATTATTATCTCTCTAGCTTAGGTCTTGGCTTTCTGCTCTGATACCCAAATGGTCCAGTTGTCCTTTCCTACACCTCTCTTTAAGAAAGTCACAGTGCCTTTCATTGACACACAGCTTGTTTCTCTTGAAACTGCACACTTTAATAGTGCCTAGTACAATTATGTCCTAACTGATTCCTCTTGAAATGATCCTACAGAATGTGTCATAGTGCAGCAATATCTGGGAGAACACTAATTATTCACAGCTTCATTTTCACCAATGCAGATTTTGATGCTGAAATTATTTGTCAATTCAAAATGGCACACCTCCACCTATGCCAGTCCACACACAAGGTTGAAGAGAAGAAAATGGATGAAAAAATAAAAACCTACTAATATTTCTTTTTTAAAATATCATTACGGAGTTACAATTCAAAGAAAAGGGTTTAACCCACTCTCAATTTCTAATCAACTTTCTTCCTCCATAGATGTTCTCTCCCTGTCCAGGTCCTATAATTAAATGCAATGGAAAGCTTAGAATTCACTACAGATATAGCTGGGGCTAGGAAGAGAAAAGTCTGAGTGAAACAGAAACATTTCATAGCTAAAATTCAGATTGCTTAGTGATGTGTCTTGCTGATTCAAAGAATGGTTGAGGTTGGAAGGGACCTCTGGATGTCACCTTGTCCAATCCTCCCTGCTCAACCAGGGCCACCTAAAGTAGGTTGCCCAGGACCGTGTCTAGACAGCTTCTGAATATCTTCAATGTGGGAGACTCCAAAACCTCTCTGGGCAACCTGTGCCAATGCTCAGTCACTCTCACAGTGTGATGTTCTCAAAACCCAAAACCACGACAGTGTGGTTGAGAAACACCACAGTATAGTGTTTGTCAAAACACAAAAACGTGTTTCCTGATGTTCAGATGGCACCTCCTGTGTTTCAGTTTGCGCCTATTGCCTCTGGCTGGCTCTGTCTTCTTTGCACCCTCCCTGCAGGTATTTATATACACTGATAAGATCCCCCCAAGCCTTCTCTTCTCTAGGCTAAACAGTCCCAGCTCTCTCAGCCTTTCCTCATAGGAGAGATGGTCCAGTCCCTTCATCACCTTCGTGGCCCTTTGCTGGACTCTCTCCACTATGTCCCTGTCTCTCCTGTACTGAGGAGCCCAAAACCGAACACAGTACTCCAGATATGGTCTCACCAGCACTGAGTAGAAGGGAAGGATCACCTTCCTCAACCTGCCGGCAAGACTTCGCCTAATGCAACCCAGGATATCATTTGCCTGGGTGTCCTCACTCAGGTCCTTTTCTGCCAAGCTGCTTTCCAGCTAGCTGGTCCCTAGCATATACTGGTGAATAGGGTTGTTCCTCCCCAGGTGGAGAACCTGGCACTTCCCTTTGTTGAGCTTCATGAGGTTCCTGTCAGCCCATTTCTCCAGCTTGTCAAGGTTCCCCTGGATGGCAGCACGACTCTCTGGCATATCAGCCACTCCTCTCACTTTTATGTCATCAGCAAACTTGCTGAGGGTGCACTCTGCTGACAAGGAAGTGTTCCTCTCAAACTGCAAAAATGGGGTTTAAATCAAAAATACAAAAAAGTGCAGATACCAAAGAATCTTCAGTTCTTGAGCAGTAATAATAATGCACAGTTATTTTCCAAACTAGTATTTGTAAAAGAAAAAAGGTATTTATTGGAACTGAAAGGCAGAGAGGCAGGGTTAACAAACCTCTTGGGACTTTTCAGTCACTTTTAGTTATGAACTGGAAAAGGATTAAATTTTTGCAAAGGCCAATTGGGTGAAAAGATCAATTTAGTAATCCTGTTGAGGGAGGTAAAATTACTGTTCTGCATTAAAAACTGACTAGGAGGCAAAATGAAAAAGGAATAAACAGCTAGATATTGTTGACAGAAACTACATAGCAAGATGAAACTATGCTTTGTATTAGGATCACTGTTTGATATATTTATTAAATGGAAAGGAAGTGACTAAAGACCACAATCCTCACCCTCTTCTCCCTTAAAAAGAATGCAAGTCAGGTACAACTATGCTTAAATTGCAGCGGAGTAAAACAAGTGTATAGAGGAAAGTAGGACAGAAAATCAGTTCATAAATTATTTTGGACCCATCTAAACATTCAAGCAATTCAGAATTTCATATAACAAAAAAAAAAAAATTAAACAAATTAGGTTCCACATAAGACAAACTAGATTATAAAACCTTCAGCCCTCCAGGCTAAACCCTGAACAATCAGATGAGCTATATGGTAATTTGTTCATTAACCTTTACAATGTATGTACTGTGATCCACCTGAACTAAGAATGGAGGTACAAATGCAAATCAGGAAGAAGGATGACTGTTGTCAGTAAATTTTAACATTATCTATGTGCAGTTCTAAATGTCAACATCTAATCAAGCCTAATCTATTATTGATTTTCTTTTTTGTTTTCAAAGTATCCATCTGTGGCACGAACTTCAATCAGCTTTTATTTCTTGAGGCACATCTCTCAAGTATAAAATACATCTATCAGACTACAGTTATTAAAAATAATTTCCTAATTTGCTCTAATATGATGGAAACCCACTAACACTAAGGCTTCAGGACATTACTTAAAATCAAACCTACTTGTTACAAAATTAGTAAGGCAAATTATTAGTAGTAAAGTGAACAGGCTAAGCATTACTGGAACTTTTTATGTCCTGTGGCAACAACAGGTATGCCATGAGAAAGGAACAAAACAGGAAACTAGCTACAAGTGTGACCTCCTTTCTAGCTATGGTTATGGCTCATGTTACTTAACTCTCTCATCTTACAACATAGTCTTTTGCCTTTTCAACATTTTACAAACTAAAATATTCTATGTCAAACCCTATGTTTGAAGTAGACTTTTACAAAAAAAAAATCAAATAAAACTGTTCAAACATTTTCAAGAGCGAAACAAGGGAAAATATGTTTTGCATCTTTACGTAAAGAACACTAGCATTTCTGTGATTTCAAGCATCTTGATGGACATTCACTGATGTCCTTTGCTATAAGTTCACATTTACCCACGCCGAACATGTTCACTATAGCAATTTGAAATTTTGGCACTGCCAAAGCTTCTCTATGCTTAGTGCATTCCATCCTTAACAGACTCTATGTATCAATCTGACTGTGCTGATACTGTTGCCACAGAGCAACTAAGCATACTGCATACTAAGATTGCGAGGCTGTGCAAGATGGTCCTTTCATTGTTATCTTCCGGCTTCCAAGTCAACAAGTACAGAAAGCTTTCATCTGTATTTGCTCATCTCATTCAGAGCTCAGAAAGAGTGGAAGGACAAGGAAGACAAACATCCCAAAAGAAATGCAGCAAAATGAGGAATGGAATCATGAAAAACTAAAAAAAAAAGGAAATTGTGGGCACTGATGGACAGAAGCCATCTAGTGGAAGAATAAGGTTAAGAAAGGTAAAAAGAGGAAAGGGAAGGACAATTGAAGAGATAGAAAGAACCACAGAATGGGAGGTCACGACCATTTAGAGCTCTTATGCAACCTAAAGAGGACAACCCTGGTGTGTTACCTGAAAACGAGCTTATTTTACTTGCAAGTTTCAAAATTCCTTTGCTGCTTATCGTAATCTACTGGCAAGGTGGGTGCCTTCATTACCGCCTAATGCTTATGCCATGGAAGATGGCACCTCTCTTGCCTTAAGTAATTCAGATCATTTAGTAGAGCATTATACTGTCGATGTAAACAAACCATCATCTTATGCGAATGATACGGGAAGAGGGAGAGAAAAAATGAACTTTTTAAAAAATAAAAATTGCAGTAGGAAAGGAAATTTCATATTAACTACATTTTTACACTAATGGGATTAGCAAGTCTCACACTTAAAAGTTAGGAAAAGCTAGGACTGAAGTAGTGTCACTACGGCCCACAGGCTACATCAAAGATAGCTGGGTCCCAAGACTGTGGGAGTCAAACCGCTCCATGGGCCAGCTGGCCAAGGCTTCTGCTGCAGGACTGAGGCCTTGACTTCAGGAAGGTTGTTAAGAGATCAGGTATGCAAAATGGCATGAAAGTTTCAGATCTTTAATTTGTGTAGGACAAATCCACTTCACCTGCATTCAACATTTTGACAAACTGAGTTTTGATGTATCATGGATTTTTAAAATAGGAACAAAATGTTCCTAGCAGAGAACAACTTAGTTATGTACAGGAAGAAAAAAATAACAATGAGTTTTCCTGAAGACTACACTGAAAACCAAGGTGTTATATGTACCTCTGCCACCTACCTCTGAGCACATAAAAAACCTAATTCCTTGCAATATGCAGTGGGTGTCACAAACTGGTCACCTAAGCTAAAAGCTTTGGCCTTTAACACTTCTCCTTAGTTCAGTGGCTATAAAGACATAGAAGGCTTGCTCAAAAGAATATCATGAAAAATAATAGTTTTGAAGAGATTCAACACTGAAAAAATAACTCCGCGTGCAGCCTAATGTTTGCACAGTGCCATGTATTAAACAACTGCAACAAGAACTTCCAACCACTAGCATTCATTTCTCTACACTAGATGAGATGCCCTTCAGATAGCCTATAGAAAAATGGAGTATATGATAACATCATTGTATTAATCTGCATGAAGAGGAACCATTAACATGACGTGGATTACCATCTGATTTCCTGGTTGACTTTTACAATCCCAGATTTCTTCAGGAGCAGTTTTTATATAATGCCTCTCTCTAGTAGCCCTTTTTTTCTTTGAGCACTGTACACAATCATTTCTCTCCTTTTGAATACAACATATCTTTATCACTTCCAATATACATCATTTTACAAAGGCAAAGACTTACCCTTAGCATGAGATGTTTCTCTATATTTCTTAAAGAAGTAAATTAAGCTAACTTTTTCTGAAATTCTTGGTCTGGAAATCTGTAATTTAATGACATTTTTTATCATATATCAAAATCACAGGGTAAACATTCCTAGTGTTGTCTCAGGAGCAACAGAGTTTGGATTTCCATCGCATCTGATGGCAGTCTGAGTGCGAGTTTGGCTGAGAAGCTCATGTGTGCCACACCTCTCATCATGTTTCTTCACTCCTAAATACTAACAGTATTCATATTTACCTAAATTAAATGTTCCTCTAAGAAATAAAGTCCACTAAACTGAATGATTAAATCTAACATAAACCTCTGAGTGGGCGTTCCTGCTGGATCATTCTGGCACGTAAGCATTTACCAACTTGAGCAGTACAAACAAAAGCAATCTAACAGAGACAAAGGTTTTACATCTCCCTTACTTTCTCCTTCAAAGATCTTCCACAGCCAGACACAACAGAGTATGAAGGACTATGCAGTTTTATATGGTCCCACTTTGTTTAGCAGAAAGTGCTGGATTCAAACCACATTTTGAAATATGAATCCCTCATCCAAATGCTTTTCATGCAATCAATTTCCAGCCATGAAGAATGGAAGCACTACAGAAAAAACGTCTGGGTCTCCTTTCATATTTTTAATATGTCCAAAATATATTTGAATAATTTAATTCTAAATTTTAGCAGGATCTTTCCTATAGAATTTGATTTTAAACCAGCAGCTGGAACCCACTGGGAAAACTGGCCTGGGAAATTTGAGAGAGAGAATCACTTTTACCAAGATTAAACTGCTAGTGCGTTATTTTACAGAATGCTTTCTAATTCATTCTGTTATTCCTTTATTTTAAGCTAAGAAGCAACCAGCAGCCAGAGAATACAAATTACAGCAGCAAGTGCACTCTAACCAAGGGTCCTCAGCCAAGACAAATCACTCATTACATGCATCAATGATACTGTTTGCTACATGTGACTTTTCCCCTTTTGTTCTAGGTGCAGAAGCCATTAAATGCATTGAGTCGGTAGAGCTCCCGGTAAATATACCTTTTGCTACATCCTCACTCTGTGTGTGTACCCTCACAGTGGTTTGTTACAGATGGTGCCTACTGTCCACCTTTCTTTTTGCACAGAAGTGACACAGCACTGATTTTATTCTAAGCTAAAACCTGTATAATTTAAAAAAAACTGTTGGCATGAAGGAATGCTGTATTACAAATGCAGTTAACATATCTGTATATTAAAATGTTCACTCTGGATTGCCATGCTTATGTTAGTGTGTCTTACGTAAGTATTGCCTATGCTATCCAACAGAGCTGCGCTGACTTATGAGGAGCTGCTGTGCATCTAGCCCTCATTAATTGGGTGTTACTCTTTTTGGAGAGCCTGTCAGCAAACAGTAGACACCCTCAAAGACTGTCTGGAATGCGGTCAGCTTAGAACAAATAAAATCACCTCTCAAGAGGAAAAAAACTCTATCAGCTTCTTACAAATCTACCTAAACACAGACCAAGAATTTCTATTACAATAAATAGTATGACACTTTAAAATTCTTGTTTCTTCCTAGAGACTTTATGTAGAATCTTAAAGTATGAACACATAAAACACGGGGGACAGTGGAAGAGGGGAAAAGGGACAGCGGGTGAAAGGAGAGAAGAAGAAAGGCCTTTTCCATGTTTCTTATGCTGGGACTGTTTCGTACCAGCTGGCACAAGAAGGAGAGATCAGCGGATAAAGGCCAGCCCTGTTCATACATCTTCTCCTGCAGCAGCATCCTGGAGAGTGTGTGGGCTCCTCTGTTGCACCAGCCCCCCTCAGCCCCCATGTTTTCCAGAAGAGTATTTCAAGCAACATTAACACCACAGTTAAGGAAATATTAAGGGTCATGAAGCTGGTGACCAAGTGAATGAAGCATGGCCTTCTCTGATGGGTAATACAAACAAAATCAGGATTTAATCTTTCCTCAAAATTTCAGTTTGTCACCTTCTTTGCACAGAGATAAATCATAGTAACACAGAACTTTGAAACAAGGTGTGGTGTTTGGCAGAGAAGTTTATGCGGGGGAAGTTAGGGATAAAAGCTTGAAAACATTGGGATCATTTAAAAACAGATTTTATAATATTCTATTCCTTACAGATTTTCAGAGAACAGGAAAAAGATTCAAATCTAAAGTTCTTTATTTTGATTCACCTTGTTTCAAGTCTGTCTTTGACATTCATACAGTTTATTCTATGTTGTGTTATATCACTAGCATTTTTTAATTATGAAATGTTTCTAGGGTTTTGAATCAAGATTTCAGAATTGTTGTTAAATGTGAATTTCACCTTTTTATAGTTAGAGACAAAGTACATTTTAAATCCTTGGATTATTCTACAGAAAGGAAATTTTATTTTCAATCTAGATATAATTTCCTCATAAAATAAATGTTTTTGAATTTTAAAAAACTGACCCTACTGGACCATCAAAAGAAATGTCAGTCAAGAACATTACAGCAATTTTTAATCTAGTCTTAGTTTAAAGATCAAAATACCCCTACTTTTTTTAAATACACATAATAATTATTGGGGCTTTATGTGTTTAGAATGTGAATAGATTCATAAAATAAAGTAATAGTAGCTGCTGGCTTAAAGGTTGAGGCATACTATGACATACTGTAAAACAATTGTTTAAAGAGCAGAAAACTATTCGTAGAGTATCATCAAGCAGGGAAAAAAAACCCACCCATGCATTGTTTGGGTGGTGTTTTTTTATTATCTATTAAAGTTTATAAAGCATCATAAAATATCTTCATTGATTAAAATTAATAAACCTCCAACTATTAAACTATCACCATTATCAAGTTATTCAGCATCTTTATGGTTTTTTTATAGGATGATAGAATTTAGTCCAAATGCAGAGATCCAAGATAATAAGTGACAGAAATGCTAACATATGGAAGTATTATGTTGCGGGTGAGACAACTAAATCGGCAAAATTTTCCTACTGACTATGAAAAACTTTAGGGGTTTTTGTTTTGGGTTTTATTGGGACAATTTTGGGTGGTTGTTTTTTAATACAATGCAAGCAAGAATTCAGATACATTTAATACAAGCAAGCTTCAGATATCTATATAAAACATGCAGTTGATTTAAAGCCAAGATTGGTCTCTGAGCTGTGTTCTGTAACGTGTTAAAATTAGTACTTACGTTACAAATGGATGCTGGATTAACTGAAGTGACTTCTCTTTAATGCCTACCTATTTTGAACAGACTTGTTCTTAGACATGGGAATGATCAATAGCCTACCTACTCAAAAAAAAAGGTGTTGAAGGTTGATAATGAAAGCATCCTTGGAACTACTATAAGGATTGCTGGAATAAGTGTTAGACTGGAAGACTAAGAGGATTACAAGAGAAATGGACCAGCTGAAGATAATTTCACTGTTAAATTTTACAGCCTTTTTTATAGTCTGGAAATATTCTGGCATCATTACAACAGAAGACAGAGTGATGATTTCTTTGAGGAATAAGTACAGAAATGGAAAGAATTGTTTACAAATGCATTTAAAAAGTCCTAAAAATAAAATTTAAAACCTGAAGATCTATACATATTTTTTAAAACAGGTCATACAAACCTATTCCAAGTAAGAAAAAACAAATATTACTAGAAAAATTCTGAATTTTACACAAGCCGCCAAGAGAGAAGTTCACAAAACCAAATATGATAAGGAAGTAGCACTCGACAATTAGAAGTAATCTCAGATAAAGGTCTAGGGAATCATTTTCTCATAAATCATGTAAGAGAAATCATCTTTTCAGTACTAATTCTCAGTTCCAACACCATATCATAAAGACTGGTATATCATTTACAAGTTCAAAACTAGCTGCTGAAGTTGTATTGTTCACAACAGATAGTTTTTTGTTGACTTCTCCTGCATGATAACATGGTTCCCAGAGGTCAGGATGGATTTTGGACAAATAATTTCTTTCCCTACTTGTCTATTTCCATACTATTTACCATTCTTTCTCTCTGTCACAGAGTTCAGCATGTTACGGGCATAACAAACAAAAGGCCAGCCTCTTCTTTATGTCAATGTCAAGTTAGAGAAATCCAGTGATCCTAATGGAAACATTCCATCTTATGCACACAGCTGGAATAAGAATATATCCTAACATAGCTATGCTATATTGGGATATAAGAACAATAAAATGCTTGTCATATTGCACATGCATATCGGTTTCTAAATACCACTAATCAGTTAAAAGAGATTTTAAACATGTTAAGCTTTTCATTTTAAAAAAATTTAGCCAACAAATTGTATATTAACTTACTCTATATCTTACTGACAAACAATTTACTGACCTTTTAGACTTTTCTAAAATTCTCAAGTGAAAAGTCTAACATCAGATACCCTAAACAAACCCTCAAGCAGAGTTCAGATCTAAGTAATTAGATATAAAAATACGTATCTGGAAACATGGAGGAGGTTTCTATAAGAAAAAAATAATTTCCTGCGTGCTTTTTCCTTCTCTCATTTGTAAACTATTTGACTTGCCAAAGGAAGTATTGTCTGGCCATAAATTAACTGTTAAACTCATAGAAGGATAAGAATGGTCATTCTGGATCAAACCCAAGGCATATCTGAGCCAATACTGAAGGCCAGTTTGAGAGCAGCCAGCAGCAGAGGCTTTGAAAAGGACCTCAGAAGAGCAGGCAGATACAGGACAGTCATCCCCTCTGCGCTGGTGGCAGTCTGGTTTCTAGGAGCTATGCTGGCTCGTTTCCTGATGCAGGCACGATGCTGGCTGAAGCTGAAAACACTGATCTCTGAAGAAATCATGAGAGATGGAAAAACCACTGCTCAGTAACTGTCAACTGCTCTCTTCAGTTTGTTTTTTCCATACTTCCTTATAATATTTAGCTTTAATTTTAACTTGCTTCCTTTCTCAACATGGTCAAGTTGTATACTTTTGGAAACACTTTAGTTCCTCTGGGGTGTTTTCATACCCTCAAATTACATGAGAGCTACTGTACCAACTTGGGTTTAAACTATACCTGCTTAAGCTATACATTTTTTAATTTTTAATATTTCCATACCAATCATTATCATTTATCCAAAACAAATTAACAAAGTATCCAAACAGCACTCAGTACTGCCAAATACAACACCAGGAATATATCACAAATATATCTGTTCGTCTCATACTTATGGCATACAAATCGAGACTTTTCGATAACAAGGCATTTCATGCATATCTACAACTGCAGAGGTTCCAAAGTCTTCATTAGCACTAAAGTCTATATGGATGTGGGACACACAGGTAAAAATACTTTTAAAAATAATTTCTTAATAGCTTGAAACTAAAATATGATTTTGCTTATGACTTCATCTACATACTTAAAAGGGAATGACACACTTTTACTGCAATGGTTTTGTTTAATTTTCTCATTTTTCCGTAATGCTGTAAATGCTCACAAAAAATACTAGCTAGACAACTGAACAGCAGAATCCACCAGGGCGAGTAAAAGACAGGCAGCAGCACAGCCACCTTCACAGTACCTTAAGTCCTCCAAGTAAGAGATACCCTCTAGCAGTAAAACATCAGTCTCACTCACAGAGAAGTTCCGTCTCTACAGACACTTAGTCCTTGGTCTCCTTATTGCTACAGGAAAATTCTGAGTGCTGTATTCAGAAAGAGTGCTTATCTGTGATGGATTGCACTTATGTAAAAATAAATATGTGAATAAAAATAAGCCAACTTCTTCGAACTGATGAATAACTCAAGGTCATTAGTAATCTATCTGAGATTTTAATACAGAATCAAAAAGCTTTATTACCTACTTTGAGCTACCCAATTTACATCAAGTGTAATCACTATGAAAATAAAGGCTATATGAATTTCGGAACCGACATTTGACATTATTTTATACCTCAATTTTTTTTGTAAGAGAAAGAAAAATGAATGCAGGTGACTTTTAGAAGGAAGCATGAAAAGACCAACCTTGCATAACCTGACAAGATGTATCGATACCTGGTAACTGAAAAAGCAACAACTTCCTTTTACAGCTCGCTGGTAGACATGACACATTATAAACTCCGCAAGTTTTATAGTTGACTTCAGAAATTAATTGTCTGGTGACACATTATGGCAGATGATATATTTTAAAATAAGCCAGGGTACAAAAAGTCTTTCTGGTTTACACATATGTGGAAACATATATGCGTGCATGCATGCTTAGCACAGGATACTGTCGAACTGTTACCTGATGCGACCTTTATCTTAAAAGCTCATACATGTTTTGCACAAAGAAGTTCACAGCTCAGGCACTATCGTCTGTATTTTTAGGTTTGAGAGTAATTGCCCAATTCATTGTGTTCTGGCAACCAAACAACAAACCTACAACACAGGCTGAAATCTTGCATAATAATGCAACTTGTTCATAACTGGGTGTCATGGACAACTAATGAAAATTTAGATGCACATGCAAGCACTCACCCTACACCATTAATTGAGGCTTATGTTTCAAGCGGTTCTGTTTCAGACTGCAGTGGTACATCGTTCCTATGCAGCTCCATGGCCTTGCCTACCTGCAGGGTTTTTCTTAGCAGAAAAAACTAGCCCTTGGCATGGTCACAATTTGGTTTTGAACTTACCACTCCATTAAGATGAATGAGTAAGTTCACTTCCCTGTCAATAGTATTGTTTGTGTCTGCCTTGCTACAGATACTGTGAGATACCACACATTGATTTACTGGGTGAAGAATGACAACCTAAGAGTCTTGGAACTATATTAAAAAAAAATATGTGTGTGTATATATATATATCTATCTTTCTTTCTGATTGAGGAAAACAAACAAAAAGTTTAATCCCAACATAGTAATAACAATAATTTATAAAACAGGATTATATTACTTCTCTGAAAATCCCTCTTTAGTAACAGGAAATGAAGCATTAAGAATGAAGTGGAAGGGCTGTCTGTTTACTGAGTCGGATTAAGAAACTTAGCCCCCTTCCATCTTTTTCCCCCAAACAATCAAGAAACCCAAACAAAACATTCCTTTGCAATTTAGTATCAATGCTGCTATGTTTGTAAATACAAAATAGAAGACCAACTATATCAGATAGCAAAGCCAAGCTAAGTTGTAATTATTATAATTATTAGTGAAAACCCAACAGCAATTATTGCAAACATGTTTGCAAGATGTACATTCTGAAAATACCACCTTATGAAAACTTAAGAGATCTTTTTTTTCTCAGTTAACTGCACAAGACTTCAAAAAATTCTTCACAGCTGGGATTCCTAATGTTAGTAACTGGCATTTTAAACTTACACATTTAAGTGTTTACACAGTGGGCATCTTCTTTATACTACTCATTTTCTTTCATCCAATTACTGGATTTAGAGAAAGTCATCATTAAAAGTAGACTCTTTTGCTAGCATTTTATTAATCGGGGTGGGGTGGGGGAGTGGTGGTGGTGGTGCATTTTGAAGCACCCATATTAATTCAGTAAATTTTCAGTTCACATATCTTTTGTTGAGTCACACTTATTATTTGACTTCTGTGGTACAATAACAGTACCAAAGATAAGAGGTCGCTCTCTTTATTGGAAGTTTTGAAACAAGGTGCAAAAGGAGAAGTTATTAAGAAGTTGGGTAATTCATCAGTACTCTATGCAGCCAATACTGCAATACCTGAACTTGTTGGAAAAAGTTATGTCAGAATCAAAAAACCACTTCATCCTTGACAGACCTTTCTTTCGGCTAAACTGTTTTGGTAACTATTTTCCCTGTTTTTCACCTGCTTTTTAAAACACTGTTTAAATATTACTAATTTAACCCCAGATATATGAAATACTAGTTTAGAAACTTAAACTAACTTGCATTACTTAACAAAAATTCTTTACCTTTGATGCAGATAGTGCGTCTTGGTTATTCTATAACACAAGCTAATAATTTTTTTTAAACTGCATTCACGTGCCTTGTTAGGCCTTGCGGTAACGTAGCAGATCTTAGCATGCACTAATGATAGTGACATAAAAGGAAAACTGTGCTGTGCTACTGTGAAAATCTGATGTCTTCTAAGACACAAGTAAGGGCAAAATCTAATACAGCATTGATATCACTGTATGTTACACAGTTACAAACTGAAATCATTCATCACGTTTAATGTAGAAGAGGTAAAGGAATAATACTAAACTTGGAATGTCCCTGCCGTAACTGACCCTGATTGCTCAGGGTATTTCTGGCTGTACTATCATATCTTCCTACTTTCTAGACATGTATTCTCTCTTCTTACTGTTACCTATATAGATACAATGAACACTGAAAATGGATTGTAAAACAGAAGTGTGCAAATATATGAATTATGTATTTGACAGTACTCCACAACTAAAACCAGTTTGTTTTCTCGGATCATTACTTTCCACCATAGCCATTTTCAGCGCTCCTTTCAGTAACAGCGGGTACAATAATTTCTGTCAGAAGCAACATTTAGAGCTACCCTTCAGTTCCCATATTTTCACTCATGTCACACTAAAATCCCATAACACGCAAGCTAAATTGTACAAAAATAGTATTAAAAGTAGGCAAGACTCTCCTAATTTAGGAATAGACGCATCCTACATCCTCCACAACTTAAGTAGAGATATGTACATTAAACAAACAGTTAAGGAAATGCTCTGCTCTATCCAGATGTTCGATAACATATAACGTGATGTTTCACAATCGGTTATGGAGTTTTTTTCCAGTTGTTCCTAAAAAATCTTATATCCTCTGGATATGCTATGCATTTTTATTTTTATTTTTCTAAATAGGACGATTCCCTTCTTAATCTAGAGGCATTTTTCTTAAACGCACATATTACAAGCTACGGATTTAAACTACTGTCTCCAGTAGGACCCGATGAGCATGCACCTGTGGCAAAGACTTTAAATGGGATTCTTTTTCAGATAATCAGACCATAGCACGTAAAAATTAGGTGCTAAGGACAGTCAGGCACCTTCCAACAGTTCGCTGCGGGCAGCATTTCTCTTAACGCGGGGTGAGCTCACTCAAACCCATTCGGAAGACGCTTTGCGTTCGGCAGGAGTAAAGTAAACCTTAAAACCACATTTCAAGTAAAAAGATGCTACCGCTCCCCCTCACCGGGAGGTAACTTTCGGCTACCTGCTGTTCAGCAGCTCAGTCACAAACCCCGGCGGCCAGGGGTGCCCGTGGAGAGCCCGCGGCCGCCCCGGCGTTACCTCCTCGCCCCCGGCGCCGCTCGGCGGGGACGGCACCGGCCGCTCCCGGGACGCGGCCCGCGGAGCGGGGTAGGCAGCAGAGGCCGCCGCTCCCCTCTCGCCAAACACCCAACTTCTGCGGGGTCGCGGGCACAGGCGGCGGGGGGGGGGGGGGCGCCGGGCGGCGACCGGCTGTGGCGACCGGCCCCGCGTTCCCTCTGCCCCCTCAGCGGCCGGGAGAGGCCGAGCTACCGAGAGGGGCCGGCGGGAGCACCGCGCCCCGCCGCCGGGCGCCCCAGCGCCCCGCCACCCGCCACGGCCGCCACCTCGCTTCCCCGCTTCCCCGCGGCGGGCGGCGCCGGCGCTGCCGGGCACAGGTGCGGACCCCCTCCCGCCGGCGGCCGCCCGCCGGCCCCTCGCACCCCGCGGCCGCCGGAAAGTTGGCGGGAGCCCGCCCGCCCCGCAGCCCCCGGCCCCGCGGCCGCCCTTACCGTGGTTGCTGGCGACGTGACCGGCGGCGGCGGGGCGCGCTGTCAGCAGGGGGAGGAAGAGGCCGACTCTCCAGAGCAATCCCCTCACCTCACAACACCCCATGGCTGGTGCCCGCCGAGCGCCCCGCGTCCTCGGCCCGCCGAGGCTGCCCGTCCTCCTTCAGGCCAGCGGGGAACGCCGCCGCGCAGCCCCCGCCCGCCGCCCCGGCGGGGTCCGGTGCGGCCCGGCGGGCTGCGCTGCCTGCACTGCCGCCGGGGGCTGCGCGGGCCGCGGCGGGCGCATCCACCAGCGGGGTCCCGGGGCACGGCGGCGGCCGGGAGGGCGAGGGCGGGCGGGGGCGCCGGGAGCCCCCGCTGCCGCCCTGCCGCGAGGGGCGGCGGCGCTGGGAGAGCTCCGGCAACTTCGAGGCGGCGGCGGCGGGGGGCGTCGCGCCCCGCTCCCTCCGCCGGCTCCGGCCGGTGGCACCTTCAGCCCCGCAGAAGCGCCCCCGGCAGCTTCAGCAGCCTCCTCCTCGGGAGCAGCCTCCTCCCCCGTCCGCGCCGCACGGAGCCCCGCATCCCCGGCCGGCGGCGGCGCCGAGGGGCTTCAGTTTCCCACGGTGGAGGGTCTCGCCCCCGCCGCCGAGCTCCCGAGGCGGGAGGGGCAGAAGGGCCGGGCGCCTCCTCACGCTCCCCGAGGCATCAGGGAAACTTGCGGGGCGGCATCCCCGGCCCCTCCGCCGCCGTCCCCGGCGCTGCCGCTCGCCCCTCTCACTCTCTGTCTCTCCCCCTCTGCCGCGGAGCAATCAGAAATCAGGCGGCTCTGGTGTGATGCTCGCTGCTCCCTCCTGATTTGCGTGCCGCGCAGCCGGCTGCGGTTTTTTGGTGCCGCCGCTCCCCTGCCGCCCGCGGAGCGATCACCCCCTCCGGCGCGGCCGCGGGGCCGCCCCGCTGCGCCCAGCCCGGCGGCTGCCGGGTCCGCCGGGAGGCCAGCGCGGCCCCGCGCCGGGGGCGCTCCGCCACACGCGCCCCGCCAGCCAACGGGCGGCCCGCCGCGCGCGGGAGGGACGGGGGCGGGGGGGGGGGCGGGCGAGCCGCTGGAGCGGCGGCCCCTCCTCAGCCGCCCGCCTGAGGGGAGCGCGGGTCCGCGGCGCGCGGCGTGCGTGAGGCGGGCGAGGAGAAGCGCCCCCTCGGCTCGCCGCTGCCGGCAGCCCGCGGGTCAAATGCGGCGGGTTCGGCGCTAGAGGGGGTTAGTTGACAAGGGAAGGGAAAACCGGCCGGTGCGGTGCGGTGCGGTGCGCTCCGCTCGGGAAGGGCCGTGGCCGCCGTTTAAAGGAGCGCGGGGCGGGCGCTGTGCCGGCCCGGGCCCGGGTCTCCACCCGCCGGTAGCGGGGGGACCCGGCGGGGCGTCATTGACCGGCGCCACAGGCGGCTGCGGCGGCGGCTGGGCGCCGCTTCTTAAAGTTACGCCAAGGGGGTACACGAGAGCAGCAAGCGTGGGCCGGCCGCCTTGGGCACCCCCGCAACATTTACTCTTTTGGGGGGTTTTTAATTTCTCCGTCAGGTAACGGGAGCGTGTGCGGGGCCGGGGGTGGGAGGCCGAGCCGGGCGGGAGGCGAGGCTGGGTGTCCTGTGAGCGCTGCCGGCTCCCGCCGCCCCCCCGCGCCTCCGCGGCGGGCGGGAGGCAGCGCCAGCGCCTGGGGGCTCGCTGCTGCGGTGCGGGCGTACAGCCCACCCCGGCGCCGGGCCTCTCTCTGGTCTTTAATCCATCGAGCATTTCAATGTCCCGATTCGCACAAAGACAGGGAAAAAAACCCCATAGGAAGATACTCAGATCCCTATTTCTGAATATGAGTTCCTAAAATCAGGTGTCTAAAGCCACGCATAGGAGGAAGAAAGCTGTCTGATTCCCAAGGCTTCTGAGTGTCCATAAATGCCATTGAAGTCAACGGGTAATGCAGCTGCAAGGTGCTGCACCAGAGAACGTGACGGTTCCCGCCGAGGTGCCTAAATAGATGTTCAGAGAAGCTATAAATGGAAACAGTTACTTTGTAATGCAAGAATAAAGAATATTTTAAAAATTACTAATTTAAGGATTATTTTCAAAGGAGTTGTTCAACAAGCGAAGTCAACACAGAAATACCTATTTGGGGGTTTTTAGAGGAATCTTTTCAGATTACAGTAGGCCCACAACAATGCAGTATTTCTCATATTTAGCTGTATTAACAATGTCCTACAAGGAAATGAACCTTTATTCCAAAAGAAGGTTAGCAGCAAAAGCTTCAGGAAATACCTATAAATAGTGAAATAGTCATTAATATTTTGCCTTTGTCTCATGGGGGAGGTGAGAGGAGAAAGTTCAATTTTTAGAACGGGGGGGTTGGACTAGATGCCCTTTAAACGTCCCTTCCAACCCAGACTATTCTATGATTCTATATGTCACAATACTGTTCTGTTTTAGAAATAACACAGTCGAAAGGAAAGTAGCACTGACATTACACGGTTAGCTTTTTGGGGTAATTTGGTGAGAATTCAGATTTCTTTTCCTCCAATTCTTGGTTCAGTAGAAAGATACTTCCCAGCCACAGTGCCAGAAAAAAATTAGTGCAGGACATCATATACAAAGATCCCCCAAATTAAGATGAGTCACTTGGGTGCCACGCATTATCAATATCACTGCTTGTCTGCAACCTCTGAAAAAGACTTCTCGTGTGTTAATGGAAAAGGGCAATTGGCACAGCAAAAGTAAACTGAGATTCCTTCCCTCATGTCTGCTGTTGCATGATAAAGATTTGGGCTTTTTTATAATAGGCTTTCCTCAGGCAGCCCTAGTAATGCATATATATATATATATATGTATGTTTATATGTGTGCGTGCACTCTCCATATACTTATGTGCACTTGTGCATCTCCATGTACACCCGCATATACATCAGGTGGGCACGCTGCACATTATGCATCCTTACTTGCCATTAATGAAGCCAAATTAGACTTCTTCAAGGAGCTTAGAAGGTCTGGCTTACCACTTCTTTTGCTTTTACATGTCACGTCAGACTACAGCTGAATACAAAAAGGAGGCAGGGAAAGATGTGACAGGAGCATAGACAAAATCTTTTTGTGTTTCCTCTCACATGCAAAGCATAGCTTTGCCTCCTGGTAGCCTTGAACTCCAGAAGCCACAGGAAACTGTTAGGTAACAAAACAGCTAAAAGGGATGGCATTTTCTCTAAAGTGACCCTTCACCAGCTTTTAACTGGCTACAGAATTTCCGGGGAAACAACTCTGAAAAAACACCGCTCATTCATCTACACACAGATTAAATTTTTATAACCTTGTGTATTATCATGAATTCCAAATTAAATCTTAACCACCGTGCTTTAATCTTTCAGATGTATGCAAACATGCTAAACGTAACAGAGGAAAGCAAAAATATTAAATATAAAAAGGCAGAGTCCTATTCGTATACTATTTTTTTCCTGAAATTTAAAGCCACTTAGTATTGTAAACAGTGCAGCAATAAATTTTGTAAGGGATAATTGCACCAGGTAAGACAAAGAAGAGGAGCCACAGTTTGAGTGCCTACATACTTAGGTTTCTAGAGAGTATGTTTTTGTAGAAGTGAGGAAATCCATATATTCCCATTCTTAAACCAGAATTTGGTCTGTCCTGGGAACAGAAAAATAGCTATTCTATTTTATTGTTATTTTCTTAAATAAAGGGATCCTCTTTCTGTTAAAAACAAACAAAAAACCAAGAAAGGAAATATAGCATAGACATAGAATTACATGTAATAGGCTGTCCTTTCTTCTTTGGGTAGTTACCTACACATAGTTTATCTTTAATGTACCTCAGTTGTGTTAATTATAATAAAAATGTGACTTCCTGTAAAAAAAAGAAAAGCCATTCCTTTTTATTAAAATTTCCCATAATATAGTGTTGTGTGCTAGTCCTTTGAACCATCATTCACAACTGTATGTGGTTTAGTGTGATCAAAGTAAACATTTTAATTAAGACACTGACAAGAAACAGATTTACAATAAATTTAAAGCAAATTTTCCATGCAGCACTCAATAGGTTTCACTGCTGTTAAAATTACTGTAATATTTGGACCAAGACACCTACATTATGATTTTTTAGAAGAGTAACACTCACACGTATTGACCATAACTATAACATGTGTACTAAGAAAAAATGCAATGTAATATTGATCCCTTAAAGTCTGAGCCAATAGCTTTTTTAGTGAATACAATACCCTGCCGATTTGGCAGTCTAACCAGAAATGAACCTTTTAATAGTATCTCTCCTATTCAGGGTTATAAATTACACTTCCCCATAAAATTGAAAGTTAACTCCATTTTGTTATACATTATATTCTTGTTTCTGTAGAAATACACACTTTTTTTTGTTTGTTTGAATGAGTGGTCCTTTTAGTTTACTAACATCTTTACTTTTTAGCATATTTAATGACAGGCTAACACTAGATGACTGCTGATACTTTTCCTTCTTCCTACCATAGTCCCCAAATATGCTTATGGGATGTGCAGCAATTCACATGAAGTTTTTTAAGCATTTGCAGATTTTGACAGTTTTCTGTGTTCAAAAACCCACGTCCCTACACACATCAAAGGAAAAAAATTAGAAGGTTAATAAGGTCTCAGGCTTATTACCTCCCCTATTATTGATACAGAACAAGGTAATGAAAGAAAAAGGGATGACAGTCAAAAAGAAAACTGTATATTCAAAGAAATCTGCTAGAAAGATAAGAATACTAAAACTAGGCTGAATAGGTATTTGAATTCTGACTTTAAAAATATTATTTGAATTACAGAACTAACATGAACACTTTAGTCACAAATTTACTATGCTGCAGAATATTTTGTTATAGGCAACGATTCCTACACGTATAGGATCCAGGAAAGTCATTTGCCAAGTGCTGCCTGTTAATTACGTAAGTTACATTACTAGATTACATTTTCCTTTTCAGTTGGCTTGTATATAGTATGGACCTCTTCTGAGCACACTAATTCTCATGCTCTGCACCGTCTAAGGTGCAATTTAATTAAGTAAAAATGAACCAATTATACTGAACAATGTTTTAGGGAAATTACTGACAAAACATGCAGTATAGTAGTTTCATCCCCATCTTGTTACATGCACAAGCTTTGAATTGCCTGAAATTATTTTTACGCTGAAACTACTGAATCACAACTATAAGACTATATGATGTACAAGATCATAAAATGTTATGCATTTTTCAAAGTTTACACATTACAGTTACAGAAGAGCCTATATGACAACCCTTTCTTCATCTCCAGTATTTCCTTTCACATTTCCATATTAATTTATCCAAATTTTAAAGGGGTAATACAGACAAATCAGTTACCATGTTTTGCACTTGCAGTTTCTTCAAATAAATCTAATTATTTGGATTAATAGGCAAAGCAAAAGATACAGTCTAAGAAGTTTATGTTTTGCAGGAAGGTCTAATAGTAATAGAATTGTCCTGGAAATCTTTCAAGAATAACAAATTGGTTGGCAGTGAATATTTTCAATATTTAAATTTAGTGAGTGGAATTTCACTGCAGCGGGGCCAAGGGATTCCAGATAAAGGCAGCAGAATGAATTAAATCACAGATGCTGAAGGAGAGGAATGGAACATCTAGACCACAAAAATAAATATTGTGGCCTCACTCACAATGGAGGAGCCAAAATTTTCCTCCTAGTGTTGGCAGAGGTATTGTCAGAGATGTAGGTATGTCCATGCTTTAGTAGAGCATCTGAATTAAAATGCAAGAGAGAGCAGAATTACATACTAATCAAACTTGGGAGTCCAAGACAGGTAAGCTTTTATATAAGGGCTTTATCCATCTCAGTCAATTAAATAATTCCAGCTGAATTAATTGCAAATTGAGTTGGGTCTCAAAATGATAAAAGACTTTTATTCACGAATAAAATACTTTGGGAAAATGAGAAAAAAAACCCTGCAGTTACTAAAGAGTGAATCAGATTCTCTTCACACTACCCAAGTAGTACCCTTGACATAACCGAGAGCAATGAAGTGAGGGCATATTTCAAGGCTGTGTCCAAACTGTTTATCTCCTGGAAGTTACAGGAGAAGACTTACATTGCACTTCTAACAGCACATAAAGCTTCTCAGGTTCTTTTCTAAGAATATTTAGCACAAATTAATGATCGTAGTGAGATATTTCTTTAGTAATTAGAAGTAATAGTAAATACAACCATAACGGAATGTATAATGATAATGCTATAAACATTCTGGGTCACATCATTAACAAGATTATATGCTCAGTTTTAATGACCTATGTTTCAAATTGCCGTTGAAATATTACTGCTAAAGCTTTAAAAAACATATTTACAGCTTTAAAAGATACTTAAATTTAAATTTGGACCCTTTTATGAAGAGGCAAGAACTTAAATTTCACACCGTACTCATAAAAATTGTGAAACCAAAAGTGAGGTCAAAAAGATAAATTGGTATTGTAGGTCGTGATAAAACTGGAGCTTTGCTTTTGAATAGGGTTAGCTATGGACAAATTGGAGCTGTCTGTATCTAAATACTTGAGTTTTATAATACTTTGGAAAAATGGAAAAATTTTCACATGCTTTAATATATATTGCTTCTGAAATCAAACCCTGCCACTATATACTATTTTACTTGAACTAATACTGTATCTACTTAAAGATTTGAATCTTCCTGATTGTTTTTCCCTTTCGGTACTGCTGCCTTGTAGATGAAAATGAGAAAACACCGAGGTTGGCTCAGTACAAATAACAATAAAGGCAACCAGACTTATTATAAAGACATATCTTTTTGCCCTTATCCAACTACAGCTTAATGCAGAAATTGCTTCAGGCACTGGAGCAGACGTGTTTATCATTACCACAGATTAATGTTCTGTTTGAACAGTAACTCCTATTCAGGCTTGCATTGTCTTAGTAACTGGTGTGTTGTGAGGTATACATTACACATCAAGGTGAGCTAATCATCTCCTCTAAGAGAAGCAATTGTTCCTATGGAAAACTAGCAATAGGATGTAGTTACTATATCATACATGACACATGGGTGTCAATTACGTCAACATAGCTGATAATAATCTGAACTACTCCCAGAACTGATGAGTCAAAATATTTTCAGTTGTATGCAAAGGTCCTTCATACCACTACCAAACTAATCTGGTGCAATCACTTAGTCTTAAATTCTACCCAAAATATTTCAATTGTAACGAATTTTGAAAAAGTCTTAGCATCAAACAACCTATTCGAAGTCTGAAAACGTCTGTCCTTGGCACACACTCAAACTGTCCAAACTACAAAGTAGCCATTCACAATACTTCAGTAAATTTGGACCTCTCAGGCAACCTTCTCAGGCTCTGAAACCATGAAAAAGACATCTTGGAAGGCAGTCACAACCTATTAATTGAACTTCGCAAAATAGCAATATGTCATCAAGTCTGTTTACTTAAAATATCCACAAAATGTCTAACACTTTTAAATACAATTAACATTTATTAGTTTCAAAAGCCCTAAAATTTCAGTTTTGCTTGGACGTCATGTTGCTTTCTACCAGCAATAACTCATTTATTAGACATTTGAGGAATGCATTTGGATGTCCAAGGGAATTTTGCACATAACTGCAATGAGACATGGGATTATGCCTTCAGACCTACTGTTAAATATTTATATACTTGTATGTATGTGTGTATAAAAGTATGTATGCACATACATATTTTAGCACATATGCTAAGTTTTCCAAATATGTGACCTAAGACTGCAGTTCAAATGGTTGCTCTTGATTTTGGTGATCGTAAGAAATTATCCATTTTGTAAGGACATCGAGTAGCCTGCATATTCTAACTATGCATTTGGCAAATTAACATTTAGGGATTGTTTAATTTTTAAAGATGTGATAAAATTGATAACAAATTGCAGACTGGTATTAACTACTATAGGAAGATTCTCAAAGTGTAGCTACTTCCATAATTTTCATATATGAATTTCCCAGCTTCCTACACTCTTATCCTACATTTTATATAAATTATGTTTTTACATTATGAGGTGCTGGGTTGTGACACTGTGATCAGCAGACCCTTTTCAGTATCTGTGGATACAGCTGTATTCCTAGAGACATCTCACCTTCAGACTTAGTCTGATTGAAGGTTCCCTGTATCTGTCTAGAAATAAAGCACATAAAGTGGGACTGGGCTAGACTGGACTACAAGGCAAGTTCTTAGGCTTAAAGCTTTGAGTGGACAGCCATGGCACCCTGGAAATACCTACAAGATCTGTGAAGGTTATCATCTTCTACGCTATTCTTTCTCCGTTAGACTACAATGGCCTAAACTTCTTAGGAAATGAAGTTAGGGTAGCAGGGTAAGGGTCCAAATGCTGCTCATGATAAAGAATTAAGAGAATTGTTAAAAAATGTTGTTATTTGCCAACAAGCCTTATTTATAAAACCTCAGAAATTCCATTTGTATTTTAAAAAAAATAATTTCCATTGAAATGACAAGGACTCAATTGTTAAAAATTAAGATTTGAGACTTTTGTCTTGCGAATAAGTATTGCAGATTTTTTATTTTGTTAATATAAAATGTGTTTTAGTGCCTGATCCCTGCTTCGTTCAATGCACAGCATTAGTAGCATTCAGGACTGTAAAACTGAGTGAGGCAGCAAGGTATTACAAACATCACTTGTTGTGCGGGTTAGAATATAGCCTTCAGGAAGACAAACTCATTTCTGTCCTGATCTTTGCTACAGCCTTTTGCTATGACACCAAAGTCACTGAAATTAATGTTAATCGCAGGTAGCTGAACTGATCACATAGGTGGGAGTTGTCAGTAACAGATAAAACGGGTAGCGACCAAAGGTCACAAAGTTTGGAAGCAGTCTCATCCCTTTGTCCTGACTGTGAATGACCCTCTCCCTGTCTGTCTTCCTGTAACCTTCTGTTCTAACTGCAACCCACTTTTCTTCTACGAGCATAAAGGCTTTGAATGTATTTCCTGGTTGCTTGATCAGACACAAAATTAAGGAAACATGGGGCACGTTACTGATGGGAAGTAAGAAACAAAAGACTTTCCTAAGTTTTGCAAGGCCAAAGCCATTATGATTTTAACTAAAACTTTGGTAAATGAGAAAGAAATTGCTACAAATTTTCTGATTTGACCCACACTTAGCAACTAGTCTACGGTACAATGTGGTATGCTGTCAGATTGCAGTTTTGCTTCATTCCATTTCCACCAAATTAAAGGGACAGATATAAAAGGAGTCTTTGTAACAGGAGGTTTGCTTAAACCTTGAACAAAAAGGAGATGCCACTTTCCTTTGCGATACATTATTGTTTAGGTCTCTTCAGGCAGGTGTGACAGGTTGGGCTAAACTAGAGCAGAAATAACAAGAAGCAGCTATTACACTGCTGTTAAATCTGGCACAAATGAAGTGAGATTTATCACATAATATGTCACTATAGAGGGGGAGAAAACCCAGAATTACTAAAACGGGCATTTTTTAAAAGTCATGGGTCTAAGAAGAAATCAATCAAGAAAATGCATATTTTGTCAAACCTCTATGGCGAAGAGCTTAAATGTATTTTAGCAAAAGGTCAAGTAATAATAATAATAAAAAATGAAAATCCAAGGTGTGTGTATGACTTAACTTTGCGTCAGTAACCCCTTGGAGGGCTTACTTTGAACTTTGAAACTTCCCTGCTTACAGTGATTGTCTCTATACAGGTATCTGTTGCTTTATCTTTGCTACGATTCATTATTTCTTAAGAACTTCTGCCTGACTTTGCTAGCTAAGATCCTTTCCTACCACAACCTCAGCTGGCTGCCTCTTACTAATCCTTGCAGTGTTTTCTAATAATGTGGAACAGGATTTTAACACCTACTTTCTAGATGCATGGTTGCTTCTATTCATCAGGGTTTAATTCACAGTATAATTTACTATGGTGCTGTGTAAGTTATATAAAAAAACTCCTATGTGCATTGGCTGTTTAAAAAGATCCCATGCAGGCTTAAAGGGACTGAGGGTAAACAAACAATTTTGTTTAAAGGCTTTGAGGAACAAATGTTGTCAACATTTTATTCCATACATTTTATCTCCAATCCACAACAGACAACAAGACTCCTGTTGGGACCATCCTGTCCACTGAAATTTGTGAAAACTGTCAGTTTTTCAGCAAGACTATGCTTTGGATCTTTAAAAGATTATTTAAAATAAAATAATTACTTCATATGAAACAGAAAAGGTTCTGCTTTGGTTCCTGAAATCTATTCATTTGGCTCACCATAAATACTTTGTCAGCTTCGTTAATAATTATTAGATAACATAAGAATGAACATAAATTATAATACCCTCCAAAAAAAGCTTCAAAAGAGTTTACCTGGGTACCACTATCATGTTTGTGAAGAATAAGATATTTCTGTAAATACACATAACTAAATATATTTGTTGTAGTCACCAACTGCTTATGTAATAGGGGAAAACTACAATAATAAAGGGTGGGTGGTATATCTGGGAACCTAGCAACAGAATTAGTGGCTTAAATCTTATCATGCAGCATTATACAGTATGAATCATTTCATCTTTTGACCTGTGATCTTTACTTAATTGCAGAATCTGAAAGAGATATATAATCACTGGACATAAAATGCAATAAACGGTGATTAAATAAATACACAACTAGACATGTCAATTTAGAAATGTAGATGCTTCTAAGAAAAAAGAGTTTTTGGAAGAGAGCAAATCTATTTGAACTGCTGATCACGGGATAATCAGTCCATCACAACAACTCAAGCAAGCATTCGAAGTATTTTGGTACAGAAGCTTTTAATAATCTGAGCCTAAATTTCCAAAACCTCTTTTCAAGGTGGATTGCTGGTAATTCTGAAATGTTTACTTGATGTTATATTGAAAGTAAACAGTAGGCAGAAGTTAATGCTTTTTGCCCCAAGAAGTATTAAGATAAATGGTGTTCTCATGGAGATGAGAAAAATGAAATAAAATAGTGTCATTGACACAGCTTTTTAAACTTTATCACATCTAACTAATTTGAACAAGGAAGAGTATTTTCAAAGTGCAGAATACAAAAACACTTCAAATTATTTTATAGTCAGAAGCCAGAAAAGGGTGAGAACATGGAGTCCTTAACTTCTTAATATTTCAGAACTAACAACCAACCCATCTTACTCCAAATACTGTTTTCTAAGACTGAAAGGCCAGTGATATCAACAATGTTAATTTTTCAGGAAAAGAAATTAATCTTAAGGATGCATAGTATGAATAACATGAACACAAGCTGAACTGTTAAAGGGACTACCAAATGAGTTTAAAACTGAATATTGTTCTACTTGTTCAAATGACAGATTTTAAGTGATATATGGATAAAGAATGAGAAACAGAACTAAGCTTTTATGGTTATCTATTACATACAAGATGCCACTAGAGGGACTTGTGCAGCCAAGAGTAACTTACATGAGCTTCAGAAAGAATTGTGGATAAATTATTAACAAAAATGGAAATATGAATAAGAAGTAGTTATAGCTGTATTTTTTAATCACACCTAAAAATAACTCTACCTTTCCATCTCTGTCTTTTCTTGACAGTATCCTAATTTTTTTGTAATATTGGCATCCTAATATACAACATCAGGAGCATACCTTTAAGATTATCTATATCACACAGCTAAAAATAGACCTTGTTTTGACTTCTGAATGTGGTTTAAGTACCTTTAAAGTTATTTTCACTCCCCTCAATTAAAATTAAATTTGTGCAATTTGAACAGTTCATTTGTTTCTCTGCAAGTGAGGCAACGTAAAACAGTATGCACAGTTTACAGAGAAACCTCATATATATATATATACAATGACTATTCCATGATGTGAAAGGATTGAAGAAGTTTCAAATGAATTTTGAGAAGAGGTCTTTACAGTGATCTAGCTGCAACACTTGAGTAAGCTGCTAAAATGGGATAAGGAATTTTCCACCCTGTATTTATAAAATGAACACTTGAACTGCAGTAAAAACTTATTTCTGTCCTTTCAAGTTTTTCTACACATCTGTTTCAGGTAGTAAAATATGCAACATTAGTCCAAGAAGAGAAACATTGCATTGCTATAAGTAAGAAATAAATTGACAATAAAGTATGTAGCCAAACTATCACAAAAAAGGTATCTGTGTAATTACTTGCTGTAAAATTCAAAGTGTGGTTAAAATACATTGATAGTTGGCTTCATATTTATTTCAGACAATGCCCCAATTTATATTAGCAGATGGAAAATGAAGTGGGTAACTATTTAAATTCCTGAGAGACACATTTCATGTGACTGTTTACTTTGATCGTTGAAGGGATATAGCCAATCGAAGTTTGACTATAATTTTAGATCTTATAAAAGTGCACTTTTAAAAACTTTAAAATCAGTGTTCTGAAATTCCAGACATGAATGAATTGAGGTATTTAAGACAATGATAATTTTGCACTACTGAAATGGCTAGATCTAATTCAAAGCAGAAAGTATCATCATCTCTTTCTATTACGTTTCTGGTTGATGAAAGCTGTGTTTATTATATCTAGAAAAATATTTTTTGCAGAAAAAGAAACACCTTTAAAACTTTCTAACTCAAATTTGAAAGTAATGTTATATTGCAGAAAAATGTATGTTATCTAATGCCTTCAAAGAACATGTTCTTATTTTCAGATTAAATCAAATGGTAAAAACTTGAGAAATTTTTTATATTAGTGGGAGAGTAAAATGTTACAGTAGAGAAAATATTAGAATCAGTCTACAAAACATAATTAGTTTAAGAAGAATGCAGAAAACTTTAACATGTGGTGCTTAAAATGGAACAAAAGAACTCAGAAAAAATATTGCTAGTTTGATTAAAAGTTTGGGTTTATATAATTATCTCCTCTTCACATTTTTTACAATGGTTTTATTTAAATTATTTTTTGCTCATGAAATACCTAATGACAGATCCAATTTTTTTTTTTTTTTTTTGGGGGGGGGGTCTGTTAATTTTTATAAGGAGAATTGCAAATTTGACAGTAGAGCATTAAACTAAGTAGATTAGTGACCTTACCACACTCCACAGAAAGAAAAACAATGGAAAGAAAAATTCTGTCAAACTTAATCTAGAACATTTTGATTAAATCAACAGCATAAGTAAAGCTTTCCACAAAGAGTTTCCAGTCACACATGCTAATATGCAAGAAGCATACAACATGGCAAGTTCTGTACTATAATGATATGTAGTGTATAAGGATGATTACATGAATCCAGAGATGATAAAAACAAACTTTAAAGAAAGCAAACATTTAAAATCAGGAGTAAAAATTGCTACCATTTCCCCAGCAGGGCAGTTACTTTTAGGGAAGCAACTGTGTCTCATTTACAATTTCTCTTACCAATGAAACTACAAGAAAATCTTGAGCATCTGCAAATGGGAATCTCTAAATTAAAATTGGTTAAAGGACAGAGGAATGCAGTCATGGCGCACAATCAAAAAACCAAACATCTTAACACATGTAATGTAATTGGATATGACTATATCATTGTACCCCAATCTGAATACAATAATATAAATTTATTGGCTACTCAGCAAGTGTCGTCTTCTAACCTTTGGTCCACGAAAAGCCTTCACTCACCTTTACGTCACATCTCGTCTACTTCCTGAGCACCTAACACCCACTTAGCCTGGAAAGGTATGTTGACTTTTGCTGGCTGTAATAGCTACTCACATATAGTAAACTACTACTCTGTCTCTGATGGTTATCATGTATTTTTCTCTGTATTATCTTATTCTGGCTACTAATACCTGTATTTACTAAAAGAGGATTAAATGACAGGTCTACATGCTGACAAATTCAGATTGTTTTTTCAAAATTACAAGGCAGGACAGATATATGTATCTCCTGAAAGGTTACATAAAGCAACTGTATCTTGTAATATTTCCACTTCTATTACAGTTTCAAGTTTTTATATAATTATAAGAATCAAAAAAGGGCATGACACTAACCATTTGAGAGTGACCAGGTAAGGAAGAACTAAACAAGAAGACCTGGCATAAGAACATTACCAATACAAACTCAGATCTTGACTAAATCCAGACTGTATTTAAAATATCATGCATTAAAAATGGTTCCTATTGAAAAGAAATTTTTTTAAATTTATATGTTTATTGCATATCTTGAAGTGAGAATTTATTTGACTAATTCCACAGTGTTTTAGAACTTTGAGTTCACACTCTCATATTCTCCAGCTTATGTTTTCCATGCCGATTATATAACCACGTAAGATAAAAAAATGTACCAGGAAGGTATTATTTTCCAAAATTCAGCAGAATGCTTTGATTACCAGTCTCAGACAGCTTCTGTATCACTTTTTCAGGTCACTTTTAAGGGTTGCACCAGTGAAGGCTGCTCAGCCTGGAGTTTTGGTTTGTGTGCAACAAGGCATACCCCGTCTCATGCACACAGACTATTGTGTGCCACAAACCGCGTTACCTGTTCAGCCTGGTTTGCCCTGCCAAAAGTAGTGCCCTGCCAAAAGTAGTGCCTTCCTCATGGACATCATATCCCAGCATCCTTCCATGTCCATATTTCTCTGACATCCATACTGATACTACTTTATCGCTACAGGCTATGAGAACAAACTAGTGAGTTTGGAAATGAGCAAGGCAGGCCTATGGCCTATGGCCAGGCAGGGCAGGACTGCAATGCAGTGGGGCTGCAGCTCAGGCAGGGACGAAGCATGAGAGCCTCAGCTGAAAGCGGCGCCCACAGGCAGGGTTCAGCCCCAACAGCGGCCTCCTTGCAGCACAGTGCTGTTGGGGAGCTTCCCTCCATGGCCAGCAGCAGGACAAGGACCTCCCTTGGCTGCACTGGCTCTGAGCTCAGCATCTCTCCCCAGCTGCCCCCAGGATGGAAGATGCTCTCAGGGCTCTTACAGCAACCTACTCTGAACCTTGGACTTAAGCTTGTTCCTAATGCATTTCTCGTAATGCTAGCCTACATATGCCATAGCTCAAATCTTTTCTAAAAATCCCTTGGAATATCCAAAATGCTTATCTGGTTATTTTGAGGCATCAATGACACCTTTGTGAAAGGAGATATTGGAAATGTTGTTCTTTGCTGAGCTAAGCACCCCCGATAAGAGCAGCCACTGTGCACGTGTAGCCTGTGTAGGGAAAAAACATTCAGATTTCACATAATGCTAAGTGGCCATAATGATTAGCACCTGTGCACTGTAAATTCAAAATCCATACTGAAAAAGCATGTTGCTAAGTTCTACAAGCATCAGAAGTATGCAATACTGTACTGTTTAAACATACACTTATTATATTAACTCGTGCACATCTTCCAGGAAATGGCAATTCAAACAGCAAACAGATCTCTTTTCTCTGCTGACAAGACCACTTGTATTGCCTGTTCAAGCTGATCTCATCTGCTGCAGTGTGTGTCATGATGTACACCTTTTCCCTCTTTCCTATTCTACCTAGATGGAAAAGTCACTCTATAAAAAGCATATGGCTACAGGACACCCTCAGCTACATCTTTTTCAAGCCAGTTAAATAGCTCTTTTGCCATTCAGTGTACTGCGCTTGACACAACAAATAATTCCTGGAAGGACTAAAAAAAGAACTAAGAAAATTTTTTGGACATCCAAAGTAAAATTTACCCCGTTAGGCATCCAGGAAAAGCACAAGATAGTACTGGACAGCTTTAGCTTTTAGGGAGTTGCTGAAACTTCTATTTCAGAGATACTAATCCAAACTTAATTTTGTTATGTTACAAATATCTGAAATTAGGAAGAGAAAACTTGCATAATTAGAGGTTATGATGGAAAGCTATAAATAATACAATTTTAATTTTTAAGTGGATTAAATGGAACAGCCATTTTTTGACATCATCTGACACTATCTAAAAAGTGACTGTTACTAAAGGAGTGTAAAGTGGGAAAAGTGAGAAAATGTGAGAGAAGTAGTTCAATTTATCCCCCATTCATTATTTTAAAATCTCTGTAGAGGTTAAAATTCAGACAGATCACAACGTACAGAAACAAAACAGAAATAATGACTCATCTAGGTAGGCTAGCCTTTGAACCTAGCTTCTGTCTTTTGGATAATGAAATTAATTAAGTAATACCAGCACTAACTTTTACAAGCATTAACATTTAACAGGAATTGGAATATCAGAAAATCTTTTTGACATTGGGAATTTAAGAGCACATATTAAGACAAGCCACTTCCTCCAACTGAGAATTTAAATTCTCTCACATTGTCTCTCTCCCTGGCCCTCTCCCCATTTCCTTCTCCCTTCATGGAGAAATCTGTTGGAGTTGAAATTCCAGTACCAATACCAGACATTTAGTCTTCTAAAGAAAAAAAAAGGTCTAATAAAGGTAGCAGGTCTAACGCAAAAAAATTAGTTTTGCACTGTCTTCATTGTGTTATTCAGCATTTTACTATTGATATTTCTAAAATGAGAACTTGTATTCCAAATGACTATTGCCTCCATAAGGATTTGACCTTAGATTTTAAGTCTAATCTCGCCAAGGACAGCATATAGATGGGCTAGGCTTCTGCAGGTATTGTTGAAAGATTCCAGCTGAGGAAATCTAAAAATTTCTTGATCTCATAATGTAAGGTGACTCTTACCTAACCTACTGTCAGAAACAAAATTATCTTTTCCTAAGTCTTTTGTGGTATAGCTCTTCCATGGTTAGTAAACTTTTTATTTACTTTGCCAATTTTTCACATGAGAAATGTCCTTCTCTTTCCTAATATATTCTTCATTAGTTTGAGCTTTGCTTGAGATCTTTCAGCACTTTTCTGACCCTAACATGTTAACATGAAAGTTTTGTTACCATATGAAAGCAACTAAGCATCCTTTGGGGGAATATTTTTTTTCAATTAAAATGGATATTTCTAAGCATTCTTGGAGATCTATCCTTCTTATAAAAAACATGAAATCTGGAATAGATATTTGTTTGAAAAGATCTTTCCTTTTACAGTACAGTGCATATCAAAAGGTTATATGGAATTGTACTTGTGCTATCTTCAGTTTCTTTTAAGGCTTTCAGGTGATGCCAAGGCTTATTACAATATTCTGCTGTCCAGTCTTTTCCAGTGTCTTGTAATCTTTTGACCCAAGTCACAAGCATCAGTTTTATAGACAATGGGAAATTTGTTGATCTACATTAAAAATGTCATTTTGGGGCTCTTAGCAATGAACACAGTGTTCAAGCTATCCTCCTTATTCAATACTGCAGTTTTTGACAGAAAACTCCTTCTGTTATACTTTTTCCTTTTTGGAAACTCATACACTCACGGACGCCTCCTGACTTGAGGAATCTATAGCAACACTTATCAAGACGTTTTCCATCAAGTCAGAGACTGACAGAGACACAGTACAATCATTAATCCTCCCTGGGATACACAGCGACAGAAACCCCTGCTTTACAAGCCACAGGGAACCACTTGCCTGGCATGCTGCTGAACTGTTGCTTTTTGAGGAAACATACAGTAATCACAACTCCTGGGCATAGCAGGTTTCAACTTTGACCTCGAGAGAGTTTCTTGTGCATATCCTCATGTGCTTTGTTCTGTGAGATCAGAGAGATGATTTGTTGTTAATACCAGGACTGTAGTCAGCTTTTGTTCTGGATACAAAGCCTAAATAAATCTAGAAGTTTGAGCCCTGAGTTATGAGTTAGGTATTTTAGCATAAAACTTTTAGAGACTGGATCCTGTAGTGGAGTTTATTCTTGATTTAGGCATATATGTGTTCTATAATGCATATGGGAATAATGACATTCTTTAGAATGGAATTCACAACAAGTAAGACACCAGGAGATGTCTGAACTAGCAATAGGAAATGATCAGAAATTCTGGACTTCTAAAATGCAGATTTTTCAGCTCAGAGTTTAAGATACTTGAGGCCACAGGTTTGTGGGGCGGGGTGGAAGGCAGGGCATATTGGTTTGCGTTTTGCATTGCAGATAGGAGAACTGCATCCTACCTCTGTAATTGGGGTTGCTTGTCCCTTGAATAATTCACATTGTTGCTTTATTTTGTAATGAGCACACTTGTAGTAAGATACAGATTTTTCTTGGGTTTGTTTTTGTTGGTTGTTTTTGTTTTCTTTGTTGGGGTTTTGTTTGTTTGTTTGTTTTCTTTTAAACAGAAGATTTTTATTTTTGTAGATGATCTAAATATGAACAGCAAGGAATTTCAGTTCCTGGATATTTATCTTATGGACTAATTCCTACAGATGGGGTCTAAGAGGGAGTAGGGTATTTGGGACAATATTTTGTCTCCTCTTTTAGCTGTTCCCATCATTGACATTAGATTTTATCCCTTTAAAACTTCCAGAAGCCATGGAATTTGCACACAAAATTGAAAGAAGAAAAATAAGTGTTTATCGCAGCTGATACACAGCACACTGGAGAACATCTTCCGAGCGGCAGACAGCATCTGCAAGAACTGCGTGAAATGCTGAGATTTTCTAAAATTTCCTAAGTTTGCAAATGTAACCACAATATCTCATGTGTGGCAATACTAAAAGGCTACATAACTGAAGGGAACAGAATTATTAGCAATATGAAACTCCTTGAACTCCTGCTTGTAGCTAAGGAGTCTTTAAAGAGTCTTTAGGGAATAAAAATCCACATTTTCATATCCTGAAAATGGACCATGTTAAGCTCCATTTCCTTGCTCACAGGTTGCTTAACTCCTGCAATGAGAATGTACAACTTTAATTATATCTTCTCACAATGGAACGCAATGTACTTTTCCACAGACACACGTGCTATATATGATATTGGGCAGAATTATTCCTTCTTAAAATTCCATTCAATTAATTTTATGGTAATATCTATCATCTGTCATGTATACAGGCAAAAAAAAAAGATTTTCTACCACATTTGTTTTAAACATGTCTGTTTTAAATTTACATAGTGTATATTCTATTGTTGGACAATTACATTTATGCATTATCTTATTACTAGTAGTATCTTATATTACTTGATATAATATCTTCAGTTTCACAAAAACTACTGTGAGGTTCAAAGGTAATGACAATACACAGCCATATATTCTCAGTGTTATATTTCTCACGTAGACTTATTATGACTTAAATAGGAATTAATTATAACTTAGAAAGTAGCAATTTCATTCTGTAATAGGTAATATCCTTCCTAAATTTCTAAAAAGCAGTACTCTCACAAGATATACAGCAGTCATTTGGTTTATTAGACTTTACTATCTTTTAAAAAACAAAATCAATTGCTGAAAGGATAACATGCATGAGCATAGTTTGATAACAGACTTTGATTTCTTAAGTACACCATGATTAAGTATTCAAGATATACTGCAATATTTTCTTATTTCCATTAGAGTTTGCCTATTACACCATTTTCAGACTGTAAATTATTTAAGTCAGTTGAACATTCTGCCTTGAATAATTTATTTACTATGAAATTGTAAATTGCAGTATTCTGTCAAATTTCATGCAATCCAGTGAAAATCCAATTTGTTGAGGGTTGATATTATTGGTTACATGAGCTTCCCCAGTGACTGGTAGACAACACTAAAGAAACTTAGTT
Organism: Platalea leucorodia; assembly: GCF_965183815.1. NCBI lineage: Eukaryota > Metazoa > Chordata > Aves > Pelecaniformes > Threskiornithidae > Platalea > Platalea leucorodia. Next base: position 116,917,763 of record NC_138824.1, read on the forward strand.
ATTATAGTGTAAGAAAGGAAAAGACAAGGGTGAGCAAAGTCAGGAAGTAAACAGGTCTGAGCTATTTTTTTATTGAGACAATGAAATCATTGGCATTCCAAGAACATGAAACTTTGCATATTTGCCATTTAATTTGTTATAATGTGTATGAGATTTTGATTATAAAACTTTAAAACAATTGTCTTTTAATTGACTGTTTTATTTACATAACAGTAACTGGCTGTAGTGGTTAGCTCTCTTATGAAAATTAGTGTACAATTTGCATGAGCTAATAAAAATATAATATTCCAAAATGAGACTGATTTCTTTTTCAAGTAAAGGAAAGGATATACTAAAAAATAACTGTAATCTTTCTTTTCTGTTTCAGTTTTTGTGAAACCATGACAAATATAAAGCATGGATGATTTCCAATTAAACATGGAAAATATTACCTTACTACGGTTAGTTCCAATAAACTTCATGGAACAAAATTTTTTAAGTAAGGCAAATAAGATTTGGCCAAGGAAAAAACAATTATGCATCCTTTGGAAAAATAAACTAACAGACTGTCTGCCATAACAGAAAGGATAAAACAAACTTGGATTCCTGCTGACCCATATGGGCTGTTCAGTATCAGCCAGGGATAAAGTTCGGGCATCACAGCCCATTCCATAGTCAAAAAAAGTTAATACCTTGTTCTGACAAGAGATAAATACCGTATTTAACACATAATTTAACAACAATGAAGTCAATATAGTAATGGACTATTTATTTGAATAAGTAGACAATTTACAGGCAAGATTATTCATTCTATGCTTTTTAGAATGCAATTAGCTATGCTCCTCACAATCTTACATTTATTTGAATACCTAATTCTTCTGTTTGAGATATGTCTAACATGCCCTAATTCTCCATTTAAACTGGACCAGTGCAGAGTAACCATCTCAAAAGTCAATGGATTGCAGTCGGGTAATGAGCAGAAATGAGCATCAATGTTCACAATTCCTGCCCTGATATACACAGATTGGGTACCAAGAAGATGAATTATTTCTATAAATGCAGGACTAGTGTTCTTTAAATGGCTTTCCACTAATGCTGCATTATTTTATTTATTAAGTAATTTAGTTTTACATGGAAGATGATAGATTTATATCAGACAGGGTCAGATTTTCCTTACTGATTGCAAAGTGGATTATACTGTCTAGGAAATATTGTCTGCATTCTGCCTTTCCAGAATAAAAAATTTGAAAAGTAAAACTGCTGCACATAACAGCAAGATATCCAGATATAGCTATTCCTATTATTCAAATGGCTGCTAGGGCAACCAGCTTCAGCTTGTACTAAAAACTCATTTCCAGTTACTTTCAAGTACCGTATCAACACTTTTTTTCTTCCAATGGATTCACATATTAAGTGACTTAGTGGTTGTCTTTCTTCTTGCAGATCTGAAACTAAGGAAAACTTCAGTTATTCAAACCAGCTACACTATTCAAGCTACAAGCAAATCTGAACTGGACACCAATGAGTGAAAATAGGATTTATGCCTGCTTCCTAGCTTTCCAGCCACTAGAGGGCAAGGTTTTTCTGTGTCTTTTTCCATGTGAGAAAGTATTTGACTCCAAACACAGAGCTGTTATTTCCTTTAAAGCGTAATGTGGCCTTGAACGTGCCATTCTACCTGGTACATCTGAACTTGAATCCTTTCACCACTGTTGAACAACATCCAAGGAACAAATAAAGTCACAAGATGCCTACATAATACAAGGATTTTCTTAAGTCAGTGGTCATAGTAAACAGGAGAGAAGATAAACTCTCATTTGGCATCAGCCTATGTTAACTCAATTCCTCACTTACTTTTGTGCAACCTGCACATTTGTCTTAATTATTTTATTAAATTCTTAAATGCACCAAGGTAAATTGGAAGAAGGATGTCAAGTACTTACTTACTTCAAACCTCTGAAATTTGAAAGGCAATGCTTATTCTCAGATCAAAAAAAGTCAACTACCACTTTTATCAAAGGGAATATCTAACCTTCTCTTTTTTTTTTCTTTTGCTTGTGGATTTTCCTTTATTTTTCTCTGGAGTACACATTTCTCCTTCTTCCAAAGATACATAACCTCTCACTTTTTCCACCAGAAATTTAATCCCATTTTTCTTTGGTATTTTAACACTCTGATATTTAACACATTCTGAATTTTTTGGTGTTACTTTTGGGGAAAAATTGTCTCTACTTATTGCCTCCAGAGATTTTAATTGATCTTCCTGTTTGTTACTTCTAAACAGGCTGGATATTACAAGACCCAATTCTGAATTACTATTTTTTTAATCAATAATATTCTGAGGTTTTGTCTATATAGCCTACTTGGAACCCAGTTGTCATTTCTCTTTTCTTGATTATCTTTTATCAGGTCCCATTGATAGCATAAACTTCAGCATTACCAACTAAAGCATCGCTGAGCTGAGTAAATCTCCTGAGTTATTATCACCTCTCTCAGAGCTGCTCCATCTCCTTTGATAATATTATGTGTCTTCAATTATTTCTTTATTTTATTCAGTCCTTTACTTTACACAATTCTCCCCTGTTTTTTCTGCTAATGGATTTTTTTTTCCAGTGGTGTTTTTGAGAAGGAAATATTTCCTTCATGTCTTTTCCTAAGATTCATTTATCTGTACACTAGATTTGCTTGTCTAAAAAACTATCTTCATGGCAGTGTTATGAATGGCACACTGAAGAAAACAACAGAGAATTTGACTGATAAATTTGTAAGGATAAATCTAAGTTTTGTAACACATATAATATGTTTTCTTAAGTTCAGTTTGAAAGAGATACATAGAGTGTTGTCTGTGCATCCTTGTGGTTTCTGATATCAACCTGCAATTGCTCATAGTCTCAGTTCCTTTTGTATTTGACATACATCTCAATTCCCTCCCAAAACAGAGATGACTTGTGTTCTTTCTGGTAACACCCATGTGTTGTTAGGCTATTTTCTGGAATGCTTAGCCTGTGGAAGCTGTGTTTGTGCATCCTTCTATAGGAACCGGTGTTGGTGCTGGGCAAGTTTCTCTCACAGACTTCAGTCCCATGGCTGCGGTGGCTCTTGCACGTCCATTGCTGCCTCAGCTCAATCCCTGTCCTGGGAGATCAGTGGATCACTTTTTGTCAGGTCCCTGCTCTTTGATCTGGTCAATGCGGACAAATTATTTGAAGGGAACACTTTAATTTGCACAGATCCTCAAAGTCATGATATGGTCCTCAAGAGAGTCTATCAAACAGGTACATGAAACAAAAACACAGCATGAATTTAAGTAAGAAAGAATCCAGAAGCAGATTGGGTTGTGCTGTAGGAAAAGCTGTGTCTGTAAGGACTGGAAGATAAAGGCCACAAGAACGTCTTAGCTGCCACATACTATCTTTTTATCTTAATGTATTATCTTCCCTGACATATTGTGCTTGGGGAAACACTGGAAGAGGTTGCCCAGAGAGGTGGTAGATGTCCCATCCCTGGAAACATTCAAGGTCAGGTTGGACAGGGCTCGGAGCAACCTGATCTTGTTGAAGGTGTCCCTGCTCATTGCAGGGGGGTTGGACTAGGTGACCTTTAAAGGCCTCTTCCAACCCAAACTATTCTATGATTCTATGATATCTTTAACAACTAAGATATAGAAAAAAGACCTGAAACCCTTCTGTATGACTGATATTCTACCCTGGCGCGGTGTTCAAGCCGTAAGTGCAGTAATATATCTGCAGTCAGATATTCTGACTATCAGTAGCCCTGTCAAGTCAGCAGAGTTGCACAGTGCCAGTGATGAAACCACTCTAAGTGGAAATATAGTTATAACTTTTACAGATACCACTTAGTTTAGAATATATTGCCTACAACTATTCTGAATAGTTGGTACTATCAAAAGTGCAGTTCTCCAATTGAGAAATTTTAAATATAGTTTTCAAATAAATATTATTTTAAATATTATTTTCAAATCAAAATGTAACTCTTCCTGAGTAAATCTTATTGCTATATATAAAAACACGAGCAGTGGGGGACCAAATTACAGAGAAGGCCTAGTGTTCTCTTAATTTGTATTCCACTCTAACATTATGACTTGTATATAGACTTGGGAGAGAAATAGTAAACTACCTCCATTGGATACATTGCTAATAACAATCTAAGAAGGAAGCATTCTCTAACATTCAATATAATAAAATATAGTATAATATGTTTTTTAAAATACCATATATAAACATATAAGCATATATAAACATATAAACTACCAATAAAACAAACATAAGAACTGATTGTTAGTTGGTTGAAAAGACAAGCAAGACAGGTGAACAGATTTGTTCACCACTGGCCACCTCCTTAAATGTAAGTAAGACATATTTAGGGAATCTAAGAAAGAAGAGTGTCCCCTGACTTTCTTTAGTTGATCAAACTTACCCATAGGTATTCAAGTAATAGGAAAGAGGTTGTTGCTGATGAAGTTTTACTTGCAGAAGGAAAACAAACTGTCTCTGTAAAATGAGTTTCAGCAGGCATCTAAACATGCTTCTGCCACATATACAAAATATTCATGTTGCATTAAATGTTGAGAGTGATAGAGAACAACCAAATTAAATGCAGAATGTTAATGCTGAGGCTGGCTCCCTGAGGCAACTGAAGTCACTGGTCTCTTGCAGTGAAGGTAGGAGACAGACTTCATCTAAACCCAATTCGGTGGCAGCACCTGCCCTGCACTGGTTGATGAGCAGAGCAGTCATTACCATTCAGCTATAAACGGCTATAGGCATCTTAGGAAATAAATCAAGGACTTGAACTAGCAGACTGAGCAACAACAATCAGTAGTGTTAGGTATCAATTGTGCTAGCTGTCTGTGTCAGAAAATCCTCCTTCTTCTGGCATAGTTTGCTAAAAAAAGTATAAGCATTATCTCAGTGGGAGACCTGAGTGTTCAGAATCACTTGGCTGCTGCTCTTTGCTGACTTTGCCCCATCAGTTCACCACGTATCTCAAGAATGACCATGACTATCAAATGATGCAAAGTTATTTGGGATGTAATCTGAAGATGGATGAATGAGGTGAGAAGTTTTCACTGTAGTGACTTAAGTTCTATGCACTACAAAAACCATACAAAATCCTTGGCAAATAAGAACTTATATGCATGACGTGAGCTTTCTACAAATAAAAGAATTTCTTTGTTGCACTTGTTAGAAGACAGTGTGAAATGGAGGAGGGAAAATCTGCACAGCTCTACTCTGACATTTTTAAATAGAAATTCTGTTCACCGCTCTCAAATGCTTTCAGAGCATCATTAGGTCTATTCCTTGCTATGCTGTTCAGAGATGTGAACTGTTTATAGGGAAAACTACTTTTTTTCCTGCATCCATTAGACTGGTCATCTCATTACAGCAAGAAACAAATGATCATTTTTGCTCATATAAAATGTATGTTTTAGCTATCAACCCTTTTAATTCTGCAGCACCTTTGGTGAAATTGCAGATAGTTTTATATATTAAATAATGTGTAAAGAGTAATATTCATTACAACTATTTACTCTCTAGTGTATAAAGCAGCCTCAAACTTCACCATCCTTCAGTGTGTAGTTAATATATTCTACATGAACAGCCAGATTAATTGTGTGTCTAGTAAAAGTTACAAGTATAATTGCATTGGTTTGCTTGTAGCATTTTGATTTACAGTTTGAGTCACTTAAGTAAAAAATTATGACAGTGTTCTCTTTTTAAATAAAAAGAAAGTAACAAGATAGTTTGTTTAAACTACTTAATATCCTCTAATTCTTGCATTTTTCCTCTTGTGTTCATCAAAACTTAGTGTTGTTTGTTTTTTTCTTCCAAAAAGACTTTATTAAGTCTTTTTAAAGATGCTTCTGCTTCTCCCAGTGACAAACAAAATCTGAAAACCAAAGGCTAAAAATGCAGCATCATGAAAAAGAAGCCATAACCTTGAACTTTTAATTTCTTTCCAAGGATTTGGTCTTTGATTTTTGAAGATATAGGGTAATATCCTCTACTCCATTTCTCCCTATTTGTGAAATTGCTGTCAGGGTTTTGTGTGTATGTGAGTTTGTGCACATGTTCACACACGAGCATGGACTGATGTGAATTCATGTAATGAATTAACTTCCTCTAAGAAGGACAAATTTCTAACAACTTTTCTTCAGTTGCGGTTGGAGATGATACAGGGTACCTCAAAATGCAACAGCTATTCAAATAGTGAGCAAGATTATGGGTCCTGCAAGACTCTGCAAGAATTGAACAAGATTAAGCTACCTGCTAGCTAAAGAGCAGTTAATGGAAAAAATCTTCGTGTCCTTATGCACCAGAAGGAGAATTAATTTAAATCACTAGCTGTAAGTTATGTGTATGCAATTGCGATATCTCACCAGAAATTCCAAAATTCTGCTTTTTAGTCAGGCCAACCGTGTGAAACCAAATTCTTATGGGTGATTGAAAATATATAACTTAATTTATGTTCCAAACAGGTTAAAATAGAAGCAAGAAGGAACTCCAGATACATTCAGCAAAGGTGTAACTCATTATGATCCTTTTTAAAGCAAGCACAGGCTTACAATGCACTTCAAATCCAAAATTTAAAAAGTATATTGTTGTAAACAGTGTCCAACAAATTTATTCAATAAATTTTACAAAGAGAATGGCAATGAAATTCCAGCAGGGAAATCCTTGCTGTTATTATAACTTAAAATATCATGGACATACTTTGCAAGCTTTGTATTATCTCTTCTCTATCTCATTTACAATTTCTAGGTTTTAAAACCAGTTCAGTAAATGCTGATGTGCTTCTCCAAGATGCACGGTAGCTGTATCACTGGTACAGCTGCATGATTACTCTTAAGTCTCAGTGGTAGCTGCTCTCCTAATGAGCCAGGATAAAATCATTAAAAAGTAATTGTGTGCAGGTTTTACAGATAAGTCTCCACTCTGGGACAAGGCAATCCTGACAGACTGTAATATTTCTAAGGCAATATACTCCTCCCTTCCTGTTTAATGAGCCATAGATTTTTAATCTGGGAGTTTTGGTGATAGGCAGAAGGAATGCACAAGAGGTCGGTCTGGAGGCATCTGTATGCATCTGTATGTTATACATGGCTGTATTCAATACAGACAGTGAAAAGATGGGAACCAAAACCAGCTCTCAGTCTCCCCAGAAGTTCTATGTTACCGTCTGTGTTACCATTTCCTCCAGTAATTTTCAATCACAGTGCACTAGTCCAAATGTACGTTTGCTTTCAAATGATAGGCCATATTTACTACTACCCTTTAATATAAGTGAAAACATATAAAACCAGGACTTGAGTTACACTGCAAAACTGGAAGAAAATCTAATTCTAGTTTTGTAAAATCATTCTGAAAATAATTGCAGTAGAGGATTTTCCATCCCTTAAAGATGGAATGCAGCCACATCATGGATACATAAAGAACAGTTCATGTCACAAAAAGAAAGAGGAAGTGAAAGATAACAATTCCTTACAGGAATTCAAATAGTCTTAGTATACTACATTCATAATTAAACACAGTCTATCCGACAATCATTTTGTAATAGCATACTATGAAAGTAGGAAAAATAACAGATGTAAACCAGGTAAGATGTCTCCCAAAACACGGTCAGGAAAAACACAAAATCTACAAGAAGATAATGACACCATTTAGAAGTACCTGGTCTGCTTTTCAACTCACAGGCATGCATCACTTCATAAGAGCAGTATGCCACACAACATACTCCACTTTCACCATGCTACTACCAAAATTTCAAGCTTTTAGCATTCACTGCAGTGCATGTCCTCCACTCCACTATACCTCAACTTTGCCTGCTTAAGATCATAACCCTGTCATGAACTGACATCCAGTGAAATAAATTGATGAGTTGGAAAAGAGCAAATTTTAAAAATCTTTGAAGTATCACTTAGCTGTAAAACCACTAATTTCCCAATTCTTCGTAACAGGTTTTGTCATCTCTTGATGAGGACAATAACAAGACCAAATAGCAAATGGCATTGCAGAGATCTGAGTAAAGATATTTTCATGCAAGTTGAGTCAACTTACTGCCATTTATTCTCCAGATATTGGTGCATCCCCAAAATTGCAGGCACAAAATAAATTTATCCTGACTAATTGCCCTATGGGGACTATATTCTGTGCAATGCTTTTATTTAAGTGCAAAAGACCAGAATTTAATTTCAGCATTCGATCAGATGAACTCCCTTTTCTGACACACCAAGGAAGAGTTTTCGCTTAGCAGGGAAGATTGGACTGTTGTACTTCCTCCGATGGTCTTTATCCACCACTTTTTCTTCTATAATTTAGGTCCAGAGGGAGAAAGAGGCAACCAGTAGTACCCCAAACCCTAGTAACAATTAAGGGATCGGGGTTTACAGTGTCTCCATTTGGAGTTTTCAAAGGCAAACCATGGGAAGCTATGTAATTTCAGTGAAACCTCTTAAAACAGGAGTATGAAAAAGTACATAGGTATAGAAATGTGCATACCCTTAGTTGACACTATTTCTTATTGTAGATATCCACAAGCACATTCTAGCACTTCCTTAACTTCCCAGGCGAAAGAGCTCAACTTATCCTGAACTCTTTTCATGATAAGAGATTTTCAGTTAGTTACATTTTTTATGAGAAAGGATAAATCCCTTCTCTCACATCGTAAGGCCCATTTAACTTCCTCAATCGTTATAAAACAAGCGCTGCTTGTTTTCTCTCACGTACTGTCTCTCACTTTCTCTCACCCCACTTATGTTGAAAATTTTTCTTGACATTGATGATGATAATGGCACCTGTGATGTCCAATGCACTTCTTCTGTGTTTCCACCCCTCCACCACTAGCTTATGTTATATTACAAAGCATTGCACCACAAAAGGGAAACACTTTGGCCAGGCCCTGATGCTGCTTATTCATGGGGGTTGCTCTATGAAATCTTCATCTTCGTACTGGAATATCAAATCAAAAGGAAGAGATTCTCTCTTTTTTCCCTCTTGCCTTTAGAAAATAAGATAATTTGATATGTCAAACACAAGACCATGTTGTAATAAATAAAATTGTTACTTGTGGCAAAAGGCTTACCGGAAAAATTATCGAAGTCTGAAAGAACTGGCTGTTTTTAGCATGCCATCTAAGCCTAAACCTAGAGAAGACTGTTACATTCAAGAGGGTACGCACCTCTTGCAGTGTCTCAGGGTATGGATTTGATTGCTATTCTATCAAATACAACAACATACTGAATTTACCCCATACGGTTGAACACATTTCTCATGTTACCTGATCTACACATTTTTCTTATGCTACAGTGCAGATCTACTAGAAAGGCATTTTATTAAAGCAGCATTTTTCTAAATGATGCTATTAAAATGTATAAAGCAATTTCTTCAGCCTTGTTAGCTAGACAAGCTGTTCTTAAGATTAAGACCAGGAAAGAGTAAATGACTAAAAAACTGGGCTGGAAGGAGATTTGACTTTTGCACCTGGTTTCAATACAAAATTTTTTATGTGACCTTCAACAATTCTCTCAACTGTGACACATTTTCCTCTCTGTATAAAATATGGATTACAATTCATTACATCCTTGCACTGTAAGAACTGAGGCCTTGTCTTACAATGAACTCTGCACATTTCAGGCTTTGTTCAAGACTGACACCCGCCCCACCTAATACTCAGTATCAGGGTAGTTTAGGGAGTAACTCCTTTGTGAGTTCAGAATATGACACACACACAAAAAATTTCAATCCCATATTGTGATCCTTTAGATCAGACTGAAAGGTCAAACATAGTAAAAGCATAAGCATTTATGCTTTATCTGGACCGTTCTACTATTATCCATCTCATAAATTTCAGCCGAAGGGATATATTTTAATTATTCTTCTATATTCTGTTTTTATTCCTTGAGCTATGTAATTTTTAAGTCCACTCATGTATCGCTGGTGTTATAGGTCAGAATTTATAAAGATGATGCACTGTTGTAAACTTATTTGTTTTATGATTTCATCCCTGGAGGATTTAGCTTTTATATAGATAATTGGTGACATTTTCAACAGTCTCCAATCTCCGCTAATGTTGAACATTATAAATTGCACACCGAAAGTTATCGATTACTGACTTTATGCAACTGAGAATGTTCAATGCCTTGGAGGAACCAGCCCTAGCTCCTCAGCCTTCTGTTTTGATATTATATAGAGACTATCCACCCCATAAATGACATCACCCATCCTGTCCATAGTCCTTTGAAATGTGGAGTTTTTACAGAACCATGTAACTTCACTTTAATAAATCTGTTCACCTTCAGGGTAGGATAGGAGGATATGAAACTTAGATGAACTAACTTTCCACCAAGACCGTGGCTTAGTGCACGCTGCTCGATCTGTTCCTCTTCAGAGTGCCTGCCTATAGAGACACTGTAACAGAATCACTCTGTCTCTGTAGCCTGTAAGACTGACTACATCTTATTTCTTTTTTTGTGTTACAAGACTGATCAGGCTGAAGCAACATCCCTGGTCACAAAGATACGCACTCATGTTCCAAGGACACTGAAACTTTCATTCTGGTCTACATTTTAGGCTTTCAGCTTAAAAAATCAAAGATGGAAACGAGTGTAAGAAAGTTAAAGCAAATAAGGTTTCTGTAATTCAAGGAAAATTTCAGTCAAATATAGGAAAGAAATTAAAAAAGAAGTAGATAAAAACCAGAATGGATCATTAAGTTTTGCAACACATTTATCTGTTTGCATAACGAAGAAGAGAAAGCTTTCCTAGAAAGCAGGTAATTTCATTTCTATAGTGTGCCTTTCGAGGTGAGCTTGTGGTTATGGCAGACTTATACTGCCATATATAGGTCCTTTTGCTTCCTACCTCTGCCATAAGAAAAGTAGAAAGTTTTTTTCTTAAAGAAATATCAAAGTACTCCTACTAAAGAGACCTAATGAAGTCTCATGCGCCGAACAAAATATAAAAAATCTCTATCTGCCCCTGTGTCAGGAAGCAAGAAAGTCTCTCCATTTCAGTGGATGGTGGAACAAAATTCATTACACGTTCAGACTCAAGCCATACTCTTGTTCTGAAGTAGACATATTTTACTTTACAATAGCCATATTGTATATTTTAATCAACTGTAGAACTTGTTCATCTTCTTAAATTTCATGTAAATGAACCTCAATGAATAATTAGTGTTCAGCCTCAGTAAAATGGAGATGGACACACATGTGCTTAGATTAAAAGTGTCAGGAGAAATGTGTCTAGTCATGGAAACGTGGCTTAAGAAAGTGTATAATTTTCATTCAGACAGTACATGAAGCAAACGTACATGCCTGCAACTTTTACCACCAAACTGGTAGAATAAGTTTTATTTATCCAGAACTTTTAAAAACATTTATCACCTTTTGAGTTTATGGCAGTGGTTTATTGCCTTCTTTATCTTTTCTTCTATAACTTCGAGCTGTGCCACTCCACAGACTAATATATCCCTCTGAAAGGACTGACTAGAAAAGCCATAAGATTTTATTCTATTTGAAAACACAAAACCTTTAGAGAATCTCAATTCCAGCTGGATGAACTTTTTCAGCTTCTACACTGCCAAGTCAATTTTAAAGAAGTAGCTTCCTTCTGTCTGCTTCCTACAGATGTAGATATATTGTCATGGAACTTAACTTATATTTGGACTTTTGGTGTTTAAATAATTTTTTTCCAGAAGGGCATTAACAGGCATTAGACTGACAGAAAAGAGGAGAAAAATAGAATTAACATTAATCAAGTGGAATAAAGAAAAACAAAACAAGTAACATTTATTATACAAAATGGCTTCTAAAGAGCTATGACTCTTCATCTGTGCCATACAGGAAGGGCAATTACTGGCAAAAGCAGTGGAAAACAATATCTAAAATGGTCTATCTTAGTATAAAATGTGTTGCATAATGAAGGTTGTTTTCTGTTTTGCTTCTGTGAGCAAAGGTTTTTCTGGTTACAAAAATAACAATGCTCATTTCTTTTGCAATCCAGCAGAATCTTGAGTAACAGCGATATAATTATTGTTTAAGAGTTTTAACTGGTGCTAAGTAATTCTTTTTTATTCCTCATTTAAAACCCATTTAATATATATCTCTTTGTTCCACAGCCTATCTTCCAGATTTTTTTAAAAGACACAAATTACGTTGAATGTGGCTGTATTGAAATTGTTTTGGTATGTGTTCATTTTTGTCTCCATCATAAAGCATAAACACTCAACTGAAGTGAAATTTGGGCAAATTTGGAAGTCAGGAAAGCTGTTTGCTGGAATAGCTTCAAGGACTTCAGAAGTCGCAGAGTGGATATTAAGTCAGCATCTCAATAAGCTAACAATTGTTCTCCCTGAAAGCTTCTGAAGGACGGAAATGGAACATCATCATCCACCCACGAGCAGAATTTGGACCCAGACAAAATGTACTGCACCACCCCTGATACCGCACATGTTTCTGAAAATGCTGAGTGTGCTCACAGGCCTTTGTCATAATGTTAAGCATGGCTGCATCTTGCACAGTTGCATAGTAAACCATGCCAAAAATAGTGACTTGAGAGGTGAAGCTGGAAAAAAAGTAAAGGTTTGACAAAGTCCACAATTCCAAATTCATCCCTGATCTAAGATGCCAAGTTTTTAGGCCTGCCGTAAGGGTTTGGGCATAGACTTCCCTGAAAGGCAAATCCAAAACCCAGACACTCTGCAAGAACATGAGATGCTCTCTACAAGAGGCCTATCTAAAAGGCAGCAGTAGAAAGATCAGATCATTTCAACACTGGCTATTGTTAATGACTGTAATATAAAGTTTAATGTTTTTACCAGAATGAGTATTGACCTCAATTGATTCACTGGCATTTCAGCTGGGAGAATTCATAATTTTTGTTATTAAGGTCACAAAACTAGTTCAGTTCAGCATTCGGTTACACCAATACTTTCTTTTAATAACTTCATTTGAATAAACATTGTTCTGCTTAAATTGAGTGGGAGCTGGAACGTAAAACCTTTGATGTTTAGTTACTTTCACAAAACGACATTTTTTGCAGCTGCGTGCTGCCAATTTATTTTTTTGCCAGGCAAAGTATTCCAGCTTTTCATGACAGCCAAGATAATCTATTCTGGTGAAACCGCAAAAAGGTGAAAGGAAAAGACAATGCCTGATAACACCTACCTACACTGAATAAGTCATGCAAAATGCTCTCAAACTGACACACTGAGCACTGTGAAACCAAAGAAGGCTTGACACATGCCTGCAGGTATTAAACCCACACACCATTTCCAAGTTTTGATTGCCCTTCACTTTTACTGCAGCAATGCTGAAAGAGTTCATGATTAGGATTGATATTAAGGGCTTGTTTTCACCAATTAACTGCTGCTAGAACTGATATGTAATGTTTGCCAAGCTACAGTCTACCATTTCAAACAATATTAGTATATCCTATCATTAGATTTAAAACTCCTTATAGCAATGCAAGGGTTAAACTAGTCAACAAGTTAGGACTAAGAGGAGAGGATTGAGAAACAGAAGATAAAAGGCCTAGTAGGACCACAGGAGACAAGTCATCTGGAGAGGACAGCTTGAGAAACTACTCAGCAGAGTGGAGGAATTAAAAAGGCACTTATTTTCAAACGTGATGCTGACAACTGTGTACGTCTAGGGAGAAGCAGAGGGCCTGGGAGAAGGTCCTGTGAGATTAATATGGTTAATATCTACTGACAGAAGCAAATAATGATAGTGATGGACATATAGATTCCAACAAGATGCTCCAGGAAAAGAATTTTTTTTTGTATAACTTATGTCAGTTAAACTAGACCTTCATATTTTAAGGCCTCTATAGCTATCAGAGTAATACCAAAAAAAGGGCCAAATTCTTCTATTTCATGCATGTTTTTATTGCAGCAAAGCTTTAGTATAGGTTTGGTTTTGTCTTTCTGTAGTCAGAATTATTTTTTTTTAAGCATATAGATTTTTTGTGTTTGATTCCATTACAAATGGAAATGAATGTCTTTCTCAAGGGAGCAGAAAAGGTACGGTTTCCAACTACTTTCTTATTGAACCAAAACCAGATCTTATGACTGGGGTGATACTATAGCGTGAAGATGAAGGTATAATGGCTGTAATTTGTCCAGGTGCTAATGCAGTTTCTGAAAGTTGCTAGATGCAGCATATCAGACATTAAATTACCAGCAGCCTATATGTGTTGCAATATCAAATGCATTGTTACATTTGCAGAAACTTTTTTAGATACTTTACAATGACTTAATGCACAATTTGCCAACAATATAGAAATAGAAATGTTGAACTTTATTACAGAGCCACAGAAGATTCCTGGTCCTTAAGATGTAAGAAACTTGCCATCTCTCAAGAGTGTACCGTATCTTTTGTTAAATACAGCTAAGAAAGCTTAAATGTAATTAAAAGCTAGCTACAACAAGGCTTTATTTATTCACTCCTCTTAATTCTTGTGACGGTTTCAACACTGTTGATCCCAACTAGTACATTATATTGAATTCACTGGACTTGTTATTTGTGACACTGGTATATTTGCATTCAGCATATGCCTATGATTAACCAATGCGGAGGGCTGAGTGTTAAATAATCAGATTATAAGCAAACAGCAGTTTGAAGACTTTTATCTAGACTTCTTCTATTCTGAAGTTCAAAAGAACTAAACAGGCATCTTAGTATGGCTCGCTCTAACAAAAGAGTGTGAATGCCCCAGAAACTTGTGTGAAGCTTGTCCTGTACTTCTCTTTAGTAACACCACCCTTACAGACTTAATTATGGCCTTTATTATCCTATTATCCTTTGTGTTCATCTTCTTGAAGACTATTGTACAGAGAATCTGTTTTCCATAACTTTGTTTCTTAAAGGAGAATCCAAGCATTGAAATGAACTCTGAGGCAACTCTTGTTGCAAGAGGGCAATAAGGAGTATTTATTTACATTGTCTACTTGTTTTCCTGAAAAAGCACAGGAAAAAATAGTTTTCGATGATGTGCAGTATTCTTTTACAACCTTGAAAAATTTCTCTTTTTGGTGATCAGGCCCTAGTGACAGCTTAACATAATGAAGGGTGAAATGTCTCCGAATACACAAAGCAGGAATTTGCACACTCTGCCAGGTGTATGCCTTCACAACATGATGCCAGACAGGAAGCAAATAGTTCCCCAAAACTCTTGTAATGCTTATTAGACAGTGTCATAGGTGTTTACTAACGACAGAGTGATCTGTACCCAAACAAAAGGGAAATATTGGTAAATATTAACTAGTATCAATTTTGTCATAGTTCTGAATACTGCTCATACCCATGAACTGTGTGGAAAAGGAATCACTATAACCACTTTAAGGAAAAGATTTTAAGAGATTAGATTTGTTAGACGTCATGTACCAGTAGGCGTGAACTAGTTACAGAAGAAAGGATAAATTGCCTGGATGTTTTCTCCCAACCTGTGCCGCAGGAGCCTTGGCAGCCACATCTCTCCCTTTTTACAAGGCAGTAAAACATGAAAAACTTTATCCTCCCTGTTTATGCAATATGCAACATATTTCTGTCTTACAGGCCTATTTCACCAGATAAAATGTTTTCTATTTAACATGATACCCAGAAGCCAGGGAAGTGCTTAAATGTCAAAACCCCTTCTGCGACTGGTGTGTCAGAAGTTTATCTCATATTATAAAGTTGTTCCATAGCTATATGGCTCCCACGAGAAAAAAAGTCATTTACCCTCTACATAGAAGCACAATTGCTTGAATATATTCAGTGACTAATCAGTGTTGAAGAAAACACTAAGCTGTAGTTTCATCGTCCTTACTATGGCCGTGACATGATTTAAAGTGCTAATTTTTCAATCTTGACACTTTGTCTATGTGTGCAAATTACTTGGGGGGGGGCAATCAGAGTTATGTTTCTTCATTAAGGAGCTACACATGGTATTAGATTGCCCCATGCTTCAGGGGCTTGTTCGGTGGCTGTGTGCTGCCTCATGGCTCACACAGGGAGTCAGAGCCGCGGCAGAGGGGAGACAGGAGCCTGGCAGGTCTCTGGCTCTCCAACAAGGCTGTGGAAAATGCCGGCCTTGCCCCTGTATACGCCAGTTGTGGAAGGAACTTGAAAGCAAAGTGAACCACTTCTCCTGCACTTAAAATGGATAAAAGCAACAATTATTCTGAAATCACCAAGGCGTTATGTCCGTTTAGCACTAACTCTGAGGGGAGGAAAACACCGGTTTTCAAGATGCAAGCATTCAGAGGTTGGGAGTGTGTGTTTTGCACAGCCTCATGCACCAGAGGCAAATCCTAAATTCTGACTAAAATTTCAAGCACTGGGAGGGACGGTTGTTTTAGATTAAAGCCCAGAGACTACATGGCCTCAGTCCCACAGCCCTGGCTTGAATCTCCTCCTGCTCTTCCTCCACGCATTTCAAGCTTACCTTGACGCGAGGAGCTGGCGACCGCCACGACTGGCGATGGCCCGCGCGGAGGAGGGATTCCCGCCTCAGTGCCTCTGCGGGGAGCTGGCGGCAAGTGGCTGCCGCCTCTCTGGTGCCAGCAGCGAGGCAGGGCACGGTCAGCAAGCCAAGATGGGGGTCACTCTGTGTGTTGGGGAGCCACAGGGCCCAGGGGCTCCTGGGTGGGCAGGGCCTGGCAGCCAGCGCCCCTGCCAGGGAGCAGGGCAGCTGGGGGCACTGGGGCAGCCCCAGCCCCGGGCACTGGGCACCTCCCTGGGGACAGGCTGAGGTGAGACTGGGCTGTGGGCCTGTGGGTGGGCCCAGCTCAGCAGGGCCCATGGCCGGGGAGGGCTGTGGGGAGCTGGAGATCAGCCCTGCTGTGGTGTTGCTGGGGCAGGGGGCTGACAGCCTCGGGGGGCTGAAGTGGGCTCCTGGGCCCTGGGCGGGGTAGGGGAGCCCTGGGGAAGGCCATCCCCGGGCGCCTGCCGCCCACCCCGCTGCTCCTCAGTAGGCCCCACTGGGCATTCCTCGGGGTACCTCTGGCTACGACAAGGAAGGAGCAAGAAAGAGGAAGAAGGGTAAATAAATATTTACACATGTAATGGTATTTTGTTGTCAATAGTGGCATAAGAATTTAAAAAATATTTATTAAATTATTACTATTTGTTTTTATCACAATAAATTTTAAATGATAGATGAATATTGAAGAAATAATTACCCTTATTTCTCTCATCAGTCTTAGGCGAAGGCCACAGACAAGTCCAAGATCTTTCTTTCAGCAAACAGCCTCCTTCTTGCATTGCACTGGAGTCTCCTTTGGTAGGTCTTGGAAATAAGCAACCTCGTTTGAGTATAGACAACACATTATGCTGTCTTTTTTTTCAAAACTGACTGCCTAACAGTTCTGCTTGTGGTTTGTGCAGTTACACAGGCTCCGTAGCTTTCAAAATCTGAGGTTTAGCCTCTAATTTTTGTGTTCATATGTTTATTCCTGCCTCCAAACACCAGTCTCATGCAAAGCATTAGAAAGAAACTGTTTTTTTCTGCAGTGTCACCAGCCTCCCAAAATGTGCTTATTTAAGAGCATCCATATTAAAAGTTAATTATACCCATTGTGGTTATGACTGAATATACTACATGTCTGTCTCACTAGACATATTCAGTGATAAAGCAATTTACTGAACTCAGTCCACAAAGTCTACACAAAATAATACTTCAAGATCATCTTTTCTCTATCACCCCTCCAGAAATTTCTCTGTAATTCTTCCATTTTCTATGGCTCCTGGGAGTGGTAGCCTTATTTGCTGGATCTTGGGCTAACAACTATGATTTATTGACTGGCAGCCATCTGTCTTATGCACAGATCTAGGCCAGAACCCTATCAAAAATGTGTTTAACAACAAAGAATAAAATCAGTTCAAGCAAGAAACATGTTTGAAATTACATTTTAAGTTATTACCCCTAATAATTCTATCCTATTCTATTACTGTTTTGTTTGATGCTTTCATTGTTTACAGCAGTTCTAAGGTTTGTCTGTAACATGCATAAAAACAATTCATGTGATACCTTGTTTTTTAAATGCCTGCTGGTAGATATGGGCAAAAATGCTATTTTGGGTGAATTAAAATAACATATTAGTTTATGAGTGCACCAAGCAGGCCTGGAATCGTTCCTCAGCTGTAACAACCTCAAACTTCTAGTAGTTCAGAGCAAAGAAAGCGTCTTAAAAAATTGTGTTAGCATAGTGTCCTCTAGGCAACATTGGAGAGTATGTGTTAACGTATCACTCTATATGCTCTAGACACCTGTATAGAATCCTAGTTATTAAAGTATACACAAATTCTGATCAGTTTTTCCTTGATGAAAACACTGTTTGTAACAAGAGATGTAGAATTTCACCCAGTTACCTATGAGCAAGACCCATTGGTTTTCCATGCAGCAAGACTTCTGGTTCAGGAAGAAAATATTCTCAGAAATGGCAGCCAGCCTTGAATTCAGAGTATCAGTAACTGATAATCATCTATGATGGCCCTAGTTAGGCTATCTCACTGGCCTTTATTTTAAAAGCTTCATGTTATTTCAAGACTCTTTCTTCCTTTTTCTTTTTGTTTAGCGTCCTTGTCAGCCTCTGGATTTGCTGTCGTCTACTAGATTAAATCCCTACAAGCATTCATTATTGTACTGTGGGAAAATAAACAACTTCTTGGACTACTTCATATTCATAGAAAACAAATGGTGCAATATCAGTAATACCCCTCTGTGAACTGGAATATACATCTTAAGCCCCTGACACTTACTCTATTTTCTTTAAAAGCTTCTTTATTCAAAACATATTTTCCCACTATCTTTAAGGAAACAAGTGCTTGGCTACTTAGTATCTCACAATAAGTGTCACATCTTTTGCCAAGGAAAGGATTACTCCATTGCAAAGACAAATGATAGAGATCTGAAGTAAATCCAAGGCAAAATGCCAAACACAGTTGAAATTAAAGAAGCTGTGAATCAGCAATACACTGACATACATAAATAATTAGAGGAATTTATTTTGTTTAGAACAAGCAAACAACTCTGCAGTGATGTACGATGTATTTAATTCTTTTCAAAAGCCGCTACTTCACAAGTACCAAATTACAGAAGTGACTCTAAACATCACCATCTTTGGCCTTGTGCTCCATCTTTAAAAAAGGGTCACAGATTTACGTCTAACACATCCCATTAGCTTGGCAGCATGACTTCTGATTGTTGTTGCAAATTCTACAGTGATTTTTCAAAAGATGAGCCAAGCTGATTCTTTCTTGTAACCTTAAGGTATCGAGTGAAATAACACTGTGTTATGGTGTATTAGTAATAATAACTATTCATTGTTTCACCAATGAAATAAAATGTTGCTATCAGAAGATTATCTCACGATATGTAATTTTTTTGTATTTATATTGTGTTATATATATGTAGTTTTTAATTATCTGACTATATGTATGAAGTTAGGCTTCATACCTACATTATTTTTGTATTTTAAAGATTTTTATTGAACTCTGCATTAATGCTTTACCATCTTAATTTTAATAAACTGTTTGAAATCTCCATGTTTTATTCTGTAGATGAGTCTTGCGTAACAGTTGATTAAAACTGTTAAATGAAGCATTTAACGTGAATTTAAAGGCACATGCCATCTCATTTTCACCACTTCTCAAGGTATGTAAAATTTTCATTTAACTATGAATATTAACACAGCAGTATCTAAACACATCATTATCTTTTATTCTTAGCTAGCACCTGAATCAAATAGCTTTTAATTTGTATAAAATCTCCTTTTTTTTCTTTTAATATTTGATTATTTTTTTTTCTCACTGCAGTATGAACAGTGTTTCTCACTAGTCAATGGCAGCTGTAGGACTATGTTATGAGAAAAATTTTGAGGCTGAGTTATTAGACTGCAAGGCAGGAAAAGATTCAAAGGTCACAGGAAATTTAGAAGAGCTTTTAGATTATGCTGTATTTCCAAGACTTTTGCTGTGCTAATGAAGAATATGTGGTGAAAATTGCAGATGTTTGCAACACGATTTAACTAACACTTTGTTTTGAATTATATCACATTTTGCCAAATCCACCAGCAACATAAACAGCACTGTAAAGGAAACATATCAAAGTCAGTAGAAGAATGGGTCCAAGCAGCGAACTGGTGTCATTTCCATTCATTTGTTATTCAGCAATTCACAGGATTAGTAATTACAATATTTTCCTTATTTGACCATTTAAATTGCCTCAAATGTTGTGGGACTTCTTGTGCATAATTCTTCTCTGTTTTGAGTTTTAGCATTTGTACTTTTAGAAATGAAAGGTAAGAGAAAACAGCCTGGATGGTCATAATATATTAAAGAAAGTGGAATGCAGCCTGAAAGTTAACTTTTTAAAAGTAATTCCATTGACCTATAGAAAATAGTTAATGCAGAAATTGTCATTTGATATATTCTATGTGCTCTGACATAAACTTGCAGGTAAATCAAAATGGAAGCTGTCTATATGCAGGTTTACTACTTGAAAACATTAATTAAATCTTCCGTATAAGACCTTTAGGGTTTACAATGAAAAGTGCCAAAAGGCTGCATAGTACTTTGAAGAGCCTGAATCATAGTAGCACAAAGCAATGTGTTCTTAAAAGTAATTCTATAGATGCCATTTTATCTCTCATTTGTCATGCTGATCATATGAGATTCATTGTTAGAAACATATACTGTTAGAAGCATATATGGTTTTCTTCCATGGCCTGTTTTTAGGGTGTTTAACCTTTAAAAAGATAAGCTAAAACAAAAAAGTATGGCTGATTCTTTTTCCACATGTGATTATCAAGAGTATGGTACGGATGTAGCAATATGTTTTGCCTATACAGTATTTTCAAACATGACGTCTTCTAGATGTAACTGAGGGTATAATTTGGTGATGATAGAGATATACTGGACTTAGAATCAGAGTGTAGGCTGAATTTGAAGTCCTGACAGTTAAAAAATATTTGAACTGAGAATATTGGCCTTAAAAATATATAAAGATTAATTCTGTACAGTATTTTGACAAACGGCAAATATTACCAGGGTATTAGCTGGTATTCAAAGACTAATCTTGGAACTCATCATGAAGTTTAGGCCATGTTTGTGATGTGTGCAGATGTGGTATGTAGATGGAGGGGTTTTGTTTGGTAATGTTACTCAGTCTGTGTGGACAGTAAAGAAATTAACCTTGTCTGGTGTAGAAATTGGGCAATTGCATGAGTTTTCTTAAAAGACACAATACTGAAACAAAAGTTTGCATTATACTTCCCTTCCTCAAGTACAGAGTGTCTCATGCTGAAGTATCCCTTTCACTTTAAAGATAGGGCATTACGCTTGCACAGATATACCTTTAAGCAGCTGAAATATAAAGCAGATATACCTTTAAGCTTAGCATGAAATCAAGTACTACAGATTTGCATCCAAGCCTTGCATCTTCTGTTTCATCAAACAAGCACAGATGGCAGGGGATTTTCCAGATTAACAATATCACCTTCCTCTGTCCCTTCTATCTCCAGAGTAAATTCCTGATAAGTCTTTCTACTGGTCTTTTCAAAAGCTTTTAAAAGTAGAAGAGACCATATATGTACAAATTATTTTAAAATAACATTCCTTAGAAAAAATATTATTCTGAAGCACTATTCAAAACAGCTATTCACTTGATGTGAGATGATAGTCTGTGAGAGTGCCACCACTATGCCCCAGGTACAGACTGGGGAAGATGACAATTGCAAGCACTTAAAATAACTGTTTTGAAGAAACAGAAGGTCACTGCATAAGTTATATGATTGATTTTTCATGTGGAAAAGCGTAGTCTAAAGACTCTCTAACTCAGGATTTGATATTTGGATATTTTCACAGCCGCACAGTATGATAGCCCAGAGGGTCTTAATTTCTAAGCACTGGAATTAAGTTTTAGGTGAACTAAGAGACTTCATTCATGGGCACAAGTCATTCTGATGTATCTTTTGCGGGTTTAGAGTAAGTAAAGTTGTTTGTACAGACACAGCTGTAATGTCACTTATTATTAGCATCGATTAGTGTGACAGAATTTGTCCTAAAAGTTCTGAAGCAAGCAATTCTAGGGTGATAACTCAGTTTATTTAGCATACAGTGTAGTTTAATAAAGATCTTGTGTTCAGAGAAAATGGCATATTTAAAGACAAATTTTGATTTCATAGATGCAACACTTTCTGCAAATTATTTGGAGGGTAGGGAACATTTGTGCTTTCTACACTGATGCCTCAAACCCCTCATATTTGCAGAGCTCAGAGGTTTGGCAGCAGGCCTGCAATATGCTAAGGCTTGCTGATCTTTTGTTTGTATCTTTTTTTATATCAGCATAGTTCCAAACTGTTCTCTGCAATTTACCTGTCAGAGTGCAATTTTGCCAATGGAGGTCCTGTACTCTGTCTTAGGCAGGAGTCAAAGGGCATCTCCCAGCTGGTGCAAATAGAAATTGTGTTAGAACTTTTTACTTATAGGCACCAGAAGTAAGAATGTTTTTTATGTTCTGCTCACATGAGAATTAAATATCTGGGTTTTTTCCTGTTCAACAGCTTCTAGTCAGGACATAGGACCAGGTTTCATAATCTGCTATCATCTATATTAATTAGGAAGCTGCTTTTCTTTAGGACTAGGAATAGATTTTCTCTTGTTGCCAGAGTTGCTGGTTCAGACAAGACAGAGCACCAAGAGATGCAGTTCTTGGAGTTCTCTACAATGGGTTCTCTATAAGAACCCACTCAGGTGAATAAGCAAGTTAATTTCTGATTACTGTAGTGCATTAAATGACATTGTTTATTCCAGATTCATTCACAAAAGGGGCCAGCTGGGTTAAAAATGGACTTAGACGAAGGCTTCTGCATAAATTGTCTAAATTTCTACCATTAAAAAATTGGAAAACATCCCCTCTCATCTGTGTTAATATTAGATAAGAAAATAGCAGGAGGGTCCAAGGTATTTAGGATGGACAGGACTGGCAGCAAACTTTCCAAAAAAAAGAAAAAAAGAGAGAGAAAGAGAAAAGAGAGAGAGAGGAAAAAAGAGAGAAGATGGTGGAGAAATGGTCTGTATTTTACAGCTTACTGCTGGTTAATATCAGATAAACTGATAAAGATGCAGTCTTTTAAATCCCTTGTTTCTTGTCCCAGAAATGAAGGGTAATTGAAAAGAGCTTTAATGGAGGTGTTCTTGACTTACAGGGGAGAACTGGGCCAGTAAACATTACTTTAAGCATCACAGCATAAATAAAAAAATAAGAATTGCTGAATTTGCAGAGAAAACTTTGTGAACATGGTCTTGTAAAACAAGATTCAATCCTCTTCCCTGCTTGGTTCCTTCTGATATTTTTTAATACACATGGAGAGTCTGATACTTGAGGTTTTTTGTTTTAAAAGATGACTGAGTTTACCAGCTCATGAAGTTGGCTATGAATTCCTGGAAAAAAATTAAATAGTCAAGTGGTTAAACAGCATTTGCTAAACAATGGGTCAAGGTGACATACAGCTTATTTTTGCTTCTAAAAAAAATCTTTCAACTTTTGTATCATTTGCTTAGTTACCTGTCACCCACAAATCTTGCACTGGTGTCACAAGCTTCTGTAGGTCTGAAAATGTAGAACTAGTAGATATTCTTCTTTATTTCTCTCTGTTGCACATTCTGTCTGGTGAATAGCAAATTATATCAGAGCACCACAGAAATCTTGAGCCTGAAGTGATAAAGGTGAGAGTAAAACAAGAAATACCTATAGTAAATACTAGCAGAATATTATTCAGGTTTTTAGAGCAGGGCAAAAAAAATCTTGGTTCAGATCTTTTCATTTTCCTGAACTGCACATGCAAAATGGCTGAAAGATGTAAAAAGTTGCTATTATGTAGCTATTATTTCTCATCCTGATGACTGCCTTGGTTCTGTCTCAGGCTACAGCTTTGTTGCAACTGTCCTTTTTTCTTGTTGTGTTGAACTGCTAGGGCTCCCAAGAAGATGTGCTCGCAGCCTACGAGTTGGAATATAGTTTTCTGTTTCTCTCTCTGATCTTTGTTGTCTGTGCCTCAGCATCCTGGTTCTTCACCTCCCAGTGGCTGTTGCAGGTGTTTCCACTGTTAGCTCCTTTGAGCTTGGCTCGTCCAGGAGAGCAGAAGAAAAAGGCAGAAAGAACCTGCCTGGGCTGGAAGTGTCACAATGTCTTTGAGCACCTGAAAGAGTCTACTTCTGCTTTTTCCTGTATCCCCACTTAATGAATGAGTACTTGGTAGATCTCTGAGAATATATATCACAGGTACTAAATGTTGCATCCCATGAGCTGTGAAACATAGCAACTTTAATGAGGAAATAGGGAAAGGATCAGACCTGACACCTGACAGACCCACACCAGTAAAAAAATCCATCTGAGAGTTGAGTTTATTTTGCCATGTTAGCTCAAATGGCAAAATTAATTGAGACTGGATTATGAACGCCTTTGCAAAAATTGAACATTGGTATCTGCATTCCCAGACATGACACTGCCCTTTCCCACTGATACACAGCTATAAACAGTAGTCAAGTCAAGCACCATACAAGGCACAACTACAGCCATGTGTGTACAGGCAAACAAAAAGACACAGACACACAGAAACAAATTAAAGTTTTAATAGTTGAAAGTGTGGAAAGAGGAAGTATAGAGACAGGGAAAGGGAACAGCACTTGACACCACTATCACAAACTGACTTCTTATCATATGAGCGAAAAATGAAATACATTCTTTCTACAAAATGTGTATATAGATCTTATTAGTAATTTTCCCCACAGTCAGGCCCTGATATGTCAATAGTTTATATTCCAGATGCACAGTGAAGCATTGAAGAGATCGTGTTCCATCGCAGTTCAGTGAGGATAACTCCCGAAGACAGTATCTCCCCCATTATCTTGTCCCTTCAGCTTGTGCAATATGAAATAGAATTGTCAAAATCCATTAAAGAAAGAGTAAAAATATTGCTTTGCAGTGGGGAAACAGCATGACAAACTTCAGAAATTTCTTTCTATTAGTTTTGGTTCTCTACTGTGCTTGATTCTGGGACTGCACTTGCTTATACAGGCTGACCCTGGGAAATCGCATTGAGTCAAGGTTTATCTTAAGCTGATACGTAGTTTGACTTAGGGCTGTTGACCAAATGTGGTTGGGCCACAGATGTGACAGGGTTATTCTAGCTATCTCATGCTTTTTGTGCTGCATGGGAAACAAGAGAAAACTAGAGAATTGCTGAAGCTGTTCTGACCCACCCGGAGCAGCTTCTCTGTTGAGTTGCTCCCAATGCACATCCGTGCTTCTGGATTCAGCATGATAGGCTGAGAAATGAGGCTTGTTATGTGCGAGGAAAGTCCATTCAACAAGACTGAAGAATAGCTCTGGTTATTCTTTCTCTATACTAGCAACAGTTTTAGAGAATAAATGAGGCAAATCTCCAAGGAAGTAAGCAGCAAATGGGTTTAAATTAGGTGATATAGGTTAAGGTAAGGATGGACATACAAAGATGATCCTGGTTTATGGGGTTGATATCACATTTTTTGAAACAGCAGTTTGTTTTTATTAATGAAATCTAGAGTCAAGAACTACTACTACATCTACTGGTTTTTGACATTCATCTTAATCACCATAACTGGATTGTCTTTGGAAGATTCATAACTGGTGTGGAGAAGTTTCCTGTTCTAGTTTATAGGAATACTGTATTGTTTTCATGATGAAAAAAGAGCTAGTTAGCAAATTTTTTTTCTTCCATAATTGAAAAAACTTCTTTAATTTCTAAAGATTTATTCTGCTTTTACTTGCAGCTCCTACTGCTCCAACTGTCCATGGGTCTGATAACTATAATATTCCCTGAAAAATATGAGGATTACATAGAAATAGTTGCATGTATTCTAATATGAATGCATAAACAAATGCTACTGTAATGCACATTAAAAGAATTTTGTGGGCTTAAAGAGGAAAATAGAACTAGCAGTTTTTATCTGCACAAAGACTTGTTATTAATATATGGTCAAAAACCTTTTATTCACAAGTTTTTAAAGATTAAATACAAAAGTATTTAATCAAGTGTAATTGCTCTCATTGAGTCTGAATCAGTGCTGAAAAATGAATAGTCTTATCTGAACCACAAATCTGCTGCTAACCAAAATCAATGAGAAGTACAAAAGTCACCTGAATTATGAGCTGACCCTGCTAAATAGGACTCAGGTGACCAGCAGCAGACTTCAATTATTGGATCAACTCTACAACTGGATGCATACTTTACAACTAGTTATTGATTTAGTCAAGTTCCATACATCATTCTTTCATCTCTAAACATAATGGTTTTGTCATTCTTTTTTAACTCCCCAGTTGTTGTACAGCTAGACTTATTCCCAAGCCTAAATGTTGTTTTTTTTTCCTACATGGTGTGTCCTCTACTACTGAGTGACTTGTCTTATAATTGCTCAGTAAAGAAAACCTAGATAAAAAGGTAACTAATCAGGGCTGTTGGAATAGAGTTTATAAAGGTAGATAACAGGGCATGTTGAAGAAATTAAGTTCTCTTCAATTAGAACCAAAGTTTTCACTTTTTCAAAGGTATCCTTTCAATGGGCAGAAGTACTCAATCTTGTGAATACTGTTCTGTAGTGAAGTCTAGGAACAGTACTTTCAAATGTAAATGAAAAAGAAGAATGGATACATTGTGAATAAGATTATTGTAGTGAACTGCATTTTTTAAGACTTTCTGAAGGCTACGTACAATGATGTTTCATACAATAATAAAACAAGTTACTGCATGGCGCAGAACAGTTTTACCAGAATTGTTACAAATGCATTGTGCTTGTCCTGAGAGGTGTTTTGCAAAAGAAAGGCAAAGCCAGAGTTGTCATTGTTCCCAGCTGAAGGTCTTGAAAGTAATTTTTCACCCACAGTTCTTGAAAGCTTTGACAAGTCTTGGCTCTGGAATAAGAGAATAATAGTAAGCAGCAAGCTAAAAATACTACAGTGAAATGAATGAATAGTGAAAACAACTAGCAGAGGGGTTTACTGTTCCTTTTTTTCATTTGTTATACTAACAATTGTAACTGCAATACGTGCTTAGAAAGTAGTAAGTGTATTCTTGATTATACTGATTAAAGGACCTGATAGAGCAGTCTTTTTAGCAACAAGAAATCAAGCTAGACTAAGCATGCACTGTATCTTAAATGTTCAGTGTATGTGGGTAAGAGAAGAGGGGAAGGTTGGAGAAAAAGACCTTGATATTATCTGCCTGTTGGTGCGCAGCAAGGGCCGACAGCTCCCTGTGGGCCAGGGTGCCAGGAGCAGTGGTGGGGGTCCCCATGGTGAGAACCAGGGCAGAGCCTGGCAGCCAGGGCCCATGCCATCGCCCCCAGTGAGGGAGCAGGGCAGGCTGGGGAGCAGCTGAGGACAGCCTTATCCCTGGGCACTGGGCACCTCTGGGTCTGTGCTGGGGTCAGAATCAGGCCTGGTGAGGAAGGCTGGGCAGGACCGCTAAGGCCAGTTGATGTCCTCAGGGCCCTGACACTTGTGACAGAGACCTCTGATTCCACCTGGAAGGTTGTTATGCGAAGTTCACCTTAATTGTTAACTCTCATTGGAACATAATAATTCTCTGGCATATCCTTTTTCAAGACTGGAAGCTTGCTTTTGTAAAATCATTAGTAGTTCTCAGCACCCGATGAGGATTTTACCAATGTTATATAGCCAGGTACTGTTCTGAGATCCCATAGGAGACTTCCATATGCTTATGCTAAAGGCAGTGAAATGGTCACAGAACTGAATTCACTGTTCCAACATTATTACAGAATAGCTTTTTTTTTGACCCATGGGTCTTCAGAGAGTATCAGTTGTAGGTAGGCCACTAACATTATTTTCTGATCGTCTTAGGCTGGCTTCCTTTCAGGCCTATTTAATCAACAGAATGCATATTCCCTCTCACGGTGAATGGGATGTCTGTGTAGTACTAAAGTGTTGCAAAATCATTTGTTATACTGAGAAAGCTATGGTTAAGCATCTATACCTACTTGTTAATGTTTTTGAGAAATCTGTTCATTTGCATGGATACCTTAATAAAACATTACAAAATACTACAAATCATAGCTTTGGCACATATTTAACTCCGAATTAAATGGTTGAGCAAAAGGTTGGTAGGAGTTATTAGTTTATTTACTTGTGAATTTTCAATAACTGTCTTTTCGAACATGATGATATATGCCCAATTTTAACAAGCTTTCTGAACCCATTGCTTTCTGAGCTCTTATTGCATGGTATGTCACTGGCCATCAAAAATTCAGTAATGTGCTCCTTCTTCTAGGTAAAGTTTGATGACGTGAAGGGATTTTGAATATAGCTAGTAACTGAAGATGGATCTGGACTTGGTTTTCATTTCTCTCCTTTGTGAAGAGAATTCCCTGTTCAGCTCTAGCAAGAAACCTGGAGAATTTCTTAATTAATGTAGGAATAGCTTATAAAACATGCTAATGGTGATGGAGAAAATGCAGTCTTATTTAAATTGTATTTGTCCATGCTTGTTTCTAAGTACTTTTTGAGTCTTCCAATCATTTTGCACTTTACTGCTGTAATTGCACCACCTTGCCCTAGTGAGATTAAACATATTCCCAAGTGTGTAATCTCATTTGGCTCAAAAAGAAATCTGTATTCCACCTTTCCATTAATTATGGTGGAGCAGCTGGTGACTAGTTAATTTTTATGTATTACTAGCTGATTACATGAACTCTACCTTTGTCATTTCTTCATCTAATGTGAAAGGTCTAAGTGATTTACAAGCTAAATGAACCCAGTAGTTTATCATAACAAAGTCTAATGGCATAGTGTGATTTTAAATGATCATGTTTTCGCTACCAATTAGTGTTAAATTTCTCTACCACTCTTACTTTCTATTTTCATTTTTAGGAGTGGTAAACAGAAAATGAAAATTGCATATCTAGGCAGACTGACATGGGAAATAAACAAGCAATAATTTTTTGATGCTTGACACATGTTACCATAATAGAAAATAATTGTAAGCAGTCAGAAGTTTTAATAGGTACCCAACTGAAGTGTTTATCAAGATTCTTGAGAGAGTGTTATGCTAACAAGATTACTTGTTTATTAATTTAATCGAACAATATGCTAGATTTGGCAATGCAACACAGAACACTTGTGTCTAACTTTTGTAGAAGCAAACTTTATGCTTTTTTTGAAAACAGTTTTAGAGATGAGGATAAGCTTTCTCAATAATCGTAACATTACTTTAATCAGATTTTTAAATATATGGCATGAAATGGCTGCTCAAAAGGTGTTCCTATTTGAGAAGTGAATGAGAAAATGATTATACCACTGATCAAGGCTCTTCAAAAGAGAGTGAGAACAATATCTTCTGGGGTTTTTTTCTTTCCTATAACTGAGTGATTTTTTTTTTTTTCTTTCAAGTGCAATGCTTTCATCTGTATTTTTCCACATCTTTTGTAACATTAGTGAGACTTTTGAACACCTTTCAAAAAGTACTGTCGGCACACAGAATTGATGTGGTTTCTGCCAGAAACTTGAATCTAAACACTCACTGCTTGCATGCATAGCTTGACTATTTGAACTCTACCCCTTAGTTCAGCTCAGGAATTACAAGGACAGGCAACATCCTTTAATAATTTAGAAAGGAAATGAAAAACAAAACCTGTCTTTGGGAACCAAAATTTTCTTTTAATTAGAAAAGAAAAAGACCACCAGAGGTAATAGTTTTCTAGATACTTTTATTGGATTATCTTTTCTCTTTGATTGTATAGGCTTTTGGAGCTTGAGATGTTCTTTTCTGAAATATTTAGTTACACTGACAATATTGAGGGATAATGTCTAGCTGGATATATGTTACAATCTGTAATTCAGGATATAAATATTTGGAAATGCTGTTTATCGAAAAACAGATTTTCATAGATTTTGAACCTCCAATGGAAATTTCAGTCCCCAAAATTTGTACAAATTAATCTAAGCTAATTCAGATTTACCAAATGTCAAAAATGCTGCTGACAATAACAAAACCTTTTCCCCCAAAATCCTATCTCTTTTTCCCTCCCTGCTTGCCTAAGAGGTGGGGTTTTTTTGCCTTTTACACATTTTACAACCATTATCTGTATTGTATTCACCCATGCCTTTCACAACACTCTTGCTCTGCATTGTGATGTCTATTTTCTGTCCAGTTGTTCAGCTTCTTTATCCTGTGACCTTTATTTCTTTCCCTTTCCAACCTACTACACAAATTTATATCTCATGTTTGTACCTTCCATTTTCCTCTCACCTGTGTCTCTTTCACCACTTTCTCTACCTTTTGTGCCTCTCTCATGTTCAGATTTTCCCTTTCCCTTGCTGTGTGTGGAATACACATCATATCTCTAAAATGATGATTGTTCTTCACACTCTTTTCACATCTGTCACCAACAACTGCCTCTCTATTGACTACTCAGATTAATGCACTTAATACACGAGCTCTTCATACTGTCTCTCACCAGTGATACTTTTTTTGTCATCACTACCTCACATACTCGTCCTCTGTCACTTTGTTCCCCACAGATGGACTTTTGACTACATGTCCACACTGTCATTGAATCTCAAGCTCTGTTTTAATATGATTATTTGATTTTACACGATAAAAAATAGATATTGGGCCTCACTAAGCATGGCTCCTGCTCCCTGTCATATTAATCAGCTGGTCTTACTGGGTATTGTCCACCAGCCTCTTCAAGTCTCCTATCACACAGCCTTCCTAGTATTGTGATGCATGAACATTACATATTCATCACCTCCTCTATCTCTTTTTGCCCTTGCTTTGGTTTTGCTGTTTTCTGACTCCTTAGAAGCTTCTTGTTTCTGGCTCTTTTGCCCTCTTGCTGAATTTTAAGATTGCTAAAGCAACTTCCAGCTTCATCTGAATATCTGCTCCTCTTCTCCTACTGTCACATTGTAAAGTACTTGCAATACCATGCACAGATAGGCACCTCTTTTTCTTTCTTTCTTGGCCATCTTCCTACCGAAAAACTTATTCAAACCAGTTTCAGCTGCTTCCTTCTTGTCTGTTATTCCTTCCTCATTCTCTGCTTCCTCTTTGTTTCCTGCACAGGCTTTCATATCTGGGAGGAAATTTGACAAAAATACCATATGACCTTTGTCTTCCCCACATTCCTTTCCTTTCCAGTGACTCCTTCCCATTTCTCCATCTCCCTCATGCCCATTCAATCCTTCCCTTAGAGTACAGTTGTCAAGTGAAGAATACAAGTGTCTTTCTTTTATAGATATGTTTTAGTCTTTCCTAAGAAAGATTTTTTCCCCCCCTAATATACAATTTTATCCAAGAACACAGATTCAACTAATGTTGCTATGTTGGTGACTTGCACTCTACTCCAGATCTCTCTCTTTCTGGCCAACTTTCTTTTTTGTGTTGGCCCTGTCTAAGATGAGCACATGCAAATCTAAAATCTGATTGCAGTTAGGATTTCATGGATATAATTTCATCAGATGAGGCTTAATACTTGAAAATTTAGTATTTTGGACTAGCATTCCGACCAGATTTTGCATACTGAGAAACTGGACTTCCCTGGAACACTGAAGTCTGTTATTGCTATGGTGAGTCTGTGCTTTCTCTCTGATGCCTTCCTTTTAAAGCTACCAAGATATGCTTTTTGTTTGACTAGCCAACCCAACCTTAAACAAGGTTTGTGTTCTCAATCTTGAGGTTAGAAACATTTGGTTTTATTCCTATCATATGTGTTGGCCCTTATCAAGTTGAGTTTGTTATTAAATCAAAATATAAAGCTATGAAATGGTTTCTTTTTAGATATTCATTCTCCATAGAGAATAAAGTTTGTGCACTGGCTCTGTAAGAAAATTCATTTTTGTCAGAAAACAGCCTCTGTTAAGAATGAAAGTCAAATTGGTCCTACATGCCACTTTTATATATTA
The DNA here is from genome assembly GCF_965183815.1 of Platalea leucorodia. Taxonomy (NCBI): domain Eukaryota; kingdom Metazoa; phylum Chordata; class Aves; order Pelecaniformes; family Threskiornithidae; genus Platalea; species Platalea leucorodia. Next base: position 116,949,706 of record NC_138824.1, read on the forward strand.
AAAATGACTAAATATTAGAATTAAACAATTCAAAAGTTTTAACTATAGAGTTTCAGTCTGTCACCAAAAACTGGTCTAAGTATTTGTAAGGCTGATCTACTGAATCTTCTGAACCTGTGGTCTCTTGTGGTAGGAAAGTAAACCTAAAGCCAGAGAACAAAAAAGAAAGTCTGGAATCCTGAAGGCATATGTATAAAAGGATGTTTTTCTGTTTCTGTTATGACTTACTTGCACTTTTCTGCATCTGACTGATATGCAGATGAGCAGAGCATTAACTCTGCTTTAAGAATAAGGCTGAGTATACTTGTGTGAGTAACAAAGTTGAAACCCATAGCTAATCCTAGTTACAGATTTCATAAACTGCTCAGCTGCTGCAACTGCAGTTTGACAATTACTGCTGCATTTTGCATATGATAGGAAAAATATGAGTCATAAGGGCAGTTTTATCTCCCGCCCCACAATTCCTTTAAACTCCTTTCTCAAGACACCCCACTACTTATTTTAAGTTATATAGTTGCTGGTTAGATTTTATTTAATCCTGCCATAGTAACTGCTTATCAATATTCAAATCAGTTCTTTCAGAACAGATCCTAATTGGTAATGGTTGAGTTCTGTTTATTTATTTATTTATCTATTACTTAAAAGGGAAAACCTGGTAATCTTAGAGATGTCTGAACATCTTTTATAATGTTGTTCAGAGGGAAACAAAGAAAGGAGAAGATGGATGAGGCTTGGGGTGGGATGCTTCCTCATGGTCAGCAAGTCTTTTAAGGTCATGATATTCATCAGGCATTTTTTGCTGGTCCCACTACTTCCCTGATTCTCCATCTGAATAAAAAGTTATTGTGTATTTCGTGTATTCCTTATTTCATAACTTCATGAGCAAGAGTGTACATTTTTACTGGAAGATGCCTCTGGATCTCTGGAGTGTATGTATCAGTCACTGTAAAGGAGAACAATTATGTTCCAATTAACCTTTAGAGTTCAAGAGAGCTTAATGATGGCTGATGATGAACAGAGGGAGATGAGGTGATAACAAGGTCCAAGTAAATGAAGTCTGTAGAAAGGAAGTGAATAGGGATGTTTTAACATGCTTTTGGCAAAGCAAGCAAACTTAAGTGGGTTTTTTTAACTGCTAGAAAAAAGATGTTTTGCTTTTGGATAGATTGTTTTCTTTGATACTATTCGATTTAGAAGCTGATTATGCTACAAGAAAAGAATATTCTACCTTTATATTTGGTATCATCATTATTGCTCTTTTCTATAGATTATTTAGATGAATACAATGATATGTCAAAGCATTTGATGCTGTGCTAGATATACTGAAAAAGCCTTTCTCTTCTCCTGTGGACCAATTTTGGGGGGCATATTTATAACCATTGTTTGTGTTCTGTGGCAACATAATCTGCATAGACAGACCAGGTTCCCTTTGGGACAAAGTTTGTAGGTCTCTGAACCTTTTAAGCTGTGTATTATTATCTACTACAGTCTCTAGCTGATGTGTTTCGAATCCCTTGCTAAGCTGTTACTGTTGATACCAAGGAAGAATTAGGGTGGTCAGCACACTGGTACTTGCTAGAGAGTAACCAAGAACCTAGCCTCTGGATCGTAGAGCTTTATGCAAGTTAAGCTTTGCAGCTTTGCAGTGAACTTTGGAGAAGTAAGCTTTTTGGAATAGAGGGCATCGCCAGTCTATAAGACAAAGCTGAAGTGTTGCGGTTGAAGTAGCAGGGCAAAGCAGAGTAAACTTTCTACAAAAAGTCAACATATTTTATGTTTTCCCCAGACAACTCTAGTTAGGGGATGATATTGTAAAAACGGAGTGAGACATTGTAGGGAAAAAAGGAGATTGTGACAAGACTGAGGAAGAAGATAAGAAGAGGTACAAGTGAGGAGTAAAACCACTGTGACTGATAAACAGGAAGAGAGGAGGTTGGATTGAAAGGGCAGTCAGCATAAGGGTGAGAAAATATAATCAAGACATCCTCTCAACATACAGAGACCTATACTTCAGCTATTTTTACGACAATGTCTCTGGGCTGGAATTTCTGGCTGGTTCTTCCCAGCATTTTTCCCCTGAAGCCACATATTAAGAAGAAAAAGAGAAGTGTCATTTCCAGCATGAACCAGCAGCGAAAGATTAAAATAATCTTTTCCCCTTCTCCCACCTCTGCCCATGAAAAATCAGAATGAGATCTTTATTTTTTATTTTCCAATGTAATATTGTAAAACAATTGCCTTATCAATTTCTTTGTTGTGGTATAGCAGCGTGAATGTGGAACACTGAGAATTAGCTAGACCTTTTTGATACAGCAATTACCATTTGTCATAGAGCTTCTGCACTAGGATATAGAAAATGAAGCAGATCTGTTACGTATTTTTCCAAAAGATACTTTACTGTAATGAAACACTGTAGTAGTGGCAACAAATCACAAATGGTAATTTGCACTCACTATGCAGCCAATTAAAATTCTGTGTAAAAGCATTGGCAAGATAATATTTTCTGTCTAATATCATAGATTTTGCCTTAACTTCTCTTGTTCTGGGCACTTTAAGTGCTAATGCACTTATCTTTCTAACATTTATTTGCCTATCGCCAATAGATTATTTTGGAGAATGGAGATGTATTACATTCTCTTACCAAATTTCTGCAGTATGATGAAACTACTGATTTATATACTCTCTAGCAGATAGATAAAATACTCTCTAGCCTGATAAATGTTCCACAAAAATTATTACATAATGCTTTAAAAATTATTAATTCTTCATCACAAACTTTCCACAGATTTTAACTTGATTGGCAGTCCGGCTTATAGAAAATGCATGACTTACTTACTTACTTACTTACTTAAATTGCATGGTTTTGCACACCACCAATGATTAATAAATAAATATACAAAGAGGAAGCCATACTGCTACCTTTCTACAATAAGTTTTGGATCAACCTGTCCTTTACTTTCATTACCACTGCCCCAAACCTCATCAACAGGGAAGGGTCTTTGTTGTTCTTTAATACTTCACAGTGACTACTCTCCTCAAGTCCACTTAGTTTGCATCCTTTGATATAGAAAAATATGCCTTTTTCTTTTAAATAACTCTTCTTGAGAAAATAATTGTATTTTCTTATAAACGGAGAATCCTGTCCCACTTTTCATGACAGCAAAAAAATCTCTAAATGTGTCAAGAATTTAGTTACGTATTTCTTTTGAGACAAAGCACTGATGAGAGAACTACCATCGGTACTCTAGGAGAAGCTCGCTAGAGAACAGACGCTGTTGCACCGGGCTCTGTCAAGTGGTAACTCCACGTGTGGAATTCTCCAAGGAGCAAAAATCATTCGTACTTCAGCTACTTCTAAATGCAAAAAGTATGGTGTGACCGCGTTTGCACCAAAGAGTAATTTTTGCAAATCTTTTTTTAGGCAAAGTTTTGTTCATGTGGTGCTACTGGGGAGTAAAATTCTATGGGATAGCTAGTGCCTGTAATAATGAAAACAGACATGTCTTGTGCAGAAGCACGGAATATAAATAACTGTCAAGTTCTGGGACAACTACTGCATGGAGCAATCTCCCTACTGGTATGTGACATGCCAAAGTGACTCTAGGAACCCTTGCCAAAGACAGCTCCTCTCTCTCTAATTGGCACTTCATATAGCTGGCTCTTGAAGCTTAGAGAAAAAGAGACTGACAGAATTATGGAAGCATTATTTTGGAGTGCTTGACTCAGAGAGGGGAAGTTAATCTATGCTGCTGGGTTTACTAGGCCTTTGGGAAGCCACAAGTTTGCCAGTAGCCCTGAAATAATAGACAAGTTTTGAAACAACTAAAAAAAATCCCACTGAACTTCAAAGCTTAGTCAACAGTTACTGTATTTGGAGACAGGCCCAGAAAAATTCATCTCTCTTTGCACTGGGTCCACATTGGTTTTTCACAGTGGTTTCTGTGTTCTCTCCAGCTACAGACTCTTAAGCCCAAGCAGAACTCCCCAGAACTGGAGTCCAGAGCTTCAAAAAAGCCCTTCAGAAATGCTCAGAAAAATAATGAGGCTTTGCCTTTCCTAGGTATGTCTGGCAGAAGCTTCAATATATCCCTATATTTTTTGTTCAGTAGGTTTCTGAGTTTGGAACCCTAGGTCTTGACAAAAGAGTCAGTCAGGAGCATCAAACGATGCATGCATCTTGTCTGATAGGGTGTCAGTCATGAAGCCTGTAAGGATGCCTCTCTCTGATACTCTATTCAGTCCATCTCAAAACCCATTCACCTACAAGCAAACCTTCTTTGCCATATAACTGTAACAGAAAATTGTGGCTTGATGCTTGACCTAAACATTAAAAAAAAAAAAAAGTAGGAATGACAATCTTCCTTTTGTCTTAGAAGAAGACCTAAACTTTCTGAGATGCTTTAAATGTTCAAGTGTAAAAATTAGCCACTTGAGAAACTGAAAACTGCATGTGGCTAATGCTCTAGTATTTCAAGTGACAGTAGTAATGGCAAAGATGTCTGAGATTACAGTGTTTGAAATAAATGACTATTTATTATTATAAATGACTAAACACGGCTTGCTAGATTTGGGAAAGAAGGCATGTTTTAGGATGCCCTGACAACACACTGCAAGGAAAAAATCTAGTGAAAGTGCAAGTGCCAAAGGTTATGCATCTCAATCACTGCAACAGTTGATCAAAGACAAAATTTTAGCCTATAGTTTATGAGGCATGTTTGTGTGGCAGTTTCATGAATCCACTCTTTTCTTTAAACTTTCTCTTTGTGTCCTTGCTCCCTCTTTTTAGCAGCATCTTGACATTTTTGAAACACAATTGCTTACACTGGACAAAAGATACTTGTGCTGGTTTTGGCTGGGACAGAGTTAAGTTTTTTCATTGTAGCTAGTATGGGGCTATGTTTTGGATTTGTGCTGGAAGCAGTGTTGATAACACAGGGATGGTTTAGTTACTGCTGAGCAGGGCTTATCAGAGTCAAGGCCTTTTCTGCTCCTCACCCCACCCCACCAGTGAGTGGGCTGGGGGTGCACAAGAAGCTGGGAGGGGACACAGCCGGGACAGCTGACCCCAACTGACCAAAGGGCTATCCCTCACCATATGACGTCATGCTCAGCATATACAGCTGGGGGAAGAAGAAGGAAGGGGGGACATTCAGAATTATGGCATTTGTCTTCCCAAGTCACTGTTACCTGTGATGCAGCCCTGCTTTCCTGGAGATGGCTGAACACCTGGCTGCTGATGGGAAGTAGTGAATGAATTCCTTGTTTTGCTTTGCTTGCGTGCATGGTTTTTGCTTTACCTGTTAAACTGCCTTTATCTCAACCCAGGAGTTTTCTCACTTTTACTCTCCGATTCTCTCCCGCATCTCACCGGGGGGATGCTAATTGCTTCCCCAAGTTCTGTGAGCTGGCAGAGGAGTGACACTGCCACTTGTCAGCTTTTGCACTTCCTTGTGAGTCATGTTATGTTTCTTGTTTTGCTTTTAATTTCCTGTGTGCAAGTGATTACATGATTATGTAATCCTGTGGTGTCATTCATCTCAAGAAAGCCATTTCTACCCTTTACATATATAATTAGAAGACTGGAAATACAGTCCTAAAGTTTTTAATACCATAAATCAAATAAAAACCAAACTGTTATTTTTAAGTGCCAAGACTTTTCATCCAGTTGTGATACAGGTTAGACTGAACTTCTTTTAAAAATAAAAAATGGTAGGTAGTACTGAGGGAAAAGAGATGTTCACTTTACTTTTACAAAAATCTACTATTAAAAACCTGAAATAATACTTGTGGTAACCCTTTGCTAACCCTGATTGCTGCTCCACCCTATTGGGATGGAAGCAACATGTCAAACTATAACATCTGTGACTATAGTCCTTGAATTCTTTAAAACAGGAGTCAGACAAGTGTGCAGGGATACCTGTGTCACAGAGGCACAAGACTGTTGCACTTTTTTGTCCTTGCAATGCTATATTTTACCTTGCCTTTTCAGCTTTTAAACATTAGTTTAACAACAAAATAAAATACTACAAGCATCAAGACAGATTGTGTTTCTTTTTCCTAACTCAAATTAAGGGTACTCTGTGGTAGCATCATGCAAGATGCTGTGGGTTAGAACTGAGCTTCTAAAAATCTTCGGGTAACAGTTAAAGAGATGAGATACAGAAGCAGAATATGCATGTCGTCCTGCACTTGCTTATTCATTTTCCACTTTATCCAATAGTCTGTGTTTAGGGCAGTAGTTTGGGATGTTTTGAGAATGCAGGCACGATACCTGGACACAGAATCTATTTACTTCCTAATGATGTTCTCTGGGCATGACAAAATGAAGAAAAGGAGTGTTGCAGAAGTTTCAACGTGCTTAAGCCTCTGGCTTACACAGTCTGACTTAGAAACTATGGATAGGATAGGGAACATTTCACTGATCAAGGAGAAACACCACCAGGTCTCTCTCAGTGTTCTTCAAGTAAGAGGGAGGAAAGAAAAGCTCAGATACAGTAAAGAAATGAAAAAATAAAAAAATAAGTCTCTGAAGAACTGCACATGGAGCTATAATAAACAGAGGACCCAAGTAGTCAATAACAAGACACCATTAAATTCTGTTAATAAAAAGCCCATAAATATACCAGCTAACTAAGCTGCCATCAGTAGCAGATTCAAATAAGTAATTAAAATGTAGTTTTCCTTGTGCTAATTTTAGAAGTCAAATGATTGCTCAAAATCATGAATGATACCTGGGAAAAAACTGGAAAAGTTGGGATAACTTTCACAGTTAATGACATCTTGCCATGTATGAAGTTAAATGGATGAATCAATTTTCAAAATATCAGAGAGAAAAAATGGATGGTAGAAAGCTAGCAAATGTTTATAGAAACTACATTTCTAGTACATCACCATTAAGTGTAATAAAAGCAGCTACATGAGTGTTTCAGTGCCTGACAGACTTAGGAAATGGCTACTAAACCTGGGCGGGGGGGGCGTGTCCACCTTAAAGCTGGGTAAGTTTTGACTTCTATTCTTATACTATTCTATTACAATACTGTAATGGAAGTATTATATAAGGATGTATAAAGGACATTGAAAGAGTTTATTTTTCCAATAGTTCAGAAATGCTTTATGCTCGCAATGGGAAATGCAGCTCATACAGTTTAATACATTTGCTGCATACAATATGCGGATCTTTAGGCAGGGCCTGAAGCGATCGTTAAACTGTGGTGCTTCTCAAGCCCTTTCCAGGTTCCCATGTGTGGTGTGTTCTCCGGCTCTGTCCTGCCTCCAGGTGAGACAAAGCTCAGGTATTCACACTCCCCCCACATGCCTGATTTCCTTGGGAAGGCAGCTGCCTGGGCCAGAAGGTATCCACGATAGAACCGGGCCAGGTTGACGGGTTTGACAGCTGCAGGATCAGAACAAGGGGCAACGCCTTGTGCTATTCCTGCCTGACTCTCTCAGTGTGACCTTTATGGCTAATAAAGGCAAATTCCATCTTGGGTCAAAGTTTGAAAACTCTGGCTGTTTCAAACATTTTTCTTTCTTTTTCTCTGAGTTACACCAACCTGTGTTTCCATGGCAATAGAAATTAAAATCTGTTGGCAACTTGTAGGCAGGCAGCAGATGACAGCGCTCAGTACCAGATTTCAGTAGTTGACTTTCAAATAACAATTCCAAGAACCTACTGCAATAACAAGAACAAAAATTTTAGTACAATATTGGCTCCTCCTCCATGTATTACTTAAAATCAGAGGGAACATGGCTTGAGGATAAAATTATTATTTAGAGAAATGTTTACACATCTCTATTCACAACTGCTTACTTGTGCTTTTTGGCTTCAGTCCTGCAATGTACACAGTGTGCATAGATGTAATTGTATACTTTCTATGTGATACCTATGTGATATACTGCAATTTGTGATAATCAAAGAACATATTTGGTATTGCTAAAGTGAGATAGTTTAGGTAAAGAAACTTGCAGAAGGGTTAAAACACCCCAGGATATGGGAGAGAAGAAACTGACAAAACTTTGGGGAGGAATTTAGGATGTTTTTTCATGGGATCCATCAAATGTAGATTCCAAGGAAGATTCCAAGAAAGAAGTCAATAAAGAGAGAAGAGGTGATTTGGGGATTCTCTGGAGAGCTTCCCAGGAAGGAACACAACACTAATGCACTGTTAAAAAACTGGTTTTCACTCTGCTTGTGAGTCTTCCAGGACTGATCAGAAGCAATCAGAGACAGTCATCTTGTGGGCGCTAAACCTGCGCGCCCCTTACAACTGCGTTTGCTACCAGCAATAATGCTGGTCTTTTTCTTGGTTCCACTGCCTAGTGTGGGACTTGCAAGCTACTACTAATTTGTAAAACAGATCAGGAGGAAAAAGTCTTTCACTGTTGTTTTCTTGTTCTTTCCAGAACACAGGTGGTGAAGCTGTTTTCCTTGTTAAAACAGAGTTCTAATTCATTGTCCTACTAGCACTGGCCAATATTTATTTTAACCAGAGCTGAAAAACTCTGAGCCAACTCCTGCTTGTGTATTTTATAAATTTTCCTTTGTATATGGCTTTTATGGTTTATATATGATTTTGCTGGTGAAATTCACCTTTTGCAGAGTGAAAATATGTTAGTTGACAGTAATTAAATCCATTTCAAAGATGTCAGTATTGCATAAGCCTTGTGGAACCCCTCTATTCAAAGAGAAATGTCTAAGCCATTTTCTTTCTCGTCACTCTGTCATGACGTTTCCAAAAAGGTCAGTCCAGTAAATCACTTCTCATGAAAGGCCTCAAAAGCTCTGAATTGTTAATCCCAACCTCTTCTCCTCACCTCCAGGACTGGAAAAGTGATATGTAATGCAGTTCCTGATGAATACAGACCAAAAATCTGTGACTTGCAGTTGGCTATTCAAAAACATTGACTTCTCTCTCTGTTGCTTGAATAACTATGAATAATGATAAATGTTTTGGAGAAAACAGCAAAATGAAAGATTTCTCCAAAAGGAGTAAAAAGGAAAAAGGGTGACCGTCGCTGACTAGGTGGTGCATGAAGATGTTTTATTTTCCCTGGGTGACACTATTTTCTGTGGAATACTACTGCCTGAATGCGTACCCACACAGCTGATTGCTCTTGACAAGAAAGCACAGTTTTTTCCTTGCATCTGCTAGTGCTTTGCTAACACACGGTTCCAGCTTCTAGCCCTTCTTGGCTGCATCCAGCTTTCTCAATCTACTTTCTGTCTTGAATAAAGAAAATTAAAGATAGTAAGTTGATCCCCAATGCACATATTCGTGTCACTATACCCAGTGTTTCTCAGGAAATAGATGTATGTATGAAAAGTCTCCTTTCACCTCTTGCCCTCAAAGTAAGAGGCAATTAATTTGAATTCATGCATGGAAGTTTTTAACAACTTTAACTTCCACGCATCCCAATTGTCTTGCTTCAGCAGTATGAGGATTTCATACTTGGTTACATAATGCTGCTTCTATTGGAAAAAAGCCTTAGCAATTGTACTCCTGGCTTGAGTGTCCTGAGCGGTCTATTTAGAAATAAAACCTAGGGTTGGGAAGCTTCTGTGAGATGCTAGCTATTACTTTATCTCATTCTGTTACTGCTTAGCATAACATCTTTAGTTAGTCCCAAAACACCCAAGGTCAAAAGAGGAAGTAAATTTTCATGAGTGCTTCAGCAGGGGGAAAATAAAGATGCCATTTCTTGGGGGAAAGGTGTAATGTCCAAAGGCCAGAATAAAAGCAATCACAGAATTGCTTACAAATGAGATCCTTTCCTTCTCTTCCAGTTCCCCTATTGTGCCAATCTTGGCTAGAACACTCTACATCCTAGGCCAAATATTGATCATTTTGAGCTTAAAATAGGGAACTGGAACTATTCTTAAGAGTTAGGGCTTCAGACAAATAGAGTTTAAGTGTTAGACCACTGCCGTTAGCCTTGCACGTGACTATAGGCTTTCTTCATCACCCTTTTTTGTTCCAAGCATTGGCAGATTTAGCTTTCTGGGGAATACCATTCATTTTTTGTTCAGGACAGCCCCCTTTCCTCAATTATGATTCCTTGGAATTAGCTTCTAAGGAAAGAATGTCTTGTCCCTATACACAGAAAACTTTTTGTCATAGCTGTCAACCCCTGTCATGGGGACCATTCCCTACAAACTTCTTGAAGATGTAAAGCTCTGGGAGCTGGTGCTGACTGGACCTCAAAACAGGAGGTAGCCAAGTTTATTAAGTTTTTTCTGAACTTTCATCTTCATTCATCTGCAGTGTCAGGGATATCATGTTGAGAAGTATTTTCTCCCATAATATTGTTTGCCTTTTTCTTTAAAGGTAGACAATATATTTTATTGCCTGCATTTTTAGGATCCAGAGCGCTAACACATATAGTGTGCTGAGTTCATTAATCACCTGTTACTTTCAAATGAGGGCACAAAAAACTGTTCCTTGAAGAACATAATCATTAAAACACTTTGGTAAAAACCCCTCGATTCACCAGTAGTGATGCCAATTGAAAATCTGAACTAATTCTAATAGAGTATGAAAGGTAGCATTAAACAAACCAAACACAGTACTGGTAGGATTAATCACACAGGAAGCATTGCTGAGCCTGTAAGGATGCTATTGGGAGACTATATCTAAAGCTGAGATGTGTAGTAATGGATATTGATTCTGATGCCTTTGTTAAAGGGAAATTGATAGATGTTATGATTTGCTCCTAGTAATGTGAGTGGAAGTATACATATTGAAGTGAATAATTGTGATATGGTAAACTTATTAAAATTTCTTAGTGTCCAATTAGAACATCAGTAGGTTTCCATGAAAAGGAAATGAAGAGAAAGAAAAAACCTTTTTTGAATAATGAAGCTTATTGAAACCAGACAAATATTCTGTCATCAGCCATCAGTCATTTGTGTTTCAATTATTGTCATATGGGCACCTGTTGCGGCTGGATCTAATAAATACTAAAGCATAAAAGTTTCTATGCCCAACTGATGCCCTCCTAATGTACATATTTCCTCTTCTTGTCCAGATCCAATCTTTTTCACTGAAATTTCACTGAATCATGATTACTTGCTTAGAGATGTTGTGGTTTTATTCTCTCTTTTTGTGTAATGAGGCACTAAAGTGAGCTGCATATACGAGAGGCCCAATCTCAAAGTATTTGTGAAAAAGGATACCTACAACTCTCATACCTTTGAGCATGGAAGGAGTTTCTCAGAGTGGCCTAAGTGCTATAATTTAAATTCCCTGTCTCCCATGGCTGGTAAGGCAAAGAGTAAGAGAGAGAGAGAACATGTCATGGGCTCAGAGGTGGACATAAAGGAAACATTTTTCTAAGAAACCAAGCTTTCACTTTTGTATGCTGAAATACCTTACCTCCAAGTAATCTGCCAAAGCAGAAAAAGCTCTCAATACCACTTTCCTCTGTTTATATTAAGGGCATGTTTACAATACAAGATTGTTCTTTGTGAGGAAGTAGCTAAAATCTTTAATACGCTCAAGATCTTTACAGACAATACGCTGGCACACTAACCAAGGAAGCCAGAAATTGGCCCTGTATTAATAAATTACCCAGATTTTATATTAATATGCAAACTCTGCTTAATTGATATATCACATTTAGGGGTTTTGAGTGCCTTCCAATCTTTTTTTTTTTTTTTTTGTTGGTTTGGCTTTGGTTTGTTTTTTGCAGGTTTGTAACAGGAGTCAAGTTATTAAGGTTTAGGAAAATAATAGAACATATTGAGACAATGCTGACAGGCTGCAATGTAAACAAGAATATTTAAACGTCAACAGCAAAAATAGAAACTGGAAGAGAAAGCAGTGTGAGAAAACTGAAGGCACAAGTCTGGGTCTGTTGGCATAAATTTCCATAGGCCACTCAGTCAGTAAACATCTGAGAGTTTATATCAGTGAAGAAGAGCCCCAAAGTTCACAGCCTCAGCATGCTGAAGCTTTATTTTATTACTTCTGTAATAATCTGAAGTGTACTTCTCTGTTGAGATTCAGTTAAAATTCTCACCATTTAATGATCCTTGAAATTAAATTACAATATAAGAAAATGTCTGCACACATCTGTATCTCTCTGTATGTATATTTATCTTTATTCTCTTTTTTTTCTTAGGATATTCTAACACCTAAAGAAAGAAAAAATCAAAAGCTTTTAGAATTAAAGTACCATGTGAAATAGCAAGTTTTAATGTTGTGGACCAGGACTTTTTGGAAACTAAATATATATATAATACATTTTTTAAAGCAAAATCTGGCCCTTTTATGTCTCTGGAGCTATTAAACAGCTGAAAAAAAACCTGCAGCATATCAAAATTCAAATGTCAAAACCCAATTCTGTGGTATGCATCATGAAACTAGTTTAAATTTTTTGGTGTTGCACGGAATTTACAGAATTGGAACAAACTATGCCTTTGAGATGACAGCTATTAATACATACTATAGTGAGGTAGCGCAGGGGTATTGAATGCAGGGTGAATGAAGGTATCCTGTTTATTACTCCAATCCCAAATTTCACACACCATCAAGAATTATGAAAACACTGGGTCCTGCAAAAATCCACTGAATCTTTTTTTTTTTTCCTCTTTTCTGATAGCCTTCACAGTGATACCAGGGCTGCTATGAGTACATGAAGAGTGGATTTTAGACATTGGTGCTTTCATCAGCTTTAATTATTCCTAACTATGGGGAAAATATTCTTATGACACAAAAATGCCAATTTGTGAAAAAGTAGCCATTTTAATAGCAGGTTTTTGAGAATTAGTGAAAAATGAAAATGTTAAACACACTTATAATTTAACTAAATGTACTACAACTTCTAAAGTCTCATAGAAGACTTACAATGATTAAAGCATACAATTACACTCCAAACTCCCCACACTTAGAGAAGTGCTGGCATAATAACAATAAGAAATCTAGTGAGAGCATTCTCACTGGTATTCTCATGAGGTATTATCATTCTGAAGCAAAGAAGCAGAGGTGTTTCAGGTTATTGGTATAAGCAATGTATTTCATTTTCATGGACTTTTAAAATCTAGGATTAAGCTTTGCATCGTATGCTTTCCCAGGAGACTTCATTTGGATTGTTTTCTTTCATTTGCAGTAGTAGTTCAGAAACTTCTCATGATCTACCTATTATACCCCAATTACCCTTTTTTTCTTGAAATAGGCTTTTTCTTCATTAATACTAGTTCTCTAGATAGTTTTTCCCCTTTCTTTTGCCATTGTTCACTCTCCTTCATGTTTTAAATCTTTTTTCCATCCCTTTTCATTACTAGCTGGATTTAATTATTGTATTTGGGCCACTTATCTTTGCCTTTATCTGACTTGTCTGTTGCTCCTGTTGGTTGCAGCTTGCTCAAAATTTTGGCATAAAAATTGCAACATAAGTTAAAATTGTGTCCTGGTTTCAGCTGGGATAGAGTTAATTTTCTTCCTAGGAGCTGGTCTAGTGCTGTGCTTTGGATTTAGGATGAGAATAATGTTGAGAACACCCTGGTGTTTCAGTTGTTGCTGAGCAGTGCTTACACCAGGCAAGGACTTTTCAGCTTCCCCTGCTCTGCCCAGTGCACAAGAAGCTGGGAGGGGGCACAGCCAGGACAGCTGGCCCAGACTGGCCACAGGGCTATTCCAGACCGTATGACGCCATGCTCAGCATATACAGCTGGGGGGACAAGAAGGAAGGGCGGGGGGGATGTTTGGAGTGATGGCATTTGTCTTCCCAAGTCAGCCTTACCCGTGATGCAGCCCTGCTTTCCTGGAGATGGCTGAACACCTGCCTGCCCATGGGAAGTAGTGAATGAATTCCTTGTTTTGCTTTGCTTGTGTGCGCAGCTTTTGCTGTCCCTATTAAACTGCCTTTATCTCAACCCAGGAGTTTTCTCACTTTTACTCTTCCGATTCTCTCTCCCATCCCACCGGGGGGGAGTGAGCAAGCGGCTGGGTGGTGCTTAGTTGCTGGCTGGGGTTAAACCACGACAAATTGTTAGAGTGCAGTGTGCAGTCAAGTGATCCAAATAGATTCTTTAGTCATCCCCTTTTAGCAACTGGAAGAAATTCTTTATGACAAGAATTTTGACTCTTTTCCCAGTTACAACAATATGATTCTGTGTGCAATCCTTTTGTATTGAACACCTGCATTATACAATTTTATATATTTTTTATGTTCACATGTATATTCTTTTGTGATGAAATCTATCCTTATTGCTCCACTGTTCTATTAAACACAGCTTTTCCTCATTAGTATTGGAATGTATCTTACATATACTGAAAGCTGTAGGTTACCAGAGGAATCTCACCTTTTTAAGAGTCCATTTCTTTGGTACATTTATTTTTATGTTGTTAGTTTATGCAACGACAGCACAACTTTATTTTTCTTCCTCTTCTTTTCTTGTTCTGTGACAGTTTTATATTGATATGGTGCACCGTTCTACAGACAAGTTGATTGTTCTCACATTTTTGTGTCTGACAAAAATATTTTGAGGAGCTTAAAATTATTTTTCATTTTACTGTTGCTGAAGTAGGCAGCAACAAATGCTATATTCTACAGTGCTTATTATTACAACAGAATGGCAAGAAAAAGCCAAACAAGTAAATAAAATTCATATATTATCATGATCCCAAAATGAAAACATATTTATTGTGCAGCAGGATGCAAGACTATCTCTTCTACTTAAACAGGTGGTTGGATCATTCTCTAGAAACCAAACATGCCGTAATGTTCTGTTACTTACAGCAAGTCTTTCACTGACATCTATTCACCCCAGTATTCCCTGTCCATCTGAGGATGACAGAGTTAACCTACCTCTCAGTGTTACTAGTAGGAAGAGGGAGAAGCAGTGATGAGCATCTTACCTGTGAGACTCAAACTATAAACTGGTTTTCGCTATGTCTTTCCCCAGCAGGAAATACTACATTGGTATCAGTGTTGGTTAATACTTTTGCATTTAGTCTCAAAACCTGTAAAAATGTAGACTTCGAAACCTCACACATACGATACTTTAAATGTTTATGTTTTTGTCTGCCATACTGTCCTGATTTCAGCTGGGATAGAGTTAATTTTCTTCCTAGGAGCTGGTCTAGTGCTGTGCTTTGGATTTAGGATCAGAATAACCTTGATAACACACCGATGTTTTAGTTGTTGCTGAGCAGTGCTTACACTAGTCCAGGACTTTTCAGCTTCCCCTGCCGTGCCAGGCGCACAAGAAGCTGGGAGGGGGCACAGCCAGGACAGCTGGCCCGGACTGGCCAAAGGGCTATGCCGTACCGTATGGCATCATGCCCAGTATATAAACTGGGGGGAGCTGGCCGGGGGACAGTGATTGCTGCTCAGGGATGGGCTGGGCACTGGCCAGCGAGTGTGAGCAATTGCATTGTGTATCACTTGTTTTGTATATTTTTTATCCTTTTTTTTTTTTCTCCTTCCTCTGCTGTCCTATTAAACTGTCTATCTCAGCCTATGGGTTTTACTTTTTTTCCCTGGTTCTCTCCCCCATCCCACCAGGGTGGGGGGGAGGGTGAGCAAGCAGCTGTGTGGTAGTTAGTTGCCAACTGGGGTTAAACCACGACACATATTTTTTCAGCTGACAAATAAAGTATTTATGCTTATTTAATGGAATGACCATTTGCATGTGTTTTAGTTAATTTTACGGTCTGTACTACTAGGGTTTTGCTCTGTGCTCTGCAGGCTGCTGTACCTGCAGCGTGACACGTTTAGCGTGCAATGGAGCTGACTCACATTTACATTCCAAAGAATTTGCATGGGGGCTAAATAGATTTTGGCACTAAGTTTTTGTAACTGAACTACCTAGTGTTAAGGGGTGTATCTGAGCATAATGGTATCTCACTGTGAAAAGATAATGCAAATAGCTTTTGACAAAACAGCAAGACCAAAAATGCATATATATTTTACAATATTTATAAATAACTTTGTAAAGATAAACCTGAAGTGTACCCAGGGATGCTGAATGGAAAGGGACAACCGGTCAAAATAATTATTCTATGAGAAAGAGCTTTGGGGAAGTACTGAAGGTGTAGTTTGATTCTTGGAAAGAAAGCAAGCACGCACTTGTGGTCATTTACTACAGCAGCCTGTGGCAGACTTTGAAGAAGCAGGACTGCCTCATGTCAGCTGTGGTCATATCTCTGAATGTTGTATACAGAGAGATCCTCCTGTACCATTTGTGGTGAGAAAATCCATGGCTCTCTCCATCCTCTTTCTTTCCCAGTATAGCTGCACAAGAAAATGCAGGACTTTTTGCCACCAATACAATTCTTAGTGCTCACAAAATATTCCTTCTCTCTTCCTTAAAGAAAAAACAGTAAGCTACCTGTAAGGTTTTAAATATTGGAGGCTACTGTGTTATGCTTACAGTCTGGCACGGAAACTACGAAGTCAGTCATTAGTAGGCTCAGGATGAGCCTCTCAGCTCAGGATTCTGAATTGAAAAAATAAGTGTAGCTGTCCTGCACAGACCTAGTATGCTGGAAGTTCTCTGTCTGCCTCATTATCAGGTAGCATGTTAGGTAAGAAGCACTCTTCTGGAAGCTAATAAAAAGACTTAAGTGACATTCAATCCTTGTAACTGGTGCCAGCAGCAAGAGAAGTAAAAACTGGAGGTCCTGAAAATTATAACACTGTATATAAAACTGAAATTATTGGCTCATAGAGAAGTCAGTACTACAGGTTTGGCTAGACCCCCATGCACTGCAAGCTAAATCTTGCTTACAAATCAGTGACTGAATTAATTCCGAAGAGTATCTTAATACATCAGGCCACTACCTATAATCCTGAAAGTTAATTATGCATCCACCATATTGTGTGTTTCTATTTTGTATTCTACATATTAGTCTGCTCAGATTTAATTTTGTCTAACAACTTTAGCACAAACACATACAGAAGAATCTTTCTTTTGTAGCTCTAGAGTGATATGATACTCTTGGTCCTCCTGCACTTCCAAGATCCTATGTAGATAAAAGAATTAGCTGCAGAGCTTCTCTGCCAAATGCCTTGTCTAGTTCAAACCCGAAGCAGTTCAGGCTTTGTGCTTTTCAGATTTGGTTAATGATAAATTGCCTCTTTCAGATTCTTATACAGCTATTGTTACTAATATGTACCCAATTACTGTATTTGAGCACCTCAGTTCTCATCCTCAGACCAGCCATATAAGCTAGGGCATGTTATTTGGCCATAGAAAGGCCAAAAGGGTTAAGTGACTTTGCCATGGTCACAGTATACATCTGGTCTCTGAGGTCCTAGACTAATGCTTTCGCCAAAAGAACTGTCCTTCCACACTATATAGCACTCGTGCATGCTTAATAATTTCCTTCATCAGTGTGAGACTAGAGTACTGACTCACAATTTTTTGTATTAGGTTTCCAAAAGAGTTGATTCCTCTCCATTGTAAAGGAGAAATTGAATATGGTAATGTAGGTAATCCTGTGAAAGACAGTATCTGTTATCTTTTTTCTTGGTTTGCCATTGAAATCTATTAAGGAACAAGACAACTTTGTTGAAGCAAGAAGGAATGCCTTCAAGACAGCAGAAAATCTGTGAGCAAATGAATTAGCTACTGGGGAGAAAAGCTTCTAGATTCAACATAAGGCAGAGGAGGGAGCAAACAGGAACTGGGAGCTTGGAAATTGGTGGCTTGCAAAACAACGGGTGACAAAAGTGGGGAGCAAGCAGCCAGATCACAGAAGAAAAAAAACTTTCTTTTTGAAGCACCAGAGTGGTCTGTGAAGCTGTAACTGATTCACAGAGTGACTGAAACAAAGTCTGGAAGCAAATGGTTGTAAGGACACAAGATAGACTCTATTTTTTTCCTCTGAGAGTTTTAGTTTCCTCAGTTAAAAAAAAAAAAAAAAAAAAAAAGCTTATAGACTAGTAAAACCTGGCTTCTGAGTTTACAAGACTTTTCAGTCTTTACAAGACACAAAATATGAGAAAAAAAACAAAGCAGATCCATCTCAAATCTTTTGATGACTCAGGGTCCCATCATAAGAACTTATGTCTAGTTTTATTACTATAGTATTTGAAGCAAGTTCAAAGTATTAAATGGTTAAAATGCTTTTGGTCAAGATCTCCATCCTCCAATTTGGACAGCTTCTACATATGACAGGATGGCTACAAAAAGCTGTTGTGGCTGTGCAAAAAGGAAACAGAGAAATTGCCCTGGAGAGTTCATTCAAGAAGGCACAATAACATTGAGGAGTGGAAAGGAGATGAGGGGTGATTTGCAAAAAAAGCTGGTAAGTTAGCTATGGGAAATCCAGTATAACTCCATTCCACACAGAGGCTAAGAAATGTTTACCTACTACAAAGTTAACCAGGCAAAATATTTTGAATGCTTTTAAACCAGTCCAGCCCCCTTGGAGGGGTTGTGAGTTTTCTAGTCATAGAGTTGCTGTAGGGACTTGCCCTGGTATGTCATATATTATCAAGACAAAGGCTGATGCATGTCCTGATCAGAGAGAAATTATTACTCTAAGCTTCATTTAAATACATCCTCAAATCCCAGTTTAAAAGCTTTTCTTCCTAGGGATAAGCATAAGCATATCTTTATCTCTCTTTGATGAAGGGACATTTCTTAGAAATTCAAATTAAAAAATACATATATATTTCTGCTTTGTTCTGAAACACCGTGTGAAATGATTGTTTTCTGTCAGTATTCTGATCATTGGCTTCCGAGTGGTTTCTGAGGCCTGAAGATGTAATATTATATGCCTTTTCATGTAACTAATATGTAACTAATCCTCAGATTGCCCTTATGCTCTCTCTTTTTAAACTGTGCTTTCTTCTGAAGTGCTTCCAAATGAAGCAGATGTAAGTTTATATTGAACATATTCTTTGGTTCCTTAGTTTTTACTAGTTCTGGCCTTTTATTCACTAGGTCTTATCTTAAATGAAAATCTTCTTAAAATCTGACGAATAAAAAGAACTTTTGTTCCCTCTGTGATCATGAGCTTCACTCACTGCTGGCTCCTGAGGCTGTTAGGCACCACAAGCACAGCCTCTAAGGAAATTTTTGGAAGAATTATTTAACACAGACTATTAACTAGCTGTAAAAGTGTAAGAATGGATTTAGGACTTCAGGATTATTAGGAAGCCCTCGCATGTGGAACTACACATAGAGAAATAAGATGATAGATAAATAAGACAAATTGGGGCAAGAAAGATATTGAAAGCCCAAGAAATTTCCATGTAGAAGCTATTGACTGTGAAGTTCTGGCGAGTGTTCATTGCATAAACAGGGAGGTACGGCTTTCAAAGGTGCTGAGCACTGGTGAACCCCTGCATAAATGGTGAGAGTTGCACAGCCCAGACTCGGACTAAACGCTAGCTAAATCTCTGTGCCTATCATTTTGCAAGTCTTCAGAGGTAGAAAGATAATAGAAAATGCTATCAATCAAGTAGCTTAACATCTGGTTATCTGCAGGTGGCTGATAGAAAATCTAACAGAGGACCTAAAATGGGAGGCATGTATTCTGAATTTGGACCCCACTGATCACTATCTCAGAAAAAAAAATCAAGATGGCCTTTAAATTTAAAAACCTAAATAGAGATTTATAAGCTTCAATCCCATGTTTGAAAAACTATATTCCTCCAGTGAATAAAATCAAACATGTATTTTATTTTCTTATGTAATTTCTCTCATTTTTTTTTCTTATAGAATAATGTAGACTTTTTTAAGGGCTGTGTATCTGCACTATAGGGAGAATGCTCTCTATTGCTTTTCTAATATTTTTTTCTTTGCAATGGTGTTTAGTAGCATTTTGAAGATTACAGTGAGAAACTTAGCCAGTTAGTGGCTAGTGCCGTACTGTAAGTTAAATTTGTTGCAGCATACTTTACATGTGACTACTTGCACACTGCGGTCTAGTTTGGTAAAAAGTTGTCTTTCTTAGAATGAAGTTTGAAATACCACCTGATAGTGATGTCACAGGTGACAGAAGTGTAGTAAAGCCGTGCTACCATTGCTTATCTAAGTGCATCAAATGGAGGCTTTGGATTATGATAAATTGTTGTTTAACAATTGAAGGAGCCTCTTACTCTCAGGAAGAACATATTTCTTTATTTGTAATTAAGCTATAAGAAAAACAGTGCAAATTCATACTGCACTGAACAAGGATCGTAAACATGCATTTAAATCACTTAATCTAACTTTTAAAGGTGTAATTCAGGATCGTGTTCTTTTTGTATTTGCAATTAGAAGATGGAACAGATGTGGAAGGCTTCGTTTAAAATTAAATGTCCAATAAATAATCTTGTCTTTTAAGGTATTGCTCACCTACAGAAAAGAGTTTATCCTCTGATTCAGGTATTCATTCTATTTAAATATGTTAAAGGTGCACAGGAGTATAAAGGATTTATTTTGGGAGCATGTGATTGTTCTAAAGTGATTTACTGAAATTTCCACTGGAAATTATTCTCATAATAATGAATTTGAATTCTGCTGGTCAGTTCTAAAATAGGTAATGATTCACAAATGATGGTAAAGAATTTTCATAGTTCTTACAGTTAGGTCATAGATGTGTCGAAGGCAAATCATGCCCATATTCTTGATAAATTCCGCCCCCCCCCCCCCCAGCATATACCATAAAACTGCTTTTCCTATAGTTGCATTTATGTAACTGAAGCTTTAAATATGCCTAAGATTGCTCAGCATTCATGGTGAATCATACAAATACACTAGGTAAAAAAGAAAAGAACTGACATATTTCAAGGGAATTGTTTCCAGAACTATGCAGTAACTAAAGCTATTATTTTGGTTGTGAAGTGAGGAGAACCTAT
The DNA here is from genome assembly GCF_965183815.1 of Platalea leucorodia. Lineage (NCBI taxonomy): Eukaryota > Metazoa > Chordata > Aves > Pelecaniformes > Threskiornithidae > Platalea > Platalea leucorodia. The sequence goes on from NC_138824.1 coordinate 116,970,502, forward strand.
TGCTAGTTACTACTGAAACTTAAAAGGAATTAGGTTTTGTCCAATGTATAAATATTTTCCATCAACCTATTTGCTGATAGATTGTAAATCCAATTTTCCTTTTTCTTAGACTATTACCAAAGGCTAAAATACTAGGCCCACACATTCACCATTGCCCTCTCGCTATTTTTTTAACGGTTCTTAATTATTTTTCTTTCAAAAAATGGTATACTTCATCATTTGCACAAGTATTGTGTATGGATTGAATCACAGGGAGAAATCATATATTCCACATAAGTTGTGGAAATGTGCCCTTTACTTTAAAATAAAAAGACGTTATACATCATAATTCTTGAACATTGTCCATAGACAAAAGTCTGTAAGAACTAGAAATGCCAGAAAGAGAAGGCTGCAGTCTTTGTATGCAATATAAATGTACATTTTCATCCTAAAGTTTATGCATATGTGTTCACATACATTTAAACAAACTTGCGCTTTGAGGCCTTTGTCAACACCAGCTGTCATATGATAAATAACAGGTCACTAATCTTAACTTAGAATACTTGAGGAATAAAAAGTACAGTATTAGCTACGGAAAGTATTGAGCCAGAAGCAACTCTTACTACTAATTGAGAAGACTGGCTGTTGATGCAAGGCTATTGTGGTTAATATAGCCCCAGGCATAGTTTTATAATTGCAAGAAGTGAAAGCATCTTGCCACTGACAAAAACTGCCTTTAAAGAATCTCACTGCTATTTATAGATATTCTCTTGGATGTTGCCTCAGTTGAGCAGTAGTACACTTATATTTAAATTGCCCTGTTTTAAGGAGCAAGGAAGAAACCTACCTGACTGAAAATTTTTCTGAATTCTACCTGTGAAATCATGCCTGCCAGGACTCTTGAATATGTTCACCAAGTAGTCTCTCTTTGCTTGTTAAAATGCCTTTTGTTCAAACAATCTCTTCTCCCTGTTCATCAATATTCCCCACAGCTTCTCACTGCTTAAGTTTTGTGTGTGCATGCTGTCCAAATGGGGACTGGATTCTGCTACCTTTATTCATTCTGAGCAGTCCCTTGAAATAAAATTGAACTGAGGTAATCAGCTCTTACAAGGTCTCATCATAAAGCTAAGACATTTGGGTTGACTGGGATAGTAGCTGAACTTTGAAGCATTTATATGAATCCTTTGAAGTATGCCCAGCATTGTTAGCGGTGTGTAAAATCCTTCAAAGCCAGATGCAGCCATTTTCCTGACACAGAGTTGGAACTACTAGAGGGATGCTAAATTGGCATCAGTGAAACTACTGTCGCCAAGGCAGAAGTCTATGTGAATAACAGTCACAGTCCAGCCCTATTTGAGTTTATAAATATAATTTCAAATGCATAAAGCCTGATACAGGTCAAAATCTAGCTGAGGGAGGATGCAGGGATCAGATAAAGAGACAAGCTGGCATAGGAAAAGAAGGAAAGCTATGCCAAATGAAATAACTAAGAAACAATAGTGTCCTTCCCAATCAATGATATTTAGCAGCAAAAGAATGAATGAGAAATTTCTGCAGCATTAATCATGCTTTTTCCCCTCTAGGGAGCTCCTCATTCAAGGATTGACCCCTTGTCTGGTATCGCATGAAGCGTGATTTCGTTAATTAAATACCAGCTTCTTGAATGTGCTGGGCTCTTCCAGTTAGCCTATTAGCAGTTTAACACAACTAGATGAATTAAAAACAGCATCCCTGCTTAAGTTAAGACAGCATTTGTTCCTCCTTTATAGCCTTTTTTTTCCTGGAAATACCATTTCCCAGCTGTTTTAAAATAACTTGTTGGCTTGACATTGCAAAGGCTGCCCTGGCTTCTCGGGCTGAATTCTGCCATTGTCACTCAGGGTGAATAATCCTTCCCTGCCTGAACCAATCCCTTCAACTAAAGAGACCTGCTCATCTTGAGCCAAGTACTGCTCTATGGAGTTGAAGTGGCAGAATGGGATCCTTGCTGAACTTATGTTTTACAAATGTTCACAACATGGAGTTTTGGTGGTGAGACTGTTAAGCTATTTCAGTGAAATTTTTGATTAGCAAGGCTTCCTGCAGAAACCATTACCTACAGGGCCCCTAGCAGCCAGCACTCATTATTGGTGGAAGTAGTCTCTAAGAGAGAATATAGATGTTTGGAAGGTTGAGGTTGAAAAAGGCAAGTTTTTTGTTCTCATTTTGTCTTAAAAAAACCCCAATCCAAATAAAAGCCTGAATAACCCTTCAGATGTGATAGGTTAATGTTTCTCTGTCACCCTGCTATCTGAATTATTTGAATGTGTAGGCAGGATTTGAGGGGGCGTGGGTGGTTGCGTGTGATGCAACTCAAGGAAATATTCTTTGAAGAAGCTCTGAATATGCAGTAGCTAGCATTTAAAAACTGACAGATTTTGCACAGCAATTCCTGGCAGCTTGAGTGCGATAAATAAGCTGGCTAAGATTTGAAATGAGCTTTTTTTTTAAACTAAATTTCTGTCAACACAGATACTGCCATTTTAGCCATATCCATTGAAAGTAGTTTTCTTTAAAAATGGGCAAGATTATAAAATTAAAGTCTTCTAAAATCCTACAGTTGCTTGTATGGAAATTGATGAGAATGGCTTGCAGCTAGTAACTAAGTCTAGAAGACAAATAAACCATTAGTAATGAGGGATGGTTATGAGGGAAGGAACATACTCATGTCTTTCAACAAACACTGTACATAGAGATAACTTCATAAAATTTTTACTGATGCTCCTCTTCACCATAGCATAGGCTTCCACCAAAAAATTTTTAGTTTGCCGTATTAGATCTCAGAGCTGTACTCTTTGGGTCAGTGTGAGTTCTGCCAATCATTACAGGCTAGATTAGGCTGTGTTTGGACAAGTGCAGTTAAAAAAAAACAAGTCCAACTAAGCTGTTTTGCAGAGATCAAGTAGAAAACCCCATTTGAATTTTTGGTGTGCAAGGTAAGACTGAGCTGCAGCACTCTTCACTGTTCATTGTGCCTTTCTCCCTCTAAACATGAAATGCTGAAATTGTCGATTACTCTAACATGTGTTGATGGCATCTTTAAAGAACAGATAGCTATAAGGACAAGTTATAAGGCCAAAGTAATGTACAAAAGTGGCGCACAGAAGTTTTTTCCTTAGATACTTGCTTAAATTTTCTTTTAATGTGTGGTGAATGCTGAGAGTCATGTAGAGCTACCAGAAAGACCTGAGGAATTATGCACTATAATTTGTACATCCTTATTGTCTTCTCTGTTGTATTTCATATGAGCCATGAACATCTACAGAAAGTCTTGCAATGACCATTTTGGAGAAATGACACTACAGAAAACTGGGGTTTTTTTGTGGATTGCTGAAATCATATGGAAATCTTACTACATTTTATCTTCAGAACTTCTGTAGTTATGACTGAACTAAGTTTAAATCCTGTATCCAATAGGTCTGTTATCTTCTATGAAGTAATACCACAGATAATACATTCTAAAATCTTCATTTTGTTTAATATTGTATGTTCTACTTGTGAGCTAGCTCATCATAAAAATGTCTTCCCTGAATTTCAAAACATTGAAAATACGTGGTCTCCCTCCCTTCCTCTCCCTCCCCCCTGTATATAAGTATATATTTATATAGACTTATTTTTGTGAAAAAATACTGATTTTTGTTATTTTTATGATAGGAAATAATTATGATTTAGGATTTGTTTTCTTAATTTTTAGTTGCTCTATAAACAAATAATAGGTAACTGGTCAGCACTAAGGACCTTATAATCTAACAGACAATATGAAAGAAGTAACTGATTCTACCTGGACTAATGTTCTCTCAGTTAGAAAATGCTGGCTTAAGCATAACTTACCCTATATTTAGTATTCTTCCTTAGGATGGCTGAGAAGTGGTCTGTTCTTAGATAATTTTGATTTTCTTGAGAAGATTTTTTTTTTTTATTTATATGACTAAGCTGCAAATCCTCATTCTTCAGCTCATGTATCTCACTTATCTTCCTATAGGACACGTTCTTCCATCAGACTACAGTTCTAACACACAATTATCTCTAATTCTTATAAGAATAGAAAATGCATTGTAATTCCTCAAAAATCAAGGGCAGAGGTAGTTCAAATTCCAGCCCACTACCTCCTTCTCCCCACAGGACAGGGGCATGAGATGCTCAAATTGTGATCCGATATATATTCTAGATATATTTTGGAAATTAAGATTACAAATCTTGCCTGAAAACTGATTCCCAGATATTTTTTTAATGAAAAGTGGGAAGGTTTTAGTTGAAACCCCAATTCTAATTCCATCAGCTTTCATAAAATGGTATCTTGTATTAAGTCTTTTATTCCTTTGATTAATTAAATGTTACTTCATAATTACTCAAGTTTTATTATTACAGTGTATACTCCAAATCTCAGTAAATCTAATGCAAGCAAGCTAGGCTCTGTTATGCTGGCTTTGAACCAGAGAAAAAATTTTGCTGATGTCCTGTGAGTAAAGGCTGAATGTTTTTTCTTATCCTCAGGTTTATATATAGAGGTGTTTTTTTTTTCCAGAGAAGGCTTTCAGAACATTGTCTGAAATTTAACTTCACTTTGTAGTCCACTTTTTGACTCCCTTTCAAGTCATCTGCAATTTGATTTTCCTATAGCACCCTCTACGTATGGTGTAATCTACCAGAGGTACAGCTGATCTCTTCTCAGAATATCTGATTCAGTCATGTTGACAGTGCTTTTACTGTTAAATATTTTTGTCATCACCTGTAGAAACATCTTAATGGAAAGTGCCATACCAAATAGTGACAATGACAGGTGAACAATACATACAGACAAATCTATAATAACAATAGCTTCCCATATTGCAAGCATTAAAAGCAAACACCTAGTTAGAAAACAAATATTAAAAATGTGAGAGGGCAGTAAAAATCAAATAAGAGAATCACAAAGTCTAAGAAGGTGTGGGACAGGACAGAGGCTGAAGGGTTAGATTACTGTTTAACATGCTAACAATTACTTTTGTATTAAACTAGTGAACATTTTCCATGCTCAAGGCAAGGTTAGGCATGAGCTGATAAAGTGCTCATTATATGCTTTAACTGACTATGGATATGATGCATGGTTGAATGTCATGCCCAGTAGCTAAATTGGTCACGGTGCCAAAGCGTAAGTACTCAGTAGCACAGTTGTCTGAGACAACAGCTCCTTATGTTGTTCTAAAACACTAAACTTCAGTCATTAGGCATGGGGTAAATGGAAGAGAACCAAAATAGAGTAAGGCTGCTAAAGGCATATGGCTGTATGTTAAACAGTTTCCTCAGATCAGAACTGAATGGTAAATATGTGTCCCCTATTGATATATTTTGCTGTTGTACAGTAAGAAAAACCTGTCAGCTTTAGATACTGTGAGCAGGAAAGACTTGTTCCCAAAATCAAAGCTCTAATCTATATATTTGTGCTGTTCTGCTCCTTAAGAAAGAGGACTCCTCTACAGAAAGAGATTCTTAGTTGTCAAAAGCATCTTAAATACTAATTATGCATCCCACTAAATTTTGGCTAAATTGACAGTCTGTATTGTGACACAATAGGCATGACAGGTTGAAGTAACCCTAGATTCTAGCAACGCTCTAAGATATTGATGTAAATTTGGTTTAAAATTGAAGAAGCACTATCACTTACCTTGCATGATAATATCGGAGCACCACCGCAGACTCCATCAGCAGTACAAAGTAGAATGAAAGGCATTGCTTTAGCCCCTATTACCGAGGAGATATCTTAGAGGGGAATATAGCTTGGTTTACCATGCCTTTCTCCCCAGATCTTTTAGGATGAATGTACAGTACTTGTACTATACTGTCCAAAAACCAAATAGTGAATGCTTACATTTTTCTACAACCTACAATTGTGAACAGAGTATTGATGATGTTAGAACTGGAAAATAATTTCTGAGTGGAAAACTATTTTTAACAGTAGAAAGTAAAATTTTAAATTTAATTTCCACAAAATTGGAATGAGGGAAAGGATGTATAACCTAAAGTTTTGTATGAAGGACAGGAACATAATCATTCATTCTTGTTTCTAATCTTAAAATAATAATAATAATAATAATAATAATAATAATAATAATAATAATTGGTAGTGCTTTGCTATTCTGTCTGATTTATACCAGTTTGTGGCTCTGTTTCAAGGAAATTGTAAGTGTGTATAGAGAAGTTAAGTGTATATTAAAATATCTTTATGCTTTGCTGTACACCATGACCTTACAGCCACTTCAGCAGAACTAAATGAACAACGTTAAAAGCATTTTGCAAATATTAAATTTGGTTTCAAATTCAAGTCAATTGAACATGGTTAAAAGACTGTTGTGTTTGTTTTTCATGAACCTGTGCAGCGCATGTGTTTCAGGAAGAGAAACAAAAAAACCAGTTTGGAATAAAACTATATTTCAGATATCGTTCTTGAAAGTCTTGAAGTCAGTGAACAAAGACATCACTTAAAAATATTGGACAAATATTCTTATGTGTGGTTCAAATAGTTCCACAACCCTATATAATCTACCAATCTATAAAATAACCAGTATAGCACAAGTTAAGGTGAGTAAATAATGACAATACTTTCACCATTTAGAAGTCAGCTTTGAAGAAATTAATGAGATGATAAAAAATTTGAATACATAATCATCTTGAGAATGTTATGATTTTTGCAAATATTTCATTAATGGAAATTAATAAAAATGAATAGAATACATACAATGAGTGTAATACATACAAAATATGAATTATGCATTTGTCCCAAGGGTTTTCCAATACCTTGATGTGAATTCTAAATATGCAGTGAGACTAATAAACACCAAACGCTGTACATACATAGAAATCTTTTGTGAAATGCCCTTGCTACATTTTGAGGCAAGCACATTTTCTTCCGTGAATTATCTCTGATATACCACCAGGACAGCATCACTGAGAGGTATAATAATTTATACGAGACAACAAAATACAAAAGATCAAGGGGTAGAAGACAATCTGTATCTAATTTTTTTTCCTTCCCCTTTTCTAAACACTTGATACATTTATGCTTGTTCAAGACTGACCACAACTTGAGAGCACTTTTAATATTAAAATGAGCAGCCTTGCTAACCTGCTAAGAAGTACTAGGAGCTGCCCTGGTCAAACCAGGACAATTTTTTTTTTTTTTAATTGAATAAGCCAATACAGTTGGTATTATAATATAAAGAAATAAATGACAAAATATTTAGAAAACCAATGTCTTGGAGACTCTGTGGTGTGCCTAGTCTACCTTGTTGCCAGAAAAGACATGATCCATATAGGATAATAGAGACAAGGGTAAGGGGAAATCACATTGAAATATGATGGACAGAAGTGTTTTGTTCATAAATAATGAGTCATTTTAACATTATTGTATTGCCACTGCCATAGCTGTTTGGCTCATGTTTGGTACATACTGCTTTCTTTTTAAATGAGTTATAACTAGCAGTAAATCTTCAAATAACATACTGTAACTGGTGAATAATGGATTCTTAGTGATTCAGCTATTGAAAACACGTAAGCTATTTTTAAAATGCATATCTAACATGCATTATGCAAGAAGGTTTTGGTCCCTTCTCAGTATGGCCAAACTTCTACTTCTAATACTAAAAGTAATTTTAAGTGCAACTATCGTGGATATTTTTAGAAATGCTCTGCAACCCACACAGCCTTCCATTTGGTCTTATTTTGTTTCTTTGTGTTTGTGGGAGGAAAACGTGTGCTGAGGTAGTATATTCCAAGGACTGTTCTGCCTGCTGGAATGGTTTATTTTCATTGTCTCTTAGACTTTTATTAAGAGTTTAGAATTTTGGTAATATATAGACAAAAAAAATAATGTTGTAGTAACTAAGATAAACATTTCCCAGGAATGGGACTTACAGAGTCAGCAAATTAGTTACCCAGAATAAAGAGTATTAGTAGGAACATACTGCATGATAATCTAATGTCATGACTGTTACCTGTTACATTTGTATATCGGTATCAGTAATAGAAAGCTTACAACAGCTGAATAATGCTTTTCCTTTGCAATGCACTGGGAGAGTGTTAGGTTAATCATTCTCATGACAGCATGCATGAAGCAACCATGAATTATTGTGCTATCTTATTCTGTTTGTAGTAAAACTAAGATAGAAAGTCAAAAAAGCATGCTTTAACTGCCAGTGAAGCAGTTAAAGCAGTTCTACTTTCAAGTAGAAACCCTATCATCCTGATGGCATAGTTGATCGACTGCATATACACCTTCACTGAAGAACAACAGAAGACAGGTCAGTGACATGGAAGAAAGTCAATTCAAACATGAATTTTCTCTTGAATTATGAGTGTCCAGACAGGTGTTCTGGTATTTTTTCTCACTGCTGAGTAACAGTTTAAATCTTCAGACACCTAGCGCACATGGGAGTTGCCTTGTCTTTTGGATGACAGATGAGAATATCATGAGTGTGGAGCATAATAACTGATAAAGCTACAACTCCCTATTTTTCCTCTGAATCTCCAGACAAGGAACAGTGTAGCATGTGTTTCTGTAACCTGCAACACCAAACTACTTGTGAAAGGTCATCCTTCCCGTTTTGGTCACGCTTTAAGTGTTCTGAGGGAAGACAACATAAAATTTCAGAGGTACAACGGCTCCAGTATCTTCCTTGCTCTTCTTCTGCTTCCCAATTTGGTATATTATATCCCTTTCTCACCATGTTTACCATCTCCTAGAACTGTATTGTGCACCTTACTACAGATAGGATATTTGGGGAAGTGCTATCTACTGACTTTGTATATAGAAGCAAAGCCTTATGTTTCTTGCATTAAAAAAAAAAAAAAATTAGAGAAAATACTCAAAAGAAAGACATTTAGAAGCTCAAAGTGTAGCTATCAAAAAAAAAAAAAAAGAAAATCAAATGCTCATTACATTTTTAATGTCTGATTATTTTAAAGGCAATTTCCTAATTCTAAAAAGCCAAGTTCCTAATTCTGATGTGTTCAGGACTGACAATCCTTCGCACCAATATTATCATTAAACAGTCTTGCTGGGTCATCTCATCTGTGGCAGCTACTTGTATGTTTCTGCAATAAGATTAAAGATCTTGCACTCATCCAGGCACACAGGAATGCTCATCCATTTGTGTTGAAATAATCAGAAAATTTGGAAAGTTTTCATTTAAGTGGCTGATTCTTTCCCCCCCACAATGCCTGCTCAAATATAGAAAATAACATTTATAGAACAATCTTTAATTCATTTTTTTATGGTATGGATTTAAAAAGCTGAGAACTTAAGATTAAAACAAATGAAAAAACCCCATATATTAGAACAACCAAAACACACTGTTATTCAGTCATTCTGTTCATCAAATCCCTTGTTATTAATACAGGTGAATACCTACAGTACATTTGGCATTACATTTCCCTTCCTTTCTTCCTGAAAATTTCCTTTATTTTTATGCTTCCCCCCCTTTTTTTTCCTTATGTCTCTTTTTTGGGAACTTTCCTACTATGGTTTTGTTTTGTTACCTGCTTTATGATTCTTTGTCTGATTCTCTTCACCTCTTTTTTATCCCTTTAGCAGATGTTTGTTTCCTATGCCCAAATTCTGGTCGTTTCTCCTTTCCATTTTTCATTTGTTTTCTCTCTCTCCTGCTGGCAGACAGATGGGGGACGTGCTGCTTGGCACTGAAAATGTTATGGAGAGGTTTAGTTCCCATCCCACTATGAGAACAGGCTGTTCCTGTGATATTTCTTTGCAAATAGAAAGAGAACGCTCTGGAGTACCAAATGGCACCTTCCTGGGACTGCTCTATTTTCATGACATTCTGAAGAGTCCTCAAAGATGTTTGTGGAAAAATTTGACATAGGACTGACAGCCTGGATTTGAGACCTTTTGTCTTCCACACATTTACCAGTGTCATGTACCAAGTACTTGATCTATTCAGCATTTTTCTTTTTGGGTGATGCACTGAAAGACAAATGGAAAGAAGAGCTGGCTTGTACTCTTCCAGTATAAGCCTAGAGTTCTCAAAACACAAAATGTTCTTTCTAGTGGGGAAGAATACTTACTGTATATGTTGAACTGGAACACTATCTATCTAAGCACACATCAGAGGCTCATCTCATATGCTGCTTTTATCTGAGCAGCCTGGCACTGCAGCCATACCATTAAAGAGCATCGTTGCACTCAGAAACATACTATGGAAAACTTATGCCACTTTTTAGATGGTAGATAAAACAAGTTGCTGATTTTTTTTTTTTTTTTAATTCATATGAGCTTGATTTGAAAACTAAAATAAAACTCTGTTCCAAAATACTTGTTCACAGTTACAATTGATTTTTCCAACTGAAGAGATATTGGTAGATAGCCTTCACCTAGGAGGATTGCCCTACCTGCAGCTACTTGTTTCTGAGTGCTTACCTTGTTCTAACCTTCTGTGTTTTGGAAATAAGGTCTTAGTGCTCTCATTAAAATATAGATTGAGAAATTTTGCCAAAATATCCTTCCCTGAAGGAAAAACAATCAAAAGAAGGAATCTACAAATAGTATTACATTGACTCTGTTTTTTATGAGCAGCTTAAACCTTCTTGCTGAGATTGGAACACTGTCTTCATATGACCTCCAGAAAATTCAAGTTCAGTAAGTTAAAAGCCTTTGTAGTTCTAATGGACTAAAGTACTCTAAAGCCAAGGATCACTTTATTATTTGTATTTCCCTTAATCACTCAGTGGTACTTTTCTGTTCAGGATGGGGCTTGAAATGCTGAGGTCTGAATTTACCTTTGTTAAAATAATTAGTTGAATTGGGAAATAAGGAGATTTTGTCATCTTGTGTCTTATGACTCATTTAAATTGTCATATTTGCAATTGTCATGTGTGCAATTTTAATCATTTTGAAAGCAGCATTGTAAGACAGCACTTTGAGGCAGATCTATAGTTAGGAGCTGGAAAAGTCAAAACAGATTCCTTGCTTCTGTCTTCTGCAGCAAATGAGTTTGGACAGACCTTGACAGATATAAGTTACGGAAAACTGACATACAGAGTCTGAAACATCTTTTGTTCTCTTTGCAAACATTGCCAATCATCTTAAATTTCTCTATAATTTTGGACACAAAAATTTGACTGTAAAACAGGGTTCTAAATCCCTCAGGAAATCAGTTTGTTTTCCTAAGGAAATTTAGGTTAGAGTTTTGTGTTTCTTTGATAAAGAGTAAATATACTGGGTCTCAGTCTTTCAGGAGCTTAGTCTTTGTGTTTGGGTTTTTTTGGAGGGGGTGGGTGGAGAGGTGGAAAGGTTGTTTTTGCAAAGAAAAATTCCTCTGAAATTCTAAGCCTTCAGGATCTAAGCATGTGTAGGGCTAATTATTATGTGCTAGGCAAAAAACTCAAGCCTGTCTTTTTCTTCTCTAGTCAATATGGATCTATTCTACTTTTCAGTAAGTTGGATGTCAGGACTTGGACACGATGTTGTGACTTAAGTACAGTGTCTTACCTAATTGCATTTTAGTATAGAGAGTACTAGAGGGTGGGCCATCATTTATTTTGGTGGAGTATCCTACAGAAGATGCTGTATGATGTTTCTCTATTTGTTGTATTTCCCTTTAAACAGCTCAACCAATCAGTGAAAAGCAAGAAACATGCAATCTGCTATGGGAACAGTCTAAGATGAAAGAAATAATATTTGTGTTGAATGGATGAAACAAAGATAGAGCAAAAGTAATGTTTTATTAAATTTATAGTTAGTTATGCAAATATGTCATACCCTTATGTATGTACTGTTTCAATAGTTGACTTCGCGCATTGATTTAAAGGATGATGATACAAATAGATAAAAAGTGTTTGCAGTATCAAGGATGTCTTTTTTCTTCTTTGTGTTTGAAATGAGTCTGAGACTGGTCTGGTGAACCAGTATTCAATTACCAAAACAATTTTTTAAGGTTTTTAACCATGTCAGAGTTCTAAATGACTACTATATTGAGTAATTTAAAATATCGAGATGACTGCTAATGGGCTAAGAGCTTTTCATGTCTAGGGTGTTGATACCCTAGACTTCAAATTCATAGTGAATAAACATGAATACAGCTAAAAAAAGGTTTGTATAAAATTTCTAGTCTAAAAGTCTCCTCAGAAACAACCACCACCCTCCCTCCTACTGGTTGATATTCCTAAACAGTCTCTCTGAATTCTCTCAGTGCCAGGAGGCACACAAGGCGCGAACATCGTTCTTCCACTTCGATCGGTCTGCGGCTGCGTGCTCTGGAGTCCCAAGGGCCACAGCGCAGTCTTCTGTTGGTTTTTTCCTCAAGACATGACCGATCCAGTTCCATCTCCTCCTCCTCACTTCATTACTGATTTTCTCCATCTCCGAGTTGATGCTCGTCGTTTCTGCAACATTTTCTTTTTTTTTTTTTTTTTTTTTTTTTTCCCCCGGGAGGAGGTAGTTGGCCTCCTGCCCAACCCCCATGACTTGGAGGGCCAGTGGTTTTTCTGTCAGGGTGGCCTTCCCTTAGGCTGCGTTGGTTTGCGGCACCTTCTTCAATTTTATCCGGTGCACCCTCCAGAGAGGGATCCCTTATCCACCACCCAGGGGACGCGCCTTCTAGCCGTGCAGCCCCAGCCGAAGGTTCCTAAACAGTTCCTCATTTGAAATTAGAAAGGGATTATACTATCTCATTTTTCATTACATGTTTCTTAATACTAGTATGTATCTTAAGGAATTTGCATTGCTTAACATTTTTGGCCTCTGCATTTTTCAGGGCTTGTGAATAAATCAAATAGAGGAGATATAGAGTATTCATTTAGCTGGTCTTTAAGAGAGGCTGGAATTTTCCCTGGCTATTAATTTTACTATCATTTCAATGTATTTTATGTTAAAAATAATATGCTACAGTCAGCTAAAGCCAAAATAAATACACATATTTAAATACCCTTTGGCACAATTTTTAGAACCTGAAGATGTCATTTGCAAATGAAAGTCCTTTACTGTGAACTGTGCTGATTTTGGCTGGGGTAGAGTTAATTTTCTTCACAGTAGCCAGTATGGGGCTATGGTTTGGATTTGTGCTGGAAGCAGTGTTGATAACACAGGGATGGTTTAGTTACTGCTGAGCAGGGCTTACACAGAGTCAAGGCCTTTTCTGCTGCTCACCCCACCCCACCAGCGAGGAGGCTGGGGGTGCACAAGAAGCCAGGAGGGGACACAGCTGGGACAGCTGACCCCAACTGGCCAAAGGAATAGCCCACACCATATGATGTCAGGATCAGCATATACAGCTGGGGGAAGGAGAAGGAAGGGGAAATGTTCAGAGTGATGTTGTTTGTTTTCCCAAGTCAGCCTTAGCCGTGATGCAGCCCTGCTTTCCTGGAGATGGCTGAACACCTGCCTGCTGATGGGAAGCAGTGAATGAATTCCTTGCTTTGCTTGCATGTGTGGCTTTTGCTTTACCTATTAAACTGTCTTTATCTCAACCCACGAGTTTTCTCACTTTTACCCTTCCGATTCTCTCCCCTTTCCCACCAGGGGGGAGTGAGTGAGCAGCTGTGCGGGGCTTAGTTGCCAGCTGGTGTTAAACCACAACAGAACCTTATGAACTGTAGCATTATGCTAGAAGTTGAGTTTGGTTGCCCTTGTACAAGTGTTTAAGAAGGTTGTTACTGTAAAAAAAGTGTAATAGAAAGGAACAGTTAAGTGTTGATGATTCATTCTTTTGAATATATTGCCTCTGAATGAGATAAGGCACCAAAATGCTGCAGTTTAACTTATTGATTACTTAATAATGCAGATTGCAGTCTTTAGTTGGAAGGTATAAATCTCAAAACACAAGAGTCATATGTGCTGACTGATATAACATACTATGTAGGAATAGGACACTGGTGCTGCCTGTGAGAACATACCATAATTCACTTTACAGAGATGTATGCTGAAGAATACGAGCTGCTCCCAAAGTCGGTATGAATAGCTGCTCCTAAAGTCAATGTGAAGTTGACATTAAAAACAGAAGCTGTTTAGGTGTATGATTTGTATGCTTGGCTGTGCAATGATAGCCAACAATGTTGCTATTGTTAAGCTTAAACAATGAGGTCAAGTCATATCTCCTTTCCTACTTCTGCTCTAAACTCCCTGTAGAGACCCTTGTGTTCACTTGGTTTCCATTTAGAAGGCTGTTATTTTCAATTCTGCAAGCTAAACATCAAACTTGCATTTAAGAGTGTCATAAAAAAACACACCTAGTGGGTTCCCCATGCCCCCCCCCAAAACACTGAATGGTCACTGTGCCACACAAGTAGACCCAATGACTTTATATTCCCAAGTTAACTCCTGATTTCTTTTTTTCTGCTGCCTACCATCTCTCAACTTTCTTAGTTTAGATCCATCACCATTAATACAAGAGCTGTATCTCCTCCTTTAACTTGCTTAGGACCAAGGGTTGTTTCTTCACAGACATCCTTGCTCATAGAATCTAATCCAATCCACAGGGTCAATCCAGAACTAATAAAACCTATCCATATGCCTTATAGGTCAGACTTTATCAAATCTGAGGCTTGCCTGCCAAGAATATACTGAGCCAACATAATACAAGACAGTTATTGCTTCCCCAAGTAATTTCTTCTTTGATGGAAAAAAGAAAGAAACAATGTATCACCTCCTAAAAGGCATTATTTCCAACTAGCAAATTATAACACAAGCACATATAAAACATTATCACTCAAAATCCCTGAAACAGATAAGTTTCAGCAGTGTTTCACTGGACAGAAGGTCAAAGAGACCTGAGGACTCAATCCTAACCAATTCTTCAGCCTTTACACTCCTAGAATTCTAGGGATTTAGGAAATACAAGAAATTAGACCCTGAAGGGTAAGGAGCTGATAGACTTAACCAGCTAGCTTGGAGCTTGTGGACAATATTATATAGAATTTAAAATCAAGAAATCCTTCAAACATAAGTAACTTCCTCTTGATGTGGTTGAACTTAATAGAGTATGCATCTATGTTACACAGAAATAATTGCTGTGCTTTTAAATCTAAATATTTCTAGACTACATTTAGAAAAACAACCTAGTTCCCAATTTCATATCCCTTCTTATTGTTTTACCATTGTAATGCACTAGACAGACAATAAACTGGAAAAAAATTTCTCACATCATAGAGCCTTAGGACAGATTTTTTTCACCTCAGTCTGCAAGGTCTGGGGCTTGATCATCTCTAGAAGTGTGCCGATCTGTTTTATAATTTTCAGGAATTAAAGGAAAATCTAACATTGTTTTTACTTTATTATAGCTGCTTGAAAAGCAAGTACTGCTTGTGCTGGGTCAACTCTGGTACTTCAAAATGATCCAGCTCCATATCCTTCTGAAGACTACGAAGTGCATGTTCTAGCAACTATGTATGTACTGTCCAAAAGAGAAAACCTATTTAGGAGCTGTGTACCAGTAAGCATAATGAAATTACTGTAGAAAAATGAGAATCACAGCAATGCTTTTTGATGCTCAGGGCAATCCCTATACCTCTTCAACAGCCTCTCATCACCCTTTGTCAGCTTGGCTGTAAGCTTCCAGGCTACCAACATCCTGAGACGGAGATATTTAGGGAACGGTCACCAGATTGGGCAGCTGTGTTGATGGGCAGCGACCCGCCTCTGTCAGCTGGACTGCCTGCCTGATTACTTTTGCTACTTCTGCACCTCCAGAAGTCTGATAGGCACAAGGCTATCCTCCTACCTTTCTCTACTACCAGTGCTATCACTATCTTAGGCACTTGCCCTAATTGCCATCTGCACTGAGTTTGACTTAGAAGTGGCTCAGCCATGTCATTTGACTGAGGAGAAGACGCTGGAGTGCTCTCCTCTTCCTCATGAGGTGTCCTTCATGCAAACATGCACACACTCTCTTCTAATGATCTCTCTCTGTCTCTCATTGTTGCAGGCTATGGTGTGTAGGAAAATAAAATAAATAACTCCATGCAGGACAATAGGCATACTTCATACTGTCAGAGTACAGCTGAGCAAGAACAACAAAGCCTTCATTCTAGTACAGGAGACAAAGTTCCCCTTCGCTGCTGGAAAAAGCACAGAGGTGGCATTTTGGCTTTCCAGCATACAGACCAGTTCACATCCTTTACCATAACTTCATCCCAATTTGTTCTGTAAGCAAGAATGCATTCACTGCCATCAGGCAAGCAAGATCTAATCAAGTGACAACCAGCAGAGAACCCCTGGCACCATTCAACATGATCTGCTAAGACATAAGATTAAACTCCTGCCATCCTTTCTCCTCCAGAACTGGACATAAAGAGAGTTGTACTCTGCTTCATAGACACTCTGCTAGTTTACCATTCAGATTTCATGTCACCATGATATTTAGCGGGCAGACTCAAGCCTGGCCTGCCTATGCTCTAGTAGACGCTGCCTGCCTCTGCCCATGCCCTAAGCTGCCCAGGAGCATATGGCCTCATTACTGTGGTGCCATAACCTATCTAATATATTCTGCTGCTGAGCAGGGCTTATTAACTTGGCCTCAGTCGAAACTAGCAGAAGCCACACAGCTTCCAGCTGGCTTGGAGTACAGAGTGAGTACACAATCGTCTGTGAAACAGCTTAAGTCCATAGCCCAACTTAATGATGCTTTTAGAAATCAATTTAAGTTGCATATAACATAAGTTGGGGAAGGCTTGTGGAGACCAAAACTGTCTTTCCTCTCCTGCTCTCATTAAGTGCTCAGCAGTTTTAAATATAGATTTATAAAAGGCTATTCAAGAAGTTTGTATTCATTACCTATTCTACAACTAAAACCAGGTTATGCTAACTAGCACCGTAAGAAATAGGAGATAATTGTGATACTAATACATACTAATTATTACATGGCCCCTTTTTACCCACCTCTCAGTCTTCAGTATGATTTTTCAGTGACACCCTTAAAAGCAAAGGTGTTATTCTTTTCACTTCAAATTGCTATACATTATTAGAAATACTTCCTATTCTTTTCTGAAGGCATACCAACAAAGTTATACAATCCAAGCCACAGTGCAAATTTTCTGAAGTAATCACTGAAAAAAAAACCAGGAGTGCATCTTACATTTCTAAATTATTGATAATTAACTTCTACTGAAGTACCAAAAGAACCACATCTCATGCTTATTCTGGTAGTAGTAATCTCTTACATTAATAGTAGAATAAAAGCTTCCTTTTTCCCGAATAACCACACTGCCATTTGACAAATCATTAGGTGTAATAGATCAACTTCCTCTATTTTCCACAGTAGTCCTGAAAAGTAGAAACAATATCCTATTCTTACACAGGGATGATGAAGCATAAAGTGATGCATAAACTTGAAGTGGCAGTTAATAGTCAAAAAGCTTATAAAAACATACATAAAAAGGCTTCTGGAAGTTGTGTACTGTTTCTTGAGATAATAGTACATGAGATGATGCAATTCAAGTAGAATAATATTTTAGAAAGAATTATGTGACACATTTTTAATTTATTTTTTTCATTAACCCAGACTCATTTTTTTAAAAAAATCACTTCAGCACTCAGGTGTCTAAATCACAAAATCTTTTGAGATCTGAGACACTCAGAAAGATGGATTAATTTGGCTCCATATTTTGAACATTTCTTGCATTTTCTGAATTTTCAAATGTAAAATTAAAAGTTACTGAATTGCATTCATAGGTAAAATGGCAAGTATAGGTTTAGAGCTGCTCTAAAACATTGAAAGTGCTATTTACACTATCTCAAGCTGGGGACAAGAACTTTTCAGTTAAATTTGAAGTGAAATATTAATGGAATCATATCCTGTGGAATAGCTCCACATGTCTTTCTACAACAGGAAATTTTGATACACAACACTCTTGAAATAGCTAAAACCCAGAAAATCCCTATAAATGTTACTACTGATTAATAGCTGACGAAAACATAGAAATAGGAACTACTCTTATAATCTTACTCTTATCTGATGCTTATGACAGAGTGCTGATCCAAAAAGCATTTCTCCTATGTATACTTAACTTTACCATGAAAAGGCATATTGATGTGTTAGTAGAACAACCAGTAACAGTAATACTAAACAAATGCGGAACTGCTCACTAAATTGGGACATAAATTCCCATACTAATAAAATGGTTTGGTTTTGTGTTTTCTTTTGGTTTTTTTTTCTATTTTTCCTTAAGTTCCCCAACTAACAGTCTTTCGCCATGTGATATACATAGGATAGTGCTATAGGAAGGGGGACATTAAATGAGTTTTCATTTTGTTATTTCCTTAAGAAATATAGCTTGCCTTATAACACCTAGCATAACTAAGGCCATGACTAAAAACACTTAGTCTCTATTACAGCATGAAACATCCCCAAACTTCACAGCAATAAACCACCTCACCAAGACAGATAATCAAGAAATCCTTCCCAGAAAAGGAAACATAACTAGATATTACTAGGTAGTACCAATCCAACACCTAGAGAGGGAAACTTGCTTGCAATAAGAATTCATTCCCTTTATCCAGACAAAAGCTTGTGCAATTACAGATCACAATCAACACTTCACCCCCCACCCCTCCGACATTTTAGCCTGAAGTAGATACGGGGCAATCAGGATAACTGCTCAAACAAGATAATTAACTGAGATTGCTGACACATGGAATCCTACTGCCAAAAAACCCCAACCCTCAGGTGACTGCTATCTCAAGTATTTGACTTCTCAGTTGGATTTGATCTTTGTCAAGAAACAAAACTTGCCTCCAAGCAAGTTGCAGAAGGAACTCTAAGTTTGGTCATGAAGGTGTGTATAAGCAATTGTTTTAAATGAGGAATTTTCAGAAAATGTAAGTACCCAGAAAAAGAAGTTAGGAGTGAAGTTAAGGGCATAAAAAGGAATGTGAATTTTTGTGTGGCACAGTGAGTATTCAGTAACTATGGATTTTTCAATGGTTTTCTCAAATGCAAGTTCAGTGTTTAGTTTGCAGAATTGAAAACAATAGCTTTCTAAATGTGAACCAAGTGAATGTAGGGTTCTCTACAGAGTGTTGAGAGCATAAGCAGTAAAGGAAGATGTGTTTTGACCTTATTGTTTAAGAGTAATAGTAGCAATGATGGAAAGAGATTCCAAGATACCTGTTTGTATGTGTGATCTCTGCCTTCTGGAAAACTAAATATGCTAAAATTTGGGAGTATGAATGTGTGTAATACAAATAATTTAAGTCATACTTAAAAAATGGCATTACCTGCTACTGGTTATGTAGGGTTGGACTAGATAGGGACTGAATGCTGAAAACCAGTGTGGTAACAGGAGTAGAACTACAGTCTCTTAGTGTCCAGATCTCTTGCCAACATAACACAGAGAAAGCAGTTTTGGTAAGACCTTGATAAGGAGCAGAAGTGTCAGCAAATTACTTTGGGATTTTTTTGCTTCCAAAAAAATTTTATGTAAGGTGCTAAAAAAAACAGCTTCCAAAGTTGAGTGTCTAAGGTTAGGTTCTTCAAACTTTTTACAATATGCTAGCAATTTGTTCTTAGCGAACAGCTATGTAACTGTCAGTATTGGTAAACTCTCAAGTTGCTTGGGTTGTTTAAGTAACCTTTTTGACCTAGTCAAGTACTAATTTTGACAAACTTGCATCTTTCTTAATGTAGAATACATTTAAAGGAAGGATAGAAAATATACTTGTTTGATTAAATCTCTTTGAATGTCCTTTGTACAGATACTATCTTAGTGCTTCTGTTAGTTTAATTTTTCAGACTACAGTTCTATTGTCTTGTTTCTTGAGACAGAGGGTGACAAATAAGGGAACAGATAAAGTGAAAAGCAGAGATTGAAACAGAAGATGCAATTTCCTTATACTTTCCTTTTGGTTTTGAAAGGATCACAGAAGCAGTAAATAGCTCACTTCAAAATTCCTTTTCTCTTTCAGCTCTGGGGTACTCTGAGAGCTTTTACTTTCTTCTAACCAATCTGTGGGATCTAAGACTTTTACTGGGATCAGGCTGTGCAAATATCATTTTTAGATTGGCAAATCACATCCAGCAAAGTGTTAGGGTGCATCTGAAGAGAGAAGCAGAAAAGAAGAAATGGATAGGAAAACTGAGTGAACATAGACACCCTTAAGAAAGATAATGGGAAATTGATCCATACTTTGAGATTTGTTCACTAGTGTAAAAACAGAAATAGTGGTGTTTCATTTTGCCTTCCAAGACCCTGGATTTGGAAGTGAAGTGATGAAATGTGGTGAGTAGGTTGAGGTGGTGATACCACCTGCAGCACTGTAATATGCAAATGATTGCCTGGGTTACATCATCTTGCTTTCTTCCAGTTACTTGTGACAAAATAAGATTTCTTCTAATGTTAACTTTATTTTGATAGGGAAAGGAGTTAACTTTTTTCTTCTGAAAACATACCCTTCATGCACTGTAAGGGCTGGAGGACAATTTACATTTCACTTGACAGTCTGTATCAATTAACTTGATGTGATCTAGTTCTGTGTGCAGCATCTTTCTAAAATTTGCTGGACTTTTCAATGTTATCTATTGCTGCTCTCTATTGATTTTTCTAATGGGATAACAAAAATATGAAAATTCAAACTGCGTGTTTCCTAACTTATCCCAATTTACTCTTTGTCTTTTCTACAGTTTAAGCATATAAAATGTTCTCTATTCACATGCCAGTGAGATTCTGTGTGGCCACAGGAAGGAATGTTTATTCATCAGTGCACTTAATTTTTATATTAATATGTCAGAGACAGAAGCATGAACTCATATGGTGTCTTACATGAAATGTAAACTAGGACCTAATCAAATAATGATCTGAAGATGTCCAGGAGTTCTCTTATTCTTTTCAAATTATCTCTTCCAAATATTTTTGTGTTGGTTTTTTTTTGTTTGGTTGGTTTTTTTTAATTATTGTCAGCAGCCATGGCCTCTCTCATGTAGTAGGTATCTCTGAAATAGTTGGATTGTTTAAAAAAACAAGAATGTTTTCCATTTGTCAATATCACCAACATACCTGGTACCTCCTGCAGTCAGAGGTCCTGTCTGGAAGGCTGGCAGAGAACAGATAAGGAACGCGGGCAAGTTGGAGGGAGGCCCCTGTGTAGTGTGTCCTGGATTCATGCTTGCCTCTCTTGTTGGTATACATTAGCAGATGTGAGCTTGTAGGAAAGCTCAGGTACCAAAGAGTGGTATGACATAATTGTATTTGATTCTTTCTGCAGACATGGAAAAAGGGAGAATGATAATGTGTTCTAGTGACGTGATGGATTGGGAGGAAATGATTGCAGTACTCTTTGTTTCTGATACAGTTTTCAAGTCAGTAGGTTTTTTTTCTTTTCTCCTCCCCCCCCCCCCCCCCCCTTTTCTTTTTTCTGTGGTGCTCAGATTATGCGTGAGACAGATGCTCAGCCTCTAGCCACCATCCTCCTGTGGCTTTCATGCCTCCAATTTGATTGAATATGAGCACAGCAATGCTTTTTCTCTTCGAGACAGTCTGACAAACGTTCTTTGTGTGAATGGTGCACTTGGTTGCTCTAGTAAACAGAGTCGTCTTTTTATCCAGATGTCAGGAGAAGCAATGACTTCCTCACAGTGCACCTGCATTATACCGTATCTCATTCCTCCAGGGAACTAGAGGCTACAGATGCCATCTGATATTTCTTTTAGCTGACTCAGAAATGTTTGCAATCAGGCTAAGGCCAAATTCTTCCTTGTCATGGAAAAGCTGTAGATAGCCACCCTTATTCAAAGGACTTTATAGCATTCACTTTGTGGAGTTCTCGGGAAATGCTCCCACGTGAGGGGAGGCATTTTCAGCCACAAAGCTGTGCAGCAGGACAGAGAGGAATGCAAGAGCTCAAGCTTTTAAATGAGGCAGAACTGAAGAATTTACAGGCAATCAAGCAAAAGCTCTTGGATCCTCTGAGTAATCAACCCTTGTGTTTGCTGACCCTCTCTCTCATCATCATCTCGCAGGTTCATTTCTGGGGGTTCCATGCTAGGGCCTCATATTGCAACTCACACTGTGACAGAAAACATGTAGAAGTTATTAGCACACCTGTATAGTCTGAAAAAATTACCTTCTTCACTGGAAAGGGAGAGCTGTGCTGTCTATGAAGTTTGACTTCCACAAGCAGGATTAATAGGAGATTCCCATGCCACTGTTATTCTGCACGGCTGCAGGAAGGTGTGCTTCTTCATCAATGTGTTCAATTTTTATATCAATACCTCAGGAATACACATCTGTGTGCTCATGAGCTTGATTTTGTTTTGTGGTTTTGTTTGTTTGTTTGTTTTTTGTTTGGTTGGTTTGTTTGGTTTTTTGTTACTTTCCCTCTAGCTGGCTTTGTAGACATCTATGCCTCTCCCTTTCTGATAAGGAAGTGAAAAGGGGATGTTTTAATCTCCAGCCAGCACAAGATCCAGTAGCAGAAGACTTGCTCTGCTGTGTTAAGGCCAGGCCCCTGATATCAGAAGTGTTAGAACTCCCTTGCTACAGCTTTCCTGCCCTGAACTTTGCTTGGTGGGGGAGAGATGATAGTTCCTCTGCCTTCAGCTTCCAAGGCTGAGGTTAAAGCTCTGCTGAGAATTCTCTGTCATTTTTTGTCTTGGGGGGGGGTGGTGGTGGTGGTTTGGGTTTTGTTGTTGGTTTTGTATTATTTTTTCCCTCAAAACCAAAGGGAAAGCTTCTTTTATTCAGAGTGCTGTTTTCAAGGAATGGGAAACAATTCAGTGTGTTATTCTTAAGGCATGAGCATATTGCTAAGAAATACATTGTTGAGAACAAAAGTCTAGCAAGCCACCCAAGTGAGATGACAACTTAAGTATAACAAAATAAGGAGTGTTGAAAGGACTTTGACAGTTTTCATTAACAGCGTTGTCTGAGGGAAATGCCTACTTTGCAAGTTTTGGCAGCAAGTCAAGACAGCAGTATAAGGAGTGTAATTACCTTGGGCACTGAGCCAAGTAATTTTGTAGCAGCATTTTCATGCAAAACACATTAAAGATTTGACATAAATTAGAGAATATCGGTATACCTCCTATTTTAAATGTCATGTTCTTGACTTAAAACTGTTAAAACTAACTAGGAGGATCACATGTGGAAACTTCTTAAACTAAGCAGTCTTACTATCCAAAGTCTACTAGACAAAGATTTTTTGTTTGTTTGTTTCACCTCTGATTTAAAAGTGTTCTTTTTTCTGTAAAACCATCTTAAGCACTTGCTGCCTCGTTCTGACTTTGTGCAATAATATGGCAAAAAGCTAAAATTACCAGAGAGTTTCACTGAATAGAAAGGGATAGATTGTGGGAAGAAGCACCGAATCTACTGAAGATTTCAGGATGGTCTTCAGAGGTTTCCATCGCTTTCCTCAGTCATTATTCTGAACTCATAAGCAGATAATGCAGCTTAATTACTTGACTGAAGACACCTACTAGTATATTCATGCCACAAAATATTATAAATTGAATAGTTCCATGCCATAATTTCCCCTCCTCTCAAATATAATTCTTGTGCAACACAACTTCAAAACTGTGGAAATGTATGATCAGTCATTGTGTGTATTCTGGAATATCACTGTGGTGATTCAGTGATGACTGTTTCCCTGAACTGGGAGTGTGGAAAAATGTGTTTCAACTCAACATGACTTTCATTTTCGGATAGCTATTTTGGAAAGGTATGCATGAACGGCATGCAGCTGATTTGGTTGCTAAACTCTATTAGGATGTTATTGATTTTTAGTGGAAATTGGGTGCTTTGGTTTTTTTTCCTGACATTCTGGTTACAGTCCCTTGTTATGCAATGTGCATATGCCCTGCTATGCACAAAAATTTTTCTATTGAAAATGAGAGCCTTAATACAGGCAGACCTGACTTGGCTGGTACCTGACGGGCTTGATAAACTTGTACATGTTTTGGAGCACTCTCTATGTGGCCATTTAGTTTACACTACAAATGTTTGACTTCTTTGTTTCTTCTTTCTACCTTTCAGTTGCTTGAATCTCAGGTTTAAATCTGGGTGTGATATTCAAATACAAATCTGTTGGGTAGACACTTGCAAATTCTGTCTTCTACTGGAAATATGTGAATGTGAAGTACTAAGCATTAAACTTGATGTACTTCCCCCTCTCTTTTTTTTTTTTTTTTTTTTTTTTTTCTTCTCTCTCTCCTTTTGTTAATACCATACATATGTATGCCAGAACTTTCTGTCTACTTTCTTGCAGCCGGAATAGAATGTGCCTAATTCTGCCACCAACCCACCCCTGAGATCTCAATAGCACTGTCAGCTCTTGCCTTTCAAAATGAAGGATCAGACCATGAAATCCGGATCTTTACAGGGAAATGCAATACAGTTAATCTAAAGAGAAAGATTAGCCACTTACTTAAAACTTTTCTTGTTTTTTGTTGACCACAATTGGCTTTGACAGAACAAGGTTGGCTCAAGCTGGATTCTGTACTGCAGCAAGCTTCCTGATAACTTTAAATTTTAAACTTGCTTTCGCTTCTTCTCAGTATTAGTAGATCAGATGTCTTCTGTGAAATGTAACTGTGGCCTGGAGTAACCTTTCTACTTCAGGTGAAGTACAAACAAGGTTCTAAACTTCTTGCACCCATATCTAACTGCTGACTATTTTCTGTGCCATGACATACCAAGAAACTGACTGAAGATGTCCAAATGACTTGTGCTGCATTTTCCAGCCTGCTTTTGGTAATGCATACAAAGCTGGAAATGTTTTTCATATACTTCCTGTTGTTTGAGATGTCTGTGAATGAAAACTACCTCAATAGCTGGCTTCTGACTGACCTTCAGGGACTTTGGCCAGCAGATACTCACTGGGATAAATAAAGGGGTCTCTCAGGCTGGCATTTTCTTCACAGTCCCTTGGAACCTGAGGACCCTGCTCGGGTCTAGATAACCCCTCAGTACAAACTGTGTTTTGTAAGACATTTAGCCAAAGGCACTGTTATGGTAGGCCTGTGCTGGTATGTTGTGGAGCTGGTGCAGGCCTGATGGGAATGAGGGGAGAGACCGTTGTGCCACATTGCGTAGTATGGCTGGACAATGTAAAAGTGCATGGACTGTATGGGACCCCACTAATAGAAAGACCATAGTGGCATTCTTAGACACCTTCCCAGGTTTCTCATCTTCTTCATAGCCCTCATCTGATTTAAAAACTGGTTTTGATATGTCAGTGTCTATAGCAGAGAATACATACATTTTTCTCACCCTGTTTGTATGGCAGTGTCAAATGAATCTCCTTTTCAGATGAAGATCTACAAATTATGTTAAATATCAGTTAAGCTCCTCAGAAGAGCATTTGGTTACAAATGCTAGCATGAGCTTGTCATTGCAGCCTTCTGTATTTACAGATGTCACTGTAAATTTGCCCATTCAATTAGAGCACCCATTGTAATAGCAGGTTCCTCAAAAGACTGACACAAACAAATGCAATAGAAACTTTGCATTCGTGTATTTATGACTTTTTAAGCAGCTATTTTTTTAGTTAACGAGTTGTTTCCTACTTTTTGTGCCTAAGTACTCTTTTATTGTTTTCCTGCTGTGGAATCTTTTATACTGGCAGTCTTAATTTTTTCTTTTTAATTTTTAAGGCTGTAGAGGTTTTTTCTCTTTTTTTTTTTTTTTTTTTTCTTTCTATGGAAATGTGTGTCCCAATATAACTCATTAAGAACTTGCTTTAGTGCTTTTGTTTGATTCCCTGCTGTGAGGAAGTGTTTTAATAAATTATTTTTCTGAACATGATGGCGCTTTTTTCTTGTTGAAACTGCAAGCCTGATAAAGGTGCTTAATATTTAATGTATCTGACAACTCCAGGCAATGATGGGAGGGCTGTGCTCTTGTAGTAGAGAGCTAATGACGGCTCGCAAAATCTCTTCGAGGCTCATGATCAGGCTGTGGTTGACAATAAAACAATACAGAGAGGCCTGAATAAGTAGTGTGTTAAACTTCTCTTGTAGAATAATGTGAAATAATCCCAAGTGAGGAGACTTGCAAGTTTATTTTGGACTGTGTGTAGTTTAGAGTGATCCTACAAGAAAGATGACTTCTCGGGTATACCCAGTTAGACCTGGGATCAGGCTTCAGGCTCTGCTAGGAACTTTAGTCCCAGACACTTTTTTGTGTTTAGCTGAATGATTGTCTGGGACTCACTGGCTTTTTAAGGAGAGCATTATAATGAGTTTCTGGGAATTACTATGATTTTCTCAAGAATAACAGGTCTTCTCCTAGTAATGTGTCATGTTTTCCTATCTGCAGCTACCTGCTGTTGGTCACATTAGGCAGTTCCTGGTCTGGTGGAAGAGATGTCTCCCACTTCCTCCAGCTGATTGTAGAAGCTGCTGCCAACTCAAAATCAAGCCACAGGGCTGCTTTTATGTCTGAAACTGCCACTTGTCCTTTTTGATTGATATTTTGGCTGACTTGGGCTTTTAGAATATATGCTTAAAAACAAACAAAAAACCCTCTTGATAATCTGTGCTTGTTCACTTCCTGAAATTATCCATTCTGATAAATTTTTCTTCACAGGCTTGCATTGACTTGCTGCTTCTGATTACAAGTCTTCCTGAACTTGTTTCTAGGACAATAAATTCTAGTTTCACTGTATCGGTCATGTACCAAGAAGCACTGGTCACTTCTCTTCAATATGTTCGTGCCTGGAAGGCACCTAATATTGATTATGAGAAAGGAGTTATTCACCTGATATATGGAACAAACACTTCTATCAGACAGATCCATACCATCTGCTTTTCTATGTGTTTGTTTTATTCACCTACAGCAAGCAAAATGACCAAGCCTTTAGCAGAGCAGAGGAATAAACCAGTCTTCTGAACTCTGTCTGAAGCAGAGCGTTCTTTTCAATGTGAGTACAGAGGCTAGCTCTAGTTATTACTTTGTCTCACTTCAGAAATCGAACTGTTGCTGTCGTACTTGCTTTAATTCCAGAAAACTGCTGTTACGTTTGTATCTTCCTACTGTATACCAGAAAATCAGCTTAGCCTCCAGTACATTATATTTTCTTTCTGCCACTTGTTTTGTTTAAGTAGAGCAGGACTACTTTCTTTCTTTCTTTTTGAAGCCTGTTCTTTCAATTGTTCTATGGCTTCAGCTCTCTTACTTATCTGTTGTCTGGTAGAAACAGGTCCTTCTGGAACTCTTTTTTAAAAACAAAACAAAAAACCCCCATGCTGTATGCAGGTACAAAACCAAATCCCCAAAGCTGGAATCCCAGTCATGCTGCATAATGCCAGGAGTTGGTCTTTTACAGTATCTTGTTCAAACTATTTTTTATTTCAAGGAAGTGGCTTGACTGAATACCTGATATTGTTGGAGCTACATATCATTCTACATGACCAAACCTTTACCCTTTTCCCAAAATCCTGGCGATAATAGGTGGTTTTTCTTCTTTATTGGCTGCCTTCGCTCTGTCTTGCTAATATTACAGTCTTGCTGCATAACATAAACAGGATTGTGCCAGAACTTGGCCCTTGAAACAACTTTTTCATTTTGTGTGTGTGTGTGTGTGAGTTTCAGCTTCTCCTCCCCTTCCTTTTTGGATGCCATAATGTATTAAAGGAATAAGACACAGAAATGTGACAAAAGGTGTAATGATTAATTTTTCTATAGATGCATGACAGCTTGGGGACTATTTTGTCATGCTTTCCTCACAGTGCACCATTTTGTTATAAATATGAAATGACTAGACATAGTGGCACTTTTCCCCAATATTCCAATCAATAAGTATTAAGGCAAAGGAGGTGCTGAGTTATGCCTGCCTTGCTTAGTCTTATTTGGTCATGGGTATTTTGCAGTTTCCTTTATTTGTGATATACTCCGCTTGCAAGGATAGCTGCGCTGAATTAACCTCTCTTTAGGCAGTCCATGTGTGGTCTGTGTTTGGACAGCTTTAGATTTTTTGATTCCTTTGCATACTCAAGTATAATCTGGAACAGACAGATGCCACTCTGGGTATCAGTGGAGCTACTTGTATACTTAGTTATGGTACCTTTGTGCATTTTGCATACTGAGACCTCAACTCTGGGGGAATAGCACTCGCCTTCATATTTTAAGTGAGATAAAACTGTAGATGTCATGGTAACAGAAGTGTACAGTTAGCTTTCTGTTTGTTTTTTTTTTTTTAAGTTGTGTCCTAGACCCTGAATTCCATACCATGATTCATTGAGAGCATACATAGTTATTTTGTTAATATCTCTTGTTTTAAAATATTATGAAAGGAAATAGCCTATGAAAAGTACAAAATCTGATTTTTCTCCAAAATGTCAGTGTGCCAGGTAATTCTTCATGATCAAATACAGTAAGAACAGAGAGCCTGAAATCTTTTAATCTGTGAGTGGAATTCATTAGTTATGTAAATTAAGTGGGAAAATTGTGCAGATGTGAGAATAGGAAGTTTCACATTCTAAATCAAACTCCTAATTTCTTTGCCTCAGTTCATCTTTTATTGAAAATTTCATTAATTTTCTGTTAACCTTAATAACAGGTATGTAAGAGAACAACATAATGTAATTGACCAAAGGTTTTTAACTTAAAAACTACATATATAGTTTCATACATGCGTGTATGTGTATATATTTATAGATAGATAATCATAGATTCTTTTGTCTGTTCGAGTTGTTAATTTTTTTTAGTATTCAAAGCTATGCAAGACTAGCTTTTCAGCTTGCTCATATTTCAACCTCTCCTCATACAATTTGTTTTTCAAAATCTTTTATGCACTTCCCTGAAAGAAGGAGACAGAAGAAGAATGCAGACAGATGCCATGGCTAGGAAGGCAGATGCACTAGGTAAGAATAGTTAGATGATTAATATCTGTTATTCACCGAATGCAGGCCTTAATGAGTATGTGAGGTAGAGGGCATGACCCTTCACTTTGCTTGGTACTGCTTTGAAGTCTGGAGGAGCTTATGAATTTAGGTAGCCTTGCAGAAAATAACTCATATGGTTATAGACCATAGCCAAAGCAGTCTAAATTTTGAACATTCTAAAGTGCAGTGATTTCCTGTCTTCCATAACTTCTTTGCTTAGCATCTGACTTGTGTTTTTCCTGTTGGAATAGGTCTACTTAAAGTGGGAAGAATTTCTCTGTGTTACAGTTACAGCCCTACAGGCTTCAATATCAGCACGATTTAGATTTTCTTCCTCAGTCAAGGACTGAGGGTAGCAGCCTTATGAAGAAGGCTAGAATAATTTGGATATCTGCACTGTAGGCATAGGTGAAATAATTACTCCTTGAAGTGACTTGTAGATGTTCAGTAGCAACACAGTGTTTAAGAAACAATTCCAGGCTTCATCTGATCCAGCAGGAGACAACACTTTTAACCACCTTTCATAAGGGGGACACTTTTTGATTATTGCATCCCAGTATTAATTGGTATATTTTCAGGTATATGAGTTCATTCTGTGCTTTGTATAGAGTATATTACAACCGTATATCTCTTAGTAATTAAAAGCAGATTTTGATCTAAAAATCAATTTCTTTCTTCTTGAACAATAGATGAGAAGTATGATTAAATCATGCTTCTGACTGAATGTGAAGTGGAAATGTGGTAGACCAACACTTCTCTGGAGGTGTCTTGATGTGTTCCTCTTCATGTGTCACTGCAAATCTAGTCTGAATTTGAGGAAAGGATTACTTTTCAACTGAGACTACATTTGTAAGCTATGCACAGTCCATTTTGCTCATTGTACTGTTTAAAAAAAAAAAAAAAAAAGATAGTTTTTTATATAGTAAGCTCCATCTCCTCCTGTTTATTTAAAACAAACTGTTTCATAGCCCCCAAGTTATGAAAGCTTTGTAAGCTTTGTTTTAAGAAGGCGTACTTGACTGTCAAAGCATAGCAATTTTCAGGAATTTGCTTAAATGCGTGTCTCCCAATGATCTTTCTACTCCTCTTGCTGACTCTAAGCTGCATGTGCAATACTCTGTTTTGCATTTCTAATATGTAGAATTTTACAGAGTATATAGAATACTCTATTTT
Source organism: Platalea leucorodia (assembly GCF_965183815.1). NCBI lineage: Eukaryota > Metazoa > Chordata > Aves > Pelecaniformes > Threskiornithidae > Platalea > Platalea leucorodia. Next base: position 117,000,495 of record NC_138824.1, read on the forward strand.
AAATATAGAACATATAGGATTTATAAAAATAACTTCACCTGAGCTCCTACTGTAACTCTATACTATTGAGAAGTCTGAAGTGATCAGTTAGCAGAAGTTACTTTCTCATTAAAGCAATGAAAATATATAACTAGAACCAGAGCAGCAGTTGTGTAAGATGTGCAGTCTTCTTTGGACTCTTCATATTCTCTTTTCTAGAGTTTACCAACAGTTATTTCAGCTGTTTTAGTTGTTCAGTTAGTCCACAAATAGATTAGCCATAGCAGATTCATCAGTTTGTCAGGCTTGCCATCCTTCCTCTCCTTTACTTATCTGTTTTCCTTTTTCTCTTTTTTTAAGTTATGGAAAGTATTTATCTGTGTTTGAATACAGATGATAAATCTATAGAGGTGCTTTTGGGAGATGAAGCTTCAGGGGAATGAAAGATAGACATTTACATTTAAAGTGCAAATTATTTGGGCTAGTGGGTTATTATGTCTTCAGGGCCATTTCTGCCAGTGTTTCTCTAAATGTGACACATGGGACTGACTTCTTCAGCCTTAATAAAGATGAAAGTTACTAGAGCATGAAACTTTACAAACATGTTCTATTGATATATGTTGAAGACTTTACTCATTTCCATTTTAAGTGGAAACCAGTTTATAGCCTTGTAAAATGGAGCATCCTAATCACTGTTTTTAGCACTAAAAATAACTGATATGGCTGTAAAGTTACATGGCACTTCACAAATATAAAGTAGGAGTTATCCTGAAACAGCTCTGAAGCTTAACTACAAAACACAGGCATAGTCTTGGAATAGAAAACAATATAGTAAAAGAGAACAGGAGATGGTGAGGAAAAAGAAAGAAAGAAAAGGTGTGGGGGTTTTTTTGTTTGTTTGTTTGGTTGGTTTTTTTGAGGTGAGAGAACAGTTAGGGAGAAGGAGTAATCATCAAGAGCAGAATATGTAAAATAAAGATGAAATAATTAACAGATCCTTCAGATTACAGCTATGGGTTTACCTATAGTTTATGAAAGTAAAATTTAAGATGAAACAACTCTTATACTTGAAGATAAGGAGACTAAACCTGACATAAAAACATCAATGGAAGATGTGGGACAAAGGGAGAGAAAGATAAGAAATGAGGATGCATTTTCACTAGTCTTGGGGAAAGGAAGCACAGACAACTGGTGAAGGCAGACGTGCTGGCAACAGTGAGAAGGAAAACCAAGTGGTATTGAAACTATAACAACAAATTAGCATGAACAGTTTGAGCAGTCAGTCTGCAGGCTTTGACTTGCCTATTTGATACCTTTTGCTTTTTTCTTCTATATCAGTGGTATCTCCCCCTTTCCTGTTAAAGGCAGATGTGAAGTTAGATTCAGATTCTTGATGCCTGCTTTGACAGTTAACGTTTGGCACTATTAGCTTAGAACAAGATGTGCTCCAGTGGAGCAAGGGGAAAGTTAACATAGACTGAAGGGATGCATTTATGTTCAAAGAACTTCTGATGAACACCTAAAATGTGGTCCCAGTAATGTATATCCAAAATAGTAATATAGTCCTTAGAGACTGGAAAAAACATTTGATCCTATGCCTTTAAATATTGAATGTATCTTCTGCACTCTTCTCTGCATGAGAGTTCTGGGATAGAGATAACAGCAGACATGTTTCTACATTCTTCAGTCCATGAAATCTTGCCCAGAAGTATCAGAGGGAAAATATGGGCCTAGTGTCTTCCAGTGCAGACCAGTAGCCAATCGCTAACCATGATGTCTGTAAAAGCTTATAGGTATTTGGCAGGCACATATTAGTGTTACCAGCTCCTTTACATCAGACCGTCCTAAGCCCTTGGGTATCTTGGCCTTCTAAAGGCCCTCTGGGATACAGACATGGCCTCAACTCATATACATGGACATTTGTAACTGTCGCTTTGTAGGACAGAAATGAAATGCTAAAGCCTTGAGGTACTAAGCCTTGCATGTTTGATGTAGGCTGGGTTACTGAAGGAAAAAAGGTGAACAAAACCTCTTTCCCTTTGTAAGAATACAAGGAGCAGATTCCTCTGCTAATGTAAAACTCCAAAGACAGACTAGTAAGAATATCTCTGATATTGATATGTGACTTGAAAGAATATGTGTGATTTCATTGACACTCTTGGCTGGGTCTGACTGGGCCCCAGAGAGCCTAGATCAGTGTAACAATCACTCAAATGCCTATGAGGAATATTCTAGATACGGGTTGGGTTTTGTTTGGGGTTTGGTGGTGGTGGGGTTTTTTTGTTTTTGTTTTCTGGTGGAATTCGTCTACTCCAGATTACTGCTCATGCCACTTGTCTCAGTGATTTCTGAAAGGCAGCGGGAAGTATAGAGCTGCTACAGACGGTTATGCACATGCCTTCCTGTGCTGAGTAGGCTTTCTGCTCCTGTCCAACCTTTCTCCTGAGCTTTTGCTGGAAAAAAAAATTATTCTCCTGATGAGATTTCTGTATTGCTCACATCAATAATTCATAATGTTCATTCTCTTGCTGCTCTGAAGTAAGACAAGGAAAGAAGGAAGATTGCAGTAGAGGGAGGTGGAGAAGCAGGTTATTTCAGGAAAAAGGACTAAGAGGTAATATAATGTAAAAATGGATTGTAACTGCTCTCAAACTTGTCTTTATTGCCCTGAAGCCTCTAAATTATCTTTTCATAAAAGCCTTCTTCTGTAAGAGGTATTTTCTATTCCCTTTCTGGTCAAGAGGTCTCAGATTTCCATGCCTCAGAAGTATTACCTTGACAATCAATAAGCTTACACTAATCCATCTGAGATTTCCCATTTGAAATTATTTACTTACTGGAAGTGTCATGTAGGTGACAAAATTAAGCTGAAACTGGAAGAGTTATGTTAAAGATGCATTTATTTCCATTAGCTCTTTCTGAGAATTTTGAAACATGAGCTTGTTATAAAAGAGTTGCATGGTGTGCTGCTCCGAGTAACTGCCTGGAGTGGGAAGGTGCACCTGAAGCTGACAAGTAGTAGGGAAACTTCTCCCTCACTTATAAGGGAGAACTGTTTGACTACTGATGTACCAACAGATCCTTGCTCTGCGGAGGCTTTGATCAGCTGATGCTTGCATCACCCTCTGTTAAACTCTTTTTCCTGTGAAAGGCAGGCACGAGAGAGATCTGTGTGGTTCCATTTTCATAGCAGTGACACTCATCACGGGCATGCTCAAAGTCCTGGCCTTCTTCATCACTATCTTCCTCTTGACTGCCCCTGCTGTAGGCAGCTCTCTCCACAAACTCTTCACGTAAGTTTGAACAGACTGTCCACCTGCGACTTAGCAGTGAAACTGGAACACAAAACTGTAGTGATGTGGCATTGGTTTAGATTTTCTAAGCGTTCTGGCTACACCTAGGGATGAATGCCAGGTAAGAGAAGATTAACCTGACCAATATCTGTTTCTGGAGAAAGTGTTATTAGTTGGATTCTCTTCCGTAATACTTCAAAGTGAAGCCCTGAGCAGAGGGGAACCCTTAGCAAATACTGTCAGTCTGCTAAATATTTGCAGAATGTGGTTTCTCAGGCTTAGCTCTTACATTCCAACACTTGATTTTGTGACTTTCTTTTTCTTCCCATCTGTCTGTCCCAAGTGCCATAAATGCCCTTGGTTAAGGGCCTGATTTCCACTAAAAATGACTGGAGTCAGGCATCCAAACATTGGTACCACTCAGGTATCAATGTTTTTCTCTGAACCTTCTGAAAATCACAATGCGAATAAACTGAATGTTCTCACACAGATTAGCAAGCTTTTTGACAGGAACTGTAAGATGACAAAACCTTATGTTAAGTTTCTCTAGTTTCTGAGGCTTTCCAAATAATCTTTAGCAAGTTTTAGTACTTCAAATAAGCGAACAGCATTTCCCTCGCGCCCACCCACCCTTTCATGTTCTTGCTTCAAGTTGTTCCATTCCTATTTGTTGAAGACTTGCTGCCTCTGTCTCCCTTTCACCACGATTTGTTTCATGGGAGAGCGATCATGACAACAAGCAAGAGGGTGCTTGGGAGTCTTGGGTGAGGTGCCGTTTTTCACTCTGGTTTATTCTGATTGCCTTGTGTGGTGGTGAAATTATTAATATTAAGGATCTGAGAGGTCTGGCTAAGAAGTTTATCCTAACTAAAAGACCATTCCTTTTGACTAAAAGATAACAGTCTGCAATAGTTTCTAACTGGCCACTCCTGCGCTAAGATAATACTGGGTGTGCCACTTCTGTAGGCTCCACCGAGAGCCATCTCTCCATAGTGTCATGCTAGTTACTGTTTGACTCATGGCAGTTAGCAAGCTTCTTAAGGAGTCTATCCCTCCTAGGGATGGATATTTGACTTTGTTAACATTGAAATGATTGGTTTTTCTCATCCTTTTTTTTTTTTTTTTTCTTTCTTTTTCCCCCTCTTCTGAAATAATATATAGGCTGGGTCTCTGCAATCACTTAGAGAACAGGGGAGCAGAGGGGAAACTGCTGTTCAAGTGTTCTCTCACTATGATCATAGCTAATAAAGCTTCAGTCTGACCTGCCCTAGATTGTGCTGGTGTTATTACACACTTGGAGTCCTCAGATCTCAGGCACTTTAAAGCTCAATTTCTCCATTGGTGAGGAGGCACTGATAGTCTGCCATTCTAGACAATACTTTGAGAAGCTTGGATGAAAAATGTTATCAAAGTGGTAGTAAGACGGTCTCTGCCTGTTCTACAGAAAAATAGAGGAAAGAACTTATTTTTCTTCTGAAAACATGTATTTGCATTGGTATGCATGTATGAAGGATAAAGAATGGAAAATAGCTGGTGGGGTTTTATACACATAACCTTCTGAAGCTGTTATTTCAGACTTCCTTTACTGTGACTTATTTGTAAATCAAGACTTATAAATCAAATCTGTGTGTGTGTGTATAAGACAAATCTTGGATCATAAGAATTTTATTGACTACTGAAACACTGGGGAAAAACCCTTCTGTTGCCTGTGAGCAGGATTGGGTCCATAAACAGGTTTCATCTGTCTATAGCTTGATGTAAATGATAGCGTTGCTCTGAGCTGGGATCGATTCAGGATAAAGCAAGGCTTGCTCTAGGCACATCAATACAGATTAAAATATGACTTGTTTCAGCCAGTTTAAATGCCAGACAAGATATTGGTGACTTCTAGGATGCAAACAGCTTCACTTCTGCACAGATGCTGTCCACTCCACACTCCCTTCTATGCAATTTTATGTCCCTGGCACCTCCCTAGACTCATGTATCTGCTGGCAATGAGGCTCATTAACATTGCTACATGGATCACCCAGTAATCCACCCATCCTTGTTAGTTAATTGCAGGAACATCTGGCTGTTTGGAGGATAGCTTTAACACTGTTTCTGCCAGTTCAGCTTGGATATAACTTCCTGCCATCTCAATCAAAAGCAAATGTGAATCATTTTGCACATAAGTCCATTTCAAATATATTCTGTATCTGTTCCACCACTGCTAGTCCTAAATGTTGAGCTTAAATGTAATGAGATTGTAAAATTGGGATCTGTACCTATGACAGTGTATATGGATTTTTTTTTTTTTTAAGACATAATTGTTTTCTATTATTTCAGCCCTTTAATTTTTCAAAGGGAACCATGAAGGACAAGACTATTCTGTTTTTGGTTGTGTGGGGTTTGTTTGTTTGTTTGTTTGTTTTAAAGTAATTGTCTCTGAGTAGTGAAGCTTTAACAGCGAAGGCTAACATAGGATGCTTAGTGAAGTTGCAAGATATGGCACCCTTGATAGTGAAGAAGCGGTACAGTGTGTATTTGGATTCTGAGACCTAACACCTGTTTGGCTTGTATTACGTATTATATAAATCCTTTCCTCTATATATTTATTCTCCCAAAGGAAAGACTGGTTCCAGTCCTCTCTCCATGACCTTATCTTTGCTGTACTGCCTGAGCTGAGGTCGCTGCAGGTGCTTAAGGCAAAATTCTGAAAGTATAAAAATAGAAGAGGAATAGGGGAAGAAAACAAAGGGCTAATGTTGGCTTTATGCTGTGGTTATTATTTAGTTCTGGCTGAAGAGGAGGTAAGATGTGATTGTGGGGTCAAGTTCTGATAAACCACCTTGCTCTGCGAAGCCCTGTGGGCTACAAGTGACTTGTGGAGCTCAGTGGTAATGCATCAAAGGTGCAAAGGAGAACTAAGGAGTTGTTTTGCAGGCTTCTATACTTCGGTGGCTAGGACTATGGAGCACAAGAGGACTCAACCCTTACTGAACTCATGTCCTTCTCTATGAAGGATGGATTTCTTAATGAAAGGAGCGCTGGACTGGGTATTTGCCATTTATTTGTTTGGTAGTTTCAGGCAAATTATTTTGTCTCTTGTTATCTCCATCTTCCTATCTGTAGAATGGAGATATTACATGCTTGCTTTGTGGCGTGATCTGATCACCACAATTGAAATACAAGTCTTTACCGAGATATATCTCTACTGCTTACAGATAATGTATAGGAATTTTCAGATCTTCTCCTAATTAGTTGTACTTCTGCACCCCAAACCTACATAGGTACATATTTCTTTGCCATTGCAGAATTCCATTAACTTCAGGTCAGATTGCAGTCTTCCTTCCTGCATAACAATGGAGAACCAGGGATTTGGTCTGTCTGTAGTACCTTGGATTTGAGGAAAGTGCTTTTAAAAACAAACCCCAAACCAGAAAAAATGTTTTAAAATCAAGTTTAAAATTAGATCTTATTCAGTATAAGTCAATAGTCAAGAAAGAAAAATTCAGAATAGAAAATGAATTTTGTTGAATATTTATTTCTTTGGGCTTCTCTAAGACTTTTGTTATGGAAGTTGTATGCAACAATGTAAGTGAATGTCTCTCCCAAATAGTTTTAATGTATTATGAACCGCTTTTTCTGTATTACTCTTAGCCGGAAGTAAATGACCTCAATATTAGGGGGTGAGTTTCAAAACTGTGCTTGTGGAACTACACGTTAAAAGTGAATAGAGAGCGAGTGAGCTGTGTGCATACTTCCTCTTGAATCTTTAAAAATATATTCCTGCAGGGAAAGAACTTTTGAAGATACAACAAAAACTAAGGGTATTTCTCTCTCTCATTCTATCTTTTTAGGCTATGTGCTGAAAGACATTTTGGGGGAAAGTCAGCAAGAAGAGTTCATATAAATATACCAATATTCATTGAAAGTCCCCATTTCATCATTTCACTAATCATATGCTGGAGAGCACAAAAGCAGTTACAAGACTATTCCTGGCTCTTAAGAAACTGCTGTGTATGCTGAAAAGAGGCCTAATTTGTAGACTGAAAGCAGAACTTTTCAGTTCTGGGCATATTGTATAATCACTTACAATTTTGACAGGGTTAGCCTGGAGCAGAATGAAAATAAGTGTTGAATTCATTTCTTGCATAATTTCTCTGAAATAATCAGGTATTTTCCATATGAAGTCAATGGGGGAGAGGGGGGAAAAAACACCCCAACATGTCCTTAAATGAATTTCTTTTGTACTGCCTAAGCTTTTTCCTGCTGTAGTGTGGACAAGTCATCAATAGAAAGACTTCCTTTTAAGTAATATTTTCCCAGAGATCACACTGAAGTAAAGGGTTAAAAAAAAATAAAAAAATATCAAGAATTGTTTAGAGTTTGTGAGACAACAGTTGGGATGTTAGCACACTAGTAATCTCTTGTGCTTTCCTTTGGATATGTTGGTCTTCTACCTTTCTTCCTGTGACGTGAAGACCAAAAATGTGTGGTTGAAAGTAGTAATAACCTGTGAAAAAAGGTAACTCTCTCTCTGAAGGAGATGGTAACATTTCCTGATAACAAACCAAGTGTAGCATTGTGGACTTGTCACACACCTAATTTTCATCAAAACCAGAGATGTGGCTGATAAAAGTGCGTATCTTGATACAGTAGAGCTGATACAGTAAAGCTGAATTTCTATAAATGCATTTTGTTTTTTAAAAAAAAAAAAGTTACATGGAATAAGCAAACTACACACTACCTGGACTGAAAGCTGCATCACTGTCAAATGTTAAAAATAGTTGTGAATTATGTGCTGTCAACAGCCAGAGGTTTGAGGCCCCTCCAGAAAAATTTCTGAGCCAGTAATAGTATTATCAACAAAAACTGGCAGGTCAGATTACTATTACGGCATGATCTAATTCCTGGGTTAATCAGCCATAATTCATCACATGTTTTAATATAGCCCTGTGTAAGATTATGCATTTCAGAACATAGAATACGTTTTTTTTTTTTTAAAAAAAAAGAGAGGAGGAGGGAATACTGGACAGTATAAAAAGGCAAGCCACTAAGATGGCCTAACATAATATTTAAGGAGCTAGAGTAGGAGCTTTCTATTACAAATAGAAACTTGTTCTGTTCAATTTATTGTAGAACATCCTATCTTGAAAAGAAATTCAAGAATGTTGTTAGATTTGGGGATTTCAGACAGAATTACAAGAAAACTCAGTGCCTAATGGTTGAGCTTACACTATTAAACCTTGAAATTAAAATGAAGTATCCTACATGTGAGGTTAATTAAGCGTCAAAAGCACTTATTGTGGGCATAGGCTATAAGAATAAGATCTCCACTGGAGTGTTTAAAGTATCAACAACATCAACAAAAAATCATCCATAAGCATAACCTATTTTTTATATTTTAAATTAGCTCATGGGAGGGAAAAGCCAAATCATCAGATTAGATGATCATAGTGTTTCTTTATGACTAGCAAATCATGACCCTGTGAGATGGATGTCTGTGGACAGCAGACCTTTCAGAACATTCAGAGTGAACAAATACTGCCTAATTTCTTTTTACATTTAAATAGCATCCATAAATCAAATCTTCCATATCGCTTTGAAATGTCATACTTTCTAATGCTTTTTTGATGTGTTCCTTTGTATCCATTTTGATTTTTTTTTTTTTTTCATAATGTCTTCAGGGGGTTTTTTGGTAAGGTATTTTAGAAAAAAAATTCTTTCTGTGGTTGGTGCCATATCAGACAGCTTGGTAACATCAATCTGACGTTTCAAGATCCTATAGCTCTTCATTCTAGTGCAATAAGTCTGTTGAAAGCCTAAGTAAGCTCATAGTTCAGATTCCACCTTCCCCTAATTGTGAAGCACACATTTGCAACTGAACTCAATCATGTATTCTAAATTTGCTGCATGCAATGTGATATTTAAAAACAGGATGGAAGAGAAAGTAAGTCACCTTAAATATCTTTCTGAAAATAAATATCTTTGTTGATTTTTTTTTTTTTTTTTTTTTTTTTTTTTTTAACCTATCCATGAGGTTTAGGAAAGTCTCATGAACATAAATCTCTACTGGAAATAGAACATAAATCTCTACTGGAAATATGTGAATTCATATGATGATCTGCATTATGATATTCATATGCTTCTCATTATCCACCATTCTCTTTTTCTTTCCTCTCCACCTTTAGGTAAAGTCTTGACTATGATTCTGTAGGAGTTGTGAATTAATAAACCTTATTGGTAAAATAATTTTCCTAATAGTTAAGATGTTTTTCCAGTTTTCAAACTCTGAAAATCAGCAGTGATAAAAGTTGCTGCCATGTTTAATTAACATTTTTTTTTTTCTTGGATTTTTATTGCCTTTGAACTGATTAAACCAGTAAGGCCTTAAAATGAACCTTCTTCAAAGCAGGCAAGTATCATAAAGTGCTTCTAGGGCATAAGACAGTATTGTTCTCTAGATCATGTTCACTGAGGCACTGTTATGCCACATGCTGAAAAAGGAGGATGTATATTTGCTCCTCAAACAGACTGTATTACACAGTCACCACAAAAAATTCCCTTATATAATTGGTAGACAGCAATATGCAAAGGAAAAAAGATCAGAAGGGGAAGCATACAAGGTCTGTTTTTCATTTGGTGGCAATGACTTATTTAGAACATGTTTAATAAAAATGGATTAACTTAATTTGCTATGAGGAATACTTCTTGGAGAATGGGAAATTGTATAGAGGAGACTAATGAGGAGTGGCTGCCTAAGATTTACACTCACTCTCTACCTTCATCCACATTAACGTTGTTTTCCTGGCAAGCACTAGATGACAAATGTTTGCAAAGCTGTTTCCTCAACTGAAAAATGTTTTAGAAATGAAGCATTTTTATAATAGTGGTATATTAGTGTCCAGCCATAACGTTGTTATTGGGCACTGTATTTACAAGCTTACTTCTACCTCTATGGTATTGAAGATCACAGTACAATGAGAATACACAGACATGAGGAGGGGAAAAAAAAAGTATAATTTCATTACTGCTTTGGGGGCAGCATGTAGTATCTGAATATTTTTTTGCCTCTTCTTCCACACTTGATATATATTATTTTCATTGTTAAGGTGAATCTGTGTGCAAATTCAAACCTCATTTGATATATACCATTTTGCTGTAGCATGTATTTTGGTAGGTTTACTTTTGTTATGCATTAAAGAGGGCTTTTTAGTTCTGCTAGCAATATAGCTCCTCAAATTTTTTTTCTTTTTTAATCTTCAGTTCAGGGGATGAGGTTGTTAACTATGAACTTAATTTAGCTGTGTACGCATGTACCACACCGTTCTCCTGAAGTGCATTTCAGGGGGTAAGATTGTTAGCTACAAAACTAATATGACTGCAAACTCTAAATGGTTTGTGTATGTCAGCAAAAATTTATTAGTCTATGGTGATGTATTTAATAAGCTGCTTTTTGAGTTAGTATTTGTACTGTGTATTCACCTTGTATTTGCTTATCATAAGCAATCAAATAAATTCTCTCTAATTTTGTAAGGTGCTGTCCATTACTTCCTCTATTTAAAAGTACACTAGTTGTCATATGGTTAAAGAAAGTGACATATGGTGGTAATCATTTAAATGACTGTCGGTACTGATACTTTCTTTTTATTTTTTTCCATCTTGCATAGACAAAAATTTCATTAAATTCTGAGTAAACACATAAGATTAGGAAATAAATCAATGTGCAACTTTATAGTCATCTCTGCTGCTGCTTTGAAAATGCTACTGAGGGGAAATTTTCCCTTAGGTCCTGTATTGGCATATTGAATAATACTGGCCTTGGTAGCAAGGATAATGTAGTTTCGTATGATACCTTTCCGTCTTTGTATGTGACATCGTTGGTAGTATGCTATTTCTTTGCCAGTTTCTCTGAGATTTCTGTGTGGTACTGTGATAAAGACTCTGTTAAAATCCAGATGAGTTATATTCACACTATCTTCCTTTATCTGCCCAATCTACCACTGTGCTGTAAAAATCTTTCAGGTCAGATTGTGCCAATATCTCTTCTTCAGAGGGTGGTGGGTTTTTTTGTTTTTGTTTTTGTTTTTTTTTTTTTTTGTTTCCTGTGACTCGGTAAGTTCTATAGAGGATGCCTAGAAATATATTCAAAGATCTTATTATTGTGCTTACTTAGTATTGTACCTGTATTCCAAAGCAAGTTCAGAGGTTGAAATGCATTTCTGAAGCACACTAGACATGAACATTAAGACGGAGACTGTTGAAGATACCTAAGGGATCCAAATGCCAATGTCCCATTAAATTGAGAAGGAATAAAGTGTCTCAATTCCTTAGCGTCATTGGTTTGTACAGAACTTAATATTCAGCCTAATAGCAAACCCATCTAACTTCTCATTAAATTACGTTTTTGTCAGCATAATAGGCTTACAGTTTTCCGCACATAAAATGCCATATGCTGAAAAATACGAAGTTCGTCTTAAAGGTCTTGTTTGTATTTTGCCTTCAGATAAACTGGAATTCTGGTTTACAAATGTTAGCTCATTAAAAGTCATTCCCCTGTTTTGTTTTTTCTCTCCTTTGTTCCTGAGATTCCTATTCCTTCTTCCGAAAGTGCCAGGCATCACCTTGTAGTAGCAGCAGCTCCTGTAGTGGGGGCAGCATCTGTGGGGAGAAGGTTGAATGCACCAAGATGTGTGGTCAGTAACTCCCGTAAATGTCAGATTTTAATCTGTTTCTGCACGTAAGTCAGAATCTTCAAACCTAAAAGACAGCTGTTGCTCCAGAGGGACTGGGGAGACACTATGCCTTGGGATATGATGGAGAACTGAAGGAAAATCTAGTCTTCTGGTGTAGAGGTTTGTTCAAACTCTGCCTAGGGAAGGCGCTGTTCAAGACAGCAAACCTACTTACTGTCTCCTTTAACTTAGCTTTTCTTTAGTGAATTGAGTGTGGGGCTGTAATCACCTGTTACTGGGTTTTGAATTGATCTAAGAATATTTTTTTTTTTTAAGTTGAGAAAAGCTTAGGCAAATAATTTAAACTATAGTGGAGTGCTTTTAAGATGCACAGTTGAATACCAGCAGCAGCCCTGCATGCTGTAAGGTTGTGTTTGTGGTTGGTTTTTTGGGGGGGGGGGGTTTTGGGGGGGGGGGGGGTTTTGGGGGGGGGTTTTTTGGGGGGGGGGTTTTGGGGGGGGGGTTTTTTGGGGGGGGGTTTGGGGGGGGGTTTTTGGGGGGGGGGGTTTTGGGGGGGGGTTTTGGGGGGGGGTTTTGGGGGGGGTTTTGGGGGGTTTTTGGTTTTGTTTTGTTTTTTTGGGTTTGTTTTTTTTTCTCTCCTCCTCCTTTCTGGAAATGTAACCCTCAGGAACAAATGTTAGGGATTGAAAACCATTGATTTCCTCCATCTCAAGATGAGAATATGAGAACAAGTAGCTGGTTTATTTTTATAAACCATCTTAAAATAGAGTTGTATTTTCTAACACATCTAACAAAAAATTGTTATTCATGCGGCAAACCCCAACACTTACAAGTGTTTTTGCTGAGGGGGTAGGAGTTTTAACCCCTCTCAGGGAAAACAGTCTTTTTCGTCCCTTACTTATGGGCTGTGTCACAAATAGGATCTCTCTCATCATGGTCTCCAACCCCACCTTCGTGGAAAAAATAAATAACTAAAATCCTGAATGTTCCTATAGAAAATATCACCTTGATTAACAGCTGTTCTTTTAAGATAATGTGAACCACGCTGGCAAGCTGATGATGATATGTCTTCTAAATAAGAATGTCTTCTAAAACGTATTCTTCAAAGTGGTGTTGTTTGTGTGTGTTGACATATCATTTTTGCTACAGTTATGTGTGTATGAGCTAATACTTCAGACTAGTTCTAGAAGGACAGAAAACACACAAAGGACCCAATGCGCCATATTCTTTCTACTGGAGGACAAATATTTTCTTCTGTATGAAAGTAATACAAAGCATCCTAAGGGAAATTACAAGCTTTTAAACAATGATAAGTCTAGAAACCTTGAATGTGCACGAAATATGCAATAATTTATTACATGAAATAAGGAAAAAAGTAGTTGTCCAGTCTTACTGCGTTTCAGTACTTCATCCATGCATGTTTCTGTATAGTATCGTGCAAATAAAATATTCTCCCTATTTTAAAGAGAGGTCCCTAGGTTTTTCCTGTCTGTGAACAGGCATTTGATCATACATTATAAATTGTTTTTACAAATAGTAATTAATTTTAATGACTACTTATAAATGTTTCTATTTACAGAAAACTTTCAATACATCAAACTATCATTCCCGTAAAATGTTCTGTAAACTGAGTGAGACTTAAGAGATCACAAACGAATCTTCTGAGTCCTGATCTGTCACCAAAACTTGATAAATATTCTCAGTCCTTAGGTGTGTCCTCCCATACTTCCAAGCATTTTTAGGTGAGTTGAGATTTAGTTACATAAGTCTCATGCAGATCTCGGGACTCCGTAACAAGTCCGAAGCAGCACTGGTAAAATACAGTGAGCTTTTTGTGAGTAATAACAGATTGCTGTGCCTCTTTGGTGTTTACCATTTACAACAAGAAGAGTGGAATAGTTAAACATATTTATTCTGCCTCTTGTTGCACAGTAATTTTTAACATGTACTATTTTTAAAAGAATATGCATCTTTACTGCTAACAAATCTTTTATTTCCTTCTCTTTTTCTAAAATAGTATGCTCAAAATAGCTCAGTCTTGTCTGTTCTAACACTATTGGCAAGCACTCTGCACTAAAAAATTGTAATGGGTGATAAAAGCAAAAGACAAATATGGATGATTAACGTTTTTGTTACAGCTTTTAAAGTACTAGCAAACATGTCTGCCAGGTGATTTGTATCAGGGAAGTATGTGTCTAATCCAGTATTTCTTTATGAAAACTTAGACAACTCTCAGATGAACGACATGCATACTTTTCACATTTTGAGTAGTTTACTAATGGTATTAATAAAAATACAGTAATCTCTGGCTGAAGTGGTTTTGATGTGCACTGATTATTAGAAGTATTTCTTGAAACTTTATTTAGATTCTGACTATCTTCTCTACCATAGAGCTAAAATTTGTGTCTAAAGAAGGCAGAGTACAGCAAATAGAGCTCATAGCAGCTGGAATAGATCTTATTATGTGTTTTTCATTTAATTCCATTCTCTGAGTCAATTTGTATGCAGAAAAAAAGCATTTCAAGTAGCACTTGTTTTACTATTCCAAGGTCACTCTTGTGATATTTTGGAAACAATAAAACTTGCAAAGACTAGTGATTCATTTACAATACCATAAAATTAGTCTTTGTATGCAAGTTTTGGATACTATGTGTTATTAATGAATACAATGAAGCTTCTTTTTAATATGGATTTTACCTTCTTTTTTTTTTTTTTTTTTTTAAGTCTAGTTAAAATTCCTTTCCATAGGGATGGAAAGAATAAAAAAGCTCAAAATCCATCTAGCCTTCAATTTGAAAACATGTAGTTTTCTACATGTTTGCTGTTGTCCTTCCCCAGTAACTGGGCAAATATTCCTGAGAATGAGGTATTGTTCCATATCTAAATATAAGCAGATTTATTGTTTTATAGCTTAGGAAAATATTGACAGTACTTTTTACTTCAGAATAACTTAATTGTTTCTTCCCACTTCAGAAACTGAATCACATGGAACTAAATACTGAACAAATCTTTAAAGGCACAAGGCTTTCACTTAGTCATGCAACATTTTGGCAACTCTAATCCAGACTTGCGTACTTCCTACCTCATGCTGTACAGCAGACAAATCCTCAGTGTGTATATACATCAGTGAAGTATCTCAAGACATCACTTTATCCTCGACTAATTAAAAAGTAGTTATCACCATGTCTTTTTGCAGCTAACTTCAGTAATGCTGCTCTTGTTTTTCTTCAGCCACCTTTGGTTTTCTCAAAACCCTGTGGCCCTCTTAAAACAAAGCACTGCTCACTTGTGGAGGTAATTTAGTAAACATTTGCCTATGAAGCCTTCTTGCAATCAGAAAATTTTGGCTCCACCAGCTGCCTCCATTTTAACCAGATATCATGACTTACCATGCCTGCAGAACTGGAGAATAAAGCATTGTGTGTGCTGTGCAGCTACTGGTCACACTTGGCAGCTCACCTGCTGTCTTTCCTATTCCCCAAGCTTCTCAGTAGAGTTATTTATTCCAGTGGCTTCTTCTATGGTCTATTTAGTGCTGTAGTGGTGTGTCCTCAATCAGCTCCTACAACATATTTCATACAGCCTCTGTTCCAGTGAGGAGGGTTGTATGGAGAGCAGCAGTGGTGGCATGCAGGAGTGCTGGATGTGGTGATTGCGAGGCTGCTTGTGTAACTGCTGAGGGTAGCGCTCTTCAAGAAAGGCAACTCTGTCTCAGGTCGGCGGTGCTGCAGGGAAAACATCAGGCTGCTGGCAGGGGTGGGTATCCCGGCTGCTCTCCACACCAGTAACAGGACTGCCTGAGGCAGAACACAGTAGAAGTGGAGGAAACCTCCACCCTGACTCACCCTGAGCCCACCTTTAGAAACAAGCTGAGATCTCTAGGGCTGACACAGGAGGCCACTGAGATTTTTCCCCACCTCTCTTTTCACAGTTATTGGGGTCTCTTTTTGCCTTATTCTTCCCGTTCTTCCAAGGCAGTGGCTTCTCTGTGACAACTGGGTCTTTTTCTTTCAATCCAGAGGATCTACTCAGTCACCGTTCCCCACTTTCTCAAGGATAACTCTGTACTAGACTGCTGATATGTTTGGCTTCTTCCTTTCAATTGGCTTCTCTGCTGGGACCTTGAGCATTGTGTAGCTTTCTCGGTCCAGTTGTGGAGAGCCAGTCTGTGGATTGTAAAGATTTAATCTTTTTTGAGTGACTAGGAATAAATAAGGTTTGCTTTTTTTGTAGTAGCAATTTCTGTATATTGATATCTTTTCTTCCATGTTCTTTCATTCATTCTGTTACTGGTAGATAGTAATTCCATTTTCTTTTAATACAGAATAAACTATGCATCCAGTTCTGTGATTGACTTTCTGATGTGCCTCATACATATCACACTGTGTGTTTAAAATACCATTTTCCTCTTTTCAATTGTTTGATCTACTAACAATTGCATCTGTCTCAAAATACTTCTGTACTGTTTCAGTTATCTGCTTTTTTCTTTGGGAGCAGCACCAAACACTCCAGAAAAGGGGGAAAAAGCCTTGCTGTGGGCAGAACTGAACAACCTGTTTGTAGAGAAAGCTTGCCTAAGCCTCAGGAATTAACACTGACGTTGTAGCCCTTACTCCAGTGTAATGATGAAGATTCTCATTATTTCTACATGTACTCAAGGATCTATGGATTTCTGCCTGAAATTGTGATCTCCAAAGATTAGATCTGACAATAAGTTTTACTAATTATTTGTTTGGTTTAAAGGAAGTGTGATGGGTTTTTGTTTCATTTGGACTGGGTAGGAGGAGAGGTTTAAATTTCCTAAGGTTTGGTTCTGTCACTTCCCTGTTCTCATACTGTGAGAGTAAATATAGAAAAAGTCCAATTCTCTGTTTGAATTTTACCTATTATAATGTTTTTATATACTACTTGTCAGAGGCTCACCTTTATTTACTTCCTCCCTAAGATAGGTTTTCCTGCTAAGCAGAACACAGAAAACAGAGGCAGGCATAGGTCTGTTTTGAGCAAGGTGTCTGCAGCTGCCATAGGTTTAGGTTTCTCAGCATCTTGCATTATCAAGTTATTCCAAACCAATTCAAAGAGGTTTTGTGTTCTTGTTTTTACTTACTGCAAAATTAGACCTGCTTATTTCCCAGATTTATGATTTAATGCTTCAAGGCTTTGAGGCCCTCTGGGAGCTGCAAGAGCCAAGCTCCTATTCTCTGCTATTTTGATACAATAAAAAACATTCCTTTCTTACAGCTTCTGATTTCATGGACTAGCAGGTTTTGCTACTAAATGGTGGAACTGTGTAAGTGTCTGCTTTTCAATTCCCCTTCTATAGGAAGGATAATGCTGACAGTAACTACCATATCCAGACTTCTTTTATTCTTTTCAAAAGCCCATGTTCACTGGCAGTATTTCTACAGCAATTTATTTCCAGCATTTTTTGCATTTATTTTAACACTGCAACTACACACAATTTTCTGAGAAACTTACTTCAAACAAAAAGTTGTGCTTTCAGAAAGCTAACTAGAAATCTTATGCCATTCAAACAGGATGGTTCAACAATATGTGATTGGCAGCTAGACCACTAATGACAGTATGGTGATTCAAAGCTGTAATGGTTTTAAATGGTCTGAAAATAGAAAGCTTGGATTTGGAGGATTTGATATGTGATTGAAGAAAGAAGAATATAGAAAAAAACTATGGTAATCTATTTTAATTAAAAGTTTAGACTGTGGTGGTGGTTGCGATCAAGTCATGGATGCTTTACGGCAGCTGAATAACTTCCTAAAAGGACTGTATCTTCCTTTCTTTAAAAAGGCAACCAGGGGGAAAAAAAAAAAAAAACCACAACCAACCCAAAACAAGTATATTAAGCATTCAAATAAAGGAGTCCAGTAAATTGCCCCTCAGAAACAGGCTCCTTTGTTATTGTAGATATGTCTGGTCTCTCTGATTTTGGATTGTAAGTGGGTCACCAGGAGATAAAAGTTTGGACTAGTTGAATTCTATTGAATCTGAGGCAAACACTACAAGTAAAATGCCTTTGCGCGCTGTTACAGTTTTTTCTTCTTCTTGTTTGTTTGTTATTGTTCCTACTGACTTTACACAGGGATTTTCTTTCCTACAGGAGTGTTTGGTTAGATGGTTTGAGCTTCTTAAAAATTATTAGCAATGCTGTCAGGTTTTTAGGAGTCCTCTATTCAAGGTATTAAATAGGAAGAACTTTTTTCAGGGCAAGACAGCTTTGGAGGACACTGTTGCATTCTTAAGGATGGCCATGTCTAGCAGGGATTTGTTAAATCATTATTAAATATCCAGAGAAAGACTCCATGAAGTCAGAAGAGTCTTTGATTCCTATATATAGCTAGCTTGAACCCATTGCAGGAAGCCAGTTAGTATTAATGTTAGTCAGTATAAATAAATTAATTAATTAAAAAAAATAAAAGCATTATGCATACCACTTTGAAATCATTGCCTAATAAACCTGAAATTTAGGTTATTGCAGAGCAACTCACTTACTGAATACTGCATACTTGCAAAAAACAAAATCATTGTTCATTTCCCAGAAACTGGATTCTGGGACTATAAAGCATAGTTTTGACTGCAAAAGACAACAGTTTTCTTGCTGAGTTTTCCAGAACTGCTAAAATTCAAATGACTTAAACTATGAAATTTTCAACTTACTTTTTATTAAATGACCATCAAGAACACTTAAAAGCAATTTGAATCTGGATGTTGTGAAAGAAACATTAGACTGTCACCTCCCATCTGAATGGTCTTAAGTCACAACAAAACTTAAGGTTTGGATGTAGATTTGCCTTACTTGATCTCAGTAACTGAAAAGCATGTCTCTGTGGTCAGTGGGAATCTGTTAGTATGTAGCTGGTAATGTAATGGATAAGGGAGAAAACAATAAAGGGCACTGGTGTTGTAGCACATGGTTTCTACCTGAATAGTTTTTCCTTCCCTTTGAAAGTCCCTAAGACATAGATAGCTTTTAGGCTGTGGCTAGGTGGAAAAAAACATCTGCTCACTGATTTAATGTTGGGTGTTTTATTTTTCTTAATAATTCTTGAGGAGATGTATTAAGTCAGAAAGATGGAGTGGGAGGAGGAGAGCTGGACCCTGGGGTTTATTATATCTGTGTGTGTGTGTGTAAGAGGAAATAGTCTTACTGTGTAATATCTTCTTTTGGGATTTTTCTGCTTTATTTAGCATTCTGGCAGATCACTGTATTTTCATGAACTTGGTAAGGGTAGCTTGTATTCCCCTGCTCTTGTTTTTATCTTTCTGCGTTTTCAACTTTTATCTTTTGGCACAATGAGAGGAGAAAAGAAATGCAGCTGAGGTATACCACTGACAGCAAGACCCCATTTACACTTACCGATGACCAGCACAGATACAGCATTATTGAATCTTCTTTTACAAATGAAACTGTCAACAAACAGAACATGCTACACTTCTTTTTATAGTGTCCCCCTGTGGTGGGTTGACCCTGGCTGGATGCCAGGTATCCACCAAAGCCACTCTGTCACTCTCCCTCCTCAGCTGGACATGGGACAGAAAATATAACGAAAGGCTGGTGGGTCAAGATAAGGGCAGGGAGAGATCACTCACCAATTACCGTCACGGGCAAACCAGACTTAACTTGGGAAAAAAAATTAATTTAATTTATTACCAATCAAATCACAGTAGGATAATGAGAAATAAAAAATAAATCTTAAAAACACCTTCTCCCCACCCCTCCCTTCTTCCCGGGCTCAACTTTACTCCCAATTTTCTCTACCTCCTCCCCTCCAGTGGCGCAGGGGGACGGGGAATGGGGGTTGTGGTCAGTTCATCACACGTTGTCTCTGCTGCTCCTTCCTCCTCAGTGGGAGGACTCCTCACACCCTTCCCCTGCTCAGGCATGGGGTCCCTCCCACAGGAGACAGTCTGCTGTCATGAACTGCTCCAAGGTGAATCCTTCCCACAGGCTGCGGTTCTTCATGAACTGCTCCAGTGTGGGCCCTTTCCACGGGGTGCAGTCCTTCAGGAACAGACTGCTCCAGCCTGGGTCCCCCGCGGGGTCACAGTTTCTGCCAGCAAACCTGCTCCAGCCTGGGCTCCTCTCTCCACGGGTCCACAGGTCCTGCCAGGAGCCTGCTCCAGTGCAGGCTTCCCACGGGGTCACAGCCTCCTTCGGGCATCCACATGCTCTGGTGTGGGATCCACCTGCAGCCCGTGGAGGACATCTACTTCACCATTAACCTCTGTGGGCTGCAGGGGGACAGCCTGCCTCACCATGGGCTTCACCAGGGGCTGCAGGGGAATCGCTGCTCTGGCACCTGGAGGACCTCTTCCCCCTCCTTCACTGACTTTGGTGTCTGCAGAGTTGTTTCTCTCGCATATTCTCACTCTTTTGGGCTGCAATTGCTGTTGCACAGCAACTTTTCCCTTTTCTTAAATACGTCATCCCAGAGGTGCTACCACTGTTGCTGATGGTCTCAGCCTTGGCCAGCGGTGGGTCCATCTTGGAGCCGGCTGGCATTGGCTGTATCAGACATAGGAGAAGCTTCTAGCAGCTTCCTACAGAAGCCACCCCCAATACCCTCCCCCCCGCTACCAAAACCTTGCCACGCAAACCCAATACACCCCCAAGATTCAGGTGTGATAGAAAAAGAAACAGGAAGATACCGATCACAGATAACACAATGTGTTGGAATGGGGAAGCATTTGGCACTAAGGCTACACTCAGATATGCACGTGTAAGTCCCATAGGGTTTGACCAAATGTATCTGAAGGCACAATCTAGCCTGCAGGAAAAAAAAAAAAAAAAAAGATTTATTTTATTTTGGTTTGGAAGGTAGTCAGATTTTTGGTGATTCTAGCCTACAGAAAGCCCTAAGGCTTTTGTCTATCTACCGTGCTATATAGCATAAAATAACACTTTTTTCCTGGTAATGGCTTTCCACAATAAAGACAAATTTCTGTTGTCAAGTCACTTCTTCCTCTCTCGCAGATGGAAGAGGTAAAAAGTGAAATTGAAAGCGTATTAAGGATGACCAGAATCGCTAATACCCCTGCCAGCTATCTGGGGGTGTCAAACCAAAAAGGTAATGTCACAGGTCCTTCAGGCTCATCTTAGTAAAAAAAAAAATCTAATAAAGCTTGCTGCATAACTGCTTTAGAAGCATACTGATCTGAGGTGGGGGGAAAACGGCATCTACTCTAGGAATGTCTTGTCTCGGTATGGGTACTTTGACAGTGGCATAAGCATATCTAAGCAAGAGGCTGTATCAATATGGTGGATATATTTAGGTATAGATAGTGTTTATCCATTGATATGCACGGATTTCAATGCTTGGTAATGCAACATTCAGATTTTGGTGTGCGTGTGTGTGTATGTGCAGCTATAAGACCTTTAACTGTAGAATTATGTGAGACTTGAAGTTATAGTATAAACCTTTTACTAGCATGTGTTTGAGATAATTTTACTACTTATTATTTAAAAAAATTAATTACAACCAAAAAACTGCCATCAGTCTTTCTGCTTTGCCACACGATACTGTGTGTGGAGAGAAAGAGAGAGGTAAAGATTAGAGGAACTCTATTTTAGAGCCTCCTCAGAGTGAGTTTTGTGTCGTCCTGCCATTAAACTGGGTGGTTTTTAATGTCCATAAATGCAGCTGTTTGGGTCACAGCAATGACCTATTCTGTGGCCCTGGACAAGCTGAATTGTGTCCTTCCTCTGTAAAAATGGAAATGATGATAATTGACTTACTAAGTAAAGTGCTTTGAAGTCTTCAGATGGGAATAGCCATAGTGAGCTAAATACACTTACTATTTCTGAGCCCTTAGACTGCTGTAGGTGATTTCAAATAGTTTAAATATAAAATCTAAAGCACTGTCTGATTTTAAGCCCACTGTCCAAGTGACTTTTAGGAGCAGAAAAATGCATTATGCCTGCCAGGAAGGTTGGGCATCTTCCCTTTCCAGTGGTCTATGGATCCCATTTCTAGCTCTGCTGGGCTAGGAGAAAAAAGACTTTTAACGGTGACACTTTTATGGAGGGGAAAAAAACTATTACCTGACTCAAGACTGAATTATATCTCTTCTGGGCTTAAAACAGATGTAACTTTGAGAATGACTTCTACCCAAAGGGCTGAAGGAGATGATGCTATTGAAGGTTGATTATTTTAAAAACAAAACAGGCAAAGATTAAAATCTCTTAGTTGCTTAGAATGCTAGGAATCCTGATCAAAATGTGATGGCAGACAGAAGACTAAGGTGGATAAAAGATCTCAGGATCAATCAGTTCCTTGAGGGACTATGCAGTTTACACCACAGTCTTGAAACTTGGCATGTGTTCATCAGCCTGCCTTTTCTGTGCATGGTCTGTAAGACCTCCTGGCAGCCTATATTCAAATACAGGCTAAACCTCTCTAAAGATCTCTTATTCCAACTACCTAATCTATTTTAGATCCTTGTTGAGTAGTCTGATACATGCTCTGTTTTAAAAAGGTTTTAGCTTCAGAAGTTTCAAGTTAAATCAGGCTACTGTTTCCCAGGGTGGCCTCCAGTGCTCTGTGGATCAAGGCCATACTGGGCCAGAAGGAATGTATGAGCTTTTGTGGTGGATTTGTCTTCTATGACTTTGTCCACCCGTCCTTTGAACTTGCATAAATTTCTAGTATTCACTACAGGTTCTGGCAAGGAGCTAGCTTAAAAAATTAAGCTGGTTAGATTTCAGAGAATAAGTTCAGAATTGTTAAATTTTATACAATTTTAATTATGTATTTTATGTTGACCTTGTCAAAATCCTTCAGCTAACTGACCTCTCTTCAGTGAAATGAGCTGGTCCTTTCTTTAAGGAGATGGTGTTAGTGTAGTGCCAAGAAATTATTATGCTGTGGGGAAAAAAAAAATCCCTTCCAGAGGCACCAAGGACACAAAGGGGAATAGGTGCCACTGGCTTATGTGAGCCTTTTGGAATTAATGTAGCAGGGAATTTTAGTGTTGCTATGACGGCAGCAGAGTTTCAGTGCCATTGCTGCATCAGAATCTCACCTCTGGCCTTTGGAGGAGACAGGCAGTGCTGAAGAGTGAGGGATGGAAAAAGAGAGAGGGAATAGTGTTGTACTTTCCCTCCACCCCCCTGCCCCACTTCAGGATAAATGGACAATGACTATTCCTAGTTTCTTAATCTGGGATTTATACTAGTCTTAAATTTGCTTAGTACAGCACTGGTGAAAAGATGGGCTGTATATTACTGGCACCTCATAAAGAAATACTGTGAATGGCATTCACAGCTGATGTGATATTCTCTAACTATAGTAATTCATCTTAACGGAGATGTCAGTATTTTTATCCTTTAGGATACATACTGTACTTGCATAAAACCTTTGGCTTGTTAAACTTTATAATCTTTTGAATCCAAAAATACCATGTAAGCAATGTACATTTTTTTTCAGTGCTTTGTAGGCTCAAGTAACTGGTTTGGCTTGAGTAAAGAGTATGTTTACTGAAATCCAAAAACATTTTTGCAGAAATGTGGTTTGATTTGGGTTTTTTTTGTTTGTTTGTTTGTTTGTTTGTTTTACTTTTCAGAAAATACTTACCTTCACTCTTTTAATTTTTTTTTTTTTTCCTTTTTCATTTCGTCACCCTGTTCTGTGTCATGTCATCTGTCATCATACATAGAAAGGAAAATATGGGGTGGAAGACTGAATGATATCTATTTGTTGAGTTCTGCATCGAAAGATAATACTCCTGAGCTAACTTGGTTTTCTATTTTCAAGAGTTCCAGAACTACTGTACTAAATTTAACATTGATTTGGAGGTAGAAAGGTTACTTTGATTTAAGAAAAGTATCTTAGTAGACAAGCCAAAGCAATAAGTCAGAATACCCCAGTGCCATTTAAAGGAACGCTGGACAAGCACATTGTCTAGGTTGTGCTGGATTTAACAAAACACCACATGGAATCAGAGCAATAAGAAATGAGCCTCAGTTGTATGTGTTTGTAAATATATCCACACATACTTATACTGAAAGGATGTATAGCAAAACAAACCTGTGATTCAACTTGATCCTTAGTGTCTTATTAAAGTACTTGCATTTTTTCATTAAAATAGAAAACAAATTGTTTAATTGGGAAAATGTGAGGATGTTTATGTATCTGTTATAGGTTGTACAGCAATGCAAACTTTCTTTACCAAAGCAGACTGAAAAGTCCTTTTTAAAAAAAGGAAAAATCTGAGTAATACTGTTCTGTCTTTAAATATGAAATTTAAATATATGCAAGCTTATAATGGATTTATTTGGTTTAAAAGGTGATACAGGCAGAAAAGGCTGTGGTAATTTCGTAAGTTAGCACCCACCAAAGATCTGTTACTGCATCTACTCCTACTTATTCCTAAAACATGATAAAAGATTTGAAAAAAAAAAAAAAACCACCAAAAAATTATCACTCTCTATAGTGAAGAATTTTTTTTAAAAATTGTTAGTTGTTTTTTTTCTTTTCAAGTGATTGTTGAGGATCTTTTTAATCAGCTTTCAGCAGTCATTTAAACTGCAATGGTTGAGTCAATAGTGAAGTACACAAGGATTGCTCTTCTCGTGTTTTGTGAAGATCCATGTATGTGGACCCATGCAACTTCATCAACTTCCACAGCTTGCTCTCTATTCATTGTGTAGCTGATTCCTAGTACATGTTGCTTATTTGGATTAAGGCAAATATTGAACTACTATAAGAATATCCCCATGGAATTTTACACTGGTGTAGTTAAATGCACTTAGAAAATAGCTTTAAGTTAAAAATAGCTTCAAGTTAGCCATTTAAGCTAAAGTTGTGTTGGTAGTCCTAAAATAGCATATTTAGAAGAAGCAGAAGTTGATTAGGAAATGCCTTTTTTGTGATCGTTTGCCACATGAAGTCTGACATCTGGTAATTTCTAAACAAGCTGACAAAATACAAATGAGTGAGTGCTTGCTGCCAGCACTGGTAAGGAGGTATCATTAGGCACCAGGGAGGATGCGTGGCTAAGCAGATGTGCCCTTTGTTCAGAGACAAATTTTTGACACTGTGTTGGTAACCCTGAAGCAGGACATCTGTCCACCAGCGTGCCTCCCTGCATCGGGCAACAGCAGCTCTAGAGCAGCGCATGTGCGTGGCCCCTACCCACATCTCATCCTCAGCCACCACAAAAGCATTTGCTAGAGCAATAAGGACAGGTCATTGAAGGGAGGTAAGATCTTTGGTTGCACAGTGAAGTCAGCAGCTGGCAAGCCCCCGTACCAGGGAGAAAGGGGGTCATGGGCTGAGGAGTTTTCATTCAGTCTGCTGGAGTAACTACTTGCTACAGGTGTGACAAAAAACAACAGAAAGGTGTCCAGTAAGCAAAGAATAAATCTACCCTTCCTCATTTGGAGAACAGAGCTAATTTTAAATCTAGCATATATGTATGAAATCAAACGTAATTTCTTTCCTTGTAAGACACAGCAAGAACAGATTGAAAATGTTCAGGACACCTGTCTTCCTAAAGTGCTCCCACAAGGAAGGTTGTCTTTCTAAAACCCCCAGGTGCATACCTACCTCAGTTTCTCTTTTCCCATACGGTGTTGTACTGAATGCGGTGCCACAGCTGCTTTGCAAGTTTCACAGCTGTTTCAGACTTTCATAGCTCTCAACCCCAGTGAAGTCCCTATATCTCAGAGTCGCAGCAGTAAGTTCACGTGTCTGAATAAATAAATGGTGCCTTCAGCCTGTCATTCTGCCTGCTAACTAACTTTTGTCCCAGCCTTTTTTGGACTTCCACATTTCTGTTGCCTCTCTGTCTGTCCTTTCCACGGCTGACATTCAGGTCTTTATTTTTGATCCAGTTCAGCTGCTCCCACATTTCTTGCTTGGATTCTAGCATCAGAATTTTTAGTTTTTGTGTTTCCTCCTTAGGAGCTTTGCTTCTCCACAGGCCTCTCTCTGACCAACAGAACCTGCCTTTCAGTTGCTGCTAGGTTCCCATGACTGATTTTATAACACTAAGGTCACATGCTTCACCAGTTCCTTCCTTATGTGTTTCCAAAATTCTGGCTTGTTTTAAAAATTAAAAGAAGTTGTTTTCAGTGGGCTACATTTATACCACAGTACCAGTACCTTGTCTTCAGTCACCTTTTCCTGGGGAGATTACTCATTTCCCCCACTAATTTCTCCAGTCATCGCTCCTGCTTATAAACTGGTGTTTCATCCAGTTTGGGTAGTCATCAATTTGGGTAGGTGATGACCACCTATACAGCTTGAATGGTGAAATCCAACTGCAACAGAAAAATCTGCCCAAATCTACTAGTTCAATTTATTGCCAGAGCAATGTGCAAATAACATGAGCAAATAAACAATCGTGGTTGTGCCACAGCTGTTTCACATACCTGAAAAGAGGGCAAAATTAGACAAATAAGCCTGCGCAAATCAACTAGTTCAGCTGCATTTAATGTATTACAGTGTAAAAGACACAACATACCATTGACTAAAGATCTCTGAAGGGATTTTAACTGGCCTCTACAAGACATGATTTAAAACTTGTTTTTCAACACAAGTAAAAACATCTCCTGTGGGATGGACTGTCAATACAGTTCTAACACTCTGGAACCAGTGAAAAAGAATGGTAGTAATGATGGTTTTACCTCCATGCAGTTCCTTTTATATTGAAGGCAAACTTTAAAGGTATTCAAATCATGTGCAGGAATCATTTAACGCACTACTGAAAAGCTGTGAAACAAAGGGACTGCTTAGCTGCACAGCAGCCCAGTCTGATCTGCATGGGAAGTTTAGGTTGACAAACTATAATTACCTGAGCTTGAATCCAGCCAAGACACTGAGATTAACAATCTCGCACTTGGAGAGAGAGCCAGGGGATCTTTAACAACAAGTGGCTGGGATCTTGGTTTTACGTCTTGTGTTTCTTTCAGAGGGAGACATCGTTATATCCCCACTGACACAACAGCAATTGACCACACGCTGCCTAGAGTCCTATCTGTCTCCTGTGTTTAGATCCCGATCAGAGGACATAGGAGGAGTGGTATTTGTGCTGTCTGGAAATTAGACTGTGTAGGCAGAGTGTGAATCTCAACTCGCGTAGCCGTGCTGATAAAAAGCAAAGTAAAGGGACAATTTTGCCAGTGAAACTGGACTCCTGTCACTATAGCTTGCTTTTGTCTGAAAGAGGGGGTGAGCTTGAGGCTCATACGATGATGCAGAATTCAGCCTTGCTGGCAGGGCTGCATCTGCATTAAGCATGTAAGGAGGTGCACCAGTACAGAGGTTACCTACTGCTTTCCCTGCAGGACACTGTAATTCTCTCAGACCTGCTGGTGTGAATGCTGCTTAATTGTTTTTGGTCAACATGAGCCTCATTTAGCAAAACCAGACTTTTTGAGCTGTTTAAGTACTCTGGCGCATGCTGGCTGGAACAACATTGGACAGCTTGGTCTGCAGGTCAGGTGGGTGGGAGGGAGGGAAGACAGCAATGAGCAGCCAGGAGCACCCGCCACATCTGTGCGGGAACGTCTGTCCCTGGGGTCCATTGAGCACTGCCAGGCCCCGTCCCCAGCCCTCCTTTAAAGGCAATGCGTTTCTGGTGTGGACACAGCCTCTTCACCTTTTTGGATACTACTTATAAACAGAAATTGTTTCAAAATGTACTTTGGCTAATTTGCCTAGTTAATTGTCAGTTTGGTTTGGTAGGAGGTGCTGGGTAGACTTTGTGAGCTTAATCTAATGCTCAGCCATCCTAATTCAGCAGCTAATCAACTGGGTCAGTGATGATACAAAATAAATATACTGTGAAAACAAAATGGTTTTAGCATATTGGGCCTTAACTGTCTTTAGGGTTTTACATGCTTTGCTAAATTGAAATTTCATACACAGAATACCTCCAATAGCACAGTAGCTTCTTAATCCCATGCTTTTGTGATAACTTCCTTTCTAGAGGAGAAAATAAAATATAAACTTAATTGCTTAAACTCTGAAGAATGCTTTTCTTTGAACTCAATGAAGCACGAAGATGAATAGTTTATTACTAAGGGGAATTTAGCTCTATTTATGACTGCTTGTACTGTGAAATTGGTTGTTTGTGATCTCTAAAGACTTGCTTTCTTTTCAGGGATATTACGCTGTAGCTCAGACTACAGTGGAAAGCCAGACTGTAAGAAAATTACAGTCTCTAGGACAACCTGTTTCTGTATTTATGGAAAATAAATATGGAGCTTTACCAGCTTTAAGATTCAAAGCAGTGAACTTCTTAAAAATCTCTGAAATGTAAACTAACCAACACCAATGGTCTTAAAAACAATTATTCTGTAATACTAGATAAATGCTGTTCTATTCGTGCCTGCTACCTCATTTATGTCTCCAACACTGCTAGACCAGCTTTGAAAAACAGTCCGGAACATAGACATAATGAAGGCAATTCAGTGTGATGGACAAATGCATCCCATGTAAAGTACTTAATGTATTTGTGAAACTTATACTTGTGATCAATGTCTGGTGACCTACTGCACAGCAGAATTGTAGGCTAATGATTTAGCACATGTGCATGAATTTCCCAGCTGTTCTGAAAGTTTCCATCTGCATATGTGGCCAACTAAAATAATAATTCTTCCTTGTGCAGCAGGATAAACCAAGATTTTTAGGTATACCAGTATTTTCTAGGCCATCATAATACACAGAAGCAACCTCTGAAAAACCTCTTCCTTCGTTTTTCTCTTTCAGAATAGCTAAGGATGCCAGGAAAGAAGCACATGTAATCAAGAGGGACATTAGATGTATTAGAACTAGAAGAACTGCAGCCATTTTTCAAGGCACTAGTAAGATGTCACATAGAGCATTGTGTCCAGGTCTGGTCAGCTTTGCTCAAGACCAGCTTTCAAACTGGCCTGCGTTCAGGGAAGAGACAGTGGGCTGATCAGTGAAGCAGTGAGCTTCTCTTACCCAAAGAGACACAAAGAGCCTGATCTGTTCAGCCCTGACAAAAACGAAGGGATAATCTTTGCAACATCTTTTGAATAGAACTGGGTAGATGTGGAGATATTGGAGGAGGTAAGAAAGCTGACACTTCTTAAGATAGTATTTGATAACTTGATAAGTGGGATTATATGAAAAGGGTAAAACCACTAAAATAGCAGAGCAGGGAGCCTGCTGATACAGGAGGCACATTCCAGGTCTCTGTTCTTGTGAACAGATTGTCTTCAGCAAATAACTCAACTCTTTAGGAAAAACATTGAAGGGGTATTTAAAAAAAAAAATATTTAAGGTAATGCATTTCTAGTAGGGTTTGTTTTTTTTTTTTTTTTTTTTCTCCTTGCCTTGCAAAAAGCCTTTTTCAATAACATATATCAAAAGAAGTGGAAATCTGGCATATACTTGTTGCTTCCAGAGTGAAAGTTAAAAAGAAAAAAACATCTTAAAGAAGGTACGGTTCAATTCAGCCTTGATCATACAGCAATTAGTTGCCAGTACCAGAATCTTGGCTTTGCTTAGTTTTAATTTATATCATCAGAAGTTTCTCCTGTTTTGAAATGCAGCTTTGAAGACACAGAATGAGCGATGAGGGTTTCTGGTTAGAACTCAAAACATAGGTAGAACTAACTGTGGTCTGCATGGCAATGAAAATGAATGTTGTTTTCACCAATTATGAACAAAAAATAGGTCAAACTAAATGCAGTTTCTAGTGTACCCACTATGCTAGTTGCTAGTCTCAATAATGGGTGATACCAAATTAACTGAAAACATCCAAGCTCTAGATCCTCAGATATTCTGTGTGTGTCACGCACACTGTCCAAAGGGCCTGAATGTCTTGGTTTTTCTGTAAAACAGAATGTCACCAGCTGTGATGCTGTAGAGAATTAAACAGTGACCTTTTTAGTACATGAAAGTGATGTAGTGTGAAACGCGCTTTCAAAGACCCAGAGGACCATATGATGTATTTATGCTTGTTGAGTGTATTTTCATCCTATGCCTTGGTCTTGGCCAACAACTAGCTTGTTTCGGTTCTGGGAAGCTGGATCATATCTTCAGCACTATTCTGACTGGCTTGGTCTTAACCCTGTGCTGTTGTGAGCATGTACTTGGTGTTTTGATTCGGAGATTGTGCAAAGCACGCTCACATCTGTGTGGTATAAAGTATTGTAAGTTTATTCTTTATCAGTACATCTGTAGTACTTGCTACTTACGATCCTTCTGCTGCTAGGCATGGAGTTGGAATTTTAAGGCAATAAAAAACAGTGCTTTAGTGAAGTCATATACCACATTTACAGGGAAGGATGAAGCAATTTGAATTACCTTGGTATCTGAGGCACTGTTTGGTGAAGGGGTTAAATGGCATTGACTGCCATATACTTTGTTCACTTAGAACTCTGATAAGGATGTTTTTGCCAAGTTATCTCACTTGTAATACAAGTTGCACCCTAGAAAAGTGGTTCTCTTGTCTAATGGAAATCAGAGTATTTAGAAAGAAACATGAGGCTGTTTGCCAAATGAAAATGCCTAGGAAATTCTAAGTTTGCAACTGGTATTTCAACAGTCACATTTCTGTATGTTCACAATTTAAGTTTCACTTTTATTTTTCTGCTGGGAAATTGCCAAAAACGGTACAAGAAAAACAAATCTAATCACAGAATTTCCATGAACCTTTCCATTGCATTAACATAGCTCCAGTTCTCGCGAAGGGTATTTTATGAGAGGACAGCAGTCCAGTACCAGATAAAATAGGAACCGAAGGAAAAATAAAATTCAAGAGTGCGAATGACTTCTCATTCATGCCCATGTGAAATTGAAAGCATGTGTTGAATGCAGCTGCATGTATGTTCCTCTTGGATCTTGGAGTATTCAATATGTTTTGTTCATTTTAGGTGAAAATTCGATTACTAAAATGTGCTTATGCCATCAGGTGGATGAGAGAGTAAGGAAGTTGGCAGATGGGATTAGAATTTTAGGTGATCTTGACATATGGGAGATATGTACTTAAAGTAGATTTCAGTTAGGGACAAGTGCTAATGCACAAATACAGGTTGAGAAACAGACTCAGTACCAGTTCTCCAAGCTATATCATGAAATGAATGCAAATCAGCACTGTACTAATGTGACAAGGAAAACAAATGCTAGAGCGGGATATAGAAAGCAGGAGCACAGTATGCTCCTCCCAGCATAGAACATGGAAGCTAGTGTGGGAAATGCATTTCCAAACAGATGTAGGTTAGTCAATAGAAGAACAATGACAAAATTTACAAAACCAGAAAACAATGGCTGCAAGGAAAGCTTGAGTCC
The DNA here is from genome assembly GCF_965183815.1 of Platalea leucorodia. Taxonomy (NCBI): domain Eukaryota; kingdom Metazoa; phylum Chordata; class Aves; order Pelecaniformes; family Threskiornithidae; genus Platalea; species Platalea leucorodia. Next base: position 117,031,728 of record NC_138824.1, read on the forward strand.
GCTTCCGGACTGAAAAGAGAAATTCAGTCTTGAAATAAGTTCTTCCATGAAGAGCAAGAGAACAACCTGTTCTCCCCTTGCATGGTGAAAAGGACAAGAGCAGATGGTCATAACTTGCAGCAAGGAAGACTAAGGTGAGATATTAAGGAAAGTTTTCTAAAATTTTATTATGCTAGAATCACCCTTGGCTCTTCTGTTTCCAAGCTGTTCTCATGTCACAAATGACTTGCAATGATGTGCTGGATTTGTCTTGTCAGAGGCTTTCTTTTGTATTCTGAATACTTTATAAAACAGTAGAAATGAAGGACAGGTTTTTGCATTTTGGTAAATCTAATAGTCTATGTAAACAAAAAATTTTCAAATCATTGAGTGAATTAAAAAAATAGTAAAGAAACTCCTAAGCAGTAAATTAGAGCAAATTAATTGGGTAAATTATTTGCTGTGAATCATTCACTTTAGCTTAATTTCTAAGTTTTACTTATTATTGATCCTTAATTAGCATAATGGTGCTATATGCAAAGTTAGTTGTTTTTGTTATCACTCTGAATACAGGTATTCTCTCATTGCTTTAAAAATGTGCATCTTTAGATGTACTTTTGAACAGTCAGTTTGCATATTGATAGCTGTTAATGCTGTGTTAAAACCCATGCAGTATCATTCTGTGAATACTGGAAAAGTAAGGGTAAGTAAACATGATTAACTGCAGGCTGTGATGCTAAACATATTCAATTATTCAAGCGAATGTTTCTCTCTCTTTCGGCTAATGAGAAATTTATGGATTAGCCTTTTCCTCCTTCCCTGGTGGTTATTCCCTCCTATTGTTAAGAAACTAGGGGATAATATAATGAGATGCTCACTTGATTACTATCAATAAGACTTCAAATGGTATTTTTAGGAAGAAGCAGCCAAATTCATCCCAGGTGCAACATCAACAAAATCAACAACATAACAGTAATGAATATTGCTGAAGAAAAGTGCCTAGATCACTGCATGATCTGTATGATTGTTTTGATTTAAAGCATTTTTTAATTTACCAAACACCATTTTAAATGACATTAGGTTTTGCAATATTTATTCAAAAGCTCAACCTGGGAAAAGGACCGGTCTATGGAGAATATGTGTCAGCATATTCATACAACATACTACCTTGCTGACCTCAGTAAGGTGCTGCCTTGGCAGGGTCAGAGCCCCGTTCAGGAGTGTATTTGCTAAGGGCTGAAGAGCAGGCCATGGCTACGCTCTGCATGTCCGGGCTGTTCCCACATCCAGCCTTCTCCAGCGGGGGAGTTTCACGTGGTTCCCTGGGAGAGGCTGGACTAACTGGGAGACATAGGTGAGCTGGGAAAGGGGCTGTAGTAGCTCTTGCAGACTACAGTCTCCACCAGTCAACTGAAAGGGAAAGGGCCCTCGCTGGCTCTAGGAGCAAGTGCTGTCCATGGCTTCTGTTCATAGGACTAAACTCTGGCCACCAAAATGGGCTGGCCTCTTCCATACTGCCTTTTGGGAACAACCTCTGGCCTGTACTTCACCTACAGACTGTTCCTGGGCCCTGCCTGGGACAGCCGTACCCAGTGCAGGCCAGAGCTGTGCCAGGAGCATGCTGACAATTATCACGGTTCATGATCACAGGGCAGCGCCCAAGCCAGCACCAGGCCTTCAGGGGTAGATGTACTCACAGCTCTCGAGCGGACTATAACCACTGACCTCTTCTGCCTCCTGGCGTTGCTCCCGCCACTTCCTTTATTTGAGCTTTCAGGCTGGACCATAGGCTGAGGTCCCCTACTGTCCTCAGCAGACCTCATACACCCATTTAGGATGTACTCAGCAGACTTAATGCAGACCTAGGACAGAAACACATCTCAGAAGTTCCCACTGAGATATCCAATAACCAGCTGAACTTCTCAAAGTGAAGCACCTCTTTGGAAACAAAGCATCTCAACAGAAGCCTTATTTCATAAGAAAGGTTTATTTAAAAGCCTTTTCCTCATTTTCTTTTTTGGAATTTCATTTTAACATATGGCTTATCTTAAAAAAACCTAGAACTGCGCTCTCTCTCTATTGATATGAAACAAATCTATCATGAACTTATTGCTCATTTTTTAATTAAAATTTTCTATTATGTAAAGCATGAGTCTTAGGCTGACTGGCAATCATTCAAGCTCTTGGAACAGAAGATCTTAGCACAGCCTCATAGAAAATTCAGTGAGCACCTCCTGCAGGAGTTCCCTTTCCCGCAATGAGATTTCAGTAAATTACACCATCCCTTTCAAGAGTAATTGTAATAAATTTAATATGACCAGCAAACATGAAATATGTCAGTGTGTCACAGTTCATTACAACAGGATCTCCATTGCGGACTAATAATAAATAGTAATGCTCAGATAACAGCCAAGAAAATGTAATGTCTGAGCATTGAAAGAACATAAATAAGGATCTGAACTCATCGGATCCTGTTCTGAATAGAATAAATGGATGCCCTGTGGACTTCTATCAAAGTGATGGATGAGGGGTTTTCTTTTTTGACTACTGAAAATGCAAAGAAATAAAAAATGTATCCAACCCCCAGACTTTCAATCCTCTCCCTGCATTTGTAGCAGCTCTCCCCTCCAACAAATGATTGAGGACTGCGAACACAGAATGTGAAGGACAGCCGTTCCGGCAGGAATATTTGAGATCATAATCCAAGTTGTAGCAGTACCTTGGGCACTTAAAGGGATATGGTCAAATAATTCTGCTGTGGGTTTTGTTTTGCTTTACTTTTCAGTGTTTGTAAAAAATCATGTTTTCTGGAAAACTTGAGGAAACTTTCTTTTGTTCTCAGTTTGTCCTCTTGTTTGGAAAGTGTTGGTTTCTTCCCTTCATTTCTTTTTGGAGCAAAATCCAATTGAGTATGTTTTTTTCTCCAATACTGATCCTGTCAATCAATAGCTAGCAGCTATATTCATTTTTAATACTACTTTGTGCTCTTTCAAGCAACTCTGCCTAAGCACACCGAAGCATATTTCAGCTGCAGCACAACACACTTTATTTTAATCTTTCACTGATACTAGCAGATGCATAGAAAATGCTACTTACTTGTAAATTATAACTGAATAATTTAAAGCATGGCCAGATTATTATTGTGAGCTCATGAAGGAGAAAATTAAAGGTTTAAAGGACAAACTCAATTCTGATCTAAAACTACCATAACATGTGGAGATAATAAACATACATCAGTACTGAAATTGGTCCGAATATCATCCCTGAATTGACAGTGTGCGTGGATGATCTTGTGACAATATTTTATTGTTATTCAGGCTGAAGCAGAAGTAATCAAATATTATTTGTCAAGGCTGGTAGGTTATTTTGACCATCTGAGGGGAATGTTTCTTTCCAAAGCTACAAAGAAAAAAAATCTACAATAAAGCAGGTGTATTGAAGGACTTTCATCTTGTGAAGTGTACGATATAGGACAGAGACAGGACACCAGACTTGACTGATGAATGGTATAACCCATCATGGAACACCCCCCTCCTCCCCCCCCCCTTCTTTATTCTGTATTTCCAGCAATTTGTAGTTGCTTACAACTTCAAAAACCTTTAATCATTTGTGATGGTATTTTCTTTGCAGAAATATTCCTTATGCAGTGCTTAAGCATATAATAAATATTATTTACAATGGGTGTACTGGTTTAATGTTAAAAATTCAAATAGTTATGTATATTATACATAACAGATAAAGCACATATATCTATTTCAAACTTCTGTTAAAGCAGCTCAACAGAAGTTTGAGAGATACAATGGCTTGGTGTGAGAATAATTTTTTTTTAGATACTCAGCTGAATCCAGGAGGGTTGCTTTGGTTTTGCAGTAGTTGTAAAAATTAATTATCTTGTCGTCTTCTCTCTTGTCTGAAATAATAACAGCTTTGTTACTTTTAGAAAATCAGAAGTGATTGCGACATGGGGCTGAATGAAAAACCCTCTTGTCTGGGATCCCAGGGCTACAGCTGATTGTTGGGCAGCAGGCCTGTTGATTTCAGAGCTGACATGCATAATGTTTCAGCAAACTCCTGCTCTAGGGTTGCCCAGGTGTTATGATAATTTTCTTGTCCTTTGGGTGTAAAGATTTTAAAATCCAAAATAGGCTACTAAGATTGCCTGGTCTGATCTCCTGGATAGCATAAGCTGTAAAATAGAAGCTGCTCATTTCAATAACATGAAGATAATTTTGCTTGCAACTTGAGCATGTTTACTTTAATTTTATTTTTGTTTGTTTTTCAGAAAGACAGTAATCCATGGAAAATTCACCTCTTTTCTAAACCTGTTTCCCTCCTGCCATTTTCATTCCAATGCATATAGTCTTAGCGTTGGGTAAAATCGTTCATAATTCTTTGTCTAATTTTGTCTAGACCTAACCCTGACTTTGTTAGTGAATCTTGTTGTGTCACTCATGACTAGTTTCTGGTATTAGAAAACTTCTTCCTGAGTAAACAGTTGCAGGCTGTGAGGAAGTTTCCTACTTGCTCATCTTTTCGATAAAATGCAATACGGGAGGCAGGGCTTCCAGGCTTGTAAATGCTCATACAGGGCATATGGTATTAAGACCCTGCTCCCCAATGTTCGAATACTCAGTGCCAGAATTTACACAAACCCAATACATATTTTATGGTTCTGACTTGATAATTTGTTCTTTAACTTGGCAATAAGATAAAGAATTGTGAAGAATGTGACCAGTGTTTTGGCTTTGGAAGTCCTTCTGCCCATGTCTGGATTTTAGCCAGGATATCGTATAAGGCTGTTGAGCAGATGAACTCTTCCAGCTCCTGTTAGCTGTGGAAGGTGGGGAGGGATAACCCTCTTCAGTTTGGCTGACAGCTCATCTCTGCCCCCTTTCTAGAAGTTATTGCCTCCTTGGGTATGCTACCACCATTAAACAGTCACTCCTTAATTAGTCGGGCTAGCAAAGATCTTATTACCAAAATCATTTAAGTTTAATTTGGTACCAAACAGCAGGATGTATCATGGAGAAGATCAGCTGTTGGGTCTGAGAGATCCCCGCTCTTCAGTGGGGGGATGGCGAAGAATGCCTGCAGGGAAAAGGGATGGGAACAGGAATCTGAAAGATCCCCAGTCTTGGAGCATGCTGAACATACAGCAACAACTGCACACCGAAAGGGACATGGCCTGTGTTCTGAGTAGATCTTGGATGTATTTTTCCAGCAATCTAAAGCGAGACAGGAACATCCTAAATTCTTCAAAGGTGGGAACATCAAGCCTGCAAGGAAATTCAGGCTGGCCCTTGAGAGCACTAGGCTGTTGTTGGGTTGAAGAGGCTGGGGGTATTGCTGTGCTTGTTCTGTGGGACAGATGCAAACCCAGGTCAGTTCTGCCAGGGTTTACCTCACCTGCTGCAGTGCCACACAAATGTGGCTGAATTGCTCTAGCTTCTGCCTGGGAGTGGCTGTTACCATAGTGTCTAGAAATAGGCCATTTGCAGTTATCCATTTTTGCTCTTGCTGCTTAGGAGGTTGTGGGCATTCAATTTTTCTCCCCCCCCAATCTTCTCTTCCTCAAGTATATTAAACCCAAATTATTTCACTTGATGCTGATATTTTTTAGAAATGCAGTCCTTCAGATTACAACATTCTTATCACCTAGAGGCACTTTTCATATGTGTTTTCTCCATTTTGTTCTCTGAAGGAAGGTCAGTCACATCTACTACTTCAGATTTTTATAAAATTTAATTTTTAAACAGTGTCATAGTTCTCAGCAGAGAGATCAAACCAGAGCTGCATCAAATTGCATTCTGACCTCAAGGTATTATCCTCAAACTGCAATTCAAGGTGCTTCCCCTCATTAGTTTAATGAATGCTACAGCAGTTTGTCTCGGTTGACTTTTTTCAGAAATAATTGGAAGCCCTTTGTTGCCATGGCTTAATATCATTTCATGCCCTATCCCTTAATGATTCACAGACAATTTGTTAATCCGGAACTCTGTTTTCCCTGAAACACTCCTGTCCATAGCGATTATTCCCATAACTGCACCAAGCTGATTGAGAACTCCCGGCTCCTGCCCGTGAACCATTACTCCATCTCCATCAGAACAGATGCTAAGGAAATTTGCTACTTGACTCTCCTGACTCCTTTTGACTAGAAATTTTGATCAGGTGCTTATTATGTGAACAGAGGGTTTGATAGTAACTAATTTATATTACTAGATCAGAAAGATAATACAGAAGTACCTGCATATTAAAGTTATAGATTCAATGTGCTGCCTGCTGACTCAAGCGAAGCAGCTGCTAATGTGATTGTACAAAGAATTCATGCTGACTCTTGCCGATACCACCATAAGATTTAAGTCGTTGGGTGAGCTGCAGAACAGGAAAAATAGACCCTACTGCTCATAGGCAAATCTGCCTTTCCTCTGCAAAGAGGTCTTAGAGGATTCTGTTTTTTCACTGACATCTCTAACATGAAGCTCCAGAAATTTCCAAACCTGTGGCCCGAGAGCTATCATAGGGTACTGCAGATTCAGACGTGAAACAAAAAGTTGAGATTTAGTTCGTTTAAGTGTTACGCAGGTACATGTGTATGTCTTTGCAAACATACATTAGCGTTTTAGTTCAGATCAGAAGTGGGCTTTGGAAGGAAGTCTTCCAATTGTCCCCACGCACTGCACTTTGTACCGTGGAGTGCACAAATTGGATTTTATTTGGACCAGAACAAACTGAGGCGTGCTTCATGTACTCCATTAGGCATCATGGCCTTAGCTCTATTGGTGACCAACTGCTAATGGACTGGTAGGCATTCAGTCCACGAGATCAGGTTAGACCCCATGCAAAGTAATGGCCCCCACGTCAAAATGCTCATTGTGTGGACGTAGGCCCCTCAGCACTGCTGTAGAGCACCATACTTAGCTCTACAGATCGGTTGCTGTTGTGCTGCATTACTGCCTATTGTAGGCATTTAGATGCAACCAGGGAGTCTGAAAATCAGGGAAGTGTGAACTCTTTCTTTTTTATTTCTCTCTTTTAAAATGTTTCTCCTGAATGCCAAGATGATGTAGCTATTAGTACCAATGCTGAAATAATCTGAATGTTTTTGAGCCTTTTGTGAGCATGATTTTTTATACTCTTATGGTAGTGACAGGGCAGTGAAGATCTGAGTCCCAGATGGATTTCAGTGCTTTTGTTTGCATGCTTAAAAACATCGGTAGTGTATTTTACAGTATATTGTGTTTGATATGGTCTACAAGAAAGGAGGTGTGGTTGGGAGACTAAGCAACACTTAAGAATGTGTGTTTACAGGTAAACACCAAGGAAACAATATATCCCAGAATGAGCAAATTGCAAATGGTACTCAGTTTTACCTCTATGCAAGTATGCAGACTTCAGGGACTGAGGATGTAACTGAAGACTGATTTAGTGCCAACTACACAGTGCAAATTGAAGGAAAGCAGAGATGCACACTTGTACTCTTTGTCTGCAGAAATAAATTCCTGAACTGAAATGCTTTTGTGGCCCTGTGCCCACAGTATTCCAATTTCTCTTGATGAAGGGGGGAAGCGGGGTGAGAGGAAAAATCATAATTTGAAGCCACTAGCCTATTTATGGAACATACTGATTCACGTGCAAGTCATGTTGATGCCCTGTTCTTGCACACTGCCAGAAAAACAGATCGGTTTGGTACAGTGGAACCCATGGGCTGTATGCTGGCATCAGCTCTAGTGTGAACTGAGTGGTTTAATTTTTAGGAGAACATTTTTCCATATGTTTGTAAATTTAAAGTGGTGCATTTTGATAATATAAATCATGTAGTTGATTTTTTGTGACCTCCTGTGAATTAAATTCACAGTACTCTGGCTAGGGTTCTGAATGTATATTTTTAACTCAAAAAAACAGAACAAAGCAAAAACCTCTTTGTTCACCTGTTCTGGATACATCCTTATCCAAATTATGCTAAGATAAATGCTACATTATTTAATTCTGTTGGCTTACATAGGATTTTTTTTGTCTCCACTGGATTGGCACCAGAGGTGAATCTGGCAGTCTTTCCTATTGCTGAGCTGAAGAGGTGCTTCTCTGTTAGATGATAATACATGGTTTTCTTTGTTGTGATGGATTTTTTTTTTTCTGTTTAATTGTTATTGATGACAGCTTGGAGAATTATACCCTCTGTGAAATGGCCAGCACCTAAAAAATTAAGCAATTACAAATCTAAGCATTAACACAAACATAGCAATTCAAAAGATGTGTACACCCATACATTGTACACTCAAGCAAAATGAAAATCAACTTTTTATGCAGAAAGCCCGCATATTTTACAGATCAACATATTGTTATTCCTATGCAAAATATTCATAAACAAGCCAGTGAGTTTTAAATCCAGTTCAATATGGATTACGGAAAAACTAAGGAGGTTTGAATAAATCAATAAGATTCTCATCAATACTACCCTCAGTGTGAAAATGTTTATTATTAATACAAAACAGTATGCTTTGTCTACAAATGAACCTGACATATCATTTCACATTTTATACCACTTTCCAGTCAGCAATTATTGATCTCTCAACATGAAAATTCTATAGATTTTCCATATAATACCACCCATTTTCTAATGTAGGAGTAGCTGCTTATTTTAAATCAAGCTAGTGTTGTAAAACACTACATAAATATGTCCAAATTGTGAAAATGTGGATAGATTTCCCTTGCTTATGGGTTTGATAAACATATGGTTACATGCCTTTTTGTGGGTGGAGGTGGGGTTTTGCACCTGATTGTGATTTTATTGGAATTGCAGAAGTGAGTGTAACTTTAACTTTGGGTTTCCAAGCTCAGACAGGTAGCTTTAAAAGAATTACCAGTTTTCAGAGAAAAAGAAGAAGTGCTGTTCAACTACGATCTGTCTGAGTTAGAAGGAAAACTGTTCCAAATTTGCAGCTCTGCCGTTCTGCTGGGCCCAGGCTGAGTGCAAACTGCAACCTCAGTTGAGGCAAGATGTGCTCTGCTCTTTTTAAGTGCTTAGAACAGAACAAAGCTGCTGGATATAATGAATTAAGTAAACAACTGGGGAACCTCACAGATACATGAGACTCGAAGAAGCAGGTATTCGTGTATTTTGGGGATTCATTTATATTCCTGTCTCTTAAATTAGAATGCCTGAATGTGGCTACTTATGTTTGGTTCAGGAAAGAGCATGAGCTAGTCCCAGTAATACATCAATTTATCTTCATCCTATTCTTTGCAAATGTCCTGGTTTCAGCTGGGATAGCGTTGATTTTTCTTCCTAGTAGCTGGTATACTGCCGTGCTTTGGATTTAGGATGAGAATAATGTTGAGAACACCCTGGTGTTTCAGTTGTTGCTGAGCAGTGCTCACACCAGTCAAGGACTTTTCAGCTTCCCCTGCTCTGCCCAGTGCACAAGAAGCTGGGAGGGGGCACAGCCAGGACAGCTGGCCCAGACTAGCCAAAGGGCTATTCCAGACCACATGGCGTCATGCCCAGTATATAAACTGGGGGGAGTTGGCCAGGGGCAGCGATCGCTGCTCGAGGACGGGCTGGGCATCGGTCAGCAGGTGGTGAGCAACTGTATAGTGTATCACTTGCTTTGTATATTATTATTGTATTATTATTATTACTATTACTACTATTCTATTTCATTTTACTTCAATTATTAAACTGTTCTTATCTCAACCCATGAGTTTTCTCACTTTCACCCTTCCAGTTCTCTCCCCCATCCCCCTGGGGTGGGGGCAGTGAGCGAGCAGCTGTGTGGTGCTTAGTTGCTGGCCGGGGTTAAATCATGAAAGCGAAGTAGATGATTTTTAAATCATATGTTAAACTGTGGCGCCAGATCATCTACTTCTGTTAGGGAGTGAAGGCCATATCCACAAGGTGAAGCTAGTCAGAATTAGCCTTAATAGACTTACACTGTAACTGGGGTATGGCTCAACTTTGATACAAACAAAAGCATTGCTGAGCCAGCTACAGAGCTACAGTTCACTGAGGACTGCAAAACCCACCATGGGCTGCAGACAAATACCTCAAGTAGTCAACTGTTAACATGATCTTTGCTGCTGCAACACACTTCTGCCATTGCTTATTTCACTTGCTAAATGAAAAGTAGCTTGTGTTCTGTCGAAAATCAGGATACAGAAAAAGAAAATCACTGGTCTAACCCTGTAAAGATATTAATCTCGTGGGCCTACATGAAAACACTTTAATATTCATTGGGCTGAGCAGTTTGGCATCTAGTTCACATCTAAACCCTACTTGCTATATCAGGGAGACATTTCTTGTCCTTGATGTCCTTTAAGGGCATAAAATGCCATGATGCTTGCTTCTTTCTTTTACAGCACTTCCACTTTAGTATTCGTCCTTGGTGAGTACCAAGGATGTAGGAGATGCGTTTGGCCTTGGGAATCTTCCTTATCGGCCCATGCTCTTCTACGTGAGCCCTTGTTGTGGGATTCATTGAAACACATAGCAAACACCTTTGACATATAACAGAAATAAGTCATATACATGTCACTCTGGAAGAAACTGTATATCAATTATAAAAGGAATTAACAGTAACCAAGTCATATGTGAATATATTCAACTACCGACACATAGAATCAGATGAGCTGAATCTCATGTTGTGTGCCCAAGTCAAGACTATGAATTCTCCTGTAAGACCTATAACCTAGGAGGCAAGTAGTGTTAAGGCTTAGGGACTTGCTTATTTCTTCAGAAAAGTTTTCTAGAGAGCCCAAAGAGTTAAGTTATACGCAGTCATATTCCTTGCATGTGTAGGTACAGTACAGTGGGAAATGGGTCAGGAAAAACAGGGAATGCTTGAATATCCCTGAAAGATAAATTTTCCAGAGGGGCTGGTGTGTTTCTAACAGTCCTGCCTCCTGTACCCAGGCACCTGTGTCAATGCTGTGTGAATTCCCGGTCAGCTGGTTCAGGAGTATCTACTGACCTGTGCAAACCCCTCTAACCGCAACACAGCTGCTGCCAGCCCTGCACCCCTCCCCAGCCCGGCTCGTTGACATACATGTTTGATCCTGTACGAGATTGCTTTTTGTGAATGCCAAGGAAAAAAATTACTTCTCAGGTGGAAAACAATCAGGAGGGGAAGAAGGGGTACATCTCAGTCGTGGTATCTCTGGGCATGTTGCTCGTTATCTAAAAACTCTGGTTAAGGCTGTTCCTGAGGTCGAATGCAGCCTCAGGAATGTATGGATCCTACTACAAATGAGTGTGGGAAACTTTTCACACCCATTAATTAGATCTGGTTTTGCAGCATGCTTTTTAAAAAGAAATTATTTTATAGCTATGCTCTTCCTGTCACACATACACAGCTTACTGACAACCAGGTGGAGTGGACGTGTGCTGCATAAACAACGCTTTAACCACGGCAGTAACCAGTGCGTGTTGTGTCCATTGCCGTAGGCAAGGGGTGTTTCTTTGGGCAGCCTTGAGGGGGAAACTGAGGCAGTGGGAGGGCACAGCTGAGAACTCTTGGCTTTTGCTGTCTTGAAACAAGCTGAATATGTTTTCTTGGTCACACATGTCTGCTATATGCTAATGTATGCTACACCAGAGGTTCCAGAAATATTTATGGAAGACAAGAACTTGAAAGTGTCTGCTTATATGTATACTTTTAGGCAGTCAACTAGATTTCACATTGGAAAAATACAATTCCACATAATGATGTAGCGGAGGAAAATATATATGCTGTGTACACAACTGAATATATATTGTCTAAATAATTCATATGAGGATCAGAAAATTTGACAAACTTATAAGTGACTTAACCAAACTGAGCTGTTTTATACATACAGGTGTTTCTATTATTAAAGACAACATAAATGGGTATAGCTCTTATTTAAAATAAGCTACTTTTAAAAGTAGGAATCATTACATAGAAAAAAAAATACCTTAAATAATATGTCCATTTATCATTACACTGACAATGATAATCACCTAATGAACTGAATGTACAGATCCACAGTTCTATCAAGAGTTGCATCTGATGCCCAAGCTACTCTAATTGCTACCTGTGTAATTGTGTAACTCATGTAAATCACTAAAGACAGGTTGATTTAAACACAATGTTAGAATTTAAAAGGAGTGACAGTTCTAATAAAGCAAAATAATCAGAATAGATCTATTTGACAAAGCCAGTAATTATAAACCTGAATACCAATTAGTTCTGAGTAGGTAGGTTTATTCAAGCTCTTTCATTGGACTTGAGAATAATTATATTCGTTTTCCAAAGTATCCAGAAAAATAAAGCAAAAATTCATTATGCAAAACCAACATGTGCCTTGCATCTGCCTTTTCAGTGTTTCTATTTATTGTCATGATGAAAATATACATGCTGGTAAATCCATCTGCTCAAAATAGACAAATTGTTACCCCTTTGTTGAATTTAAGTAATGAAATCTATAAGCAAGAGAGTTCTGCAGGTGGGGGAAATCGATCCAAGTAGGAGAGTGTGAAACACTGATGGAAAAACTGCTAAGAAGGCTTTTGAAGATATATTGACAATGCATCTGCTTTTCTCACAGCAGTTTATCTCATGTTTGAAACTGTTGCCTTTAATGGTAGCCACTATAGTAGTGGCTTCTGATTTTCTCTTGTGAGTGACACATCACCTATCTTCCTATCTATCTATCAATCAATGAATCTACCATTATCTGTTTTTAATAGGGACAAAACACTCTGTTTCCCCTCTTATTTCCTTTGGAATTACCGTGGGGACTAAGTTAAATTAATTAAAATTGGAACTTTGTGATTTTTTATTAGCTCTGAAATGAAAATAAGTGTCTGTACTTTCTGTAACTATGCATTAGCTGAGCAAATACAAATTTGCATATTTTAGAAAGTTAGAGCATAGGTTGATTGCAAAGCATGATGCTGCAGCAGCAAGACTTGTTAGAATAAACTCTCAAGGAGAAATGGAGAAAGTCTTATTATTTGGGACATCTTAAATTGAACTAGAAAAAGCATTAACATTATGGTGCTTTGTGCTCAGAGACAGATGAATTAACTTACTCAAAATACTGGTAGGCCTTTTTTAACAATGCATCCCTGCAAATTTTGGCAGGAATGAATGTCATACATGCTTTACATATAATTGAATGTATTATTTTGGCTAAACCTTTGAAAGTGCTGTTATTTTTCATTTTAGGAACTGAAAAATATGAAGCTACATCAATAAAAATATGTGAGTATATTGTTATTCTTATTACAGAAATTCCTTTCCTTCCCGCTTTTAAATATATATATGAGGAAATATTTATAGCAAGAGTTAAGGTAAGTTCAATATTTTAATTTTTTTCTGGAAAGTAATTAATGTGAGACAATTTTTTGGTCTGAAATCTATACTACCTATCAATTATTCAGGAGAAATGGACACCGAAAGAGGTACAGTGGTGCCACTCTGTCACTGCAAAATTTGGTGACTTTTCTGCTTTGAGCATATATGTTAGGATTAGGTACAAGTACAGATTCTGCATTCTTTTTGTTGGGTATAACAGCATGTCCGTTACTGGCAGTGCCTCATTTGTTTCACTGTCAGAGTAGTTAATACTGAGAAGAACATGGAAAAAGTGGATGATAGAAATAAACAACCTTTCAAGAATTTCTTCTCCCAAACAGTTTCAAAGTTTGGGTTAAGCTTTTTGAAACTTGGCACACTATTGCTTTCAAATGCTTTATTTTAGGTAAGCATATCAGGCATAGTCTTACCGAAGTGAAAAGACTATTTGTGTTTTACTGAAAAAAGCCTGCACCTTCACAGGATGATCTTCTGACATTGATATGTCTCTGAGCAGTACAAAGTAATACTGTATCACATAAATATTCTTTTTTTTTTTTTTTCTTCCACTTGAGCATTTTCTATTTTTATTTTTTTTTTTTTTTAAATAATGGAGCATAGAGATTAGCTGCATGAAAAAGAGTGAGGCATGGATTCTCTCTGGATGTCATATTCCAAGTTATTGAAAGGCTTGTTGAAGAATTGGCAAAAGAGCAACAGAGAGAGAGAGATGATGGGTTGGTGGTGTATGAGAGGTGACGGGCCTTAGTAGGCCTTGAGGAATGTGAAAAGTAAAATTATTTCATGCAATGGGTATTTTGGATGCAGATTTGCAACAGTGCTAGAAAGGAAAATATTATCTTTGTCAAAATGTCAAGAATCATTCTGAGGGTTTTGGTTGTAGAAATGGAATGGGAAGGGAAGATCCGGGAATTTTCAAGGAATTGATGATGATGAACCAGGAAGAAATCTCTTTGTTTATCTGAATCTGGTTTTAATGTTTAACATCCTAGCAGAAGTTATAAATCATGTTGATTTCAATTTTGCAAAGCCTTTGCTGTTTGTGCTCTTTGTGAGTGTTATTTCTGTTTGTTCTTTGTGTTGTTTTGGTTTGATGTTTTCCTTTGCAAAGTGGGCAAAATTCAGGATGAATTTATTGTAAATGAATCAAATATTTTTTTTGCTCTTAACAAGAAGTGTCTTTTGTGAATATCTAAACACTGGAAAAGCCACACTGAGCTCTGGAAACTAGCTGCAATGCTCAAACTCTTTCTACTCTCAGACACCTGATTCCCTAAACTAGAAACACTAATTATGCCACTTGAAATCTGAGACATGTTTAGTAATGGTCAGTCAAAAAAAAAAAATCTAGCGTGACTATTGGAGTGACAAGCTCAATGAGTAAATGAGGATCACATGTTCATAAAACAATTTATCTTTCCTAAGGTGATGTTTCAAAACAGTTATGGAGAACTCTGTGTTATCAGGTGTACAAATACACATACAACCTAAGCAGCATTTTTTTTATATGTGGGAATGAACTAAGTCACTGGACTTGTGGTACTAGTAAGAAGAATGCTTTTCTTATATTTTGAGGAAAGGTCATCAAAGGGATGGATCTTATTTGGACACAAACGCCAAGACTAAGTTGGAAGACGCTTAATTTTTTGGAAGGCTAGTTTAGAAAATGACATGTGTGTTAGGTTAATTAGATGAAACTTGTGTAACAATGAATGTTTGCTCTCTCTAAACAGTGAAGTAAATCACTGTAACAAGAAAACCACTCAGAACTTGTTTGACAAAGCTCAAGATCTGCTGCTTGGAGGAAGAGAAGGACATCTTAGAGCAGCAGCATTCAACCTTTTTTCAGTTTATAGGTTCCAAATTTTTTTGCAGTGCCTCTAAGGAATCCTATATATGGAATTTAAATCTGACAGTGTGTCAAGGTCCGTTTGGATCTCTCAAATTTACAGGACAATGTCCTCCGTGATTTAAACTTTATTTCATGAGCTCATTGAGAAATATAATAAATATGACAAACAGGCGCTCGATTCCCTTTTGCTCAGACTAGTCTATCATGTTAATTCACTTATTCACCATTCAAGTCATAAGATTTCATAACTTATAACCCATGACTCTTAATATCGTGCACCTATGAGCAAAAGAAAAGAGCTGGTTACCTAGCTGACGGTGAGAGTGCTCATCATTCCTCCTCCCTTACAGCGCGACCATCCCCTATATCACACCCGGAAGCAAGAAAGCCTCAGCAGTCCAGCTGCTGTTGGATCCGCTTCAAAAGCTTTTTGGGTAAGCTGATGTTTTATACCCTCCATCTTGGAGGTTTGGTCTATACCATTTCCATAAGTCAGTGGATTCTGAGGAAACTGCCAGACAGAAGATGATGGCTGCCAGAAACAGGAATTTGCAGGTGAACATGGCTTCATAACAGCCCTTCAGCTCTTTTTGGTCACCCATCCTGCCTATCTGGTGCTCTCACTTTGACCTAATGGCGCTGCTCCCAGCATCCATCAGGCCTTAGCATGAGCTGGGTTAGCCAAAATCTAAGCAGGAGTTGAGTGAGCAGTCACACAGCGGGCCTTGTTTTCCTAGTTACCTTCAGCAGACCACATAGTATTTCATGTCTATCCAAAAGTCCCTGACTAAGGGACTGCAAATGACTGCTTTAGCACATACAAATCTGCTTCACATATGAGTTAGATAAAGTTCACATGGCTTGCCTAGCTGCTGCTCATAGAAGAGGCCTGGAGGGAAGCAGATAATGGAAAAGTCTCTGAGACTTTTCAGCTATGTATGCACAATTCTTTACTCCTGTGTACAAGGAGAGCATAGTCACTATAATTTTTTTTGCTTAAGCGATTCTACATAATACTAGTATCAGTTGCTAAATGCTCTCTTCTTTTTACTCATCAAAGGTTTCCTGTTTAGTACAAGGAATGACCTCCTACCTTTCTTTGTATAATGTTTACCTGTAGCAAAAATGACATTTTGAGGAAGATAAAGATACATAAATGTGATGAAGGTTTTTGGATAGTTGGAAGCACAGTATACCCAGAATATGACTGGAGACAGATACCAGTCTCATTAAGCAGATTAATGTACTGCACATATTTTCTAAATCCAAGTCAAGTTCAGGAGAGCTAAAGACAGTCACCCAATTATCCACCAGTGAAATCACACCGATGGTATTGATAAATACTGGGTTGTTGTCCTCATCGCCCTGCGTGAGGGGGGTCTCAGTGCTCTCTTTAATTTTCTGTGCCAGAGTGCAGTTTTATTGTCAGTAACTGTCTTCAGCTCTATGTTCGCTTTATGCTTGTTGTCTGTCTTTTCCTAAAAGTTAGTACTCCAGGCAAGAAAGCCTCCTCTAACTAATAAAATGCAACCACACAAGTTCTGTTGTGTGAGTACACTCAGCACTTGGTTCCGTCTCTGCAATTGTTGCTGATTATGTAGTTTGTATGCCAAAGCAAGGAACATTTGAGATCTGTTGGCCCTCATGAGGACAAATAAATGAGAGACATTAACAAAATCAACACCAAACATGAAATCTGTTGGGGAGAAGAATTATTTGGGTACCCTAAAGGCTGTTTTTCCTTGAGTTGTCTCCCAGCAGAGATCCAGTCCTGTCACAGCCAGAATTATGTACCAGTCCTTCCTCCAGCTCTTAGCACTTACAATGGAAAATTGGGGTTTTTTGCCCCAGTAGGGCTGGAAGTGGTAACCTCTCCCCTTCTCTCTGCAGTACCAGTTGTTCTTTGGCTCTCCGACTTAATGCTAGTGTGATTAAATGCTGTTACATGGGAAAGCAATAGGTTGCTTTCATGGAACCATGGCTGCTTGCTTTTATCTTATTGATAGCGTCTTCAAATATTTGCTATTGGCAAGGTTTTAAAATAAGTAACTGCTGATCCTCATTCTTTTTCAACTTTCAAATACATGAAGAGATTGTGTAATATATATTGAATATTAGATATCCATTATTTGTGTGTATATGAGGGGATTTCATATACCATATTACTTTTTTAGAAATAAGTTTACATTTATAAGCTACAGGAAATTGGACTTGCTATTTCTGCATCTTATGGCATAGAATCACCCACTTCTTTATGTTTCAAATTTATGTTGTTTATTTATTTTTTTCAGTCACAATTCTTTTGCCCTTTCTAACTTTTCTTAGCTAAATTCAGGCCTATATAGAGAAAGGTAGGAAATAAAATAAATTTGTTGTTAATATACTGACATTGTTTTAATTAAAGAACTAGAAAATGTTGGATTCCAATGAGTCTCACCTCCAGCATTTATGCATATTAACTGCTGTAAATTGGCCTCTTTTAGATTTTCTGTGAAACTCCAAAGAGTAGAATTAAAACAAGTACTTCTAAGAGATTTAATCCTTGAAATATTAATTGTTAATGAGATATTAAAAAATCCTATGCTTTCTATTAAACATTACTTTGATGATCAAGGCAGCAGAACAAAGAAGTGCCTCTGTATTGGAAGATATTATACAGGCAATTGTTTTGAATAAAGCTAGAGAATTCTAAGATACATAGAGGAGATTTTTAAAATATATTTTGTAATATATTCATTTCTTCAAGGATTCAAAATGAGTGGAAAATTGTTTACATGGCAGATGCTGTCCTTGCATAGCTTAGTGTTTTACTGTTGAGGTGGTGAAAGTGAAATTTATCACTATGTGAAACTCACTGGGTTTTGTGTTAAACTAACTACAGGCTTAATCTGCCGGGGTTAGGAAGAAAGGGATTTTAATTAATATCTGTATGCCCATGGCTTTCACTTTCAATTATTACTTCGAATTCTATCTAGGTTTTTTTTCTGAGAACCAGTCTTTAAAAAAATCACAGCTGATGTGTTCATTCCTGCAAGATGGTTAGTGCCTTCATTTCTCATCAAAGTCATTGTAAAATGAATGAATGCAACAGATTAAGAAATTGAGTCTTAAATTATTCATTCATTATTCACAGGACTGGGAATCTCTGATGTAGCTAGGAGGATTCATAGGGGAAAAAAAAGACAAGATACAGTGGGAATTACTATGTTTTTGGATGTGAACTTGAAGTGGCAAGGTCAGATCACTAGCAAACTAAGCAAGATCAAGAACTGTAAGAAAACAGTGTGGCAGAATATATGGTTGAAATAAAACTTTAGATAAATATAATTTAGTGCATATTTAGTTTTAAATTGCAAAGTTTGGGGAATTTCTTCCAGTAGTTAAAACTGAACAAATTAATTGCAAGATAGTTGAAAATGGAGTTATTACAGCTACAAGATTAGTCTCTGTTGCTCAGTAGCTTGTGGCAGCTGCAAAATACAGCCAACAAATATTTATTTATGGACAGCTCAAAGAATTGAATTTTTCAGTTGGAATAATCATATAAATGCAGATGGGAGTACAGAAGGTTAAATCAAAAAAGTATTCCACGGATGGAGAGATTGAGGACAAAAATAAACTGAATGTATCAGTCACTTTGAAAGGGATGTTTTAATTATGGAGATCCATGACTGGCGAAGGTACATAACATTATATTAATTTAATAAAATTTGGTGTCTACTTAATGGAATTCTTTCTTCTTCTGTCTTGCAAGATGGAGAGCTCTTTGAATCCCAGATTGTAGGAGAAAGTTTTTATCATCATCTCATTCAACGGTCTCCAGTCCTTAGAAGCATTTCAGGTTATTTATAATAAGAATTTGTCTGGTGGATCTTTGTGTCCAGGTGCAATTCCACAGGGCTCCACAACCCTCTAGGGACTGATCCAGACTTCAGGGTCAACAGTTTAAAAGCTAGGACACTTTTCAGTAGACTGGGCATACGAATCACTCTCTTCTGCAAGGTTTCTTTCTGATGGTGGGGCAAAATATTCGGATCCTTCATACAGAAAATTCCTTTTCTACATTATCTAAAGATATGTCTTGTGACATAGACATTTGAGATACAAAATATTCTGTTTTTCACAACCTATTTATGTTAACCGTTAATAGTTTTGAGATTGCTTCAGTCAGTTCTCTAAATGTCCTAGGATTAATATTTTTAGGATCAACTAAGTAGGAAACATCAAAGTTATAAAATATTGTCTTTCCTAAGCATTTCTTTTTACTAGCCTGTAACTGGTGATAATTGCCTTAAGTATATCCTCAGAGTTTTCTGGTTTTAGTGAGGACTAGCTCATAAGAGCCTCTCACAGTTATTTTACGTTTTGGCATGATTGTGGCCCACTCTAAGGTGGGATCTTTTCTTTCCTAGATTTTCAGTATTTGCAAAGTCACCAAGCCACATTTACAAGAAAGACAGAAACACAGCACAGCATGGACAGCAGCAGCATCTACCCGCGTCTATTTTGTTCCAACCTTCCTCAAAGTAGCTCCTTAAACAGTGAACAACTGCTACCCTTCTTAAGACTACTCTCCTTTTGGCCTTCCTGAGAGCTGTAAAATGCATGAGCTGTGTTGATGAAGTTAGGATGTGGTTATACCAAAGTTAAAAACTGTGATGGGGTCATGAGCTCATTTCTACATGTCACCAAACTTCAATCAAAGGAAACAAAGAACTTATATTCCTGGTACTTGTACCCTGTTACCTCTCTTGTGAATCTTTAACAGAGAACAACTCATTAAAAAAAAAAAAAAAAAAAGATGTTTTAAAAATCAGTGATACACTATGCTTGCAAAAATAAAAATAATCCCTTTAAGACTAAGTTTTTAAAAATCATTTAGAGAATTTCATGCTACTTCTATCATCACTCAGACCTCTAATGTTCATTATAAAATAAACATTTCTTCATAGAAAAATCCTTTAGGGTACTGAATGCAAGTAAAGTACTGGCAACTTTAACATAACCACTTAAAACTTGAAATAATTATTTAAAAAATAGGAGCAGGTTGTACAGGCAATTCTTCCACTAAAAAAGGTGGAAGACAAAAAAATGAAAAAAGTAGCTATTTTTCATAATGGAGAAGAAGAATGAGTTAAGGCATAAAGGTTAAACTGATTGACCTGCCTTTCCCGGAAATACACGGAAATTCACGGTTCAACAAAATATTTGTTAGCAACCAGAAGACAAGAAGAAGATAAGAACCTATATTCATTTATCAGGAAAAAAGTCACTTGAAACCTACTTATTTTCTTTCTAAGATAGAAGCATAACTCATTGGAAAGGGGAGAAGAAATAGATGTCAGAAACCTGCTAAGCTTTTTGGCATTGCCTCAGATGACATTCTTATACGAAAACAGGGAAACATAATCAAACAGGAAGAAGTGTAAGCTCTGTGCGAAAAGTATTTGGAACTCCAGAACGAGATAATCACTGAGATTTGCTGTCAAAATGGAGGGGTAAACAGAGTGAGGTTCAACAGATCTCGATATGCCTTGAAATTGTCATTAGTGTCTTGGGTAGCCCAATATGCAATATACATATCAAATTTGCAGATGACACGTAACTAGGGATCCTTCAAACACAATGGGGAATACTATTTGGATTCAGAGTGACTTTGCTGAAGTAGAGAAAGGGACTGAGCAGTGTGCAGTACAATAAAGACGGTGCGAGGTAGAAAACTTTGCAACAATTACCTGCAATACAGGCTGGAGAATGACTGGGAGTCAGTTTTGCAGAAAAAAGCACAATTATCAGGTGAACATGAGTTAACAATATCATGCTCTTGCAAGAAGGACAAACATTATAATGATGTACATAAATGGGACTGCCTATAAAAGGCATGCAAAATACTCATTTTGCTCCACTTAGCACTAAATACTTAGCCTCAGTTGGGGTTCAGTGTCCACCTTCCTGGAAAGATGTGGAGTTGGGGTTGTTCAATCTGAAAACAGTACCAGTCTTCCTCTCTTTTCTGCTTTCTTAACCTTTTGTTCTCTAATTTTTATTATTTTTTTCCCCCGTCTGCAACTTAATAATGGACACACCTGTTTCTTTGGCTACTCCAGGTCCCATCCCTATCCACCTACCAAACCCTGTGAGTAACAGCCCACAGCAATTCATATAATGCACTATCACTGATTCAAAAATTTTGTGATTCCTGCAAGATCCTTGCGTGTTCAATGCTTTGTCTGATCAGCTTCACAAGCAGGCGATGCTTGTGCACTTGCAGCTAAGGGGTCTTTCCTCCATACTGAGCAGTCAGATTTCTTCTCTGTCTTTTAATGTATGTTAGAATATAGGTCTTTATAATTTAGGAGCCTTTCAGTGGTGATATTTACAGAGGAAAGCCTAGGAACACGACACAAGCAGGCTTATCTCCCTTTAAATAGCTCCACAGATGGAAACCTATGCAATGAATGTCTAACTGGGCAGAAAAATATCCCTTTCCTAACTGGCAAATTAATGTCACTTGTTAATCCTGGTTACAACTTGTTTAACTGAGTCTTATTTCACTAATTAATGCTAAATGAGAATTAACTATTTCTGACAGCTTAGCAGTACACTAAATACTGTGCAACTGTCTCCCTGCATTGGTTTCATCTCTGTGGCCCCTTCTCAGTCAGGTAAGAGCCTCTGACTCCCCAGCTGTGAGAGCACATGCTCTTGAGCTACTCACCAGCTTCAGCAACCAACATGCTTTGGCCAATACATAGGTCATGGGAGAGGCAGCCGGTGGGTCACACCAGCCCCTCCAGCCTTGTGAAAATATCTAAGCAGATGGGGATCTCTCCTACCAGTAACAACCATTTCAGTTCTGTTTCAGTTGCCCTTGTTCCTTATCAAGTTAATACTAATCTTTACTATTGTTGTTATTTTTATTTTATTTTCTTATCATTTATATATTTTCTGGACAAGATAGTTTTCACATTATTGGCAAGGAATTTTTGGTGAGTATCTGTTCGTGTGTTTCTCCTGACA
Source organism: Platalea leucorodia (assembly GCF_965183815.1). NCBI lineage: Eukaryota > Metazoa > Chordata > Aves > Pelecaniformes > Threskiornithidae > Platalea > Platalea leucorodia. The sequence goes on from NC_138824.1 coordinate 117,053,913, forward strand.
GTAGGAATACTTTCCTTAGTTTGTCATGCAGCATTTAATAATTTTCCCCTTGAATTCTGAGTTTCTTGAAATGGGCTGAAATCTAAAAATATTTCTGGCAGAAGCAGTTACACCAGACATCTTAATTATTATGTTTCCAAGGGAATGACAGCCCATGTAAGGGAAGCTGACATGTCTCCCCGCAGCTATGTGCTTTTTATATTGGAACTTGAGGCTATTATAAATTACCTAGGAGTGAGACAGGCATGAACATGTTACATCAGATTTACACCAGTTGCCACATTATGTAGTAAGTGGGCTAACCCTTTCAATTCTCATTTTATTTCTGTGCTATTAAACTTATTGATGATAGTAGATATCTCAGATATCGAGACATGATAAAAGCAGCTCCGCTGTCCGCTAGCCTGCAGCTTGATCACCTACAGTGACCGCAGGGAAGGCAGGGCTCAGAAGCAGGGCAGAGGAGCAGTGGTGATGGAGCAGTTGTTAAAAAAAAAAAAAAAAGCACCTGTTTTTCTTGATAACCGCTGTTTGATTTTGAGGCACTGCTTGTTATACCTGCTGCCAAATTTTCTCGTCTGTCAGGGCACTGGAGCTCTGCACCTGCTGCCTCCTGGTTAAATGGGAGAGGAGGAGGCGTTCCCCAGACCCCACACTGTGCAGCTAATAGGACAAATGAGTAAAGATGGAAGTGGATTTAAAAATAGATCCTGCTGATCAGGTATTGTGTTGCCATGTTGCATTACACTGCCATCTAATTATTCAGCCAGTTTGCTCAGAAGCTGTTGCTTCCATAGGAAATATATGACAGGTAAAGCAAACGGGGAAATGTTTTATAGTTGAATATTATGCATTAGGATTATTCTGCTAATCTTAAACTCCTCCTAAAAGAGAATAACATAGTTAAAATGGGCAAACAGGTCAATGCTAAAATGGGCTTCTTATATTGTCAACAAAAATACAGAGATCTCTATATAACTTTGAATAAATTTTACTAGAGAAAGAAGGAGTTATTTTTAAAAAATTGCTATATCATATTTTATGTAAAGCCTTCTATGCAATTTTGAGCAACAAGCAGCTGTCAACAGCAACTGAAACATCACAATCATAAAACAAATAGCTGACAGTCAGTAATTTGCAACTAAGATACAAAGATATTCATGTCTGATTCTCTCCAACCATTACAAACTAACTTAAGCACTTGTCACTCAATTCACTGATGTTTTCATCGCCACTGCCTTCCATGATGTTCATGAAGCCTGTCTGCCTGGACATTCAACAAGGTATTAAGTTTGAGTACTGACTTTTGGAATGCATGAGCTGTTAGGTTTCCTTTAGTCTGACTATTTTGGTGCCCTCTGAATAAATCACAGTCATCACTGATGCCCTGATGGGCATACATTTAATTTCAGGAGTGTATCCCTGCCGGGGTCTGCAGACCAGTATTAGGACACTTTCAGAGCCAAATGTAAGAAGTGAGTAGCATTCAAACTTTGCAGGACTACCAGGAGAGCTGGGCTGAATATAATTTCCTATGGTAGGCATGTGCTCCCCCCTTTTTGCTTTTTTGGGTGCAGAAGGCTTGTATGTGCAACCAGGCTGTGGCTCCGTTTCTTTCCCCCAACTCTTCACAAGCAAGTGGGTGCTGATAACAGCACAGAGATACTTGTCACCATCCCTGAAATCTCGATTCTGCCAGGAAACCTCAAAAAGTTTTCTCATAGATGCTACTTCCACTTCCAGTGTCATGAATGTGAGAAAAATGAAATACCAGAACACTAATAGCTATTAAGGATAACCCAGGAACAGGATCAATATGAAGTTGAAAGTCCCCGTGAAATATGTGAGAGAGGGGTCAGCCCACAAATGAATTATCTTTTATTAACTAAAAGTGGGCAATTAGACTTAATGAATAACACTGTTTCCATTAACTTCTAAAGACACTGAACTTCCCTCTTGAGTTTTTATGAAACTTCAAGCCTAACATTTCCAGTACAAGAAAGCTTTAAAAATATTTTAAGGTTTTTTTGCAAAGATCTATTTTATTAAAGAGAAAATCTTATGTTACTTATGTTCCCAAGGCATTAGTAATTTTTATCATTGTGCTGTCCATCATATTTCACAGTCTCCAAAGTATCCTGACAGCTTCTCTGTAGACCCTTCTCTAATGTCACAGAGTTGAAAACTAGGATGCCCTAAAGAAAACGAGGCAGGAAATATGTTTCTAAAAAATATTAACAGCTAGCTATAGTCATTCAATTTCTATACAGACAGATCCCCTGAATTACAACTGCAACTGCAGTTTATAGATAGCATGCACTTTGAGGAAGACTGCAGAAGAACAACCGTTGTGGTTTCTGAAAACCCCAGATTTTCTGGATCTCAGTCCATTACTTTTGAACAAGAACCATGTTAGGAGAAGATTGCTAACTGATGGGGCTATAAATAAGAATGAAATAAGTGTTGATTTCATAGAATAACCCTGTAGTTTTGTCAGGACAGCTAGAGTTACTCGTAAGAATGGATAGGTTTGTTCTTAAGTGGTTTTATTTCATTCCTTACTGGAGAATCTTAATCCAAATAAATGCGGACTGAAGCCAGCAGGCAGAAAAAGCTACGGGAATTTGTCATGGCTGTGTCCATTCCCCTGTGCACAGGGAGTAGGCTGGTTGCTGGCTCCTCTAGTTTGCAACCAGAAAGCTTCCTTCCTCGACAAAACTTCTGTTTGCAAGAGCTTCTTTGGGGAGAAAATAATTAGTTGTCACTCCCTACTCGCTCTGCAGCAGTCTTGAGCAACGAAGTCTCTGTGATCATATAAACACACCGTGACCTCTGAAGGGGGAAGGAAGGTTACATCTGCACTGTCTGTAACTGCTTCATCCAGCCCTGTTGCAGGCCACCTGCTAACGCGAGGTTTGGGCATCCCTGGACGACATGATAGCATGTGCCGAACCACTCAAGCTCTCTTCAGCTGTTTGCTGTGACACGCTATAAACATGCACATAGCCAGATACAGCTCGCAAGGTACCCACCATCTCATGCCCACACTTCTCAGCCAAGATTTGTTAATAGACTTCCAGGGCAAAGCCACGCAGGTTAACTTGAACACACAGCTGAGGGATATTTAAATGAGCATATTTCTCTTTGCCCCCAGAGAAGGTGCTGACAAAGCTGGGGAACTGATGAGCAAGATTTTGGAAAGCTTCAGAAAGATTCAGTTACTGAGATCAGTTTGACTGCGGATTACCTACAGAGACTTTGTGGACAGCCAACCTGCTTCTGGCATTGAGGACAGCTGTTGAGTAAATATGTAATACTTGCTATATATTAAATATTTGCTACGTTTTTATAGTATCTGACCTTGAAGACTTGTCTGTGATTGTATCGTACACAGAGAGAGGAGGCCGGGGCAAGAAAAAGGTTACTAAAAAGTCTGAGCCCAGTAGCATGAAAGAATAATTCATTGCACTTCTGTCTGGATAAAGACATGAGACTTTATAAGAAATCACATATGCATAAAACAAAATGTCTTTAGGGTGCCAACATTCGTCTTTATTTTTCATTTTCACTAACCATGAGAAAATCCTATGTGTATAATTATAACCACACATATACCACAATATATTCTAGCCTCTCTGTTGAGTATAATTCTTTATATTTAGTTAAATTTTAGTGGATTTGCTCATGAAGAGACACTTACTGCCTTACTGCAGCAGATGAGAGCTCACAGACTGAGGATCAACCTGGATGCAACTAAGAATGGTTTAAGTATACGATAAGAGAAAAAGCAGGTATTATGTCTCTGTTCCTGATTGGCAGATTTTTTTTCTGCCTTTTCAATTTAAGGTTCCTGACCTGGTGATCTCATTAGCTCCCTGGACTATTTCTATATATCCAGGACAACGGATGAATTAAGGGGGTTTTTTTACCTCTATTTTGACAGGATCTATTGATTTGGGAGAGATTCCCTGTACTTGTATTTACAAGCACCACTGGAACACCAGCAAAAACTGTCAAAATAGAAGAAACATCTCAAAGTTACCCATGCATTTGTCATTCAAAAGATGAATTGCTGTGTAGGGCTACAGGTTAAGGAATTTGTAAGCTGTGGTTTGCACAGAACACAGTGGGTGATGCTATAAGTAGTATTGATTTAATAAGGAATAGTATAGCTGCACTCCACCCAGAAATCAATGGACAGGTAATGCCAATTTTGAAGTCAGAGATGCTAGTTTTCTAACATGCAGTGTTAAGTACTTCAAGCTCTGACTGCTATGAGGAAAAAGTGTATCTGTCAGGTGTCTGCCTTGTGCTAGAGGGTTCACACCGAGACACTCTTAATTGGACAGGTCTGGGCATCTGTCTCCCCTTGGAAGAGAAGAGGATGCTTTGAAGGTCCTCCCTAATATTGCTTCTTGGAGGCAATTGGATAAGTTCATCTTTATAATCTTCATGTGTCAACTGTATTGTGTCCCCATAAGGATGGGAGTGTTAAATAAGGGGTAAAAACAGGTTTCTTGGATATACTTGAATAAACAGAAGCAGTGGCAGTTTAAGTACCTAAGTTTAAAAACAGTGATGCTGTTATGTTGATGGGGCTTATTGGAGCAGCGGGCTGTTGCACCAGAGGAGTCTGGACTCTGCTGCACATTCAAATCCAGGTTCTACCACAGGCTTCTTGGTCAAATCCTTTAACTTCTCTCCACATTGTTACACCCGTGTAAAATAGAGATAACAATCTATTTTGCCTGTTTCAGTCATAGGGCCTTTAAGAAAGAAAATCTATTACTCCATATGTAAACATGTCATCTGACACCTTTGGCTGAGGTTGTAGTATAAAAAAAATCACATTACCGGAGGGAGAATGGTGTTTTTCCTTCATACCTGTCTCCTTCACTGACAAAGTCAGTGCCGGAGGACTCGTGTGGCGGCTAACCCTGGAAGAGCTGGACTGAGGTCTTTTAGAAGTCTGCCTGTGCTTGACTTGCTTTCTGATGTTCACAGGTATAGTTAGATTTCTTCTGCGGTGAGGTTAAATTTGATGTGGAGCCTGTTTTATAATTTGTTTGGATATTCCATAACTATTTGCTTAAATAGCACAGAGAGAAAAAAAGAAGAAAAAACCAACAAACACAAAACAAACCACAGAATTCAAAGTGAAAGATTTTGGGAAGGTAATTGCAGCCACTGCCTCACCCTTTTCTTTGTCAATGTTTGTGCTGAAACCCAGAAGCCATACTTATCCTTAAATTTAGAGAATGATGTGCCAGTTGCAAAATAACATATTGTAAAGCTTAAAGCATGTATAGATCTAATTACATGGCTCCATGAAGTATGAATCAATGCCCAGAATGTTCCTCTCTCTCCTTCTAATTTAGAGCAATGACTGTTCTTTAAAATTTCTAAATTTTTAATCAAGGCTTTCAGGCAATTAATACAATCAGTAGTGCATTTTACCTACATGTCCATTCTTTTTACAAGGCCTTAATATTCATCACCATGTCTGAAAAGAAAAATAAAAATCAGCCTTAATACTGACAGTAAGGCCCTCTGTCAGTGAGCAGTTCCAGAAGGGCTACGTAAGAAAGGCATAACTTTCATCTGTTATACCCTGTTTCACAAATTTAGTGTTTTGTACATACTAGTTAAGAAAAAAAATCCTGAACAGAGGTCATAAGTGTCTATTAATTGCTTTACTTGTATGTTTAATTTCAACCCACATCTTCTTACTGTGCTTGGACTTTTTACAAGGGGTGAGAAAGAAACTTCTGTAGTATCCACCTTATCCAAGAAGGTAGTTCAACAATAGATCTTTTCTTATTTGAATCTTGTGAAACTACCATCAACTCTTCTCTTTGATTAATTGAAGAAAATAATACTACACAAGTTTGTTCAACCTTTTCAATTATCAGCACTGTGAAATTCATTTAATTTGCAAAGAGAACGCTTTGCAAGTTATTCTCAACATCTCCAAATCAAGATTTTATCAGACACCTTAAGTAACTAAGGTATCTGTAAAAACAGTACTGAATAAAACTCATCTATGTTTAGCACTGGTTTTAGCTAAAAGGAAGACAAAAATTACATTTTCATCTCCAGTGGCAAAGAGTTCTGCAAGTGACAGTCTTACTGAAGACTTCTGCCTATTACATAAACAGGAATGGCAGTTTTTACAGGATATAGTGATTGTAGATTTAAACATTCATTGATATTTGTATGATAAATTTTTGGTGTGAAGTACCTCAGTAATTGTAAGCAAAGCAATGGAAATTCTAAATAGTATTTAGTTTTTTCCCGTATTTTAAAATGTGAAACCATTTGTTATAAGCATTTTGCCAAAAAATCTGATCATGACTAACTTAGTGGATTCAAGAATTGTTAGATATGTGTATGTATTCAAATTCAGCACTCAGTTATACAATGCATGGGTCTAAATAACCTTAAGGTGCTGGTTGTGAGTGGTAATTTTGAGTTCCACGTGTAGATCTAAATTCTTTGATTTATAGGACAGCCCTAATTTAAAGTAATCTAGTCTCTTTTTTCTATTTTCTATAGGAATATCAAATCAATTGAGTTTTTCATATGATTTTTCAAGGGAAGTTTGAGTTAATTTAACTTTGAACATCTGTCTCCATCCTCTGCAACTTAGCAACAAGTGAGGAAGGGCAGTTTGGTGATAAAGTCTCACGGTCTTTGTTTTGTTTTGTTTTGGCACCAGTTTCTCTGTATGGTAACAGGGGGATCCCTTTGGTCTCTCTAGAACTCAAATTGCTATTTGTGAAACTGGAGATAAATGCATTTTCATGCCCCAGAGGACAGAAGGAGAGGGATGCACTCAGGACTGCGAGTCACTCTGATCCTACAGCAGTGAGGCCCTCTAGATATCTTTGATTTTTAATAAGTTTTATTTCAAGCTGTTGTAATGTAAACTGGCAATTTCTATAGAAATCAAATGATGCAATAATCTCTTTATCTATTAAGGTATCTTTGTGCCTCTTTCTAGCTCACTAGGTTAGATTCTCTAACTCTGCATGAACATTTATTCCCAGTTTCCACTTCTACTGCCCTCAGCTGCGTTTACACTTTAACAAAAGATGGTGTGGGGAAACACCAGAACCTGTAAGGACATTAGGTGAAAAGGAGAATGAGGCAAACTCCAAGCAAGGGAAATCCTGTAGGAATATCAGTGCTGCCTGGGGTCTGTCACACCCTAAAAACTTGTAAGGAAAGACTTTATTATCTAAAACACTGGCTCAGAAAGCAAGCTCCCCTTAAATGCTCCTGGGCATAAGTGTAGAAATATACCTGTGAGCTAAACTGTAGGTGCTTCAGTTGGGTGTCTAAAGTCTGGTGAGATGAATCTGGGCTAAAGGCTTTATAGTTCTCCATAAATCAATCCTCTGCTAGGGTCAAGAGGCAATACAACATGCCTATTGCACTGCTATGGCACTGGCTGGCTGCAATAGCTGTCCATCCTCTGTGGGACGGGGCATTTTCATGAAAATATCCCGTGGTATGAGAGTTTTGAGTTCTGAACCTGACAAAATGCAATTTTGTAGTGTTATCAAATATACAAATTTAAATTCAGTTTTGGCATATTAAGGTTGACTTTTTGACATTTGACAGAGGCAATGTACATCAGTTGATCACTGAAACAGGACACTGCCATATAGGTTTTCTATTTGTTAACACACTTACAGTCTACTGTAATAAATAACCACATTTTATTGGTTAATTTTGCTTTTGGATGTCAGACAAAAGCTGTAAATAAAAGAGAAAAAAATTGATACTTCATACAGAAAAAAATCATCCAAGCAGAAAACAAATTCTTTACAGAGCCAGTGTCTAGGACATTAGAGAGAGAAACAGGTTGTGTAGTGCATTTAGAATACATGTAAGGTACAATGTTATTGACAAAATTGGAAATAATGCCTTCAATAATGTTTTTGGTTGTAGCAGTCTACATGTAGATGAGAATATTGCAACACATTTAATGTTTTTACTTGGTGTTGGAATAGTTGTGAACTAGGATGATTTGTCTTCAGTTACTTTCTCTGGTGATCTGAATTGGGAGTTGAGCACAGCTCTAACAGGGACAAGATTACTGGGATTAAAACTCAGTTTCTTCCCATAAAACATCACTTCTTGCCCCCACACTGTAACACTAGGAATGTGTGTGTGGTGTCCTCTGTTTCTTCTCAACTGGGAAAAAGTGTCTGCAGAGACACCACTGCATTCCTCAGAAGTGAAGCACATGGGCACTACTACGTATACGTTCATCTATGTCTTCTGATTTCATTCCAGCATGTAAACCCAAAATGTCAGTGGGTAAAAATAGCAAAATAAATTTCCTGGGTATAAATAAATAGATTGTGTGCATACATAGTAGATATGTACACAATAATATCAGTGTAACTGACGATACATCACACTGAAGATATGAATTCATCTTCATAAGTTCATAAATTTCTAGGCCTGAATTCTTAAAAAGGTGTTTACAGGTTTTTGGCTGCTCCATTTAAGATGCCTCTGGAATAGTCAGAACACAGGCACCCACATTGATTGACCACTTTAAAAACTGAGGTCATGTTCCTTGTGAAAAAAAAAATAAAAGGAGCTTACCTTTGAAATCAGAAATTAAATTGGAGTCTTTTATCCAGGCAGGAGCAGATACCTATTGCCAATTATAAATAGGATAGATATATATGAGGATTTTTTTCTCCACAAGAATCTTGTGAAATCCCTCAAGGATGTCACATTGGCAGTAAGTGTCCTTCTGCAAATAACTAGCAAAGCTGGCATAAATAAAATACTTTCCAAATTCTCTCAGTCCCAGCAATGTGCTCATGATCTGGCAACACAACTGATAGCTGTGTCTCTTCATTTGTCAGAGAGGTGAAAGACAATCCAGAATCTATGATGTTTTCTCCCCGCCACCCCTTTTCTCTCCTTTCTTTCTTCTCTCCTTCAGCAGATGCACAATTTCCTCTCATTCAAGACCTCTGCAGAGGAGTTGAAAAGTGCAACTTTTGACATCCTTGTTGACTTTTCTGATTTCCATTTGATGACAATTCTGTCTTAAATCTTCCTCTACTCTTACTAGACACTATGTCTCCAAATAAACATAGAAATGGAGAGTTGCTGTTTGGTGCTAAGTGACTTATTTGCCTATTTATAGGTAAGAACAGTACCTGCTTCTTAATTTTCTAAGCATTCTGTTTTATTCCTTCAGAGTGTTGATAGATATCATAGAAAAGTCTAGATTGGAAGGGACCTCTGAAAATCATCCAGTCCAACCAGCTGTTGAAAGCAGTGCCTTAGATTAGGTTATCTAGGGTCCTGCTGGCCAAGGCCTGAATATTTGCAGTGATGGAAATGCTAGCACTTCTCTGGGCAGCCTTTTCCAGTGTTTAATTGTTTTTGAGGTAAAAAATTATTTGCTTATATCCCAGCAAAATTTCCACTGAAGCAACTTATACCCATTGCCAGTTGTCCTGTCACTGTGCATCCTTGTAAAGAGAGCACCTTCATCCTCTATACACACCTTTTAGGTAGTGAAAGACTGTGATAACACCTGCCCAGAGCCTTCTCTTCTTCAGGCTGAACAAAACCAATTCCTTCACTTGTCTCCGCATGCCACTTCTCTAACCCTCTGATCATCTTGGTGACCCTCCACTGGAGCATCTCCAATTTTTCCAATGTCTCTATTGAACTTGGGGGGACCAAAACTGGACGCAGTATTCCTGGTATGACTTAAGTGCTGCAAAGAACCGAGTGATCCCTTCATCTTCTTTTTTCCTCAACATCAGCATTCCTCAATTAAGAACCTCCACAGAATGTCCAAGATGGATTCTCTATTGGCTTAGATTCTCCCTCCAAATCGAGGCATTTTTTAAGTTATTCCCTGAGTGATCAGTGTAAATTGTTTAGTTTCTATTTAAAGGAAGCTCACAGGTTTTGGGGCCAGCAAAACTGCTGACACACAAAAGTTGACAAGATCATAGAATACCCTAGTGATTGGGTTCAGCAAAGATGTAGATTAGATTAATCAGCTTGTTGGTTTTTATTTTCAAAGGAAAAGTTATAATACATAGTTTTAATAGCAAATTTATATAGCATAGATGATTACTGTTATGACCACGTGTATCTTCTAGAATACTCAATCAGGCAGTAATTTGGGTGCCTTTATAAGACTCTTGCCCATCACGGATGCAAAATTAGTATCTTAACACATTTAATTTCTTTTTTTAATATATTTTTAATGAGGACTCTACAAAATAGTTGGGTTTTAGCCACAGTTTAACAGACCTACACACAGGGGGGTGTAAATCTGTGATTTTGGTTCCATGTATTACAGAGACAGAAAACACTGATTCTGAAAAGCCTTTCAGAAAACCCTGATTTTGATTTATGTCCTTCATGACATTTGTAGAATGAACAAACTTGACATTTTAGTAAGGATTCCCTTCTAAGATCTCAACATCTGTAAGCTGGGAACTTCAACAGGCAGGTTTGGGGCTTGTTACTTCTCCTGCATAAGGCTAAAATGTAATAAAAGTTAAAGAGGAAAACAAAACTAAGTCATTGCCATCAAGTAAATAAAGAAGAAAAATACTGCAATGACTAGCTTATTAGATGATTGATCCTATCTTTTATCATATTTTGAGAGAGAGATTATACCTGTAGTGGAGTTGATCGCAATTCCTGATTATGATTAATAGAGTCTTTTTTTTATTAGACCTACTATGTAGATTCTGTTCCACATTTTCAAAAGCTTTAACAAGCAAAAGGTCTTCCAGAACAAATATAATTGAATGAAAAGTAAAACAGCTTTTTCAGCTGAGCTTCTATGTAGGAAGAAGCAACATGAAAGACAGATAATTATCCCTAGATAAAACATCAATTACTTTTTCTCTTTTTTTTGTACATCAAATCTTCTTACCTTACCGTATGCTGGTAAAAAGGAACAAATATTTTCCAGAAAATCTCAATCTTAGTGTTATCCAGCAGCTTAATGTCTAGACTGCTTGTTAGACAAGGGAAGAGGGAAGAGAGGCAGGCAGTTAAGCATCTACCAGTTACTCATGGTAACTAGGATGAGTTAGGAGAGGCAGACTTGAGCTCTGCCTCCCTCTTGCCCCTGCCAGCCAGGCTGCATGGAGCTCACCTGCCTCTTCTTCCCTTCTCTTTCTCTCAGGCTGCTCTTTGCAGCACTGATGATAGCTTATCTGGCTCTTTCAATTAAGGGCAAGAATATTTTCTGTAGAAGCCTTGAATGAATTTGTCTCACACAGAGAGCTGGTTGGGAATCAGAGGCTGGGAGGGCTGAGGGACTAGATGGCAGGCTCTCTAGCTTGCTCCGAGCCCCAATGCATGGTGAGAAATACCATTGCCATTCCTAACAGATTTTTTAATATAGCTCCTGCAGTGAAAAGTCTATAACATCTCCTGCTGTCTATCCTCTTACTGTGCTACTCTTCCCACTACCTAGCTCAAATGTAAGCTGACTGTTTTCCATCCCCTTTATGGAGAACAGACTATCCCCTACCTCTATGCAGCAGCCTTTTATGCACTTTAAGAGATGACCTTGCCTACTTCTGTCTCTTCTTTTAACTGAACAAACTGATCTTGCCTCACAGATCATGTTTTCTAGAGCTTGGATCATTCTTTTTGTTTTTATGCGAACATGAAGTGGTCAATGTCTTTGTTCAAATATCCCAAATTACACAGAGGCATTACTCTAGCAAGGGTCTCACTAAGGCTGAACAGAACAGGGGATTGGTCTGTGTCTTATTTTGTCTGGTTATATTTCCCAGGATGTTTTTTTTTCCTTTTACTGACAGTATGACATTATTAGCTATGGTATAGCTCATGAACCAGTTCTATACAACTGCTACTTAGTCAATTGCATTTGTGTTGGTGGTTATTCATTCTTGAACGTAATATGTTGATCCTCTGCAATATCATTATATGATTTTTTTCGACTATGTCTCTAATATGTTGAGACAGGGTTAGAATTCAACCTCGTCTCCTGAAGTACTGGCAGTTCCTTGTGGTCTGTGTTTTATGCACATTTAGTATTCCAGTGCAGTTCTGCCTATGGAAAATCATCAGCTCTCTAATGCCGAAACACTTGATTTGGAATGACTCATGTTTGAAAAATGTTCCCCAAATTCAGAGCCAAGGTCTGAGCTTTTGCCCAGTTACCTATCCTCACTGGAGGCCCCTGGCACTACCATAGTGGCCTGGGCCAAGGACGATGGAGGGCCTGGCACTTCTTCGGGGAAGCGGATGCTTCATCCCTGACAATCACAATACAGTTTCACTGAAACATCCCAAGTGTGGGAACTTACAGCTCACTGGAAATTTTGAAGAAAAAAAAATTAGTCTGATTTAGACTGATTATGCATTGAAAACATTGCTGTCCCTCAAGATTGCCAACAAGCCAAAAACTTCAGAAAAACTTATCTACCTTTGCTAAGAAGGGTCATCTCAGATGAAACAAGAAAAGATAGATACCTTCAGATCACTTATAAATTCTACTCCGTTTTTTCCTCCCCTTTCTGCCCACAACACTCTCTGTCAAGTGACCTACAATGTCAGACAAGTGCCTACACCAATTCCTGGTGGACAGATGCCCACGCTAATAAAATACAGAAGTCCAGCTCTGCTGAAAAACACGGGTTGAATATACACTGCATGCAGAATTGAGACTGCCTTCTTAACCTTAGAGGGTATATATCGCCAAAGTGGTGTCAAGGTATGTGCAGAGCATTATAAAGAAACCAAAGCTTTTACTGAAAGCAAAGAACCTGATCATGGAACAAAGTGCACCAAAGCTGAAAGACTCTCTGTTGACATAACTGGATTTTAGTTCTTGCAATTCTCACTACAAGTACTTAATTTGACATTGAAGGAAAAAAAGATGGATTTGAAAAATGTGTAAGAATGGCTTGCTTTGTTAACATGCATTGACTGTAAGAATCTGACATGACCTTGGTTTCTCTTTTCTCACTTGTACAGTGTTTCATGACTAATTCTTCCTTTAAAAGCAGGATTTTTCTTCTCTACATTGAAGAAAAAAAATAATTCTAAACTTGTCTCTCTTTTCCTGATGTTACAGTTGCAATTATGTTGATATATGCTCCCAACCTTTTGTAGCCTACCTCTGAAGTATTTGTTAAACAAGTGTTACCTTTCAATCGCCTGCTCTTGCCCCCTTTATTCTCATTACTCAAGATTAAAATGTATTTATTTCCTTACACAAGCCAAACTTCTCCAAGCACATCCACCTACTGCCCACTCAGTCTACAATTTTCTCCTTTTAATATAGTGAAAATCTATTTTTGAACCTTGTCTAACAAATAGAACATTCAACATAAATTCTTTCCAATTCAGATGCAAAATGGCAGTTATCTCAACATTTAATTGCTTTTTGCTTTTCATCCTAGTTCTTATGTCTTCACCGGTTATTTAATTAGCTTTTGGAAAGTATTTAAAAATAATGGGTTACAAGAAGTTTAAAACTCAGCCTTCAGTGAATTCTGTTCCTCTTAATGTACAGGACTCTTGCTCCACTTCTGACAGTGCAGAGATCTGTGGCATTTCTGTGTCACCTAAAGAGACGATGCTCAGCGCAGATCCTTCTGGGCAGACACTTGTTAAGACATACATGGCAATCTTAGCAAAGATATTTGAGGCAGTCCAGGCTATTTTCTTCAGACCTTGCATGCGTTGTATCTCAATGCTGGGCAGCCACAGAAATCCATTTCTTACATTAAGACGTTTGAAAAGAAGAGGCTGGTGTCCCAAGAGGCAAGTTGGTTGCTCCCCCTGAGAATCAGTCTTGAAAAATCTACATTGTTTTGTGCTGTCCAGCTGCTCCAGGCTTTAGACTCAGAGGTGTTCAAAGAAATATGTAACGCCAAATCCTGAATTGTCGGCTATGAGCATTCAAGGAATGTGTAGAGAGGTTATGAATTAATTGATACCACAGATCTATCATGTAGCAAACCTGAGGGAAAAGTGATTGCAAATCGCATTGTCAGAGAGTGGCGCGAGCTGGCTGCTCTGCAGGGGAAGGTGAGCGGGAGCGGGTGGTGACGGCTCGCAGCACCTGAGCTAGGAGGGCAGAGCAGGTGGGTGACAGCAACCTGGATCAGCCACGGGCCAGTGACCAGGGAAGAGGCTGCCGAGCCCGCTGGTGCTCTTGGGGCCCTCGCTCATATTCTTTGAAGTTCATGCATGTGATTTCCTGGGTCGGCCCTGCACAATTTTTCAAGACTTGGTAAGAAGGGGCTTGAACAAGCTTTTCGTACCAAACCTGGTTTAGCTGCTTAGAGAACTGGATTCGTCAGCAAGCAGACAATGTTTTCCTGCCGTAGTATACTTGTAAACAGTAAATGGTTAGGCAGGGAAAACCTTCTTATTTATTTGCCTGCCTTTTAGATGAAGAAGGAAATTTTCACGTGTTACCATAAATGGCTTAAGACCTCTAGAAAAAACAAACAACCTTGCCCCAGTACCTCTGTCCTTGAATAAACAAACATTGAATAAACAAACAAAGTTCTAGAACTTTGTAGCCACAATTGGACTGTGTGCAGCTGAAAACCCATTAGTAAAGCTATCACCTGAGGTATGTTTCCAATTGCTAAACAGCTTGGGCATTATCTCAATCTCTTATCCATAAAGTATTTAGACTTTATAATTAGATTTTAGAAAGACATGGATTGATTAGCTCTTATCCTCATTTAGGAAATGATACCCCCTTCTGGATTTTAGTGTCTGTTTCCACTAATGTCTACAGTTTAGAATCCTATAATGTATTTAACTCCGATCTATCTATACAATATCTGCAATACAGGAAAACACCATTAAATTTTAAATGAGCAGGATTCCAATAGGTTTTCTCAGCTTTATGGATGTTTCAGATGCTAATGCTAAGAGGTTATAATATTTCATGCCTCTATTTCATGTAGAATAGATTGCATTTCTACAATCCTTTGCTTCTCTGTTTGCTAGTTGCCAATAATCCAGCTGCGTCTCATTCCAAACTTGGGCTGCATGGCTGCTTGGTTTCCCTGCATTGTATGAAAAATGTGTTTCCGTGAAGCTAATGAACAGACTTGGTTTGCAAGTGCAAGGTTCAGGCTGAGCTCTGAGTTTTAAGTTCTTAACAACAGATTTTTTTGAAAAAAAAATGCAGAGACAAAGAAATAAAAATTGGGGGAGGAAGGGTGGGAAAAGGGGTGGGAAAGTATAGGCCAGAACAGTGGGGCAAACAATCTTGTGCTTCAGAGGATGCAGGAGAAGTCCTAATAATAGATATGGGCAGAGCAGAAGCAAGGATAAACTTTTGAAATTCCAGACAGGAATAGGAGATGTAGATCAATCCCATATTTCACTCTTTACTAGTGGGCAACTTTCTCTCCAATGGCATAAAAAGACTGGAATCAGATAAAAGATTAATAGTCACTGACTACTGAGAGCCAAATACTTACAGGAACCTTCCGTCCTACAGAAGAAAATTATTACTTACTAGTGGTTTTGTAGCAGCAAAAATGACTCCAGTGGTGGCTGGACTTTCTCGTTGTGATGGTCATTTACTTGTAAACGACAACTGGAAATGACAATGCCAGTCACAGTGATGAACACAGACTGAAAAATCATAAAGAAAAAGGGTATGTAATAAGAAAAGAATAAATACTATTAATTAACTACTGTTAATAATAGTAGCAGGAGTAGTTCACTGCTGAACTAGCACATATTTTATTAATTCTTCTGAAACTGTTCTCTCTACTGAGCGGACAGAGAGAGGGATGCAGGCCAAATTCTACTGTTCTGAAGAGAGGGCGAGCAGAAACCTAGTCCTGGCACCCATTAACCTGACCTTGAAAGCTGTGTCATGGGAATGCACGTGGCTGTGTTTGAAACACAAGCAAAATTAAGTTCGTATTAGCTGATGGTCTTGGACCTTTATTGTCTGGGCAAGCTAATTAATTTACCACTTTAATAAGGAGCTTGTAGGATGTAAAATCATGCTTGTTAGCATGTTAACAAGGCTGTAAACTGAGTACTCTCTTTAGATTGTAATATAACCAGCTTTATGAGAGCAGGGGGATTAAAAGAGCTTCCTCCGCAGCACATATCTGATTTAAATTAATAAAAATACTAATGAAAAATTATCTTGGGGATGAGATAATAGACCTGCTATGAGACCTGCAGTACCCAGTCCCCATGGAATACAGACGCTGAAAATCACAGCCTAAATCCATTACTGTTTACTGAAGTCTTTAGCGTTAGAGCCTACAGGCTTAAACCCAGGAATGACCAATTCAAGGCCTTCAGCATTTCCCAAAAGACAAATTAACTTTCAAGCTCTTAAATGATACCCTAAAAACACAGTATCTTCTCTGCATTGCATCTACCTTGTTTTAGCTGCAATACCTTTTGTCCAAGTGGGAATTTAAGTCGTGTTAGCCAGCCAAAGTATCTTCTGCCCTTCCTTTTACTGATTATTAGTAAGCCACAAATACTACTGTCATTCTTCATCTCAGTCTGGATGCTATTTGGCTCGTAGCCTGGTAGCCTGAGGCTTTGGCCACATGCAACACCAGAAAGATAAAGGTCAGGACGATGGGGGAGTGTTTTACGATCTCCTTGTAAGAAGCTGAACGGAGAAGCCCATGGAGCAGGCCTGCATCAGTTAAATTATCTTTCTGCTTGGCATATCTTATGGCATGTCTGTTAAAAAAGTCTATGCTCTAAACTTGAAGGAATGGTGCTTTTTTTTTATTAAAATGCTGAAAAGGATGGTTTAGGTTCAGTTATATCCAGTGTGCCTGGCTGACAAGAGTTACTCACCAATTCTTTAACTTGTAAAGTTGCTGTGAAGAAGTTATGTGCAGAATCTGAAAAAGCAGAAAGGTTTACTGTAGAGCTGAAGGAGCGTGACTAATCCTTGCTTGGCACCGTATGTTTCCTGAGAATGGAGTTAGCACAGTAAAATACCATTGAGAAGGGTGACCCAGTGGACCAGAGCAATAGCAGAGGAAAAGCAGGGAAGAACTGCCAGTAAGACATTAGCTGGCAAGGCCCAGCAGAGTAGAGCAAATTGCTAGCCAAGACCTGAGAGAGGGTTACATTTCTGTTGCATATTTAAGACTGAACTTACCCAGGATTTGAGGTATGGTCCACTGAAGGGTTACCACATTTCGTAAAGGTGGTAGAGGGTTCATACCGAATGCTGAAGATCCCTTTTGCAAGAGAACACATGGAGCACCTGTAGCCACCGACTGTTTTGGTCCCCAGGGGATTTCTTCCTATACAGCATAACACAGAGAAGTTTGTATCAGTAGTCTCTGTGTATTTTGGAGATAATTCAAGGTTAGGGAAGGTAACAGTATTTATGTTAATGAATATTCTACTCTAGCACAAAGTTTTGTGCTTTTTTTGGTAAGCAGTTTTGTATTTCATATTTGTGATTATTTACTGACTGAAGACACTCTCCATGTAATTGCCTGGCTGTGCTGTCTGGCATCTAATAGCATACTTTTAAAATAGGTCTTCTTACTTCTGTCTCTCAGTTTTCTTCATTATTCCTTACCAGCTTCAAGAAACTGGCCTTGCTAAGCCATTTGACTTTGGCAAATATTATTTTTAGTTCAGTGAGTAATTCTATTTACCCAACACAGCAAACTTCACTTTGGATTTGACTGATAATTTTCTGCATTTCAGACAGGTAGTTTTTCTAATTTTTAGAAACATCCTGGGGATTAGTGACAGTAAAAGAACATCACATGTTCTCAAATTGTTATGATTTCTCTTTCTGGAGAAGATGTTTAAAGTTGTTTTTTTTCCTTAATTTGGACAACACAACTATATCATGATTCTTATAATAAAATGGACTTGCCTAGTAGATTTACTTATATCATGCATAGTTGTTTGTAATTTAGCCCAACTGAGATTAAACTCATTAAACTTTATGTAATATGTACATGGACAGCAACATCCCCATCCCCTCCCCTGCAAAGCAAAAAATAAAACCTTGCCACATGAAGCTTCATTGCTAAACAGGTCAGGGAGAAAAAATGTAGACTAAGATATTACATCTGGTTGGGGATTTTTCTGGATAGGGAAATCAAGGCAGAAAATTATTAAAATAACTTCCAGAAATTTACAAATCTGTTGAAAAACAGATCTTTGAAGTTCCAGTCCAGGATTACAAAATTGTCCTTTTCATTCCTTATTGAAAATGGTGAACTTTGCTGGGGGTAAGGAAAAAGTCCAGATTCTTTTTCTTCATCCTCTAGCCACAGAGTTGATGAGTTACCTGCCTTGAAGACTGATCTGTTTGGAGACAAATACTGAAAGAGGCACAATAAACAGTAATTTAGGATGAAAGCAAGTGACAAACCAATTCCTCTCAATTCATTGCTCATCATCAAAACAGCAATGAAACATATTTGTGCAGCAGCTCTGGATAAGAAAAAAAACCCACCCAATCCATAAGTGTATTGAAAAGCCTAAAGCATTCGTGTCAGCCTTGGAGCTTGTAGTAGTTTACACCTTTTAACAGTAAAGGCCTGAGTACACCTTACACACAGGTCAAGGACCCCCCAGGCCCCCTTCAGAAGCTGAAAGAGCTGAAACAAAACACTCCCGATGAGTACAGGGACATGAGCTGAATCTTCCCTGGATCTGGCAAACATGAGCAGTGTTGAGGAAGGAGGCATGAAGCTAGAAGTATGAAGATTCAAAAAAAGGACTGGGAGAAGTGTGGAAGGTGGTGGTCAGGGTAGGGTTTTAACAGTGGGAAGCAGAAATTGTAATGCTGAAAGTGAGTACTGTAGCTAAGCACCTGAAAGGTGATGAATAGAGCCAGGCAAAGTACTTTGGTGGAAAACACAGCTGGAAGGCAATTTTGGTAGTCTCCCTTTTTATCCCTGAAGATCTAGATGCTATAGCTGGAAATAAATTCAGAATCCTATAGGGAAATACTGATATTTCATGGAAACTGCTGGGAAAGGCTGGAACAGTATTCAGCATCTGTTCTGAGGAAAATAAATCTGCTTTGAGGATACAGTTATGGTTCCTCTTCTAAAAGTTTGATTTTATTTTGGTCTTCCATGTTCTGTAAGCTGCTCCTGTCCCTCAGGAGCCTCCAGAACTGGAAGAACTGGGATTCAGACAACAATCACTTTCATTGAAACCATTAAACTCTTTCGTCTCTTTTCATCTACTTTCACATTGTTTTGCCATGTATTTCACATCCTTTCACTAGATTCTGCTTGATCTAGAAGCTGTACATGCTATAACTGAAGTCAGATATTATAAGATCTGTAACAAAAAATACTAAGAGAGAAACAGTTTTGCTCCTCAAGTGAAAAAGGAAGCTGATAGTAGACACCAGGGTAAAACTAAACCCAGAGATTTCTGCTAACCTGGAGCACCAGCAGCTGAGGGGTACCAGGTTCTGCCTAAGTGCTCCAAGGGGCAAAACTAGACTAGACAGACAATTTTTGTTTCCTTTCACCTTGTGATGTGAATTACTTGTTTTTATTACAAGATCGTTTTTGAATTTGTCCAGACTTCTAAACTAATTAGTGTAAGAGCTTCTGAAAATAAGAGTTTGAATGTTTTTGAGTTAGCATGTTTTCTTCATTGTCTTTAAATGCAAGGAAAATTGATACGATATCCTTCTGTTAGTTTGTTTCACAGAAAGGAACCGTTTTGCACAACTCGTAACTGTGATCCTGACCAGGGAAACCCTGTCAGGTGGGGCTGGTCCTTACGCGGAAGCCAGCACAAGGGCGCAGGCAACATTGCTGCCTAGTGCACTGTTTAGAAAGTTAGTAGATAATGTTACTTTAGATTTGATTTTCCAGCTTTATCAACTCTCCTGCCAATTTTTAACTTGAAGTGCCACGTATTTCAGACAGAAGCCAGCAATGCTGAGATCTGCCTTCAGGCAGCTGTTCTAGTCAAGATTTCAGGTTGTTCTGAAGCAGACATAACACTTCCTTCTCACAATGCCGCTGACACCTCTGGGAAAACTGGAGACAAAAGGAGGCAAAATGCTTAAGTTAAAGACCCAGAGAAAAGCCTTCCACGTGCTGTGCATGTTGTCTTGTTTTTGAGAGGTTTATTAAAGGTCTTACATTAATGAAAATGAGTGTCCGATCAGCCATTGCATGTATTTCTGAAAGGAATGATAATATGCCCTTTGCTGTGGCTCAAAAGGGATTTTTATTTTAAACTTCATGAGTTAATAGAACAACCTTGCTTTGAAGTCAGTGACCACTGCAAATATCAAACGTATTTATAGACAGGTACAAATATGCATTCGTGAACTGTCTGGCAACTTGCTCTCTTCCAGCCTGTCCTAGGGTTTCGGGAGATCATCTGTAACGTCACCCTATCAACTAAAACCACAACGAGAGCTAGCCAGCTTCTGGAGATAAAGCACCAAGAGGATAGTGTTTCACTTCACAGCAGTAGCTGATGCAGTCTATTAAGTTTCTTTTTCTTTCTTTCTTTTTTTTTTTTAATATTTCATTGTATTCTCTTCAACCTGCAGTACTCATTACAAATCAGGCAACTTGTTATATCATCAGGCAGCAGTGAGAGAACAGAAAGAAACTTTGCTCTAAAAATTATTTAACTCCCAAGGGAACAAAATTATGTCTTATTTTTACACAGAAATTCATTGTAACAAGGAAGATATTGTGGAATAAATTCGAAGAAAAGAAGTCTACACCTATTTATACTATTATTTATTTTCCACACTTCCATAACTTTTATCATCTTCAGCAAAGCCAGCAACATTTTATTTTAATATCTTTGTTTGTCATTTTCAGTGACATTATTCTAAGGTTCAGTCCTTAATGGCAAACTTTGGATAGAGATTTCTTCCTGGTAACCTCTCTTTCTATCTGAGAACAGAAGTGCCTGACCCACAACCTGCTGAAATCAACAGGAGTTCTTTCCTCTGGCTCCAGTGGCCTTTGGGAGAAGATTGTTTGGATTTTACTAGATTTTCACTGCTCAGAAGATAGTGAGCTGGAATCACCTCTTGCTGGGTCAAAAAGAAGGTCTTTTTTTTCAAGACAATGATTACACCTTTCTCAGCTTCTACCAGTCCTTCGTGAAATATTCATGTCTTGTGGACTCAAACATTGCTGCTTGCAACAACATTTGTAATACTTGACAAAAATGAATGAGAGTTCAGTTGAACACATCTGTATCTCAGAGAAAAATGAAAACAGGTTGTAGCTTGTAACCCCAAAGCCATGATGTTTCTCTCTCTGTCTCTCTCTCTCACACACCTTTTTTTTTTATCTTTGGGTAAATTATGAGTTATATTCAGTGGGTGCTTATTTATTTCTTATTTTCTGCTTTCTAAGCCATCCAAGCTCTTGTGCAGAAATCAGTGTAACTCTAATACTTTGGGAGTGTGTAGAGCAACATAGCCGCATGCCCAGCATTCTATCAGGCAATGAAGGGCACACCTATGCAATAAATCCACATCTGTTGTGTATGATAGGCCTTTCAAAATCATGACAAACACCTTTTGAAATGACCTGAATAATTAAATGTTTTCCCCACATTCTCTTTTTCCCTACATTCCAATATATTTGGTCAGTCCCTCACTCCCCACACGCATCACATCTGAAAACACGCCACTGGAGTCAGAGCCTGCTTTGTCATTCATCCTTTTCATAATAACACACTGACAAACTTGACAACATCGCCTAAACCCACATCTGGAGTTTTGAAAAAGAAGTAACTTCTTGCAGAGGTGTAGGATCTGTCTCTGTTCCCACACAAGTAGCAAAAGCGGGCTGAATGCGCACAACAGGATTCTGAAAAATGAAACGACTTGGAAGAAACAAGCGGTGACCTATGCTAATCAAAGCAGTTTTGTCTCTCTGCCATGATATGTTTACACTTTTAGATGCAGCACAAGTTGGCAGGATTTTGTCTCATCACACTTACGTGGAAATTTTCTGCATATTTCAGTCGTCATCATGACTTTTCCTGGA
The DNA here is from genome assembly GCF_965183815.1 of Platalea leucorodia. Taxonomy (NCBI): domain Eukaryota; kingdom Metazoa; phylum Chordata; class Aves; order Pelecaniformes; family Threskiornithidae; genus Platalea; species Platalea leucorodia. Next base: position 117,075,956 of record NC_138824.1, read on the forward strand.
CAATAATTGAAAGTCAACTTCTGTTCGCATTTTTGCTTCAGGTTAAACTAGGGTAACTCTATAGTAACTCCATTGAAATAATTTGCAGTGTTGTAACAGTGTATTTCTTATATTTCACATTTTCTGATACTAGAGAAAATGTCTCTCTTTTCAATGTGATTGCAGCCACATCACATGTAGTAGCTTGGACAGGTATTGCCTCCTCCTAGCCCCTTTTTAAAGTAGACTATGAGCAAAATACCTGCTTGTTTTGTAGAATATTCACTGCCACAGCCTTCGAAAAATAAATATTCAAACCAGCATAATTTTACCAAGTCATCATGTGATGAATGAATTCAAAGTCCAGAGGCTGTGGAAGTTTTCAGCTCAGAAAGGCCAACGACTGTTAACAGCTTCACTGCAGAATTAGGGGTTTTCTGTCCCCTTCCACCAGTTCTGGTCTGTGTACGCAAGGAGGAGCCTGGGTGCAGTTGGAACTTCAGCAGTGGGACAGGCGTCTGCATTTCTTTCAAATAATCCAGAAGAGAGGAAAAAGGCACCCAGGGAATGCCAGAAGCTCAGAAAATGCATGTAGAACAGAACCTTTTGTCAAATACAAACTACTGCCTGCCTGCCTGCCCACCAAAAAACATTAAAAAGTTGTATGGTTTGTGGCTTAAAGCAAATTGAATTTGAATAAATTTGAGGTACAAGAAGGCTTAGAAATTGATTTTATGAAATTTCAATATAGTTATTTCATTGTTTTTGACCTGCCTCTGAGCTAAAAATACTATTCTGACAACAAAACATGCAAATCCAAGTTTGCATTCAGGGACTAAACCCCAAACTGTTCTGCTCTTGACATCAAGAGTTTCCAATTGCAGGCTCTGGTTTCAGCATTCTTTTATTTTCTTCTAAATAATTTGGCTCAGCTCAGCCATAAAAAAGAGATCTTTTTTAAAAATGTATTTTTTATAATTTATTTTCTCTATCTTGCAATCCAGAACTACTGTAACTGAGACAAGTGCTCTCTGTAGGACACAGATCACTAGTGTAGGAAGATCTTTTCTTTACAAATGCTCTTTACCAATGTCAGCTCCAGAGACTTTTTTTTTATTTGAAACAGCTGCTAGAAAGCTATCTTTATGTGAATGCATAAAAAAGAGAGGTAAATATATATGCGTTCTCATACAGATTGCATACTTCCAGCAGGGTGAACGACTCACTGCTAAAGCAGATCTCCTCTGGGTTTCTATCCTGTGAGCCAAATTCCCTTAGCACTCTACACTTCCAGGTGCATCCTTCTGCTGGTGCAAATCCCCAAAAATACAACTCAGTAAAGATCCCTGCCTGGCTGCTTTTTTCAATAATTCACATTTGAATTTTCATTCCCTTCAGAAGAGCTAAGGAAGAGGCACAGGAATAACCTACAAGGAGCCTAAAAAGAAACTGGGAAACAGAAATATAGATACAAATAATAGCTAAAGACTGGTGGGATTACTGGAGGGGTAGAGGGTGGGGAGGGAAGGGGATTGTTTTGATAAACCTATCTTTGTATTACATAGTAAAAGACAGTCCCTGTCCCCAAGGTCTGCCAGTGTAAATGCCCAAGGAAACGAAAGTCAGACAAGGAGGAATGACGTGCTCAATGTCACGCTGCGGTGGCAAAGCTTGGGGCTCCTGTCTCCTCATCCAACATCTGAGTGCCCCAAACTGTTTGCTGAGGCTCAGATTCGTTGGCAGTTCTTTCTGAAGAGAAAATACTGTTTTAGCAAAATATTTCAGAATAGATCTCTCAGTATTTGAAGGCAGTGGTTCGTTTTAGGCTATATTATATATGCATTATTTCTTAACTTATGCTGATCCTTTCTGGCCTGTAGAAATAATATCATCAGTACATCTATGGCGCTTGCATACATTACTCTAGAAGACAGGAACATAAGCAGAATCTGCCTTTTTTGCTTGATTGATTGCATTCAATTTCATTTCACTCTGTGCTGCTTCTGCTTCTATTTCTTATAGAATACACGCTACCAGGAAGGTCAGATGGGCACCAGATTTTAAGCATGACTTATATTGCCAGTAACTAGCAAGCACTTTCCCCTTTAGTCCAATCATAACCCATGCATGGACCAAACCATCCACCTGCTTTTGAAAAAAAAACCCAGTTCTTCTATTACAAAAATAAAAGAAAATGGACAATTATAGATAAACAGCTTATGTTTCTGGCACACGCTTTAGCAATGGCTGTTGCAGTATCAAAATAAAATTTCCCTGTTAATAATCTCCTGTTAAGTGCTAATCACAGGTGATGGGCAGCAGACAACAGCTCTGGTGGCTTGCAGCAATTCACACGCACGGAGAACCTATTCTGCTTTATGGTTATTGGGTAGCTCTGAGAGGCAGACCTTTACCTAACTGTGACACCACAGAATTCCTTCGATTCTTACAAAACAAAAAATATACTCTTAACGTGCACGGTTCTTGTGATCAGTCATTCAACAACTCACGCATTGTGTTTCTCAGAAGGCACCGTCGTTTACCCTTGCTAATAGATTTCTATCGGTTAGATCTATTTGTGTCCTGCAGCTTTTCCTTGTATTTACACAACACTCCCTTGGCCAAACACAGGTTTCATTGTAACTCAATGTTAATAACAAACACAATAAAAAATTGATATATTTTATGCTGTTTTATGAGAGATAATGAAGCGGTGTATTTTATTACCGTGGAGGAGTGCATTTTCAGAGTGCTGAATAAACCTTGTTAACAGCAGAAGGAATTGCAATGGGGTCACATTTGTGACAGCTTCACATTATGCTTCTAAACTTGCAAGAGGTCCTGCCTGTGTCGGTGGCGTGCTTAGTGCTTCAGCTGCAGTGATTTGTGTACAAGCTGCTGCTTGGGGATCAAGAGCTTTACTGGGAACAAAACTCTCCAGGGAAGTGCGTGTGCCAGCAGCGGCATGTCATTTTGTTCCTCCAAATATACAAAACTCCTGCTTCACATATGCATATGCAATATGCATTTTAGGAGTCAGCACCAAAATTATAAGGAAGACAATCGAATTGGGTTTTCTGCTTAAAAAGGCTCATCTTATACACACGGACTCTGAAATGGCAGCTAAGTAAAAGAAGTTGCTCAGTGCAAACAAACCAGCTAAAGAACATTTTAGATGACTCCATTAGCAGGCGGGAGTCCCTTACCCTGCTGATGACGTGGTACTGGACTTCAGCTTCCTCCAACATTAGGCATCGCTGTGTTGGGGCTCATAAACCTTGCACACTGTCCTATGACTACCACAAAATCCTGCTTCGGTCGCAATTTGAAAGCTGTCCACTTTGGTGCCAGCTGTCAGAAGATTAAAAACACCAGTAGGGCCTAGCAAGCTGTACAGGGCCGTAACTGCTTGGATGATGCGGGTCTAATAGCAGGGAGACTGTGGCACTGCTTGGAGCCTTCCTTTGCAGAGGATTATCGTCAGAGAGTGGGCAGCCAAGGACTAAGGACTAAGGTTTTTCCTGACTCTGCTCTCTGGTAAACTTCCTTCTGTGCTACCTTGGTGCTGGGGCACTCTTTGCATCCTTCAAAAGACTGATCAAGCCTGTCTGAGTTGGCACCAGGGCAGCGCTAGCAAGACTGGTGTTGGAAGAGCTGTCACTAGCAGCTGAGCAGCAGCTACCTGCTGTCCAAAAGACCTTTCTGACTTGCAGCAGATGAGCATGACTGAATCCACCCTGATGTACTGTTCTGACTTTAGCTTCTCTGGTTCATATTTGTTACTTCTTTCCTGCAGAAAGGTGTGGATGCTTTGCTTTTCTTCCTAAAGCTCAATTGTATGTTTACTTCTCTGCTTCCTTTACTAATTTATTAAATATCAAATGAAGCCAAAATGCAGCTCTAATACTTTCTCAGGCTAACTTCTCCTTCCAAGCTTTCCTAAGCCCCTCAAATATATTAAAAGGAAATTTTTCATTTGTGAAACCAATGAATTGAGAAAGGGAAGGCAAAAAGAAATACTTGGGAGCACACTTGAATCTTGACTACATTTGCTGCCTAAAACATCTAGCAAACAACTGAACTGATGTTTCATATTAGGCTTTTGCTACAACATCTCCTGCTGACTTCACTCAGGTTCATGTTGTTTACAGTAGACACCACCCAAATTCTGTTCATTACTTAATTATTGGAGTTTCCATTTAATTTATATATACCATGTTATTCTCTATCTCAGCTCTAATTAACAGTTAGCTACAAGTGCCCCCTTTATGACAGCAACTAGGTTGTATGCAATGGTAGCTCTGCCTTGGCTGGGGAAGGGGAAGGCCAGTGGTTCAGGTGCCCTACACACAAGAACAGCAAATGTCCGGTGCTTTAATCTGGTAGCACAGACCTGGTCGTCATGCACGTTGCTCTTATCCTAAAAAGAGGCTCCCAAGCCACAAAGTTGGGATTTCAATCTGATCTTCCCTAACGCAGTCTTACTGTAAGGTAAGATGTAGGTCTATTAATTTTTCCCGCAGAACACCTTTTTAGAAAAGTCTATTTTTTACATTGTATTCTCACTGAAGTAGTAGAAAACATAGTTTTTATTTTGTATATATAGTATACACATATATATTTATACACACACACATTTCATGAGAGTGAGATACTTTTGCAGGTTTTTCTTTTAAAAGAAATAATGGAAAAAAGACTAGAAGAGGATATTTGGACTGTAGACCTGCTCCAGTGGATGCATGAAGCCTTCTCAATGACAGTATAATGAGTACCACCCCATGATTCAACACAGTTATTGGAGAAGAATATTTGATTGCAGTTTCACAACCACGGTAGTTTAAGTGACATTAAAGTACAAGAGTAACCAGTGAAAGCCGGGGTCCTCCTCCTGGGTATTTTGAGGACTAACTGTTCAGCTAGAAGTAAGTGAACTGGTCTCCCTTTCCTCATTATTTTGTTTTCCACCTCATGCAGTTTTTGAGAGCCTTAATTTATCATTTGGAAAGTGCTTTAAGATCCTTTCACAGAGCTGGCTATAAAAATGCAAAGTATTAGGAAACAAAATCCCACGAACAATTAAAAATTAATCACCTTCAAGCCAGAGCTTTCAGAGAAACGTCCAGTAGAAATAAAAAGACAACCTGGACTTGCAGGAAGAATGCTCTATTCACAGGAAAAATGAAGAAAAACAACCCCTTCCAGCTGGGGGATGGTGTTTTCTCTGCTGTCCTGCTGCCGCCTTTTCCTCCTCCGCAGTCCCCTGGAAGTTCACACTGCCATGAGAAGCAGAAGCATGGAAGACAAAGGACATCGCCTGAGAAACAACAACATGGAGATGCCTGTGCACTGCCTGCCTACTGGCAGCCCCGGGCCAGGCTCTCCCCATGAGCACTGGTTTAAATAACTGGTTTAGCCCTTCTGTAGGGGGTGATCCAGCTCAAAATGGGGGCTGGCACTCTCCAGCGGGGAGGCATGGGGGAGCATTTAGAAGGAGGCATATGAAGCTGAAAAGGAGAAAGACCGGGAAGGGGCTGTCACACAGAGGCTGGTGTGCCTGGGGGAAGGTGTGATGGAAAGCGCTTGATCTGGAGAGGCAGGAATGGGGGGGAGTAGGTATTTGGGGCTCAAAGGGTTATTTGGAGGCCGGTCATGGGGGGTGTAGGAGCAAATTCTTGTCCCTTGGGACAGGAGGAACAACAGCAATGTGAGGATGACACACTCTCATCTCTGCATCTCTTCGTCAACAAAAACCCAAGGTAGTTTGCCGTAGGAAACTGATGAACAAGAAGAGCAGAACAAGTACCAGGAGGTCCCTGAAGGGATCCAGTATCCTCACAGAGGCTTGTTGATCTGTCCCTGAACATCTCCAACTGAGTCTCCACAGCCTTCTTGGAGAGCCTCTTCCAGGGCTTTGCTGGCTTTATCTTTATCAAGCTTTTCCTCATCTGAATCTGCTGCAGCTTAAGCCCACTATTTGTCCTACACAGTATGTTGCAGCCATGCTTCTAGACAGTAAATTGACAGAAAGACAACAGTGGCCATTAAAAGGCAGACTGAGATTGTGTGTATGAAACAAGAAAGATTGTACATGGCCCACTGGACTGCAATGCTATATGCACAGGGCAAAGAAGCGTTTGAGAAGAATTTATTTATAGAAAGATATTTTTGGTAATTGGATTTACAGACATAGCAATAAAATAATTTGAAGTAAAATAATCTGAAGTCAAAGACTCAGCATGGCAATTGAACTAATATTTAATGTTATACATCAGTTAAGTATATAGATCAGTAATAGAAATCCCAAGGAAAACTGACTTGGAGCACAGAACCTAACTATCGTTGCTCCAAACTAAAAGTGGCTGCGCATGTGAGCAGGCTGTCTGGCTGAACTGTGGGACATTCATCCCGAACTCTCTGGAAGTTTTATGTTTAAAACATTTCCTTTGGTTATTGTCATGCGATGTCCTTGTTGGCCTTTTTATATGGAAGTAAAAAAACTAGTTATTTTATCTGTTCAGCTTTTTTTCCCAGCTTCAATTATTTTCAATGGATGTTTCAAGTTCTCCTTTTACAGAATGTTCTGAGAGCTACTCTTATGCTACAAGAAAAACATATTTCAGCAAGCAAGCTATAAATGCCACATTTCTTTAACAGTAAAAAAGACTAACTTTCTGAATCTTGATATCAGTAGTTTTGCAAACTACTTCACGGAAAGACTTTTTTTTTTTTTTAACCACAGTCAAGCAGTCCACAGGCTGCCAGCCCGACAGTGTAAACAAATCTGTTTTTCTGGGTTCCCTTTGTCAAATCAGCCTCCAGCTGAAATACAGACAGATTTATCTCAGATGAAATATATCAGGCACATAAAGCAATAATTATAGCTGTCTGGTCATATGTTGAGAATAAAGAGCCAGCCTTAGATCAGGGTCAGCAACAGAGGGTGCCTAAAAGACACACAATTTTTGAATAGAAGCTGGGAGCATCGTTTCTTGATAGACACAGAGACAAAACGGCAGCGAGCCATAGTCTAGGGAATACCAATATGTTAAGAGGATGTTAGGAAGAACGCAGTAATCACCAAGTTGTGGAAATAACTCTCTACATATCTGGAGAGTCACTTTTCTGGCTTCAGCTGCGCGTTGTACCCGGGCACTGTGAACTAGACATCACCTGAGAGCCACCCTGCCCAGCGCTCTTTCTTCAGGTTCAACTGCGGATCTGCAGAGACAGGGAGAAGCTTTCTCAGTGTGCTTGTGACTGAACCAACCTCCCAAAGGACACTGAAATGCTTCGATAAACTTTCATATCTTGCAGGAAGACTAACCTCTTTGCAACAGCTGTTCCCAAAGGACCTTAGTAGAGGAAAATCTAGCGTAGGTTTGTATTGAATTGTCTCTTCATAAAATCCAGAGCACCAGGTACTCCAAGCTGTGATAGTCTGAGGGTGGCACTATGGACCTCAGAGAATTTGCTCTTTCTGAGTGTTTTTTAACGCACCCTTAGGGCCGAGCACCTTTGCCACCCAGTGCCTCCTGCAGCCTGGCTCTGTTGCACGAGGGTTATGGATATTTTTCAGTTGAGTGAAGAAGTTGGTTAAAGCCGTCCTCACCTTGACCAAGGGTCAGGTTTCGGAATAGCAAGGTGAAGCTGTTTAATAGGAACTGATTACTTCTTAAAAGCCACGGCTGTAGCTATAGCTTACCACAAAGGGCACCACAGCAGCGGCTGCCAGACTACACCTTGTCATTTAAATCCTTCTGGAGATTCCCCAGTCAGAGAAACTCCCTGCAGAGTGCCTAAGGTCAGGCTAATGTTGCCGCCAGATCAGCGGTCAGCGAAAGTACAGAGGACTGTAAATAACCCAGCTAGCATGGCCTGGTGCATAATTCCCAGTTCTGCAACTGGGTAGCTTGGAAGGAAATCCAGGCTAGCCCCCTGATGCAGTCAAAGACTTAAGAAGAAATGAAATTATTTAGTGCTCCCGTGAAATAAGGCCATTCCCACCAACAGAAAAGGAAACGAGAGTAAGGATGGGATCGTACACAGTGGCCTTTCCTCAAGAGTTCATCCTGACCACTCATTTAGGGACAGCCAACACCAACAGTGTGCGTGCATTTTTTGCAGAAAACAGTGTTATGAAAACAAATGAAAGCTGGTGAACTGCAATGGTGTTTTTGTTTGAAGGTCACAATTCTACAAGAGATGTTAAGATACTGCATTTAGCACCACTCCACAGGCTAACTTAACACTGTTAAAACTTATGTTCTTTCTTTGTTTAGATTACCTTTTTGTTCACTGAAGTTTAAACCTACCCGGAATAATTGTGGAAAAATAGGGCAAAAGCAAACAGAAAAGAGGAGAAATGTCCACAGTTTAACTCCAGATCCCCTTGGGTTACTTTGTTTCACGTAGTTTCTGACTCCAGTGCTAAGGACAGTTTTTAGTCTGAATCTTTAGGTATTATTTAGAACATCTCTTATTGAGACTACCACTGTTTGTTCTTTGGGCAAAAAAACCCCAGAGAACAAACAAACAAAACCTCAAGCTCATATTATTTTGTTTAAAAGTCCTAAGTTTCCATTTGGTAAACAGGATTAGTTTTGAATTAATCTGAAATTTACACAGCAGTTTTAAGTTGTCAACAGCCTCAGCTTTTGATTGTCAACAGCTTCATTTTTCTACAGCATTAATGTGCAATAGCATAACTAATTGATGTCAGTACAGAGCCATACTTAATTGGTGCCATAGACTCAGAGAGGAAAAGGTATGGATCCACTAGAAATACGGATCTGTAGACTCAATAATGTACTTAAAATGATTTTTAAAAATCAACGAATTTAGAATAAGTCATCCTTTTCTCATACCATGACTGCTACACTAAGCTACGGTTTGCGATGACAATTTTTAAGATCCTCAAAACATTGTTTTTCATTAGTAGTCTGCAGCGTGTGTTTCCTGTCAAGTGAAAATTAATTCCACTGTTTGTTTGTTTTGAAGACTGGCTGCAAAGTCGAACTTCTGTGCTCTCCCGCAGAAGCCACGGCGAGGCAGCAGCTCAGAAGGCTCCTTCCCAGCACAAGACACCGCTTCGCTTCGGCGTTCAGCCCTCACACCAAATCTGAATGCAGCACAGCAGCAAAGCGTCAGGGTGGAGCAGTCTTCCTATTGTGGCTGCATGCCCATGCAAACTAATTCCAAATGCTTTTTTGCTTCTGATTACAATTTGGCATCTTCTTCCTCATTCTCTTTTCCACATATTTTTATGATATAATTTTGGTGTGGAGAGGTGAGGTGGGACTGGTTTTGAGTTGGTTAGTTGATTTTTGTGAGACTCCACTTACAGACAGGAGAAAATGTTTCATACATAGGGCAGGGTCTGAGTTAGAATTGCTACTTAGATCATATGAAGTCAAAAACTTATTCAAAGAAACAAACTAAGTTGTCTCATCATCTAAAGCATTCTCAGTTAAGGGGGAAAAACCAGCTGATGTCCTTTAGCAAAAGATTTTTGCCCTTCTCTGCAAAAGAAACTGTCACAGTTGGACATGCAATAACATTCCGCTCAGCTGGAAGATTAATATCACTTCACCTCTCTTATACATTATTCTCATCCACTGTGCCAAACTGAAATTTGTATCCATGCGCTCTGTGAGGAAAAGAAACATTTTTGCCTTTTGAACACAGCAATTTAATTTTCAAACTATCCATTCTCCTGTGCGATTTTAGTCCATACTCATGTTCATAGTTCCTTGGCTTCTGGCCTGGGGACATTTATTTTTTACTTAATATATTGCTATTTTTCTTTTTATTTTTTGCCGGGCCTGATTTTTATGGCATTCTGCAGCATTACCAAAAATTGCCCACTCCTTCTGGGAATAGCAATGCTGTGTTTGAAATCTTCTAATGGTCTTCAAATTCAAAGCCTATGTACTTGAGCTCTCAGAAGAGCCCTAATTTCAATGGAGCTCAGAGTGCAGCAGAACAGGACTTAAACACAGGGTCATGTACTGAAAAGTTCAAATAACTTAAGAATATTATAACTTTTCAAAAGCTAACTAAAAAAAAGTATCTTACACAGAAATGGAGGGCATGTGTCGGTCCCAAATGATAAAATGGAAAATATTTTGTCTATCTCTCAGTTTAGGGTGTAGATTAGTCTCTGATCCGTACCAAACTAAAAGGGAACAAAATGCAAGTGGAGCTACACAGGACTGTAAGTTTTTGTAGCTTTGAAGTTGACGTCTGTAATACAGGAATTGTTAGTAGTTGTTTACAAGAGGTTTTGGACAGAGGGAATTTTAAAATTGGTTTACTAAATAATGGTTTGATTTTCACTACTGTACCATTAAGCTGCTAGATATATTTCTCACTAGAGGACTGGCCAGGACACCTCGTGTGGCATGCTCTCTGAAATCTGATTTAATTCACAAAAATCTAAAAACTGAAGGAGGACAAAAATGTGGTCCCACGTTATATTTTAGGGGAATGTGCACTGTAGGGAAGAAGACAGAATTGAGTACTTGGCTTGTTTTGACAGTTCCTATTGAAGTTTGCATTTACATGTAAGGATACACAGTATCTGTATTTCTAATGGCATTTTTCTTTGAGTGATGGATTTTGTTATGTTTAATTGGAAAGACATTTTCTCCCTATTTTCCCAACACTCCACCAAAAAGTTACTTGTGCTATTAATTTTTATCTGAAACAGTATATTTTGTCTGTCAAAACACTAAAGAATGATGTGCTCTTTTGACTTACGTTTCTGTATCTGGCTAGATGAGTTTGCATTTAGGCATCTCATATTAATGCATCTTTCTTTTCAAAAATGAAGAACACCTCAAAAATCATTTGATAGGAATGAGAAACAGGAAAAAACTCCTCAAAATCAATCAACAGGTTTGAAAATTCTGTTCTTGGTCAATAATTTAAATCATAAAAGGCTGTGAAGCTATAATTTTGTTAACATTTATTAGAGGTTTTCCCTTTTTGTTAAAGATATTGCCTTTGGTTTTCACCTTATCACCAATTAATTAGCATATAGCAGGTGGGTTTTTTTTTTTCAAACCAGTCCATTCCCATGGACATACTGCCTCCAGGCAGGAACTTACACTGGCTGTGTTTGTGTGCAAGATCTGCTTTTTATTTCTTCATTTAAGCTAGCTAACAAACATCATCTTTATTATTAGTGATGGGAAAAGGATTCCAGCTAGACTTGTTGTTACTTTTGTTCTCTATTGGCAGAATTAAGGAGTAGGGAGTATGCAAGTTCTTGGTGACACGTATTTTTATCTAATTAAAGAAGCGCAACAGCAGTTTGCACAAAATAATTTCCTGAGCATGCTAATAAATCTGTAGAAGAATTTGAAGATAGATTATTTTTTTGTTTGGATCCAAGCTTGTTGAATTTTTTTTTTAAACTGGCTCAATAGTTGGTAAGCCTTTACTTACAATTATTTTTTCCTCCAGATGATGGCATAAATAATTGATCTCATAAAATGTTGTAAAGCATCAAACCAGTAAACAACCTTCAAGACGAACTGGCATACATTCAATCCCCCACACACCCAGCAAGAGTAATTTATGCCAATTAGACCCATGAAATGTGTTTACATGTTTGGCCTATGATAGTTAGCCAAACTATGTGGGTTCAATTGTCCCTAAACCAGTCAGAAAGATAAGACAAATTTATCTGGCGGTAAGAACTAATTGAATGCAGAGGTTAGAAGATGGTATTATTGGTCTCAGCCTTAGCTCAAAAGCTCAATTCCTCAATTCCGTCACTCCACTCTCTGAGGGGCTTCAAATCTGCATCTCCTCCCTCCTGTGAAATGCCCCCATAGAATCATAGAATGGTTTGGGTTGGAAGGGACCTTAAAGATCATCTGGTTCAAAACTCCCCTGCCACGGGCAGGGACACCATCCATTAGACCAGGTTGCTCGAAGCCCCATCCAACCTGGCCTTGAACACTTCCAGAGATGGGGCATCCACAGCTTCCCTGGGCAACCCTGGGTTGCCTCACCACCCTCAGAGTGAAGAATTTCTTCCTTATAGCTAATCTAAATCTACCCTTTTTCCGTTTAAGGCCATTATCCCTTGTCCTATCACTCCATGCCCTTGTAAAAAGTCCCTCCCCAGCTTTCTTGTAGGCCCCCTTCAGGTACTGGAAGGCTGCTGTAAGGTCTCCCCATGATGAGGTTATTCTGAGAAGGAGCTCTCGGGTCTTCCTGTCAAGGCTGCCAGACTTCAGCATCCACTGGAGTATGGCCTACACCCAGGTGAGAGTCCTAACCACCAGTCCTACCCACTACAGGGGGGAAATTTTTATTCAAGTATTATTCACTCAGTGTTAACTCCTTGCTCCAATTAATAGTCGTTCTCACATAGCAAAATAGTGTCATAGAAGAGACGCAGAGGTGTCCTTCCAAGTACTTCCTTTGCTTCATGGTTATTATAGCCTGTCAGATATTTTAGTCTGTGCTTTTTTCCTTCCTTTTTGCCAAATGTTACTCTGTGTACTTTTGTTCAACTTGTTTTCATTTCATTTGGATAAAGAAAATTTATTTTTGCTTGGCATGAAACAACGGTGTTTTATTTCTAGTCTGACAACCACTGTTTTCTGGTTATTTAAAAATAAGTGAGGTTAAGAAGGGTTTTCTAAACATTGCAGTGCATACATAACATAATATTCTGCAGAAAAGCCACTGCAGATGAAACTTTACGAGGAAGAAATGCTCAGTTGTCGTTTTAATTTCCTCTTATTATATCAAAATTATTAGTTTCACATTGCCTTCATTTAATACCTAATTGAGAATGTCAGATTTTTTTCTGTTCTTAGAAAAAATTCACACTGGCAGAAAAATCCATGTATGAAATACATTACAGCGGAAAGCTTAATTGTAATGTGAAAGCAGCAAATCAGACACTGGCGGATTCTTCAGTAACATCTGAAATAGGTCTTCTTTTGGTATTTCTTTTGGAGCATGGGATTAACTGTTTCAGTTGACTTCAGCACGAGCAGTTTGGGACTTGTCGGATTTGATCGTGACAAGGGACCAACCTCTACCAGATCTGTACTGTTAAAGCACTTTGCTCCAAGAGCGTGTGGAGCATTGGTCACAGTTGTAAGCAAAGTCGGGTGTTTGAACGAGGCACCCGCTCAGGGACCTGGCAGAACTGGGCACAGGACTTTGCTACAGTCCAGAGCTACAAGCTACCAGAGAGCATTCCCTGTTTGCTTCTACCTGGTTTTCCCCATTTTTCTGTATCTTCTGCAGACGATGGCTCCAAGGCAATGTTAGGTGACTTATCACCTGCCAGTTAAAAGGCTCAGGAGGCCTGCTCAGTGTTGCATGCTACTGCCAGTAAGAAGTCCCTAAAGCTCCTGAACTTTACAAGGACTTCTAGTCCCAGCGGGGGCTACCAAACAGCGCTGGGGCTGTTCTCCCTGGAGGTCCAGTCAGGTTCAGGAAAGGAAAACAATAAAAATTACTATAACAGACACATGGTTCTTAACCAAATTAGCTTAACTTGAAGACGTCGTTTTTCAAGCTTGGAAGTTAAAAAAAATATATATATATTTTGTCTGTTCTTTTCTTTTTCCCAGCACTCATGATGGCAGCTAACCCAGCTGTGTCCACAGGTGTGTCATGGATGCAGATGAGAAAAACTGACCCCATTCTCCATTTTGTCCGAGCAGCTGATGAGGGGCTCTGACAGGGCGAAGGTAAGCACAGCGCTGCGGGGTGGGTCAGCGCTGCACTCCTGGGGGCATCAGCCCCTGCGGCGTCCCCTCGCCCCACGCCTCTCCCTGCCCTGGGCAGTGCCAGAATGCCACCCTCTTGCAGGGTTGCCTTCCAAAATTTTACCACACACAAGCATTACAGTAACAGAGGAAACTGAAATGGTATTAATTTTTCAGCTAGCTTCTATTTTTTTTCCTTTTTTTTCTTTTCTTTTTTCCTTGAAATGCTTACAGGAAACTACATTAAAGTCACAAAGTAATGGAACATTAAAAAACCATCTGGAGATCTAAAGCAATTTTAATATAAAGAGTTACAGTAGCACTGATGCATGACCACAAAGACAGATACGATCCATTTTGAGTGTGGCAGACAACTTGCAGTTGTGCTCAGGATCATAAAATTCTGGTCTTCCAAAAAAAAATCTTGGGACAGGTAAATAATTACAGAATAAAAATGATAGAAACTAATATTTGGCTGCATAAATATAGTCAGACTTTATTTAGCAAATACTTGTCTTGTTCTGTGACGGTTATACACACAGAAACACATGTGCATGTGCTGAATAAATGGGATTGGCTTGATGGAAGTGGTGTGTACAAGTATATAAAATCAAGAATACATTTTATGTTATGTATATGTATGCCTTTTCCCAAACCATAGATAGTTCCTCATCGCTATTTTAATTTTAGAAATTAATTCCAGGGTTTATTTTTGGCTTTTGGTACCTTAAAAATGCTACCTTAAAGATAAAAAAAGTGATATAACGATACAAAACATTGCCTCTCGTGGAAACACACTGGAGTCATAGAGACTTTTTTTCGCTTTAGTTTCTTCACAGAAGAGCAGCAGTCTGCTTAAAGAGAGTTAGAAATCTTCAGTCCTTTTCATGCCCAATTATTTTCAGGACTATGTATTGCTGGTGCACAGAGAGTCGTGTGTCAGGTACAGGGGTGGTGTGTGCCGTGCACCCTGCAGCTCTCGTCCTCCGGTCCCTGAGAAGAGGGGACCTTTGGGAAGAGATGTCTGGGTTGGCCCCGTTCCTGAGCACAGGCAGGCTGTGAACCTGGGAGACCGGATCGCACACAACTGCTGCGAATGGATTGTGCCACAAATGCAGCCAACCCATGAGGAGCACAGGGCCATCGCATCTGCTACGGTGCTGCCTCTGCTGGCTTCATCCTGCAAGATTAATGTGATGCATGTTACAACAAGCAGACTTAAAATCAATAAGAAATAGTCTCCAGTGAAACTCTTGAGACCCATCCCCTGGGGTAATAAGAGAGTAGTTCAGCATCCTTCAAGATCAAGGTCTATGTCAGGAAGATTCCTGCCAAACTGAATCAGCTGAAACTGTTTCAGTACGGCCATCTCCCACACGACATCCATACAACACATCCTTTCACTACACCGTCAACAGCTGACACAAACTGTTATGACAGAATCTCAGTTTCCCCAAATCACTGTATATGAGCACTCCTCAGCATCTCAATCAAAAGTCATCTTAAGTTGAAGTTACTGCTTTTTTGTATCATACATTTTTACTTGTATGATTTCACTCTTTATGGAAAAGTCATTTAGACTGAACATAAGTCTCAATGTAAACCTAAATACATATTTTTTTAGGTTTACAATGAATGCATACATTTATTTAGGTTCAACAGCTTTTTAGAGATACACCATGCTATTGGCATTGTGAAACGAACTGAATAATTCACCGATAATTCAGAGATCACTGGAAGTGCCAGTATTTTCTTGCTTAGCTGCACAGCAGGTTTTTACTTTTGCCCAGCCTATCTGATTGAGTGGGACATGGTACTACTCGCTTCTATCTGCTATTCCAACCCTCTGGCACATTCAGAAGATATGAAAGTCATAAAACTATTCATTGAAGTTCTGTGACTGTAGCGTAGTTTTTCTTTCTGGTCAGGCTGCCGACTATTGGGCACAACGAGCAGAACCCTTGTTGGATGAAAAGGCAATGAAAATAAGATGGATTTTTCCAACTATCTACCACACAGTGAGATGGGAAAGTACTACCATATTCAGTACTACTTTAATTATTGACGAACAGTTCAAATGTCTTTCATCTCTTGTGCAAAGAGCAGAAGTCTACTTTTTCATATTCAAACTGATCCAATTTATAAGGTCGGTAATGTTTTCTACTCCAGGTTTGTGTTTGCTAAACAGGCATTTAAGTTCTCTTAATATTTAATAGTATTTCTGAACTACCTGATACAAAAGGAGGATCTTTACCAAAAAGATGACACAACATTGTTGGTCATAACACTATTTGACCAATCCTGTATGTTTCTTAAATCCATAACCTTTCTCAAATAGAAATTCTCCTATAAAAAATATACTAAAATTTGGCCCACGAGGAAGTTTTTGTTTATTTGCTTTATCCCAGGACAAGGCCAAGTAGTATCTGTGTAGGAGCTTTTCTTTCTTTATGTATGTTCATCTTCTTCATTTCCTTTCCCAGTAGGAAAAAAAAAGAAAATTTAGGATCTCCAGCACCTTTTTTTTTTTTATTTTAAAAGGCTTTTGGAAAATGAGGGAAAAAGTGGACAAATTCCAGCATCCTGCAACAGGCACTTCGATGTTCTTGCAATCTACTTTTTCCCGTTTGATTACATTTGACAGTTAAAATGGGCATCTGAGTCTACCTAATGCATTTGGAAGCAAGGAACAGTCACCTTCCCAAGCTATCAGGTGGAAGGCAAGCGAGTGCAGCGTTTTTTGTGACTGCCAAAATGTCTCCAGGAACATAGTTTCCTGCTTCCCACTAGCAGACCTTCTGCAACATTCAGAAATATTTTACAGACATGTATGTGAATTCAGTGCCTATCAGGTTTCCAGCTCTGCAGACTGCAGTCACGAAAAGAGTGCTGCCCAGACAAACCTCTCTGTCCAATCCCACCAACATATTTCACTCATGATCGGGAAGTCTTGTGCCATGGCTGGCAAGTGAGGTCATCACTGTCCTTCTTCTTCTTTGCTAGAGTCACCCATGAATGTGCCAGCTGTAGTGGTGCTTACTTGGGAAGTAAATACATAGCTCCCGGGAAACTGGTACAAGAGCATCCTTTTTGCTTCATATACATCCCTGAGCATACATTACATGTTAGAAACATTCAGTCCTCAGTAACATATTCAGGCCTTTAACCAAGGAGTGGTATTTGTTATATATTGTACTGCTGGCAAACATCCCAGCCTACATAAAACACTCCTGTGGGAAATCTCCCAATAAAAACTTTCCAACCTCTTTTGTTTCCAGCAGAAACCCAGAGCAGGAACTTATCAACACGGAAGCAACAAAGCTGCACCTTTGCTGCGTTTGAGTTGGATTCATTAAGTGCTCAGAAGTGAGCTCAAGAGAAAGCAAAGGCACCAAGTCCCACTCTAAACTCCTATCAAATGGCTTCACAGAGATGGTAAGACCTACAAAATTTGGCTGTCTGTGGCAGTTTTTCAGATTAAAGCACTAAACTATGCAGGAATCAAGGCACGAAACTCATTAAGGCTGCAATTCTGTGCTTAGTACACTCTGCGCTACTGTGCATAGAGTACGGTTTGTGAAATCACTTGCTGTTTGGAGACCTTTCAGATCCTCACACATTACCTTGAGCTACAGAATAAATTTTTAGCACGGCCTCTGAATTTTTCATGCTTCAGTTTGCATAAACTTGCTAACTAAATACAGAGTGATTCCTTTTATTGTTCCGTTTTTTTTTCTAAATAAAAATAAGCATGCACAGGGAGGAGAAAGGAAATACAGGAAGGAGTGCAAAACTATTGATAGGTTTGAGAGCACTCTCCTAGGCAATCAAGGTAAATCATAGAGGTTGAGTGGACCGACCCATTTCTGAGGGAGGCAGGCTTGATTTCAGGCTTATGTGGCCCCAGACCAGAAGAGAGCTTTGAGATCCTCACCATGAGAAAAGGCTACTAGTTCTGCTGCCAGGGATTACTGCAGAGCTGTTGCCAGAGAGCCTGCATATGGAAAGATCCTAGTTTATCATATTTGGCTCTGAAGGGAAGGAGAGTCTGCAGAATGCAGCCTGGAGGGGATCTGGCTAGGAAGAAGCCTGGCTAAAGACGCGCCCTCAGAAGCTCACAGATCGTGGGAGTGTGGGAGAATGATAACAGAGGACATGACTGAGGTTTAAAATGTATTAAACTTTAAATAAATAAGACCTAGTCCCTGAAGACAAGAATCTGAAGTAGAATGGCTGGGAGGTATTGTTTGATGCCTCAGTTAGCAATTTGGTCTAGAGGCACACAAGAAGTTTTTGTCAAACAATTTAACAAAGTTTTAAACATTCTGAAGTTTCTAGAAAAGCAAAATAAAACTCATAATAAAAATACCTCCATAACCCCAAATTCAATAAAGCATATATTGAGAACTGGCAAGAACCAATAATTTACCACCACGAAATTAGCCCAAAAATTTTGTAGACGGTCACTATCACACCAGTGAGGTGCCCCTTTAAGCACCTCAAACCTTCCAACAGTTTTAACCGTGGTGGGGAAAGAGACCTGCTGGGGAGAAGGAAAGAGTCTGGAAGAAAAATTTAGGAGGAAAGTATGAGATATCTGCTAAGCTTTTACAGGTATTTTCTCAAGGGCAGTAAGAAAAGTCTTCAAGGCTAAGGCTGAGAAAAGAAAGGGTAAAATTAGGGGCAGCAAGATTAAAATATTACTCAAGGTTACTCAAGATTAGCTTTATGATGAATGTTCCACAGAAGGCTGCATAAATCAAGATAACTAAGATAAATGGAAGCCTAATTTAAGGACTTGCTGTCTCTGGATCAGAACTGGAAGGAACCAGACGCATGACTGCCAGCTTAGGAGGTACAAGAGCAATACCAAAATTGGGGCAGACCTGTACAAGAGGCTCTGGTTTGGGATACTGAGAGCAATGGCTGTTTCCTAATGTCTTTACCAAAGATGGTAGAGAAATATCAGCTAGGAATTGAAGCTGGGCAGTAGCAGCAATTTTTAGTGTGCAACCCCTCCCACAGAAGGGAACTTTTGGCTTTTTTAGACTGGAACTTCTCTCCTCTGTGACAGTGACCTGGCTCTTTGCTACAACCTTCCTTTCCTACGCCTAACCATACATCAGTGCTGTACTTCCTTCTCATCGCACTCTCAATCTTCTTTTCATCTTTCCTTCCTTTCCTCTCCGAATTACCTTTTCAAAGAGCTATAAGATATGATCAGGGAGGCCAGGACTCCTTTGCCTATATGTTACGCAAGAACTGGGAGTTTTGCTTAAAAAAGCCAACAAAACCCACTACACAAATGTATTTTTAAAGCTGTCTTTAACACTTGTATTCATGTTTAAAAATGCATTGGCCGGAGAATTATTTTCATTGTGCATGCAGAAAGCAACACCCTGACCACCAGTGAGAGGGCACAGAGCCTTGTGAGACCACAGAAGGGAGAAAAAGCCTGTCTTCTGTGGGTAAAGTCTCAGTAAAAATATTCTGCAAAGGAAATCTATAATGCACTGACTTTGTCCAACAGACCCAAAATGCTGCTGGAGCTGCTGAAAGAGGTGGTCCAATCGAAAGTGGGACTGCTGACAGCATTTGACAAATGACTGGGGTAAAAGATCTTCAGGCTGGGGTCATCCACTGCACCAGCCTTGAGGAGGCATTTGAGTTGTGGTCCAGGTACAGCAGGGATAATAAACTCTACACCCCTCAGCAATGATAAATTGGGGCTGCCTAAAATCTGAGGTTCCTGAGCACGGACTGCAAATTGTGATTAGGTGATACCTGCTGGAAGAAGGTGGCAGCTAACGAAGTCCGAGCACCTCTCAAATGAAGGAAGACTGACTTGGGATTATAGCCAATGCACTCTGGCCCAGGGAAAGAAAGTTCCCATTGCCTATCAGGTTTTCCAGATCATACTCTTTTTTTACCACATTCTCCACTGCCCTCCCTCTTTCTTGTCCTGCAAAGTTCTGTTTGTTTAAAATCACTGCCGATGAGTAGGGAAGTATCACTCACTGAGCCCTCTGTAGGCTAGTTTCGTTTCTCAGATTTCTTGTTGGGTGCTTCAATCAGCATCACTCAATTTTTTCACACTTTTTAAGCTGGAATCAATTGAGACTGAACCCATCCCTTTTCACTACCCAGAAATGCCCAGCTATAAGCTGACATGTTAATTTAAGGAGGTTAATTTTACTGTTTTATAGGCCTAAGTATGGATGCACAGCGAAATCCAAGCAACTATTCCCACTTGCCAGTTGTTCACAAGTGTGTATATTAGACCATTCCCTCCCATTTATTAATTTGTAAACAAGTAATGGAGAGGTGAGCGTTGCCTTACTCAAGATGAATATGAAGGGGAAAAAAACATCCAGTAACAAATGTAATTCTACTGATACTGCTCTGAATAACAAGCAGAAGCTATCAGCATTCACCATACAACTGATAATTAACTAGGCAGCGTAATGTCCCTGAGGCTGCTCTTTTTGTCCACAAGAGCCTTAAGGAATGGAGACTTCCCAAAGAGCCGTAATTCCGGCCACACCCGTCTCCTCCAAGATGCCTTCCCCTTCTGGCCCTCACCTCATCCACCGTCCTGTGTCTCTTTCTCCAGCTGATGTTAATTAAAAAATCAGGAAACATTCTGACATCACCAGAGCAGCATGATTAGGCAGATGAATAATTTAGTTTCATGAAAACTTTAATCAGAAATTAAGCTTGTTTGCAGGGTTTTTCAGAGTTTCTTCAGCTTAAGAACTACCTTCCCTTTGCGTTCCTTCCACTCACTGTTCCCTCTCCCACAGCTTCCAGCCAGTCACTCCTGTTCCTCCTCCCATCCCAGAGCCTGTGGGACTGCAGGGTGAGCCAAACGGCAGAAATGATTGTAATTTAAAAAAAAGAAAAAAAAAAAAAAGGTTGAACAGCAGTTTTAAATTTTTACTTTTAAATCTGGATTCTTGCAGGGGTCCAGCTTGCAGAGTGTAACATCCCAAAGCACTTTCATCTGCCTGGAAACTGCTGAAGAAAGGATTCAAGAATAATGATAAAACTACTGTAAAGCTGTGTCATATTCACAAACATTCTGTTCACTTCATTTATCCTTCATAAAGTAACTGTATTAGAAATAGATACAGGTCCAGGGATGAACAATGAAAATTATCAGAGGCACAGAAGGACTTTTGCTATTTAGTTTACAGGGGAGTTATTTCAGGCTATAAACTAATTAAAGGCTGCTCTTTCCCAGTCCTCAACATTATGTTACCAGGCAATTTGTCCTTTATGAAATGTTAATACCTGCCTCTCCAGCATCTGAACCCACCTACATTGAGTCAGTCATTTGATTGCTTTGACTCGGTACAGAAATTGCTGTGTGCCTGCATGTTAGCAATTTGGGGATTGATTTTTATTTTGAGCTTGAAATAGAAGAGGCAAGGGGGCGTATCTATAATACACACATACGTGTACCTGCCTCTCCCCCCCGGCAGATTATTCAGTGGTTAATGCATTATAATGGAACTGTTTATACTTGTTAGCTATAGAATATTGCACATTACATTAAGAAAATCTGGGGCCATTCATAAATCATACCTTTATTCTGTACTCTATTTAGCCAAAAATATGCACATATGTACAGAAACATTTTATTACGCAAAGGCACTAGTGAATACGAATAGAGTATTTGTCAAACTTCACATTAATGTAAAAACAACGTTGTGCAAATACCTGATTCTGCCAACCCACTGGCACATCCTCCACATCTTTAAGTGTTCTGCCTAAAGCAGCACAGCTAAAGACTACATTAGTAGGAAGAAATAGGTGAAAATACACAACAGATTACACAAGTAGAAGTAAGAGAGACAACAGATGCCACTAAGATGAGAAAACCTTGCCGACACTTCAGGGAACCTTCCACTTAAATGATATTTAAAAATTAATAATCAAGCACCGACAAACTAAGGGTAGACTTGCCTTCTCAGAAATGAGACGATGTCTCACGTACATCGTGCTATTTGCTTGAATCAGGAAAATTACAACAACTTTCCCGAGTGAATTCATGGTTTAAAATAGAGGATTAAGCAAGAAGGATATAGCATATTTAAAAATGTACATGTCTGTTTAATGTATTTCGTTTAAGCAATCAACATCCGTTGTCTACATGTGGGAATAATGTTCCAAATACTTTCCGAAACCTCTGCAAGCAGCTGTCAACCGAAAGAGAAAGCAGCCGTGGAGTGCGCAGAAGACAGGAGTGCTGCCAGGTTCTCTTACCTGGGCATTTACAAATGTCTGAATTCTAGTGACTTTCCCATTTAAACACTTACTTTTGCAGAAAGATATGGTTTTAACTGCAGACTAACAACATCTGTACTTTGGCACTAAGCCCTTCTTAGGAAAGAACCTTGCTCAGTCATTAGGCTGGCCATTGGAATTGCAAAACAGGACCAGCTGCCGGGAGGGCAGCATACAAACACGGCGTCCCCTCACTCCTTCTGAAAGAGTAGAGAACTTAGTTTTTGCACGTTAGCTACAGTGGCTCGTCTTACAACCAGTTTTCTTTTTAAATAAGGTGATAGAGGAGTGACTGTATCAATTTCATTAAACTACTGAAGTGACAGTCTTAATGAAGACCATGAGCTCTGTGAAAGGGCACTTCTCTATGGTACGGTAGCGGAAGATGATAAATATGGAAGCTAAACACTTTTTTCACACTTTTTCAAACAATACAAAAGACTTTAACTCATCAGTTAGACACTTAAAGTTAACGAGGAGAGGATATTTAGCCTTTCCCTGCTCCACTAGAACCATGTCTACTTTCTCTATGTTATCTTGTCATCATCTACATTTGTGAAAGGTGAAACAGAAGCAAGAGGGAAGAAACTGAATATAATAGTTATTAATAGTTATTAATTGGTTACATTTTGTAGGCATCATTCTAGAAAATGTCCTTGTAGGGAATGAAGTGGGAAGGAACAGTACAGCTCCAGACAAGCGCACACTTTCAGTATGCAGGACAGCAGCAAACATAGCGGGTTGGTTTATTAATTTTGAAATGTTTATAATGCTGCTCAGCACTCACATGAAAAAGGCCCTGGCAGTAGCTGCAGTTGAAAAGGCAGAGAGGCAGAGGGGAGGATCCCACCAAGCAATAAAATCTTGTCATTTCTGCTGAGAAGGTTAGGGCGTTGTGGGCCAGTCTGCAGTCAGATCGAGCTTGCCTTCCTTCCATCAGTAGTCCACTCTGGTATTTACAGAAGCCAGATCAGATGTAATGATGGAAGCTTCTGCGAAAAAATTCCACAGGCCAAAAATAGCTAATTTGACTGAGATTTATGTGATAAAATGTTGTTTATTATCACCCCGAAAACTGTTGCACTCCAGGGCTGCTTGCCAGGTGCCATCAGCTCTAGATCAAGTGCACAAGTACTTATAACAGATTTTATGCTATTGTGTCAGTTAGCAGTTAAGGGGAAACAACTCTGTAAAATGAGATCTATTTAAAAAAACTCTAGTGTAAATAAGGGCGAGGAAAAAGCTACGAAATCATACAACTCTACTAAAAATGTCAAATTGCCTGTTTCATTGTTTTATACGCTGGCTGGCATCAGCACAGGAACATCTATGAAGAACGAAAAGGAATAAATTTTGCCACCTTTGCCTGAAATATATGGGCCCCCACCACGACTGCTTTGCTTTATAGGTCCTGGTATACAAGACCACATCTCAGTCCTGTGAAACACAGGCCTGTCAAAGCATCTTATGATTAGTTGAGTAAGGAATTGAGAGTATTTCATACACATTGCAGCTGGAGTCAATTCTTCATTAGAACAACGCTCATAATTTTTAGCGAGTACACCTACTGTCAGAATTCAGCCTCAAAATAAAAGGAATATCATGTCCAAATGCTAATCAGCAAAATAAATCTAAAAGGAAAATTCTCTCTCAAGTCTGAGCCTATGATGATTTGAAAGGGAATAGTAGGTGAAAGAGACCGAAACGATAAATGTTATACTAATAGGGTTTTGCTCATTTTTGTTTGAGCTCTGGAAGCATTTAAAAAAAATAACAACCGCAACTTTATAGCCTGATCTCCCAGCTAAGAAAGTTCTTGGTAGCTGACAACGAAAACAATGCAATCTTCTTTATCACCATCCCACAAGACAGAGGAGTTTATGTATTATACAGACGAATCCAAAACCAAAGTTCAGAGTTTTAAATTGCTTTAAAATGTTAGATAAATGGAGCTTGGAGTAGAATTTACAAAGGCAGAAGCCAGTGGCCTTGACAGCAGTTTATTCATGTCCCACTTTTTGCAGGTTCATGTACTCTTTTTCGATAAAGTGCAACCAGACATCCGCAGGACACTTAGCTTTGCTTTGCTATTGCTGTGAGAGCTCAGCTAGCTGTCCGAGCAGGAACGCTCAGCTAGAAAGTCTGGGTTCAGCTCCTGATTTGGGAACAGTTCTGGTATGCAGCCTTGGAGGAGATACTGTCATTACAGATGAGGCGGCAATCTGGAGATAGTATTTTATTTTCTATCTCGCCGAAGTAATGCAAGAATTAATTAAACTTTGCAAAACACTAGGAGATCCTGAGGCTGAATATCCTATGGAAGTACTAATGATTTATCTCGTCTCTTATTGACCATATGCACAGTTAGATATTTTTCCAGAAAAGACTAATTTTGCCAGAACAACAAACTTGAGCTCCATGTCATGGCTCTCAGTATAGAACAAAACTAGCTGTAATTGATATAGATTCCCTGCAATCATTGTCTTGATTCTTCTCATTGCGTTAAATAATGTATGTAAATTTACCCCCTACATTTATGAAAAAATTATTTGCTCAGTAGTCTTACAATTTCTATTGTCGGTTTTTATTTCTTAATCTACAATTAACTGGTTAGTGAATTTGGACACGCATTTGATCTCTCATACTAAATCATTTCCAATATGCCAGAAGGTATGGCCACAGAAACTGTCCGGAGGCTCATCTATTCAATTGCCAGTAGAGTGAAATCAAAAAATGCACTTTGCGCTTGACAGCGGCAGCAAACCACAATATACAAGGAATGACACAGTGATGGCAGAGGCGTGTGCCATTTTCAGGAGCTATAGACATGCAAGTTGAAAATTTTGCATCTGGCAAATGACTCCAGTTTGGTGTACCTTCTCTTACACTACTGAGATTTCTAGACCTACAGATGGCTACACGGATGAACTGGGAAAACTGAAAAAAATGGCTCTATAAACTATGGCTACTATTTATGATACTGAATTTGCCACCGGATTACACTAAATGCTGTTTGAACGTATCTGGTCTTATTGCCAGTACAGCATGATTTCTGGTCTTCCAAAGATTGTTTTCTAAAAAAAATTGTAAACCAAACCGTTTGTCTTACATCTTATCTTCAGTAACACCACCACTCCCTTCTTCAAAAAGACAGCTCATAATTTGAGAAAACTTACATCTAAACCCACATCTATGTTGATGGCCAACGTGGTCTTTTTGAAGCCTACAGAGGTGAAAGGAAAGAAGCTATCTCAGCATGTAACCCAGAAAACTGGATCTCAGTCTTTCCTTACAGGACTGATGCAGAGTGAATACTCTTTCAAACAGCGTGTCTTAATCCTGTAAGGTCTATTTTGCATGCTAATCCAATCTCTGGAAGACAATATGGCTTTTAGTTACATACGACTTTCATTCCATAATTTCAATGCATTTCTGGAACCCCAGAACATTGACCAAGTCTTAAAAGAGAAAACCAAGAAAGAAAAAAAGAGGCACAACAGTTTCATTTATCAAAACTGGGATCTGTGGGCTAAAAACCATGTTATCTTGGAAGTGGCCTGTGTGAACAGTGAAGTCTGATGTGCACAGGTCCACGACTGTTAGACAAAAAGGTCAAAACTGTGGTCCAAAAGACCAAAAATGGATCAATTCACATGCTGAAGGCATTAACATGCTGAAGACAAGCCACAAATGGCCACATCCCTTCTAGATGTAATTCTCTTAATGAATGAGCCCAAACCACCCACAATTTCATGCACAATTTCTATTCTCTGACTGTCTGTTACACTGCTATCCTCCTCCTCAGCTTTAGAGTGTATTATACTGTTATAACATTTTGATTTTTAGCTGGAGATATCAGTTATTTTACTTTCATTCACGATTCCAGTGTATCAAGGACAACTTTGGAGAAAGGATCAATCACCAATTCACAGCTGCAAGAAGTTCATTGTATGTGTGATAATGGAACTTGATCTTGGCTGCAGGATGTTAAAGCATGCCACAACCCAAATGAGTAATTTTTGCACTGAATAGTTATTAGTCAGTTTTTGTTCGGATCTCAGGAGACAAAGCTTCTGCTTTTGTATCTTTGGTAGTGAGAGGCTTAGGCCAGTCTTTCCACTTTATGTTTAAGAGGATAACAAATCTTTATGGTCTTCTCCTCTAAAAGAAAATAATAACTTGAGGCATGTGTGGATAAAAGAATATTGAAGCAGAGCTGACTGAATTTCTTTCACTCAAAACTCCTTTGACTGAAAATTTCTCTATTCTACTGACAAACAATTTTTCTCAAAAAGTACTTTTATTTCATTGTTCCGCTCTGAAAAAAATGAAAGCGCCGAAATGTTCTGTCAACACAAGACGTTCATTTCAGAAAGGCTCCAGAGTTGTAATACGGGCACTTCTGCTCTTCTTCAGTCTAGGCTCTCCAGGTAGAAGCCGCTTGCTGCTACACACTGCTACTTCCGAGCACTGGGGAGAAGTCTGATGCGCGATTCCCATTCTTCCCTGTGTACTGGGATTAGTGTCATCTGAAGCCCTGCTCCCACTGAACACCACAGCGGCATTTCTAAATCAAAACACAGTCATTTCTGATTTTTCACTGAATTTTGCAACAGAGTAAGCCTGTGGGTTTGTTGTTTCTTCTGTGGATGAGAGAAAAACACATTGTTCTCACCTGAAAAACAATTTAACAGTTCTTATTTCATGGATTGCTTCTGCTTTATTTTTATAAATATAAAGGTAGAAAAGAACAAGCTTGGTGGTGCTTTTGATGGGTTTTGAACTTGCTGTCGTAACTTGCAGTCTAAAGTGATATAGCCTTCATTCATTTTTCTTTTCCTTCCCATATCTCAAAATAATGACAACACGTTGTAAAGCTGGGTACCATTAGGAATTTGAGGCGTCCCAGTTTAGTGAGTCAGTATTTACTTTAAAAGACAACACAAGTGTCAGAAAATGCAGAGATTTGTACCAGCCCTCAAAGTCTTTCTTGAGTTCTGGGCGTAATAACAGATTTGTATCTGTTTCTTAAATCTGCTTGCTCTAGCAGTTGAGTGTAAAAGTAGGTAACCTTATACAGTCTGATTAGCAACTTAAGGATGAAAAAGGTGATGTTTGCGCAGCCATGTGGGAACCGCAAGGCTCAGTGGCAATATCTGTTAACCTTCTCCAAAGGATGAAGTTCAGACTCATATGCAATCAGTACTTGAAACACAGTCAGCCATTGTCAGATGTATGATTACAGACAAGAAATTTGGTTGGGAATTACATCTTAGTGAACCATTTTCAGTCCACGCTAGGTTTATGGTTGCAACTGTTTTATCATTATACCCGCTGGGATTTTACTAGCAACAGCACACATCACTGTGGAAGGCTGTGCCGTATTACAGCAATGCCAGCTTGTTTCCTTGGATTGAGACCGCAAACTGTTAACATATTACAGCAAGGTGCACCGTATTTCGCCAGCTCAAGATTGCAGCATGCATGTTAACGATGCAAGAGGTGACTTTTTGTAACGGATACATGCCAAAGAAGCAGCCCACCGCCCAGCTCCATTTCCTCAGCATACATGGCTGCTTTTCCTGGTGCGCCGCGCCACCGCAGGCGCTACGCGGGGCCGCACAGCGGGCCCTGCGCCGAGCCCCCCGCCCGCCCGCAGCGTGCCCAGGCCGGCACAGGCAGACGCGACCCCCCCGGGCAGGGCCCGGGCCGCCTGCCCCGGGGGCTCGGGGATCAGTCCCCAGCGTGGCACCCCGTACGCCACTACCGACCGCCGAGGCGCGGCCCGGTTTGGCTGGCCTGGCAGGCGGCCAGGCAGCGAGCGCAGCACCCAGGGGCGGCGGTGGAAGAGCCCTGCGCAGGGGAACGTTTTCTGGAGGGGGGTGACAGGCCGCGGCCCCACAGCCGCTGTGCAGAGCTGCCAGCGACTCCCCTGCACCGGACGGGGCAAAAGCCCCAGTTTTTTTGCCGCTGAGGAGGGCGTGAGATGGTCTCAGGGAGACTTAAAAACACAGGCAGCGCCGGGCTCACCCGGCCCTTCCTCACCGCCCCGAGGGGCGCACACTACCAGCCACAACCGCTCCCCCACGCTCCACCTCCCCGCTGCTCGGTAACGACTACACCGGGCAGTGCCCGCCGTATTCGCCCCGGCTGAGGGGAAGGGCGGCATCAGCGCCCGGCGGCGCGCCGCTAGCGGCGGGGAACGGCGCCGCGCCCATGCGCAGGAGAAGCTTCTAGAAGGAGGGCGGGGAGGAGGCGGGAGCGGCGAGCGGGTGCGCGGCCCCTGAGGCGGCGGGGGCGGCCCTCGGGGCGCCCCGGGAGGGGTTTGTGAGGAGGCGCGGGTGCCCTTCGCGGACTTGGTGCCTGCGGGCAGCCTCTCACGCGTGTCCGCGGCTGCTCCTCCAGCCTTCGTGCGGCTGAATTCTGGTGTTTGAGCGCCACGTCGGGTGTCCCCGTGAAGGTGAGGCGCGGGGGCGGGCGCAGCCGGGGAGCGGGCGGGGGGGTCCTGGCGTCAGGCAGGGGCCCGGCCCGGGGTGGCCGCCTCTGCTGGGGGGTGGCTGCAGCTTCTGATCGCTTCTTAATGCTTTAGGATGCGTGGCAGCAACCGTTTTATGTGCTGGCAATAGTTTACGCTCATTATGCATTGAAGTTAATTTTCAGTAATTAATTTTTGCCTCAGAAATGAGCGCAGCAAGGGGGTGAGTTTTGCAGAGGGGCTGTGCGGGGCCCCTGGGTGGATGGCGACTGAAGCAGGCCTACCAGGTGTTCTCTGAGATCGCACCCGGTGCTTCGTCTGGTCTTTTTCCACTTTTCCGATCAACGCTTGGATGCCACTGACAAGTGTAACTGACAAAACTACCCAGGACGGGGAAATAGCTTTGGAGTCCAGGGCGGGTGAAGTGACATTACTTACGGAGCGTGTCCTGCCAGAACTCTTGGGGTTCCTACTGAGCTATCTTTAATGCAAGGCCCTTATGGCTGTAGCAAAACCTCATTTATATTTCATTTGTCTCAGGCCTATTTAGTGAAACCATGCAAAACACTAGAATAAATCAGTGTAAAAATACTGAAGGAAAAGGAGTCACCACAACTTAAGACAATTTACTGCTAGTTTATTAAAAATGACATATTGTAAGCTGTGTAGTATCTAGTGCCAGTCTTTTTTGGACCGTGTATTATAAAAACTATTTTCCTTAAGGTTTGTGATATCTTGAAAGTCACTCTATAATGTGGAAAGTTAAGAAATTATCTGTGTGTATGCTGCAGAACTTGGAACTGAGTTTTACTTCATCATATTCCAATTTATGCATTCATAGAGTTGAAGAGTAGCATATATACGTGGGGGGGGGGGGAGGATCTGGTGCATCTGACTTGGTTCTGTATAAAGTTTAAGTGGCAAGCAATGGTAGCAGCAGCCATGGGTGTCACAGGGGAGTGACCCTTGTCGTATAACACGTTGTTCACAACTGAAATCGCTCTCCAGAACTTGATGAAGGCGCTAGAGGGTGAAGGCAGGTTTCCAGCCAGCGCTCCTGTGTCTCAGGCCCAGTGAGTGTGACATTTCAGTGTCACCTTTCTGTCTTCCAGGAAGCATTTGTTACTGTTGAAGTGAACAGGCCAAACATAAATAGTGTGGTCACTTTCTCACTGTATTCCGTAGACATTCAAGGGGAAGGTAGCAATTCATATTTTAAGTATATATCACATTAAAAAGCCATTGTTTTGCAATAGTCAATTTCTGAATATATGCTGGTGTACAGATAAATGGAAAAATACTGTTACTGAAATGCAGAGCTGTTACTGCAGCCTCCAAAGCTGCAGTATTGCAGGCCTTGTGGACTCAATAAACCAGAGAGTAATCTAGCAGAGTCCTAAGAGATGAAACTGTGCATGCAGAAAAGCCTGTTCCTCATATGACCCCTTTTTTTTCCAGATTTAACATTTCAAGTAACTGATCTCAGTGCCCTAGGAAAGAGAATATTCAACACTAAAAATGGCCTAGTTTTGCCAGCATAGCTTTTCCTGAGGTCCACATTAAAAGTGGATAAAATCCGCATTTGCTAATGCGACTTAATCATATTGTCACCAATCAGAGGGCAGGAAAAAGAGAAATGCAGGTGGCTAATAGTTAGTGGTAGTAATAAGGCCCATATGCATATAGACGTTATTTAGATACATAGTGTCTTAAGCATTTGTTGTATGAGGATTTTGCTGACTGTGGACCAGCTATTGCTCCTGCACTGGAAGCTTCCAATTAAAAATTGACTTCAGAATTCAGAATGGGTGTAGGTGACCAGGCATGTCCCTATATAAGAGAGGCTACAAGGCAATAAAAGTGCTTTTGCTAGGGGTGGGCTCATGTTCAGGAACTGAACTGGGCTTCCTTTGTGTAAACAGGCACGTAAAATTAAAACCAGAATGCTTATTCCGTTTCCCTTTCTCTGATTGACTTACCTTTGGCTGGTGTCTGGCAGCTTCTCAAAAAAACCTCTGCATTTTGCCTCACTGTTCTTGGCTTGGGGAGTGCAAAACTGATGCCTACAATCAAATTATTATCAAAAGTGATGGTGTTCTTGCTGATGCCTAGAACGTTTTTCTGAAATTCTGATTGCTCAGACTTGGTTTTAAAAGACTACCACATTACAGGCAGGTCAAGAAATGCCAAGGATTGGCTCCTAGGCCTTGTTTTCACTCAGCTAAATTCGAGGTGGCAGTGATTCTAGTTACTCATTTCGTGCATGTGCTGTAATCTAGGCTCGTGTGGTAGGACAGCCATCTCAAAGGTATGCGTTAGAGAACAGGAAAAATAAATACCAATGGGGAATTAAAAAATAAATAATGTTCCTGCTAATCTAAGATGACAGTGTTTTACAAAAGAATCTGGCATCAAAAGGAGGGAACAAGCACTGCTGGGAGCTCGCTGTTTTCAGAACTCGCAGATTACAGCCCAGAACAGCACATGAGAAACTTGTGAGTAATACCCATTGTATGCTTACTGACATCTGGATGGCTGCCAACATCTTCATTTCAATAATTGTGCTCTCAGTGATTGCTGTACTATAGAAGAAATGGATCCTGGGGACACTGAGAGGGAAACATTTTTTTTCTTTTTTTAGGTAGGTATAAATGACTAAGTGTTGTACGAAGAAAGAGAATACAATTTAATACTTAGAATCATAGAATCATAGAATGCTTTGGGATGGAAGGGACCTTTGAAGGTCATCCAGTCCATCCCCCCTGCACTTGGCAGGGACATCTACAACCAGATCAGGTTGCTCAGAGCGCCATCCAGCCTGGCCTTGAATGTTTCCAAGGATGGGGCATCTACCACCTCTCTGGGCAACCTGTTCCAGTGTTTCACCACCCTCATTGTAAAAAAATTTCTTTCTTTTATCTAGTCTGAATCTACCCTCTTTTAGTTTAAAACCCAGAAATGCTAGTGGGATCTGGATTAGTATTATACAATGAAATGAATGTAAGCAACCTTAACTGTTGACTCAAATATTTACATTTAATTGCTTAAACTTTTACTCATTTTTGGATTTCATGAACAGCCAGGAAATGGGAATTTTACTAGAAAGATCTGCCTTCAGCATATGGTAATGTGTG
The DNA here is from genome assembly GCF_965183815.1 of Platalea leucorodia. Classification (NCBI taxonomy): domain Eukaryota; kingdom Metazoa; phylum Chordata; class Aves; order Pelecaniformes; family Threskiornithidae; genus Platalea; species Platalea leucorodia. The sequence goes on from NC_138824.1 coordinate 117,107,575, forward strand.
TTGATTTTGGTGTAGTTAAGTTTGTATAGTAAACTTTTTGTCAGTAAATTATTGGTGTGCAAGGCAGTCCTACTCATGTTTATCATATCCCATTTTTTTTTCCCCCCTCTCTGAATGTGTCACATAGTCAGTTACTCATGGAAATCAATTTTTAAAAACTTGTGCATGTCTGTTCTCAGAAGTAGGTTATGTTTGTTCATCCAGTCAGGAAATGGAAAAATACCAGATTATCTTTTTTTTGAACACAGCTCAGCAACCCTCTGAATATTGGCGGCTGAGCCCTATGTGGGGAAATGCTGCAAAGAGATGCAGATACATTTGAATAATTCAATTCCATTCACAGTATTCTAGGAACATGATGAGAGAGACTAAGTTTGTCAAACATATTATTCGTGGCAAATTATTCATTCAACTTTAACAAGCATACAGCAGCTGCTGTACTTTGCATGCTGCTAAACCTGTTCTTCAGTGACTTCCTCTAAAAGTGACATCTATTGGGGAGTCTCCATCCTTGCTTGGCATGGCACGTACGTGAGATCATCAGAAGTGTTTTCCCATAGCTGCAGGCCGTATCATCCTTCCCTATCTTATCCTCAGTTCAATTAAGACATGACGTGCTTTTCTTCCTTGCTGCTCTCCTTTTCTCTCCACTTCTTCTTATATTTCCATGGTATTGTTTTTCTTCTCCATATTAGAGTTGGTTCTGAATACTGATAAGGTTAAATTTGCTGTAAATTACTGGAGAAATAGGCTAGCCCTGTGGTGTCTAGTATCTTGCAAACATCAAACCTTTCATGTTCAGAGGGTTCCAAGAATTATCTGAGTTTTCAACCTTTATTTTTCACAAGGTTTAAACCCAAATATTTTTTTTTAAACTGCTTTCATACTTCTCTATTTGCAAAGTTTCCCAGTGAAGACTCAATGCAAAATAAAGTAAAATTATATTAGCTCTCTTAGACCTGTATTAATTATGAAAGTTTAGAAAACCTCAGAAGTTAGGCTGGCCCAACAGAGACGTTCCTGCTGTATGGTAGTAGCGCAGTTCAGGTTGGTTGATTTGATGTTGTTCTTGTTTTGTTTTGTTGATCTTCATTTTTGACTTTCAAGTCTTTCGGCCCTTGTGCTGGCATTGCTACTCAGCTTCTTAGCTTTCACTTTTTTGGGGGTTTTTAGTATTTTTAATTGAAATAGAGTGAAACCGGAACATGAACTTCTGAATTTACAATGATCGAGGTGTTTCGATGTAAGAGAGGAAAATTGTGATTCACTTCTGCTGTCAAAAACCCCCACGTTGTTAAGAAATTAATTCAAGAGACCAAGCTAAGTCTTGAAGCCTGACAGGCCAGATTAAATGACTGAATCAGTTTGCATGCTGTTACCTGCAGTTGTTCACCACACAGTCTTCCTCATTTCAAAAGTCCCCATGCACCTTTTCTGACTCAATGGTTGCCAGCCTTGGCTAGGCAATAATTTAATTTATAGGTTTGTGCCTCAGTTAAGATCCTAGTTGGATAATACACAGAAGGAATCTTAGAGAAGCTCCCAGACGCTAATATGATCAGAGTAGATGTATTTTTCCCATCTTATTTTTGATCATTAATTTGTTGTTCTCTTTCTAAACGCTCATTGCTAGAGGGTACATACAATTTTTTCTAGAGGTTATTTTCCTGTGTGCATAATCTGCAGAATAACTTTCCTGATGGAGAGTGAACTACATTGCTTGTTATTAGGGAGGAACTACACAGAGTATTTGTAAACACACTGTGGAAAAAAAAAAACCCCTTTGCTTTGATAGAGTACAGGCAAAATGACCTCTTCTGTCTTGGATCTTTAAGCTTGGGCTTATGCCAGTGGAAACACTTTGTTTAGTTGTATTATAGAGCTAGGGATACTGTTTTAAAAGACTTAGTTTAAAATATTTAGAAGTATTTTTAAAAATTAGTTTTTAAAATCTCTGTTAATGACACCATCCTAAAATTTTTATACGATACCAACATAATAAAATAAAATTAGTTTATTTTTAATATATATATATTACAGATCTTACAAAGAGGCAAAGAAATTATCAGGTTTTTAAACTTGGCAGGGAGGCTGAGTGTAGAGATAAACTTGTTTCAAAGGGCAAATACAAACAAATTTTCCAATTCATATTTTCTGAGTGACTCCTATTTGTAATAGATGAAGCCTCAAACTTCAGATCAAAATGTATCAGAGCATTAAGGTTGTTTACGTCTAGGTTGTTTGTTATGTGTGTGTGTGTTTGGTTTTTTTTTTTTTTGTAATTCAAGAGCATTTTGTGTTGGGGGAGGATTATATGATGATTGCCTCGTACTTCTGGGACAAGGGATGTATTCAGTGTGCCTGTTAATTTGATTGTAAACCTGTTTGCTTGGTTTGGTTTGGACTTTTGACTCGACATAACCAAAATAGTAACAGCAGAAACAACTTGGTCAAAATCAGGACGGCATTCAGTCTTTTCCAGATGTAGTTTTTGGTTTATTTTATTTTTTTTTAAATACTTCAGCATCTGGATATTGCTTTCCAGAAAATGTTCTTTTATCTGTTGTGGCTTTTAATGCTGTTGGAGTTCATGTATACCTCTGCTTATGAGAAGGGGGTGGGGAAAAAGCTAGAATTAACTTGCTGGTTTATTGAGTCTTACCTTTCTGTAATCCACATGCTTAACCTATTCAGACTGTATAAAATTTAAACCCATGCTGAAGTTTAGGTAATGTTGTAAGGCAGATGATTTATTTAGTAGCGTTTTATCATTGGAGTGTTGCATTTTGATTAAACAACTGTTCAAGGTAAGGTATTTGCCCCAATAGAAGTTGAGAATTCAGCCTATCAGAGATTAATTTTCAGAGCAACATAAGGTAAATCCAGGTATAGCAATGCAAAGTTTTTGCAGGTACTCTGTCTTTCCTAACCAAGCTACAAAACTGTACAAGTTTGGTAGAAATTGTTGTTTACAAAAACTTACAAAATATTGGTACAAATTTTACCAAAGCATCAATAATGTTCATACAATCTTTTTGAGAGATTGCTATGTTTCAGAGCATGAAATCTTTGGAAAGTTTGTCCTGGGTGATTGACTCAGTTTACTTCAATTTCCCAATTCATTCTGCCCGACAGTATTTGTCTGTTTCTACTCCGGTGACCCAAGCTTCTCTTTACTCTCTTCCCTACTTTTCTTCAGCAATTTTAAGTATCTTCATCTCTGCATGTTGCTTTTTGGAGACAGCTCAAGAGGCCGTGCTTACCAGAGAGTAGAGATTCAGCAGTTTTTGAAAAACCGGCATCTCGCAGAGTTTCCAGGCCTGGGATTCATCATGATTAGTGATTTCTGATGTTGCTGATAGCTATTTCTACAAAGCAAACTATATGCTCTTCTGTGGCTTGAGAAGCTTCTTGTGTGCATTGTGATACATCTAAGTGCTCGCTCTTCTGTTGGTTTGTATAGTGTAGCTATGGATGTTATCTCTTCACAGATATACTGCTATCCCTGCACCTGTGGTACTAAGGAAGGAGAGCGCTGAGAATGGCTGAACCAAGCGGTCTGAAGACTGCCACAGATTTCAGGTGCTAGTTTAGAGAAAAGTGGGGTTGATACACAGAGGTTTCATCTTGGCGGAAACATTTGATCCAGGATTTTGGTTTTAATACTCCTTACCTAAATGAATAAAACAGAGCTTTTACTATAATAGTCCTTCAAATCACGCTTTGAGTAATTAAGGGTCAAGATTCTGCTCTGGCGTAGAAGGTTTTGTGGTGTTTCCCTGAACTCTGCTGCTGTGGCCAGCAAACTTCATTTGATGTAATCAAAAGAGCGTACACTTATCCCAGTTTCCATTGTTTTGAAGGTCGAGGAAAGGGTGAACAGCGGCTGCTGATGCTTTATCTCTCCTGAAAGAGTTGGCTGGAAATACAGAGAGAAGTAAATGATGCTTTATATATGGAGTGTAGTAAAATCTGCATGTGGCTGAGAGCCAATGCATGTAGCTTTATTCCTTCTTCTTGTGGCCTTTGGCCACAGGGCATAATAGGAATCTCATCAGCTGTCTGTATGTAGGTAACCTTACTGTATGCATAGCAGTAAGTATAAACCGTAGTACTGGAAGTTAGGAAAGTACAAGAAATATTATGGTTTGTTTGTCTTGGCGTTTACTATGCAACAATCAGCACTAGTGATAATAATAGTGTTTTAAAATGCTTTGAAGTGTAGCACCTGATGTCTACCATCTATAATCTCTTCGTTTTAGCTGTGTGTCATTCAATTTCCCACATTGCCATTGCTGGTCTAATTAGGAAAATAAATGCTAGTTGGAGTACTAGGCAGGTGCACTGTCTCACCTGGGTGTAACTTGCAGCATCCTGTCACCTCAGTTTACACAGGAAATAAATGTGAAACTGGAATCGTGTCTAGGGCCTGTGGTGTAGTGAAAAGAAGTTCCATTTAGTAGCGTGATGGGGTCCTCTCTGCCTTACCCCTTGCTCGCCTAGCTTCTGCTTTTGTAGCACCATGTTTATGAATTTGCCCATGGAAAGGGATGTCTTCCAAATTCAAAACCAGGTTTTGATTGTTTAAAAATTTTTAATGGTTTGAAGTAGATTCTGAGACATCCAGTTTCTAAACGTGTTTCAAGTGGAAGGTAGTTGGTCTTCAGAAACTGATATCCTGCTCTGTTTAGCTTTTTAATACAAGCCCACACAGAGGAAGCAGAGAACAGAAGCTACTGAATACTGTGAGTTTTCCCATTCAGTGACAATTACAAAAGCTTCTTTGCTAAATAACCGCTGCTGATGTACTGTGAAAATTCAGTGTCTGATAGCCCTCAGAATTTCTCTTTTCTGTGCCTGTGAAATTGTGCAGGGACTTTACATTTGGCTCTAGTACAGCCAGTAATGGCATACATACCAAGATTTTACCTGGGAGGTTAGTGTTTTGGGTTTTTTTAAGTGGGTGCATATTCAGCTTCTCATATTAAGGCAGAATGCTTGCTACAAAGTTTCAAATCTTTCCAAAAGCTGATTTGTCTAAGTCAGAGATGTGTCTAAACCAAGGTTTGTAAAGGCAAACAAAAATAGCTTTCAGGAATACCAGCCCTTTTTTGTCTGGTCCAGCTACATCACTTGGTCCAATAAACCACATTTTCCTGCAGAATTTGCTTGCTTTCATTAGATTCAGGTTCAGAACTTCACTGCTACAGTATGGAAATAATATGGGAATGTTACCATGGGGGAATAGTTTAAATTCCTGGTCTTAAAAGTACGCCACCAAAGTCACATTATCATTATTGAAAATTGCCAGTTGCTGGCATAATGATGAGATGTACTTAGGTGAAAAAAGTTTCAGAAGCAATGCAACTAAATGTTGATTCAGTATAAATAATAAGTTCTACAGTGTTCGTTAGGAGATGATCATTATGCTTAATATGGGGGCACATCTTGCTGTGTAATGTTTCTAGCTTTGTATGGGTAAAGAATTGATGTCTCTTGTGTGGCACGTTAAGATGTTCCCTGAGTTAAACCTGTGTTGTCGTTGTGTGTTTGGTTGTTGTTTTTTTTTTTTTTTTTTGGTTTGTTTTTTTTTTTCTTTTTTCCCCTAGTTAACTCTTACTAGTATTGAGATTTGAGTTTCGTATTTGTGTTTAAATTGAGAGTTGTACATAGTAGTGCTTTTTTAAATTAAGATTCAGGCTCCAGCATTTTCTTTTAAACAAGAAATCTCAGAATTGATAGAGACTCTGCAAAGTAACCCTTGTAACGTGTGGGACTGTTGTTTTCCCATCTTTTTTCCGTGACTGCTGCATGGAATCTGGGCTGATGCTAATCTAGAAGGACAGTCACACCTCATGAAAGAATCATCACTGCTAATCAAATCAGAGTGAAAACCCACCACTCTGCATCAGTGGAGACATTTCATGTGCTGAATATTTCATGTACTGGGGGCTGTGGCTGTAGACAAAACCCTCTCAACAGCTCCTGGTTGCGTGCAAATATTTACTCAAACACTCTGGTGTGGTTGAACTGGTGTGCAGCAACACCAGGAAGCCTTGAGTGATCCTTATAAGTAATGGTAATTACATGTGACTCCACACATGCTAGGTCACAGTGGCTTGCAGACAGCCCCTGCTTTGTCAAAGCTCCCCTTGCCTGCATGATTAAGTGGGCAATGTGCCACAGGAAATTTGATGCATACAGGATGACAAATGTCTGTTTTGGCTGCTGAGAATTGAACTCCATCGTAGATCTGCAGAAACATCAAAACACAATCAAGGGCTGACATCAAACCCGTGAGCCAAGAGAATTCCTCAGGCAAAAAAGGTTGAATTTGAAAGTACAAGAAGAGAGTGCTTTAGTTTGTACGCTGGTACACCAGTTTGTTTTTGCTGACTTGTTACAAGGAGAGGTGGAAGAAGTAACAACCCATAAAAATGTGTGTCTTTGCCTTTCTAGTTATTCTTTATGTTAGAGTTGTAGTAGTGGAGTAACGAAAAGAGCAGAGCAATACAAAACAGTAAGTTTGCTTTCAGTTTTTATATTTAGCCTTTTCATTTTTTCTCTACAGTATACAATAGTTGATCTTGGATATCTGTAGTGAAAAGCATGCTTACTTCTTGTTTACCTTGATAGTATCTCCTTGTGACATCAGGAGAAACTCCCTGTTAAAAATAGTGGTGCAAATGCTCTACTCACCTGCTGCTTTTGCAATTCCTTGATCTTACATGACTGTTTTAAAAAGCTGTCCTTTTGTTGCTTGCTTGTTTCTCATACGTGGTACCATGATAAGTGATTACCCAAGGGGTAAGACTGTAGAATCAGATTCATTATGTATCTTCTAGTAGAGGTAAGGTTTGAATTTATGTTATTTTCAGGCCCTAGGTCTATACAACTGGAATAGTCCCGTAGGTTGATGCGTGTGATGGAATCCACTTCCAGGTTGGAAGCAGGCTCTAAGTTTGCAACACAAGCACATCATTTTTGAGTGAAGAATAGTGACTGTGTTCCTTTGTTCTGTATGAGTGATGGCAGAGGTTGGTTTTGGCTAGTGGATCCTACATCAGACTTAACCCTGCGGTCTTCATTTTAACTAGAGCACTTCTTCATCAGTATTTCTGGTGCTTGCTTACAGCTTTATTAGGTTTACAGCCCTTCCTGAATACCAAATGAAGGGAGACGTCCTGTAGAGCTGCAGTCATGTGTCCTCTTCCCTCTGCTTTTGTAGTACTGCTATACCAAAGGTGGGGACAAAATACTTCCTTGACAGGTGTGCTTGTCAAATAATAAAAATTATTCCTAAACAGGAGTTCAAAAGTTGTGAAAAGAACATGTTGAAAGAGTTATTTGCTGAATTTGGACAGTCTGTGGAGTTGGTCAAATAATAAACTGCTGAAAGGAATTTGAAGCAAATGTCAGTATTTGTTAGATAAATTGCTTTCAATAAATAATTTTTTCCAGGCTCTAGTCATCCATCGGGAGACTTGGTGATGATGGCTCTAAAGCAAAGACCTTCATAAGGAGTACAGAAGCACTATGTGTAGGGGTGCTTCCAGAGGCAGTCTCCATAGAGGGGCAGGATTCCTCACAAGGCAGAGTGCAGCTTCTGCCCTGTCTCGCTTGTGTGTTCTGCTGTACAGCTCTGCTCTAAGGGAGGAAGGAAAACTGTAGTTGCTGCCATCCCAGTCCATTTGAGTATCCACAGGCTCTTGCGGGTGTTGAGGCTGTATCTGTGTTAAATACGGAGGATTAAAATGATTTTATACTCTGTGTACCCTGTTTCACCTGCAGTGGCCAGCTAAGTAATGAGCAGAAACATCTATAACTGGTAATAGTGGCCATAACTGTTTCAGTATAGGCTGGGGACACATGATTAACCCTTTGCAAGTAAAACTGTCACAGCCTAAAAAAGAACATCAAACTATAAGCAAACAAAACCTGAAGAATAGCCTTGCAAATACACAAAGCAAGCTCTGAAAACAACTTGGCTTTCTTCCAAGAATGACAGATTTACTTTCTGGATGTAAATGGCTAAATTTGTCACACTCCCAAGTGCTGCCTTCCAGTGTGCAATGTGCTTTTGCATACAGCACCATAAATGCTACTTGCCCCAGGCTTACGGTCTCGAGATTTTCTTCTCAGTGCCTGGATCCGTAGTGGTAGAATGAAACTCTGTTGATATTGGATATGTCCTTCCTCAGGTGTGATCAGTCTTGAGGTTTATCATTTCACATAGAGTCTAGCTGTGGAAGTTAAATTGCACGTTACAATCTGGAGATTCAGATAGCATTTTTTTCCTAGGAATAACTGATTTTTGAATGACAGAACTCGCAATCCAATACATGCATTTGTCTTTTCCATAAATGCTTTCTGTGCGAAGCGGAGCGCTTTGTAAGATGTGAGCATGATTGTTTCCCACTGTAAGGAAGAGGGCATTTGTTAAGAAATACTTTTTCTCAATGTGTAATGTGTATATTCACGTACAATATTTTATCAGAAGATCACAGTGTTACTTGATGTGGCTTTACTGTGTCTCCTTCTGGATGGATTTACATGATGTCAGCCTCTTCAAACTACACTGAATCTGATATCAATCCAAAAAAAGCATTTTAAAAGTTGCGTGTTGTATCCTTTTGAAGAAGCTATACTTTTGAGGAAGCATGTGAACTGCCAGCCTGACATGCTGTTAGGCTTTTTGGAGAATTTCTTACATTGTGACCTTTACCAGGAGTTGTTACTCCCTTCTGGGAAGGGACACAAATTCATTTTGTTCCTATCAAGAAATGTTGCAACAGTTGTGATATGTGTTGTAACGAGCTTCTGTGGAAATGAACTTTGCTACTTCGGATTTAATAAAAATAAATTTACTGCAGGCATTCACAGCATCTCATGACATGTAAGAAATGAACGCGTCGCTACTCTGAATGCTGAGTTGCTGCATGGAGTCACTTAATTTAGACTTTCTTTAGAATTTGTCTCCTTGCTGTCTGCTTAGTATCTGGGAAGCAGTGAGTGGTGGTTAAAGTAAGAGTATGAGTCTACAGGCAATATCACACACAACTAGTCTTTTTGTTTCCGTGCTTTTTCTTCCATGTTTTGCTGCTTCATTGTGGGTCATAAAAGTATCATAGCCTGGAGGGTTTCAGCTGAGCTCATCTGGACTTTTGCTTGAGTAAGATAGCAGGGATATGAACTGCAGAATGTTATCAGGTACAGGAAGAGAAGCCAAGCTATCTATTTTTATTAAAGGGTTTTAAAAGTGAAAAGGGGTGGTTTGTAGTCCTTATTGTACTGCATTGTTGCAAGTAAAAAATGTGTAGGATGCAAGGAACTTAAGTTCATGGCTTTCCAACTCTTTCCTGGCTGACTAAAACAATATTGTATGTCTGCACTGAGTTTTCTGAAATAATGTAGTTACAGTTTCTTGGGAAATGTGCATTGGTGAAATCTTATTTATGCCTGAAGTCTTATAATCAGGAAAAAACCCACCATAATGTGTTTGCAGTATAAGTGTTTGCCTTGATCTTCAGTGCAAGGTCATTGAGATTCAAACCAGTTGTTACATTAGGAACTTACTACATCTTTGATAATGGCTTATGTACACACCATCTAGGGTGTCTGCCTGCCCTTATGTGCTTCAAAAATTGGATAAGGAAATGGGAATGTATTGTGTTGCTCTTGATTTTTAATGGGAATATCTCAGAAAATAAATCACTTCCTCCACCCTTTTTCTGTGCGGAACACAAGGATAATTCAGGCAGAATCAGAGTAGAAGCTTCAAGTAATTGAAGTTCTGCTTTATCTGTTTTTGATTCCCTAATGGACCTTCATCCCCAAAAGACTGAGATGAGATGGGTATGTTCTGATTAATGTGGACTATTTACCATTTCTGCTGATAAGCTGGGAGGATGCATTAAATCTGCCTCAGCAAGTGGCAGTGAAGTTTCAAATGGTAACGAGGACAGCTGCATCTTTCTTTGACTCCTGAAGGTCAAGCATTTCTAAATCCTCTCCCAGCTTATAAATAAGACTGCTGATGTGATTCAGTTAGTTACGGAAACTGTAACCTCAAGGATATTTTCAGCCTTCTGTGTTGGTGGGAATACTTCTGACTGTATTTATAATGATATTCCAGATAGTACTTTGCAGTGTTTTTTGGACAGTAGCTCATGTCAAGCCAGAGACATATTTTGAATGAGTAGCGAGACTGCCCAGGTCTTAAACTGGAAGTTGGAGTTAGAGCCGGACTCAAGGGTGACAATTACATGAGGAAGAGGTGGGTCCAAAGCCCTCAGCTTCCTTAGGCTTGTGCGTTTCAGACTCTGTAGTTCAGTGCTGCTTGTGCTTTGTGTCTGAGGCAGAAACAGAAGTGACTACTTGGAAGATTATAAGCCCTTGATGTGCCTGTCAAAGTTAAGATTTTTAGCTTGATTTTTTTTTTCTTTTTTTCAGTAGTATTGAAGAGCTACATAAAATTTAGATCTCAAATGCACCTGAGTTTAATCCCCATTTGAGAAGAGAGTGGAGGGAAATGGTTACTGCATTACTGGTTAAAAAGAGGGAGAGTAAGAGCAGGGTCAGAGTTGCATGTAAACCTTGGAAGCTGGCTTCCACTGGTGGTGTTACTTTTGCCAGTGTCACAGCCCAGAATGCCAGTCTCGTGCTTGCAGGACCTCTGTTGCTACTGGGGGACTCAATATGTGGAGCAGTGGTCACTATCCCCTTACCTTTTTGCATATCTTGAGCAGCAGTTTTGTATTTTGCAGCTCTTGTCTGAGCTTTTGTTTCCAGTCTTACAGCCTTTCTACCCTGGCCCCAGCTACTTCTGTTTCCCCAGTGGCCCGTGAACATTGTCAGCCCCCTCTTGACTCTTTTTTTCTGCTCTATGTGCCAAAGCTGAATTTTACCACCTCAAGGATGAGAACAGTTTCCTTGGAAGGACTCCATTGTCTCTACAGGACTGAGAGGCCTTGAGCTGATCCTGAGTAATGGCTTGTTTATTCAGCCCACAGATGATGGCTGTGCTTACCTTAGTGTGTCCTGTAATTACTGTTGCAACTTCAGTGGTACAAACTACCTTGCTCATAAAATCCTGGTGTACTTGCACTATTGTAAAGTATTTATGCTAACACTTCAGAGAACTTAATCTGATCAGTAAAACTTCTTACTTCACTGCAGATTCCTTCTGGAGTTTGCCCTGGTGCCATGTTCCTCCTATGAAGGTACTCTAGCATTTGAGGCTAAAGGTAAAGTACGTGACTGTGCAAAAGTGGTCAGTGCTACTGACAGAGCTGCCAGCCTCTTCCTGAACAACTGTCTCACTTTTTATGAGCTACTTTCTGATCTGATTTGCATATTGAAAATACTTTGAGGATATCTGTGAACTTCAGATCATGATGATTTACATACAGGACAACGGTCAAAGTTAGTTTAGTGCTCTGTCTTTGGTAGTGGCTAGTACTACATTTATGAAGAAAGATTAAAAAAAAAAAATCACAAAGATGTAAGAAAACTACTGATCCATCCACAAAATATGTTTAGCATCAGTTGTAAGTCTGGATAGTTTAGTTAGTTCTTCTGTGTGTCATTCCTTTTTAAATAATGGTAAGCTCTTGTTTCTGTGTCGTGGAGTTCAAACTACGTGTTGAGTGAATGCACGTTTCCTTTTGTCATTTAGAAAATGTCAGTTTATCACGTGCAAGGTCTTTTCTGTATAGAGGAAACGAGTGTTTGAAAGTGGTGCCTTTACAGAGGCACAAAATTTATCAGGCTAAGGTGTGGACAGACAATTTTGTAATTGAAATCATCTGGAGTTAGAGTGGAAATTTGGTTTGCTTCTGGGATTTTGTTATTGCTATGGGACTGAGAATACTGTGGCTCCTTTTACTGGAAGTGTTGTCATTATAAAGTTACAGAGATTACAGCTGCGTAATTATTTTTTTTAATGCTGATTCCAAATAACACCTCTCTGTCCATAGTAACTTCAGTCAGATATTCCAAAGTCTAATTTGGGTGGTGGGTATATTGCTGGTATCTTTAAAATCATATTGCATAAAAAGTTAGTTTTGTGCTAATGCACCGCTACAAACAGTGAATGCCTGGAGTGTTGAATTTCCTGAACTTTCACGGAAGAAGTTAAATTTTCTGTGTTCTTTGCATGTTCTATACTATTGAAACGTCTTTCATGGACTTGAATGGTCCGTATCATGGAGGTGTAGAAAGACTTCAGTAAACTTCAGGGATGAGCTGACATGCCATGGGTCCTCTTCACAGTAAGGTTTTGCCTTGAGCTTTTTGGCAAACTTTACAGGCTATGTCAGAAGAGCGTGAGAGAGGTATACATCAGTAGTTTAGTTTTCTGAAAGCTATTGGTACAACAGAGAAACATATGCCTTGTTTTCAGATGCCCAATGATAGTTTTCAGTGAAGAGTTGACTTGTATGCCAGCAATCCTCTGGTCCTTCAGTTGTAAAACAGGAAGGAAAAGGGAGGAAAAGCCCCCAAACAGACTGGTTTTCAGTTGCCTCATCAAAGTGGACTCAAATGAGTAGATTCCTGTTGTCTTTTATTTTGTAACTTGTTAATTTTTGAGAGCTCTCCTGAGGAAATACCTAAATTTGAGGCATGGGGAGCTGTTAATTCTAAGATCTGCAAGTGAGTGATGCTTTCATCTTGCAAAGAATCCTGACATGCTGATGTGTGACCAAACTGATGTGCATCCAGCTACTGTAAAGCACAAGGCTTTATGGAAAGCCATTCAAAGCACACTAAAAAGACACCTGCTGGTCAGTGCTCAGATTTAATCAATTGGCCAAGTCATTGTTGCCGAGTTCCTGCTGTGTGCACATTCTGTGCACTATCCCGGCCAAAACTGGGATTGTCTTCACTCAGCAGGCGTTTCGCCAGCAGAACTGAATGGCAAATATCCCCCCAAGCAAGCCATAGATGTCCTAGTAAATGTCAATGACATATAATGTATGGATATGGTTAATTGAGCATTTGGTGCTAATAACACAATAGACCTTCAACTGAGTTACTAAAAATGTGGTTTTGTAAGGCTGACTGTATGCTTCTGTATAAGTTACATAGATGGTGGGTCAGTATGAGGTCTGTGCCCTGTGGAGAACATGCGAATTCATACAAAGCTTTTCTTTTGATCCAAGGAATTCAGTCACTTTAGAAATTAAATGCAGAGCCTGTGCTACAAAGATTGCCAGTGTTCCCTGGCTTATGGAGAATCAGACCAGGGCCAGAGACAGACACCCTGCTGGTATACCATGTTATGCTGTGGAAGAAAGTGTTTGCAGGTGATAAAGGACTACTAACGATAGCTGGAGGGCTGAGGAGACTGAAGTCCCTACAGATCACTGGCTCTGAATTATACGTAAAGAGACCCGTGCACCCTGTCCATGTGCTTATAAGGAAGGCAGTGCAATTTTGCAATGGGGATCTTTTGTTTTAAGAAACTAGGAGTTTCACAGCGAAATCTGCAAGATGCCTGTGGTCCACCAAGAAAATGCAAAATGAATCACATAGAAGCGTTCAGTGTAGGCAAGTGTAACTAATCAGATAAATACAAAAAAAACCCTGCTCAAGCTCATAGTGCTATGGGAGAAAGCAGACAGCTGCCTTAATTTTGGTGGTAAATCTCTTCTTTTGACCCCCCCCCCCCCCCCCCCCGTGATTGACTCTTCTAGGTTGTTAGTGTTGGGTTACAGTGTGATTGCATGTATGGCGTGGCATTTGTGTGAGGCAAATGGTCATTTAAATTACGGTATTTATGTTTGTATCTCGTATTGTTTGTATCTATTCATAGACTGTTACACTGTTACATGTCACATTATCTTGGTTTACTTTGTAATGACCTGCTACACTTAATCTTTGAGTAGATGGACGGGATGGGGAGCAGAACTGTACAGGTGCATGTATGTCAAGTTATAAACAGGATACCTTCGTGATAAGGTCCTGAGCCTGATCTTGGTGACTGCGTTACTTCAGGTAAGAGAGGCAGATGAGGGGAGGGCTGGCTTTTCTCCCTCGACAGTTTGTATATTACCTCCTTTGTTAACCTTGCTAGGGAGGCAAGAATGTAAAGAGAACATTCTGGTGCTCGGTCTACCAGATTGCTTGTGATCACAGGCAGGCAAGCAAAGAACACGACAACACCCTGAGGATGGGGTGAAGAACACTGGGCTGTGGGCCACTACTCCTGAGCAGTGGAGAGGCAAAGATTGTGTTTAGCTGTTTTTTGCTATGTTGGTTTTCAGGGTTCTTTGCAGGCCTCTTTTATAGCTCAGTGATGAATTGTACCCACATTGCTTCCAATTACCAGTCCACCCTTCTCACTCCGCTCCTTATTGTATCCTGCGACCAGTTGACTCCTCCCAGCCTCTCCTCCTTCCTAAAAATGCAGGGTAGAGATGCAACTCATGGAGGTGAGAGTTGATGTTTTTGTAACTTTCTTCGTTGTATGCTATTTTGACTGTACTGTGGAAAAGAACAAGACATACATAAGCTGCCCATCGGTTGCATGAATTTTGCTGTCATTAAATGTTGAGATAACTGAAAAAGAGCTGTCAGTCATTTCTGTGAATACATGTAAGATGTCATTGGGTGTCCATGTGGATGTGATCTTCTCTTTAACCCCCAAAATGAAGCCTCTGATACTCTGCTATATTAGGTGATTATGGATGCTGCAGCAGATCTTTCCTTCTCCCTGTTGACAAGGAGGAACACTTACATGGCCTGGGGCTGTAACATGCCAGAAGAATTGGAGACCAAGATCAAGCAAGACCATCTAATGTAGATTGTGTGCGCACCATGCCTTTAAAACGCAGGACAGTTATTCTTCATGGGGAACGAAGGGTAGCTAAACCTATTGGGCCAGATGTTGATGTTCTCATATACCTTTGTACAGAGGAGTGAATTTACGTAAGGGTGAATGTAGTAGGGATCAGGTTTGAGAGCTTTGTTTTCAGTATGCGTAGTGTCTGTTATTAAAATGTATTTCTTTAGCTGTCAAGTGACTTCCTCGTTTTGTAACTGGAGTTGGCTCCTGTCCGAACTGTCATGCAATTGCATTTTATGTCTTTTACAAAGATAGACTGATAAAAATTGAACCATACAATTATTTTGGGCCTTTTAACTTTCCTTTTTCCATCTTCTGGTGATCTAAGCTCTGTAAATGTTGGCGGTTAAGTGCTATATTAAATAAAGACATCAGGTGTTGTATTTTTATATAGCTATTTCTATATCACAGAATTTAAATGTTTCTTCAAATTAATACTTTTCTGTAAGCCAGAGACTGCACGTGCATAGCTAATCTTCTGTACTTTTCAAATTCAAGTGAAGGCTGTGGGAAGCCCATGGCTTCTTCCTACCAGTTTCAAGAGTTCATGTCACTGTTTTTTTCCCAAATTGAATTTGTAATCATGGGTAAATGCAGACATATGACCAAAGTTAACTTACCCTGCTCTGTGAAACTTACCTCTCAGAAGTAATTCGACTATTGAGATTGTCTTTTAGCCTTTTAAATTGTATAGTGAAGAGATGATGTCAGTGTTGCACTTCAGAAACCTTCATAATGACAAATGAAAGGAGTAATATCTGTTCCTTCAGCTGTGAATTTCCTGATGGCAGTAATGCAAGCTGAACAATAATATTAACTCTTTTTTGTCTTTATTTTTGGTGTGTAACTTCTTTTGGCGTTGATACTCTATTTATAGCTTTGGCACAAGGTTGAACACACTTATCACACTTCATTGCTTGTGCATTTTACCCTTAGAAGGATTGTTGAGCGTCTTTTTCTTACTGATTTCCAAGCTGAGCAATTTCATTTTTTGTTTTTGTACTTTGACCTCTAACCCTGGGATCCATTAGGACACTGAGCCAGCAAGGTGTAGACACATCAACTACAGAGGGAAAGAACTAAAATGACACTGTCTCCAGCAAGGGATGCGTTAATAGATCTGAATTCAAACATAGAAAAGGCAATTTTTTTCCTGCTGGGAAGCAGAGTTCTCAAGAGAGTCATCTCAGACTGAAGAACATGATATGAAAATCAATAAAGGCCCTATTGTGCTGGTGATGTGTCCGGGAAGTGTCATTTTATATCTTGTTAGTGGATATCTAAAGGAAGTTAAAGCTACTTTGCTCATAATAATTGGATAAATCCTCTTTCTTCAGTGGTCTATTTTGCTGTTCAAAGTAAAAGTGAAAAACGGTGGAGAGTCCAGTTTGGATATGATGAGACTGAATGAAGACAATGGCTCTTCAGGGTGGTTGGGGTTTTTTTGTGTTTTTTTTTTTTTTTTTTTTTTTTAGGCTGATACTGTTTCCAGAACTGATGTTAGCTCTGTTTTTCAATCAGAGATATAAAAGAGTAATTAAAAATAGAAGGCTTTTTGTGTCTGTTTAATTGGAAGAAAACTCTGCTCTTTACGTTTTTACTATATTAATGCTCCAGACAAACTGTAAATGCATCATTTGCTTTATTGCAGTGGATGAAGGAATTATGGGTCTTGGTTAAGTTTATCTGCATTATTAATGCTATAGGCTGGATCAACTCAAATGATAGCGATGGTAACTGTATGCACAGCCCTGGATATAGTTGTAGCCTTGCAAAATTTGCAACAAACATGGTAATATTATTATAAAAGTTTCAATTAAGTTATTTAAAAAAAACAAAACCATGCAGTTGGCAGAAGGTAGAACATGAGTTAGGGAAGAAAAAGGAAGAGAGTGATTGCCTATACTACAACTCAGTTTTTCGGTTTCTTTCCGTAGGTAACTGACATTCTGCAGTTGCCATTCCATGTTATCATTTGAAATGACATATGTGAAACAAAATTGAGACTTTTTCCTTCTGTGTCTTTCAAGCCAGATTATTTTTCATTTAAACATGAGTAATTACAGGGGTAAGAGTTGACTGGATATTGAAAGAGACAGAGTAATTCTATGTGTAAATTTTGCTGGTGGCAGGCTTTGTAAAGGTACTGCTCTCTTCTCTGCTTCCTCTGTATACCACAGGGAAAAAAATGTGTAAGAGTTGAGTAGTTTTTCCTCTTCTCTGGGAAGTTTGGTTGTTATGTCTGTATCATGAGCTGCTTCACTTTGCAGCGATCAGAGTGGTTACGTTGACCTCTTTGGGACTGTGTGACATTCTGCTTATTTGCAGAACACTTATTCCTCCTACCAAATGCATTCAATGATCTTCTTTTTGTTTTTCTTAGTCCTTCCCTTTTACCCAGTAGCTTTTAACTTAGTTTCTTAATGAAACTGAAGGTTTCTCAATCAGTTTTTGTTTTTTGGACCATCTTCTCTTGGTAAGATTCAGTAACTTTGTCTCTCCTACGCATCCTCATGCTTTGCATTGTTGTTTTTAGGTAATGCTTCCATCCACTGAGATTGCACGATGGCTTTTTTGTGTTTGCTTTGTTTCATTAAAACATGTGAAGAAAGATGTAAAACAAGAAGCTTCTCTCTCCTAGCTAAGAACTGTAGCAAGGTAGAAAGAAAGATTGTGTTCTACCTGCTGGGCTGTTGAGTGGATCAGTGGTGCAAGAGGAAAGGCAGAAGAGCTGACCTTTCCCCTGGCAGTAACAGCTTTGATTTTTTTTTTTTTCCTAAGTAGTGTGATATACTGTTTATTGTCTGAGTATAACGAGGCAAAATCAATGTTAAGAAACAGTGGGGCTTCCATGTTTACCCACCCAGCACACATGCACTTGCTTGCGATGAAGATGTTCTGCTCATCAGTAGTTGTGGGATACTGATCTGTCCCAGCACCTCCACATATTATTTATTTTCATATTATTAAACTAATCTTAATTTGAATGAAAATCCTACTGAAAACAAGGAAGTCACATGAATGAAAGACCTTGTTGCTACAGAAGTTTTTGCTTTAGGAGCGTTTGGCCTCATGTTGTTGATTGGGGTGAAATACAATGACAATTAGGACCACCTTCATTTCTAGGGTTTTGTTAGAGGCATATGGGACCAGAAGGCTTGATAATAAATACAAGGCCTGACTGATAGAGATTGATGTAGTATAAGCATACTGCGGCTAAAAAGATAGACCTCCAACAGGCTTTGAATGAATTTTTTCAGCCTTTAATAGCAGTACCATCAGTGCAGCATGAATGGCTTTTGCTGCCTACCTCCGATCTTGGTAGCCTGTGTTGTGCAAGAGCAGTGGTTACGTGACTACCACTGGCACTGTGAAACTGCTATAACCTTTAGATGTGATCTCCCCAAAAGTATATTTACCAAGTACAGTAACTCCTGCTATTTTTGCCATCCCTGTAAATATCCAGTCCCTTTGAGAAACTTGTTAGGTTTGTGAGCTTTTATAGGAAGATGTTTTCTTGCATGTTCCTCTTCATTGCAATTGCAGGTATGTATATATGTATTTTTCACTCATGTCCATGCATGTGCAAAATTTCTGGTTTCTTACTGCAGCTGTACAGAATAGGTCAGAGGTTACTTCTATGCCACAAAATACTGTTCTCACTTTTGCTCTTGTATGTCTCATCTCTTTCACACAAATTCATTTCAACAATAGAGCTCAGTTAACATCTGCTATCAAATTTCTGTTCTTGAATTTAAATAACTGTCTTAAATCTTATTATTTGAATAATGCATTTTCTTAAAATTAGACTCTAAATTCAGCACTATCGGTGCCACGTTAGCCTCCTTATTTCTCCCTTCATCTTACTTATTGGAGGAAAATATCTGGAATAGTACTTTGGACACTGGTTTAAAGAATATTTTCCCTAATAGTTGATTGTGCTTGGTTGACCCCAGTCAGCAGCTAAGTCATCACCCAGTTGCTTACTCACTCCCCCCCGCAGCAGCATGAGGGAGAGAATTGGGCAAAATTGAGAAAATGTGGGGGTCAAGATAAAGATAATTTAATAAGTGGAAGAAAGAGGAAGAGAAAGAAACAAACAAAAAAACCCCAGAAGTGATGCAAAGGCAGTCACCACCTCCCACAAGTAGGTCGATGCCCAGCCAGTCTCTGAGCAATGGCTGCCTCCCCAAAGCTGCCTTCCCCTTAGCTTTTATTGTTGGGTATGACATTATTTGGTCGATCTGGGTCAGCTGTCTTGGCTGTGTCTCATCCCAACTTCTTGCCCACCCCTGGCCTGCTCACTGGGAGGGGCAGAGTGGAGGACAAAGGGAAAACCTTGATGCTGTGCAAGTGCTGCTCAGCAATAGCCAAAAACACTGGTAGGTTTTCAGCACTGCCTTAGTCACAAATCCAAAAGACGGCTCCACGTGCGCTACTAGGAGGAAGATTAACTCCATATCAGGCAGACCCAGTACATTGATACAATTGCAAGATTACGTTCTGACTTTCTGAACTTCTTGGTTCTTTGTGCTCCCTCCACCCACCTGCTCCCCCCCCCCCCCCCCCCAAAAAAAAAAAAAAAGATCCTGACTTTCATAGAGTTTAGCTACCTTTTTCATGAAGGCACTGGAAAGTCAAGAGATTTTAAGTTTAGGGAAGCTTATTTTAATAAGGGGATGTGACTTCTCTCTTGTCACTCCTTTCCCTCATCATCTGGGCCTGTGAAGGGTAGAACCTTCTTAAAATCCTGCTCTGATCCTGAGATCCTTTCAGTATCTGCAGACAGATGACTAGTGTTTGATTCCTCCCCTCCTCCTCACAAGCAAATACTATCTCCCAGTGCTCTTTAAAGTAGTATATGGACAATGGGGGTTAAACTGATGGGCTGAGAACAGAACTGCATCTTTTATTAGCTTTATAGGTCTGTCATCCCATTGGTGCTGCCAGAAATGCTTCTGTACATTCGTGTTCACCATGATGAATTCCCTTGGAGGAGATTACAAGTCAAATCGCCAGCAGTTCAGCATAAAAGCACGGCCAGAGTTTTTGCAGAGCATGTAATAATTTTGTGTTAAGACCCTGTTCAACACAGACTTGTGCCGGTCAAAAGTGATTTGCATGGTGTTCTTAAGGAAAAGATATTTTTTTGCAGGGGGGATGTGTGTGTCAAACTGAACCCACGCATCTCATCTTAAGACTCCCAAAAGATAGTCTCCTGTGCCAGGAGAGACAGATTTCTTTATGGATCTACAGCTCCTTTCTAGGTTTTGCCTACAAAAACCCCAGCCAAATAAAACCAAATCAAAAAATCCAAAACAGACAAAACCCAAAAAACCTCCTGAGCGCAGTGACTTCTCTCTACTTTCCAGTGTATTCATTAACAGAATACTGTTCCTCCTAAATTAAGTGTCTTGGAGCAATATTTTCATTTCAGATCTTGGAAAAGGAGCAGTTAATGACAAGATTAAGCTGCACAGGGCCAGGCTGATGCCTTGGTGTAATGGACAAGTGGATAGGTGATTCAGTGCATCAAGTGCTTGCACCTAAAATAAATGCATGTGAAAAATGGTAATGATTTGGGGTATTTGTCATACACTTTCTTACAGGGAAAAAGTAACTGCTTTGCTTCTATGACAGCTGGTTTGTTGTTTTGTGTGGTTTTTTTTTTTTTAAGTTTACTAAATAGTCTTTCAGTTGTATGCTTTCTGTACTGGCAAGCAGTGTGTCTTGAAATAGACACTGGAGACAAAGGAATTCACTATAGTGATATTAAGAATAGATAGGAACATTCTGGATTCATTTTGCATATCTTCATTTGTCATTGCTTTGATGTCTATTCTGATCATTATGAGTGAAAGCAATTGCATTTTCATAAGCTGTATAAAATGTCACCTTTTAGCAATTGTTTAAGTATTGCTTTCGTACTAGAAAAACAGGAAATGAAGTTGAGCATTAATACTTTTTCAAAGCTGTCTCTAAACTGTACTATTTCAGTCTTATGGCAAAGGAGTTCTGTACCAAACAGAATGTAAAACATAAATGTAAACTAGAACAAGAAAAATTGAACTCAACTGTTACTGACGATAAAGGAAGCATAGCCTGATACATACAGAAGAAAACTGGGAATCAGAAAATCTCTTTGCTGCCTCCCCCTGAGAAAGCCTTTTTTAATTTCTGGTGGTTTATCTGTTTAAAGAAAAGTATTGGGTGACTCTTCCTGGAAATTCTGAGTATGGGAATCTCGTGCTATTTATCTGTGCTTCTGGGGCATGTCCCATAGCTATAACAAGATATGAGAGGAATCCTTCTAGGCCTTCATCTTGTCGCTCATCGCAGACTGAGATCTAGTTGCAGGTTTTTATTGTGTGTATGAACTGCCCAAAGGTGCAGAAACAGGCTTCTGGCTTACTGTGGTAAACTCCAAGCCTGTCAGTCTCCTGATGAGCATTGAAGGGCCCCAGGTGAATTCTGTAGAAATAAATGGGGCTGCCTGCTAATCCTGTCTTTCTCCAACTGCTGACGTCTTGGGGAACCCTAAGCTGCCTTTGGGGCATCCTGCTGGGAGATTTATTCTGTAGGTGATGAATGGGTTTTCAGGTTAGTAGTGCTCAGTTTGGCATTACTGATAGTGTATGTGTTGTTCTAGTTGCCTCAATCTCATTCTTCACGCGTCCATGACTCTGGTGTCACTTGATTTTCGGTATTTTTTTAATTTGAAAATAAGCTGCTGCTTTTGGAAGAAAGTATTACTTCTCATTTAATTCAGTAGTAATGATGTCTAATGTAAGTTGTTAGTTACTTCAGCCTGAGGTTTTTGGGCTGTGAAGATGGGAGTCTGGGATTTAACTTGAATTTAATTATTGGTAGTTATGTCTTGCTCTTAGCAATGAATGGGAGTGCTAAATATATGAGGAACTTTCTGCAATAGACTTTACAAGCTGGGGAAAAGAGTTTGGCTTTGGTTCAAGTGTTTGCAACCAACCTTTTCATAATTTGCTCATCACTTCAGTTTTATTGGAGGCACTTGAGAAATGTCCCTTGACTTTCCATGGGCAATTTACTATGTTTAAAGAAAAAAAAAAAGTCATTGATGGAATGTAAAGTTTTTCCAGCATTTGGGGACTTTTCTTTTTTTTCTTTTTCTTAGTTTTTCTGTTTTTATGTAATGTAGAAATGGCTGTTACTGCCTTGCTATTAGTAATGCCTACACAAGTCATTGGAACTTGAGCTGCTGTTTCTGCAACTCTCCAGCATTTGAAGAGGAACACAACCTAAAAGGCAAAGAAATACAGAACTCTGGATAGATCTCTAGAGGTGTTTTTAGAAAGGTGTTTGGAGTTAACTATTTTATCCTTACATACAGAGATAAAATCAAATGAAACTGTGCACTACATGTGAAGTAGTAGGGAGACGTTATCAAAATAAACAATTGATCCTCTAACCCTCAAAGCTCTTACATGAAGAAATGATAGTGGCAAGTAATGCAAGTTGTACAAACAACAAAAGGTGATGTACCCTATTTGGCTGTGTAATGGATAAGTTGGGATTTGTGGAGGATTGCTCCTTTTTACCTTAATTTATTTTTTTTTTTTTTCCCCATGTGTTGGAGCAGCTACATTCATGCTAGATTGTTATCAGATCACAATGTGAGTTATGAAAAAGCAAAACTTGTCTGGTTTGACTATTCAAAGATGTCAGAGTATGTTTTCTATTTGTAGAACAAAGGTAGTCTGCAAGAATTTAAAACACCTTGAGGTCATGATGAAAGAGAGAGAAACTGGCCTGAGAATTTAGGCTACAAAAGTTTTACATGAATATATAAGCTGCAGTTCCTTAGACACAAGTATTAGAACTGTTATAGTTTGTTTTGTCTTGGCTGATAGTGTTACAATGGTGAGGGTTTTTTTTCCTGTTCTCTTCCAGTACGTGCTTTCTCTATTGCTGTGCTGTCATCTTAGACAGGAAACGAGAGCGTCAAGCTTTCCTGCTGGTTGTCCGGGATTTCAGGTAAAAACCTGTTTTAAGGTCATACTTTCTTGTTGTCTTGTAATTTTTCCTACTGTAAGGAAATGATATGGACTTACACCAAAAGCATTTTACCTGGGCTTGAGTTTTGGGCTAGTAACACTAATAGATGCTTCAAATAAGCAATACTGTCAGTTCTTCACCAGCTGGATACATTGGAGTCAGTGCATTCTGAATAGACAACAGGGGGTTGGGCAGAAAGGACTCTGATGCTGCTTTTCTCTGCCTTTGGTTTCCAAATCTTTCCTTCATCCTAAAACTTTATGGTTATTAAATCTCTCCCCCCTCCCGCCAGTGGCGTAGGCATAATTTTTCTTACCAATTGAGAGGCCTGACCTAGTGCCAAAGAAAGATGATCTGCTTTTTGGACTATTGACTGCAAAAGGGTCTAGATCAATCCTAAATATGGGGCTTAAAAAAATGACCTTCTGTGTTTAGGGTGCGTAGAGTTTTGATGGATAATCTTTACTTGATGTCATGGCCATGTTTAAGACAGCGTCAGTCTTCAGGAAGTGTAAACTGAAATAGCTTGTCTTCATCTGGAAAAGAGAGAAAAGATCTCAATAAAGCTGTTCATAGTGGTGCAAGATGAGAACATGTAGTGTAAATGTTTATAGCAGAATCCATAAATACTGTTTTTGCAATTCTTGAAAGAGATTCCAAAAATTGTTTCATAGTCCTATAGCTAATTGTCCCCTTCCAGTGAAACTTCCTATTTCTGGGGTTATTAAAGGGGGAAGGGAGGGAAATCCTAAAAACGTTTTGAGGTTGTGGGTTTTTTTCACTGTATGTCTTTCTGTGGATGATAAAGTTTGTATATCATTGTATTTATATGTTTTGTTGTCATGGGCTCTGTCTAACCTATGATGTCTTAGTGGTGTGGGAGTCCCTGGTTGAGGGGTGTTAAACTTTTCTTCTTAGTATGAATGAGCATAAAAAAGATTTCATCTGTGTTCCAAGACTTATTAGAGAGGCAAAGATCCCTGTGTAATTACTGAAGAACAAGGATTTCCCCTGAACACTTAGTTTGTTTAGGTTTTGTTTGTTTTGTTTTTAAGAGCTGAGATATCAATAAGCAGAATGAAACTACTGTAACTAGGATGGAACTAGAGTAATAAGTGAAAAACGCAAGCAAAACGGAGACATACCTGATTTGTCCTTGCCTGGGTCTGAGGGTCCTGACTAGGTCAGAATGGGACCTGAGTTGTCATTTTCATGTGTTATCACTGTGCCACAGCCATATAAACACATCATCAGTTTAACTGTAGTTTTGGTATAAACAGACATTGCATTAGTGTTAACATATTGTCTTGACTCCATGTGCTATTCTAAAAAGATGAAATGGCTGTTTTTAAAAAAGCATTAGAATTTACACAATGTTGAATTTGTAGCCAACTGCTTGTTTATTTCATCCTTGAAATTTACTGTGCATCACACATAAGGCATTGATGGACTAATCTCAGCCAGCCAGCAAAAAAACTCATTGAAAAAGGAGCTGAGGTTTTGCATTAGTAAATTTGCTCCAGTATTCTGTCTCTCAGTAGACAGATATGCAGAATTTTGAAGGACAGTAAAAAAACTTGGAAGCTGGCAAAATCATACTTCAGGATGAGGTTATCCTAAATATTTTGGTGTTTGTTTTAGTTATTTCTTTTAAAAAAAATGTCTGATAATCATTTGAGAGTGGCAAAATACTTCACAGAGATTTGGAATCTCACTCAAGCTAGTAGTTTGCATTTCCATTTTTCATTATTCAGCAATTCTGCTAAGGAAGTTAACCTTTACACTCTAGAGAAATATACTTGGACATACCTCGCTTTACTACACTTACTCTAGATAACTTTTTAAAAAGCTTATATGTGGCTTGATTTACAAATGCTCAGATGGTCTGTACTTTGTTTCAGGAGAAGGTTGATGCTTTTAACTATTTTGTGGAGTGTTGACTGTTGGTTAGTTTTCTGAAGAGGGTGGCAAGATTTCCTCACATAGTTGTCAAGGGATATAATTTGTTTCCTGATATTTTAGTAACTGTAGGTTTATATTCTAAGGGTGCAAGTTCTAGCCAGCAGGAGGCAGCCAGGAAGAATTGCGGAAGGGAAGTCATGCCACGGCATTGAGCTAGAGCAGTGGAAATCTTGTATGAGAGGATTTCCTGTATTCTCATATAGCTGTCATAGAATGTGTAGGAGTTGTGGCTCAATTTTTATTTCAGCCACATTATTACTATATTTAGGAGGTCCTAAGTAAATATCAGAACATGTTTCTGTATTTCTAGCCAGTTCTGAAATATCTAACACCAACCTACTATTGGAAATTTATTCAAATTCCACAAGCAACCTGTGATTTGTACTTTATGCCTACTGAGTCTCAACCCATAGGCACAAAAGAGCCCTTCAATTTACCTGTCATGAATTTTGTATGTACTCTGTGAATCACAAAATTAGCACTGTGGCAAATTGTTAGCTGACAGTTCAATAAAAAAAAAAAAAAAATCCATTCCCCATTAGCCCTAATCTCCTGCTCTTCCCTTGTAGTATTGGCACTTGCAGACTCTGATCTAATGCAGTGTTTGGTTTCTATCTTTCTTGAGCCAGGGAGGAGTTAGCGCTGTGGAGCTGTTGGGAGCGTGTATGCATATGTTTTGACACTCCGTGGCACAGGGCATGCTGTATTTCAGAATACGGTATAGATTCATGATTAATCAGGAGTTAAAGAGGCAGCCCAGTCTGCTCAGTTGGTCGTGTACTTCATCCCCTGTAGCACCAAAGATGGATTAATCCTCAGTGCTACTCTGAGATCTAAGCATTACTCTCCAGTTCACTTGGCCACTATTTCATCCTGTCTTCTGAGGGGAGAGCCTGTTACTCATTTTAAGTAGTGACATATGCTCTCAATAGTCCAGATGCACAGTTTCTGATTTTCAGGATGAACAAAAACGTACATTCTGTCCAATTCACCGAACAACGGCTATCTTGCTGATGCTATACAGCATTTTTTTCTCTAAACACTGATATTGAAAAGAGTGGGACAGTTTGTAAAGAAAACACTATTGAAATGTTTAGTATTTCCTATCCAGTAAGTATAGATGCCCCCCAATGAAAAATAAGGGACTCTTCTCCAAAGAAGTGGGAGGAAAGATTGGGGGTGGGGGGGAGGAGAAAAAAACTCCAACAATCAGGAGGTTCTTGAAATGGGGAAAAGATACTATTTTGGAACAGTTGATTTCCGTGGAAACTTTCTGACTCCTTCTATGTAATGGTTTATAAACAATTAAAGACAATGGAATTTTGGGATAATACTGTATCTTGAAGATACTTAACAGTAGAAGCATACTGATGTGTGTACTACATACCCTGGGATGTAGGAGAGTCTTAACATTGTTTTAGAGGTTTAGATTTTGTCAGGCAACTCCAGTTACATGAAATGACTGGAAGGTATTAAGGACCATGTTGTTGGAGGAACCACTCTTGATGCTATCTAGTAAGCTTTAGATTGTGGATTTTGTCTCAAAGCTGAAAGGATTCCTTGGAAATTATGTCATGAAATAATGGTATTTAGGGCATGTTTCTCATTCTGTATTTTACACTGCTGTACTGCAAAGGTAACAGCAGGATGATGACATTCATGCACTGGGCTTTAGCAAAACTCATTAGCAAGCTGCTAATTCGGCAGCTGCCTGCATGATCTCAGTGTTAATTGTACTAGTTAATACTTGGACATCAACATAGCTTTAAAGGACTTCAAAGGCAGCGAGAGAGGGCTATTGGCACAAGTGGTTGTTTAGAACACTGCACTGCTAAAGCATTGAGAGGTTGAGAAAATAGCTTCACATGTTTTGTATCAAAACCTCTGGAGGTCTGAGGGACTGCATTATTTACTGTGTCTAGGTAAAAATGTGAAAAGCCATGCATACATTTTACACTTTCTGGGACATGTAAATCCCCCTCATCCTGTAAGATAAGAGACAAAAGTTTAACCTGGAAGGAAGCCAGCGCCTTCTAAGTACACCAGCCTCCTAGTACGCAACCCATACACTTTGGCTACTTCTTAACAGGACAGGAGAATTTTATCCAGCCTAGCTTCCTGTTAGCTCTGCTGTGAAACCTATGCAATGTTGATTTTAATGACATAAAGTCAGTCAGAATTAAGGAAGACAAACTGTTTTACCTGAGAATTAGTTCCAGTCTGTGGCAGAAACAAAGAAGCCTAAGTGCATCTTTAGATCCCCTAGCTAGGCTTGATTTAGGAGTGGTCTTGTTGTTACAGGCTTCCAGTAATAGGAAGAAGAGGACTTCTGTTAGGAATAAATCAGGCTTTTCAGGCTCAGATTGTTGTAGTAACAGTGCTGTGGCTTCTTGTGATTTAATCACATCATATTGTGGTTTTTCATTGGGCTCCAGCTTCTGTAGTCTAGGGCGTAACAATTGCTGCTGTCATTTGAAAAAAACTCTCCTCTTCTCTTTGTTGTAGATAAAACCTTGTAAAGCATATAAAAAAGTGAAAGAAGTATGTTTCATTTCAGCCTCCTAGTGAAGGCGTATGGTTAGCAAGCTTGTCTTCTTAGCAAGTTTTTATTAAAAAATAGGTCTTGTGGATTTTGGTATCCATAATGCATCTTTTTAGGGGAAGTGCTAGCCTTTGAAGAGCTGGGACATGGGGCGGAGTTGATTGTTGGTGTAATACTGTCTGCAGTTTCCTCACAGGGAGAGAATGACTTTGTTCTGGTTATTCAGTGCAGTAACTTTTCTAATGTTAATGCAGAGCTTAAACATGTGCTTTGGGAATGATTAATAAGAAACACAACAGAATAATACACAGGGATGTTCTGTCTTGTGCCAGTGCGCAATTACCTGTGTGAACGTACGGAACCACTGCGAGAAAGACACGTGGGCTTACTCAAAGAGGAGGTTTACTAGAAGAAAAGATGTAGGCTTTGCTGTATTTAGGAGGCTTACTGGGAAAGTATCGTAAGCATAAACAAAGTAAGAAGGAAGGTTAGCAGTGATACAGAAACGGTGCTTCAGTGCTGAAAACAGATTAGAAAGGGGCTGAATCTTTGTGGAATGTGATAGACATTGAAGATGGGTAAAATCATGGCAAAGATGAGAGGACAGGTAAAAATCTACTTTTTAGTAAGCTGCTTGATCTGAAATGTTTTGTGAACAAAAAGAATAATAAAAGCATCTGTGATTAAACTAGAAAAAATACTTTAGTTGTAGCATGGCAACATATCTGAAACCCTCCATTTTTGCTTCTGTAGAAAGATGAAAACCAGCCGTGTAGCAGCTACTTGCTTCACTGGATTTGCCAGAATTTTCATTTAGGCATTTTAGTCTGTGGAACAAATTTGGGAGTGATTGTCCATTGGCATGAGACAGAGCCTCCCTGCAGCCCCCAGGGAGCCAGGTGAGCTGTTGTGATATACAAATCACATCAGCCTCTCCTGACAGTAACAGCCAGGACTCTTCTGGAGACAGGGGCTTTGTTCCAAACTGGCTGTGCTGTGGTCTTGCCGTAGCACGGCTGGATCATACTGATCTTTTTAGGAGAGGATGTAAAGATCATTTTACCTTAAAACTTTCTTAATAATAGTACAAAACAGAAGAGATAAGCAAATAGTATTTAGTCAGGAAGTATATATAAAACAGTTTCCTGTTTTATATGCTTTGCAAAGACTAAGGTAGTTTTTGGAATCTGGATGACTTGACTTTTGCATGCTGCTTGAAATTTTACACTTTACGGCACAGTTTTTAAGCTCCTTTTAAAAATTAATATTGCAGAAGGTAAAGGAACATAATTCCAATACTGCTTTCTTGTTTTGTTTAGATGAGTGTGGAGTTACTGTTTAGAACGTTTCAAAAGTGTTTTCAAAACAAACAAATGTAATACATAGAAAGCGAGCACAATGCCCAGATGTGAAATGAAAGCAGAAGCTGATGAGTACAAATCGAAGGGAGTCATGCTGAGATTACCGACTGTGCCAGCCATAGCCCATTTGGAGGACTGTGTTCACATCTGGTTACAGCACTGCAAAAAAAGAAACGGTAAAAAGGATTATAGCACTTACAAATGCAGCAGTACAGAGAAGGTCAGAGTCGTGATTCCAGTATCAAGGAAAAGAGGCTATGATGGTAGGACAGAAAACTTTACCCTCCATACAGTCTAAGAAGCAGCAGCTTCAGGAACTGTAATTGTTTTGAATTGCCTTGTGTACCGAATACCAACAATTAGGCATAATTTAGTAGACATAATTTGCCCTTAGATAAGCTTTTATCAGACGTGGTAAGGAATAAGAGGGCAATAGGAATGAAAGGCATTCTTGCGCATAGAAGAATGCACAAGTCCTTTTCTTCTCTTGGTTCCCTCCCTGGTTGAAACATGTATGTAAACACTTTGGAGTGGTGGGGGGTGAGGAAAAAAATCAAAAGGGGAAAACAAGCGTTCTCCTGCTCTAAAGAAAACAGTGCTAAATGACTGAAAATAAGCCAATCTCAGTGGACCAAATAAGTTCATATCCCCTTCAGTATTGTATGTTTATGAGGTTTGTGCTTTGTAAAAAAGAGCACCACAATTCAGCCAGTGTTTTAAGAAAAGGGGGGGGGAAAAAGTTACTCTTAGGACGGTTTGACTCTTGAGGTAGTTATTGAGGTAATTGCCCATTTCTAGTATGTTTTGTGTCTCCTTCCCACACCAGCCCAGTAGTGCAAACAACTTTAACCCAGGCTGGTAGAGATGTAGAGGTCTCTGAGTTAGACTCCAGGTGCTGTGATGGAGGATCGCTGACAGCTGATGGAAAAGCTGCAGAGTGAGCCCAAGACTTGCTTGCCACCAGAGGATCTGCATGAAGTTAAAGCTGTCATGAATGTCCCGCCTAGGAGAGAGAAGAGTTTGACTCTGTCTCTGGACGTTACTTGACTCCAGAAAACCCTCCTGTAGGGACCCACTCAGGAGGCTGAGGGGAGAGAGTAGAAACCCTGAACTTCTTTCCAAACTCACGCTGATTCTGAAATGAATTTTAGAAGATAGAGGGCATTGTAGCTATCTTATTTTCATTTTTCAAGTGTTAAATACTCTACCACAAGGAAAAAACACAGAAAGACTACTATGGTTATCTGGCCTGACCCTAGCCCAGGCAGCTGAGCTAAGGTTTAAGTATGCTTGCAATGTTTCTGGCTAGTTAGCTGAAATGAAGCACAGGACCATTATTATTATTTTTATTTTTAACCTTATGAAAATTGGAGGATGGTATCTGCCTGTGGAGCTTCACAGTGCATATTTTAAGGAAGAGTAGGTCTACAAGTTTCAGATGCCAAAATGTAGTTCATTACACTTCAGCTGAACAAATTGCTATACTAATCCCTCTTCTAATGTGAGCTGA
This sequence comes from Platalea leucorodia, assembly GCF_965183815.1. Lineage (NCBI taxonomy): Eukaryota > Metazoa > Chordata > Aves > Pelecaniformes > Threskiornithidae > Platalea > Platalea leucorodia. The sequence continues at coordinate 117,137,829 of NC_138824.1, forward strand.
AGTACTTTACCTTGGTTCCCAGTCGTATTAAAAGCAATTTGAACATCCTTGTCAGAAAAAAAACTTCAATAGCGCACAAAAAGGCTGACTGTGAAGAAGAACCTGACCAGAAAGGATGCCTTGTTAATACAGTATCATGTAATTTTGTAGTGCCTAATATATATTTCTGGTGGCCTGATATTTCACAGGGTTACAAGATACAGCATTGCTGGAGTTATTTACAAGAAGTTGGATTGTTTTCTTGCAGTAAAGGAGAGTCTCTCAGCTGCAGTGGTTAATAAGGAATTTGGCTTGGTTTTAATACACAGATTTTTATAATGCTTTATTTTTTCAAATTACTGATACTTGTACCACAGACATAAGAATGGTTGTAGTGGTAGTTGTTCCCTTAAACAAAATTTGGGCAGAACTCTCAACTGTAGAGATGAATAAATATTCTTTTAAGTATGCCTCTGTGCTATTTGCACATTTGTGATATGAGACATTTGGAAATATTTGTCTTACGTAATAAAACCTAATGTGCCTCTCATGGCCTTGGCTTGGAAGCATTAGGCCAGCGGATTTTCCTAATACGGAAAACAGTGCAAAGTGTATCATGCGTGCTGCGTCCTACAGCATTAAAAATCATTAGTGACTGGCAGAAGACTGTCTTCGTGGTTTACGGAGAGAAGTGATTTTACTTCAGCTCTTAGATGATAAAGTATTTACAGCAGTCCTCCTAAATGTGGTATTGTATGGAATCCTAAATTGGTTTGAAAAGGTAAGTAACATAAGAGCAGGTATCTTCCTCATGTCCTGGTGTGCCTGAAAGCTGTACAGCTTTCCTTCCTCATTACAAAATTTTAGCAGAGGTCAGAGTATGTCAAGGGACCAGCAGTGGGACAGACAGCCTTTTGCTTTTTACCTCTAGGATTCAAATCCAGCCAAATCATTAGTAGCTGTGAGTTGTTACCACCCGGTGGCTAAGCACTCTATGTAAAATTAATTTGGTAGTCTCAGCCCAGTTCTGAGTAAACACATTTCCACTTTACAAATATGATGAAACCTGGCACTAATTGGCACCCTTGCTAGCAGCCTCATCAGAGATGCCAAAATAACTGAAATGTTTCTTTGCTTCTAGTGGTGGTCTCTCCAGGTCAGCAGTGAAATACAGTGATGGGGCAGTATGGAGAAGATGGCACAGCTGTTGCCCTCGCTGTTTTGTGGACTAAGTCTGCAAAGTTGTCAGTCTGGTGCATTTCTCATGCCAATCTGTGTAGAGTTATTAGGATTTTTCCACCGCTGTTGGTGCACTTTCAGCAGTTTGTTGGCAGTCCACTTAGAAATCCTTTTTGCCATCTGGTGGTTGATGCAGTGATAGCATAATAGCTAAGTGGTTCAAACGTGGGTTTGTATGGTATATTTAGGCACTCAGAATTACAGCCGGTGTAGGCAGAGCACATTGCTGACAGGTAGCTATTAATCAGTTTTAGCCATTCTTTTCACTGCCAGCTGCTTTGTAAATGAGGATTGGCACATGGTAGATGAATACCTCCTCATTGTCCAAAATGAAAGGAGTTTGTACCTTGTTTTCAGTGGCAGTAACCATGTAAATGTCAGCAACCCCAAACAGAGATCACAGATTGCAAAGTGAGACAGCGTTTTAATATATGTAATGCCTGGAGGGATACAGATTTGGGGGAAATAGTTATGAAGAGGGAGAAGGAAGATTCTTTCATGTCATCTGTTTTGTGAGAGTAAATGTGTGTGTTTGATAAGTTATTCAACTGAACAAGAAAGTCAGTTTGTGAAGTGCAGTCACTGACTTAATCTCCACCACAAAAGAGGGGGGATTTGACTGCATTCACAATGTAAGGGTGCTGGTGTTGCTAGGGGATCCCCACTTGCTCTCAGTGGGAGTTACAGTAATTCCTCTATTATTCTTGTTGCATTGTAAAAAACCTCATGGAAATCTCAATCTATAGGTTGCTCAAAAAAGTGGTGTTGGTAGTTTGAAAAGAGGCAGGTTCCTCTAGAAGCTTTTCTGCTTCCTTCAGAATGACTGCTGCTCTGCCAGTGCTTTTGTGTGTGGTTCATGGGACAGTGCCTCCAGGAAAAGTATGCAAAACGAAGCTCCTGGCTACTTTTAGTAATTAAAGATGCCATTTATGTCTGCCTCTAATTGTGAGGTTTTCAACTCAGGCATGTATATACTACCAGGTAACACTGGAAATTTTCACCTCATGTTTGAATGGCACATGTTCAAGTTGAGGGTGCACGTGGGACAGGTATGAGAGTCTCAGCAGTCAGTCATTGCTTTTGCTTTTTCCTAGGCAGAAATTGGATTTTGTAGGGCTACTTTTGCATGTAGTTGATTATGGTATTTTCCTTCCTCAAGCCTTTAGTTCTGCAGTTTAGTTTCTTTGAAATATAGTATTTAAAATATGTTCAAGTTCCCCTTCCAGAAGCTTTGGAATCTGCAACAAAATTGTGTACACTTACTGCTTTTCCATTGTAATATTTTCAGACTGAATATACTGCCTTATTCACCAAAGCTCTCAACTTCAATTGTGAAGCCAAAAAGCTTTATAGATATGAAAATATCTGTCTCTATAGGGATAGATGGTGTATTTGTTCTGAAGAGAATGAAGAAGGTAGTATATTCCATCTTGAGAAAGAGATCCACAGGCTTGCCCTTTGAGAATCAGTGTAGTTCCATGGTTTTGATAGAGTTATGTCAGTTTGTGCTAGGTAATCAGCCAGCTCAAACTAGCTGTCTCTGCTCTGATTTATTTCATTAGTACAATAAATGTGCTTATGTCTGTGCTGGGGTGCAGGGCCTCAACTTCTTGGGCTTTTCTGATGGAGGTTGTGAAAGTGTATAGATGTTAGAAAGATCAATAAAGTTCATCCAGAAACTACTGACACCTTAGGCTGCCGGAGACACAATTAATTTACTTCTGGGGAGAAATTACTCTGGGGATCAAAATCAGTCTGTGCAAACTGGTAACCTGTTGAACCCAAAGAACTGGAATCTAGCAGGGCTGTGGTGCATTACCCTTGAGATCATGATTTATGAACATACATAGAGAAGTATCCAACTGTGCATGCATGATTAAAAACTTCCTTCATTTTTGTTTAACTGAGGATCTTCGTGTCCTTTTATTATAAGAAAAGGTGAATGAATGTAAATTGTCTGTTCTCTGTTAACCACATTGTTTGCTATTTTGTGTGCTTTTACTAAGCTGATGTGTATTGGTCTCTTCTTGAAAGTAAATAAAGCTGGTCTTTTACAGGGAAGTTGGGCTATGCCTTTTAACCATTCTCTTGTAGACTGTTTTTGAACCACCTGTACTTCTGCTGTACCCACGTAACAGGAGATGCAGTACCACTGCTGCGCGAGTGCTGGCTGAAAGGTGGAAGGTGGAGGGGTAGGGGGTGTTCTCGGTGCCATAAAATGTGCCCTCTCCCTCAGTTCCAGAAAAAAATATGGTAATAGCAGGCATGTACGTCCTGACAGCAGCAGTAGCTGAACTGCTTTGAAATTAGCTACTTTGTAACCAGGCAGATTCTTGCTTTTACTTCTATACCTATGAATGTTTTTAATCCTTATTTTCCAAGAGAAGCTGGCACTGAGCTTCAGAGGTTTAGTGAACTAGAACAGCTTTTGCTAAAAAGTTTTTGGAGCCTGAAAGCTTGTTAACCTGTGATCTCATAATGCACACACCTATAATTTTTAATTACTTTTTAGTTTATTCCAATCTGATAAAGTACTTGGCTTAAATAAGACATGTAGAAAAGTAGAACCCAAAATAAAAACATCTTTCCTGTGGACTAGCTTTTTGACCAGCCTTTTAAAAATGACTTTGTAAAAGACCATCAATGCAAACCAGAAGATGAATATGGTCTAGAAATAGCATTCATATGGAAAAGATACACTGTCTACCACCTTGCATTTTCAGCATACCTATTGCATTTAAATGACAGTCACATCAGTGCTTTTTGTCTGCCCAGCGTCTGCTTCTGCCTATGTAGTTCAATATAGTCTTCCTTCGCTTACTTTCATAAACTTTTGCAGTCCAGCATTCTTAGCTGTTTCTTAGCTTGTGTAATATGCAGCCAAAATGAAATCCGAATGGGTATATTTCATACCTTGTTAGAGATAGAAAAACTAGAAGAATATGGGAGTTGGAACAAATGCCACTAGCGTAAGTTATGTGTGTTCATTCTCATTGTCCTGTGCTTTTAGTTTGACCCCATAGTTCAAGAGTTGTGGTTGGTGAGGTCGTAGTAGGCATTAGAAGTGGAGTCATTAATTTATTTTTCGTATGTAAAAGGATACCTGGTAGGAGTTAAAGGTAGTCAGTATTTGAGTGGGATTGAGATTTATATTTTAAACTGTACTGATAAAGCGTTTGTTTGACATTACAAACTCTGCTCTCAATTTGCCTTATACATTTACAGTAGACGTTTCAAGATGTAACTTAGGCTATAACGAAGATGCTAATAAAGGGCAGAAATGCAGAAGCAAAGTCATTCCTCTCTAGCCACTGCTTAAGTATTTTTAATGCATGGATGTTTTCTTTAAGTATGGTACACTGGAACTATTTAATACAGTGACTGCTGCTTTGTCTAGACATTTTTGATAATAGGTATCAAGACAGATGAATATGGCATTTGGGGTGTCTGTCACGGTATGTTTTCGTGACTTCTTTTTTCTAGCTGCTTGGCATTCAGTTTGTTAGGTGAAGTGAGAACATTTGAGACCTATATTAAACATTTCATATTGCAAATAAATTTAAATGATTAGCTGTGGGGCATCTGACTAATGTGGCAAATACCAAAATATCTTTGAGAACTCAGAATACTCAGACACAGTTAAATTTTGGAATGAACTTTGGAGTTATAATGATATGCAACTAAGAAAACATTTTGTGTTTTTAGTTTTAGAATCTGCTACAACATATTGTCTTGCTATTATCTGAGGCTGGTGTCTATTCAAGTGCCACAGTTTTTTTGTTCCCTTGGGGATACACAGAACCAATTGAAAGAACAACATGGATGTATAACTGTGTTCATGGAATATGTAATATAAATGAAATGCAAGAGGTATTAGAAACATTTTTTAAAATCAAACCTTGAGTTCAGTACATGATGGAAAACAAAATACTGATACTGGTAGAAATGGAAACAATTAATTTAATCACTCTCTGTAGTTACTTGCTGTAATTCGTTTAACCACTTCAAAAATTTATTCATTATAAGCCATTTACTCAATATAATTCATTTATCCAACAGTATAATTCATTTTCTGCTTTATCCATTTACTCAGCATAATTAAGTCTCCTGAAATGAATGTATTTGTAAAGATTCACTATCGTTTTATCCGGGCATTAAGATGTCTCAGTTAAGTTGAAAGAAAAATAAAAGTCTGTTGTCATAAAGATTAGCTTCTTCACAAGCAACTTTGGTTGTGTTTATAGCTCATCTTCTGTCTGAAGTGATACTGGTGCTGGTTGGAAAGCTCCCACCCCCAGTATAAGTACAACTAGAGTGTTAGCTGGTTATCTAAGAACTGCAAGTGTATTTGCTGTAGCCATGAAACATCAGCATGCTTACGTGTCCTTTTAAGACATTCTAAGCTATAGCATACACCTGAGAAAAAAATGATCCTATGGCAGCTCCAGACTGCTTTCTTAAGTATGTAGAGATGCCCTGTTCCCAGGCTCTGTATGAATAGTGCTGCTTGTGTTGAACGTACTTAACTAAATCCCTAGGTGTGGTCAACTAAGCTAGAGAGCAGAGCAAAAAGTTGCTGAGGACAGAACGAAATTTCATGGCTTTTTGTTTGTTTTTGTTCAGATAGTTTCTGTTCTGCAGGTGTCTGGGGTTTTGGTGGTTTGGGTTTTTATTTTCTTTTTAATTCCCCTCCATAGATGGAAGCAAAGTATGGGATTAGTCTGCAGAACGTTAACATGCTAAAATATAGCTGCCTTGTCCATCCTAGTTGTCTAGAGACCTATCGGAGACATTCCCATGGAGTGCTTCAGGGAGGCTGGGATAAACTGCCCTTTGGGGAGGCAAAGGGAATATCCATGAATGATAAGCCTGTCAAAATAGCTATTTTAGATTGGCCATCTAAGTATAAGTTCTGTTCCCTTTGCATAGGTATGACCAAGGGGTGGTATGTTGCCCAGCTTGGAGTTGGCCGTTTCATTGGATACGAAGAATGAAAGTTGGCAAAGTAATAGTACAAACACCTGTCTGTTCTTTGCTTTACCTGAAAGGCCAATACTGTTACTGAAGCAATTTCTGGTTATTTCCCCACTCTCCCAAGCCTGCAAAGCAGGCTTATCATTTGCAGAGGTTAATAAGCTCCTTATGCTTATAAAGAGATACACCGTGTAGGTCGGTATTTGCAGGAGTCAGGTGTTCTGCTCATATCAGGGTCTTGGTTCTGCCTCCCTCTGTTACTCCGTGCTTTTTAATTTAGGATCTGTAAGGCAAGCAAAATCTGTAAAGTGAAATGGCATTCGGTGGGCCTCCTGCTTGATCGCACAGCTTCAGTGTAGACTTGCACCTGTTTCCAGGTCACTGGACTGTTCTTCCCTCTGACACAACGCTTCCTGCAACTGTTCAGTTGTCAGCTGCTCTTGTCAATGCCCTTGGCCTTTTCAGTTTTCCAAGCCACTTACCCACTGCCTTTCTGTTTCCAGTGCTGTGGTTTTTTTGTTCCCCCCCCCCCCCCCCCCCCCCGATTCAAAGGGCAGCTCTGGTACTAATGAAAGAAGGCGGTGGGGCTGAGTGAATGGCTGGCATGGAGTACAAGATGCTTCAGTCTCCAGCCTCCTGCTAAGGTGGCATGGTATGCTCCCGTTCCTTCCTAAGAGCGAGGGTAAATACCTGATAGAGATCTCTATACACACAAAATATCTCTCTTTAAAATGAAGAATACAGAATTGTGTGACGTAGCTTAATGAATAATATAAAAGCAGTGTAATGTTGTGATAAAGTCATCAAAATTCATACTCACATGAAACTGTCTTTACTATTAAATTACACATATAAAATCAAGATAAATGGCACTTGCACTATTCTTATAAAATGGATTTAAAGGGAAAATACATTTTCATATAGATGATAACTTACACCTTCATTTTGTATTTTTGTGATCCTATGGCATTAAAGTTCTTAGTGTTTGGTCAGTAACAAAAAATATATATGCACACATTTAAATAGTTTTGTAATAATGTTACATGTTTATGTGATTCTTTCTTGGGATCAAAGGTATTATATTAAGCAAAGGTAGAACGTACAGTGCTAAAAATAGCATTTGACATTGAGAGGTCATACATTTTATCGTAAGACTCTGTGCAGCTGAGTGCATTCTTTTGGAATACCTCTCTTAAGACAAGCTGAATCACAGTGGATGGAGTGAGCAGTGCATTGCAAAGTTGTGGCTGCAAAAAGATCAACAGGTGAGCGAAGAGGTATTAAGATTGGTAGTCCTTTTGCTTTCAACGTACGCCCAACCAAAAATGCTCTAAAATGGTAGTGAGAGAAGAGGCGGTGACATTGGAAAAAAACAAAATGGTAAAGAATGGAAATGTGTTGTAGTCTTCATTTTGCAACGTTTGCTAACGAACAAAGCAAAATCAAACAAAAAAGGCAAATAAATAAGAGCAAAGAAAGGGTTCGACAGAAACAGATAATTGGTTGTTTTGATAAGTTGGATGGGTTTAAATGCAAGATGGTAGCACAGCAGTATTCCAGAAGCATCTTCAGAGAGGAGGTAGTGATTGATTCTGCCTCCTGCTTCCTTTTCCCTTTCCCCTATCCCAGCAGTTATTCAGAGGTGTTCTCCTAGGAGCGTAGGCGAGCAAACAGTGAGAGGTGAATAAAAATCTATTAAGTTTATTAAGAACTGTAAGGCTTGGAGTTGTCTAGTAGCAGGATGACAGATACCACCATGAGTGAAGGGATAAAAAGGAAGCAAAAGAACTTTTAAATCAGATGATGGCACGTGGTCTTGGAAGCAAAGGAAGACGTAGACAAATGGTCTGGAATTCATTAGTTCTTGTGAGGTATATGACTTTTTTTAAACACACTTCATCTTTCATTTTTGTCTCTAAGTGAACCTTTAAGCCTAATATGAAAAACTTAGTGAACGTAATTTGGCTTTATGTTAAAATTATAAAAAATGAACTTTTTTTGCCCTAAGATTTTGTGAAACTGGGAAGTCTTTTCCCAGAGCTAAAGGAAAAGATAAATTCCATGAAATCTGTGTACACTGCAGTTGGTTTTGGATTTGTAATAAAACTCAAGTTTTGAGCTTAGAATAGAATGATGATTGTGTTCCTTATTAGATAAGTGTGTTTGTTTTTTTTTTTTTTTTTTTTAGTGTAGGTGAAGAATCCTATTCTGAGATACTAGTAGCCCTTCTGGTTGTTTGAATTGAAAATGATTACACCTAAATTATTCTTTTTCCTCCCACCCCCCCCTTCCAAAGCTGAAAACTTAGTGGAAGTATTAATTGAACATTCTTCTTTCACTATTTCTTATTTTCTACTAAAATTCCTTCAGTTTTGGTGAGGCAGTAAATTGAACAAGTTTGGGTAATCTTTTTTCTGTTGTCTGTCATCTTCCTCCTTTCTCCTTCTGGAACTTGGTATCTTTCCCAAATTTGCTCAGTTTTGTAAAAACTGTAAGACAAAAAAAGACTATTAGAGCCACTTTCCAATAGGTGCAGTAGCTGTTGCCAGAGCATTCATTAGAAAACAAAAAGGTAATTTTTCATATCTGAAAATTCTGTCCTGTACCTTATATACGTGAACATTGAAGTAAGTGTTAATCAATCAAAATACCTTTTTTTCACACTTTGTAGTTAGGAGTTGTAGAATATGGGAATAACAGTGAGAGAAGGGGAAGATAAAGTCAAAGAATATGCTGCTTTTTAGGTCATTCTGCCTTAGTGTCTTTGTTAACTTCTGTGGTATACTAACTGTATGATACTTATGAAGCTTGCTAATGCAGTGCTGTGTTAAACTTAAGTTACTTGCTAAAAACTACCATGCAGAATTACAGAATGTCCTCATTTATATTTTTATGCATTTGTGTTTTAGTATCTAAAATAAAACAAAAAACAAAAAACAACAAAAAAAAACAAGAACAAAAACAAACAAAAAAACAAACAAAAAAACCCAAACAAACAAAAAAACCCCACAAAGCAGTGCAATTGAATTCAGTTGAAATTCAATTTTGGCTTTGAATTTTTAGATTCTGATTTCTAATCACAGTCATCATTGGGAAGGTTCTTGCAGTCAGGAATAGCTAGATTTTTTGATGGTTGTTTTCATGCTGCCATGACCCTGTAGGAGCAAATCTGCTTTGATTTCAAGAGGTGAGAGGAATCCCTTTTCATCTGAAAACTTAACAAAATCTTTATATAAATATGTATCCTTGGCAAGAATGGCTAACAATGACAACAACAACAAAGATGTTTTGGTTTCCCTTATTCTCCCTTTCTCAATACCTTCCCCCACTCCCAGGGTAAAACCCCCCAAACCAACAAGTTTGAAATACGAGAATAAAATGACGTAGATTATTTTAGGTAGTCATAACACTTAGGCAGTGCTATGCATTTGCTTAGTAACTTGCAATCAGAGAAATAATTTATTTTTCTGAGATTAGATTGATTTCTTAGCTGTATGATGTGGGGGTTGTTGGGTTCGCATTAAATGAAGTATAACACTGAGATTCATACAGCTCTGAGAAGTTAAAATAGTGCCAGGTGCAAATAGAACTGTATCGTCCTGAGTTTTCTTTTACATTTCACTCATTCCTTTCATATGAAAAGCTGTTACGGTTCATTATCTTGGCAGAAAGCATACTCTAAGGATGAAACAAGTTGTGATTTGAGGTGGGCTAAATTGGAATGGAAATATTTTACTACAGGAAAGCTGCAAGGAGCAAAAAAGAGTAATTCTGCTATTAAAAAGTTATGGCCAAAAACAATAACCTTTATGGAGTCATCATGCCTTTGATTTAGCAAAGCACAGAACTGAGGCTTTAAGTCTGAGACACTGCCGTAATATTTAACAAAGATAAATGATAGTTTGGATGAGAAAAGGCATTTCTTACTACTTCACACATGAGCAGCCTAAACTTTTTCCACTTCCTTTGGTTTATTAATTTTAAAGATGATGACACTTAGGGGCCACACTTCTCACAGCTGTAGGTATGTTTGCTGAATTCCTGTAGACCTGGAGGATTTAAAACAAAAAGACAATTAATTCTTATTGTTTGTGTAAAAAAAAAAAAAACAAAACCCTGAACTGTTTCGAGAATGGCAGATGAATGGTGCCAGTGCTGTGCCCTTATGTTCTTAGTATAAAATGCAAACACAATCTTTTAAATATTTGTAATACATGCAGCTAAGTGAATTAGCATCACAGTGCTAGATTATTTTTTCTTGAATACAGGAAAAGGTCAGAAGAATTCTTCTTATTTTACTACTTGGTCTTTAATGAATAGATATTTTGTTCCTTTGAGGGTCTAGCCCTAGGCTTTGACAAGAATGGAAACATGATGTGCCATTTACTGTCTGTCTGAGATAAATATGAAATACTTAACATTTAATTTGTATTAATTGATACTATGCCAACGGTAAGAGAAAAGTCCCACTCTTCCTTGAGAGAACTAAGAGCGCTCAGTGTGCTTTGAATTTGACCTGCATCTTTATAATCAGAAAAGGCTTATAACTGTGGCAACCAAAGCACCGTTTTTTGGGAACTCTAATATGCTGTTGACTTTTCGTTGCTGCCTGTTAAATTTTACAGAAAGTCAGTTAAGAAGTTTTTAATTACGTTCTACATCGTAATAGTCCTGTCCCACTGCATTGCTTTTTACCTTTATTCATTTTTCGTTGTGAATTTAGTCTTGGATGAGTTTTAATACTTTCAGAGAACTTCCTTTTGCATGCTGGACAGGTATAATCTGAAGTTTCTGAACTGCGCGTGTGCAAGCCACCCCTGTTTGGGATGCTGGTACCGCAGAGGATATCGGCCAGGTTGTCAGAGGAGCAGCAAGAGGAGGAAAGATTTGTGATGTGATGAGTACTGCTTCTGTGATGGATTTTGCTCCAGAACAATGAGGACTCTTAGAGCATCAGAAACAAAAAGTGACCTGGGTTTATTAATTTATTTATTTTAGTCTTGAAAACTACTGTCTCCTTTAATCTTCATTGCCAAGAATGAAAAGCCATATTGCTCAAGTTCTTCAGGAAGGAAAAATCCAGTCCTGTTTTCACCTAGGAAGATGTTAGCCCAAGTAATTACTGTGGCAATGATGAAAGTGATGCTGTCTTACAAGGAGACACTAAAGAGGCTGTTCCACTGATAAACATCATGGGAACTATATGGAGGAATAAGCGACAGAGTTGGCATCTAAGGACCATTGCCTAGAGAGCTGGGGAGTTACTATACATAAGTAGATTTTTTACTAGAATGATCTCTAAATCATTATACAGTACTGCTACAACTAATTATAAATCTGTAATGATAGAAATTTTAATACTTTTTACCTCTAAAGAAAACAGTCACTGCCAGTGGGCAGCATTTCTTCAGAGCAGTCTGTGTAATAAATGGAAGCTGCCAGCCATGAAACAAACAAAACAAATTTCTTATTTTTTTTCTGTTTTTTTTTTTTTTTTTCCCCTCCCCCTATAAAAATTGAAAAGCTTATTTGTCACTCATCTTCTTATGTTAGCAGAGGGCTCATGTTTTTTCCCACCCTTACTTTGCTGTGTAGCATTAAGGCTGTGTTCTAGGGGAATTTGCTAGTTACTCAGTAAATGGAAAAAGAGCAGGGGAACATATTCAGAAAAAAAACTTCCCCTCTAGAGGATCCCTAACTCTCACCCTTACTGACAGAAATGAGCGTGTCACAGCATAAATACCCCTGTTGACTCTGTCAGAACCCCTTTCAGAGCAGTGTCCTCCTCTCTGCAAGAACAGACACTTTGCTCCAAGGGTTATATATACAGCTTGCTCTCATGACTGTGTACCAGTGTTTGTACATATGTTTTCTGTATACCAGCACAGAGGTGATGGATGAGAAAATGGTGTGAAATGCTCAGATTAAAAGAAGAAAAGATTTGCTGCAACCTGCAGTCTGTCAAAATAGAAATGTTCTTCCAGAGACCAGGCAGGGTTCTGGTCAGATCTTGTTTGCCAGGCAAGATTTTTGAACCTTACTTGTGTGTTCTGATGACTTGTCTACCTGGATCCATGATACTTATCCTGTGGCTTCCAGGTTTCATGCCTCTGGGTTAAAGCAGATTAGGTACAAGCTGGGACTTAGGTTCTCTCAGGTATTTTGAATATTTTTTTTCTTTCTTCTGAATGAGAATGCAAACAAGTTTAGAAATGGCAAAACTGTAGAGAGAAACGAACTTTATTCTGCATAGTCCTGATAGTGGCTTCTGGGAGACTGATTTTTCTTCTTTTCTGGTTCTTTATGCTTCTTCACTATGATTGCCAGTTGCAGCTTCTTCCTACTATTGTTTCCACTGGTGCTGGAAAGCTGCATCTGGCCCCTCAGCCATGCATGTGCTGTGGCCATGGCCAGAGTCAGTGTCACTGTGGTTGGCCAGAGGTGGTTTGGAGCTGGATGGCCCACAGGAGAAACCAGAGAGGACTGTGTTTCAGAGGCTTCAGTTCTCTGCTGAGGGTGCCTTGTAGGAATATGTATGCTATCATGTACTGGTGGGGACAAACTTGTCTTGTTTCCCAGGCGAGGAGGATGGGGAGGGACAGAGGGGTTCTCACAGCAGCCTGTTGCTGTGGGTCCCAAGGGGAAGGGAGGACTGGGGTAAGCCATCTCACCATTCTAGGTACTGTGAGGTTTTTAAGGACTGGTACTGAGTAGCTATCCAAGCTAAAGAATCTTTTATTTTTTTTTTTCCTCCCCCCTGTATGGCTGTGAAAACATCATGTATAATTTAGCACTATGTTGAGAATACGTTTGGTCTAGAATAAATTGTGAGGCTCCTGCCATGCTTTGAGTGGAGTCATGGTTCCAGCCAAGAAATTCTCTGGAGCAGGTACCACTTTGCCAGTTTAGATCCTGATGCTGTTGCACTTAACTCCAAATGAAATGAGTAGGACCTAGTGAAATCAATTGGTGTTTATTATAGTGTCAAAATTTATGGCATACTGTATTTCTAGGTTATAGTGAAAAAGGGTGAACAAACCCTTCCAGTGGTTCTGTGATAATATGTATTTCCCTTTGAATCCTGTATTTTGATATTTGCCTCTTTTTCTTGTCGTCTGGGAGTGGCAGGAGAAGATTTTGAGCATGAGTTGCTTACAGTATGCAAATGAGTTCAGCCTGTTGGCCAGATTCTCGAATGTCTCTGAGGTGGGCTTAGTAAAGTCCTTAAGATGAAAAAGAGCTTCAGGCTGTCAGATCGTGTTTATTAATCCAACTGAGTATGCTGTGGCCATCCATGGCGATAGCCTTTATTGCTGGACCGAATTGTGAAGTAAAACATAACTAAGTCAGAACAAAATTGTATCTGGAAGCAACTGGAAAAGGTGTAAATTGGCGTTTGAGTGGAATGGCTCCCTAACAGAGAATAATGGAGCTGTTTGATGACATTACATGACAGTTTAGGATTATCGTAAAGACATTTCTGTATTTCTCCATGGTGATAGATGAGTCTACTGATAATAGTACCTCTGCAGCTCAAGTCTCTGTTGTATAAAAACAGTATTGGAAGTGCAAAGAGCTGTGGTACTGGTTTTAATTCAAAGCCAAAAGATGTCTTTGTTTTCCAAGTGTCTGTTCACATGGGTGTAAACTTTAGCCTTGACTTGTCTTAACTTCAAGATACTTTACCTTAAATCAGGTTTTGGTTGAATAATTTCACTCTTGCAAAATTCAACAATGAAAATATTCTGTGTATTTTGTGAAACTGTTTCTTGCAGAAATGCAAAGAGCATCTGAAAGCTTTCATACAGAATGGTTTCCTGAGTCAAAATTATTTTACTTCAGAAATACTTCTGAATTTTATTAAAAAAGTAACTCTTACAAGGGCTCATAAAGAAATAATGTTTGCCATTCCCAGAAAAAAAACCACAAAATAATTAATTTAAGTGAGACACAAAAGTCTTTTTATAGCAGGGCTTTTGACACTGCTAGAGAATTGAAAATGTATTTGCTCGGTATCCCTGATCTATAATAAATAGGTTCTTTTTAGAATGAATAGTGGCATAGTATCAGACTTTCATTTGCTGCCTTGGTGGTCATGAATTAAAAATAAAGTTTGGTATTCATACACCATACACTAAGATGGGGCGGGGGGGGGGGGAAGAGGAGGAAAAGCATAGGCAGTACTGGTCATGTTCTAGCTGTCACGCCTGGAATAATGTTTACCTGATCAAAAAACTTAAATTTTGACCAGTATTTTAGTTGTCTGTATAAAAAACAAAGCTGAATGCAGTGAGTAGGGCTACTCATTTCAGATGCGTGGGCCTAAAAACCTGGTGAGCAGGGTATAGCTAGGGAGGTGCATTTCAGTTCGGAGCTATGGCTCTTCATTGAGAAAATAATATTTCCTGGAAGTCTTATTCTACTTTTCATTTTCAGGTATTTTTTTTTCTCCCCTAGCATTGCATCTCAGCTGCTACCCCAGTGGGGAAAAAACATAGCCAGGTTGTTTTTGTCTTTGCTTTGCTGTTTTGAACAGAGGTGATAGTTACTCATAGGCAGGTTCGGCAGTGACCTTCCCTCCTTGCAGAGTTAAAAGCAGACATGCAGTGGATAGAGAAGAGATCCTTTTCTGACTAGATTTTGTTTTGAGTGGATTTGAAAGCATCTGCCTTCATTTCAGCAGCTTTGAGGAAGGCCACTGGTCTCTCAGCTCAGCCACAGACCTGCTCCTGGCTGAGGGTGCAGGCGGTGCTTGGCTAGAGCTGGCAGCATTACCAGCTGCTGACCCGAGTCTCTCATACCCATGGTTTCCAGTGCCTGTAATTGCCTGTTGAATGCAAATTAAGACTTTTATAAAAGGCTTGCTGCTTGAACAAGCCCCCTGGGAAGTATGTCTTTAATAGACCTTTTCTGCTTTGATGCTAGAGCCAATGAAATTGCCGCACACAATGTGGTTGGTATACAGGCAAGGATTTACCCCAGGGAAGCTAATGGGGCTTTATCCTCCCCTTTAGCAGTGCCTGGTATGCCTTATCCACTCTGTGGTTTGGCCTCTTCTCTGGCTGCTGTTGTCAACAATGTGGTGGCACAGTCATTCTTCAGAGTGTAATCTGCTTGTCGGAAAAGACAGTACTCTGTAGCTTTCCAACATCTAATACTTTTGCTTGCCTTTCAGGCATTTTAGGCAGTATGGCTCTGACGCAGCGTAGCCAAAATGCAACTTTCTTTCTCTTAGCCCTCAGCTTCACTGTCATGGTGGACTGTGCCTCCTTTTTTTCTTTTTTTTTTTTTTTTTTTTTTTTTTTAGGCAGACTGAACACAAACTGTCAGGCCATTACAGTATTGTTAGAAATTCTGTATAAGCAACCATTTCTAGATGAATTCCTTTTTTCTTTTTTTGTTTTTTCCTTCACACATCCAGAATATTTGTCTAAAATGTCATACATCAGTTCCCTTATCTCTGAGTAGTGTAAGGAAGCTCTCTTCAACTGGCCTGGCTGAACAGAGAGCTTTGGCTTGAACTCAGGAATAAAAGGAGAGTTTACAGCCTTTGGAAGAAGGGACAGGCAACTCAGGAGGACTACAAGGATGTCGTGAGGTTATGCAGGGAGAAAATTAGAAGGGCCAAAGCCCAACTGGAATGTAATCTGGCTACTGCTGTAAAAGACAACAAGAATGTTTCTACAAATGCATTAGCAACAAAAGGAGGGCCAGGGAGAATCTCCATCCTTTGTTGGGTGCGGAGGGAAATGTTGCCACAAAGGATGATGAGAAGGCTGAGGTACTTAATGCCTTCTTTGCCGCAGTCTTTAATAGTCAGACCAGTTGTTCTCGGGGTACCCAGCCCCCTGAGCTGGAAGACAGGGACGAGGAGCAGCATGAGGCCCCCATAATCCAAGAGGAAATGGTTAGTGACCTGCTACACCACTTAGACACACACAGGTCTATGGGGCCGGATGGGATCCACTGGAGCATACTGAGGGAGCTGGCAGAGGAGTTTACCAAGCCACTTTCCATCATCTATCAGCAGTCCTGGCTGATCGGGGAGGTCCCAGTCAACTGGAAGTTAGCAAGTGTGACACCCCTCTACAAGAAGGGTCGGAAGGAGGATCTGGGGAACTACAGGCCTGTTGGCCTGACCTTGGTGCCGGGGAAGGTCATGGAGCAGATCACCCTGAGTACCATCACGCAGCACGTGTGGGACAACTGGGGGATCAGGCTCAGCCAGCATGGGTTTATGAAAGGGAGGTCCTGTTTCACTAACCTGGTCTCCTTCTATGACAAAGTGACCCGCTTAGTGGATGAGGGGAAGGCTGTGGATGTTGTCTGCTTGGCCTTTAGTAAGGACTCTCCTGGAGAAGCTGGCTGCTCACGGCTTGGATAAGTGCACTCTGTGCTGGGTTAAAAACTGGCTGGGTGGCCAGACCCAAAGAGAATTAAATGAAGAATTTGTTTTTTAAAAAAAGGATAAAAAAAAATTGAGCCATATTGCATGTGTGGACTTCAGTAGGAAGTGTGTGATGGTCAGAATTTAAAAACAAAAACAAAACCAAAAAAACTCAACACCCTGTATAAACCAGAGTAGCTAAGACTTAGGTGAACTTTTTGGGTTCATCTTTCATTAAATTCCAATTAAAAATTTTGTAGCAATTTGAAGTACCACTTTTGGCTACAAAGTAATCCATTCCAGCAATACAAGGAGCTCTTTCACAAGTCTCTGTTTCCTAAGACACTGTTTTTTAGTCCATTTCTCCAATTCCTGTGTTACTTTATTTTTTTAGAAAAAAAAATAGTGGGGTTTTTTTTTTAGTTACTTTTTATTTTTTTAGAAGCAAAAGGGATTTACTCAGAACTGCTTACTTTATTCTTTCCTGAAGACTGCCTGGCAGACTCTAAGGGTCTGTTGCAAGCAGGTAACAAAGATGATTTCATCTAGCAAAGTGTTTATAAACCCGATTCATCTTCCAGGCCTACAGAGTACTGCTGAGATGATGCATTCAGCTTGTCAAAGCTATCGAAGGACATCTGCCTCTCTGATGGCTAAATAGCTTTTCCATCAACTTACGTGAACCATCTCGAGATAATCTCCCTGTAAAAAACGCTGTAATCTTTGTTCTCTTGTGGGCTATGAGATTTCCTGTAATAGCATCAAATTTAGGGTAAGTTATCTGAGATAATCTTGAAGAAGGAGCCCAGACTTCCAAATATATTTGTAGATCTCTGGGCGTGATTGGTAAATGTACACAAGGATACTGTCTTGTCTTGATTTGAAACTGAGAAATCACAGTGAAGCTGAAAATGATTGCTTGTGGTTCTGCCTTTCCCTTTGGTGTCAGTTTATACGGAGTGACAAGACTGTTGAGGCAAATTTGTATGTTACACATTTTTTTAATTCCATTTGCCCTAATTGTAGGGTATAACCTCTAACAGATAAGTGCTTTGGGCATCGAGAATACCTACCAAACTTTACTTTATCTAAGTACTGTAAAATTCGCTTCCTTTAATGGCCGTTAACTCATTTCTTATAAAGAACAGAGATGCCTGACCTGATCTATCATAGTACTTAACTCTAAACACATTTAGCGTGGCAGATTAGTAGTTTATCTAGAATTTTTTAGTGCCATTAACTTTAATCTTAGCTGAGAATCTCTCCCTGGCGCATTGTTTCACTTTTTAGATTTTAGCTCTCTAATAATACCGATAAGTAAAGTTACAATCATAGTCAAATGCATCTTATATATTCAATAAGTACATTCAGTAATAAAAAAAGTGTTTATATTGCCTCTGTCTGCCTTTAAGATAAAAGCCATGATCAGTAAAGCGTCCATATTCAGGAAGACCTTTTATCTGGGCACATTCTGAATTTTCACTGCATCCTGTTTAAATGCTGCCTTTTATTTTATTTTATTTTATTTTTTTAAAAGCCAAGGCTAAGATGCTTTCAAATACACAAGAATGATTATAGCTTCATTTCCAGCATGTATTATTGTTTTTAGAATTTATTTTCATAGCAGCTTGGTAATGAATACTCATTGGTATAGTTATGCTAAAATAACCAAACAGCTGGAAACCTCACCAGTTGATAATGCTGCTTATTTGTAATGGTTGTTTCAAACTCATTTCTTTGTATATCTTTTCTATCAATGCTTCACATTGTGGGGTTTTTGTACAGTTCAGACTTTTGCGTAATAATATACAAGTGTAGTTTTCTCAGCTGTTAAGGTTCTAGTTGAACAGGACTTGGAGATAGAAAAAAAAAATTAAAATTAAAAAAGTACCTGTGGAAACTACATAAATTAGGGAAAAAAAAAAAAAGATACAAAGCCATATTTTGGTGACTCAAGACCTTAGTGACCTGGAATTATATATGCTCTTAATATCCTAGAAGTGAAGATGAATTTCTTTTAATCTTTGAATCATTTAAGATTGTCTGGATGCTCTGTATTTATCTTTCTGTAAAATGAGAAAACATCCATTTATTTCTATTCCAACTAGCAGCATTAAATGGAAAGTAGTCAGTAAAGAAATACTGGAAAGGAAACACAGAAAGAATAAGCTATGATACTAGTTCTCGCTTTTGTAATTACAGTAGGTGATATATAGCTCTTATGAGAACTTTGCAGTGTTGGCTGGACATGGGGTGCCATCACTCATCCCTGAGTGCAATATACTGTCAGAGTTCTTTGGCAGCACGGTATTTGCCACGTTGATTATTTAGGGAAGAGTTTATATTCTGCCGTTGAATCTTGTGCGGGGCACGGGCGTGACATCACCGGAAGTTGCGTGCTGCTGAGCCAGCCTCAGCTCATTTCTGGAATTCAGCCGCTCTTGTCTTTGAGGTCTCCTTCCCATTTGTAAGGCTCATTTTCCCAAATCTCCCTGTGTGGTGGATGTTTTTCTTTGTATTTTTAGTTCTTTGAAGATCAGCAGTGGTCATGGACTACAGGTTAAATAACTTGTATTGCATTAGTCCCCTCACTCTGGGGCAAGCCTTAATTTAGTTAAGCCGTTACCGGTAAACATTCCATGAATCTATTGGACTTCATGGAAACCCATGAAGGAGATTCAGTATCCTCTAGAGCTCTCCTGTGTTCATGTGTGAAGAATCTGTGCAGTCAGATCCTTCCCCTATTTATGAATTGGGGGGGAGGATGGTGTCACATTACAGCAGTGGTCGTCACCCCCAACATTGTGAGCAGGAAAAGAGAGAAGTTGACAGTCTTTTTCTTTATGCTTATCCTTGAATACAGGAAAACTGGTTTTATTGGTTCTCTTAAAGAGAAAACCTGATTCTTACTGCATTTCCCAAATTTTCCATTGTTCTCTTCTCTCTGATTTGTGCCATGCCTCCTGAAGTGCAGTGCTCAGGTGGGATAAAGTACTTGTGGCCTTGCTAGGTCCAGGAGCAGTGAGCATCCACAGATGTCCACTACAGTGAGTCTCCTGTGAATATGGGATATGTGACTTAAATCCTCTGAACTGCCACCTGCTCTCTGCTTAGCTCTGTATTGTCTGTATCAAGAACATAGGCTGCTAACCTGAGATAGCTACCTGGGGAGACCTGAAATGAAGGATGTGAAATATTCTTCACTGTGTTTCACATCTCTGTAAGGCTGTATATTGTGTATGTGTCATAAACATCTGTGATTTTTTTTTTTTTTGAATAGCAGTACTGATCCTTTCTAATAAGCAATAACTATTTGTACAAATAGACTCTTCTAGTGAAATCTTTTTCTGCTTCAAGTAGAGAAAGCTGTAGAACCAAGTTACTGCTGAACCATATATGACAGATAGCCCAGCTGTTCCTCAGTAGGCAGTTTTTAATTCCCTCCTCTTAGAATGTTTCACAGCTAATTATAATTATACTTTAAAGCTGATCACTTTCAGAGCCTGCCTGATGAGGCCTGCCTGTCTACAGTAGTTATGACCATCGCTCAATCTTGCAGAAAATGGTAGAGCTAGGAGAATGGTAATCTAAATATATATTACTTTTTTAATCTAAATATGTAAATATGAATCTGTTTATGAAACATCTAATAGTTGTCTGATACTGCTACATTCTTAGGCTGGAAAATAATTGACATGTAGATCAGTGGCCATCACTAAGGAGAGGATGTCACTTGTGCCCCCATTAGTAGATGGTTTTGCTGGCAGGTGCTGTTGGGCTGTGAGCACATGTGAATGTAACTGGAGACAAGTTCCTTCCCAGATGATAACTTTGATTGTAGAGAGTTGTTCCACAAAAGCAATGCTGGAGATGGAACTGGAGTTTTCAAAACACATTCCTGAGGTCTGTAATATGTACAGATGTGTTTTCAGTTTAAAAGTCAGTGGGGGCTATTTGGGTTCAGTTATATCTTTAAGCAAATTGGGTGGGCTGACTTTAGTTGATGAATTATTTTTTTTAAACTCCAACATTATCCTTGAGTTGTGCTTCTTAGTCTGAAGTTTTGGAATTTAAGCTGGTAGAGTTTATCAGGCTGAACAAGTTTGTAAAGACTGAGGTGTTGAAATTAGAATTGCTGGCATATTTGCTTGTCAAAGGATAAAAATAAGGGCTCTTCTGCTAAATATGTCAGACTTCAGTGTTATTGAATATGATGGTTAACACTTGATACTAATAATGTCCTTAGTTAAAAATAAATCTCTACTTCCCTGTTTTTTATTACTATTATTCTTACTATCTGTTAGAACCCAGTGGCAGAGGCTTTTAAACCAGCAAATTTACTTTTACCTTGTGATATCCAATACCAGTCTGGCCTTGCCTTCTGCAAAAGGGTTTGAAACTGGTGGCTGTGAGTGACACTACTGAGAGTCAGTACTGCTTCTGAATGAAGTCTTTGACCACAGACCAGTAATATTTACCTCCCATAATCTTTACTGTCTGTTAAAATGAGATTAGCATTACCTCTGTGGGGCTTGTAGACTTGCAGATGAGAAACCTGAACAGCAATTTAGATTCCTAAATTAAGGAATCTTACGCTATCACAGTGTTACGGTGGATTCTCAAAACCTGAAATCTGAGTTGATCTTTGTTGCTCTTTTGCAGTACCCGTGTAAGATACATCCTGCACCTGGTAGTTATTTCTCTGTAGCTTTACATACAAAGTGAAATAATGTGCTTTTCCTCTGTCTTAATTGGCATAATACCAATGGTTTTTTATATGATACTTTGAAAACAGAAATGAGGGACACTCAGATCCCCGGATTAGGTACATATCTAAAATCAAAATGGGTTAAAAATGAATGTTTTTTATAATAATGTCACTAGATTTTGTAGTTGGGTTTTCCTTTCATCAGTGATGTTTCAGGTGACAGCATGTTACTGGTTTTTGTTGGTACTGTTGAAAACATATGGGGTGTGCCATTAATGTTTTTACTGTTCACAATTTGTTTTTGACAGCACAGTTTGTCATTAAGTACCTGGTAATGAACCATTGCAAACACTCTCCAGTGAAAGGAGTAAATGCAAATATCTCTGCAAGGAAAACAAAATGCATTTTTAGCTTCTGTGAAATCTCTGTTGTCTGTGCAGGGTCCTCTTTCAATCATTCTAAATGTACCATTAAGTAGCACTCAGGGGCAAAACTGGAAGAGGTGGTACTGCAAGTGTTCCTGAATGTGAAAATGGCTCTAATATTTCAGCACCTGCCATGCTATCATAATAGCTGTGTTTCCCCTCACAGCTTTGGGTCACTTACCTTTTTATAAGCGCAGACCTTAGTATTTTAAAGAATAAAATTATTCTCCTGGAGTGTCAGAGATGTCACTTTTAGGTACCTTGGAAAATGTAGTATAATTCTGTAGAAAATGCAGATGGAGGGATCCAGTGGTCATCCACCTTCATCTCGTTAAGACCTGGTTCCTGAAAATGAACTTATTTGTCTGAAGCAAAGCTTTAATCAGTCTTCAATTTAACAGTTCATTGCATTAATTTTTCAGCAGTGAGTTCTTCCTTCTTGTGTTGCAGTACACGCCACCTGATGCACATCTGAGGGGAAAAAAAGACTTCAAAAATTCAGCTAGGTAGGAGGATGATGCAAAACGTTGGCAGCAGCAACAGTTTAATTTTTAGGAGTATCCAGGCACTTTTGTCCCCCGCTGCCAGATATAGTGTTTGTCGTTTACGCACTTCATGGCTTGTTCAGGAGGAAATACACAGCAGGACTGTTTTTGTCTGATGCAAAGACATTTGCCAGAATCTTAGCACACTTTCCACACCATTAATACCAAAGACAGTTTTTGGCTTCATTAGAGGTACAAAACATGCAATAAATTAAATAACGTGGTCCTGATCTTCAGCTCTGTGAGTTGCTAAAACATGAGTTATGTTGGGGTACCCTGACCAGGTATGTGACCCAAGGTATCTGGAGAAGAGCCATGCAGCTTTTCTACAGAAAGACAAATTGAGATGTGGCAAATAAGGGGGAAAAAAAAACAACCAAAAAAAACCCCGAAAACAAAACAAAACAAAAACCCCAAAAACCAAAAAAACAACAAACACTTAGTCGCAGAATTGAAGTAACTCCAGGCCCCAAATTTTAAATGGGACGATGAGAACTTCATGCCATGCATCCTCAGGAGCGCCAACTAGAAAATGCTAAAGAAATACTCCTACAAGAGATTTTTTTTTTTTTTTTTTTTTTTTTTTTTCCCCCTAGTAGTATCAATAATGGCATCACAGTTCAGCCAGAGGAAGAAGCCATAAGGTCAGTTCACAACCCTGGTGTGAGTGAAAACCCAAGAAATCTGTATTGTTTCTGGGAGAGGGTCTAGAGGGCAAGCAACCAATCCTGTTCTGTATTGGGTAAGTTATGATCTTTAACCACTGCGGAAAATTGGGTCTTTATACAGTTCTACCCATACCTGTCAATTGCATCTAAGCACTTTCAGATGTCACCATTCTCCCCTATGTCACAGAATTGAATTCGACCTTGGCATAGAAATTGTGTATAATTCACTAAACCAAAACAGGGCTGGTAAATTGCAGCTCGGTATTGATGGAATAAACATGTATATTAAACTTTTCAGCTTTCAGAGAAAAGAGAAATTACTGCCTCCAGATAGTCGTGAACTAATGTCACGATGTCGGAAACGATGTAAGTGGAATGACTAGCAAAGACGGGAATAAATCAGATGAACCTATGACAACAAAATAAACAGTTCTATAATAAAAACATGAATTCTCTGTCAGAAATCACTGTCACACCTCCTGCATTTGGACAGATTTCAATATTGCACTCTATTGTGCAACTGCTGAAGCTCTCCCATCTACATGTGCCCATTGCTCCAAGTACTTAAAAATAACTTTTACCAGCTGCTTAATTCTATTTAGAGTTTTGTAGCAGCCGATGAACAATTATATAAATTTCAAGTCCTATCTATTGAATGGCAAACAAGAACGCATGTACAAAAATGTATGCATCTGAAAGACTAAATGCTTGAATAACACTTTATAGAAATCTTTCTGCTTTGTCTCATTTTCAAGTCTTATAAGACTTTTGCTATAAGTAATTAGATCTTTGAACACAGATTCCTACGTACCTTCAGTAAACTCCATAAAAAATTAGAGGCTCCTTGAATGCTCTAATAACTGTATTTTGTGACCCACCGTCTAGATCAGCCCTGAAGATCTCATTTACTCAGCCATCTGTTAGGTTCTTGCTTGTGTAGCTCATCTGATTTTAGTAGAATTTCACCAGTGGGAGCAATCGATGGATTGATTGGATCAGGGTGACAACAGTGCATGCAAGCACCTAGGGATCTTAGGTTGCGGAAAGTTCTTGGTAGGTACAGCTACCGTTGTTAGCTCTTTGGTGAGTCTGGCTTAGACCTGATCCAAAGTCTGTTGAAGATGGAGATTGTACATTATATTCAGGGGTTCTTAGGTTAGAATGCAAAACATCCTTTTCAGCAAAGCATGTACAATTGTTCTAAGAAAGTGAGCAGGCCTGGTGAAAGTGTTAAATATTTAAGTGTCTTCCTGATGTGGAACACAAAGGCTTTTTTCCTTCCGTGATTCGGTTTGTGTATGGACTATGAGACATGCTTTCGGATTAGTGCTACTGAGACAGTTCAAGCAGCTACCGCCCGTTTGCTTCTGTGGGAGTTTGCTACTGCTGTACTTAGTGAGGTGGACCTTTGACCTAACTCAGTATGGCTACTGCATTTCTCTTCATAGCTTTGCTTCTACCTTCTTAGTCCATATACACGCGTTCCTTGCCTCGCCTTGCCGCTCACAGTACTGTGGCAGACAAGATAAATCTTCAGTCCAGAAATACATTCTACTTCCAGATATAAAACTATGTTTATTTTTTTCTGGATGAAATCTGAAGCCTCGGTGAATAGAACGGACTCTCTGAAGAGTCACCTACACTTACATTTTCAGTTCCCAACAGTGGTGAAATACAGTATCCCCCAAAACTGACATGTAAATACACTTTGACTTGATACCTTACTGATAAGAGGACAAATACAATCAGAGAAGTTGATGCATATGTTCTTGTCTTCTGCTCCAAAACTGTCTCAAAAAATATGAAATAAATGTGAATATTGGAGTTAACATGGTATTCCTTAATGCCATAGTAAGGCAAAGATCTAGGTAATTCTTGTAATAATAACTTCTCATTATGGTTCTGGTTCTGTGTCAGTGGAGACTTCCCAAGGTAGGCTGTTCCCAATTTGTTTTGAGTCAGAGACAATAAGTAGTGTTTGTTTTTGTTTTCTTTTTTTTTTTTCTTGCAGCTTCAGTTTGGTTTTGCAGACACGTTTGTAAAAGAGTTTTGCCTATACAGCCTTAATTATTACCATCTTTCCACAGTATTGTGCTGTGTATGAAGTGCTCCTTGCCATAGATGTTAAGTACTGAGTGGGCAAATGCTATTTTAGTTTAAACACATGTGCAGACTCTGATCCAGAGAAATAATGCAGTTTAGCTGTTGTAGGCATTATTTTTCTGTCATTTGTAAAATGGTGAACATGAGGAGAACAAGTATTTTGTTTAAATCCCTCATGTTTCAAACTTGTGGTGTGAATAACGCTTACAGACAATTTCACACAAATGAAAAAAGTCTTTACAGATCAGGCTAAACATTCTGGTCAAACGTCTTGTCTTGAGTTTTGCAACAAGGTGGTTGTTTACAGTTGGATACTCCTCTGTGAACTAATTCTTCAATTTGGTGTGGTTTTACATGTGCTGTTATTACTTGGGTAATAAAATGAGTGCAGGCCAATAGGTATGAAAATCAAAAATGAATGTGTTGAGTTGATAGTGATGCTCCAGTAGTAAAGTGGAGGTAAAATCTGCTGTCTGATAGTCTGCTTGTAGCCACAGTTTCATTTCAAAGCACAGAAAGTGCAAGAAATAGCCAGTCTGTTTCTCCTGATCATACTCAGGAATTAGGCCCTTCATTGTGCTTCTTTATTTAAGAAACGTTTTTTTTTTAATTGGTGTCATCAGCACTAAGAATTGCGTGGATTTTTATGACAAGTGAGTATTCCAGGAATTACAGGAGCAGTAGAAGGTAGCGGTGTGGTGATTACAGCACAAGTGGAAACAAGTGTGCAACAGAAGGGGAAGATATTTGTTCTTGTTTAGCCAGCTTCTGCTATGAGATTGAACTGTGAAGTAAGGGAAATAATTGTCAAATACCTGGATCGTATTACATTCACTCATAATGAGGTGAATAGGATTAGCAAATAAAGCGGCTCATGCTCAGTGGAAGCTAGTTAAATAGATAAAGATCCAATGAACTTTTCTATGTATGTCTAGTTTATATTTGTGTAATTTTCATGCTCTCTATCCGTTAAACCCAGCTTACAAATACTGGTATCTAAAGTATTTAAGGAAACAGTTTTAGAGCAGTACTTTCTGATCCAAGTTCTATTGAATTTAATTAAATGGAAATTAAGTTGCAAATAAAAAACCTACATCTATACCACAGTTTGCCAGTAGTCCTGGAGTCCAAGCATTTAGTTCACATCAAAACCTAGGTGATGCCTACTCAAAAGTTTTCTCTTTAAATTGTATTGTTTTAAAATCAGAGCTGGAAATTTTCTTTCATCCAGTAGAATTTAATGAATTAGGGAACATATACCTTTAGATTACATAAAGAAAAATTACTGCACTTAGGACAGAATTCAAATAACTTACTACCTTTGGTGGAAAGTATACATCACTTATTTTGAAATGCTTCCTTTTAATGTGCACACTTTTATTGCAGTTACATGATGAAGGCAGCCAAATCTAATGAGTGTTAACGAAGTGTGCTTCAGCTGTAATGTGTCTGCTACTTTTTGAAGCAAAAAGTACCACAAACATGTTAATTAGGGATAGTTGGAAAAAGGACAGAGAAAAAATAAGAAAATGAAGTTGAAGTTACAGCCGTTAATAATGGAGAATATCTTAGTGTAAATTATAATACTGTTCTCACTATAAAAATTAAGTCAAATCTATTAGACAAAAATAATTTTTGAATCTTGATGTTCTTAGGTAGAATCTAGATTATTATGAAGTGTTGAAGCTGCATCTATACTCAAAGTAAACTACTTCTCCCAGGCCCCAAATAAATAGTTGTCTGTATTGGTTGGTTGTTAGTTTGGTCCTTGGCATTGTTTTAGCCTAGGCCAATACTCTTTGAAGCAATGCTCAGGTGCGGCTCCAAAGATTATATATTCCAGAAACCATTGCTGTAAACAGTTTGAACATTGCTATTCTTGTCTTGGGAGGACGGAGGCGGGAGCGGGAAAGAGTTTAGCAGTTCTGCAGAGCAGTCACTTTCCTGTTTTATTTAATAGTACAGAAACAGCTTTAGATAGCCAGGGCATGTCTGTAGCTCCAATATGAGTTGTCCCGAGTATTCCATTACAGCTCTGTTCTGGATTCTTAAAATGAGGGTACGCTTGTGCTTACTTAAAGACAGACCTGAATTCTGGTGTCTGCCCCAAGAATGGTTTCTGTATTTCTAATTAAACAGCATTTAACAGAAGAGAAACGGCGTGTAACAAAAGAGCACAACTACAATGTCTGAGAAAGCTGGGGATGAAGAAACAAGAAGAAAGTGGATACAGCTGGAATTTCAGTGTGTAGAGGCTTACATGACAGCTGAATAGATCAGAGCTATGACCTTAGGGAGACTCAGCTACCCAAACCTCACTTCAGATGTCTATATTTTCTTTTTGAGGAATTGTATGTGTGGATTGGATTTTTAAATATCCTGTGCAGTCTTTCTCCGAAGTGAGAAAATTGTGAGCAGTGCTCATGTCAAGACTGATTAGATGAACCTAGCTGGCCAGTCTTGCTCATCAGCTAGTATGAGGATGTGAAAACAGACAGATAGAAGAGGGTCTCAAGGATAAATTTGAATACCAGAAAGCTTTATTGATATGTTACAACTCCTTGGAAAACTGTTCCTTAACTGGGAGAAGTTATGCATCGTCTTTTTAATGTCTGTTTTTGAGCCAGTGCACATTGTCTGTTTTTGTCTCTCTCTCAGTTTCTCCAGGTATTCAGTTGTTGGTGCACTGTGAAAATACACGGTTGTTCAAAGGAGTAAGTGTTCAGCTAAATTAAGACTGTATTGGGAAGCGGTGACCCTGGCAATTTCCTTTTATAGGAAGAAGGGAATGCACAGTGTTGCCCCAAGAGCAGCACTGGAGAAGTCGCATATTTCTTCGGTGGTGGAAAACAATCCTTCACTGAACTGCTTTTTGGCTTCTGTTCACCTTCACGATACACTTCCATCTACTTGTTTCTCCTTGTGCATATTTGCATCTGGAAGGAAATACATTCTGTAAGTGCTTGTGCTTTGGAAGCTGCATTGAGAAAGGCACCTGTGCTGCATTTCTGTTTTAGTTTGAGTACAGACCCAAGCCATTACTTGCATCTAAACTCACCTAGTGTCCCAGATTTTTGGACACAAGTATATATTTAGACAAAGGCTTTGACCGAATATTGGAGCATTGCTGGGGAGTAATTTAGCATCTGTGCTACTCGTAATTGCTCCGCTTGAATCTGCAACCACATGTCCAAAAATGTCTTGTGGATATATAAGGGTTTGTAGAACATGCTATTTAGTACATTTTTGAATCTATGCTTTATTGAATGATGCAGACAAAACTAAGTGACTGTAGTAGCATTTAACTCCATTTTAGTCTGCTTCTCTGCATAGCCCTTTGCAGGGATGGACGTAAGATTGCTCGTCATCTGGTTTTTACTGTAGATGACTAAATTCTTTAGCAGAAATATCCCTTGCCAATCTCACAGCCCAACTCCTGTGATCTGTATGCTTGCCTTCCTTGCCCCCTGACATTGAAGGATATAATTTGAGATTGGGTGAACAGAAAGTCTAATCTGGCAAATGCTGTCCAACAAAACTGTCGGAACTGGTATGGTTCTGTGACAACAAAATAAAAATTCTATGGGACCTAGTGATTTTGAATATTCCTAGGCTGATCGACACCATAGCACTGCTTTTACTTTGTTCCTCCTGTGGCTGTGCTTATAAATTCAAGAGACTCTGTCATCTGTTCTCTTCTGCTCAGATTTTGAGATTCAACTTGCTGTCTTGAGCCTCTTGCAGAGAAAGCAAGAACTGTTTTTGGGGAGAGCTAGGCGACTTAGATGATGAAGATGATGATGATGATTATTATTATATTTTATTTTATTTTCCTGACACTTAGACAGATTTTTTTCCTGAGGAACTATTTTCTTATATGTGCTGCTGAAGAATACAGTTTTTAAAAAACAGTGATTCCCTCTATTAGACCTGTTTCCTGCATAGGTTTGAGAGTAATCAGTTGACGCACTTACAGGTCTGTAGATATTATCCAGGACACTACTAAACAAGGCCATTTTTCCCCCAAATCAGGCATTTTATGCTCACCAAAGGTCTTGCCTTTAGATTTGTTCCATACAAATTGTTTATATGTTCTGTGACATTGCTAAGCCAAGCATTCTGCTTGATGACAAATCTAAGTTTTCTTGTTTGCTTTTAATGGGTCTCATTTCTCTTGCAAATTGTCAGTCAGTTTCTCCTCCTAATGGTTCTCTAAAGACCCTATGTTTCTAAATGATCTGTCAATATATCCTTGCAAAGTGTCAAATGGAAATTTTAAGATTATCAATAATATTATGACACAGTCACACCTCCCCACCTTCAAGTGACAACTTAAATACCCTTAATGTGCACCATCATGATTCAACATGGCACTACAATAACTTCTGTATCAAAAGTTCTGTGCAACTTTACGTCATGGCAATGTTTTTTGCTAAACTTACTGCTGCTGGAAGTTCAGTTGTTTGCATAGGATATGTGCAAAGATATCTCTTCATATTAGAACAATAAAATTTCAAAGTTCAAGTAAACTCTACAAATGTTAAATTGCATTCCTGCCCCCTGCAGTCCTCCACAGTCCCCCAGTTAGATTTCTTGATGTGCAAAATCCTTCTGGATATCTACTTGTTACGTACAAACCAGTTCTAAAAACAGTGCTGTTGTCACCAGGAGAAAAATGTGGCTTCTGTGCAATATGCTTGTTTCAGCATACTTTTTAGTTTTGAATATCTCAGTTTCTTTTCAGAAGTTGGTATTGCTACAGGTGACTCTTTCATACTGGAACACCCTTCAGGTGTTCCTGCATTAATACAGACAGGAAAGAGCCAGCATTAATAATAATTTCTGGGAATAATGATACTGATGGTGGTTGGTGGTCTGTGCGTTTTTGTTTGTGGTGTGTTGTGTTTTTTTTTTTTTTTTTCCTTCCCCCTTGCACAGACACCTTAACTGGTGCATAGGCTTTGTGCCTGGTTTTATCCATAGCATGAATTCACACATCTTAACCAGGCTTTTCCTTTCCACTCAGATAAGTCTTTTTAGTGTTCCCAACTCAGAAAACTACATGTAAAGGGAAAAGTAGGTCAGAGAGAGACAGAGAGAGTCTTTTAAGCCCTGGGCTACTGCTAAAGCCCACAGTATTATTTGGTGCCCCTGCCGTGCTTGGATCTTCTTCAATAAAAAAGAGCTTCTTTTGAGAGAATGAAAATGCAGGTCACATTCATCTTAAAAGAGAGGGGAACCTGATATGGTAAAAACATCAGCATTTTCAGGGCTACTCCAAGAGAAAGCATTGGGCTTACATTCTAGGCGTAGGGAACTTTGAAGGGAAAAAGGTGCGTTGAAAAGTTGTACGTAGTTAATATTATTGAAAACGTTGATCAAGTGGTGTGTTGGGAGGGCGGAAGCTTGAACAGCTGATAAAATGGAACACCAGAGTTCCTACTATTTTTTTTCCAAATTAGCAGCTTCAAGCTACTGGAAATTGTCCTTTTCCCCCAAATATTATTTTGACAGTGATAAATCAATGATCCTGAAAATGAGTCAAATATTAGGGTACAGTCAGTGAGGGGAAAAAAGCTAGGGATAAAGCGGTAATTCTTAATGGGAAAGTGTGAGTTGTAAAGCAATGATACTACTCTTCTTCCTGCATCTTAGCTGAAAATCAATAAATAGGATTTCATAAGATGGCTTGAACCAAATGATCATTCCCTTCCACACTCCCCTATTCCTGCTCACAACTGTGGGCTTCACTTTTAACTGGAGCCATCTGTAAGAGGACTTCGATTGCCATAGTAAGCTAATACAGCTCACGATAATGTGAGAAAATTATCCTGCCAGGGTAGCGTGTTTGATCAGTTTACGTTATGAACAGAAGAGCACAGGAGCTGGCCCAAAGGGGAAGAGTGTGGGAGAAGAGGACAAATAATAATCACATGCCTTGGAGTAGGGAAGGGGAAAGTAAAAGGATGGCAAGCAGTTGGTGGCAGAGAGATGGTGGAAAGGAGAGTAAGAGTAGGAGCTTTTTTTCTTTTAGTAATGGTCAGTTTTTAATTCAGCTTAGTTCATCATACACTTTGCTAAAGCAAAGACCGCTATTTTGCTTTTGGTTATTTCTGAACCATAGGATTAAACTTTGAGGCTTTTCCATATGAGACTACTGGCAAAGTAAGTGTTAATGGCTGTCTATGAATTTATTTAAAGAAAAACACCACTTAGTTTCATATTAGAATGAATATTTAGTATGCAGAAAATAAGAAGCACAGTATATGGTAAAATGTATGGAATATTAGCAAAGTATCTGTTATCTGACAATAAATATGGAGGAAATCTTCATACAAAGTTTTCACTAATGTGTATATATTTCAATATAAAGACTTGGCATCATTTACATTTCCATACATACTTCAGATAGAATTATTCTGCCCCTGGTTGTTGTTCAAAGTCTTCATTTCAGGCTTCATGTGAGAGCTGTGTATGTAATTCAATGTCATTTAGACATTTAGCATTTGTGAAATACAAACCCATATTTCATGTAGTTCTGCCTCTCAAGTAAACCTCAGTGCTACAGAGGGGGCATTTACATTGTGTATGTATGCAATTCGGAAGATGGATTTGATTCTTAATTTATCTTCTGTGAAGGTTATAAAACTTCTACTCCCAGCCTCTAGTGTCCTCTAACTTGAGGTGTGAGTTTGACAGGATACGTCTGCTTACCTCTGTTGTACCATATGAAGATGTTTTTAGGATGCTACTTTTACTCACCTTCCAGTATTTAGCTGTGGTTGAGCTAAGTCAGCTGATTCTCAAGCATGTGGTAAGAAAGTGTTTCTAGTGGCGGTAGGGTTGGAATTGCAAACTTCTGTTGTCTGCTTTTCTTCTATTCCCTTGCCAAAACACCACCCCCAGGCTCTGCTGCGCTTGAAATTGAAAAAAAGAGGTGAAAGAGTTGTTCTCTCCCCTCTGGGGAAAGAGCTGGGGAGGATGAGGAGGAATTCTCAGCATTTCACTTTCTTTTCCCAGGTTCTGATACGGGGCTCCTCTCGGGGAAATCTGTGAAGGAAGTAAGATGGGGAGGACAGCTCAGGTGTAGAGCCCTAGTTGGGCAGTTAAGCTCTGTAGGGATTGGAATGGAAAGTTATGGTTCTTTTGTGAACTTGGAGTTCAAATATATAATCTTAAAGTGCATAATCATGTAAACAACCCGATTTAATTCTGAATGTTCTGGCTTGGAGAAAAGGAGGCTGCGTAGCCAGAGTAATCCCAGGACTTGGTAGGCTAACTTGCTCTGCTGAGCAACGTGTACACATGACTGTATACACAAAGTGCCTGTATTCATGCAAATAACTTGATTTATGCCCTGCTTCTGTCACCACATTGTTGTGCACAAATTTTAGGAAGTGACTGATTATTATTTATAGGTTGGATTTCCTGCAAGGGGTCTTCCTTATATATGGGCAAAGGAGCAGTGAGAACATCTTGGAGTTCCATGCTGTATTTTGGGATGCCTCGCATTAGCTCTTCACTCGTGCAAACCACCCTGTCTCTGAAATAGTTCTCAGCACTTCTGTCCTAGGAAAAGCAGCATGAGTTTGTGTGCAGAATAAGACCAGTTCCCCATTCACATTGTCCAGTCCAGTTTTTTCTTCCAGTCATGTGTCTAGCTCTGAAGAGAAACCTGGGAAGATGAGATTGAGTAAGGTGCTGCCCAGTCATTCCTGGCATTTTCTGGGGAAGAGAGAGTGAGCAGTGGAACTGAAGTGTAATTCACAGATAGGAGAGGTGAAGCACCTTTGGCTCTGAGATTTTTGTTTTCCTTTTGCCCACGTGAATCCTCGATACTTGCCTTTTTGTTCTACCGCTGGAAATTTCCCTGTCAGGCACTAAGCCGTTCTTCCCTTTCACTCCCCTTTCCCCAGGAGGACTTTGTAGGTCCAGGGGGGAGAATAGTGGATCAGCTCTTTCATGACACAAAAAAAGAACAGAAGCCCAATGTTAGAGAGAGATGCTGAGCGTGAGGTTCACCTCAGACTGCATCCATCCTGCGTTGCCGTATGGGAGATGGAATAAAAGTGCACGTTCTTCCATTTGCTCACTTACTATTCCCCAGAGAAAAAAGGTGGACCTGCTACTGTGCCAAACGAGAGTTATTAAGAGTGATTCCACTAAATAAACTTTCACAGGTATTGCCTAGCACAGCTTCTTCCTCATCACCATGTGAGAGAGTCCAGGTGCAGCCTGTATCACAGGGCTCAGTGTGTGGCCTGTTGTTTTATATATGTAAGAAGAAACTTGAGAGATTCTGTTTGCCTGAGCAAGGTACACTGAAAGTATAGAAGAGATTATTAATGGGGTTAGGGTATGAGGCATTAATAGTTCATTTAGTGTGTTGCAAGATTCCCAAACTGAAAATAGGGACTTCCAAAAGTTTAATATGGAAGAAACATGCAGAATGTTAATCTTTGCATGCTTACAGTTCCTTCTCC
Source organism: Platalea leucorodia (assembly GCF_965183815.1). Lineage (NCBI taxonomy): Eukaryota > Metazoa > Chordata > Aves > Pelecaniformes > Threskiornithidae > Platalea > Platalea leucorodia. Next base: position 117,171,340 of record NC_138824.1, read on the forward strand.
ATGAGAGGCTAAGCAGGTATATCCCTAGGCCTCGATTCCCAGTGTGGAAAGCTGCTAAAAGGACAAGCTAATTGCATGTTGCATTGTGAACTGCAGTTTAATGTTTTGGTGGGGTTTTTTGTTTGTTTTTTTTTGTTTTTTTTAATAAAATCTTTGAGTATGTTTTGTACAGCAGGACTCAAATAAGTGAGCTGAGAAATCTGCAGTAGCCTTGCCCCGGTTTGCTAAGGCTGGTTCATGTGACTAAGAAGAATAAAAGGGAAAGCGTTACAAGACTGTGAGTATGGAAGCTGTAGTCTTATTACAGAGTGTCATGGAGCAGTACAGCTTGCTACACACATTCAACAAGTATCTCAGAAGGTGTATCTTTAATAAGTCAGTCCTTCCATTCCTTCGCTCTTGAGGTCCTTGCTAAGATGAAGGGAGTAGTTGAGTTGTAGTGGTATTGCATTACTGTGGTAGAAGTTACATGGAGGGGAAAATTTGGGGGATAAAGTAATGAATAGATTCCTCCTTAAACTTACAGCACCTTCTTCACTTACATGGCAGGTGCTGCTCCTGGAAAAATTAAGTGCGTTTTGCAGTTAACATCATAGCCTACAGTTAATACCGAGCCTAACAGTGACTTCGGAATGAACGCCAGCTTGTTCAGTAGCGCGCTTTTGCTGAGAATTCTCAGAGAATGGGATACTTGTTGGGCTGCATCTTTTAGCAAACCAATTCGTTTCTCAGATACTCACGTGAATAGGTTCTATTGCGTTTTTATTATGAATAGAGCTGTGAAGAAAGTTCAAATTAAATTTGGATGATGGCCACAACTTCTATTTGTTGAAAACTTTAGCTGTAATGGAGAGAAGTGTATAAAGAGGAGAGAGGAATGTTCAGTGAAGACTTACCTGATGTAGTGGTACAGATCTTCTGAAAAAAATGTGTTCTCCACTAATAATTTACAAGGCTTAGTAAACGAGGAGTGAAATACCTCAGAAAAAGTCTGCAGAGTTGAACCGTACCCATGTCACCATCTCCACATATGTGTCTCCCATCATACAGTAATAGATTTGTTGCCTGAAAAATGTTCCATGTTCTTTCATTTTTGCTTATTTGAATATGATATGTGAAGTACAGGCATGCTGGCGAGGACTCTTGGGAACCTCCTATCTCCTATTCGTTCCTTCTAGGAGTACTATTAAACCATCTGTAGGGATGTCTGGGTGCCATAAAATGATGCCTGAAAAACAAATTACGCCAAATGGTGCATATTTTCAGAACACATGATGCGGATGGATATACCCTGATGTTTCTGTAAGCTCTTCATACAGGTGCTAGTAACAAGTACAAACAAGAAAAAAAGAAAAGTTGCTAATTGAGATTGAGTTACATAAGTAGCTTGCTGAGGAGTAAAGCCCAGTCCCCTGTACGAACAGCTCGGTTGTCCTCATCCTGTTTCCTCAGCAGATTAGCTAGGGGTTGAAGAGGGAGCTCTTTCTGAGCTCTTTCCCCCTCTTCCCTACTCTGTCCTTGTAGCGTCAGCCATGGTGACTATGTATATCTGAGCATTGCATCTAATACTGTGTTATGGGAATGGTGCAGTAGTTTATTGTTGAGGGTTTTTTTGACAATGGTGCACTTACAAATTTTTCTACCTAACCAGGGTGACACTTGGTGCAAGGGAGTAATGTATCTTCTTCAGCACCTTGAGTTGGAGTAGAGCTGGGCTTCTCCATTTGGGAAATTATTTTTTCCTTCTCACTGTCAGATCAGACTGTTGAGGTTGTGTTTTTGTTTGGAATTTTTTTGTTTTTGTTTTCCACCTTTCTCTTAGCACTTTAGAAATCTGACAGAAGAGGCTATTAAAATGCGTAGAATCTGAACAACTACAAGTGTAGTGATATTTTCTGCAGAGTCCACTGTCCTGACACTGACAGGATCTGGACTGTAGGAAAATACTACACTAGGTAAGTGATTTGTGTTGCAAGTACTTGTTACAGGAGAAGATGCTTCCTCAACACTTTCCTTTCGTAAACTATTATTTCTTAATGTTAGTGAGGTACTGGGAATATTGTTGGAGCCAGGCTGAAAGACTCTATGGAGGGATGGAGCAGGGACAGGAGATCGAGTTGGTGCGGGTTACATGCTGCCTGGTCTACTGCAACACAATTTCATGAAGGTTTTCTCTAAGTTGTTATATGTGAAGCCTGGGTCAGCCACATTTGTAGCGAGTGACTCATCAGTCGTGATACTTTTTGTATCATACTTTCTTGTATTTGTAGCGAGTGACTCATCAGTCATGACACTTTTCAGTATGTTAGCATTATATCTCTTACCAGGAGGTTTTTTGATAGCAATTAGGCCAAAGTGAACCCAGTAAGGATGGAAAGATGACAATAAGCTGAAGATTAATTCCCAGTAAACTGTGTAATAGTGTCAGAGATGAGGATGAAGTAGAAGAATTTCTCGCAGACAAGTATGTGTTTCCTACTAATTCAGTCCCTTACTATGTTTTCTGAAAATGTAGGAGTTTTTTGTTTGTTTGTTTGTTTGTTTGTTTTTGTTTTCTCTGAAGCATGTATTGCAAATGAAAAGTGTATCAAACTTGCCTGGAAAAGCTGTTGCTGTCTCTCAGTTTGAAATATAACTTACTTCTCTTATATTAAACTCAACCATCTTCTTCTTTCATTGTCAGCTACCTGATACTTCTGTTCTTACTGATCTCCAGTCCCCTGGCGTATCAAGTTATCTTTGTTTCTGATGAACAAGCATGGTGACCAGGGCATGACCGCGCAACCTTCAGTTCATGGAGTTTCCAGGTGACAGTCCTGTGAGTGACAGAGCAAACTGGTTGGCTTTAAAGGACAGTTCTCTGACAGTACACAAAGGTTACATCTTTCTCAGAGTAGAGCACACTGGGAACTAGTATGTGGGCAGAATTAATGCCAGGATATTAAAAAAAAAAGTGGATATGGAAAAGCAAACCCAGACAAAACCAGATGAACTACAGGTGTCATCCTAGATGTGAGCAGTTTAGGGAAGATTTCTTTTATTCTTTACCCTTTACAGATTTCAGAGATATATGAAATCTGGCAGTTGTCCCCAGGGAGACTGCCACATTTTCAAGCTTTCCTTTTTTCCTCTCCCCTGGTTCTGTGTTGATTCCCCCCCCCCCCCCCCCCCCCCCCATCTTCAAGGCCCAGGCCATTCCAGTGGGGAGAGTATTTGAAAATCTTTAGTAACTTCAGGGATCTGAATTCTTCCTGTATGAATGAATGACTTTGGTATTTCCTTCAGTTTCTGTGAGACTGTGTGAGCTATTTATTCAGTATACTTTATTCTCGCCCTGATTGTACGTTACCTGTTGTTACAGCTTAATTTGTACGCATTTCTTCATTATTCAAAATAGCATGACAAACACTTGGTACAAACATGCCTTCATAAAGAGTTGTCTTCAACTGTTGTGTCTATGTGCTTGTGTGATTGGTCGTCTTGGTCATATAATACTGTATCTGCTTGCCAATTTCACAATTAAAATGGTGTAAACTGAGAAAAAGAAAATTCCAAATAGGTTTTAGGGATTTCCTTAAGTGATGTTTTTTTTCTGTGAATGCTCCTGAGACATGCAAGTAACCTTTTATATCTACAAAAAGTTTAGTCATACTTTAAAAAAAAAAAAAAAAAAGAATGTGGATCAAGAGTATACTACTAGAGTTCATGTATGTTCGTCTCTTGTCTATAGTGTTTTTCTCATCTGCATCTGATCTTTTTTATACTGGTAGAAGCATCTAATTAAGGGCTAAGAACCAAAGTGACCAGAGTATGAGTCTCTTTTTCCTGCAGTTCTTTATTTTTTGACAGTTGGTTTGTGGGGAAAAAAATACATCGAGTATCTTTACAAACTCATGTGTGTTCTGTATCCCAGTGACTAGAGTGCTCATCCCAAAGGAGTAAAAGTACAGTTTCCAGAATGACACCCTACAAAGACTTTCCATTTCCTTTTGCCTGTGATAGAAGAAAAAAACCCAAACAAACAAACAAACAAAAACAAAAAACCCCCCCCCCCAAACTTCATCACAGGCCTTCAGTTCTACTTGAAGGGAAAGGTTGCTCCCCTTGTCCCATCCTCGTAGTCATCAAATGCACTTTTTTATTTGCAGCTTCTCTCTGGAGAAATTTATGGTAGTGTTTAGTCTTGAGGGCACACAGTGTATCTAAAAGGCTGGTGGGTTTTTTGTGGCTCACTACATACTCTGAATGAAATGCCTTGAAATTGTCTTAATTTTCTGAAAGGGCTAAGCACCCACTGTTTGGTAAGCGGGGCCTCTTTTAAGATCTAACAATGGGCAAACAAAATCAATTTGCTGGTAGAGATCTCAGATGGAAAAATGTGTACTGAAAAAGGATTAGTGCAGTAATAACCAGATCTTGATTTTGATGTCGCGGTATGAGATCTGATGTTACTGCATGGTGCACAAAACACTTCAGCTGTGGTCTTCAGCAGGGAATTTTTTATCAAAAAATACTCCTGTGATTTCCTACCAGGGAAATAACACAATTTTCTGTGAACTGATGGTGCCTTTCTTAACAGTAGAAAGTGGCTGTAATTCCAAGGATACTGAATATGCTCTTTTGGAAGAGGAAAATGTTAAGAAAGAGGATCACCTTGGAAGCTGTGTATGCTGATGTTGGAATGTGCCTGCACAAGTAGTCTTACAGGAAAAGCATGTGTAGATATTAATTAAGATAAGCAAAAGTGACCACAATTGGCTCCTTTAGTAGAGGCATGTGATGTGAATTCTTGTCTGTGCTCCAGAACATACCAAACTGTGGTATTCAGAGTATGTTGTGAGGTTTTATGGTTGCCTGGCAGAGCTAACTTCTCTGAGGAGAGCTCACTAGTCTGGGTGAATCTACTCACTTACGCAGCCATGGAGGTTTCTATGCTGCAGCTCCTTCTGAAAGAGCCTGCCGGGACTGTTGTTTGAACAGAAATGCCACAGCAGAAAAGGAGGGGTGTGGGGAGAGTTTGAGTGTACCTGCACATATGTTGCTAATACATTGACTGAAAAATAATGCTGCTCTTCCTTGACGTAGAGATATTGATGATGGAAAGCAGGCCCTAGATGTATTAATTCTCTGTGGTTGGACCAATGTAAGGTTTACCTCTTGAACACTACAGAATTGATCAAATACAACTTCTACAGCTAAGAATTCGTATTTAATTTTTTTCTACTTTATCAAAATACCTCATTTGCATGTAAATTCCATAATGTGTTCACCCTGTTTTGGTGTGTTCTCTTTGTTTTGCATTAGACTGTATTCCATCGGTGACCATTGTACAACCATGAAGTTATTTGAGCAATGTTGTTGACATAGGAAATGACTAATTGTTGTCAGATTGGCTTCAATCAACTTGATTATAATGGAAGTAGCATGCTTCTCTATGAAGTGAAACAGTGTAGTAAGTGCTTATTCATTACCACTGGACTGAAAATGTAAAGGCACAGTACTTAAGAGATCAGGGGGACCTTTGAATTTTCGATAATAACTTGTTGCAATAATAGGTTACATAAAAATGCATTGCATGATATGTAATAATACAGCATATAATAATATACTATATGATAACAGGTTATGTAATAATATGAAACCTTATGCATAAGTACAGTGAAGAGTATCATTTAATCCTTCACTTATTCCCATGATTTGGTCAGGATAAGCAAAAACATAAAAAATTATCCATAAAATACAGAAATCTAAATTTAAGGTATGCTTTCCCAGTACACTGAGCTATCTAGACATGTAATTAAATTACACCTGTACATAATTTAATAACTGAAAGAGAGTGGATTTAGATTGGAAATAACGAAAACAATTGTTAGCATGAGGATGGTGTAGGACACCGGAACAGATTACCCCGAGAAGCTGTATACGCTCCATCATTGGAAGTGTTCAACCTCAGGTTGGCTGGGGCTTTGAGCAACCTGATCTAGTGAAAGACATACTTGGCCGCGACAGGGGGGGGCTGGACTACGTGATCTTCAAAGGTCTCTTGCAACCCAAACCGTTATATGGCTCTATAATTTGAAGATAAAAAGGACCCTTTGAAATCTGATATGAAACATTTTACTCCATAATGCTAAACTATATGTTATAAATAACTGGTTATGATAAAATCAATATTCTATAAGGTAGATCTTTATTATGAACAATTTTCTTTAAAAACTACTCTTAAATTTAGATGTTGCTAATACCAAATTTAATGTTTTGCCATTCACTCACTTACATGATTGCTGGTACGTAAACAGAGCTCTTAAACCCTACCATTTTTACTGCTGTTTTATAGTAGTGTACCTAAATGTTTATCCATTTATTTCTAAAACCTTAATACATCTTCATGATTATTGTAGGTGGCATTACAATCATTGACTATAGACAAAGCTATTCAACACTTGCAATAGTAAAAGTCTGCTTTCAGTTGTTTGGATCTTTGCCAGGCTCTAGCCATTTACACTTCAGTCTTGCCTGCCAGGCATAAGTCTTGGGTAGTTTTTATGACAGGGGAGAAAAAAAAAAAAAAAAAACCCAAAAAAAACAACCCACAAAGAAAAAAGCCAGTTCAGGGAGGAAAAAATGCAGTGAACACTTCTGCTGCTTTCCTTGGATTTAGAAAGCAAATGCTGTGCTAAATGGAACATATATCCATCTGTCCATATGTGTTTGAGTGGATATGTATGTATGTGCTCATACATCTCTCTGTTTTTCTGTTGAGTGGAAACCTGTTCTAGATGGGCAAATCTGAATGGCTGTATAAATCTGATGTATAAATAGCAGGTATTCTTAGAGCTTGGCAACTAAGTTCTCTAATAATTTTGCCATTATTGGTGTACATTACGTATAGGTGTTGGAGATCTCTGCTCTCAGTCTTCCCATTTTTTTGTTTTGTTTTGTTTTGTTTTTTCTCTCCTGCAGGGATAAATTAGGAATAAACCAGCAGAGCTCTACTGGAAGGCCTTGAGTGCAGGATCTAATCTGCTATAACAAGTTGCCTATATATTAGACATCTTCTGTTGTTCTAGTCTGAAGAGTTACATTTTAACATACTAGTGAGAGTTTTTTAGATAACATTATATTGTCTGGGAACAGTTATGTGTTTTGTGTTAGTTCGCATCATTTCCGTTGTAGTAGCCTATGAACTTTTCAAGTCTTACTTGAGGTCTGTCAGTGAGGGGGAAAATATACGCACAGACTGTAAAAGTCTTGCAGCTGTCAGCCTACAAGAAATCTTTCAGGAACAAAAAGGTGATAAGGAGATAAATCGGGTGACAAGACGTGCTTAGCACATACGAGGATGCATTGCTCAAGACTTCCGGATGCCTACAATTAGAGAAAATGTATCCCAATCTGGAAAGTATGATCAATACCAAAAGATCAAGTAATATTAAAGGCTGACAATCAAGATAAGACCGGAGAAGTATTGGAGATGGAGCATCATTGCAGAAGTTCACAGTATGTGTGGGCTAAGAAGGTAAGCTATCATCACAGGCTGAAGCGGATTTCATTGCTTGCTGATTTTCAGATAGCTATTTCGTCATGGTCAGTAGCTGAGGTTACTGATTGGAAAAAGAAGGTACCTACTCTCTTAATGTGTACTTCAATGGTGGAGAGCAACTTTCGTGTAAATACTAACCGGACAGTAAGCAGAAGGGCGCAGCCTGCTTGTTTAGCTGCTAGCAACGTGGAAGGGGTAAGCTTGAGGATGAGCAGCTCCTGGCAGTGAGGATTAGAAACTGAGAAGGAGAAGAGGGGTGAGCAGAAGAAATTGGCATCTTGGTTCAAGGCTGGAACAATTATTTGGAAAGGAAAGAAGAAACAACTTCAAGGGGCTTTCTCGAGGTGAATAGGCCTAAAAGGTCACCACCACTAACTTGTGTCCTGCTCCATTTTGACACTGATCTGGATACCAGAGTTTGAGTTATGCTGTTCCTGCATTGTCACCGGACATCTGTGGAATAAATACTGGTGTGGAGTGTGTGTCATCCCTTAGCTAATGCTGACCTAGAAAAGAGAGCAGCCTGTTTGTGAGGTAACAGAATAACTGGTGCCTGTGCCTAGGATGTAAAGATTTGAAACTTTTACATGTATTGAATGTAATGCTGAAGTAGACAATGAGAGTAGCAGCCTGTGGGGGGAAAAAAGGCTGAAAAAATGTTTTAAGGAGAACTGAACAGTCATGAGAAAGCAAAGACAGAGAAGAAAATTATTTGAAAGTGAGTTCTAATACCTCACTGAGATGTAATTTCTAATACTGTTGTTAAAGTAGAATTTTATATTGCATTTTTATAAGGTACTTAATTTACTCTGTTCCTCTCTCCCCTGCAATGAATAGATGATTTTTTTATTATTTTGAAGCAAAGTGTTTGACAAAGGATAGCCCTGCGTCACATTCAGTTTTTTAGGGACTCTAATAAGAGATCACTATCTAATTAATTTCCTGCTCTGTGATGAGATATTTTTTTTCTTTTCATTATTAGTATTCTGTGTTGTCTAAACAGACATTAGTCAGAAGTTCAATATCGCTCCAAGGTGTTACTTCCAGTCACCATTTATGTGCTAAATATACAGTGTTATTTTGGAGACTGAGGTGCAGTAAGATACAGTTATCACATGTACTTTGTCGTAGTTTGTGCAAATATTGTCCTAACTTGTTCTAATTAGGGTTGCACAAACTCTGTGATAGTGAGTATTCACAAGTCTGTCCGATTTTTAAAGCTTTTAAGTACTTAACAAGTTTGTGGTTGTTTTTTGTTTATTTGTTTTTCCTTGAGGAAGAAAAATTTGACAACCACTCTCATGGATGGCTGTTGTTCAGAATAGCTGTTGTCTTTGTCAGCATCATTCAGGATTGGATCTTTATTGCCTCTGTGTGTCTTGGAGCTCGGAAGCATTGAACTTCCCTGGTTTGGACTCTCAGTTCAAAATTAGACACAAGGCACTCATCTGTCCTTATTCTGTTGTGTTATTGTAGGTACAGTCTTTGAGATCAGTTTTCCCTGAATGTATACTGCCCCAGTAGTTACACACTTGAATTCAAGGAATAATTGATCTACAGCTGTCTAATTTGTAGATTTGATTGGGTCATGTTACATTTGTCTTCATTCAATTTATGTATATTCTAGTTGCTAAACATTAGGTTCATTCTGAATTCTCTTTTGAGTGAGTATGTAATAGCTGAATGAACGTGTTTAATGGCTATGCTTAAGGGCTTGAACTCTTGCACACTGACTATAGTTGAAGTGTAAGAAATAAAGCTCTAATACTATTGTACAGTTAGGAAGGATGTTATTGCTTTAACTGTGCCACTATTTTTGTGGTAATAACATAATCATGTTCATAACATGATTAAACAAATATATCTTCATTCCTTGTCTACATACACTCACTATTTTATTTTCCCTCCTTGTAAAATTATTTGCTACCAGTTCTGTTTCAGGCCACTCTGTTGGCAGAATTACACATGACTCAATATAATGTACTCATCATTGTTGAATTCTCTTAGCCATTATTAGCCCTACTTTGGAGGTTTAGATGAATCAGACACTCTGCATTCAAGCAACGTGCTGCCAGATCTCAGTGACATTTATTTTACGCTAAACAAGGTTCTTTCATTTTTATCTTAATTGGTGGGGTTTTTTAGTGCTAATATTCACGTCTATACTAAGCATTGCAAACCATCCTGCACAGGGGTGAAAATAAGAAAGATTTTACAATTTTATTTCTACTGTATGCTCAGCACCAAATGACTTAAGACTTAAGCTATGCCGCTTGATAAGCTTGATAAGCGCATGAAGATTCTCATTATTTACAAGGAAGCAAATAACTTGAAGCTTTTTGTAGTAACTCGAGCATGTAACTTTGGCTAAGTCAGCTTTTCACTACCTTTGTGGTTGTTAATGACCTCTCCATAGTAGCTAGAATCTTAAGAACCTGCACTATCTTGGTTTCCTTTTTTTGTTGTTGTTGTTTTTTCTTTGTTTGTTTGACTGTTTCCACCAAAATTAAACTTTCTAGTTTTTTGGATAACTAATGAAAACTTTATTCTGCTTTTTTTCTAGTTGGAAAGAATTTCCTTTCCACCTGGCCTTTGTAGGAAGGGATGTTCCGAATTTCTGTTATGTGTGCTTTGCTGATTGAAAGGTGATGCATCCCAGATGCCTCCTGTTGCACTCTGGCTCATTCTGTTTAGCTTAACAACCTTTCTTGCATTAGCAGAGCTGTGTGGAGGGTGCCAGCAAGGCAGTGCTAATAGAGAAGTTACTCAACTCTAGTAACTGGAACTCGTATTGTTGGAGAAACCGTGCAAGTTTTCATGCACGTAAGCTTTTAGGCCAACAGGAATGTGAGGATTGTTATTTTCGGTACTGAAAGAAAAGAACAAACTAGAAGCATCCAACCTTCTTATTTTGCAAGTAGCACCTGTTACACATGAAAACTTCAAACTACCTGGCAGTGTCTCAAATGTTGTTAGTCTACTTTTATATGAAAGATCAGTTGGCGTCATTGGTTACTGTTGGAAATGAAAAAGATTATTAACCCAGGACATTTTTTTTTTTTTTTTTTTTTAAATCCAAAAAGCTCTAAAGGAAAGGAGCTAAGGAAAGGCTATAGAGCAATAAAATTGGTAACAATGCACGCTTAGTGGCTTTCCATAATTCAGCAGCCAAATCAGAAGAGAAAAAAAGATATACAGTGCATTGTCGTTAAAGAAGGAGATATACCCAGAAGGCTGGGAAGAATGTATAGGGTCACTATCTGCAGCCATGGAGATGAGTTGTTGTGCAGTATAAACTTGAACTGATAGTATCTTAATTTATATCTAAAATATGAGGCAACCCCCCCATGAAACAGTACATGTCAGGTACTTAAAAAGCCTTATATTAGATCTGAAAGTATGGAATGGTTTGTCCTTGCAGCTGTTACATTATTTTAGTAGTAAGGTAATACCTATGTATTTATTCTGAACTACAGGCTCAGATACACGTAGAAAGCCCACTGTGGCATTTTTTGGCCATGGTGTGAAAATAATACCCTCTTGCAGCCACATTTTCAGTTAGAAAGCTGTGGCACTGAGGCTTCCAACTCTTCAAATTTACTGTGGAATCTTCCTCTATACACTTCATATAGAAATGAAAGCAAAGAAAGGACATAAATGATTTGGCAACCAGAGTTTTTCCATAGAAAGATTATCTTCTTGGGAATTAAATCTAGGAGGTTGTTACAGAGAGTGAACAAACTAGATAGAGTTAGCAATTCATTTTGACTTCAGTTGTTAATGAGCTTTCATTGTTTATAACCGTCTGTGTATGAGATAATGAGAGAAATAGTTGAGATGTCTAAGTATCTGAAGATCCATTACAGTTTTGCAGCTCCTCACCAGCATTCCCCTTTTTCTTTTTTCAGGCCTATCAAGCAGTTTCTGGGAAGCTGATGTTAAGTGAGGCATGGTCTGCCATGGTCCTCTAGAAAGAGAATTGGCTCTGACCTCCTTGACAGTAATGCATTAAAAAAAAGAAAAAAATAACCAACCAAAACTTAAAAAAAGCCCCAAACAGTTGGGTATTAAAAACAGTGCTTCAACACTCTACTTCTTCTGGTATTTTAAAAAAAAAAATCCAATACTTGTTTAACTTCTACCAATAAGATTGAGTGAATTCCCCTTTCTAAAGAAGATTTATAACACTTTGTTTCTGTGTCCAGATGATTTTCTTGCTACTCAATAGCATTAACACTGGATTAAATATAACCTTGTTTTAAACAAAATGAGTTCTGTGTTGAAGAATCAAAAATCTTAATGTCATAATTTAGATGAACAAAAAGTAGATTATTGGTTTTGATAGTAAATATGTTATTAGAACTTTCATGGCAACTACATTTTTTTACATGTCACAAATATTGCAAATATCAACACACAGGTTTTTATCTCATCTGCTAATAGACTTTACAAAGGAACTGTTTACCTTAGAACTCTTTCAGACTTTTACTGGCATCCCCAATTTCTAACCTGTAATTGGAGGCATTTCATCTTCAACTGGTGGAGAGGGAAAGTCTCTCTAGACTCCTTGAATTATAAAATGGTGCTTACTCTGTCATTTATTTTTCTTTTTTTTAATATCAGTTTCCACACTGACAATACTGCAATACCTTTAATAAAGGGAAACAAAAACCTAGCTATCTTCCTCTTCACTCTTCTTGCTCAGTTGTTCTTGCTTTTTAATGTGGAAGTGTATACGAATGTGTGTTAAAGTAATTCAGAAGCACACTGTGATATCTTAAGTATTATTTTCTTTAGCAGTCTAATGTTTCACACAGTTTTAGCTCTTGAAACCAAATCTTTTGGTCAGTTTTCAAGGCACAGTTTCCCTACTCAGATTGTATGCATGCAGAAAGCTTTACCGAGTCAGATTGTATGCACGCAGACACTTGCAACCAAATGGAAATAACTTGCATGCTAAATGTACTTGCATGATTGTTTTGCACAGGAAATTGTGTGTGCAAGTACCTTGATTAAATTCAAGTTTCTCACGCTAAGTGCTGAAAATCTGTTGCTGGGAAAAAGTAAATTTACATTTGAATGTACTCCTGCTAGAAGTTAAATCCCAATTTAGCCCTGTCAACAAAAATTAAGCTTATATATACAAAGGAGTAGTCTGATAGATTTACAATCGGGTATGATGCATACTTTGAACGTGATGTTAGTTAATGCTGCCTGAATAGGCAGATAATTATAAGTTATAGACTGAAGCCTTAGGAACCTGAATGATGTTATTTAAAAGTTACTAAATTGAGTTTCCCAAGTTCGGGATGAAAAAGCTGCCTTTGAGTGAGTAGATAAGCTTATAGGAGGAAAAAATGAGACATACAATATCTGAAACAAAGGATCAGAACCAAGTACTTAGAATAGTATCTTTAGAAAGCAAACTAATAAATTAAAAACTGTTACAAATTGTTTCAAAAATACGATTCTGATTTTCTTTGGGCATCATCTGGCTTCACTGCATTTTTGCTGAATCAGCATACTTGAATGTCAGCAACATCAATACTGCAAAGAGCAGGTATAAAAATTCATTTACTTCTGATCTCCACCACCCCTTCCATTAGCTTTGGGAGTTTGCAGTCAAGTTGGGCAGACTGGGAAGGGATTGGGAGAGAGAAGGGAGAAAGTAATTTGAAAGTAATTTTTTTCACAAGTGTAGTTCAGAAAAATCAAGCTGTGCTCTCATGCCATAAGGAGATAGCAAATCAAAATGGTACACAGCTAATTGCAAAGGTGATAATTATACAGCAGTCTCTTCACTTTCTTTATGCTTTGATCATCAGTCAAATAATAAATATAGTTGATTCATAATTAAGTTAAAAGTAAATTGAGACCACGATTTAGAAAGTGTAAAGCTGAATGCTTTGTCAAAACATCTGCCATTTTTCAAAATGGCCTGCAGTTTCTGCTAAATGGATGCCAGTTGCCAGTCTCCTTCATAGTAATAGCTGCAAAAGCTGTTGCCTGCTTTCATCTGGCACTTGGATGACTTGATTGTATGTTGTATTTGAAATACTTGATTTCTGATAGTTGTACTTTCGTGTTTGTGCCGTGGCCTAAATATGTAATCAGGACAAGATTTGTTTAGGGAGGTCAAATCTATTGCTAGACCAATGGACACAGCACCACCACCACCCCACCACCACCCAAATAAGCATGGAAATACTTCAAGTCTGAAACGGAAGAAGCCATTTTGAGATCACTCTAAATTTAGCTGAACTGGATTATCCAGGATGACTTTGCGGAGAGAAGGAAAAATTTTTAGCAGGGACAGATGGTTTAGAAAGGACCATCTAGCATACGGGGTTGTCCCTCATGGCGTTGTCCCTCTCTAGCTTGATAGCTGCAGTGGCTGTCAAGAGTATAACACTCTTGACTCTCACTATATGATTAAACCATAATGGAAATAAGTGTTTTTAACAGAGGATGGTGAAGAGTTGGGGGCTTCAATTTTATTTATTTATTTTTTCTTTAAGGATACCCAGACTACACTATTTTCTTCATCATTTGATTTCCAGTTAGTAACCAAAGATGTACCTTTGGAAGCAGAATGGAGGCAGATGCAAAATTTCAGTTCACCAGATGAGTGGGTTCCCAAATTCCACTAATGTTTTCAGTGTTTCTGCATTATAGAACCATAAAATTTCTAATAAGACTGGGGCTAATGAGAGTTGGTTCAGTCGCAGATACTGTTCTCAATTAAGAAACAGAACAGGCATGATGTGAGCACTGCAAGCTCTCCTGCACTGCCCCGTGGCATGCCGTGAACTTCTTCCTGGTGGCTGCTTCCAGGGTGAGGAATTTACTATGTTCCGAAAGCTGGTCTATCTCCAGACTTTTTTGAGGTTGCAGGCAGAAGTGGAGTTGTGATGATGTTTTGGTGTTTTGCCTTTTTTTTTTTTTTTTTTTTTAATGTGTCAAAAAGAGATTTTAACAGAGATCACTGAATTCATATACTTGGGTGTGAAACTGCTAGCGCATGGTAATAACCGTTAGTCGGTAATAAGCGTTAGTAATAACTTGGGCTGAACCAAGTGTGTTACAGTTCATGTGAAGGACTCCTTTTACTCTGCTAAAAGGTCAGACAGGCAAACCTTAATGTGTTTCTTAGTTCTCTGTGGTTTGGTTATCAGCCAAAATGAATTTCTCTTTGAAAACATGAAAGGGAAGAAATCCATTGTGATTAATTTCTGTACAGTGCTGTTAAGAGCGTAAAGACTGGGCCATAGTTACACAAGGGAAAAGAATTTTTTTTCTCCAATGTTTGATTTATTTTATGTACTACAGTTTTTCTTGCACTTGCATTAAGGCCATTTGTGGCAGGTTTTATGTTCTGCTTTGCGAATTTACTTGATATTTCATTTTGAAATAAACCACTCTGCATATTTCCGTGACAGACAAGTAGCAGCTTGTATGTTGCTATCCCATTTGCTTCAGGCAGAATAAAACCATTAAAATGGTAGTTACATTAATGTAAATTGGAAAATAACAGTATTCTTTTACTTTAAACTGAACATGTCAATAAAATGATTAAATCCCTCAAAACCAATAAATGCTGAGGATGAGACGGTACCTTTTGATGAATGAGAAAATTAGGCAGTTGCAAATAATATTTGAGATCGTCTAATGTAGTTTATATGCAAATTAATAACACATTTACAGACTGAAAGTGCAGCCATTACATGGACAGAGATTGTCAAGATATAATTAATACTAAATTTTGTTTTATCTTTGTCAGACTTGGCAACAAACCAAATGCAAAAATGTTAATGCAGTACTTTTGCCTAGAAACTCTGTTCCTGTATTTTGTAAACTGTGAATATTCATGTTTTTTAATTTGAAATTCACTCTTACGGCAGGCACAAACCATGTGGTATTGCTTGTTTTCCCCACTTGAAAAGGTAAGGGACACAGCGTACTCTGAATAGCACAGACTGAATATTACCAATAAATAGGTAAATATGTTTGTAGCATCATGAAGGAAGTGTTCTGGAATATCTTTTCTGAAATATCCAGGGCAAAGAAACCCTGTGGATGTTAACTGCAGCCTTACTAAGCCCTCGTTGGTACTTTTGTTGGTACTAAACTCAACAAAAAATAAAATTGTTATTTTAGATGGCAGAGAGATGTCAAGATAATGCACCTGTGGTTTGGCAACGGCAAGGAGCAATGCGGAAGGACTTTAAAAAATTTATAAAGGAATATGTTACAGCTGTCATGACCACTGCAGTTCTTGGGTATTTTGTTGAAGAGGAGTCAAACATCAGTATTTCTGATCCCAGTTAAAGGGTAGCTCAAAGTAGTAGTCTGCATTTCTGTTACTGCTGTTTTGGGTATGGTATTTTATTCCTCGTGCTGCTGGTCTGTAATGCATCACTGCAGCCCATCAGAGAAAGGGACACGTTGCCAGGCGGTGGTGGGGTTGGCAGAAACAAGCAGTCAGGGATGGTGTTTGGGGAAGTTGTGGTTGTGTTGAGAAAGGTGGAGAAATCAAATTATTAAGGAGGAGGGATTCGTTAAATGAGAGAACAGGCTATTAATCAGAAAGTAGACATACGCAAAATCTTCTTCGGCAGCAGGGAGCATGTGTCTACAAGAAAGAGGACTTTGATTACTTTGCTTACTTTTAAATAATTGAATCAGTCCAATTTCTGAAGTGATCCCCTGTTTGCACACAAAAAGAGGATCAGCATGTGAAACTAGAAACTTCAAAGTACTTGGAAGAAATTTATTTCTTAAAAATACTGTGGGATAGAGAAATGATACCCTGTGTCCTTTGCTATTGTGTTCCTTGGGGCTGGACGGTGGTGCAGCTGGCGGTAGGTGCACACTGGAGAGTTGGGCAGGGGATGCTTCCAGTCAACTTTAGAGCCCATTTTTCCCTAGTATCAGTCTTTGGCTTGGCAGAGTAAGAACTGGAAAGACTTGCTGATGAAAGATAAAAGCATATGATTTCATACATACATTATAATTTATGAATTAATACTAAAAAGTACTTTAAAAATAAAAATATTTGTATACTCAAGAAAGTCTTAACATATTTTTCTCCTTCCTTGAATTTTCTTTGCATTATCAAATAGCTGCATATTTTTCTAGCTCTTTTTGATGAATTTTGCCAAAACAAAATTAATATAAAGAAGTCGTTTGAACTCAAAAAGATCTAACAGAGGCTTAGTCTTTCAGATACTGAATTTTTAATCTATTAATTCTAACACAGAAAGGAATCAATGAAAACTTTCATTATAAAACCAGAAGTTTGTTTTGGTCCTTCTTTCCTTTCTGATATTACACCAGCAAACACTTTTTTTTTTCCTTGACAAATGTTTTCTAAGATAATGTTACTTGTAACACCCTGCTGCCAGTTCTGCCTCTTCTATTTTTATAGGAGGAAGGAGAGATAACGATGTTTTATAGCAAGCAAATTTGGCCTTAGCAATTAATTCTGAACTCTGAATCTGCCTCATGACAAGTGTTTATAAAGCTGTCATTGCAACCTAGTCTTGGTATACTCCTTCGGGTTTTGTTTTTTCTGTGTTTTGGTGGTGTAGTGCTTTTTTTTTTTTTTTTTTTTTTTTTTGCGTAGGGAATGTCTTATAATGTGATGACATTACTATTTATTCTTAAAATTCACCTAAGTTCAGATGTTGCAGTAATTTGGATTTGGAACCTAAACTGCATGTATTGCTGGATTTGCAGATGCTCTGCAACTTCAAAAAAATGATGTTAGCCTTTACAGTATGTGTCTAAAAAGAGGAATAAGTTAAGATCATGACTTTTGGCTCTGAAGTTTGATGATTTCATTTTAACATTTAATTTTGGGAGAAACCATTGTACTGAAGTTCTGTTCATGCACTGGAACTATGACCTCAAATGGGCCTAAATCCTCAAATGAGTAACTGAGATGCCCTGCAGCTTCCTAGAACTTTTTGAACGATAGCATCATAGGATAATTTAGGTGGAAGGAGGTTACTTTGTGAGGTTTCTAGTCCAGCCTCCTACTTAGCCATGTGATGAGACCAGGCTGCTTACAGCTTGATTCAATTGGGTCTTGAAACTGTCCAAGGATGGAGACTAGACAACTGCTATGGGCAACTGCTCCAGTGCCTTGCTGTCCTCATGGAGTGGGAAAGCTGCTGTTGGGTCCCTCCTCAGGCACCTCTTTTACAGGCCAAACAAGCCCAGTTCCCTCAGCTTCTCATCCTTGGTCAAATGCTTCAACTGCTTTACCATCTTGGTGGCCCTCGACTGAACTTGCTCCAATTTATTGATGTCTGCCTTGTATTTCTTTAGACCTAATTCTGCACCTCCCTTTTTAATAGCAATGGGAAAAGCATGTACAAACTCAAATTAGCATTTGTGCTGCCTTTGCTCCCTCATTTGTCACCTGCATTTTAGACATACTTGAATTTTTACAGACTTTCCTTAATCTTCAGAAAAGTGTTTGATTATTAAAATGCAGCCATAGCTGCAATTTAAACATTGAACTAATAACACAAAAGTTCAATTCTACTTTAGCATTCATTATGGCAGGAAAATAAGCATTAAAATAAACTCATTTTTCATTATTTTTCTTTATTCACAGCTGGAAAATAACAACAGAATTTTCACTTCTGTTTTTTTTTTTTATAATGGCCACATAATTTCTAAAGGCAAACCAACCTCCTGTGTTGGGTTTCACTTGTTCATCTTCTGTTTTCAGATCAAGGTTCTCCGACCTCGTTAGAAGAAAATTCACCATGTGTTGTACTGCGCAATAGCATAGCCCTGACCTGTTGCTTTCAGTTGAGGATATTTTATTCGTTGGTAAGACAGTGCGGTCTGTTAAGAGATGCTTTCTTATGAATGAGAATAAGACTTCTGGAATTTGTAAAATGTCTTCCACCGAAGCTGGGGCTGTGATGGCTGTCAGAATTCATGAATGTTGGAGACTTTCTAACGCCGTTTCCCTGAGTTGCTCTGTCAGCGAGTTAAACTTGGACACACATTTGTCTTGGGCTCAGTCTTCCTGTGTTCAGGTGTGCAGAAAATACTGTAACATAACTTTAGGGTCAGTGAGTTTTAGACAGTGATGGATTTCAGCTCTCAACTCCTTGGGAGCTGCGGTTTTGTCCCTAGTCATGCCAGGGGTGGTTAATTCTCAAAAACAGGTGTAGGTGTTACACAGCTTGAGCTATGGCACAGGCTGCTCAGTGGATGAAACAACCTGAAAAGGTAGAATGGAGCAAAGATTCATATGTGTGTGTGTCCGAGGCAGGTTCTGGCACCAGAACAGACATACCTTCTGGCAAAGGGAAAGGTGAAGGAAAGGTTCTTCTCCCTTGCCCTCAAATCTTTGGCCATACTGTAAGTTGTCGGGAGCAGAGCTATTAAGAATAGAGGTAGTAAACAAGTGGCTAGTGACGGATCACAAGATTAACCAGTATTTAAAAAAGAGGACAAAGTTTGTTTTTTGCTCCACAAGAAATTGGTGCAGGCAGAGTTCATTGGAATAGGGATTGTGTTGGGGTACATTGTCAGATGGCATCTTCCCTTCCATCTACCTAAAAAACCCGATGTTCTTTTTGAAGATACTGTGAAAGATAGGGGGGGGGGGGGGAGATTTGAGTAAAATGTGCTTATAAAAGTATATTTTTACAGTGCGGAAATAAGAATGCTTTACAGCTGTGACTTAAATATTATTTCATGGGTTACGTGAAAACCAATGAAAAGTGGAAAGGAATGAAAACCAATGTTGCATTACATTCCTGAATGTAAATCCCTTGAATTTCTATGTGTATAGGTGCTTGTTTGCTACTTACATATAGCTAAAGCCCTGGATCCAAAATAAAGGAACAGGTACTGGCATGACAAAGAGGCAGTCGCATGGATTTATGTGCTGGAGTTATGCATTATTCGTATAAGAACAAGGTATGAAAAAGGAACATACATGATTAACTGCAACCAGAACAGCAGCAACCTGCAAGCTGATAATTTAGACTAGTTTTATAGTTACTTACTAGGCATGCAGTACTGTTATTTACAAAATAAGGGTTTTTACAGTACAGCTAGCAAACATCACATTGCTTGGTGCTTATGTTGTCTTTAGCTATGTGATATGATTATGGGACATATAAAACCGCACAGTTCATTCCTTATTCAAATTGAAGAGTCAGATAATGCTCATCTTCTTGGGAAGGGACTAAATATTTAAAGCAGGTTATTTTATAGAGCTTTCTAAGTTACATGGACAGCTCAGTCATTCTGTGTATAAAAAATAGCTGTTTCTTAATTACACACATGCTGAACTGGAATATCGCGGTTAATAGTGGACTGAGTGGACTGTTAAGCCGGTACCTGACTGTTAAGAGATTCCGTTAACTCCTAAGAGGGTTAGTGCAAAGGCCATGTGTGACTTAAACTTTATTTTGAGGGCTTCAGCAACACTCATCCAGTGTCTTCAAGGGGTATTCAGCTGCAGCATATAACTAATAGGCGGAGTAAAAGAATGCAAGATTTTCCTTAAGGAATGGATTCCTCCAAATTAGTCTTTGAGGCTCATTTCTAATATTTAGGCACATGTAGGAATCTTGGGCTGTTAAATTTAATTGCATATTTATTGTTGTTTCTATGATAAATTTAGCCTTTCACAGCTTTATAAGCTATGATAATTCTAAATTTTATCAACTATATTTCTATGTTCTTACAGAGATGCAGTGTTTTCCCAAAGTTTCAACTCAGTGTTGACCTCCTACAGCCTAGATTTAGTAAAGGGTCTTGAAAATAAATAAACCCTGCACAGATAATGTTCGTGTGAATGTCTTAACGTACTCCCAAGGAATAGATTAAGATCTTTGCAACTGTCTCTTGGTATTTCCGCCCCCCCCCCCCCCCCCCCCAAAAAAAAAAAAAAAAGTTTCAGGCATGATTTATTTTCCTCTATACTAGAGCTGTATATGAAAACAAGCAAATCAGGGACAGGGGACCAGATAAAATAGCAGATACATCTGAAAATTAACAGGGGCACGGTTCTTCAGAACTTTTAGTCCTCTAAAAGTATGAACCTATTTTTGCTTAAGCTTTTCCTTTTAGCACTATAGTTATTAACACAAAAGTGAAACAAAACAGTTCAATATGCTTTGGATTTTCACTAACCAGATGTATTCTGCATTTTTGACTAGCTGAGCATGTGTCAAAACACTGCAGATACTAGTTGCGCATTGCATAATTAAGGTATCATGGAATTTCTGAAACTGGGTGATGCCTGCTTGTGCAAAGGGAAGAAAATGTTTTTTTGGGGAAGAAAAGTTAATGTACAGTTTTAGACTGAATGACCCAAACTCTTGTCTGTGTGAAAGTACAAGGTAATGTATTGTACCTAGGTTTGTGAATGACACCTTGTGTCTGCTGAGCTGTTACTTTCTTACAGCTACTGGCTCTTCATATATCTAGTATTTGATGGTAACAAAACAAAGCAAAAAGAAAGGAAGTTATTCAAAGCATATTATGGAAGGTCCTGTAAAATCTGTGGTAGCCATTTTTCCTGCCCAGGTAGGAGGATTATTTGTTCTATTAAGCTCCGTTTTAGTTCTGCAGATAAGGCTTTACAATTAAATTCTAATTTTCAGTTTCCTGTTTTTTTGAATGCTCTGCATGTCTTAGTGACTAATTATTTTGTTATAAACCCATATTTTTTATTGAAGCTTCGAAGTGCTTCATAATTTGGAAGGCATTGCAAAGACCAGTTTCCCCAGAGGCAATGTTAATACTAAATACGCTGTGTGAGCAGCATTAGAATGAAGCCAGGAATTTTAAAAGTTGTAAAATCTCTGCTAGGGTCTGGTCCAAAGCTGGTCAGAATCAATGGCAGTCTTCAACTGAATTCATGGCGTATTGACCCAGTCCCTGGATAACTTACTGCTGTTTTATGACAGCTATATATCTTTAGGAATGTACACAGTTAAATATGAAATTGGAAATATTCACATTAGTCTTGCTTGTGAGTGTCAGTGGATGATATAATTTTATATGAAACTAGAACCAGTAAAAAATAAATGATCAGGAAAGCAAAGTATGTAGAAGCAACATTTTGATCTCATAAGATAAACCCATTTTCTGTAGCTTCATTAAAGGTTATAAAAATCTCCTGGAAGAACATTGGGGAAAGAAAGCTATTTGAGAGATCTGAGGTTGCAATGATTGCAATGGATAACTATTTATTTCTCTTCACACCAGTAGCATGTACAGATACACTGTTTGTCTCAGCATGCTGCAACGTTTGTTTTTCTGATCAATAAGCTACCTAACAAACATAAAATGCAATCTTCCGGAATTCTGAAGTTGCTTGCTTACCTTAAATATCTTATTTCTAAACTAGGTGTTTATGGTCTCCATGATTTAAAAAAAAGAGGTGGGGCAACAGTAGTATCCTGACCAAATATCACCATTCTCTTAGTATGTGGCGAGTAATTTAATATAGAACCTTAATAGATTTTTCAGTCTGTTATCTATCACCTCCTGCAGTTAGAATTAGAGTGGAAAATTATACCTCTGACATAAAGAGAACATACTAGTGAAAATACTGCAGAGGATAATACATTTACTCAATCCTGGTGTCAGTGAAAACTTGGGTGCCTTTCAGCATTATCCAGTGTCATATACAGGTGACATTCATCTTCACTCCCTGTGGCATTGTTTGAAATGAAGTGTCAGAGGCAGCTGACTCAGAATGGCTGGATTTGTATAACTGATCTAGCTTTACAAGGAATGTTAACTTCCAGACTAAATCTCAGATTCTGAAATATGTTTTTTGAATACGCCTAAAACTGAACTTGATGGGCTGTTTCTGATGGTGAAACAGGAGTTTTCTCTTCATAGGCTTTCAGTTGTTAACAAGAGTGGCAGCTGATGATCTTAACAGTAGAGCTCCTCTGCACTTCATGCACTTTCACCTGTGAGTCTGAAGGGGAACAGCAATTGATTAGGTAACTGCTGTTAGGTAACCGCTCTTACCTGGGTTAAAGGGATTTAGTCAGTATACAGAAAAAGATAAATGATTTCTTTTAGCAGTCAGCAGTTTTTTTAGTAGTTCGAGGACTAAACACATCCGTCTGAATCTGAATCTGAATTCTCTCAGTGCCAGCAGGCACACAAGGCGCGAACATCGTTCTTCCACTTCGATCGGTCTGCGGCTGCGTGCCCTGGAGTCCCAAGGGCCACAGCGCAGTCTTCTGTTGGATTTTTCCTCAAGACATGACCGATCCAGTTCCATCTCCTCCTCCTCACTTCATTACTGATTTTCTCCATCTCTGAGTTGATGCTCGTCGTTTCTGCAACTTTTTATTTTTTTTCCGGGAGGAGGTAGTTGGCCTCCTGCCCAACCCCCATGACTTGGAGGGCCCGTGGTTTTTCTGTCAGGGTGGCCTTCCCTTAGGCTGCGTTGGTTTGCGGCACCTTCTTCAATTTTATCCGGTGCACCTTCCAGAGAGGGATCCCCTATCCACCACCCAGGGGACGCGCCTTCTAGCCGTGCAGCCCCAGCCGAAGGCTAAACACATCCATGCTCCTGGTTAATTCCCAGTTGAGGAGTATGTTTCAGTCACTCCATAAATACGTTGCCTTCTGCTAAAGTTTTCACTTCACATTTTACTTTTAATCTTTAAAATCTTTCATGACCTTAGTCCTGCTGAGCTAAACTTTCATTTCCTCCACATGTCATCCTGTGCCATGTATTTAATAGATTGTGATTTATTAATCATCTCCAAATGCAAATTGAAGATGTCAGGTGCTGGAGCCCTTGTCATCTGTTCTCTAGGGCTTGAAATTCTCTGCCCAGGGTATTGGATCAGCAGTTCTATGGCTGTGTTGAAAAACCAGAGGAGTACACAACCAGTATCTCAGGTCTTTCAGGCAGCTTGGCAGAATTGTAAAGTCGCTTCTTCTGTTGCTGGATTTTTTTTTTTCCCCTCTTTGTACAATGCCTTGCGATTCTCATCATGAAAGGTGCTTTATAAATGTATATTGAATAGTTAAATACTGAGCCAATTTGTAAAACATCTTGATAATATTTTAAACCTGAATTAGGTTATTACCTTGATTGCATTTGACTAATGTGCCAGCTCATTAGGAAGCTGGCATACATAAAGCAAGCATATCATGGTAAAGAATGAATGAAATTTTACTCTCATCTTTTAGAAAGACATTATGTGCAGGAAGAAGAAAGAATATAGTCAGAATCAAAGTATGCAGTTATTGTAAAATTGTTATCTTCTGTAGTTCAATTTCTGAAGTAAAGAATTTATAGTTTAAAAAAAAAAAAAGTTCTTATTCAATAAAATGTCTTCAAAGCCTTTCTTCCCTCTTCTTCCTTTCTACTACACCTTTAAAAAAAGAAACAAAACTTAGTTTTTATTGCTGTGACCAAGATACCTAGTAGCATGACTTTACTGATCTCAAATGTCAAGTTTCACTATGAATTAGCAGATGTAATGTGTGACAGGATGATTACAGATTTTAAAAGAATAAAGGGGATGTGTGATCACCCTGGAGAAACCATCAGAGGGGTGCTTTTGAAGAAGCAAAGTAAAGAAAATCTGGAAATTTTTCTTCGAACTTTTTTAAAGGTAGCTCTTTCGTGGACGATATTCACATGAGGGCCAGAAGAAGCATAATAGGCATAAAAGTGAAATGAAGTAGAGGAGTGACTGACTAACAAAGAGACAATAGGTATTCCTAAATATGTCCTTAGGTCATTATATTTTGTACTCTTCAATCCTCCAGCTTCCTGTAAGCTATAAATGAGATCTCTTACCGCTACCAGGCTGTTCTGGTTTAGCCCTCTTTGACACAAGGGAAAGCAATGTGATTCTTCTCCAAATAATTAAATTAAGAAATGCTTGATGGTACCCATAGATGCTGCACAAGGAAGGAGGTTTGTATCAGTGTTGAACAAGTAAATGGGGAAGAGCTGCTGCTTTATCTACTTCTTTTTCCTTTCAGCTGTGAATAGGAGAGGGAGGGACTGAGGTGTGTTATAGCTGATTTAATGCTATAGCAGGCAATGTCATGTTTCACCTTTTTGTGGCTTTCATAATTTAGTGTCGCCTAGTGCAACAGAAAGCAATAGAAGAATCATGGTGTGAAAATGTTAGGGGAGTAGCATGTGGTGGTGGCGTTCCCTGGTAGTAATGCCTATCTGCCAAGTTTTTCCTTAATCCATTAGTATTCCTGTTGTGCCTTCGATATGGGAAGGTCTGATCTTTGCATTGGAGAATTCAGATTAACCTTTGCATATGGCTTTGATGAATGTGTCTTGATTGTTTACAGTGCAGATCTATGTTGCTTTACATTGATGCCCTTCACTAATGTTCAGTGATGTTGGTCCATTGATATCGAAGATGTGGGTTAAGGCTTGGGCCTGATGAATTCAGAAGTGCATAAAAATATGTAAATTCCAGTCAAGTTTGCTCTTGCAGAGGGTGGTATTATCAGTAT
This sequence comes from Platalea leucorodia, assembly GCF_965183815.1. NCBI lineage: Eukaryota > Metazoa > Chordata > Aves > Pelecaniformes > Threskiornithidae > Platalea > Platalea leucorodia. The sequence goes on from NC_138824.1 coordinate 117,196,394, forward strand.
AACCTAATGAGTTTAATACTGTACTGCTAGTATTTAATCATGTCATGTTCTGCTGTTCATCGTTAGTTAATATATGTCACAGACTAATGAAAGTGTCAAGGTTAAAAATATATCAGTAGTACATTGTATGGAATGGTATTTGGTCCTGGAAATAAGTTCATTTTCCTTTCTTTAATTCTCTCTCTCTCTCTCTGCCCCCCCTTTGGGCAAACTGTTGGTAGCCTTTTTTCCTTCCCTTTATATAATGTTTTGTAATTCTCTTGATACTTGTAGGTATACTTGTAGAAATAGTATTGGAAATACTTGTAGACACTGCACAGGGAGGAGGGGTTGTTTGAGTTCAGCAAGTAAATGGGGAAGAGGTGCTGCTGCCCCTACCTCATCTTCCTTGGTGTGTGAGAGGAAAGGAGGCACAAGACAAAAGGGGAGCTTCATGCAGTGGAAGTTTTAAGGCATTACTTGATAGTTGTCTATACCAAATGTATGAGCTCTTTGGGGTGTTAGTAGGCGGGACCCAAAGCTTTCATTTTGCCCAGTTAACCGTGAGTGTATCTGTATGTGTGTATATATATATATATATAATGATCACTGATGTTCATTATTTCATAGAAGTATCACAGAATTGGCCTGTTAGCTGATGTAACATTTCTTGTTCAGTAGCCAAGTTAATTCTGTTTGGGAAGTGATGTATTGGCTCCTCTGAAATCACCTGGATGGTTCTGCCCATGTGATGGCCTCGCACCTTAAAGAATCATAAATTCTGCTGTTCTCTAAAGGTAGCTCTGGGAGTGGGGAAGCTTCTGGAGAGGGCTGCAGTGCAGAGTGCACAACCCTGTGTTTTAAGTGAAACTAAAGCCTCAACTGCGGTTCCTATTTACAGATGTTCTAACAATTATGCAACTAAGTAAACAAACTAACTTGCTGTTTGCAAAACATCACTGGACAAATTAATGGGAAGAGGTGACTGAGCTTCTGAACGAAAACAAATTTCAATCACATGTAACAAAAATTAAGGACCTGGTCTGAAGACAGAGGTATTTTTGACTCCTCCATGCTTTAAATAGAGTTAACCAGAATACTGGAAGTACCCTCACCAGATTGGAAGGGACCTGGGTAACCTAAGGGCTGATTGCTATGAGAAAGGTAGGTTAAAAAGGGGTTAAAAGGATATTAATTCTACTGAAATTTGATTCTTTAAAAAAAAAAAAATATGGAAGGTTATTTCTGCTTTTTTGGTTATGAGCTGCCAGTCTTGAATCACCATTAACTACAATAATTTGCTCTTTTTGGAGGCTTAGTTCGAAGTACTTCTGGTGTGCTTGAGAAGGTAATTATTTAAGATAGTCTTTGCTTCTGTTCTCCTGTGTTTGTAGTGTTTTGCTGTGTATTCTGTACACTGAGCTTTTTAACATTCAGTTAATGCAAGTGTAGCAGTAAGAACATTATGAAATATGAAAGGCCTGGATGCTGTCAATAACCTTATCAAGTCTGTAAATTCTGTGATCTAGTGTTGGATCCTCCATGACTTCATTTTTTTCACCCTGCCATCAAATGAAGGAAAAACAATTACTGTCAATGTACAAGTACTCCCTATCCTGTGTCAGATCAAAGAGCTCTTCTGATTAAATAAAGTTATCTCCTCCTCACAGTTCTGTAGTTCCAATGCCACAATTTCTACCTGACAGCACTACTTGTTCATTAACCATTTTCTTCCTTTTTTCCACCCATTATTTTTCTTGCAGGTGACTTAAATTTATGGCTGGCAAATGTTTCATCGCTAAGCCAGGGAATTCAGCACTTGGATTCTAGTATGCAGTGTTCAAATCCCGTAATTTCCTCACTATGCAGCTTGAGCTATGTAAGAGACTTTACACATTCCTCGGTTGACTAAAGTCAGGTCTTTACTGTAGGAACAAGCATAGCAAAGCCATAGATACCTTTCTCAAAGCAGAATAAATTGACATGCTGTAGAGGGACACCTTTGGTGCCCAAGGAAGTTGAGCAGCTGTTGCATGAAATATCTCTTCTGTTACTGATGCCTGATACAATCCTTCTAGCTTCAAGAGATGCTAGATTACAGACCATCTTTCAACTTGTAAATGTGAGATCTGGATAAGGATTATCGTAATCACTCAAATGATTGCCCTATCGAGAGGAGTCTTGTCTCAGATGATCACTTCATCTGTTATTTGTGATTGGGGATTGCAGAACTCCTTTCTCACAGTTCCAATAGTCTTTGGGAAAGGATGAAGACTTTAGTTTTGTGCTTGTTGCTTCTAATATTTACTATGAATAAAATGATCCTCCTTATTTTTTTGAAGGTCTGTTAAAACTGTTTTCAAGTTGGCTGATTACATGACTACTTATGAGCTATAGCAGTCTGATCGTGAAACTGAGCAACACAAGAATATATTATATTTAATACATGATTTCACTTCCTAATGGACAGAAGCATCTTTAGCACGCTGTTTTACATTTGTGTAATTTGCTGTGGGTTTTTTCTGTATCTGAGATAAAATAGTTAGGACAGTCATGCAGTAAGACAAAGATTTGATCTTGTAGTTCTCTGTCCTCATCCTCTTTCAGTCTGACAGCAAATTTATGTTCCATTTTCACCATACCCTTTTCTTATTTCTGTGATCTGAACTCAGGAGAATTTCTTACTGAAGACAAATCACGATAAAATAGCTATCTGGGAGCCTACCTGTTTAAGTGCACCAGCTGATAGAGTCTCTAGCCCAGAGTATCAAGATTTTTTTTTTTTTTTTTTTTTTGGTAATCTTGATAGTAGTGTTAGATTTCTTCTTCGAAAAGTGGCTGTGAGCAGTTGCCACCATGTGGTGGAATGTTCAGTATGAGAACACTTCCTGGCTTGCATTCCAGGAGATACAGGCAATCCAGTTGCCTGGGTTCATAGGATGCAGCAATAACAGCATGATAAAGAGGTGTCTCATATTTGACCAAATAATATAAATAAATAAAGTGTTGCCACAAACTGTGTTCATGAAAGAAGCAAAAGAGCCAACATTCAGTAGATCAGCATCATGTGCAAAGTGATGGCACCAATTCTACCAGCATGTTCAAACCAGGTTCTGCAGTCTGCCACGTTCAAAGAGTGATCACCCTCGCTCCCCATTGATCACGTGCAGTTGATATGCCTGAATTTGTTTGCACTCCCTGAGGTCTGAAGGCAGGCGTTGGTAAGGGACTGTGTGGTGGTGGTGTTTTTGTTGTGGTTTGGTTTTGTTTTTTTTTTTTTTCCCCTCTCCCACTGATGCCCAAATCTTTTGACTTCCTGAGCATCAGTTAAGACTTTGATATTTTATTACACTTTTGCATAAGTAATTGCTGACGGTGGCGCAGTATGTTCCTCTTACCGAGGACTGTCTGAAGTAATGGAAAACAGAAAGCGTGTTTTCACTTGCCGTTATATATGTGTGACTATAGCTTCAGCTGTTTTTAATATAGGACCTATATTGGAAGATCAGTGAGGAAAAAAAATAACCAATGTTGTTGTCCTAAGACCATCTGAAGATAGGTTTGAAATCTGAAGATATATGATGTATATATGTATTTTTAATATTGAAACTAAAAAATTCCAATGGTGATTTTTACTACTTTTTTATTTTTAATTCTAGAATGTCTATGTATGTTTTCCTGCCTATTCCTTTTCATCACATGAAAATGGACTATGAACAGGAGTAGACATAAGACCACTAGTGGGGTTTTGAATAAATTGACCTTTTAGAAATCTAAATACAATGATGCTGGTAGTGAGTAAATAAGTAACAAGAAACTGAGAAAACTCAAAGTAGCTGAAGGACAATTGTTGGAATTTCACACATGCAGAATATTTTCCTTAGTATTCACTTGATACATCCAGGATTCAGCCATTTCCTGCAAATGCAAACCAGCGGTGTTATACTTCTGTATCTTGAAATCATAGAACTACATTTGTAGGATAGAGTTTTTAACATTTTCTGTCATTTTTTTAATCATTAATACAAACAAATTACATACCTATTGCATAAATGCCAATTATTTTCTCATTTTGCTGACTGAGAGGCATTACTTTAGTCAATGGAAAACTTAAAAACTTAAGGAACATGAAGAGAAAGTTTTGTATGTTCCTCTTGGTCTGTTACACTGTGCACTTGACAGTTTTATTTTCCTGCCAGTGTTGGCATATTTTATCGGTCTTCAAATTTTGTTCTCTTCCAACTTCTGTTCTGGAATACAGAGAATAACAGATATATTTACTTCCCTTAGGATAATTGGTTAGTTAGGAGGGAAAAAAGTGACTTCTGGGTTGTGGTTCTGTGATCATTGCAATGTGTGCATCACCCTACCACGTGGTGGTACAGCTTTGATCCTTGTTAGGCACGCACCCACCGTCACCCTCCTGTCAGATTATATGGAAACCTCCCTTAGGAGTTTTGCTCTCTGTGCTTTTTGCCAGATTTTGGCTGACTGTGGGAGAACAGACAATAGCATGAAGGCTGCTAGTATCTGCATAAATTGTAGGTAATTTTAGTGAGTATGAAACATTGGTATTTTTGAGTGAGTGTGAAACAACAGTCAGGCTTACAGCAGATGTGTGGTTTGTGCTGTATAACCAGAGTTTTTCTTTTGGTACTTGGAACTCCAAAGCTGGATTTAATTTGTTGTCAAACAACAGTCTGTGACAGACAAACAGTACTGCCAAACAAAAATTAATCTGTAAATGTTTCAAATACTAGGAAGGATAACTAGGTGCATATGTTTCTTATTTCGCTCTGGAATGATTTCCCTCCTGTACAATTAGCTGAACAAAAAAAAAAAGGAAGTTTATAATGGAAGTGCCAGCTCACTGTAATGCAAAGCTACAGTCGCAGTTTCTATAAACAGCAAGTGAAGTGTGAAGGATTAGTTTGAACCCCAACAGACGCTTATTATGAAGAGGTGACGGAAATGAAGTGTTGGCTGAAAAGGTTGAGAAAGATGTATCTAAAGCACTGCTGTTGCTCCGCTATGGTTTTAGAACAACTTAGCAGGTGTGCTTGTCATCTTCTGGATTTTTCTTCCCAGTCTCTCAGACTGTGCTAATTTCACCCGTATTCTTCTCCCGCCTTCTCCCTCCTGTTCTGCAAGCAGAGTAGCCCGTGGGAGAGGGCCGCCATGCGTGCGTTGTTATCCTTGTGGAATTCAGTGCTGAAAAGAAGCAACAGTGCCTTCGCTGGCAGAGTGAGGGGCAGCTCTGGACTGCTTCTGACCGGGAGGGATCAGTCCAAACCCCATACTATTTGACCAATTGTATGTAAGGTTGCTGTACACGTGGACGTAGGCATTGTGCTGGAAGAGATGCATGCAGGAAAGGGAAAGTTCTTTGAGACAGTGTGCTTTTATTTAGCAAGATAAATACCACCTTTCATCTTTTTCTGTAATTTTCAGGGAGCAAAAACTCTGTATAAACTGTAGGTGTGGCATGAGAAAGTGTGTGTGTGTGTATATGTAATATCTGCTCTGAATATGCAGTAGGTTCAGTGAATACAGCTAAGAAATGCTGTTCTAAATACTGAATTGTAAAGAACAAGACAGTTTTGGAGTGTTTTTCCTTTTTTTTAGTAAAAAGGATATTTACATTTGGTAGCTGTGCATTAAGATATTCTTTCTACTTTAAGTGCTATACATATGTGAATTTTGTGTCTTCTCTAGTGCAAGAAAGTCAAAGGTACTTGATATCTGCCTCTTCAGATTACTATGAGCAACATGACTTCGAATGCTAGGAGTGATAAACTGCTCATTTTTAGATTTTCTCTCTTTAAGTTTTGTTCTTTGTGCTTTTTTCTGACATCTCTAGTGTTATAATGCCATCAGATACACTGTTTTCTGCATCAAAGGGAAAGATTACCCGTAACAGTACTGTTCTATAAAAATGCCACGTTTTCTATATGTATAAATGGTTTCCAAATGAGTTACTTAACAAATTTAAAAAATTGAAAATACAGTTGCCTGTTATGAAGATTCCTCAAGAACTCACTGGGCTTGAAATTGTGCTTGTGTTTCGCCATCTTTCTGCTTGGCCAGTCATTGTTTGTACCTGAAAAGGAGCTCCCCCCGCTGCCTGCCTTCTCCAAGGAGTACGGGTAATATGCAAGTTATTAGACACTTGTCATTGCGTGGTTTTGAGGTGTTGAGCTTGGAGGCCTAGAAATTGCTCTGAGCACAAAGGAGTATCCCTCTCTTTTGTGATGTCAAAGCTGCAGCTTTTAGCCTAGCTTTGTTGTAATTACAGTTGGATATCTGACCAGCCGTCGCTTCAGTATGTGTTTGGCACACAAGGTCAGATGAGCTGTGTGCAAGCCCGTCTCACTACTGTGCACGTAGAAGAGCTGACACTTTCATAGGTGAACACTGAGGCACTTCATCCCATTTCAGTGACATCCTCTAAGATCTAAATCTGTTGCTACAGAGCCAGATGTCATTTCTGACAGTGAGAGATAACAGGCATATTTCTTGACAGTGGCAATGAGGGGAAGAACAGGAGGAGGAGTCTGCTGGATTTATTCAGCCTGACAATATATTCTTTGACATAAAAGGTGCCTGGCACTAACAATCAGATGAACTTTGTGTGCTAGAGCCTCTGCGTTACGTGCACCTACTCCCTTGTTAGGTGTTAAATCCTGAGCATTCTGGATTATTCATTTCCTGAATAACATATGAAATTCACACGTATTGGCAAAAAGTTTAAGTGAACATGCTGTATGTTGAGTAATCAAACAAATGCTGAAGGCAGTGCATTATTCCATGGTTTTTATTTTGTGGTAACGGTAGGAAAAAATTTGAAATGCCCAGGAGCAGATACACAGCCATCTTGTGTTTGCTGGAATTGGTCACTAATTTACCAACGTGCTCAGTGCCATATGAGCTGCAGAGCAGGTCTGTCCTATGCTGAGAATGAAAAAGGGCCTGTAAGAAAAAAATGTAATTATGTGATTACTATTAAAAAAACAGTAATTCCTTGTCGGAGGAACTTCCAGTTTCAAGCATTTGTCACACTTCTACTTGAAACACACAATGCAGGGTTAAGGCACAGTAAGAAAATAGCATCTACTCCTTGTATGTCATACTTATGTGTTTGAATTTGTGCCCATTGCCCCTTGACCTGTCCTCGGGCACTATTCTTGTCTCCCTCTTCATTCCCTCCCCTCACTTACCACGTTCCCCCAAAGCCTTCTCTTCTCCAGGCTGAACAGTCCCAGCTCTCTCAGCCTTTCTTCATGTGATGGATGCTTCAGTCCCTTCATCTTTGTGGCCCTGCAACTGGATTGGCTCTAGCAAGTCCCTGTCTTTCTCATACTGGGGACCTCAGAGCTGGACTCGATACTCCAGATGCGGCCTCATCAGTGTGGAGCAGAAAGGATGGACCATCTTCCTTGATATGCTGACAATGCTTTTCCTAACAGAGGCTCTGACGCTGTTGGCCTTTTTTGCTGTAACTGTATATTATTTTGCAAGTTAGCTGAAATTTTTGCTCTTCATTTTAATTTTTGCTTTGCTTGCTGCCCAGCTCAAATTTAGTTTCGCAGTAGCTGAGCAGAAGGACTGCAGAAGCTTCCCCTGAAGTCTGAGCAGAAAGTTAAGTAAGATTTGTGGTGGAACGTGGTGAGAGCTATTCTATATTCCAAAACCAATCTGACCAGTAAGAAAAGGTAGGCACTGGAAAGAATCACATGGTCCTGAGATCAATTTCAGAAGCTTCACCTGGAACCTTGTTAAAGACTCTGGAGCTTTATGTCACAGCCCTTATCTTTAAGTGAATGCTTTGCCTGTTTTCTCTGTACGTGTGTTAAAGGTGCAAGCTTCTTAAGGGGAAAGGTATTTTCTGCTGTGTGTACGCACAGTGCCTAGCACTGAAGTGTTTCTCATTGCAAATGGCCTACAATTTTTAGAATAAGTATGAGCGTATGGCATATCTTATGATCTACTTCAGACAGTTTTAGAACTGCTTGCAAACCACTGGGACTGCAGAAAGATCTTAGGAAAGAAAACCTTCAAGGGAGTGCAGCATTTTAACTTCTGAACAGTTTGGCTTTTGAGTTTTTAATGTGGTTTTGTAAACTGAAGTTCATGAACTGAGAAATGTATTTTAATCACATTTCTTCTTGCTTTGCTAACACCCCCTGTTAAGTCTGTTTGCATTTCTGAGTAAGCCATACAAGGAGCGGATGCTATTTTCTTACTGTGCCTTAACTCTGCATTGTGTGTTTGAAGTAGAAGTGTGACAAATGCTTGAAATTGAAAGTACCTCTGAAAAGGAATTACTATTTTTTAAAAAACTTCTTTTCTTTCTGCATGCTTAGGAGATCTCCAGTTCAAGCACATGCTCTCTTACCATAACAGCAGATGATGCTTATATCTGTAAATGGCAACAGCTGTGTCATCCTATTACAGTCATAACTGAGAAACTGTGTCACCACCAAGGTTCTTGGTGTTTGAGAAAATGTCAGCTATAGAAAATGTTTCAGTAGGCAAATGTTAGTGAGATATTAAACTGGTCTTGGTGGATAGAATGAGAGCATAATGTTTGCCCATTTTTAAGTCACACAGAACTCAAAAAGGTATTGCACGTTTTTTTCATTATCACCTCAAAGTTGCTTATTTTCAGTGAATTTTAATTCCTTTTTGTAGAGAAGGATTTCTCCTGTAAGAACAAACAGTTGAGTAGCTGGTACTAGATCTCCTTTTCACATAAGGAGCAAGTGTCATTGACCAAGTTGGTACCTCACTTTAAGGTTTCTCCTGTTTTAAATCTTGAAATGACTACTTATTCTGTATGTGGGTCACATGAAATTACCAAGGTACTAAACAATGAAGCCCACCAACATTTTGACACACCCCCCCCCCCCAGTTCCTGTTTCCTTCTGAGTAATAATTTAGAATATCATTTTGTTGATTAAAAAAAGTCAGTTAAATCTCTGTCATTAACTAATTAATGGATATAATAGCTTAACATTGGTCCCTTAAGGATTCTATGATGAAACGTGTTTTATTAATCCACCTTTTGGTCAGCTTGATCACTGGTAGGACATCAACCATGGTAGGGTTTTGAGGTTCCAGGTAATGTCTGTTGTCATGGAATTTTATGAATAGCTAGAATGAGCTTGTACTTTTCTTGTGGAATGCTTACTGGGATAAAAGACATACTTTTGCATTGACTGTAGCTTAGAATTACTTCCATTTCTTTGTCCATACCTTCAGAGATTCGTGAAGAGAACCAGCTATTGCTTGGATGATTGTAAAATATCTTGATTGCACAAAAATGACTGCTAAAAGCAATATTTACCCAATTAAAAGTCAATTTTACAGTAGAGTATTACTTTGATTTGCTGATTTTTCTCTCCTCATCCTCTGCCCTCCTTTATTTTGGCTGTACAGCAGTGAATGCTGTTGACCCAGTTTTTGGAAAAAATACTATTATCATTCACTATCTGTTCTATGTAGGACTCAGTCTTAGATTTTTTTTTTTTTTGTTTCTCAGAGTTATGCATCTGTTGGAAAGTAGCATTTGCCTGTGTGTACATTACCGTTGTAGTTTTTGTAGTATAGTAATCTTCAAATACCTTGAGAAAATGATTGATTCTTCTACAATTCCCTAGCTTTAGTATGAATGTATTATGTATTATCTTTCTCCTTCAGAACACAGTATTGTAGCTTTTCAGATGGGGAACCTTATACTTTGTACATTTGCTTTAGTGTTTTCCCATCTCTTGATATACGTAAATATATATATACACACGCGCGCGCCTGAAAAAGGGGTAATATTGACTTAGAGACACTTTAATTAGTGAGCTATTTCTACTTTCCGTGCCAGCGCAAACAGGTGGCAATGCAGACACATCCTTACACATCACTGTAATTTTTCAAAACATGCATTTTCTTTTTCACACCTGAGCAGTTGCATAAGTGTGCGTATAGCTGCTGCTCTGAGTTCACTGTGACTTGGGATTCAGTCATTAGAATGTGTGTTTAGATATTCTGCCTGCAACATTCTGTAGTAACAGTTTGTGATTCTTTGCAGGTCTTCATATTAACAAGTTATTTTTTCCATTAAACTGGTAAAAATAAATAATATGTCAAACAATAGTTTATGTAATAATATGTACTGTTAACTAATATGAAAGATTTCAGTCTCTAGTGGCTTTTGCACCAACCAAAAGTGTGTGTTGTTTTACACAGCACATACTTTTTTTTTTTTCTCCCCTACCCCCAGAGAGTGATGTGTGATTATAAGAAAACTGTATCACTCCAGTTTTTTTTGTTAGTATCTGCTACTTTAATGGTTGGTGTAGTCGGAAAAAAATATTTCATTGCTTCCCAAGTATACATTCATCAAGTTTCTGTTTAAGCAACCAACTCTGCTCTCTACTTAAGACTTCTTGCTGTCGATTGCTATAATATAACTTGGGAACATGAGCTAAATGTTGATAGGGCCATAGTTATCGGAGTGTTTTTAGATGTGTTGATGGTGGAATTAATGTTACGACTTGAATAAATTCAGTCATGAAGTAACATAAGAGGTGCTATACAGCAAGATGGCAGAAATACGATATATAATGAATCCTGTTAGTCTTGCCCCTGCAATGGGTTAGTGAAACATACTGTTATCTGTGGGCCAGCTTCTGTTAGTGTTCAGTACTTAAAACTCCTCCCTGCAGTATTTGGCTTATAAGTGTTGATAATTTGAAATGTAATTCTTAAAGCAGATTGAGGCAACTGCTTCTCAAAATATGATCAAATGTGTACATAGTCTGTGTATGAAGATAAGTAATGGATGTATTTAATCTCTTAGATTAGCAGAGCTGCTGAACTCATCTATTCCCAGAAAGTCAGTCAGGACTTGGAGGTAAGGGAAGTTTGTTAGAGGGGAAGTGAAGAGGAGGATGAGTCTAAGCGCTGAAATTAAGTAAGTAAATAAATCTGGGTTAGTTCCTGATCTGAATCTGTGTAGTACTTTCGTCTTCAAGTACGAATAAAGCAATGAAAATGGAATCAGTGCTTTGAATTTTCAACTTCTTTTATCAGAGAGTTACTAATAAGCATAAAACATGCTTAGTTCATGCACTGATACTCAAGCTAGCCAGTTCGGAGTGCTTTAGACATGTAGGTCATCAAAAGCAGGATACTGCAATGTTTACATCTAAGGAATCTTTCCCTTTAATTATGTGAAATAAAAAAAAACCAACCCAAACCCACAAACAGTAGTAGTGAAAAGATACGGTCCTCTATAGGGACTAGTTGTAGATGTACCGCTGTTTTCTAAGCCAAAGAAAAAAGCTGGGAAATATGATTTGAAGTTGTACTGGTTTTGGCTGGGATAGAGTTAATTTTCTTCACAGTAGCTGGTATGGGGCATGTTTTGGATTTGTGATGAAAACAGTGTTGATTACACAGAGATATTTTTAGTTATTGTTGAGCAGTGCTTAAGGAGTGCCAAGGCCTTTTCTGCTTGGTGTTGGTTGACAGCTGCCTGAACATGAGCCAGCAGTGTGCTCAGGTGGCCAAGAGGGCCAATGGCATCCTGGCCTGTATCAGGAATAGTGTGGCCAGCAGGACCAGGGAGGTGATAGTGCCCCTGTACTCGGCACTGGTGAGGCCGTACCTCGAGTACTGTGTTCAGTTTTGGGCCCCTCACTCCAAGAAAGACATCGAGGTGCTGGAGCGTGTCCAGAGGAGGGTAACGAAGCTGGTGAAGGGTCTGGAGCACAAGTCTTGTGAGGAGCAGCTGAGGGAGCTGGGGTTGTTGAGCCTGGAGAAGAGGAGGCTGAGGGGAGACCTTATTGCTCTCTACAACCACCCGAAAGGAGGTTGTAGCGAGGTGGGGGTTGGTCTCTTCTCCCAAGCGACAAGCTATAGGATGAGATGAAACGGCCTCAAGCTGCACCAGGGGAAGATTAGGTTGGATATTAGGAAAAACTTCTTCACCAAGAGGGCAGTCAGGCACTGGCACAGGCTGCCCAGGGAAGTGGTTGAGTCCCCATCCCTGGAGGTATTTAAAAGACGGGTAGACGTGGTGCTTGAGGACATGGTTTAGTGGTGGACTTGGCAGTGCTAGGTTAACGGTTGGACTCGATGATCTTAAGGGTCTTTTGCAACCTTGATGATTCTATGATTTAGGTTTTGGTGTTTTTCAATAGCAAAATATGGTATATCCCAGCAATAAACTTTGTATGTATAGACAAGTGTCAAGGACAGAGATGTGAGGACAGCTTATGGCAATTATTTTCTTTTTCAGCTGAATTTACCTCAGCTTAATAACATAATTTTGAATATCTGGGATAAACTATTTAATGAAAAACTTAACATTTGGTGGAATTTGCTTAAGAAACTGAGTAAGAAAGGGATAATCGAAACTGGAATTTGGTCTATCCACCATCTGTCTGCTATAATGAAGCTCTATTAGTATAAACCAGTTTCATACTGTAATTGCTGAATATCCATCTTAATGGGTCTCACAATACGACTTAAATGGCTTTGAAGGAAGGTCAATGTCTACCCAACGTAGTTACAACACTAGCTCAAGCAAGCAAAACAAACAAAAAACAGAAGTCAAAACTCGTAGACCTGAAGCTTAAAAATGAGTCTTGAGTGATATTGCTCCTAATAATTGAGTAAGAAATTGATAAATCAAGAAATTTTATATCGTCTTTGCATTTTTTTCAACACTAATAAAATGGTACAGCGAACTAGAATCACTGGTGTAAGGCCAAGTATCAGATCTCTGCAGACTTTCTCAAAGATTCACTCCTGGAATCTGTCTTCTGCCATTCAGTGTGTCTCTGATTTAGAAAACAAAAAAGCTCTGAAATTTATCTAATGTTATAAAACTATTGAGCAATGACAGTGTGGTGCAAACTGCAGGGCATGCAAGCACTTGAGTCACTTCAGAGAAGCTGGGACTCTTTCATCCTTACAAAGAAATGCGTATAGGCTCATCGGTTGGCCTCGTTAACTCAACACTAGGTTTTGCCTGAACAAAGTTGATACACTGTCAATGTATGCTCAATATTTCTTGATCCATGCAGGTTTTAAAAGGATAGCTTGCATTTTAATTCTCATTTTAATATGTAATAGCGATAGTGAATATGTAAGAGTGATACTGAACCTTTTTTGTGTGTATGAATTGCATTGTATCATCTGTTTCTTCAGACAAGTGAGGTGATTGTTACGAGAAAGGGATTGCAGCAATCTGAGCTTCAGAAGTACTCAAATTGTAGCACACCTGTTTTGGCTGTGACAAAACCTAAATGTGCAAAGGGGAAATTGCTTTTTCAAGATGATTGTACACTGAGTCCACGACTTGGATTCCATGTATGATGTTAATCAGCATCTCTGTATGCTGTAAGATGGTACATCTGTAGTGTGACATACAATTTAATAAATGAATACATAAATCAGTTCTGTTAAATAATAAAGTGGTGATGGAATATAATATTATCCTTTTAACATAAGTTACAAATTATCTAGTGTCCAGAGGTAGAAATATCTTAAGATAAATCCAGCAAAAATATTTCCAATCGTGGTCAGTCCTTTCCATTTCTACTATTTTCATTTGTATTTATTATTTGAAATACAATAGTCTCCCTTCTAGCTGCAGCTTTAAAAGAAGGTTGTCCTGAGGTTTTCAGTAAGAGACCAGCCCTACTGTTGGCTGCCCTGTTGTTCGCACGCTCTCCTGGCCGTGCTCCTCTCGCGCCTCGGGGCTGAGTTCCTTCTCTCTCATTTCCTGCTGCGTAGCACGCCGCTGTCTCAATTGCATAACCATTGATTGGCTTTTTGGTTTTTTTATTTTTAATTTGAAAATGTCAAATCAGGTTCCCCTTATTTATAATGCTTCTCTCCTCTCATCTATCAAATATGCTGCATAAAATGTTTCTATCATGGCTTCTTGGGTAGTGTATTGTGGGCCCTGATTCTCCTGTAATGTGATTAATACTTCGTTATAAGGACAGTTTCTCTTCTCACATCAGTGAATCCAAGAAACCTGTCAAATTGGAAAAGTTGTTTGTCAGAGTTAATTTTGAAATGCACTGCTACGCGTCTTTAAATCTCTTGTATTATGATCTAAGACCTTGAAAAAGAGCAAAGAACATAAGTAATTTCTTTTTTAAAAGGCGGCAATGAAACAAGGTACCGTTATTCAGAAATACATTACATTGGAGAATATCCGAGAACACATTTTCTTGTGGAAAAGATTTTCTTTTTAAAATTCTAGTAGCTGAAACATTAAACTGACGGGAATAAATAGCTTATTTGTCTCAAGTGTCCAAATGAACTATGTAGAAAATCTATTTTGGCTAAACAAAGAACAGATGGTAAATAATGTGATTGCATTAAAATGACTATGATAGTAGTCACCATATAAAAATGAGCAGTGTGCTGCATTTTTCTGAAGTCTTTGTGTTATAGTCTGGGGAGAAGAAATATCGCAAGAGAATGAGAGTGAGTCCCTTACTGTTTCTTTTATTACCTTCCCAGAAATTGGCCTTATTGTAAGCATATGCATAAAAGAGAGGCTACAGTAAGTCATAATGGGTGAGGATCATTTAGAGAAAACATTACTGTTGTCATTTTCTTTGAAATCTTTGAATGCAAATGAATACAAAGGATGTTTAATAAATATTTTAAATGAAAATGTTATTGAGTTACATGAATACAAAAGGTCTATTATTCTAATAATTAACTGAGTTTTTAAAAGCAATTTTGTACATTGCTGGCAGCACTTGGCACAGTTTTAAACTCCCTGTGATGCTGTCTGCTGCTTTGGTTCTGGTCCCTCCACCATTTTGAAAGCAGGCATTCACATAAATTCTCAAAGGGGTTTGATAGAACAAAGGACAAAGCGTTTTGACTAACACAACCAGTATTTTTCTCCATTTTCCCATTGGAAGAAGGGAAAAGGGCAACTTAAAGGAAAGCTAGGATTAATTTTCATAGTTTTGCTACCTGTTGAGGGTAAAAAACCCAAGAGTAGGATGTTCTTTGAATCATTTATAGGGATCCCTAACCCCAGTTGCAGGGACAAGAGAAGGAGAAAGCAGACTCTTTCTGTTTCCCGAGGTAACTGTGGTCCTGGTGACTTCAGGATTTAGAGCTAGGTGCCAAGCAGAACCAGATCCTAAAGACCTGAACTCTTTCTTAGAGGCTGTTGAAGGTTTGATTGAACAAGGACAGAGCAAAACCAGAGACTGACGCCAGAATTTCCTGATGAAGTTTTTCAGTCAGCTTGGGCTTCTCTCTGTCTAGCTGTAGTGAGCTGGACCAAAAGTGTCCTGTAGGCAATGCCTTGTTCGTTTGTCAGGAGCATGGAGGAGTCAAGTCAGCGGTTTTTGCCAGTCCCTTACTTGGCACTGGTTTTTAATGGCCCTGGAGATGTATCCAGGTGACACCCAACAACTGCGATTCTGAGAATATATGAATACAAAGACTTTTAATACATGTATTGTGGTGTTTGTTTTTTTCCTCTCTCCATTTGGTTTTGTACAATTTCAGGTGTCTCTGTTTTGGGTGATTTCTGGAGTGCTTCGTGGGAGGGAAGAGGTCAAAAGGCAATTTCATTATTCTTTGTTTTTAAAAACATTTAAATACTGCTGCTTGGAAAGCAGTGTGCTGTGAAGAATTTTGCATTATGTTTGCTCCGCTACGCTTTTTGTCTTTCTATGATGGGAAAGATGCTAGAAAAATATGCAAATAGAAATTTTAGTCATTTGATATTGGACATATCTGGAAGAAAATTAACTTCTTTACAGTCAGAATCTTTTTTTAATACTTGAAGATTGCTGACATTAAACAAGAATGAGGTTTGTTTTTTTTTTTTTTTTTTTTTTGAGACAAACGGCATGTCTACATCTTTTATGAGTGGGGAAATGGAATAAGGCTTTAGAATTTCATTGAAGTCTGGTAACGAAAGGTATTTGGAGAGGGGCGTAGAGTATGTCTAACAAAAACGTAGAGTTTCCTACGTTCTCTACCATGCTAGTGTGCAGCTTCTCACCCCCCTGGATAGTCTAGCGTACTTGGAGTTTTTTCTGACTCCTTTCAAGACCTGTACTGAGTATTGCCCAGCACTCATCCCAGCACTGCTTCCTACAAAGCCCTCTCTGTTTGCTTCACTAAGTTTGATCGTCCTCATCTTTGGCATAGGAAAATTCAGTGTTGCTTTGATAGCAGAAGGCCCTTGCTGTCGGCGTAGTGTAGGCTTCCTGTCCTTTTTCTGTCTGATGATTAAGCTGTGATTTTGGAAACTCTGACATCCCACTTCATGTTGCTGGTGTGGACGGGTACACAGCCGGATGCTTCCAGCAAGCCACTGATTCCTGCTCATCCAGATTCTTACTCCATTTTATGTATTTGGGCACCCTATTCTGTTGAAAGCTTATAGATCTATGTCAGGTCAGAAGGAAGTTCAAAAGAAAAGTTCCCCGTTTATGAAATCCAAACCCCAAATCTAGGTGCCTTCTGCTGGAGTAAGTCTTTTCTTTAACAATGTGCACAAAATCAAAGCTGACTGAAAGAGACTGCTGAAAAGGAAAAACTGGTTATTAAGCACACTGGTCTTGGAATTGTTTTTGCCTTTATATTAGATCAGAAATACCAGATGTAGCAGGCAATTAACTCTGTAGAGGTGCAGTGTACTTTATTACTTTGAACCAGATGAGATTCTGCTGTGATATAGGTCTGTATTCTGTAAGCTTAATGTGAATAAGAGCTTTCAATTTAAAAACAGACTTAAGAGAAATAACAAGGATTTATGAGTGAAAAAATATTGTTGGATTCTGGGCCACAATATAGCAACAAATCCAGAGTGTCCTTTCACTCAAAAGTGATTAAGTAAATTAATGACTAGTGTGCTAGATTTAATTGTCAGAATACTTCAGATCTGTATGAATATATCCTTGGTCTGCTGAGTAACATTTAAGCTGTTTCACTTCTTGTTGTCTTGGGTTTTGTGTCTATCAAAATGGTAACAATACCTTTGTAGGTATTTTAAAAAACATATTGATACCTATTCAGGAAAAGTACTATTAAAATAGAAGTCTTTTATTTCTTTATTATTTATAATAATTCTTTAGTGTTACATTGACATACAAAGCCAAAGAGAATGACATACACAGCCAGTTTATATTATTTGTGATTGATGAAAAAGACAAATGCTGTCAGAGATACACTTGGTGCATAATGTCATTCATTTGAGTAACTTCATGAGTGATTCCAAAGGAAAGAATTTTAACTCTTTAATATAGTCATGTATTTTGCCTTTCTTTCAGATCTCTCTTATTCTTTTTCTGTAAAAGGAATGCATAGATACTGTAAGAGGCAATACTGTCCCTTTTCCTTCTGCTCTCATTTTAAAGGTGTGAGAAACTTGATGTTCATTTACAGTGCTACTGAGAAAATTGAGGATGCTTTTTAATATGTGATAATTACGGGAAGAGTTGTCAGAGGACAGATCTGTATCTCTCGGTTTTGAGGTGTTTTATGGCCATACAAATAATTGAAACTTTCAAGGAAAGGCATAATGATACACTTTTAAATTACTAAACATTCTCGACTCAGATTCTGCTTTCTCATATGCCAGTGCGTTTTGGGAATAAGTCTTTAATAAAAAGTGAGTTTGTACAAATGCAAAACTGAGGTAAGTGAAATGATTCATTTTCAGTCCTTGTGTTGGTAGCATGTGCAGTACCGTGAAAATACTACATTTGCTTATTTACATCTGTGTGGTTAAGAAAGTAGGCTCCTGAGAAGATGACATACTATATAGTTGTTTACTGGGAGATCTTTACTGCACTTTTTTTTCCCTCATAGTTCATAATCATAATACTGTTTAATTTCCATGAAGTTCTTCAGGGCAAGTACTTTCCTTAGAGATAATTTTTATAACTTTAAGATACCCATTATTTTAAAACCACAGTGCTCTTTGAGTAGACATCTTCCGTGAGGACATACTGTAAAACGTTCTTTTAAGCAAGAAGATCACAGAGCAATGTACAAAGTAGCTACTTAAAAAAAAAAGCCTGATATTTGTCTTTTGTTTGCCTTTTCATTAGAAATATCAGTAGCACTTAGTTTCAAGTAAGGCCTTCAATTAGTATTTAACTGACTATAAGTATCTAATTATATTGCAATTAATTCCTTATCTGAATCACTTAAAGTATAACTGAAAAACCTTGTGTTTGGGTAAATTTGGGATAAGTACTCAGAGTAAAAGTCTGATAGCAATTAAAATCAAGATAGTTAGATATACCACCATGTAGGTATTGACTTCTAGGGCTGCATAGCATCACACATTTTTAAGATGGACATTGGAGTTGGTAAATAGGCCAAAGTTAATTTTTGATGAAAACCCAGTATTTAGGTGCTCTCAGTAGTGCTCAGACTCCGTTACGAAATATCTGTTACCACAGAAAACCACATTAAAACCCTTGAAGTAATCACCAGATTAGATATGAAACACAATGCAATCTTCTGATGTTTTCACTTTGAGTCTGTTGACTTGGAAGAGTTTAATTTACTTTGCCATTTCCTCTGCCCCCAAACTGAACCAGAAGCCTCCTCAAGTTGAAGCGAATGCAGAATGAAGTCCCTGGGGCTCCAGACACAGGTCCTCAGCAGAGAACTCATTCAGAAATGGCTTGTTGTGAGACAGTCCCCTTGTGCCCGTAGGCTTTGGATGAGCTGCCTTTGGCACCTCCTTTCTGGAAGGGGTGTTTTCCTAATGCGCTCGCTGTTCTGCCAGGTGTGTGGTAACAGCCCAGTAGCAGGCAGCGCTCACGGGGTACCCTAGCTGATGTGTCTTGAGTCGTTACTGTTGGATTTTGGATATCGCACCCTCTTTTGCCCATACGGGGAGCAGGGGGAAGTTTGGGTGATTTTGTATGATGTTAGTGCATTGATGTTCTATGAATATAGAGGTAAGATGAGATTGAGTTATGCTATAGGAAAGAAGACCCTGATGCTTTCAGTGAAGTTCAGGTCTTACTGGGTTTTGTTGCACAGTCATGAGCCTACTTTGGAAGAAGAAAATCTGCCTTCACAAAACAGCGCTCTCTTTAGTATGGAAAGTTTCATTGTGACCATGGGATAAAGGTTAGACCAAGCCCTGATTCCAGCTTTTTAAGAGGTTCGGGGTGCAGCCTGTCAGCCGCCATTATGAGAAAGACTGTGAATTTTGTTTATCATGATGAGAAAGACACACGCTCTGAATTTAGTTTGGTATTTTAATGCAGTCAGTGTGAAGAACAAGAAAATCATAACATGAACTACTTGTGATTCTGAAACAGTGCTACCAGTTACACAAATGTCCCGTTGATTTTTCACTTCCATAGCTGAAGGCGGCATTTAATCAGTACTGTATAGTGTTTTGTCAGATACTTCGATGGCAATAGTATACACCAATATCATTGAGTATCTTTTACTGTTTCAGTTTGAGGCTGTGGTAGAGGCTAGGTAACTTTACAGCTCTCTGAAAATTGTTATAAACTACTTTTAATATTTTTAAAATGAATTTCAACTGAATGATTTAATCAGTGGTGGGGCCAGCTAACAGTTGCACTGAATCATGTTGTACTAGAGGATTAATCACGAAGAAGAAAAATGATCCTAAGCTCAAATTAGTTTTTTAGTCTTGAAGTATTTGCAGTGGGGAGATGGTTGAATGGCTACCTGCAGGAGGACAGCTGAGAGTTGGTGGTGCTAATGCAGATCTCTCTCTGTTCCCCTTTCCCAGCCTGGATGCAAGCTGACCATGATGAGAGCTAGCTGTCTTGTCAACTTTTAAATTCTGGTTTTTAGTACAGAGCTGCCTGTGTCAGCTGATGTGCAGATGGTCTGTCACTGCTGTGTGGGTGGGAGAGTGCCTGCACCCCTGCCCTGAGCCCTGCAGCGAGCGCAGCACCTCTCCCCGGCACTGCACTCGTGAGATCAGCCTACCCAGGCTCCAGAGCGGAAAAAGATAATTTTTTAGCAAACAAAGGTCACGAATGATGCCTTTTGCTTTTACAGGGACAGAGTAATTTAGTATGTACAGAAATACTTGAAAGGCTTTGTGGCTTCTGGTCTGTGAAGTGTTTTGAGTTAAAGGAAAAATATTACATTTAGAACAGTTTCCAGAAATGTATCTTCAAGAGGCTGTTTCATACTTCTGGCTGTCATCAGGCAAAGCCTAAGAATTTTTGAACACTACAATTCAAAACTTTTATCCACTTACTCCAGTTATTTGATGATAATAAATGGAGGACAGTTTGTTTAATTTCTTTTAAAGAACAGATTTTTTTTCCCCTTTTACATGTATTTTTTTTATTTCCCATAATGAATTTTACTTTTCATTATTAAACAAAATCATAAAGCAGTTCTGTAATTAAGAAGTTGGTCAACACATCTAAAAGTTCTCATTTATTTTCTGCAGATAACATTGAGGCTACTAACTGAATACAAAAATAATAGAGAAATCCTCAAGAAAGAGAGGTGTTTTAACTGGGTCCAAAGAGAAAGCAGATATCTAAAAGTTGCTGTCATTAATTGCAGGGGGAAAGGTGCATGCAGTGTTAACTTGAAATAAATTTCAGGCAAA
Source organism: Platalea leucorodia (assembly GCF_965183815.1). Classification (NCBI taxonomy): domain Eukaryota; kingdom Metazoa; phylum Chordata; class Aves; order Pelecaniformes; family Threskiornithidae; genus Platalea; species Platalea leucorodia. The sequence continues at coordinate 117,217,005 of NC_138824.1, forward strand.
ATGTACAAATTTGACACTTGCAAATATGTCTTTATGCAGCACATAATTAACCTGTGGAATTCATTGCAACAAGGCCAAGAGCTTAGTAAGATTAAAAAGTTTTTCAGTATTTATATCAGTAATTAAAATATGCGCTGTAACATTTGCTGGAATATAGATATAAATTTATAAATAAATATATAATAGTATAAGGCATGCAATGTCAAATGCCAAACGGGAGACGAGAATTTTATGCATATTGTAATATCAATAGCCATAAGGTATTTTAACCTTTCTCAGATTTTTTTTTTAAAAAAAGTAAGTTCTGTGAAAGTCAAGACTTAGACTTAAATGTATAGTCTATTATTGAAATTTTTGTTTCTATATTGTGGAACTTTTTTCTAAGCAAAATTAAGCTGTGTGCACAAATGCCCATACTTGTCTGCAGTTCAGTCGATGATGAGAAGTATAGACTCAGGTGAGCAGATCCTTATATACCTGGGCCAAAAAGTTAATTCACACCTCTGTTGTGAATGGTTTGGTGACAGTTATTTTCCTATTGAAAATAACACCACTGAGTTTGTTGGTCATTTTTGGCATTGTGCCTTTTGTCAGAAAAAGTATGTTTAGAATTTGTACATAAAGAGGGAAACTTAGTATGCCACTTCTACATTATTTGTGGAAAATACAAAGCAGAGGTTTGGATTCTGTGAGTTTGGGGTTTTTTTGTTTTGTTTTTAGTTTTGGAATATGTGGTTCTGTAATTAGTAATAATCATATAAACTTCTTTTTATTATATTAATAAAGCTAGTACAGAACAGAAAAGGTTTCCTAAGGTAAGTACATTCTTCCCTGGGATGACACTATGTATTACAGCTGTAATTAATGTGATGTGTGTTGTTGCCAGTGTCTTCAAACTGTGCTGCTATCATGAGTCCAGTCCCAAAGATCCTGATCGAATCCATCCTCTCGAGGAAGCCTTCCCTTGCAGGGTGATCCATCGCTGGCTTACAGATGGCACTGGAGTTTGACGCCTGTGCAAATGAGAAGTGGACCTGCCCTTAGAGGGATGTGCTGTGGAATAGTCTCTCAAGAGCAGAAATGAATGCCTGCTTGCCTGGTACTTGAGAAATAAACTGGTCAAAGAAAAGTAGAGAAGAGTTTTCTGTTGCCCAGAGGGATGAAATCTTTTCCTATTGTCTTCATGATTTTAGAGAGATAAAAGTGCTAACTACACATGCCTTTCTTCATACTGCTTCTTTGAAAGCATGTTTAGTCAAGTTGTATGTATTAATATTTTCTGACTGTGAAACGTGTTCATATATGCTAGATTAAGTGTCAACATTCCTGGGTTGACATCAGTCAAAATAATGAATCTGTTAAACCATGCTAATGTATAGTTTAATTTCATTGTGAAATGCTGTTAAGGGGCCAGGAGAGCACACTGACGTATTTTTCCATCCCTAAACAAGAAATTATCAGGTTAATATAATGAATTGCTTTGAGCTTAGAGTGTTGTCCTGTTGCAATTTGATGGGAAAGTGTTGGTTATTGAAGTATTAATTTGACTTAGTTTAATTTGGATTGAGGACTTTTTATTAGTTATTGTTCCTGTAATAAATCACATATGTGATAATTCTGTACATTGTGGAAAAATGAGCACAAGTTGCTCGTCTTATTTGGATGGCTACATTTATGGTTCTTTTCTGAAACATAAAATGGTAGCTCTACCAATATAAAGTAAAATCAGGAGTAGTGGTTGTTACAGATTACGTATTTTGACTTTGGAGAAGTACATAGAACAGCCATTGGTAGCCCATGAAAGTCAGGAGAAAACATCCCTGGATACCCTTCTGCTTCAGGCTTGTTTCGCCACTCTGGGGCTTGAGCAAAATTATTGGCAGAAGCAAATGGGGTTCCTATCAGTGTACAGGATCCCAAAGAAAATTCAGAGCATATCTGAATATCTGATGGTGCTTTGCTCTAATACAGATGGATCCATTCTCTAAATTGATCTCTCAAGTACATTCTGTTGCATTATCAGTAATTTATTTTAGAGACGTATTTTTGTTATGTGAATGAAGTTGGGATAAAGACAAATCACCTGTTCTGCAGGGGGATGCCTTAGTTTTGGCTGAAATTAGGTACCATGCTAAAAATGTGGAGTTAGTCCAAAAGGCTGCCTGTATAACAGAGAAATCGTTTGAACGGGGCACAGCAGACTATGTGTTGTGAATGAAATGGGAATCTGGAAGAGATGCGCAGGAATACTTTTATTAAGTAAAAGTTAATCACTTGAAGAGTGATGATTAAAATGATAATTACCTGTAGTTTTTCTGCTACGTGACATTCAGGTGGCAAACTGAATGCATTCGCCAAGAGTAAAGTATGTAATCATATAATTATAAGAAGCATGCCTGAAGGAATAAAATGGGTACTGCATGTGTAACCTTACATTTGTTCCAGTACGCGCTTGTAAATGTCTCATTTTGTCTTTCACTGCTGTCACTGATCTGAGGGCTTTATAACCATCAAGCACGTATGAGCTTGTAGGACTGAATGTCCAAAGTGCATTTAGTTGTATATGTTAGGATATGTCATATGATATATACATATATGAAGAATAAAACATGTATTTCCTACCTTCAAGATTTTTAAAAAATACTTGATGTTGTAATAGTTCTGTTTTCAATTGCTTATAATATTGGACACTTTTCCTCCTGTTTTATACTTGTGGAATGAAGGGAGAGAATGGAAAACAAGGTTTTGCCCCGCTGTGTGCTTCTGAAACTGCTGATCTCAGTGTTCACAGTCAGGTTAAGCTGTGATGACCAGAGAAGACTGTGTCTGAACTTAGCATTCTTTTTGCCGTCACGTGTGTGAGGATGAGGGGCTGATTGAAGATTGAGTGGGCTAAAGGCAGTGGGAGAGGAATGTGACAGAAGGGTTGAACTTGCTTTCCTGGTAAACCGAGAATTAAACCTGACCCTTCACATCTTTCTTGCTGCACGGTAATGCTGCACAGTTACTCTTCCGTAACAGTTACTCCATTAATTGAAATGGCAGACCTGAATATTTGAAGCCCGCAGACTGGCTGAAGCTGGGGTAAGTTTGGCTCTGTATGCAGTCAGCTTTGTGTATGTTAGAGGGCATTATAAAAAGGAAAAGTATTCATGCTATAGGTTTGGAGATAAAGTTAGGAAATTCCAGAAGAAGGAATCAGGTGAACATGTTACAATTTCCTAATGACAAAATTACTACATCCCTATCTGTGAATGAGGCTGAGTCTTCTCTCAGGCTGGAGTAGAACTCTTGTCTTAGAAAAGCAATTGCTTATGGCATTTCTGTTGCTGTTCATATTTTGCAAATACTGAATAGTGTGTCAAAGTGTAGATTTGAATTATAAAATGAGATTATTTCTGGTTTTAAAAATTTAAAGAATTGAGTTCTGTATTGCTTTTGCCACTAAATTATATATTAAAGCAAGATGTTTCCATCTGGTCACAGAATGTGTTATACAGCATTAGACACTTGTGGATACATTTGCGTAGCACCTAAATGCTAAGGGCACTGATGGAAATCATCTTTGGTAGTTGAGCTTTAGCATGCAGAGTGCTGAGTTCTTGTGGCTTGAGTTTGTTTTATACCTAATGTTTGTGTCTAATCTTAGTAGTTTTATTCTTCATGTCTCTCTACCTCACTTCTGTACATGAAAAGAAAAAAAGGGGTAACAGTACTCAAACCACAGTGCCTTTGTGAAGATGAACTAGTATCTAAATGCACTATGACTGGAATAGTACAGAACTCTCTGAAGGAACAATTTTGCGTGAGTGTTGAGTTTTAACAGTGTTTGGTAGATATGGCCTAGTTCAACAGGAAATGTGCAAAAAAAAGTAATGTATAAGTATTTATCAAGTGAAGTAAGTTGTGCATGGATTGTATCGCTGTATATATATGGGTGTGTTTGTGTGAGCACATGTGAAAGATTTAAAATGCAAATAAATGCAGTTTTAGTACTCTCTCTTACAGGGATTTGTAATATGACTGATTTGAAATCGCTTTTATATAAATTAAACACAGTAATGTCAACTCCATAGCGCAGGTTTCTTGCTAGAATTATTTTTCTTTGAAATTGTTGGAGCATCACAAACTACATGACTACTTCTGCTGTAGCTGTGTAGTCATATGTTTTGTAGGAACTTTTTCCTTCATGTCGTGGTTTTTAGAAATATGACTATTAAATTGAGCATTAAAAAACCTTCTGTCCCCATAGCGTAGACATTTATCAACGTGTTCAGTGCCATCTTTTTCTTTTCCACCAGATGTGCCTTCAAATCTTCCTGAAGCAAAAGGAATTTTTTTCAAAGTTACTCTTTTTTTGAAGTATAGCAGTTGTATACACCTGTCTAACAGGATACAGTATCTAAGGAAAGCTTTTTCATGGTCCGTTGGCAGTAAGCAGCTGACCTACTGAACTCTAGTTTCCATAAATTTGTCCATACTGCCCCCATTGCAGTAGCTCTGGCATTCCCCCCGCCCCTTGAATTTCTTGCGTCCTTTTCTTTATCATTTCCTCCTTCCCCTAACTGCTGGCTGGGCAGGAGTCAGCCAGTGCATCGCAACAGCCGCGGCCTGATGCATGTGGTGGGCGAGCAGCTTGGCCGGTCAGTGCGTGTGCCAGTGGGCCAGCTGCCTGGGTGGACAGAGCACGAGGAGCTGGAGGCTGACACCTAACTTGTGTTTAGGATGGGTCATTTGGGGGTGGAGGGAGGGCACTCTTTCCTACCCAATTTGCATTAAATTCATAGAACTTCAATATCTTTTGAGATTTACTTAACCAACAGGTTAAAGGCCTTGAGACAATATACATCTCAATTCCTTGTGTTTCATTTCCTTAGAGTAAAAAATAGATATGCACACGTATACGTGAAGCTACCTTTCCTTTGAGAAATATTTGAACTTGAAAATGAAAGATTTTGGAACTCCTTATTTCAGGTATTTTGGAAATACTGTCTTCCCCCTGCCCGCATGTACTGATTTTGATTAAAGCTGATGTAAAGCAAGTTTTAGAAAACACATTTATGTGGTAAGGAATATATTATTTGCAGTGGAGGGTGGTTAGAGAATTAAGTATAAGAAAGATTCCATTATTTCAGGAAGTTTCTCAACAGAGAAGTTCCTTTTAATTGTAGTGACCTATTCTGTGGTTGTGTATTAAAATAGATCACCTTGGTTCACCATTGGTGAATGTACCGTGAATTCAAAATGCATCTATTCTGAGATCTCTGAATGAAGGCTTCTTCAGAAGCAAAGCTCTGAAGGCAGAGGATTCTTCTAGACCGCTGAACATTTACTGTCTCTGGCAAGTAAGCATGCACAGGTAACTAAATGCGGTTAGGGAAACATAAGAATATCATAGCCTTAAATGCTGCATCAGTTATGTTGAATTGTTTGTGTAATTGGATCCTATGTTCCGCCCTCACTTTAAACACTCTGTTCCTGCCAGAACAGCTCTGCAAATGAATGAGGTATGATGGTTTGTTGGTAGAAGTTGTCCCCATGAAAAGCATTAATTGAGGACACACTAGTTATTTTCTAACTGTGCTTCAGGAGTACTGTCCTGCTGATGCTCTCTTTTTAGTCTTGTTGGAATACGTACAGGCTGATGTTCCAACTGGCCGGTGACTCGGAGCAAACCAAGCAGCAGGAAAATTATGGAAGAACAGACGAGCTGCTGCAGCGTTTGAGAGTGAGAGAATCAGTCTGGAGGCCTTTAATGATCTTCATTTCTGTGTCACTGGTGAGCTTATCATAAAACATAACTATTAAGTTTGTGTAGATGATGGAGTGGACTCTATTTGGCATCCCTTGAGCAAGACTAGATCTCTAATAACGGTTAGATGAAATAATACATGTGTAACTAGTGCCAGTTCTGGAAACCTGGTGTTCTCCCTGCCTGCCTTGCTTCTGAAAAGTATTGCTTGCTCATAGTAAATATGGATTCTAGTGACCCTGTCTATTGTAAAGAAACTACATTTCCAAGTAAGCCTGACAATTTCGGGAATGCTTTCAAGAAGTGCCGAGAGCCGAGACTGCTGGGCATTTCTGGAAGAAAATTCCTCCGTTCGATGCTGGATCGAAGGATGATGATTGGTTATATGCAGTGTCCCAGCTGATCTTAAATGACCAGCTGTCTGATGAGATTTCCTGATCTTCCTCTCCGAAAAGAAGGGCCTATTACTCTATATTTTTGGTAAATGGATGTATGACAGATCTGGACATTCTCAGCTGCTTCAGCACTAAATACATTTTTGAGTCTGGCTACAGTAAGAAGTCCTTGCCTTGCTGGTGGTGGCTTATCTTCTTAATTGTCAAGTTCCCAGAGAAGCTAAGGCCTCACATTTATTTGGGAATAGTTCTTGTCACTGAATTTGAAGAGCTCTGCTTTGGTCTATGTACAGTGTGCTGAGTGCTTTAAATATTTGACCAGTTGTTTCAGTGTGAAAATAGGAGCTGAACAATTGAAAGTTTTGGCGTGTTTCATCTGTTTATGGTAAGAGGCATCCCAAAAGCAATGCATTCACTGAACTTATATGATGAGTTCCTTTACATAGTCAATAAAATAAAACATTGTAGTCAAATTGTGTTATGCAATGATGGTAGTATTTTCTTCAGCTCTGTTTTTTGTGAGAGGAGAGCAGGGGGAGAATGGTTTGAGTTCTCCTCACATGGGTGGCTGCTTTTGATTTTTGTTTCTTGTTGCATCTAGAGCATGAGCTTTTTAAGTCATCTGTGTAAGTAATATAGACAACCCAAGGTTTATTTATCTGCAATATTGTGTTCTTTATCTGCAAAGCAAACATAAAAAAAAACTAATGAAAATTTTATATCAAAAGCAGTCAAAACATAACCAAAATGTTCTACAATATTGATAATTGCAGAGCACTTTTTTAACACACTGCTTATCTGCCCGCCACGCTTTTCCAACCTATTGTTTGCCTTGACAAAATGGAGCTGACAATGGCAAAATATTTGAGTTAACTGCCCGTTTCTTTCATCATGCTGAAGTTTTTCACCTGTGGAAATATGGTGGCGACTTCCCTGAATGGTGTAGAATGTAAATGATAATGCTTGAGTCCTTCCATGCAGGGATCCCGATGAAAAACTGCTGTGCAAATGTTGTGAAGAAATTGCTGCCATATGTTGTGGATATCACATATCTTTGCCAGCTGTAAATTGGTGAAGACTCTGTATTCTATTCCATTAATTGCAGATATTTCTTCTTAAGGATAGCATTTGTTAATATATTTATAGTCCATTTGTTTAAATAAATACTAATTTTACTTCCGTGTTTGTCTGAACAGCCAGACTTGAATGGGTTATAAATCTGCTGTGTTCTTCCCTTCTAAATTGCACATTGTAACTGCCAACCTTGTGTTAGCATTGTTTAAGAAAAGAAGAAGAGGTTGTCCTTGTGTGTTGTGTCGTCGGTGCCTCCTCCCCCCAAATTCTGATGTATTTCTTTAAGCTAAGATAATTTGAGCTTTTTTATTGGCATGGATGTATGTAAATACATATATGTTGGGGTTTTTTTTAATGCTGAGTAAGGAATGTTTGCAATTATTAATTTTATTCCACCTCTGCTAAGCAATAGTGTCTGCCCTCTTCCAATGTATTTTAATAAATTCTTTTAAGAACCCATAAATCTGAGAGAACTAATTTACTGCCTGGATTTGCTGTATGTGCTGTTATCGCTGCTGTGGCTGCTGCATGGCCATGTTTCCCTTTCATTCAATAGAGAACAACAGTTTTGTTATTGTTACTATTATTTCATCATAAATATTACTCTCTCAAAATGGTCTGTTCTTTGTGAATATTTAGCCTTCTTTCTTGTTTCATTTGCCCATTTTCTAACAGTTAATTTTTTTTTTCTCTTCTCTCTCCCCCCCCCCCCCCCCCCCGTAAAATGATATTCTTGCATTTGTAACTGTTAAATTAAACAGATTGACATCAAGGGCCAGTCACTGTAACTGTAGGATGAAAGTAACCTCTCCAGAGAAGGCAAGAGATTAATATCTGTGTGGATATTGCTGCTCGTAGCACAGTACTGTCTGTCTCAAATTGGAAGAATTACCTGCATGCTGTTTACAGCGTTCCTGCCTGGATGCAGAGTTGGGGTTCTGGCTTCAAGCAGCTTGGCTTGATGAGCTTTACCACCGAAAATGAGGGTGATCGTTATGAACCATAGGTCAGAACTTGGTTACTGAAGTTAGCTCTTGAAAACTGAGGCTTGTGTAAGTAGCACATAACCAGATTCTGCTATAGCTTGGTGGAAGCCTGTGGTAGATAAGGATCTGAAGAACTGAACCCTCTTTTAATCAGTATAGGAGACGCTACTTGTTCCTGGAGCCCACTGAAGCAGTTCATAAATGACTCTGTTTATAGAAGTTGAAGTTGTAAATTCTTAATGATGTATTGCTCTCCTTAAAGTGCTCTTTGGTATATGAGCTGTCCTGCTGAGAACAGTCAAAGCAAAACCCCACAATTTTCTTAGGTTCTGTTTGTAATCATATTCTGTTTTTTATTTTACTTTGTGCTGACTAGCACCTGTTAACATTACACAGGTTGCAAAGGACACATGACACCGTATCTCTGCAATGTACTGCAAAATGCTTAAGAATAATGGTTAATGTTGCAGATATGCAATTAATAGCTCTAAGAATGTCACTGATAAGTAATTTTTCAAGGAAGCACCAGGTTTAAAAGAAAAAATGTAGGGACTTGTTTGGACTTGGAGCTTGATATGCAAACCTGCTCTTTAAGTAGGACTGCTATAGATTTTCACAAGAGTATCTTGGCTTTGTGGAATGACCTGTATTTTCTATGTCTCAAACGCAACCTGAGGTTCTTCTGATGCGTAGTTAGATGTGCGGTTCAGTTTCCGTAAATTAGGTGGCAAGGCTCATAGTCTAGACATTTAAGTTCCTTTTAAAACTTCTATTTAGCCAGACACCATGAAACTTGTGCTTTATAAACTAAGCCCCATTTGTTTTTCCTTTCTTGATCTCAGTCAGTCTGTCTGTCCTCTGCCTCTGACCTCTTCGTAACAGGATCATTCATCTGAACAGCACCTAATACCTTGAGCATTGTGTTGAAAAATTTTAGATTAACTCAATTGACTTTTTAATTAGCTGATCACAGATGCACTGGGTTATATGTATTTTTCTCAGTTATGCTTATTTACTAATTTCAGTAATTTTTTGGTGTTCCCAGTCTTCAGAATATGCTGGCTTTTCTTTACATATTTTACAGTTTTATGTTCATTAATCAGCTCATAGTCACTGCAGGGGTTGCTGGACAAGAAGGATAGGCTTTTGTTGGAAGTATTCAGCATTTGCTTTCCTGTTATCCCATTGCAGCCAATTTGCACGTCTGCAAAGCAAAATGAAGGTGAAATTGTAGACATGCTTTTTGCTGTTAATGCTGCCCCTACTAATCTGAATTTCAGGGTTCTGCTCACAACCATATTACAACCCTGAGAGCTAGTATGCACGGAAGTTTTTCCACTGCAGTTGGACCATTTGTGCTGTTAAGTTTAAGGCTGTTCCTCAGATTTTACAAGCAAACTTTTGCTTTGGAGGGATAAATATATTCAGTACTGAAATACTATAACTTAATAGAGTTATGTGAAAGTTAGCACTTTGTAAAAATATCTTTCCAGGTGTCAGCTGTGTTACTTCAGGTCCAGTGCTCAGAGAATGCTTGTAGTTTTAAACTTCAAATTGGCATATTACTTTCAGAAGTGTGGATCTGTATGCATTAGAATAGAAAACAGTTGATATAAAATAGCTGAAAGTATTTGTGTGATACAAGCAGTAAATAGCATGATGTGCATGTGGTACAGCCTGCTTTTGCCACATTAAGTTCATATCTTAGTTTCTGATAGATCATCTTCTTGTATGTTCATGTTGTTAAAGTACCATAGAATAGTTTAAATAGCTGTGTTCTTAACAGTCTTTCTGTATAAGACGGTATAGTATGTTATTAAATTTATCTACACTATATCTTGGTTAACATTCTCCACTGATCTAACTGGAATGCAAAGTTACAGCTGCAGAAAACTTGAACTGGGGAAGTGCCTCCATCTGCCTTTCTTACTTAGAAGAATTAGTACGTTGTTACTCAAAGGTGATAAAGACCATAATTAAGAATTTTCAGCCAATTGATTTCTAAACTCTTCACTCATATTTGAAGCTTCCTCACAGGGCTCTGTCTGTGAAACACTTAAGAGTTTTGTTTACTTTTTAGTTAGTTGTATCCTTTCTGTATGTCAGATACACTTTTTTTTTTTTGGGGGGGTGTGGGGGCTGTTACTGTTTGGTTTTTTTCTTTTTTTTAGAAGGGAGAAACAAGTATGGAGGTAATACAAGATGTGTTGGACTGTGTTCAGATTTCTGTCATGAGCATGGGCTGGACACCAGTGCTTTTACAGGAATGCGTGTCTGTCTGGTGGCTCTAAGGGAGCTCTGGCCTTAGTGTGCAGGCTGCCTCTCAGGCTCTGCGTATATTCTGGCCCTGGTCACTTTACCTGTAGACTCTGGCGTAGAAGCATAGCCAGCTACCTCAGCTAGTTACAGTCCTCGCATTTCTGCGCTCGTAGAGATCGACATGAAGTTCCTCTAACAGAACTGAGTGCTGTTTTGCAGAGTATTCCATGGAATGTCTTTATTTGTGGAAGGAGATCTCAGGAGAATGTGCTCGTGTGCTTATAAAGACAGTTTGTTACTAATTTTTTTTCCATTGTTTTTAAAACTGTTTGAATGTTGCACATACACCCAGAGATACGGTAAATATTTTGCATACTTTCCCTAAATATTAGTGGATTGTTCTTGCTTTTGATTTGAAATTAAGCATAGAAGAGGAGCTTGATCTAGCTCTTTTGGATAGCTAGATTACTAGGAGATCCTGTAAAGATCTTCAATGTTGCAGCTTCCTTGGTTATATTTTTAGGCTTGAAAATACATAATTTGTTTGAGAACAAAATATTCTGAGTTTTGAAATTTGTTTTTCTCAAAATTGTTTTCTGGGGGAGTGGAGTATGGAGAAGGTGGTATGATTTAATGAGATATGATATATAATTGGGTTATGATGTCGGGAGGGGGGAATAGATGTGTTTGGCAGATCTTTGATGTGTGAGCCAGTAGGATTTGGCTGTTGAGCTACATTGGTCTCTTCCATAAATTGCAAAGTTGCAACAAGGTATCATGAAGGTTTTTTGTCTTGTATTCAGTGGTGGGAAAACAGCTGATGAATACACAAATGTATATATGGACATGTAGTTACATATCTTCTTTTGCACAGTGGGTGTGTACATGCACACATCCAGATGACTGATTCTTTGTTTCATCTTTCCATTTTTATTTTCTACAACAGAGGGAAAGGGAGGAGAAAGCTGATATATCAAAAAAAAAAAGAAACTCTGAAATGTTCACTAGTTCTGAAATAAATCTGCCCTGTTATTTTACAGTAGAATACCAAAATATTAAAAGAAATGCCAGTGTATCTTCATGGACATATCAACATTTTTTTCTGTAAGATTTACAGAAGGAAAAATATTCCATGCTGCTTTTGATACAATGAAAAATTTAATAATACAGGGAAAATCTGTGCAAGCACATGTTACTTTGCCTCTTGGTATTTTTAGAAAGTCTGCTGCTCAAATATAACTAAGCTACCACCATTTCACGTTAGGTTAATAAGTAATTGCAATGGAGGATAAGGAGACTGGGAGGTAATGATTAAAATGTGGTCAGTGCTGTTTCCATCGCATAGATGAATAGCAATATTAGTTTAAAACATCAGATTCCTGGAGGAGATGATGATCCCCCCACCCTGTGTTGTATTTTCTTATCTTGGGTCACTTCATTATTTGTGTTTCAGACTTGTTACTAATTTGAATTCATGTGTCTTAAGAACAAGGAGCTCAATAAAAAGAAAACAGTTATTTCCATGTGCAAATTCCTTCTAGGCAGATGAGGAGGTTTCCCTGGCAGCAGAAATGATGCGTTCCCAGTTAAGGATGTCAAAAGCATCAGGCCTAGGCAGTAGGATCTCTTGTATGTGCCAGTTAATAGTAGTTTTCCATGAAAAGCAAGTGTTAATGGAAACATATGCTCTGAAGATAAGGTAGGGATGGCATTTGTAGGAGTGGCTCTGTAAAGGAAATGGCTTCTGCCACTTCCTTGCTGGAAGAACACTGCTGACCTTGAGCTGGTTTTACTGGGTTGAAACACCATCTCTGTTGCATGTTGATGAATAAATGCACAGAAGTAATTTGGGATTTAGTTTTTTTGCTGAAATGTCACTGACCTAAATATGCATCATTTTCATTTTAATGAACCTGCATTGTCTGATAAGAGACGTGTAATTTTACATTTAAATGTAAAGGTTCTGGTATGAGTATTGATGTTGTATGTGTGTATACAAAACTGAAGACCTCTATGTCACAGATGGGTTGTGGAAGTATTTTTTGGTAATTTAAAGAGCTTGAAGATGTATCAGCTGTCTTGCGCTGTATACCCTTGATGTTTCCACACTGTCATGGTGAACGCAGTAATCTTATCAAAATTATTTAGATTGAACAATGGTTATTCTAACAGTTTTGTAACCATCCTTTATATTGTTATAGCCAAGGCCATTTTGCCATCAGCTTTTCAATTCTAGAACCAGCGCCCGTCACTTATCTGCATAACTAAAACCAATGGTAAGCACATTTCTGCCAGAGTGAGACTGATAATGGTTTCTGTTAAAGTCTTTTTAATGATTCAATTTGAAGCAGTGATTTCCAGAGGAAGGAAATTCCACTTGTTAGGGGTCTTTTACTTTAGTTCTTTTTATGAAAAATGTACCAGAGAACAAAAAAATAATTTCTGCTTTTTTAACTTCTCAGGCTTGCAAAATAACTGCATATAGAATAGGAATGTGTCATTATTCCCCACTTCCAAAAAGAAAAGCTTTGTTTGTGGAATAAAATGATGTAACTGCAGATACTACAGCCTCTTTTCTGTTAGAAGAAAATTCTGGGTCTCCAGATACTGCATAAATTAACTGACATTGCTTACATGATTTTAATCATGTTTGCGGTTCCGCATTACCTCAAATTGGAGAACAGTGGCTTAAATGACTCCTTATATATAGAGCTTTACCGCCTTGCTACTACAGTAATTATACCTGTGCTTGAGCACAGGAATAAGCATTGTGAATTTGTCTGAAGCATGTACTGTTCATTTGAGTTCATACAGGTGGTAAATGATTTTCCAGTGCTAGCAATCCACCTTTGCAGTTCCCCTTCTATCCTTCATACTGAACTGTTGGCAAGTTTTCCTGATCCTAATGTCTAGTTCTGTGCAAGTAGATAAAGTGTTTCAGAAAAGGAAAAAAAAATCAGAAATGTTAATGAGGAACTTACCTTCATGTGATGAGAAATGTTATTTACGAAACATGTAAATTGCTGTAATTCAGGAAACCGAACGCGGGGGGTTGCCCAAACTTGCCTGTAAACAGTGCATGATTGGAGATGGTTGGGCTGCAGTAAGTTGAGTCCCAAGTGTGTTATTTTGTTGTTGTTGTGTTTTTGGTTTTTTTTTTTTTTTTTTTTATCCATTGCTGTAGACAAATGTGGAGCACTGAGATTCTCATCTTGAATGCTTGACCTTGATTTAGAGGACCCATGCTCAGACAGTAGAGTCAAAATTTAAGTGATTAGAGTGGGGTTTTGTATATGTGTACTCTGGCCAGCTTAAGATGATGTGTTTTATAAAATGGGCAATGTCGATATGATAGCTCCATATATTTGAAAATTTAATCATAGAATCATAGAATCGTTTAGGTTAGAAAAGACCCTTAAGATCATCAGTTCCAACCATTAACCTAGCACTGCCTAGTCCACCACTAAACCATGTCCCTAAGCACCACATCCACCCGTCTTTTAAATACCTCCAGGGATGGGGACTCCACTGCTTCCCTGGGCAGCCTGTTCCAGTGCCTGACAACCTTTTCAGTGAAGAATTTTTTCCTAATGTCTAACCTAAACCTCCCCTGGTGCAACCTGAGGCCGTTTCCTCTTGTCCTATCGCTTGTTACTTGGGACAAGAGACCTGGTAGAGTTTTGCACCAAGTATCTTACATGGGTAGACCATCTCATTAATCACATCTCTACTTGCTTTAAAAACCTGGACAAAGTTGCATAATGTTCAGTTCCAGAAACTGCAACAGCCTTTGCCTTTCAGCAGTTGAAAGCGAATGGCAGGGTCTGGGGGACCGGTGAGGAGACTGCACTTCCCCGTCCCCCAGGGCCGGCGGTTGGCTTTCTGTGGTGGCACAGACCATGCTGAAGCCTTGGAGTGTATGAAGGGAACGTCTGATCAGCATGTCTAATTCCTATGTTTAAAGACACTGCGGTGATTTAAAGAGTTTCAGATCTTTTGTGGGGACCCGGTGGTCTTAGTGAATTGCGGCAAGTAGTTTAATCTTAATTTTAGATCACATATACAAGACAGAGCAAAGTCTTCCCCTTCCTAGGGGGCTGGACTCTTAATAGCGAGCTGTATGCAAGGTGCCATGCTTTGAGGTGACTGAGAGCAATCTGTCATTAGATGTATCATGGTGTGTCTTCTCAAATCTACTTTAATATGTGCAGGTATCTCCCAAGTAAAACTGAGAGATTCATTGCTTTCCATTTGTGACAGTTATAATTATTTCTAAAATGGTGTGTGAAAAACTTACTGGATTTTTGAGACACGTTACTCAGCAGACTGGATAATGTAATGCTAGTGGTCCCTTTTAGTCTGAAATGCTATAGCTCGCTCTCAACTGATCACCTGTGAAGTTAAAATCATCTCTGTTTTCAGCAGCCACAGTTTGCCTTGCCCTTTGAGATGTGAAGCCTTTTAGGTCAGGGACTCAGTTGACCACACAGTTGAAACAGTCACTGATCCTCATGGCTGGTTGCTACTGGAATACAAATTCGTCGCTTCTAGAGCTGCTTGAAAATGGGAGAAAGGAGAGTGGTTGTGGTGAAGAAGTACTGCTTACCCGATTTCCCACATGTATGGGGGAACAGGCTGTCATTTTTTTGTGCCTGACTATTATCACATTTTTGTATTTATGGTATCCACAGAAAATTCTTAAAAATGTTTCAAGTCTTGATTTCTCTCTTTAAAAAAATCCCTGGAATGTTTCCTAGGCTGATTGGCATTCAGTACTTTGTGACTGGTAATACAACTTTACTGGTAAACAGTCTTGTTTACATTTGAGTTTTAACTTTTTTTTTTCCTGTAGTCACAATGTGGTCAGAGGGAGTTTCAGAAAAAAATGGAGGGAAGGAAGTTCTCTGTCCCACCTCGCGTGAGTGAGAGAGTTGTGCCATTGGGAAAAAAATTAAAGTCAAGGAAAAGACGACCAAAGGAGAGCAAAATTGTTTGCATTGTCCTACTTTTTGCATTTAATGACTTAAAATTTATAAATTATTTAGCTCTCTGCATTGCTTTAAAAGTTATATAAAGGTAAGTTTTATGTGGAAACTTCCCAAAATCTGCATGTCATGAATGTTTGAAAAATGAACCGAGATAGTGTCCTGCAGCCCCTCATCCTCTAGTATTTTGTTCCAGGTTCAAACTCACAAATTGCTGTGCTTCCTTTTTCCCTGTTGAACAACTGCTTCCCAGACTGCTCATTTTGTCTTCTCATATCTGCTTTCAGGATTGCGGGTATCTCCCAAGTAAAACTAATAGCTTCATTACTTTCCGTTTATGACAGTGTATTCTCATCTCTGATCGCGTCTCGTTCTACACTCTTGATATTACTTGTTGGTTCTCTGTCACACTCAGCTTTCTGCTGGTCATAGCAACTTTTTGCAGTTAATTTCCTTTGCGTTTTGTGGTTCTTAATTCGGTAGCTGCTCTCTGAATCCTGACCTCTTTTTCTTCTTGTTGAATTTGGCACTGTTAGGATTCTCAGTGCTTCCCCATGCCTCGTCAGTACCTGTTCCCAACCAGTTAGACTAAGTGATGTAGCACTGCCTCTTTTCTGCTTTCCTATTTGTGCGCCCTGTGACGTTACCTTTTGGATAGTAGGCTCTTTTATAGCAGAACCATTGCACAATGCAGATGAACCATGAAGCCACTATCTTTAATAACACAGTGTTGAGGTTTTGAAGGTGTTACTGGTAAATCATCCAAAAAACAATAGGGAATCAAATTATCTGTGCCTTTGCTTGAATGTATCACATGAAGTCAGCTGTCTTTTTTTGGACTTTTTCCCATTTTGAAACAGATTCTTCTGTCTCTGCACAAACATGGCACCATCTTTGTCTTTCCTTCTTTATTGCTCTCTTTGTGGATTAAATGTTTTCTTTTCTGCCGCTTCACAGGTTCTGGGTTTCTTTCCTGTTTAATGCTGCAGAGCCTCTTGCCCTCAGTTTGCCGGTTCTCTCAGTTGTGTATCAAGAGGATCTGTGTGTGCATGAGTGTATATATCTGTACAGTTCATTGAAAATACTTACAAGCAAATTTGATATGAAAAGAGCATTCATATGTTTCCTAGAACAAATTACTATTCTCCCACGTTTCAATAGACTGTCATTCTTACTGTACTGTGATAATTAATAAATAAGACATGACAGGGCATGAATTGTGTTGAATTAATTTATACCTGCTAGATTGTTAGCTATGAATCTGACATCTGAATGCAGTCAGCAGAGCCATGCATGCATTAACAAGATTCTTGTGGAAGCCCAGCAGTCTAAGATTAATAAATATATGCACATATACATGTTTTTAGACTTTTTTTTTTTATCTACACACACATACTCTCTCTCTCTCTCTCTCTCTCTCTCTCTCTCTCTCTCTCTCTCTCCCCCCCTGAATTGGAAGTAACTGGGTAGTCGCTGATGGGACTTCCATGCTCCATTTTTCTCTGTGAGTTCTATGGAGGTTTGTGAGGTCTCATCTAGTCAGTACAATTTTCAGTTCTGTGTAATGAAACAAGCAATTTACAGTCACAGCTCAGAATTATTAGCAGACAGTCATGCCTCTAGATTTCTCCTGCCTGTTTTATAACAAGAAATATTTTGGTGGCCTGCACTATTGATGACAGCTTTGTTGTGAGTCTTCCAACAGTAATAAAAAAAGCCCCTCCAGTACAGCAGCTAATTCAAGATTTATGAAGCATGTGGAATTCTTCCTGCTGGAAGTCTGAACGTGTACGTAATCAGGAAGCAGAGTCTGACTACAGGGAAATTGAGGAGGGCATTGCCCCTCGTTCTGCCCAGTGGACCATAAACCACCTGCTGTTATGAGAGCCACACCACCAAAGAAGGCGGAGCTTCTCCCATTTAGTAAGTCATTTTCAATCATATATAAACACTGAGAAGGCATGAAAGATGAAGAATATGTATCTTCCCTAAAATTGTTTCTGTTGGTATCTTTTTCCCATCCTGTTGCAGGTCTTGTATGTTTTCTCTTCTGTCTCTTCTTGCAACTACTTCAATCTCTATAATGTACTTCCTAATATGTTTTCTGTATTGTCTTACTTTGGGCCTTTAAATCATCTATTAGTATTCAGATTGTGTTGTATCGTGAGACACGCACTGTCTTTCTTCTCGGAGACAGCATATGTTTTTTAAAAAAAAAGATCCACCAGGCCCTACAAGAAACTGGAGGGGGCATGACTCTGAATCCCAGAAAGCTTCAAAACTTTAATCTGAAGCATAGGATGCAACACTAGTTGTAGTCAGTGGCCTGGGTTTGCATTGGGTTATGAAATGGATAAAATTTCCTGAGTCTAACCAGTAAGCTGCTGAATAAAAAAACTCAAACCAAGGATAGAAACAGCAGCATCACGATCACTAGCTGTGTTTGAAAATGCAACCAGCACCATTTCACTGAATTATTTTTTTAAAGGATGTGTTATCCATCTTCAGGGCAAGCTCCAGCCTGTGCATCTCAAATGAAGGGAGTTCTTTAAGGCTTAGTAATTTAAGGTGTAATATTTGGATATATAGACTTTTTTTAGCATTTTTCTGCAAGTTAGCGCAGGCAGCTGTGTGCCAAGTGTAGTATCCTTCTATGAGTCCCATTTTAGTTGCCTAGCTTTGTCTGTGAATTAGGTACAACCCTAGCGTGTAATGCTTTCGGCTTAAAAAGTCAGATATTGAAGCAGTGGTCTGTCTTTTAAGCTGCTTTGTCACATCTGGGTCTCTGCGTGAACAGTTGTATTGCTGGGAATAGCATGTGTCTGTGAACTAGGGACACAAGTTCTTGGACGTGGGTGATGACTCTTATCTTGGGCTATGTGTGGGAAGACACCAATGAAGTGTCATTAGTCACTACCATGGAAAAATTAGTGTAATTTCATTGCAAGACAAAATCAGAAGGCAAGAACACTTTTTGGTGAATGGATTGGTGCAATAGTAAAGAGAGAACAGACATCATTTACTCGTTCGTTAAGGGAGCGTGTTCCACAGACAGCTCAGTCATCAGGACAAACTTGAATTTTTCCCCGTGTTAGTTCTGTGTCGTTTCAATTTCAGCCAGTAGAATCACAACCAATAACTGTAACTTGGATCAACACATCTTCTTTTGTATGGATTTTCTGGTGCAGTGTCAGGATGAGAAGCTGTAAATGTGTATATGGTAAATTCAAAGTAGTTGGGTACCACTTTCAAGTGTGGCTTACTACCATTTGGTTACAGAGTTAAGGGGAATTTCTGAAATATCTTACAAGGCATTGAATTTGGAATGCAAGTAATTTTAACCATGTTACATTTGTCTTGTAGACTGTGTTTTTGAGTTTTAATTTATAAATACTTATACATCTCAACTTACTAGAACTTTTCTGTTTTGGGAGAATACGTATAAAAGGGCACTGAGATTTCTTTCTGTGCACAGCTAAGCAAGCAACTTAATATTAAAATATGAAAGCAAAAGGGATATTGGCTATTAAATATGAGTGTAATGGATGGGATTTGAGGTAATTCTGTAAGCTATGTACAGGACTATGCAGATAATTCATATTTTAATATTGATGGCAAACATTTTCACGCTAAAATATGTATAGAAAAAAGGAAATTGACTATTAAAGATGTATGTAAAGAGAAAAATGTAAATGATATTTGGAAAGTGACATGCCAACTATGATCTACCCTGACAGCTTTTCTTTTTAAATTTGCAAACTGGAAAGAATGAAATCAGATTACAAGGAAAACTGTGATGTACTATAGCAATGTACAGAATATTACTCAGATCAGTAGAAGTCCTTTGTAGCTAATACATGCAAATTAAATAATAAATGGAAATGTTTTGAGCAGTCATACTGCAAAGAATAACAGATTGAAATCTGACTTAAATTTAAAAATAGCCCTCCCTACTCTTGCAGAAACTGCTATGGAGAAACACTTCCAGAAGTAGTGTTTTGCATCTTTCCTTCCTGCATTCCTCTCTGGTTGGCATGGGGTCCACTAAAGTAACTGTACAGAGAAAACTGGTTGTCAATCATAACAGATGTTCATTCATCTTATACTTTAATATGTCTGTTTTGCATAAATCTCAACGTTGGGTGTTACGTGGGGGAGTAAGAGGACTTCAGCACCAGCCCGTGCACGGGCTCAGGCGCAGGATACTTTGCAGAGCTGCTGTTTCTCTCCTTCCATCTTCCTTTTCCCCATTCACTTTGGGTTGCATCAGTACCTGTTATTGTGCTTCGCATGTGCAAAGTATTTCAGTGGACGTACAGGAAACTTCAAATGCACCACATAAGTGTGCACGTGTTTTTCTTTTAGTGTTTTATATGAGCCTCTGTAGAAGGATGCTTTGCTTTTGCACATCATTGGTATGTGCACAAGCTTTCAGATGCACAAAATGAAGTGAGGGTTAAGGTAAATTTTAAAAACATAAGTTTGTATCATAGTTTGTGCAGCGCAAACAGTAAAACAATTTTCTACCAGCTCTCACTTCTCATACTTGCCTATGCAGTCAGAGCCCCAAAGAAAGAAATTTTCATGGTAGCTATAGGACTAGAACTCAAAAAATACCATAAAAGGTTGTGTGTTTGAGGAAATCAGACAACCTGAGCCTCCAGTTTTCAGTAATGTGGGAATTGTAAATATTTTGTAGTTTTTAAATGTTGCTAGTTTAAGAAAAGTAGTTTCTCATGGCTGAATATGTTACTGTTAAATAATTTTGTTTTCTTCTCTACTTGAACATTTTCCTCTGTTATTCATGAAAAAAATAGATTGAATCTATTCCTCTATTAGGGATTTTTGTCTATTAATAAAGTTAGTTCTGATAAGCAGAGAGCCATTTTGTTCTGCAGGGTGGTGGGCTTCTTACCAGGTATTTAATGTTTGGTCAGTGCCTAGCTTTAGGGTGGGTAGGCATTAAAGGGGTGGGTAGGCACTGCAGGAGGTGGTAGCGGATAGGCGTGAAGTGTTTCCCTGCCTCTGCCCTTGGCAGGAGACTCCTGGCATGCTGCAGAGCAGTGGGGCCAGTTCAGATCCCCGTGGGTTTCCCAGGACTGTTTCAAACAGGTGGAAAAATTTTGACCGTTTATGTGGAAGTTCAACTCCACTGCTAACCTAGTGCCCCAAACCCTCCCATCCGTTACACTTCTTCCCCCAGCCTTACTCTGCACGGAGAAACTGAGTGAGCTTTAGGGGTCAGCGCTTCCCTCCAGGCTGACACATCTTCTCTGAGGACTTTTTTTCCCTATGCTTTTTGAATTGGCTTTACTTAAATTGCCGGTATCTTCAGTCTGTCTGTGTGGTATCTTGCTGAAAAACTTGGA
Source organism: Platalea leucorodia (assembly GCF_965183815.1). Lineage (NCBI taxonomy): Eukaryota > Metazoa > Chordata > Aves > Pelecaniformes > Threskiornithidae > Platalea > Platalea leucorodia. The sequence continues at coordinate 117,237,825 of NC_138824.1, forward strand.
GATTCTCCGCTTAATATCTTTGACTGATTTTTAGCTATTCTATGGCTTTGCCATCTTCCCGTTTCCTCTCTGGGAATTTGACTGGATGTAGAAAAGAGGTGGAACAGAAAAGGGGTGGATGACTGTGTATGCCTGAGCAGCGTGTGATGAGATTTAGGTGGTCTCTGCTTGAAGAAGGTCTAACAATGGCCAAAGCACTGAGTCAGCGCGGGAAATCGTGCTGCTGACAGCTGCCGGATTTCCTTAAACTTGGTATTCACAAGTGTTGTCTTCAGGCGGATGTCAGTGTTATCCAAGAGCTGCATGAACTTTCTATCTAAAGCTCTGATTCACAAATTTACTTCCAATGCACACTTAAGTTTACTTTGGTCTAGTAAAGCATCAGTGTGTCATGCTTCAGGCTCTCGGGTCTTACGTTCATACTTACTTGCTTTTCTAAATTAGGATGAGATGGTGTATGATCAGTGAACTGAAAAGGCAGATGAAATTTGAAAGCTTTTACTTATATGCTACAGGGAGAAAGTAATGAGGTGTTCTGCCTGAAACCGGATTAATTTAAATGTGTCAAATTGTTCGACAGAATTTTCTTATCAAAATACCAGTGAGGTGAACTTTCTAAGATCTCTGATCAGTGTAAGTTACCCTTAGCAAAGTTGTTGATGCCTTTTTCCTTCCACCCCAGGTTAAATACTATCTTTGTTACTAATACAGAATTATTTGTTATTAAATACTGTACTCGTGTCTATATGACACATTAATTTTGTGTCATACAGAAAATGATGTTTGAGCACACTTATTTAATTGTCATGGTTCACATGGTAAGATGTGTGTATTTTAGTGCCACAATGCAAGCTATGTTTAGTAGAAGTGATCATGGTACATATTTTAATTTCTGGAGTATTTGGTACAAACTAACAGCTCAGCAAGAAGAGCAGACCATTGTATCACTCCTGGCCAGGTAGGAATGTGTTTAGGGTATCTGATTGTCTGACGGCTAGGAACAACCCTGGGCAACTTTTACTGTAGGAGTTCAGAGGGGTTCTTAACTGGGAGTAATGCTCTGATTTTTCAAAAGCTGGAGAAGACTGGAGTAAGGACAAGAAGGAAACAGCAAATACAAAGGACGAGTTTGTCCAGGAAACCTTAATCCAAAAGAAGGGAGCCCGTGAAGTAGCCGCATTCTTGTTGCTAATTGATACAGCATACAGTGCATTGAAAAGGGTGTTGATACTGCCTGGGGAGCAAAGGGAGGTGGGAGGATGGAGGGAGGCAGGATGGAGGGCAATGGTGTGTCCAAATATATGTGTAAAGGAAAGAACATTTTGCAACTACAGCGGTCTTGTCTAGTATGAGGGGTTTTTTTTGTTTTATTTTTGAGGCAGGGGGTAATGGGTGATAGTTTTGTTGTGTGTTGTTTCTGCAAGGCGTCACTGTTTGAGACATGCAGGTGAAGGAAGGTGAGGAGACACTCAATTGGTTAGGACAGATGGAGAAATGCATAGAAAGAAATCATCATAAAGGTGGTGAAGGATGTGTACAGCTCACTGTTAGCACAAAAGCGGTAACTAACATGAAGAGTAGGCAAGGTAAGAGCAATGACTGTATATTGTTGTTTATAACCTAAATCTGTTGAGGTAGGGACTGACTTTCTTTTACAAAATATCCGAAGTAATCTCTTTGATGAGAGATTCTGCTTTTAGAAGTCTTGCGGTTTCATCGTTCATGAAATGATGTTCTAATAAGTTTCAAATACAAGTGGCATCGATCTCTCACTTACTCTGAAAGCTGGTTTACAATATGCAATCTAAAACAGAGCGAAAGAAATTAAATTGCTGCAGTTATAGAGGTATTGTGTCTTTTACACTGCAGTAAAAAAATCATAATGGCTTTGCATACTTTCAGAATAGGAACCATGATTTCGGAATGCTGATTTTTTTGATAGAAAACAATGAGCCTCGTTTATTTGTAACTAACTGTCTGTTTTGATGGTGTCTTTTGTTGTTCTGATTTTGCCAGTGCGTTTGTTCTTCCTTTTTTTTTTTCTTTCTTTTTAGCTTCTCTCCAATTCAGAATTTTCAGGCAAGAGTTTCAACCAATATAAATAGGCAAAGTTCTTTGAAAATGGTGATGTCGTGTCTTTATTTAAATTTGCAAGGAGCTGACTGTCCTCACTTCTAGTTAAGTAATAGCTGTTTTTCTCATTGTAAGCAATAGCATTCTGCCTTTTAAATTAAATAATTGCTTTCTAGCACTTGAAAAGAATCTGACAGCAGTTGTTGAACCACTGGAGTCATGCAGAATTTGTAGTTTTCATCTGTCACTAATAGAAGTTACATGCACAGAGCAAAAAGAGAATATAGTGCTACTGGCAGGAATTTATGAAGAGCTGTATCCTTTTGTTTTTATGCACATCCCAGTGTGAGGCAGACAGATGCCAATGTTAGTAGCTGAATATTTTAGGAGGAAGGATGTGTTTGCCTGTGTGTCTGGCAGTGTGTTACGTAGCTGTGATGTAATATCTTCTGAGCCTGGGAATGTGTACAGTATAGCTTTGTGAGATTCGAGAAATAGTCTGTGAAAAAACAGTTTCAGAAAAAGATTGAGACATAATGAATATGCAAATAGCTTTCTGTTAGTCAAAATTCAGTTTATAAATTTTCCTAGTTGCTCTTTGGCTCAATTTTCTTAAACTATGTCTGCATATTTGAACACATATGTAACGGTACCTATCAGTAAAGTTGCTTGGTATTTCTCAGTTTAAGAGGTACCTTTGTTATTGCTTATAGCTTTGCTATGCTTTAACCAATGAACTGGAATTTTGATGTTGGATATGTAATTCAGATTCACTTCTGGCTCTGTGTATTTTTTCATTTTCAGCAGTAGCAGAAGACAAAGTGAAAGAAAACTGCATGGTTGCAGCTGTGTTGAAGAATAACTTGCCAGTTTTTTTAACAACTTTTGTGACATACTTGAACAGTAGAGATGAGTCTAGGCAGGGTAGTGTCTTTTGTGCCAGGAATGTGGGAAAATATTCCTATTTTGAACTATTTTGTTTTCAAAAAGCAATGGCTTTTGCTCATAATAGACTTCTAAAAGATTTTAGTAGATAAAACCTGAGATTTTTACTTTATTGAGCATGGTCTGTAGTAGTTGGTATTTACCAAACTGTACATATATCCTTTTAATTCCAGAAAATACTTAAGCAGGCTCTCTTGAATCCCGTTTGGTATTCGGCTGACCTTGCCTCATAATAGTTGTTTTCATCTCTACTTCTTTTCTAGTGATTGCTAACATTTGCTTTTTGGCCACTGCTGGGCACTGAGCTGACATTTAGTGGGAATAATCATAAAGCATACAAAATCCACCACCTGCATGGTACAGCAGAGCTGTACCATGTCATTACTTTGTATGTGAAACTAGGATATTTTTTTTTTTCCCCTAAAGTGCATTTACTTCTAGTTTCTTATATTGGATTTCATCTGCCTTTTACTGCCCAGTTATTCAGTACTGTCAGGTCCTCCTACAGCTAACACACACACGCGTTCACCTTTTCTACATGATTTGTGCTTTGGAACTTCAATATCTGATTATCTGATATCAATATCAGACCGGGAGTGTGAGTTTAAGAAAGATTTAAAGGTTGGAACCTCTTGATCAATTTATACTCCAAAGACTCTGGAATTTGGACAGTAAGAAAAAGACTCAGTTCTGGTTTAATTTTAGATGAATTGAAGAAAACAAAGTTGAAACAACTTAGTAGTTATTAATTGGCTTTGGAGATGTAGGGTTTGTTGGTTTTGTGTTTTGTTTTTTTTTTTTTTTTTCTTCTTCTTTCTTCCTAGAGAATTCATTTCTTAAAAAAAAAAAAAAAAAAAACATGGAGGAAGGTAAAATTAAAAATAACCAAAATAATATCAGTTTTGCTTAAGATGTTGGGGGAACTGTTCTACTGATGTTCTTGAAATAACATGACTTTTTCATACTGCAAGGGCTAGTGAGATCTTGACCATCAAAGCAAAGTAAAGAGTGAAGACTGAAGTTTTTCCTGTCTCCTTTATGCATTTGTAGCTTCTTTTTCAATTTTATACACCTATGGGATAGTTTTTGAAGGCACAATCAACTTACCAGTAGTACTGGCCAGAAAGCAAGGCTTTTGATCTGCAGGTAGCTTCTGCTCTTTCAAGAATTGTTCTAGTTTGAACTGCATTTGTCTTGAAGCCAGAGACCTGAGAAGCATCAGTCTCAGCCTTCAGCATACCCACCAGAAATCCAGGTTGATTTTTGTTATTTTTGCTGGAACCCTTCATAGAAATCTGGCAGAATTATCCATGTCTAGCTCTGTTTAGCAGGAAGGAATAACAAAGAGGGGCTCTAAACACTGGAAAAAATAATAGCGTATTGCTTATTGTCTGTGAAGCATAAGAATACTGAAAAATTTCCTTTTATTTAGGATATTGTTTTCACGATATGTAAAATTCTTGTTCTTGCTTTTTAGAGGTGTTTGTTCACTGTCAAATCTGTAGGTTTCTTACTGGTTCGGCTTATTTAAGAAAGTATTTAGTTGAAAATAAATAGACACAATAATGATGAATATAAATGCGAACAAAGTTTGTAAATGTAGAGAGAAAACACTGTCCTCAAAGGATTTGTCACTGCCCCCTGGATGTAGAACCCCACAGTGGTTTCTCAGTCTCTTTTACAGCACAGTTTTTCACCAGCATCCATAATACATGGCATTAAGTATTAATTTGGGCTTTTATGCTCCAAGGACATTGCATGTAAGTAACCAATATATTATCCGTGTGTTTTTGTTCTCCCTGCTCCACCTCACACTTGTGATCTTGCATGCTTGTGTTACTCAGAAGACATTAGGTAAAGTATTGACAACTGAGTATGCCCTGGCAGGTTTAATACCTTACTGAAAGCCAGCTGTTGTGAACAGGTAAACTTCTGATGTGTAACTGTTCAAATTTAAGCAGTAAGGGCACACAGTAGGAGTCCGAATGCTGTATCCTATAGATCTTGCTATGCCTTTGCTCCTTAAGATCAGAGCAGTGCCCTTTTCTGTCTCTCTCTCTTAGTACAGCATTACAGGACAAAGATGCTATTCTGATCACTCTTAAGCCTTGTATATGTTGTTGTTGTTCCATTGCCTGTCTAGCTAAAATATTTTACGTTTTTTAAGATCCTTTTCCCAAGGTTGTTTTTTATTCTCTTGAGATACCCCAAATCGTTTTTCTTCATACAGTGTTATGTGGTGAACTGCTGAATAACTCCTGTGAGGCGCTCAGTGCCCTCTCCTTGCATTAATTTCATTGAGCTTTAAGTTGGGTCACTGTGAAAGAAGCTTTGGAAGCTTACCTCCCCTTGATGAAGTCTGCCTGACCCTTTAGGTCACACACAGATGTGTGCTAAAAGAAAAGGAGTTGTCTGAGGTAGCTCACATGTGCTAACTCAGTGAAGGAACATACAGATAATGAAACCATCCAAGTAATTATTTTGAAAATTCATATGGCAGATGATTTCCTGTACCTGCTAATTTACTTTGTGGAGGGAACCAAGGGCGGAATCCAGTGAAAGAGGCATCACTCCCCTTTTCCAGCCAGAATTCCTGTTTTCAGAGTTGTGTGGAAAGTTGCTGCTTTGGAGTCTTGATGTAAATTTGTGAAAACTCACTATAATCTACAGATCAGACATTTCTGGTTGTGTACCTGATCCATCGTGGTGATACCTGTGATGCACCAAGGATAAAATTCCCATTTTGAAAAAAGAATATTCAAATGAGAGTTGACTGAATTTCAGAATTATGTAAGGACAAACCAAACCCAAACTATGTGTTGATAGTGTTATCAACATGTCCAGAAAATGGATTAATAGCCATGTGGAGCAAAATTCTTCGGCCAAAATTATCTTCATTAAAGCAAAAGGCAAACTTAGGCAATGCAACTGTCTTATAAATTTGTTCTGAGTTTAATAAACTGGTGTAAAAATAGAAAATCTTTCTTAAACAACATTGCTTTTGCTTACTTTTTTTCGTATTTTTAACACACATGATGTTCACACCAAATAGGACAAAATTGTACAGTTTGTGTCAAGCCCAAAGGTCAGAAAAGATTTTTAGATTGACCTCAGATGGACATTTTTCTGTATTTTTATTTTTTTTGGTATCATAAATGAGCTGAGTACAAGATTTTCCCCATTCTAAACAGTTTATTATTGTTTAAATCAAAGAGCCAGGGATCAGAAGTTCAGTGTGTTGAAAATTATATAAACATTGAACCAAGAGATGATCTTTTCCCCAAAGAACTTACCAGTTACTGTTTCGGTGGAAGTGTTGAATGATTCGTGTTTCAGATTTGGGTTTAGTAGTCTGGTATATTCAGTGTTACATTTTAAACTCACTTCTCTGGATGGGGAAATGCATTTTAGCCGAGGGCAGCTAGTACCTAGAGATCTTTAATTTCCACAGAGAGCAGACAAGAGGTTGCTTGCAAATACTGTCAGAAAAAGGTCTACCTCTAAATAAAAAAAACCTGCTGGACTTGTAAAACAGTGGTTGCAAAATGTTACTTTCTCTTACGTGAAAGAACAACTTTGACATTTTATTGATGGCATTTCAGTAGTTTCTGTCTTGGCAGTACCTAATTTCTGTGGGCAAGAAATGCCTGTTGGTTTATATACTCATGCAATTAGCTTCAGACTTGATGTATCTTATCTTAAAGGCTGACATTCTGTGAAAGTAGCTTTTAAAATAATACTGTCACTTAAATGGTCAACAGAAAAGCTGTTAATTATAGATCCCATTTTAGACCTCATTTAATTTATTATTTGGTAGTTATTTATTTTTCCCTCTGGCTGTAGGAGAATGAATTCACTTATTCTGCGTAGTGTTTTGGCCTTTTAATAGCACAGAAACATTAAATACTAAAACATCTTCTGTGTGTGTGAAAAACTAATTAATTGCCTTTTTGCTGTCCACAAGCAGTTTGTGGCTTTCCTTTGTTTTTATGTTTAGTAATTAGCAGCTGTTGAAATACTTCACACGTGCAGCTCCTTAACTGATAGCTGTAATCCCGAACTTCTGGATGTTAATGATTCCTTTTTGTTTTAAAATGAAACCAGTCACATAGCCGTGCAACTTTGGTGTGCTTGAGATGTTGCGGAATTATCGAAATAGGCAGCCCTTTGCAGCAGACATATAACACGCTTTGTTTCTTTAGACATATTTTCGTGACATCTGAAGTATCATCGCTGTCCGTTAAGTTGCTGCTGTTTGAAACGAATGGGACAGCTGACAGCCCTTCGTTCAGGCAGCTGGAAAACTCGGGGGGATCTTGCTGAACCTCTTCCATTTCCATCCTGTTTCCCAGATGTAAGGAAGGCTTTACAGTTGAAATAAAGTAAAATCTCAGGTTGCCTGTACTCTCCTCTTTCAGGTCTCAACAGGAATGGTTTATATGCCTTGGGAAATGCTGGAAACATTTGGTTCTCTGTCCCTGAATACTTGCTATTACTTTTGTATTACTCAGTACAAGATTCCTAGTACTGCTTGTACTTCTTGTTTGCTGCTTTATTCTTTCTTGTAAGATTTCAACTTTAAGTGTGGAAAGAGATTTAAAGTGGAATTGTGATAGAAGGTTGGGCAAATCTCATGGAAGGTGGCATGTGAGCCTCTGGCAAGCTAGTACGCTCGAACTTTTCTGTTTTCTCTTTAAATTACAGAGGGAATTATATTTGTTCAGGGTTTGGGGGCAGCTGACTTCAAAATTGTTACGAATTTATCCCAATGCCTGAAGGAAAGGCAAGAGCTAGTAACGTAAAACTTCGTGAGCAAACAATAACGTCTGGGAGTTGAGCTCTTCAGGTGCTGTGCTTCAGGGCCCCTCTGAAGTTACTCTTCCCATTCCTTTTCTTCCTCTCCCCCAGTCCCTGCTCCTCTTAAGCCTCCTTCCTTTTGATGCCTGAAAAAACTTGGCAGTGGTTATGACATTTTTGTGCTGTTGTGGTGAACTCCACCGATGTGTCATTTTCTGGTGCTTCCTGTGCATCAACCTGCATGTGCCTGTGGTCCTTTTGGTCTTCTGGAAGGTCTTGCTGTAATTTGTCTATGATAGTACAAGAAGCTTACACAATGGAGCCCTGTTTATGGCCTGGGTGCTTTGAGAATGTAAAAAGCCCTGCTTTCTGATGCACTGTGGCTGTTTCGTAAGAAAATAAACTCGTAGAATATAGAGCAAGCTTGCTTTGACAAATCCACTGGCACTGACGGCAATCGAAGTAGAGAGAAGAGAACAGAGCTTTTAGAGGATAGTTTATAATCAAAGGCCTTTTTGTACCCTAAATATAAAGAAGGGGAAAACTAGTTTTAGGATTATATATTAGGATTTCCTAAAGTTAAACACAATTAGTAAAATAGTGGCTTAAATTAAAGTTCATGTCTTGATTTTCCTTTTAATGGATATGGTTCATGTTCACTCAATGAATAAATGAAGATTAATGAGCCCTGGAAAATATGTTAATTATACTCATAGAATGGAATTACCTTATGATGAAACCATCATAAAAAGTGTTTATGGACTGTAAACAATATGCTCTAATCTGTAGCATGAATTTTGTCTCTGAGATCTGCAGCATGTGTTTTTGAGGGAATAACACTCGATAAACATTCAACACAACCGGATTAATTTTTTGATATAGAACGAAATACATGGCTGATGAAAAGAGTGTGACAGTCCTCAATAATGATTTTTACTTTGTAATTGGGTAAAGCCTCACAAAGCTGGAGGAATAGGAATTTTGGTCATTTCCTGAAACTTTGAATGTAATAATAATACATGACGGTATGTGTGCGGATGAGTGCTTGGTTGAACGAGAAGAGTTAGACCTTCCGAAATTTTTATGTTTGCTTTTGAAATAGAAGACAAAAAGTAGTCCTAAAATTAAAATAAATATACAAGGAGTGAATGCGGGTAGTTACAGCAATGCATGCTCATGCTTGAATAAAGACGGTCAAGATCAGGACTGAACTACAGAAGCGTTCTGCAGTTGAAACCTATTAAATAGGGTGTTTGTGCGCCTTTAGTGTATAAATGATTTTTTTTAAATTGCATTTGGTGTTAAATGTATGTTGCTATCCAAATCTGTTGCTCTCCACAGAACACAGACTGCCTCACCCCCCACCGAAACCAAAAGCAGAAAAAAATCCTCCAAACTCTTCTGTGGGAGGGGAAAATGAAGTTGTGCCTCGAGATTGTTTCAAGGTGGCTTTCAGTTACAAAGGGGATATACATCATTCTTTTTGCAACGGCATGGGATTTTTCTTCGGTAGTTTTTTGGCATCTAGACATGTGATTGCTTTTTTTTTTTTATGAAGGTTTTGCAAAATGTAGCTGTATTAAACATTAAACAAAATTACGCAGTCCATTAAACAAAATCACGCAATTGATCCATCTCTTTCTTTGCAGCTCTTTGTTCATAATGTTTTGTTTACTTTCTGTGTCTTGTGCTCCATGGGGTATTAGACCAGTTAACATGTCATCTTTAGCAGGTGCCCAGGAGATACAAGTCATCAGGTACAAATGTTCATGCTTTCAGTGACTAGTCTGACATTTTCCAGAATGGGAAATCCCTATATTCTGTCACCATTGTCTGCTTTGTACAGTGTAGCTAAGGAATAAACCTCTTTTTTGTGTTGCAGATTTAATGTGTGAAACTTTGTAGAGGTTGTCCTTTTGCCATTTCAAGGACTACTTTGAATGTTTAGCCATTTATCCTCAGATAGCAATGGTTCATATTTTCCTAGATCCAAGAAAGAAATATATTTTTGAGAAACTTTTCTCTGTTATAGCAAGCTACTCAGTATTGTCTGTCCTGGGTGTATCATTGCTTATGTCTGTCGCTTATGTCTGCTCTCTTCCACCTTTCCTAGCCTAACGGGGTGGTACTGTGCATCTGTATTCATGTCCCTGGGAAAACTCCTGGACGGTTCTCAATGGAATTACGTGAACTAGGGTGACGCGGAAAGCTTCATGAACACTGTGACTAATGATATGGCTAGCTTAAAAAGCAAAGGGTATGATGAAAATAAGGTATCAGTTCGTCTACCACATAACCTATCAGCTTTGAAATGTTCAAGGCAGTGGTTTAACTTCCCCCCGCCCTGTCTTCAGCTTCATTTTTTTTCTCAAGTGGTCTTGCAATTATGGAGAAGTACTGCCCTGCTTTTGTTAGTGCCAGAGCTCCCTCTCTAGTGTAATGCACTTGCTGATAAAGATGAAATATCTTTTGTAAAAAGCTTTTTTTCCTAGATGTATGCAGTAGGATAGTCTTTTCATCAGCTAGGCTAGTACCTGGTGGGCTAATAACTTTCCCATGATACACGCCTGCAGGAGTGGTCCTGGGTTTTTACAACAAGGCCTCTCTATAGTTTGTTAGCTTTCTGGATGCTCTGTTTCTTGCTGTGGTTACTTTGGCAGCTGAACTTACCTACTTCATGAAGTCATTCCTAGCCCTTCTTCAGCTTCTCTTCCCCACTGTACAATTTTTTAATTCAGGATCTGGGCCTTAACAAGGAAAACACGAGCCTGTGCTGGAGTCTCTGACCTAGTTGCCACACTGTTCTTTCCTTCTGCTCTCAAAGGGTGTGACTGTTCCTGCAGAGGATTTTATGTCGACTTTCACAGCTTCGTGCCCGACCCGTGCAGTGGTACAGAGAGGTGCTTTGTGGCGTGTTTGAGGAGTACTCTCCGTATGAGAGAGGCAGCCACTGGTTTGGCTTGGGATTGCCCAGTCAGCGGCGTCTGAGCCGTGTGCTGTTCTTGGGAAGCCACAAGTGAGCTGCTCCACAGGTCTGGCACGCAACTTAACCTGCTGCTGTGGGGATGCTGTGTCTTCTAATACACGGTTGCAAGACAAAGTGATCCCAAGTTATCCTGAGACCAGCCAGTGTGCCCAGCCCTCTCCTCTCCAGCAGCAGAGTACTGGGAGCCCTTAGGTACCTGCTGTCCTCTCTCAGATGTGGTTTTGTCGCAGAGCATCTCCTACCCGCAGGTCTCTTAGGTACACGGCAATTGCTTGTGCTTATGTCACGTGAGGGGTGGACAGTAGAGACTGGACAGCTGAACGTCTTGGTTAACGTAATAAGTGTGACGCGTGGATTAGGAAGACTTCCAGTATAAATACATGTTTATGAAGAGTGATTTATTGTAACAATTTTTTGCTGTTAACAGCAACTGTTAAGCAGTAGTGATTTTCATTAGTAAATTGCTTTTTTTGGCTTGAAAGCAACGTAATTAATTGCTGCTATAATTCTTTATATTGTTTGGGATTTTATTGCTGATTCTTAATTACAACATGTCTCTAGGAGCAAAAAGTTTTCAGAAAGACTTGTATGGAAAAATCTTGTAGAAGTTGATACGTACATCACTGCCATCAGTAGTATTTGCTGGTTGCAATTTATGAGTGTTGCTGCCAGAACAGCTGTGGAAAAATGTTCTGTAATGTAGTCCTTTACTGCATTTGGGGGACAAATGAAACCATTGCAGTTTTGTTAATTTTCATTCATTTTGTTTTTTAGTGTAACCCATTGAAATATAAGTAATACCATCATGGCTTCCTCTCAGTCAGATTCAAAAGGACTTTTCAGTCAGTGTTGCTCACAGGAATGGCCGCTCCAAAGTGGGCAGAAAACTTTTGTCTTCTGTGGAATTTTTCTTGCTTTGACCTCAGTAAAAGAATCCTTTCTAAAACGAACAAGCCCTCTGTTATGGGCCATTAAGTCACATAGTGTAACACTAAGGAAGTCTGAAGCATTTGTCAAATTATCAATAATAAATAATTTTTTAAAGCAGAGAAATAACTTTATTACATAAGATGACATTGCCAGTATTTAGCTGCAGCAAAACGTTACTGCAGAAAACACAAATAAGCAACACCTTATTTTAGTCCTTAGCTTTTTTTTTTTTTTTTTTTTAATCCAAAAGAGAGCTGGTAAGTGTGGTGTGCTTTGAGTCCTATTCATTGCTCAGTGGAAGTACTGGGCAAGGCATGATTAGAGTGCTTGCAGAGAAATGAAGAAACAGTGCTGCTGAGGAGAATGTAGCTTTTGCTGGGAAGGTCTCCCTGAGCCGGACAGGCATTTCAGGTGTTCTCCAGCAAAGAAATACATTGCTGCATGCAGGGAAGAAAAGAGTAAAGCCATTTCCTTATGAATCTGCTCTGAATTCAGACTAGACGTTTGAGTCTCACACCGGTGTGGTTCTGGTAGTTGGGAGCAATGTTGAGCTACCTGTGCGAGAGACATTTCTTTCCCTAACAGGAATTTTGGGCTTTGTGGTTGGAGTAGAAATTTAATGTTGGCGCTTGCTCGTGCATGCGTGAACCCAGAGAAGCTACAGTAAAGGAGATTAAGATCAGTGATTGCTTCCACGCTGAGCAGAAAATTGCCAAAATAGGACATAAGGGCATATAAAGTCTTCATAACTGACTTTGATTAGATTGCCTGTTCTTTCTACTACCACTCTTGTTTCTGGCAGCAATATTTTTCCTATTGGGGATATTTCAGTGATTTAAGACGTCCTTGTGTAGTTGTATTGCTACAATAAACTCACCTTATTTCAGGTTTGCATATATACCTTTTCTGTAATTATTTTGTAGGATTATGCATAGGGGCAAAAGGCATAAATGAGTGATTGTTGGCACGTGGATTTTCCAATTTTCAAAGCAGTCTTGCTGACTTCACTTACCTGCCCGCTGTTCGGAAGGAGATCCTGGTTTTATAAACATCGGCAAGTTTGAGATCAAGCCTGTTTGAGGTAAAGCACAAACTGGGATGTATTTGCTGTGATGAAACTTGTGATAAAGTGCTCTGAACCCAAGGAAGAGTGAAGGAAGTGTTCCTTAGCCTCAGAAATGTTTTAATAGTTTTCTGACAAAGAAAAGTTAGGTCAGGTTATTAAGTTTGAAGTCTTTGTTTTTGAGATCTTTTTCTTCTCCAACTACATATTTTTTTTATTGTACTGCAGTTGCTTCTTGCATACATTTCTGCTACAGGGTTTTATACTCATAAATGGGCTTTGATTTTGTGTTTTTTTTTTTTTTTTTCCTTTCTTTAAGTGCATGGCATTTGATTGCAGCCTTTACACTAACAGTTGGACTTTCAAGAGGTCATACTGTACCGGGTTTTTAAAAAACCCAGTTTCCAGTATCTTTTTTTGGTCTTCAGAACAATGTGTTCAATCTTTTCTTGCCACCATTCTAGACATAGTATTTATTGAGTATCTTTCCTAACTAATCAATGGTTTTACTTGCTTTTTAGACAACCAGTGTTACTGGTAGTTTTTTTCCCCTTAATCCTGAAATGTTGCTGAAAAATTCAAACCCAGATTCAGATCCAGATTGCTTCAAAGCATGGAAGATTTTCAGGTCTGCAGAGGCACTTCATCTCTGAATGGGAAGCTTATGCTTCAAGCTAAGACCTGCACTTCTAGTGTATGGCTAAGTAAAGTGATTTCAAATTGTTTGCAGATTGCAGGCTGTGATGAATGAGCACTGAAAACATTTGAACTGCTTTGCTTTGGTATCAATCTGTTGTGTTAAGAGAGAGCATATGGCCAGATCACGCAGGCCCCTTGGCTATTGCAAGCGCTGGCACCTCAGCAGATTTCTGATCAGGAGTGTCTAATATCCACACGTGCCGGAGACAAGTCGGTCAGGATTCCTGCTGCCCTTATCGACAGCTGGGATAACAAGATATCCAGATAACATATATGCATATGGAAATGTCAGGTTTTTTCCTTTAACAAAAGACAGACAGTCATAAGGCTGTTTGTTTGTGAGATGAAACATATTATAGTTTAACATTTGCAAACATAATAGCTGTTATCTTAAAAACATGGACAAATTTTGGTTGTTTTTTTTTTTTTTTTTAATGGTTTTGAACTTAGCCTGGTAGTGTTTTTAACACAAGTTTCTAACAGCCCTAACAATTTGCCTTGCGCACAACTTTTGAATATAGCTACTACATCCAACAGTATGCAGTCTGTATTTTCTAATGTAATCCAAATTTTAATTCAATCTTGTAGTGATACCATGCTGATAATTTTCTTCATGCTCTTTCAGTTACACTTGTAATTTGCTGCAGTGTAAACTTTCCTGTTTTTTTCTTTTTGGCAGTGGTGTAGGTAAAAAACCCTTTGCCATTACTGTACAGGTTTGTAAAGAACTGATTTGTTTGCAGTTAAAAAGACTGTTTTTTCAAAATTATTCTGATTCTTGAAGTTTCTCATAGCATGTGGAGGAAAAATTGTTCTTTAAAGAAGTAAACGTTATCATTTGGCTTTGTTATGAAATTCTTAGATAATCATAAAGACTATCGCCCCAACAGTTGAAAGATTCACATGTACCTCTTTTCACGCCATTATAGTAACTTTGAAGAGAGTAAATGGCTCACTCTCTGAACAGGTGGGATGAACCAGGTGAGATAACTTTATGAATTCATTATTTTTTCCTATTTATTGTATTTCACTGATGATATTTCAAAATACAATGGAATAGTTGTAATAACAGTTACAGGGAAATTATCTGTAATCCAGATAAAAAAATATTTCAGCTTCAAACACAGTCTACCAGTTTAAAGGGAAACCCTCTGCCCAGTGTGTTTCTTTTCAGTAGCAAACCATGAAGATCAAGTAGAAGAGGTTTAGGTCTAAAGGCTTTTCCCCAAAAATCTTCCTAAATCCCAATTCTGGTGGACTTCATGGTCTTAAATCTCAGAGTAGTCTTTTAAGCCCATCAGGCAACTATCACCAAACCTTGATGCCACCCAGAAGGATGTTACACTGTGGACATTGGAGCAGAGGCTCTGACACTTGTTTGGGGAACAGGGATGGAGATTTGTCCCAAATTATGCCATCTGAAGATGGCATCTGACTGCAATGCAATTCCAGGCTGGACTGGCATCAACTGCAGGTGGCTGGTGTAGGCCCAGCACAGCAGGCAGGCTGCTACTCTTGTTCCCCCTGAAAAATAGCACTGATTTGGTCCCCTTTTCTTTGTCCGCCAGCCAGGGCTGCATTTTAAATGGGCTGCTTTTGAATGGCTCACTTTCCCATGGGTTTTGTGTTCCTTTTGCTCTTGCAACTGTTATGCTTGGTGTCTCATGGAAGATGCTGTGAAGCTAAAACTCAGGTGATGGTTTAAGATTGCCTGGCCTTTATGAAGGACAGCATGGGGAGAGAGCTGCTGAAAATGAGAAGGAAAGGGCATAGAAAGGTAAAAGGAACAGAATCTGTTGTGTGTCGGTCTCCAGAAGTGGTGGCTTGTGGAGCGAAGCCCTATAGGGTAGGGAGCAGGAAGGCGTAAAGAGGTTTGGTTTGATTCTGAGAGAGCGAGCAACGCTGCAAGGAGCAGCTAGAGCCCTACCAAGGGTCAGAAGAAAAAGGCGTGATCTCAGAAGTTGAACTTCTGTTAAATAGTTTTATTTTGAACAAAGAAAACTGGATTCCCGGAAGAAGAGGAACATGTAGTCCCATGAGAGCATTCTTTGGCGAAGAGGTGGTTGAATTAATCTGATGTATTGCACAAGAAAAAGCTCTAATCCATCTCTTGTATGTGTGCTCAAAACCAAACAAATGTAAAGCAGTTTTCTTTGTGTGTTATTTATAGCTGCTAGTCCTTGCAACACACTGTTCCTCTGTGATAACCGTAGGCTGCACTTTGACTTTTCAGACTCTTAGGAGTTCTTTGGAACAAGCTTTCTTCTACATCAGCTCCTAACTTTGGTTAATGGCACGCTATGCACCTTGTGAGTCCCAGACCATTGAACTCTGCCACAGTGCTGCAGGTAAATCGGATGTTTCGTGGAGCAGACTTTAAGCCTGCAAGTGACTGGAGGCTGTTCTGAGGTTTATTATTTTTATTGGTACATGTTTTAAGGTGTCCAAGATAGTAATTTTTTTGGATAAAGTGGAAAACAAACTTTTTTCATGGATAGCGTAAGAGAAGGCAGGGTATGAGAGCGAAAGGACTGCATGTTTCTGTCTGAAAATGCCAGTGAAATAGAAGGTTGATGGAAAAAATAGCAAAAGTAGTTTGGGTACATGTCATTTGCTCACCATCTCCATTAGCTCCATTGTGGGTCCAGTTCTGTAAACTGGATGATGGCTGAAAGTTGTTCTAACTGTTACTGTGGATATGCCTGATCCATTGGCCTTTCCTTCCCTTGAGCCTTCTTTACTGACCACCAGTTCTGATTTGGAGGTGGTTTCCAGGCAATTGCTACAATCGTTAAATGGCATAGCAAAATAAGGCCATTTTAAAGTTTGGTTGAAATGGGGAAAACCTTCATAACATAGCATAACAGCTTTCACCTAGATTGATTGCCCTCATTAATTAACAGGTAAGTCCTGTCCTGCAAAACAGATCCTTAGTGTGCATGTTAGAGATTTTATTTCAGTTTGGAATAAAACTAAGACTTCATTACAAACTCCTAATTTTATTGTATAATGTTTTGAGTTTGTAGTGATTCACTGTACAGGTAGGAATCCAAAGTTGCTCCCTACCTGGTAAAGTCATTGCAGTCTTGTCACTTCATTTGTTTAGAGAATGTTTTGAGACCCAGTCTCTTGTTCGTTCGGTTGTTCTTTGGGTTTTTATTTATTCATTATAAAGATCTATGGATTGGTTTGAGAATAAACCCCATACTAGTTTTTTTTCTTTCATTCAAAGCATGTGGTTGGGTTTCTCTGAGCATTCGGTTAAATCTCAAGGTATGGGTCTGCTCGATCACTGACTGACTGACTCTGTTTAACCAGGAGTTACGAATAAGGAATGCAGACCCTGTATGTGTTACTGTTCATGATATGCTGAATAGTCTCACAAATGGTCCTTGTCTAACAGTAGCAAATACTTCGGTTTCTGTGAATCAGAGATCAACAAAAATGACACAGATCTGTGACTGAGATTTTTTGCAAAATTGATGAGCCTTAAAACATTTACTGGTATGCCTGCTGTGTTTCAGTGCCCAGATCCATTCCATTTTATTCTCAATTTGAAGCTGTAGGACTGTAGCAGGCAGATACTTCCAAACAGACAGAACCAGGTTATCAAAAATGTCAAGAACTATTGCATGATCTCCTTGATGTGAAGAAAAGATACTGGAAACAGAGATCTGTGTGCCTCTTGGTCAAAACGTAATTCCCAAGTTGTTCAAAAGCAAGGTTAATTGCTGTTTTCATTATACAGCCTAGTTATATTTCACAGCCATTTCAGATCGTATCGGTTGGAAGCACGGTGCAAACATGTTCCCTGAGATAGCATGACACAAGTAAAAAGCCATCATGTTAATAACTTTAGCTTCTATTTTTCTGGAGGTTTTTTGGTGGCGTACATTAATATGCTCAAGTTTGTAACTGTTTTCTTTTTTTTTTTTAAAGGAGTTTTTTCTATTTTTCCTGTGTTTTACTGGAAATTTTTAATGGATTAATTGTGAGGCAATAGACTAATTATAATCAGCAAGTGACTGCTGGACTCGTGTGTTACGTTAGGTTGTGGTAAAGGAGAAAGCGGAAGTCACTGGTTTAACTTCATGAAATGATAGAGTTTTCAATTCTTGGAGAAGTAAGGAAGGTGGTCAGCAAAACCGCTACCCTGAACTTTAGAAGGGCAGACTTTGGATTGTTTAGGAATCTGGTTAAGAGAGTCCTTTGGGAGGCAGTCCTGAAGGGCAAAGGAGTCCAGGAGGGCTGATGTTATTCAAGAAGGAAATCTCAAAGACGCAGGAGCAGGCCGTCCCCGTGTGCTGTAAGTCGAGCAGGCGGGGGAGAAGACCGGCCTGGCTGAACAGAGAGCTTTGGCTGGAACTCAGGAAAAAAAGGAGAGTTTACAGCCTTTGGAAGAAGGGGCAGGTGACTCAGGAGGACTACGACGGTGTTGTGAGGTTATGCAGGGAGAAGATTAGAAAGGTGAAGGCCCAGCTAAAACTTAGACTAGCCACCACCATTAAAGATAACGAAAAATGTTTTTACAAATATATCAGTGACAAAAGGAGGACCAGGGAGAATCTCCATCCTTTGTTGGATGCGGAGGGAAACTTTGCCACGAAGGATGAGGAGAAGGCTCATGAATGAATGAATGCCTTCTTCGCCTCAGTCTTTAATAGTCAGGCTGGTCATCCTCGGGGTGTTCAGGCCCCTGAGCTGGGAGATGGAGATAGGATGCAGAATGAAGTCCCAGTTGTTGAAGAGGTGGGAGTCACTGACCTGTTCCTCCACCTGGATGCTCACAAGTCCATGGAGCCAGGCGGGATCCACCCGAGGATACTGAGGGAGCTGGCAGAGGAGCTTGCCAAGCCGCACTCCATCATTTATCAGCAGTCCTGGTCAACCGGGGAGGTCCCAGGTGACTGGAAGTTAGCAAATGTGACACCCATCTACTAGAAGGGTCAGAAGGAGAATCCGGGGAACTACAGGCCTGTCGGCCTGACCTCGGTACCGGGGAAGGTCATGGAGCAGATCATCTTGAGTGCCATCACGCAGCATGTGCGGGACAACTGGGGGATCAGGCCCAGCCAGCATGGGTTTATGAAAGGGAGGTCCTGCCTCACTAACCTGGTCTCCTTCTATGACAAGGTGACCTGCTTAGTGGATGAGGGGAAGGCTGTGGATGGTGTCTGCTTGGACTTTAGTAAGGCCTTTGACACAGTCTCCCACAGCATTCTCCTGGAGAAGCTGGCTGCTCACGGCTTGGATAAGCGCACTCTACGCTGAGTTAAAAACTCGCTGGATGGCCGAGCCCAGAGAACGGTGGTAAATGGATTCAACTCCAGTTGGTGGCCAGTCACAAGTGGTATTCCCCAGGGCTCAGTGTTGGGGCCGGTCCTGTTCAATATCTTTATTGATGATCTGGATGAGGGGATCAAGTGCGCCCTCACTAAATTTGCAGATGACACCAAGTTGGGTGGAAGTGTTGATCTGCTGGAGGGTAGGAAGGCCCTACAGAGGGACCTGGGCAGGCTGGATCGTTGGGCCAGGGCCAACTGTATGAGATTCAACAAGGCTCAGTGCCGGGTCCTGCACTTGGGTCACAACCACCCCATGCAACGCTACAGGCTGGGGGAGGAGTGGCTGGAGAGCTGCCTGGCAGAAAAGGACCTGAGGGTGTTGGTTGACAGCTGCCTGAACATGAGCCAGCAGTGCACCCAGGTGGCCAAGAGGGCCAATGGCGTCCTGTCGACGCCATACATGGCCTGTATCAGGAATAGTGTGGCCAGCAGGACCAGGGAGGTGATAGTGCCCCTGTACTCGGCACTGGTGAGGCCGCACCTTGAGTACTGTGTTCAGTTTTGGCCCCTCACTCCAAGAAGGACATCGAGGTGCTGGAGCGCGTCCAGAGGAGGACAGCGAAGTTGGTGAAGGGTCTAGAGCACAAGTCTTAGGAGGAGCGGCTGAGGGAACTGGGGTTGTTTAGTCTGGAGAAGAGGAGGCTGAGGGGAGACCTTATTGCTCTCTACAACCACCCGAAAGGAGGTTGTAGTGAGGTGGGGGTTGGTCTCTTCTCCCTAGTAACAAGCGATAGGATGAGAGGAAACGGCCTCAAGCTGCGCCAGGGGAGGTTTAGGTTGGATATTAGGAAAAACTTCTTCACCAAGAGGGCAGTCAGGCACTGGAACAGGCTGCCCAGGGAAGTGGTTGAGTCCCCATCCCTGGAGGTATTTAAAAGACGGGTAGACGTGGTGCTTGAGGACATGGTTTAGTGGTGGACTTGGCAGGGATAGGTTAACGGTTGGACTCGATGATCTTAAGGGTCTTTTCCAACCTTAACGATTCTATGATTCTTGACATTCATAAGATGTTCCCTAATTGTTGTATTGGGAGAAATGGTATGCACTGGTTGCCAGTTCACCATCTCTATACCTTGTTTGTAACACTTTTACATATTTTTAAAAGCCTTCCCTAGATTGGAATATTTCCTTCAAAATAAAAATCCAGTTAGTTATTTATTTAGGCACCATCTTGCTTACGGAGATCTCGAGCCCATCTCCTCAGTTCATATGGTGCAATCTAAGACCACTTAGACTTAAGTCTTTAGATGATTAAAATTACTGCATCTAACAATCAATTACTACTGAAGAGGCTACACACAAAGAAACAGTAAGTTGCTCTCAAACAAATGATGTGAAATTTAGATCTCAGCACTTGATTAAGTGAGAAATATCCTAAGTGTATCTGGAAGGATCACAGAGCCATAGGTAGGATTGAGGAGGAACTTACAGAAACCAAAGAAAATTAAAACCAAATAT
The DNA here is from genome assembly GCF_965183815.1 of Platalea leucorodia. Taxonomy (NCBI): domain Eukaryota; kingdom Metazoa; phylum Chordata; class Aves; order Pelecaniformes; family Threskiornithidae; genus Platalea; species Platalea leucorodia. Next base: position 117,258,121 of record NC_138824.1, read on the forward strand.
TTTTTTAAGGAATGAAGATATAAATCCACGTCAGAAATAACATAGCAGAACTAACTAGCAGAGTGCATACAAGGGAACAGGCTGATCAGAGATAAAAGGAACAGGCTCCCTGTGAGGAAAAACTGGGACTGAATATCCTGAGAAAAATACAGACAAGCAGAATGGGACAGCAGTGTAGCCTACACTTACTGCACAGGTAATGCAGATCTAAGCCTATTTTTCTTTCTCTTAGGTATCATGAAATGGGCCAGACTGAGAAGGTGAAATTGCAAGACAAAGTTACCTGAATCTGAGTGCTGCCTGCTGGCAGACAGACTTCTCCCCTCCTCCATATCCTCAGCCTGGCAGGCACGTCACTGGGCTGCTGTGAATTCCCTTGAAAGGCAAGTTCTCTCTCTTGTAACCTGAATTACTGAGAAAAAAATCCACAAATGTCTCGAGCAGTAAGAGCCATGGGATATGGTCATCCCCGAAGATGTGCGCAGGAATAGTGAGGGCACAGCAACATGTCCATGACCTGTGATGGGCAGAGCGCTGCTCTGGTTTCCTTTGCTCATACCTAGATGCCATTCTCCAAAGCAAAGGCTGAAGGATGCAGGAAATAAGCTGCTGTTGGGTCACTGAGGGTTTCAGAATCTCTGTGATGGTTTGAAAATAATTTTGAAAACATATTCAGATTCCCTAAATCTTTTTTATGCATGAGAGGATATCTTCATACTCTTTTTCTGTGTAACAAAAATATTTAGCGGGTAGAATTGTTTGGTTTTCCTGTATTGACTGTTACTATTTTTAGAAGTACTATGAAGACAAAACCAAAGCCTATTACTTAAATTTTAAATTGGTAAAAAGAAACCAAGGTAACAGTTGCTGTGTTATCTACAATAGAGCTGTATCTTCCCTGGTTTAGAAAAATCTTGAGTCTAAGATAAAAGGTAAAATCCAAACAAAGGGCATCCCCTGCATGTTGAGAAACCATCATAGTCTCTCTGATTAGGCATATTCTTTTTGGTTTAAGCAGCCACATTTAGCTATGCCTTATCCGTACTAATCAAAAAGATTTATGCTCTGGAACAAATCTAGGAACTGACAGTTATTTCATATAGTACTTATGGGTATCTTTATCCATAACGGCAAATATATATTAATTCTTGAAGGCATATTATCCTTTGATGCATGCTTAGCTCCTGTTACTATGAATAGGAATTAAATACATTGAAAGAAGAAAATACTCTCTGGCATGCCATTTTGGAGACCGCAGCTTTTAAATAGCTTGCTTTATGGAAGTGGCTTTTCTATTTTGACCAACGGTGAAGAACTTCTGCAATATTATACATGTGTGCATTTTGAAATACCAGCCAGAAATAATTGTTTACTAGGAGAGGATAATGTTGCAGTCGTGCCATTTTCTGTAATGAATGTAGGAAGTGCAAAGCCTTTGAAAGTGCAAAGCATTACCGGTGGAGAATGCGCAGAGAATTCACGCAGTATCCCTGAGCGCTACCGGCATCAAACAGGAGCTCCAAACTCTTTTCTCGTCAGTATTTTTGTTCAAAGCTCTCCCTCAGGGAAGTCGTGGGAGGAGAGAGAGAGGTAGAAAGACACTTCTCAGTCCTCGTTCTGGCTGCCTCCTTGGATTTTGCCTTTAATCTCTGTGCTTCTCTTTGATGCAGATACATAGGCAGTTCCACCAGCCAGTACTGCGAGAAGCTCTTTGCCAGCTGCCTTCTGCGTCTGCTTTCTGTTTGGACCTGTCACGCGTATCAGTGCTGAGTGCAGGGGGTAGGGGGTTTGCTTTTTCAGCAGTCCGGTTTCAAACGGGAGGTTAATGGCTTTCTTGCATTTCCTAGAAGTGAAATGGAGAATGCAAATTGCAGAGTGATCTACCTGAACTGTGGCAGTACGGTCCTACAGCCCTAGCTCCTGCATCCCTTTAGGTGCCAATCACCAGCAACTCTTTTTTTAATAACAAAGTCTATTACGCTTTTAGGTCACTAAATATTGCCTGTATCACCTAAGGCTCATCTTTCATCAAAATAGAGTTTGGTTTGTCAAATTTGAGCTACAATTTGCTCTATATTTATTGCAAGTATTTGTCTAGGCATGTGCTGTACTGTGCAGTACTTGCAATACTGTTTTGTGACACATTGTGTTAATATATTATCTTGCAGTTACAGTTCTTATTTAAGGCAAAAAATCTTTTTTGTTGTTGCCGTTCTGAAATTTGTGAGTTAATTTCCAAAATGCAGTCATTTGAACCTTTATTGAGCTGTCCTGTGAAATTGTATTGCAGGTTATTGCATACATATGATCAGGAGACTTAGTAATACACTGTATCTGTTCAGATAATAAGTCTGCTGACAGAGATTGGGGGTGTTTGACAGAAAAAGTGGTATGGCATCTTTGTTACTTTGTTTTTATTAATGAAAACCACAAGCCTGTGTAAAAATATTTTTCTAGAATAAACTGCTAGTAATGGCAGGAAGAAGGAAGTTAAAACCAAGATCCAGTGTGATGCAGGGGGCAAGATCTGTATATATTCTAGACTGTTGGAGAAATTAAATCAGTAAACGCTTGTTTTAATTCAAACTTGATATATTAATCCTTTTTCCCATGCTTTTGTGGCAGCTTTTAAAAAGTGGTAGTTTAAATTCAGCAATCCATCATCAATCAGCAATCAATAAGCAATTAATTGTGGCACTGTCCTTTTAATCAGCAAAGAGAGAAAATTGGCAAAATTTACTTGTGGGACTGCAGCTACAGCTTTGAGGGGTGTTTGCATTGTGAATCAACACTGAAGTGGCAAATTGTGAATGAGGTATCTTGGTATTTCATTAGTTACCTCAGAGGCTGGTATCAGCGTAGTCACAGCAGCATGGAGCTTATGTACGTGTTTGGTTTGGAAATAATTCTGTCCTGATCGGTAACCAATATTTAATGACATCCACCTGCACGACCTGATTCAACCAACAGCATTGCAACAAAACTTGTTTTCTTGTGTCCTTGGCCAGTATGCCTTTTGCAGAACATGTCTGTTGCATTTTATTTTTTTTTAACTAACTCTCACACACACACACACTCCCTTCACAAAGTTGTATAAGACTAAATTAGTATTTTTTTCCACATTCTTCCTGTTTTTAATCTTGAAGTAAAACCAGAGGAATGTGACATAGTGTAGCAGCTTGTTGTTGAATGATACCAGATCCTACTCTAGTTATTTTGTATAGCTGTAGAGAAGATACAATTAACTAGTAACTTTCTAGTTAATCTGCCCTGCCATGCAGGGGGCTATGGTGGGAGTACTTCCAACAGGAAAACCAAAAGAAGAAAGGGAGTTCTGTCACTGAACTGGACCCACTCCACCCACTGGACCCCCACATGATTCAAATTTATTTTTAAACAATACAAAATCTTTTAAAAAAACATGTTAAAAATAAATATGCCTTGTCATTTTCCACCCGATGGCTTTCTGTTTCTGGAGCAAGTCAGGCACATCACCTGTATCAGTTTGCGTCTCAGACTGAACTCCCAGTGTATGCTTCAGTTGCTGTCTGTCTGTAGGGTTTCAGGAGGGCAAGTTTGGAAAAACTGTAGAAAAACTACTGCTTGGAGGATAATCTTTATTCCTCCAGAGTGCAGTATGTTCAAACTATGAGGAAAATACCTTTCAGAAAAGTTCAGAAAAATGCTGTCTGTTGGGAGGAAGGAATGAAATTATTTGAGATAATAATAAACTAGAAAAATGTCAGCATCTCACAGGATGTGGAATCCAACAGGAGTCTTGAAATCATTTATTTCAAGAGCAAATTTATCATCAGCTTGAGGATACTACTGTGGAATACATGAGGGTGGAGGAAAGGATCTTAGGAAGCCAGCATGGACCTTTAAAACAGGCAAACTTAGAGCTAGAGATGAAATTCCAGGAGGGAATTAAAGTTCCTTTGTCTCCTGTGTTACAAACAACCAGCCCCACAAAGCTGTGCCACTGACGTATCCAGGAAGCTTTCCTCAGCTTACCTGCCCTGTTGGTCTGCTGTGGGAAGATCATCAACACTATTTGTTCTGTGCACACTGGAATATTACCGTATCGTCATTGGTGGCAAGGGCACATTACACATCCCTGTCCTCCTGGGAGGAGATGAATGCTTACAAGAAAAGAGCTATATAGTCTATGAAATTTTATTTGATGTGGGCACCATTTTTTTTCAGTTCCATTTTTTGGATGGAAATAAATGGTTTTAACCACAACCCCCTTTCCATTAATTTCCTTAATTGATTCTGAGAAGAAGCTGAAAAAGCAATGAAGATTCAGAAAGGTAGCGAAACGGGGACTTGACATAATCTTGGATTTCTGGTAACATCTGAATTGCCTGAATTTTGGGGGAATGTCGTCACAACTTTAAGCCTAAAAGGATCTGTATACTGAAGACAGCCAATGTGTCCCAGTGGCTTGCTCAGCAGCCTCACTTCAAGATGCAGGAGCTGTAGCTGTGCCATAGGAATCCATTTAGTATCTGACCTTCTCCTTCATGTCCCCTTTTTGGAGAGCTCTGCAGCCTTTCCTCACCAGTGGCATAAAGTCTTACTCACCTCTTACTCAGGTGAGGTGCTGGTAGGAGGACTGGCGGGTGTGTGTACTTTGCACTTGGCTTGGTGGATTGTGGTGTTGCTGAAGGAGGAGATTGCTGGAGGGGAACAGCTGCCATAGTGAGAGGTGCTACGGCTGTATTTGATGTGAAGATAAATGAAAATAAATGTTTTTGGGAAATGCAAAGTTTTTGCTCCTACTCCTAAACCTGTTCTTTGCTTGTAGAATTAAAGATCTGTATTAAATACTTCCTGTCTTGTAAGCAATAAAGATTGTGAAAAACAACTTTTGCCCCTTTTTAGTGTCAGTGAGAGACTTTATGAAGAGCAGTGTTCAAGTGTAAGTTCAGTACAGTGTTAAATAGCCTATCTAGGAAAAGCTATGGATCACAAGGTTTATTGACTAACTTGTAAATTTAGGCTGTTGCCTGTCTCTGACCCTTTTGTTTCTACAGAAGTTAGCTCTTTGTTCAGATTGGTGTGGGGTTTTTTTTTGGGTTTTTTTTTGTTTTGTTTTGTTTTTTTTTTTTTTAATTTGGACAGTGGATTAAAAACACTTGAGGCTTTTCCCCCCATGAAATATTTTATGTAAAGGAACAATAGAAGCTTCCTCTTCTGCACCATCAGTTTTAATGTAAACCCAGAGGGACAGTTTTACACTATACTCAGAAGATTTCTCTGAAGATAATGCTACACTGTGAGAAAATACATAGTGCTATTTCATCTACTGGAAACAAAGCTGCAATAACTTTTCTTAATTGGGGTGATTTTCAGTCTTTCTACTTGGTAGTAGAATAATGGCGTAAATAACGATGGAGTGCCCTTCGGGTACGCTTTCTCTAAGTACCATATTCTGTGCTTTCCTTCCTGAAGGAATCCATATGTTTGAAAATTAAAACCTGCCTCTTCAGCTGATTTTTCTACCTCATGCTGCCCAGGAAACAAAGAAATCTCTGCTGAGAGTCTGAAATGTGTATTTCAATGGGATATGTATTTCATCCTGGGAGGGCTTCCCAGCACATGCAGCACACTCGTTGGAGGACTTAAAGTGGATCTGAACACTGCAGTATGAGCAGTGATAGAGGTGTTGCCTCGCTGGTTCTGCTCTTCAGCTTTAAAGCAATTTGTGCATTCTTTGGGGCAGAGACTTTGTGGGAAGTCTGGTATAATGGACCCTTGAGCCTTGATGGTACAACCAGACAGCATTCCCATGGGTAACAGGGGCAGTAGGTGAGTCTACAGCAGCAGTGTTTTAATAGAGCAAATGAAAACGTTGTAGTGAAGTGCTGTATGGGCTAGTCAGGTTCAGCATTACACAGGTGACAAAAATTGTTTCGATGGAAATGCAATCTGTGTGGCTCCCAGTGCCATTTGCTAGGTGACGTCCTTGTGGCGGAGGCTGTAGGGATGAAACAGTTCCAGCAGCCCTACACTAGGAGTTCCCTCTTTACTGTGTGGTTTCTTCTTAATATAACAGATTGCAAAATACTGAGTAAATATTCCATAGATTTCTGGGTACACAAGGATTTTTTTTTTTTTTTCCCCCCCCAGTAAAGATAAATTGGACAGTGTCTGGCTGAATCCAAATAAATAAATAAATTTAAAAAAAAAAAATCCTGTGATGGAATTAGTGCTCTTTTGAATAGTTTCTAGATAAGTATGTGTTTTTCATATAGTTACTCTGTGAATATAATGGTTTGTTGTAACGATCGGGTGCCTGAAATTAAAAAGTTCTGAAGAGGTAGCAAGAAAAGAGGTGTCTCTATGTCATCTCTTGGTAAACAATTGGAAGTTTTTAACATAACAGTCAGTATAAATAAGGAGTCCAGCTCATCCTTCTAGACACCCTACCAAAGTGACTTTAACTGCAGAAAAAGTGGTCTCTGAACACAGAAGAATAAGGAAAGTTAAGAATTAGGGGAAGGCAAGTCTGAATTGAATAGGTGACTGGTTGTTGTAGAAAGAAATTGAGCAACTCTTTGTGGTGCCTGAAGAAGTCAGATGGGCATAAACAATGATACCTAAGTGCTTATTTTCATATTTGTACTCCCAACCCCAATCAATCTAGCAATAGGGTAGGTGAGAAGTTACATTTTGAGGTAGGTACAGGTATGAGGTCAAAGCTTTGAAGAAAGGGTGCATTTTGGGAGGTATAGTGGTATAATTTGTTTTCTAACCCTAGCAGTTTTGTTTGCCATCAAGCAATACATGTTTCCTTTTTGTTGCATTTTTCCTGCTTTTTTGTGTCAGAAGAAATTGAAAAAATGTGCTATATGATATCATTACTATAAATGGAAATGTCCGCAGGGTTTGAAATAAGATGTATTTGTGATTTGGTACCTACAGTATGTGTGGGCACGTGCAGGCAAAAACCGTACAGGATGTCGGTTTTTAAAGAATTCGTGTGTTGCAGTATTCATTCATGTTAGAAAGTCAGTGTTCAGAAATTTTGGACCTGTTGATTCATATAAATTATAAATGTTTTTATAGATGGTAATGAATCAAAGAGCAATATGTTTTTGGCACTGGTGAGCATGAAGTGGTTAAAAAGAGAGATTTTCTGTTAAGTGTTCTGACTTTCCCTTAGTGTGCTTATGTTCACTTTACTACCAGTTAAATGCAGATTCTGTTTGTATATTCTTTGATGTAGTACCTAAATAAGGGAACATGTACTTAAGTTCCCAAACTCTCTCTTCAGATGATACAGTATTGTGTTTCAATGATATAATTAGAGAATTATTTGACTATAAATGATGTGGTTTTTCTGGGGTCATTTAGCCATGTGCAATCAAGAGCTCATTTAATTCTTGTTGATGGACACGTGTCAAGCCTTAAACATCTCTGCTGATAGCTAATCTACAACCTCGCTTGGCAGCTTGCTTCTGTTAAGTGTTCTTCTAGTGTTTGTGGGTTTCAGTGGTTCAATGATTAGGATCCCTTTAACTTCTGAAAGAGAAACATGTTTTCTTGTTCTGTGTGTACTTCTGATACAATTGTTCTGATACAATTATTGAAGATCCCCTTGCTTATTTCTAGGTGAAAGTCATTCTTCCTTTCCATCATCTTTGCTGGGGCCTGTGTCTGCACCTGATTCTGTTTTTGCTAGCAGTGCCTTTTTTTTTTCTTCTCTCTCAGCATTGTTTTTCTGAGTCTCGTGGTCTAAACGTTTCTTCTTTGGGAAAATCCTAGGAAAGAAAAGCAACGTGGTTTGTCCGTTTCCAACCCTTAACTTCTAGTGGACTATTTTAGTGGTATCTTGAGATTTTTCTGTAGAAGAAGAAGGGAAAACAGCAGCTTTAGGTGTGGGTTTCACCAGTACAAAAATGAGGATGTTTAGCAAATGCACCCAGTGCAATATGGCAGTGTCTCTCTGATAAAGACATTTGGTAAATATCTAAATCCTAGCAGGTGGTTAGAAGATACTTGGCCTAACATAAGGCAGGATCAAGACACAATGGATTCCCAAAAGAGTGAGTGCCAGCACTTAATTTTAGTTGAAAAGCACTGTCTTTTTTTTGAATGAAAGCCACCAGGTATGTATCTTTATCAGTATCATATTTGAGGCTTCACTTCGCTTCTTGCAAAGTTTTTCTCAGGCTGAAATTCTTGCAGGCCACTTTGTGATAGCCCAGGGCAGGAGAAAGCAGCAGGTAATGGATGCTGTCCAAGTGATGGCCTGGCCAGTTGTTGCTTCATACTTAGGACTCACTCTTCCTTCTGAGCTAACTTAAATAACAACACGTGATACAGCCTTAATGCTCTCTACATAACACGTAGTCATCAATGTCTCTTACGTGCACAACCGTGCCGTGAGTTCAGCTTACTCTAGGGCAGGTGGAATGGCGAAACAGGTTAGAAATCCTGCGTGTGGAAGGGTCTTCTTACTTTGGTTGTGGACAGTGCTGGGTCATGAGGTAAGTTATTGTGAGTTGAGTGTACTCCGAAATTTTGTAGTTGTGAGACCTTTTTTTTTTTTTTTTTTTTTTTTTCTCCTACTGAAAAACAGAAAAAGTATTTTTTTTTTTAAAGAGGATCTGGGAAATTGCCTCGGGTGATGATAGCCAGTCAACTGTAGCAAGAAAGACATAGGAATCTTTATTTAAAGGAGGCTGGAAAAGGGATAAAAAGCTGCCTGAGTTTATTAAGCATAAATCTTTGTAAATGAACCTGAAAACTGGCTTTGTTAAGCCCTCTCTTTTTTGAGACATGGGAAATCTTAGGGATCTTAAACTGTCTGGACCTAAGTACTGCATAGATGGTAATTAGCTGAGCTGAAGAAATTGCGGATTGATACTGATTGGGGATGGTAAAGAACAGGCTAAAGGAAAGTTGTCAATGGGCTGTATTAAAAACAAAAAAAGTAAGTATGACTGAAGGGAAATTCTGTTTAATGTTTCCATTATAGACTTTGGCACAAAAAAAATGGGTGTGTGATGACATAGACAGTTAGAAGGTGTTTCTGAAGTGGGAAGGGATGAAAATAAAAGAAGAACTTGATAGTAAGGCTACAGTATTAAAAATAGAATGTAATTGAACAGCACGATATTAAAGGTCAGGCAATTAGTAATCTGGAAATTTCTCAGCTGGAAGCAACAGAAGCGAAAAGCTTGGGAATATTAGTTTACATGTAACTGAGTTGCTGACTTGATGTGATGAGATAGATGCGATCCCAGGAGGTGTTGAACAAGCCTCTCTTGGGCAGGGAAGGGAGCGGGTGTCATGGCCAGGGTGAGGAGCCCCAGTGGATGTTCCCTTGGGGAACCTTGTGCAGGTCTGGTTACACACAAGGATGAACTCGGACTGGAGTATGTGAAAGCAGGGCTGCTAGGAAGTTGGGAAAATGGAACAGTATTTTCATTGATACTTCAAAAATGTAGTTAACTATTACTGGCAGGTGAAATGCTTTAATTGATTGTTATTGAAGTCAGATAGTGATCTTGCTAAGACTACCTTGCCTTCTTTTCCTCCACACAGATGTCTGTGTCGGGATGCAGCAAGGGACCAGTTGCTAACTAAGGGCTGGAAACTGGGAGCTCAGCATGGTCACGCAGCCAGCTGGGCAGTGCCCTCACTGGCAGGGGCCCAGGCCCACACCATGAGCCCCAGGGCCAGCCCGGGGGAGGGCAGCCAGGTTCAGCCAAGAGTCCTCATTGCTGGGCAGGTCCGTGGTGATGAGACAAGTCTGAGGCCAGGCTGGGAAGTCAGGGTCAGTACCAGGGCTGGTAATCAGGGGCAGACACAGCCCAGTGGCGGCTGGGCAGATCTGAGGAGAGGCTGAAATGTGAGTCTGGAGTGTAGGGTCCAGTTCAGCAAGGCTCCTGGCTGGGTAGGGGGATGGCTGCGATGCTGCTGCAGCATGGTACAGGTGGGGTCCCGGGTGAGAGCCTCAGCCTAAAAGTGGCTCTGAAAGGAAGGGTAGTCCCCAAGGAGGCTTCTTCACAACAGCTTTTTTTTTTTTTTTTTTTCAAGTGTGTGCCTACCAACACTGGCCCTGAGCCCAGGCAGCCAGACTCCTGAGGGCCCGGGGAACACCCAGGGGACTGGTGCTGCGAGTCTGTGTTAATAGATGTCTTCCTTGAGCTCTTCCATATTACAGTACCTGGTGCATTTACAGCTGTTCCTTAGCTTATGCGAGTGGCCAAGTTCCTCCCAGAGGAGCAACCCCTAGGGAGTGCTAGCGAACCCATCCAGTTTTCCCACATAAGATACTCCTACATGAAAACGTCCTTTAGAAATGCTGCCTTGTCAGGGCCTGGTGTGCATCCCCTGCCACCCCGTGGAGGTTTGGCTGTTGGGGGCTCAGGGCCAACTTTGATACGGCACAGCTGCATGACCTTGAGAGGCTCCGGCGGGGCCCTGCCCTCCCTAGCTGAGGAGGTGATTTCAAGGTTGGGCCCTCGCTTTTGGTGTCTGCCTGAGCTGCGGTGCAGCTGTGCCTGGCCAGGCACCCTGTTGGTCCAAACTCTGACCTGTGCATCTGACTCCCCCGCTGGCTTTGCACCTGCCTTGTCACTGGCCTGTTGGCTGACCCCAGTTACCATTGCTGGCCCAGCCTGCCCTTGTTGCTTCCTGGCACTGCCCTTCATTTTTGACTTGGGTTTCTTGCTGTATCAGTTTTGGGGTGTCATCAGGAGGCAGGCCAGATGTTTTTGGTGTCAAGACAGGAAGAGAAACAGACTCCTTTGATTTATATCCTCTACACATGTCATTTCAGATACCTTCTGATAACTCTTCCTTCTAAAATAAATAATTTTAATTTGTTTTCATGATCTCTTTTTATGAGATTCTCTCCACCTCCTCATGATAATCCATCTATCAGCCGTTGACCTTAGCAGCGATTGCGAGATTTAACATGCAGAAGTTCTTTATGTGATTACAGAGCAAAATATCTGTACTGGATTCTGGTTTAAAAAAAAAAAAAAAGTATAAATCTTGATTATTTTAATATCTAAGTCTAATGCATAATAGAGGAGTTGGGACAGGTCAAGGAGAGACTTTGCTTTGTCTGCAGACTGGATGACTTATCTGTAGTATATAAATCTGATAGCTTACAGCTCCTTTTTTTTAATCCTTTCTATCTCATGCTTCCCCTGAGTAAGACTCTTGCTCTGTTACATGACCTCTCATTCAACTCTGTATTTAACAGAAAAACTTCGTAACAGAAAAATACATCATTTTACTGTCCTGGTTTTTTCTTTTGTTTAAGGTTTAGTCTGTCTGGTTTAGCCCCAATAAAATCTGTCCTGGCTCTTTTCCAGCTATCTAAGTTTTAGATGATGCTTGCCTCTGTCCTGACTTAAACATGCAGGGAAACAGACAACAATTTAGAAAACCTTGACCTTGTATTGTAAAACCGGGAGGCTGAATTGTTCAAGAGAGACACTGGACAAAACAACAGAGATATTGTGCAAAGGAGAAATTTACTCAGCGTGGAAGGGAATGTTGTTAGATGACCTGTTGCAATGGGGGTAGGACCATTGTATTAAACTATGCCACAGTGATCAAAACAAGATTCCACTTGGTTGTCTTGGACTAGATTGAGGTGGGTCAGCTAGTAACAGACCAGCCCAGGAGACAAACATGAGGAAGAGTCGTCTGTTTTCTTCAAATTTACAACCCCTTTGGGAGAGAAAGTAAGGGAAATCCTTGCAAATCACTTTACATCCAGGAGGAAAAAAACCCCAGACACCATGGTTTGGGGTTTATTTATAACAGCAAGAGCTAAATTAAGAAGCAAACACTTTGGCTGAATGGATATTCAGAAGAGAAGCCACTGCTTTCCCACAGCTGCCAATGTGTTTTGTGGCCAGGTGTCCGAGCAGGGACTGAGCGAGGAAAGGATTGTGGCGGTTCTTGCAGGGTGCCTTAACTTAGTAAAATTAGAAAATTTAGTAGATGTGCTTGGAATTTCCATTCTGCTTCATACTGTACTTTCTTCTGCTGCACTCTGTGCTCTTGTGATGGGAATGTGTGCTTGCTGGGGATTTGAGTCAGTATGGCAAACTTCAGGTATTGCTTTTTAGAGACCTAAAGCCAGTGCAGTAGCTATAGGTGTCGCTAAATTTGCTAAGCATTTAATTCCTGGTTAATGAATGTAACGTTTGGTTTTATCCACGCGTTTTTATTCTTACCTCGTTGAGAACCTAAAGGATTAACAGGATGGGCACCAACTTTAGTAATTTTTATTCTGATATACAAAAGGTGCTTTCAATTTGCATTTTAACTCCAGTTCTGCTTTAACACTGATAATGCTGAAAGCCCAGTGATATTATTACACTTTGACACTGAATTACCAGATAAATGACTTGTCAGAGTTCATTTATGTTTCAGAATGTTTGGCAAAGAGTGACAGCTGCATAGAGCTTATAATTCAGTGATGCATTATCTCAGTGAAATAAAGTAGCTTCCCCTGAAAAATATATGCAAAACAAAATCTTGGGGGCCTAGATAAGGTGGTTTTAGATTCAAAATGTGATTGTGTGCCAAGTAAGAGGATTAGTTCTAGAAGTCAGATAACGCCAGAGGAAAGGAGATACAGTGACTTGCCTTCTTTTGTGTAAAGAGCAGAATTTTGGATGAACATTGGGCACCTGCACTGGAAAAAGTTTTCTCCCCTTTAAAATGGAAAAAGAACCAAGTTACTGATAGTGTTCAAATTCAGTTTTGTGGTTAGCGCATGCTGGTTCCCACTTTTTGGTATGCATGATCTCTGCACTCTGCCAATCAATGTGATGTGACTTTTCAAAGTATCTGAGAAAAATTGAGGATAGCAAGTAATTTAAAAACATCCAATGTCACACTGATACAAAATAAAACTTCTGTATTTCCAATTCAATGTCTCTTAAATGTGGGGGAGATACATTTGCATTAACCTCCAGAAAAAAAAGTAGCAAAAACTAAGGCAGACCCTGCTGCCTCTCCTGGTCCTCTTAGTATGATCTTGTATCAATTCAGGGTTGCTTTGCCAGAACCCCTGTGTGCAATGCACGATGTCTGCATTTTATCATTTCTTAATTTTCCACGTTCTCAGGTGGAAAAGTGAACTAAGTTGTCTTCGTTCCCTTTCTGCTAGTACTAAATGTGATGGGAGGTGGTGTTGCAGCTGCGGGTGCTGGAGGGCAGCCCTGATGCTGTGCAGGTGTGTGGCTCTGGGTCAGACCCAGGTGGGAGAGCGTGAGGCGGGAGGAGCCTCCATTGAGGGGCACCTTCTCCTCTCCCCTAACCTGCTCCAGTGGGGCCAAGTACCTGCCTGAGCCAGACCTGCTGCCTTGATCTGCTGGCTCAGGCCCACCTTGTCACCAAGGTCTTTCTTGGCGATCCCTGGGCCGCTGGCCAGCCCTGGCTCCCATTGCTGGACCTGCTCTGCCCTCTTTGCTCCAGTACGGCTGCTGCCCTGCTGTCACGCTGGGCTCCCAGATCCCTGGCCTCTGCGGAGCAACCAGCCCGCGCTGCTCCTGACCGTAAGGTGCTGGCTGTTCTCCTTTGTGGCGGTAGTTGGTTTACCTTTATTTTCCTCTCTGGATGTTGTGGCTGTGATCCGAAATCAGATGTGAAAAGATTTAATTTTGGATTGTTTTTTCCAGCCTAGTAGTGCAACAGAATGAAACAGTACTACTAATGTTGGTAAAATTTTAGATGGCATTCTGTACCCCTTGGAATAGGAGAATAGTACCGATTATGTTTTTTTTTAAAAAAAACTCTACACACAGTTGCAAACTTGCATTAATATCTTGTTTTACTTCTTTGGCTACTATAAATGCTCTCATAATACCAGATTGCCAGATATTATTATGGCCTGATTACTGGATTTTCAGCCTTAACTATATTGTTTGCAAAAAGAATTTTATAATTACGTATATTCATCAGTTCAATTCATGAAGGACAATGTGTGGTGTACAGGAAATTAGAGCCGTGGAGATAAGAAACTCTCCCTCCCCCACCTAGCAACTGTGTAATTAGAAGTGCTCATTTAGTGGATCAGTTCTCAATTATCTGTTAAGTGTAAGTATTTGAGTTAGATATGTTCCTTTGTCTAACGTGACTGAACATAATTTAACTTAGAGTGTGTGAGATGTTGGCTACAGAAGGCAAACTGACAGATGACATTTCTTATAAATTGTGTTTCTGAATATGAAACTTTGTACGTGTAGTCCATGTTTATTCTGACAGGGAGCTGAGAAGTAAAAGGTAGAGCTAGCACTATATAACATTCTGTAGGGAATACTTCCAGGGACATGCTGTATAGTTTCAATTTGTTATAATGAGGTTTTGTTGTAATAAATACACATAGTAAATTGCATAGGAAGTATCAGACAGGATTGATGGTGGCTATAACACAGTTCTGTTTATGGATAGGTACATAAAAAGGATCAGATACTGCCAGTCTCTAATTCAGGTACCCTGCTGTTGAAAGAAAATCTCTCCCGAAGAGTTTGATCACTGGAAAAAAGGAGTCGACAGCATAAACTCATTTGTGTGTGCATGGTGTGGGTTTTCTGTTAGTTTTGTTTTTTCTTTAACCTCTTGCTGTCCCTATGGGTTATTTTGTGAATGTTGTCACTATCTGCTAGAGTCTGTCATTAGTTGTTTTCACATTTTAAACTGTAGCACTTGCTAATACCTTATACTTAGTTGACCAGTTTCAGTCTTCATTTTTAAATATTCTGAACACCAACTAAATGACATTACTGGAAAGCTGAGCTTTACCAGTACAGAAGCATTTTTGCAAAGGAAGCTAGAGGGTGAATTTATAGCACACTCATGACTTTGTCCCGTGTGATTTTACTATCACAGTAAGGATAGTGTTACCCAAGGTAATGGGGCAGGCGCAATCTTTTCAGCTTTAGGAGATCTTGAGCACCACTGGTCTATAAAATCGGAGGCTTGTTTAAGGGAAAATGCATGAGACCTGGTGGTGCCATGGGCTGCCCTCAAGCAAGTCAGGCTGATTTTGGGTGATGTGGGTTGCCTCGTTCCTTTCTTGCAGGCTGCTTCTTCCTGCAGTTCAGGCAGGTCCAAAGACGTTAATTTAGACTTCTCTTATAATCCTTATGGTCCTTGGGGACGTGTACTAATCTTGTTTAGCTGTCTGCTTGCTAATCTATTAATCTTATTTGTAAATGTGTTAAATATTGGACTGCACCTTATCTATAGCAACCTTATCACAAAATTCAGGCAACACCAGATAGAACATGAAGTGTTGGATAACAGATTTAACAAGCAAAATCAGCACCTGTGTTTCTTTTGCATATTGCATACATGTGATTTTTTTCAGAATTTTCAATGTCAAAGTTTCAAACACTAAAACAGATGCTTATGTGCATAAGACCAACTTTTAGGCCTACGGTGAGAAAGTTCACCTTGGAAAGAAAATGCAATAAACTGCTTATCCCTGCTCCGCTTGTTACCAGTGTTGTTCAAGCCACCTGCTTTTTCTTTCTGGTATTTTTGACTATTTAGTATAATCAAACTACACTTACGGCAGCTGTTCTCAGTTGGAAAATGCTGCTTCTGTTTCAGAAGTAAAAAGCTTCCGAGTCCTGATTCCCACCCCCGAATTACATGAATTGACCTAGTGACAGATACCTCCTTACTTCATACAGAGGTACTGGTTGTAGGTGAAGAGTAGTGAATATAGCAGTAAGGTGTACATTCGCACCGTGCCTTCCTTCACGTAATACCGCACTTTCAGGGTGAAAACAAGTGAGCCCGCAGCAGTGGGAGCGTGCCTGGTGTTTTGAGGCGGTCAGTGAAGCCTGAGGCAGGTTGCTCGCATTGCACTCAGTGCCTCCAGTTCTGGGGTGTGTGTGGTAATGGTTCAGGCCCACCTCTTACAGCGTTGATACTAGATCGCCTCGCGTAATACAAGGACGATGCGTTTCTCATCTACAGCTGTGTACTAGCAAGGGTCTTTTGTGATGCACAAAAAAAGTGGACATTTTGGTTCAGAACGCTTGGCTTTTTGATAAAAACCTGAATTGCATGAAAGGACATAAAGCCTGAGGTACTGTTTAAACCCTGTAATTATGCCCAGTTATCATGTCCTCAGCCCCAGACCCCCTCTCATCACTTAGTTTAAAACCAAGCTTTAAAACAAGATTTATTTTTTTCCCACACCCCTTTTGTACCATAGATATAAAGCAGAATAATTAAGCTTTTTACTGGTCATTTGCTGTTGTTTTGCACAGATTTATTTCAGCTAAGTGGCTTTCAAGCGTATACAAAGAATAATAAGAGAAGATTTTACTTGAGCTCTTAAACTATAAACCATCTGTCTGTGAAATGTGATGTTGGTTTCCCATAAACCTTTTTTAAAACTTACTGATTGCTTAAAAGCAGTAGAATAAAGTAGGGCATGGTGTAATATTTCTAAGCAGGTTTGTCACAACTGCAGGAGGTGCGTTAATTTTGAAATCAGGCCTTCGCTTCTGCTCAGCACATTTGTGTGTTTTCATTAATGTGTCCAAAGACATATTCTGTTGTATTGGGGGTGGGGGATACAAGTAGATGCACAAGTTTTATGCTCATCTGTGCAATAGGTGATCCTCTCTCTCTTTCTTTGTTATTAGTCCTCTTGGAAACCTTTCGTATGCTTTGTCTTGTCTTGCTTTCTTTCTGTGGTCTTGTGCGTGTAGGTGTACATCTCTCCACTTCCCTCCACAGAGTAATTTCCTTTCTTGTTCCTGCAGCACGTTCTAGTGCATAAAGTCAGATTGGTTTCATGATTAGAAAGTAAATGTTGTTTCATGTATGTGAATGCTAGGTCAAAAAAGGTATTTTCAGTATAAACAAACGCATCACAATCAGTTTAACTGCTCTTTCTGCACATAGAATATTTGAGAATAGGTAGCAATTCCAATTTATTAGATTTGTTTGAAGTCATCTTTATTTCCAAGTTATTTGGTGATTTGACTGGGACTTCTGAAAGATTTGGTGTGCAAGTCCTAGATTTTTCTCACAGTTTGGAGATAGTTTAGTCATAAATGTGGCACATATTAATTCTGTATATAAACAAAAAAAGAGAAATCTGTGAAAATCCAGTGAAAAGAGAATGCAAAAAGGATGAAATGGCATTATCTTTAACCCAGTGGAGTACTTGCATCATTTTTCACCATACAACTCAAATAATTGGGAGATTTGATGAGTGATTATGCAAAGCAAGAATGTATTTCTTTTCCTTTGGGACTATTCCTTTGTATAATTATCCATCAGTAGGGCTAATCCACGATATCTGGATGTTATCATGTAAATGCTGCTTTCCATCTGAGTGTTGATGATATAAGATGTTTCATCATAAATACGTTGTCCCTTTCTATGTTCTCCTACCACGGTTATCTTCTCTAAATCTGTGTGAGATGTCATGCTTCTAAAGAGTAATTCAGAGTGTGAATGTGGAAAAACTTTAGGAATAGGTCACTATTTGGAAGGGGGAAGCGTATGTTTATGTAGCTTCTATGAATATTTACCTTAAGAGCTCATTTGTGATAAACATCACATTCATGGCGCTCAGAGAATCGTGGGCATGTTGCAGCTCCCCGTGCTGAAGGCCAGCCTTCAGAGAAGACTGAAATTTTTAAGAAGGTGGAGGTGAGCTGGAGGCCCAAGCCCCGTCTGGGGCTTGGTTCCAGTGCTGCTCGTTCAGACTTGCGTGTCTGGCTTGGCGAATTGGAGTTAGGATTAAAGAGACTGAAAATTTGAAAACAATAGCTATAGATAAACATTCTGTAGCCCGTGATGAAAGTTACTGATGTGCGTATTTTAGAAAGCAGTTAGTCAAGTGTCTGGGCTTAAGGGTAAGAATACTGTAATATGTAACAACTAGGAGACAGAGGCAGTTTTCAATTAATCTGAAAATATACGGTAATTCCGCAACCTTCATTATGACAATTTCACCACAGGGAAAAATCTCTCATTATATGAGCATTGACATGCTTTGATTAAAATTTTAAACGTGTGACAAGTGAAAATTTTTCCACATTACTAGCATGTGGAGAATCTGCAGGGGGTTTGAGGACCTTTTTTAATAGATGAATAGAACTTACTTTACTAGAACTTCTTAATGAAGATGTGATATCTTCAGTCTAAAAATTAACTTGAACTCTAGTTACCCTTACATTTACCAGAAAAGTGTGTAGATTTCAGCTTCCACAAAACAAGTCTTCATGTACTTGAAAGTATAGAGAAAACTTTTTTTTTCTTCCTTATGACTTCCTTGAGAGCGGGGTTGGGTCCTGACAGAACAGTCTCAAAGGTTGAGAACTTCCGTCTGTCTGTGAGAAAGGTGAGGTGGGATTACTTCCATGGTTCAGTAAAATAATTTCTGGAGAAGTTTTAAAACTGGGAGAATCATTAATGGTGAGGCTCTGTCCTCTGAGAAGTACAGCCCGTCCCATAGATGACTATTCTAATAAGTTTTTTTTCACACCTCCAGGCCACCTTCTCCACCTTAAAGTCGTACCAAATAATTGGTATTCTTAATAGATAGGAGGAAAAAACATGCAAATATGCAGAAAGATCTTTACGCTATGAGTAGGGCAAGTAGTTTAACTTGTTATTGCGGAGTCTTGAATCGATTACATTGCTATGAACAAAGAATTTGGCTGGATTTGGGGTAATAGTTAAGTGAAGGGCTTTTTAGGGCTATAGCAAAAAATCCAAGTACAGCCTGGTACAAAAATAAATAATTAAAAATGATAACACCCTCCTCCAGGTTACTTTGCAACGTTAGACAGTATCTACCATTAAAGAAGTCTAATTCTGCCACGTTTAGAAGTATACAGTCTTCACAAGGGTGCTGACGGATGAAATAACTCTGTCCTCGCTCCAAGCTGACGCGCTTTGACTGTGACGGCCTCCTTCAGGAGGACGGTGTGTGCGCGACTGGGGCCGCGGCCCTGTGCTTCCCCTTCTGACCCTGCCTCCTGCCCGGCCAGGATGCGCGGGTAGGAATTGAGGCCATAGGGATGACTCTCATCACTCCGCTCTTATTTTTTAGAAATCCTGCTCTTTGAGAAAAGTACTGTAAACTGTTCGTGTTACGGGTGCACTTTAGATTGCTATTTAACACTTTTGGTTTTCCTGTTTAAGGATGTCAGAAAAGTGTAGATTTTTATGGAAAAGGAAGTTCTCTTTTATTGGAAAAAACCACAGAAGCTTGCAGGCAAAACATCTAGTAGTTTCCAGCACTATGTGCTTTTTTCTTTCTTTTTCTTTGTAACGGTAAGCTTTGACTTGACATTTTAAAAAACGCTGCCCCCATGCTAAAAAACCCACTCTCCCTGATAACTCCTCTACCTCTCTCCTGAATGCTAATAGTAAATTTCAAATCCATTGTTATACATATTGTTAGTCATTTTTCCCGTTTCCATTTATTAACACTGAACGTCATTTGGCATTTTATCACTCGTTCAGTAGTATGAGGTACTTCCATGCTTTGTAGTCAGCTATAGATGTGGCTATTGCAAAATACTTGGTATAATACACAGGTTGTTGCCTTTTCCAGGCCACAGATCTCTAAGATACTGATGCATCCCACTGCCAGCCACGCTCTGTTTTAGATAGGCAATGATTAACCCAGCCTTTGGTATCTTACTCAGTGCTGCAGCAAGAGAGGGACTGACCCTTCCTAGAAGGACTTCATGTCCTTCGAGGGACACTACTGAAAATGTGTGTTTTCTGGTTTGTGTTTGTTTGGAGGTTTTATTTATTTATTTTTGAGGGTGCAAATACACTTCTACATTAACTGAACACCTATTGGTCTAAACTTGTGTACTTTTTCAAAGAATTCAAATAAACTTGTGAAGTAGTTTGTTTAAACAAAAGGCACGTGTTTGTTTCCAAATATATTTAATAATTCTCTTACCGTAATTGCTCTCTGTTTTCCCAGAGCAAACTAGACTTCTCTGTAGTTCTGTGAATCACCTTGTGTATTAACCTTTATAAAGATTAGGATTGTGTTAGTTATATTTTGTTCCTTTTTTGCAGGATGCAAGTGGTAGGAGACGAATGTTATGAGTCTGGCACCTTGATGTTGTAGTTCTGTTAGAATTCCTGATTGAATTATCATCTGCTTCAGAAAGTCTGTTGCAGTTTGATATTTTTGTTTGTTTGTTTATAATCACTTCTATTAAGCTTCAGTTTGAGTAAGTCTGTCAGTGATTGACTTAGTGTGGGCCTCCTATCTTCTTCTGTAGTGAATACAAATGCAAAGAATTTGGTTAAGCTTTCAGCAGCAATTTCAGCTTATTTTTGGTGATCCGTGTGCCCCACTGAGTCTGATCAGCTTCTTGCTTTTGATGCACCTGGAAAGCTTTTCTCATCTAGTTCATTATGATTTAAACGTTTTATTTTTTAATCTAATCTATTTTTTTCCTTTCTATTTTCCTCATACGAAAGCTTGCTCTGTTAAGTATTAAGTGCCTCCTTTCTGTGCCTCTTTGATTGTGCCATTGTTTTCCTTTGATGTTTTTTGGTTAGTGCTTTTTCTGAACCTTTAACAGAGTGTCTTTAAACTGTGTCCATTTTGCTCACAGAAATTTATTCTTTTAGGTGATCTGTTTAATTTTTTTACTACGTTGTTTATCTATAAAACTGTACATAGCTTATAGATATAGTTTACTATATATAGGGTGGTTTAAAATATTGCTCTAGTAATTTGCAGTACTGTTGCCCCTACTGCAGAGATAATGTGACTATTGCTGCCAGCACTACAGAGCGGCGACGGTAATTTCTGTGCAGTACTTTGGATTAACTCAAGAGTTCCTTTTTTTTTTTCCCTTCTAAATTCTCTGCCGAATTACTTTTAAAAGGAGTTGTTTATGATGTCTCAAGACTTGGTTTCTCTTTCAGTCTCCAGTGTGCCTTTTGCTCTGCCCGTGATTGAAATCTTCCGTTATTGTAGCCTTTTTTTTTTTTTTTTTTTTCTTTTTTCTCCTCCCAGATTTCTGTATGAATAATGGAATTGAAGAAATAGTGGGGTTTTCCCCCTTTCTGGACGTGGTATTGTAATCTGTAATGTTTCTGGTATGCTGTATTTGACTTTGACAGGAAAAATATCAGTTGAACTGTATATACAGCAACCGAACTCAAACATTAAATAAAACCCTCAAAAAGTACTGATACCTAATAATGAGGATAGAACTAAGCAGCCCAGATGGCATTAATCTCAAGAGTGAGGAAAGAGCAACAATAAATACTGTAGAAGTATAAAGGAGAGTCTTTTAAAACAAACAAACAAAACAAACGACTACCAACAAACAAACCCTTAGTCAGACATGTCATATGATGGATCATTCTTTTGTTAAGTAGATAGTCTGACAATTGCAAGGGTTTTGTTTTGTTTGTTTGTTGTTTTTTTTTTTTTGTTTTGTTTTGTTTTTGTTTTTGTTTTTTTGATGTTCAGGCCTTCTAGTAGTTAATTAAATTTCGCCTTTTGTGGGGAAAAATTAAATTAAACATTTTGCAAATGAAATCTGTCAAATGGTTTGCTGTACGTTTCACATCAAGTGTATCAACTTTTCTTTTCCCTGGAAGAGGTTGAATGGACTAATTTACATATGCCAAAACCAAGAATAGCATCTAGAAGCTACCAGATGCTTTTATATATACTTTAATATTAAATTCTTTTTTTTTTTTTTTTTTGGTGTGCTTTGTTAATCATCGTATTTCCTTCAGAAATTGTAGGAGTAGAATGCATGTAACATGCTACCTGAGAGCTGTTTTTTTGCTAGATGTATACTTCCGTTATTGCTAAGGAAAGGCAAGGAGGAGCGGGAAGCAGATGGAGCCCCGATAGCGCACCCGGGGAGTCCCTAGCCACGGTGTCCCTGACCAGCATGCAGGGGCGGTAAGCCTGGGGGCAGTGGGCGTTCCTCCGGTACCCAGCCCTCCGGGAGCACCCGTTCTGAGCGTGGGAGAGCCTGCCTTGCCTCTGCTGAAACGGGCCTGTTGCTGGAGGGAGTCAGTATGTTCTTGGCTCACCATGTTGAACCTCGTGATTTCTGTTTGCTGGGTTGATCTTTGCCCCATTGAGTGACTGAGACGAGTCCTCCTTTGAGTATTTTACAACCGAGTAAAGTGTTTACTACTTTTGGACAATAATTCACTGTGAGTTTCCCTCATGCCCTGAAACTTTCTGTTGAGCTCCCTCACCCCTTTGATATATGTCCATGCTCCCAAGCTTTCTGCCTCTGAAAAAGCATTTGCCTCTGAAATAGGACTGGAAACATGGGTGTCAGTGTTGAATCTGGACGTCTGATGAACAGAGTATTATATGTTTAGGATAATTTAGCTGTAGTTGTTTGCTTGTGTGACAGGTTTTTTTCCTTAGTCTCCTAGCAGGCCATTGCATATTAATCTTCTGGTGCAATTTGGGAGGTCCAGGTATGGCTCCTGTCTGTGGTGCGTGACCTCAGGCTGTGGGTGTATGAGGTTCGTGATTTGGCTCCTTGCAGGACTCCCGTGGCTGGTGAGTGGAGGATGACAGGATGGAGCCAAGGTGATGTCAGCTTTCAAGCTGCAGGTCTCATGGAGGGCCTTGAGCAGCAGCAGGATGTGCTTTGTTGTTCAGCGTGGGTGATACTCCCGACGGGTGGCCTGGCTGTTTCTGGGTTCAGCAGTATTTTACTGGTATGATGATGAGGGGGGAGCAATCCATTCCAGCATAGTCCTGGACATCCCAAATCCTCCAGGCAAGGTACCACAAGGACATCATGATCTTTAGTTCCCCTGCTGCCATCCCCTTACCCTCCAAAGTCCCAGAGCACCTGCAGTGCTTGGGATTTGTTTGCCTTCCCAGTTAGCTCATTTTGCTCACGGCCAAAACCAGTCCTTTGCAATGGGAAGGAGCAGCTAGGCCAGTGCTCACAAGCACAGGCAGCCCTCAGGAAACTTGGCCAGTATAGAGGGCCTGCCCTGCAGTAGACATTTCAGACGTTTCCAGCTAAATAGCAGGTATCTTGTGAGTAGATGGGTTTCTTCAAACTGCAGTGTCTAAAGGTATCTGATCTGCAACCGGGAAAGCCCCCAAGTCTTTACCTGGTGGTTTTCAGATGACTCTCCTCTCTGTAAAAGAAGTGCTCTGGTAGATTCCCATATCAGTAGGACAGTTTAAATTCTTTTAGTGGTTTTAAGTACATCAAATGTAGCAAAGTATGAAAAGTAATAAGACAAACTCATGGATGAAGAATCCATCCAGGGTCAGCTAACACAGAAGTGCAGATGTAATGTCTGATTGAGGAGGTCCTGAAAATGTGGATTACTTAGTCAGGACAAATATAAAACTATATTACTGTCCATATACTTATTTCTTAAGCATTTGCTGTTGGCTACCAGTAGACACAGGACATTGGTCTAGGTTATCTGTGTTCTGACCCAGTGCAGCCATTATTTTGTTCTTATGTACAGGCGTAGTACAGCTGCGTTTGCACTTTTCTGGCCTTCGCTTTCACACCGGTAATGGCAAGTTGTAGATAGTGTAAGGGTACAAGAGGAAGATCTGCCTTTGAGAACTGGTTGTGTAATTTTCATTCCCAAGATGAAATAACGCAGTGGCGCACCGTTCTCCTAGGTTTATTAACAAACCAGCCTGCTGAACGGCCTTCACAACAGCTGCATTATTAGACCCTGTTGGCAAAACCCAGCAATTTTTCTTTAAGGTAACAATTTGACTCTTGTTGCATCAAAGCTGAACTTGAAATACCTGATTGCTTGCCAAGTCTTGTACCCACCTGGGCAGTAGGGCAGCCTACAGAACTGGCTGTTTTCTGTCATGTAAATACTTGGTTTTTAACCTTTGCAAAGGTTACAATGCAAAAATCAAAGTGCAGAAGTTTTGTCTTGACAAATGCAATTTTTGTCAGTGCTAAAAATCGATAGTTTCACCTGGGCAAAACTGGTATAAATTGGTAGTTGAGTGAAGCTCATTGCCCCATTTGTCCTGTAGTTTCTTTTCTGCTGTTTGTTTCTTTCCTTGTTCATGGAAGGTTGCAGATTAATATATATGGTTCATTTAGCACGGAAGGTGTGTGGATTTTCTTTCTTTTTGAAAAAAATTGCTTTCTGTCAGTACCATGCCCCGTAAAGACAGAGGCTTATCTGTGAAACCTCCTTACAATGATTGTATAATGAATTCCAACCAGTTCATTAAAAGTGAAAATCACCAAAGAGACCTTTTAGGGCTAATCATGTATGCTGTATGGTTCGGTGTAAGTACAGTGTAATCTGAGCAGGCAGATAAGACCTTGTCTCTGTGGTAATCTTTTAATATTGTTCAAAGTGTTAAATAAAAATAGGCTGAATGTGAAATTTCATATAATTCTCTTACGGCTACATTAAATGAAGGGTTTCATTTTTTATTTGGGTAAAATTAACTCTTGTCGACAAGTCCATTTGCCTGACTCAGTGAAGTGCTTAGTTATCTACATACCTTATCATATTTGAGGCAGGTTAAATAAAACTTGCAAGAAAATTGTTTGTTGTGTGGGGTTGTTTTTACTGTAGAAGTTCAGGAGCTGGCATAGTTGTTTTCTAAATTAAAATAACTTCACAGATTGTAAACTATTAATTAAAATTTTCACCATCATATTCAGATACTTTTTTCTGTAAATGACTGAAGAACTGGGCTTTCTGGCCAGGCTACTCATAGAACTTAGAGTCCATAAGCTTATAGGTACTGGACTGAAATGCTTCACCTCGTGGGGAATATTCACAGTGCCTGACTTGAGATACTCATCTGACTTAGCTTGTTTCCTCACCTCCTCCATTGCAGAAGGTAAGAAAAGTTGTGTTGCCCTCTTGAAAATTTAATTAAATTTTTTGTATGCTGAAAGTTATGATATTTCCATGATAAGATTATCATGGACAAAAGGGGGAACAGTAAGACGGTTTATCTTTGTTCTTGATGAGGGGGTGTGTGTCTTTTTTTTGAGGTGGGGAGACTGTGGAATCTCAAAGGTGTGTGCAAAAGCTGTGGGGAAAAGCAATGTAATTGAATATGAAATATCATACTAAGATCCAAGACTAATGGCTGCTACAGTAAATCAAGTATTCATGCTCATTTCTAGTTCTAAACTGATTTCAGCCATGCAGGAAAATGACCTGCACGCCACTGCTGACATTTCAGTCAAAATGTTTGTTCAAGAAACTCATTTGTATTGAAAAATAAATAAATAAAACCTGAGTGAATATTTTGCCCACTGTAAATATATTTTTCTAAGTCTCTTACAAAGGCATTTTTTATTGTTGTTTTGCCATGGGGAAAAAAATTACTTCTTGCTGAAAATGGAAATATTTAGACACACATACTAGGTTGGTGCCTAATGGGAATTGTAGCTACTGCCTCAGGCCTGAGTCCCGATCTGTACGTACGCTTGCTCTGTCTGTCTGTTCCCCCCCCCCGCACGCGAGCGGTGTACCTGGGTAGGTTGCAAATCGAACGCTAGCTTTCTCCTGTGGTGCAAAAAAGCAGGTTGGAAAATGTGGATGGGAGGAATCAAAACCAAAACTTTCAGTAAGGTATAGTAAGAACCAAATATCTTATTTGAAAATTAAAGTATTTTTTTTCCAATGGGGAAGAAGGGGAAATTTTTTAGGAACATTTTCAAGAAGGCGAAGTGGAGATGTGCAAGAACTGTGATGGAACATAATTTATAAGTTGCTATTAACAGAAACAGTTATGCTTCCATCTGTTATGCTTTGGTGACCCTGTCCCTGAAATAGTATCAGACGTATATTGGCACAGAGATGATGAGGATGACTTAAAAAAAAAAAAAAAAAAAAAATCATAAAATGCTATTACACATCTCATTACTGAGAAGCAAGGGTAATAATTTGCTCTTCTGCTTCACTTATCCATGTTAGTTCATTCAGGTATTGAAGCTCACTTGGGTATCTGTCATACAGTATTAAAGATTACTACTGTTTTCAAAAACGTAATAGGTAAATAAAATAGTATTGCTGTGACAGGGAAGGCAAACCAAGCATCTTTATCTTTTCAACACACACTGAGTAGATGGCATGCTGTTAAAAGGAACTGATTTGTGACTTGTTAAAAGGAAGTGCTATTCTATGTGGTTTGTGCTTACTATTCTTAACTTGCTGATGGTTTGATATAAATGTTGCTGCCCTGATTGGTGTGCCAATATTATCAAACCCTTATATGTCAGAGTGAAGGTTTGCGTCTTCAGCAATGTTCATTTGTAGCTTTTGCTGCTACTGATAAAAGCAGAAAGGGGCACGTAAGGTCCCCTCAGTGACCTCCTCCTCTCTTGAAACTTGTCTCCTGAGAGAAGGACCTGGCTTCCTTGTGAGGTTTGGCGGTTTGCGCATTGGCTAATTTTAGTGTGGACTTTCCCAGAGCCCGCTTCTCCAGTGACCGGGATATCTGACTACTGTACCTGTCGCCACGTGATCACAGATGCCACGTTCATGCAGCACATCATGTACGCAGCTTGATGTGGTATACTGGACACTAAACAGCATGCCGAGGACGCTAGCTGTCCGGTTCTGCAGATATGTGTGATAGCAACTCACACTACATGTTGTCTGATGGCTTACTTCTCTTTTATCACTCAGTAATCAGTTGCACTTAATGCTCATTAATACCTGACCAGCCTGCGAGCGCTCTAGCTCACGGGTTCAATCAGCTGGCACGTCTCATGTGGCGCAAAGCACTTGGGCCTTCCCGTCAATCTGAAGAAGACAGTAGTCATCTTCTAATGAAGACTGGGTGATGCTGCAAACAACCGTATGGCACCTGCTGGGATATCCCTCCAGGCTGTGGGTGTGTTCTGTTTCTTTAGTAGCATGCTCCTTCGGAATCTGATGATTGACACAAAACCCCTATCAGTGTAGCTAGTGGTGTTTGTCAGTAAATTAATGTTATCTGTGGTGTGATTACAAGGCTGATCATCAAGCAAGGGCTGTTCATTCCTACCCTGTTTATGAGGCTTGGGCTGCCTTTCATCAGTTTCAATCAGCTCTCTGTATCGAGTGGCAAGTTGTGATATCAAATCCTGCTGCTCTGAGGCGCTGGCACGAAAAGTAAATTAAGGCTGGGATGAGATGTGATTGTAATTCATACGAGCAAAGTCATTCTGATGAGGCAAACAGAAGTAATGTTTTTACAGAGACTTTCCCTTCAGAGGTGGGCAACTGAAACGTCACCAGAATGGTTTTATACCGGATCTGCTGTGGTATTTGAGGGTCTCTTGGTTCAAGACATACTTTGATGGCAATTGCTTAGCTCATGAGTTTTGACCAAGGCTGGAGATACGTGTTAAGCTGGAACACATGCAGTGCAAAGTGTGAGAAAATAAGAAAATTGGGGGGAAGGAGGGAGGAGGAATGTATCACATACTTCAAAGTATATCATAGATGTTACATATTTCAGTTAGATTTCATTCTATAATACACAAAAAATATGAAACTGTATTTTTAGTTTAAATATCGATTGGCTCAGTGCAAGTAGTGACAAGCAACCACATCAGCTTAGTGTTGCTTGATACTGTTAAAGGTAAGAGTGTAGGGTGATTCAGAAGTACTTCTGGCATGTCAACAAGTAAACCATGCACATTTATATCGGAATGAAACCTTTTTTTAAAGCATCTTAGATGGAGATGCTTCAAAATAAAACTAACTGCCAAGCATTAGGAGACTTCATCTACATGAAAGTTTGTTTTGCTTTACTGTGGATGCTTTGTATTGCTTCAGGCGCGCCTGGTTCTGACCACAGCTGGGAGCAGCATTCTGAGCAAGATAGGCTCGTGCTCTCATCTGCTAAGAAATGATGTCATGCCTCCTCTAAACACCTGACTGCATAGCTTTTGTAAACAGGCACCACCTCCCCCCTCTCCATTTCCAGGTTTTCTTAGGGTCTTGTGGTATGGTTTTATTTATTAATTTATTGTAGAAATTTTTTTTTCTTTCCCATTTTTCAAAAATAATAGTTGAATAGTGAGGTCTGAGCAGAGCAAGTACTTCTGAAACTGAACTGAAATAGCCATTACTGCTTGTCGGGATGGAAGATGGAAGTACCTATTGAGGCATAACATCCTGGCACTGTTTTGCTTTATAATATTTTTTTTTTATTATATCATGGAATCATTACTACATTCTAGCTTAAAATGAGTCTCACTCTTTTTGTTGCTCAGGAATTCAGTATGATAACAATTAGAAACAGTCACCTAATTACCAGCTTAAACATCTGGGGTAAATTTATATCCATTTCTTCTCATGTCAACACAGCCCTGCATCCAGGAATCCTTTTCACTGTCCCCAGTGGTGTTAAATTAATTTTCATTCATTTATCATTGATACCTAAATACAATATCTCAACCTTCATTTTGAAAACAAGTATTCTTCTTGTGCGGACTTGTGAAGTGGGCTTATATTCTTGCAGTTCTGGTAGATCTTATTTTATCTCTTCCCACTTGAATAAATCCTCCTTCTACTCAGGTGACTGGAATTGAGAGCTTGTATGAAAACTGTTCACATCAATACACACTACAGTGGGAATAATTTCCTTACCTCTTCTGGAAGTTATTTAAATTCTGCATCATATGATGCCATTGGCCTTTTCACAGACATGCTGTGTTTATGATGTAGTAACCTTGCTCTTGAGTAAAACATAAACTTTTTGCCAGCTCTGATTTTATAACAGAAATGCATGTTTTCAGTCTCCAAGTAACCTTGTAAATACCTGTGCATGATTAGGACTTTAAAATCTAATTCTGTATTATTCCAATCTTCATCTCCTTCATGTTTAAAATTCCAGTCCTTTCCTTTGAGTGTTCCTCCCAGTTTTGTTTTCCAAGAAATGTCATTGCAGGTCTTGTCCCGTGTGCCTAGGTGATTCGTGAATATACTAAATAACATCAAGTACTTCACGGATTTCACTAGGTGGCTTCCAGCACTATGAATCTTCAAAGGAGCACGTCTTTGTTTCTCCTTTAACTAATTTGCTATTCACTTTAAGGATCTTGTACTAATATATATAATCTACATTTCAATTGTGAACCTTTTCTTAGAAATTTTTTTTTTTTTTTTTTTCTGAAGAAAAATGTAAGGTTTTAGTCCGGACTGCCGAGGTTTTGTCTGAAAATCTGTTCACTTATTGTCCTATTTTTACCATTTTTACCTCTTCCCTGCACCCATGTTTTTCTTCTTCAAAACTTGTTTTTGAAGCTTTCTGGGCTACTTAAAATCAGATTGCCAGCCTGACTCGCACTCCTTTCCCTGCTCCCACCTGCTTCCCTGCATTTTTGGTGTTATTTTAGCATGATGCCGTGTTTCACTAAATTTATTAAAAACTAGTATTTGGTCTACAATTTGTGCTCTTGTGTCCAAATTTGCAGTTTTGGAGTTGTCTGGTGAGCATGTTGTGTTTTAAAGTTTTGCCTGCACATTGGTTTTGGAATTACTTATTTCTATACTTCTTCCCTCCCCCACCCCTATTCCACTTTTTCCTCCATGTTCAACATCATCTGCTGTATTGAATGTGTTACAGAGCATTTTATTATGTAGCTTCTATATGTTATCTTTAATTAATGCTGCTTCAACATTTTGCATGTTTACTTACCGTTTTTTATGGCTGAATAATTTTTTGGTTTGATTTTTAATGCTGAGTCTAACTCAGTCTGACTATGTGCAATTCTTGCTCTATTTGTACTTTTCTTCATCTTTAAGACATAATATTCGTTGATAAGTCCTTTTCTCTGTTGCTTTATAAGACCTCTGTATATCCAAGTATTCCATTAGCATTCCATTTCACAAGTGGAGGAGTACTTGCTTGGGACACCCATTCCAGGCAGTACTTGCGCCTTTTTGTTTTAATGAAATTCAGAGTTTCCTCTGTGCTCTGAAGTTCTTAGTCCACGTAGTAAGAGTTTCTCTACCTTTATCCAAGTTTCCCCTTTTGAAACAGTGGTTGTGGATGCAGCCTTTTTTTATGCTTCTGTTGAAGCTGATTGAATCGGATTGTAATCATTCCAGCTGTAGTTACTCTGTACAATGCATTTCAGTTTTTAACTTTTGGTAAGTAATGAGGGCTTTAAGAATAAGGGAAATAAAATTACTAGTTCAAAACATCACTTTTCAAGAAACCTTTTCTTGTAAGCGTCCTAGTATGTTAACAATAATCCAGAAGATGGATTTTATTCATTACATTGCTATCAGATAGTGAATGTTTTGGGTGTATTGAGAGCTACTTTGAAAACAGAAAGATTTATTTTTCAGATTGTGCCCAGTTGGTTTTTTTTGGAAACAATCGTGTAATTAGACTTATGGAAATCCATAGATACAGATAGTCAATAATGAAATAATTTTTTAAAAAATGTTCATGTGGAAACAAATAGTGGACTAAATTTCATTCTGACTGTAACCACTGAAACAGGGTCAGGCTGACTCCAGTACAGCACGTTTCCTGGGGGATTTTTTTTCTAAGTCATGGAGGGCCTTTGACTGAGGAGACATGAATGACTGCCGCTTAGCTCCTCGTTCAGTGGCTGGAATGAAATGCCTTTTGCTGTGCAAAGTCATCTCTTGCTCCTGGACTTCAACTCAAATCCTCTTGTTCCGTCAGCTTTCAAAATACAGAAGTCAAACCTGTATGATCAAAGTGCATGCATCAGCACAGTATGGTTTTCATGTACAACTTCTTTTCTTTTTTTTTTTTTTCTTAATTCCTGACCTTCCTCCTTATGACTGACTTTTATGTAAGAAAAAAAAGGAGTAACGGAAGGCTGTGTAGTATGTGAGGAGAGTGAGGGGGAACGTTGCATTCCGTGTGTTTGGGAGTTCAAAAATCCTGAAATGCCTGAGCAGGGAATTTCCCCAGTGAATTCATGTTTCATGCTTTTGTTTTTTAATGGCAAACCAAATACGTCTAACTACCAAAACTGAAATTTTGTCTTTTACGTTTTAAGTACTGATATCTGGAGAACTGTGCTAAACTTTGTAAGAACGGGTTGTCACCTCTGATCTCTCCTTGATGATTCTTTATCTTGTCAATAAAGATAAATTGCAGTTTCTCTTGGTTCCTCTGAGATTGATGTTTGAACCTGGTGTTGCTAAGCTGCATACTACATTCAAATTATGCCTGGTTTTCAGTGATGCTCACAGAAACAGGCTTTTTTACTTTCCCTACACAGCTTAAAGCTTCTCCATGTTTTTTCATTCCATCTTTCTGATATTTGTGAGATAGTCTTGCCTTTTCAGGTCAATGTAACAAGAACCTAGTCATGACCATAGGTTGTGGCTGAGGGTTAGTGAGGATATCAGGACATCTTGCCATTTCTGATGCCTTCCATGCCTACAGTGCTCACCTGTCATGTGCATTCTTCAATGAGCTTCCCTACCTAGTTAGATGTGGCATCCTCCCTCCTGTGGTTTGGAAGATGCAGGGAAACATCACCTGTCTTATGTTGGTGAGGATTGGTGTTCACTGAGATACCCCTTCACTCACACCAGAGAGAGAGCAATTTTTTTGCTGTGAAGTATACGGGTGCATAAAGAACGAATCATACGGGCTGGGTGTGTGGAAGAACTGCAGTATGACAGTGGGCAGGGCTTTTTTCCTTTTAATCTTGTGGGGTCTTTGACATAATATTAGCATAATATTTAGTGAATCATTATGATGGGAAAAATACTGACAGCAGTCTTATTAAAGTCACTGTCAGTTCACCCTTTACGACTTCAGGGCAATAATGTGAAGTGCAGGTTTCATGTAATTTGCTTTTCTGGTATTTTTTTGTATATGTAATAGACAGAGTTGTAAAAGAGAAGGTAGTTCACTAGCAGAAAGAAAAAATAGCCAAAAGCATAGAATAACAGTCTTTTAACATACAGACTATCTAAGACTTGTTAGAAATGTTGTCTTCTGTTGAGTAAACGTTGACAATACTCAAACATAAATTTTCTAACATGGGGAAGGTCAAGGGTGTGGATCAGAACCTGCTTCTACAAGCTTAGTCTTAGTCCAAGCTAACTGTAACCTGTTTCTTGCAAAACTGAAAATATGAGGATGTTCACCAAGCATTTGGGCTTTCTGTCATTTAAATTACTGAGCTTAACTCCTGTGTCCATTGCTCTCTGGTAACCATTAGTTAGGTTTAATTCTTTGAATTCTACTTGGAGATTTTGTTTCAGTGCTCACCAGTTGGTTCAATAACTTAGAGGAAGTTATACCCAGATAGTCTAGTAGGATTGGGCTATGTGTGAGGTTTGATGTTACCAACAATACACAGCTTTTTCCTGAATTTCTTGCCTCCTCTTGTATCAAGTGGGAGTTTGAAGAGAAGAGCTTTATTCAGTTGTGTTACTTCAGTATCATATTTGAGACTCGAGATGAGCCAAAGGACTTTTTGTTTTTGGACAACATAGTGTATAACTTGTGAGAGTGGATCATCGTCTTTCCTTGTTTCTTTTTTCTCAAAGCAAAGAAGAATCACAGAATTGTCTAGTCCACCCCCCCTGCTCAAGCAGGTTGCCCAGGACTGTGTCCAGTCTCCAAGGATGGAGACTCTGCAATCTTCTGGGAATCCTGTTTCAGTGTTTGGCCACCCTCATGGTAAAAATGTGTTTTCTTGTGTTCCGATGGAATTTCCTGGGTTTTAATTTGTGCCTGTTGCCTCTTCTCCTGTCACTGGGCACCACTGAAGCGAGTCTGGCTCCCTCCCTCCCTCCATGTGGAGTGAAGAGAGAGAAAGAATGTGGGGAAGGCTATTTAAAAAAAAAGGGGGGGCGGGAGCGGAATTTCATACACTCAGATGTGTGTGAGAATCCAGCTGTTTCAGAACTCGGACAAATCGCTTTGTCACCTCATTCCCCATGGAAAAAAAAAATACAGGAGAGGAAGGGACGATCCTAACATTTTATGACTGACTTTATCGTGCTACTTCCTCTGAAATACCTGTTTTCTCAGAATTTCTAATCCGTTTATCCCTGCAGCATTTTTGTATGAAAGATACATTAAGTGTATCCTGAGACTGCATAATGATTCCAGACGGATTACTAAAGGCACGCGGTAAGCCTGTTTCATGGGGGAAGCAGGGCTGGCTAATCAGTTTCTTTAAAACCATTCAGTAACCCCTGGAGTTTCACTTGCCTTTGGGCACCTGTATGTGATCTCCTGGAGAAACTTCAATGTGCTCTGTATTCTGCACCTGGTAATATGTCAGCAACTTCAGCTTCAGTGGCTGGCAATGTAACCCCTTTTATTTAAAAGTGAAAATTGATTTTTATTTAACAAGTAAATCATATTCTTAAAAAAAAAAAAAATAAGGCTATTTAAAATAATTTTGTTCCTAGTGCTACAACTACACGAACAGTATCTTGAACACTGTAACTGGCCATATTGCCTGTGCACTGTCTGCCGATTTTTGTTTTATCATGTAACATTTGCAATTTTCATGCTGAACTTCAAAGCTCAGGATCCACCAGGTCTCCAAGCTGCTTCCCTGAGCCACGCAAGCAGTTTTATTATTTAATCTTCTATTTTGGACCAGCAAAGTTTTGGAATTTTTTTTTTTTTAGGGGAGGAACTTTATTTGCCTTACTGTTACTAACTGCATTTTGATGACTGGAAAACATTTAAATACTGCTCAGTTTGCAAATTGGTATGGGGGGGAGGAGTTGCTGTGCGTGGCATTCCTAATTACTTCGATGTTGCAGTTCAGCACTCGGTAGCTGGCCCACTTGCTGTCTGCCTACCCATTGCCTATCACAGTCATCATTTACACTTCGTTCTGTGGGAAGCTAACAAATCCTTAGTGTGCATGGCTGGGCCGTGCACAGCTGGTGTAACAGAAGATTAAGTTGCCCATACACTAAACCGAATGATTGATAGCCAAGGTTTTCACCTAGCAAAGTGCAGTTTTGTTACATAATTACAAGAATTATGTACAGCACTAAATCTGTTCCCTGACTATGAATTGAAGGGTTGTTCTGACTGAGTTATGAAAGAAATTATAAACTAATTTGTGGAAACAACATCTGTTGTACACAGGCGAAAAAAGCTCTTAGAAGAAAGAAAGAGAATTTATTTCCCTCTGTTAGCAGCTATTTATAAGACAAAAGGAGAAAACCCAGAGTATTACAGTCAGTAGTTCTTCTACAACACATGTTTATGTACGGAATCTCGTTTGCTGAAAAACAAGGGGGTTTGTTTTTACATAAGCCCAGGGACTGCGAGCGTAGGACAGAGGCATTGAGTAAGATACAGAGTGGGAATCTATTTCCATATCTCTTTGGCATATGGTCTGTTGAGCTTGTGAGATCTTTGTCATTAATGTTGCAGATATGAGCTGAGGTTACTCAGTAATTACACTGCCAGAGACTAGAACTAAAATGATGAAGACTGCTTAAGTTCTGGGAATATGCCTCCCCCCTTCCATGCAGTCTGATGTTGTCCAAAGTGGATAGTAACCCAGCACTTTACACAGAAGAAAACGCTTTTCCATCTGCATTAGATAACATTTGCTCACTTTTGGCAAGGTTGAATAGAATAAAAATGTAATTCCCTGTCGTGGTTTAACCCCAGCTGGCAACTAAGCACCACCCAGCCACTCACTCACTCCCCCCCGGTGGGATGGGGGAGAGAATCAGAAGAGTAAAAGTGAGAAAACTCCTGGGTTGAGATAAAGGCAGTTTAATAGGGACAGCAAAAGCCATGTGCGCAAGCAAAGCCAAACAAGGAATTCATTCACTCCTTCCCATCGGCAGGCAGGTGTTCAGCCATCCCCGGGAAAGCAGGGCTCCATCACGGGTAACGGTTACTTGGGAAGACAAAACGCCATTGCTCTGAATGTCCCTCCCTTCCTTCTTCCCCCAGCTTTATATGCTGAGCATGGCGTCATACGGTCTGGAATAGCCCTGTGGCCAGTCCGGGCCAGCTGTCCTGGCTGTGCCCCCTCCCAGCTTCTTGTGCACTGGGCAGAGCAGGGGAAGCTGAAAAGTCCTTGACTGGTGTAAGCACTGCTCAGCAACAACTGAAACACCAGGGTGTTCTCAACATTATTCTCATCCTAAATCCAAAGCACAGCACTAGACCAGCTCCTAGGAAGAAAATTAACTCTATCCCAGCTGAAACCAGGACATTCCCTCACTGCCTATTCGTTTTTTAAAAAAAAAAAAAAAAAAAAGCTTACTGCATATTTTGCATCGTCACCTGCCTTCCTGGGACTTGCAAATAGTTAACAAAAAAAGAGTAGGGAAATTTACCAGAACCTATGTTTTCATGTGGCTCAGATGGTTCTTTCCAAAGACGGCATGGTATGACCAGTGAGAAATTTTGAATGTTTAGTGTCCTGCTGTGAATGCCTATCGGAGTAGTTACAGAATGAAGGCAGGTTCTGCGTACGTGTTTTTACTTACACAAAGAAGATGTCAAGGATATTGGAGGTCAGTTACCAGTCCTGGCTAGTTTAAAGCTAGATGGGCTGTGTTGCAACTACAAGTGACGTGGATATTTGCAATGGAAATGTACCCCTTGAGGTGGTGCAAAAAGTCATCATCAGGATTTGAGGAATATTGGATGAGAGAGGCAAAGAGGAGGGAAGAGTCAAAGGTGGCAGCAGTGTTAGAAACCCAAGTGATATTAAAAAAAAAAAAAAAAAAAAAAAAAAAAAAAGATTTTTAGTGGCTGTGGCAGCAATGAAAATAGTCTGGTTTACAAGGGAAAATGAATTCATTTTTGGCCTTGTGAAAGTAAAACTGGTGATGAAGCATCAAAAAAGATACTGAATGAAGGGAGAAACTGCTGCATAACCTAGCAAGGTGCAGAAGTACCAAAAGTGTAGGTGGGATAAGAGTGAGGGGATCGGGGATCATGGGTGTGGCTGTGACTCGGAAGCATTAACTTGGTACAAATGCTTGTATATTTGTATATCTTCAGAGTCTTCTTTGCTGCTTTTTTTTTTAATAGCCTAACATCTGGCTCATTTATTTGAACATGATTTTGCTGCTGCAAATGCTTATGTTTACTGTTCTATGTCCACCATGAATTACAGGAATAAATGTCATCATTTTCATATAAGGTTTGGGAGTGTGATCACGTACTGTTATTACTAGTGGTAAATGAACTAAATTATAGCTTCAAAAATGCAGGTTCTTTAGAAAGCAGGAACAGCAACCCTTAAAAGTAATATTTTCCCTACAAATGCTAGACTGGTACAGATTCCAGTGTTAGAAATGAAGAACTGAAGTCAAGAGAAACTGAAGAACTGTTGCACTCGGTAGCATCTTGTCTCAGCTGCTAGTAGAGCAGTCTCATCTGGAGAAATAGTGAAAACTTCTCCACGTGTTACTAAATAATAATAGGAATTTAAAAAGGACAAAATTTTGGCATCGGATTTCTTATTTCCTTGGAAGTTTACTGGTTGCAGTTCTTCTCAAGGCTACTCCTTCCTTCCTTCCTATGACTTACGTGAAGACAATTTAGATAAGTACAGTCAACTTGAAAGAGCTCTGCACATTTACAAGAATCATTTACAGAAAAATACAATTTGGCAGCAAGTAAAATTGCTGCCTACCTGCAGTAGGAATGTCTCAAGTTTGCAATTCAGGGGTAAAGTAAATTATTCCTTTAATACTCTAAAGTATTTGACATGATTTTTTTCCTTCACAATCACTGAAATAAGTATTCAAAGAGCTGAGCTGGGGGGGGATAGTCTACAGCGTGTTTCTTTCTCCACGTTTCTTCCAGTTTTGCTGTGTGTATGTACTCTTGGGACTGAGAAGCTGCAAGTGCCACCATAAGGTTGACAGATCCTTTTTCATAGAAAAGACAACTTCCAAAAAGTTTACTTGACCAGCTCTATGCCAGCTGTGTTCGCAGGCAGACGCGTAGGGGATTAGCCAGCCTTAGTATGAAGGTCTCTTTCAGCTGTGCAGGTAGTGCAGCTCTCTAGTGCTCTAATACCACTTCTCCAAATTGTCAGTCTGTGGGATAGGAAGAAAAAAGTTAAATGCTACTCACTGCAGGAGTACGACTCTCTTATCCTTTTGCCTAGCAAGCTAGAGGAGGCAGCGTTACTGAGCAATGGCACTAGGTGCTGAAGTAAGAATGCTCCACCAGGATTTTGTATGAGGGTCATTACATCACTTAAAATAAAAATAATAAAAAACCAAACAAAAACCAAGCAAAAACATTTACTGAAGTGGCAAAGCAAGCCAAAGGCGTTTCACCATTACTGTTGTTTTGTGCAAGGCATGCTATGTGTGAGGCCTGGGAGAGGCTGCCCCACCGGCTGCGCTGCCTGGGCACGGCTGTCTGCGGCCGCACTTGGCGGCCTGGAGGGCAGCTGGGTACCGCGCGGGGGGAGGCTGTACTAGGTACCCTAGCTTCTCCTTTTTAGCCTCTGGCAAATGCTGAGACGAGGGTCTCTGTCCTCTGATGCTCTGAAAAACGTGCATTTGTGATCTTGCAAGTGTAAGACAAAGTTTTGGCTTCTGTTTCTCAAACAATTTAGGAAGGTCTGTGGGCAGCAGGGCCAGTGCAGCTTGGTTTGCTGTGGGTCGGTCACATTGCCGCAGGTCAGGCGGCCAGAGGCAGATGATCCCTGTCAAAACAAAAAAAGCTTGAAATGCAGGAGAACATGTTTACTTGCACTACTGTTAATAACAACACAGAGACACACTTCCATTTTACTGACGTAAGTTATATTTGCTGATTGAGGTGATACTAACAAAATCCAAGTGCTAGCAGGAACCTTAATTTTTGATTGAAGAGACTGTAATACTTACATTGCTTAAAAATAGTATATAATTATATAACAATACAATGTAACATTTATAAAATTTATAAGCAGTTTAAGTTTCTCCGTTATTGTGTTTTTGTGGTTAATTGCCAAGTGCACAGCTTTTAGTGTTACATAGTGGCCTGTTAATGTTTAATTTCCAGTTGGACATTGGAAAATATAGGAATCTTCTGTGATTAAATCTGCATCACTATGTTATAACTGTCATCTTCTTGAGTGTTTCTTTTCCAGATCTTGATATAGCTGCAGAATAGATATAATTATACTATTATTCACATTTTATTGTATGTCGGAATGTCCTAATCTAAGGAACTAAAGAATAAGGAATAAAAGTTCTAAGATACTATTAATATACATAAATTTACAATTCCTGTCAAGAATCCAAAATGAGGTGTATAATCCACGGAGTTGCATATTAATCCTGTGAAATTTGCCTGATGTTTAAATGAACAAACACACCAGCAAGAGCCATCTTTTACTGCTATAGTGTCACAGTGATCGTACAGACTGTGCAGGGAGGGGGGAATAAAGACCCTACATCCAGGTCTAATATCCTGCTACAATTTTTTTCTTTTTACTCTTACACGATATATTCATGTAAGATCCTAGAGCTAGAGCAGTAAATATTAATACTGCAGTAAAAATGATACAATTGGCATGCCTGCCGTTACTTTTTATTGAATAGCTGCAAAGACTGAAGATCTAAATATTGCAATATTCTTTAATGTAATATTGTCAGATACTGATAGGAAACTATATTACACTAGAGTTTTTCCACTGTACTTTCTGTTGAAAGAAATTCATACAGTTAAAATGAATTACAATGAGTTCTTTATCTCACACAAATTCAGGGCATAACATTTTAGTGTGAGGAATATGAAATAATAGGTTTACACTCTGAATTAGGTAACAGCCATGTCCAAAAGGTACAGTAATTATGGACCAGACTACCTATACTTAAAAAAAAAAAAAAAATCTGTGTTAAGAATCACTATTAATTCTGCTTGATAGTAAGAGGAGAGGCACTGTGGTCAGATCAGCAGCTAGCGGTGTGTAAGGAGTCATCTTTCCTCCCCAACCCCCAGGGAGGCTTCTGGCACAAGCGTGCTCCTGATGGTTCCTGATCCACGTGGCCGGTGGAGCTGGCTGGCAGGTCCCGGTGGTGCTGGGAGCCCCGAGGCGGCGGTGGAAAAGAGTGCTGGAAGGGAAGGAGGGAGGCCTGCCGGAGTGGGGGCTCTGCACAGTGCTGCAGTCCTTCCACACTGATACATTTCTTAATGGTCCATTTCTTCCTTGTTATTTACAAACAGATTTTATGGACCTTTTGCATTTTAGAGAGGAACATCTGCAGCCTCAAGTACCTGCTGTATTTTAGAACATTAGCAATATGAAAAATGGGTATTCTCAGAGATGCTAATGGAGCAGTTATAATCATTGGAATATTCCTCCCTGCAATTTTTGACCAAAATATAGTAGCAGGAAAAACCTTGTCATTTCTTTTTACAAACTGTATCTCTGTACTATGTGATCGGTAGGTTTCCTTTAAGAAGCCAGTGGTTTTGATTTGTTAGTGGAAGGACTTGAAGGGGGAAAATGTTACAAGGGAAAAGAAAAAATACTTTCAAAAGATTCAGCGTGAGGAAAAGCGGTTGAACTTTCTTTCAGTGGGACTGTTGTTCTTCAACCAGAACCGGTCTGTCTGCCCTCCTGTAGCCCCGGTGCAGTTCTTCAGGAGCAAGCAGAATTTAAAGGCATCCCTTCCAAAGCACTGTTCTTGATGGGAATAGGTGAACTCTTGTAATTTGTTTTAACTGAACTCATCCAGGGAGCTTTGGCATTTCCAGTGCTTCCCCATCTGAAAAAAAAAGCCTGTGATCCATAGCTGATGCAAGTATTTTTCTTTATTGCTATTCACAGGGAATTAAACAAAAGATCAGAAAGAACAGTGGAAGTGAGATTCAAGTCTCTTTAATAAAAGGTGTTAACACTTGCTATGTCTTTCTCTTGAAATATTTACTTCGGGTTTTTACAATGAAATGTATACAACCTCATCATTATTTCAGAAGTCTTTTATTTTTTCTTTAATTTGAAACCATGTGTTCGGTCAGAAAATTTTGTTTGAAATTTTCTGGCAAATTTGTAGAAACTTTTATGCCTGCCAGAAGTCTACCTGGCTCTGGATTACAACCTGGAATACAGATTCAGTGAGGACATCAGTACTCCTTGTATGTGCATCCTTGACTAATGCATCTGATTCCCAGTTAGTGTAAAGGACGTATTTGCCTTGCCTTGCCGAAGTCATGGCCTTGCTTAAGAAGCTGGCCATACCTTTAACAGCATTAGAGAGAAGTCTGAGAGACGGTTTTAAAGTAGGCAGTTGCCATACAGTGTAAAAGTTATTTTTTGATACCTATTCCCTTGAAAATATGTTTTACTATTGCCAAAACCACCAGGGCCCAGAAAGTGAGTTGTAGAAGTCCTGTTATCTTTAACCTGCATTCTGTGTTTCTGACTTTTCATGCCGCCTGCTTTCAGAGGCTGTCTGCAGCTGTAATAGATTTGTAGACTTAAAACTAAGATATCTGCATAAAGTACAGTCTCCGATAACGGTATAGCTAAGCTATACAAACCATTTGAAATGGGTGTGTGGTTGAATATTACTAAGAAAGGAAATCAGCCTTTAACCTGCCAGCAGCATTTCATCAGGGCAGAGCCGCTCCTGGTCTGTGCAGAGGAAGAGTTTGCGTTTTTGTCTAAGCAATGGTGTGAATGGTGCCCCTTCTGTTCATTGAAGAGCAATATTTATTTGGAGGGAGATCTAGTTAAACCAGGCTTTGATATGTGTTTCTAATCTCTGTCCTAAACTTCAGTACGGTTGTGAGCTTTGTTGTCTTTTTAACTGAAGAGCCAGGAATCAAACCCAGATTCGTACTGTGGCTCTCGGGTGCGCACAGGTGATGCTCCAGCAGCAGTCTTGGTTAGAGGGGAAACAGAGGAAAATGAAAAGGCAAGGGAACATTTACGTAGGATAGTTCTGTAAACTGGCCTGTGAAACGTGGCTGGATCGCGTTTGTTACCACAGGATGCTGGATGAGCGGTAGCTTGGGAGGAGCTCATTGAAGTCTCTGGCTCCTCTGCAGGGCCCCCTGGGTGGATTATTTTGGGTGGGAGAGGGGCAACTGTGACTGTGGACAGTTGTATTTCCTCTTCACAGGAGGCTCTCAAATGGCGAGCGGACAGGCAGGGAAACACATCTGGCTGGGCTGGGTCTTAAATGGTTAGCAGCTGAGCAGCTCTTTCTTACCCCCTTCAGTCATCTTTGTGCCCCCAGCATTCAAAGCTGTCTCCTGTTAGAACTTTTTTTTCCCTTGCAGATAAATAACAAGTTACTTAATTATTTTTGAACTTTTTAAAATATACCCTGTAATACACGAGTTAAATCTGGATTCTCTAAGTGCTGCTTAGATGAAATAGGTAAAATAGTAGTTGTACTGCAAGTCTATACAAGATTTCACATGAAAGATTGGGAAAATGAGTTGCAAATTTGGCATTTATGACAGATATTCGTCAATATAGTGTAATGTTGAATAAAAATCTTAGAGCACCTATTCATAGCTTACATAAACTTCTTTCATCTTACCCTTTACTGTAGTAGTTCCACTCAGATGGAAACTATTTGCTGCCTTTGTATGTTGCCTTGATGATTATACTGTTGTTGATTTTTTTTTTTTTTTAATGTAGTAGGCAGACTTTAATGTCTGTTTTGTTAGCATTTATCTATATGTTAAAAGTCCAGAAGTTTCTTGAAAAGATTAAGGGCTCAATCCTGCAAATCCTTACTTACCTGGTAAGCTTTATTTAATTCAATAGGGCCTTACTCTCTGGAGAAGCAGCTACTCATTTGGCATCTGTGTTTTCAGTGAGCTTAAAATATATTTGAGAATTATAGTGCTGAATCACTTTCTAATTTAGCAGACAGGAAAACCTTCAAATGTCCGAGAAACAGACCTTCCAAGGATTTTGATGGTGATAAAGTACAGAAGTGGCCACGGTCTCTTGTGAGACAGCATCATGTTGAAGGGCAAAGGGAGAATGGAAATTCTGCTGAAGCAGCAAGAGAGAATTCTTCGGGGAAATGATAGGACATTTTGATTAAACCAGTTGAAGAACAAATTTTTCTTGTTAAGGGAGGTTGGGGGGAATTGTTTCAGCTCGGTGTTCTTCTCCCTCCTCCCTTCGGTTTCTCTGAGTAACTGAAGTGTATAGAGGACTTTTAATTTTCTTGCCAGATTTGTGTGTCCGTAACCTAATTAAGGCATCACCTGTATGCTGTATTTAGCAATAGCTTATATTCACAAAGGGTGGTGGAATTTTTAGCGAACAATAGTGTAAGCAATTATTTTCTGCATATTCCTCTTCTACTTTATAACCTCCATCATCAATACTTCTAATGCTCTGTTTGGAAATTGTATTTTTTAAAAAAAGTATTGGGACAATACTTGTGTTAAAACTTGTTTGTTCTGTCATAATGATGTGCCTCAGTGGTAGGCAGTCTGTACGAGAAATGGAAAGATGGTTCTGCCCCAAACGTGCCAAAGGCTCTTTTCCAGAGAACACTGGTATGTGAGATATGTCCTAGTAGGTCAGATCAGTGTTATTTTTTTGAAAGATGTAGTGGAGAAATAGTTTGTCCTCCTCTTCTGTGGCAAATAAATCTTGTCTGCTAAAATATAAGAATAATAGGGACAAGCTGTCCAGCATCTCCAATGTTATGTTTCACCATCTCAGTGTGAGCGGAGATTCAAGTTCGAAGTGGGAATGGAAACAGATACACAAAACAGAAGTTTGTTTGGCAATGCCCAAACTGCAGACTGCTTGAGTTTAACTTTTCCTGCATTATCATTACTTTAGTGACTGCTGGTTTTCTTTCTCCTGGGAGCTGATGCGTCTATCTCCAGGAGAGGCAGTTTATTAATAAGGTGATATTTTATTTGACCTAAGTAGTACTTCATAAAACAACTCAAAGTGCTTTAGAAATATTTATTAAACTTTGAAGCCTCCAGCTATGAAAACAAGTTCTCACTGGTATATCGGAATCACTGAAATACATCTAGTACTTGGGGTTTAATAGCTCATATAGTACAAATAAAAACTCAAAATGTAGTAGA
Source organism: Platalea leucorodia (assembly GCF_965183815.1). Lineage (NCBI taxonomy): Eukaryota > Metazoa > Chordata > Aves > Pelecaniformes > Threskiornithidae > Platalea > Platalea leucorodia. Next base: position 117,301,124 of record NC_138824.1, read on the forward strand.
AGACAAAATAATAAGCAATAATAAGTTTTTGACGTTGCCTTTTCATCATGCTATGTGAGAAAATCTAACAGTTTTGGAAGGGTAAGTGAACACTTAAACGATATCCTATTTGTTTAAGTGTTAGAAGTCCAAGTCCATCCAGATTAATGTAGAAAGTGATATTCAGATTAAAATGTTTATTGTATATTAGACGCACGGCCTGAAATTAGACAGTCATCAGTCTGCAGCAGAGGAGAGTTAACTTCCTTCCCTTTCTTCTCTTCTGTTCTCCCCCACTCCCATTTTGTAAGAGTTTAGTGTCACAATTAAAGCAGTAGTTAAGGACTCGTGAATCTTGATTTTTATTTCCAGTTCTACCAGAGATTGTAAGTGCAATGCTGAGTGAATGTGTAATTCTCTTTTAAATAAAAGTTCCTTGATGCTGTTCCACAATTATGCAAATTATGGTTGTCTGGTTTGCGTATTGTCTGCTTATTTCCCTTCGCTTAAATTCTTATTACTGTAAATAAAGTTAAGGCTTAAATTTCAGTCTGATTTCTTTAGATCTTCGTATTAAACTATTATTTTCTCTCTTTCTGACACAAAACATATACCAATCATAAATATATTGGTGACATTTGGAAGAAACTGTCTTTTCTAAACAGAAAATGTCTCTCCGCAACATCCTTATAATTCAGAGACAGGAGGAGTAAATATTTTAAATATCCTAGTTTCTAGAAAGGAGCCTAACACAAGCAGCTTTGTGAACAGGAAAAACAAGTTACAGATCTGGTATTTTTTGTGTATATTCAGAAAATCTAGATAGCGTAATACAAGTATTCTTAACTTCAGTTCAGGGTCAAGTTTTTTCATCTTGTTTATGTATTCAATGTGATATGAAACAGAGGATTTATACTGTAGCTTACTGATCTTCTAAAATATTTTACTTCTTCCTTTCCTGAGAGGGACTATACATACATAAAATGCAAATGTAAAAATACATATAGGTAGATGGGTATACATATGTGTGTCTCAACTTTGGAGATGAACTTGTAAGGAAAAATAATTGCTTGTTAGAAGGATATATGGAGATCAGCAAATGTTACAGTATCAGTTGGACCTGAGAGAAGTGTGCAAGACTTGCATTTCTGTCCTGGTTTTGGCTGGGATAGAGTTAATTTTCTTCCTAGGAGCTGGTCTAGTGCTGTGCTTTGGATTTAGGATGAGAATAACGTTGAGAACACCCTGGTGTTTCAGTTGTTGCTGAGCAGTGCTTACACCAGTCAAGGACTTTTCAGCTTCCCCTGCTCTGCCCGGTGCACAAGAAGCTGGGAGGGGGCACAGCCAGGACAGCTGGCCCGGACTGGCCAAAGGGCTATGCCATACCGTATGGCGTCATGCCCAGTATATAAACTGGGGGGAGCTGGCCGGGGGGCAGCGATTGCTGCTCAGGGATGGGCTGGGCATTGGTCAGTGGGTGGTGAGCAATTGCATCGTGCATTACTTGCTTTGTATAGTCTTTTATCATTATTATTATCATTATTATTATTATTTTCTCTTCCTCTGCTGTTCTATTAAATTGTCTTTACCTCAACCCATGGGTTTTACTTTTTTTTTCCTGATTCTCTTCCCCCATCCCACCGGGGGGCTGGGGGTGAGGGTGAGCGAGTGGCCGTGTGGTGTTTAGTTGCCAACTGGAGTTAAACCACAAGAACTCCCTATCTTCTATTGAGCATTGAGTATTTCATGCATTAGTTGGCTCAATTCAGACACTTCAATGTTTGATGAATTACCCTTTCCCTTTGGAAAAGTAATAAACCACAAGTAATAAGCAGGTTTTTTTATGCCAACAAATGGCACATTTAAAGGCAGCAGTCATTGTAGCATCATAAGATGTACAAGGAAAGAAGAAAAACTCATGCAATCACATGTCTTTAGTGGACCTGTGCTGTTGTCTTTCCTGTTCTACTCGTTGAAGTTGGTTACATTTTTTACTTGTTTAGAGCAAATGTGGATCAGCCCCAGGAGGAAAGCAATGGGCTCAGTTGCTTTGGCGGTAACAGTTCCTGTATGGAGCCCAGCTGAGGCTATCGGTGCAGAGCTATTTCATCATGTTTACCATGGCAGCTACCTACCCACAGCCAAATGTGAAGGTTATTGTATTTGAGTAGTTAATGTTGCTAAAGCCCTTGGAAGATTAGAAAAGTGCTATCTAAAGGTTAAACTGTGTTATGATGAGAGAGAATAATGTAAATGGCATTGCCTTGCTGCTCCTCCTACCACCACTTTCTCTGCTTCATCTGAGACAGCGTGCTATTGTATGTGTATGGGTTACAGCCCTGGCCAGAGGCCACGAACAGGTAAGCTGTCAGGTAACCCGCCTCTCCTTTTGTACGGCTTAGAGAGCACCGACTGCGTCATGCAGCCAAGCAGGTGGTCCCTGCTGTATCGCCTGTGTCTGAAAAGGGCCTTGAGATTCCTTGATTATTGTTACTTGGGTTGTGGGAGCAGGTTTCTCTTTCCTCTGCCTTTGTAGAGCGTGCTCATTTGAGAAGGAAGGAGGGAACCACGTTTTGGCCTCGGTGACACGAATCGCGCCGCTGCTTTGCCTGGGCTCTCGCGCTTTGCCTCTGGGAGGTGGGGTTTTGCTGGACAATTCCCCAGCAGTGTGCTGTAGCAACAGCCCTGGAAAGTATCAGCCACGTAAGAGTTTTCTCATGGGGCTTTGATTGATAGTCTCAAATCTGAGCTTCTGGTGAAAGTGAGACCCCTGAGTGACCATGCCCTTGAACATCCATTTCTGTGATTTTCCCTGCCTTTTTCCTTTTACTTTACTGCTGAGACTCCACTGAACTTTTGTGTAATCAAAATGCTTTTGACTGAGGGCTGTAGGGATGAGACTTCAGCAAGACACAACTCAGAATAATAAATATAAAAGAAGTAAGAAAAGCAAGGTCTGCAGTTTTCTCTGTCACATGATTGCTGCATAACGTTGTGTGTTTATATGATGTGGCCAGCATTGAGCTCCAAGAGATCTCTTAATGCGTTATAAGGTGCTACAGTATTTCTTAAAAGTGGAGTAAGAAATGACTGCTTTGCAGATGCAGGGATGTAACCACTGGTGGGAAATGTTGATCCGGCTGACACCGTAGCTAGAGATGCATACAGGATGGAAACTTTTATGTAAGTTTTCAAGATTTTGAGAACTTGACTTCTTTCAAGTAGGAAACTAAAATTTTAAAAATATTCTTCATAAAGGCAAATTCTACAATAATTCTCTTAAGGATCGATCAGAATTTTTTTTACAGTATTTCCTTTTTATAAAGGGAAATGTGTAAATAAAAAAGTGTCTGTTTTGAAACATCAAAGTTGGGAGCTTGACACTGTGAGTACAGTTTCCACTTTTATTACAAAACAGAGTAGAGGTGGAAATAGACCTTGTTTTTCTTTCAGACTAGTTCTGTTGAGTTTCTCCGATTAGCTCTAATGATAACTGTCCAATCATAATGATGGTATCTATATTGCTGATTTTTATTATAATAGAGCACACAGATTTCAATTAAGATAGGGATCCATCTCATTGTTTTAGGTCCATCCTCTGTAGGAAGCATTTCTTCTTTTATGTTCTTAACTAGAAAGGATGGAAAGAGAACAGACATGGACATTAATTGACATGTCAAAGGTTTTACAGCAGGTCAGCAATTAAATAAAACATACTTTGAATGATGATACAGATTCCTGTCTACATTAGGCCACAAATCTCTGCCAAATGTGCCTGCAAGCCTACCAGAAAGATACTTAATGCACTAAATCTTTCAGTTGATGTAGTCATGATTTCTTTTTAAATCATTATTCTAAATGAGGCACAATTCCATGGGCAATTCTTTCTGTAGTTAATAATGTACTAAGCAGCCGTTGTGATACCCTGCGCTGCACATTGCTATTCTGCTGCACAGCTTTGGAAATAATAAAACACCGAATTTCCAGGAGAGAAAAAGAAAATCAACATAGCACTTCAAGCCATTTTGTATTTCGTTCTACTGTAAATTCAAAGTATGGTTCTTTCATCAGAATGGTTATTGTGTTGAGTTAAAAATGAAACCAAGTATAGAATTTCATTCTTCCCCCACCAAACAGGCATTTTCCCTTTCTTTGTTCATGCTCTCACTTGCCCCTGCATTACCTTGGCTTCTGAGTGCCAGTGTGTGTGTTAACTAGACCTGTATGTCCTAATACTTGCGGGGGGAGAAAAGGAAGGCTTTTATGTTATTGTTTTATAAATGTTATTTTGTTGTGTAATTTAGCCTGATGGTTTCAGGCATTCTCTGAGTGCCGGCATTAAAAGCTGTTATAATTTGCAATAATGTCAATGGTGTATTTTTCTAGAAAATATTAATATTTAAAATTCTTTTAATGAGAACTTAATGAGTGAGTAGCAATAAAGTGTATAATGAAAACACAGTGCCAGACAGTATTTTTGTTGTAGCAAAATAATCTCTGAGAGAAGAACAAAGTTCACTGTGGGAAAAGATACATATATTTTCCCTTGGTAGGTGAGGACCTGTAGACCTCTACTGGAATGAGACTTTAACAAACAGTAAGTAGATATTACAGCTGATAAATATCAATAGCAGTTAAAAGAAGTCAGGCCCCAGAACAGTCATGCTAGTATATTTGATATAACATCCTCTCTACGTTTTGAGTGCTTGAAATTTAGTAATATCCAGAGGCAACCAGATGATTTGAATCTGTGTAGTTGGACTTAGGAAATATGGCTAACTCTTCCATAACTCTTGAACTCTAGGTAAAAGTAATCTGAAGATTCTTGGAAAAGCGTCCCTGATAGACAAAAACTTAACATACACTGAGTTCTTTTGTTAACTCTGCAGTTACTGTAGGTTGTTACTGTCTAGAGCTCTGTAACGATGAATGTAGCTTATACTCATTTTTCAACTCAATGGCATGTTGCGTGTCTGTCCTCTGTACATTAGCCCGGAACTTGTTGCATGGGTGACTAATGAGATATGGACAGGGACAGAAAAAAGAGGAACTGAATGTAGCTTAGTATTAACTAAGGCAGGCACAGTGGTAATGCACCATGTGGTTTCATCAAGTAGCAGTAAAACCTTTGACTATACCATCCTTGAGCCAATCTGAGCAGGACAGATTGAGAAACCTCTGGGTAGCTATTTCTCACACCAAATAATTTAAGAATTAAAATGAAGCTGGTATTTCTAAAAAAATCTACACGCTATTTCTGATGCTAAAAGACACGCAGCTAAAGTTCAGAAGGAATTTAAAATTAAATTCATGCACACATACATATATATATGTTTGAGTTTCTACTTCACGTTGTATCAAAAAGTACAGGATATTGTACCAAATATTTCATTCAAATAACATCTCTTTCTCATAATGGTCTCACCCTCAGATTCTTACCCCTTGCTACTGAGCACAGTGACACCATCAAGGGAGACCTTGGAAGTACTGGCTGTGTGTGCAGGGCTCTGGGTGAAGGTGGAGGGGATGGGATTGGGTTCTCTGCAGTAGGCCCAGAGTGGGGGAAAGGCTTAGGTAGAAGCGTACGCATCGTGTGAGTGAACTCCTGGTCATGCAGCTGGTGTCGCAGTCAGAGCTTTGGTTTCTGTAACTAAGGGACCCTCTAAGTAATGAAGGCTGCTGCAGAGGCAGGATCCATCTGACAAAGTGAGGCAAGAGCATCTTTGCTAACAGGCTCGTTAACCTAGTGAGAAGGGCCTTAAATCCTTCTTGAGAGATTGAGGACAACCTCTTCACAAAAGTAATCAACAAGTTGAAAATTGAAGGCACTCGGTTGTACCTGCTAATCATAAATACAGAAGGACTGGCTAGGGCTGTGAAGGTTGCTGACAGCCTTGACTACAGCAACCATGAGGTGGTGCAATTTATGATAACGAGAAAAGTGAGCAAGGTGAATAGCAAGATTTCAACCCTCAGCTTTAGGACGTTGCCCAACTAGGGAGAGATTGAATTTGGAGAGCTCAGCCAGATTTCCCACTAGTGAGAGAGAGGATGATGAGCATTGCATAGCCCATCTAAGTGGCTGGTTACTAGTGCCTTCTTGTCAGGAATCAATGCTGGAGCTAGTAATGTTTACCCTAACAAGATGGATGGTGAGACAAAGTGTGAATACACTGGAGAACAGGACTGCTATTCAGAAGGATCTCAACAGGCTGGGAAAATGGGCTGATGGGAATCTCACGTGGAGGAGGTTGAACAGGCTGACTCAGTGTGCCCTTGTGATGGAGAAGGCCAACTACATCCTGGGCTGTATTTGCAAGACCAACAGGTGTGGTCCTGTGTCCTGTTCTAGCTCCCCAATACAAGAGAGACATTGGCCTACTACAGTAAGTCCATTGGTGGGCAAGAAAGATGGTCATGGTGCTGGAGTGGATGACATATGAGGAGAGCTGCGTTTGTTCAGTCTTTAGAAGAGAAAACAAGCGAGGAGGTTTTGTGGCTGTCTACATCTACCTGAATGGAGGATATAGAAAAGACAGTCTTTTTTTGACGATGCACAGTAGAAGAAAAAGAGGCAGTGGGCACTTTTTTTGCAAAAAGGACAATTCCAGTCAGATACAAATTAAAAAAAGGTCAAGCACTGGAGTAGGTTGAGCAGAGAGGTTGTGGAGTCTCTGTTCTTGATGATATTCAGAACTTGCCTGGAGGAGACCCTGAGCAGCCTGATCTCAGTTTGCCCTGTTTTGAGCAGGGGTTTGGCCTAGCTGACATCCAGAGATCCCTTCTAAAATAAATTAGTCTATGAGTCTATAAATTTATTAGTCTTTCTCTTGTTGACAGCTGAAGGAGGTTTACAATATTAGATAAGCCTTAGCACCTGGATTCGAAATAATCGGGATTTTCCACTGAGTGATTTGCCTTAGTTTATGCCTTGGATTATCAGTTTGTCAAATATTCTGCAAATAAAGTTTACCCACAGGGAGACTCTGAGATTTAACCAACATTTGTCAAATGCTTTGGAATCCTCTAAGGAAATACATTATTTCTACATTGCCCCTAAAGACTGTTTTCATTTATTATGTGGGTATGTACAGTGTTTTTCTGTTTTTACTAGTTTATGAATACAGTATTGATAGATGGGTCTTTTTTCAGGACAGAAAAACTCAAAGTGGTTCACACGTGAGTTCTTGACAAAGATTGCCCTTAATTTGTACTGCAAAAGTAAAGATGGTGAGGAGCATATGTATGTGTGTGTTTTAAGGGCTGTTGCATCATATATTTTGATAGTGGGGTAGACAGACATTCTTAGTGTGGTGATTCTAATTCAGGCAAATCAAATACAGAATGAACAGCTGTGAGTTCCAGCTTAAGCAAACTTTGGAGTGATGTGATTATTTATTTTAGCCAAGTTGTACCTCAAGAACATTTTTCTGATGCTCTTCAAGTTTACGTCTTGGTATTTTTTCATTTAAATATCAGTTTGCTTCACAGCTGCAGGACTGAGTGTGCATTTGGAGTTTAGTAAGACACTTGCCCTTAATGTGAACTGAAAATAGTTATTTAAAAAGTAATGGCATCTCATCTGCAATTTATTTTTCACTGACAGCACTTGTCCAGATGGCACATAAGTGTAGGTGTAATTGCTACGGCACACTCCATTATTGTAAAAGCAGCAAATAGTTGGCTCAGTCTTACACACATCAGCCACATTTCACATGGGGGGGGGGGGGGGGGGGGGAAGTTGTATCTAGCAGATGATTTCTTGAGAGAGCTATAAAGACCACCTGGTGCAAGCTGAGCTTGGATGCTGCAGACATCTCCTCACTACTGTAGTGGCGAGAACATTGACAGGTTGGAAGAAATTCTGAGGAGAGACCGGCAGGGACTGATTTGTGAAAACAGATTAAAACAACTGGGTAGTAGTTGTACTGTTTGGCTAAACGACGGCAGTGGGCCCAGCTGAATTAAATGGCACTTGTCACATAAAGTGTTCACAAATATCACAAAAGGGACAACAGCGTGTGGTTAAGGGAAGGAGAAAAAAATTACACATAAATATTGGAGCAGTGCAAAAATGAGGATACAAAGTAGTAGCATGGGTAAATATAAGGACACATGGTTAGTAATTATGATAGAAAACTGTGAAATAAAATAAATTTGCTGGACGTTGGTTTTTTTTTTTCTAGCAGTATCGTTCATTACAGATTTAATAGAAATTGTGGATTCCCTGTTACATCAGCCCTTTGCAACTGTAATGTAAGCAGGGATCATGAAATTCATCTCATCTAACTTAGGTATCAAAAGTATGTATGTTTACTTCTGGACTGACCACTCTTAGTTCCTTTGTATTCTCTGGTAACAAGTAGTCCTGTTTAGGCTGTGACTCATTTGTGTCCTTTTTAGATGTTAAGATTTGACAAATTGCACCTGAGATGCTGTTGACTCTCTGTTGACAAGGTCCTTGCCAAGCTGCAGAAGAAGCTGGGGTGGCTAGCTCCGATGCAGACATCCACATTTATCTGGATGAATTTCAGTATTAGTCATAGTCTTGTGATGATAAAAATTAGAAGCTTACGTCAGAGCTCGTGCTTAATTCTGACACTCTGCCCCAATGAGAGACTGTATTTCCAGTACAGTGTTGTAGAGGATACAGAACTGAGTGTTTGCGGCTTGGCTGTATTATGTTTTATCTTAGTAATGCATTTAAATAACTTCAGGTCTGGCCAGGCTATCTATATCTAATGACTGTTGTAGATTAATTAGGAGACTGGAGGTCTGCATGTCCAGAAAGAATAGCAGTTTCCTACTCTCTACTTAAAAGAAATGAGATTTTAATCAGGAGGTTGTCTCCTTTATGTCTGTTTGTGGCCCAGGCAGATGGTGCACTAATCATCCTTACAAATATAGTGTATTGAGTATAAATAATGTAAAAAACAAGGACTTGGAACAGATAATCCATTAGTTCTGTAGTCACATTGGGAGAAACATTTCCTCCTGCCACCCCGTAATTTTGTCTGGGAGACAGAGCGGTTGAAAGAGCTGCTCCATCTTGATCTGACAAGCTGGATTTGGGTTTTATAAATAGGGTTTCATTCTTGCTCTAAGTAGGCGTACGTATAACGTGTACTTCCATTGTTTACATTTAAATTAAGTTCCATCTTTCTTGATTCCCCCACAGTGGCATTGCAGCTTTTTAAAAAGAAGAGCTGGAGACTGTATTTCACCAAGGAACGTCTTGCAGCAGAAGGCTGAACAAAACTGTCTGATTCACATCCAGTGAAAGGGATACGAGAGGCATTTTGGTAAATTTTGATTACATTTGAGGTCCAAAAATACATCAGATCATTTAATCTTATTTCCTCCAAACTGTAGGTTATTAAGTTTGTAATAGATACACTGTACAAATCCTAACAACATATTTTGGGTTTTGGAAGATGAATCTCCTGAGTGTCTTAAGATAAAAAGGCAAACCTAACAATATGCCACTAGGGGTCTCATGAGTAAGACACACCCAGATGAACCTTGTAGGCTAGCTGTGCCTTGTGTTACTGAGGAAAGCAGGAAAACAAAACCCCTGAAACCACCCCACCTATACCCATTTCAGTGTGGCAATAAATTCTGGTATGACCTTCTAGCGTGTGATGACCCATTTGGTCTATGCATGAGAGCAAGATAAACCATCTGTCTCAAAAAACCACCTTGCCCTCACCCTGTTCTAGCCCATGGTCTACCATGGAAGATGGAAAGGGGAAAAAAAAGGTCAAGGAAGAACTAAAACTAAATTCCCTACAATTTGTTGTGTGTATTGTGGAACACTTTCAACCTTTGTAACAACTGGAACCCGCTCTGAAGCATTTTTTTTTTTTTTGTCATAAATACTCTTTTTAACGCAGCTGTAGGTGTTAGCTTGTTGTGGAAATAAAGATAGCCCCAACCTTCTGCTGTTCTCAGAGGAACGGGGCTGAACAAGAGAAGACAAATTTCAAGGCCAAAATGAATGGCTGTGACTACCGAGCCCACCTTTCTCTCTACCCTTATATCCAAGTGAAAGTGTTTCTTCCAGCATCTTGGTTAAAGCATATGTTTTTAAAATACACCCAAAGCCCTGAGTATTTACGTAAATGTTACCATGAGAGTATTTCAGGCTCCACGCTTGGTTAGATCTGAGGCCTAGGGTTTGTGTGCAGGATGTGAGAATAAGGACTTGCCACACAAGTAGTGGTGCTTGCCCTGTAAGTCAGTGATCAGCTGGAGCTGACAGCTGCCTCCAGATGGTCACACGAATGGGCAGCTGTGGACACAGCGTACACGTGGTGACTTGGATCTTTCTGAGTCCATTTATGCTTTTTGTCTCTATAGCATCCTGTGGCAGAGAATTTGGCGATTTAGAAGTGTGTCTTCACTGGAAATGTGCTCCCTCTTGGTGCATTGACTGGAAATGCGTCAGCACTCGCTTAAAAAAAAAGGTGGAAGGCATTCCCATCTCTCGCTCTTGGGCCTCGACAGATGCTTTTCAAAGGCACCAAGGTCCACTGCTTTCCAAATGGGAGGGATGTGGTTGTTCTTTTGTTGAGTGCATTTCTTGAGCAGTCAGTGATTTCCAAATCTTTCTAATGGATTTGGATATTGAGTGACTGTCAGCTTGCATGAATTAAACAGCGTCCAATGCTTGGGATACTTTGACACTGATAATTCAAAATTTAAGTGAGGGTCAGTAATTGTCATTCAGAGTTATGAAGGGACTGAATGGAATGGCCTGGATGCTTCATTAATTATAAAAAGTTCAGACTATTTTAATGTATTTGGTTTTGCATTGTATTTGTTTATCAGTTCCTTTCTGTTTATTTCCTAAGGGGTCATTTTGTTAATGTGTATCATTGATGGAAATGCATACAAGAAAAAACAAATCTATAGTGTTACCAAATCTCTGTAGTTAATTAAAGGAGGGAGTGAACGTAGGGCAGAGGAGAAGGTGACTGGATGCCTCAGGCTCAGCCTGCCACTGTAGCACTGATTCTGAAAATAACATTCAATTTGTTAGTGAAGTACACCAAGCCTACCACCAGTGAGAAGGCCAATGAACTTTGCTACTGTCAATCTATATAAGCTGAAAAAAACTAATTTAAAAAGTACAGGTTCCCTGTTGATTTCCTCAGCAGGCTACACATTTTGAGTAATACATCATTGGATCAACACTACTTCAGTTTCAAGGTGCTGAAACTCAATTTGGTTGCAGTGCCATGAAGTCAAGTACACTGTAAAACTCTGCAGCTCAGTGGTATAAAAAATAACTGTAAAAACAGGCTTTGGGGAAGATAATGTGACATGTGCACAGCTGCTTTAGTTGCCTAAATTCAAATTTCTTGAAAGTAAACACAAAAATTAATATGCTACTTTCTGGGCTTTCTTTTTCTCCTCCCCTTAAGGAGTTTTGTACCTAAATGCTGTTCTGTCATCTGGTTTGGAAGAGTTAGAAGAACTTTTAGAAGAATGATGAGAGCGGAAACACGGGTTTTATGCTGTCTTTGAAAATGACACGCAGTTCCCAGTGCCAGCAGGTAGCGAATCCAGCTACGCTCCTGGTGGTCAGTGTGCCCATCTGCTTGGCACAGCCCAAGGACTCGAGTGCTGTGGAGGAGACGGCCAAATTGTTGGTTGTGTTTCAGTTTTCTTACTTGTGCTGTGAGAGTAATAAAGCTTACTCCCCTCAAAGGTGTGTTGAAGCTATGTTAAAATGTGCGAGGTAGATGATATTCATTGATGGAAACCACTAATAGCATGAGAAATAGAACAAAATCTGGTGAGAAAGCTAGGTTTTAAGGTGGGACAGTGGAACTTCAAAAGTCCTGAGTGTTTAAAAAAGATACCTTTCTGAGCTTGAATCAGTGAACATTCACTAATATTTTGGCAGGACTTAAGGATGAAAATGACCTAGGTTTTTCTAATCGCAATCTGCCATCCTATTATCTTTTCATCAATGACTCTGCAGACTGGTTGAGGTGAAATGAGATCAGAGATTAGCCCTTTTGGACACCACAGGGAAAAAGTAAGGGCTTAATATAAACCTGGTCACTTATGTTAGAAATAGGCCAAATATGATACTTCAAACAAAAACTTTCTGGAAAAATTTAAAGCCGTGGTTCCAGATAGCTCTTTGTAATTTTTGGATTTCAGCTAAACACTAAACTCTATTCTGAGTTATTTGATGCTAAAATCTCCTAGAAACTTTTTTCTGTTCTTGACTAAGATTATTTAGCTGGACATCTCTGATACTATTAAGTCAGCATCATTCAAAGTGTCAAAACTTGATTAGATGATCACTTTTGCCAGGTTTATCACTATATTTTTCTAAAACCGGGCAAGGGGAATTTGGAAGGTGAGGAGGAGGTAGAGATAGCTGCATTGGATCCTGGAGGGGGAGGTTTGGACTGGGGATGGCTGCCATGGTCCATGGGAGCAGTAAAGGCTTTGGATCATGAGGGAACAGGGAAACCCCTGTTCTCAACATCACTCCCATCCTGCACCCCACTAAACCACCTCACAACTTAAGTGGTTGAGTCTCCATCCCTGGAGGTATTTAAAGAACGGATAGATATGCTACTTGAAGACATGGTATAGACGGTCTTGGCAGTGCTAGGTTAACGGTTGGACTCGATGATCTTAAGGGTCTTTTCCAACCTTGATGATTCTATGATTCTATGAGCTTACACTTGCTCTGCTGTTATTGCAAAATTGCACTGCACCTGCATTGCCAGAAAACTTTTGAAGTAGCTGGCCTTTTCAGTTTCTACAGTGCTGCTTTATGACTAGATAGTCTTAACGGTAGGAAAAAAAAAAATTCATGCACTACCTTACTGATGAGAAAACTGTTACCTGTTTCCTAGGCATTGTGTGACTGCTCTTCTGTGATCTGCCATCTCTCTTCTCGTGAATCCTCAGCGGAAGGAAGTCACACAGTGTGAGTAGCAGACTCTGTCTTTAAATTGTTGACACATGCTTAAAAGTACTATCTGCAAGAGGATAACCTAGAACAGCAATAGGACAGCTGCTCGAGAAAGCGTCTCTCTCGTTCTATGGAATGCAAAAATCAATTTTTCTGCTTCTGTTTTCTTCAACAACAAATTTATGGGTACAAGGGTTTTCCCAACAAAACAAATTTGCTAAAATCATCAAGCTACTTTTCTGTAAAGATGAAATAATGAAAGGGATGACATATTTATTACCTGATTATCTTCTATAAAATGTTTTTATATAATGATACTGCAGTTTGAAACCCTGAATTAAAGACCATCAATGAAATATCAAGTCTCTTAATAACGATTCTAAATTATGTCTGTCATGAAAAAGGACATTTGTTAGAATTGTCTTTTTACTTCCATACTGAATTAATAAACAGGATTCAGAAGAGTCTTATTTTGAGGAGGAAAGTTTGTGTTCATAGTAAATTTTTTGCCAGATAAGCCTTATGCACAGTATAGTGCATTTTCTCTCCAAAGGCCAGGGTATATGAATGAGGGCGTCCTATTATAGTGGAATAATGGTACAGTGACAGAAAGTTGATGGGATGCCCCAAAGAGGTTCCCCAGCACTAAATGAGGGTAATGTCACCCAGCAAAGACAGCCCTTCCCGAAATTTGTCATTTGTTTATACTGCAATGTTTTAGACTCTAGAGATTGGTAAGAAAAAGGCTTTGTTGTTTTCTTTTTCTGTCGTGTTGCTAAAATGAATGTGTAATCATGGGTTATTATGATAGAAGGGATTTATAAACTTCATATTATTGTGTCAGGATGACTTGAAACAGGAAGGGAAAAATGCACAAGGCAGGAGTACATTATCGTGACAAACAGTGCACCCAAAGAAGACAGCGAGTAGGGAAGTGTCCTTTTGCCTAATAACAGGGAATCAGCTGTTTCTTACGTATATTCTTAAAATCCTGATAGAAGTTATCTGGAGTCGGCAAGGCCTATGCATCTAATGTTATTGCAGAATACAAGGAACAGATATTCCAGTTTAAGTTGTAGCTGAGTAATACTATCAAGGGAAACTCTCTCTCCTGTTAAAAACTACCTGACGAGAAACGGGAAACAGGACTCTGTCCTGGGCAGATGTTTGCGATGCGAAGGCCTAAACTTTCAATAATGATTTCCCCCAAAAGATCAGAAAGATCTTAAATTCAAAAAGCCAAGTTTAAAATAAAAAATTGATTGGGGGTGGGGAAGTGGGTAGGGAGGGAGGTTGAATAAAAAGAAAACAAAGTTTTGAGGTAAAACAGATCATTTCTCTGAAGAACTTCTGCCCCACCTGCAGTGTCCTTGCAGCTGTACTCTTGCGTCCCAGCTTGGTTCCAGGTCAGTGAAAAACAGTTTGCTGCTGTCTGAATCACAACAAATTCTGTCTCTTCCTCGTCCCGCCATGTCCTGCCGTCAGGCGGCTTCTCCTCCCCCAGGTGGGGTTTGCTGCCCTTGAGGGAAGGAGCAGTCTCCCTCCTCCATGTCCTATCTTTCCTAGGGAAGCGTGACATCTGAACTGAGAACGGATAAATCTGATGCTGGTCTGTGTGCTCTGTGAGAGGGAGCCAGGGCTGGTCTGCAGCGGCTTCCCTGGGAGCAGAGGGGTGCTCGCGCTTGTCTTACGGAAGGACACGGTTGCCAACAGGAGGAGCAAGAAAGAGGTGTGCCTATGGGTTTCTCTGGCCACGTGAGGCAGCAGGGTTACCTGGGCCGCCTTGGCTGCAGAAGAAACACTGCAGCCACTTGGGAGGATCATTCAATATGGTGCTCGGAGTACGCTTTGTTTTAAAACAGTATCAGTTGGCAAAAACACATACTTTTCTTCTCAATGGAATAAAGGGAAGTTCTTAATAACTCCTAGTTAATAAGAAAGCCTAGTGACAGTCACAAGGAATCCCGCTGTCTCAAGTCCAGGCGGATGCTGGCAGGCTCCTGGGGTGCCTTTCACCAGCCCTAGCTCAGGAGGCTCTGGAGAGCTGGAACAAATACTTGTCACGTGAAGGCCAGGTTGGGCCCGGCAGAGGCTACCACAGGTACCTACAGATGGTCGGCTCCTTTGGCAGGCAAGTGGCACTCCCGCAGTGAGCCTTGCAGTTCGCCCAGTGGCATATTTTCATCACGGTGACTGCATGTTGTGTGCTGCCCTTAAATGAGGGTATGTGCCTGCCGTTGCCGGAGCGTGTCTTAGATTTCATAATCTCTAGTCTGCCAGGACGGACTCAGGGGAGTTGCTCTGATATGAAATGAGCTTTGTTTAACTATCCATGCCTAATTGCAGATCACTTACTGCAGGATTTCTTCAGGAGCAGATGCCGTAAAATGCTTTGAAAATACAAGTACAAGGTGTAGGGGTAGAAACGCCTGAGACGTACGCAGCTGCCCTGTTGTACGGGGGCATTATGTGATGTCCCTTTGCCGTTGCCTCACAGCTTCTGGCAGCTCCTGCATGTCCCACCAGACTGATGCATGGTTCGGGAAGGGAAAGAGGCTGATGGACTTCCCACAGAGAGGAGACACCCACGGCTGCCAAAGGAGATAGCAGAGGTTTCGCTAATGACTCTGCGAATTAGGGGAAGCAAAGCAAAGGCAGCTGCTCCCTCGGCAGACAGAGGCCTAATGTGTTTTAATGAATGAAGAGAAATGTCCTGAAAGCCTTAGAAGGAAGAAGGTTTCAAGCTGAGCCATAGACACAGCGTCACCCAGGGCAAAGGATGGAAAGGGTTCAGTCCCTCCAGTGCATATCACGACAGTTAAATTGGTTGAACTAAGCCAGCATCTTCCTCTGGAGGAGGGATGTTGGAAACAAACCAATTAGGCAGTGTGACAGTGGTGGACTGCTGATCAGCCTGCTATGCTTTTGGCCAGGTGAAATGATTTAAAGGATTTTAAGGAGGAAGAGGCTGAACTGAGACCTGGTGTAGCTGTACCTGCTTTTCTTTTTTTTTGTGGTTTTAAAGCAGAATGACTCGTTCAATTTTCATTGCAGCAATAGGCTATTGAGAATACGTATATCTATCCATAGATCATAACTTTCCTGTTTTGTAGCTAGATTTAATTCACAAATCTAGGGAAGCTGTCAGGCATCATATGTACGGTGGCTGATGTTTAGAGTGGTATATTTATAGGATTTGTAAAGGGAAGGGGAATGGGACCCATGAATGCATTGCTGCTATTTGGGAAGTGACTTCTGAGTTCTTGATTTAGAGCAGCTGTCCGGGTGAAACGGGAAGAGGGATGCGGAGGACGCCCGTGCTGTGGCTGCAGCTGAAATGAGCTGTTCTTTGGCTGTCTCCTGATTCTGCTGGACCCAGGACTGCTCTGCTTTGTCCCAGGGTCTTCTGCTCAGACTTAAAGGAGGGAGAAGGTCTTTGTCCTCTTCACCTCTGTTCTTCTTTGACTGGAGCGAAGTAACTGAGAGTCTCTGTTGTATAGAAATGCCATGTCCAAATAGCACAAATGCGATGTAGTGTTTGAAGGTTGTGGTGTTACTAAATTGTATCCACACAAAATGGCAATTTTACTACTTTGTCTTCTGCTTTTTGAGTCATTATTGAACTTTGTGGTCTTTTACTTACTTCTTAAATAACAGTAAACTATAATAGCCAAGCAAGTGTAGCAATAATATTTGAAGGAGACAACTTAATGGACAGTGTATTTGAATATGAATTCTTTTGCTATTATACTTTGGAGCTAGCCCTGGAGAGCTACTGAGGGAAATTTGTAAGGTCATGACTGACTTGATGGTGTAGTTATAAATTCCTGCTGAACATTAAGCACATTGCTATTCTTCTCATCTCTGGTCATTAAGGAAACTGAAGAACATCATGTGGTGTCAGAAGTGTGGAGTGAGAATGAATTTAGGAAGACTTTAGAAAAGGTCACAGAAAATAAAGGGAAGGGGGAGCAAAACAAAAGAGGAATTGCAGCAGCTCAAAGTGTTCTTACACAGGTTTTATAAGTAGGTTTCTTACGTTCACTTTTTAGAAGAGTCTCAAAAGTTTATTGCATATCTTGTGTACCGGGAGAGCAAATATATGCTCCTGACCCTTCGACAGTACTGGAATTTGGGATTGTTTAAGAGACACGTTAAACATATAAACATATTGTCAATCAGTTATCTGTTGACAGAAGGAGTGATAAGTGTCAGTCACATGGGCTAAACTCTGAGCTGTAGTAAACAGTATGCTCTGGTAGGCAAATACTAGTACCAAGTACGTTGTTATACTTCTCAAGTATAACATTCAGTCTCCTGTCCTAGCTTTCTTAGTTATCTTTTCTGTCCCAGCTCTTCATTTTGTACATGTTTTACCCCTGTTTTTCTAGTTGTTCATGCTTTCTTCTTATATCTAACTCTTCTTTCGCACCTTGACTCAGCTTCTTAACTCGGGCTTTTTGGCAAGGTGGTTCCAGTGGTGTCTTCTAGTACTGACTTTTCATCTGTCCTGCCACCTTCTCCCTATCCTACCAGTTCCCAATCCTGGTCACTTTGCCCACATAATTACTGTCCGCTGCTAACCACAACACTCCCTTCCAGTTTCCCTTTTCCAGTTCCCATCAGTTTTCAGTCCCAGTCATGTTGTCCCTTTTTCCACTTTGTGTCATAAATTGTCTGCTCTACTTCTAAGTGTATCAGACACTTTATTATCTCTGCGTTTACGTTAGATGTCTTCCTAAGCTGTGTTGCCTTGGCACCAGCAGGAGGGTTACCGGAAGATCAGGAAAATAGTTTCAGGACAGGGATATGTGCATGTGGCTTGAGCATCCTTTCATTGCAACAGCAAAGACACAGTAACCCACTTCTGGGTTAACCCACCTAGTGGGTTAATGATGTCTCCAGCATCCCAAGTTTTTCAGATAAACAGTGGCCAGAACTTTACTGAGACGAAACAAATTACTTGACAAAATTACAGGCAGACTTGGACACAAGTGAGATTAATTTTTCATTCCAGAGTCCTTCAAATCCTGTCCTTACAGAGATGAGACAATGTGACTTTCTCTGTCCTGGTGTACAGGTTGTTTTCCTTCTGTAAAGTTGTGAATGTTGCTTTATTTTACTAGGAGTCATCTCTCCCACTTAACTGGTTAGTAAATACATTCTTGCTTCACTGAGGTCAAAACCTTCCTTCCTTCCCTCAGTAAAGATATCTTTTTTCCTATGAACTTTGCACTTTATATCAGTCTGTACATTAAAAGCCTTTGTGATACGAGCGTCTGAACACTATAGTTGTTTGTAGCTTATTGCTGAGTCTTGACTTGTCCAAGATGGTTGGGTGACAAAGGCGTGAGGCGATGCCCACCTTTTCCTTTATAGGCAACCCATAGCCTGTTCCCAAACTTGTGAGAAATTTATGTGGCACTTCATATTACTAAACCGCACTCACCAAATTAAACTCACCGATTTTCAAGGTTATCCAGTGAAACAGGTTCTTGCCTATTCTTCTGTGCTTTAAAATGAGACGATTAGTGATGGGGTGATGATTTGTAAATTGACATTTTTACTAGATCGGCTATTATTGAAATTGAGTAAGGATGTGGTTGATTAATGGTCAGGAATAACTTACAACTGTTCATTCTGGTATTGGTTTTCTTGTCACACATGATCTGGTTAATTAATATCTTCACATTTTAAGAACAACTATGCATGGTTAAAATGTAAGGCAACTTGCTTCAGAAAATAATGCATTAATACCGTGCCATGTTGCTGTGTTGTTATGACTAGCGTACAGGCTGCTTGCTTTAACGGAAGAAGTGAGGAATTTTTTTTTTTTTTTTTTTTTTAAATCATGACCTTTTCCACCAAGGCGTGTGCTAAATGGCAGCCAACTATGCATCAGAAAACAGTTATGCCTAGCAGTGCATCTGTTCATATGTTCATGAGGTCTTTGAGGTCTTTAATTTTCCCTGGAATTTAATCTGAACTGTGCACTGGAAAGGAACCAGCTTTTTAAAAACAAGTACACAAATATTTTTGGAATTTAGACCTGAAAATAATGATATTGAGTGACCATTTTTATATTGTATGATGTCTACAGAGGTGGCTATATTATCATTGATCAAATATATTATTAAATGTTTGAGAAATTATTGTTGCCATTTACTTCCAATTTCAGAATTGATTTAATACTGTTTGGTAAATTAGCTAGAGGAAACATTTTTCAAAGGCATGTGTAGAAATAGGCACTAAACCTTTATTAGAAGTCAACAGGAATTGGGTACTTATTTCTCTACCTTTTCCCCTGCTCGCAGCCAGTGGACTAAATTGTTGAATAACTTTTTCTTGTTCTTTGGCGTGAATATACAAGAAATGTATGCTCAGAATGAGTCTAATTATTGTTTGATCTCTATTGCTGTTCATCCAAGGTCATCCCTCTAAAAAGACAAACTCCACTTATTGTGGAGATGGAGAGATGAAACTACTTGTGGCAAACTTAATAATTGTTTACTATATGCTGGAAAAGGACACAGATACGGTGGTGGTGGTGGTGTTATAAAAAGAGTCTAGGACAAAATAATGCAATGCTAAGTGTCCTAGAGACACATCTGCATCCTTGTTCAGTAAACCTGCCCCTGCTGCTTTCTCAGATGCTCTTTGTGGGTGGGTCCTAAGCATGTGCTTATGGTAATTCTTGAATCAAGGCTTGAAATAATAATTTGCACATTTAATAAATTCCTTTTGGCATCAGTCACATGCTGTACCACCCGTATCTAAGTATTTTGTATAAAAAAAATGAATGCACTGTCACATGCTGGTCGCTGTTGCACTGAGCGTGTATTTTGTGTGTACGTGTTGTGGGGGGTCTCTGCTTTGTGCTAGGCAGCCGCTGGTTACCAAATATTGAAATCGGTCTTCATGACTCACTCTTTCCAGCGAAAATGTTACTGCATCTGAGAGTGGAGGTTTCCTTCAGAGATTCAGGAGGGCTTGGAAGTGAATTTGCTTCCTGATGATGAGTGAGGTTTTTGGGAGGTTGTTTCTTTGTTTTTCAGGGAAGAAAAAGGGGAAGAGGTGATTTAGGAGGGCTTTTCTGTTCTTCTTCCAGGAGCTACAAAAATACTATGTATTTTATTGTAAGGAGAAAAGATTATTGTGATTTTATGTTGCAGTACCACTACATAGAATTGACTAGTGGGTTGTAGTGTAATCCCAGAAATATTTTGAGATGGATTCCTTACAGCTCCCATTTATAACAAATGGCAAGGCTATATCTCAGCAGGACTTTCTAGTTCTTTGCATGGGTGAGATCAGTTTTATTTGTTCTTTTCATTTACATTGGGATTTGGGGTTGTTATTAATTTAGTAGGGTCAGAAATCCTGTTGTTGTGAAATCCTTGGTTTTACAGATGAGCAGCGCAAGTAATAAAAGGTTTTTTTAATTTTGTCATGGATACCTTTTCTTTTCAGAAGTGCCCTGGTTTTGCATGCACTAGATTTTAAGCATTTAATTCTTCTATTTTCATGGCATTTGAGTGAAAAAGAAACAAACTACTCGTATGCTTGCCTGTAAATACATGCTTTAACTATTCTGTTTGAATAGGGATATTCAGTACTTTGCCAATGAGAATGTTGCTGTGTAATAGCACAGATTTACCAGCTGTTAAAAGTAGTTTGGTGTGTTAGTAATTTCCTTCGGGTCCTATGATTTTTAAACAAACCATGTCATTTGTAGTTCCTGGCCAGTATTTCTTCTTCTTTGTGAGAATGCTACAAAAAAAAAAAGTCAGTATCAGACCTGGTTGGGAAACCCTTTTTAAGTAGGAGCAGATAAAACAACCAATAAAAACTTCCTTTACAAAAAGGACAAAAGCCAACACCCCCCCATTTAATCTTCTGATTTTTTTTTTTCCAATCTTATCCCTTGCTGAGCAAACGCATGGTTTTCCCGCTTAAGCTTGAGAGGAAGAAGTATTGTGAAAATGCAGCGTTCACAGACGCAAAAGCATCTACTGATAAAACATCTTAGTGATGCATTTTCATTCAGCTCTGAATAACAGCAGTTGCTTTTGCTGCTTTTCCTTTCAAGTGAGGCACTTCTATAATTAAAATAGTACCTTGCAATATATAGCTCTATCTGCAGCAGATTGAAGTTCACCTACATGCTGTTGCATAGGGTGGATGTAATGTGGTATGTTTTTGGTGGATATGTTTAGTAAAATCTTTTCAATCGTGAGGCATGAAGGAGCAATAGAGGATTAGCTTTTTTAATGTATTAGTGTGGATAAAGGCTGTAAAGGTTCTTGTCAATTGTTACCTATTGAAACTAGGCCAAAAAAGCTTTCTCATGATTTTAAGAACCAGGTGACCTCTCTTTTTTTTTTTTTTTTTCTTTTTATTCCTTTTTTTTCCATTGTGTAAAAACTCAGTCAAAGAAATGCCTCAGTGTGGAAGACCAGATATTTTTTTGGAAGGTCTTTGTGGGAAATCAATATGAGATAATGAAATTGTAGAATTTATCCTCCTTCTTCTTCCTTGTGACCTCTCTGCAAATGCACGTTGTTGCAGAAACATGCGCAGTATTGGAAATGTTCTTACGACTGATGACTGAGAAGCTGAGTGTGATGGCCTTCCAAGTACTTCTGTTTACACAGAAATATTCAGTGTTCAGAATGAGGTGGTACGGGATGGCGTACCATACCACTGGTTCTTGGAATAGCCAACGTATAAAACAGTCTCCAGCCCCTCTTTAGCAAAGCTTTAGTAGATTTTGTAGAGTTGCGATATTCTGCTCCAGCCAGAGAGGCTGAGTTCCTGCATTTCCTTTTTTTTGTTTCGCCTTGTACAAATAGAAAACATTTGGAGTCGTGTAATTAGAAAACTTGACTTCAGTCAAGTAATCTAAATGTGTGTACTTGGGCTAGACTTAGGTGCTTGCATACCTCCCACTGTTTCTAGCTGTACTAGAGCTGAGCACTTAAAAAAGAAAGATCTTGGATTTAAGTTGGTTGTGCCAGAGTTCAGGTAATTTGTTAATTTTACAAAGATACCACACATCTTTTATATACATATCTATCTATGTCTGTCTGTCTGTCTGTCTCTCTCTCTGTCTCTGTCCATCTTTATTCTGAAGCGTGCTTTACTAACCAACACTTCCATCGGTGAAATAAAACATGCTTTTTCCAGTTCTCAGCTGTGTAACTCATGCTACTGTGATTAACAGTTTTCCATTGTAAAGAAATGGTAGTAAGCAGCCATTCTTATGTTACGGTGGAGATGAACTTCATGAGCAGCTGCCCATTGATTATGTTGTGTTTAGTGGTAATTACTGGGGAGAAATCAGCATCAGGATTGATCAAATACATATTTTTTCTCTACCAGAATTACTAGGAAGTCCACTTCATTTATGTGTAGGTAGGTAGCTAGCTAACAATATGCTTATATGTATTTTTATGTGTGTGTTATGTATATTTATAGTATACGTGGCAGAATAACAGAATTTCACAGTTGGAGATTTTTCCTATGCGTTTTGTCTTTGTTTGTTTGTTTGTTTTAATTATAAACCCTCCATATATGTGGAGATCTCTTTCTTCTGCATTTTGCAGTTTACACCACAGTAGAGTCTGAAGTGTGTTGGGGTATCTGTATTACAAACAAGCAACATATTTTGGTGTCTGAACTCTTTTATGTTGCATCCTGAGAAGTTAAGATGTCCCTTTCCTTACTGTCCTTGGATGACTGCTGCCTTTGCTTTCTGTCACCGAATGGATTGTGAAAAGTTGCTTTTCCTGCGATGGGTGCAGCCTGTTGTGCTGCTTTTAACTGATTTCAGTTCTGGGCCAGTGGGCTGGGTTTCCCAGTTAGCTACAGGAAAATGTCAGCTGACCATGAGAAGAGACTCAGCTCAGCAGAACAAATTACGTTCGGTCGCAGTATACAGTGAACCATATGGAAATGGCTGTTCAGTTGCCTCCGTGTAAATCTTAGCTGTGAACGGTTCTTAAAGACGTTGCCCTTTCATGCTTCCCAAACCATGCAAGCCCATCGGCCAACAGCTTCTTCAAGTCCCCTGCTTCTCTGTGACCTGACATTTGCTTTCCTCTGATGTACAGGAGCTGGCCTTTTTGCCAGCTTTTTCTATATTAGAAAATAGTCCATTAAGTGAGGCTGGGAAACAGCAAAGCCTGTTGTTTGATGGAAGGCTCATCGCAAATGTGTGAGCCTGGGCCCTGCGAACAGTGTGGCAGGACTCTCAGCAATACAGCACAATGGGTCAAATGTTGCCAGCACTTGCCTGGCTGTAGAAAACCTCCTTTAAAGGGAAGTTTTGGGGAAAATACCAGTGCAATTTCTCATCTTCCAGAGACAGGTTGCTAGGGCCGGTGTAGTTCTTGTGAACTAAGGGGGCACCACGTCAGCTACCTGCAGGAAAACAGTGCTCTGACTTCTGTGCTCTTATGTGACTTTAGTCAGAATCCAGCAAATTTAATAGAGTGACTTTATCAATGTGAATAAGCCTCAGGTCAAGCAGTAATTTATGCCTGCGGTCCTGTGCTTTTAGTCAGTCAATAAATTGTTTTTTTCCTGTACATCTGTTGAATTCACAGGTTCACATTAGCAACTACTTTCTAAGAGCAGTGGCAATATGAACAAATACACTGAATCTTTTCAAGGTTTTGATAAGGGTGAATTTGAAATTTCAGTTGTCTAGAGTACAGGGCTTAAACACAATAAGACTTGGCTTTACAGTAGAATAGTTTAGTATCCCCTAAATTGTGTCTTACTATCCATGTCTGGGTTATTTGGCTTGTTGAAAATGAGGCATTCAAACCCTGTATCAGTGCAGTTCAGGTTGTCTTCCTGTCCTTAATACAATTTTAGGTCTATCAGTGTTGATATCTTACAGCAGAGATTGATAGCCTTTAATCTTTCCTAACCTTTTGTCGGTTGAACACCACTGTGATTTCACTTCCCAGTCTCACAACCATCTAGATATAAATGGTTTATAAGCCCATTTTTTGTCTTTCTTTTTTTTAAACTTTTCTAATTAATCTAAATGTCATAGGGAGACTAGTTGAGGGGGGTTGGCATAGAAAAACCTGGAAGAAGATGGTATCAAACATGCTTCTATTCACCCTCCACTAGCAGATAATACCGTCAGCACTAATCCTTAGCCCTCTCCTTTAAGTTGTCTTTGCCTTTGATTTATAAGGCAGCTGACCCCAGCCGAACCCTGTCAGCGGCAGTTCAAAGGGGCTCTCACAAAAGAGGGGCCTCTGATCTGACAAATCGATCGGCTGTGAGGGAGAGTTTAACGGGGAAAAGATCTCCCTAACAGGGGCTAAAGCCCTTTCGCGGGGGGCTGGTAGCCGTGGCTCCGCGGGGAGGACGAAGAGAGTGCAGAGCAAGCTGTCCTGCGCGGGCGCGAGGGCTGAACGTGAAGGGAGGCACCAAAAGGCTCGCCGCTTCTTGCCTAATAAGCCCGACAACGGCAACAACTATATTTAATTTAAAAGCTGTTAAGTGGAGGTCAATTGCCAATAATTGTCCTAATTAAAAACAAATACTGAAATGATATTACGAGTCCAGCCTGGACTCTACTGAAGTAAGGTAATTAGAAGATAGAACCATCAATTAAAATCTACAGGGAAAAAGTTGGTGTGATTAAGGGACAGGCTAGATTAAAAACAAAAAAAATCAACTAAAAATGTGGATGATAATTTGCATAACTCCTCATTTAGCATTAAGTCTTTATTTTAAAAGCAGATGCTGTCACTTGCAATAAGCTGGAATGCTATTTTAATTCTACAGCTGTAAAGTAAGTAGGAAGCTAATTTGGAAATATATGGATCGATATACACTGAAGCTTCCTTAGTTAGAGTCACTAAAGCAACACGTTAGCACACAGTATTTGCTATGACAGAGCCATATAGTCCTCCTTCTGAAAATATTAAAGTACTGTGGTGTATTCTTGTATATACCTGTATTCTTGCACGAACTTCAGTTCTCAAGTAATTAACCTTTTGGACTGTACTCCAAAGTAAATGCCTTTACTGCGTGGGATCGGGCTGCCTTGAGTCTAGTGCTTCAGTAAAATGGACAAAACATTGCTGTGCAAAATGAAGATTTAGAATCATAATTATCAGAGCAATGACTGTCTAAACCATAGAAGTCTTACAGACGGCTTTTTGCCAAGAGGTTTTAGTCGCTGGCAACAATTGTAAGATAGCATGAATTTCTCTGCTAGAAGGTAGGAGAAGATGAAAATGGTTTCTGTATTTCTAAACAAAACAATCCCAGAAAAGTTGACTAATGTAACAAAAAAGTATGTATAGCAGACAGTAATATCATGCTTCTGGTGTGGAGTCTAAACTCCCACTTAGTATCATCAAATATATAATTTGGGACTGTTTCTGTTTATGGATTTGTTAGAAAAACTGGCAAAAAAGCATTCCCAGTCTTCCCTGAAGTGAATGTACATATTTGGAGTTCCTCAGTTATTCTTTTGAACAAAATAATCAAAAGTACACTCTAAATCACCTGTGTCTTGCGATCATAAATCTAGAGAATCTTATGGCATCCAGTTTTCTATAAACATCTTCTGATCAAGCAGCTGATGAGAAAGGAATGTCTCAGTCTCTGAAAGGTATAGAATATACATAAAATCAATGCAAGCAGTATTATTTTGTGTGTATGGATATGGATATAGAAAGTTCACTGATGGAAATGATAGACGAGTGACATTTGCACGTACTGGAGTAAGGGAACTCATACTGTCTCCCGGCTCACAGTTGATGGACTGTGGTGTTTCAGTGCTGCCTGAGCAATTTCTGCAGCTGGGGTTTGCCGTGTCTCGCTCGCCCGAGGATACTGCGGTGTCTGATGAGAAGGGACGTGCTTCGGCTTTTCCTGGCGTTGGGGCGTTGCAGAGTTGTTTTGTTTTCAGCAGGACATCAAGATTTGCAATCACATGTTAAAAATAGGTTATTAGTAGAAGAGGTGTTTCAAACTTCGAAGACATTTACAAAACACAGCAAAATAGTTACAGTGCTTAGTTTTGTATTTGGCCGGATCAAAAGACGCTGAAGACAGCAGGCATTGTTGGAGCCAACAGGGTTTTTGTTAAGCCACACCACACCCCCCCAAAAAAAGGAGATCAACCTGCCTACCTGTGAGTCAGGGGAAAGGCAGCAAAACAAGCATGAGCAAATACAGAGGATAAAGAATCTGCTGGTTTTCTCCATACCCAGACAATACGCTAAGTTTCCTGTGCAACCAAAACGAGTATGAAATTAAACCAACGCAATTAGGAACTTTTGTTCTACTCTCACAATTAATAGTACAAAAATTCATCCAAAAATAATTTAGTTTTGCACAATTTTAAAAAAGAAAGCAGGTAACATGTAAAATAAACACAAGTCTTACTAATAAAGCTGAAGTAGGAAAATGCCTTGAAAAACAGGAAAATGAAATTGTCTCTGCTAATGGCATTGAGTCTCCTTCATGTCACAGGAGTTCACCAGCACGTTAAAAACTCTGCCCTGGCACTCAGGGTGTCTTTCTAGTATACAGTACCCTTTTCCCATCAAACTGCCTTGTTGACCGAGCCACGGAGTTCCAAAGCTCAAAGCTCCTTGAGAAATGAATCAAAATTTATGTTGTTGTATTTTAGCCTATTCAACATGAATAGCTTCTGATGCTTTACTGATTAAGTTCAATTAAAACCAGTAATTAAACCAAAGTATATCCACAACTTTTCAGATATCTGTATACATTCAAAGATAGTCTTAAAGTGAGTGTAGCTGGCTCACATTCAACTCTAATCTTTTCTTCTAATTTCTTGTGGCTTACTTATGTTGAATTCTTTTGGTCATGCTGGGTTAGATAAACAGCCTTTCATAAATTCCTTCCCCCCCCCCCCCCCCCCCAGCAGAAAAAAAGAAAATTTTTTTTTTTTTTTTTTTTATTAATTCCACCCCTTTCTGGAATATGTAATGCCAGTTGTATTGGGGAAAGTGTTATGCAGAGCTACAGTAGAAATCTGTAGTGAGATAAAGCATATGGAGGCAAAGAGCAGCTTTTTCTAACCTTGCAACAGTACCAGCATGCTTAAACTGAAATATTCAGACATTGAAAATATTTTATTGAATATAATCTGAATGCATCAGGGCAATTTGAAATGACAGCAGTATTTAGGGGTTTAAATAACCCCAGTGTTACTGTAACTGATTACCATCAGGATAAAAATTGAAGTGTGACTTGTTAGATACTCCTTTTGGCTTTCCTTTATATCTCTTTCTGCTTCTCCCCTTTGTAAATATATTGACTTCTATAGCCATGTTAACTTTTATGGCTTAAAAGTTGTTGTTTGCTTTGTGGTAATTACAGAGTCTCCTTAGCCGCTGACAAGATTGAGGCTTTGCGATAACTCTGCCGCCTGGAGTTGTGGGGTTTGGGAACTGTTTTCTGCCTGCCACGCTTCGGCTTTCCCTCCGAGGTACGGTGGAGCCTGGTAGATTACAGTTCATTTCCCAAATAAACGATTAGATGATATTTTCATCAAAGTTGGCAGAACGTAACTACTAAGTCCCAAGTTTTTTCGAGTAATACAGGTTCTGTTTTAAATGGAGTCTTGCTAAAAACAAATATTTATTGTTTCGCTGTTTCCTCTTACTGCAGCCTTTGTTCTATTCCCCGTATTTAACTGATAAAGATTCTGTGGGGATCTCTGTCTTTACCATAAAAAATTACCACTGCAGACAGTAAACAATTGTAGTGGTTTCCACTTGTATTCTTCAGTTGTCTGTATTTTTGTGTGTAACATTGAGGTTCACAGTGACTTCTCGGTCCTCTCCATCTTCATTGATTAATTTTGCAGAATTTTGTATTCTCTCATTTGCAAGTTAAAATAATGCTTAGGCATTCATGTTCCCCTAATAATGTAGCACATGCTTAGAACAAGGCTGTGACCATCATTTGTACTGTGTACTGATGAGAGGAGGGCACAGCGGGTATGGGAACAGTCCTCATCCTTGCAGAAAAAAGAGACTGCCCTGAAGGCAGAGGAGATAAGGGAGAGAGGAGAAAGATTTTTGTGTCTCTGTAACTCTGTTACACCAGTCAAAATAGGTAGGGTGGGTTATTATTAACATCTCTATTTTATGAATAGCAAGAGACTGTAATGCCTTGGGACATGCAGGTGTATTAAACTACATTCCTTGGGTGTGACACCTCCCAGGGAAGGAAAGCTTTGCATCTAAGGCTATGCTCCAAACCTCTTACCCCATTGGCGATGCCGTAAGTATGAGATGCATTTTGTGACGTAGCTGACAGCCGATACAGGTTGTTTTGTTTCTGTTCCCAAGGGGAGAACTGCATATGTGCTGCTTTCCGTGTAGCCTTGGTTAGATGTGGTGAGCTTTCAGCAGAGTCCCATGCTGCAGAAGCGTGCCTTAGAAGAAGCCTTCAGTCGAAGAGAACGACTAGTTATCCAACAGCATCTTGAGGTGCAGCAGAATACACCCTTGGCTGTTTGGCAGGGCACTGATCACACTTCGATCTTGCATTCCTACTTTGACGGAATGTATGCAGTTTTTATCTGAGGAGAAATGCATACTTTTTTTTAAGTCCTTGCATGACAAAGTCTTCACCTGGATAAGGGAATGCTGAGTGCTCAAGACGGGGAAACCATTGCTGGAACGAGAAGGAATGGTAGAAAATGCAGCTAAAACACCGTAATTTTGTAAAATTCAACACCTTTGTCTCAAAGGCAAAAATACATTGTTCTGCCAGAAGCAGTAACATATGTGTTAGCATTTTTTGCTACTTCAAAGCTGTACTACCTTTCTGATATTAAAAAAATTAAAATAAAACAGAACCCAGACCCCTAAGATAACGCTTGGCACAGGCTTTATAGTTTTTAAAATATTTAACACAGAATATAGATTAATAATTAAAACTGACTGCGTCAGGTAGCAGGTATTTGTGCTTGACCGTATTTGGAAAGCTCTACTCTGGCAGTAGCGTTTTATTGTGGTTGCACGTTACGTGTTCCTGTAAAGCGCAGGGAACGCCGTGCGGTATCGAGGAAAGTAAACACTGCAGCAATCGTGCCGTTTTTCCAGTTACTGGTTTCTACTTACGTACACTCCCCAGCCAGTAATAATGTTAAATCATTAATTTACATCCTTGTGTGTCAGGCACCCCCACGGCAACTAATGTATGCCAAACTGCCAGTAGCTTGTCACAGTATCAGCATCCCGAGTGGTCACCCCAGAGCTAAATGACCCTTGGGTGGTGCTGACATCAGTAGGAGTAGTCACCATTTCTATCATCACCCTTCTACGAGGCTCGGCATAAATCTCTTCCCTGCTTCATCCCATTGTGGTGGTGATGAAGGACTGGTGTAAGCTGGCAGCCAAACTGCCGCTCGGTTAGGAGGGAGGGGAGAGAAAGGAGGGGGAACTGGTAAAGGAAGAAGCTGTGGTGCTTTTGTTAAATACTGTTTTGTACTTTTATTTTTAACTAATTGATGGTTCGCTGTGCTCTTTATTGTACTGTAGTTTCCATAAAGGGTATAAAGCCTACAGACTCAAGAAATTTCACTCGTAGAAATAGTGAAAAAAGAGCAATGAAAAAGCCGCCCAGTATAATTCCCAACGTGCCGTAATGTAAATGCTTTTGACTAACAAAAAAGGCTCAAGATTTTTACACAGCTGTGGTTGACAATAGTGCAGTGATACTTCTAGGCACACAAATGGACGCACTTTCAAATACATGGTATGATTGCTGAATACATCCCCATTGGGACTGGGGGTATAACTACTGCAGAACAGTATTAGAATATGAAATAAGAAAGACCATTTTTATGTCTTGCAAAGTGAAGCAAAAGAATGCTGCCTACAGATTGGCTACAGATTTTCTGCGGTTGGCCTAAAATAGAAAATCCACACTTAGATTCTCATCCAGAGAATAACTACAGGGATCTGGGGTGATATAAGTGAATATATAAGTGAAAATACATATATATTATCTGCTGTGGATGCCAGTGTCTCCATGGCCTTCTATTAAAATTATTTGTTATTCTTCTAGTAAAATCGTCAGGTGAAGCTGTTGCTGTGTCATGGTAGGTGTGATGTTACCTTCCCCACTGCCGGCAGTCTGGTTGCCGGCAGACAGAGGTATCTTGGAGTTGCTCACGTAGCACATTGCTACCAGAGCTGGGGGCCATTTGTCCTTCCTGCTTCCGGGTCGCTTCTGCCTAAAGCTGTGAAGCTGGCAGAGCTCCATGCGATCTGGCGGCGGGGGATGCATATGGCCGAGCGCTTACGCAGACAGGGCTGTTCATATGCTGTGTGTGTACGAACAAGCAGCATGTATGGTTAGAAGTTGAGCAGTTTTTAATTGTTTGGTGTACTGTGCCTGAGGGATGATGATAGTCACCATCTGGACGGCATGCTGTTGGTCAGGGCGTGCAGCTCTGGATCACCTCTTATAGGAATGAGAAAGAAGTATAGGCTGAGACTGCATTTATTAACATTCTTAAATGTTTTTTAAAATGCATTATTAAATACAGCCCTTCTTAACATGGAACCAAAATATTTATCAAATTTTCACATTTTTAAAAATGTTCAATATATTTAAAAAAATAGCGCTAGTACCCAACAGGACGATGATACATTTTCAGACAGGCAGTAGCTGAGATCTGTAATTGAATACATGAAGTTATATTTATTATAATTGTTCAGAAATGTGTATATCATCACTGAAATTTTAACCCAAGAGACCTGGTTGCCATCAGTGTCTTAACTCCATAGAGTTCATTGTTAGTAAACCAGGGCAGAAATGGACTGGTCCTGTGTATCGGACAGGCTGAGACAGAAGGTCACCAAGAAAAGATAGGCAGATTCAAGGAAGAACAGTAAATTTTTTTTACTAGCTCTCTGCTGTTCTCTCCTTTACCTAAACTTCTGTAACTAAAGAACTGAATCGCTTTCCATAAAGTCAAGGAGCATCTTTCAGAGGAAAGTTGTCAGTTACAGAAACCTGAGAACAAGCCATGAAGGAGTTATAGAATCATAGAATCAATTAGGTTGGAAAAGACCTTTAAGATCATCAGTTCCAGCCATTAACCTAGCACTGCCAAGTCCACCACTAAACCATGTCCCTAAGCACCACATTTACCTGTGTTTTAAATACCTCCAGGGATGGAGACTCAACCACTTCCCTGGGCAGCCTGTTCCAGTGCTTGACAACCCTTTCAGTGAAGGAATTTTTCCTAATATCCAACCTAAACTTCCCCTGGTGCAGCTTGAGGCCGTTTCATCTCATCCTATCGCTTGTCACTTGGGAGAAGAGACCAACCCCCACCTCACTACAACCTCCTTTCAGGTAGCTGTAGGGAGCAATAAGGTGTCCCCTCAGCCTCCTCTTCTCCAGGCTAAACAACCCCAGCTCCCTCAGCCGCTCCTCACAAGACTTGTGTTCTAGACCCTTCACCAACTTCGCTGTCCTCCTCTGGACGCGCTCCAGCCCCTCGATGTCCTTCTTGTAGTGAGGGGCCCAAAACTGAACACAGTACTCGAGGTGCGGCCTCACCAGTGCTGAGTACAGGGGCACTATCACCTCCCTGGTCCTGCTGGCCACACTATTCCTGATACAGGCCAGGATGCCATTGGCCCTCTTGGCCACCTGGGCACACTGCTGGCTCATGTTCAGGCAGCTGTCAACCAACACCCTCAGGTCCTTTTCTGCCAGGCAGCTCTCCAGCCCCTCCTCCGCCAGCCTGTAGCATTGCATGGGGTTGTTGTGACCAAAGTGCAGGACCTGGCACTTGGCCTTGTTGAGCCTCATATGGGCCCCGGCCCAACGATCCAGCCTGTCCAGGTCCCTCTGTAGGGCCTTCCTACCCGCCAGCAGACTAATGCTCCCACCCAACTTGGTGTCATCTGCAAACAAGTTTAAGTTTCCACAGGAGGCACTGCTGCTGTCTGATCTCCGGTATGTGTGTTACATCAGAGCCACTAACAAACCTAGGAATTAAGCTAACATATTATATGACCCGCTGACCCATTATAATCTCCTTATAATGAAACTGTGGACACACAGTTTGCACAGTGTAGCAACATGTTGTTTGCTTGGTTGGTTGTTTTTTTTTTGGGGGGCGTGGGGTGGGGGTGTGTCATTGGAACTGTCAAAATAGGTGGCAATTGATGCCCACTGTAACAGAGTAGGTGGGGGTAGTAATGCTGCCTGTACATGTACTCAGTGTTACTTTTCCTTTTTCAGCTTACCAAATGGAAACAGCCATCATCAGGTCAAAGCTATTTTCTCAGGGATGGATTTGTGATAAACTAAATGTACTCCTTTCTCTTTTATGCCCAGTATGACATACACTAGGAATGTTAATATCAGATATAATGAGACTATAAATTGCCTTTTCTATTCTTAAGAATGGTGTTGAAACACCAAGTAATAATAGAGGAGTTACCTATTTTGTGAGAGTGAATGAATATCCTAAGCAGATGTTCAGGACAAAAAATAAAATAAAACAACAAAAAGCCTGCAGAAATGGGATATAAAACTGTCTCATGCAGGTGCTTTCCTAGGAGAAAACAATTTTGATAACATCAATGAATTACAGAAATAGTAACAGGTGAATCTAACACCCTGTGCTTATCTAGCAATAGCTTGGCAAGATTAAGCGAAGACATGAAATTCTTCTTAGCTGATATACGGGGGTCCAACTGTTTGTTTGATACAGCTGCTCATCATCTGCCCTGAAAGCTTTAAGGTATGTTTTAAGGATTAATGAGTCTGATACCCTGTGCCAGGCTCTGGTTTGGGGTGGTTGTTTTTGGGGGTTTTTTTGGCTAAGCATGTTCAGTTGTTGCTCAGTTGTTTTAGGCAAACACATGGCTAAAGGTTTTCATTGTGATCAAAGCCCTGAAAGAATCTTCAATTTCTTTCTTGTTTTTTTTTTTCTATATAGGCAATTAAACTAACATGGAAAAGGTCAATTGTTAATACATTATAATGATTAAAAACAGCAGTGCACACATCTTGGTAAAAATCCACAGTAGTAGTGCAGCCGTAGTCGCTTTTCGCTTACATGACTGCCACTGGGACTGGTTTGAAATGTGTATGTTTGGGATTCTCTCTCGTACCTTACAAGTGTTTCTGCAAGTGCTTTTTTAAGCTCGGTTTGGTAACGTACAGCAGAGCTAGGCTTTATCCTATAAAGATGTTGGTGCACGAGTGCCTAGTGCATGTGAGCAGTTCCACTGATGCAGCGGCTTGTGCAGTGGATGGAGCCTTTCTTCAGTGGCATGGAGTCAATAGCTACTGAAAAAAATACAGCTTTTCTGTTAATTTAAACAGGCCATAGATGGTGTCCTATGTGCACCTTCTTTTCCCACATAGTTTCCCATAATAGCTGAAGACTGTAATGTTTGCCATGTTAGAGACCTTGATAAGATGCCATTGCTGCCTTCTAGGTTTGCCTTCACAGAGGTCATGGTACAGCCTCATTCGGAAGCTTTATTCAGTGAATCTTATCATTTTAGTTTTGGGAGTCATATCACGCTGTCCAAGACCCTAGCTGGATAGGATTAGGTAATAGCAGTCTATTTATTGCTATTAAGAAATAGAAAACAAAAAGTGAGTTTCAAACGATTTCAGTAGTCTCCCACTGAGGTGCATACCTACTTTAAGAAAAGAAAAAAGGTATGTGCTGCACCCAAAAGGTCACACAACAAAAAGGGCATGAATATCAATTAAGTGAAGTGACCATCCCGAGAATATGTAGAGGGACATTTATAGAAATGCTAGACACTGAGCTGTGAAAGCTCACGTTCAGCACAGTTACCTTTGTCATAGGGACCCGGAGCCACAGAGCTTGCACAATTTTCAGCTAGGCAAACTATCCCCGTTCTAGTCACTGACATCTAAGGTACTGTATTTGAGTCAGCTGGAAATAAGCAATGGTAATTGTGGTATGATGGGGTTAAGGGAGAGGAAATGGTAATCTTTGGCTTTTGCATATTTAAAATACCAGTTCTCATCAGTAATGATAACTGTGTTCAGTCATGAGTTAGACAAGTAGTGATTTCATGTGGGTAGGAAATTGGAATTGGGTCCTAACAAGTGACGCTAATGTGACCACTCACGTAGTTTGCGATAATTCACTGCCTGTACGTGGTTCAGATGTTGTTGGTGAGATTTATCCAAAGTTGGTTCCACGACTCATTTAAAGTCACTGTGAATTACAGTGTTAGAGAGGTGAACAGTCAATATGACCTTCTGAATGATGATGAGAAGAAAAAAAGCCTGGCTTAATCTTATTAGAAGAAGTCAAATGATTCGAAAAGGGACTGAAAGCTAATCAGCCCTGGGGATTACTGTAAGGCTTTGGTGATTAACATGGTGCTTTTTTTTTTTTTTTTTCCCCGCCCCTTCCCCTCCCTTTAAGGTTACCTCATCCTATTCCATAGTTATGGCAGAAATAGAAAATAAAGTGTACTATTTGACCTAGTCAGTCACTTGAGCCTAATCTTATTATTTTTAGTTGATTTCACATCATAATATTACAATATCTCAGTCAGCAATGTATAAAAGATGCTCCCTTTCAATTTACTTTCCTGTTAACTATGTTCTTAAGCCACAAAAAAAATTAAACTGTAGTACAAAGTGAAAGAATGAATCAATCATTTGTGGACTGAAATGGAAGATAGTGAAAAATTATTTGTTAAGGAAACAAATTACAAAGGGTGTCACTTTGTTTGTATGTGACTTCTGCTCCTTAGTCACTGGATAATTGTTGTAGGACAAACTTTCCATTATAGGAAATAAGAGGTTGAAATAGGAAAAAATACGTGATGATTCTCACTCAGACTCCACCCAGAAGACAGACTGTATGAACATTAAATCCCAAAACGGAGAAGCTACTTGTTGAAAATTTTGAGGAGATATATAGTACCACCATACAAGCTCATCCCAGTTCATGAGGCTTAGCTTTGAGGCAGCTGGGTTCAGATGAACTCCCAGGACTGGGTTAAAACAGGAGCTTAGTGTCCGTGTGTTTAGCGCCATAGATCGCTGAGATATACAGTCACATCAAAATGCTCTTTTTTCTAGTTCTGAAAATGAAAATCAGAATTCCCTTCATTGGAAACAAAACTTGAAGTTACACTCTGACTCCAGTCACCATAGTACCATCTGTCTAAGCCACAAAATAAGCCTCATTGCTGCATTGAACTTGGCCTTTGGTAGGGGATCAAGACCGTCTGCGATTCAACTTGCGATGTGCTGCTATGCCATCTTTTTGGCCTAGCTCCCGTTGTAGTGGCAACTGCAGTCAGAAGGTGGAAGAAGCAGTAGTTCTTTCTCCAACCGGAACCATGAATGGCATCGAAGGATACGGTGTGCTCTGTTGAGTTGAGGTTGAGTAAGGCCATTATCTTCCCTTGACCTGGAGTGGCATGTTACATTGTCATCTTCAGTTATGCCACGAAAGGGGCAATTCACAGTGTAGCACCCTCACAATGAGATTTTTGGGGAAATACAGAGCAACAGTTCATTTAACTGAGAAGAGGAAAAGCCTGTGTTGGATGAACAGGGGTCCATGCTTTTGATGTAGTCTGGCTGTGATACATAACAAACAAGAAATGGTCTGAAATAGCCCAGAAGGTACTGGGTTTCACCCCAGCTTTCTTAAGTTGGCTGCAAAGGCTGTCTGCAGCCTCATGTAGACGTTGCTTATATAACTTCACATGGCTTGGATGTAATTTTTCCACAGCTCTAATAACTATTTTTTTAAAAAATTTAAAAATACAGGCTGAAATTTTGAACCATAAGATGCCATCATCAAGTATGAGTTAAGTGTGATTGATTTGTCATGGCTAAATTTAGACCAGGAACGTCTTTCCTCTAAAATGCATTTTTATTCTGCATGTTTCAATTTTTGGATCAGTAATTTGGCACAACTGCTGGTCGACTCTTGAACACTTAAAACATTGGGTATTTTAAGAGATGTGAACACGCTCAGCATCTTTGGACTTCAAGTCCCAAATGTCCATCTGTTTTTAGTGCATTTATAGCTTGCTTTACCATAATATGGGATACCCAAAATTGTTAATGAATACATCTTTACAACACCCTTGAAAAGAACATGAGAATGCGTGTGATAGAATAAATAATTGAGCCTGGATTTAGGAGGCTCTTTTAGTAATGCTTGTGCAATCCAGCTTCTCCATAAACTGAGCCATTCAGGATCTGTGAGTTGGTTTACATTTACATCCGTGACATACAAGAACATAGCGATATTTACATATTAGCCTCTAAAATTTGCTAGATGTGAAATGTACAAAATCAGGGAGTCACTGACAATCTGTAGATCAAAAAATCAGCCTCTGGAAGGCAGAAAATTCTTCATATTGTTTATGCAAAAAGCAGGATTCCACCACCAGTGTCTTGTTGACGGTGGGTAGTGTACTACCAAGAACCTGTAAAAGCATTCATTGTTCAGATGAAAAGGACTTCCTCTGCTGAATGTTTCGGCTATCCCATCAGAGCCGAGGCAGTTCTCATGACCTCCATGTCACGATTCTCGACCTTTTATCTTCACCTCCCTGTTTCTCTTCAACTGTTTCTTATCCCCGTTATATGTCTAGTTTTGTTCTGAAGCCCATTCTTAATCTGTGGGAAGAGGTTTGCATTGCTTTGCTGGGCTCTGCCTGCCTGTTCAAATGATCAAAATGATCCAAGATGGAATTTACTTCAGCAGAGGCCGTGGTGATTAGGCCAGCATTAGTGGATAATAATTATATTGATTGGTCCTGAGTTTGGACCAAATACATAAAGGTTTTATTCCGGCTGCACTGTAGAAATCACCTGTAACCTGTTTTGAATTGTTTTGGTTTGGTTTTTTTTTTTTTTTTTTTTTTTTTTCCAGTTTCAGGTGAATAACTTCTATTGACAGTCTCGTTTACGAAAGTATTATTCAGCACCGAGGGAGGGAAGCAGATTCTTTTTTTGGCCACGCAGCACCACAAATGTTAATCAGCTTCCAGTTGCTTTTACAAACTGATTTGTACAATACCTAACACTGTCAGCACCTGTTGGTAAGCTCCTTTTGCAGTTTTGTACTGCTGAATGTAGAAATTCCCTAACCTGGTGATGAGAGTACATTGCTTGTATTCATTAGAGGTGTCCACCAGTGTGGTTTTTAGTGGGGTGGAGCCCTTGTTCTGTTTTTCCCTCTTTTTTTTCCTTTGGTCAATGTGAGGAAAGAAAGGGCACACTCAAGCACGGAGCGTGATTCAGAACATGCAGTCATAACAGCACAAATGAAAGAGCACTAGAGTAGTATCCCGAAGACATCATGAGGTTGAGCTGAGATACCATCTGGATTCAAGCTCCCCAGCGTTTATTTTCTTGATCTCATTAGCAGGCATCATAAATCACCATGGAAGACATGGAATTAGGGGAAGGCTGCCGGCAGATAGAAAAATGGATTTGCTGAAGAAGATAAAAGTCAAAACGCAAGTCTCTGACTGGAGTAAGGTTCAACTTTGCATATACTGTGCTATCGTACGTGTTTAAAAAAAAAACCAAAAACCAACCCACAGTTATTCTGTAAAATTTAAATGGTATTTTTATTGAGCTGGAATTGGCATTCTTAATAAGTCTTAACTCATTAACAAATAAATAAAATCCTGACATTTTAAATCAATTCCACTGAATCTTGTCACTTGAGAGAAGCCTTAGGGCATTTGTAGAGGGCCGGAAGTTTACAATTTGAGGTCTTGGTATGAGAGTGAGGTCAGGCTGAGGTCAGCCTGGGATTCTGCTGGAGTTTGTGAGCACTATCCATAAAAAGCTTTCTTTAGGACCTTGGCTTCAAAATATCACAGAAAAACGGATCACAGTTGTATCGCATACCACTGCTGAAAGAATGGTTGAGTACGAGACATGCTGTGCACTCATTTCCACAGCCTCAGTCACCAGCAAGGATTTCTGTGGGGCCATGTTCATTCTTTACTGTGTAAAAGTAGAGAAATATAATATAGCTGACAAAAGTAATTTTTAATATTTTACATTTTAGAATTTATCAGACTATGCCACATTTTCCTTACAGGCTTGGCACATGCGGTGATAAGAGAGGAGAACAAGAGAAGGCAACAAAAGAATTTTAATATTAAAAATACACAGCTAGTGCACTGGACTGTTTTTGAATGTATTTGATGACCAAACATTCTTTTTCTGTCTTTTGAATGTTAATTGGTTTTGCTACAGGTTGTGTGACATGAATTTATCCAGGAAACATCAGTTACAACACAAAAAGCAATACTGAATAGTAGAGTGTAATTTTGCCTTTATGCATCCCTTAACAAGCTGGATCTAAATTGAATTGCAAGTTGTACAGCAGTGAAGGAAATTCTGTAATCCTTTCTGTTAGGGAAGAAGGAAAACACTGAGTATCCTATGCAAACAAAAATACCTTAAACATGCAATAGAAATAGTTCTCTGTTGATTTTGATAGTTAATCCAACATATCTGACTTATTCTTCTAGGTATTAATATGACACAGACTTTTGCGCTGGTATTACAGCATTGTATGATATCAATTCTGAGAATTAAATTAAAATTTGACAGTTGTTCGGGGGACTGAGTTTCTTAGCTCCTTATGCAAGCGCTTTCACAGCTCTTTTTTCATTATTTGAGGGATTTCCTTGTCAAAGATCTCAAAATTACTTTCTTCCCCAACTTTCTCTTGGTTCTTTTCCCTCTTCTAATATACATCTTCAGAAATTGCACATTAAAAGCTTCACAAAAGCATTCACCTGAAGACAGAATAATTTTTAAATAAATCATTCAAAAGTTAAAGAGGTGTTTGCCTTTCTCACGGACTTTTATTGTTTGCCTTTGAGGCCAATAGAATTATTGATTTTATTAGAGAAAAAGAAACCTCTTTGTGAAGATTTGGTTTGACCTTCTGCATAATGTAGGTCATATAATTTCACTCTGTGAATTGAGCAATCATCCTTTCTATTGAACCCAGTTGCTTGTGGTAAAACTTCAGTTTATCCTTTAGTAATGCGTCCGTTCATTGTTTTGAAAAACAGAACTGAAAAGTATCCAGGTACTACTTCCTTTGATAAACTGGTCTAATGTCTTAATTATGTTTAATATTTGAGAATTTGCATCAAACCCTATTGTGAAGCTTTCTGCATTTAGCTGTGCACTTTTCAGGTCCTGCCTTGGGACGTCTCTTCTGGTTCTAACGCACCAGTGCTCTCTCTAGTACTTGCTAGGAAAAGCACGAAGAGACACATGGTTGACCTGAGTTTCTCTATGTACTGAAATGTCAGTCTCTGAAGGGCTTTTGGTTTATCACAATCTGGACAGCACACAGATGGACCTGGAGGAAGCATGCCAGCAGTGTGAGCCCCCATCATAAACTTGACTGATTTCCCTCCGGTCCTCTTGGTAAGTCCTCGGGCACACAAGGCAGAGGTGTCGGCGAATGACTGCAGCGCTGCAGGGTCCGTAGCTCTGGAGGAACGTGCTGTGTGGGCCACCCGACACGAAACTGCTAAGCTTTTCTTCTGCTGTGGTATTCTGAAGTATTCAGATCTTGTTCTGAAATTGAAGGAAACCTTGCTTTGGAATAGTAAATATTTTCAGTGTCATATCTTGGTATTTTGAAATATTAACTGTTTGGATGAGTGCCCAACTTGGAACCTGGGCTTATAGTCTTACATGCTGTCCATCCTCTTGTCTTCTGAAACCTACTGGCAGTCCGAGGCTGGGGGGCACCAGCCTTCTAGAGTGAGCACGAGCTGCCCTTTTTGATGTGCGTGGGGTATCTCTAGGTTATGCAAAAGCTGAAAGCTGGGAGGGAATAATTAAATTATCAGAGAACACCAAGGAGCTGTGCTGAAGAAACAGACCCGTTGCTGTAACTCGCTGTAGGGCTGCTCCCGGCTTGTACTGGTAAATAGATCAACTTACAGAGTCTCAGCTGAAGGATTTTGAGTAACACCAGAGATCAAGGAATAGCCCAAACCAATCCAAACCCAGGGTGGCTGCAATCTGTCCTGTAGAAGAGTTAAGATATTTTGAATGCACGTGTTTAATATTTATAACCTTTGGCCTTTCCTTGAGTTGCATGAGTATCCATGCTGCCTGCTGTGAACAGGGAGGCTGGGTGGGAGCAGCCCCATGCCCAAGACTGGGCTCAGCTTTCTACCTAAAAAACCCACCAGAATCTTCTGTGAGGTGGAATTGTCTTTCTCCACACAACCCTAGTTTCTGCTTTCTGAATACTAAGGTTCCTCTAAACCAGTTAAGAAAATTGCAGTCAAAGATGCATGCTCTGACACAGTAGAGGTCAGGCCCTTGAATGTGAGTAATTGCTTGTATGCAGTACGGGCTGGCTTACGTTGGGATTAAAAATGACTTTGCTGTAGAACCAAGGAGGCTGAGAGCATGTCAACGATATATTAGGCTGTGTGTGAAATGCATCATTGGCTATGGCTGGGAGTGGGTATGGACTTGTTCATCTCCTTGATTATTTTCATTTTATTTTTTGAGGTTACATTGATAGTAAATGGGCTTGTTAGCCAGAGGTTAAATAAGAATCAGTCTTACATAAAAGTATCAGCTTGCAGTAAGAGGTAGAGGTTTTTTTCATTTTGGGTAAAATTACTATGTAGAAATGTACCCAAACTACCATAGAGTAAAAAGCGAAGACAGACTTAAGATTTGTATCATAAAGCCATTGATTTTTTTCTTTTACATTTCAATTATAAATGCACCTGCCTTTGCTCTGCCAAAGTTCACTTCAGATTTCCTGGTGATTTATTTTTGGTGTAAATTAAGGTTGATTGATCTTCAAAACTCTTGGATTCAAAGAGTCTGTACTCTTCCACTTGTATATGTTAAGGACAACAGGACCTAGGTTTTTGTAGGCAGCAGGCCACCGCTGCTGTCATTTTTACACTGCTTGCAACAGGAAACTTCTACAGCTTCTCCAGTGATTTTGGACAGGGATTTGATTCTAAAATGCACTTTAATTCTCTACTGGTTAATGGTTAACATTTGCATTACAATTTGTAAGCCTTTTATCTTGAAGGAAAATTTTCAGTGTTAATGGCATCTGTTCATCTGTAAATTCATCCTCCCAGTGCTTGTGTGTTGTAACTGCTCCATATAGAAGAGGTCACATCCTAATGGTGGCTCTGTGGGGGATCAATAACTGCGGCAATCCAAATAATTTTTAAATGATGGCAAAAATAGATGGCACAAAAATAATTTGTTACAAAGGACAGCTTTGCTAAGATGCAGTCATTTTAAATAAAAACTGAGTGGGGCTGGAATGCATACTTCATCTCTTTTACTTTTTTTTGCAAGTCTAAGCACTT
The DNA here is from genome assembly GCF_965183815.1 of Platalea leucorodia. Classification (NCBI taxonomy): domain Eukaryota; kingdom Metazoa; phylum Chordata; class Aves; order Pelecaniformes; family Threskiornithidae; genus Platalea; species Platalea leucorodia. The sequence goes on from NC_138824.1 coordinate 117,342,470, forward strand.
CTTTGTCTCCGTTGTTCAAAATTGCCTCTTCTCATGAACCTAACTAAGATCCAAAATCTTCACGAGGACTGAAGTTGTTATGTTCTCATTGGAAAATGTGTTAATCCTGTGTATTCCCAGGCACAGTTCATGGGGACTCCCCAGGTGAGTTTCCCAGGGAAGCCACTCGTCGCTTCAGCAGGATTACTTCAGTTAGAAAGCAGGTAACGTTGTAGTACTGGGATCTTAAACATGTTCACGTGGTTAGTTACTTCGGAGAAATCCTTTACAGTAAGTAGCTGAAGGAGACATGGACCATCTGAAGTACCCCTGGTTTTTTGGAAGCCTTTTTAACAGGAGAGGTGCATCCTCTGTTACCCCATGGTGGGCCGTGGTACAAGGGAGGCATGCTGACAGCTGAAACTGTGGCAGTTTGAACCAAACAAGCCACGTGAGCAGAAAAACATGAGACAATGATGAAAATCAAGATTTTCTTAGGGAAAAGGGTCAAACCACTTGTCCCCTGCAGTGCAAAATGCACTTTGATGATAGGGGCAGATATAAGCAGCTCTGCTCATGTCAATACAAGTAAAGGGTTGATAGGAAAGAACTGGTGGTCTAACACAAGAATATCCGAGATCTGTGCAGCCTTAAAAGGGCACGTACCATGTGCTGCGATCCAGACATTGTTAGGCAGCTGCAGAAATGCATTTTAATTTAATGCACTCTGCTGAGTTTAAAAATAAATCATGGATAGTAGTTCACTAAGTGGTATTTGGTTTGGTTTTAGTTTGTTTTTCAGAGAGTTCTATATTGCTGTGAGCACTGGTTACACCACAGTTTTAGTTTAACAGCATTTCAGTTGTGTGCTAATGGTGTGTTCGATTTGGTTTAAGTAGGGAATGCTCAGCAACATCTCGTGCTTTGCTAAAAATCAAACTGGTTTTTGAAATGAAAATAATAAACGGGTGGGGGAGAAAAAAAGCTTTATTTTTGTAGCATTTATTTTTTCTCACTTCTTCATTGTATATTGGTGAGGTGCGATCAGTGGGAGACCTCTCCTTCCTCTGTGCAAAAACCTTTATACGAAATGCTGTTCTTGCAAGTTTTTGAGCTCACCTCCACAGATCAGACAAGGTCAGGATAAGCACTCATACTTTTAAATACTTTTATCTGAATGGAAAGTCTGACCATATCAAGCTTGCCCATTACTAGTTAAAAGAGGGTTTTAGCATAGGGTTTTAGACGTGGAACTCCGCACCGCTGGGGCTGGGCAGTGGCCTGGCACTCGAACTGTAGGAAAACTTTCTGCTGAGTTGATCTTTTTGCAAAAGAGAAGTCGAAAGGCCAGTTGGAGCACAAAGCAAGATGCGCCCTTTTACATTTTTTGTGCTGAATTTTGATAACGAATAAAAGCAGCTGAAAGTCTAATGACCACCCTGTTTGTAAGAATAGGACTTCTTTGCCAGAAGACTGCAAATAGGTAAGCCCTGGAGCAGGTGCCCAGGTAGGGCACGTAACTGTGCAAGCGGCTGAGCAATGTGATCTGGCTTTGAAGTTAGCCCTGCTTTGAGCAGGTGGTTGGGCTGGAGGTCTCCAGACATCCCTCCTAACTGAAAACTTTCTAGGTTTCTGTGTGAAGGAGAGAGGGTACAAAGGCAACATCAGTCATCAGGGAGGCGTGTCCCACGCTTAGTTGCGGCAGCATGGGTTTGCAAGGTGCGAGGTTAACTTCTTCATCATACATGGCATGATTTCTGTAATGTTTGTTTCTTCTTTCGTTGATGTCACTGATGCAAGATGAGGAAGCACAAGGAGAAGCTGTAGGCAAGACCACTCTCTCTGTGTATCAGCAATCATTAGCAGCCCGTGATTCTGTCTGTAGAAAAAAATCCATCCAGGCTAGGTAAGGAAAGAAATTCTGACATCCAGCAAAGACAAGATATCCAGAATTTTATGCATGAAAATACGTACTGGAATTTTATGCACGAGAGTTGCCCCACTGAAGTCAAGGGGGCTACATAGGGGACTGGATGTTTGTACTAGGTGTCACTGAAGAAGTAAGCCGTAACGTGTAGATTACCAGGGTGGCTCAAATGTGATTAAGAAAAATGCTTTTGAAGGGATCTGTGGAGGGACACGCTACCTCTGCCCCTTGCTGCTATAAAAAACGGAGGCAGGCTATTCCCTTCTAATATATTATCACACCAAACAAATTGTTTTTGCAATTAGTTTTGTTTTCATCCAGGCAAAATTATAATGGAAATCCCCATGATAATGAGTATGACATGCACATTAATATAAAATGAATTCATTATGATCAGTATTACTACAGCAGATTCCAAATGAATTAATAATGACAGGGTAGTCAAAACAAAGTGGAACCACACTTAGTTAAAGGCATAACATGCTGATAATGACACCATTAGACAGGGGCTAGAGAGCATTAGAAATTTGTTGTGGAAGTTGATTGTAGTCTTGTGTATACAGTGCTTGTTTCTGTGTTTGGTTGTCAGTTGAAATAGTTGGTAAAAATTATTTGTTGGCCAAGGGAATGTTTTTCCTTTTACACAAAATAAAACAATTTTGTTTTATTTTGACCATCTAAAAATAACCTTTAATGAAAACTTAGTAAATTGTTGAGGCTGAAAAAACAAGGCATTTCACTTGGACAGTTTTAAATAAGTTTAGTTTTTCCACTAAAGAAGATAAATAGATGTGAATGTGTAGATTTTTTTTTATTATTATTATTCTGCATTTTTCATAGCGGAAATTTTCAGGAAGTCAAAAACTGTGAAGCTGCATAATGCCATAGTTCATTTTGCATTTTCTGTCTTTAAGGTTACTTTCTTATTTTAATAGTAAACTTGATGTAAGCGTGGAAAAGTGGGTTTAGTGAATGAGTTATGTAGCTTGAATTTTAATAACCCTTAAGATATCTTACCTTTCTTCTCACCAGGTAGTAGTTTGCACTGTGTCCTGCACCTTTTTCCTTACTGTAAAATGAATTCTAATTCTCTGGGGAAAAAAATAACAATAAGACGTAGGAGCTGTGAAGTCAGGCGTGCATAAGCTAAAATAACAGCTAGCAGTATTAGTTCAGTATTCTAGTTAATCTGATTACCAGGCACAGCTAAGAAAGATTTAAGAAGCCTTGTGGTTTTCTTACCTAGAGCCACTGTTTTTATAACTAACCCAAAAAACTATCTCATTCTTACTTATGTTGCTTCTTTGGTTGTAATAGTACATAATAAAAATATTTTTTTCTAGTTAGAAAGAAAAAACAGTTGGCAACTATTTTTCCTAGGAGAACTCAGTTGCATCAAATTTTACACATTTGATGATGTAACAGTTTAAGTTTTATTTAGCAGAAAAATCCAAGTAAAAAGTTATTTCATGAAAATGCTTGAATTTCTTCTGAGTGAAACATTTAAATTTTTGCTCAGATACAAGTTCAGTTTTAAAATTCTGCTTTCTTTTTGCTAAATGAAAATGGAAATGGAAGCCAGATTTTCAGTTCATCTGAAGAATATTTCATTTTCTCTGAGCTATTATTTCAGAAGGTTCATGTTTTTCATTTTCAACTTCAAATCTGACATTTCAAGTTCCTTAATGGAATAAAATTTAATTGTCTCCTTACTCCTACCTGTTGTTTAAGGGAGGAAAAAAGTAATCCTTTATCTGTTCAATTTGTTGCCTTTCAGTGCCATTGAGGTAACCATTCTTCCTCTCTTATGAGATATGACAAATAGGAGCATCTCTACTCCATTTGTCTTTTTTATAACATTCATTACTCTGTAAAGTTCTAGTGTGTCCTCTCTTATTTGTCTCATCTATAAACATCTCAATCTTAGCATGCTCACTTCATATGGGGGAAGTCTCCTCATGCCTCTAATCGTTTTTGTCATCCATCAGTGAATGCTTTGTATCCTAGAAGGAACGTAATGCAGAGAAGGTGACCAAAACTTAGTGATTCCAAGGAGATGCTATACAGCATAACACATTTAATATAGCAGCATTAAAAACATCTTTTTCTACCCTCTGGACTTACAAACTTACTTATAAAAGCAATGTAATAAAATCATTCAGAAGAATATATACATTCATTAGAAATATTGCTGATTAATGATCACATTCCCTACATCTCCCCCAATACTGCAGTTTTAGGAAAATGAATTTCTTTTCTCACAGTTTTGACTATGAGCCCTTTCCTTTTGGAAAGCTTTTTCAGTAGCTAAGTATAAAAACATACCATGGTAGCCATTCTACAGCACTCTGAAATTGGTACAGTTAGTTTTATTGCAGGATCCGAAAATCAGAATGAGAGACTCTGCTGTACTGATGGAAACTAATGCTCAAAAATACCTGTATTTTCTAGTACAGCTGAGGTTAATTCTTTTTCATTTAAGGTTTTTTAATGCAGTGAGAACACCTGCTTTCTATAGCCTTTACTTATCAGCTGGCAGTAAACTGCTGTCATAGTTGGGCAACTATTATCATAGACTATTATCTGTGATAATAGATAATAGAATGATTGTCCTTTACTGAAGGCAAACTATTACAGTTGGGCAGCTATTACCATCGAATGTGCTAAAATTCTGTTTTTCTCCTACATCCAGTTTTCACCACCACCCTCTATGCATTTTTAATTTTGAAAACAGGTTGTGCTGTTAGTTCCTGTTGCTAAGGTGTCGTCTTGAAATTCTGTTTAAAAAGTTCAACAAACTAAAAAAGTGAAGTTTACCAAGAGGATGGGAAATGATAAAGTCAATGGATGTAATTTGTAACCAAATAGTAAGTCATCTGCATATATGTATATGTCAAAACTAAGGCCTCCACTTTCTACATATTCCACAGAGCGGCTGAGGTTGGAAGGCCCCTCTGGAGGTCATCTGGTCCAACCCCCCCCACTCAAGCAGGGGCCCCTAGAACTGGTTGCCCAGGACCATGTCCGGCCGGCTTTTGGGAGCATCTTCAAGGATGGAGACTCCACAGCCTCACTGGGGAACCTGTACTGAGCAGGTATATTATTTTTAGACCCTGATCACTAACTGTTGGAAGAAAGTCTCATATGGCAGGATTGTCCTTACACTGTACTTCTGCATGATTAGATTTGGGCCAGTGTTTAGTCTTGCTATTCTTATCCTTAAACCTCTGCTGTTTTTGTTGCAATTCTCGGTACCTCACGTCCCCAGTTAGACCTTAATTATGTTGGAGCACAGCCCTTTGGAGTTTCTAGCAAATTATGGATATGTAAAAATAGTTTTATAAGCTTTCACAGTTGAGATACAGACTTTTCTATGTATATATTTATTTTCTAATCATAATGTATTCAAGGCAATCTGCAAAATAGTTCAAAAATTACCAAATCATTTATGCATGAAGTGCTCAGATGTCCTTAACAGAAGCAGGTTATGGGACCATTTTAATGTGATACAAAAGAGTCTCTCGTCTTGTCATGCCTTGTAAGATTCAGATCCTCCCAACTCCACATTTCGAATTTCTGTAGGGCAGTAGTTGCTCTCAGGCAGAGATGTCCATCCTATGGGATCCATGGCACGCTTCTGGTTTGCAGCCTTCTTCATTGACCCCTGTGGCAGAGAGCAGGTTGAGGGCTAGATGAATCATTTTGGTACCAGCATCAGTTCAATCTCAGCAACTATCAGCAACAGGGAAGGTATCACAGGTAAAGATATTGACTGGGAATGAGCTCCTATTACAAGAAAAGTTAATTGTGCCCACAGTCAGCTTCCTGACTTTTTCCAGTGAAAAATAAGTAAGGTGCCTCGTGCTGCTATTGGAGACTATGACATCGAGGCTAAAAATGAAGAAAAGGTCAAAACCATACTTAGGACTGTCATCTTACTGCTTGTTCAGCATGGGAGTGTCTCTGGGACAGCAGGTGATGCTGAAACCAGAGGAGTGCTGTGTAGCTGCTGTGAATCACTTGCAGAATTAGAGTCTGGACGCATATAGTTTCTCTTGGAAACAATTCATGATAGCAAACTGATCAGTCTACAGGATCCAACTTCATGTTCGGTAAAACTGCTGGGTTTTTTTTCAGGTGAGGCAGTCTTATGTATGTGTTTAAATGCAGTATCCAAATACGTCCACTGAATGCAACATTTTGTTGTCAGGAAGAGGTGTATAAATCTTTCTTAGGAAGAGCAGGAGTCAGGAAAGAGTTAGGGAATAGACGAGCCCTTCCTTGCTCTGCCGGGTTATCCGCGATGGGAACCAGGCTCACGTGGCAGAATTTGAGTGCTCTCCTGTTTGCATAGAGGAGACTTGGCTGGAGCTAAGGGATATCTGGAAAGCGTGCCTGTGAAGATGAAACGTGTAACACTGTCCTAAGAAGTACTGATTTGTTAAATATGACAGTCTAAAGCTTCCTTGAGATGGCTGGCATGTCTCTGCTCGATGACAGAAATTTGCCTATTGATAGAGCACTAGCTGGGCACTAGCCAGGCGGCAGGGCAGTGGCAGGGCTGAAGGCCAAGCTACTAACCAGAGCCAGAACTGGTGTTGCTGTGCAGCCCTTCAGGGGTAGTGCAGCTGCCCTAAGTTTGTGCGTACGGCTCAGGGTTTTGACAAATTTTGACGGGCAGAATTGAGCTTTCTGTTGCGCCATTCCCATCCTTCAGTGCTTTACAACATCGAGTCGGTCTGGTCTCCTTTATCTCCACCTGCCCTTCAAATGGTGAGCAGAAAGAAGAGCTGAGCAAGCTGTGAGCAGTCTCTCTCCAGTTCTGTTTTCACAACTGCACTTCTAAAGAAGTGCAAATGTTCAGCTTTGTTGTTGCAAAGTAGCAATTTGCAGTAAAGCTGCAGAATAATCACTTTTGAAATGGAAACCAATGGGATCCAAATTGGTTCTTCTGACTGTAAAACTGCTTGTAGGAGAATTTTCCATTCTCTGGTGATTTTGTATACTGGAGCTAATTAACATTTTAAAAAGTAATTAAATAAAAAGGTAATCTTCATGAATGCCAGTTGTAGTAAACTCAAGTCATTTAACTCACGTAAATAATCCTCCTTCAGGCGAATCATCTGTGTGACCTCCCTGATACTCACAGGGATAAGGATCGCTTTTGCCAACAGAGGGTGTGTAACAGGGCCCTAAACATGCATTAACAAGACCTTGTCTACATGTATACCTCAATGTTGCAGGGCAGTAAAACCAAATGATACTTCTGCTATTTCTGTGTAATATAAAATGTATCCCTGTAACTCTGGTGAGACTATCAAGAGAAAGTGAACTTTATGATTCCTTTGAAAGATTTCTGGTAGGAATTCAATGCCGTAACAGCTGTGTCCATGTTAACAGTTAATTAAATGCTGTAGGGGAAGGTCAGTAGATGCAGGCGGTTTCTGCTGAGACCCCTGAAGCTCCTCCATGTGCAATTCAGGGAGTTTACTTTACAGTAAGTTTTGTCTCGTTCCCCAGATCAGAGATCCACCACCAGAGCCATCTAAGCTGTCCAGAAGATAAGTAGTTGGTTCAGAGTCTTCCATCCCCTTTTGGAGCTGGGGTACCTTTGGTGCTTATCAGTTAGCACACTCCAAAACCGCCTGATGAATTGAAGCAACAGGTGGTTAGTAAAGGCAATCAAGGAATTGACTTCAAAACCCACACAGCTGCTCCTAATCACATTGCAAATGCAAAAACAGCCAGCAGAGCAGGTCTTGAGTGGGCAGAGAAGAAAAGCAGCGCTGGGAGTAGGGAAGCAATATCCTCGTGGATTAACTCTGAAAGAAATATTGTCTGTTTTCCGCACAACGGAGGTAAAGCTATTAGGCTCTTTGTCATGCCTGCAACAGTGAAGGCCCTGTCCCCTGTGTGGCATTAATAAATGGACAGGTAGAGGACTGGTGATGCACTGATGTGGCTGTTTGTCTGTAAATTCAGTTTAGATGATGTTGGAGAATATCTTTGCCTTGTTTTCTTGCGTCCCAGATTGAGAGCTTGCTTCAGATTAATTTGCTGGGGAGGTAGAGAGCATATATGGGGGCAGGGGGGCTTTAAGTAATTTTGGTTTATAAATATTGGACCTTCTTTCCATATTTTGATTTTCTAGTGGCAAATACCTCTTGGTGGCTTCACTGCAGTGTATGTAGCTATTATATCAACAAATGAAATAATGGAACTTTAATAGAGTGGATAACCACTGCTGTATTAATCATAAATAATTTTTCTGTATCTGATTACCTAGGAACTAGTTTTTTAAAAAGGAGCCTCGTTATCTTGTGGATGGGTTGCAGGTGTGAGTTGGACTGCCAGAATCAAGTTTAATTTCTGGTTACTTCTATTAGTATCAGTAGTATTAGATTATCTTTTTCCCCCAGTGAATTGTAGATGTAGCTAAACCAGTACCCTGAGGTACCCAGTTGATTTCCCTCTCGCTAAGGGAGTTCAATTTGTGTCTCCTGTAATGCGAGTCCTCATTGAGGCAGACAAATATTAAGAAAGAAATGTATTGATTTAAATACAAAGACATATGTCTGAAGCCAGTTTAAGGCAATCTTGTAAAAAAAAAAACAAAAAAACAAAAAACAACCAACCAAAAAAAAAAACAACCCCAAAACCAACAACACAAACTTCTTTTGTTCTGCACAACAAACAGATTGATCCCTTTAGAAACAAATCCTAAGTGGTGAGGATCAGGAGGGAGGGCTGTTTCAAGAATTTTTTTTTTTTATCTCCAGGAACTGTCACAGGCATCCAGGATCCCATTTATTCGTGCAGTGAATTTATATAGTGAAATACAAATCTTAGTGATGCTGAAGCTCTATTTTAGGATGACCTCCCTTCCTCCAAGTTCTCTGTTTATATTTTCTCTTTAAACACATGCACATTTGAAAAGGAAAATTTAAGAGATTCTCTAATATATAGTTGTATGTCTAAATAGGTTAAAATTTAAGGCAAAAGAAGGTAAACAATGATTAGGATCTTAAATATAATTCCGTTTTCTTTTGATGTTTAATAAACATTTGAGTTCCTTGTTTGTAGCCAGTGTAAATGTTGAAAAGAAACCTAGCCATCAAGGTGCATAATATAAGCTTAGTAAAGACAAGATATTCCAACTTGGGCTGAACTTACTCAGTCATTGATGCTTTTTTGGTTATGTTATGTAGTTGTATGTAGACAGTATGTACGTGAAAGCTTATATTTTCTTAAAATAGCTTTCAATTGAGTATTTCAGAAGGACTTATATGAATAGCTTTGCATACCATTCTCTTTTTTTTTTTTTTTTTTTTAATCAACCATTGATATGAAGCCAGTAATGCTCAAGAAAATTATTGTTTCAGTGGCTTCTAACTAATTGTCCTGCCGTATCAGAGAAGGGAGCAATTTAAAAGCCAGCAACCTCAAAGACAGATTTGGCCCCGGTACTCATAACCTTAAGACAAGCTTGTCTAACCAAACCATCATATGGGAGGAAGAAAGAAGTAGCAAGTGTATAAGCACTGCCAAAATCATTAATTTATTAATTTCTAAAATAGCTTCAAGAAAGATCATAGAAAGTGGAGCTTGTGAATTAAATTCCTTTTGAACCAGCAAACAAAAAATAATCTACAGGAGTTTGGGATATTTTGTATTTAAAGTCTGCCATTCAGTCTTTCTGGAATCAAGCATAGTTTTACTCTTGAATGTTTGTACTCTGACCAGATTACAAATCGTTCTCTGTGCATAGCCTAGTGTTAAAGAAACTCATTATCTCAGGATGGATAATCTGAATTATTCGCTGTTGTTCTGTTGTTTATGGCTGGAGCCTACGTTCATTGAGGGAATGGGACTCCTGTGTAACAAAGTATTCAAAGATTTTCTTAACTTCAGTTATGCTGCTAGTGTCAAAGCCTTTTCAGTGAGGATAAAACATATTTCATGTTGAGCACGTGTTTTTTGGTATTTTGCTGAGCCTGCCTACAGGAATTTCATGGGATTAAATTTCTGTCATTTCAGATGATTTTCTGGGAATATACGGGGGGCTGCATGTGTAACCTTGAGTTCTGGGAAAATCCGAGGGAAACGAAATCCAGGTTAAAGAGAGAATGTCACTGACAGTTTTAGGGTCTAGTGGCTCGGTTGCTCACTGAAAATTCGTATCAGTAGAGACACCTTTACAGAAGCCACAGAGGACTTGGCCCACCAGTGCACTGTATGGAAATACCTGTCATGAACACAGCATAAACTGCAGCTTGCATTGCTGCAATTTATTTTCTTCTAGGAATGGCTTTTGATAGTGCCTTGTATTCTCTGTATATAGCCACATAAGTTTTCAGACAAGAGAGACTATGGCCCTGTTTCACTTTTAACCCAGACCAAAACAGTGCTTAGAAGACCTAATAGATTTAACTGGTTAAATCCCATTTTTGAAGTTGCTTTAGGGTTTGCCTGCTCTGCAGCTGTTGGTATTACTGACCATGACATAGATATATGCAAAAGGACTCTACCATGGGACTTCATGGTACACGGTGGTGTAATTATAGTACCGCAGAGCTTAGTTGAAGGTAGCTGAATAGTTTCCCACACCTGGGGAGTTTCTGCTGAGCTCAGCAGTTGCAGATCATTGCCGCTAGCCAAGCTAGCTTGTTTAACGGCAGTTCAGACACATCATAGAATCATGGAATTGTTAAGGTTGGAAAAGACCCTTAAGATCATAGAGTCCAACCGTTAACCTATCACTGCCAAGTCCACCACTAAACCATGTCCCTAAGCACCACGTCTACCCGTCTTTTAAATACCTCCAGGGATGGGGACTCAACCACTTCCCTGGGCAGCCTGTTCCAGCGCCTGACTGCCCTTTCGGTGAAGAAGTTTTTCCTAATATCCAACCTAAACCTCCCCTGGCGCTGCTTGAGGCCATTTCGTCTCATCCTATCGCTTGTCACTTGGGAGAAGAGACCGACCCCCACCTCGCTACAGCCTCCTTTCAGGTAGTTGTAGAGAGCAATAAGGTCTCCCCTCAGCCTCCTCTTCTCCAGACTGAACTGCCCCAGCTCCCTCAGCCGCTCCTCACAAGACTTGTGCTCCAGACCCTTCACCAGCTTCATTGCCCTCCTCTGGACGCGCTCCAGCCCCTCGACGTCCTTCTTGGAGTGAGGGGCCCAAAACTGAACACAGTACTTAAGGTGCGGCCTCACCAGTGCCAAGTACAGGGGCACTATCACCTCCCTGGTCCTGCTGGCCACACTATTCCTGATACAGGCCAGGATGCCATTGGCCCTCTTGGCCACCTGGGCACACTGCTGGCTCATGTTCAGGTGGCTGTCAACCAACACCCCCAGGTCCTTTTCCGCCAGGCAGCTCTCCAGCCCCTCCTCCCCCAGCCTGTAGCATTGCATGGGGTTGTTGTGACCCAAGTGCAGGACCTGGCACTGAGCCTTGTTGAACCTCATACAGTTGAATCTCATACATCAATGCGAACCACATTCACATGCTGGCCTACTGCAGGTAGTGATACAACTACTTGGACTGTGTGTTGCTTTCATTTCTTGGGTATTTCAGTCTTCCCTCCTTGTCTATAATTCAACTCATTCCTCTGTTTCCACTAGAGGAAATAAAGACAAATGTTTATGTTAATAAATACAGCTTAGGGATGGGCTATAATTTTCAAGGGAATCAATAAGCTTTAGTCACTGACCAGTGCTCTGTGTAGTTTCTCTTTGCTTTCTAACTTTGGCACGGAAGATGTCAGAAGTGGTTGCTCTTACTGTTTGTCACTTTGTAAGCAGTGGATGTAGGGTAGTGTGTAATCATTTCGGACTTGCTATGAAATGTTTATAATCAAACACAGATTGTAAGTTAAGTATGAACTTTCCTTATAATAAACTTAGCGATTATAAACTTACCTTACAATCACTAAGATTCTTGCTGGCCAGCAATCGGACTAATCACATGATTTCTGGTAAGCCGGTTGGTAGTGAGCACGGAGTAAGCACAGAGCAATTTTTTCTTTTTAATTTGTTTTCTGCTAGAAGCACTTGGGCTGGTGGTTAGTTACATGTGTTACTACATTATATTTGCTCGCCTCCTTGGAGAACATCAGACTAATTAGAAACCCTGAGCTCTCACTTGTAATCTATAATCTGGCAACAGAATCAAAGAAATTAAAAAGGTACTAGGAGCAGACCTCTGCGACACAGGCCAAGGCAGTACTTCTTTACAGAAAGGTCGGTATCGTTGAGAGGCTGAGATATTATAGGTCTACCTAACTTGACACTCAAGCGTCAGTAACAGTAATGAGTTTCTTAGTCTGCACTCAAGAGAGTCTAAAATTAACCTCATATCATCTTCAAACTTGACCTCAATCACAGCAATTAATTAACAGGCACTGAAAGAACTTTAACAAAGAAGATGAGTAAAAGGACTCTGAAGGGAGCAGGAGACACTTTTATTTTACATTTCAGCACATTCTTTCTTTTTCCCAGTACTGTTTGGAAATTATATTTTTGGTGAAGTCCTGCAAGAATACATTATTAAGACCAAATCTTTGACTTAATATAGACTTAACACCTGGACGTTTGTGTGCAACCGTGTAACTCAATTAAGTGCTTTTTTAAGTCAATTTTATTTTTTTGTGGAAGAAGATATGTCTGTACTTATAGAGCGTAGGAGGTATCTGCTGAAACACACACAAACACACATGCATTTGAAGGCAATCAACAGTGGCATCAGCTTTACTGTTACACTTTGCCGAACTACGCCCACTTAACAACAAAATCTTGCCTGAACAAAACTGGTGCTTAACTACAAGGCTCGTTCACTTTCCGGTGTCTCTCCTGAGAGACTGCCAGCCAGCTTCCCTGTTGATTCTGACTGGGATGGTGGTATTTCTGATTGTCGCCCTGCCATGAACGCAGCTGAGACCTGCCAATTCATCACATGAGGACCAGAGACTAGTCAGTGCAAAAAAAACCCTAGTTTTGCTTGGTACTTCTTGTTGGCCAAGGTACAGACCTCACAAAACAGAAGGGAATTTTTTGACAAAGTTGACAAAAATTCCACTTTCTAACAAAAAAAAAAAATAAAAATGTAGTTAGCTGTTGGAATACCTTTTGACAGATTTCCTCATACAAAAATTTGGAATTTTTTGTGGTGACATTTTCTAAGTGAAATATAGTATTTTCTAGATTTTCTTTATTTCTGTTTCTCTGACATAGGCTAAATAGATTAATTTGTTTTTTTTATGTTACATTGTTTGCTAAGAATGAAAAAAAAAAAAAAAAGCCAATGAATTTTAAATGCTTTTTTGGCTTAGAGATATTTTGACTTTCCAGTTTGACTTCCCTTTGAACTCTAAAAGATTTTAATTAGACGGAAGAGTTGTTTTCCACACAGAAATACACCAACCCAAACATTCATTAAGCATGAGGCAACTCAGATCTGTTCTCAAGATGTCACCAGAGGGAAGGAAATGAGAACTTGTTTTTCCATCTTGCTTGAGCCATGTCAAATTCAAGAGGGGGTCGTGAATATCCGTTTCTCTGTAATCATGCTCCACTTCAGTTATACCATCTGTACAAACTCACTTCCCAAATCAAAGCTTGGATGGGTTACTTCTTGAGAACAGTCAAACTTTTTGTCCCTTTGAAGAGCTGACAATCAGTGGGAATCAGTAGACAGTCTGACCAGAACTTCACAAAACATTATTTTCTCAAAACCACTTTTCACAGTTTAATTCTTGTTGTTTTCTTGGCCAAATTTCGAAGCATGGTGACATTGCCAGTGAGTTTGGAACAATTACTAAACATAAAGACTTAATTTTTCAGTATATGGATCTAGAGCACAATTCTGAAAGTGGTTTGTATTCAAGGTAAATTTTCCTCAGTTTGGATATTGAAATAATTGGAAATGTGACTTATTTATAGTTCAGCATGTAGACAAATATCTTCAAGATCAACATCTTGTGTATACTGTTTTTTCCAAGATGGATCATCTATAAATAATGATTATTTTCACTAGTTTATTCGTTTCAAACACTTTGCTTGCTGCAAACATTAATATAATTAGAAGTATACTGTGTGTAAGAAACTTAGTACATTTACAGGAGATTCTTGGACTATCTGGACAAACTAGAAAAGGGTATTAGTTCCCATTACTGTCACAATTTTGTACCAAATGGATTTATTTTTAAAAATGCTGTATTTTGTTTATATTTGGGGATTTTTGTTCCCTATTTTTGTTGGTTATGCTTTTAAATTCATGTGTTTTGACAATATTGGTGATTATTTGAGAAATTGATTAAAACATAGCTAAGAAATAGGAATGCTGTACAAAATAGTTGGAAGGTACCACACATACATTTATTTGAATGATTAAAATACGCCCTCAGGAAAAAAAGGACTCTGGAAATTTTTTTGAGGAAACGTACTTTATCTTACAAATTTAAAATTCAGTGGAGCAATCTGCTTGTATTGGAAGTCCTGTATGGATGAAATTGATGCTGTGCTTCATGAAGAATGTTCTCTAATTCTGTAAATACCTAGGACATACACCAAGCGCGGGGGAATGAAAACAAAGCAATTCAGATTCTTCAGTGCTAAGTCATATGCATGCCTTAATGGTGCTTTCTAGACCATGACAGCCTCAAAGCAAAGCAATAAAAAAAGAAAATATTTCATTCTTTTGCTGGGGTTAACATTTCATGAGTTATCTAGAATTGCTTATCAAAAAGAAAGAACCTTGATTATCAGAGGTAGATAATGCACTATTTTTCAGCCAGTGTGAATGTTACAGAGCGGCCAGGGGTGATGAATCAACACATTTGTGTAAAAAAAAATATTAAAAAAACCCAGAGTGGAAGTGCTTCAGGTCCTGGGATTTTAGCTGGTAAATGGAAAACTCCTGACATTTTTGTATTGCATATTCTACAGTGGTAAAATTAAATTCCTGACATTTTTGTATTGCATATTCTACAGTGGTAAAATTAATCAAAAACACGTTTTCTGTTCCAAGTAAAATTACATTTTATATGTATGGCTACTCTTCTGGTTCATTCTTCTCTCTATGATTTAGCAGTAGCTTTAAGCTACCTTCTTTCCATTGAGCCTTACATATGACAGCGATCTTACTCACATAACGTCGTAACTGTGTTCCTTCGTGCCCTCCCATTAAAAGTGTCTTGCTGATGCCGTTCATGTTATGCAGGTGATCTCACAGACAAGTCTGTGTGAGGGTGGCTGAGAAGAGACAGACGTTTATTCCTGGGCTAATTGGCTACTGACAAATTACAGCTTCCTATTAACAGAGAAGCCAATAATAGCAGTTTACAGAAGTCACAAAGGAAATCTAAAAGCCATTTCATTGACGCTTCTCAGATTAAAGGCACACTTGTTGTGAGCGTGACCCTGGCAGTAGTTCTAGGAAACACAGTAGCTCGTACATCAGGGAAGCCTCCCTTGCTGTCACTGACATGGCAGTGCTTTTGTTCTCCTTCAGGTGAAAAATACCTGTGCTACCGAAAATGGTGGTGGTAAGAGCTGGGTGCCATTGGCCTAGTTTTTTCTATTGGTACTTCCAAAACTTGTTTCTTCTACTCAATATGGCATACCACATATGTATGGTGCCAGGGATTTTCTGGAAAATAATGACCAAAACCAACTAATTCTCTCACTAGAGATAAAACTGACACCTCTGTAATTAAGTCATTAGCCTTTGTAGGAAGTTTTGAAGCAGTCCGGGTTCAAGGTCCGATAGGACTTTATAAACGTGCAACTGATAAGGCTCCTCAGGTGTCTATGCTGGGCAGAAGCGTCCTCACCCCACACTAACTGTTGAATACACAATCCTAGACCGTCGCTGTGGTTCTCTTGACTCTGACACCTGTACTCCAATGTATGTATTGTGTTGACGGTGAAGTTACTTTATAACGCAGAACACAAAGTCTTTGCTGGGAAGCAATCTTTGAATTTTGGAGGAAAATGGAATTCCAGCAGAATTTTCTTCATCCACAGCTGTTTGATAAATCAGTTTTAGATAGTGGCAATAGATCACTTGACCCATCTAGTCTCTTTGGTGATTGCTCCATCAGCAGATGCCAGCACCCTGTGCTCAGATTACCAGACAGGTTTCCCCACAAATTTTGAATACATGAACAGCTGCAAAACTAAAACACTGTCTTCTGAGTTTCTGATGCTGTGCAGGGAAATCAGTGATAATTAAATGTTTCATTTTACTATGAAACTAATTCTTTACAGGAATAAGTAAGTTATGATATTTAAAATACAAAGCCCAACTTGAAATGAGTGTACTTGTGGAATGCATTTCTTTTCATGATCCCACTAATGACTTCTGCCATTTAAAATAGCTTTTTAAATATAGATATATAAAATAGCTGAGCAGATAGGTTGCACTGTAAAACTAAGCACAAAGAGTGCTAAATCATTGCTAAATTTGCTCTTTAGTATGGAACTTGAGCGAAGAGTGGACTAAAATGCTATCATGCAATACTTAATTTTTCCTGTAAAGTTTGGTACTATGCCTAGATGAAGTCTCCCTATCCCACGCCCTTAGCAGCATGGGATATTGTAATGAAATTCTGTCTTAGAGGATAAATAAAGCACCACTGGGAATCAACTTCAGAGGCACTAAGCAGGAATGAAGCAAGGCCAAATGACTGATCGAAAAATCTGCCTGAATTCTGGGTAAGAGAAAGAACCAAAAGAAATTGGAAGTTGGACAGACAGATTTAGAGACTGTTTCTTTAAAACATTAAAGATGTGACAGTCATAAAATAAACTGGTGGAAGAATTAGGTATTTAAATTACACCCCGCTTGGAAAGACAATGCTGTAAATATTTTTTCATAGGTTTGTGGTAGAGCTATTGCTCGTGCAGAATTAATTGTTATGTCTTTGTTTAGATTTTCCACTTCTTCTAATGATCTGCATTAATGGTTTGTGTGGTTGACTACCCCAGAAAATTAGGAGTCCATTAGTGCGTAGATCAAGTTATGTAGATTTGAAAAGTTGGATGGGCAAGGGAAATTCACATCAGGGAACAGCATTTATTTTCAGATAACAGCTGAATGAAGTGTAGGGAGATAGGTTAAAAGCAAAGTTTCTTTTCCAGGTGATTCAAATTTTGTGGTGACCGTGGTGAAGGGTATGGTTGTTTTTAGATGCTTTACTGACTGTTGCAGTCAGTGTCATCTTAATTCATGAAGCTTCTAGGGTATTTTCCTAACAGCAGATATATTTTTCATGTTAATATTTTAATCTAAGCAAAACTTTATTAAGTAATAGGAAGAAAATATGTTTCTGTTTAGCTGATAGTTCTATCAGCTATAAAGTTAGACAGATGTTCATCTGTCCTGATCATGTCCAAAAACAATGTCACATTTCCGATGAGCTAGGCAGTACGTATTTTCAACAGATTTGATGTGAAATGGTAGTAGAGGGTTCTATATGACTGATTCTGGCTTCCCTTTATTTTGCTAGCCACACATCTTGTTTTTAAGTCAAAGTACATGCAAGGAATGGAACAAAAATGCAGCAAGACCAAAGTACTTCCCATCCTTAGAAAATCCTCCATTTTTTCCAATGGGCTTTGAAGAGTAGCCTATTGCACGTCAAATAAACCTTTGAAGCCTCACTATGATCTAAAGAAGAGTTACGGCTGTCTAATCCAAGCCTTGCTCTGTTGTTGTGTTTAGAATATGTCTTCTAATCACTGGAGAATGTCTCCAACACACAGAACGCGTCTACATAACGAGATATACCATCATTGTCACAGAGGACGCATATTTCACTGCAGCAGGACAAAGATGAATACGGGAATTATTGCAATAGCTTTCTGAGTATATCTCACTAAAAGAAATAAGTGTTGTGAGGATACACTGGCAGTCAAGCACTCATCATTGTTGATGGCTTTAATACCTGGAGGAGTTACCTGGCCATCTGGGAATAAGCGACTCCGCTGCTAGGTTTCTCTATGTGACACACGTGGATTTAGCTTAAGATCTACTTGTGCAGTTTGACAAAATGTGGAAGCTTCTTAATTGAAGCTTCGGATCCTGAAAGGCTCTGATCAGTTGTCGATGAACTCTGTAAGTCAGTCTCAGTTCATTAGCAGTTCTGTTTGATGTGAGAGTTTTCAAAATGGCTACATTTACACATTTTTATGGCTATCATTACTTCCATCTGATCAGCTCAACACCTCAATCCTACTTAAGCCCAATCAGGAATCTGAAGCTATATGCTACTCTGCAGGGATCCTTGATAAGTCCTAATGGGCGTGATAGCTTCCGAGTGAGTTGAATGTGCGCGGGCACTACTGTGCAGTTGTTGTTCTGTATGAAATCGCTGCAGCAGGAGGAGAGAGGAGGTTTGCTGTGCTTTATCCTCAAATATAAACTAGAGAAAGAGTCTTGGAAACAGGGCCCAGATTCCCAGACTTCTCTTTTTTCACACATCTTCAGTTCTTTTCATCAATATGTCATAGCTTCACTGAGAGGAGCGTAGGTAGCTCTTTCAACTTTGTGCATTGCCTGACAGTAAATATTCTCGTAGGAGGATTAGAGATGTTGGTTTAAGCTCCTTCAGGCTGAGAAAGGCATAGGGTCTCGGTCTTCTAGTGCCTGGGCAAATGCTTTTCATTGTGAGGTATTATTTATGTGGTGATTTCTTTCTTTTTTCAGGTTGCGATCAAAAATGGCTTAATTTGGGCTTTAGCTACTGAGCATGCAGTTGTGTCTTTCCTGAAGCCCTGTCTCTGTGTTTAGCCCTGTTTAGGCTGTAGATCAGGGCAGGATTTCAGGAGTTCCCCTGTGCTTACCTAGTGTCTTCTTAGCTGTCTAGGAGTTGGAAAGGAGTGTCTTTTTGAATTGCATAATCCCTTCATATCCTGCATAGAGACTATCTGCTGCTAACAAGCTTTAGGCAGCTCTGTACGTAAACAATAGACGTTAGGGCACCAACATTGTAGGTACCAAAAGTTCTTTGTTGGGACACATGGTACCTGCATCATTAACTATGGGAATAGATACATAGATATAATATAATATAATAATATAATGTGATACTTAGGTCTTTGAAGTACTTTCTGAGAGCTTACCTTTTTATGTATCTGATAAGTGCTTTATTTTTAGCAGAGGGCAAAAAAATGTTGACATTCAAGTACCTCACACAACCTAAGTAAGAAGATGCTTCCTCCATAGTTATTAGTGGTAAATGATCAGGTTTTGCGTTCTTGATACCGTCATTAGGTCACACAGCAAATGCATGTTGGTAGGAATAGGGAAGTCATCATCTATTTTAAAATGCCGTTTCTGTGCCTGCAGAAAGAGATTTTGAGCAAACAGTGGTGCTGACAAGATGGCACCAAATTGTGGGGGAATTTTCTTTTCATAACTCTAGCGGCTAAGAAACTTCATCTTAAAATATAAATACATCAATAATGCTTTAAATTTTAAATTACAACAAATACTGATGTGTCATTGTTTTTAGTGACCATTTTGTACGTGAAATATAAACTCACATATAGCTGAATCCCATAACAACCTCATTATTGACTGAACGGTAATTGATTTAAATATTACCCTTACAATCTCTATGTAATCAATGCAATCTGCATAGGGGATTTAGCGTTGATCCTCTGGCTCACACATTGTGCGGTGGTGTTGAAACAGAAAGAAGATGTGGAACTCCAGTCTTGACTGAGGTTGTATTTCTGCAGTTGAGGCGGAGGTGCTCTCTGAAGGTATTTTGGGTTGACCTTGGCTGGCTGCCGTTGGCCCCCCGAGCCGTGCTCTCGCTCCCCCTCCTCTACAGGACGGGCTGAGAAAATAAGATGGAAAAGCTCATGGGTGGAGATAAGGACAGGGAGATCACTGACCAGTTACCATCACGGGCAAAACAGACTTGACTTGAGGAAAATGTATTTAATTTGATGCCGATTAAAATAGATTTGGATGGTGAGAAACGATGACAAAAACTAAAACACCTTCCCCCATTCCCCCTTTTTCCCAGGCTCAACTTCACTCCCTCCTTCCCGACTCCCCGCCGCCGCTGAGCAGCGCAGGGGGATGGGCATGGTGGGTTATGGTCGGTCCATAACGCTTCGTCTCTGCCACTCCTTCCTCCTCACAGTTTTCCCTGCTCCAGCGTGGGTTCTCCCCACGGGCTGCAGTCCTTCACGAACGGCTCCAGCGTGGGTCCTTCCTGCGGGCTGCAGTCCTTCGGGATAAACCTGCTCCGGCGTGGGTCCTCCGTGGGCTGCAGGGGGATCCCTGGTCGGGCGCCACGAGCACCTCCTTCCCTCCTCCTGCTCTCCCCTTGGTGCTGCGGGGCTGTCCCTCACGCCTTCTCCCCTCGCCGCCGGGCAGTGCTCTGCCCTTCCTTACCCAGGCGTTCCCTGAGGCGCCACGGCGGGGGCTGCGGGGCTCGGCCGGGCCCGGCGGCAGGAGCGGGCGGGAACCGGCAGGCGGCAGCCCCGGCCTCTCCTCACAGAGGCCGCCCTGCGGCCCCCCCTGCCAGCGCCGGGCACCGCGCCCTGTACAGCGACGTGCATTTTAAATCTCACTAGAAGTAGCTAGGGTAGATAGCCTTTTAAAGTTGCTTTGGTGAAAATCTTTGTGAATCGTTCCTGATTTTCTTTCCTGTTGACAACACCCCGGGCAGGTAGCGCAGGTGCAGCTGTGTGCGATGCTGAACACTTTGGCTTACCTCACGGTTCGTGTTTTCGTACTGTAACGTTAGAATGGAGTACAATTTGAGGTTTGAACTTCAAAGATATTGCTGAGCCGCTTGGGAGGATGTCACTAGATGTGACGTGACCCGTTCCTGAAGAGGTTTCTAAGAGTGATATGCAAGAAATATTTTAGTTTCCTGGGGCTATTAAGAGGCAAAACTTGATGTCTGATGACACCTACTGAAAGCCTGCCATGGCACAAGTTCAAGCAGAAGGTGAATGCAAATTGTGACAAAAATTTATTCATCTGCTCACCATTTTTTTTCCTCAGTTCTTCATTACAAATTATTATTATTGTTAGTGTTGTTATTATCTGAAAAGAGCTAATGGCTTGCTGCTGCCTTGTGATGTGTGGCTGTTCTGACACTGGCAGCAGTCTGAAGACAGCTCTTTTGCTGTAGATGGGAGCATATGTCTATGATGGGTCATCACGTAGATATTCAACTCTACAGCTAGAAGACTGGAGAAGGAATCTGGTGTTGCTAATGTAGAGAAATACATGGAAAAGGTAGAAAGGACTGTTAGAATATAAAGTTTGTCCTACAGGTATTGTAGTTCGTTTTGGAAATAGATCATTTAGAAAAGATGTGATGATGCTTTAGAAACTGCTACAGATTAAAAAAAATGCAGAAAAATATGCAAGAGTACTGGGCATATTGTAGAAATAATGTGTGAAGTGGATGGGGAGAATGTAATTAAATGCAGATCACTTACGGATTGCACTTAATAACTTGCATGTGGGATTGGTATTAGTGTCTGCAGGATCCTGACCTTTCTAAACAGAAAGGGAAGGACAGAGACGAGAAAGAGGGTGATTTCAGTGAAGAGGGGTGAGAACATGGCACAAGAAAAGTGAGATACAAGTGGGCATGAAACCAAATGACACGCTAACGGTGCAGGGGACCACGGCAGACAGTGACATTAAGAGGTGAAAGACGGCAGAGGCAGAAGGTGCCTGGAAGGGGGCAGACAGATAATCTTAAGACGACACTTTCCTCTGCAATTCTTGAAAATGACCAAATTATTCTAAGTCTCTGGATTCCTGAGGTATTCTAGGTAGCAAAAACTTTCTTTCCATAGAATAAATTATGTTCTGCCTTTTGTGACAGGTGTATGAAAAAGATAACGGCCTACTTCTGCTACAAGTTATTCAATTAGCAGAAATGGTAGAGAACTGCTCTGGGATCTGAAATTGCCAATTCAGCTAATGAACCGTGTAGGTGTTCAGGTTGGTTCCATGTGACTTGTGTAGGAGAGGGTGTCTTTTTAGCTGTTGCATTTTTTTAATTAGAAAATTTCACTAATGAGCACGTTAAAAGGGCATTTAAGTCAAGAATCGAGTTAAGAAATGCCAGCATCAGAGTATGTCACTGGCATATTTGATGGGGTAGGTCACAGAGTCAGTCTCCACTTTAGCTGGTAGTTGACTCATTAATAGATTTTTCTTGAAGAAAAGTGAGTTTTCAGGTTTTTTAAAAAAAGTCTCATGTGGTCTTTTAGAATGAAGACTATCAAAACTTCAGCAAAAATATTACCATTTTCTGGTTTTGTGACTGCCGCAATCCTGATGGCCTTTCTTACTGCCCTTCTGTTTTCTGCAGAACCTGCAGATTTCCATGGCTTCCCAGCACACTGCTGCTCCTTGCCAGGCTCTCCCTTCTCCTTACCACTGCCCAGATAATCCTGCCTCCCCGCTGGAATTATGAAAATTAAGAAGATGAAACTCTAATGAGAACTGAACAGGTTAAAGGAACCAAGAGACTCAGCACTGAAATTTTAGGGTAGACAGTGAATAGTTACATGGTCTTGATTGAGCTGCTTCGTCTAAATGGAGCATGCTGTAACCCAAGGGATCAGTTTAGAGAAGACTTGGAGAAGCTGAACAAAGTTCTGAGTTGTGTTTTTATGCCTGTCTTATTTCATGGGATATTTTGCACATTTGCATCATTTAACTTCATCAGTTTCTTCTGGCATAAAAGAACCCCCACCCCCAGTATGTAGGGCTCCTCCTTTTACTTTCATTTCTCATTTCAGTCACTCCATGGCTGAGCCAGCCTGCTGCCTCTTGGTTCCTACTGCTCTCCACAAAGTAGACTTTATTTTCTTTTATCTGTTATTTCAGAACATCAAAAACTGAATCACTGTTTTATCTTGGTCTACTTAGTAGTGGCTACCCTACTATACAACTGTTCTTCACAGCATTTTTCAAGCGTCTTTTCCAGCACAGACTTAAACTTGGCTCCGATGCTCCTGAAGTAACTATAAACTCTTCTTGCTATTGATCTGTCGTATAGCCAAAAATGGTTTGGGGTAAGTTGTTTTCTTTTCTGAAACAGAACGGATGACTTCAAATGCAGTCAAAATCTTGTCTTCCCATGAGTCGGAGGATATTTTGTACATCAAATATGAAGGCTGGTTTTCACTTTATACCTTATTTCAATGCCCTGATCCAAACTTCAGTGTAATAAATTTTATCACAAAATCTGGATCTAGTTCTAGTAATAGTGTATTGCCTGCTTTTTAAAGATTATCACCCTGGGCTCCGTTCATTTGTTTGTTTTTATTGAGCCATGTATTCCAATGCCCTAGGCAGAAAATAGGTAAGCACATTTGGAAAGGCTTTAAAATGCAGGATGTATAAGAAGGTATTATCACTGTACCATGGAAAAACAAAGAATGGTTTCCAAATTATACACAAATTAAATTTTTTGGATTGTAATCAGAAGAGCCTGTCATTTGTGAGGATTCTTTCAGGGAGCATTAGGAAGGCAATAAATACTATCCAAGCATCAGAAAACATCCTTAGCTATCCTTTAGTCATTGCACTTAACTGTTGTATTGGCAGTATCTGTATTGTATGTGACAGACAGCTTCAGTGGGCAAAAAGAATGTAATCCACTTTTTCATTATTCAGACCAATAATGCTTCTTTAGAGACACCCTCATAAAACTTTAGTTTCTGACACAAATGGTATTAGAGGGGTGAGCTAGACTTCCAAACTATGACAATCTGGTGATAAGAATATACAGCATGGCTCAAATAAAATAATATCTCTAGCACAATGAGAAGGAAGTATATATTTTACAAAAGCAAAAGCCAGCAAGAAAATGAGAAGTGGGTTCTTATCTTCATTATCTCCTCAGTTGGAATTGTTGCCATGAGGTATGTCTAAAGGCATGGATCTGCGAACAGCGTGAGTACTGTACCCTCTACTCCCATGTGTAGTGTTGCGTATATTCCTGTTTGGTAGAGGATTTCAGAGACACTTCGTGTCCCCCGCCTTGAAAGTGTGCCTTACCTTCTCCTATTTTTCTGCAGGCCCAAAGATAAGCAGGAATAATTGCAGCAAGATCGTGTGACTCTCTTGCTTTTCATAGCCCAGGGAATGTTATGCACATGGTAACTGCTGCATTTCTGGCCGCTCCAGGAGTCCCGTTCATTCTGCTGCCTGTTTCTGCTTCGATGCATCTCCTGTTTCCTCTGGCTCCAGTTCTCTGGGGTGCTCCTGCTCTCCAGGCTCTGACTCTTCCTGCCCTGTCATTTGAGGAGTTTAATGATCTGGCAAAGCATAGAAATAATTCTGAATGCTTGTTTTCTAGCGTACATAGGTGAGGAGGTTAGTTAAGCTCTGCCTTGAAGGTCTCCCTTCTTTTGGATCGCATCCCATCTTCTTCTCAGAGCAAGAACTGTGAGAAGGGATAGTGTATCCTTCCTAGTTACAGCTGCCTTCTGCCCAGACCTAAAGCCTCTGAGGGCTGATGCGGGATGATATTGAGGCAGCTTTCAAAATCCTACACGTGCTTATGGTGCAGAAGCTGCAGCAGCACGACGTGAGAAGGCCACCTCTGAGCACCCTGTCTTGGCTCAGGAGGTCCTTTGGAGCACCACCACCCCCAGAGCATCTCAGGTGACAACTCTGCTGGTGCATGTGGGAGTGTGCATGTGAGCGCTTCTCCCTTTCCTTGCAATCTCCCCCAAACAATTTCAGTACATCATAATTGTTTCACACATTTTACGTTTACAATCTGACACCTATGACTTTCATGGCAGATCTTTTGTTAGGAGTTTCATCTTCTAGCCAAGCTGTTTCCCCTTCACAAAGCAGGTGCAAAAAGTAGTTTTGTCTTCTGTTTCCTTGTGTAGACATTTATAAAAGCAGCTGAGTGTTGAAGGGTAGCAGTCACCTTGCAGCTTTCTTTGGCTCCATGTATAGTCCTTCAGCGCTTCTCACTCTGGAAGCAGTAGATTTCCGTGTCATGTTAAGGGTCGCTTTCGGAGGTCAACCACTTTGATGAAAAAGAATGTAACAATCACAGCTGCATGTAGTGTTTGATTCACCATTCAAAACACTTCAAGCCCAATTTCATACTTAATGTGTTGCACAATTTCACCTTCTCATACAATATTTTTTAACTGCCTTTTTTTTTTTAACCATTATTAAGGCGACAGCAAATAGGTGCCTTCTGTTTTTATCTATACAGTTTAATTCCTAGACTTGCAAAGGTTTCAGTCTTTGAATGGTGCCATAGTCTGGAATCAAGTTGTAATGTTTAATGGCACACGCGTGTCATTCTTTGCAGGGTCACAGCCGAGGCCTGACTTCATCACAGCCTGATTGCAGGTAATTTATTCCAGTTCCATTATTGTCTCTTTACAAGGATGTACCCGGAAATTTATGCAGAAGCCATTTTAAATCATTTGTTCTGGGGAAGCTGTATTGGAAATAGTTAGAGGATTAGCCACACAGGAATATATTTTTCTAGTTTATGTTTAACATAAGTTGGATACTTAGTGTTATATCCTGTTTTATACAGGAATTATCATCTGGGAGAAGGAAAGGAATCCAATACTGTGCTGGGTGCTGCACCCCATGAAGGTGTCAGATGCACAGGTAAGGATAACGTCCCTTGCATCTGAGAAATGCGCTGTCTTTTCCACCATAATTTAATTGTATCCAAGTGGATAGCAATGCCAGTG
Source organism: Platalea leucorodia (assembly GCF_965183815.1). Taxonomy (NCBI): domain Eukaryota; kingdom Metazoa; phylum Chordata; class Aves; order Pelecaniformes; family Threskiornithidae; genus Platalea; species Platalea leucorodia. The sequence goes on from NC_138824.1 coordinate 117,368,117, forward strand.
GATTTACTTTTGCTCTCATTTGTTTGCTTGGAAAGATTTGTGGAAAAGGCAGTTTTGGCGCAGTGTGACAACAGACATGTGGACCAGCTGTCCTGTACATAAGCACCCACTGATTTGGCTTTGAAAGAAAGATCTTGGGCAAAGAAAGAGGTGAGGAAGTGCCAGTTATGGCACTGTGCATGCAAGTTATGTAGAGGCGTGGAAGTTGTGGGAAGGAAGTGTTGCTAGGGAGCACTGAAGTCAGTCTATGAGTACATGACTGGAATGGTAGCTGGAGTTAGTTGGTAGTCCTCCTACAAAGAGATCATTTTAATTTTACACTTGTGGACTGCCTTTGTGCTGTTTGCCTAATGGGTGTCCCATAAAGCACCATCCAGCCGGCAGCCGCATGCTGGAACCAAAAATGAAGCCACAGTAAGGCTGCTGCACGTGTTCCTTCTCTGCGTCTGATGCCAAGCCTTCCACAGGAAGGGAGGGTCAGAAAAACTTTTCATCAGGCCAGGCCTGGACTGAAAACCAGAAAAAGAACAAATAAGGGCCAAATGCAACAGCAAACAGATGGCTGTACCTGGAGCCTGTTACCTGGCATCTGAAACTCCGTATCCTCTGAACGGAATAAATCTGTGCACTCGGGAAGCGGGCAGGGCCACTCGGTACGCTAGCTCTTTGCACACTGCGTTATGTGCACTGGGAGGGAATTTAGCAGAGTGAAGCTTCCACTCCCCAAATATACACTACCACCTTCCTCTTACTGGAGATAATAAGGTGGTTGTGAAAGTTTAAGTGTCACATCTCTAAAAGTTTTGTACAGCATAAAAACAGTAGGGTAGATTTTCTTCTTGCATCAGCGTAGGATTGCATCAGTGTAGAGGATCTGTTTTGTCTAGCTTTTTTTGCCTATAGTATTTTCCTTTCAGCTGCAGAATTAAGAGGTAAACATTTTGTAGTTCAGAAGCTGTAGTTTTAGTTACCTCATGGCTAAAGTATTTACATTTTCATGAGAGGACAGATGATCAAAACAATATGGTAAAGGCTCTTGTAAGGTATGTTTTCTCTTACATATGAAATGCTGTAGGTCAATCTTGTGGCAAAACATAGTGAAAATTAACTAATGGTTAATCAACTAAAAAGTTTATTTAACCTATTAACCAATTAACATTCAACACTTAATTTTCATAAAGGGTTTTTTTTTTGCTGTATCCGTAGTATGATGAAGCTATGTAATGATACACTGAGGAGTACTACTTTTGTAGAATAACTGATTAATCAAGGCAGTCATAATACTATGGATTTATAAGCCATACTTCATACTAGAAGTATATTTATTTCTGCATATATTGCACACAGCTAACTCACAGTTGCCCCTTTGCCCTCCGCAAAGGCAGAACCATGTCTTACAAAGATACTGTATTTTCAAAACAAAGCAGCCTGTTGTATGATTGACATTTTCTGGAAAAGTTAAAAATAAATGTGTCAAATATAGGAGCTAGTTTTTGTCTTACCTTTATAGGTAAGATCTCTTTGGCTGTTCAAAAATAAGATGCAAATAGAGCTACAGAAAGATATCAAATGCAATCTAAGGTAAATCACTGTACCATATTATTTTGTGTTTAAAAATGAGACTCTTATTTATAACAAGAGGAACAAAACAGTGGATCCTGTAATTTCCAAAGATGTTCTTTGTTCCCAAAAGCTATATTCCACTATCTGAATAATTTGCATCTTTTTCCTCTCTCCATGAATTCTTAAAATCTATTCAGACCTTTCCAAGAAAAAAGCAACTTACATATTTGAATAGGAAACACACAAACATGAAGATTTAACACTGTACCCATATAGTTTTCTGTAAATCTGCAGTCTGAGGAGTGCAGTTCAGCTCTGGTTTACATTCTGATTTTTAGATAGGAAATTCATTTATTGAAATGAAAATAAAACATTTCAGTCATACCAAATTGAAAATATAATCATGTATCTCAATCTGTGAAGTGTTACTGGGGCTCTAATCAGAAAGTATCATGTAATAAGCTTAAGTGCATTTCTGCTGATATTTTCCTCATCAGTGCCTCTGATTTAATTTCTGTATTTGATTAAGGAGGACAATGATGTAGGGACTGGTATCGTTTAGGAAAAAAAAAAAAATGGATGAATATTCTTATGAGGAAAAATACCTTACTTTTAAAACTTTTATCTGCTCTAGTTATTTAAAATATTATTCTACATTCTGTACTATCACCGTGCCTTGACCTAAATGTATATAACTTCAGATCTGTATGATTGCATTAAAGAAACAGGAAACGTACAATTATTTTGGTTTAAGTAGCTTGTGGCCCACTTCCTACATTGCACTTGTTTGTGCAGCTAAAGGTGTGCTTGTCTGAGGGAGTATTTCCAACGTTCAGGAGATATTTAAGGGCTTGGTTTTCATTGACTGTCAAAATCAATTGAATGCTTAATTGTCTTAATATTCTAAATTTTGTGAATTGAGAATTACAATTTTAGTGAGAAGTCTATGAAAAGTATATATTTCATACATGTCTGCTTTCCATTATGTTACTTATGAAGACAGGACTCCCTAGATAGCAGAGAAACCTAGATAAGATAGCAACTCTAGAAGATTTAAGGTGATTATAAATACTACCTGCCAGTAGAAATTCAACTGTCCTTCAACTTCTGTCTCCTCTTGGGTCCAGACAAGCGGCATGTCTGCCCCGCGTTCTCCCCTGGTTCACGGTGCGTGGTGCAAGACTGGTGGGTATGTGTTTGCGCAGCGCTGTGCTTGACTCCTCACCTTCCTGGCTGCAAGGTCCCCGGGGATGGCAGGGCACCGACTCGGAGAGGCGTTCCTGATTTTGGGTCTGTGGCACAAAGACACTTAGTCTGGCATCAGGTCCATGAGATGATGTGACCGTGCTCTTTCCTGAGCTGGGAGCAGTGGGGCAGCACGCTGGGTCCCACAGCAGCTGGAAACTCTGGTGGGCCAGAGTTCACTCTGTATTTCAAAGGTGGATAATTTGCAGACAGAGTAATGCAGCTGTGGCTAATTGAGAACTTTAATTTTAACTGTCATTGCAAACCTTAAACAAGATTGAGGCTTTTGACTCTCTAAGAAAGGAAAGAAACTTAACTGCTTGAAATGGTAACCAAGCAAAGCAAATACCCTTGGAGCTGTTGCTGTAGACAGGCCTAGAAAGGACTCTCCACAGAAGAGTTTATGAACTTTTCTTGCTACTCAGAATAATTTTCAAATGCCTGATTTAATCTCAATTACTGCACTCCCATCTATTTAGTTAACTGCTCTTCACAGGAAATAATTACTACGTCGTCTTTCTCCCTCAAATTGCTATTACCTTATTGCTGAGAGATAGTCTGGTATTTCTAATAGCTTCAATTCTAAGAAATACTGGGAAAAATGCATGCGTACATACATACAAACAAACTTTAAGTTTTGTGTATATAATTTTCTTTCTTGTAAATGTAGTTAATTATCTGGCTGTTGCACCAAGTGGATTACGGACCTGATCAAATATCCAAAGACTTTAGTATAAATATCTCCATTGGACTAAGTGGCTAAAAAGAATAAAATCCAGAGGGCAGTATGCTAGTACCAGCAGCTCTTAATTACGATATGCAAAGCCTGTTCTGAAACCAGAACTGCTTCTCTGTCTTACACTACTAGCATTCATTTCAAGAGAATCCAAGAGGTGGAAAGCGATACGTGACCCTGTATTAAAGAGGAAAAGACAGTCAAACTGAAAACATGTAAAGAGTTATCCCTCATGTGCAAGTTGCTGTGTGGTTTCTGTTGGTTATAGAGTTGTTCATAGTCAGGAGGGCAGGTGATTTTGAAAGATGCATATGCATGTTAAGGAAGAGAGTTCACTAAAAAGAAGAAATCCAAACTAGCTATTGGTGGCTACTCGGAAACAGAAAATCACACTCTTTCATGGCATGTGGCAACAACTGAGCTTGAGGCACTGTGGGTTCATCAGCAGCACATAGCAGTTACTGAACAAGAATATGCTGGCACTCAAGTATTGTCATTGAATCGTGTTGCCGACAGGCATCTCAAGAAACATTCCTAGCTCGATATCATTTGTAAGTTTAATAAACTTACTTTCTACTCTATCATCTGGGCTGCTGCTAAGAATATTGAATAGCCCTAGTCCCAGAAGGATCCCTCTGACACCTTTCTTTCTACATCCTCCTATGTACATCACATTGCAAAGCACAACTGCTGCTAACAGAGGCCCTTTGATGTTCCTTCTGCTATTAGTGCCCGTGCAAAATCATCACATCAGTGGCTGTGTACTTTTCATTATAAATCTGACTAATTTTTGTTTATACTTACCAAAGCCCTTTAGAGATAACAGCCATTTTCATTTAACTGTATTTAAAACTTAAAATGGACACTAGATGAAAGGAGAATGGTGGTCTCGAATTGTTCCTTTGTTCAATGCGTGCTACAATTGTCAATGTAAATAGATCTTGAGATTTCAGAGATAATTCTGTTACTGGGTTGGATTTAAAGCCTTTAAGGTCTTGAGAAAATCTATTTGAAGGAAAGAATACATGTAAGTGTGTATATGTATGTGTACTCTAGCGAGGTAAGACAAATCTCAGCTTAAACCTTTTTTCTGTTTTTGTTAAGCATCTATGACTTCATCTTTTTAAATAAGGAAAAAATGGCTATACTGGAGGGGGGTCCAATTGTTGTTCAAAGTCCTCTTTAATTTGGAGCTGTCATGAGGAAGAAATAGAAGCATCACTGTAAATGAAGTCTGTGATGCTTGTCAGCAGGCTGGAATCTCCGTTGGTGTAATTCAGAATATGGCTCTAGATTGAATTTCTGTCAGTTTATGTTGTCAGAGACCTTCCTTAAATACTGAAAAAGACCTGAGAGTACCTGTTTTCTCACCAGGGGAAGATTGTGTTGATTTTATACTTTTGTAAGAGTATATGGATTTTTATTTAAGTCAGAGTTTTACCATTAATGTATCTGGCTGTGTCAATCTAAGGTATACACATTAGGTTTAATATTTGCCAGCATCCATAATGGCAGTATGATTTCCTTGCACAGTAAAAGAACTGAAATCTCTCAGATATACTAGTTTTCATGGTTCTTAAATGGTGACTTTTTAACAGCAACTGTAATTTCAAAATTCACAGCTTTATGAAAAATAACTGCTAAATATATATTGTGTACAGTAAGTTAAATAATTTGACAGTATTATGGTGAATATATACAGAGAATAAAGACTACAACAGGAGGTGTGCTAAGCAAATATTTAAAAGCACGTTATGATGAATAATAAATAATATGTAGTACTATTGAATGTTTCCAAAACTCCTGTGTGACTAGACTTAAGTGAACTCTTTCAAAATCTTCATCTAAAGAATAAGTCTGTATTCTCTTTGTTGATTTAATAGTTCATGGAATCTCCTAGCATTTTTATAGATAAGCCATCATCTCAATTTTTCTTTCCAATTTTTTCTCATCAGTCTCATTTTCACAGCCTCCATGATCGTTAGAAGTAAATTGTTACATTTCAGTCCTCGAGCCAACACACTACGCTTTTTCCTCCTACTGTTATTTTTTTGACATGCTTATAGATTTATGGCATCTGAATGTGTGCTGCCAGTTTTCACACATTTCTGTAAGACACACATACATGTCTGTTTTCCTAAGGGTCTGCTGCATCTAACTTTATTTTTAACTTTGTCATTTTAATCTTCTATTTGTACTTAAAATCTCAAGTTGGGACTGGTACTACGATAGTAATATTTCTGGCTCCCTTAGAAGCAGTAAAAAAAAAAAAGAAAAGTTCAGACTTTGTTTAGGGATGTGTTTCCAGTGAACGTGTGCAGACTTAAGAACTGGGACAATGCCCGAGCTGCTTTGTGTTACCTGAAACCAGCCGGTTCCTTCAGCTCCAGTGCTGCCTCCTTGACTTCAGACAGCTACATGGTCCCTTTCTTGTAGCTGCTTTTCCTTCCCACGGCTGCAGCGAAGCTTCCACCCTGCAAAGACATTGCCATCTTCAAGCTATCAGCCTCTTTTTTTTTTTCCGAGGCATAAATGGCAACAGTTAAAGCTAGAAGCTAAGAGAGAGCTCACATACTGGTGTACAAGGCACACAAGGTTATCTGACAATTACCAAAAAACAATTCAGAAACATCTGTCTGTTGTGTGATAAAAGCAACGTTTCTTAGAGCCATCTGTCTGCTTTCGGATTAGCTTTAGATTGTGGAAATAACCTGCCTTTGATTAAGGTGATGGGGTTATTTTTCCTTATTACACCGGTGACTAAAATTATAGATGGATTTAATATGATATATAATGATTCTGAAATGGAAATATGTTTGTCCTAGACTAGAAATAATGGAATAGATTCAAGGAGCACTTTAGTTGTGAATCTCTTCTAGGGTTTGGGGTTTTTTTCTTTGTTATTTTGGAACATTTTTACTGCCAGACTTGGGGAATAGTTAAAGCAAATACTATTTCATCAAAATGTGTTTGCTTAGCAGAAATTCAAAATTATCTGGCAGATTATTTATTTCCTGCAGGGTTTTGTTGTTGCTGTTATTTTGGGTTTTTTGTCCCTCTTGTAGTACTGGTGAATAGGCTTTTTTTTTGAGAAACTACTTTGTCCTGGTTTTACCATTCTGAAGATGTCCGAATTCTTGCACACGTTAGACAAGTGTCTTGTTTTATTTCCTCCACTGTTCATTGGAGTTGAAGCTATGCTGGTCTGTCAAGAGGGTGAGGAGAAGACATTTTTAAACAGAAGCAGCCAACAAGAATGAGAAGCGACAGCAAGTTGGGACTGTTGTCTCCCTGATGCAATGGGAGCAGCAGGTATGTTTTGTTTCAATTCTAAAAGAGTAATGACCCCACTGAGAAAAGTCACCGCTGCTGACTATGCTTGAGAGAAGCCCATAATGTACAAAAATGCTCTCAGCCCCATCAAGGAGAGGTTCTCTCGTACCTACAGACAAGAGAAATGAAGCAGTGGTCGGCTCTTTTGTCAGTTCTCCCTGGCCTTTTGAAATTATGCCTCCTTATTAATAATTTTTGTTGTGCCCCATTGTTCTTAAATGGAAGGGGAGAGAAGAGGCAACAGATAAGGTCAGGATTTTTCTTTATGAGTATTTGGTACGAGTGTATTGTTCTGAGAAACAAATGGAGTGTTATTAGAAATAATAATTTGATTTTCTGATTGTTTTCTTAAATTTCTTTTTCTTACCATCCAAATGGCCAAAATGCAACTTCTGCTATGGCTACACTACCTTTTTTTTTGGGGTTCTGGATGACAGGTGGAGTTACTGATGAGAATCTTTATTTCTAACGAACTGAACTGCACCAAAGATGTCCAGTGAATACAAACCTCATCTGCTATCTTTTTAAGCCAAAATTTTGCTATTCAGCTATCTGATTAAGTACACTTAGAAGAATCTTCTATTGTTTTACTGTAAAGCAAGCAACTGCAGAGGTGAGAATTCCATGTCAGCATCACATAGCTGGTGAATATATATATTTTTACAAGGCTTCTAGCAAATAGAGGTTTTTTCCTGTTATAGTGAATCTGTTAGTACTGTAGTAAGTTCAAGTCAGTTTAGTAATTAAATGTTGCAGTACTTCGTCCTTTTTTTTTTTTTTTAAGAGGACAGTCTGCAAGACAGAAGAGATTAATTTGGCCTCAACTCAAGAATTGCAAAGATATAACTAGGAATTTTATAGGATTTCCTTGCAAATGGCAGTTGTTAAACAGTCTATTGAATCATTTGAAGTTGAGATTCATTCTTTGCAAATAATTTTTCCAGTAATGTTTGTAACAGATTAATTTCAAAATCTTCTGCATGGTTTTATTGTGGCTGATATTAGCAGGACACGGTAAGATAATATTTAGGTTGGTTTCTGTTTCTGATCCATATCTCATGTGCTCATGAAGATTACGCTCCTAACACAGTGTTTCATAGAATAGGTTCTATCATCTCTCTATTATTTACCTAGTTTCTTTGGCATGATAGATATTCCCCCTTCACTTCCTGACAACATTTATCGTTGTTCCACTGCTTGACAGTGTGAAATTCTTAAACAGCAACCTAATGCCTACAAAGTCCCATGTTGACACAGACAGAAAAGGGACACTCTTCCACCTAAATGAAAGGATGGCGGGTAAATATATGTGTAGCTCTGAGTGGGGAAAGCAAGTATTGTGCTTCTGACTAGATTTTTTTTCTTCTGTGTAGCCCTTTTGTTGTACTTCAGTTCTTTAGCCAAACAGTGTGTCACTGAGCCAGACTCTGATCTCTAAGTAGGTGCCTTCCAGGACTGTTTATTCTTTTCAGAGTCACAGTTCATTACTCTAACAGACACACCACATCATTTTGCATACCCTTTACATACTATTTCCAAGTAAACATCTCCCACTTCCAGGCCCATCTGCACTTTATTCTAGCCAAGAACAGTGCTTTTGCATGTTAAATTGTTCTGGCTGGAGATGTCAACCGGAATGTAGCTCCCTTGCCTACCTTGCATCTGAAGTCAAAACCCTGTGGTTGATACCCTTCCACGCCTTTAACAAAGAGGGACTGTTCACAGATTGTAGATTAAACTATTGCAAACAGTAAGTGAGCTACTAACCTTTGTATTTACTCTAATTTTCTACTTAAAATAGGCTACTTTCATAAGCATCAGTGATAAATGAACTAAAAGGTGTACTTTTAAAGGATCCTCCTATATTACTTTTCTAAATTTCCCTTGTTCTTTCCTGCAGGCAACTTTTTAGGGGATTTTTCCTATTGGTACTATATTGTGTTGGTATTGAGGTAATATGAGGTATTGTGTAAAGCGCAGTGGATGGAATGCCCACCCTATCAAGCTCTAAATGGAGAATTAATAAGATACGGTTTCTGTCCTCAAAAGCTTAATATGTATTAATAAACCAAAGGGTGGAAAGAAAAAGCTAAAGGGTTCTTATTGTTTGCTTTTTAATTAACTTGCTGAAGATCATAAAAACCCTGTAGTTGGCTGAAAATAATGATCTTGTTTCCCGCTTCGGAATCAGTACATAACCATAACATTTTTAACCTCTGACCCAACATAGTTTTTAATTTATAATACTGTTAATTATGAAAGGAAAAAAAATATATTTTCTTAAAGCTAGAGTAAAATTTGTGTGGGATGACAATAGCTAGATTCAGGAAATGAAACTACTTCATTGAAGATGTTTTGAGAGTCAGTATCATTGCCATTGTGTATTTAAGAAGGTTAGCTTTGTTTCCTTAATAGGTTTGGAGAACTAATGTAGGATTTTTTTACTTCTCCCTTTCATAACAAAGAAATAAGTTTGCAGAAAGTCTTTGAAGCCATCGGGCTTAATCAACTTTAAAGTTGTCTCGTAAGGAAGCTTTACATGGCTGTTCTTGTTTCAGAGGAATTAGATATGAAGAAAATAATATGTGCCTTATTGGCTGGAGACTGTGTAGTAGATTCCCTAAGGCGACTGTCCAGTACAAGATGTCAGAAGCTTTGAGTTGTCCAAGCTGTGAAGGGCTCTGAAGACTGCCTGCAGACTGGACTGCCTTTGTTACAAAAGAGCTCCAGAGTTGGTTCTGATAGCTTTAATGGTATCCCTAGAAAAAAGAAGAAAAAATAAATTTAAAAAAAACTATATATATGAGGATCAGCTATTCCAACTCATTGTCCCTCAGAAGTGATTTATTACCTCGTGTCAAGTTTCAGTCTTGAGTGAGGAAAGAGCTGTACACATTCAGTCTGTTGAGATGTTTGGACCATTCCCTTAAGAAATTTGTTTTTCTACTGTGACAGAAAAAAAAAAAAGAAATCGGTGGCTTTCTTTTTTGTGGAGTAGTTATCTGCCAGTCATTGATTGGAATCAGATCAGCAGAAGATTGGATGAGTATTAGAAGCAGAAACAAAGGTTAAGAGGGTGGAGGTAGGGGTGGGATGAGTGAGGAAGCAGGGAGCAGCAGCGAGGTGATAAAACAGAATTATAACCTTGGTGGGGAAGTCTGACACATGAGAGTCTTAAGGTGGAGCAAAGGAGTTCTACCTGTCATTCAGACAAGGAATTGTTGATTATCAAATTACGTATAAAAAATAGCAACTTGATGTTTTCATTTCCACAGTACTTTAACTAAAGTTGTGCCTAGAAGCAAGCCACTTCTGCAGGGAAAGATGTAAGGATAAATTAATTCTATCTACATTACTCTCAGAAGGAGCTGACTTATAAAAGTTCAGGTGTTCCCCTTGGGAACGGGTTCTTCCTAGCAAATATAACCTGAGCCACAGAGCATGGAGGAAGACAGAATCCCTCTGGAAATGTGTATTGGGAAAATACTAATATCAGCAAATGAGCTGGCTACAGGGAGAGAAAGACCTTTTGGCTTTAATAATAATGTAACACTTGTAATTTGAGTCCTCTATTCTGGATGTTGTTGATCACTGCATTAGCAGTTTGCCTGAATCTGGCTGTAAGGTAGGGATGGTTTTGAGGTAAACATTAGTACCAGGTTGTTCCTCGCCCATTGATGGAGTTGATCATTTTGGGGAAAAACCCACCAGAAACAAACAAACAAAAACCCTAATTCACCAACTGCAGAGTTGACCTCATCCTTTTCTTGATAGCCAGTTAATATTTGTCTCCTTTTGCAAACTGCCACAGCTTGAACAGAGAAAACAAAGCTCTTAATACACAAAGTTTCTTAATAACACTGAGTCAGTATGTGAAAGAGCCAGTCAAGCTGCTGCTACAGTGTATATTGAAGTTTAGAGACGTGGTCCATGTCAAGTCTTCTCTTGTGAGCCAGAGGATTGGGAAGAGACAAGGATTCTCCCCGGCTCCTTTTTTGCATTGAAATATGACAAGTCTTGGAAATCTAGACAGAGGAAGACTTCTCCTCTGTGGGGCAGACCCTCCAGCTGTTGCCAGCACAGAATTTCCCAAGCCTCTCACAGGGCTGAGACAAACAGGATCCTTCATCAGGAGAGCGGAGCAGGCACCTTGCCTCTCCTAAGGGATGTGCACTGGAGAGCACTAGTCTTAAGAAAGAGGAGGTGCTGTCTGTTTCTGGATAAGCAGACCCGTGCTTATCCTCTCAGTCCCTGGGAACTGAATCTTTACGGTGACTCTTCTGAAGGCACAGGAATCCTCTCTGTACAAACTTCAGCTTTGATTTTATTTTAAGATTATCTGGAGGAGGCATCCTAGATGCCTTTAGTCAGAGACATGATTCTTCATACTTCATCTAATTATTTCTTTAAGAATGTGAAGAAGAAAATTAGTGTAATGGATATAGCATTGTATTTCCTGGGTGCTTAGAGTGTCCTCTGAATATTCCCTGGACCCAACTGCTCTGTGGCCCTGCCCTGCAAGAAGGCTCTTACATCTTGAATACAGCTATTTTACATGGCAGTTGCTGGGGGGGGTGGGTGGGGTGGAGTGGCATTCCTGCTTAGCACCCGGGACAGACTGCCTCTGAGTCATCTGCAAGACTGGTGGGTTTCCATGGGCTAGCAAACACAGGACACTGGTAACACCTTGAATGGTTCTGAAGATAACCAATTTTTGTCTTCTACTGTTATATTTTTTAAAACTGTTTATTTTAGGTTTTATTGTGTGATACCCCATTGCAAGTTTTTTTCCTTCTTTTTGCTTTGGTTGGAATTCAAATCTACAAAATGTTTGATTTCTTTTGGTGTCTCAGTTAAGCTTCTGCTCCTCAATTACACATGCAGAACCTTACTTCTGAAAACAACTCTGTGGCTCTGTATGTACACTGAATTCAGGCATTCTCACTTGCTTTTTCCCCACCCGCCCCCCCCCCCCCCCCCGCCAAATGTGAGGGCAGATGATCACAATCACAACTTTTATGCCAAAGGAGAGGAATGAGGAAAAAAGGATGTATCAAGGTTTTGTGGGAGAAGAAGGAGAAATAATATGGAAGGAATTTCTGACAAAATCTGATCCTTCATCCCATTTCTGGTGCCTTCTTATTATGTCTTTCTCTTTTTTTGGGTGGGAAGGGCTGGGGGGAGAAAGATCACTTCAATTTTCTTGAATTTGTTTCTGATTTTTGAAGAGCTGCTTAGGTTTTATGCCCTCCTTCTACTTGCAGGGAAGTGGCTATGATGAATCTCTCAAAACAAATGGAGCCAGCGTTACATGTGCGTTGCAGAGTGAGCCCGTATTGTTCATTATTTGGGATTAGTGATATGTCCTTCAGTTTGGTCCATTCTGCCAGGGGACCTCTCTCCTATTTCTTTCCTGCTTCCTATTCTGTCAAAGTTCTAAATAACTGTCAAGGGCAAGAAGTGCAGTTTCTAGTGTCTGTTTAATATAATCAGTAATCTGGTGTCTGCTTCAGTCCCTGGGTTCTAAGTAAGTTGAAATAACTATTATTCACCCACTAAAAGGATAACAAAATTCCGCATAAACAAAGTGTGCTGTCATTACAACTTTGTTTTCTCCAAGAAAATGTCCCCTTGTAATGCTCAGCCAAGTAGGATGGTTTCTTGCTGACCTGTTTCTACATGCTTTAGTAAATATGTGCTTTAGTGTCCTGCTTGTCTTAATTTCTCCTAGAATAAATTTTGTGCTTTCTTCAGTGTGGCTATTCTGGGTGGGAAGCTCCGTATTGATGTTCACAGAGGAAATTCATTGTCCTTGATTTAAAATATTCCTAACATTTCTTGTTATTAAAATTGTGATGAGCAGCTCAGTAAAATGAACTTTTGTCTTGTGACTAGTATTCTATTGTTTAATAATGGCCAGGCAAAAGTGGATATCTTCCCTTCCTTGTGCTCCAGCACTGATTCCTTTGGACTGTAGTGGGAAGAGCCTATGAAGTGTTACACATAATCCTAGCAGTCAGGAGACTTTGAGACAGGACTTCACTTAGTGTTGGATTTAAAACGTACTATGAAGTCATACTATGAAAGCTTACTGTGATTTGCCCAGGGCAAGTCTGTAAGCCTCAATGTCAGAGGCTACCGAATTGTGTTCTTTAGAATCACTGCTATTTCTGCTTGTTTATTAGCGTGTACACACTAACAAACTTGGCTGGATATGAGCTTTTTTCGCTACCTTTTTCCTCATCTTTAAACTGGGAAGATTATTGGTGCGAAGCAGCTCTTGCTGTGAGGTGCAACTGGTAGATACCTATACCTTTTGTTTTAATGAATCTTAGTGCATTATCACTTGCTTGATGACACCCTTCTGTACACAGCCTGCACTAATCTTTACAACTGGGTAGCAGTTTGGAAATTGGACTAATACTAGTTCTTAAAAAAGATGTTGATATCAGCCTTTGGCTTTATACCACCATGCAGAGCTGGGATGGATTTCTGTGCAGAGTGGGTGCCCGGTGTATCTTCTCACTTCAGTTTCACAAGCTGATTCAGGGTGTGCTGTTCATTTGTGAGACACAGATGTTTTCTCAGAGGGGCAGAAGTCTCCATATTTGAACGTTAGGGAGTGATGCTCATAGCCAAAATAGTTGTGAGTAGGTTGACATTGCATGTGTGATCCAGATGAGAGCCCTGCTGAGCCTGCTAACATGGGCATTTTGGATCCAAAATGTCATTGCAATCATGGATATATGGCATTCAGATACAAGAGACACGTAGCAGACTCATTATAGGCATTTACAAAGAAACTTCAGAGCTACCTGATACGCACTACTCATCTTCTGATAGAAGAAAAAAAAAAATCGCGTTGTTTGCTACAGGCCATGTTTCTCAGTGCTTCAGCTGACAAGCTGATGGCTGCATTCAGATCGCTGATCGTTCAGCTGCACAGGGTGGTAGTGGCAGTGCAGAAGAAGTGAAGGGTCAACCAGTGCTTTGTTGAGATTACTTTTGGATAGAAGAGGAAAGAATTTAGATGGCTTTAAAAAATTCAGGTTAAAACAAACAGGGGTTTGTGAGTGAAAATGATGTAAAATAATGCAATCAGTAAGTTATTCATGCTGTTGTCTTTTGTAGTATTGTGTGCTGGCAATAAATGATTTGAAAGTGTTGTCAACTGATAGCTCAAGACTGATCAGACTGAGAGACCCTCATATCCTTTGAATTTTCTGAGTTCCTCTGCAGCTGCCTCAAATGTGAAGGTCCCATGGAAATATTATTTTGAGTATGAAAGTGATGACAGGTTTTGGCTATATTTATGATTGCATGCTATACAAGCACATAAACAGTGTGTCGGGGTGCCATAGGGGCCAGTGGCTCCCTGGGGCTGCACTGGCTCTGGGCTGGCCCCGAGCCCCCACAGCCAGACCTCCAGCAGGGGGGATGCACCTGGGGCCCATACACGGATTCCCCTGAGAGCGTAACCTCAAACAACTGTCTCTACAGCAAATCCTACAAGAGCAGTGTTACACAGCTGCGGTATCTTGGGACTTGCCTCTCTCAGATGGTGAGGTAATGTTTCCCCTGCTTATTCTTCACTGTATCTTAGCATTGCACTTGCTAGACCTGGTGGGGCAGCCACATGTGGATGTGCTGGCTCCTTGATGTGGCTGATTTCAAGGGGCAGAATTCTCTGAAATGGTGGATCGAACATTTTCTTTGACAGAGAAGCTCAGAGGTATGAAGCGACTTGCTCAAGATCACGTGGCAGGTAGAGGGGAGGAAGGATCCCAGCCTTGCCTAACGGGCAGCCTGTCCCACAGGTGTATCTGCCTCTTGTTAAGAGGAGAGTAAAAGGGTAATTCTCTTATTTAGCAGTGATGAAATAAATTCCATTTTCCATTTAGAAAATGATCAGGTATCTCCGAAGTAGATCAGATTCATACGTACTTGGTTCTGCTTGCTTGATTGGATACAGCAATGTGGTTGTGCAAATGGATACAATGCTGTGAGTAACATAACTGTTCATATGAAGAAACGTTCTCCCCAAAAGCTGCCATAGGAGCTTTTAAGAACCTAGGAAGTGCTCATTAAAGTAAGGTACTGCTCATACCTCTTGAAGTCACCAAAACTGTGAATTTATTTTCCAGTGAGAAATACAACTGATATTTTGATAGGCAGCCCCTAGAAATGGTGTCACAAAAGGAGAGAAGCAAAATAAAATGGTTAAGATGCCATTAATTGTTATTTTTCCTGTCCTCCATTCGCTTTTGATCTAAGAGAGTTTCTTCCTTTTTTTCCTCAGGGAGGGAAGGAGGTGTGGGAAAGAGATTTACTGGGCCGAGACCATATTTCTGCTGTTAGTTGCTCTGCAGCTTCATCCAGAAGAGCTTATTCCTGTTTTTCACCCCCTCAGGGCTGACTGCCTCGGGAAGTGCTTTAGATAGGAACCATGATCCCTAGCTGAATTACAGCTCCTGCTAACAGTTTGCCCACAGATCAGCTGTGCCTCTCCAGAGCTTTAAAATACTCGTATGCTTTGTTCAGGACTTTGGGCTCACTTTTTAAAGACATCTTTTGTAATAGAAAGAAAGGTATTATAAGAAGCTAATAAATGCTTAAGGCTGAGGTAGAAATCCTTTTCAGTAGTCAGAAGTTAGTATTGTAGTTAAATTTGCCTGCTTGTGTGGAAAATCTTTGATGACAAGATTTCTATATTTTAACACATTTGATGCCCATTCAGCAAAATAAGATAGAATTGTAAAAGACATCTCCGTGACCTGGATAATTGTATGACAATCCATAATAGAGAGTTTATTGGAAAATAAAATGTCAACAATGTAATTTTTAGCGTCAAGGTAAAATTACTTTTCACAGTAGTGGCTATCTATGAAATGTTTCCATCTGCATTTTGTGTGTATATTTTTCCTGTATGAGAGATCAGAGAAATTGAAATTTAATTTTTTTTTTTTAAGCAAAAATAATGTTACTTTAATCTTGTTCCATGTTGGGGTGCTAAGCTTTGCTCTCACGGAGGCAGACACCTGTTTAAACTACATCTAATCTCGTGCCTCCTTAAGTTTACAGCAGCATAGCTAGAAGCATAATTTTGTCCCCTACGAGCAGCAAAAGGTTTTGGAGCTCTTGAAGTGTTTTTATTCTAAAATGATGTTTAGACTGCTGGAGCTCTAATAAATTGTCTATTTTTTTACATCTTCCACATTGTCTTCAGACTCTGAAAAATGCTAATGTTAGAATTAATATATTCTATAAAAATATAAAAATTACTTCTGCAAAATTGCATTTGTGTAAGTTTACAAAAGAGGGATCTGTAAAGCACCTGCTAGCTCAGGCTAGAGTCTGTGTGCTAATAAAAAGGCATAAATGTTGAGTTGATAAAAAATAGTTTGCCACTGATAAAACTAGAATTAAAGTGTCCTTACTGGTGTAATCATTTTTGTTCAATAATCAGTCCCCCAATCTTTGCAAGCAATGCACTGAAATCTAAAAATACTAGTGATTAACCATACATTTCACTACCCTTGATCCATGTGCCTGGGTGCAACTGTCGTAATCGATGAAAGCTTGTATCTTATCAAAAGTTGAGTTGCTTGGCTTTTAAAATTATAAACATTATCTTTCATTCTGCAGGAAGTAGTTTAATAAGTTGTTCAGGATTGCTCAGTCAGAATTCTGTTTCCTCGGTGCTGCAACACTTCAATGGCATGTCCAAATAAATGCAGCACCACTTCTCTCCTCATGTTTTGAAACTTCAAAAACATTTCACGTCAACCCCAGTTGATAAGAAATGGAATCACAGCTGAATCTCTTCAAACTTTTGGAAAATACTTTTCCAAAACAACTGCTTCAAAACAATTGCAGTCCCTGACAGGTGCCAAAAAAAAAAAAAAAAGAAAAGGCATACGAGTGGAGGCAATGATGGAATTTATTTTACTCTTAAACATTTCAGACATCCAGCAGAATAATTTAATCTCTTTACATAAATAATATATTATAAAATTACATTGGGGTATATATAACAAAGTAGTATGCTAAGCATTTTAATATAATTTAAATACATTTGATCAGAGTAAGAAATACTTTTTATGTCTTGAAGAGAAATGTATATTTCATTTTCTCCAAATGGAAAAGAATTTTTAGAATCCGATTCCTTATTTCTTCAGGGAATTCCTCCACGTTGAAAAGTAGAATTTCAAGTCAAGATATTTCAGTTGGACAGGTAGGAACTTTGCTATATGGTGCAGTTTGGGGTGTGGGGATGAACGCTAATTCTGTCATGGAGGTAATCTGTGAAGTGTAGGGTAGGAGGAGAAAATGATTGATGCCAGGCATTTTGTGCACAAAGCTTTCCAGGAGTTTATGTTTCTGAGTAGCAGCAGCAAAATAAGTAGCAGATGCAGCATAAGCAACCAAATGGTGCAGATTTGTTACTCAATATAGGGTGCTGCTGGGGTGGAGTGATTGGTCTGCTTTTTCTTTTAAATGAGTACGTAGAAGAGTCTTATTTAGAGATCGCTGAAATCAAACAAATCATGATCCATATGGTTTGCGTTGTGGGTGAGATGTAATGTTTAACTGCATTGCAAGTTCCTTAATGTTTTGCTCAAGAGATCATATAAACTCCTTAAAAACAAACACTCTCAAAAGGTAGATGCAATGCTAAAAATCTACGAGGAACTTTTGGGTTACTTACACAAACTGAGACTGGCTTTGCAATATTTGTAAAATTCGCAAGTGGAGCTACTAAGAAAATATGGATTAGATTTTAGAAGCTCTTGCTGATCTCTAGCAGCTCCTTTTAATTTTCTTAGGCACTGGAAGTACGAACGGTTTCTAACCAGCCAGGTCCCCAGTGTTGGACTTCTCACACTGTACTCTATGGGGACAGGATTGAGTCTATCCCAAATGGCACCGAGCACCTTCTGCTAGACATTGGGCTGCTAATGGCATCAAAACTCTCTGCCTGTATGGTCTGTGTTCACAGTTTTTGAAGGGATGGTGGTATGGAGGCAAGGCAGAAAAAGGCCTTCTTGTATGTGGTACTAGTGTAAGGAGGTCTTTCAATTGTAACTCCGTTTCCCCACTTATTCCTAAAAACAAGTCTGTGTGTAGTCTCCATTGTACCCTCACCACACCCCCCCAACTGGATCGCTGATGATAGCTCTCTTTTTTTATAAGCAGAGTGTCAGCAGTGTCCTCTCCCTAGGTCTGATTATTTTTCTGACAATACTAGGTTTTACTCATAAATGACTGAAATTTGTCTTGTTTATGTTTAAGTCCTCAGAAGCATTCGTCTTCTCTCTCGGTCTTTTTTTTTTTTTTTTTTTTTTTTTTTTTTAAACTGTAGGCTGTCATATGCGTTAAGATGTATCCATGTGTAGTTTCTGCAGCTATAGAGCTGAGGAAGTAGAGGGAAAGGCAGCTCTTAAAATACAGCATAAATCTGATGTGCAGAGTCAGGAATTTCTCTAGATTCTCTCTTAAAACTGGCAATAATGATTTCTTCTTTGGCTGGGGTTTTTTTTTGTGTATTTTTTTTTTTTTTTCTTTCTTTCTTCTCCTTTGAACATCTGCATTTGGCTGTTATAAACAGAATGAACGCACTACCTTGCTTCACACAGAACACTGAAAAACTGGTGGGTGACAGTGGCTTGTTTCACTTTTGACCGAATTTAATTCCTACTAGTGACCAAAAAGGGAAAGGCTTTATTTCTGGTAAACAGCTACTCCTGCCAAGTAAGTACAAACATATTTAATTCATTTCTTTTCAGATGCATTTCTCATGTCACTCCTAGGACAAGAATTATAACTAAAAACAAACCAACCAAACAAAAAAGACTCCATATGACCACAACCCCAATCTGGAACTCAGAAAAATAAATTCCTGCCTAAGCATTGTTTACATCAGTATTACATCAGCAATTACAATGTAATTTATTTACATCAGTATTACAATGTGATACTGATCGATCAAAGAGTATTCTGTGACTATTAAATAGAATTCTTTTTAAACCATGTACCTGTCAATTACTTTAGGTTAACATCCACAATTGATCATAAGTCACTAGTTATGTCCCCAGATAATATCTCCTAACTGACTGCTACTCATGCTGCCTCATCTTTTTGACCTCTGTGTGTGTGTGTATGCGTGTATACGAGCGAGAGTGAGAGGGGAAAAAATGTATTCATAAAGTTTTAGAACATACTCTAAAAGGTGACCAACTCTGACGCTGTCAGGCCAATGGAGGAAAACCGTTTATCCGCCTGTTTTTTTAAAGTGTGGATTGTTCTTTTATATGTGATAATACCTAACATCCATTGTAACTGCTCCATCCATATTGATGATGCATTTGGCTTTTTGCAGTATGAAAAAGATTTTTTTTCAGCTTCTGAGGATAAAAATCACCTGTGATTTTCACATATTTCATCCCTTGTTAGCCTTGTATATAATTTAGTAAGCCCAAGGCAGTTTCTAAATGAATGCTACGTACTATGACCAGTTATGATCTTTCAATAAATAAGTCCTGCCTGCTTTTATACATCTAGTTTTTTGTTACATCTTCTTTTTTTCTTTTGAAAAATGTGCTTTACATCCAGAAACAGCATGCAGAAAAAAACCCTGACTTCTGTATACAGAAATAATTCATTTGTGATCCATATACCCTCTTCGTCTTGCCTGGAAAGTACAGGTTTTGAGTTGGACTTGGGAGAAATGAGTAATTTGCTTTTCTTTATTAGCCACGAATTTCATTTTTTACTGGCTAGAGGAATATGTGCCCTAAATCTCAGCTTATACATTACCCCATTTTGAACGGCTTACTTGTGAGTCAGAATGTCTTTTAATACCTTATTTGATCAATCTGGAAGTCTGTTTCGAAATTAAAAAAAAAGATGTTTCCAATGCTTTTGTAATAATTAGGTAGATATTTATTTGAGCTTTAGGGTGTATCTGCATGCAAGAATCTGCAGGCCTAACAGAAATAGGCAAGAAATCAGTGGGTAAGCCAGCCCCTCCTTTACACCGGCACTCACAGTACGGTTTCCTCTATTTACCATAGTATTAGACATTGTGACAGGAACCTCTGCATCCAGAAATATAACAGAAATACTGTTACAAATACTGTGATGTTTACTTCGGCAACCAGATCACAGTTTGGTGTCGTTTAGTGATGAAGGCTGACATGATTTAGGGGATATGGAAGAACAATTGAGGTCCTATGGAGCGTTTGTGCCAGTACTGTCACTGAGGCTAGCCACCACGGCCCTCACAGCTGCAGCTAGCTTTGAGAAAGTCCTTACTTTCCATTCATGTTCCAGTGGTGGAGAGGAAAGGGCCATGGCTGGACCAACTAATCAGTTCTATTTTTAATTCTCTTTTTTTTTCAATAATAAATATGCGTATCAGCTTCATGTGGTGACAGCTGATATTTCCTAGGTGTAGATGATCTTCTGAAATTCATAATTTTGAGTAAGTAATTGTAAACTATGAATCCTCGCATAGCATGGAGTAGACAGCTAATTTTATCTGACCACTGTTCTGCAATTTTCCTCTCCTTTGGCTGCTTCCATGTGACCCCCCTTTAGCTGTAATGAGAGTTATATTTGTGCGCAGAAGAGAGAGACAACAATGCAAACAGTCAAAGCATAATAGTCCTGTGAAGCTACAGGGATTCACTCTTGACAATCCCAGTGGAAGCATTAGAGTAATCTCTTGGGTACCTGTGGAGGAAGGATTGCCTTAATGGCTGCAAATGCACTGTGAATATGTTAGTAAATCATGTATAGAATTCTCTTCTGATTCACTCCTCCATCCCTCTCACTCTCCTTCATTGCAAAGTAGCAGCAAATCCTTTAGTGTGGAAAATTTAGTATTTCATTCCACTGAAACATTTTTGCCTGTTTGTCTTCTCAGCAAGCATAATGGCTCAGTGCATTTGAAGGATGCTACAGTATTGCTTACCTATATTTCTTGATGTATTAATCTTTACAACAAAAAAAGTCCCACTTAAAAACATTGTTAATGTCAAGACATAAAAATTAAGCACAAACAACTAGCACTTCTGGGCTTCTTTGGCCATGATAGTCTAAGATAGTCTGTACGAGTGCTACTGTCCATGCAGACAAGTAGTTCTGGATGTGGTCTTTATTCATATGCTAGGTTAATGGCATCCCTTGTCCTATCTCTTAGAATGATGTCAGGTGCCGTTTGGTTTTGCTTCCTCAAATTAGGTTGGTAGTATGACCAGGAAGTTGCAACAATAGTGAGAGACATGGACAGAGCAGGTAGGTTGCTGTGTTTTGATAATGAGGATTTAGTGGAAAGGGAAGGCATAATAGGGTACATACTCAAAAGGTGCTTGTGCACCTTTCTTTGTTCCTTTCTGGGAACAATGTGTGCATGTTAGATATTTACTTGCTGTTTTCGCAAATCAGCTACATACGGGTAGAGGAATGCTCAGCAGAACTACTAAATGTGCAACTGTCAGGTCTGTGTGGCACTACCACGCCATCTCCATTTCTTTGGACAGGAATTTGAGGCTGCCCTAGCACCCTTGCATTTCTAAAGTGCTGAAAAGGACAGCCATGTCTCAGCCACTGCCTCGCTTGGTTGAAAGGGAGGAGCATCCTCCTGCACTATGTTTACGCCCCTAAACTCTCTTATGCCTGTGGAAGTTAGGTAAAACATGGTCTTTAATGATCCTTCTAAGTGTAGCCAGTCTACAGGTCACTCTAACAGCAGAAAGTAAATACATGTGGTGAGAATGTAGGTGTCTAAGTCACTAAGAATTTGGAAGACTTCTGCCTGTACTAGGTAAACACACAAATTACTAAAGAAAAGTAAAGCAAGTGGGGTGAAGTGATTAGAAAAAATGACTGAGAATTATTACAGCGTTTTTATTTGCTCCCAAATAGGAATTTCATTCTAGCTTTAAGAGAAATATTTTTAGCTTGGTTTCTAAGGAGATTAGTCATGTATGAATGTGCTGTCCGTCCATCTATCTGCTCGTCCTTGTATGCTCCCAATACATGTTGAACCTATTGACAGATTTCCAGTTCAACAGAAAGCAGAGTTTTAGAGGGTATGAAATTCCATAGATGTTAGTGGCTGTGTAGAGGCCACTTAATGTTTGTATACAGTTCAACGCTTGTGGGAAACTTCCCTAATACAGTATGGAGCGGACTGAAGTAGAGCAGGTTCTGAGGTATAGGAATTCAAAGGGACCAGACAATGCTGTGTTGCAGGAGTCCTGGGAAGCAACCAAGGGAAGAATTGAGTGGAAAGCAAGAAACATGCACACAAAAATCATAGTACAAAAAGCCAAACTACTCTCGTTGTTCACAGAACATGTTTGATGAACGCCCGGTTGTAAGTAGGCAGTTACACACTTTGTATGGTCTAAAAAAGCCAAACAAAAGCATTAGGAACTAAGTGCTATCATGGCCAAGCACATAGGCACCCATCTTTTTGTGTCAAGGACTTTCTGGGTGTGTGGCCTGAGTGCCACTGCCTTTTGAATTCTTTTCAGCTGACTTACTGATCTTGAGCAACTGTTATCAGCCTTCCCATAGAGTTCTTCATTCCCTCAGTTGCACCAGTAGGCCTGAGGCTTACCGGAGAGTCCAGGTGATTTACTCCCCCAGAGCTGCACCTTTATGCTAGGCAACCATGCTGAGGTTCTAGTAGCATTGTTTCAAAAAAATACAAGTTTAAGGAAACACCATGAATTTTCTTCTTCTGGGATATTATCTGTGATCATCCTGGAAGCCAAGCTCAGTGGCCTTTCTGTAAGGAACACCGATGTTACCCTTCTCCTGCCCCACTTCACAGCCTTCTCCAGGATTCTTTCTTCTGAAGAAAGTAACCCCATGCATTTCAAAACGTGTATGTTTTTTGAGCTCGTGAATTAGCTAATTGTCTGCCTGCACAATATATGCCCACTATATTGGTCTGATCTGGAAGAAACTGTTTGTCTGGGTCCGTGGTTAAAATGCAGTTAAGCGATAGCAAAAATCTAAAGTTCATTGTGTAATTTGGAGACTGAATTTGCAGAAATGAAAGGCTGGTAATGCGTAATGCATTAATTTCTGTAGCAAATATATATCCTATGAGAGGATGCCAGAAAGGAAAGTGGAGCAACAAAAAGTGAAAAATTGCCACTTGATATAATGATTTGTCACCTGTTGACAGTTTTGCCTGTTGGCAGAAAAGTTCATTCTGAATGATAAGTTTGAGGGCTCAAAGCAGGACAGATAGAAGCCTTGAAGATTTGTCCTTGAAGGCGAGTGATGTACAGCATAGCTTCTTTCTTGCTGTAATGGAGGTTAGTGTAGTTTAACATGACTCTTAGTCTATTTTAAGATATCTCCGATAAAAAGAATTGCAGAGTGAAGGATGTTCATAATTAAACCATATTGTGACAATATTAGGTAAATATTAGGTACTGAGAACTAAAGAAAATCAGGGTACCTGATATTGTAAGCCTAATTTTCATAAGGATGACTTGAGAACAAGAAGTTTACATCAAGTGAAATATTCATCATCCTAAAGGATCATAAGAAAAATGCAGAGCAGACCAGGGTTCGTGGAACCATTCAACAAGGAGAGAATTTTGCATCATGCACTCAAGAATTAGGTGTTTCTGTTGTCATATCCCAAGCAGCGGTTACTGTTGCATCCAACTCCTTTGTTTCCCTCACATATTTTCAGTAGAAGTCTTTTATGTGTAATGTAGAATAGACAACAGCAGGGCAAATGTGGCATTGATTATATGCTTTTTTCTTGCTCCCTACGGTGGTGAAAGGTGAAGTTATAGCATCTCCCTCCTTCCCACTCCCATTCAAACAGATAAAGTGTGTTGTACATGGAACAAGCCATGTTTTTTTCTACACCATTAAGTGTAAAAAAGTACTTGGCTTAAGGACTGCCAAGTAAGCTACCATTTGACCCTTAACAGACTTTTCCTTCAGAAGAAATGAAACTTTGAAGAATGTGGCAACCTTGTGATAATCTTATTTAAAAGACGTTTTAAATCCTGTAGAAACAGGGTAACTCAGCGTGGGAATTCCTACTGCTTTATTTCACCTTTTTGTTTAGTTACCAAATCACTAGTGTATATCACTTTGACTTACCCTCCACTGTCCCTGCCCAGCTAGTACTTCCTATCCTTCTGGATTAGTTGACCTTGAGTAGCTGTGCATCCTCCCTCCTGGGTTTATAAGGACACAGTTTTTAACAGAGAATTGCTGAAGCAGAAGAACAGACTCTGGTCTACATAGTTCAAAGCCACTGGCTGCTGAAGTAGCTTATGAGAAGTGCATACAGCATTACTCAAGCCTGATATTCTGGTTCTGTGGGGCATCTGATATTTCAGGCGAGAGATAACATCTTTAAAACTTACTCATCCTAATTTATTTCCTGTTGGTCAGCTGTGCTCCCTGTTGTGGGTGCTTCTATGCTGAAAAAGACCACCCAATAAAAGTGTAATATTGTCTTTACTATCGGCATTAGACTTAGTTGTGTATGTTTAGTTATGAAATCTAGTGAAATTGTGTGATAATACCATATGCCTCCCACTCTTTCTGAGTGTTGACAGGTTTCTCACATATATTATATCTGAATGCTGTAACTGCACATAGTGGAGCAGATGGAGTTGCTCTGCTTTTAATCAGGGAATATATTTGCTTAGGAATAACATGCATTTGTTGTTTTGTAATTCTTTTGGGGGAAAAGGAAGTTTTGTATGTTATTTATAGGATCCTTTCTAAGTGGATGAAAGCAGAAATTATCAGAGAGTAACCATTCAGAGAAGTATTTTGATAAGAATATTTGGTAGGAAGAAGTAAGAAGGTGAAGATCCCACAGGGTTGTTCCATGTTGTAAGTTTGACCTTCGGGTATAGAGGATACGGACAGCGAGAACGGGTCTGCCTCTGTTGCGTAAGGCTGCCATGCGTGCGTGCTTCTGTCGGGCCACGTGATTATAATCACAGCATTTCAGCTTGGTTCTTTTTCTGATCTCTGGATAACTGGTTCACTAACTGATTTACAGTAAGAAATGTAATTAGTTCTGATAATGGCTTTTTTTGTCCTGCTATGGTCTTCTTATTTAGTAACACTTGCATAAATAGAGATATTCTTGAATATAAACCTTGAGTGTTGCTTTCTAAGTATCGGTTAATACAGAGAAGACCAGTTATTTAAAGCATCTGATCTTCTGACCTTGTGACATCTCACCACATCACAGGGACTATAAGGTCAATTGTCAATGACAACAGTATCCTCTTTAAATTGGGAGGCTTTTACTAACTGAGATCTTCCTTTAGCTCTGTTTTACTATTTGTTAGTCTCTTATTTCTCAAATATGCATCATTATTGCTCTTCTTTTGTTTAGGGTTATGTAATTTTCATGCCATCACTTGTATAGTTATTTTTGATGGAACATTCTGATGGTTATATTGTTAATAAAAGACTTGTATTTACTTCCCTATTTTGATGTCAAATTATATTTCATACAACACATTATATACTGTACCAAAAGTCCTAAATAACTCAAGTTATTATGGAAAAGACATCAGAGTGTAAGAACATATAATGTAAATATATGTTGACTGAGTTAATTTGGGGGACAAAACTGAAAGTGATTTATTTTAAAATTCAGTACATTTTTTGAGGGGTCCATTTCAATGCTAATTTCAAGAAGATAGGCTATGGTTTAACTGAAAAGACTGAGAACAGAATGTGCCCCCAAATGACCAACATGAAGGGACGACTGACTGGAACCGCTCACTCGTCACTGCATCTCGTGAACACTCCCTTTGCTGACGTGTTCCATGGGTGTTTTCTAAGACGAAAAGGATTTGTCTTCTAAAGGAAGCCAGTAGAATCCACTTTCAGTATCACAGATCCCTTGGGATTTGTAGGACAGAAAGGATCAGTTAAGTCATGACACTTCCAGAGTTGTCCACGATCGCCTCAATTTATAATAAAAAGAGTCTTCCAGTGCCGAAATTACACATTACGGTTTCCAGGTTTCAGACAAGTGATTTAGAACTGGGAGAGTTGTTGAAAATGGATTAATTTCCTCCCTCACTTCCCATATTAATCAGCCTTTGTGGAGGAGCAAGTCCAAATTGCATTCTCAGCAATTGTATCTTCAGAATTGTATCTTCAGCCTGTCAGCTACTGTATTGTCACTGGACTGCCAGGACATTTGCACTGGCTTTGCTGTAACTGAATAGCAAAAGGCCTAATCAGTGAGAAGACTAAGCAAGTGGCCTCTCCCAAGGTTCTTGTAAGAGCAGGCAAGAACTGGGAGGAGACCTCCTCTCCCATGCCCTGCAGCTCAGCCCGGCAGACCCATGACGAAAACACTGGTATCGACTAGCGGCAACTAATCTCTCTGCTGGAGCTACCGAAAGGCCAGGGACATCTTACACACAAAGGGAAGAGGAAATCCCCAGCCCAACCACAACAATAGCCCTGGACACTCTCCCTTATTGCATCCTCCCTTCCAGTAGCGTCTTGGAAAAAGCTATTAACAGGCCAACAATAAGCAAATGCTATGCCTGCTGGATAATGTTACACCAAAATGAAAAGAATTAAAGTCCCATTTTATATCACAAAGCTGAAGTTAAGCATCTTGAAATTTTGGTAGGCAGGCTTTCTAGTACATCATCAATGTTACCCATCTGCATCAGGAATTCATGTAGACCCTGCTTAGAGGAGGTCCCTGTAAGAGTGGCTCACTTCTTGTTCACAACCAAAAGCTGAGATCAAGAAGTCTCTGTCCCTTTACTATGTTCTACCATTGATTTTGGCTTTACTGTCATCATGACACCTGGCTTAAAAAAGTATCTGCTGTTCTCTCTTTCAGTATATCATGTCATCTTAAGAACCTTATTCTCTCCCGTTTTACATTTTTTTAAATCTTAAAACTTCTAGAACTGGAATGCCCATTTAGCTGTAATAATTTTCATCTTTTAATTGAAAGTCTGTGAGCGCTGAAATGGTGAACTTAAAGACACTTTCATGAAAATCTCTTATCTCTTCTGAGGTAAAAGGGACTGTGAATGTCCTCATAATTACTTTCGTGGATATCTTTTTAATAGCCTTGGGGACATAGACAAACATTTAATTATTAGGAAAGAAGTTAATACAATGAAGAATATCATACTAATAATGAAGCTTATAAATACATAGAACTCATTAATTGATAATTATGTTGAGAGATAAGCACAACTCAATTGATTTTGCTTTAAGGAAGGAGTTCGTGCAGGTGTTTGCTTAGGAAGAGATTGTGAGAAATCAGGCTGTATGATTCAGTGTCAATAATTTGCTTCTTATCCTTGGTCCTAAACCACTGTTGATTTAGTAGGGTTTTTTTGCTTCCCTTTTCTTCCCAAGTATGTCTGTTTCCTTTGCATGTTATTGCAAAAAATAAATCAGCACATGTAGCGGGAGAGAGCCTTAGAACTGGCCTGCGTAGCATGAGAGAAAGGCAAGGAAAAGCCAGATAGGCAGAAGGGCTCGCCGCGGAGCAGCGCCCCAGTGGCTGGTTACATCGTGACCTGCTCAGCCCAAAGGCTGCTGTTTCATGGCAGCCCTAGCGCACACCAAGAAGTCACCTTGGCAGACCAGAAACAAGGCTTTGGCTGGCTTTTGTCAGCCTGTGGGGGTGTCTGACCATGGGTTAAGAGGTAATCCATCTGCCTTTGGGGCACCTGCGAAGATGCCTTTGTACCTGCCCCAAGTGTCTTGAAGGCTGCTTTGCACAAGTAGCTCACAGGCACTTTCATGGTGGCTAGTGTCTGGCCTCATGCACAAAGCCCTTTATCTCCCTAGAAAGCGGTGTGTAAATGAATGTGTAGCTGTATTTTCATATTGTATCAACTTGTACTTTCTTACCTGTTTTAGTAATGAAGCCAGTTGTTAGCAACACCTTCAGAGTTAGTTTGGCTATGAGCATGGGATACAGAAACCCAGTCAAGTGCTCTGCTGCACATAACATTGGAGCAATAGAGGTAGGGAAAATATATTGTTAGCTATTTCATTCAGCTGCAGAGTAAGATCTCTTTTCCTTAATTTTCAACATTTCTAGGGGACAGGAAGCTATTTTTTATCAAACACTGTTTATACTATGATCTCTGAGTAATTTAGGAAGGAAACTGTCAAGTTTAATTTGGTCTGAAATATATACCTGTAAAAACATACTTTTGTAAGCTTTTTGTGACTCACCCACCAGATTTAGTTTGCATACTTTTAGAGATACTGTTTTATTTGTAAGGTGGCAAATACCTTTTGGAAAAATTCTTGCTTGAAATGCAATACTTAAAATGCTTGATTTTTCTCAAATTTCTTTGAAAATCATTTTTCTTTCTAAAAAGAGAATATTTCACAGCAGCATTTGCAACCCAATAAAATATTGTTAATAGTACAGAGGAGAAAATGCATTCCTAAAAGAAGCAGATGTGTGGAAGAACTGCAAGACTTCAGGGGTGCTTTACCCAGTACACTCTGTTCTTCCCAAGCTGCCTCTTAAGCAAAAAAGAAATCTGACATTACTGAGAGAGATCACAAAAATCCCACAAATTCTGATTGCTATTTCTAAGACAAACTTGAAGATGACTGCCCTATTTTCATGTTTTCACCCTGTTTTATTTTCAGGTAAAAGGTATTAAAATCATAAAATCACAGAAGAAGGGTGCGTAAAGAGTTAGGACTACTCCAAACTGGGATGAATTTGCTGCAAGATGGGAAAGAACAGTCGTAAGAAAAAGAAGTCTGTCAAGCTGGTTTGGTAAGTCCTAAGTTTATTCCATTTATTTAGAAAAGAGAAAGGAATAAAGGTCAGATGTAAGGAAGGACTTGAAACAAAAAAAACCCAGTAAAATAGGAAAGGATAGAAGTAAAAAATGCATTTGTGGCATTACATCAAACCCAAAGTTAGGGGAGATTTTCAGTTCTGGAGTGCTTTGTTAGCTGAAGTCAGACTGTGGCTCAACAATGCAGGGAGTTTGGCCTTCGAGTTCCTGGTACCAAGTGACAGGTGCTGCAACCACACAGCGCAAAAGCATTGATCTGCAGTGAGCACCCTCTGTCAGTTTGGTTTTGTTCTAAAAATGCATCAGGTGATGTCTGACTTCCCGCTACGAGCACTAAGTTTGCCGATTCCCTATTATGCGCAGAGGATATTTTGGTAGAAAGTCTTGTCATGTTGCCTGCCATTACTGAGCTGGGTCAAAATTTTTACTGCTGGTATCTGTTGTGTGCAAATCCAGTACTAATGATGGGGGAATCACAGCTTTTAAGCACTCAGCAGCATTACAGCCTGACATGTGTCTGTGTAATGTACTGTAGACATGTAAATCAGTGTCATTAATTATCATGGAAAACTTAAAAATCTACCAGTTGTTAGTTTTTCAGCAACAAAAATGCACATACAAAGGAAATACTCTTTCTGAGAAGGCATCGTGTGATATGCAAAATAATAACAATAATAAAATCATTAGGCAAGCTACCAGCTGTGAGCTGTTTCAA
This sequence comes from Platalea leucorodia, assembly GCF_965183815.1. NCBI lineage: Eukaryota > Metazoa > Chordata > Aves > Pelecaniformes > Threskiornithidae > Platalea > Platalea leucorodia. The sequence goes on from NC_138824.1 coordinate 117,397,545, forward strand.
ATATCAATTCAACATGTCAATTACATTAATATGTACACTGACTAACAATTTTGCCAGCAAAGTGCAGTAGAGCACTCTTTTTTTTTTTTTTTGTGGAAGATTAAAAAAAGGATAATATGTGCTTTGAAATAGCAAATTATGTAATGGGTATAGCAGTTTGGCTGTATATAGTTATTTTTGAGGAACTGTGTATTAGGTAACAAGTCTATAAATATAATCTTGGTCGATGAATTAATTTATGACAAATTTTATTCAGGCTATGAATTAACCATTTTGGAAGAAGGTAAGATAAGACTGGGTTTTCAATTTCCTTATGTTTTCTGTAGCTTTGTTCCTCAAACAAACAAATAAAAATCCCTAAGATAATATGCCTGTGCTTGCTGCTGGGATCAGTAACCTTCAGAAATGGTTGCAACTGTATAATCCAAGTGTTACCTCTCTGTGAAATGCATGTAATATACTATTTCAGGTGAGATTGAGGGCTCTCACCTGGTAACATTTTGTACTTTGTATCTACCTGGACTGATTTTTGTGCTGTTGTACTTACCTGCAACGAATTTGTCAAACTGGAAGAATAGGCAGGTTTCAAGAGACAGTTTCTGGTGAAACCCACCCATTCCACATCCCTGAATGCAGGCACAGGTTCAGTGGTTAGGTGATCACTGTCAGAGCTGAATTTAGGACTCAAATTTTTGTCAACATTTCAAACAGAATTTGATTGCAGCTGCAACAGAGCCTACTATTGCTTTAGGAATTTGCTCCCTTAAAAATGTTCATATTCTCTGTGAGGCTTCCTTTTAAGTATGGGGATATTCTCCTAAATATTCTGCAAAGTCGTACTAACCAGTGTCTTTGTATTGCAATGGCCATACTAAGCATACTTAAGTACTATCACAATAATTGTCTTCTGCTATCTCAACTCATCTCATCTCATCTTTTTTTCCTCCTTGTATATGGAACAGATGGCATTGAGCTTTATGTAGGTGATTAATTAAACTGCACATAACAGGAGTATTTTTTGCATGCATAAATTCCTCTTAACAAGATTTTAAATTCTTTTAGCGACCAATCTGCTCTGAGGGGGGACAGAAAATTTTTAGCTTTTCAACTTTTCTTTGAAATACATGCAATATGTGTCTTAAAATAAGTGTGTCTATATGTTGTGCCAGTTGCTAGAAAAGTCTTAGGTTTCAATTCTGCTGGCTAGTAAAACTTAACAAGGGTATCAGTAAACTGAAAAAGTTAAATTCTACTGCTGAGAATGTAAGAGACTTCTGTAGATGCGCTATAACAAATGGCAGCATGGAGGAGGCAGGCGTTGCTTCGTCTGACAAGGTCTGTTGAGGGCACAGGAACTTGACCTCAACAGCTGCACTCAGAACTAGCTGCAGCATGTGTTAGAGTACTTGCACTGAAAGAAGAGGTGCCCTTAAGAGGAGCTGAAATCATGAGAACAAACCCTACACAGAAATGGCAGCAGATGTTCTGCTGTTACAGGGCTCACTGCATATACCTCTGTTGTTTCACACATAGGCCAAGAAGCATTTTTGCAGGTTTCTCATTCTGCAGTCACTGCTGACCTTGTGTTCATGTGAGTTTTAATCCCAAGGGATAAAATTGCAATGCTTTAAAATGGCATTCTCATTTCTCTTTTTTCATGGGCTTATTAGCAAGAGCCGGATGTGTATTATAAAGTGATTGAAGGTAATATCATAGAATCATAGAATGCTTTGGGATGGAAGGGACCTTTAAAGGTCATCTAGTCCATCCCTCCTGCAATTGGCTGGGACATCTTCAATATAATAAACAGTTGCTCCAAATTCTAATTACATTTGCTTCTCTTGTATTCATGCAGCTTTTATCAGCGAGTAGTCTACTGAATAAGTTTATTGGCAAGAACATTCATGGGATTGGCTAATGCAAGGCAGTATTTTGAAAATTTCATGAACACATTTCATAAACACTTTCTTGAGTAAAGACATTCCTTTCCTGTCATCACTCAGCAAAATATCTGAATTTGAACACTTGATGTTATGAGTTAAAATGTGTGTCAGGGTCACCAGGTTCAGTGGAGATACTAACAATCCACAGGTTCTGGGGAGGATTTCAGGTCTCCTGGAACCTGATGTTGTGTCTTGTCAAAACAGGTCTGGTTTTGAATGTTGAATGTGTAAAACAAACTAATTATACATGAACTGCAAGTATAGCCAAGGTTCATTTGTAGAAATAACTGAGCAAATGATTTATGCTAATGAAAAAAATTCTAAAAAGCTTTGGTTCTTACAGAGAGGAAGGAGTGAAATTTCAAATTTGATAACATCTTGTTAACTTGGGTCTACTTACAATCATTATTCTGCTGATGTACTCTGCTGGACAATCTCCTAGAAGCTCACGATAATAATTAAAGATGCATGAAGTTCTGCAGTCAGTGGTTGCTGTAGCAGTGTATCATCTCAGTTACAGAGGTAGAATTCAATGCATGCTGTGGAAATCCAGTATGAAGGGTGTGTGTATGTGTGTGTGCCTGTGCGTCTGTGTGCGTGCGTATAGGTATGCTAAAAGACTTCTTGCTGTGTCTTCCTTCCCTGTTTTTTAACAATGTGGGAAGGAGAGCTAAAGGGAGGCTTCTCTTCCTAGGAAAGGAAGGTTAGTACAAAAAGGAGATTGATTCTCCTCTCAGATAGGTGGGCAAGGATAACTATATGTCTTGAAAAATCTGCTACTGTATTCTCTGGCTTTACTGTACATCTATTAATAGACAATCTGTGATACCTAACTATGAACATACACAGACCTGAGAAGAATGAAATCTTGTGAGCTTAATCCATTATAATCCCTTGGTTGACACCTTTGCCAGCTTCTTCTTAAAAGTTTTAGATTCCTTAGGCAATCTTCACATGACCTCTTTCCTTTTCTACTGATAACATTTAGAAAAAAACGTAGATCTTTTCAGAAGGCAAAAATATTTGGAATTCAGTATCCTCTATACTCCAAAATGTATATATTTGAGCCTCTTTCTTCATATTCGAGATATATTTTGGGGATGTTACAATACCTAGAGGAGCTTTTTCCTTTGTAGGATGGCAGCAGAAAGAGGGCTTGGTGGGGTGGGATTGTGGGAAGGCATGAGCTGACACTGCACATTGAAGATGTATATTGTTTGGATGCATACAGACCTTCTTAAAAACTTAAACTCTGCACCACTTGAATGGCAAGTTATCCTACTAAATGAGCAGCCTTGTTTCTCATCCTGTCCTTCATAGGCTGGGTGGTTCATTGAAGAAACTTTCTCACTTTCTCCTTTTCTCTATTCCTGCCTCGCTGCTACTGCCCACTCACATGGGGAAGTGTAATCCTCGCAGCGGGTGACCTGTCATGCTGCTCTCCGAACAGTGTCTGGCTATACAAGTACATTGTGCCAGAGCGATCTCTTGCTCTCTTGATTCCTTTGGCTGGAACATGAAACAGGGATCAGAGCTGAGCCCACTGATTAGTTCTTAATCATGTGAGAAGCCCCACTGAACTCAATTGCTACCACTCACTGTGACTCCGTGTATCGTCACTTACACATCCTAAATTAAAAGGCTTATAAAAGGCTTGGCTTGATATGTCTCAGTATGTAACTTAGCACTTTGAAAAAGCTGTAAACATTTTTTTCTGTTCAAAGAGGAAGAATAATGCATGCGGTTCCTTTTTTCCTTCTGCTTATTAGCCTTTACTTTTGATGGCTTTTACTGTTGTTTCTGTAATAATAGCTGATTAGGCCAATTTTCCACTGGAACATTAGCACTTCGCATCTGTATCTTGTCACAATTGGTGGCATACTTGAGATGAATTGTGCACAGTGTAAGAAGTCAGTGAAGCAGCAGTGAAGTAGTTAATGCCTCTTGGCCTCGATTACAGTGCAGCTGGCCCAAATCAACTCAGAACACTTGTAGTACAGAAATTGCTGCAGCTCAAATCAGCCAGACTTCTGAGAAAACGATCAAGGTGGCCTTTTTGCTAGATGGGTAGGTTAAGACGACCAGCTTTAACTGGATGCCTGATTTAAGTGGAACACTCTTGTTTGATACAAGCCTCTTTTTATCTTAATGGTATTGGCAGAGCAGCCCATTTGTCTCAATTTCCTTCAAGCAACAGTTCTTAAGCCAGCCCTTGAAAGCTGCAAATTCTACCGTACCTCAGCAGAATCATATACCTTGGGCTTATTCAGGTTTCCACAGAAGGTGACTGATTTTCTGTCTTGTCTGTTCCTGGTATTAGACTAGAAGTACATTAGTAGCATTGATATTTTCACACCTGGGAAACAGAAGAAAAAGCTTTCTGTTTTGCTTTTAAGTACAATAACATGTAGCGGTATGAATACTTTGAATGTCACATGATTTGCAAATTCCATGTGCTATCGGCATGATTCCCTTATCCAGCCTAAATGACCAAATAGACATAATACTTTTAACTGTATTAATATAGCATTTTTCACTGGTTAGGAATACAAGATGCAGCGAAACCCCTAACACTGTTGTTTTTTGGTTTTGAGGAAATTTGAACTGAATAATCAACATGCTTACAACTTTCAGATGAGGTGATCAACATAGTACAACTTGCTGCTCTTTGTTTTCCTATCGATAAATATTATTTTTATAGCAGAAATAATACTTAAGTAATATTCTAATGTGAAATGTTTTACTTCCAGTGAGATTTTCTGTTATATCCATTATGGTGCGTTGTTCTGAGTCTGCAGAAGCTTTGCTGATAAAGGTCTCCCTTTCGGCATTTTGCTGCTGACATAGATGTCAGAGGATGTTCTAATTCATCCCTCAAGAAAACTAATTCAAGCAAATTCTAGAAATATGAATTACGTACTTGTTCTTACTATTTTTATATAGATGTTGCTAGAACTTAAATATGTACATAAGTATACAGAGAACTAAACAGTATAGATACATTGCAGGAGAACTTAAGTGTTTTGCATGGGGGGGTTCAGGGACACAAGAGAGAGAGGGAGACGGTGCAGTGTTTCTTTCTGGATCTCAATAAGAAAGGCCTGACAAAAAACAGCTTATTAAAACAGCTGTTTTAATAAGACATAATAAGAAGAGAAATACAGAGAGCAAGTAAATCTTACGTCCCTTCAGGCTTTGGGCACCCCACATTCGCAGAGCATTGGATGGACCCTGGGTGGATCTCTTCCCATGACAGGCTGCGCAGACCTTCTCTGTTGGCAGAAGCTCCTCCTTTTTGGTCATTTGAGCTATTAATTTTGTTAAAAGAAAACAACTCTATTTGTAAAGGATATTTGCATGAGAACTTCTTGCTGCACTTTTAGACAAAAGCAAGGCCATGTGGGTGGCCACCAGTACAGAGTGGGGGGGGCTGCCTGCTGGCCCCTCTGTTACCGTGAGGTGGCCAGGGTTATCTTGTGGCCGAGAGATTTGTGCAGGACAGCACAGCACGGGCCTGAGCGTGCTCTGGTTAAAACTCTTCTGGAGCACTAACTCCTCAGTGTGCAATACCCTCCAGTCAGGATCAACACATTCCACCCCTTGATTCACCTGCAGTTTACTTTTCCCAAGGATGCTATAAGTTACAGATTATATTAATAACATATGCACAGACGTGGTCTGTTGGAGATCACTGACTCTTCAAATACGGAGCCTTCCACAAAGCTCCCAAGGCACTTGCTCTACTGTGGTACAGGAGAGATTTGCCATATGGAACTTATATTTGGTTATAGCAGGTGAAAGCATCCCAGATCTATTCACAGGCCACTGAGTTGTTTTGTCACTCTGGAAGTTAGTCTTCTCATACATAGTTCTGCATGTCAAGGAAAGTGCAATTTTCCGTCAATGCACAGGTCCCAGCATGAAGGGACTCTGATTCTGGAGAAGATGCCTTTGAGATTCAAAGAATATTTCCCGACAGAGAAAGAGAGCATGAGTTTATATACTGTCCAGAATGTACAGTTCTGTATATAATTTCCTACTTTTTCTGGTGAAGGCTTCTCTGAAGTCAGACTCTTTATTTTGTTTTTTTCCCAAGGGAATTAAACTGGGGCTAAAGCAACATGTACTGTGAGTATTTTCCTTCTCCCACAGCCTCCAAAAGAAACACAAACCAAAACAACTTATGATCCCCCTACAAGGTTTCAGATTTTCTGCACAAAATCTTACAATTCAGCAGCTGTGGCTGAGCTATGTACCATTTCCTTAAAAAGATGTCCAACCTGCAGACGTTGAGGATTGTCTGATGGATATGTCTTGATAGACTGAATTTTGAGTGCTTATTACCTCTCTGCAAATAAAATTACGTCGTATACCCAGTGAGTTCCTTAGGCTTGAAATGAGTTGCGTGGTTGCTATGCTTCTCCTCATTAGACAGAGAAGGCTGAAGTATCAGGTAATGAGGAAATATGTTTCTTTTTATGTATGCCTGCCTGCCTTTCTTTGGCTGGGAACAGCAGGATCCATAGATGCTCTGAACTTCTGCTTCAGTACCGCTGTTCAGAGGTATGAAAAATTCCTAGGACAAACTCAGGTTTGTCCAAAATCTGGACCTAGGTCCATTGCAGATTTTTGCCAGGCTTGCTGCTATTCTTTGCATTGATCTAATTATAAAGCTTTGATTATCTTATTGATTTAGTGGAGCTGTGCCTGTTTCTGCCAGAGCTGAATTTGGCTCTGTGACTTCAGATGGAGACAAGTGAACAGAGTTCTCCAAGGCTTGGCCAGAAGGTGATTCCCCTTTGACATTGCCTCAAAGGTCCCAGTTTGATTATGCAATGCATCAATACATAGACTGCACACAAAATGAACTGAGTCGAGCCAAGGTTTTGTAAACTTTACTAGATAATTAAGTCTGACATAGAACTTTGCCAGCAGCTGGCAAAAACAACTGCCTTGGAGAAGAGATCACCTCACATATCAACTTTATTCTTAAAAGGTGTGTGAATATAAACTGAATACATGAAATATTTTAGGTCAGTCGTATGTTTTTTCATTGGAAAGGGTAACTTTGTCTTGTGTTGCTTTTTCCATAGCATTATGGATTTTAAGTAATTTATCAAGGCAAATGTCTAATGGTTTGTTTGTTTGTTTGTTTGGTGTTTTTTTTTTTTTTTTATCTTGTTAAATTGCTAATTTTATTGAACATTTAACAACTCATCACTTGGGTTAAAACACTTTATTCCAGATGGGCACCCACTGATGATATTAAAGCATGAAACATAGATTGCTGCTATTTAGGGACACTGTTTATTATCATTTTACAGACAAAATAATTCCAGGCAAACCAATTTAGGTCATCTAATGAAGGGAAAAGTGGAGGCGAGGGAAGGACGTGCAGTCTGTTGTACAAGCCAAATTGGCTGGCACTGGCGTGTTCAGAAAAATTGACATTTTGTCAACCTATTATTGCAAAAGATGTTTCCAATTTTTGACCAGCTATCTTACATTTCCTGCATTTTGCAGCCGTAAACAGTAGGCATATGGGTTAGAGTTCTGGCCAGTGTAAATGGAAGAGCAATATCCCATACAGGATTGACTCCTAGGCAGTCTTGATACATAAGAAGGTGAAACGCTTAGTTTATCATAATAAGCTAGCATAGCTGAGGAGTTAATTTATACAAGCTTATCATGACGATCACTTTGGCCTATGCCAATGACAAACTCTTAAAAATTTCTCCTCCTCGACAGAACTCTGTCAATTCTTGCGTTCGGCTTAAAGGATCAGGGAGCTTTTATGGAATTACTGTCACTCTGAATGCAGATCTCCTCCTTCTCCTTCCGCCTCCCCACATAAAAGTACTACTGGGGGGATTGACATATGCCAAACTAGCCCGCCCCATTCCCTAAAGGAGGATCTCCATGAACAGTTAAAACACTCAAATATAGATACAAGTATCTGTGTTGAAAACAGGAAAGAAGGAAACACTTCAAACTTGGAATCGTATTTCCAGATCCAACTTGGATAGGGAGAAGGAAGATATAATAGCAGTTTAGGAATGCTTTTTTTATGGTGAATTTTGTTTATAAAAGTCAAAAACACAATTTCTGTGTTTAGCACTTAAAAATAGAGCAGAAGTATGCATTTAATCTTACTTTCCAGGAAGTTGTTACAGGATTTTTTAATGGAACTAGTTGCACAGTGTTTGGCCACAGAGCTGTTTTTGAGGGATGTTGAGTGCAGTCTTTTATGGTGACTTTTTCCCATACTCAAAGGTGGATGAAAGTAGCTCTGAAATACACATTTATCTTGAATCCAGTACAGAATCGCTAGCAGGAAGGGTAAGTGAAGGAACTGACCCTGTGTAGTAGTAAACGCGCTGTCCGAAGCCTTCATTTCATGTAACTATGGAATTTCAACAAATGATACCTGAGTGCCCTCGAAGAGTCCTCCGTGCTCATCTCTGGTTTCCTCAGGATTTGTGCTTTTCCCCTTTTTTCTAGCCCATGTATAATTTGGATATTTTTTAATGCATTGAGAGAATGGAAATGCATTTTGAAGATTTTAGTGAAGGTCCTTATTGTTTATTTGCAGTACAAATTTCCCTGGCAGTCTGGAGGAAATTGAGAATCCCTTGTGACTTTAGAGGAGCAGGGAGCGTTTGGAGTTGAGGATTGCTGCTCTGTATTGCTGTTGGCAGGCCTGTTACATGTTGTCCAGCTCTTTGGTTTGGCTGTGGTCCAGGCTCCATTGTTTTTCATCACAGAGGGTCTTTCCATTACCTTCTACCAGTATTTGATCAGTCTTTTTTTAGACCTAACTGTGCCTCCTTCCGATGACTATTACTAGTGTGATAATCCATAGCCACAGAAGTTCAGCTTTGGAAAGGTGTCACTACACAAACGAGCTTGCCCGAAATTTCAGAGGTTCCTGGAAGAAAAATAATACGCTATCTCTATGCCATCTGTTACATCTTTCAGTGAATGTTTAGGTAAAATTTTACTTCAAAAATCAGATATTTCACAGCTAACATGAATTGAATGAAATTTTTATGGCTACCAACAGAGACCACCATACTCTGTTATTGTGTAATCTGTAAACGAAGGAACCCTATCAAGGGCATAATTATCTGTCGTCTTTAATTAAACAGCAGTACTGTGCACAAACACAACTGCTAAAAAATAACCCTATAGAGAACCAGTACAGTTGGTATTAGTGTTCTGATGGCTTCACGTGAAACAGTTTTCCAATCTCATTAACATACTGAAAGAGAATAACAGTTATTCTGTTGAAGTTAGGAAGTTGCATAGTTTTTCTTGAATAGATTAGGTTGTGCATACTATCCGTACAGTGATACTGCATAGCAGAGTTAATGAAGCTGTTAGCATGATCTGTCATGCCAGAAAAGATCCTGAAAATAATTAGAAAGTGACTGTGAATATTTAGATCGGGTACATATTAAATATGCTGCAGTCTCTTGTAGAAGATACAAGTTTGCATTTAAAAATATTCAATGACCTCTAGCAACTGCTATACTTAAGTCAGAAATATGGACTTCATGAAGGCTGTTATGCTCCCAGTGTCATCCTATTTTAGTAAAAGGCATGAGCTTCTATGATACACTGCTTATCAGGTGCATACAGTATTCATTAAAAAAAACCCCAAGCAAACACAAATTTTATATTGTCATTGTCATGAGAGAGCTGTCAGCATATTTTTCCAAATGGGTTTGGTAGGTGCATGTCTATCAACTTATGCATTTTTTATCACATATGTAAATTGAATACTATGGAAAAAAAGAGACAAAAGTGCATTTTAGGTGGGCAGTATGTGCATCAGCTAATGGGCATGTGTAAGTTAAACTGAAAAATGAAAAAATAATAAGGGAAATTAAGGTTGGTGCAGTAATAACAAATTTTAATAATGTGTGTTTAGAATGTTGGTTCCATTAATGATGAGAAATTGCAAGGGGTGTTTTCATTATCTGCAAGTTCAGATCACCTCATCTTGATCTGATGGGGAAAAAAAGCAAATTGGTGAATATCATTACATCTTTTCATTGTTTTGCCTCTAAGCACAGAGAGAAATTGTAGTTAATTTGCTACATGCATCTCAGGATTATTTACTTAAAGTTGCTTAGGGATACGTGAAGATTTCAAAAAGTTATTTGATGTGGGTACTTGGGAGTAAAGAATTAATTAGACCATTTCCTATTTAAAAGGTAGACATTAAAAATACGGTGTAGGATTAAGCTTTTACATATAGTGAAACAGAGCTTAAATTCACTGAAAGAAATGCTAACTTTCCAGAATTAAATGAAATGCAAACCACGGTGAAATTCTTGAAGACTGTAAAACGCAATACTACGGGGTCAATATTTTATTAGTTTTAAATTATTTTAAGGTAATTATTTTTTTTCTGCTGTAGAACAGCATGAAAAAACCTAATCGTTCAGGAGGCATTCCGTTATCAAAATGTAATGCTCAGAGGTTTATGAAATGCATACTGGAGAACTTTCTAATGGTGCGGTAAGATGATCGCTTGTGATAGCATTAACACTCTTTTTTTAGTTACCTATCCCTTGTCTAGTTTACAGCGAATGATCTCTGGCCTTCTGCAGTGCAAGGGAAAAGGTTACTTAAAGCAATGCCAGAGGCCCCACACAGCTGGACAAAACCTGTTAAGGTCATTTTGAAGATCATGACTATGGTCATAAGCAAGTGTCTGCCCCATACATACCTGTCGCAACAAATTAGCCTCTCGGTTTTGCGGTAGTAGTGTACAAGTTACGCAAAGGGTAACTGAGGATAAAACAAGGTGGTTTTGTGCTTGTGGTCAGAATTCTGCTCCAATTCCAACTTCAGTACAAGTGGATTTTCTACCTCTAGCATATCTCAGTGTTAGGTCCCTTTTGTTAGACAGATACAAAGACACTGCCCTAAAACACAACAGGACGGTCAGCCCGACAGTTCTTCCTTATTCGGAAGTCTGGTTTTGTTTGATTTGGAGTAAAAAGCCCTAGAAGAGGGAAATGCCTGAATGCTAAACAACAGCTATAAATAAAAAAATACCAATATGTTAATATCCAAATCTTTTATACTCCTCTTGCTGTTCCAAGGAGAGTTCATTCAATGCAAACAGATAATTCCTGATCAATGGATAAGTTACAGGATAAACATGTGGCACTAAACAAAATTAATTAAAAAGAAGCAAAGGTCATTTTGCATAGCATCCTGCAGGTACAGTGAAGATAAATACACAGGAAATTAAATTTGTGAGGTGAATTTCATGTATTATTCATCTACACCTGCAATTTTTGTTTTTTGTGAAAGCAAAAGAACACCTCAGTAGCCCAGTAAATGCAGTATTGCCTGTAACTAGGAACAGACCATAGGCTTCGTACTGAAGTCACAGACCCTCCAAACTGGAGTTTGGCAAGCTTACTTTGTCTGAACTTGTCTTGAACTGCCTCGAGTTTTGTTTTGGCTTGTTTAGGTGTCATAGCAATTTAGGCTATGCCTGATTTGTTTTACTTTTCACAGAATCACGGACTCATAAAGGTTTGAAGCGGTCTCTGGAGGTCATCTGGTCCAACCCCCTGCTCAAGCAGAGTCAGCTAGAGCAGGTTGCTTAGGACAATGTCTAGTCAAGTTTTGAATATCTCCAAGGATAGCAACTCCACAGCCTCTCCGGGCAACCTGCTCCCATGTTTCACTGCCCTTACAGTAAAAAGAAATTTTGTCTTACATTTAAATGGAATTTCCTGTATTCCATTTTGTTCCCATTGCCTCTTCTCTATTCATTGGATACCTCTGAGAAGAGTCTGGCTCTTGACTCTTTACCCCTCTCGATAGACATTTATGTACATTGATAAGATCCCTGTCTGAGCCTTCTCTTCTGTAGGTTGGACAGTCGCAGCTCTCTCAGCCTCTCCTTGTAAGACAGATGCTTCAGTCTATAATTTTGGGCCTGGACTCTCTCCAGTATGTCCCTATCTCTCTTGTACTGGGGAGCTGAGAGCTAGACCCAGCACTCCAGACGTGAGCTCACCAGTGCTGAGCAGAGGGGAAGGTTCACCTCCCTCGAACTGCTGGCAATGCTCTTTCTAGTGCAGCCCAGGGGGCCGCTGGCCTTCTTTGCTGCAAGGATGTATTGCTGGCTCATGGTCAGCTTGGTGTCCACCAGGACCCCCAGATCCTTCTCTGCAGAGCTGCTTTGTAGTTGGTCAGCTCACAGTGTGTACTGGTGCCTGGCACTTTTCCTCCCAAGGTGCAGGACTTCGCATTTCCTTTTGCTTATCTTAGCGTGGTATAGCCGTGATTTTTACACAGATAGTAGCAATATGTGTAGCAATTCTGTGTAGACTGAAATATTTATGGTTGTATCATAATGATGTAGTGTGGGGGAATACAGTCTTGGTATTATAGCCAGCTCCTTTCAAGTGGGGATATAGGATGCAGCGTAGAGGAGTACAGACATGGGACGGTAGGAAAAGGGGAGCAGGCTGGCGCTGTAGTTAGCAATGGTCAGTTAAAGAAATACAGGTATGGAACTGAGTACAATCAGTTTTAGGACAACAAAGAAAACAAAGGCCACCATCCAACATAAGTAAAGCATGCCTTATATAGTACATTTGGATGTAATGTCACCGTGCATACCAATGAAGAAAGATCGAGGTGTAAAAATGTGTTAACAAATATCCAGAAATGACCCCAAGCACATCCTAGAGTGAGGAGGAAGAAGAAATTGCTGACATCATACTCTTCCAAGAGAAGGGGGCTCAGGATGCTGAGGAGTCACCCACTGTACACCTCCTGCCCAAAAGTGATTAATTTTAATATCCAGAGGGGCAAAGCACACCAGAAAAAAAGCATAGATATTAGGCATATGCATATAACAATTTTAACTCTATCATCAAGACTTTTTTCTGTATTATCTCCTTTTCTCTTTCTGTAATAATTAGATGTGAATTAATAATAATTCATTGATTAAACTATTAACATTTCAGGCATAATAACAGTAAATTCTTGGCTTTACATATAAGGTATGTTTTTAGCCCACAGCAAGATTTTGAGCGTAACACTTCTCTATGATCCTTCTTTTTATATAAACGTCTTTGTTGACCCAAACCACTATTCAGAAACCTGAAGGATGATTCAAACCTAGATACCCTTTTGTTTCTACTTGAAAGAGAAAAAGCTGTGTTACTGCTTTCATGTGTCTCCTTCTAACTCTAACTCAGTATCCTCCCAGTTCTAGAACTGTGCTCGGTGCCACTAGGGTCTGTGAGTGGGAAGATGCGTGTCCTCTGACAAAATTCCCTCTGCTACTCTGTCTCCAAGGTTAATTCTGCCTTGGCACGTAGGAACTCAAATACTTAGTTGTTTCTCTGCTTATTCAGGCTTGGTGGAGATTACACGGTGTTCATATGATGTGTCTAAATTCCATCCCAGAGCAAAACTGTCTTATTGCACCCTTAAATTTTTTTTTCTCTCTCTTCTGGCAAAGGGTTGATTCTAAGGTAGTTCCTTATCAAGGAACACCTTTAGATGAGTAGTCAGATGAGAAGTCACTAAATACGTTCATTCATTCAAGACTCCATAAATATTGTCCCAATGTAACTACTTGTTTAACCACAATCAGGGCCCAGGTAACTTAGCCACTTATAAATAGTATCAGTTTAATGCACGTACTTTCACTGTTGCTTAATACCAAAGCAATTGCCATAGTAACTGCCACATGTATACTGGAGAAGGGAAGAAGTAGAGAAAAGAGCAAGCTTTGTTTAAAGTCAGGTGCCTTTAACTTTGTCACTGAAAATAATCACAGAAATTATCTTTGCAACAAAAGCCTGGGGACTGGCAAGGGCAGAAGTCGGTGGTGTTAGGCACAGACATTTTGAGAACTCATGGAGGACTAGTCCAGCCTGAGAGCTGTACCTAATTTCTAGGCCTAAATAAGATCTTCAGTCACTAGTTAATTACTGTGTTTGGTGTTTCCATAACAGTGTGGTCTCTCCAGAAATATGCCTTGGGCAGAATGCACTAACCATTGCTTTGTTTTCATGAAAATGCACAAATGTAGCTTGATTGTATTCAGGTGTTAAGAGAGGAGGGCTGTATGTGTCACAAGGTTCTCAGTGCACTTTGGGAAAAGGGCTTTGAAGAGCTTTATTAAACGTGTGCTCCTTATAAAATAATACTACATTATATATATCTTATAAAAATGTTTAAAAAACCCTGAAATAACAAATGTTAAATGAAATAAAACAGAAAAAACTAAGTAAAGGACAAAGGCTAACAATACAAAAGAATAAACATGGAGTTTAAAGCTGTTGTAAACTAATCCCCTATATTTAAATTAAAATTGGTGAGGGTGACAGGTATTGTAAATGGTGTAATTTCTACTACATTTTTCTTTTTCCCTCTGTTAAATTCTGATCTCAGCTAAATTCTTTCTCTGAGCCATCCAGAATAAGGTTGTCCCTGTTGTTTTATATGCAAGAGTTGATTATGACAGACTTTGTGACTGAAAAGCCGATATCACAGCAGATTTGGAAATATCATCCTGCACAATATAACTGATTAAAATAAAAATATCTAATGCCATCCTCGTACTCTTACCCCAGTCAAATCTTCTCCCGTGATGTCCTGCTCACTACAGAAGATTTCACTGCAGTCTGCTTTTTCAGAAACAAAGGCACAGAAGTGAGATCCCTAAAGAAAAATGTTGTGTGAATTAAAAAATCCTCAGTGCCACTTCCATCCAGATGAAGGGAAAAAATGGTGGTGGCTTTAATATCTAAGAATATGAAAGTATAAAGAAATTTGCAGAGAGAAGCAAGAAGGATACTGCTGGCATCTTTGAAGGCATACGAGGCACAAATATCCATTACTTATAATGTTCATCACAGTAGAATAAATTATGATGGAGAAACTGGATAGGGAAACCATGAAAATTAAAATATGTCAATTCAAACTGAACAGTAAACATATGCTACATGCTGGAGATAATAAAGAATATGATTCCTCTATCGTCCTTAAAAAATGAGAAATAAAAGAAAGAAAATACACCAGTATATTAAAAAGGTTAAAGACTCAGGTTTTTAGGGGTAACACATGGTAAACACAGCAATTGAATTATATCAGAGGGTATCCATTCCATGCAGTGAAATATATTATGCAAAGGCTTTTGACCTTTAAGAAAATATGTTGATGATTTTCCTCTGCATACAGAAAAATGTCAGCATAGGTGTAAATAAATGTCATTAACTTTGTTTTTGTATTCAGAGTGTATCCACAAGGACCAAGATGTGCTGGTATTCAGACACCTGAATGGAGAGCATTTGAACCACTCATTAACCCTCCTAGTTCACTTGACTGCTCAGGCTGTCTCAGAGATGTCAGCCTCTCACGTCACCAAGGAAATGGGTTCTTATCAGGTCTATACAAAATGAGGATGCATATGGTCTTACTACTAAAACTGCATGCATCGCATATATTCATATCATGTTTTGAAGAACTGCTTACCCAGGGACCTGAAAAAGTCCAGTTTCAGTTTCCTGTTTTATCAGTTGAAGCATACACGTATGAAAACTAGAAAATGTAGAAACAGCACGGTTTGCTTTCATATAGGAATATGCATCTATATCCTTCACCCTTTACAGGATGCATTTTCAGGCCAAAACCTCTTGTTTGAACATTTCATGTTCCAGAGTATGACCCTATTCTAAGCAACATGTTACAGTCCAGTTAATAGAAAACAGTGCCTCTCCATAAACTGAATACCTGGGACATTTCTGTGATCCACATTTCTATCTGTTCTCTAGTTGCTTTCACCAAAGTGAGAAGGGAAATTTAGTGCACTTCAGATGCTGGGAAGAGAAGGTGATGCTAGTTCTTAAGGAAGCTGAGCCGCAGTCTCTCCTGCTGTTCCAAATATGTCTCTCTCGGTCCAAGCAGGGCAGTCCAAAAATACCCTATTTCAAGGATCTGCTAATGCTCCTATATATATTTTCACCATTTTAAATTTTGAAAATATGATCTATTTCATTATTCAGTGATACGCTATAGTCAAGTAACACAAGAATACTTCCCTCTTCCCAAAACAAAGTTAACATTGGTATGCAAGTTTTCAACATTTTAAAAATGTATTTTTGTTCGTTAGTTTTGCAGGAGTGTTTCTGAGAGTAAATGCTATTGCTTTAATAATAACACTGAGCAGAAATAAATGCCTGCGGGCAACTTAGGTTTCATCAGTATTTTCATACAATTTAACGATGATTGATTGCACAAATTGTTGGGAATTGCAGGCACTAAGCATATTTAAAAATCAGGTCACTTGTATAGAGGTAGGAGCCAAATTTAAGCACCCAAGCTGAAGAAAAATTCATGAGGGTGCTTAATTACATCCTGCATACTAGCCTGTCCTGGAAAGCTGGATATTCAAAGGGTGATCCCATAGATGCCTACCTCTTGTTCGGATCCGTGATTTCAGTAGCAGTACAGAGATCAGTAAGCAAAGTCATAAGAGTAAGTGTCTGCAGGACTGAATCCATCATAGAAATCCCCTATAGTACATCAGATTGTACCGGGGCTCATAATTCTGCTCCTTTCTGATACATCTCAGTAACTTTCAGCACGCTGCCTTAACATCCTACACCATTACGTTATGAGGCTGCTTAAATACTCCACGAGTTTGTTGGTAAAACTATGTTGGGATTTTTTTTTATTTAATAGCTCATTGACACGTTTTGTGCTGTACTATTGAGAGATTAATAAAGGACTCAATGATGGAAGACTTTATAACAGCTACTTTGTAGCCATTTATAAATTGTTATGTCTTTCAGTGTATGATTCAATATGAATTTAGGTTTTAAATGTGTTATGAAAAAATGTTTTCCTATACCGACCTAATTTTCAGACATTAATAACCAAACCATTCACTCTACATCAAGAGCACCTTCTGCTGTGAACATGATGGCTCTGGAAATAATGCATTTTACCTTTCCGCTTACATCACAAAGCCTGCGCAGTTTGGGGCAGGCAAAAACAATAGAAATACGCTGTCCAGGAATATTTTTCTTTCAGGGCTCTAAGGGAGTCAAAATCACTAGTCAGTGTGATGTAGTAATAACAGATATTGCTTGGAGGATAGTGGAAGAATGAGAAGTTGATTAGATGCTGCAGGACAATGTCACATGTACACGTGTGCTTATAAATGTGTGTGTGTGTGCATATGTACACGCATACACATACGCAGCTGTGGGTGAAATGTATTAGTATATGTGCAAACACACTCGAAAATACATCAATAATTTACTGATCTTTCTGAAACTTCTGCATTTTAATGAATGCTGTTATATCCTTAATTCTAAAGCATACAGTACTTAGTATGACTTGTAAAAAAAGGTTCAGTGATGTATCACTATCTTTTCCTTAAAGGGGCATAAGACTTTGGTCTTTTTTATGTCATTTTGTTGTCCTGAAGTCAATTATTTATGTTGGCTTCAAAATCTAGTTTAGAAATATTGCTAACTGATGTTGCTTGGTGACATTGACAATCACTCTGCCAGCTTGTACCGCAAACCTGGTTTTGAAAATAACTTAGGCTGGAATTTTTAGAGTTTAAATTAGTGGTTGATAAGAAATCCTTAAAGGTTTTTAGAGTTTGGATTTGGATAAATGTCAGAAAGTCAAGCTTAGCTGAATTCTTTGGTGTACAACCAAGCTGCAAATTGCATGCTTGAAGAAAACTTTAGAGAATTCACTTTAATGAACGTTGTGTGACTATCCATGCAGAGCAGATTGGATCAGTAAAGTTCAGTGCTGTGTTCCTCAGTATTTTGATTCAGAGAATTTCGAGTACACAGTGGAAAAATTTTAAGAAGGGAGTAACCTTCAAGATTTATGAGAATATTACATTTTATCCTTCCTTTCAGTCTTCAGAGCTCAAAGGTGCCGCTGCAGAACATGACAAGTCAATCTGCAGGTTAGAAATAATCCCAAAGTGTTCAGTGGAGCTGAACCTCTACGCAGGACTGCTGGTGAGGAACATGTTCTGCCATTCTCTGCCTGGTTACAGAAGTGCACTGTACTCACACAGGAGAGATGCTGACTATGGTAACTTATATTTTAGAGCTGGTTCAGTTTTCTTTTATAAGATACTTGTCTGTTGAAAAAAAACCCAGTTCATCAAAATCAAAACCTTTCTCAAGAAAAGGTCAGCTTTAACAAATGTTCTCCCTTTAGGAAAAAGTATCCAAAAGTATAGAAACTGCTCTTGTCTCACTATAGCAGCCTTAAAATAAATATAAAATAATTACATGCTCAGAATTTCTTCTGAAATTCAGGTGAATGTGTAATAAAATATGAACAATTTAGAATTAGCTGAGTGTCTTCCTATTAGACACAGAATGTTGATTTATTCTTAGTTCTTAGAAGTGTCACATTTTTACTATTCTCTGTTGTACAGGCTTTCCCTTTTTAAATTTCCCAAATATTTTTGTAATTTTTCAGTTATATTACAGTTGGAAAGATCCAAGTTTGATGAAATGTCAGTCAAAGAAAATAGGATACCTACCTAGGGATGTGGCTTACTGGAGATCTATCAAGCATACTTAATTCTCTTTTTTGGTACTGGGTAAAATCTCTTCTATACCAGGTCATAAACAGTAATCTTTGTTGTTCAGTATTGCATTTAATTACTGTTCAGTAGAGCATGTGTAACATCTGTGATGGATTTGTGTTCTTTTCCTGTCCTCTTAAGATCTAGAACAGAGGAAGAGATCTTTGATGTTTTTAGGAACAGTTCTGATTTTTCTTAATTTCATTCCAAAGTATTTGGTATAGAAAGCAGGCTTAGGGAAAAGAATCCTGAGTTAGGATCGGAAAATAAGGAAGCTTGTTTCTCCAGTTCAAGACAAAATTATTTTAGTTTTAGACCCAATTGGAAGAAACTAACAACATCACACAGATGAGTTTAACCATTTGAAAGAGTTCCCTTGCACCAAAGGAGAAAGTATGGCAACTTGAATCATAACCTTGAGCTTTAAATAGCTTTTCAAGTCTCTTGAACCAGGAGCAATCCCCTTGAACAAGGATATTTGAATGTGAAGCATAAAGCCTGGAATTTGATTCGGAGCAGAGGTGATGGCTGAGAAGATGTCTGGTACTGTACTCTCCTGCAGCAGAAAGTGCGGAAAGCTTTGTCTTAAGGAACGTATCATGGCTGTAGACTAAGGAAGAAATAAGGAAGAAATAAGCATGAATAATGAAAAGTAAAAGAGGAGGCTCATAGTACATAGCTCATTTTGTCAATACCACACTTCAAGAAATTATTTCACAGAAACTCATGAGTAAGAGAGGGGAAATCAGGCTGACAAAAGACTCTCAAAGAGTTTGATGGATACCAGCTACAAGCTCAAACTACTGTTTTGAACGATCTTTCTGTCTTCATTATTTGTTACACTTTATGAAGAGGAACAGGAAAGATAACAATGAAGGATCTGGGGTTTGTTTTGGGGGTTGGAACTTTTTAATAAAAGTAACGTTGACAAAAAATCTCTAAAGGAACCATTCAGGTATCATCTGGTGTGCAGCCAAACCAACATTACTGGTTCTTGGAGACCTTCAGCTTTGTTTCTCTCTAATGCATTTAATACTAGTCTACAGCTGTCTAAGAGTAAAAGGGCCATAAGGATTGAAAGGAGCTGACAAGTGCAGACAGGAATGTGTAACAGTGAAATTTGCTGATTAGAAAACACTTTTTCACACTGAGAACAATGCAATATTATGTACTTTCAAGCTGTCAGAATAGAAGTTCTTGCAGCTGAGTGCCAGATGCAATTTTGTAAGAATAGGCTCAAATGGAATGAAGTCGTCTTGTAAGTCGGTCATGCTTCTACAACTAGATAAATGCTCTTGATATCTTGATTTTTATTTATTTTGCACTAGAGAGGAAAAAGGACATTTAAGAAATTTTCATCTTCATGAGGGCTTTTTTTTTCTCAAAACCTTTTGCTCTGCCACTGTACACCTGCTTACCCTAGCATAAATTTGTGAACAGAAAGAGTTTGGAAAACCAGTGCAATATTAGATTAATAATGAAGACTCAAAATCACAGATTTAATAGAAGAACTTTTCCTTTAAATGCTAACTATTTAATAGGTTTGACTTGGTAAATACCATTTAATTACAAATTAAATGCATGTTCTCACACATTAGTTGATAATTATGTTTAATATAGTAGACCCAAAAGTAATTACCTTCAACAAGAAGAGAGGTTGTAGAAGACAAAAATAATCATGTCTTTACACGTAACAGGGTGCATTCTGTGTTAATCTTCTTCCACTATCTACTACTTAACTTGTAAATAAATGATCAATGATTTCCATGCAAGAAAGGACTAACTCAATATCTTTCTCCTATAAAAGAAGCATTATAGATTTGTTTGGTTATAAATTCACTAAACAGAAAAATTAAGAAGGCAAATGATGCATACAGCCAAATTAAAATGAACTGTGGGAAAATCATTAAAAATTAATGTGCCTTAAATTTCATTCTAAGTTATTTACCACTCATGGTAGTTTTATTGCTAATTCAGGAAAACAAACAGATGAACCAGGAAGAATACAAGCTTTATTTTACCTTAAATGACATGGTGATATAAAAGAAGCAGCATTCAAACATACTCTGTTATTGGGAGTTAGTATCAAGCCATGATACAATATCCAGATACTATGACAAATCCTTAGAATGCATGACAGAGCAATTGCATGTGAATTACAATGTGGAGATGGCAGTCTCATTTTGATTGACTTGTTTTGGTTTTATTTGCTGTACCTTAGAATTTTATTAGCAAATGCAAGATTGAAGAAGCAGATTTTGCTCTTGAAAGCAGCTGTATGGATGGGTTCTACAATCCAAGACCGATACTCAGAACCACTGCTTGCTTTGATGAAAAGTTTCAACATTTCAGTGGGTAAATCCTTTGCATTAGAGATGCAATACTAACAAATGAAATCTTGATACCTGGTACACATTAATCTTCCTTCCAAACTTAGAGGGCAAGGGCCATTGCTTGCCAGATAATGCAGCTCAGCCAAGTTGCAGGCGTGGGCAGAGTAGGAGCAATGCAGAGAGAATAAGTATCAGTGTGGCATAACAGGAGTGGGAACTAGTGCTAGTGTCCATAATTGGAATTAAGGAGGAAGGGCTAATGCCATCATACATCCATTACCTTGAAATAAGTTGTTGGCATTGTCATGGCATTCCTATTGCACTTAGGTATTTTAGAAATAGCAATAAGAAGGAAAATAGCATTTACCATTTAATCATGTTTAAGGTGAAGGTCTAAATTGGTGTGGTGGGTTGACCCTGTCTGGACGCCAGTTGCCCACCAAAGCCACTCTATCACTCCCCTTCCTCAGCTGGACAGGGGAGAGTAAGTATAACAAAAGGCTGGTGGGTTGAGATAAGGGCAGGAAGAGATCATTCATTGATTACTGTCATAGGCAAAACAGACTTGACTTGGGGAAAAAAATAGTTTAATTTATTACCAATCAAATCACAGTAGGATAATGAGAAATAAAAGCAAATCTTAAAAAACACCTTCCTCCCACCCCTCCCTGCTTCTCGGGCTTAACTTTACTCCTGATCTTCTCTACCTCCTCCCCTCCAGTGGTGCAGGGGGACGGGGAATGGGAGTTGTGGTCAGTTCATCATACACTGTCCCTGCCGCTCCTTCCTCCTCAGGGGGAGGACTCCTCATGCTCTTCCCCTGCTCCAGCATGGGGTCCCTCCCACGGGAGACAGTCCTCCACGAAGGAGGACTTACAAGTCTGTAAGTGTGTCTTCACTGGTAGAAAAATAATTTCTCATCTAATTACAGTACATTGGATCAGTCATACGTAAGTTTTTGTAAAGAAACCTTTTGGCAAGGGATTTGCCATGCTACGGGTAATGCTTGTTATTTTATTAATTTTATTCTTCATATAAATATACTTAACAAAGGGTAAAACTTCTCCGTTCTTTCTCTATGAGCTGTCTCACTGAATCATTCAAACTGACCTGTCTTGATTGATTTTGTAGTTGTGGCAGCATGAACAATTTTATTTGTCCATCTCTCCAGTTCTCTCTCTTTCACTCCTGCAGAATTACTACATGGCCTTTGAGTGTACTAGGAAAAATGACTTCCCTCTCTGGGTTGATAGGAATTGTTGGTATTGAAACACTGAGCTCCCAGCTGTGAAAATATTATCACAGACATCAAGCTTTTTTGAATGTTGATGTGGTATACACAATGCTTGATACTGCTCAGAAAAATAGAGGATCTGTTGTGAAATATTTACACTTGGGTTCTTTCCCTAGTCTGCAGAAGTTCAAGAGATTCATTGAGTCATACTGACTCCTCCAACGAAAGATAATAAACGAAGTAACTTTTTTCCATATCAGAGAACCAGGAAAGTCATCAGACGTGACTCTCTAATTACAGACTCCGATGCAGTGCCATCAAATCAGATTCCTCTGACACCTGTTTTCTTTCATTCATCAAATTAAATATATTGAAAACATACAATCTAGTGGAAATTTAAAATAGTATTAGTTCCTCTTCAGTGATCAAAACAGCACCAATTGTTGTCTTTTTAAAACACAAGTGGTTTTATGCTTCAGTTTTATCATGGATTTTTTAGTTTTTGCTTCACAGTAGTGCAGCCTACCACATTTCCTCAGTTATGTTTTGGCTTTCTAACACTGGAAGGCTATTTTAACTTCTAGGAAAGATATTCCCTGTCCCTATTTGCCACTATTAACGTCACATTTTACCATCCTGTAATTCTCTGGGTTAAATGTTTCACTTTACTTTTTCATAGCATTTCTTACTGAAGTTTGTGAAGACCTTTTTAATTTGAAGCCCAGTTGCACTTTTTTTATCAAAACTGAGAAGTTGAAACCATTATGTAACAAAGGACTTGCTTGTGCTTTGTGATGATGTATCACCACAGAGTTGGTTTATTTTCAACTGCAGGTGGAAGTATGACATCAGCTTTGTCTGAATATGTTTTCCATTGGAAGGGTAGTATAGGCTGGAAATTGGAAAGGTACTTGGATTTAGATCTGGTTTATATTTGCAAATTTGACTTGCCGAGCACTGTACATCTTTTCATGTTTCCATCTTGGTGTCCGCATCTATGTAGGAGAGATAACATTTTAACCCTTGTAGGAGATGCTTGGATAAAGAATGTTATCCTGGTATATTCTGAGTGCAGTGACAATAACATCATAGAACCATAGCAGAAAAGATAGAGTTGTTAGAATTTAGCATTTATTTATAATGATAATTGATTGCTGAAATTAATGTATTTTGAATATTCATGCCAAAGTTTCATGCCATTTTTCATGTTTAAACAAATGGCATGACTTTATGAAACTTTATGTAGATGTGAAAAAATATAATGCATGGAAGAACTACGTTTAATTTGGTGTACTGTATACTTAGTACTTGCCTAGTGAAAATACAATCAGCATATCATATGGAAATATTTTTAAAACATTTTAGGTAAATATTATTAAGTGTAATTTAAATAGTTACTTGTACCCACCTTTTGCACCTGCAGGAAAATAAATAAAATGGTAGTCATTCTGTTTTAAATTTCAGAATAAAGCAGAAAATTAATAAGATATTTACGAAGAAAACGGATGTTTGGAGTCCATTACATTTTCAGACCAAATGCTTTCAGTGTCAGAAATGCTGCTTTTGCAATTGCGTAGAATGGAGTAGATAGATAGCCAAATTTATTTTTTCTTCAACTTTCCAAAATAAACTATACAGATGCTCACCAGTCATGGGTGTTACAGGCAGAAATAGCACATGGGCTATCAGGCCACTTAATACAGAACATGGTTGCTGTTCACTTTTCTAATAACTTAGTGTTGTTATCTCCCTTTTGAGTACAAGCAGAGCATTAAATCACTTCCATTTTCATGAAGATCACATCAAAATACCAACAGTAATATTCTGTCTGGCTCAAAGTCTTTTGATATCTGATTTTTCCAAAGCTTATTCAATTCTTTGTTTAGAAACCTATTACCATCCAAATTTTTAGAACCTTTTTATATCTGGTTATGTCATACTTCTTCCTCAAAGACATAAGTTATTCATTACTACTGGCAACATCTCATATCTCTTGGAAGATACGTTTTTTACATTGCTCCAACGTAAAGCAACAATTATTTTTCCCCATAGCTCTGTTCAATTCGTCATGAAGACTTATCCACCTTAGTGTACAGTAATTGCTCAGATATTTTTTTAGCGTGTTCTGCGCTTTCTCAAGATTCCAAGAAAGGACGTTATAAGTCAAAGCTTTGCATAGAGTTTTTGTCATTTTTTTTTTTCTATTTTTAGCCAGTGTTTAAGTTGCATCACTTTTTTTTTTACATATCTTTACTCATTGTTCTAAAATAAGTAAATAGACAACGTATTCCCGGGTGTTAGGTGTGTATTTTGTTGACTTCATCTAAGATAATCACTGCATTGGAACCACTTTCTAAAAAGTGGGTAAATCCTTTGTAGCAATACCAGTCCCACCACAAATATCAAATATAGACTGCATCACCTTGTGGAAGATTTAAGTATTGCAAAGAAATGTATAGTAATTCTCTTCAGGTCTTGCATCGTTTGTAAAAACTGTTGTTAAATGAGTGAGACAAGATGAAGGATCAAACATGTAAGGATGTATTTTTTTGTTAAGAGTCCTCATATATACTAACAAACCACACTTGAGAGGCGCACAGTTTTTGTAGGACCTTTTATAATTCCAGAGTGGGTCTTTCTTAGAAAGGGGTTCTAACACATAACCTCTTGGAAAACATGGTAATTATATCTATGTTCACAGTGGTAATTGCTGGAGTGTATTCATCGATTACAGTCCATCCAACTTCAGACTTTCCTTAGTAGCTTAAGAAAATTGTCAGGTTTGTAAATAGTTGCTATTTCTCATTTATGATAGTGAATTATC
This sequence comes from Platalea leucorodia, assembly GCF_965183815.1. NCBI lineage: Eukaryota > Metazoa > Chordata > Aves > Pelecaniformes > Threskiornithidae > Platalea > Platalea leucorodia. Next base: position 117,422,503 of record NC_138824.1, read on the forward strand.
AATGGTGGTCATTTTGGACCAACCTGTGACATAAGCAAATATTTATTTCTGAAAGGAAATAGCTAGCTTGCAAAAAAACTTGAATGAGATGCCCTCATTCACTGTACAGGAACTCGGCCAAAAGACCTTTTCTTACTACGCATAATCTAATCACATTTCCATGATGGTGTCTCTTTGTTTTGCTGTAGTATTTAATTTTATGTGACTGTCAGACTTTAAAGTTTTTCGAGTTATTGGCTTTTCCAGGCACTTCATATTATGGTAGTGTAAATCTTTAAATCTTAGCTTACTTGCCGCTACCACTCTTCCACATTTTTATCCTCAAAAATTTTATTGCTCTCTTCTCTTCTTGTGGCCACCTTTTATAACCTATTTTGAGTTCAGACATTTTCCTGATGTCTTACATTATGTGGCCCCCTGCTGTCTTGTAATACTGAAAGATATGTAAGGTAATCACTACAAAATGTGCAGTAACAGTTAATAGCAATCAAAAGAGAATCGATGTACGTATTTCTGCTTTGAGATGTCTAGCTTGTTTTTCTTTTGTTTGTTTTGTGAAGGGACTTATTAGAAACATACACACTTATTGATTCAACTGCCAAGGCTAGGCATAAGATGATGAATAATCAAGTCTGAATAAGGAAAATCACTTTAAGTGGCTAAGAGGAG